>NC_045148.1:0-2791250 GCF_008831285.2 Nymphaea colorata | reverse complement strand
ACCGCAAATGTTCAGCAAAATTGCATGTGGTGGACTATCATTTCATGTCCATTGGTGTTTGGTGTCAAAACAGATCCGTGTGTAAGAAAAGGATCTCTTTTTCAACATGTAAGCTTACAATTGCTATTTTCATTTTTCCATCCAAGCACTGAGACGGAACTTCATTTTCTAGAGTTTCAGGCCCTCCCATAGATTGGTGTACTGCCACAATTTCTTATCCTATGAAAGCAATACCAATTAACATAATATTGTGCCAAAGGCCCAACATTAACAGCAGCAACTAGCTACAGCTTGTAGCATCAGATGGAACAATTTGAAAAGAGTAACAAAAGAACCCTCAAAAAACAAGGAAAGTATGCTAATAGTGGCAAAGAAAGGAAAATAATGATTTACAAACTTGAGTCTTTCACAGAAAACAGTCACAGACCTGCTGTGCGACAAAAAGACTCAATCCATGAACAGAAATATGAAAGTTTCCCGCCACTCTTTGGACGTCAAGGACTCCATATACCTGTCCAAATCCAGATGTTTCAGTTATTTAATCATGAACTCAAAACAAAATAAAAGATACTCTTCTGCAGAAATGGTAACGGGGAAAGGTTATGTCCATAAATACCCGACATCCTTCACCATTTTCCAGTGCCCGCTTCACATCCTTGACCACTTTATCACTGTCCTTGAAAAAAGCATGATCGTGCATGTGATGAGAAGAATTTTGGTGCTCCCCACTATCATCTTCAAGCAGAAACGTTTTTTTGTGAAATGCAATTATTTGTAATATATGCAGCAACAACAAGAACAAAACAAGAGATGAAATGAAAAATCAGAAGCAAACTCAAACAAGTCATAGACTATCACCCAGGTGCAAGCATGGATATTGATGCTGGTATGATATCTCGAGAACTGGTAAAAGTTAGGTGTATTTTATTATAATTGAATCTTTGGACGTGCTTTAGAACTTTCACAAATTTTATTGAACATAAAGCATTTTTAAAAAAAAATGGCAGTATCCCATTGCTAATCCCTTCCCCCAAGAAGATCAAACTAAAAAGGGACAGAAAACTGAAAGAAACATAGTCCTTGCTTGCTTGCTTTCTTTCTCTTCTTTTTTTTTAAAAAAAAAAAAAAGATAAGGAGGTGGTACAGGAGAAAGGGGATTCATTCCTTCTTTTTGCCCCTATCTGTGACTTTGTGTTAGAGAGATGGTAGAAAGCACCCTATTCCTTTCTCTTAAGAAATAAACATTTTTCCTTAAAAAACATACTTTAAATAATAAAGCTAATCTTTTCAACAAAAATACTGTATCTGCATCAGGATTGATGTTTGACCTGTTCGGGCCAAAACCCTAAAAAGGAAAACATCGGGAAAAGGAAGAGGAGGGGAGAAGAAGGAAGAAGAAGAGGGAAAGAACATGTGCCTGATGGTGCGAGAGGAGAATACAGCCACAAGATTAGGGTTTTATAGACCCATTCTTGTCTAAAACCTCCTATTTATTATCATTTCAGAAAAGAAATGCCTTTGTTCTTAATTTCTAACCATCTTATTCTCTTTTTGTTACAATAAGGGACTTATTATAAAAAAAAAAAATCTTAAGTTTTTACACATACACACACACACACACCCATACATATATTGTCACACTTGTACCCGGACCTGCACCCATATGACTTGGAAGGCAAATCACCAGTTCGATATTACACAGCTGAGACTAGACTAAATCAAACTTGATTAATTACCAAGGAAATGTGGATGATCATTAACGAATAACATAAAGTTAACTAAGCAATCAAAATCAGAGAGAACCAAACTAGTGCTTAATGGAATGATAACCACAGACCTTCACAATTTTTAAATAAATGATATAAAAGGAAAATATGACAATTGAAAATACAAGAAATTAACTATTCAACAATAGTATCTTGATAATGATAATCATGATATTATCATCATATATTATAAAAGATAATTTATTTGATTAGTGAAAGCCTTTTTCTCATCATTTACAATTTTTTATTACTTAAATTTGATGATGTTTGTCAAGAAATGCTAATATTGCGAGATTTTGAATCACCAAAATAGAGCCAAGACCAATGTGTGTGACTATGGAAGCACTAAGACGCATAGAAAGGTGGCAATTATGACGAGAAAAAATTTCAGTCTTAGCACGAGATGAAATGTTCCACATTTGAGCTTTCTTGAGAACAAGGCTGTGTAGTTTTACCATGCTTGTGAGTTTCATGTTCCTTTTCCACTAGATCAGACAAGTACTCTGTCCCAATAATTTGACCATCTTTATTTAAGCGAAGCTGCAGAGAGAACATCAAGAATGGAACAAATATTAGGGAAAATGTAAAGGAGCAAGATAGTGGGAACCTAACATTCAAAATGGCGGGATGAAGCATCAAGATTGTAAATTTGGGCATATAAGCATTCAAAACAAGGAATATATCATCTTATGTAAAAGGGTAACTGATTCCATC
Organism: Nymphaea colorata; assembly: GCF_008831285.2. Classification (NCBI taxonomy): domain Eukaryota; kingdom Viridiplantae; phylum Streptophyta; class Magnoliopsida; order Nymphaeales; family Nymphaeaceae; genus Nymphaea; species Nymphaea colorata. Next base: position 2,788,770 of record NC_045148.1, on the reverse strand, counting down.
AAATGAAAAATAAAACATTATAAATGTATATTCCAACGTCATTACCATTTTTCTTTGTTTCGTAATGTTAAAGGCATTGTCACCTATATAGTTTACGGGTATCATAAGGTGAGGTATTTCTCAGGTATAATACGGCAAAATTGTACTTCTCAAGAAAATCTCGGCAAATTTAAAAAATTAAAAATAAAAAAATCATAAATTATCTAAAATTAAATTAAATAAAAAATTAATAACAAGACATTGAAAAATGACTAGATAAACATGATAGGATGTGGGTAAAAAATAGTAGGTTAAAAGTAAACAATAACCATGGGTAGGGTCACAAAGTAATAAATTTTGTTTGTCCCCATGATAGACCTACTTTACTCAACCGCATATATAAAGGGCTGATATGGTGAGGGAGTTAATGCAATGGGTTAGGGTTTCATTAATTGAGGAGAAGCTAGGCTCTCTTTCGCTCCAATGTCACATAGGTACGGGTGCAGGTACGGACCATTTTCAAAAAACTTGGGTGCGGGGTACGGCCATACACACACATGCACATATATATATGTGTGTGTGTGTGTGTGTGTGTGTGTTAAAAAATTTCAAACAGAATAACACATTCACACATATATATATCAAAAAATTACAAACAGAATAACATATTTATAAATCATGATCCAAAATTTATCAGTCTTGATTCTCAAATACATCAACTTTCTTGATTCTCATTCTCTTCAGTCGCATAATTAACATACAAAATACATCAGCTTTCTTGAATCTCATTCTCCTCAGTCACATCATCAAGATTAGAAGGAGCAACAAGTTCTGTAAGGTCCAAATTAAGAGCATGCAAATCATGTTCCCCTTCAAGGTCCACGTCAATGTCCTCTGGGTTAACATCCCAATACTTGGATGATCCTGAACTGCAAGTCGCAACAAAATATGATTTAACTTTTAAGTTAATATTAACTTTAAACAACCAACATAATATACAAATGTAATTATGTATACATACCAAAGATACAAAAAGAAAGAAATACCTGTAAGCATCTGAAGTACGTGAAAGCAAGCGTAGGTTGGAGTGGACATAAACTAAATCTTCTGCTCGCTTACTGGTTAGCTTATTTCTCTTGATATTGTGAATTTGAGAATAAGTGCTCCAATTTCTTTCACAACATGAAGAGGTTGCAGGTTGAGATAATAACTTGAATGCAAGTTGCTGGAGATTTGGTGTCGCTGCTCCAAAACATAACCACCAATTAACAGGATCTTCCTCATCTCTTGCCATTGCAGCTTGTACTGAATCACTTCTTCCACCAGAGAAGCTCGCAAACTCACTATTTATTATCTTCAACCGATCATAATCAGAATATAGTCTTCCCAAACATATCTCCCTATTTTTTGATATTTCTGGATCTCGATTAGGAGGAACACGACCAGTGCCTCCTGCCAACCATGTTTGTCCATAATATTTGGAATTTAAGGAGTGTGCCATACAATGCAAAGGGTTATTGCTTCTAATCCATCTTCTTACTAAAATTTTATGCACACGATCGAAAAACTCAGAATCATCAAGTGCAACATTCTTCTTCTCCTGTCTAAAAATGATGTTTTGAATTTTTTCAATCATGTTATCCCACATATCATAAACTCTATGAAGCATGGGACCTTCTTTGTCAACTTCTCTCAACATCTGCCAAATAGGCTCTGTAAACTGCAGACAATATGAAATCTTATCCCACCATTCATCTTCTAAAATACATTTTTTAATTTGTTGAGCCTTCACAATGTCATCACTCCGATAAAACTCCCAATCATTGTCAGTCACCATAAGTGTTAATGCATGTTTCACCCGTTTTATTCTTTTTATCATTACAATAATGGATGCAAAACGAGTCTCTGCTACCTTCAACAATTTCAAATCAGAATGCCTATTAAATATAGCAAGAGCATTGTTGTGGTTTACAACAAAATTTCTGATGTTTCTGACATCATGCTCAAGCTCCTCAATCCAAGAACATAATATACCAGCATTTGTATCATCTTTCGATGGGTTGCAAATACTTTTAAGTGCTTGATTTATACTGTGTGCCACACAAGGAGTCCAAAATATGTGACTATACTTGGGATTACTTGCCAAATTCATCCCTGCTCGTTGGCAAGCTGGAGCATTATCAGTAATAATTTGCACAACATTATCTTCACCCACTTCTTTGATGACTTCTATAAATAACCCTTTTAAATACTCAGCATCTTTATACTCCCCAGATGCATCAACACATTTCAAGAAGATTGGTCCATCAGGCGAATAAGCAATAAAATTTATCAGTGGCCGTCTTTGTATATCAGTCCACCCGTCAGAAACAATGGATACTCCATATTGTCTCCATGAAAATTTCTTCTTCTCTAATAATTTTTCGATGTTTGCCTTCTCTTCTGCAAGAATTATTGTTCTCAACTTTTCTGAACTCAGGGGTACATATCCACTCAAACTGCAATTAGCCAAACCTGTAACAACATCTTTCCAATAAGGACTTCTAGCTATATTAAAAGGAAGTGAACTTGCAAAAAAAAACCTTCCGATTCTTCTATCCATCTCTGCCCTTCCCATAGTTTTGAATACTTGTTCTAATTTTTTGGTATCCCTGCTTGCCATGTTCATTTTTCTTTTCTTTGAAGCATCTTCACCTTCTTCAATAGCATAAAGAGGAACGGATAGTTCACTTGACTTGGCTGAAGATTTGTTCGTCTCAGCTGCATCGTGTTCTTTTTTGATCTGCTTCATCGATTCTTCGCTAACTTTTTCACATGGTCGAATTCCAAAACATGGGATATGCAATAAATGTGTCTTGCAACGTGTATAAGAGCCAGTGATCGTCTTATTACAGAAATTTCAAGAAAATATTATATTCCCACCACCACCTGGTGCTTTTCCAAGTTTTTTCACATACCACCAAAGAGGCTGAGATGGATTATCCAAGTCTAATGTTGTGGTATTAACACTACTACTGCTGCTTGCCATATTTCCACTTCCACTCGTAGGCATCGTTTCTTTTCCCTTATCAGCCATTACAACTTATATGAAAAGCACCTAACAAGAGCTGCAAAGACGCACACAAAAAAGAGGAACGGATAGTTCACTTGACTTGGCTGAAGATTTGTTCGTCTCAGCTGCATCGTGTTCTTTTTTGATCTGCTTCATCGATTCTTCGCTAACTTTTTCACATGGTCGAATTCCAAAACATGGGATATGCAATAAATGTGACTTGCAACGTGTATAAGAGCCAGTGATCGTCTTATTACAGAAATTTCAAGAAAATATTATATTCCCACCACCACCTGGTGCTTTTCCAAGTTTTTTCACATACCGCCAAAGAGGCTGAGATGGATTATCCAAGTCTAATGTTGTGGTATTAACACTACTACTGCTGCTTGCCATATTTCCACTTCCACTCGTAGGCATCGTTTCTTTTCCCTTATCAGCCATTACAACTTATATGAAAAGCACCTAACAAGAGCTGCAAAGACGCACACAAAAAAGAACACGATGACCATCAGTCACTAAACTTCCCCAAACTGTCAAGATTTTTACAGAATCAGTCACTAAACTTCCCCAAACAATCACGATTTTTACAGAATAACTTTGACAAAGACTTCCCCAAAATCGAACACGTTGTAAATAACGCACAAAAAAAAAACTAAATTTCTATTGAACATGCTGTAAATAACACGCACTGAAGAACAAACGATGTGAAAAACTGATGCATATGAGAACAAATGATGAAAAACTGATGAGGCGCACAACACATCTAAGAAATGAAAAGGCGCACAACATATAATCAACGATGAGGAGGAGACAGAGTCATAACCATCGAGAGGGAAGGAACGAAGAGGAGGTAGGGAGGAGGACAGGAAATAGAAGAAATCGGCAAAATCGAAACTAATACCGTCCACAGTCGCTGCCGTTCGTCCACCGGTCGTCGCTGGTCGCCGCCGTTCGTCCACCCAAGTCGTCGGTCACCGAACGCCGTCGCCGGTCGCCGCCGTTCGTCCACCCAAGTCGCCGGTCGCCCCAAATGCAGCGTTCGTGAAATGGGTAGGAGGAAGAAAATGTCGAGGGTTTAAGGCTTCAATCGATCAATTTAACGTTAGATTAGTTTTAAAAGTTAAAAACTTAAAATCGTTAATTTCAAAATTGGACATCTTTGGACTCGGTCAAGGTTGACCGAGTTCGAAAATGGACCAATTTGAACCCAGGTACGTTGACCGTACCTGGTACCGCGTTGACCGAATTAGTGCCGCACCGGTAGCCGTACCGGTACCGTGCGGGTACTCCTCCTTAGGAGGAGTACCCATGTGACATAGTTTCGCTCTCTCTTCTTTGTTACGAACTTACGCCTAATTTTTTGGTTAACCATCTCTCTTTTCTTTATTACATCTGTTACTAATTAATCTTCATTACTACACACACCTTTGATAGCATATGCTATAAAAACAACTAATCAAAATTAAAAGATAGAAACTAAAAGTCTGGCAATTTAAAAGAATTCTCACGTGCAGTAAAAAATTCTGAAAAAAACGTGTTTTTCGCTTTTTTTTTTTATGTCTTTTTCAAAAAGACGTGTTTTATTGATGTTTTTCGGTTGAGTCATATTTATCGTGTTTTTTTTTAATAAACGGGATATTTGTGCAGTGGTTAAAAGGTGAAATTCAACTAAGGTTAAAGAAAAACATGTTCATATGTTATTACCACTGGTTATTACTTATTATTGAGATATGTGCTTTGCAAAGTATAAACATGACTAAAAGATATGCAAATTTCCAAAATATAAAAAGGAAAGAAAGTATTTAAAATGGCAAAATCAAGAATTACGTGCATATATGCACGCACATATGCTTACACATATTTGAGTTTATAGGGTTCTTTCAATATGTGCACCAAGTCAATGAAGGTTATTTATATTAATTATGAGCCATCCAATCAACTTCATGGTTTACAAGGTGTTGCGTGCAAAACAACCTCCAAAAGGTAGATGACAGCTAGTATCTTGACTTCGAAGAAGTAGATATGTGGCAACTTACAAACCAATTAAGCTGACTGACCAATTCATAATTAGTGCATAGAGAAATTATACTTACTCACTACATATAATCGAAGAACATACACACACATAGATAGGGTCCCTAGTTTATGTCAAGTATTTAAATGGTGTTAACTTTCAACCATTGTCACAAATAGCATTTTCGGGTATAAATTAGCGAGGTTTTTCTCAGGTAATAAGGCAAAGTTGTTTTGTCGGGAAAATCTCCTTAAATTTTAAAAAATTAAAAAACTAAAAATAAATTGTGAAAATAAAAATTTGGTAACTAAAAAGTGTAAAAATGAGAAAAAAAGCAAAAAAGCGGAAAAAACAAAAGAAAAAATGCACAAAAAACACGTGTTTTTTCACATTTTTTTCATTTTGGCATTTTTTGTCAAAAAAACACATTTTTTCCTGTTTTTTCAACTAACTTGTTTTCAACTTTTTTCGCTTTTTTTCTGGAAAAAACGCATTTTCCGTGACATTGCTTTCAACCAATACTAGGCCAGTTAATAGAGAGAAATGTGTCGCTACAAGGTGATACGGGTCTCCCTAGGGATGCCCAAGCCCAGTTCAAGGATGCTAGGGGTGGAATTAGGAGTTGTTAGGCCAAGGAGTAGTTTTCTGAGGTCAGGAAGAGATAGCTGATGAGACCTAAGGCAAAAGACACTCCAACAGGCGATTACAAGGCCAACCACACACTGCATCCAGCTGCTGGAGTTTATAGTCAATCACAGCCGTTAGGAGAAAAAATCTCATTCATGGCCTAGGCTAGGGTCACACAAGTAGAACAAGATCATAACGATGGTTGAGGGAAAAGATCAGACAAAGAGAGCCATTACGAAAAAGTAGTGGGGTAAGAGCAGGTAGTAAGGCCAACAGTAGGATAATGGTGATCAGCTAGGCCAAAGGACTCAACCAAGGATCAATGGACCATTGCCAAAGGGCCAGGGCTAGGCTGTCACACTAGTGCTAATAATCCTAGCCATGGGCAAGCATGCAAGAGGGTGACATCCAGTTAGTTGGTAACAACCAAGCGACAACTGGAAATTGAAAATGCTTAGGAACGACCAGAGGAGAATTGGCCACACGGACAGAACCCATCCATAGAAGCCTGGAGCATCCATGCGGAAGGTCCTACAAGAGGCCCAACTTATCAAAACTCTGCAAGAAGCAAGTGTTTCAGTTATCTAACTACCCAGCAATTGCAGGAATAACTTGAGCAACTAATTTCCCAGGCATAGGCAGGCTGCTAAACTGATCGACATGAGGGAGTGCCAACTGCAACCGACCCAACTCTTTACTTCTCTAATGGCCTCATTGAGGCCATGGGCTGCACAGCCAGCCCTAGACCAGGTGACTTGCCAAGTAGATTGAAGACTAGTATAAATAGGCCACTTGGCCATTTTACGATGGAGCTTGGACTCTTCGAACCTATTGAATGTTTGTGATAGAAGCTTTGGGTTGTGTGTTAATCGTTATGACCCACTTCTCATGCTTGCAACAACAAGACCCATCTAATGACCAAGGATTGTCGAGCCATTTGTACCAGCACCCTTGCCTGACTTGTTGAGCTTGTGCTCTAACCACATGCTATCCTCCAACCTAGGCAGCAGCCAGCCCAATACACGTGGATAAGCAAACTCCACCCTACCCAACTTAACTAGATCATTTCCACCCTTTCTCCACCAACGACTGTGTTCCTTGATAGTCATCTACACCTAACCTACTTCCTCTTTCGCCTTAGCCCTATAAACTTCAATCGCTCTTGGTGGTGGTCACCACATCCAATACCTCAAAACTCGACCACCTGCTATTATAATTGCTAGCCCTTCCACTGCTGCAGCTTCAACCATTACTCCGTAATGCCCCAAGACATCAGCCTCAACTAACCATTGCCACATAATTAGTCATGTCCTCCCTAGAAGCCCCATGCAGCAGCCGTCGACAAGTCTCGATTTGGACCATTCTAGGGCCATAACCACCAAATAGCCATTCAGACAAACCTAAGTCCCTACTAGCTCCTAAATAAACTTGAAACGAACCCAAACCAATTTGTGGCCAAGAACATTGTTATAAGTGCAAGAGCTGGTTGAGGGAAAAAAAGGTTAACCGGCCTACCATGTCTTGGATGCGCTGCAACATCTTGGAAATGCCAAAGATCGTCGAGGACCATTGGTGTCGATCTTAGTTGTGGTGGATCGATTGACGAAGCACGCCCACTTTGCGCTGCTTTCCTGAAAGTACTCGACAATGCTTGTTGCCGAGACCTATAAGCAGAACGTTAGACAACTTCATGGGCTGCTGCGCACTATAGTGTGCGATCGGGACTCTATCTATGGCAGCGCCTTTTGGACAGAGTACATGAGGCTGGCCGGAGTTCAGATTAAGTTGATTAACTACAGTCTACAACATGTCACACCACTCGCAGACCAACGGTCATACTGAAGTGACCAACCAGATGATAGAGACATATTTGTGGGCATATGACTAGCAACAGCCCCACACTTGGGTGCAACATCTTGCATGGTGTGAGTGGAGCTACAACATCTCAGCGCATTTCACCATAGGTGCGACTCTTCAAGAGGCTGTGTATGGCTTTTCTCCTCCACCTATGGTGCCATTTGAGCTAGGTGCGATGCAAGATCCAAAGCTCAAGCGCCAACTTCGTACCCAGGATGACCACTACTTGCCACGGTCTCTTCCCCGGCGCCGACCAATGCCTGCACGGAGGCCTTCGAGAGTCCCGGCCACTCCCTAGTGAACGCCAGTCACGAAGGTGCAGACGGCAAAGACACCACCATAGGGCCACGTGCGGTCAAGAGAAGCCTCCGCCATGGCTAAGAGGCAGCCAGCCCCGGCCCAGCCCTACCTGGAGCAGCTTACACTGCAGCCGAGTCCAATCCTACCAAGGCCAACCATAGTTTAGCCACAACCGAGCCACACCTCAGCCACACCCGTCTCAGCATCGCCCAGCGCAACTATTGCAGAAAGCCCCACAACTTTAGTCGGCCATGGCTCCGCTACATCCTTCTTGGCCCCACTCAGAGCACCTGAAGCCGAGAGCTTCACAACCACTGCAGGCCATGGTCCAGCCAGCAACATGCACGCAAGAGACAGGGCCGACACTACATCCTTTGGCATGAGCAGCAGCGAGGTTACCTCGACCATCACTGGCCAATCCTCGATCAGTGTCGGCCATAGCTCGGCAACCACAAGCCAGCCAAACACCGGACATCCGGCAGATAGCTGCTAGCAGTCATTTACACTGCTTGGAGCTAGAGAGGGCCCAAGCCCTTCATGGATTCCTCGAGGCCTTGCTCACATCAACCTGCTAGCTGAGTCCAACCCACCTGGGTTCTGTGATTCTGTCTACACACTGAACGCACCATGGAGCTCAAGCCTAAGCCGCGTAGGTCCCCTCAGCTCAAAACCACTCAAGCTAAGACTCAATCCATTGCGTAGGTGGCACAAAACTCGAAGGAAGGGGTGAGGACTTTATAGCTGAGTGGACGCCACCAAGTTGCCACGTCAGCCACTCGAGACCAGCCTCCGCGAGCATGGTCGCTACCGAGAGGCCACGTCACCAACATAGGACCCGCACCTACCAACGAGGATGCCATGTCAGCGCTACAACCCGCCAGCTCAAAGGAGATTGGATGAACACTTGAGTAGGAGAAATGATTTAGGAAAGTGTTTGAAAATCGATGCATTTAGGAAATAAAGTGGCGCCTAGGGGTTTTTGTCATTTTCTTAGTTATTGTGTGCACCCCAAAGGGGCATGTTTTTTATTTATTTCCCATTTGAACTTCTGCCCCTAGGGTTAGTGTTTTGGGCACATTTGTTTAAGCCCTCGGGCCTCATTTGTTTAGATCTTTTGCCAATTTCAATTAAGCTTTGTTTCTAGTTGGAGATCAACTTTTCCGGCTTCTTCCCTTTCTTCTTCGGTGAGCTCGAGAGAACGAGAGAGAGAGACAGCTGACTGGGCATTGCTTGTCGTCCACAAACCGACCGCCGCCGGTCTGATCCACCACCTGCACGTCCGCCCAATCCAACGTCACCCAACCAAGCCTTTATCTAGTGAGTTAGGCACTTCCCCATCGCCGGAAACGTTAGTGACCTCACCCAATGCAGTTGTGGGTGCCGGTGCCGCAAGTTCCAAATAAAATTAGGTGTGGGTGCGGCGAAAACATATATATATATAGTTATATACATACATACATATATATATATATATATATAAGTAATTTTAATTGTCTATATTTTTAAATCTTTTTTTATCAAGGTTACCTTAATGTCACATAAAACTCAAAGTTTTATTAAATAAAGTAGGGGAGGAGAGAAAGAAGAGGGAAAAGGAAGAGGAAAATATAGGAGGAGACAAATGGAAAAAAAAAAAAAGAGAGAGAGAAAAGAAGAACGGGTGCGGTCAGCAACACTCGACTCAGTTTGACAGAGCCAGGTGCCGTGTCGGGCCACACCCACGTAGACGCAAGTGCTCCACCATATTTGGTGCAACTGTGTGACTAGTCTTTATGTATATGCATGAGAGAGAGAGAGAAGGAGAGAGCTATGTCTGGAAGAAGGTTGCACTCGTCAACACAGTTGGACATGAGTTCTTTAACAGTTTGATACTTATTTATTTAGTAAACTACATTTTCTAAATGTAAATAATGAATATAAATGTTTGCTTACTTAAATGTTATTGTTACTACACATACATATATACATATGTATGTGTGTGTGTGTGTGTGTTTATATGGCCATCCCCTCTCCCAAGTTTTCTGAAAATGTTTTGTGTAGGTGTCCACACCCATGTTACATAGGGGACATGATGATCTAAGCCAAGAACCACCCAAGTGATCTAAGGTATTCTATACCTCTACCATGTTTCATTTATAGGTAATAAAAAAATGCAACATTTTTTGAGAGGTGCAAGTCTTGTAAATGGCTCACATATTGATATTTGGAGTGGATTCACAACCTAGACATGCCAAGGCATATTGGTAAGGGCCTAGGCATGCTAGTTCTTCAATCATGTACAACCATAGCGACTAGGCTGTCAAAATAGCCAGAAGAGCCTACAAAAAATTCTACAAGAGCACTTGACTACATATACAAATAAAGCATACCTTCCAAATATTTGTATCAAGGTCTACTTCATGTTTTCCAGACAAGTCAATGGCATCAACACTCAAAACTGCAAAATGTTTCAACATCTAGAAATTACAATTCAAAAAGTACACAGTCATAATGATACATAGTAATGGTAAGTAAAGAGAAAATGTTGAAACAAAAGCGAAATAGAATCAGTGAACGAACCATCACAAGGCAATGAAGGAAATGTCATGTTTATATTGATTGGAAGTGTCTCTCCGCGCTTTACATCCACAGACATCTAGGGCAGATAGACACAGAACAGGCAAACAGGTTATACAAAATCAAATATCCAAAGTATATAATATCAATGATGAATTTCCAAAAATACACCAATGTTTAACAACAAACATGCTTAATACCTGATGCACTTTTTCAACTGTCAGATAGTACTTCAACTCATGAATAAACAACAGGGCCATGACAGCTAGACCAATCATTGAAACTACAAAGACAAAAATACCATCTCACATCAGTTTATTCGTATACAAGATTCACAATGAACTGAAACCATCAAGGATTCACAATGAACCGAAACCATCAAAAGTGAACTGAGACAGAATCAGAGAAATCTTCACTTAGCCAAAAGGTTAAGCTGTAATGCATGTTACATATTGGCAATAACAACCACTAGGTCAGACCTCTGATGAAAAGTAAAACGTTCCAAATTGCAGAGTCTAGGAATCTCAAATATAAAACGACACCTCTGATATTTCATTACTAACAAAATCCATGATAGAGAAATTCTAACTCAACATAATAAAGGTTATTTTACATATTGGCAATAACAACCACTAGGTCAGGCTTCTGATGAAAAGTAAAACGTTCCAAATTGCAGAGTCTAGGAATCTCAAATATAAAACTACACCTCTGATATTTCATTACTAACAAAATCCATGATAGAGAAATTCTAACTCAAGATAATAAAGGTTATTTTGTTCTCCAAATTGCATTGAGTAGTAAAACTTGGATGTGTTCATTGATTAATGGACTACTTAAACCAATCTTCGAATAATCTTAATGTGATGAGAAGTATATCCCGCTATCAGATTGTATGGAAGGATTTCTTTTTTATCAAAGAAAAGCATACTGCAGTTGAGCTTAAACCAAGTCGAGAAAGTCTGAGCTCAACAAGCTAGGAGAAACCACAATGGTAAGAGCCTCACCAATGCTAAAAAAGGATTACAATTGTAGATGCATTCACTTAGCAAGAAAAGAAGAACCATTTTTAAGTGTCCTTCTGAAAACAGCTGGTTGTGTGGGTCTCATGATCAGAAGAAGAAAAAAAACATAAAAAAAAGAAAAGCTTTCAGATCAATTTACTTTTATGTGTGGATTGGATTTGTACAGACTGGAAATCTGCAGCCAAAAGATTGTTAGAACTTTTTCCTATTTGCACATCCAAAAATTCCAACCATGGCATTCAGGAGGGTCAGAGTCTGGACTTTTAATTAGGATCATTTATTTTGCTAGGACGTGCTTTCTTAAGGAAGCAGGATGGGCAACCTCCTTGAAACAGACATACACAAGTACAAGCAAGTATGACATATACTCCATATGTGTGTTATAATATGAAGCAAGGAAGATGCAACCAACAAAAGGTGCAACATCCATAAATTGCAACTCACGATGACCAAAGCATTTTTATCTTAAATGATAGAGTAGCCACTAGCCATCATTCACACACACATTTATATATAAGAGAGAATTGAATGATGTTCCCCATGCTGTGGTGTGCCCTTCTGCTCTAAGTCAAAGAAATGGTAGTTTCACTTTCACCCATTGTCACAAATATCATTCTCGGGAAAATGTCAGCAGGGTTGTCTAGGGTATTTTCTCGGCAAAGTTATTTTTCTTCAAAAAATCTTGAGAAAATGTCAGCAATTTTGAAAAAGTTGCTGAGTTTCCAAAAATCCTAAACATCCTGAAAAATAAAAAATCTCAAACCCTTGGGAAAAAAACAAAAAAAAAACTTGTGATTTTTGTTGTGATGATATTTTCAAAATATTGTTAAATTCTCCTGTTTATCTTGTTTTGCCTGTTTTTTCTCATAAATTTTATCGTGAGATTTTTGAAAATCTCATGTTATTTGTTACAATGGACTTTCACCTATAGTATGGACAGATACATAACAGTTTTCTAAGTTCCAGAACCTGGAACATATTTTCTAGAAACAAAATCATGACTTTTTTAACCCATTAACTTTTGATGCATTATGAGTAGAGTTGTTTTTTTATGCCCTTGATCTTCCTTCTTCAAAACTCAAATAGTGTTGATACAAAAAATTTGTTTGTTAAATAAATTATTTAGAAAATATGACATCCATCAAATATAATTGATCACTTGATCATTTTATACATACATACATACACACACACACATATATACATACATGTGAAGAAAAAGATTGTCAAAGCCTGAACCAAAGATACGATTTTATGCCCCCTTCTTTTCAGAAAAAAAAAAAAGAATCAACCTTTTTATCACTTATGAAATTGATCTCTGCATCCTTGTTTTTTCTTGAGATTTTTCTGGAGATAGGTTTTAAGACTTCGCATTCATCCATAAAGTTGGATTTAAAAAAAAAAAAAAAAAAAAACAGCTAGAGTTCAGTTGAATCAACTAGACAGTGCCAGACAATGGATAAAGTTGGAAAGATGGAATTCATGGACCATGCATATACATATTATAGTTGTCAAAATCCCCGACTAGTCCAACCAGTTCATTGAGTCGGTTATGAACCGAACTATGCTTTAAACCAGTGACTAGTTTGTCAAACTAATCAATTAGTCAACCAAGTCCTTGGTCAGCCAACTAATTTCTGACCTACAAATATATGTGCATTTGTTATGTAGATAAATATTTTATATATTTGTATATATCTAAATTCTAAACTATATTTGTTATTTGTAGTCAATTGACTAGGACAGGTGGACCAACTAGTCCTTGATCTTACTTCTTCAAAACTCAAATAGTGTGACCCAAAAAATTTTCTTTGCTAAATAAACTCTTCAGATCACATCCATCAAATTTATTTGGTCACTAGATCATTTATCGCAAGGTTTCAAAACAGGGGACGATTTTGATCATTTGATCAGATGATTTCAATGCCATAAAGGATTGTCAGTCATTACTTAATTTAACGACATATAAAATAAAGGATTCTCATTGATTACCTAATTACAACGACATAAATGTGTTCAGGCAATATTTGTATGCCACAAATTTTACTCATCCCTCATGTTTATATCTAATATACACAGATATTTTCATGTCAGAAGCTTTCAAAATCAGTGGTTAAACTTGTTCACAACCATCATAGAGAATGTAAGGAGTAGAGCACGAATAGAGTAACAATTCACTAGTTTATTCGCAAAAAGAAGAATATTCTGAAGTGTCGGCATCTACCAACTCCACCCGATTGTGTTTTCTTGAGTAAATGCTCCTCCGCACGAGGAAATGCATCAAGGTTTCTCAAAGCTTGGAGCTTCATTTCCAGCAATGCAAGCTAACTTCAGAATTCGCCTCGATATCCTGCCAATAAAAAATGCAATCACAATCACAATGACTACAATAGAAACAAAACCGATGCAAATAGAACAAGATCATGTCTCCAGAATATGTTCAGGCCACAGATCATTTTTGTGTTCAAAAACGAGGGCGTCGTACTTGCTAACAAAAGAGACGTATTTGTCGACCCCCAAATCAAGGACAGAACAGAGAAAGGAGCTGAAGAGAAGAAGGCCAAATAGGAGATAAAAGCCCTAATTCCTTCCGGCATGACGGGCTGTTAAAGAGAGAGAGACAGAGACAGGACAGATTACCTCGCCGGTAACGGAGGCGACGTGATTGTACTGAAGCTCGCTGGAGCAAAATCGGGAGAGTGGAAACGGCAATCTATATATCAGGGCTTAGTAGAACGGGAAAAAAGAAGGGATGCTGTTTAAATTTCGAGTTGAGGGGCTTGAGAACGAAATAGGAAAAAAGGATTGTGGCCGGCAAGCTGGTTTATTTGTTGGACCGCCGCTCACGAATTGTAGTGTTCGGAGGCCTCGACGCGGCCACGTGTGCGTCGTTGTGAAGCTCTGCCGGGGGTTAGGCCCCGATGTTTTACCAAATGATAATTACAGGGCAGATCTTAACAATAGGGGCTCCAACAAAGTGGAATTTGGTTGCATGGATTTTGTCGTGGGCATCACCTGGCCTCATAATAGTTGGATCCGGGTTGACCCGATACCTAAAACCTGAGTTTGGTTCGATTAAAAAAATATTTTTTAAATATAAAATAAAAGTTTTTAAATATAAAATACTTTTTTAATAATATATATATTATTATTAAATAAAAAAATAAATCAAGTCGAATCAGGTCCCAGTCAAACCGATTTGATATATTATCGGGCTGGTCTAGAAACGTTTTTTTGGAGCTATGGTTTGGGACCGATCGGGTAGGCTATGGTACATGTTATTGATAATTTTTCCTTTCTTGTGCCGAGTTTTGCTTGTTGAAGGACTGAGTCAGTCCTTTTCCATCTATTTCCTTTGGCTGTGTTTGATTGCGGGGGGAAATTGGAGGGGCGGGTGAAAAGTATACGATCGGTTGAAATTTCAACTGCCATGACATGAGAGCATCAAACGCATGAAAAATTCACGCGAATTATTCGTATGAATTCGGTAAATTTAACGCGGAAAAAAGTCAGAGGTCGGACCTCCATCGAAGCTGTCCCATCTCCACCCTTCCGCCTGAAGCTCTCGCGTCTCCACCCTTCCGCCTGAAGCTCTCGCGTCTCCACCCTTCCGCCTGAACCCTCGCGATCTACCTCTGTCGCTGCCTGAAGCTCTCTTCCCCTCTGTTGCCTGAAGCTCCCTTCTCCTCTGTCTCTGCCTGAAGCCCCCTTCTCCTCCTTCGCAATCTACCTCTGTCGCTGCCTCAAGCTCCCTTCTCCTCTGTCGCTGCCTAAAGCCCCCTTCTCCTCCTTCGTGCAAGTATAGATTTGACCCAAAAAGCAAGGACAAAGCTCTCACGTCGAGGTTTTCAAGGATTTCACTAGCGTTCGCTTCATGTAAGGGTTCTTCGGAAAGACTTATGCACGTTCCTCAGTTCAGTGGGAAGTTGAGAGTCGTTGGTTGCTCCTAGAATCACAGACCACAACAGGATCTCTCTCATATATGGTATAACGTTGTCGCTTCCTCCCATTTTTTTAAAAATTTTTGCTCTACAGCTTGTCTTGAACTTGTATAAAGCATTCTTTGCCGCTTGAACTTGTATAAAGCATTCTTTGCTGGAGGTTCGTGCATTCACTGATATTTTGTTTGGTTGGACATTGCAAAATCTCAAATCTTTGTAGGTATTTTGCTCTGGTTGTGTGCTTTGATGGGAAATGAAACATAGGCCGTGTGTGCTCTGTAGTCACTTTTTTCATTGGTCCTGATTTATTTTCTTTAATTTGGCATTGCAGTCTTGATTGCCACAAGGCTTCCCTTTAGGTCATGTTCCTGAATGATTATGTCCATGCTAAGTTGTTATATGTTTCAAAATATGTGATTAGGTTGTTGCAAAGGAGGAAAGGAAGTAGTATAGTGATTATCTAGCATTTTGGAGTTCCAATTTGGGGGTTTTGATGTCTCTTACCTTTCCTTAACATAGGTTCTGTAATGTACTTGTTTTGCAGGTCATGAAGGTTTCATTACTGAATCATCCGATTTTGGTAAGTGTTTTCAGCACTAGAAGATGTTAACTATGGCCTTCGCTGTTAGCTCTTTCACTAAGTTCATGTTCATGTGCATTATGCTTTACATGAAAGTTTGCATAGAATCTGTATCTTTTGTTCATTCTTGGGTTGAATTTCTGATGTTCTGTTGTTACCATTTTCAACCTACGAACAAAAAATCACTAACCTATCTGCAGTTTAAGACAAAAGGTTGCAGAAATAGAAACTACTAGATCGACAATAATCATGGGTTCAACTACTGAAAATCACTAACCTACTTGTTGATCAGTAATTGAAATTATTCCTTTTTCTTCTGTTTGATCATGTCTTGGTAGCATGGTGTTTTACACAATTTAAGACATTATATTTCTAGATAATGCCATCCAATGTTTATGATTAATGTCATTGGTCCATAATTTTGTTGTTATGTTTCTGTTATTTAGTGAGGTTGCAGTCACTAGACTGACCACATGCTACTTTCTAAAAGGGAATGGTATTGTTAAGCAGTTTATAACCTTGCTGTCAAGAGTGAGGTGTCTACAGTGTTCTTGAGATTTTTGTTTGAGCGTGCACTATTTCTTGTTTGGTAATTGTGCAGTGCTACTTGTATATCTTGACTTTTGTTTGTTGTAATATTGATCTTTCCATATTACCTGTTATGCAAGATTGTTCGAACTCAAATATCTAGTAGTGAAGAAATATTATCCAAAACATTAGCATGGAGGACAGCAGTCCATCGAGGGAGAATCTGACATGGACTGAAGCACAAATGGACTATTTAGTCTAGCTTCTTGTGGAGCAATCACGCATTCCTGGTATGAAATCTGGTGGAGGATTGAAGTCTAAAGCATATATAGCAATTGAAAAAAGTATGATGGAAAGATTCAGTCCAGAATTCAGTAAAGACAAAATAAAAAACAAATTGAAGTACTCAAAACCCAACTTAACAATCATGAAAGAAATTATGATTATAAGCGGGTTTGGGTATGACCCAATTAACAAATGTATTGAAATCGACCCCCAAGTATGGAGTAACTACATTGAGGCATGTTATCGAGATGTTACTGTTAGGTTATATGTCTGACATGTCTTTACTACATGTTTATTTGAACACATAAAATTTTTCAGAAATATCCGAATAGAAAAAAGTACAGAGGTCCCAAGTTATGGAGATACTTTGACTAGTTCGCCGAGGTCTTTGGTGATTCTCATGCCACTGGAAAACAGTCAAACACATTAAACAGCTTGATACATGAGGACGATGAACCAGTACCATATACACATGCATCTCAATCCACTCCAATGTACATGAATCCTGAATCTTCACAATCCTTTACACAAATGCTTCATGAAGATAGTCCTCCATCACAATCGCCAGAACCTCCAACTCCTACCACTGAAATTCTGTTGATGGCAACTAATAGGACTAGAAGTAGGTCTACAAGGCACAGGTCAACCAATTATGAAGAGTACTATAATTTGTTAAACGGTATTACTGACAATGTAGATATAATGACACGTACATGTAGAGGGGTACAATTTGTCACATGTTACAAAATACTGCAAGAGTTGGTTGAAACTGGGCATATAGATGAACAAACACAAGTAAGGAGTATCGACATGTTAGCAGAGGGCACCAATTACATGATATTTGTCAACCTTCCACCTTCACAGCGGTGTCATGGTTGAGGGTAAACTTTCCGATTCGTAGATAAGGAATGATTGTCTTATATTCAATGTTTCAACATTTGTATATTTCATGTTTGTACCCGCTTCTTGTGTGTTGTTAGTGTAATCCCAACTTTTTATATGTGTTCTTTAATCTGGTTGTTCTTTATGTACTTCGTTTTAGTGCAATAAAATGCACACCTTCTTCAAATTGAACGTGCTTTAATAAGTGTTGTTATACATTCTTGCAGTCGTTTCAAAATGATAGATATTGACATGTTTACTGACGATGAAGAACAAGTGTTTTATTTCATTCGGCTAGTTTTTGTCTTCGTCTTCTTTTGGTTAGAACAACTTCCTCCATCTATGAGAATTGTTCATCCATTTAGATCTGCGGGTACAACGTTTGTTCAACTTATGCTTGAAGGTCATCCTAGAAATTTTATGGACTTACTCCGTATGGATCAACAAACATATCGAACATCATGCAACACACTAAGAACTAAAAAATTATTGGAGGATGATCATGACATTAGCATAGAAGAACAAGTAGCTATTTTTAAATTGACAATTAGACACAATGAACGAAATCGTGCCACAGAATACTTTTCAGCATTCAGGACAAACAATAAGTAAGTACTTCAGTTGTGTACTACGAGAAATATGTATAATGGGTAAGGATTATGTCCGGCGGCCCAATGATGACATGCCAACTAATATTCGCCATTTCAAACGATTCTTTCCATATTTTCAGGTAATTTCATAATGTCTGATAAACTCAACAAAACGCGTAGAACATCCAACATACAACATGACTAACTTGCACATATGAATATAGGATTGTTTAGGAGCAATTGATGGCACCTATGTACCTGCATGGGTCCCAACATCAGATCAACAAAGATTTCACAATAGAAAATGATTTCTTTCGTAAAATGTCATGGTTGTAGTTGGATTCGACACTCGTTTCCACTACGTTTTGGCAGGATGGGAAGGAAGTGCAACAGACTCAAGGGTTTTATACAATGCACTTGATCATCCAACTGACCCATTTGTGGTCCTAGAAGGTATGTACTTCCACCAACCAATATATTCCTTTTTACAAAAAAGTGCGGATGTTTAAATAATTTGTGTTCAATTGTAGGCAAATACTATCTTGCTGAAGGGGGTTATCCAAACATTGTTGGTTTGCTAACACCTTATCGAGGACATCGTTATCATATGTCTGAATTTAACACCTCGGGGGCACGCACACCTAGAACTGCAGAAGAATTATTCAACCATAGGCATTCATCACTCTGAAATGCAGTAAAAAGAACTTTCGACATGTTGAAAGCTTGTTTACTAATATTGAAAATGCAAGTGCAGTATTCATTCAAAAAATAAGTTCAAATTGTTCTACCTACATGTGCATTGCACAACTTCATAATTGAACAAAATCCAAATGCCGAACAATTTAATGATGAGGATGCACCTTTAAATGATAATTTTGTCGTAAGCAAACCGAAAATTGCATGCCAAACACACCAGCGAGGAAACAACAATTCCATGAGAAGAACTATAGCAGATCAAATGTTTACTGATTATCAATTGAATAGTAAGTTTATTTTATCGATTGATTATTGTTGCATGTGGTTGTTTGACATTTGTTTTGTTTTGAATATGACAACGATCACATGCAAGGCATGCTTAAACATTTCACTTGCATTTGTAAGCACAACGATCACATGCATCTCAATCACGTACAATCAATCATATACAATACATTTTCATTAACTTCAGTGTATTAACAGTTCCTGTGGGTGCAACACAGGCACGTGCACACCGCGGGCGACCTACAGCAGAGAGACAACCCCCGTGGTGGCCCAGAACAATATGGATCCATTTCATCCACTACAGCGGTAGAGCACTCATCCATGGATGTGTGAAGTCCAAGGAGAGATACTTAGACTTCCCTAGGACACCTAGGATGGGAAGGCGGGAGCCCAACGCTCTAAGCACAACACACAACAGAACCCTGGGGCCTTGCACCGCCTGCACTCCGAACAGGCAAGACCAGTGGCAAAAGCGAGACGTCTCCCAAACACATAGCCACATCCCACTGGCCTTTCATCTCTTATTCATTCATTCTTATCATTAGATTAACACATTCACAAACTGACTGGCTAGCTCATGAGGTTGGTGCACTTCACGAGTGCACCTACACCTCCAATTGCCTCCACACGAGGTCTACACATAACAATAACAGTCATAGCTAGCCGTCATATAATACGAGTACGATTGCCCTCCAATTCCATTATTTGCATAATTGCCCACAACAATGTGTATGCAACAGAACAAAACATTCACATCATTCATCACATCAATCACATCTTCAAAAACTTAGCCAAACCACAGAGAGTAGTCTCGATCTGTGATTGGCTCGTAGCTGTCCTATGCAATTATCATTCTAAGATGCTTTCTAAGGCACAATTGGGGTTGAGGAGACACTCAACTCGATAACCGCCTCATCTGTCCTAAATAGTTATCAATTCTAGCATGCATATGCAAATGCGTAACATTTTCAAAACAACTTCTCATAGTCTTTCCAAAACAATTCATATCTTATATCAAAACATTTACATGCATACCGACATTCATTCACTAAACAGTCAATCAATTGCATCACAATCCTAGGATCCCACGACCCTAGGAACACACATTCATACATTTTCCCCAAGCAAGGGATTTGCCTGGAATGCTGCCATACCTGTGGCACACTCACAAACTCTTCAAAATGCCTCAAGCTTCGAAACTGGTTGCTCAAGGTCGACGAGACGTGCCTAGTGTACCTGCAAACATACACAAGTGGTAAATGACTAAACTCTACACTAGTTTAGATTCACAATCAAAACAAATATAAAACAAAATCATTGAGGCACACCATTGCCTCAAGAGGGTATCGAAGGGTAGTGTCGACCCACAAAGCCCTCAAAAGGGTCTCTCTTCAGCCCTAGAGGTTACCTCCAAAGGTTTAAGCTTCGCACCATCGATTTGAATCGATCACTAATCCATTTCTCTCTTGCTTCCTTAGTGAAGGTGTCTTCCCAATAGGTACCCCTCTTCCTTCCCACACATGCTACCCACGTCTACGAAGAAGCTCCCAAGCGTTCACAAAGACGGTCGTACACTTCTCCACAACACCACAATCCTAACCATGCTTCCCTATTGCTTCAAAAATTGACCCATCATGCGCAAATGATCATTATAGCCATGAATCAACACTTCTCCAACATAATCCTACTCTTCCCCCAAAAAGCAAAATCGCTAACATGCGTCCCAACATCAATTCTAGATTCTAGAATGCTTAAACAATAATTATACATGCCCTTATAGATAATATTCAATAATGTAAGCTCAAATAGGCCTTGCTCACCCCAATCTAAGTGTCCAAACTGCTATGACGCCTCCGACAGCCACCTCAAGCGTACAATCGGTTCCCAAATGGCAGAAATTGTGCCAAGCCGCCACCACCAACACCACCTAAACGCTGATACGAGGGGAAGAACGCGTTCCCCAAACTGGAATCCTAACAAACAGTGATGAAATCCATGAGAAAGAGTGCTCGGTTGGAGAAAAAGGGGAAAAACAAACAGAAAAAATGGGGAGAGAGCTCACGTAAGGAGTGTGCAGGCAAGGGGAGGCACTGACAGAAAGGGGCAGACAGAAGAGAGAGCGAGGGAAGGAGGGTTCAGACAAAAATGGGGAAGAAGGGCAATGAGGAGGAGAGGACGTGAGAGAAGAGAGAGAGCCGGTGGGAGAGTGAGGGTGAGTGAGGAGAGGGACCGTGCGGGAGGGAGCTAGTGGAAAGGGGAAAGAGAGTGGCGAGAGAGAGGAAGAGAGAACGTGCAGCAGAGAGGGCAAGGGAGCATGAGAGTGGCGGAGAAAAGAAAACAAAGCACAAGAGAGAGAAAAAGAGTTTACCCAAGTGCCGCCGCCTCAGTCGCCGTCGTCACCGCCACCTCAGTCGCCGTCGTCACCGCCGCCTCAGTCGCCGTCGTCACCGCCGCCTCAGTCGCCGTCGTCACCACCGCCACCGGCACCACCGCCTCAGTCGCCGTCGTCACCGCCGCCACCGGCACCACCTTTGTCTTCTTCTTCTTCTCTGCGTGGAGCTCCCTAGCAGCAAGTGAGGCAACGAAAGGGGGAGAGCGAAAGGAGGACGAGGGAAAACAGCCCTCGTCGGGCTCTTACGCGGGTAAGCTATGGGTCCAGGTTTGGGTCCCGAACCGACCCGACCTGCCCAAAAATATAACGGGCATTACATCCCTGGTTTGAGCCTCACAGAAGCAAACCCGGCTAACCGTCTTGCTTTGGTCTTTGTTTCTCTTCTTCTTATTTCAGTTTTTTTAGTTGTTGTTGCTGCTACCTGCCATTTGTGTGCTGACCTTGGAGCCTCCATTGGTGACTTGCTGAGGCAACAAATGTGTAGGAGTCTTCCGCTACTTCAATTACAACTGTGTTGATGATGATCTCCCAATGGGTGTTGTGGACTTCTCTTCCACACAATTGAATGGGTAGGGTGGTTCTAGAGCTAATTGAAGATCCTATCACGGGATGAAGATGAAGATGAAGAAGAGAGAAAGAGTTGTGTGGTGTCAGTCTTAATGGGCAACAAAACTATCCATGGATTATAATTGCACCCTCCAAGTGGGATTATAATCCATGGAAATGAATCATGGTTTTGCCTCTCAAAACTTGGATGCTTTTCCAGTGTTTAGAAACACCAAGCAGTTTTTTAAGAACTTCTCATCTCTCCATGACTTATCTTCACAACACACCTCCCCTGCATAATGAAAAGGGAAACCAAATGCAAGAGAGAAATCAGAGCATCCAAACAACTATTTGTTGTTGTTGTTGTTATTGACAGGTGTAGTGAAAGTGGATTATTCTTCATATAAGTAGGCTCCTTTTCGTCAGTTGTAACCTTTGCAATCCTAGAAGAACTGTTGGAACAATTGTCCACAAACATTTCTTTGTTGCCACTGTCTTCAGGGTGAACTGGAGACTTTGAATAGAACATTCATTTCCAGCTGCCATGTATGTGTAAGGTGTCTGCTGTTTTTGTTATCGAATGGCTGGTGTTTGATGTGTCTCAAAAAATTGTACAATGTATGTTGTGAAATATCAAACATGATCAATATAGATATTTTAGAGGACTTAGCAGAGGGACAACTTAGTTTTGTGAATAGTTTTTTGTAAGATAAATGAAGAACAACTTAGTTAATTAGGTGCCATTTAGTTTTTAGACCAAAGCATGTGTAGTTTGTTTAAAATAGGTCGAAGGCAACTTGCTTTATTTCTAGCTATCTCAACTAGTCTAAGCCTAGTACCCTAAGGTTTTTCTGTAATCTAGTTGTTTTATTAGTACCTTCTAGCGACCTTAGTGTTAATTTCTTATATACTTATGCTTAATTCTTAGCTGTAAACTAATAACTCACGATCACCTATGGATGAGGCTTGTTGTTGAGAATATGACTAAAACTTGACCTTGCAGAGTAAGAGAAAAAGTGTGTGTGTGTGTGCGTGAGAGAGAGAGGTTTGTTTCAAGAGACTTGTACTAAAAGATGTGTTTTTTGAATGAGAGTGCTGGCAAATTTATAGAGTGAACGTGTCTCTTGAGCTGCCCGCTTCTAGTCTTGGGATTCAAATGTCAAGAGGGAGAGTAGGCCCACAACATGAGTTGGCCCTTCTCATTCGATATGAATGTTGGTACATACCACTTTTTAGCATTGGAAACACAATATGCATTATAGTTTTAGCCTTAAAGATTTCTGAACCTTGTTATGTTTTATGTGTGAGTATGCGAAGACATTTAGAAAGTACATGACTTAGTTTCGCTCGTGTTTTGAACCATACGGAAAAATGATTTTCCAATAGTTGCGAAACTTGCAGTCAAACTAAGGAGGCCTAAACAGTTCAAGGACCTGTGAGACTGGGGTATTATGGTCATTGATCAGTGGTAAGCTTGTAATTATCAACCATGACCATGGATAGATTAGTGATTAACTAATCAAGATTAAGTTGTGCTAATCATGTTTAAGGGTAGCTAATGTTAGTTTAAGAGCTTAAACACCCAGTTAATGATGGATTATAGCTCTTAAGATAGGATTAAGCACTAAGCTAAACTGGAATTCAAGCTGAAAATGAGGGCCTTATTGAACATGAACATGAGATCACCACTAAGGATGTCAAAACGACCTCAGTCTTCTTAGAAGTTCAAAAAGAATAAGGCGTGCACCTATACATCTGGCTGACTATGGAACAAACTCTATCAACAAGTATATATCTTATGACAAGATCTCATCTAGGCATGTCAGGATCATTCGGAATCTTGACAAAATCCAAGAGCCCAAACTTTTCAAAAGGCTCAAAAATATCATAAAGGGGGAAAGGCAATGAATGAGAAACTAGAAGTTAGCACACATAGAGAAGAGGAGAAAACATAGGAGCAAAGGATATTCACGTGTGTATTCAATTAACAATAGGTGAGTGCTTGATTTGATACAATGGGAAATGATACCCTGTGGCTCTTTGACATATGCATAGAGTACTATTCAGTATGTGTTTTTTGTTGAAATATCAATTGCTAGGACAAATCGTGTCATGTGCTAATTATGCAAGCATGCTATCTGTGCACAATAGACGGATAAGGCCTACGCCAACTACGTAGGTGTGTGATTGTTTCACTTCCACTAAGTCAGAGTGACCCTACGAAAAAAATCTCTCTCAATTTCCTTTTTGTGTTTAGCTGTCTATGACATTGGAGCATCACATTTAATGGTATCAGAGCAACCCCACTCTCTTCTCAAATCAGCCCTAATCACAACATCATTCGATAGGTGAGTACCTAGTAAAAGTTTTACCTAGATACTAAAAAATTCATGATGATTTACTTTAAGCAAAATAAGTTGAAAATGTATCTAACAAGAAATAAACTTTGTGAAATGTAGAAAGTAAAGCCTTGTTTCGCTAAATAATGTCTCAATATACTAGACAACGATCTCGGCAAGATAACACTGGAACTGGTGGTCAGGAAAGAGATGAGTGCCATTGGAGAGGAGACTAGGTTGATATCATGGAGATCCTGCAGACTATTTTTTGGGTCTGTCCAGATCTTGAACTAAGCAAGTACTCAAACCTTATACCATAAAAATGGCACATCAGACCATTACTAGCAATCAACATAAGCAGTTCATGAGCATGAACCCACCAAAATTTATAGGAGGTGCAAACACAATGGATGTTGAAGAATGGTTGGATGAAAGTGAAGAGGCTTTTGAATTGGCTGTTGTACTAGCTAACCTGAAACCTTAGTTTGGCACCTACATGGTGGGTGGAGATGCCAAAAATTGGTGGAAAACCATTAAACAAATAAAGTTCGATAGTTAGGCAGTAACATGGAAGCAATTCAGGCAGAATTTCATAGAGAAATACATTCCTAATCATGTTAAGGAAAGATGAATGCAACAATTCCTTGACTTGGCTCAGTGTGGTAAAACTCTTGAAGAGTATATTAATGAGTTCCATCTTCTGGAAAAGTATTGCCTGAATACATATAGTACTGATGAGGCCAAAGTAAATAAACTTATCAAAGGACTAAATAACAACTTGAGGTTGAGAATGGTGGGAAGAAGTCCTACAGATATGACATAGACAACTGAGAAAGTGACTCAGATAGATGAGACTCTGAGTCAGATTCAAGCTCACAAAAAAAGGAATTTTTATGGGCCAGGATCATAACCTCAAGCCCCCGATAAGAAACCTTTTATGTATAAGCACAAACCCTTTCCATCACCTCCAATTCTTAAACTTGTTCTCCAAGACAAGCCTAATGAAGGCTGTCATTTTTGCCACCAATTGCACCATGGGAGACCTTGTCCTAGACTCACAGGGGCATATTTAAATTATGGTGAAAAAGGATATTTTGCGAGGGAATGTCTTAAGAAGCAAGGATTTCCACCATGAGGACTACCTCAAGCCAAACCTACTCAGCCACCAGAACCTGCAAATTAACCTCTGAACAAAAAAGTACTAGGAAGAGCTTATGCCACAACGATTGAAAGTCATCAAGTTCCAGATATTGTTGAAGGTATCCTACTTATATACTCATTCTTGGTCCGTGTTTTTTATTTTTATTTTTTTATTTTAATTTTGGAACTTCCCATTCTTTTATATCTTGATCTTTGTCTCATGCTTCAATATGTCAACACTACATGCACCATATGAACTTAGTGTCTCAAGTGCCATTGGATTTCATGATTGTTGTACATAGTATTTACCTAATGTCAAGATAAAATTTTTAAAAAATACATTTCCTACAAATCTTATAGACATTGATTTAAAGGGATTTGATATAATCTTAGGGATAGGTTGGATGAGTGAGCATGATGCATTCAGTGATTGTCATAGAAAGATGATTACTATATGGGCCAATAGCGCTAACCCTATAGTAGTCCAAGCTGAAACTCGTGAACAGATATCAGAAATAACTGTAGCCAGCTTGTGGATGCAAGAAAACAATAAGGGTTATGACATAGTCTATCTTATCCATATGACCATAGAGAAAACTAAAACACTAAAGATAGACTTGATTCCAGTGGTACGTGAGTTTGTAGATTTATTTCTAGAAGATCTCTCAAGATTTCCACCACCACGAGAGATTGAGTTTACCATTGATTTGGTACCAGATACTGCTCCGATTTCAAAAGCACCTTATAGAATGGCATCGGCTGAACTAGAAGAGCTAAAGAGGCAATTGCAATAACTTAATAATGAAGGATTTATCATATCAAGTGTGTCACCTTGGGGCACACCTGTCCTATTTGTTAAGAAAAAGGATGGGTCATTGCAATTAGGCTTTGATTATCGAATGCTAAATCTTGTGACCAGCAAGAACATGTACCCGCTTCCCAGAATTGAAGATTTGATGGATCAATTGAAGAACACCCATGTATTCTCTATGATTGATCTTAGATTGAGTTATCACCAATTAATAATTAAGAAAAAAGATATCCCTAAGACTATTTTCAAACATGATATGGACATTATGAGTTTCATGTTCTTCCCTTTGGGTTGACTAATGTGCTATGTTCATGGATTTAATGAACAATGTTCAGAGAATTTCTTGATTAGTTTGTTATTGTGTTTATTGATGATGTGTTAATTTATTGATCCATCCAAGAGGAATGTAGGGAACACTTGACAATATTGAGTATTCTCTGACAACACAAATTGTATGCAAAGTTTTCAAAGTGTGACTTTTGGTTGTCTGAGATAAGCTTCTTCGGACACATTATTTCTGGTAAAGGCATTGCAATAGGTCCAACTAAAGTTGAGGCAAATCAAAAATGGAAAACTCCTATTAATGTTATTGAGGTAAGAACCTTTCTTGAATTGGCTGGTTATTATAGGAGATTTATACAAGGATTTCTCAAACAACACCACTCATGACAACACTTTTAAAAAAGAGAAGAAAATTTGAATGGGAAGAGAAATGTGAGCAAAGTTTTCAGACTTTGAAACAGAAACTAACTATGACACCAGATTTGACAATTCCATCTGGAAACGAAGGGCTTGTTGTTTATGTTGATGCTTTTAAGTATGGTTATGGAGCAGTTTTGATGCAGAATGGG
The DNA here is from genome assembly GCF_008831285.2 of Nymphaea colorata. Classification (NCBI taxonomy): domain Eukaryota; kingdom Viridiplantae; phylum Streptophyta; class Magnoliopsida; order Nymphaeales; family Nymphaeaceae; genus Nymphaea; species Nymphaea colorata. Next base: position 2,761,497 of record NC_045148.1, on the reverse strand, counting down.
TGACTTATTGCTTATGTGTCATGACAACTACATCCCCATGAGCATAATTACAAGACCTATGACTTGGAAATTGGTGCAGTGGTTCAAAACTTAAGGATGTGGCGACACTACTTATATGGTGTACAATTTAAAGTATTCACAGATCATAAGTCCCTTATCTGTTTTCACAGAAAGACTTGAACTTTCAACCATATCGTTGGGTGGAATATTTAATGGATGATTTTAAAGTGTCATCCACCCTGGTAAGGCAAATATAGTAGCATGTGATCTTAGTCTGAAAAACACTTAGACTAAAAGAAGTTTAATAGTTCAAACATAGAAACTGATTGAGGAATTGGCTTCCTCACGCCCTTTTCAACCTACTCCTAGAAGTTACCTATGCACAATAACACCAAGTGATCTGACTGAAATGAAAGGATGATCTTGATTATAATCAGATGGTTGCTTAGTGTCAGAAGAATGAATCAGATTTTTCTTTGGACAGTAACAACAATACTTGTTTCAAGGACCGTTTATGGATACCAAACAATGCAAATATAAGAAAGAAACTAATGGATGAACTGCATTGTTCTAAGTATACAATTCATCCCAAAACAAATAAAATGCATCATGGTGTTCAAAAAAAAAACTGGTGGCCAGGAATGAAACATGATATTACCGAACATGTGGCATGAAGTTTTATCTTTCAGCAAGTTAAAGCAACACATCAAAAGCCAGGAGAATTATTACAACCAATTGAAATTCCTTTGTATTAATGGGAGGATATAGCGATGGACTTCATAATGGGATTGCCAAGGACTCAAAAACAGTAAGATACCATTTGGGCCATTGGCAATCGGCTAACAAAATCTGCTCACTTCCTTCCAATAAGTACTAACCAGTCATTATAATCTTTAGCTGAATTGTACATTGATGAGATAGTTCGATTACATGGTGTACCATGTACAAGATCAAAGATTCACCTGTTATTTTTGGAAAGCTCTCAACTTGCTTTGGGAATTAAATTACATATGAATTTTTCATTTCACCCTCAAACTAATGGACAAATAGAAAAGACAATTTTGACCTTTGGAGGATACGTTACGAGTAAGGGTGGGCATCCGGACTGGTTGGCCCGATTCAAGGTTGGGCATGGGCAAGGTCGGGACCCATTTTGATGTGCTCTATTTAGCTTAGGCCCTACCCGAGCCCCAATTTATTAAAACAATTAAAAAATATATTATATAATTTTTATATAGAAATATATACATAATATAATTAAAAAGTAAAAAAATTTAACAGTCTTGGGCTAGTGCCTGGCCTATTTTTTTTGTGGGTCTAGGCCAGCCTATGGCCAATTTTTTGTCCCGGGTTCAGCCTGAAAACCCAACGGGCCCAATGCCCACCCTTAGTTACAAGCATGTTCTCTACAATGGAAACACGAAAGGGATAAACATGTAAAACTAGCTGGATTCACCTGCAACAATATCTATCACTCTCATATTGGCATGAGACCTTTTCAAACTTTATATGGAAGTTTATGCCGATCATCCATATATTGGGATGAAGTTAGTGATAGAAAAATGGAGCATCCTTTGATTTTACAACACTATGTTGACCAAATCGAACTGATACAAAATAATTAACAACTCCTCAAGATCATTAGAAAAGTTACGCTGATAAGAGGCAATGACTATTGAGTTTTGATGTAGATGACCATGTATTTTTAGGTGTGTCCCAATTAAAGGGTTTTTTAGATTTGGAAAGAGGGGAAAATTGAATCCCATATTTATTGGACCATTTGAAATATTAGAAAACATTGGTGAGATAGGTATTGACTAGCAATGCCACCACAATACAAGTTCATAATGCTTTTCATGTGTCAATGTTGTGAAAGTATGTACCAGATCCCAGTCATGTAATCAGCTTTCATGATTTGAAAACTCGAGAAGATTTGACATATACAAAACACATTCACATAGTTGATGAACATGAACAGGTGTTGACAACAAAAAAGATACTAGTAGTAAAGGTTGAATGGCAGCACCCCAATTGAGAGAAAATTAGGGTTTTAGGTAGACTTAACACTAAAGGTTGGATCTCAATCATGACAGGATCTAGGTTTTAGGAAAACAAGTTTGAAGTGGGCCGATTTGAAAATGTGTTTGTGAAAACTATAATTGTGAAGACTGTATTTTCACATAATCAACTTAAGTCAAGTATATATAAATGAGATTTTATTGCATGTGTATAGTTCATCATCCTAACTTGATCAATATAAAACCTAATTTTATGTACATTTCTTGAAATAGATGAATGCATTATAAAAGCAAACTATATGACTAGGAAAAGGTGTCAGCTTCCACCTGGGCAGAGAGCCAAGTATCAACTCCTTAGTGAATATACTGCCCTTCAACTATCTCTTTCTCATCTAATAGAGGTTGTGCTATCACATCCCCCAATCTAAAACTGTCCAATACATGAGCAGCCCAATACATAGTTCTTTTTGCTCTTTTCCCTTTTGTCATTGTCTTTGCCACATGCATCTTCACAACTTATGTCTTTGTCCCTTTCATTTTATCAACCTCTTGTCTATTCCCCACCACCTTAACTCAGGCAACTTGGTCCCCATTTGCAACACATTGGAATGCCTTTGTTCCTTCCTTCTATGCAAGTTTTTGTGACTGATTCACTACATGTCAAGCTTCAACTCTTATTTACTCTTCAAGTGCAACCAGATGCATAGAAGACAACACTCTCATATTTCAGCCATTTAAGTCCTCCTACAATGAAAATGAAAGCAAGAGGAACTTGTAAAATAACACGAAAACCAATGAGAATTTCTCACAAAACTTAAGGAATTGGGCTAGGAAAAGTTTCCAATGAGGAAAGGTGCCTTGCATGACATCCAATGTAGAAATTTATAGAGAAGAAAGCTCTTTTCAAATTTCAAATAATTCAAAGGACTCCTCCCCATTATTCCTAATTTCACATAAGATCAGATTCTAAAATGGCTTCTAAAACATGAGACGTGCAGAAGGAGGGGAATTCTTAATTTTTGGGTGTATATTGATAGTTTTTGTTCCCAGGACCCCATTTTCATTGTTTATTCTCTATTTTGCTTATTTTAACTCCACTTTGGTTGAAATTCGAACCAAAACTTTGTAAGACCAATTCTAGTATAAACTTGGGTGTTCAAACAATAAGGGGGTGTTTCGTTGCTTGGTGAAACACTGTAGAGGAGGGGAAATGGTACAAATTTCTCCTCCTCCACCAAACACCAAAAACTTTACCTAGGGAAAAGGAAGGGTTTCCATTGAAACTTACCACAGTAAATATCCGTACCCCAGGGGGTCCGACTATATACCGTGGTATACTTCACCGACTGCATCACTTTGCTGCTCAAGAAGCAAATCATAAAGCATCAAAAACTTATGTGCAAGAAGCTGCTTCCCTTTCCCTCATCCATCCCTCGCTTTTGAACAACATTGCAGCCTCTTGCAGAACTCATGAAGCGGCACAAGTGGTTCTTCATGCTGTGCAGATTCCGACCTCAGTGACCTTCCATCCTCATAAGGCAGAAACCCCATTCTTTCACTCACACACACACACACTCTCCTTCCCCCTTCTCTGTGCTGCAACTTGATCTTGTATAGTGTTTTGGAGGCTTTTGTGTGAAGTTTTGTTAAGGTCTGAGACATGTGCTTGTTCTTTGTGTGTCGGTGCTTTGTGTGCACGTTTTCCCCATTTACATGTTATAGGTTCATGCACAGAATACCTTTTAACTGTTTGTTAAAATGATTATGAGGGAGATAATGCACTGCATGACCTCCCCAATGTTTTTCTTCATTTTGAGGGCAGCTCCATCATGACGCATATCGTGCATAACATATTTTTTCTTATACCTCTCAAGCCTCTCTACGAACCAATAGATGACAAATGCTTAGGAAGTTGTAGAAGCTTGGCCACCTCTCTAACAGCAACTTCCTTAGCTTCTTTACCTAGATCTTGCATCATCGTGTTCAAATGTATGCATTCCATTGAAATGTATTCATGCACTTGATTTTCTTTCGTGCTTAGTTTGTAATTCTAAAAAAGAGGAAGGACTAGTTGCACGTGTAATTGTAGAAGGCCGTTTAATTGCATTTAAAAATAAAAGGTTTATGATTTATTATTGTTATCATGATTCAAAATTTTAACTATAGGGTTGTGATTAACATATTCCAAGATCTAGAGCAACATCTTTAGGTCGGTGCTTTTGAACCCATAAGAAAATTTTCACTCATTGATCAACATGTAGTAGTTAGTTATTTAACTGTTTTTCTCATTCACTCACTTAGCCATCAAACACCAATAAATTTCTCTAGGTGAACTTCAAGTTCGTCACATACACCTCAGTGTAGGATGCCCTTTACCGAGGGAACTTTCTCCTAGTGAAATTTCACTTCCAAATCATCAAACACACCTCATTTTAGAATGCATGAAATGCATGACAAATGTGATAATAATTCATGAATTTCATGCATTATCACTAGTGCAAATAACAGTACCATGGGTCCAATGCTCCCATCTGAGTTTGAGATTTGATCATTGAATCAGAGTCGATAGACACTGAATCACTTTAAAACATAAAAATGTAACTGGCCTACCGTCTTCAAATTCATGGGAAAATGAAAACCATGGTCATACATTAAGATAATTCTAAAACTATCCTCCATGAATGGGTATACTCTATAGGCATGTTAAGAGCATCATTTCATTTCACATCGACTAAGTGGAGGAAGCATTAAGCTAAGCAGAGCACAAATTCTTGCACTATCACCCTAACCTAAGAAGAGCATAGGCACCTCCCTAAAGCCATTGAACTCATTCTCAAAGTTTATCTGCTCCAGAAAAGGTACTTCCCTTGCTCAAATCGTGGTTCTCTGTTTCGGGTCGTCACCTAAACCCTATGATATTTGGAAGATGAGCATTTGAGTGTTACTTACCGATGGGGTACTGTCTTGTCTTGTGACATGCACACAATTTGCAAGCAATATCACACAAACAATCCATCATGTGTTGTGCTTTAAGGGTTTTCATGAATATCTTAGGTGATTACACGTAATCATATATAGTATTATGCATAATATTCATGCATGATATGTGTTTGACATCAGCATTGTACAATAATTTGTTTGGTTCTGTTTCAAATCAACCATTTCTCCTGCCAGCGTTTCTGGATCGAAGGAATGCATGCATATGTGCTCCAAGATAGGATGGTGCAGTTCTTCGGTGCATGTTGAAAAATTTAGATGCAACACAACATCTCAAAATTGTTTTTTTTTAAGACATCGTCGTGGAGAGCGTGGACACATTGTTGTTGCAGGATGAGGGGTCAGCATATATGAGATGAAAAGACAAGAAGAGTGTCTGTGGCAATATATTGTAAATGACAACAAAAGGTAGAAGTGGAAATGGAATTTGTACATAAGAATCTAGTAGTTGAAGAAGGAGCGAAAGATGAGAAGAAAGGAACGAAAGTAGCAGATGTCAATGAAGGAGGAATAGAGGTGGTGAGGAACGATGAAAGTAGGGACAATTTGGATGAATGGATCGAGGAGATGCTTGTCTTTTTGAGCTATCTATCATAAAAAGGGAGAGAGAAAGAAGAAACTGATTGTGCTTTCAAGGGAAGAGAGGTAGATGAAGTACAAGAGGGAGAGGAAGAAGTTCAACAGGAAGGAGTTCGGTAGAGAAAAGAAGACAAAGAAGTACAAGAGAAAGACAAAGGTGTTCAGGAGGAATATAGAGCAGAGGAAGAGGTACACAAGGAAGAAGAAGAAGAGGCAGAGAGGGATACATCCACGTACCAGAGGAGGAGGAGGTTGGAGAGATAGAGGAAGAGGCTGATGCCCAACTATCAAACGATGAAGATGACTTTTGGTCGAGGCTGGAGGAAAAGAGAGCAACAACAGTGCTAGAGGATGGAGAGGACAAGGACTGTCACTGGGATATACACCTGCTTACAGAGAAGAAAAGTGGTGGAGTATAGCGAAATACAATGAAGCAGGCAAATAATGGCCAGAGACAATGCCTCGTTGAGGTACAATAGTTAGTTTTGCTTTGTAACTTAAGCAATGTTGTGTGTGATCATGCACGATGTACAATAGTGTGATCAGTATGATGGTGTGTGAGATAGAAAGTGTAATTTGTGAGATAATATAAACAATATCTTTTGTTTGTGACATAGGATGAATGGTTAAATGTACAATAATGTATTTTTGATGCAATAGAAATGTAGGCACATTCAATAGCATAACATCCTGGTTTGGTGCGACGTGCTCAACAACCAATAGAAGGACAGATTGTAGAGCATACACCTTAGTAGGGTCATGGATAACGGCTGGTTTGCACTTGTATGTTGTGTGATGGATCAAAGAGGTACAACCACACATGTATGTTGTGTGATAGATGGGATGCAATAGTTACTAAATTTGTAGGACTTGTTTATGTGCAGGTTATTTGAAGACCTTACAGGGAAGGAAAACTTGAGGATATGCCATAAGTTCTAGAGGCTATGACGATGTTGTGCAAAGATATGTGGATGTTATGCATGAACGGTTGAGATGTTACATTGCAGTCAAATTTTCCTATAGGCTGTAAAAGGTTAGTTGGTTCCAAAGCTATCAGGAGAATGCAACATAATAAGGAATATCAGTGGGTTTTAGTATAAAGAAGAATTAAAACTTATACTTGCCAAAGAATTGGAGGATTGGGAGAGCAGAGGTGTCGAGGCATGTCCATATGCTGGGTAGGAGTGCACACCAAGGTACAACAAAGTTTACTAGTAGAGAGTGCACTCACATACTGCTGGGTGCTATTGGATGGAGTACACTATCGAAAGGAGTAAACACTAGCCACTACATTCAATGGTCGATGTCGAACCAATAGAGCCCCCAAGTACACTGATTTCTCCTAGGTTTTGGACATTGTTGCAGCTCAATCTAGTGGTGGTTTCTTCACCAAGCACCCTAGATTCGTCATCCTCCATCGCCTGTGCATGTTCCATCCTCAATCCAGCCTCATCTCTCAATGCACAACAGGAAGAGATCAATAACTCAAGAGACATCTTATTAAATTTTGTTGCAAGAAAAAATGAAATAGAATAAAATTAAAGAAGATATGCATGGTAGCAATGCAGAGTTCAACCGTGGTTGATGAAATGATGAAAGAATACTAAATAAATGAAAATTACTTTCATACATTCAATTTATTATTATGTAATATTTGAATAACTAGTTACCAAAATATTGTCTTTGCTTTCGACTTGTCCAAAATAGATTGATCTCAACTTGGTTTGAAATGTAATGCACTGCAATCATACGCACAATATGGCTGACTCAGACTAAAAATTAAAGAGTTTGACATGCATAGTTGGTGTCACACATTGTATGGCACAATATATCACACTAAAATCAAAGGGTTTGATTTGTATAGTGGTGCCACATAGTATCGCTTAACGAATCACATAGAATCAAATGGTTTGACATATACAGTGTTACCACACATAGTATCACACAACGAATAGCACGAAAGACAAAGGGTTGGACATGTATAGTGAAGTCACATATAGTACCATTCAACAAATTGCACAAAATCAAAAGGTTTGATGTGTATACTGCTGCCACACATTACAATGGATAATAGCAAAATCAAAGGTTTTGCATGTATAATGGTGTCACATATAGTATTGCTCAATGAATTGCACATAATCAAAGTGTTCGACATATATAGTTTTGCCACACATAGTATCACTCAATCAATAGCAAAAAAATGAAAGGGTTTTATGTGTATATTGGTGTCACATGTAGTATCACACAATGAATTGTACAAAATCAAATGGTTTGACATGTATAATAGTAATACATATAGTGTCACACAACGAATCACACCAAAATAAAAGGGTTTGACCTGTATAATGGTGTCACACATAGTATCGCACAACTAATCACACAAAATCAAATGTTTTGACGTGTATAATGTTGCCACACATAGTATCACACAATGAATTAGTAAAGGGCTTAATGTGTATAATGGTGTCGAGCATAGTATCGCATAACCAATTGCACTTTATGTCACACTATGTATCTATCATTACGTCACATATTGTAGGACATCTGCTCATATACATGTCTACTTTTTCTCACATTTGCCATATGATCCCTTCTTCATACACATTTGCGGTGAATCTTGCTTTTAGTCCATGGGAAAACAAAGCTGAAGGGGGACTGGTGGATTGTACTCTATACAATGCAATAACTGATGAGATATACATGAATTGACTAGCAATCACACAAAATGATTCCACTTCCTCAATAAAGTGCAAATTCACAAGCCCCATACCATGATGAATGGACTGAGTATGCAGCATGTATAATTCTCTCTGATTGTTCCTTCAACTCTATTGTTTCATGTATGTTGATGGGTTTGGTTGTTTCGGGTCTGGGTCTAGATCTGATCTGCTATGTAATGTTGTTGGGTTCTATTTATACCCTTGTAGTCTCTCTTTTCAGTGAAAAAATGCAAATCTAAGAGAGAGTGTGTCTGGCTGCTTGTGGGCAACAGTCCTCCTCACCCGTGGTATTTTCTCTCTAGTTGAGGGGTTTTCCACGTTACATTGTGTTCTTCTCTTGTTTTTGTTTCTACATGGTATCAGAGCTAAGTTGGTTCTGATTTTTTTCTATGCTCATGTTGGAGGAAGGTTCATATTTTTTTTTCACTATTCAGATTGGACTGCATATCACTCATCACTGTTTGGGTGAGGATTCCTTGTTGCCTATCCCTGCTGACCGCCGTGCAATTCTGGCGACGTTTTGTGCTGCCCTCTCCTCTCTGCTGACCGCCGTGATGTTTCGGCGTCTCTTAGTTTTTTGCCCGATGTGCTGCTCGTCTGATGCCCTCATGCCCGACGTTCTCCATCGCCCGACACTGTCGGCCCTATCCTCTGCTCCATCGCCCAATGCTGTCGCCCATGTTCTCTGTTCAACTGACGCTCTCACACCCGACAGTTCCATCACTATCGGTGTTGTCCTGTGGAGCCCTGCTGTCGACCGCCTGAGGGGTTACCCGACTCTGTAGTTGGGTATTTTACCGTGCGTCGCTCGGTGCCCACCTGAGGGGTCATCAAAAATTCACCTTCCTTTTGGAATTCTTAGACAGTTGTTTCCTGATTTATGTTTCAGGTTAGATATGACTATGGTGTCTGTCACCCGACTAAACATGTTAGGGCTTCATACCATGTTTCTATCCATCGTTCTAATGAGGTGTTTGCCTTGATTCATTCTGATGTGAGGGGGCATTCAGGAATTCCTTCTCATCATGGTTTTCAGTATTTTATCACCTTTATATATGATTGTTCTTGTAACACCTTTGTTTACTTGCTGAAAGACCGTAGTGAAGTATCTAATGTCATAGAGGCTTTCATTGCTCTTGTGGAAACTCAATTTGGGACCTCTGTTAAGACCTTTCAGTCTGACAATGCTCGTGAATATATGTGCCAGTCTGTTGATAACTTTTTTCGAAAAAGAGAAATTTTTGATGAGACTTTCTTTAGTTATATTGCTCCTCAAAATGGAGTTGCTGAATGAAAGAATCGTCAGTTATTGAATATGACTTGAGCTCCTCTTTTTCAACGTCATGTTCCAAAAAAGTATTGGGGAGATGCTGTGTTGATCAATGCATATCTAATTAACTATATGCCTAGTTGTGTTGAATGGGCAGACGCCTCATTCTATGTTACCGGGGAGTCCTGAACCTTTCTCTCTTCCACCTAGAGTTTTTGGCTGTGTCTATTTTATTCACAATCACAGCCTTAATATAAAAAACCTTGATCCAAGGTCGATTAAGGGCATTTGTCTAGGTTATTCCTCCACTCAAAAAGGATATATGTGTCGGGACCCTTCTACTAGTTGTGCCTATGTTACCAAAGATGTCACCTTCATGGAACATACTTCCTATTTTGGTGAGAATTCTCTTTAAGGGAAGAAGTTTACAATGAAAGAAGTGTATTCTCCCAATCAAGAGATTCAGTTTACAGATTTTTTGGAATACAAGAAGAGATTCAGGTTACTAACCCTCTAGAGCACAATAAGGATGATCGATGTTCAATTGTGGATATAGAGGGACAACTTCATGACCGTTTGTTTGGGTAGGTTTACTCTAGGCAAATGTTGCATGCAGCAGGACTCACTGATGCAGCTGACGAAGTGATGCCCTTTGGTTAAAGAATCCTACTCTCAATCCTAATGCTACTTCTTCCCTAGATGACCCAAGTCGTGCTCAAGAGATGTCAGTTGAAGGTACCCAGGCAGAAGCAGAAAGTGAAGAATTACCCATTGCTCTTAGAAAGAGTGTCAGGTGATGTACGCAACACCCTATTGGTAACTTCATGTCATATTTTAGACTGAGCAAGGAATACAATTATTTTGTTTTATCTCTTTCTTTGGCTGTGATTCCAAGACTATTGTTGAGGCTCAGAGTGATTCCAAGTGGACTTATGCTATGCAAGAAGAGATGGAAGCCTTGAACAAAAACAAGACATGGGAGGTGGTAAAGATTCCTGAAGCGGCTCATCTAGTAGGATCCAAGTGGGTTTACACCATTAAATGTAAGCCAGATGTGAGTGTAGATAGATATAAAGCTTGACTTTTTGCCAAGGGTTTCAGTCAGAAATATGAAATTGACTACTTGGAGACCTTTGCTCCTGTTGTGAACATGAAGACTGTCAGAGTCATTATCTCCTTAGTAGTGATAAAGGAGTGGAAGATGTACCAACTTGATGTCAAGAACGCTTTTCTCAATGGAGACCTTGAAGAGAAAATGTATATGTGTATGCCTCCAGGATATGAGGAACCTGAAAAATGTTGCAAGCTAAGGAAAGCTCTGTATGGGCTTAAGCAATCCCCTCGAGCATGGTTTGAACGACTTAGACTTGTAATGAGACAACATGGATGTCATCAAAGGAATGGGGATCTACACTCTTTGTGAAGAGAAATGAATAAAAAAGTTACTCTTTTGTTGGTATATGTTGATGATATGATTGTCACAGGTGATGATGAAGATGAAATAACTAAGTTAAAGAAACTATTGGCGTTCGAGTTCGATCTCAAGGACCTTGGTAAGCTAAAATATTTTCTTGGCATTAAAATTGCTAGGTCTGGTACTAGCCTTGTGCTAAATAAATGGAAGTACACTCTAGATTTCTTAAAGGAGACCAGAAAACTAGGGTGTAGACCTGCCTCTATTCCTCTTGATGCTAGGCACAAGTTGAGTCTTAAAGATGGAGAGCCTCTCTGTGAAGAAGCCAAGGGAAGATAGCAACGTTTAGTTGGGAAGTTGATTTATCTTACTCTCACTAGACCTGATATTTCCTTTGCTGTAAATGTGATGAGTCAATTCATGCATGCTCCCACAGATGCTCACTTGAAGGTTGTTGACAGGATCCTGTGCTACTTGAAAAGGAATCCTAGCAAGGGTCTCCTATATGTTAAGCAAGACACTCTTGAGATTGAAGGTTACTCAGATGCAGACTGGGCAGGCTATATTGACACTAAGAGATCCACTCAGGCTATTGTAACTATTTGGGAGGGAATTTCGTAGCGTGGAGGAGTAAGAGACAAGACGTTTGCTTTTGTTTTAGTGCTGAAGCAGAATACAGAGCAGTTGCTATGGGAGTTTCTGAGCTACTGTGGCTGAAAGTATTATTGACCGATATTGGTATAAAGATTGAAGGACCAATGAAGATGTATTGTGATAACAAGTCAGCAATCAACTTGGCCAACAATCTTGTCTTACATGACAAAACAAAGCATGTTGAGATCGACCGTCATTTCATTCGAGATAGAATTGATGCTAAAAACTTATTCTTCCTTATATGAAATCTGAAGACCAGACAACTGATGGTCTAACCAAAGCCTTGTCTTCAACTTCATTTGAAAGAAATGTCTGTATGCTCAACTCGAGGGGGAGTGTTGACAGGTTTGGTTGTTTTGGGTCTGGGTATAGACCCGATCCGCTTTGTAATGTTGTTGGGTTCTGTTTATACCCTTGTAATCCCTCTTTTCAGTGAAAAAATGCAAGTCTAAGAGAGAGTGTGTCTGGCAGCTTGTGGGCACTAGTCCTCCTCACTCGTGGTTTTTCCCTCTAGTTGAGGGGTTTTCCATGTTACATCGTGTTCTTCTCTTGTTTTTGTTTCTACAATGTACAACCTATAAGAAGATTTAAGATCATATAAATGAGTGAACGACATAGTGTGAGAAATAGTTGAGGACGAATATTTATGAGAGTGTGTACAAAATTACTAATCCATTTGTTTGGTCTCAACTCATTTACAGTTTACTATATATGTTCTCCTATCAAACTTTAATTAGACCTTTTCCATTTCTAATTACTGGCACTCTGCTTTACCATCACACCACTAAAAGGACCAACTTCATTTGTCCAAAATGGAGATGGGAGTTATTAAGCATTCTCTACATGTTAATTATAAATGGCATTAAATGCAACGTGAAATTCAAACCTATCTGACCTTGTAGATGGTGGTGATTTATGGGAGCAAAGGAGTTATTTCATACACATGTAGTAGGTTATTACCAATCAAATGATTTTACATATAAATGTACAATGGAGGCCAGCTTGCCCTAATTGGGCATCAAATGGCTTGAAATTAAGATGCAAGATTATATGCTTGATCACTGCTACTATTGAGCAATGCAGGGACTGATTATGTTTTCCAATATCTTTCCCTTGGGGGATGCATTGGACTACTTATGGCAAAGCAAATGGCCATCCTAAATTTGGTACATGTTCAACAGTGACCTGTGACCACACTTGGTCAAGTGGGGAACATTCTTGCACAAAGAAATCAATGATTATCTGTCTAATAACAACAATTGACGAGGAATCTTGAATCTATTCATGTTTTTTGGTGCATGATGCTCAAACTCCAAATATGTAGATGAAGGTCAAGCAAATGATCACTTAAAATATACCTTAAGGTGTCGATCAAACGTATGCTTCAAATATAACAAAGCACAATTGTAGGCTCGATAGCTACCAATGTTGAGCGATTCAGAGACCGATAATATTTCTTAGTGTCTTTCCCCTGGTGAACATGTTGGATTATTTACAGTTGAGCATACATTCTTCCTAAAACTGGTTCATTTTCAATAGTGACTTGTGAACATAACTAGTCAAGCAGAGCTCATCCTCACATAAAGAAGTTGGCCAAATGGTCGTACATGTGATCATGAACTAGGAAGTATGACAAAATGATAACTGAGAAACGACTACACATACCTTATGGTGTCAGCTAAATTTGTAGACTAAAGCTGTCTACAATGGGGGAGTGGATTATTGACAGTGGTGCTACCCACCACATGACTGGCGATTCTAAGGTCTTTCATGGGTATAAGCTTTGGTCAGGAAAGGAACAAGTGTCTCTTGCTGATAGTTCCTCTTTCTATGGCTAGAAAAGGGAGTCTCTCACTTTTGAACAAGTTCTTAGTCCACAATGCTCTACATGTTCCTTATCTTCTCTTGAACTTCTTGTCGGTTAGCAAGATTACAAAAGAGTTGAATTATGAACTTATTTTTTCTGCTGATCGCTGTGTTATACAGGACTTGGTGATAGGGAAAAGGATTGGGATTGGTTTGTTTTCTAAAGGGCTATATCGTTTACCTATGCGTGCCCCTACTGCCCTCATGACAGCTGCCAGCAAAACAATGAAGAATAGAAAGGACTCCCTTCAATCGATTCTGCATTGGCATGAGCACCTTGGACACCTTCCTTTTGGAATTCTAAGATAGTTATTTCCTGATTTGTGTACCAGGTTAGATATGACTATGGTGTCTTGTGATGTCTGTCACCTGACAAAACATGTTAGGGCTTCATACCCTGTGTCTATCCATCGTGCTAACGAAATGTTTGCGATGATTCATTCTGATGTGTGGGGGCCTTTTGGAATTTCTTTTGTCATGGTTTTTAGTATTTTATCACCTTTATAGATGATTGTTCTCGGAACACCATTGTTTACTTGCTGAAAGACCGTAGTGAAGTTCCTACTGTCATAGAAACTTTCATTACTTATGTGGAAACTCAATATGGAACATTTGTTAAGACATTTCAGTCTGACAATGCTCGTGAATATACGTGCTAGTATGTTGATAGCTTCTTTCAAAAAAAGAGAATTGTTCATGAGACTTTATGTAGTTATACTCCTTCTCAAAATGGAGTTGCTGAACGAAAGAATCGCCAGTTATTGAATATGACTCAGGCACTTGTTTCACCAGTTATTGAATATGACTCGGACTCTTCTTTTTCAACGTCATGTTCCAAAAAAGTATTGGGGGGATGCTGTGTTGACCACTGCATATCTTATCAACCATATGCCTAGTCGTGTGTTGAATGGGTAGACGCCTTATTCTATGTTACTGGGGAGTCGTGAGCCTTTCTCTCTTCCACCTAGAGTTTTTGGTTGTGTCTCCTTTATTTACAATCATAGTCCTCATATTAAAAAACTTGATCCAAGGTCTATTAAGGGCATATTTCTAGGTTACTCTCCTACTCAAAAAGGGTACAAGTGTCGGGACCCTTCCACTGGTCGTGCCTATGTTACCAAAAATGTCACTTTCCTTGAACATGCTTCCTATTTTGGTGATAATTCTCTTTAGGGGAGAAGTCTATGTCAAGGGAAGAGTATTCTTCGAGTCAAGATATTTAGTTCACAGATTTCCTGTACTATAGGAGGGAGGAGATCAAGCAGTTGATGAAAGGGATTCTACTGGGACTGAGGAGGAATGTAGTCACCTTTTTGGGCAAGTTTACTCTAGGCGAAGAGTCTGTACAGATGAGGTGACAGGTGGTGAGAATTATACTCCCAATCCAGTTAGTCCCTCCATGGATGATCCAAGTCATTCTCAGGAGAAACAAGTTGAAGAAGACATTCAAACTGTTACTACAAATGAAGAGCTTTCCATCGCCCTGTGAAAGGGTGTCAGGTCATGTACTCAACATCCTATTGGTAACTTTGTTTCATATTCTAGACTGAGCAAAGACTACAAATGCTTTGTATCTTCTCTTTCTTTGGAAGTGATTTATAGGAACGTTGCTGAGATTCAGAGTGATCCCAAGTGGACTTATGCAATGCAAGAAGAGATGGAAGCCTTGAACAGAAACAAGACATGGGAGATGGTAAAGATTCCTGAAGTCGCTTATATGCTAGGATCCAAGTGGGTTTACACCATTAAGTATAAGCCAGATGGGAATATAGACAGATATAAAGCTCGACTTGTTGCCAAGAGGTTCAATCAGAAATATGGAATCGACTACTTGGAGACCTTTGTTCCCATTGCAAAGATGAAGATTGTCAGAGTCCTTATATCCTTAGTTGTGATAAAGGAGTGGAAGATGTACCAACTTGATGTCAATAACACATTTCTCAATGGAGACCTTGAAGAGGAAGTATATATGTGTATGCCTCCAGGATATGAGGAACCTGGAAAATGTTGCAAGCTAAGGAAAGTTTTATATGGACTCAAACAATCTCCTCGAGCATGGTTTGAATGACTTAGACTTGTAATGAGACAATATGGATATCATCAAGGGAATGGAGATCATACACTCTTTGTGAAGAAGAATGAGCAAAAGATTACTATTCTGGTGGTATATGTTGATGAAATGATTGTTATAGGTGATGATGAAGATGAAATAAGTAAGTTAAAAAAACTGTTGGCGATCGAGTTTGATCTCAAGGACCTTGGTAAGTTGAAATATTTCCTTGGCATTGAAATTGCTAGGTTTGGTACTAGCCTTGTGCTAAATCAATGGAAGTACACTCTAGATTTGTTAAAGGTGACCGGAAACTGGGGTGTAGACCGGCTTCTACTCCTCTAGATGCTGTTTATAAGCTGAGTCTTAGAGATGGAGAGCCTCTCTGTGAAGAGGCCAAGAGAAGATATCAACGTCTTGTGGGGAAATTGATTTATCTTACTCTCAGTAGACCTGATATTCCCTTCACTGTGAATGTGATGAGTCAGTTCATGCATGCTTCCACGGATGCTCACTTGAAGGATGTCGACAGGATCTTGTGTTACTTGAAGAGGAATCCTAGCAAAGGTCTCCTGTATGTTAAGCAAGACACTCTTGCAATTGAAGGTTATTCAGATGCAGATTGGATAGGCTGTATTGACACTAGGAGGTCCACCTCTGGCTATTGTATCTATTTGGGAGGAAATCTCATAGTGTGGAGGAGTAAGAGGCAAGACATTTGTTCTCGTTCCAGTACTGAAGCAGAATACAGAGCAGTTGCTATGGGAGTTTCTGAGCTTTTGTAGCTGTAAGTACTGTTGACTGATATTGGTATAAAGGTTGAAGAACCAATGAAGATGTATTGTGATAACAAGTCAGCAATCAACTTAGCCAACGACCTTATGCTTCATGACAGAACAAAGCATGTTTAGATTGACTGACATTTCATTCGAGAGAGAATTGATGCTAAAGAACTTGTACTTCCTTACATGAGATCTGAAGACCAAACAACTGATGTCCTGACCAAAGCCTTGTCTTCAACTTCATTTGAAAGAAATGTATCCAAGTTGGGCATGTTTGATCTGTATGCCCAACTTGAGGGGGAGTGTTGATGTGTTTTAATGTACGGGTCTGGGTCTGGACCCGGTCCAGTGTGTGCTCCTGTTTAAGCCTATTAAGGCTCTACTTATATCTTGGTAACCCTAAGTTTTGGGTATGAAAGAAATTTTATGAGAGAGTGTCTGGTTGCTAGTGGGCACCAGTCCTCCTCACCCGTGGTTTTTTCCCTCTAGTTGAGGGGTTTTCCACGTTACATCTGTGTTCGTTTCTCGTTCCCTTGCTTTTACTGTTTCTACAAATTGCATTTTACCTATTGATGTCATTAGTTTATATTTTGCTTTCTCTATAATTTAGGTTGCATCAATTTTAAGGTATTCTTTCGGTAACTTTAGTTTTCTAGTTCTGATTAATGATTATCCTTCATGTGGATCAGTTTTTAAACAAAAATTAGTTGTTCATATTTAATTATAGCTACTTTAATAGTTCAAACTGCATTTTACTTTTTTTCAGGTTTGAAGCATAGTGTTTAGGTTTTTTTTTATAGATTAATTAATTTTCTCATGTTTGAAGTAGTATATTCTTATAAAGATAGTTGTTAGTAATTAATTTTAACTTATTTGGGTGCGGACTGCTATTTTCTGCATATTTATGTTCTAGAGAAGTCCACCCATGATGTTATGTTTTGTTTTTGTTGTAATTGTTCGTATCTTAGTACAGTTTAGTAGAAAAGTAGTTATATTTTGTTAAAAAATAGTTTTAGATGAAGATTAGCTGTTAATTAGTAAATATACATAGTATTCAATTGTGACCTGTTCTAGTGAGAGAAAGTCCATGTTATAGTTGAATGCTTGTTATTTTAGTGCATTTTTCATTATAGTTTGATGGTTTAGAGCTATGCCACATAGGTACGGTGTTGGTACGGGTATGGGGAAGTGGGTACATGTACGGTGTTTTTGCCAATCTTGGTATGGCGGTATAGAGACAATTATATATTTTCAATTCTAAAAAACAAAATTGGTACCATCACATCATTAAGACAATGTTCCTTTTCATAGTTCATACATATAATCTCATAAAAAAAATATAAACAGAACAAGATAATGTTTTTTTTTTTGTGGTTTGGATTGGTTCCAACCCGGAACCGATCCAAATTTACCCACTCCTAGTACGGGTACACTGGTACGCTGGTACGGGTACATGGGCTCCCCCACATACCACTGTGACTTAGGTTTAGAGTATTGCATCTTGAAACCTACTGTTTGTAGTATTTAGTTTCTTAGTTCAAAAATTGTTTTGTACTTTAGCAACCTATGGTAATGGGTTGCATATTTTGAGTTCACATAAGAGAAAGAACAAGTGAACTAATCTATGATTGGGTTAAGCAGCATTAACCAAGTGTTAGACGCTTTGTCACCTAAGACACTAAGTACTGGTTTGCATTTTGTTTTACCAACTGGTTAGCACATACATATACAAACCCACATGAAAAGTGTCTTGTTTGTATGCATGGGAAACATTGTATATTTGGCATTTTTCTCTTTAATTATTGTGCAGCTGAATACTTTTTCTTAGACAATTCACTACCCACTTGAGAGAGAAGTGAAGGGATGGTACGGAGATTAGATGCCACATATGTTGGATATGATCAATGCACCATTGAAGATCAATGAGATCTAGCATCTTTAAGGGGCTACCATATTTATATTTAGGATCTTATTTTCTTTGGTTTGTTATTATCAATTGTAACAAGGTAGTGAAGATTTTTTTTTTGTTTCTTTGAGTTGTGCATGTGAAAAATATTTGTGTATTTTTCAAACATAGTCCATGCAACACTCTACTTGTTAAACTCTTTTTGTAAATTTTTTTGGCAATAGGAGTTGTTAGATTGAGATGGAGGGACTGACTTAAGTGACACTGGTGGAATAGGAAGAGGCACATGTACAGACATCTCAGACGGAGAAGGACTCAAAGGAGAAAAATAAGGACGAGACTCAAAGAATGTAACATCCGCACTGATAATCTCTTTCTTGGTCTGGGGATCAAAGCATTTATATCTTTTGTTATTGGCAGAGTATCCAATGAATACACATTTGATGGCTTGGGCAGCAAGTTTGTTTTTGTCTGAGCCTAGGATGTGTGCAAAGCAGGTGCATCCAAATACTTTAGGAGGTATATAAAATAATGGTCGATCTGGATATAAAAGTTGAATGAGAATACGTTCTTGGATGGTTGACGATGGTAATCTGTTAATGAGATAGCATGCGGTAAGAATCACATCAAACCGAAAATAAGTAGGCACGTGTGAATGTAACACGAGGGTATGGGACACATTTAGGAGTTGCCGATGTTTGCGTTCGGCAACACCATTTTGTTGGGACGTGTGAGGACAAGTATATTGAGGTCAACCTTTCTCGCTGTTTGTGCTTGACGACCATGTTTTTGTCAACCCAAGCTTTTCATAATAAACCGAAGGGTAAGATATAAAACTACATATTTTATGCATCTATGCACTAAAAGGACATTTAAGTCAAGGTGATAAATTCTTCTTTTCCTTTGAATATGTGCACTAAGAGGTCATTTGATGGGCACAAGACACGCAGAACAGGACATGCATGTCCTATTTAATTGATTTTGTTATCAAACGCTGTCCATGGTACACGATGGACAGAACAAACAATTAGACAGGGGTATAAATTTAACCCCTGTTCTACGCTGTTCCGAGCTAACCCTCGGAACAACATGGAACAAGAGCGCCTGCCCACCCTCGAGCGCATCCCTCGACTCCGGAGCTTCCCGCGAGTTTTCCCCCTTTCTCCTCCTCCGACTCCCGAGCGTCCCCCGAATTTTCCCCCTTTCTCCTCCTCCGACTCCCGAGCATCCCCCGAGTTTCCCCCCTTTCTCTGCATCCGACTCTCCCTCTTCTCTTGGAGTCTCCCCTTTCCACTGCTTTACACCTCTCCCTTTTCACAGCTCTACGCCTTCCTCCCCTGCTTTACGACTTCATCTTGAGCAATCACCTCATTTCTGCAAGTCCATAGTTGGGTGAACAGCTCTTTTCAGGTGATTTTTCTCCCGTTCTCTTGTTTTCTCTCTCGCTCGCTCATTCTTGTCTCTGATTTGCAGTTGATTTACAGTAACTAGGGCTGCCCCGTAGGCCATTCTTGCCTGCGAAAAGGAATTTTTAAGTTATTTGCATTCAGAAAACATTTTTTGTGGCTGCGTATCCCACTCTCTGTGTTTTTTGTCTTCCTCTCGTTCTCTATCTTTCTCTGTCTTCCTTTCTGAAACACCCAAATGGTCGCCCACAAGGTTGTTGATCGGCTTTGCCTTTCCTCTTTACAGGTGTCTTCCGCACTTCCTCCCAATTTCGAATCTGTGGAATCACATTGCTGAGGAAGAGGTACATGTGTTTCCCCTCTTTCCTTGCCCGTCTTCTCTCTTTCAACGGCTGAAATTTTATTTGAAATGTAATTTTATGACCCTTTATATTTTTGAACAACATATGTATACTGATTTTGATTCTTTGTAACATATGGCATCTTGCATACATCTGTCTATGGATTTCAGCTGCGAAACTTCTCTTTTGGCCAATATAATTTTGAAAATTTTTTGGGCTTGTAGTTTCTCTTCGTTTTTTTTTTCAAAGAAACATGTTTCCATGGTAATGGGTCCGGCCGTCCAAACTAGAACCCAAGGAAAAAATGAAGAAAGCTAATTTCTCTTGACTTGAACAGTGAACTGTACATGAAGTTTTTTCTTCCTTGGCTAATTTCGTGCCTACAGCATAGAAGTAGAACAAAGAAAAAAATGACATATGAAAGAGAGCTAGTATGGTCTTTTCGTAGAAGTAAATTTGTTAAGCTCTCTTGTCGTGAATAGTGAATTCTTTGAAGCTCTTTACATGGGGGTTGGCCCAACCTTCGGGTAAGAATTCTATGATGAAAGCATCAGATAGTGAATCTGCAATAGGCTAGAGAGCGGATTAAATGATTGGGTAATGGATGAAATCAGAGATCGTTGTAGCTTTTACCCTCATTATTTCTGTGGAGGTTTAAGAGGGGCCACCGATGCCAAACCAGATCAGATAAGTAGGCATCATAAGCATGTTACAATTTTGGCCTATATTTAAAATCTTAGGTAGTAAAATTGAGTGGTGAATACAACAGTAAAATTGAGATTCGACTAGAAATCAAAACCGCCTCTTTACCTCTGTTATCTGTCCATGAAAATACAGTTGACAGGTTTCCTTTTGTCCCCACTGAGGGAGATCTTTTCTAGACAACTGATCCCCCTCCTCCTCTCTCTCTCTCTCTCTCTTTCTTTTCTTTCTTTCTTTCTTTTCTAGACAAATGAAACTCCTTTCTTGAGTCTTTGAGAAGAAAGAGACTTGAATGCTTCAGTATAACCTGACCGTTCACTTGATACGCTTTCTGACCCTTGTTGAGCTGATCCCCCTCCTCCTCTCTCTCTCTCTTTCTTTTCTTTCTTTCTTTCTTTTCTAGACAAATGAAACTCATTTCTTGAGTCTTTGAGAAGAAAGAGACTTGAATGTTTCAGTTATACCTGACCGTTCACTTGATACACTTTCTGACCCTTGTTGAGTTTTTCTGAAACAGTAGAAAACTACCTCAAGCAAGAAAGATAAATGAAAAGAATGTGCAGTATCTACAACCAAGATGGTCCAATTATCTAAAGATGATCAAGTTTTTGTTGAACAAAACTTTTTAAGCTTAATTAGCAAAAATGATCATAGATTGTTGTAAAACATTTCAGATCTTTGTTTTTTAGTGTGATGAAAATGAAAAATATCTACAAAATTTGTGACCTCAGACAAGATTTTTTTCGAGAAATGTGATATCAGCTAATATAGAGTTGTAACCTTATATTGACATACTTATTTTGCTCAGCTTCGCCCCCTTGATTAGGTGATTGGAGTTACAGATCTGACTTTTAGAAGCATATAACTCAACAAGTCATGTTCTTGAGGCACGTGAATGAGTCTTCACTAGATATCTCTCTCCATTGCCGCATGAACTTGTCTTTTAGAATCTTGTCCTTTGACGACAATACATTCTCATTATATTATGTCATTGTTTTAATTATATTTGATTATTTTAATATTTTATGATGATAATCTAATTATTTGTTTGTCTTTTAAATTTCTGAAATGCAAGAACCAAACGGTGATGCATCTTCTAAAGTATCACATGGATTTGATGAGAAGAATAGTGTGCAGGACATGAGACTAGTTATCTAGCGAATTGTCATAGTTGTTTTTGTTTTATGGCTTACAACAATTGAATATTTTAAACAATTTGTATTTTATAGTTTTAGTTGATACTGGTGACTATATAGATGTTTAAACATTTTACAGTAATAATGTTTTGTTATATATATATGAATGTATTGAAAGAATTGATTTTGCTATAATATTATGGATTGTGTTATCGAATGTATTTATTTGCATATAACATGTTATGAATTTTATACTTGTTTTGATATAACATGTTCAAAAAATAAGATATCATGGACAAAACAAATATAATAGCCAAAACTGATTAGAGAAGAACAAATATAAACAAACACTAGTCAGAACTAACCATGGAAGACACAAACATTGGACAGAACGGATAGATAAGATAAGACAAAAACAAACGTCAGGCAGGACGGACAGAATAGACATAACAGACACACACAAAACAAACGCCGAACAAGAAGAACATAGTGTTCTGTTCCTAAAATAATCAAACGGTGGACAAGGAACACCATTGTCCATGAGGACAGAACAGTGGTGTAATGGACAGGTCGTCCTGTCTCAGTGGACAGCAATCAAACGACCTCTAAAAGGACATTTAGATCAAGACGATACATTTTTCTTTTTGATTGAGGACAATATTGAAACATAATTTGTGCACCCCATGCATGCACAAAAATTTGGTGCACACAACTTGATCTCCTATATGATCTCTTTAACTTATTGTTAGGAGTCTTAATCAGTAATGTTTAGTTACAATAGTCTCTCTCTCTCTCTCTCTCTCATTAGGTGGTGGAGGCTCCTAGCGATCTATCGCAGCAACCTACAATAGAGACTGGACCAGTCTAGAGGACTATGTCGGCTATTGTAAAAAGATTGAACATTTGTTTCAGCACCTGCTATGGAGGCTTGAGAGATCTAGAACACACAGGATGGGAATTTTTTTTTTTTTTTTGTAAATTTCATGTGATGACGGGCTAAGCCGCCGTGAAAGGAAAATTCTAATGACAACTTTACCAATCATCAAAGGTGGAATGAAACCTTGCTTGACGAGGCCAAGGTCATCATGATAGGTTGTGGGGACGACCTTGCTGTCTTTGTCGACAGTAAAAGCTGTTTGCAGAGATGAGGAAATGATGATGAGGAAATGATGAAGCGATGACTGACCTCCTTCATCGTTCAGCATGCACATGTCTAGGAGCAAATGATTTTTTGATGTTGTATATATGATAAAGATATTGCACGTATCAATACTAACAATCTCTAGGCTTGAACATCAAGTCGAGTAGCTAGATCGGGCTCAACTCCGTAAAGCTTGGTCGTTTCAAAACCAGTCAAGTTCAAGTGTTTGTAGGAACTCATTTGTTTAACCGAGTAAGTTGACTCGTTAAAGCTTGTCCCGGGCTTGTGTGTTTAATTCTTTTTGCTATGAGGGATGTAAAAAGAAAAAAAAAAGGTGACTGCAAGGACCACTTACATGTGCTGATTAAGGCAACTTAATTACTCGGAGCAAGTCACGTACATCTGGCAGCGATTGATTTGCCCAAAAAAATCACAAGAATTAGAAGACCAGATAGGTTAGAAACAACCAAGTTACATCCGACCACAGCGCAGAATGATGGGGAACATCCAACACTGACGTTCCACTTTTGAGGGCCGATACAGATGATTCTTCAACTTCAACTTGTCTGTGAACACTCAACTTTTCATGGTGAGTGTTTGCACAAGAAATTCTTCCACTTGCTAGGAGAAAACTCAAACGTGGATCAGTGGTCCATGTCAGCTACTACATGCACATGGGCAGTGGTGAAGCCACGCTGTAGCTGCTGTTGGCATTTGCCCACACTAGCCCACAAAATTTGTTTTATTTAAGCATACATGCTTTATTAGTTTTCAACTTTTTACGTATGGGTGCACCTTAAAATTTGAAAGTTAAAGTAATGGTGCCTCAGCTAAAAATTCTGGCTCCACTGCTGCATGCGGGGAGGTTCACCGGTTCAACATGAGGGGAGGTTCACCGGTTCAACATGAGTATAACTTGCTCCTATTTGTTTTGGTGCCTATGTGATGGACATATGCGTTTCTTTTACTCACGTACGCAAAAGGGAAGCAAATTTCCTGTCGGGACCATTAATGCCGTTCTTCACCTTACAAACAAAAGCAAGAAAGTGAAGTTTATGCACCAAATTATTGGAACTGACACCACCTACAAGTCAATATAATAAGAATAGCTGGTGCAACTCGAAGGTGAATCAATGACAAATTAATCGATTGTACTCATTCAGGGGTCCCATGTCTCATATAGTATTAAATTTTCTTTCACTATTTAAATTTAATGTACTTACTTTCTTTATCAAATTTTCTTTTTCATTTTTAAGATGTACTACACTGAATATATTCACTTCAAATCGCAAAGTTAAATTGGGTTTATTCTTATGTATATAGCAACTCTTACGTCACATGGGTGCTGAGTGAGATGTGGATGTGGCAAATTTTCAAAAAAAAAAAAAGGTGCCCATGCAACAAAAACATATATATATACAAGTGAGAGAGAGAGAGAGAGAGTATATGTGTGTGTATATATATATAGTGTCTTTTATTCTATAGTTATTTTTAACTGTTTAATAGTCTTATTTATTTATATTTGAATATAAACTTTTTTTATTAAAGCTAATTTAGTTATGTGCACATTTAAAATAGTCAGTTTTTGCTTGGTTAGATTGACAGAACTAGATGTGTTGTATTGGAGAAACACGAGGACATGGGTTCATCACAGGTGCAGCAGCCATTTAAGAGTACTTATGTGCTTGGCTAAGTGGCTGTATTCTAACAAGAAATGTAGATTGACGTAGGCTCACTTTTCCATGTAAAAGGTAACCCATCTCTCCATGTAGCCTAGCTACCGTTCTTTCAGATTCGTTTTGCTAGTGATGGGGATCGAAAATTGATAAAAGACTAAAACCCTATCACTAATTAGAAAAAAGGAATCTGATGCTTCTTATCATTCGCGTACAACATTCAGAAACACCATACTGATTGTGAAATTAATTCTGACAGGAAGGCTGTGCAACCTTTCGTCTGTGTACCTGTTCTTCCCATGGAACTTTCACCAAACGCAATTTTCTAAGCTAGCTGGAAGGAACGTACGTGATCAACAACTGGGACTTGGTTTTCTTCCAGCACCTGGTAATTGCCTTCCATTTGAACATTGACACTTAGGAGAATAGTTGTTCGCCACTTCGTCATATATATGTATACGGCCCATAAATAATGACTCTAAAATTAATGGATAGCACAGAACACCTAACCTTCTGATCGGTCATCATGTACAGTTGAGTGAAAATGGTAATTTAGTTTTTATATTTTTCTCAAACAAGGAGAAAATGGCAATTTAGTTTTCACATTTTTCTTATTGTTTTTCTTTCAACCGTCGATCATACCATACCGTCAATCATAAGTGAGCTGCATAATTCTAGTTATCTAGAGTCACTATACAATTTTCCTATATACATATATATATATATTCATTGAGGGCACCAAAAGTATATTTTTCCGATTTGAGTCAGAGAGTCTGTTTTGAAAGGATCTCACCTAATAACTTGATCCTGTTTGATCGGATTCAGATTCCTGTTAGTTCAGACTGGGAACGGGGTTTGGATTTTTAGAACCGGAACATAATTCAGCTAATCTTAGATATATCTTTATTGGACCCTAATTAGAACTAACTAACTCATTGTCAATTAATTCCCCCAAACTAACCAAACGAAAGCCCAAAATAAAATGTCATTTTGGGGCCCAGTTTTAGACAAGTTACCACTATTATGATGCTCTTAAAAAGTGGCACATTTTTCATACAATAATAGCCCTAAGCGAATATTTTTCAACTCGAAAAAGGAAAAATAGACAACATTATTTGCAGCTTTCCGTTTTCAGGTTAACTATTAAAATCCACTCGAGGCCTTGTTTGACGGTTTTCACAAAAGTGTGGTGCAGTTAACAAAAAGTTGGTACTCTTTCTGGTAATTGAATGAAAAATTGAAAAAATTTATGAGAAGTCCACGGCCATTCCGCTATATATGTGTAAGGCCGCTTTGATTGTGAGCAAGCGGGATTGCTTTACGGGGCTGATGGGCATGGACCTGCACAAGGCTCTCCAACTTCTACCGCTTTTCACCTGCTTTCTCTCGTGCTCACTGCCGTGGCAGGCTTTCTGCACAACTCACTTCCATGATTTTGTGGTGCGCCATTCCTTTCCTTTTCATTTTTTTCCTTCTTATATCTCTGTCCAGTTTAATCTATTTCTAGAACTTGGTTTCATTTTCTTTCCTTTTTCTTTCCACATCTCTTGATTATATCTATTTGTTTCCCTTCACTTCTTGGTAGTTCTCAAGTTTCTTGGAATCACATTTAGCACACCAGCTTTTAAAATGGTTTGCTTCTCTGCTTGTGCATATTTGTGTGTGGCTTCTGCAGTAACCACGCCTCGTTTCTTGTGTCGTTCCTCCGATTTCTCCTTTTTATTTACTGGATGCAGTTGCGCACTCAACAACAGTTTATATATATATATATATATATATATAATTCTTCTTCTTGTGAATTGACAGATTTCCTGTTCACTATTTTCCAGGTGGCTCCGACCTCATTTACAAGGCTGTGTGAGGCCAGGGAAGTTCTCGCGATCAACGGTCAGCTCCCAGGGCCAACCTTATACGTACAGAGGGGCGATAACTTGTTCGTGAATGTACACAACCACGCCCCATATCCCATCACTATCCACTGGTATTATAAATTGTCCGCTTCGCTCCGTGTTTTAAGGCTCTTCTTGTCTTTTTCAACCATTTTTCAACCAATGGCTTGAAACGACCTAAATGTTTGCATTCAGAGGTATACGCCAAAGAAGGGTGATTGGGTACTGTCAATTTTTTTTTTATAAATTAATGTCCATTTTAAAATTTTTAACTTTTTCATAACTCTTTTTTCCTTCTAAAATCTTTCTTTTTTATTTTAAGGGTGTTTTAGTCATTTCACATCATATGGTATGCACAAAACCCATTTCACGACCTAAATGCCAGTCTAAGAGAAAAAAAGACCTCTTCATCTATTTAGAAAAAAATGAAAAGAAAAAGAAACTTGTAAAATGATTGAAATATTCCTTGCTTAATAAACTGACCGAAATGCCCCTCACACAAGCCGGATTAAACATGCGCGTTGCGTGGATGCATGGGTTGCCAACGTAGATATATATGGAGCTACTTTCTGTGATTATTAATGAAATTAATAGCTTTTCAATTTTCACACTCTATTGCAGGCACTAGTACTAAATAATTATTGTTGGGACGAGATCCATGGCTCAAGTCTTTACAACTCCACTCCCTTGTCTCATACATAGGCCCCCTTAGCAAGATCAACGAGCAAGTCAAATAATTAAATATGTCCTTACTAACAACTAAAAAACTAATTGTCACATACTCTAGTTACCTTCTATCACCTCTGCAGTGCAAGAGTCGCACTACGGTTCTAACCAAGAAAGAGGAAAAATTGACAAGTACTACTTCCTTAGCTTCATCACGTTGAGCAGGTGCTATCAATAAGCATGACCACCGAACTAGCTCAGCCTCTTCCCATTGTTTAGCCAAGTGAATTGTTCTTTGACTAACAGTTATTCTTGAAAAACGTACAAGCTCTCGATCCCAAATTTTGGTTTTTTCATAGTTTGAATCTACAATGGTGATTATGGTAGAGGGTCTTTATCTCGAATAGCCTTTGCAAGATCCATTTTTGCTAGCACGATAAAAAAAAATCCTTTTCTAGCGCGTGCATTTACACATGTCAGTAAAGGTGACCACATTAGGACTCGCATCTCGATCCAGCATTGTGTAACTCATTCTCGATCATCATCATCTTCCTACTCTTAATCCTGTTGGAAAGAGCAATGCCATTGCTTTGTACAAGCCTGTCCTTTGGTCCATCCATCATGCGATTTCTCTATCTAGTAGGAGGACCCACTTTCTTGCTCCATTATACCACAGGCCAATCATGGCCTACTCTCAGATTCTCTTCATCTTCTTGAGTTTTAGAATTTAAGATTCTAATAAGGGAGGCCTGTGTCAAGCTTCATAGGGTTTGGGGAATCATGTGGGTAGTCCTCCTTCTTATGGTCAGATGTCTTCTCAACAAGTATCATTCAAAGGATCTGCCCCATCTGCTTCCACTATTTTGGCTTTCTCTTTAGCACTAATGGCACTTTGCTGCAACTATCTTAGGAAGAGAAACTTGTTATCATGTTATGTTGATTTCCAAGGCTTTTGATTAGGTTTCCTTGTAGGTTTGCTAGCCTCCCCACTTTCTAATTTTTTTCCTCTTTGCAAGAATCAACATTAAAATTTTGAGTTTTAGGCACCCAGTTCAACATCCAACATAAATATATATATACAAGTGGTTCAAATTATAAACCACTGCTAATGCCGATATAGTAACTTTTACATTTTAGCCATTCAGCACCTTTCAATACCTAGCAACAGTCTAGTTTTTTTCAATTACCACACATACACACACACACTAACACACATACAGAGGCAGAGCCACATATAGGGTGGTGTTGGCAGTTGGCCACATCAGTCCTTCGGTGTTCATTTGTTTCTATATTAACAATTTCAAATATTTGTTTTGTTGTATACATAGTCACATTTTGGAAATAAAAACTCTGAATGAGTGCCCCTCCAGAACTTTTTTCACACATATATATATATATATATATATACATATATATATATATATATATATATATGAAAAAACTAAACCATTTGGGTAAGAGATAAAAACTGGGCCTTTCAAATTTGTTTTAAACAAAATGTGAACCTCTTAATGTGTTGATAAACATTAATTTATATAAATAATGTTTTAGTCCAAAATACCCCTCGACTGAGAAAAAGAAAACCAAATAGGGACCACCTTTAAGGACAAGGTAAAAGAAAACCAAAACCTTTAAGGACATGGTTTAATTTTTTTTTTTCACAAAGACAAAAATACCTTTAGAAAAATATACTCATCATAAACCAAAAAAAAAAAAAAAATTACCAGCACGCGTTAATGTTAATGGTCAATGCCCGCACGCCAGCCCCAAACTAAGTACGCCACGATCCTTTTGCTATTATTGTTCATGCTATATGTCAACATATCATTTACTTCATTAGTGTTTTCAAAATTTGTTTACTTGATTTTTCAAATATTTATTATATTTGAAAGAAAAAACTTCAAATGTAATAGCCTACGACGTACCCTTTCCACGTATGTGCATGCATGGCCCTTTTACTGGTGGGTATGTGTGTCATGTGCATGATGTATGTAAACTATATATTGTGTCTGGGTATAACTATACATGTATAGATATGTTGCAAACATATCTCTAATACTTTGGGGCTTATAAATGCAGGCATGGGCTGTTGAACCCTAGGAACCCATGGTTCGATGGGCCTGAATACATCACCATGTGTGGTGTTCCACCAGGATCTAATTTCACCCACCAATTTCATTTCACCACAGAGGAAGGGACCATTTGGTATCATGCTCACAGCGACTGGACCCGCTGGTCTGTCTACGGTGCGGTGGTTGTCTACCCTAGGCTTGGTACCACTTATCCCTTCCCTAACCCGTACAAGGAATATGTGGTCATCTTGGGTAAGGCTACTAATTCTCTCTCTCTCTAACTCTCTCTCATTAATTGTGTAACCTAGGCAGAGGTAACTGCACATTCAATCAAATGGATTCCTGAAAGGTGAGTTTATGCCTCCACAAGCCAATCATCAAGACTTAATGATTAGTGGCTGAGATGCATGTAGGCTTATGTGGGCAGTTGTTCATCCAGTCTCACAAATTATATATATATATGCGTATTGGTTATCTTCATGTACACACACACACACACACACACACACACACACACACACACACATTTCTTGCATATATATTAGTGCCTCTCATTCGTTTATTTCATGTCTTTCAACATTATGTATATTAGAAAAGTCTACGAATTTTTTAATTAGTGCCTTGATAATGACCAACAAATTTCTGGCTTCCCCACTGTTAATGATCCATGCACGGCAGCTCCATTCACTTTTATGAAGAATCACCTGGTAGCGAACTATATTGAATCTCCATAACTTGCTAGCGTCCTCCAATGGCCATGCGTAAGCTTCTTTCTCAACCTTCAAGCCCCCTCTTAATGATACTACTCACCAAGCCAAAACTAATGCCACGGATATTGCTATATTTTCAAAAATATCATGATATTAAAGTGATAAAAACAACAAAGTGATAAAATCGTGATATTTTTTGAAAAATGGAAGACATATTTATTGTACTATTTTCACGTTATTTTCTTACCTTTTCATTTTTAACATGAACATCATCATGTATTCAAATTTGAACTCAAACTAAATTATTTTAACCATTTTATCATCATTAAAACATCCTTTTCATCACTTTTATCTAGTTTTATTTATGTTTTCTTATTTTTTATTTATTTCATTTTTGTCTATTTTTTTGCAATTTTTTTAATTCTTTAATATTTTCTGATTTTTTTTCCAAGATTTTTCCCAAGAAAAAGACTTTGCTGAAAAATATCCTAGAAAACTCTTACCCTGAAAAACCTGAGAATGAAGTCAAACCTTATATATAAACCCCATGAGTCGACTCAGTAAGCTTGTTTGTTTGATTTTTGAACAGTTAACAACAACATATGCCAATTTTTATATTGAGGTACATCACACATAGAAAAACCAATGAAGAGAGAGAGAGAGAGAGCAAGTAATGAATGTGTCAGAGAGAGTAATTAATGTCAGAGAGTGAGATGGAGAGAGAGAGAGAGAGATTAATGTCAGCCGCCTCTTTCTTTTCTCTTATGTCATTCACAGGCCAAAAGGTTTAAATGGACCCAAGGACGGGTGAGGGTAGTTGAGCTTTGTGGAGTTGAATTCAGTTGACTCGAAGTTGACTCTGTTAAACTAACGAATTTTGTGAAAACTTGAACTCAACTTGTTTGTGAAAGGAGTTGGCTCAAACTCAGGTTCTAAATGAGCTTTGCCGAGTCAAGCCTGAGCTGCTTGACTCAATGTTCAACCCTACACATATCCTTCACCTTCTAAAGCTGCCATCACTACAGCAAAACATCCAACTACAAGAAAATTGCCTTTCAAACCCGCATACCATCATTCCTACCATCTCGAGATAGATTGCTCATAATTGCAGCCACCCAATGAGAAGTGGCCCCACCAAATTTCAGCATGCATGTGGCCATCATTGGAAGATCATTTCCTCTTGCCTAGAATCTTAATAACTGTGGTAAGTACTCATTTAATTTCGCAACCATATCATCAACATAATTTCTTCACTATTTTCCAATTAATACCATGAAATATATATAGTAACTTGATCAAATTCCATTAGGCAACACCAGTTTGCCACATTTTTAGGAAGTGTCTCTTAATTTAAACAAATGCTTAGTGGTCTCTTGCAAGGAAGGCAATTCTAGTCGGAGACGTAGTTGACTAACAGAAAATTAAGCTTTTTAGGTATCACCTTCTTGGGAATCAGATCAATAAGATTCAAAAATTGGAAGTTGCCTACCCGATTTAAGGGTCAGTCCAGAATTCAACTTTTAGAGCTTTTCCCATTTTCCTATTAAGTTTCTGCCACTATTAGAATGATTTCTCCCATCTTTATTCCTCCATACTGATGGACACTAATCACATTTTCTTGCATTAGGTTTCAATGGATTTTGAGGTCTTGACATTGAATACTATCTAACTTTAGTCAAGGAGGTCATATCAAAATGTACTTCCAAGGACCAAGGCAGCTCCCTTTTGTAGGGTTTCTACAGCTCTGACCAACTTAGCAAATTATGTTATTGGTAACTCTTATTTGATCTTCAAATAAATTTTCAGGTTACATTTTCCATCATAACAATGACCCTTTGTGGAGACATGAACCAATGTATCCAAAAGGAATGAAAAGTTGCTAGAACTGGCTTAATTGCCTAAACTTGGTTAATCAAGGTGACTCAACCTACCATGAAGGCCTTCATAAGTACTTTTGACAGAATTTTGTCATAGTATGAGGACCTCAAGGGATCGTTTGTTAGCAGGGAGACTATATGAGTATTCCATGATTATGGTCTGCACACCATTAGCATAGAGGCTATGGTTCCAGACTGGAAGTCAGGGTGCATCTCCTCTTAATACTCCCTAACTACATCTTCCAAGCAATCACATGAGTAAGAAAGGTAAGAAGGTAGCAAGGGTGTGTGAGTGTCACATTGCATTGGCCACAAGGGCGTGTGAGTGTCCTAAAATCCGTATAAGCAAATATGCAATATTTTCTTTCTTGAAGCACATAATCTTTAGCTTTTATTTTCATAATGTATGGATGTAAGAATTTTTTATGTTATTTTCACAACTACCATGTTGATTTTTCTTTTGCATCACTTAATTAGGTGAATGGTGGAGTGCCAATGTTATGGACATGTATCAAGAAAAAATATCTACAGGTGCAGACTTCAACAAATCTGATGCATATATGATAAATGGGCAGCCAGGTGATCGATACGAATGCTCAGAATCAGGTAGGTGGTCATTTACTTGTGAGTTTTACCAAATGATAAATATTTTATTTAGCGTACATTTTCTGATGCATCATAACAATACTTTCATGTGAAATCTTCTAAGCCATTTAGATTTCAATCGTAGAGTGAAGACATTAAAATCTTTCTACATGTCCATCATTTAACCATCTAGAGATAAAGCATCTCATTGCATTTCATTCGTATGCATAATTGATTCCATAAATTAAACCATAGCTTGTCCAATCAATGAAAGTATAAAGGAACCAATTAGTGTGATTGTCTTTTGTATCATTGGTATGGTTAATTTTAACATTGACTAGTGTCACCTTTTAGGGTTTAAAGATGTTACTAGTGTTTTAGATTAAGAGAAGGCTCAAGCATTACTAGGTAATATTGGACTCAACTTTGAATTGTAGGTGGTGAGATTTACTTATTGCTATTATTTAGAGTCCTTTTTCTGTCAAGTACCCTAGAAAATGCAATAGAGAAAATTTAACATTTAGATTAAAAGGAAAAAAAAGAAAGAGATAGAGTTGCAAGTGTAAAATCAAAGACAAGCAAGTTCTTTATGGTTCTATTAGTGGGTGTTCCTAATGACTTTGATGCATTTTTTTGTTCAATATAAAAAATAGTTACTTGTTTTCTTCTACTGTGAAGCATATATAGAAAATTCTACTCCTTGGGTTTGTCGATCTAACTGATATCTTGTCCTCTTCCTCTTCTCTTCTTTGCAGAAACAACTCGTTTCTTATTCCAACAAGGCAAGACATATCTTATTCGTCTAGTCAATGGTGCAATGACGAATGCACTTTTCTTTGCAATTGCAAATCATACACTTAGGATTGTTGGTAGAGATGGGTCATATCTTAAGCCTTTTGATAGTGAATCTGCTGTGATATCCCCAGGACAAACAATGGATATTATCGTACATGCCAACCAACCTAAAGGTCTTTATTATATAGCTTCTAGTGCTTACATTGTCGATGATGCACTGAAACTTTCTAACAACATAACTACAGCAATAGTTGAGTATGATGGATTCAACACCTCACAAACCACACCTTCCTTTCCATATCTACCATCAATCAATGACATGCATGCATCATATGAATTCTCTAAGCGAGAAAGGAGCCTAGCATCAGAAGATCACCCTGTTGATGTCCCATTGGACATTGACAGAAGATTGTTCTTAACTTTGTCAATCAATCTTGGGCTTTGCCCAAATAACAGCTGTGGGAATATCAATGGGACAAGATCTGCTTCTAGTGTAAACAATATATCATTTGTGAGCCCATCAATTGATATTTTAGAGGCCTACTATGGAAATATTAAGAATGTCTACACAACAGATTTTCCAAGCTTTCCACCAGTTCTTTTCAATTTTACATCAGATGATTATCCATCAGAGTTCTATTATCCAGAAATGGGAACAAAAGTGTTGACGTTGAACTATAATGAGTCAATAGAGCTCGTTTTTCAAGCAACTAGCATACTAAGATCAGATGCTCATCCCATGCATTTGCATGGATATGACTTTTATGTGGTTGGCCGAGGCTATGGGAACTTTGATCCAGAGAAGGACCCATTGAATTATAATTTGGTTGATCCTCCTTTGGAAAACACAATTGCAGTTCCATATTTAGGATGGTCGGCTTTGCGTTTCAGAGCAAATAATCCAGGTATTGATGCATTTCTTTTCTTTTAGTTATATTACTTTGAATTTATAGGACTCCTTATTAACTTGCACGCACTTATATGAATAGCCAAACACGAATTGTTCAACTCTTTTTTAATTATGTGCACTAAAACTGTATGTTCAATACAATTTACTTGAAATGATAATAGGAATGCAAAGAAAAGATTTCTTATAGAACAACCTATTTATGAACAAGAACCTTAAAATCTCATGAAATTTAGACATGCTATTCCAATGTTG
The DNA here is from genome assembly GCF_008831285.2 of Nymphaea colorata. Classification (NCBI taxonomy): domain Eukaryota; kingdom Viridiplantae; phylum Streptophyta; class Magnoliopsida; order Nymphaeales; family Nymphaeaceae; genus Nymphaea; species Nymphaea colorata. The sequence goes on along the minus strand of NC_045148.1, from coordinate 2,727,083 downwards.
TGAAAATCAGATCGTATCTCATACCAATATCCTAAACGATACACCACATCATTTGATACACATTCAACATGTACCAACCTCAAAAGATAAGACAAATAGTGAAATTATTTTAATAACTTATTAGTTTGTATCAACTGATATGGGTTGAGATCAGTTTTGTGTCATATAAGCTGATCTTTTTAAAGGATATGGCCTCCATATATCATTAAAATGTTCATATGAAACATATTAGATGATGCAAGCAGTGGACTATGCTATACCTGCTTGGATCACATTAGATGGCTTGATTCTGTTAGTTAGAATTACCAAAAAATGATTTTACAAGGTAGATAAGTAAACATGCATATGGAGACCATAAAATTATAGTCAATGCATTAAATTTAGCTTGAATTTTTATCTAGATTGAAGTATATATGAATCAGGAAAATTGTTAGAATCCAAAATCTTGTTAGTAAATAAATTACATATGCATTTGTAGAATCAAAACATGAAAGATATATGGTGTCTCCTACTAGCATTGATCTCCTCTGGAGATCACAGTAGTAAAAGATGATATGATAAATGTCCTAACAATGTAGTGCCTTATGTCCAAAAAAGCTACTAGAATACCAATATAAAGGTGTAAATTGCTACACTAATTTTTTGATTTCAATATGACTATGAAAATGTTAGACTAGCACAAGTTAAATCTATGTGACTAGACATGTTCTAATCCTAGTGCCAAGGTACATATATACATGCTATTTGTGGTGTAATTTGAATTTATGCAACTCTCTTTTGTTTAGTATTTAAAGTCTCATGTTTACACATAGAATTTTCTAATAAGTTGTATTGATGTGTTTCACCTCATGATTCATCTAACAAAACCTTGTTAGTAAATAAATTACACATGTATTTGTAGAATCAAAACATGAAAGATATACAATGCCTCCCACTAGCATGGATCTCTTTTGGAGATCATATTATTAAAAGATGATATAACAAATATACTAACAACATAGTGCATCAAGTAAAAAAAAATTAATAGAATACGATATAAGGGCATAAATTACTACACTAAATTTTTTATTTGAACATGATTACAAAAATGTTAGACTAGCACAAGTTAAACATATGTGACTAGACATGTTCTAATCCCAGTTCTAAATTATATATATACATGCTATTTGTGGTAATTTGAATTTATGCAACTATGTCTTGTTTAGTAATTTAATGACTCATATTTAGACATAGAATTTTCTAGAAAGTTGTATTGATGTGTTTGACGTCAAGATTTTTTTGTAGTTATTTTTTTTCATAGTTGTTGCTTATATTTTCCTATAACTTTATTTTGTCTATATATAGGTGTTTGGCTTCTACATTGCCACTTTGAACGACATTTTACGTGGGGAATGACGGCAATATTTATAGTGAAAGATGGTCCAACGAATGAAACAAGCATGGTCCCTCCTCCATCATACATGCCTAAATGCTCAGACAAAATTATTGGACCAGGAACCACCTATGACACGTTAGACCCATTTGATAAGTGAATAACATAGACATGGCAATATAATAATACATTGCTTGGAAAAGCCAATGTCTTTCAACTATTTTCATTTCTAGTGAGTAAAGGTCTCTCTCTCTCTTCCCCAAGGGAAGGAAATTGTGTTTCAAGTGCTAATTTACTTGTTCCCAAATGGTTTAGTGATGTAATGATGTGACTCATGTTGACCCTCCAGTACCTAGCTTCGCAATTTTCAACCTTGCGAGATGGTTTGCTTTTTCTGTCTATCACCAGAAAGAGTAGTGAACCACGTTACAAGATAGTAAAATGCTTGCATATATCATATCATCGAGCAAGAAAAATGGTATCCTTACATTGAAGGTATTCATCCTATCTCCCTCTAAGCATGAATTGGTTGACGAGATAACCAATGACTGCCAAAGCATAATTTTTCTTCTTCTTCAAATAAAATCATGGAAATTTAATTTATTACCTTTTCAATTGACATATAAGACTTTAATCATGTGGCTCAAGATAAATTCTTGCAATAGAGTTGTTCTTCCCACTTTATACTCAAGAAGCTTGTATCCTCATTACATATGAAGTATGAATTTACAATCTATACTATACATGGAATTTATTATCTACAACCCCTAGATAGTGCTTGATTGCATGTATATTAGCTTTCTTGAATAAAATGTGAACACTGAAACAATCCAATGAAATCCTATGAAATTTTTGGTTTTGTACTTGTTTAAACCAAATAAACAAAAATTCTTTTTGTAATATAATCGATGGTGTTTGGCCATTAGAAACTTGTTAGGAGATTGAAAACGTTGGTTCATACTTCATATGTGTAACTTATGCTTGCAGCAAGTTATTGATTGGTCAATATGTGAGTGCAGATGCATATGAAATAATTGACAAACCAATAACATTGTAAAACCAATATGGCATTTCATGTTTTCCATTCTAAACTATAATTCTTATAAAATTATCATAATAGATCAACTAAAAGTGATATTTTTCCTTGGCATGCATAGCCTGCAATGTCATGCAGATTAGACATCATCATCAATGAAGTTATATTTTGTGAAAATTTTCTATTATTGGTCCACTAATGAAGAATGAAAACCTTAGATATAAGGTTTTGTGCATACTATATTTTCTCTAGAGTTCCAAATATTATGACTCTACCTAACATGGTTTAGGAAGTGGGCCATGAAATATGCACTTGGCACAAAAAATCTTACAATAATGAACTCAATGAGCCAAGGACCATAAAGCAAAGTATGCAAAAATATAAATCCTGATATCTATGCATCCACATGATACAATATTTCTCTACCTACTATCAGCATATCTAAGACAAATTCACTTGTCAAATGATGATTAGATTGCTCCACTTCTTCTTCATATACAAAAACATGAATATGTTGGAAAACTCAGATCTTTACTACATTATTGGTGAAATCATTGATTTGCTTGTATCGCATACAATGAAATTGTAAGTTTTCTTGAAAACTGTGGACAAAGAAATCATCCTAAGTTAATTAGTTTCACTCCTATTCTAGGGAGAGCTGATCTAGGATGCTTACCTGAATATACAATCACCACCAACTTCTCAACAAGTAGTTTCATCTTTTGGGTGAATAACAAATGATCACCCAATTTTTTATGTGTAATTTTTCCCCATAATTATCAAATCACCATCTCTAAATAGAAAACATTAACTTAGATAGGTAAATTATAAAATTATACCTCTCAAAGCAAAATATATCAAAATAAAAATATAAAAACAACAAAAATTCATATATATTTTTTTCAATTTTTTGTAAGATGTTTTTTATGTGATTCCTGCTTGAAATAAATATCCAAAAGATTGGCATTTTAAAACATTGAAAGTCACACATCAACCAAAAATTTCCGAATTCTCATGCAATGTTAAGGGTTGAACCAATAGAAGACATGATGAAAATGTACTATAGAATTATATGATCATAATTCAACCTTATCAATTGAGAAAGAGAGTTGTTCAACAAAAGATAATAACATTACAATCAATGAATGCTCAATTATAGAACCAAATGCATCAAAATCAAATTAATCATAAGACAATCCCCACTGATCAGTGCATGAAGATTATGTGTCAAAGCCATGATTTATAAAACATTGGAGCAGCTAACTTGGCCACAATTATGGCACATAATACATGTTAAAGTTAGAATATGGAGTATCAAAAAAATCAGAAAAGAACTATGAAAACATGAAAACACAATCTAAAATGTCAAGATAAGAATTGAACTTTAAAGATCTCATCAAATCTCCTCACCCTAATATAATTAGCATATAATCCTTAAACTAATCTAAGAGTTACATCTCGGGTCTAAGCAAGTGAATAGTGAGAGTCTAGCTAAGAATAAAGTAATCTTGTATTTTGCAATAAGCATTTGTAGATAGTGTTTTATAATTTGCTTGAGACCTTTAGAGGGAAAATGACACCCAATTCTTGTAACATCAATGTTATTGGAAAGCTAACACATCAAGAAGACAACAAATTTTATCGGATTGAAAAATTAGTTATATTTTAATGACATTATCATTCTAATGAAGAAAAATATTAAATTATGCCCAGCCTGAATTATGTAACCTTATAAAAACTAGTTGGTTACTCAAACTATACCAAAATGATATCCAAGTTCCACAAAAAGCTGGGAACTCTAGACGTATTGGCGCAAATCTCATAAAAATTTCAATTCAAAATTCATTTATTTGCCCATCAAAGTTCATTTCACTAAATCAGTAAAGTTCCAGTTTTCATAGAGATGAAGTGAATTACCTTTAAAATGAGATTTTGCATAATATAGGTAAGTTTAGCCTAACAATGACTCACATAATGACTAAAACTCGATTGAAACATGTCTGAACACAACTCTAACAAGATAAAAACATAAAATCAATAGATTAAAATACTAACAAATTGCAAACCAACCTAATATGTATCCACCCTATCCAAACCTAATGAAGATGACACATAGATAAACCTTATTCATGATCACAATGCATCTAAATAAATGAATGTCATGAAATTGATAAATATCATCTTAAAGTGACATCCCTCATAGGATGATATAATGCAGAAGTGATATGGTGATAAATAGAGCTAACCACATGCTTTGTGTGACATGTGTATGATATATGAATGTAAATGCATGAGTGTGCAGATATGTATGTATGTTATAAATGATGAAAGGTGATGGATGCACGAGATGGATGTCATGTGGTGCATGAATGCATGTGACGTACATGTAGGTGAGGACATGATGTGATGAAGTATTGCATATATGATGTATAAATTCTACTCTCTCTCTCTCTCTGTGTGTGTCTATATATATATATATATATATTATATGCATACATGACTATATACTATACACATTTTATGTAAGATATGATGTTATGCATGCATGTATGGATCCATGATGTGCTACCATAGATGATATGGTATGCATCTGAACTTATGTGGCACATGATGCATGTAATTTAGATAAGAAATTACTTTAATTAGGAATGCCGCCTAGGATGGGTGGGTGCTAGAGAAAAAACTAAATAAATGATGATGCAGTTTTTCATGCAAATCTCTCTTTAAAAGATTTTATCTTTAAGAAACCTTTGAGTGCATGCATTAGCAAACCAATTTCATTAACTCTCAATGATCAATGAGCAAGAGTTGAATCCATAGGAAACATGCATGAAGAATAACTTTCAATCAACACACATACATACTCAAATAAAATACTTTATTTATCACAAAGTGACTTTTTAACCCCCAATTTTTTCGATATAACACGTCAAGGTGTGATAAACACAATAATCAAAATGAATCTATGTGAATCAAAATGACGGTGGGACAAATAATCCATTTATGTATCAAAATCAGTTCATACAAGATGACTTCACATTTATCGATGTCACTCATAACAAAAATGTTCCTAAAACAAAACATTAATGTCAAAACCAAAACAAAACATCAATGAAAGAAAACATGATGTGTCGGCACGACAATACACCTCAAATCTCTCTAGTAGGATGTGAGTGGATCCATCTGTTCAACCTGCTTGCTTGGGATCCACCAAAACCTAAAAAAAGTTAAACAACAAAAAGTTGAGGCTTCGCAGTATGACGACAAACCAGATAAATCTCTAACCATGTAAGGCAAGGGCTCAAATATGAAATATAACATAGAGAGAATATAATCACTATGATATCATAACACACATGTGCAATCATATACCTTGTCATGGTAGTCACTCACATATTCCACAATATATAGGGATTGTTCAATACTCATAATCAACACACTTATTAGTCTTATTCAATTCATGTACATTGACTTCATTCACAATCATTTCATTTATATTCGATTTAGTGAACTGACTACTCCTGTGGGTGCAAAACACAGGCGTATGCACACCACGAGTGACCAATAGTCGGGAGACAACTCCCTGGCAGTCCAAAACAATACAGATCCATTCATGCTGTAGTGGTAGAGCAATCAATCAAGGATGTGTGAATTCTACGGAGAGTTGGCACATCATACAGCAATATCCTGAAGCCTTGCATTGCTTGTACTCTGAGCGGACAAGACCAGTGGCGAGGGCATAATGTATCCCAAACATATTTTCATAACCCATTGGCTTCTAATCAATAATTTTTTCTTAATTCATCATTATGAAAGCACATTCATAATAGGATTAGTTAGCACACAAGGTTGGTTTACTTCACGAGTGCAATCTGACCCTAAATTGGCTTCTTAGGAAAGGTCACACATTCAATCAATACTCTTAACTAGCCAGATCACACTTTATGGGCATTTCTACCATGTTAATTCCATTCAATCGATCACTGCCCAATGACGAAAACCTCATAACAATCACAATAGTCAAACCATAACAATCACTTCATACAAAAACTTAGCCGAATCACCAATAATAGTCTCGATTCATTATTGGCTCGTAGTTGTTCTATGCAAATATCATGTTAGGATGCTCATACATAATCAGGGTCAAAGAAGAACTCGACTCAATACCCGCATAATATGTCCTAAGCAATTATAACTTCCAGCATGCATATGCCATCAGAGGGTTTGTAAAGACAACTAATCGACACAATCAATCAGTTTCATACTTACATTCATAACAATCAATCAATTTCATACTTACATTCATATGTCAAGAGACATGTCGTATCTCACACATTATTAAGACAAAAACACAATCATAGGATCCAGCGATCCTCAAAACACTTGAAAACATAACACATACTCCATATTTGGCGACAAGTAGGGATTCACCTGAAATGCCACAATACCAGTCACATGTCTTCACAAAAACCCAAAATCGCTTCATGCTTTAGATCCTATCGCTCAAGGTCTGCTCGATGTACCTGATTTACTATAAAAATACAAAGCAATAACTTTTTCTATCCACTTCGCTCTAAAATCTATTTAGGTAAGAAATAGGATCATTGAGTCATAGGTTATCATTTCAAGAGGGTGCCAAAAGGTAGAATAGGCCCATATAACCCTCCAACAAGTTTTTTTCATCTTTTCGAAATTGTGACCAAATGATTTAAACTCTAAGTCCACGATTCAACCTATTAATAGTATGTTTCTCAACTTACTTTTTTAATTGATGTGTCGTCCCAGAAATCATGCTTTTCTTTCGTGAATTCAATGACAATGGCACTAGCTCACTAGTACAAGCATAAAGTTAATCAAATGAACATAAACAAGATTTTCATCACACCTAAACGTACGTCTGAACCCTAATAACTTACATGGTCCGTCATTTTTTAAATTATAATTTCACATGCAAACCAACATAAGTACTCTTTCCCCATAAGCAACTGACATATTTTTATCAATAATAACGTGCATTAATAGTCCATTAAAACGGTCCTAAAACCTTCCTAAGATTATCATAGTCTTTATTGTGCTCTCTAACTGCTTCAAATATTAACCCATCATGTAAAAAGATAATATACATACTTAGGGAAAAAATCTAGTAAAATTAGGCTTGTTTGACTATGCATACCCCCCTCACAGTGCTCAAACTATAATCATCATTCGCTGCAACCACTCTGAATGCACAGCAAGCCGCCAACGCAAACTACAGTACACTGTTGTCACCCACAACTACCCCCCCCCCCACCTCCCTATATGCTAGAAAAAGGGTAAAACGTGTTCTCCAAGCTACCAATTCCCAAATGACAATAAAGAGAGTGAGAGTGAACAACTCACAAATAGAGATAACATTTAGTTGAGAGGGAAAGGCCAGGATAGAGAGGAATCAGACGAAAGGAAGGGAGCTGAGAGAGGGTCCGATTGAAGGAGCAAGTAAGAGAGTCAAGTGTGATGGGGAGAGTGAGAGAGCCACAGAGTGGGTGAGAGAGACAATACAAACAAGAGAGAGAGAGGGCAACAAAGCTTAGGAGAACTAAGGAGAGTAAGAGAGAAATCATAAGAGAGTGTGAGCAGTAGACAAAGGAGTGGGGGCAAAAGAAGGAGAGAGTGTGAGAGAACTCAGGAGTACGAGAGAGGAAGAGCAGAAAAAGTGTGAGAGTTCAAGTGGGGGAGACTAGATTGAGAGGGGGAAAGAAAAAGAAAGGGGGAGAATGGCTAACCTGTTGCTATGTGTCTCCTCCTTCTCCCCAACCTCCACTGTACTCTTCTCCTTCACTTCTTCTTCTTCTATTGCTTCTTCTTCTGCCTCTATTCCTCTGTGCTGAATCTAGAGCAACAAAAGAGGGAGAGTGATCCCTTGACATTAGGCCTCTTCATGCTGGTGCAACATGGGTCTTGGTCTAGACACTAATCCAGGCCCGTCATGCTCACAAAAGTGTCACATGTTACATCCTACCAATCTTAAATAAAAATTTTTCTTTGAAATTTAAAACATACCTCAATGTGGGAATAAGTGCAGGTACTTCTTTTTCATATCAGCCTTGAACTCCTACGTGCTCTCCTTCAATCCAAGAATTCTCTTAGTGTGAAACACTTGTTCTCTCTGATCCACAATTTTAATAGGTTTTTCTTTCATCGTCAAATCATATTGCACTTGAATACTTTGAAAATCAATCACATGTGTAGGATTTAGAATGGACTTCTAAAGCATATCGATGTGAAAACATCGTGAACATGACTCAACTCTAATGGTATTGCCAATCTGTACGCTACCTCTCTAACTTTCTCTAATATTTCAAAAGATCCAATAAACCTCATGCTTAACTTCTCCTTAATCCCGAATAAAAAAACGCTCTTAGTAGGTGAGATTTTTAAAAGCACATGATCACCAACCTCAAATGCCAAAACTCTATGCTGAATGTTAGCATAACTCTTTTGTTTACTCTGAGTGGTCAATAGTTTCTTCCTTATCAACTGGACTTGGTTAATGTAATGCTGCAAAACCAAAGGTTTTTCGATCTTACTATCACCCATTTAGTCCAACAAGTTGGCGATTTGCAAGGCCTTCCATATAATGCCTCGAAAGGTTACATCCCAATGCTAGAGTGATAGCTATTATTATATGCAAACTCTATGAATTTCACATGCTAATCTCATTCTCCTTTTCAGTCTAGAACACAAACATGTAGCATGTTCTCTAAGATCTTGATGGTCCTCTCAGATTGTCCATCAGTCAGAGAGTCGGAGGGTGGAATGTTGTGGTTCAACTTAAGCTTAGTACAAAAATGCCCTTTGCAATTCTCTCAAAATTTAGAGGTAAAACATGGATATCGATATGCTATAATAGACTTTGGAACTCCATGCAATTTCACTATCTTGCTGATATATAACTCTGTGAGACTTTCCAATGACTGATTGATTTTGATTGGTTGAAAATAAGCCAATTTTGTAAGCTGATTAACAATCACCCATATGGCATCATGCAGTCTCTTTGTGTGAGGCAAACCTACCATGAAATTCATCATGATGTCCTCCTATTTCCACACTAGAATATCTACTCTATGCAACAAGCCTCTTGGCTACTGATGTTCTACTTTGACTCACTAGCAAACTAAGCATTTTGCCAGATATTGTGTAATTTCAAGCTTCGTCCTAGGCCACCAATAATTTCTTTTTATATCCTGAAACATCTTTGTACTGTTAGGGTGTATGAAAAATTTAGTTAAACAACTAATGTTTCACCCCTTCATCTCTAGGGACACACAAATTTTGTCAAAACCACAAAGAACCATCCTCATCCTGATACCAAGGGAAATCTACCTTCTTACTTTCGCCTGTATTTTAAGCAAAATCATGGTTTTCCTGTTGCTTCAATATAAATTCATCTAACAATGCGTACTGTATATAAGCAATCATAGTAGGTTTGTTATCATCGCATAGGTAAGGTTGTCTTGCTATCACTTCTTACAATAATGTCCAATAGTAATTCATCATATTGCACATCATTGTCTCTGCTTGTCTACTCAAAGCATCAGCCACCACATTCGCTTTTCTTAGATGAGATGATATTTTGAAATCATAATCCTTTAAGTACTCAATCACGAATTGAGATCCTTTTGAGAGAATATGTACTTTAATGACTTGTGGTCTGTAAATACCTCGAACACAGCCCCATAGAGATAGTGCCTCTATATTTTCAATGCGAACAATGTTGTTCTCAATTCCAAATCATGAGTGAGATAATGCTTGTCATGATTATTCAACTGTCTAGATGCGTAAGCCACCATATGACCATGTTGCATCAATACACAACCATAATAGATTCCCAATCCATCGGTGTACACTACAAATCCAGAATTACCAGATAAAAGCATCAAGATAGGTGCAATGGTAAACCTGTCCTTTAAAGTTTGGAAATTATTCTCGTACTCCTCATTACAAATGAACTTCACTCATTTTCTTAATAGTTAAGTCTTATGCATAGCTATTTTTGCAAAGTTGTGTATAAACTTGTGATAGTATCATGCTAATCCCAAGAAGTTTTAACCTCAGTTATGCTGCATGGCATCCTCCAGTCCTATACTGCTGACACTGTAGCAGGATCTACAAAAACTCCATCCTTCGATATACATGATCAAGAAAGTTTACCTTCTCTAGCCAAAACTCACATTTTGTGTACTTAGCGTATAACTTATATTTGTACAAAATCTCCAACACACTCCTAAGGTGGTCCTTGTGTTCTACCTCATTATTGAAATATGCCAAAATGTCATCTACAAATACAATAACAAAACAATCCAAGTAGTCTTGGAGAACTCGATTTATGAGGTCCATAAACGTTGCAGAAGCATTGGCCAACCCAAAAGGCATGACCTTAAATTTATAGTACCCATATTTAGTTCAAAAACCTATCTTAGCAACATCTTCTTTCAGTATCAAAAGCTGACGATAGCATGTTCTAAGGTCAATCTTGGAAAACACTTTTGCATTCTTGAGCTGATCAAACAAGTCTTCAATTTGAGAAAACATATATTTATTCTTGATGGTGACCTGATTCAACATGCAGTAATCTATACATAAGCACATCATCTCATCCTTCTTAAGAAATAATATGGGTGTTCGCCAAGGTGACACATTGGGTTGAATGAAGCCCATATCTAAGAGCTCATATAGTTGTTTCTTTAATTCTTCTAGCTCTATTGGTTCCATACGGTATGATGTTTTAGAAATGGGACTTGTCCTTGATAACAACTCTATTTTGAACTCAATTTCCTTTGTTGGAGGCAAAGTCGTTAACTCTTCAAGAAAGATATCGAGATATTCACTTACAATGGCTACATCTTCGAGCTTTATCTACTTAGTCTCACTGGTCAATACATTGACTGAGAACGCAATACTCCTTTTTTTTCTAACAATCATTTGGCCTTTAGTGCCTATACCATTATCTTGTTAGTTTGACTAGTATTTTGAGTTTAGAATTCTAGAAGCTGCATCTCATGAGTCAACAATTGTATCTGCTTCTTTCTCTAATCTATATTGGCCTAATGCACATATAGTCAATCAATGCCCAACAGAACATTGAACCAACTAAGATTAATAATTACCAACTGTGCAGGCAAGTGATGCTGATGGATTTTTATATCCGTATTTGGTAAATTCTAGTGATGCTGATGAATCTTTTGCATGCATAGGGCTGACCACTTTGAAGACATATGATAACATTTTAGCCGACACTTCTAGTAAAGTAGCAAACCAACTATATATGAAAAAATGAGTTGTCCCTCCATCAAACAACACTCTAGTAACATGAGAACCCATAAGTAATGTACATTCAATGAGATCGTATGCCTGAAGCTCCTCCAGGGTAGTCATATATACGTGTCTAGAAGTCCTCCTTAAAGGACTGGCATCAGGCTTCTTGAACTATTTTTCTTATATTTTTGTGCAATCTTTGATGAAGTGACCCATTTTGCCATAGTATAAGCATGCTTTAGTCTCCCGATAACACGATTGGGGTGCACATGTGAGCAAGTGGGGCAGTTAGAAAGAGTTGAAGTTGTCACTGCCCCCAATGTAGTGTCACTACGTGTAGGCCTATTCTGCTTATATGCATTGTTGTCTTGCCTTCCATAAGGTTCTGCCCTAGTCTCGAAGTTGTTGAGCTTCACCCACATCCGCCAATCTTGCACATGCTAGCCTGGCTTCTTATGATGGTCCTATTATATCTTCACCCAATCCTCCTCCATATGTCTAGCTATGGTAATTGCCTCATCCAAATCAAGAGACCTGCTAGACATCATCTTGCTATGCAACCTATCATGCAATTTGTGCATAAACTTGTCTGCTCTAGCCTCATCAGTATGTAGAGATATGACACACTTCCAACTATCGATACTTTGTAATATACTCCTCCAAAATCAGGTGATTTTGTTGCAACTGAAAGAATTCTTGTATTTTTTTATTCGTTGCATGCACTGGGAAGTAAGTGTTGAAGAAAGAATCTTGTATTTTTTTTATTCATTGCATGCTCTAAGAAGTAGGTGTTGAAGAAAGAATCTTTGAACTATTACCATGAGATCAGTTGTTGGCCTATTAGCCGAATCTCACATGTTGACGACCATCATTTAAAGTCACCCTTCAATAGGTATGAGCCATAACTCACTTTATCTCCTTTTGGCATCTTGAGAAGCTCAAAGATGTGCTCTGCTTCTTTGATCCACTCCTCTACCACGTCTAGGTTGCCATCTCTATTAAAAATTGATGGCTGCATCGACATGAACTGTTTAAATGACACCAAGGTCGCCTTCTCCTTAGGCGGTGCACTGGTATCTTCTATAGGAGATACATGTCTCCTTTGGTTACTAACCAACGATTAGACTAGGGAGGAGTTTCCAATGGTGGGGTTTCAAAACCCACACGCATCTGAATGGGCCGAAATTGGCTCTTTCTATGCCTTAGTAGCCGGCCCACTTCGCTTCTTACCCTTATGTTGGTACTCCATCTGTATAACTAAGCACCTCCATTCTTATTACAAAGTCTATGACAAGTTTTTTAAGTTAAATTGAGATGCAAGGTCACAATAATATCAAAACATCAATCCATTCAGTACGTATATAATCACAATTAAACTCAAAAATACTATATGAGTTTAATCAATTAGTGTGTACCTTGGCAACAAAGCTTCACAGATGGACTTTAGCTCACAACCATAGTGGGCTTTTTCATAGCTTTGATACCAAAGCTGTCACACCCTGACTTTTTAACGATCAATTTTTTTTCGATATAACATGTTGAGGTGCGATGACACAAAAACTAAAATGGAGCTGTACCAATCAAAATGATAGTGGGACAAATAATCCATTTATGTCTCAAAATCAATTCATACAAGATGTTTTCACATTTATCCGATGACGCTCACAACAAAAATACCCCCAAAACAAACTATCATTGTTTAAACCAAAGGAAGACATTAATGAAACAAAACATGATGGTTTGACATGACAATACACCTAAAATCTTTCCAGTATAAAGTGAACGGAGACGTCTGATCAACTTGCTACCTTGGGTCTACCAAAACCTGAAAGATAAACAACAAAAGGCTGAACCTTTCCATTATGACGACAAACCAGACAAATTTCTAACTCTCTAAGATAAGGGCTTAAATCTAAAATCTAACATACAAAGAAGCATAATTACTATGGATATCATAATACACATGTGCAGTCACATAATTTGTCATGATAGTTCTTCACATTTTCCACAATATCTAGAACCGCTCAATAGTCACAACCAACACACTTATTGGTCATATTCAATTGATGCACATTCACTTCATTCATATTCATTTTCTTTACATTTATTTTATTTATATTTAATTTTATTAATTAACCACTCTAGTGGGTACAAAACACAAGCACGTGCATGCCATGGGTAATGACAATAAGGAGACAGCCCCCGTGATGGCCCGAAACAGTACGGATCCATTCACAATACAGCGGTACATCAATTGGCCAAGGATGTGTAAATTCCATAGAGAATTGTTGAACCTTCACTAGGACACCTAGGTTGGGAAGGTGGGGAACAACACTCCAAGTACATCACACAACGATATCCTGAGGCCAGTTTCAAGAGGATGATGTATCCCAAACATATTATCATAACCTACTGGCCTTTGATCAATTATTCTTTTTTAATTTATCATTATGAAATCACATTTACAATAATTTGTCCTAAATAATTATAATTTCTAACATACATATGCCATCACAGAGCATGTAAAGACAACTAATCAACACAATCAATCAATTTCATACTTACAGAGGCATGTCATATCACACATCATTCAAACAAAAACACAATCACATGATCAAGCAAGCATGAAAACCCACGCTTGGGAGCACAAACACATACTCTATACTTGGCCCCAAGCATGAATTTGCCTGGAATTGCTGCCATACCTATCGCGCGTCTCCACAAAAACCCAAAATTACCTCTAACTCTAAATTTTGTCGCTCAGGGTCTGCTCGATGTGCCAAGTCCATCTACAAAAATTCAAAGCAATAACTTTTTCTATCTACTTCACTCTAAAATCTATTTAGGTAAGAAATAGGACCATTGAGTCAAAGGTTATCATCTCAAGAGGGTGCCAAAAGGTAGAATCTGTAGAACCATCCAACAAGTTTTTCCTATCTTTTAGAGATTGTGACCAAATGATTTAAACTCTATGACCTTAATTCAAACCTATCAGTAGTATGTTTCTCAACTTGCTTTCAAACTTGAGGTGTCATCCCAGCAACCATGCTTCTCTTTTGTCAATTTGTTGATGACGTGTAACAACCCGACCCACTTTCCTGGGCTCGAGCCCCTGATCCAATGGATCCTAACCTGCCCCCTATCAGTTTCGGCTCTAACCCTAAAAACGCTAAGAACCAGGACAATTTTCTCATTAATGACCTCCTTTATAAACCTTTGATGATTTCTCACAATCTTCAATACAGGACTAAACATTTGGGGCGTTACAATCTACCCCGGCCTTGGGCCCTTGGTCCAATGGATCCCAACCTGCCCCCTACTAGTTTCGGCTCTAACCCTAAAAATGCTAAGAACCAGGACAATTATCTCATTAATGACCCCCTTTATAAACCATTGATGATTTCTCACAATCTTCAATACAGGACTAAACATTTGGGGCATTACAATCCACCCTCCTTACATGTCTGCGTGTGTGGGACCCCAGATCCGAGTGTTGAAACTGCACTGATACCACTGTAACAACCTGACCCACTCTCCTGGGCTCGGACCCCTGGTCCAACGGATGCCAACCCGCCCCCTAGCAGTTTCGGCTCCAACCCTAAAAAGGCTAAGAATCAGGACAATTATCTCATTAATGACCCCTTTTATAAACCCTTGAAGATTTCTCACAATCTTCAATACAGGACTAAACATTTGGGGCATTACATAACGACACTAGCTCTCACTAGTAAGAGCGTAAAATTAATCCAATCAACATGAACAAGTATTTTCATTGCACCCAAGCGTATGTTCGAACCCTAATAACTTACATAGTTTGTTGTCTTTTCAAATCGTAATTTTACATGAAAACCAACATAACTACTCTTTCCCCACAAGCAATGTAATATTTATATCAACAATAGCATGCATCAAGAGTTTGTCAAAACAATCCTAAACCTTCCCAACATTATCAAAATCTTTACTATGCTTCCTAACCGCTCGAAATATTAACCCATCGTGCCAAAAAATAATTATATACATTTCTTAACGCAAAAAACTAGTAAAATTAGGCTTGTTTGACTGTGCTCACCCCCCTCACAGTGTGCAAACTGTAATCGTCATCTGTGGCAGCCACTCCAAATGCATAGCAAGCCACCAACGCAAACTATAGTCTACTGCCGTCACCCATAACTGCCCCCCCGTAGGCTGGAAAAGGGGAAAATGTGTTCTCCAGGCTGCCAATTGCCAAACAACAATAAAGAGAATCAAAGTGAACAAATATGAGAGAGAGAGAGCATTTGGTTGAGAGAGAAAGGCCAGGATAGAGAGGGATCAGACGATAGGAAGAGAGCCGAGAGAGAGGGTTCAGCTGAGGGAACAGGTGAGAGAGCCGGGTGTGATGGGGAGAGTGAGTGAGCCATAGAGTGGGCGAGAGAGAGAGTGTAGACAAGAGAGAGGGCGACAGAGCTCAGAAGAATGAGGGAGAGAGGAGAGAAATTGAAGAGAGAGTGTGAGCAGAAAATGAAGGAGTAAAGGTGAAAGAGGGTGAGAGTGAGAGGCAGTGAGGGTGAGAGAACGAGAGGGGAACAGCAAAGAAAGTGAGAGAGTTCAAGTGGGGGAGACGCTATTAAGAGGGAGAGAGAAAAAGAAAGGGGGAGGATGGCTAACTTGTTCTTCTCTGCCTCCTTCTCCTTCCTCAACCTCCGTTGTCTTCTTCTCTTTCAATTCTTTTTCTTTTGTTTCTTCTTCTGCCTTTTGTTTCTCTATGTCGAACCCATTATCGAAAGAGGGAGACAGATCCCTCGACATTGGGCCTTTTCATACGGGTGCAACATGGGTCCTGGTCTAGACCCTAATCCACCGTCCTGCTCACAACAAGTGTCACACGTTACATTATTAATCAAGCAAATTTGAATATTTACGAAAAGATAATTTCATTCAAGTACATTAACATTCAATTCACCCAGTCAAACACTAAGAAAACACACAAAACAATCAACAAATTCCTAAGTAAACTAGCTATTTTTCGTTCTCAAGTCAACTTTTGGACATCAATTTTGCATGAACAATTAGACCATGTAAAATAACAAAATACTTCCACGCCAATCAAACCCTAAAGAAAAGATATTAAATAACAGACAAATCGAATTAAAATCACATAACTGACTTTGTGGAAGAAGAGAGATAGAAGCTTACAAATAATATACCTAATATAAATGGAAATTAACTAACTACATGATATAAATGTGAAAGAAATAAATTAAATGAGTAAAATGTCCCTTTTTCTGCAAACTACACTTTTCATGACAAAATGATGTAATTTGCCTAAAGAAACGGTCAAAGGTGATAAAATAGTGTCAAAGATATTCAAATTTAGTGAAAAATGTCCGATATATTAAGGAATTTGACCCATTTCATAGAAACCAAAACTCCATTATAATTTAAAAAGATATTCAAATTTTATTACAAGAAATAGTTAAAAGCAGGTTTTGCAATTTACAGAAAGCTAGAGGGCAAACTGGTCACTAAGAACATACTTACTCACATTCAATTTCCACGAAAATTAGTCAACAAAAAGTAGAGTTAGAGGCCTTTCTAAAGACAAAAATTGACTTTTAAGATTTTTTTTATTTTTCCGTATGAAATCAAAATTTCAAATCTATCCAAAATTATAGTTTTTTAGTACTTAGGCAAAATATGCCCTCATAAGTGTAAAACATAGAAGAATAACACCCTAGTCATGATGACTATGCTAAAAATACTGACTGGTAAGTCTAATCTAGATCGAACTGAACACTCAAAAAACAGAAAATCATGCAATTCAATTCATAAACCACATAAAATTACCTACTCTTCCCTACCCAGAAAAAAATGGAGGATAATAAGTATACGTGACCTATGGTTCCTATATGCATGCATGGAACATTTAACGCATGACATAAATTGCATGAAATAATAATTAAATAATAAAAAAGAGAAACTTCATGAAATAATGAATACATCATAGACAAAGTATTTGGGTTATCATCCATATCATGTCATAAAATCTAATTAATGCATATATGGAGGCCAACCTAAACTTTCATGTCTGATATGTCATGCATATGATGATATAAACCTAAGTACAATGTGAGCATGACATAAATCTGCATGCAGATGCTTGGATGTATCATGAGGCAACACTTAAAGAGCATGTATGAACATGATATGCGCAGGTATGAACATACTATGATGAATATATGCATTAATGGATGGAAATGCAAGAGGAATGCAATTGCATGCAATGTTTCTAAATGTGATGTGGTGAAGCAAAGCATTGTTCTTATGAAACAAGGCAAAGTAAACCAAGGCATAGCAAAGTGTAAGCTTCACAACCAAAATTGTCAAGTATATAACATCCATAAAACTAATGTCAAAATGGAAAACAACAACTAAAATAAGCAATGCGAAACTCAGGTTAATCATTGTTTGTAACTTCTTAAACATATCAGATCACACATGCATATCCATTCTACACAAAATGATATGCCAACAGTACGATTAATGGCTGAAACCTTGAATATGCAATTTTGGAAAACCTAACTGCAAGAGAATCTTTATCTACCCAAAGTTACATATACAAGATTTAGGCTTTGCATAGAGCTGCCTAATGGGCATAAGCTGGGCGTTGGCACTAAGACGACACCTTGTTGACAACTAGACATTAAGATTGGAGTGTTGATCTCCAGTAGGCGAGAAGAAACAGGCTCACAAATGAGCAGATTTCATCAACGTTCATGATAGCAGAGAAGGCTAGAATGGTTTGGAGGGAAAATGCCCTTAGATGAGGCAGGCATTGGATGTTGGTAAACAAAAATCATTTTTAGTCTCAACCAGGTGATTGGGGCTCACCCGATAAGACCATGATGATGCGCAAATCTGGCTGAATGAAGGTAGCATAACGCCGGTTTACATTGGAGGGAGATACCTGGCAACATTGAAGAGATAGGGGTGTCAAGCATTCATCGGAATGAGAGAGAAGTGCCAAGCACCGGCATAATGACATTCATCATGAAGATGAAGAGGGCAATTGGTGTTCATGAGAGAAAAAATGAGAGAGATTTCTTAAAAACAAAATGAAACAAACTTAACGGTGCATTTGGATGCACCCTCAAAACAACGTTTGAGATGAAAAACAGTGTTTTCCTTCCCAAACGTCATTTTATGGATGTTTGGATCACCTTCAAACGACATTTCCAAAAACTCAGTTTTTCCAAAACGAGTTTTTTTCACTCTTTTGAATAGCCTGCTTGGGGGTCTTTTTTCACCCTAAACGACGATTTGGGACACATGGAACTGGTCATCTTATTTTCTTTATTATTGTTGAAATTAAAGTCACCTTTTGTAAATCATGTTACGGTGATGTTTTCTCATTAATGTATCATGGTTGTCTATGCCATAAAATTTAGTGATTGCTTATGCCATAAAGTTTAATGCATCCATTTTAACACAGGGATGTTTATTTTGCATACTCTTTTTTTTCATCATATGATGGTTTTTGTATATGCTTTACAGCTTCAACTTCTAAACTATGGTGCCTTTAGGCATCATTATGGCACTTGTCAGCTCGTTTTCAATTCTTTTATTCTTAAATGGTAATAATATATTAAACAATATCTTATAGATAATATTTAAAGGTCTCATATGGTTTTTAAAAGCACCATCTAAAACTTATTTTTTGTCATTCAAACAAAAAATAGGTTTTAAAAAATGGAAACCTGGTTTTTGTCATCTCATCCAAACACATAAAACCAGGTTTTAAAAACTCATTAAAAATTTGATTTTTACAAACCAAGTTTTCACCAAAACCATTTTGTCAAGATGTCATCAAAATGCAACCTAAACCTTTCTCTTTCTTAACAAGGTGAAATTAAAAAAAAAAGGAAAATAATGTCAAATCAAAGAAAACATGCTTTAAGGGTTTTTAAAAATGAAAAAAAATTGTGCTTGAAGTGTAGGCATCAAGCATCAAACACACATCAACTCGATGTTTATGATTCACAAAGGTGACATGCAGCATCGTGCAAGTTCCCAGTTCACCCACAACATCGAGGCATTAGATAGGCTGATAGTCTCGAGGCATATGTTTCACACATCAACACATAATTACTTAACAACTCTAATTGCATGTCATGGGGGACATGTGGCTGGATGAGGACACAACACCTAGGACCTGAGCCATGATATGACCCCGAATTAGGACACAATACTCTGGACCTATTAATTTATCCAATCCTATGTTAGTCTATATTAAATTGGACTAAGTTAATAATATGTCATATATTTTATGTTAGTTAATTACTGAGTTGACATGTTATTATGTTAATAATGTGTTAGTACATTTTATGTGATTGGTTAGCTCACCCACACCCCCACCCCTCCTCAACTACAAATATCCATTGGGGTGAGGGTTGGAGGGGTGGGTGAACGTCCTAAGACTTCAGGCTTGTGCTCTCCTTCTCATGCTCAAGCTCTTTCTCCTTGCTCTCTCTCTCTTCCATCCTCTCTACTGCTGCCACCTTGCTGAAGTGTCGCCATTTTCTCCATGCATGGCACCATTCTGTCCAAGCTTCTCCAGCTCTAGGCGCCACCACGAGGAGGCTTCGTTGAAGTTTTCTCTTCTTTCTTCACTCACCTAGGGAAACTCTGCTGTATTTCCACCATCATTTGCCACCAATCTAGCCATCACTCTACCAGATTTCTACCAGCCCTGGCCATCATTATAAACACCACTGTACCCATTGCTGCCACCCAAGGAGGACTTTTCTTCATTTGCCGCTACCACATCTAAGTCTCTACTTCTCTAAGTACCTCTTTAGATACATCGAGTCCTATTTTGGTGCCTTGTTTAATATGTCATTTAGAGTTAATTAGTTTAATATGTTGTATGTATTTAGCTTTAATAATCCTGCTTTAATCATGGTTAGCGTAAAGTAGAGTTATTTTAACTGTGTGAGCTATGCTTCCATTTTCTTATTTCCCCTTGGTTATGTTTTATGTTCTAAGTTAATCATTTTTATCTTTCATGCATTGTGTAGTTAGGTTATCTGCGAGATTAATAAAACTTCAAACCAATTTCTAGATAAACTTGACCCTCTAACCATCTCCAGTCATTGAGCCTAGCCTAGCCTGGTTAAAGCTGGCTCAACCAACTTGAGTCTAGTTTGAGACAAACTCAATGCCACACTAGACCAAGCAAATCTCCTTATGACCTATTTGACTAAACTAAGGCCTAATTGAGTTTGTTTAGGGTGGTCAACCTAAACTAGTCCCAATTTTGGTTCAATTTGGAGTAAAGCTAGATTGGTTGGACAAAACCTGTTTTGCTCATTTGAAGTCGCTAACTTGGATGGGTTCATGCCTACGTGAAAAGACAAACAGGCTTCCCCTTGTAGCCCACCTCCTAATGGGTTCTTTGTAACATCAGCTTGACATCTTTGAGGTACTCAACCTGAGCAATTCAGAAGCTCATTTCGAGCTTACTTACACTTCATTGGACATTCCACTAAAGCAAGCTTGACTTGGTCAATCATCATTTAGTTTGCTCAGGTGTCCTTACCTGACCAAGACTTTTGCTTAGCTAAGACCAGCCCAACACAACGACAAATAACACTTTTAGGAATGACCAGAAACCATTCCTAAAAGTGTGGGAGGTCGTTCCTAAAAATAATTGGGAACAAACGGCTCACATTCCTAAAGTTTTGCTAATTGCTTTTAGGAACAATAATGACAGTTCCTAATGACTGCATAACGATCACCTCGACCATTCCTAGAACCTCATGCAATCACTTTTAGGAATAAGAAAGTTGCACCAGCCGTTCCTACTCATTCAATTACTTTTGAGAGAGAGAAAGATAAAAAGAACCAAGATTTGAACCAAGAGCATAGTCCTCCTATAAAATTTCCTTATTAAAGGAAGGAGGTTTATGTATCCAACCACATCTGTGGAAACTGGAATTTGAAGCACAGATTTCGTATTGCACAAACAAATACTTGAAAAAAAAAAGAAAGGTTGCAGCTTCTTTCCTGTTGAAGCTCAATATAAGGCTTTTTGGCTATTTAAATGTGATCCACGAACAGCAATCATTTTATCATATTGTCCTAGAAAGTGTAGCAATATGAAAGATTAAGTCCATTGGCTGTACGATGTACCATCCAATAACTACACAAAAAGGAACCTGCAGCAACATCAATCACCTCAATAAAAGAAAAGATCAATAAACAACACAAAGAAGGAAAACATATTTGAACGGTTAGCTACATCTCAATCAAACATGTTGAAGAAAAGAAATCAATGAATGTCTTACATCTAACATTTACTCTTCTTATTCATATGATATTTCATTCTATTGGCTAAAATAAGATCTAGAATAGATGGTATAGGTGACAAGCATGATATTTTTTGCTAGAAACCAAAAAATATTTCTTGTTATTTTATTGCTACTATACATTTTCATTCATCATACGCAATTGAACCTAAAACAACCAAGAATGGAGTGAAGTGGGAGTGTACATTATTCTACATTGGTGTTAAAAATGTAAATAATCAGGAGCGCAAGATGTGCATTAAAAGCATAAATGCATAAAATATCAATAGCATGAAGACAACAAGAATATAAACATACATATGCATAGACACATAGTTGAAATGTCACTTATAAAAAACGTTCTAAACTTGTAAAATGTTCATCACAGAAAATACATAAGCATATGAAATCAATTCCAATTGCAAACTAGTGATTGGTAGAAGGAACCTTTGAGGCCTACATATACACAAAAACCAAAAGTAGGACAGGTAAGGTGCTCAAGTTATGGTAATAAAGAAGCATCTTACATGGTTGTGTGTAATACAGATGCAAAGTAGCCAATAACCTTCACATAACAAAAGAAACAAAAAATGTACCACCTATACCCTTTATCTAACACCCTCCTAGACATGGGATCTAAAATAAAATGAGTCCCCTCCACTGGCTTGCCTACAGTAACTTAAATAAAGGGAACTTTGATTAGAGAAGATTGAATTACCTTTAAGAAATGCATTGAGGCTTCTATTGGGCATGAACTCATAGACAAGCAACCTCCCCTCTCAAGGAAAAAACCCAGCAGCCTAACCAAGTTTTTCTGTTGAGGCCTAAAAATCAATATAACTTCATTCATTAACTCTTTTGAGCCATGATGGAAACCTTGGGAAAGTCTTCTTATTGCTGCCATCCTTCCATTGAACTCACCCTGTAACAAGGGGATTCAGTTCTACAACGTCTGCAGTTTGAGAGATCTAAAATTGAAATTTTACTGAATTACTTATCTTGGATACAAGACCAAATCCTCCTTACCTAAGTTGATTCTCCTTTAAGAAGGTACGGTTAGCTTCTTGTATGCACTTTAGGCTGAATTGAGGCAACTTAGTGCATCATCACTAAATTCCAATGAAGCTTTCCCAATGTCGTATGTTAATTATTCTAATAGATACAATAACAATTGGAACATGCAATGGTTTGTAAACATGAACAAGGCAAATAGTTGTTGCAATAACTAACATGTGCAACTCAAATTTGTGAGTACCTGATAAGTGTTAGACTTTCTTTGTAGTTGGAGGCATTTGACGTACCAAATTCTCCACCTATTCCTCTTCACTAGCTAGTGTTACCTTTAGCTGTTGAAATGAAAAAACAGAAATAATTCCACGACATATTGCAGCAGCAATAGTAGCATTCCTTCTTAAGTAAAGCAAACCATCCTAGGCAAAAATTTCACTACATCATGTATGACCTTGTTCATCTGCATATAGAAAATGACACCAATACATGCATAATCAGATGGAAAGGAGCAGGAACTTCTTAACATTCAGATTTGTTTAGGAGTGGTAGTTAGAAAAGGTTGAAGGCATACCAAAGCATAATGACAACTCCCAAATGGATGCCAGTTGCAACATACCTTCAAAAGAAGTGTAAGATTCTTCCATTTATCATGCCTTACAACATGAAAGTAGAAATGGTTTCTTAATTACAATCAACAAAGCATCAGGTGTACTAGAAGAGAGATTCAAAGCTTTGCATCTAAAATCAAGAACAGGTCCTTCTTCTAGAACAACTATGTGGTCCACTCTTGGTGGTTTATTATCTGATGAGCATGGGAGTAAATGATCATATTCAGGGTAGCTAACATGTACAATTTGCATTCATGTCTAGGTATGGCCACCATTTGCTTCTTTGGTCTGTAGGTCCATGTCAACAATTGCTGCTATTGCCTTTGATTTTTAAACCAATGGAAGGCTTCTACCTAGAAATGCAGTTCTTTTTAATAACTGATATTTTTTTTAACTGCAATGACACATCAATAAAGATGCATCATAGAGAATGTGCAGTATGCTTTGTGCCAAATCAAGCAAATTACATTTTCAATCAAACATGCTACGCTCACTATGATCACTAACTGGGAGGTAGCAAACTATGCAGAGGCTAATAATGAAAGACATAAAAAAAAATGAGAGTTTAGAGATGCACACAAGTAGAAATGATGCTTACCAAATTCCACATCCATAATTTTCACAAATGGGGCAAGGCAGTTACTGGTCCATGAAACATTGCTGAAAAAGGTTTAACTAGTTATCAGCAACTATGTATAGAAACAAGAAATTTAATCCATATGCACCTACATACATACGTACATAGATAACCATATGATATTGGAGACATCATGGTTGTAATCTCCATCATTAACAGCCATGACATATGTTGGTATATTGTCTCCCTTTGCTAGAATTGTAGTTATGACCATCTTAGCTAGCAAATGTGTAACATATTGCACAAAACAATATGAATAAAATAGAATGCTCTCAAAATAAATGATTCTCGTTACACTGTTTCTTTTCTCTTAGCATTATATTTATATATATTTTTAAGCTCATGGTAGACCTATGGGTGATTGATAACTCTACATCCACCTATCAGCATTGGTATGGTTGTGACTGCAGCTTGTGTTCACTTTGTTTCGTCATTGGTGAATGTTGATCATTTATGAAAATTGAATTGCAACATACAATTAATACATGCATGCACATGGATGAAATTATTACTAGGTCTTTATTTGGAATTAAAAATACATAAGTAACATACCTGCAAAAAACTGATAGTAAATTAAGTCAATTGAACCTCAAAATCCAATAGAGATTGATCATATGTATCTACAGATGAGTGATGAATGCAATTACAAGATATATAATGGATAGAATAGAGGTTGATTAGCTATATTCTCTCTAATGTAGTCAAAACCAAGATGAGACTATAACATTTTACTCTACCAGCCTCTACATATCAAGAACTAAATTTTCTTCTCCATTTGATGCCTACAACAATTATTACCTACATTGAGGAAACTAAAACCATAACATAGAAACATTGCAAAGTACTTACCTAATCAATTGAACTAGTTTGACAAATTTTACATGAAAATTTTAATGAGAGAACCAATTTATTCTTCCATTTGCATTTCTTGTTCTAACACCATCTGGTCTTTGATTCATTATTTAGTTTAGTTGTTCCTACAATAAATTTATTATGAATGCATATTCATGTAAAAGGAAAATTTTACCATTTTCATATAATGAAAGGCAAATAAAAAATGACACTTACAACAACTTCACTTGTCCTTTTGCTATTCTTATCCATCTTCATGAAAATTTCAACTCTTGATGAGTCTCTTCCACTCTCAATTTTCTATTCATATAACAACTTTTTTAGTACATTGTTATGATAAATACTGGATAAAAACTATAATAGATTAAGCTACATAAGGCATTCCTCACCATTTCTACGGCTATGTGTGCAAAGCTTTTGTTACCTGCAATGTGAGTGAAGCTTTGTTGCACACAATTTTCTACATTTTTTTTCACTTTTCTACATTTGACCATGTATTTAATTAATTACATAATTATATCTTTCATGTGTACTCAATTGTAACAAGAAGACATATTTTAGTAATAATATTAATAAAAATGTGCTAGCCTTTGTAGTTTCAGTCTCCCAATAGTACACAACAACATGCCAGTGGTCAGGAAGAACTTGTGGAGGATAACCTTCTATATGCATATCAAGTGTACAATATACTTGTAACGATCTTTTTTAAGGTTACATTTTCATTTTTCCATAACTGGAAATGTACATGAGCATCCATTGTTTTTGTGGCTCATCAACCTCAAAGATTTGCTGCAATTAAAGAAACTTCATGTCAGTTATGCAACATACAAAGTCTTACACTTTTAAAAAGCAATCAATGTTAAGCATTTACTTGCCTATATTCAAGCCCACATATCATCTTTATAGATCTGTGACATTTTTTTTGAATTCATGTAAATTATGGGTGCAATCTTTCCATCTCATGCCAACCCTTCCAAATAAGTTTTCAAGTCTTTAATAGATTTTCCTATGGGTTGCCCAAATCTATTGAACTCTAATGGTATTTTTCTATCATCTCCTCTTTTTCGCATGCTCATACCTCAAGTGGTCCCTCGCCTCTTCAGTTTCTCTATCATTCAATTGGGACAATTAGGTAAAATAAATGTAAGTATTTATGGTAAATATTAAATTTTTTAATGTTTGATGTAGATGCTTCTGATTGTGAAGATGTTGTCGAGTCACTCAAGCTATGAGATATCTGCAAAACAATTAATTAATTTAAAAAATTTAATGTATTAACAATTGTTTAACTATTTAGCAAGAAAAGAATCAAATTGAAATTTATATGGCATAAACCACTACATCCAAGTTCATTTGCACTTCCTTGCAATTGTAACTGATGCATATCTACTCTTGTTTCAATCATATTTGTTCTGTCCCAAATTGTATTATTGTTATGGTCATCTAAGGAATTTATTTTCTTAACATCATTATTCTAATATATCTCAATACCATCAACATAAGTAGATTCAACATTACCATTCTATTGTTCTATAATTTGATAAGGTCCCTCGGCCTCTTTTTTATAACAATTCTTATATGATCTCGTACATAAAGTTTTTGTGCTTGATTATCTAATACGAAAGATTCATGTTTCATGCATACATGGCTGAATTTGGCAAGTGTAAATCCAAATTCATCTACTTTCAAACCTCTGTCACATGGGCTAAGAATATTAAATTAAACATATTTGAATAATGAAAACTTAAGATCCCTATAATATGTTACTTCAATTATGTCTGTCAAAACACCTTAATATATGATATTTATTTCAACTGGATTTCTACCATTTTCCCCTGAGAAACTTAAAGTTATAGCATTTACTGTTGCAACACCAGTATTTTGGGTTTTCATACTTTCCTCCTTGACCTTTGTATGAATTCAAAATCCATTTATAATGAATCATTTAAAGCTTCTTGCTAAGGGTTGAGGACCATGAGAATGTCATATAATTCTTCTTGGCCTCGTTGACGTAATGATTGAACCTTCAACATGAAAACTTTAATTAATATATGTTTGCACCCTTCTCGTCCTGAAGCAAGGAAGGTCATGCGAAGCAATAGTAAATAGGAATCAGTTTTGGCTTAGAAGACTTTTAGAAAAAAAGGGACTGCTTGACAGTACGAAGTCTAACCGTTCCTACCACCTTTAACAAGGGTAACAGGCTAAGGTCTAACATTTCTCAATTGTACAAGTGATTTGATTGATGATCCTCCAAATGTGCAGGAACTAGATTTCATTTTGAAGTTCATTTTTTAACTTGATTGAAAATTTGGATTTCAATTTTAACAATCGATCAAAAACTTGAATTTGTTAGAGAATTGATTGGATTGATCTTGAAATTGGAATTGGGGAATTTGTTCTTGACATTTAATTTGGGAATAATTGTAGGTTTAGACTTTAAACCAATTTGAAATTTTGAAATTGAATATTAAAAAAAAAAAGATAGTACTCGTAGATGTTGAACTTCTTTTGAAGTTTGAAATGATAGGATTGAGAGGCAAATTACTGATTTTTTAGTTCTTTTTAGAAGAACTCAGTTTCAAAATTTTGAGATGAATCCTCTTTAGAAAATTTCAAGTTTTCGAAATCATTTCGATATTAAATGAGTTTTTATTGCTTTAAGACAAGTGATTGATCCAAATCTCCATTGCAATATGACTTGGTTACAGTAAAAATTTTGAATTGGTTCACTTATATTTAGGTGACTACTTGGGTTATAATCCATTATAATGAATCCTTTGTGAAATCAATGTACATGCCTTATCCAAGCATGTGTAATTTAGTTTCCATTCATAGTGTTGAAGGGTTTTGGAATGTTGGACAGCTTCTAAGCTCATTGTTGATATTTTTACAAGAATGTGTCATAGTGCATAGTCCTTGAGCTTGGTCTGATTTTAGAAACCAAAGTTTTGGAGTTTTTGGAATTTCTATTTTTTGAAACGATTTGTAGAGTTAATTCACTTTGATCAAGTCAATATTTGAAAATCCAGCTGATTTATTTGAATTTACAAACTTTCTTCTGACATATAAAAAGTGGATTTCAGATTTTAAGCCGAAATGTGGGTGGATTATCTTGTTTGACTGAAACCCATTTTATTAATCTTGCTTAAAACCATGCCTTGTGTGTTTTGGAGCATTTTGACTCATGGGGTTTGTCCCTAAGTGATTGAAAATTTAATTTGAATACTCGGTTCTACACAACATTGTCCTCAAATGTGAATTCTTTGGCTTGACAAGTTTTTTATTTCTATGAAAAATTGATTTCAGCTTTTAAGCTGATGTGTAATGGATTTTTTATTGGAATCTATTTGATTTTGAATGCTTGCCTTGCTTGGAATCATAGTTTGAGGACTCCAAGATGTTTTGGAGTGCTTAGAATCTGCTCTCAAGTGATTTTGGCTTGAATGTATAATTTTGGGATTCAGATTTTCAAATTTTGAGAAATCTCATTTTAGATGATCTGGTAACCATCACTTTAGATTGATTTTGTTGGCTTTCTACTTTCTTGCGATGCATAAATATGGGTTTGAAAATATAATTTGAGGCACATTGTTTTGGTAAACTCACTTTGGATGGACTAAACTCCTTGTTTGAGCGAATCCAGTCTTGGATTGACTAAAATTAGTTGATTGGATATTTTATCAGGTTTGCAATGCCATTGAGGTGTGTTCATCATACATTCACTTCTCGTCTCCCTCTCTCACATACCATGTCAATATGAAATTTGGAGAGAAACATCTACACTTACATAGATGAGCCAATCCTTCTCTCTTGATTTTGGGATTTTCTCACTGTAGCATCGCACAATTTGAGACTTCTCAAAAATTGGATTTTTATCCATGGGTGAGATAGTTTCGAAAACTTTCTATTCATTGAAAACTTTCTTTTCCTTGCTTTGAAAAATGGGTCTTGGTTGGGTGGGTATTTGCCGAAATCACATACATGCACAAATCAATGCTTTAATATGTACATTTCCACACGCGGCAACACAGCTGGACATCATCCACAGCCTTGATAATCCCACCCCACCATGTCACCTCCTCCATTCATCAGGCAAGAAAATACAATAAAGACTAATTAGAAGGCTCATCTTGCTCGAGTGAAGGAGACTGAGCTGACGTTTGGGAGAATGATTGGTTTTCGAGCAGCTAGGTATTGGTTGGACAATAGGGAGATGGTCCAAGTTTGGTAGCAGCAAGGCTGCTAGCTTGATGCAGCTGAGAGCTACAACTGAGCTCGGTGACAGCAAGGTTGTCACTATATGTCACATAGGTAGGGAATGCGGCTGCGGCGATAATATTTTTTATTATTATTATCAATTTATTATATATATATATATATATATATATATCAAATTTGTCTATAAACAACAAAATTATCAAATAATTTGAAACTGCAAATCAACAATTCAACGAGTTTTTAAGTTATTAATGTATAGAACATAATGCATATGACCGCATTAGAAGTTTAGAACAGCATATATTATATATAGCAAATACTGTAACTTAGTAATATAACATACTAACATATATACAAGAAATTGAAATTAACATTTGGAAAGTAGAACACGGCTGCACCTATAATACAAGTAACAAAACTTATATATTAATATATTATAACCAATAGCCAATAATGTATACCACGATATGAAACAGCAGTAAAAGTGTAAAACAAAATGTTAAAACGACATCTTACAACACAATTGTATATCATATACTATGAAAACAGAAATAAAACAATAACATATTTCAGACAATAATTATAAAATCCTATAAAAAGGTACATCACAAATAAGAACTGAAAAACACAGCAAATATAAAAACAGGGTTGTAGCAAGGGAAACAATTATTCATCAGTCATCACACACGTTAAACAAAACTGAAAAAAACAAAAAAACTGGACGACAGTGCAAAAATGAACATAGAAAGGTGATAGTTGATACTTGATAGAATAATAAAACTCAATAGAAAACATCGGAGGACTGGAAGACAAACCACCATCTCAGGTCGCTGTCACCGACTGAAAACTGATAAAAGAAAAACACTAACTGCTAGAGGACTGAATGCCGGTTGCCTTGTGCCAGGAAAGGGCTCAAGGTCGAAGACACTCTACCTGTCTTAGGTCGCGGTCGCACCGATGGCCGCCAGAAAATCATTTTCCATCAAGTTTCTCCACGCACACACGGCGATCGACTGACTTCAATCAAAACCCTAATCTCCTTTTCAATATTTATAATGAAATAATTAAAAAACAAAAATGGACACATATAGGGTGGACACCGGTTGACCCCACCTGACAGAGTCAAACACAAGGTGCGGCCGACTGTACCTGACTCCTCTTGACCAGCGTGGGTGCGATGCAAAGCCGCACCCGAGTCGTATCATCGACGTAGGTAAATAAAGCATTCGTGTGACTTAGCTGTCACTTTTTGGGTGCAGCAGAGCTGCTGTTTGGAGTACCAAAGAGCTGCAAGAAATTGAAAACGGTAGGGCTGCTAGTTTAAAATAAAGATTAGCGTGTCTACTATGGCTCTGGATGGTAGACCAGCAGGGGTGATTAGGAGGCAGCGAGACTGCTACTTCTGATTAGGAGCAGCTGAAGGTGGGTCTGAGGAGCAGTAGGATTACAGCAGTTCTGAACTGAAAGCAGCAATGGAGCTGTTGTATTAGACTTGAAGACAGCAAGGAGCTGTCAATGGGAGCAAGTGATCGTCTGGGGATTGGAGATAGCAATGAGCTGGTCCAGATTTGAGAATAAGCTAGGGTACTGCAGCTTAGGGAAGCAGGTCTATAAGGTTAGAGCTGTAAATAGTGGACATGGACCTGAGGAGAAGCAGGGCTTCTGCGGTCTCAAACTGAGGAATAGCAGTATTGCTGCAGTTCCGAGCTTGGTAGCAGCGAGGCTGCTGTTGTTTGAGTAGGAAGAAGGCAGGACGTGTCTTTTCTTTAATAGCAGCAAGACCAAGCAGTTTGGGAGTGATTCGTGCGTTTGTCCAAGGATGCAAAAATCAAATTTAATAATCAACAAGTGAGGTTGCTGACCTGGATGATAATGCGACAGCTGGTAATGCCGGTTGAAGAGCAGCTGATTGGGGGCTGCGTCTGCTGGGGCTGAACGCAGACTAGGAGCTGCACTTTGCTGGAGGTGAATGCAGGTTGGAGCAGCGCTCTTTTGAAAGCTGACATAGCAGATGGAGCTGCGTTCTGCTTATGAAGAGTTGGGATGGGAGCTCAGCAAGATGAAGACAACTACTGTTTTGGAGAAGCAGTTTGAGGGAGGTCGACTGAAGACACTGATTGGTGAAGTGACAACAGCTGGAGCAGATTGCAGGAGCAACAGAGGCTGCTGGCTGGAAGAGCAGCTGCTGTTGATGAAGACTGGAGGACGTCCAAGAGATCCAGCCCCTACTTGAGCTGCTGAAGGACTTGGAGCCGCAAGGCATCCCAACTGCTGGGACGGGCTTAGAGGCTGCTGTCCAAGATGTTGAAATGAACCAGGGAAGACGTCTGATAAAGTGTCCAAAGGAGAACAGCAGCTGTCGATGTTGGCTAGAGGAGACGCCTGCTAGTGCATCGAGTTGAGGAAGGTGGCTGTCGAAGACAGTAGCTGGTCATGCTCCAAGGGAGAAATCTTCCTGCTTGGGTCGAGTTGAAGAGCAGCAACTGGGTGACATCAGTTGGAATTGAGGCAGGCCGAAGACGTCAAAGGGAGTTGCGGCAGAGTATGCTGCTGTTGAAGCTACTGCTGGAAGAAGTCTAAAGCATGTCCAAGAGATCCAGCCCCTACTTGAGTTATTGAATGTGTCTTGTATAGAGCTGCAGCCAATGTTGTAAAAGGTGAAAAAACGAGGTGAGGCGTTAAGGTCCTTTAAGGCGAGGGGAGGCAGTGGTTGAAGCGTAGACTTTATGGTCAAATATGTATAAAAAATAATAAGAAAATTGAAAAGTATAAAATAGCGAATATACCAATAAATAACAATACAAAAAACACATTAAAAACATGCATTATATTAACATGTCTAATAAAAACATGACAAAAAAATGAAACTTCTAAAAAAATTCCAATGAAAGCATCCTTCCTTAAAACAGAAAAAGAACTGAAGTAGGGGAAACAAATAAACCAATTCCGAAAGTAATCCATTATATTAACAACAAATTTGGTAAATTCTGTGTTATATTAGCACATTTTATCTTCCATCTTCAAGCTATACAAGCATCTTATTCAATTTTGCGGCGCATAGAAGTAACAACTCAAAGCTTGGTCCTTGAGATCTTTCTAAAATTCATAAAGAAATTTGGTTTGAATTTTCTAGAAAAAAAAAAGATAATAGCATGATACTTTTCGTTCAAAAAACCTCTGAATGTGTGTATTTTTGTTACAAAATTTAGTCAATCAACTTACAATTGTAGAATTGCTAATTTGTTTTCAGTTATTAACTAAATATTAGACAAGTAGATGAGTGGAGGCAATCAGAAGAGAGGTGCAGTAATCGCCAACTAGCCAGCCCTCAAAGAAAATGAGTATGAGATTTGAGAAAGAGAGCGGTGGAGGGCAAGCTGCGAGACAGAGAGAGGCAGGGGGTGTGCTGGTTGCTGGCTGGTCCAGACCTCAACGGCTAAGAAAGACAATCAGACGGTTAAGAAAACAATGAGAGAGCGGAAGAGGGAGATGACAGAGTCGGTGGCCACAGCCCACCGACGACCATAATGGTGGCTCAAACACTAGCAGATGAGAGAGAGTGAGCACGACCTGAGGATCGGCAGTGGTGGGCGTTTGGTAGGTGAGCAGTGGTGGTGGCGAACTTCTGACAATGGCCGGCAGGCATAATCCGACAATTTTACCCCCTTTCTCTCAGGTTTTCTCTTTTGAACAGTGAATGCCAGACCATTTTTATGCCTGAACAGAAAAGCTCGATGTGCAAATCCGTTATTTTGCTTTTCTTTTAATTTTTTTAATAAAAAAATTGACATGCCTGAAGCGTATGCCTTAGCATGAGCACGAAACTGTGGCACCCCTCACCCATTAGCTTCAAGCCATTTCTCCGCAAAAAATTACTCAAGGCATACGCTTCAAGGCGTGAAGCGTACGCCTTTTACAACACTGGCCTCAGCTGTAGGCATTGATGGGATTCTTAGGAATTCTTGGCCCCTTCTGCTTAGGGACCAAGTTAATTAGTTGAGAGAGATAAGTTTCTCAACTAAAAGGAGTGAGCTACTCCAATTCAGTTTAAGAAACTCCAGCTTCCATGAGTTGGTTTTTTTGGATTTTTTTTTTTAGATTTTTTTTTTAAAAAGCACGACACTTCTAAGAGGCTACCAACTTCTAAAATGATTTCGAATTTTTTTTAAGTCACTTGAAATGATTTTCAAAAGAAGAGAATTACACTTTGACTGATTTCCTCTCCAATTACCTTGATTTAATTTTTTTAATTAGAATTACTTGAAATAATTCTAAGGAAGAAGAGAAAGAAAATTGCACTCGAATGGGTTAAATTGGCTTAATTTTGAATGGAATCGAATTTGAAAGAGAGTTCTCTTAGTTGGGTTTTAATCCTACTAAGGAGAATAAAAATTTCCACTTTGAAAATTGTTGGATCGAATGACATGGCAAGAGAACTAAATTCTCTTTAAATTTCAAATCCAATGGGACCAACCTCGCCCACACACATGGGTTAGGTGAGTCTAGATTCAGTCAAAGTCCATCACAGCTTTGACTGGGCTCTGATTTTGACAATTTTCATTCTTGAACATAGATTTTATCTAATTCTAGTTCTAATCATGTTTTGTACACTTTCCTTAGCAAATGCATGCAAGTTGGTTTACTTGTAAATGCAATTCAATTTTTGAGTGAACTGAGTTCTTTTGACTTTGTTGACTTGAGAGAACCTCATGTTAAGGTTTCTTTTGTTTAGAATTTTCATGCACATTTTGGTCCAAAATTCTAGTGATGGAGAACTTAACAAAGTTAAATTTTTATTGGCTGATTTGGGTTGGTTTCAGTGATTCATTTTAGTTATAATTGGATTTGAATTTGAACCTTGTTTTAAATTCGATAGTAGATTTGATTTTGCAATTTACAGTTCTAAGTTAATTTATAGCTAAGATCGTAATTGATTCCCAAAGTCGGGTATAGGATGGGACTGGATAGGCATCGAACTGGGTTGCTTTGGATTTTGCTTGTTTTTTTTGGTAAAATTTTCAAAATTGCCACTGCAAAAAATTGGAGAAATTTAGGGTGTTAATAGATGCCATCTTTGTTGTTGAACAAGCCTTGGGCCTTGTTTAGCGCCAAAGATACACACACCAATTTGGCTTGATTGCTAGGAAGTAAAATACTCTAAAGGCTTGGAATGAATGTGTAGACATTTATTCGTTAGAGAATTATTGTGCAGATTTCTACTATTTTAATCCATGGCCACACTGAAGCCTAAAATTTTTTGAGGTGCAATGCATTGATTGAATTGGGAATTTCACCCCCATCGGCATCGATTAACCGATAAGAATTGTGTGATAAGGCTTCCTTAATGGCGTAAGGTCCTTTTCAATTTGGTGTCCATTTGTCTTTTGGACTGCCCCTGAGAGGGGCTATAAATCAAATGACTAAGCCATTTATTTGAATCTTCTTTCAATGATAGATTTGGCATAACAACGAGACACTCTTTTGCAATAAGCTTTTTGTATGTTAGCCTTTTTTCATCGATAAGATCAAGTTGTGATAATCTCCCTCACTCGTACTTGTTGATGAGAGGTTTGATGAGTCTGACGAACTTCATTGTAGGCTCTTGGATGTGTAATGGAAGGACAATTTCTATTTCATACACTAATTCTATTGGTGTGGCATTTTGTGGGCATCTAGATAGTAGCCCAGTATGCCCAGAGTACATCATGGAATTTTTGTGTCAATCTTGATTTATTTGTATAGTTCTTTTCAAAATTTGTATCAGAATTTTGTTTGTTGCTTCTACTTGACGATTGCCCTAGGGACAATATGCAGTAGAGAATTGATGTTGTATTTGACATTTTTTTGGCTGAGGTTGCACATCTTTTTATTTTTGAAATGAGTGTCATTGATGCCAAATTTGCATAGGAGATTTTTATAGATGAATGACACTATATGTTACCTTCAATTGTTTTTTGGTGACTGATTCCACCTACATGGTGAAATAGTCAGTAGCTGCTAGGAAATACCACTGCCCATTAGAGGCAGGTATATTGGTAGGGCTGACTATGTCGAAGGCCCATATTGAAAATGGCAAAGGTGAGTTGCCACGAGAGCTTGAATTGATGGTGCATGCAGTTGACATTTGATGTACTTTTTGACGAATTGATGATAGTCATTATGATGGTAGAGATTAAGATTGATTGAAAAAGTAGTCAAATAGTAGTACCCTACTATGACTATCTATATAGCAAGGGATTGATACCCCACATGTCATCAACAAATTCCTTTGTAGGCTTCATGGATGACTTTTGATGCTTCCTACTTGTCGTGTCATCCACGAATTCTTTTGTAGGCTTCATGGATGACTTCTGATGCTTCCTACTTGTCATATCATCCACAAATTCCTTTGTAGGCTTCATGGATGACTTCTGATGTTTCCTACTTGTCGAGACATCTAGCATATTTTGTGTTGAACCCTTTTCTATAGAGAACTTCAGCAAGAATAAAATACCTTATAGACATGTGTCTTAGTTTTTTTTTTTTTTTGCTTTTTGCAAGGCATCTCTGGTGGAAATGTCCCATTTTGGATGGTCTTTGATATCTTGATACCAAGGTGCTTCTCTACTTCCTACTTGGAGTACTAATATGGTATAACATATGCTAGTTGTTTTAATCTACCAACTTTGAAACACCTGATCGACTCTTCAAGCATGAAAGTGATGGTGGTGCTTAGATTGACCAAACCATCTACAATCGGGTTTAATTCCATTTGATATATGAAATTTGGCATTTCTTGAACTATCCTATGAGGGATATCGCCAATTTTTAGTAGGAAATCAATTTATGACCCTTAACTTGTCAGTCACCATTAACTTGACCAACAACTAAAGGAAATCTCTGAAGATATGAACTCTACACACTTTAAACTTGACAAACATTTTGAATCCCTGAATTAAGGCTACACATTTAGGCATGTTGTGTGCACAAGAGAAGCTTAGTTTGAGGAAATATGGGATCGTTTCATTTTTTAATGTAATGAAAAGTATTCTAATATCTGCTCCTATGGTGCTCTTGGAACCATCAAAATACATGTTCCATACCAGATCTGGTTTTATTACTTTGATTTCTTCATTCAAGAAGTCATCATTTGTTTTGGTTTATTTTGACAAGATGAAATCATCCAACTGATTTATGATGGTTTGCCCCTTGATTAATTTATGGGATACGTATTCTAAATAGTATTGCATCAACAAAATTTACCACTTTGTTATCATCCCCTTTAAAAATGGTTGTTCGAGGATAGATTTGAGTGAGTTCAGCTTGGATAAAATTTTTGTTCCATATGACAGTAGGTAATGTTTCATTTTTTTGACACATCTACACTAATGACAAGCAAGTCATCTCCATATGGGAGTAATTTTTCTCATATTGAACAAATGTTTTACTGACATAGTAGATGACATGCTCTATTGCAACATTCTTCATATTGTGTTAGGAAACCACTACAGATTGAGTGGTTGATTGTAATGTAAAGCAATAATGGTTTTCCCAAAATTGAAACTTTTAACATTGGTGGATCAAGTTAGGGATAAATCTTCTAATTGACTGAATTTGGCCTTGTAGGCTATGCAACTCTTTAAATTGGTTAGACAAGACATTTCTATGATTTCATTGCTTTAGTTGGATCTATTTTGATCTCTTTTTTGATGGACATGAACCCTAATAGCCTGCTGGATTTTATCTCGAAATGCACTTTTGTGGATTTAGTTTGAGTTTATATTGTAGAAGCTTATCAAATATTTGAGAGCGACTACCAATATGATTCTCTCTTGTTTTCACTTCATTAGTAAATCATGAACATAAGCAGCCATGATGTTGTGCATCTAATTGTGATATATGGCTGCAGTAGCCCTTTGGTATGTTGTGTTGGCATTTTTCAAATAGAAAGGCATTATTATATAGCAAAAGGTACCCAAAGGGGTTGTGAAAGATGTTTTAGATTGATTTTGAGTGGTGAGATTAATCTGGTTACATCCAAAATATCCATCTATGAAGAAAAACATTTCTTGTCCCATTGTACTATCCACCAACAAATCAATGTTTGCTAATAAATAGTTATCCTTTGGAGTTACTTCTTTCATATCTTTGAAATCGACACAGAGATGAATTTTACTGTTTTTCTTGATGACTACGATGATGTTTGAAACTATTTGTGATAGTCAATTATTCAGATAAATCTGACTTTCAATAGGTCTTGGAGACCTTTTTTGACTTAGCCCTTGAGCTGAGGGTCGAATTTACTTAATTTTTGCTTAATTAGCTTGTATTCTGGCTTTAAGAATAATCGATGCTTGACCAGTTATGTCAAGGTCGGGCATGTCCTTATAAGTCAATGCAAAGGCCTCTTGATAATTTGTGAGGAACTTAAACATCTCTTTCTTTTGTTCTGCACAGAAGTCTATTCCAATTTACAGTATCTTTCGATTATCTATTTTGTCAATGTTAATTTTTTCGATCGGATCACTAACTAAAGACAATAATTGATTTTGTTTTTCCATTTGAGTGAACTCTGAACACTTGGTCTCTGTGAGTTCGAGATGCACTTCTATTAGTAACTTTGATTGTTGATATTTGGATGCCATTCTGGAGACAAAATAGGAATGTTAGACTTTGATTGGGTCGACAAATGAGTACAATGATGTTCTTGAAAAGAAAAACAAGAGAAATGAGATTATTTGAATGGCTAATTTTAGATTGATGGTGCATATCTGCCCATGGTGGTACCCTTGACAAATGGTTCCGGTTTGAATTCTTCATGTTTTTTTACTTCATCATTAGTGTGGAAAGCATGAGTGCCCCTTTGTCTTGGGACCATCATTGGTTTTAAAATTTTATTTGCATTTTTATCAAGCCCAGTGAATGGATAATATCTTTGATGTAGGAGGATATTGAATCCTTTTTATTTCGAGAACATTGCTTGAATAAAAGATGATTCTTGTAAGTTATTTCACAGTGGGCTAGCCATCCTTGACCATCCATGCTTGTTTCTTTGGTTTGTGAAGAGACATCCTGCTGAAACTCTAAATAGCAAATGATGATTTGATCATTAATAACAATGAGATGAATTCCTCATTTGCTATTCTTTGTGCCATCTTATTATTCCTCGGTGCAGTTGCTAAATCAGCACAATTCCCACTTCATGTATGGTTACCTGATGCCGTGGAGGGACCCACTCTTATTTCAGCTCTGATACATGCAGCTATTATGGTAGCTGGAGGAATTTTTCTTGTACCTCGGCTTCTTCCTCTTTTCATAGCCATACCTTACATAATGAATATCATATCTTTGATAGGTGTAATAATGGTACTGTTAGAAGCTACCTTAGTTCCTGTTCGAAGGGATATTAAGAGAAGTTTAGCTTATTCCATGATGTCTCAATTGGGATACATTATGTTAGCTTTGGGTATAGGATGTCATTTTTGAGTTCATTTGCATATGTCGTGATTATTTGCATTTCTCTAGCCCAATGGATGCATTGGTGTAGGGTTGATGGTACTGCATTGGCTGAAAGAATCCATGGTCAACCTAATGACATATTGAAAGATGTTTATATATTGACTATGTGGAACGGAATTTCAAATGTTGTTTCTGCAATATCTATTTCTAGACATACATTAGTCTAGACATGGTTGTCCCTATCCGTTGTATCTTGAATGGTAATTATTGCTAGAGAATAGTCTGACTCTCGTAACCCCAGTTCTTGTGTTGCCTACAATGGACGAATGTTCAAACTTGCCCCACCATCAACCAACAGATGGGTAGCCGTGGTGTCTAGTATCTTCTTTATCATGTGGACAGCATCATTGTGCATGACACCTCTGTTGATGAGATCTTTGTCTATAAAGAATATAGGACCATTTTGATTTTGTTTGTATACCAATTTGTCACCTCTATTTGGTTGGAGTTTTTTAGTATTCAAAGGAACCAAAGAATCGGGCCATTTGAAGAGCATTTCTAGAAGTTTTGAGTCAAATGCATCTTCCAACAGTAATCTCTTCCATGGGAGCATAACTGGTAGACAGTGCTTCCTTGAGTTTTGTTGCCTCCCTATCTTTTTTGGCCAACATTTCAATTTCTTCTCTTTACTAGTCATCATGACTTGATGTTTAAATAGAACTTGGTCATAGTATACTTGACCATTGACATTGTCTTCCTGCCCTACTTTGGGAATAGATTAGTAATTATTTCCAGTTACCCTGGAGTTAATTTAATCAACTCCTTGTCCATTAGATTCTGAATTGTATTTTTATGTACCAAGTGGTCTTAAGTAACTAGTGCTCAGTCAAATTTGTAGAATTGGTTTTTGTTCCTTCTCATTACAAGAGGGGTTTGGAGACTTTTGGCAGTGATAGTGTACCTCTTCATTAATTCATTCACGATCATGTCATAAGTCTAATCTAGTGCTATGAACTTCATATCATAGCTCCAACCTGGGTGTTTAGTCTTGTTGTTGATGTTGTTGTTGGTACTACCTCTAGCCTTATGATAGGAGTTATTTCCTTTTGGATAATCAGCCTTTTCATTCTTTGCCAATGTTGCATTTGCAATGAGATTGACAGTAATGTACTGAACCCTTGTTCTTTCTGGCTTTTTCTTTGTGTTTTGTTGATACAACTATGTTGAATGCTCCATTTTTTATGCTAGCTTTAATGATCTCAAGTCTTTTCATTAAGTCAATACATTACTTAATAGGAGTATTTGAAATCAAACTTCTTAATGGTTGAGAAAGATTATTGGTGATCATTCCTAACACACGAGGCTGAGATATTTGATCTCTCATTTTATTGCAAGACCATTGTACCTTTGAATGAAATTTTTGACCCTTTTTCCTGGTTTCTCTTTGAGATTGCATAGGGTAGTAATTGTTGGAGCAGTATTCACATTCTGGATGAACTGTTTGATAAACAAATTGATCAACTTAAAAATTTCTTAGCACGATCGGGTAGACATATTTCTAATACTATTGTGTTGCTATACCTTTCAAGCTTCATGGATAGTGGAAGAGAACTTGATGATTATTTCTGAATTTGTTGCATTTGATGAAAAACAATGCCAAATGTCCCTTCAAATCTCCCTGGCCAACAAGGGTTACAAACCTTTTTTGCAAGTTTTTGATGTACTTGTCATATTTGAAGCTTCGACAAAAATATTCGCAAGTGAAGCTTCTTTTGTTGCCTTTTAGTTGAACAAAATCTAGCATTTTCTCAACTTCTTGCAATGTGACTTTTAGAGATTCTCCCTTTTTTTCTCCTCTTTGGGAGTCTTCTTGTTCTCTTCATTGCTCATTTTTGTAGCAGTGTCATAGAGGTATTGCTATCACTGGACAAAGATCCTTTGTTTTTCTTTTTTTTTTTGTTAGTTTTTGCTTGTTTGTTGTTAAACCAAAGCATGAACTTTCATGACATTCTATATTCTTCCTAATTGAGTTCATGAGTTTTTGAAGGTGTACTGGAACTTGAAGATGACTCCTTGATTTTGTTTTCAGGATGAAGTTGTTGTTCACATTCCATCTCTATTCTTCTCTTTCTGTAGATCTTGGTTTCCACCATAAACTAGATGTTCACATTGATGGTAAAAGAGGACAAGGAGTTGGGATTTTTGAAAAATGATCAGATAATAGATATTCAATGAAGATAGACAAAATGTTTGATTTCACATTGAAATATTGAAATGCGACAACATTGTTTCAAGACTTGATTGATTATAGTGTTTTGGAATAGGTTCTAACATATAGCTAAAAGGGAGACACACATAGATGTCTTTCCACCGTTTGGCATATTCAGGTCCCATAGCTGAACCAAGGACAAGATAGATGTAGGTGAATGGCCTTCATTATTGTTGGGCTAAGGTTTACATTCCACACCACTTATAAGTATCCAACTCGTGCTCTATGATGACTCCTTCAGATTTGATCTCATGAACTTGCCTTTGCCATTATAAAAACTGATGAAGGCAACATTTTGGATGGTATTCTGCTGTAAAATATGACCCCAAAACTAGGCAACCCTTGTTTGGGTGTTAGGTATATCTTGATTTGATGACTTCTTTATCAAAGACGTCCCAGATGATGCTTTCTTCATCGACTTGTTCCATCTTTCCCCAGTAATGTTATACACTAAACAATTTCTTATTTGAATTTTGGAAATGGATAAATTGTGGTCTCATGTGTTTGTAGAACACCAAACTCAGGATTAGGTATGGAATGCACCTACCTTTGCTTTCTTCCTCCCCTCTTGGCAGTTATTATTTTCTCATTTTGTACCTATTGATGTTACTTTGGTTTGTTCTGTTGATTGTTTGATATTACTTGGTTCCAAAGTGATGAGAGGTCAATACTTTGAGTTTCCTTTAGAATGGCTTTTTTTATGTAAAAGTAGGATTTTAGAAAAAAAATGGAAATAATGTGCTTGATATTTTATTTACAAGCATTTAATTTTAAATTTCCTTTCTTCTTTTGAAAAGCTGCTATGAGGATTTTTTGAGAAAGCAACTTCTTCTACTGTCATTCTCTAAAATGACCACTTGTTTCATATGAATTAGAAGGTGATGTGGAAAATCTCTAAATAGCTGAGAAAAATTTCTATTTTATATTTTGAAGAAGTGCATACATTTTTTGTTTTCTTTTTATAAAATTGAGATGGCATTTGACAAGAAGAACAATGTGTTTATGAAATTCATGTGCCAAAGCATACGTTCGAAGAACTCCATGTTCTTGTATGCTCATTGACAATGTTTAGTCACATAATTGTTCCAAGAACATGCATTTCAAGACACTCAACACCATATTTGTGTTTTGTCAACAATAATGCCCAAAACTTATATTCCAAGAACACCATGTTCTTGGAACAAGTGAAAAATAGTGCAATATGTTGAGTGGTCCTACATCGAACAATCAAACACTTAACATAATTGCACTACTTTTCTTGGAACAAAAACATGGTGCTCTTGGAACACATATTTTAGAAATATAAAATATGCATCATTCAATGCAGTTTGCATCCCCGATTGAAAATCTTGAGTCCCTATAAAGGAAAGCTAAGCTGCCATTCCTATTGAATAGTGCAAACTTTGACGTGCTTCTATTTTCTGAAGAGATGAGCAACTTGAAGGTCCTTGTTTTGCTTTTTGTTGTGGAAGAAAATGAAACTAACTTTGCAAGTTATCATTGAATTCTTTTACTTGTCTATTGTGCTGCTGAACAATGTGGCTTGATCGATATACTAAGAAAGCTTTTTAATGAGACATTCTAGGTGAATGTATTAATGTCCATCTTATTCTAGAAGTGGCAAATTCTTCTTTTCAGTGAGTCTATGTATCACCTCTAAGACCTTGACTCGTTTCTAATTGATGATGAGCTGATTCTTGATTGGACTTCCTAAATCGCCTTCTCACTCGAGAAGTCCCATAATGTTGGAAAATTCATCTAAGATGATTTTCATTTTACCCCATAAAAACCAAAATGTTTGGTTCTTGGATTCCATCTTTTAGCATTTGCACAGATCAAACTATCTTTGATAAGTTGGATTGCTAAGTTGACAGCCTCTTCAAGCCTGCAATTTTCTAGATGGTCTAGAAACATACACTAAAAGGTAGGATACCATGACTGATACCATTGGGGTAAGTAGACTTCAGTTGAGATTACTCAAAATCTGGATCGACCTTGGTATTCATTTAAGAAAATGGCCACATGGAAAAGTATTATTTGAGTCTAAAAAGTCCATCTAGATTGGAAAAGGAGGACTCAATTAGTTTGAGTTTACACTGGTTGACCCAATAAAGGCTCAAAAAGAGTTTGACATATGGTTTAGACTGGAACATGAATCAAGATGAGCACTTCATTTATTTCATGCATTCAAGCAATCACTTGAAGATAGCAGAGAGCAGATAATAATGCATGTTCTAAGATTGTTGCCTATATGTATTGTTTTTGAAAAATGGTCTTGGATTCCTAA
The DNA here is from genome assembly GCF_008831285.2 of Nymphaea colorata. Taxonomy (NCBI): domain Eukaryota; kingdom Viridiplantae; phylum Streptophyta; class Magnoliopsida; order Nymphaeales; family Nymphaeaceae; genus Nymphaea; species Nymphaea colorata. The sequence goes on along the minus strand of NC_045148.1, from coordinate 2,683,733 downwards.
TAAGTCCAAATTGTTGGTATATCATGCTTATGGTATTTATATAGACTTTTCAAGGGTTTTCTATGGTTTAAAGACTCTCAATTTTTCATTGTTCACTCATCAATGTGCTGGGCATTATTGTCCATTTTGATACTAATGTGGGGACCTTTCAGTCCAATCGGGTGGTCAAATTGTAAGACTATCTCTTAGACTTTGTCTCAGAAATAACCTAGCAATGTGATGACCGAGACTTGATTGGTAGAAGGATGATTTTGAAAATTACAGATAGAAATGTATAGCTCTATTACATACGTTCCAAAGAGATAGATTTAAAATGTTAGAGAGCACACATTGGTCTCATACAAACCTTAAATTTAGGAGGGGCATGATTGAGCCTAAGACTAATGGAAACATGTTTTCTCCTCAATTGGTCCTACATGCACAAAAAAAATGCATGATGCTGATAGGTATGGTGATGAAAGGTTTTCATCTAATTGACATTCAACAATTTAGGAAATGACTATACTTGAGAAAATTTAGACAAATAATGATGGGTCCCTACATGATTGACATCTTTTTGCACCCCTCCCATGGGAAAGTGGGGTAGGCCACGTGAAGTAGTAGAAAATAAGAATTAGTTTTGGTTTGAAAGATTTTTAGGAAAAAGGGATCTGCTTGTCGGTATGAGGTCTGACCATTCCTACCACCTTTAACGGGGTAATTGGGTCAAGGTCAAACATTTTTCAATTGTACAAGTCATTTAATTGATGATCCTCCAATATGCTTGTTCAAGAATTGGATTTGATTTTGAGGTTCTTTTTTAACTTGAATTTGTTTGAGAATTCATTTGGATTGATCTTGAAATTGGAATTGAGAATTTGATGGTTGAAGTTTACTTTGGGAACAATTGAATGTTTAGACTTCAATCTAATATGAGATTTTGAAATTGGATTTCTTTTGAGAATAGATATTATTGCTGGATTTTGAACTTCTTTTGAAGTTGAGTATGATAGGATTCAGAAGCAATTTGCCGATTTTGGAGTACATTTTGGTAGAATTTCGTTTTAGAACTTTGAGATGAATTCTCTTTAGAAATTTGTGGATTTGAAATTTTCAAGTTTTTGAAATCAATTTGAGCATGAAATGAGTACTTGTTGCTTTGAGACAAACGATTGACCTAAATCTTCATTGCAATATGACTTAATCACAATAACAATTTTGAATTGGTTTGCTTATATCTAGGAGATTAGTGGATTGTGTGCTTATGTAGTGAGTAGATTTGTGAAAGCAATCTATATGCCTCATTCATGCTTTGCATTTTCACCTTTTGTGCATAACTTAGTTTCCATTCATAGTGTTGAAGGGTTTTGAAATGCTGGACAGCTTCTATGCTCATTGTTGATATTTTGAATAAAAAATGTGTCTTAGTGCATAGTCCTTGACCTTGGTTAGATTTTAGAAAGTTTGATTTTAGAAACCAAACTTTTGGAGTTTTTGGAATTTCAATTTTTTTCTAAATGATTTGTAGAGTTCAGAATTCACTTTGATCAAGTCAGTATTTGAAAATTTTGTTGATTGAGTTGATTTGAAAAACTTTTGTCTTTCATATAAAAAGTTGATTTCAGCTTTTAGGCTTAAATGCAGAGGGATTATTTTTTTTATTAAAACCATTTAATTATTCTTGCTTAAAACCATGTCTTTTGGGTTTTGAAGCATTTTGACACTTGGGGTTTGTCCCTAAGTGTGTGCTTGTTTCACCACGGATATAAGATCCTTGGTGATCTAAGATATCACCATTGACTTAAGGTATGAACTCCACCCCACCCCACCCCCCCCCCCCCCCCCCAACCCCAAGTGCTACCATCTGATCTTAAATCCATGGTTTTTAACATGCAGTGTGGATTTAAGATCGACGTTACAGAGATCCCCAATCTGTTTAAACTGAGGATCTGAAGGACATCCTTTAATGGAGCCTTGGATCTAAGATCTAAGGCTATCAATGCAACCTAAGTGATTGAAAATTCAACTTGAATACTTGATTCTTGACAACGTAATCTTGAAATCCATATTCTTTGGCTTGACAAGTTTTTGATTTATATGAAAAACTGATTTCAACTTTTAAGCTGAAGAGTAATACATTTCCAATTGAAATCAATTTGATTTTGAACACTTGTCTTACTTGGAGTCATACTTTGAGGACTTCAAGGTGTTTTGAAATGCTTAGAATCTTCACCCAAATTATTTCAGCTTGAATATGTAATTGTGGGATCTGGATTTTCAAATTTTGAGAAATATCATTTCAGATGATCTAGTCCATCACTTTGGATTGGTTTTAGTAGCCATGTCCTTTCTTGCAACAGCCAACTATGGTTTTGAAAACTCAATTTGAGAGGCATTGTTTTGGCAAACTTACTTTGCAAGATCATCATAACTTCTAAAAGTTTCAGAAATAATAAGATTTAAAAAATTATCATTTGGATTATTTTAGCCACGTAAAAGATGAACTAAACTACTTGTTTGAGTGAATCCAATTTTGTATTGACTATAATTAGTTAATTGGATATTTTAATGGGTTTGCAATGCCATTGGGGCTTGATTGTCATACATTCACTGCTCGCATACCATGTCAATATGAAATTAGAGAGAAACAACTACACAGATGAGACAATCATTCTCTTTTGATTTTGGAATTTTCTCAACATAGCTTCATACAATTTGGGACCTTTTCAAAAATCGGATGTTTAGTTCATGATTGAGCTAGTTTAGAAACCCTTTTTTTTCGTGCTCTGAATGCCAAAATCGTATGCATGCATGCATCAATGCTATAGTATGTATGCATGCATCAATGCTTTAATATGTACGTTTCCACACGCAGCAACGTAGCTGGAGATCAATCCCAGCCTTTAATAAAATCAATGATCATCTTATCCCTCATGTCGGCTCTTCCATTCATCTCATGCAAGAAATAAAATAAAGACTGATTAGAAGGCTCACCTTGCTCGAACAATGGGAACTGAGCTGATGTTTGGGAGGGAAAAGGCTAAGCTAGAATTTGTTGTGCTTGGTTTAGGAGTAGCTGGGTATTGGTTGGACAGTAGGGAGCTGGTCCAAGTTTGGTAGCAGCAAGTCTACTAGTTTGAGGCAGCTGAGAGCTACAACTGAGCTTGGTGATAGCAAGACTGTCACTGTTTGGGGGCAACAGAGCTACTGGTTGGAGTAGCACAGAGACTCTGGAAATTGAAAATGTCAGGGCTGGTAGTTTTAAGTAAAGAGTAGCATGTCTACTACGGCTCTGGACATTGGAGCAGTAGGGTTGATTAGGAGGCAGCAAGACTGCTACTTCAAATTAGGTGCAACTCAAGGTGGGTATGAGGAGAAGTTGGATTACTTCTGTTTTGAACTAAAAGCAGGAATGGATATGTTGTTTTAGACTTGAAGATAGTAGAGAGCTACTGATTGGAGCATGTGACCTGCTGGAAATTGAAGACAGCAAGGGGCTGATCCAGATTTGAGAATGGCTAGGCTACTACAGCTTAGGGGAGCAGGTCCACTATGGTTGGAGCAGTAAAGAGTTGACATGGACCTAAGGAGCACCAGGGCTGCTATGGTGTCGAATTGAGAAGTAGTAGGGTTGGTGCAGTTCCAAGCTTGGTAGGAGCAAGGCTGCTGCTATTTGAGGACAAAAAAGGCAGGACTTGTTGCTTTTTGAATAGTAGCATGACCAACAAGTTGGGGAATAATTTGTGCACCTATCCAAGGATGCAAAAGTCAAATTTAATAATTGTGAATACCCCTGAACACCCAAAATTTTTACAAGTCCAAACAACCATTTTACCCTTCACAATGAGAATTTCAATTTGATTTTAAAAGCCCAAGTTTCAAAAATGAATCGGCTATTTCTAAGGCAAATAAGAACTTTTCACACCAGCATTAAACACCTAGGCCAGATCACCCAAGTTGTCCAAACTAGAAAAATATCATTTTTCCCCTACATCTCAACATTGCACCTAGAAAGTAAGAACTTTTTACCAAAATTTCTGAGAATTGCCAAACATTTCAGCAATTAGGCTATTTTCCAATTTTACATGACCCCAGGAATTGCCAAAGTCAGCTCGCTAGGGTTATTTCAATTTCAAACTAGTTTTCTTATAGCTCAAATCAGCTTTCGAAACTTAAAGCTATGATTTTTAGCTCAACTAAGTAAAACAAGTTTACCTTAATGGAGAGAAAGTTTTATTTCACTGATTTTGAGTTACCCAAACTAAGTTTCAATCATATACTAACTTGCATATTTCTACTAGGCCTTTCGGTTTCCTATTTTCAGGGGTTTGAGCTGAATTTGAGCTCAACCTAGATGATTGAGCTAAAATTGAGCTAGGGTCATGTTTATCATCTATAGATTAATTTGCTCTTAGTTTGGTTGGAATTCATTCATTTCGGTTTGAGTTCAATTCAATTTTGGGTGCTTTCTTTCTCATGTTTTTGGGAGTTCCAGCTGAATTTGAGCTCAGAATTGAGCTAAAACCGAGGTAGGACCATGTTTATCATGTAAAAATCAAGCTTCTTTTAGTTTATCTTCAATTCATTCATCCTGATTTGGATTTAATTCAGTTTGGAGTGTTTCCTCTATCCTACTTTAAGGGATTTGAGCTGAATTTGAGCTCAACTTGATAGCGTGAGATGAAACCGAGCTGGAATTATGTGTATTGTGCGTAAATAAATATTTCCTTAGTTTATTTTGAGTTCAATTCAGTTCTGAAGGTCCTAAACTCATTCCTAGTATTTGCTACACTCTATAAACTACTGTCGAGCTCAATTCTACAAAATTAAAGTGAATTTCTTTTATCTTTAAGCATGTCCTTACAAGTAAGTAGCTTTTTCAAGTACCCTCAACTTCACCTATGAAAATTCCAATAAAAGTTTGTTTTTTGTAGCCTGCATTGATTTTGCTTTATAAATGTGTCATATACAGTTTGGTAAAAATTTGTTTTTGATTTTTAGAGTTAGTTCGGGAGGAATTTTTTTTAACAAGATTTTAACCAAAGCATATTTAGGAACTTGGCTATACGTTGGTTTAGTCAAATCGTCATCTGGAACTTCGAAAATACACACAGGGGTAACATGATCAATTCCTTTTTGAGTTATATTCTTCTATATAAACATAGGAGATAGGTCACATATACTTTGCTTTATGATTTTCTTTGATATTAGAACTTTAGCTTAAGTCCATCCCTTTATTTGAACTTGTTTCAGTCCAAAATCACACACAAGTGTATTTTAGTCATTTGCCACAAACATATATTTTTCATAAAACCTAACTTAGGTGTCACATGAACTTAAGTTATATTTTCATATAAATTTCATGGATATGGTAGGCCTTAGCCTATGCTTAACCTACCTTAATTTCCCATTAAAACCGATTTTTCCAAAGATACCTAGGCTGAGCCTATGCCCAATGTAGGCCTAAACCCAGTTTTTCAAAAACTGAACCTGACATAGGTCTAGTCCATGTCATGCAGCTTGAACCGTCCTAGCTCAACTTGAGCTAGGTCCAGGTCCATGCTATTTTCATATCTTCATTTCATATCTTTGATCCAGATCATATATCCAAGTCTTAGTTTTATATTTGGATCGCATATCCAAGTCTCAGATCTAATTTATCTTTACAAATCCAGATCCATTATTTCATTTCAAATCATGGACATTGAATCATAATCCAAATTTTAATGCCATATTTAGATCCATCTTGTAGAATTTTCTTTAGATATGGACTTGAATTTGTGTCTCAGCAGCAAACCCAGACCCTAGATCCTCATATGAGCTTAATGCATATTATATCACAAAAATGCATCATGATTTTCTCACTCCATATTCGAACTAAGCATTTGAAATGTGCAATAATTCTTTTTTGAGCACTTCGGCACATATAGAATCAAAATCGGTATCCCATTGTGGCCGAAATGAACATTTTTCTTATTTCAGAATAAGGTTTTAAAAGTGTGTTTTTGCCTCTTCATATTCAAACAGTGTTCATCTTCCACGCTCGATGTCAATCTGATTTCTTTATGAAGAATCGATCAACACTTTTCTGTGCAAGCGTGGCTTTTCACAAAATCAAATTCATAGTCCAGATGAGATTGCAGTGAATGAAATTTGATTGAAAATATATTTTTAGTTTATGGTTTGTGCTTTTGAGAAAGGAGAGAATTTTAGTCCCATATTGAACATGGGAGAAGATCTCCTCTCCCAAGCAATTATAAATAGGGGTCACCCTCCTCTCACTGACACTTAAGCTATTCCTAGAGAAGCCCATAAAATTAGTAAAATTTCAACTGGTTACTCAAAAAAATGTTTAGTTTAAAACAAGTCAAATTGTTTAGAGTCTTGGTTCAGACTGCATTAGCACTCAACATAGACCCAAACTAAACTCTCGGTGTGGGAGTCGTGGGAGTGGGCTCAGCCAAGGCATCAGGTTTTAGCTAATGTTTTTTCCCACTTCTTTCTTTTCTTATTTGCAATTTAGTTTTTTGTGTATGTTTAGTTTAGTTTTTGCTTTTTAAGCATGTTTAATTTAGTTTAGTTTTTCCTTTTTAAGCATGTTTAATTTAGTTTTCTTTTTGCTTTAGTGTGTTTAGCTTATTTTCTTCGTTGCTTTAATAATTTGTAGTTTAGCATGTCTATTTTCTAGATTAGATTTATTGTAATGTCTTTAGGATAAGCATAGGAGTCAAGTATGCCCTCTCTTCCTTGTCTCTTTCTTTTAATTTCATGTTTTTGCTTATAGTTTTACCTAAGTCATGCACATAGAATGTAGTTTTCTTTTATGCTTTCTTCAATCATACATTGTGCCTATGTTTTAATATGCACTAAGTCACCTTGCACCCAACCACTTCAAATCATAGTTTTCCACAATATTCTTTGGAAACCAATTTTTAATATTTTAAATGATTTCAAAACACCTAGGCTATATAGGCATGGAGTCCAAACCTAGCTCAATTCTCTAAGACTTAGCTCAGTCGGTCTTAGAGCATACTACTTACAAATATAGTCCCACAACCTAGGTCTTGTCAAACATCTTTAAACGCTTATTACATAAAATGAATGAAGTGTATATTTTATATCATATGGTTTGACTAAGACCAAACACATTTGCTACAGTCAAACCCAAGTAGATTTGAACCCAGTTTAGGTAAAATTGAACCCAATAACTTTGACCAACTTGCCCTTCACTCATTTAGATCTTGGATCTCAATTCAAAATATTAGATTCAAATCACAAACCTCAAGTTGATTTAAAACAGGATTTTAAGCTCAATTTTAGCATGCTTAGATTTGGATCCCAAATATTGAATTATGAATTTTGGATGGTAGATCTTGAATTACGGATCTTGGATCTCAAATTTTGCATGTTGGACTTCAAAGCTTTGATTTTGGATTAGAGTTCACATAATGGGTTTTGGATCCTAAATCTCGTATTATGTGTATCAGATAATGGATTTTGGATGTCACATTTTAGATTTCAAACCATATATTTTGGATCTTGGATTTCAGATTTTGGATCTGGGATCTCATGTTCTAGATTTTGGATAAGATTCTACACCATGAACTTTAAATTATAAATTTTATATCAATATTCACATTATTAGACCCAAATACAAGATTTCTAAACCCTGTATTCATCATATTTTCCAATCATAAATACAAATCAAACCTGTTGGATATCTGACCTTGCTTTTTTATCAGGAGCCCTATTGACATATATGATATTTTGGATTTATATGATAAAACAAGAATCTTATAAGTCTCTTAAATCCTAGTTTCAAGTTTTGGATTCAGATCTACGTTTTCTTGTTAGGTCTATGTCCTACACCCAAGTCCCGATAGCGACCGGACTCTATGTCTACTTGGCCTAGTTTTTACATGCATCATATTAGATTTAGGACATCGATTTGCATTGATTTGTGATGATCTGGACATGAACAAACATTAGATTACATGTTTTTCGTTCATTAGTCTAATTTTGAGATCTACATAGATTTTCAAACATGCATGATTTCAAAATTAAGTATATTTGCTTTTTTAGGTTTCGGACGACATTTAAATTTATAAAATAGAACATTTAGTATAATCCTTAGTCTAATTACCGCCGATAAAGGTGTCAGGAATGGTCAGACATCGTACCGATAGGTTCGGTCCCCTCACTCAAAATCCTGCACAAAGAAAAAGGGCAAGTACATGTATTTTATTTCATTTGTTTCAGGTTTACATATAAGATTTAATAGAAAATTATACATGTAAACAATAATTAACTAGTAAAGTTGCTGACCTGGATGAGAATGTGGCGAAGCTGGTTATGCTGGTTGAAGAGCAGCAGATTGAGGCTGCGTCCGCTGGAGGTGAACACATTAGGAGCTGCAGTTTGCCGGAGGTGAATGCATGTTAGAGCTGCGTCCTGTTGAAAGCTGATGTAGCAGGTGAAGTACTTGTGTTTTTCTTACGATAAGTTGGGATGGGAGCTTACCAAGATGAAGCCAACTACCATTTTGGAGCAGCTGATTGAGGGAGCTCGGCTGGAAGAGCAACTGCTAATTGGTGAAGTGACTACTGCTGAAGTAGATTGCAGGAGCAGCTGAGGGTGCCGGCTGGAAGAGCAACTGCTGTTGATGAAGACTGGAGGACGTCCAAGAGATCCAACCCGTACTTGAGTTGCTGAAGAAAGACTTGGAGCTGCGAGGCATTCAAACTATTGAAGTTGGGCTTGGAGGCTGCTATAGCGAGCTGGGGAAGACATTTACTAAAGTGTCCAAAGGAGAGCAGCAACTGTCGATGTTGGCTGGAGGAGACGCCTGCCAGTAAACTGAGTTGACAAAGGTAGCTGTCGAAGACAGTAGCGGGTGATGCTCCAAGGGAGAAGCTTCCTGCTTGAGCCAAGTTGAAGAGTAGCAACTGGGTGACACCAGCTAGAATTGAGGCAAGGCAAAGGCGTCCAAGGGAATCACGGAAGAGGAGGTTGCTACGGAAGCTACCGTTGGAAGAAGTCTGAAGCATATTCAAGAGAGCCAGCCCCTACTAGAGCTGCTAAATGCATCTTTATAGAGCTTCAGCTGTAGGCATTGATGGGGTTCTTAGGAACTTGGTCCCTTCAGCTTAGGAACCAAGTTAATTAATTGAGAGAGATAATCCTCTCAGCTAAAAGGAATGGGAGAGAGGGTGCGGCCAGCTGGGCTATGCCTCTCTCTAATGAATGATCCATCATAAGATGTATCATTCTTTTCTTTTTTTAAGATTTTAACAGTTAGCAATGAAAGTTTTGTTAAAAAAAAGAAAAAAAAAAAGAAAGAAGGTTACGCCTGCTAGAGGCTGCCTCTCCAATGGGTCTTGGAAGTGATCAGTTCTTACGAAGCTGGTGTACTAAGATCTTTCTAAGAAGATCTGAGCTGAGAGAGAGAGGGAGAGAAATACCCAACGGGCAGCTCTTTGACTCGTCTATCCAAGTCAACTCTAGTCGAGCTGGCTTAGGATTTTAAATCCAAATTAAAATTTAAGTTTTGAATTTCGGACTTAGCTTCTTGGCTTTGATCCAGATTGGTTTTAGAACCTCATTTTAGTTCTAATTGGATCTGAATTTGAAATCTTGTTCCAAATTTGATAGGAGCTTTGATTTTTTGCAATTTACAATTGTAAGTTAATTTAGAACTGAAAACGTAATTGATTCTCAAACTTGGGTATAGGTTGGGATTGATAGGCATCGAAGTGGGTAGCATTGGATTTTTCCTAACATATTTTGGTAAAATTTTCAAAATGGCCACAGGAAAAATTTATAAAAGTTTGCGGTGCTAACAATATATGTTACATAACACTTCATAAAATTTATTGAAAAAGTTAAGTGACTTACATGTTTTCTGACCCAATCTTGAAACTCTTTTTTGTGTATGCATTCAATTTCATGAGGGAATTTTTGTTGCATACTTAATATGTAAGATGCAATCTATATATTTAATGAAAATATGTGACCAAAATTTATAAAGATAATAATCAAATAGACTAAAAAAAATAGATAGTTTACGGAAGATATTGTGTAGCTAATGACCCATTTAACAACATATATATTGATGCACTTGTTGTAAGGTATTGTCATCGAATGAAAATATTTCAAGTGTCCTAAGAATTTGACCATCTTCATTTCTTGTGGACCATTGTATTTAGTTTCAACTCTATGTGAGTAATGAGAACAAAATTTGACACATTTTTCGGCTAAATAACCTTATGCAATCAAACCTTCTAGATGACATTTATTTTGCACATATACTTTCAGACTGCACAGATACCTACAAAATATTCAGCCTTAATTTTCAAAAAGAAAACCATATTGATATACTGAAAACAATTATATAAGCTTCAGTGTTCTTCCAAGATTAGAGTAGCATAGGCAAAGCAAACCTATGCAAATGGAAAACAAAGACAAGACTTGGTAATGGTAGTTAGAACCAATTGAAACAACATCTTGAAGATCATATCAGCGAACACTAACCACACAGGGAAAGAAGAAACATAAAGCAAACACAAAGTATATTAAGACAGCTGAATGAGGTAAATAAAAACAAATCAAGGGTTATGCCCCTACTTTGACTATCCAAGAAGAAAAAGAAGTAAACTCAAACTGCACTATTACTGGTGGCCGCCCCTTACTTTGAAGCTGCAAGTGTTTGATCAGCTGGCTCAAGGGCATGTTCTGGAAACGTAGATCTAAGCAAGTTTGGTAGTGGGGAGAAGCAACAACCTTTTCTCTAAGAGGAGACTGCGAATCTTGAATCAAAGTTGCAAATGATGCACCATGTCCTTCATCTTCAAAGTCCCACCTTGCCAGATTTGACATCTATTACGTACAGTAGGTTTAGACATAAGAGGCAAGACGTGAGCCAAAGTTGTTCAGATAATTAAAAATATTGAAACAAGCTTGATTAGTCTCTAGTTTTTCGATCTAATTTTACATATATCTGCTATACCACTTCCTGCCTGGGCCTCAGAATACACTAGCTAGCACTTGCCGCTAGCCGAGCCAGCGGAACCCTGAAAATCATGTGTCGATAAAGGAAGTTAGACAGAGAGCAAGAGAGAGGGGTCTAACTGATTTATTGGCCACTCCGGCTGCTTCAATGGTGAGTAGTGAGTGTGACACAAGGTCAGAATGGATTTCGGCAGATGGGAGAGATAAGCAGGGAAATGGCACGCACATAGGATGAAGAAAATGCAGGAGGACAAAGAAAGGGTGGGGAAGAATACTCGCGTCACTAAAGGCGATATCTAAAGCAAGCCATCGGTGACGCATTGGTCTTTGCTGCCATGTTTTTCGTGTCACTAAAGTCGCCCAGCCAAGCCATCAGTGACACTACCGATGGACAACGAAAGGCCCAGCCATCAATGACATGATGATGGCTTTTTGTGTTACTTAAGTCCTACAAGTCAGCAACCACAATGCATTATGGAGTGTTATACCTGGCTAAGCCATTCGTGACGCTGGCGCAAATCACGTCAATAAAACATACTTAACTATGAAGTGATATGAGATAGCATCAGCAAAGCGTCAGTGAATTTCTGTGATCTCTGATGCTACGTGCCCATACCACAGTTGAGTAACATGAACGAAAAATCAACATGGTGAAAGTATTATACAGACAATAAAGCTAGGCAGATGAGCAGCAGGACAAGACACACTTAGAATGCGATATCATGGCATCATATTTGCATATCTTTGCTTCAAACATTGAACAGGCATTCTAGAGACAATTTCTCAGGTTCAGATCATTTTGAAAAATTCCATCTAATAATCCACCATTTGTCAACATGCATTGTAGCAAATAAATGGGGTTGGTCTCATGACCAATTGTAGTAGCAGGATTAAAACAATCACACCTTGAAGCAGACACAACACCAATCGCAGAAAGGCAAGGTACTGACTACCAAAACAAAGCCAAAAACCAACCAAATAGTCACAAATCCTGTCAACAGAAAAAGGAAAAATGAAAAGCAAATTAAAGAGTCAAAAAACAAATGTAAAGGAATAAAGAGGTGAAGGAAACCCAAATCCTCCAAAATCAAAGCTAAAAAGTAAAGGCAAAAATTCCTTCCTAAAAGAAACAAATAAGAAGGACAAAAAATGCCAAAGGCCCAAAACCTTCACGAGAACCCCGAACGGCAAGGAACATGTAACCTTCTCAGGAGATGGCGGCTTGTCCATGATTCTATGGCTGGGAAAGCGCCGACATTCCTACTCTTGGTTTCAGGATTAGTCGAAATAAATTTCTTATTCATCTGAGCAGGAGGAAATTTCGCTATGGAGTGAAAGGTTGAGGGCTCTTCCTTTCCCTTGCCCCTAAGGTGTAAAGCTGCTTCAAGAATCAAGACGTTGATGGCCCTACTGAACACCCTTTAATTTGAGTCTCACATGTGATGATGTTTAAGGTTCATAAGAGTAATATTTATGAGAGAAAGACAAACTAAAGACGCATCGCCACTTAGGCAGACCAACTATGTTACCCTCCTTGAATTGATTCTTATTTAATTGGATTGTAAGGATTGTCCTCAACGTTACGGATAATTAGTTACCAGTTCCGACACATCGCAAATTCGAACAACAATATAAGTAAAATAAGGGAATAATAAATGGCTTCACTCTCTTATATAAATGGCTTCACCACCTTCAGGGGCACCTTCTTTTCGGCAGATTATGTGACTCGTCTTGTGCAGGAGGATGTCCAGTTTGCCATTCGGTTAAGGCGCCGCGGTCCGTCTGCGGCTAGGTGACGGTGCCGCTCTTTCATTCTTCTCTATTCACACTTTTCTTCTCACTGTGCATTGTATTGTATATTTCTTGTTTTTCTTTTGTTTTTTTGGATTTCTTTTATAACTAGTCTTCAAATTTTGTTATATATTTTTCATTTCTCCACATGATTGTGTTTTTCCGGAGATCGTCTTTGGGAGTTTATCTGGATGTGGGTTTGGCTTGGTCGCGTCGTTGGCTGAAATGGCTATGACTGGATCTGATTTTGGGTCGTAAAGTCGTAAATGAAATAGAATGTCCATACGCTGAACCCTGCGTTGCTTTACTGGGAACCGCAGCCGGGTGAGTGATCGGTTAGCTTTCGCATGAAGTAGGTGGTGAAGTAGAAGAAGAAGGGGAGAGGAGGAAGAGTCCGGCTCGCCGATGGGCAGAACGAGAAAGCCTCTTCTTCTCACTTCCAACACCCAACTTCTTCACTCCTTCCTCAGGTTGGGGCAAGCCGGAGAGCAGCGAGACGACGACCGGAACTCGTCCGTAGCATGGCTGCGGGAGCAGAATGCGAGTCTCGATGCGTCGTCGTACCGGCTGCGGGCAGGGTTGCTCCGATTTCCGAGCGATGGGATTGATCAAGTCCCTGATGGTTTCGACGAGTCTCACTCCGTTGGCGTTTCCGTTTCCATTCTGAAACGGTTGCGTGTGACCTCCGGGTCCTTGGTAATTCTTTTGGTCTTTGCTTTTCCCTGTTTGGAGTTTTACGTTGCAGAATAAATGAATACAGGAATTCGTATAATTGATTGACGTTGATTTTGTTCTTTAGCAATTCCAGTTGCTGTCTAAATGCATGATTGCTCTTCGTTTGATCACTAGAAATGTCACGTTAAGCTCCTTAGGTGTTTCTGGAGTTTTGCCCATGGACAAAGATTATAAAGTAGAGCACAATCTAAAGGGTTCTGCGGGATTAAGGGGCTACCGTTGAAAGTATTAGAGCTAAGCGAGAGCGGCAAATGAGGCCGTGGAAGTCTAACCAAAGGATTTAAATGCGCCTGCATACTGTATGCCGATGACACTTAACCTATTTTTCTGGATAACTAGGTCCAGCACTGTGTAATTTTATGCTGAAACGTAATTGATGTTCTGAAGTTTCATACCAAATGAGGAGGACTGATCTGAGCGTGTTGTCTGCGGCCGTTTTTTCTGCTGCTTTTGCTATCATACTATATAGCCTATAACGTGTTTTCCATGAGTGCAGTGGATACTAGCCTAATGCCAATGAAGTTGGTAGTCCGATATGGTGTATTTTGTATTGTTAAGTAATTGTTTATCATTTTAAAGTGTTCCCAATGTCGACATGGATTGGCTTGTATTGGGCTGAAATTCACTGCACTTCTAACCCAAAATTAACTAAATTTTTGCTGGCGTTGACAGGATTGGCGTTAACAGCCGTTCTGTTTTAATCATTAGAAGAAGCCCAAAATATTTAACGCCCACTCTTTAAATATGTAGCCACACTCATGTTGCACCATCATGAGATGCAGGTGAATGCTTAGGTGCTGGTCTGACACGCCAAATTCGGTAACCAGCCCTATGAAGTGTGGTGAACTTCATTTATGTACATCTCTTCTTTGACTGAAGCTGAATGTTTTAATTGAGTCATAAGCTCAGATCTTCATTAGTTCAGTCTCATGAACCGGTTACATTTTATGCTTTTGCTAATTAATTTGCTTTTGATAATAAAACATGCTGAATCTGCATGCATGACCATGTTCATATTTACAAGGAGCAAGACATAAGTTGATTTGGAAGGAACAGATCTGCCAGCCATCCCAATTTTTGTAATTAGTGTTCCTATTTTTTTGTGATTTGCACAACTAGGCCTATCTTTTCTGTGTCATTATACCGAGAATCTTCCTTAAATAGGGTTTGAGGAACTCCCTATTTTCTTCTACCTCTTTTTCCTGGCCATCATAGGAGGAATCTTCACTCAGAAGTTAGAGCCTTATATACATGATTCTTCAAACGTGACAGATTATATCTTTCGCCTTTCCTTTTTGGAGGAAAAAATAGCTTCACTGAGTTGACTTAGGTATGCTTGTCATCACTATGAAGAATATTATTTATGTGATGAACGTGGTAAGAATAAGTGAATACCATATGGTTCCTATGCATGAGAAAGATGGTATATCCAAACTTCTGTTAATCATGAATATTTGGAAATCAGCAGTAGATGGACATTTAAGAAGACGGTCATACATTATAAACACAATTTGATTGCATGAAGTTATTGCACATTGAATGAAATTCAAGGAGACTCTTGAAAAGTCTAATTGTGGCTTTCATTAGTTTAGAGAACTCTTGTATAAAAGCTTGTAAAGAAAAGACAAGGTAAAAAATAGACCTGTATTTTTGGATACTGGTTCTAGATGATTACAAATACGACTCCGTGTAGGTAAAATGTCCATATATTTTATATTTTTGGCATACAAGTCTGCCCCCCTCCCCATCCCTCCATCCAGCACATTTCACATTCTGAAACTTGCTTGCATCGTCGCATTTCTTGTGAGTTTCTTATCTGCTCCTTCTGGAAATTTTGAATTTGATCCTGCTTCTTGCATAGAGCAAGATCTTTTCCATGGTTTGGTAAATTTCTCTTGGCTCTTCTGGCTTGTGAATTTTGGTGTAAGGATGACACATTCAAGAATTAATCGATGTTCCTGTAATTTCATTATCTTGGCCTTCAGGTGCTTGTCAGAAATCTTTTGACAAATATCGGAAGGATAGGAAGAATTATTGTGTTAGGCTCTCCAGTATCTGATCTTTCAGAATGCAACAACCAGTCAACCCATAGTCTCATCAAGAATGCTCTGAATGTTTTACCTTGTTGTAATGTTCCCCCCAATATCCATTTGGCAGATCAGGGAACGGCATATCTCGCTCCACTTATGGCCTTTAACATAGGTCTGCATCTTCTATGTATGAAATCTCTTATCCATGGCAATCATGAACCCGAAAAAGCTGCCAGAGAACACGATCAGGAATTCATGATTTTGTGTGATAAATCTGATGTACATGTCGAAGTGCTTCCATTGGACCTTATTCATCAGCTTTCAGCCTTCTCAACTTTGGTTGGAAAAATGCCCAAACATGATGGTAAGCATATCTTTCTCAGGTATGCGTCACATTTGAGTGTTTCTTTTGTTAAAATACCAAAATGTGGAGCTCTTGAGCCGTTGAAGGGGGAGTTGTCACAAGAACAAGCTAATCGCCAGGAGCTGATTGATATAGCGCTACACAATTACTTTAAGACGGACAGGTTCTTCTCAAAAGGTGACGTCTTTGGGGTACAAATCAAATGGAACTGCAATTCCGAATTTTGTACTTTTTGCAGCAATATTGGAAGATCGAACTCAGCTGAGACAATATATTTCAAGGTTTCATATTTATCTTTCTTTACCTTACTAAAAACTGTGGTTTGTTCTTCTATTTTGTGGCATTTAGGCTTGTCTACTATCTTTCTTGATATTTTGAGAATGTTTGTCAGGTTGTCTTTATGGAACCTGCAGATGAAATGATTCTTCGAATTAATTGCAATCAAACTTCACTTGTGCTTGGTGGAAGTGTGGCATCTCGAATCCCTCCTGAATTATTATCAGGGAGGATTGAAGATTTTGTTCCTCCACAGCAGGATGTTCTTCAAATTTTGTTTTCTTTACTTGCACCTACTTTATGTCCTTCATCAATTTCTTCAAAGTTTAGATTGGCAATCCTCTTGCATGGTCCAGCAGGTAAATGACTGATTTTAGGAGTTACTTTGTTCATTTTCTTGTGAATTTCAGGTTTTGTGTGCTAAGAATTTTGACATTTGGCGGGAAATGGAAGATCCTTATCTCAACTCCTTATTGTAAAGAATTATCAGCATTGATCTTTAATTGTGCAAGTAAAAGGGTAGATAATTTTCAGTTTTTCACTAAAATGCAGGAAGTGGCAAACGGACTGTGATCAGATTTGTTGCTCGATCCTTGGGTTTACATGTTCTGGAGTATAGCTGTCATGATTTGATGGACGCCTCTGACAGAGAAATTTCTCAATCACTAAGAAATGCCTTTCTGACAGCTCAAAGGTAGCCTTCATATCTCTATGACGCTGTTAATGCATATTCAGTAGTTGAAAGAGCTAGGCAAGACTGCAGATCCCAAAAACCCGTAGGTGGGAGCCCAGTTGGACCTATTTGATAGATATTGTATGGGATAAGAGAAAGAAGAAGGTAGGGAAAAAGTGAAAAATTGCAGGTTTTGAAGTTCCTCCACCTAAAAAATATACTAGAAGATGGAACAAACGAAAATAACTAATTTAAGAAAATAATAGCTTTTTGTTTGAGGCTCCTAGGTGCCTTAGCATAGGTGTTTAGGCTTCTGCCTAGTGCCTTGGTGTGTGCCAGGGTGACCATGTAGTGTTCTTATTACACTGTCAATGAGGTTTTATGTGATTTTGAGTTTGCAGCAGCAAGCTAGTGTAGTATCATTTTCTTTTATAGCTTGTACTTCTGGAATATATATATATATATATATATATATATATATATATAAAGTTATAGAAAAACCCACATTACTTGAAAACATGAAAGCATTTGGAAGAAGTGGAAAGGATAAAAGGAGGAAGATGAAGAAAGGAACACAGCATGAGAAGGAAAAATAGATTATCTAATTTAAGTAAGGGAAGTAAAGTACAGCTAACACTACCAAACTGTAAGGATTCAAGATATAGATATAAATCTATATCTCGCACACCAAACACTACAACAAAAAAAAAATGAACAAAGAACTGCACATTAATGCATAAAAATATTTTTCTTTCTCAAGGAAAAGGCTTCAAAGCAGAATACATCAAACGGGACCAGGCTGTCCCTAAGTGGACACAAAGGAAAAGCTGTTGGAGGCCCCAGTGGCTCAAAATCTAGCTGTTGGGGCCTCCAACGGCTGCTTAGGACGAATAAAATCCAAAAAGTAAATAAAAGAGATAGACAAGCAGAAAAATACAAAAAGGAAGGAAAATAAAGTACAAGGAATAAAAAATACATGGTACAAGGAGTATCTATGCTCTAAACAGACCAACCCCCCATTGCTGTGACTGTAGGAGATGGGACCAAACTCTAATGTAATACTATGCTTGTCTTTTTTTAATGTTACTTTAGTAACTGATTTTGATCAATATAAAACTAAAATCTGTGCACCAAATTTATATTCATAGACTGGCTTTCACAGAGTGATGAATTTGGGTTGAACACAAGGAACATGATATCAAGGGGAGAAAGAACGATGTGTGCTATAAGCATGCCAAATCCAAACTTTACCAAGGGAATCAAAGTAGCTAGTTACAAAGAAACATAAAACTACACTTGATCAATCACATGCTAAAGGAAAAGGCTGGTACACTTTATCTTTCTTAAAAGAGTACAAAAGCCAATGTGTTGTTAATGTAGGTAGCATCTATCCTCATGTCAAGATTGTTCTCAGTGCCTTTGCTACAATTCCAAACAACTCTATTTTGTCCAAGCAACATGGCTCCCTAGATTTCTAGTCATTTGAGCTATTCCAATGGCTAGGACAGCTCCCTATTGATGTATATTGAGGGAAGGATTCTCTTATATTTTCAGTCCTTCTTTTAAGCATTTTCCATGAATTAACAGATTCATTTTTCATCTTTGCTAGTGCCTTGAGCACTTTAAGTTAGCCTTTGTTCTAGTGTGTAGGACTTGCATATGGCTTACACATTGCCAGGAGGGGTTCTTACAGTCAATGTTATCCGTATCGTACGATACGGACGCGTATCGTACGATACGTATCGTATAGGTCAAGAAAACCTATACGATACGCTGTTTAAAGACGATACGCGTCCGTATCGTACACGTATCGCACGATACGTGCGATACGGGGGCCGTATCGTACGATACGGGCGATACACCCCCGTATCGTACGATACGGGTTAAAACACAAATTTTTTTATTTTTTAAAGTTTAAACACTCCTCCCTCTCTCTCTTCTTGTATTTAAAGACTCCAAGAGACGTAGGAGGGAAAGATTTTGTACATTTTCATCAAAAATAACCAAGGATTCATCGATTTGGAAAATATTATCGTTAAATCATGAAAGATGATAAGTTGATAACTATATGTTTTGAACTTGTAAAATTGTGATGTAATATAAGTCCTAAAACTCAAAGTCCTAAAACTCTAAGTCTTAAGATTCTATAAAATTTTCAAGTTTAAAATTGTGATGGATGCTTATTATGTTATTTTGAATATCTAATTTCTAATTTTTGAATGTGTTGTTGACACACATGAATGTTCCTTATGTATGATGATCTTTTTTATATTTGAATATATTTTTCTTGATTTCTGATTTTTTGTTTATTTTTTCATATTTTTAATAATTTTTCTCTATTTTTTTCTGATTTTTAAATATTTTTTAAAATTTAAAAATTAATTTTACGATACGCTACGCTACGTTTACGATACGTTACGATACAGCGTATAGGTCAGCCCGACCGATACGCGATACGCTACACCTTTTATAACATTGCTTACAGTTACAGTAATATTCTCATGGATTTAAACATGAATAACAAAAGTGACAAAGGAGAAGTGAAAGAAGATATATAGAGTGCAATATTTAGATTGGAGATCCAACTTACACTACATGGGCTTACCATCCTCTTACATACTCTTTTAAAAGTACCTTAAGATACTAATATATCCTGTTTCATATAATAAATTTCATGTATGAATAAATCCTAATTGGTGTAGAACATTTCATAAATTGCAGAACCAAGAATCAAATATCATATGATCATAGTGTTTATATCTTACACCTTTTAACTCCCCTAACAGTTTCTTTATCATCTTGATTATTAGAGTAATTTTCTTATTGACAATTTGCAGAATTTCCTATGTCACAGTGATATGTCAGCAAAACCAGGAACAATGCAGATAAATTCAGTATGTACTTTACTTCTCCAGAATTAAGACATTTGAGACACCAATGGACATACACAATCTCTGGAACTTTGACTTGCTTTGAGAAAACATGAATGTTGCCTCAAGTGCACACTCATTAGCAACAAACTCAGATAACAAAGTTAAAAAAAACAGCAGATGAAGTCTTTACTAGTAGTTGATTAGATAGATTAGATGATATATATATACATATATATATATATATATATATATATATATATATATATATATATAACTGTACCTCTGTGTTTTCATGAGCACATTGTTGGGAGAACTGGTAACTTGGGTGCACTCTTGCCAGATGCTTCTGTATTATCTCATGCCTTAATTTGTCCAGTGGACTTCCTTTTATTTACCTAACCTATTTCTTGTAATGGAGGTCGGATTATTAGTTGATATAATTGGTGATGGAGATTCTCATTTGTCCTGTACTTTTTATAGATTATTGACCAGCTGATAGCGCATGAAACTTCTGTTGTCATGAACAGATATTCTCCTGCAGTATTGCTTCTTCAACATTTTGATGTGTTGGGCAGCCTGTCTTCCAATGGAGGCTATCTATCTGACCAAATTGGTGTGGCTTCTGAGGTTGCAAATGTTGTCAGGGAGTTCACAGAGCCAAATTTTGAGGATAAAGAATATGACTTAGGTGGATTATTGGACTCCAATCCGGTACTCCTAGTTTTGGAGTTTTAATATTTCTATGGTTTATTGTCTGGTTGCCTTCCAAATAAAACTTATTTCATATTTGTTTCCTAGTTTTTGCCAGAAAGTGAGACAATGAGCCACAAGATCCTTTTAGTTGCAGCAGCAGGTAGATCTGAAGGTCTGCCACAGTCTATCAGGCGTTGCTTCAGCCATGAAATAAGTATGGGTGTTCCGAGTGAATCACAAAGGACTAAAATGCTCTTACAATCACTGGAATCTGTAACCAGACATCCTCTCCTTGTATGACTGAGTCTCTTTTGGTAAAATATGTGGCAGCATTTTAGCGAATTGATTGTTATGTAATCTTTGCTAGCAGGATGGCGGTGATGATGTTATAAGGGATCTTGTTGCACAAACAAGTGGATTTCTTCCCAGGGATATTCAAGCTTTGATTGCTGATGCTGGGACAAATTTCATTCAACGGCTGAGTGACAATGTTCATATTTCCAACTTTAAGAACAGGGATGAAAGCATTTCTGTCAAGGGCATAAATAAAACTTTATGCAAGGATGATATGTCCAAAGCGCTCGAATGGTGTAAGAAGAGAACTGCTTCTGCATTGGGTACCCCAAAAGTGCGGCCACGTATTCACAACCTTTACATGATTGTTCTTCTTGTTGGGATTCTTTTAGAACTTGACCATTTTAAACAGTTGTCCTTGTACATTTTGTTTACTCCCTGTGTTCTTGTAATGTTCCATGTGGGGATGTTGATCGTTTACTTTTGAGTTAGATGTCAGACTGACTGAATCTGTTTACCCTACGTTTAGCATAGAAAGGGAGGATCTGATTTCTGGTTGGACTCCGTTTTAGGGTAGAATCAAGTTTGGGTTCAGCTAGATACTCAGGTCCAATGTGGGCCTTACTATTAGGTGACAATACCATGCATTGTCAAAGCTCTGAAGCCCTCAGTACTCATTGAGCTTTTATCATAGAAGGGGCGACAACATAGCTTTTGTCCCTCAATGTCGTCTATTGGTTTTTAACGCATAATTCAGCTTCTTGCAGGCCATATAATTGTAGCTAAGCCATAAATTTCTTTTCTTTAGGTCCCAAATGTGAAATGGGAGGATGTTGGTGGGCTGGAAGATGTAAAAAAATCAATATTGGACACTGTACAGGTAATATTTAGAAATTTTATCAAAGCATGTATCTATGCTGACATTGCAGTTTTTTCTAGGTCAATTGTATGCCAGAGTTGATTTTGTTTTTCCTGGGTCTATCTCTTTAATTTATTGTCTAGCAGTCCATTGATTGGGATACATCCTGATAGAAGGAATCAAAGGAACAAAAGAAGGGGAACGTTCTCTAACTATTGGACATATAACAGAGGGACATTAGTGTAGTGATACAATCTGGGTCCATTGCAAGGGAATTGTTTTTTTTTTCACCATCTCAAACATTGAATTTGATAAACTGTTGATGGTGATTAGCTACCAGCATGGAAAAATAAATCAATATAAACACATACTTACGTTATATCTTACATTTGGTGGCTAGATACTTGCTATTGGTTGTAGCCCAATGCTGGTCAAGCTCAAAAAATGACCAGAATTGAAGCAAACGCCTTCCAGCACTTGGAAAACTTGTTCTTTCCATTAGCGCCTCACTGTAGCCTTGCTTGCATGACATATGTAGCTGAAATAAGAGGACGATCAGATCTGTATATGATTTCGCTTGTCACAGACAACAGTTAGGACATATGCTTTTACATGAACCTAAGGGCCCATTTGATGGCCCAGAAATACACTGTAAACTAGGAAAGGAGATTCAAATATTTGAAATTGATCCGTCCATCAAACAAAAGATCAAAAAAGTAATTGTTGGTCAATTTGCCAGAAAAATGTTTCTAGGGGTGGGACAATGATTTCTGAACAAAAAATGTGGCTGTTGGAAGGGCGACCATTGCTGGTTGTCGATGCCCATTGCTGCACGACGTCCAGTAGCCTATACAATGGCTTACACAACTTCTAGGCAGGCGACCGTTGATGCCCATTGCTGCACCAATGGCTTCCAGTGTTAAAACAAAAAAAGTTTTGTTAGAGGTTAGTGTCGGAAACCCTCAATTTGTGCAGAGGGATTCCAGCGATCAAATCCCTTTGCATAAGGCCGATGATGCAGCGAGAGAAAGAAAGTGTAGACACTAAGGGTTTCAGGCTGAAACCCTCTCTGTCGAGAGTGTGGGTCGCCGGAAACACTTGATGCCAAGGGTTTTGGGTTTTAGGCGACTAAAACCCTCTATGTTGAGTGTTTGGTTTCCTGAAAGTCTGAAACCATCGATGCAGAGGGTTTTACTACCAAGGTTGAGAGAGAGAGAGAGAGAGAGAGAGAGAGAGAGAGAAACCTAAACAATTGCCCGGCAGCTACTGCGATGACCAGTGACAAATTTCTGGTGTAAAAAAGAATATAAAATGAAAAAACATTAAACCAACCTGGTAATGTGTTGGGTTTTCTCATGAGGTTTCGGCGATGCCACCAAACATTTCTTCACGTCCGACACATCATCAGTCACCCAAGCCGATCACTAGTAGAGAAAACCGGGAAAAACCCCAGTCGAGATAACAGAGAGAAACACATAAGCAAAAATGAAGAAAGCAGTTCGAGTGGGATATTATGTCCGTTTGTGAAACTTTCATGTGTGCCTCAAGGATTTGCAAAACCTTTCAAAAAAGTGTGAAATTCTTTCAAAAGAATGGCTTTGAAGGCCCATGCTCTTTTAAAAATATCAAAACAATTCGTCATTCCCAACCTTCGGATTTCAATCCATTTATGTGCATCAAACGCTCATTTTTTTTTCCAGGACGCATAATTCATGATTTGCAAACATAGCCAAGTTCTGAAAACCTTGAATTTATTTTCCATTTCCCCAATTCCGAATCAAATTTCTGGAATTGGCTTTCCAGAAATTTGATTCTGGAGGAGCAAACTATACCTAATTGTCAATCTGAACAGGATGAGTTTGTCTTTCAGTGAGGTGGAAATATGAAGAAAGAGTTGGTGAATCTTGTTTTTATTGCATAAAGAAAATGCACAAGTACATGAACACAATAAAAGTTAATGGAATGGGACAATGAAAAGAAACTATTGCAAAGACAGTGAAGCATGTCTTTATATTCTTTTTGTTAATAGCGAAACCAGCATCTGGTTCTTTAGTGGTTAAGTCTATCTTGATTGTCCACATCGTACAGTTTAGAAGTTACAGCAGTTATTTTTCTTCTTGTGCTTCTGTCCACAAGGGAGACTCTGTTGATGCTTGTCTTGGAAATTGGAATTATTAGTACTCCTTACTCTGCTAAATTTTGTTGGTCATGGATTTGCAGTTACCACTAATGCATAAAGATTTATTTTCGTCTGGGCTGCGTAAACGGTCTGGTGTCCTTCTATATGGTCCACCTGGAACAGGAAAGGTAAGTCTTAGGTATAGTAGCTCAAGAAATCATGAATTTGGCAAGTTATTTGAATCTTTAAAATTTTCTAAGTGCCACAATTCAATTTCTTTTCCAGACTTTGTTAGCAAAGGCTGTAGCAACTGAATGTTCCTTAAATTTCCTAAGTGTGAAAGGGCCAGAACTAATTAATATGTACATTGGTGAATCTGAGAAAAATGTTCGTGATATATTCCAGAAGGTAGGGCTTCCAAAGGAGAAATCTTCTTATTCTGTTTTGGAGTCCTCAGTATTTATAGTACAAATGCACGTGCATATTTGTAGGCAAGATCTGCACGACCATGTGTTATTTTCTTTGATGAGCTTGATGCCCTTGCTCCTGCACGAGGAAGTTCTGGTGATTCTGGTGGAGTTATGGATAGAGTGGTTTCCCAGGTAAGTATTTATCTGTTTTGTTTTTGTCATTGTCAGATGTTTGATTGAGTCTTAATTATTGTTGATTTTACTTCTCTAAGTAGATGCTTGCGGAGATTGATGGTCTCAATGAATCAACCCAGGTTCCTCACAATTCCATTACCTAATTTATGTTCCAGCTTTCATGTTGTGAAGCCTGCAAACTTTGAAAATTTGATTAGCTTCTTCCACTAGCATTGATTTGCTCTTTTCTCCTCAAGGACTTGTTTATCATTGGGGCAAGTAATAGGCCTGACCTTATTGATCCTGCACTTCTACGGCCTGGTCGGTTTGATAAGTTGCTATATGTAGGAGTTGATGCAGACCCATCCTACAGGGAGCGGTAACATTCGTTATCATCGTGCATATTTTGAGCTTATCCTTGTTACCTTGCTGATTTGATCTTGTGCCTTATTTTAATTTGTTAATTAGCTGATTTGATATTTTTGCCAGGGTACTTCGGGCACTTACCCGAAAATTTAAGCTTCATGAAAATGTATCTTTGCTTTCAATTGCGAAGAAATGTCCACCAAATTTTACTGGTGCAGATCTGTATGCATTGTGTGCGGATGCTTGGTTTCAGGCTGCAAAGAACCAGGTGAGTCAAGTATTGTGATTTCTCTCACTTTTTCTGTCTTATCTGCCTCATGCTCATTCTCCTTGTAAAGCTGTCTTTCTTATTCTCAAAATAACAGCATCAACTGTTAAAGTATGTCACCTGTGACTACGAGGACGTCGACTTTTGTTGCCTTGTTGGTATATTATGAATTGCGAAGGCTTCTGATTTCATGTGAGTAAATTTGTGGCAGAAAATGATTAGAAACACAATGACCCCCACAAAAGGCAGATGGTTCTTAATACACTTGAAATTATAGCATCTAATATTCAGCAATATGTTGAGAATATCTTTGTTTGTTGCCATTCGACAGCCAACTGATGTTACTGGCAAAATTTTGTGATATTCTGAAACATTGGTTATCATGGTACCTGTATTTTCAATCAAGTTTTTTATTTTGTACATTTTGTCTTTTTTATATGTTCTGGACAATTTACTACATGCACCTGTTATTTGATAACTTACTGGATGTGATTGTTAGGGTTGTCACTATGTTTGATAAGGGTTCTAATATCCATATGTTACTTATATTTAGGGAGTCAGATTAGGTTAGTATTAGTCAGTGAGGCAGGAAAGGAACTCTAATTAAGGTCTTATGGGAGCTGGGAGCTCTGTCATAATGTCATTTGTAAGATGCTATCTCATATCAACGCCTTTGGGAAGGCGCCACACCTATGTCAGTGCAACTGGACATGGACATGGGTATGAGACACACGTGGCAAACTTTGTGTTCTTTTGGTTTATTTTTTATATTTCTCGTTAGGTTTACAGATAGAAAGGCATTTAGGTCATACTGTTCATTTTTTTTTAAGAAGCTTGAATATCTTTTGGTGCTAATTTACTTTGTAAATGTTGTGCAAGTCTCACTCCATGTAGAGAGACCTTTTGTAGTAAATGTCATTCGAAAGAGAGTGACCTACATGAATCAAGTCATTTTGTTAATCTGTTCCTAGAAACTTAAATATCTTTTAATGGAAGGCCTATCCTTTATAGCTCCACACACATGGGCACACTCACACACACACACACACACACACACAGATTTCTCTTATGCATTTTGAGAGTATTCTGTAATTCCTAATGCGGGACAGCCTATTAGCACAAGACTTCTATTGTAGGACTGATTTGAGAGGGCTTCGTGGTATTAGGGAAGGTTGTGGTGGTGGATTCTCTTTTGTCAATAGAAAAAAGAAAGTGACATACACATGTTCATCTTAATGCTAAAAGAGGAGTGGATTCACTACCAAGACTATTTTTTTTCTCTGGAGTGCTCTTCTTTCTTAAAATGTTATTTATACCCCATAAATTGCAGCGACTCATCCTACTCCTGTTTGCATAACACATTGAGTAACAATAGAAAGAAATATGCAAAAGAGAATGTATGCGTAGAATTGGATATGCATTTTCTTTGAACAAATGTTAAACCAGAATTGATGGTATTATGCCTATCACCAATTTTTGCTTCCTAGTTGAGGTCAATCATTCAGATTTATGGGGGTAAAACAACAGAGAGTCATGACATGTATAGAAGAGTAATCTACGAGAACGATACTGGTACAGATCTATTAACAAGTATGTCTTTGCTGGGGAATTGGTAATGTGTTAAGATAAATTGGTACAAGAAGTTGTTTCTTCAAAATGGAATTGGTATAAGAAGTTGTATATACACTTCTTTATGATGGGATTTGCAAGCAATAATCAATGAAGGATGGTCTCAATAAAGTTTACAAGTCATTTTCGGATATGATTGAAGGCAAAGAGGGAAGATGAGACTCTACTTGGTAAGCGGGTTACCTTTTCAGGTATTCCATCATTGTGGTAAGCCCTTTACTTTCACTACATCAATGTGGGTTACCTCAAGAAATAGCAAGAAAGCATCTTCAGGCACTAACAATTCGTGGTTTTATTGGGCAACCTTGGCTTGCTAAAAGCAAAATTTGGAAAAGGTACCCATTGTGTGGAAAATGTTTCAAGAAGTTAAAGGGCATCTTATCCTAAATAGAGCACCGGCTTTGCATAAATTAGGCATATATTACATCCTATTTTACTGGAGAAATGAGCTAAAATTCAATATATGTGTGTACGTACACGCGCGCGCATGTGTGTGGCCATTTGGTGTGATCTGGTCATTGTTCCTGTTATGACTCCATCGATGCTCTCGATGGCCCAATCTATAGGGTTGAAAAGAATCATTGAAATCTGATGTTTAGAAGCAGCAAGTAGGAGTTTAAATGGAGCAATTATTACTAGATTTTGGCCTTCCAGAAATTGAAAATTGTTGCAAGGGCAATGACATTCTTTACTTGAATTCATGCTCGCCAGGGTGACATATTGTCATTAAGGAGATTCTATTGCTACACAAAGCTCTAACTTAACCTAATTCATCCACCTGTTTTTGTTTCCTTCCCTTTTTCTCCCAATTTGAGAAATATATATTAAATATCTGTGTTTCAATTGTGCAGGTATCAGGCCATCAGTCCAGCATGTCTATCAATGTTGATGAACCAAATTCTGTTGTTATAGAGCATGATGATTTCATCAGGGTGACCTTTTTTCACTTTTTCCTTCATTTTATAAGATGAAATCGTGTTTCTTACATGTAATTCAAGCTTAAGAGTTTTTTATTTTTTATTTTTAATCTTGGTGTGCCTTATTTTGTTCTTCCCTCGTTATTGAGCTTTTTGCTCTTTTGCAGTTTTCAGGTGTTTATTTAGTTACTGTGTTGCTTCCTTTTTTTGTTAGGTGTTATTTTACATGGTAGCCCCAATTACTTTCATGGGAATGATATACTAGCTATAGCACACATTAGATGGATACATAATTGAAGAGGCATGCGATGAACATTCTAACTTTTTTGGCATTCATTGTGACTTTATTGTTGTCATACCATTTCCCCAGTAACCATGGATGACATCATTATTATTAACCGTATGTTACAAGGTTCATTTTGTGCTTGTTTCATGCAATTACTTCTAACTTGATGTGCTTCTAGAAAGTTGGCTGATAAATGGGTACTGAACAGGTCCTGGCAGACATGTCACCATCATTATCAATGGCAGAGCTTAGAAAGTACGAAGCACTGCGAAATCAGTTTGAAGGAAGTACAAAATGAATGTCCTAAGACATTCGTTCTTGATTTTCATGTGCTAGAAGGCAGTTTGCTCCGTTATGTACAGGTAATCTTACATAATATCTGCCTTTTTTTAGCTTTTACTGGGGGGTGCTTTTACTGATAAAATCTTTTATTAGTTATATGTTGTCACTACTAGTGCATGTCTTATTTTTCTGTCTCCAACACTTTTTCTGGCAGAATCACTTGCAATGCACATTGTACATTTCCTAAATTTTAACGTGATGCACAGCCATTATGAGCATGCTATTTTGTCCATCCTCAGTATTGTTCATGCAAGCAGTCACCTAAAGTTCAGGACCTACGTCACATAGATGCTGCAGGGCTGCTGCTCCTGAGTTGGGTGCAGATGCACTGCCTTTGTGTCACCTGCACTCATGTGACATGGTTCAGGACATCTAAGAGTATTTCTAATATTCCTATTTCTGTAGCAAAATAGTATCCATGTGAATCGATAGGTAATTACTAACTTTATGCTTATATTATATTTTGAGTTGATTTGGTCTGTCATGATGTTATGTTTCTTCTGAACAGGCGATAAGCCAAAGCATAGAGTCCCTGTTTCTGAAGGGAAGGGCTCGTGTATCTGCAAAAATTAAAAAAATAAGTTTCGAATGTTCTGAACCATTGTGGAAAGCTTGACTCCATAAATTAACCACTGGTGGACCCATGTATTTGCCTATGTTGAAGTCATTGCAGAATTCAGAGTATCCTCACGGTAAAGTAAAAGAAAGGCCGGTGTAGATGCCATCCGTTTGTCCTCCATACCAGACAATTTCCCTGAGTTCAGAGTCTGTAAATCTTTATGACGTTGCTGTTACATTGGGTCTTGCACATATTCAATTCCAGTACTTTTCTGTTCCAGAACCCACATTGAATAGAAATAATGCTATGTGCTTTAAAACTTGGGTCTTCGGTCTGTATTTGTTATTAATATTATAAATAGCACTGTTTATCCCTTTCCAGGGATTGCTTTTCTAGTCTTCTGTCCTTCAAAGTAAAAAGGATGCTGTGTAATTTGGATTGTTGAAACAAGGCAAACATGCTAACCATGAAATAAATACACATGATTGGACTCGTCTTCTAACGTGAATGTCCTTTCTAATGTGCCGGCATCATCTCGCCATTTTTTTTTTCTTTAATTTGCAGACCTACATGGCAAAATAGAATTTTTATCAAAAGGAAGCGAATGTGGCAGCAGACAGGTGAAACATCTCGATCAAGAAAGTGGAAACTCTCTTACATGGTCATTCTACTCCAAAAGGGATATGTAAAGGTGTAAATTGGCTTGGCCTAAATTCAACTGAAAATATAGGGATTTGAGTTCTGATTGGATGTCATAAGAGGCACCAAAAGAAGGGGACAGAAAGAAGGTTCTACATCAAGCCTAACTCATTTGCACCTATGCGGACATGAATAGCTTCTTTCAGCATTTCTGTATACAGTTCGCTTTTCATTGACTAATTTTCGTCTTACGAGAACTGATTTTCTCTTCAGTGCTCTCTCATGTTAGCCTCTGAACCGGAAGTAAAGAGGCAGAGATAGTCAAATCCAGCTATTGTTTTTTCCATTTCCTTCTTGTCTGAATCCTGGCGTCCAATTTCTTCTTGTCATGCTTTTTTTCCCTTGTCAAATCTGATGGCAGATAATGTCATTATTTAAAGTGGTTTGATGACTATAATCTAATGCTGTCGACCAATCGGGGCTATGTAGAGCAAGGTTTGGGTCAACCTGTATCTTTTCATTTCCATCATGCACATATTTCTTCACGCTTCAATTGTAAAGTACTTGACTCTTAATGGTGAAAGTTCAATGCCCCACAATGTGTTCATAAGAATTTAACCATCTCTTTTAAGTCATAGAGGTTGTAAAATCATGGAGTATTTACCTTTGACATGATCCCATCCATAAGTAATTGTATCTTATAAGACCTGTTCTAATTGAACCTTTCGTCAAGTCTTTGTAAGATCCACAATGCCGGGTTTTTTTTTTGTTATATTTCAACCGTCATATGTGTTTATACGGTTGAGTATAAAAGTATCCATAAAGTGGGTATTCTTTATTAGTATTTCATTTGATGATTCAAATTTTGGTTATTTGAAATGAATTGTTTTATTCGAATTCGGTGATGGATCTAAATTTAAGCTCAAGAAAGGATAAGCAACAGTTCAAAGTATACATCAGGAAAGGAAAAAGTGGCTTATGAAAAGTCAGGCTGCTTGAATCTCTTAGCCTGTTGCTTTTTTGTAATTTCAGGTGGCTAAAATGTTCGCGAAAAGAAAAGGACATTCAATAACCTCGTTCCTAAATGCGTTAATGAAAAATGCGAGAAGACATACATTTGTATTTATGGCTTGTTGCCATGGATCTTGCAAACATAGAGCTAAGACAGATGCATTCAGGAAAAGACTTGTGAAAAGATTATCATCAGAGGCAAATTTCAAATAATCTGATATTATTTCTATTTCCTTTTGTGAACATAAGAAATAGTTGAAAAATGAAAAGTAACTTGCTATTGCTTCTCCTGAATGTAATTTATTACATATTCTAGAAAAAGATAGTCAATTCCTGTGTCATTGTACATGTCAATTCTTTATAGGTCATTTTTAACAGAAGCAGACAAACAAAATATTAAAAAATGTTTTTAACAAAACAAAATACTTTCATATGCAAATGCAGTTAAGACCTGCAAGATCACCCAAATATCAGCTTCACATTAGATTGCCATCATGTTTTTCTATGCTTCATCAGTAGAAACTTAATTTGAGTAAAAAATTAGGTATAAATTAGATTTGTTTATATTTGAAAATCCAAATTATTTATACGCAGGAATTCAATTGAAATTGGTTTTTCATTTGTATGTAATGGTTTGTATAAATTCAACGCAAGTCATTACCTTTTAAAAAGTGAGTTGGTTAACAATACTAGGGCATATCTCAAAAAGAAATCAAAAGGCTAATAAAATAAAATGTTTTGAAAATTTTTTACTTCATAGATATGAATCCTTCTATTAATTGCATTAAAAAATAAACAAATCAACACATGAAAAAATGCACTATAGAAAATAAAAATAATTTACACACATGTTTGGGGATCATTTTTTTCTTATTATATAAAAAATAAGTACTTTGTCGCCTATGTGACTACAACTTCGTTTGAAAATGTTGACTAATGTAAGATTTGAGAGACTTTAATACAAAAGTTTAAAAAGAAACCAATGACGACCAGGAGCATAGTAAAAAAATTTTCATGAAAGGGGTTGAAGTAAAGTTTCTATATTTTGACAAGAGCTGAAATTTGATTTTTCAAAATTGCTGTATAGAACAAGTAAAATTTTTTAAAATTTTACATGTATTTATTTATTTATTTATTTTTTTGAGAGGGGGTGGGGCTTAGGGGGGAAGGGCCCTTATAAGCCTCTCCTTGGTTTGGTTTCACCCTGG
Organism: Nymphaea colorata; assembly: GCF_008831285.2. Classification (NCBI taxonomy): domain Eukaryota; kingdom Viridiplantae; phylum Streptophyta; class Magnoliopsida; order Nymphaeales; family Nymphaeaceae; genus Nymphaea; species Nymphaea colorata. Next base: position 2,652,231 of record NC_045148.1, on the reverse strand, counting down.
TGACGGCTCATGTTTAGAAGTATTGGAGAACACAGTTTTACCGATATTATTATCAGTACTGAATAGTGGGTCATTCAAAGAATTACTGTCATTCGTCGCCAGAAGTTTAGCTTACGATGTGTTTGGAGGTCGTTGTCCCAATTAATATATCAAGAAAGCATAAAATTATCCCATTAATAATTGGTCATTTTGATTCATTGAAATAACTACATGAAATTCATTGAAATAACTAGATGAATCTGAACTATAGCTAATTTTGGGGATGAGACCCAAAAAAGGATTATTTGCATGGCTTTTCAAAGAAGACATCATACTTCATTTAACATACCGTGATTTATTATCGTGTTGGTTAGCACTCATCAAAATAGTACAACTGAAAAAGATCGTACACTGGTTAGAATTGTGTTAAACTACCTTGGAGTGTAGACATTAGGACAACGATACGACTCTAGTTTGCTAATATTGGGATCGATTGAAGTCTTATTGTGATAATGAAGTTGCAATGCCCAGCAAATATGTTTTTACCCGATGTAAGCACACAAGTATAGGATGCCTTTGTTAAGAAGAAAAAATCATTTAACGTATATTAACAGCATTGAAACAGAGGAGAGGGTTGAAGATCCCCTTATTAAAGAGAAAATTGTTAAAAAAGTATTCCAAACACGAGGATGAAATTATTGAATTTATTTGATTAAGTAGAAAATGAATTTAATGTGATCACATGTTGATAGCAAAAATTGGGTCCATATAAAGAAATTTATAAATGTCAAACGTCTTAAAAATAGGACCTCAAAAGAAAACAAAAAAAGCTTGTGTTCTTTGACCAAAGCCCAACACAAGCAACAGACAAGACTGTATATTGTGCATTTTGGAGAACCCCACAATACATCGGAACACAAAATTACTAGTTCTACAATTGGAGAGAAAGTACCAAGTAAATTTGGTTCGATTAGTGTACTAACCTCTTCTGCCAGCAGGATAAGGTGAACCGAACAAGAAGCAAGCAGGACTATTGAACTTATTGCCTCACCTGGAGCATCTGTGGCGAAAGTGTGTCCATAGACTTCACCGGCCTGCGAAGGTGGATGTTATGTTTTCAATTTGGTGGTGGTTGATCGTGTTGAAAGTTCAAGTTTGGTAGCTTTCTAGTTTTTAAAGAATTAGAGTCTTCTTTGGTCATTTCATATATTTGTGTGTCTCTCGTATGTAAGGAGATCTACCGACCCCTAATCTCTCTTAAATTAGAGATTAGGGTTAGCTAATGTTATCATGAAGTGTTTTTTCATTCTTTCTCTCTCTCCCTCTCCATCATTCGCACTGATAATACTCTTTCAGTTCAAATCATCGATCTTAATGACATTTTATTGTGAAAATGGCATATCTCATCAATTTACATGCCCTCATACCTCAAAACATAATGGAGTCATTGAATGAAAACATAGGCAACTTCTAGTTGTTACTCGTACCCTAATGTTACACAATCATATACCTGCATACTTATGGGGTGATGTCATACTCATGGGTTGTTACCTGACCAATCGGTTACCGTCATCCACAATTGACAACAAAGTCCCATTATACTTGTTTACCCCAATCAATCTTTATTTCCCATTGCACACAAAATATTTGGTTGTACTTGTTTTTAGTTCACATCCTTGAACCTAAACGTGATAAACTTGCTGCTCAAGTCATTAAGTGTGTTCATTGGCTATCCTCAAAAAGGTTACGAGTGTGAGTGTTTTGATCTCTTAACTCATAAAGAATATATCAATGTGGATGTTACTTTTTTCGAGTGTCATTTTTCAGGTTTTGGCGGACCGAGACAGCAGGTTGATCGGATGGCTTCACTCACATCTTACTGGGGAGGTTTTGGGGTCCTTTGTAGTGCCGGCGTGTCTTATTTTATTGATGCCTTGTTTTTGTTAGGCATCAATTGTATGGTTTGAGGCATTTTTGTCATACATAGATGTAATTTTGTATGATTTGAAATTGTTATATAAATGAAAGTTCGCCCCATTGTTTTGAATGACATAACTCTTTTTTTTAGTTGATGTGTAATCACACTTCAATGATTTATGTTAGAAAAAAAATGTGTTTGAGGGTCAAAAGGTTGGGGTGTGACAGTTGGAGGAACAGTTGGGTGAAATAGTTTGATGGAGAGTGGTCTGAATGACAATTCATAACAATCAGTACTTAAATCCTTTGCGAGATATCTTCTTATGTAATCACCAGTAAGCCAAAAACAAAAAAAAATGAAAGAACAGATTCGACATGGACTCTTCTTTGGCATAGTCAATCAATCAAGAAATATATACAAAACAAAGGTGAGTACACTGGAATTTCAAGTGCACAAAAAGTGTTTAAGAAAAAAAAAAGAAGAAAAAACATAAATAGTACAGAGCTTTCATGGTCATCATATGGTGACTTGCCTCTCTAATGCATATAAAGTAACAAACTATCTTGCAGAGAAAAGCTTCTGATGTTATCTCATAATGCAATACCAATGTGCAAGAAATGAACACATTCTTATATCAGCAGTTCCTAGAAACATTGTGAACTCACAGTTGACCAACCAGCAAATGGATATCAGATCTATGACCTCACGGCATTCCTTGCCAAATTTGTAACAGTTTCCAGTCCCTGTCTAGAAGCTATTACAGCACGGCAGCTGAGCAAACAAATGGAAAAGTATCAGTTTACAGACTTCAAGGAAGCATTTCATAAGTCAGAGGGACTAGGCTAGGCATTTTTTGTCATACAACTTATGACTTGAGTAAGTTTATGAATAGGAAAAACATTGAGCAGCAACCGGAAACCCCTATAAGGTGAATTAATTTCCAACAACCAAGTTTTGCCATAAATCTCCTGGGATGCACCTTTTGAAAAAGCACCTAGTCCTAAGATCAGAATGGCTCTGATACTATGAGAGGAAACTCCAAAAATATGTTCATAGCAAGGGAAAGAAGAGAGAAGGAACAAAGCTGCCAGAAGATCACACATCCTCAATGAGAGGATGGTAGTTGTTTTATTATTTATAATACCCTAATGAACAAAATACACTAATGCTCTTATGATGTCAGGGTATTTACATAACGTGTACACGTAATATATGGATTGGATTGGATTTAGATCCAGATCCAAAATAATAAAACGATCAATGAAAAGAATGTTCTATTTCTATAGTCCAAGGCCACAAAATCAGCACTGTAATTCGATTTTCAACATGTCAGTGCCAATCTGTGCCTCACATGTACAGAATCTTACACTATGACACATGTCGCAATGCAACCCTGCACGAAGCATCACCTTTTCAAGTTTGCCAATTTCAAATATTCTTGTATGCCAGTATATTTTTGTTCAATAATAAGCAGTAACATAACGAGGATCACTTTTGTAGCATCAAGTTCTCGTTATGTAGCATCAAGTTGGACAATAAAGAGAATCACTTTTGCATACATAACGAGGACGATGCATTTTTCAAATCATGTAAATAAGAGAATTGAATTTCAGACCCATGAAAGGGAAAAAAAAAGATAGAAAACACCACCACGCCAAGGTCAAGTTCCTAGTCAATTAGTCAGATGCGCAACTAAAGACCTTCAAGCAGAAATCAAGAACACTAATGCTAGTGCAGGACAAACAATAATGACAAGTACCTACATGTGCAATATGTTTTTGTCACATTTTCCATTATTTTATTTGTCACAAATGGCACCATGAAAAGAAATGTGAAAGTGAAAAATGCTCACAGAAACTTGAACATATCAGAAACTCAGATATATGAAGTGGATGCATGCATGACTCAAGCATATCCATAGTGATGGACAAGATGTAAATGAGGAGGTGGAAATTCTACACCAAGAGCCTTAGCGGTTCATGCAAGATTAAGCAAATATTGGTAATAAGCCATCCTTCTGCAGATCAGAAAGTGAAGACAGCTGAGCAGCAAGTGAAGGCACCACGTTAAGTTGTTAACCTACTATGAGACACTAATCTACTACCCGAAGACCACTTGCACCAGAATATTCTTTAGATCATAGGATGAAAACATTGAAAAGTTTATTAAACCTAAGACCCAATAGTACAATATGAAGGATAAGAAATCTGATAAACATGAACTTACGGAATCCCATATATAATCCCATGGTCCACAACCCCATCTATCTTCTCCAGGCTTTTCGCTACTTTTGCTGCATTCACCAAATGTGCTTTTAAGAAACAACAAGAAATCCAGGTGATATAACTTCATATACAGGCACATTAACGCAGACACTGATGTGGCCATTATTCTGATAATATTAACAGTAGTAAAATTAAGTTTAAGATGATATAAACAAGAAATATCAAAAGAAATTTTTCATGGCCTTTTTTTTTTTGGGAGGGGAGAAATAGCTCATTGGAAAGGCAAACATAGAATATACAGGCAAAATAAAGGATAGAAAGAGCCTTGTTTGTAGAAAGAACATACTATTCAAAAGGAAATTGCAGATTGATATTAAGACAGAAAAATACTATAACAAATTCACCGTAAAGCAAAAGCAGGCAAGATAAGCCACATACATTGCAACCCTTGTAAGAAAAGTAGCATTTAGAAAGACATGAACCAAAAACTTTTGGAGAACTGCAACAATCTGATGGAGTCCCCTCTATTCTAAGCATGCAGCAGTAGCATTAATGATAGGCCCCATGATGGACTCTCTTAGGGCACCAAAGACCACAAAGTCCTTAACACATGTAGATATAAGCCCATCATTATGAATCCAAACCTGTAACCAAAACACACAAAGATAAATATAAACCTGTTCACCAACCTCGCTGAAGGTGAGCATGCCTTTGGGAACTGTGGTCAACTTGCCTTAAAAGCCAGAACCACTTTTTAAGCCCTTTTTTCAATATATCAATAATTTGATTCTCTATTCCAATATATCATGCTTTTAGTACATGATCTTAACTTCGGATAAACAAAAGGCTGATTTATCTTGTTTGCTATGTTGTAGAGGGTTCAATGAGATTTAATTGACACTTTGATCACCACAAAAGAGGACGGACTGGCCAAGACTTCTCCAAGCTAAGCAAAAGATGATGAACCAAGTTAGACATACTTGCTACTACAGCCCATATTCTTTCTCAATACTTATTTGGAAATTTCTTTGCTTCATGCTGCTCTATGAAACAAGGGTTCCTCTAATAAAAACACAAAATCCAAATACTAACTTCCATTCATTTAAATCCTAACCAAATTCACATATGAATATACCAATAACATTAAAATATTCAATGCATTTGTAGATCTACAGAAAATAGAGATTAGAGAAAAGAGTGCACAAAGGGAGGTGGCAGCAGCAACCACTCACAACCATATTTCTCATGATATACCATATAAATAATTCAGGGTTCATATAAGAGAATGTTATGAGCCTTAATCATCATAAATTATGGTGGAACCTTAACAATATCATCTAAATGTCAAGACAGATCATAACTCTTAATGAAGTATTGAAGAGTATGATCTGTCATTTCGGAGCCAAAAATTTGTTATTGTTCAGTTTTTCTGATACTGAGGCAAGAAGCTGAAAACAGCATGGACTTGGAAGAATTGAAATCCATAACTCAGGATTTGAGAGATTAAAAACAGAAATTTCCATTGGATTCTGGGAGGACAAAGACTGATGACAATAAAGGAAGAACAAAAATCAGACTCACAGAAACCTGAGACAACGACAAAAGCAGTTGAGAGGCCAATCACTCTCATCACGTCAGCATTTAGAAGGAATTCAGATACTTGTAAAGATTCAACATGTAGATACAAATTTATATAAAAACAGCAGAAATCTTTCTCAAGAGACCCAACCACCTAGCTCACATGAACATAAAATAAAAAATGCACTGCACAAAGACATATATCAATCACCACCAAGAAGGCTTCAAAGAAGCTTGCATATAATAGGGCCACTTAGGCCTTTAAATAGAAGAAACCAGGAGCTGTTGGGATCTCCAATGGCTAGAAATCTAGCCGATTTCTTACCATTGGAGAGTCCAACAGCTCACCCAGCAGAGTATTTTTGGCTGTGAAAAATAAAAGTGCGAAAAGGAAAAATTTAAATGCAAAAAGGAAAGAGAAAAATAAAAGTCACAAAAGTGCTCTTAACAACACTGATATAATATTTAACAACAAAGGCAGAAATTAAATGGAAAATAACCGACAAAATAAAACCTGGAACAGAATGATTCTATTTTGTAAACTAAAACCGATCCTTGTGACACAGAGATAAAGAAATCTATGAAACTAAGTACATGATAGAAAGCAGGATCCAGCAATAGCAAGAAATAAATAAGATAAAGAATAAAAAAACCGACACTTATGACACAATAAGTGATTCTCACAGCACCAACAACCCAACGAAAGAAAAGTTTAACATACAACACGACAGAAGGAGAAGAGGAAAAGATTTCAATAATCCAAAACTACATCTCATACAAGATGGAAGAAAATAAGTGATGACACAAGAGACGACACCAGGGATCAAAACAAATGAATGTTTCAACATCCCCATAAAGATGAGAGTTTATGGTTCTTGCATTCCTTTAATGTGGCAAATTCATTTCAGTTTCAAGTTATGGAAAATACAATAACTTCTACATGCTCAAGGTATAAAATGCCTTCATAACACCAATAAAGGACAGTTTCTTGATCAAAATGTGAAAGAAGCGAAAAAAATCATGACGAACTGAGAATAAGTTTGAAAGAATCATGGCTCATTGTCACGTCAGAAGAATAGTAAGAAACACAAAGATTAACAGAAAAAGGTATCTTACCTAGGTCCATGATGGGGGATGTGAATATGACATCAAGAATATTGTGTCCTTCTTTTGTTACCAAGGGGAAGTCCCCTCCTAATGGTCCAGCATGTCCATAAGACGATCTTCTCCAGACCTGAAAACTTGATCTGGTAAATTCTCATAAAAAGGATACACCATTTGTTCTTCCTAGAGGAAAAATAGTAAGGATGATTTATTCAGATCTGGTAGACGCAAAAGTACCATTACCTTGCTTGAAGGGAAATAACAATGAAAGATGGAAAGGTCAGGACAAAGGAAAGAAATAAAGGACATAGCTTAGACTGTGAACATATTTTAAGGCTATGGTTGTCAAGCCTGAAAAAGACCCATCACTGAAACTACCATCTGGACACGAAGGAACAGAATAATGGTTAGAATTTGACACAAAATGTAGCAGCAAGCGCAATGGGGACCAAAACAATTGATGTTCCACAAAGGTTTATATACAAATACCTTTTATATTTTTTAAAAAAGCAACTTAAGAACATATTTTGACAAAACTAGGCCCATCTATGATCTATCACCAGGTTCAAAGTTTATTTTTAAAGAAAACCCATGACGAGTACTGATCTAAAATCCAAATATCCAGACAAAAAAAGCAAAAACTACTGGAGCAAACTGAATACAATAAACATGCATATGCGTTGGTTGGGACAAATATGTTTCCATTCTGAACTGCCAGGTCATAACTCAGGATGGATCAGAATCATAGATACCATACATCATGCAGTCAAACATCCTATGTTTCACCAAACTACACACACACAGATGCTCACATATATATACATATCATGGAATATGTGAACCAATGTATGCACCAGGAGCATATGCACTGATGTGAGTCACCTGATCAACTTGATGGTTGATAATGTGTCATGTGAAAAGTGCAATGTTGCAAATATATAATCAGATCTACGTCACACAAACCCAACGCTCAAAAGGAAAACACTCACAAGAGCTCCAAATGAAACAATGTGTACAACACACAGCAAACAAAATGGAATCTTTCAATATGTTGCATCTAACTGCTTCAAAGAAGCACACATATGGAAAATTTACCTCTTAATTACAAAAAAGAAAAGAATAAATTATAAAAAAATATAGTCAGGAAAGGGGAAAAAAATACAGAAATGCAAAAGGGTCAGATAAAAAGAACACAAGTGAATATCACTTCTAAAACAGGTATACATTAGCTTATTACATTTTGTCTCAATCACATATTATATTGAACATAAACAAGGTCATTCAACTTTTATGTTCCAGTCTATTTCTCTTTTTAGTATAGATTTGTTGAAAAACATCCCAATTTCTTACACATCCACTTGCACTACATGTCTGAGAGTATACCTCTGCATCTCCTAAGAACGTATCATCAATCTGTTCTGCAGTTTCCATCCACCCAGCCTGAAAGAAACAATATCACAAAAGTGTCAGAACGATGAATTCTTTTGCATGATTGTCAGCATTGCTGCTGGTTGGGCATGACTTACAGTGCGAACTAAAACAGGAATGGAGCCATCAAGCTTCCCAACATACTTTTGTTTATTGATGATCAATACCAGGTTATCTGTTGCCTTCAATATAGACTGCAGGCATTGAACAGTAAAAATAGATTCCACTAAGAGTTTTTGAAATGAAAAACTTATCCATCATACTAAATAAAAAATTTTACACAAAATCTTCCTACAGTATGCTGCCAAAAACATCATTAGTAGAAAAAGGGAAGAAACAAAGAAAGTATAAACAAACCAGAAAATCTTTTTTATATAAGCGAAAACAAAGCTATGTCATATGGCTGTGGGTGCAGTGTAAACATGGGAAGGTTGCACAGTTATGCTGTATGGGTGTGGGACGGTGGGTGCAATGCAAACACAGGAGTATAGGTTTGTAGACAACTTGGGTGCACATGCAGATACATGCACACATGCACACTCACACACAAAGATATACACGCAGGTCATTTCTGGCAAATTTGACCTAGTCAATGCCTTTGCGTACCATAATCCATTTGCTAAGAACATATGGAATTGAAAATGGTTATTTTATGTTTATATGGCACTGCCACGTACTCTCTAGAAGCTCGGCACAAGGGATGACTTTTTGGCTCCAAATGAGTCAAAACCTTAGTCAGAAAATGTAGATGGAACAGGTACATTGGCCTTTTCGAAGTTTCCATGTGAATATCAAAAAAGTGAACTTCAAAGGCAAAATTAGGTGAGTCTAACCTCTCTATCGACCAGCTGAAGCTACAAGATCATTTTCTGTCATCATAGAACCTTCAAGCTTCTAAGTCCCTTGCCCCTGTTTGATAACTAGGAAAGAGTTTTGCCTTTGGGAAACCTTTCCCAAATGTGGTCATCCCACGCAAGATACCATCAGCTTCCATATGAAGGAGTTTTGCGTTTTGGCAAAAACCCTTTTGCCAAAAAACCTTGTCCCTGGGATAAAGTTTTGCCAAGGCCTTAACACAGGTTATTGAGACTTACAGGTTATTGAGACTTCAACAGCAGTTAGGGGTCGAAGTGGGCACAACAATGGCAATGAGACTGCAAAAGCAAGCCTCCCTCTGCCAGGTTGAAAACCATCACCAGCATCTGCCGGAGGTTAAAGAGCACCAGCTTCCCTCCATCTGCCAGAAGTGGAAAAGCACTAGAGGCATCTGCTGGAGATTATGGACACCAGCTTCCCTCTATGTTTCAGAGGTTGAAAGTTGCACTGCAAGGCACGGGGTTTCCCTCTCTCATCAGTGGGCTTCCCATCCACTCTCTTTTCTCACTCGTCCCATGTTGTTGGCAGTGAAATACAAGAAATATTATTTTGTTTGGTTTTGTATATGCTGTTCTGTTCCTGTTTTTCTAGGATCCCTTCTTCACTCTTGGCAGCATGAATTCAATTCTCAAAAGTGGCTCCCACAGCAATTTGATTCATTTGAAAGCTGCTTGCTTCTGATTTTGCAGAAGACCATACACCCACATTCCTATCAAGTTAGTTTTGTGTGTCATAATAAAATCTAACTCCTACCAACGCAAACTCAAAAAAAAAAAAGAAAAGAAAAGAAAAACCTACCAAACAACTTCCATTTGCTTTTTGCAGAGTCGCAGACCATTCTAGCACAAATATGTGGTCCAGTTAGGAGATTGGAAGTTTTAAGAGGCACTGGCCATCAACAGGGGGCTAGCTCTAGGAGAAGTCATGCTGGGGATGAGAAGGGAGGAGCAAGGGGCTCCTACTGGACCTTGCAAAACTTGTTCTTATCAATCGAACATGGTAAAACTCTTGAAAAAGTTTGCCTGGAAAAACTTTTGCATTGAATCAAACAGGCCATTATGTTAATGAGGTGTTCCAATTTACCTTCTCCAGTATAATAGATTCAGACTCCTGTAGTTTTCTACGTCCAATGACAGCAGCAACTGTTCCTTCTTCTATTGCATCTGCATCATCAAACGCAAAATCTGTCTGCAAAATTATTAACCAAACATGACTTACAATTATAAGACTAATTAAACATACTAATAAGCAAATAATTCTGGAAATTGCTGTAAAATATAGTCATCAGTCATCTCATTATAATTGACATTTTGATAGCTAGCTGATATTTTGAGAGGGATATCACAAAAAATTGAAGACTGCGATGAAATTCTCACTATTATTGCAATAACATTTGAATAATCTCAGAGTCTTCATGAAAAGGGAAATTATAGCACTAAGAGATAATGTTGATATTTCTCTTTATATGTTAAAATAATGTTTGGTAGTTTCTTTATATGTTTGTAAGAAAATACAGAGAGCCTATATACTTATAGCTTTTCTGTTGCTGTTTCTTTTATTTGAAGTAAGTGTTCTGTAACAATTAATTTCTGAGAAAGACCACAATGGTAGAGTTTTGATAGAGATATGTTATCATAACAAGCATATACAGCTAAAAGAACAAGCAGGACAGCATGTCATGATTGTAATTCTTCTCACCTCAACTTTCTGTCACAATACCTGTTGGAAGTATTTAATCGTGCAAAAGATATATAAAATTAGTTGGAAGTATTTAATCATGCAATGGAGTGACAATTACGTAAAAGAGGAAACTGAAGCTCTTAGGTATTAATATTTTCCAAGTCTTCGTAATTTCAGCAGCCTAACCATAATATAGATGAGAATCTCCCACCATGTGATATTGTGATGATTGCAACTTTGCTAGGCCACCAGTTGGAGGATTTGATTGGGCGATATTTAGGCATGTGTCGTTGTTAGATATCGGGTATGGGATCAAGTGTTGGGTCCACTGGACTGACCTGATCCACAAATAGGGGGAACGGCCAGAAGACAGGGTTGTCGCAGAAATTATTGGTGTTTCCTTTGGGAGGGAATCACTAATCTGGGATTAGGGACTGGCATGCATGAGTTTCTCAAGGACTGGGCTGGTGAATGTTGGTACTGGTTAGCAGAGGCTAACTATGGTATCAGAGCCAGAACCCAGCAAGCCATTGCTGCCAATGATCATCTATGGGCCCCTTCAACCAGCGGACGAAATTCCAGAAGACTACATGCTTTTGCAGCTTGGATCACAGACTGCAAGGAAAACTAAATTTATTAGGTGTTTTGGGTTTTGGATTGCTTGAAGAGCCACTAACACTCTATCTGCCGCACTTTGCCATCACCATGTCAAAGATTTTCACTCACCAAGTTTATACCACAGATTTTTAAAATTCACAATAGCTGTTGTTAATGCTTTTAAAGATTGTAATGAGAGTTCAGAAAAGGACATACTCTTCAAGACATTGATGGTGAGTTCAAACAAGAAGCGTGCATACTCTTCTCATGACATGGAGAGGGTTGTATTGGGTTTGCAGAAATTGTTCGCAATGGATTCCACAGATTCAGGCAAGTTCTTCTTTAGTAAATGAGCTTTATCTTCTTTTCTGGCTGGCCTTTTCCTCTACGATCTCTACCTCTTGAGGTCTCCAAATCTATTCTTAGAATTGTATCATCTTCATCGTCACATTCATAAGCTCTTCCTCTTCTTCTTCATCTTCTAAAGGCTCATTATAGCCTACATCTGCCTCTTCAATTTATTTCTGTATCCTCTTTTGATGTAAAGCATGAAGCATATCTAAACATTTCTGACGCACATATGGAGGCAAAGGTTTGTTTGGTCCTCCAACACAAGGAGACGCATCTTTGGAGGTCCCTGCCAAATGGTGTTTCATTCTACTAATCCCTCCTAAAAATGTATTCCCGCAAAAGCTATATTTGAGTTTCAAGCGGTTATTCTCCTTCACCCTTTCGCACCATTGCCATGTATGATCCATATCTTCAAAAAAAAAACGAAATCCTATGGTAAACTTAATGAAAAACATTCAAAATCTTTCAATCTACGATTCTACGGTAAAAAACTTATGAATATGAGGTAAAAACAAGAGATTCCATACCTTATAGAGAATAAATCAAGAAAACCCCATTCCTCTCAACGAAAATCAACCACCCACACACAAATCGACCCTTCAATCTTCGATTTCACGGTGAAAATTGATGATCTCCCCTCTTGGACGCACAAACCCCACGTTACAAATGAAGAACCCTCGCACGTTTTAAAGAAAAAGTGAAAAAGAAGGCGTCGGGTGCCTCTTTTTAAAAATTTGCCCGTATCGTGCGATACGGGGCGTATCGCCCCGTATCATACGATAGGGGCCCCGTATCGCACGATACGTGCGATACAGGGCCGATACACCCCCCATTTACGATACGGGGGGTGTACCGTATCGTAAATGGTCATCGATACGATACGTATCGTACGATACGTACAACATTGCCCTGAAGCGGCCCATCTCGTAGGATCCAAGTGGGTCTGTAGACTCTGCACCATTAAATATAAGTCAGATGAAAGTGTGGAAAGATAGAAAGCTTGCTTGGTTGCCAAGGGGTTTAGTCAGAAATATGAGATTGACTACTTGAAAACATTTACTTCTGTTGCAAAGATGAAGACCGTTATAGTTTTTCTCTTTAGCAGTCGTAAAGGAGTGGAAGATGTACCAACTAGATGTTAAGAACGTTTTTCTAAATGGAGACCTCGAGTATGAAGTATATATGTGCATGCCTCCAGGATATGAGGAACTTGGAAAATGTTGCAAGTTGAAGAAAGCCTTGTATGGGCTCAAGCAATCTCCTCAACCGTAGTATGAACAACTCGAACTTGTAATGAGACAACATGGATATCATCAAAGGAATGGGGATCACACTCTCTTTGTAAAGAGAAAGGAGCACGAGGTAACTCTTTTATTGGTATATGTTGATGATATGATTTTCACAGTAATGATGAAGATGAAATAACAAAGTTAAAAAAACTATTGGCTATAGAGTTTGATCTCAAGGACCTTGGCAAGTTGAAATATTTCTTTGGCATTGAAATTGCTAAGTCAGGCACAAGTCTTGTGTTAAATCAAAGAACGTACACTCTAGAGTTATTAAAGAAGACTGAAAAACTCAGGTGTAGACCTGCTTCTACTCCTATAGATGCTGGAAACAAACTTAGCTTTAGAGATAGGGAGCTACGCTGTGAAGAAGCCAAGGAAAGATATCAACGTCTTGTTGAGAAATTGAGAAGTTGATTTATCTTACTCTTACTAGACCTGATATTACCTTTGATGTGATTGTGACAAGCCACCCACAGATGTTCACTTAAAAGCAGTTGATAGGATTTTATGTTACTTGAAAAGGAGTCCTCACAAGGGTCTCTTGTTGGGAAGTTGATTTATCCTACTCTTACTAGACCTTATATATATTACCTTTGTTGTGAATTGTGATGAGCCAGTTTATACATGCAAGCACAGACGTTCACTTAAAAGCAGTTGATAGGATTTTATATTACTTGAAGAGGAGACCCGGCAAAGGTCTCTTGTATGTTAAGCAAGACTCTCTGGAGATTGAAGGTTATTTAGATGCTGACTGGGCAGGATGTACGGATTCTAAGAGGTCCACCTCAGCTTACTGTATTTACTTGAGAGGAAATCTCGTGGTGTAGAGAAGTAAGAGACAAAATGTTTGCTCCAGCTCCAGTGTTGACTGTTGAGGCTGAATATAGGGTTGTGGCCATGGGAGTCTCTGAACTATTGTGGCTGAAAGTGCTATTGTCTAACATCGGAATCAAAACTGATAGTCCAACGACAATCCAGTGTTACATGATAGAACGAAGCATGTAGAGATTGATCATCATTTCATTTGAGAGAGAATTGATGCTAAAGAGCTTGTCTTGCCCTACATGAAGCTCAAAGATCAAACAATTGATGCACTGAACAAGGCCTTGCCATCTACTTTATTAGAGAGAAATGTATCTAAGTTAGTCATGTTTGACCTGTATGCCCAACTTGAGGGGGAGCGTTGAAGTGTTATATTTGTCTTGGTCCGGGTCTGGACCCTATCCGACCCGCAGTCCATGTTGAGTCCTTTTTTATGTAACCCGTGTAACCCTATTTTGCTGAGTTAATAAAAATTAAGGGAGAGGATGACCGGCAGCAAGTGAGCGCCGGAATCATCTCAGCATCATGGTTTTTTCCCTCGTATCGAGGGTTTCCCACGTTATTTTGTGTGTGTTTTACTGTTCCAACATAGGCCATTGCTTGGAAGAGTTTTGCTGCCGGGGCCAAATTCCCTAGGAAAGAAAGCAGTCTTCTTTTCAATGCAGAGAGCTTTGTGACAGATGGCCTCCAAGATGCCCATCAATGCATCCCCCCTAAAGAGAGATTACCACATCCACAGATTGTCCAAGATGCCCAGCATAGGTGGCTGGGAAGATGGACTGTCCTCTAGCCATCTTGAGAATTGATAGACAAAATTTAATAGGAGAAGGATGGACATGGCCATGGGTGTGTTGACTGCATCCGACACAGGTTCAACTTGGCCAAGGGTGTACCTATAACCGTGTCGACACAGGTACATCAGCGAAATAAAGTAACCATGTGACAGATTTTGGCCTGATCTATGTTGGTAATGATACACAATGCACAGCATCCTGCCCCTATTTGTTCACTCATATCTAAAGTTGAAGCAATAACATAGGAACCTCTAAACATAAGCCATGTCTATAAGTTCTGGATAAAAACATCTTGCACGTGCTCTGCCAAGCTGTCCTGAACTGGGATAAGAGTAGAGTCTATGCAAAAGGGACATTACATTTTTTGGATGTCTCCAAGTGGCATTACCTAGCACACAACAAAAACATTAACACAAAATGTCATTATTTTTTTTCTTATATAAATTAAGTTTTTGTAATTTTTTATCGACTAAAAATTTATAGAACTTCATGTCCTACGTCCAAATTGTACTTTACAAGTCAAACTAGTGGAACAACTCATTCCATTCATAAACACTTGTGACATATAAAAGAGGAGTTATTCCAGTCCCATATATAAAGGTTACATTCCTCCACCTATAGATCTTATGTTCTATCAAATTAAAAGATTTCCTTTTATCATTGAATAGATCCCCTAAGGTTGTACTGCTTAGGTTTAAACCGAGGATAGATCATCATCAACAGTATAATGTTGCAAATTGCAATTGTAGACAGCTTCCATGTATAAAAGAGCATATACTAAACCTCTATCAAAAAGGAAAGAGAAAAAGATAATGAAAATACTGTATGAATGTTGTTGTCCAAAGGGACTCCTGCTTTTGCTGCTTCAGTTGCACCGGAGGTAGACCTGCGATATGATGGAACAGGCAAAAAGGCGCATACAAGATTTATAAATATCTGACAGTAGACTAGCATAATATAATAGAAAAAACATTCTTTTGCATGTGCGTAACAGGTAATTAAATTTAGAATTCAAAAACAACCCCACTATTCATGCATATGTATCTTTTTGTACTCCACAGGCAGAAAGCAATATAAAACAAAAGCCATCTGACTACTTCGGCAGCTCCAAAAAGCACCTTCAATATCTTGAGTTTCCAAAATATTTTCCAGGATCCTTGGGCATTCAAATCCTCCTAATTTCAAAGTAATTTTTTATTTTAAGGAATAATCTACTATAAGTATCAAGGTTTTTATCTTTTTTTAACATCTTTTGAGTACTCTATTGGATGCTCAAACAGATGAACCCAAGGGATTAGACACCAGAGTTCAGGTGCCCAACTGTTTGGATTACTGAAATAAGGTGCCCACACATTAGAAAGTAGAAATTTTTTAACGAAGAAAGTTTGGCCACTCAAGTTTTGGTTGGGCACCTAAGCTGCTGATCGAAACCCATTTTAGAAGAATTTTGTTGCACTTTAGCTTGACATATCCAATTAGGGATTGAGTGCCTGCACTTTGGCTTAGACACCTATTGGGATGCATCCAAACAGGTTTAGAGTCTTAGACACATAAAAGCCTACCCAAATTGACACTTACAAATGCCCTACGCCTCCTCTCCCCTTCTTGTTCCCCATTAACCCCCACACGCACCCTCACCCCTCCAACCAAAAAAAAACATCCCCAACCCTCCTCCCTAAACAAATTGTGATTTCCCATCGATTCACCCCTACCTTCTCTTTTTTTCTATTTTCCTTCTCATTTTCATTCCCCTCTCGTTTTTTTCTGCCTATCCCCTGTACTCATTGTTTACCCCTATTTGTCCCCCTTTTTTGCCCATTGTGTCCTTCATTCTACTACTATTTCCCTCTAAACCCATTTTCTCAAAATAAACACGTTGCCTACAGAAGTTTTGCCCAAACTAAGGGGTGCTACTGCTACTAAACTGGGGAGGATTCTGTTAATTTCCAGATTAAGTATAATTTCTCCCCTATTTTGTCTGCATACTTGAACTTCTACAACTACCTGCCACCTGAAAAGACCTATTACTTTCTCCCTCAATTTTTGTCTACATATTTTGAATTTCTGCAACTACCTGCGACATGAGAACACCTATCAAACATTCTTATTTTGCCTTCTCTAATATAATATTTTTTCTGGCATAGATGTTCCTTTGTTCTTCTTAGAGACCAAAGACCCCTTGAAACTATTAGTTGACAATGATCGAAGGAACCCAAAAAAACTTACATTCCCATTAACCCTATTCTCCTTGTTGAATTAGAAGAGTTTATGTTTCAAGGTGGTTCTTTGCAATATTTAATAGTTAGGAGGTCTCTTTAAACATTCCTCTATTTTTTGTTGATGTCGTTGTAAATCTCTCTTCAACCCTAATCTCTTTATTATGGAGATTAGGGTTAATGAATGAAGTTACATTATCTCTCTCTAAGGCTGCCGGCTGTAACATGGTATCAGAGCCGGCGATCTCCACCCTTCTCCGCTGGCGGCTGTCATAATTTTCCGGCGACCCCTTCTCCACTTCCTCTCCCATCTCTTCCCACTTCTTCTCTTCCTCTATCCTTCCTTTCTCTCTTCTCTCTGCTGATCGAAAGATAGTGAAGCAGCGTGAAAGGGGAACCTAATCACATGTGAAAGGTATTTGTGATTAGGTCCCCAACGTGGATGTAGTGGAGCGTAAGCAACTGCGTGGGAGTTGCAGTAGAAAGTTGTAAGTCAGATCTAGCTTCATGGATGAATAGCAGCACATGGACTCCATTATTATTCAGATCTAGGCTCATGGGAAGCGTAGCTGCATGTGGATTCAGTTCAGATCTGGGCTCGTGGAAGATTACATGCACTCAACATAAATACACTTTAGATTTATTAGAGAAGGCTCCCATGCAGATTGCAAACCACTTGCCAACTTTAGCGTTCTTAACTAGAAATTAA
This sequence comes from Nymphaea colorata, assembly GCF_008831285.2. Lineage (NCBI taxonomy): Eukaryota > Viridiplantae > Streptophyta > Magnoliopsida > Nymphaeales > Nymphaeaceae > Nymphaea > Nymphaea colorata. The sequence goes on along the minus strand of NC_045148.1, from coordinate 2,634,665 downwards.
GCCAGCAAGACATGCGCATGTTTCACGGCCCCACAAAGGCACAAAGTATCATAGTATCATAAAGGATGCTAAGGTCTCTCACTTTTACGTGCATTAACATTAAATCATAGTCACCAAAAACGCATTTTCCTCCAAAAAATGCAAAAAAAGTGTGATAAACAAATTATCCATTTAAAACATTTTTAAAAAAACGTTTTTTTAAAACATTAAGTTGAAAAAAATGTGAAAACCGGGAAAAAACATGTTTTTCATGTTTTCTTTGCTTTTTTTCCATTTTTCCATTTTATTCATTTTTTTACATTTTTTAATGTCAAACCCTTTTTTTTTCATTTTCTAATTTCATTTGTTGCAAATCCATTTATTTTTTTATGTTTGCGTTATTAGTTTCTCTCATTTTTATTTTTTATTTTTTTTTAAATTTTACCATATTTTTCTCATATTTTTCCCTTTTTTTCAAGCTTACCATATTATACCAAAGAGAAACCTTTGCCATTTAAAACCCAAGAAAGTTCTTTGTGACTATGCATTAAATATACTGTGCATGCTTTTGAAACCGGGAATATGGATGTGGTGAAGAGAATATTAAGATATTTGAAGAGCAGTGTTGGAGATAGAATATTAGGATATTTGAGGAACAATGTTGGAGACAGTCTCATACATACTTAATGGAACTCTATGCAGTCTTTTCATGATCTCTCCATTTGTAGAGATGCAGACTGGCTGTGGCTGGAGACCAAACAGAAAACTCAATATGAGTACATTGTGTTTTATTGGTATGAGTACATTGTGTTTTATTGGTATGAGTACATTGTGCTTTATTGGCCCTAATTTTGTCTCTAAAAATAAGTAATTGCCAGATCTAGTATAGAAGAATATAAAGCAGTGGCAGCAACTACTGCAGAAAGGACTTACGTTAAACATCTATTTCAACCATTGTCACAGAAAATGTGTTTTATTCGAAAAAGACATGAAAAAAAACGTTTAAAACAAATCAGAAAAAAAAAACGTTTTCTGAAAAAAAAACACCAAAATGAAAAAAGACTGAGAAAAAATGTATATTAATAACATTTTTTCCTCATTCTATTTGCATTTTTCGTTTTTTTTTTGTTTTTTTCATTTTTTTCATTTTTTTTTACATTTTTTAAGTACCAAATTTTTATTTTCATATTTTTCACATTTTAATTTTAGCTTTTTAACTTAAAACTTGCCGAGCTTTTCCCAAGATTTTCAACTTTGTTGAATTATACCTGAGACAAACCTCACCATTTTTTACCAAAAAACAAAATTTGTGACAATGATTTCAATCAATTACTAGATGTTGTCGCTTATGTGATAACCATTTGCTACCAGATTTCGTTCCACACCATCCAGCAAAGTTAGACTAAGCATTGAGATTGACCAGCACCTCACTAGGTACAAAGTTGAAGACAGAGATTGTACGCTGCTTTATTTTTTATTCGATTGAATGATGAGATTGCTGATTTGTTTACCAAGGGGCTCATAAAGAACAAGTTTTGGTTTATAGAAGGCAAGTTGTCCATGGCAATGTTATCACTGCCGTATCGTATCGTGTATCGGTCGGGCCGACCTATACGCTGTATCGTAACGTAGCGTAAATGTATCGTAACGTATCGTAAAATTAATTTTTTAATTTGTAAAAAATATTAAAAATTTATAAAAAATAGAAAAAAATCAGAAAAAATCTAAAAAAATCCGAAAAAACTAGTAAAAATCAGAAAAATTCAAGAAAAATGTATTTAAAGTAAAGGAACATTCATCATTCATGTATATGAACTATGAAGTATGAGGTATGCATATGAACAAGACATTCCAAAATAAGAAATCAAACATTCAAAAAACAAAATAACATACTAAACAACCTAAGAGTATTCAATTACATCACAATTCATAAGTTCAGAAGTCAAAACTCAGAACATATTGACATAGTTTTCAAAACTCAAAACAAAAAGCATCGTCAATCGTCATTTGCATCATCATCTTCATTCTTCATCATCATCTTCATTTTCTTCAATAACTTCTTCTTCTATCCCCTCTGTTGCAAATGGAATGTCACCAACATTCCATTGCTCCGACCCAACCTCTCCTTCTTCAACAATCTCTGCTGCTCCTTCAACATTCAAAAAATCAAGATCGTCCTCATCAAGTATTGCAGCTGGTTCTTCTTCAACCCAAGAATCTAATATATCAAAATGGTCAATGAAGATAGGATCATATTGATTGTGATGCTTCCTCGTAGATGTTGTTTCTAGTTGCCTAACAAGAGAAAAAATTAACAAATTGTTAGAGATTAAAATATATATCAGAATTTGATATTCTTGTATAACAAAACAAATGTTTACCTTTGTCTCAACTTCATATTATAACGAACATAAACAAGGTCATTCAACCTTTTATGTTCCAGCCTATTCCTCTTCTTACTATGGATGTGCTGAAATACACTCCAATTTCTTTCACATCCAGTTGCACTACTTGTTTGACTGAGGATTCTAATTGCAAGCTTCCTTAATTCTGGGCAATCAGGCCCAAACCTTTCCCACCACAAATCTAATAACAGATGGAAAGTAAAAATGTTGTCAGCAATAAATATATGAGAAGGTAGAATAAAAGTTAAACAACAAAAACTAAAAGTATAAAGTTTCTTTTTCTAATACCTGGATGCATAGTTGTCCTGCATCGAACTGCTGTGTCTCTCGCCATGGTACCAGAAGCCGTATCATATTTGTTGATCGACATATGGATAGCGTCTTGTTCTTTACTGTCACTTACTAACACATCAATGCAATCCAACATGCCATACTCGACCTCTCTGTCCTTCTTAAAAGTGGGAAGATATCTAATAGCAGGATTTAGGTAGTAGGCTGCTGCATGAAGTGGGCGATGAAGTTGTCCAGACCACCTTTCATCTATAATCTTCCATATAGGCATGTACAACTTCTTTTTTCCCTTCATATTATCTCTAATGGCCTCCTTGGCTCTATCCATAGACTCGTATAAATATCCAATAGAAGGTCTATCTTCACTATCAACTAAACTGAGGACTTTCACTAGAGGTACACAAATCTTCAATAAGTGCACACATGATTCCCAAAAGTCAACATCGAAGATGGTATCCACAACTGTCGTAGCCTTTCTTTTATAGGCATGTGGATATGCAGCCCAATCATCACTTGAAAACATCTGCCTGAGAGAAGTTCTTTGCTTGACTATACCCTGCACAGTCAAAACATTTGTAGCAAACCGTGTTTGTGCAGGTCGAATCAATTCAGCCCCATTTGTGAATTTCCTCATCAAATTCAAGACATAAGCATGATTGTAAATAAACTTCGTGATTTCTTGGCATCTGTGAACTGTCAACTTCATATCATCCCTTTCACCAAGATCCTGAAGCATAAGATTTACACAGTGAGCAGCACATGGACTCCAATAAAATGTCCCATATCGTGCTGCTAACATTTCACCTGCAGCTTTATAATTTGCTGCATTATCAGTGATAAATTGTACGACATTTTCAGGCCCAACTTCTTCTATAACTTTATCAAAAATCCCAAACAACACATCAGCAGTCTTAGGAGTATCAGACAAATCAACAGATTTTAAGAACATAGTACCAAGAGGGCAATATACAAGGAAGTTTACCAATGTTCTGTTCTTGATGTTTGTCCACCCATCTGCCATTACACTGCATCCTGTAGCTTTCCAGCTCAATTTTAGTTCATCACAATATGTCTTCACATCTCTAACTATATTGTTGAGAATTTTACCTCGCAATTTATGAAAAGAGGGCATTTTATACCCTCGCCCTACACTAGCAATCGCATCTGCTATAGGCTGATAATGATAAGAGTTTGCTGCATTGAAGGGAATGGATGCATCATAGAACCACCTTCCTATGGTTTCATCTGCTGCTTCAATAGTATCCTTTGATTGCATGGCTATACGAATCTCAGGCTGAGCACCAGCAACAGTATAATTGGGAAAAAAATTCTTGATCGAACCAGACATATTGCTCGACTTCATAGTAGGTACTCTACCACCACCAGTACGACCCTGACTTCTGCCACGTCCTCGTGAAACTGAACTTACACTTGCACCTCTTCTTTTTCTGGTTGCAGAAGAACCACCACCATGCATGATGCCTTTCCCTTTAGTTGTTTCCAAACTGACACCAACATCTTCTTGTTCAAGTTGAACATCTTCACCTTCACTTTCTTCTCCTTCATGTGGGTCCCCATATCCTTCCTCCGCATCTTCCATGTCCTTTTCAATCCTACTTGCTTTCACTGCATCAAGAAGTTGCTGACACTGGTGCTTTACATACGCTGGCAATGGGATCTCTTGGGAGCCATTGCAAGCAGCCACATCGCTGTGTGTACCAGCTATATGGTGTTTAAAGCGAGAAATCCCTCCTGATATGATTTGCTTACAATAATTGCACTTAACTCTTAATCTATTTTTGGGATTCACCCTTGTACACCACTGCCATGCAGGATCCGACATTATATCTTTACAAAACAAGTAAAAACATACAAATAAATGTAGGAAATAAGAGAAATGAACGATTCAACGGCAAAAATGAGTTATTTCTTACCTTCTTGGTGTTAAAAACCAAAAAACCCTCTTTCTCCAAGCTTCCCACCGTCCCAAGACTCCCCACAACGAGGAATGAAGCTTCTTCACCGGCAAATCTTGATGCAATGGAGAAAATCTCTCCATCCCACGTCTCTGGCAGCGTTGAGAAACAAGAAGAGAGAGAGAGAGGAGCGTCGGTTTGAGAATAAGAAGCAAAAAAGGGGCCCGACGGCCCCTTTTTTAATTTTACTCCCGTATCGTGCGATACGGGGGTGTATCGCACGTATCGTGCGATACGCCCACCGTATCGCACGATACGTGCGATACGCGTACGATACATACGCGTATCGTATTGATTAGGTGTACCGTATCGAAAATGATGATACGGACGATACGTATCGTACGATACGCGTCCGTATCGTACGATACGGATAACATTGGTCCATGGTTCATAACCATCCACAACTTGTGTGGAATGTAAATAGACGTGCATAATATTTGTTTTAATTGTTGGTTTTATTATTTCTAATTTGAATATAAATCCCATTTGATGCATATATTATATGTACATTTTTGTAAATATCCTGGTCTCATAAGGATAGTATTTTACTTTACTGATTAGGGGATTATAAATAATAACACGGTCATTATCCCTCTCATTAAAGACGTATGATATTCTGGGATAATTTCTTCCTACCCTCTTCTTTTCTTGCTGTGAACATATTTTGGAGTTTTATCACACCGAATGAGTATGTACCTTGCATATACACTTATATTATTTGCCATTGTCATGAAACTTTGTAATCCTATCTCCTGCTCTGTGCTGGAGAAGGTCCTGTGGTTTGAACTCTATACTTGGAAGAATTTTTCTGGAATAAGTTTCCAGATCTCATAATACTTCCAACTTTCAACCTGAATTTATATCATGAATTTATCACAGTTCATAGCCGTCATGAGGTAAAGCCTTAATTTTGCCTGTTTGCATAACCATAAACATCTATTTCCAACAACTTGGCACATTTTTACTTGTGCAAAGTGTCTGACAAAAATTTCTAACTTTACATGCTTAAATGACGCTCTTCATTCCCTTTTCACACATATTCTTCAATATTGAAGAAAACCAGTATTCACAAGTTCACTATAAAAAGGAAAGGACAAATTTGAAATATCTTCGCAGCCAAACATCATTGATTTATGCACTCTATTTCATCAAAAAATGACGGACATTGATAATATCATTTTGGGGGTTTTTAACAGTGACATTTTTCTCAAGTATTTTTTGGTAAAGTTGCTTTCTTTGGAAAAAAAATTGGGGAAAATCTGGGAGATTTTTAAAAGAATGGACAAAATCCAAAATATTAGGTAAAAATAAAAAAAATTGAGAAATTAATAAGGAGACATAAAAAAATATCTAGATGCACTGATAGGCATCATACTGCATTTAGAAAGTCACATTAAAAACCTAAAACAAGAGGAAATAAAACACTGCAACAGAAGTTGAAAAAAAAGAAAACAAAAAATTGAAATATATATGTGCATGTGTGTGTTGCCTCCTCCCAGTAACATTGCACAGTCGCTTCTCACGTTTCAAAATCAAAACAAAGTGAAAGTCACAGATTAAAAGCACACAGATTAAAAGTCATCAAAATCAAGTGTCGACAATGCCCTCATTTCACCATACAAACAAAACCCACGAAAAAATCAAGAAAAGATCATGATAAAAATGTGATAAATTGATTTTGATGTCGTTTCAAAATACCGTATCGTTTTAATTTTTTTCATTAAGATCATGAGATTTGTTGCTATAATCAAATCTGTCTGCATTACAAGTTTAAGCTAAATTTAAATGCTGAAAGGTTTTCCCTCTACCTCAAATGCATTTCATCTTGAGGTTGCAGATGCATAGACAAAACAAAGTGAAACATGAGGAATTCGAGAAACTCACATTGGAACTCCCACTATGTCCTTCAAATTTCCAACTTTAAGCTGCTGACCCAATTCTTTTATGATCAATGTGGAAGCACGGCCGGTTCCTAATCCCACCACCATTCCACTTTTTACATAAGTATTCACCTATAAAATTCTCCAAGTCAGGCATCTTAAAGAGCATAAGGAATGACACAACAAATCTAAGATCACTGATACTTTGATATGAGCCACTCAAAGGATTATATTACTTAAGTGGGTGTTTGATACATATAGCCCTATAAGAACCAGGTTTCATGCACTGATGCAAGGCATTCTGACAGGAAGGCCGATCCCAAACAAGTGGGAAATGACTTGTTTTGGTTAAAAAATAAGGATGTAATCATGCAAATTTATGATGTGGACTCCAAATCCAATTTTCTAAGTCTGTTAGAGTCAATACTTAGGTTACATACATGGGAATGGCTTGATGATAATCTTTTGTTCAAGAAATTTTGCAGAAAATGATACTATACGTACCTATAAATAATTAGCTAAATAGTATCTTTGTTTTGTTTTGTGACACTTGTGTCATGTCTAAACAAAGTAGGCTACAAGGGGACATGCTTGAGTCAGCTTTTAGGCTGAGCCTTATGGCATTAATGAGAAAAACCATTCACACGCCCCTGGATCAACTACAAAATGAGGATTCACAAAAGGTATATGCGTGAAACAGTTGTTTTCTCCAAAACTGTTGAAAATCAACATAAGTTACACAGGCTGTGTGATGCAAATATGGCCGCTTTCTTTCAGGAGGTGTCCGCAAATACCTACTCCCAAATTCAAGGAACCATTTGTGCCAAGGGGAAGTGTTGGACTTGATTTCCTGGAGGAAGGTTTTGCAGGGCATGCCTTTTGGCTACTTCGTAGGATGCCAAAATGCCCTTTTAAGCAATATTAATTATTTATGCATTTTGTTCGTAGACCCAAGAAATTGATCAAATGAGATCAATAGCTTAAAGGACAGGCACCCCCAACTTACTGTAAAACCCCTGCGTCAACAAAACTACTATACCAGCATGAAATGTGGGAACTTTTTCAGGTGACCGAATTGAAGCAGGGCAGGGATATAATCGGAATTATTCCTAGCTAATGATTTACAGGCATTCTGTAAGTTCAAATATGTGAAGTAAACTGGAAAAAAAAGTGCGCGAGATCTTGTGTGCACCGCGAACAGCTTTCAACACACATGAGACGGTGAGGATCTGTATCAATTTGATTCTCTTTGAGTTCATCATTATATTGACTTCATTCTATTTTCAGGAGGTGCTTTTGATTGACACCCAGGAAATAGGCCCCTGCAGATGATCGCTTATTTGTTCCGGCAACATCCACGACAACATTCGTAAGCAGTTTATTCATGGGTGCCCACAAGATTCATAACTTCATATCAAAAATCAAATTTTCACCGCTGTTAAAATGTTGGCTCAAAACAAAATGAGGCATGTACTCCATACACCTAACGCACATGCCAAACTAAAAACACAACCTAATAAATATAAACAAGAAACTATTGGCACGTCTTGTTTCCCCGCGGCAAAGCTAGAGAACTAACCAATTGAACAGAAAGCAACAAAGCAATAAGGTAAAACGAATACGTACGGCATGTTTGGCCGCTTCCAGCACGTGGGGATCATCGGACATGCATGCTGAAACCATCGAATAGTTTGTCCTAGTTCCCTTGAAACTTTTCCGGCATGAATTGCTCGTCCCCTGGACGTGAATGGATAGCGAGACTCGCAGTAGAGTAGAGGCCATTGGTTTCTCCGTCCCGCCGTGGCCCCTTTACCCGTCGCTTGTGATAAGGAACTTTGAACCATGCAAAGTGGAGCACATGCAAGCCAGTTAGTTTGGGCGGGACGGGTGTCAAAGGGTCGGACATTGAGGTACAAACGTAAATTCACATCGGTATGCACTGGGCCGAGATACTGGCCGATTAGGGCATGGGCTTGGGGCTGAGCGTTTGGCCTGGCCTTGTTCGATCAATAATTTATTTAAAACATTATTTATTTAAAATTATATATTTTGTTATAATTAATTGTATTTCCATTGAGTATAGTATTCGTTTGTGTAAGTAGTTAGTTATCCCGTTCAAGTCAAGTTCTTTTTGCTATTTTTTTATTATTTTATTGTATTTGTTATTAGGGGTGAACACGAGCCTAGTCGAGCCCGAGTTCAGCCAGTTCGAGCTCGGTTCAACTAATGAAACCCTGATCTCGAGCTCGGCTCGAGCTCGAGAATAGCTCGATAGAAGCAGTTTGAGCTCGACTCGGCAGTTATGTGTTGAGCTCGAGCTCGACTCGATTAAGGTTCGATAAACTAGTTTGAATATATGGACTATTACTTTGCCATAAATCGAGTTCGACTTGATTAAGGCTCAGCAAATTTGAATGAGCTTTTGTAAAAACTTGCATAATTAATTAAGGTCAATATACTATCGTAGGACAGCTTAACATCAAACTTGAATGAGCTTTTTTTGTTGGAGTGTGCAATTAGGTATACTTCATATATCATTAGTAATAGGACCGCTTAATGTTGAAAAAGTAGTGGAATGAACTGACCCGACAGACTCTAGCCGATCTTTTTTCGGATCATTCTATTTACAAAGTTTGAGGCTAATAGCAGTTTGCTTGCATCAATTTATAATGCAGTCATCAAGCTAGCATATAATAATATCAACCACCATCAAATTAGTTGTAACTCAGTGAAACAAACCATCTACAAAATAATTATGAATTGAGTGAAAAAAGAAAGTAGCATATAGGTACTAGCGGTGGCAGAATCAATGTCAAATTAAAAGCTAAAAATTATTGCAGTCATTATTCTAACAATGTAAAACGTAAGAACTAATCAATAAAATAGCCCTTAATATAGCAAATCAATAATTTTTGTGCATATGATATAGTTATTGAATATGAATATGCAATTACCACCATTGTCATTAGCAATTCAGACAATTTAGATCAAAGACAATTAAGATCAAAGACTTCCATCAATTAGCTAATCTTTGTTTTCATTCACAAAACTAAACTTCAAAATAATATATTATGTGCAACATTGACCAATACTATTTTCATCAAAGTAAATAACATCATAATAACACGAGATCAACAACATGTGTATCATTCAAACAATATCGAACAACAACGGTTGATACTATCAAGTCCACATCCCTGTGCTGAGTCTGCAAGCCTTTATAAAAAAACTATTGTTCCCATTAACAAAATGAACCCATTTGGATATGTTTAACTTGTGAAAACATGATAGAATATTGTGGTTGCCAAGTGTGAGACCTACAAAATAATGTGGTTGTCAAAATTTTGATGTCCATTGCTCTTACACATTATGTCTTCATCAGACCTACAAAACAATGTAATAAATCATAATTACAAAAATGAATAACCTATATATATATATATATATATATATAAGTAATGGAATTAACACCCTTTAAGAGAGAGCTGCTTCGAGCCTGCAAACTATGATTCCCTTTAACAAAATGAACCCATTTAGATATTTCTGTCTTGTGAAAACTTGATAACAAGTTTTCAAATTAAAGATCTCTTCCACAAACAAATCATAGTGCAACAAGTATAAGACCTACGAAACAATGTGGTTGCCAAAATTTTGATGTCTATTGCTCTTACACGCTGTCTTCATGAGACTTACAAAAGAAGGTAACAAATCATAATCACAATAATTAATAATTATACCATATTATTTTCAAGAATGTAAACAACATAATAGACATACCAAAAATGAATTATAAGATCAACTTGAATCATTCTAATGATATATATTCACTTGATTCATCCTCAATCTGAAAGAAATGTATATAGTCAATTAACAAACAATTCATAAAATATTTAATGAATACTTCAAGACATACTTATTTTTGTTAACACTTCATGCATTTGATCACCATCATTCTTTACTCAGTTACCCAAACAGACCAAAGCTTCAATTGTTCTCGGTATCAATGAACTACGACTATCATTAAGAATCCAACCTCCTGTACTAAAAGTTTTTCTGAAGTAACATAAGTTATTGGAATTGACAACTAATCATGTGTTATTTGTGAAAAAAATCGATACTTGGATTCCTTATCCTTCCACCGTTGCAAAATATCAAAAGAATCATCATCATTATCATCATGCTTAATCAATCTATCCATCAAATATGTGCCTATCTCAGATTTGATGACCTGAAAAGCAACATTCTCAGCTTTACCTAAGAAATTAAAAAATAGTTTTCTTCCACCATGTGGTGTGTCTCTAGTTTCTCGACCTTGAATACTAGAGGAATTAGTTGATATGGTAGAAGTATTGGTATCCACTTCATTTCTTTGAACATAAATTTTATAAACATCTTGTAAAGATTGTTTTACACGTGGATCCTATATAGATGCAATAGTCATTAACAAGTTACAGGATTTCTAATTTTTATCAAATTTTTCTTCCATTTTCATTGTTATTGTCTTTATAAATCTGCCTTCATTTTCAACTTTTTCCTGCAATATTTCTTGACCTCTTCAAATTTCAATAAAAAAACAAGTTTGTTGTTACATAAGACGACCCAGAAAATAAGGTGGAGACATCATGAAAAACTTGAAAAAAATCACATATCATTGCTATTTTTTCTCAATCCTCAAGTCCAAGCGACCATATCAAGCCTAGGTCTTCTATGCTATCTTGAAAAACATTTTTATATGGAGAAATTGTTTCCAACATAAAATATGTCAAATTTCATCAAGTGGATACAGAGACATCATGAAAATCACATATCATTGCTATTTTTTCGCAATCCTCAAGTCCAAGCAACCATATCAAGTCTAGGTCTTCCGTGTTATATCTTGCAAAAGCATTTTTATATGCAAAAGTTGTTTCCAACATAAAATATGTCAAATTTCATCGAGTGGATACATCTAACACTAACTTCTTTGTCGTTGAAATTTTCAACTCTCTAGCTCCAACTACAAAATCATAAATTTTGAGGATGAACCATTGATATATTTTAATGCATATCTAATGCTAATGATTTCATCTTTAATGGCACTCAACTCGTCTTATACCATTAGATTCAAAATATATGCACAACATCGCATCTGAAAAAATTTACTTTCATAATACAAGTTGATGTCGTTTTTTTCCATGTTCTCTTTTAATTTTCTAACAAGAACATCATTGGATGAAGCGTTGTCAACTATAATAGATATTATTTTCTTTTAAATCTCTTAATCTTCAAGATGCTTAGTAATTATACTTGCTAAGACTAACCCAGTATGAGGTGGCTCAACTTTAGTAAAGTTAATGATACAATGCTGCATATTCCACTCTTTATCAATGAAATGCATTGTTAATGTCATATATCCAAGTTGTTAGTTTGATGTCTACATATCTATAGTCAAAGCAAATTTATTACATCTTCTTTTAATGTCCATATATCAACACCCTTCAAAACTTCTTTTAATTTCTTCTTTTCATCTTCATACAAATTTATTACATCTCTCTTAACTGTCATTCTTGAAACTGGCACCCTCTTGGGAAAACCAAGTCTAAGAAAGAACCTAAACCAACAATTACCACCATAGAAAAAGCGTACTCTCCAGTTGCCACTATTTTTGCGATTATCTCTCTTATTGATTGAGCATCGATGTTGGAACCCATTTCTATAAGCTTCTTCATGACATCTGATGTCTCTCCTGATTTAAAACTTAAAACTGCTTGCTTTTTGTTAGCAAAACGTGTCAAACATTTGTGCCTTCTCATTGATGATGTAGATCCACCTATACTTATCATAAATAGTGTACTGAAGTACTTACATTTTCTTTTTTCACACTATTTATTATTACCTCGTCAAAATCATTCCATACTATAGAAATCTTTGCTCTTGATCTTTTTGCACCACTTACAAGTGCTTCATGAGCATCTATTGAAACTCCTTCTTTTCTGTGTCTTGCAAATCCAGATGAGTTTCATTAGAGGAATGTACTCTAATTGGGACATTTGTTGAGATTTGTCTCAAAAAACATGCTTGCTTGCCCTTCTTAATGATATTTCTTTCTCAATTTGTTATTCTTCAAATAAGTAATTTTTCCTTCTACTCAAGCTATTCTTTTATTTGAACAAGAAATTTGTGTTAAAGATCTTTACAAAATCTGAAAGCAAGAATCACATAAGTAATAAGGATGCATCCAGAAGAGCACCAATGACTGGAATAAAGGAATCTATTGGTCCAAACTTGGACAGGGAGCTGTCTAGTCAGATTTAGTTCAATAAGTAGTCGCCCAAACATGATGAGCTTAATTGGAAGCTGAGCTGGGTAGTTATTTTGCTGGTCTTTGCACTGAGCAGCAGGCCCACTAAAGTTGGGAGTCTCTTGGAAGCAACTGTAGAGGACAGCAAGGTTGCAGGGCCAAACTAGAAGATGGCACCAGACTTATTGCTACAAATTGGCAACTTGACAGCAAGAGATCGCTGGTCCAGGCTTGAAGGTAGTGGCAAATTGCTGATTAGGGTCAATCAACACTATGATTTGAAGCTACAAATAGTAAGGGAGCCATTGTTGATTGAGAGCAGCAACGAGCTGCCATATGGAGGAACATGAGTAGTTCAACCTTGAAATAATAAGGCAGCTGTACTGTGGGGAGTATGTATGCAAATTGTAGCAGCAAAGAACCAGTCTGGGCCTACAGAATGGTGGGGCTATAGCAAGGCAGCTAGGGAATTGCTAATCTACCGGACTAAGGTTGAAAGTAAGGAACATATGATTTGATGGCAGCAGACCCACAGTCAAAGGTGTACAAACAGAAAATGAGTTGCTGTTTGAGGGTAGTAGAGAACTCCTATTTTTTAAGGCAACATGGTGCTGTGTGTTTGTTCAAGAATATAACAGAAAATTGAGCTTAAAAGCTGGTTAGTAAAATTACTAGCATAAAAAGAAATGTGGCAAAGCTGGAGAGGACGATTGTGTAGTGGATGAAAGAAGATGTTCTACAAGAAGTGGGCACAGGTTAGGAGTTGTGCTTTGAAGGTACTTGATTGAGGAGCAGCTAGCTGGAACATTGTTTGCTGTAGGTGAAGGCAGATTGAAGTCACGTTCAGTTGAAGACTGACACTTGCTGGTGCAAGTTGAAGATTAGAGCAGTTGACAAGCTGCTGGAGTGAAAGGGGGGGGCAGACTACCGAACTATATCGGCCAAGGAGAGATGGAGTTGACTGCATCTACTGATTGTGACTAGTTGACATGAGAGCCCAACTGGAAGGGAAGATACAAACTGGGCTCACAGCTATTGTGGATGGCAGCTGATTGAAGCTGAGATTGTGAAAATAGATGCAGGTTGGTGTTGTGTTGGTTGAAGAGCTATAGTCTGATGATGCAGCTTGAAGTTACAGTTGGCTAGAGCTGTTGCATAAGAGGCTGGCTGCAAGCAAACCTGAAAATTCTCAGTAAGAGGCATAGCAAGTTCACCGTTGTTCTTAAAATTGACTCGAGCAAGAATGGCCACAACCATCCGACTGTTTCTGGAACCTATCAACTACAAGTTGACCAAGAAACCAACTAGCAACTCTCAGATAAACATGAAGGACTCCATTGTACTCCATTGTACTATAACTGAGTCATGTCATTCTTCAATTTCAATACAAAGCATTGCAGGAGAACAATTATAGGAAGACCCTCTTGATTCTGGAAAAATAAGTGAATGAGCTGATAAAAAATCTAAGGCAAAAATGAATGTTATTCTACCATGAGTACAACCTGAAAAAAACTAAATGATGCAATTAGCATAGACTACGAGGAGAACATCTCTCTCCATAGCTACAAATTGTGATCAGGCTGCTTTGTTCTCACACAAACAGAAAGCTGATACAGCCATACAGGTCAAGCCAAGAAAGAAAATGGTCGCGTAGATGCTTAAAAAGTTTATTAGTCGTCATGAGCCTTCAAAGATATGGAGGGTATCCTCATGAATTCTTCTATCAGTTGAAAAGGGAAAATAGTTCTACATTGTCTATGTTGTGGTTTACATTAAGACAGAAGATAATAAAGAGAGGAAGAGAAAAGAAAGAAGGGATATGAGAGAAAGGACATGAGAGAATGGCCAAGAGAGACAGAGTTCAGAAAGAGAGAAAGTTGGACGGAGAATTCTGTTCTCATGAGACTCCTAATCTTGTCTCAACTAGAGATTAGGGTTAAAACAAAAATAATAGTAAGGTATACACAATTTGATTTTTAACACACTAACATGTATTAACGGATGAAGACCATGTTCTTAAAACCAAAATTCTACATCATCAAAATAACCATAACTCATTGATATTGAGGTGTTGTTTTCAGCTTCTATATCATCTTTAAAGAAAAATGAGATGTTTTTATTTAATTTGTATTGCATGGTCATGTTGATATTGTTCCAAAGTGAATATGGAAAATTAGATCAGCTATGCTTAGTGGCATCAACAGATAAGATGGATCAAATTAATCCACATGACAGATCTGTCATTACACACCTCTTTTATGACCTAATGAATATTTCTGAATACATTCTTAACATATTAAGAAGGAGAACTGATGCTAATGCAAAGGTAAGCTTGGGGGAACACATGCATGCTGTTTGTAGAGAACCATGACCTGGAAATAAATACCACAAGTACATAGAATCCCTGCTGGATAGAAACAAGCAATAGCCACCATTTTAGACATGAGGCTATTTTGTGGGATCAATGGTTCACTTTCATGGACGGTTGGACAGACTCACAATCAGTGCAAGATAACAAGCAATTCAAATGGATTTGTTCTTAATTAGTACAAGACAATATCTGATGCAGATAACATAGTAATTGGACTTATTCTAAAACGTGATGCAGAATTCTCTCTCTCTCTCTCTCTCTCTCTGACTTGTTCTGAATTGGTACAAGTCAGCATGCAATATAGTTGGACTTGTTCTCAATCATTACAAGACAACATGCAGCAAAGAATGTTCGGAAATAGGACTTCTTCTCAATCAGTGTAGAACAACATGCAATGTAGAATATGCAAACTATGGAGAATAAAGCATAGAACGTAGGAATATGCAGACTATGGAGAATAAAGCATATAACGTAGGAAGGCATGCATCCAAAGAGGAAAAGGTCATTGTTGGAAAAGACATGCCATTTATATGAGTGAGTTCTTTTATCAATCTTGCTGTCGGCCTATCAAGATCATCACGTTCAAGAACATTCAAGACAAAAACCCCACCCAAATCCTGAAAGTTCTTCCTTTCCCTTTGAAAGTAAAAATGAATGGAAGAGAACAATTAGCCAATGGAAACTGAAGCACTGAACATGATATAAAGCAGCTAAGAACCATGAACGGAACTGAAGCAAACAGGTTACTCTCGCGCTACTTCCAATAGAAGATCGTAAGATCACATGTGTAATGCTCGTTCTTTTTTTTTTAAGTCAGGTTGGGCTGGAGCGGGTCCAGACTTGGACCCGAACTCCAGGCATGAAGAGGATCCTGACGCTAGCTCTCTCCTTCTCTCTGTCTCTTCTCCCTTGCCTTCTGCAGAACCTCCCTCTTCTTCGTTCTCTCATCTCTCACCGATCCTTGCGACAGAGAAGCAGACAGCGGAAGAAGGGCAGTGACGACAGAGGTGGAGGACGGCAGCGGCGGTGCTCGGGTAAGCCCTCTCGAACCCTCTTTGCTTTGTTCCTTCTTCCTTCCTCTTCCTTCTCCTCCTCCCTCCTTCGTTGCATTCTCGACCCTCTACCCACACCCTTTCCCTCTCGCACGGCCTCCCTCTTGCGCAACCTTCCCTTTCTCGTGCTATCTCCCTCTTCCACCACTCTCACACTTTCTCACCCTCTCTGTCTGTCTTTCATCTCTATTGGAACCCTCTCTGCCCACGTTCTCTCTCTCCCTTGCCATGCTTCCCCTCTCCCGCTTGTGCAGTCCCACTCCCTCACCCATGCTCTTTCTCTGCTCTGGCTCTCTCCCTCATCTGAACCCTTGGTTTCTCCTCTCTCACTGTCTCCCTCACTCCCATCTATGACTGTTGGATTGGATTGCAGTTTAAGGATGCGTTCTTCCCCTCTTAGCAGCGAGTAGACGGCATTGGTGGTGGCAGCATTGTATGATTTTTTCACTAGGGGACCAATCGAGCATTTGAGGCGGCTACCGGGAACATTGCAGCAGTTTGGACACTAAATTCGGGTGAGCGAGGCCTAATCGAGCCTAGATTATTGAATATGTTATGTTGGAGCGTGTATAATTATTGATAGAGCATGCTAGATTTAAGATTTGATGAATTAGAATGCATGTTAGCGACGTTACTATTTTGGAGAAGGTCTAGGACTAAGTTGGAGGGACAATGATCCATTTCTATAATGATCTTATAAGCATAATGGGTTGATTTTCGAAGCAATTAGGGAGCATGTTAGAGATTTGACATTTGTGGAGAAGGTGTAGGACCGTCGTTGTGAACTCGTGGTCGACACTACCCATCGACACCCTCTTGAGGCGATGACGTGCCTCAGTACTTATGTTTCATATTTGTATATATGGTAAAGCGAAGCGAGTGTAGAACTTACCATCTGATTGTGTTTACAGGTACACTAGGCACGTCCAGTAGACCTTGAGTGACTAGATTTGAAGCTTGAGTCATTTTGGATATCTTGGCGACGTGCGACAGGTAGGGCGGCATTCCAGGTAAATCCCTGTCTGGGGGCCATCGTGTGAATGTGTGTTCCTAGAATCGTGGGATCCTAGGATTGTGATGTGATTGAATGATTGTTTTGTGAGTGAATGTATGTATGCATGCAAATGATTTGATATATGATAAGATTTGTTTTGAAAAGCTATTAGAAGCTTGTTTTGAAAATGTTACGCATTGCATGTGCATGCTACAATTGATAACTGCTCAGGACAGATGAGGTGGGGTATCGAGTCCAGTGTCTCCTCGACCCCGATTGTGCATTAGAGAGCATCATAGAATGATAATTGTATAGGACAGCTACGAGCCATCACAGATCGAGACTACTCTCAGGGATTTGGCTAAGTTTTGAAAGATGTGATTTTTTTTTATGAATGTGAATGTGGTGATTTGTTGCATATGTATTGCCGTGGGCAATGATGTAATTGAATGAGATTAGAGGGTAGATGTACCCATATTGTTATGATGGCTAGTTAAGACTGTTGATGTTATGTGTGACCCCGTGTGGAGGCAATTGGAGGTGTGGGTGCATTCGTGAAGTAGAACAAACCTCATGAGCTAGTCAGTCTTTTTGTTAATGTGTAAGTATAATGATAATAATAAAAGAATAAGAGATGAGAGGCCAGTGAGATGTGGCTATGTGTTTGGGAGTTGTCCCGCCTTCGAGACTGATCTCGTCTGTTTGGAGCGCAGGCGGAGCAAAGCCCCAGGGTACTGTTGTGTGATGTGCTTGGAGCGTTTGGCTCCTGCCTTCCCAACCTGGGTGTCCTAGGGAAGGCTGAGTATCTCTCATTGGAATTCACATACCCATGGATGAGGCTCTACCACTGCAGCCGGAATGGATCCATACTGTTATGGGCCACCACGGGGGTTGTCTCTCGACTGTAGGCCGCCCGCGGTGTGCACGTGCCTGTGCACCTACAAGAACTGTCAATTCACTAAAGCTAATGAAAATGAAAGTATATGAATGAAATGTATGTGATTGATGTGCATGTGAATCGAAATTGTGTTATCTTGGCCATTGAGTGACCTTTAGATGTCATTGGTCTATGTGGGGTCCTTCTAGGCAAATGATGTGACTATGCCCTGACACGGCATGATGAGAATTTGTTTTTATGATTGTGATTATCTTATATTTGAGCCCTACCTAAGAGAGTTTGAGATTTTCCTGGCTTGTTGCCATACTGCGAAGGCTAAGCCTTCAGTTGTTTTTTTTTTTCAAGTTTTGGCAGACCCAGGGCAGCAAGTCGATCAGATGGCTTCACTTACATCCTACTGGGGAGGTTTTGGGTCCCTTATGGTGCCGACACATCTTATTTTGATTTTATTGATATCTTGTTTTTGTTGGGCATCAATTATGTGGTTTGGGGAATTTTGTCATACACAGATGTGAGTTTGTATGAATTGAAATTGTTATATAAATGAAAGTTGTCCCATTGTTTCGAATGACATAGCTCCCTCTTTTTTTTTTTTTGAACTGTTGTGTAGTCGCACTTCAATGCTTTATGTTTAGAAAAAGTTTTTGTTTGAGGGTCAAAAAGTTGGGGTGTGACAACATGGATGTTGAAAAAGCTTCTTTCTTGGTCAAGAAAAGATTTAACATTAATCTAACCACATAATTACATAAATGACATTTAGAAAGAATTGTGCAATAGACAAGACCCAAAAAGTACAATACAAGTGAAGCTGGAGTCTAAGAACAAGTTTTTGAGCTCTAGTCAGGAGGCAGAGAGGAACTAGCTCGTGTTCTTCAGTGGTGGTGGGTGAAACTTTGAACTGGAGGATTTGCTTAGGGCCTCTCCCACTCTGCAGAGGTTCTAGAGAAGGGGAGCATGGGAACATCCTACAAAGTGGTCTTTGAGGAGGGAAGCACCGTTGTAGTTAAGAGATTGAAGGACGTTGCAGTGGGGAAGAGAAAGTTCAAGGCTCAAATGGAGGTGCTTGGGAAGATTCAACACACTAAACTGTTGACCATCCAGGCATACTACCATTTCAAAGACAAGAAGCTTTTAGTGCTGGACTACATGCAGGCAGGAAGCTTCCCTCTCTACCGCAAGCAGACATCGCCTCGCCTCTTGAAACCTTGAAGGTTGAAGCGGAGCTGTGGAGTAACGAACTTAAGGATTCATTTGGGGGCAAAAATTTTTGAAACGAGAGAGAGAGAGCAGGGCAAACTGGCAAAGGCACACGTTTGATGGCCTGCAAATCTGGAATTGGAAATATATTTTTGGAAATATATTTCTGGAAATATATTTCTTGGAATATAAGAATGGGAAAAATCTTTCTGATTCTCATTTTGATGTGTGTGTGATGACTGAGAAATATATTTCCAGAAATATATTTCTTTGTTTGATAATAAAGATACATATTTCGAGATTTACATTATGAAGAAAAAATTGCAGAACATGAAAAGATTCAAATCTTGTTTTTATTTTCACGAAATATAAAGCTGCTGAGAATATAATGAACCAATAATTGCAAACATGTAAAGCCGGAATGGGGAGGAGGATGAAGAGGAAGAGTGCATGAACAAACATATGAAGGCAAGACAAAAGCATGGCCACTATGTTTAAAGTCAACACCCTATAGGAAAGTTAAACTTAAAAAGCTTCTACTGTAACTGAATCCGAAGCCTTTGTTTAACTAGCCAACATGGAACAATTTTGTAGAGACCTCCCAAAAGTTGAGATTCACAGTATGGAGGTTGTGTACGAATAACATTCTCCATCATGATAACAGCGAGGAAATGGATACATATTGCACTAACCAGCAGTTCAAGGATCCTAAAGAAGACCAAAGAGCACATCTGAGCATTCCCAGTGTCCCACTTAAGCCTTCCCATCCCAACAGAAAGAGCAAAGCAGACTAACCCTAATCTTCCATGCTGGCAAATTAATGTGAATCGCTGTTTCCAGAATGTGCGCCAGTCACAATTAACCGTGCCAAGGCGTTCCTTGAAGAGATTGAAAAACGTTTTGCTAAAAATGAAAAGGCTAAAACAAGCACTCTTTTAAGTAAACTTGTGACGCTGAAGTATAAAAGTAAGAGGAACATACGGGAGCACATTATAGAAATGTCTCATCTTGCTTCAAAATTACAGGCGCTAGGTCTGAGGTTACCCGAAGACTTTATAGTGCATATGGTTCTTCTTTCTCTTCCACCACAGTTTGGACAATTTAAAGTTAGTTATAACTGTCAGAAGGAGAAATGGACTCTTAATGAGCTCATTTCGCACTGTATGGAAGAAGAGGAGAGATTGAAGCATGATAGGATAGAAAGTGCTCACTTGGCTACTACGCCTAAAAGTAAGAAAAGGAAGGCTATTAAGGAAATTGCAGTTGATCACGCATCCATTAAGAAACAGAAGAAGCATAAGGAAGGCAAATCAAGCTGCTTCTTTTGCAAGGATGAAGGTCATATGAAGAAGGATTGTACTAAGTATCACGCATGGCGTGAAAAGAAAGGTACGATTCTTACTTTGGTTTATTCTGAGGTTAATTTAATTTCAGTACCAAGGCACTTGTGGGTAGATTCGGTTGCTACTACTCACATAAGTGTTTCTGTGCAGGGCTGCCTAAATTGTCGGATGCCAATTGATGCTGAAAGATTCATCTATGAGGGCGATGACATGAAGGCGAAGATTGAAGCCATAGCAGATTTTTTGAGTTATTGTTAAAGACTGGTTGTTATTTGAATTTGATAGAAACTTATGTAATACCGCCTTTTAGACGGAGTTTGGTTGTTATTTCCTTACTGAACAAATTTGGTTATTATTGTTCATTTGGAGGAAATAAATTTAAGTAGTTTCTGCATTCAAATTTGAATTCCACTGGTTCTTTGTCTAGTAGCGATAACCTTTATTTGCTTGATACGGTGGCTTCATATAATGAAACCTTGCATGTTACGTTTAGTGGTACTAAAAGAAAATTAGCCAAAGAGAATTCTGCTATGTTATGACATTGGCGCTTAGGACATATCTCTGAAAAGAGAATATAAAGACTTATGTCAAAAGGAATTCTTGAGTCCCTTGATTTTGCAAACTTTAATGTCTGCACTGAATGTATAAAGAGAAAATGAATAAATATTAAGGGGTTATAAGTTTTTTTTTTTCCATTCAGTAAGTCTTTCTTTGAAAGGGAAACGCCCATTTCTTTGAGGATATTGAGTTTGGGAGGTGATCAGGTTATGAACATTGCTTTTGAAGAGGGACCTGAGTCCACTCTATTCAGAAGAAGGCAATGATGTCGATCTCCATACTAAAGAACAAACTCAACAACCTCAAGAAAATTAAGTAGAGGTGTCACATAGGAAATCCATATATGAACTAAAGCAAGTTTTCTAGTCAATGGTATTACAAACTTCATCAAGTTATAGTTTCATTTGGTTTCGAAATTAATATGGTTGATGAATGTGTATACCAAAAGTTAAGTGGGGGCAAATTTATCTTTCTGGTTTTATATGTCGATAATATATTGTTGGCAAGTAATGATGTTGGCATATTGCATGAAATTAAGATTTTTAGTCAACAAAGTTTGACATGAAGGATCTTGGTTGTACATCTTTTGTATTGGGGATTCAAATATTTCGAGATCGTTCTCGGGGTATTCTTGGATCATCACAAAAGGCCTACATTGATAAGGTGCTTCAGCGATATGACATGAAGGATTGTAAACCATGAAAGACTCCAGTTGCTAAAGGAGACAAGTTTAGTCTCAAACAGTGCCCTAAAAGTAAAATCGAATCTAAAGTAATGGAAATGTTTCCCTATTTGTCTGTTGTGGGAAGCCTTATGTATGTTCAGGTTTGTACTCGTTTGGATATTGCATTTATCATTGGAATGTTAGGCAGATACTTAAGTGATTCTGGTATGGGTCATTGGAAAGCAGCCACAAGAGTTTTGAGGTACTTAAAAAGAACATAAGATTTTATGCTCACATACAGGAAGTCAGACCAGTGGGAGATCATTAGGTATTCAAATTCTGACTTTGCTGGGTGCCAAGATAATGGCATTCAATCAGGTTTTGTGATTGCAGAATTTTGTCACGAGGCTGCGCATTATGTATGGTATAGAAATACCACTAAGGTTGTTGTGTGACAATAATTCAGCAGTCATATACTTTTATAACAGCCACAATTTGTCAAAGTCGAAGCACATCGACATTAAGTTTTTGGACTGTTAAAGAGGGGATACAGAATGGTCAGGTGTCTTTAGAGCATATTGGGACAAACTCTATGATTGCGGATCCGCTTACCAAGGGTTTAACACATAAGGTCTTTCACGAACATGTTGTTCATATGGTGGTGTTATCCTTGGATGATGTGCTGGTTTAGTGGGAGTTTGTATTTTGTTTGCTCTTATGTATGGACACATATTCAGTTTTCTGCAGAATAAAGTTTAAAGTTCTTTGGTTCCATTCTGTATTTATGTGTTAGGTTTTGATCTCCATAAGGTTTTAAAGTTGGACCAGTTGAGAATAGACATGTTGTAATCACATTACATGTAATTCTCATGCTATACATCCATATCAGATCTATGTCATTGATTATGTTAACATTTGTGATCATTGAAGGTTTAGCTAATTTTATTATAGCGAAAGCCGCTTTGGTTCTGTGTTGATATGGTCATGGACGAGATTGGTGAAAATGACGTTTATAAGATAGCAATTATGAGCTCCTAAGGTTTTATGTAACGTCTGAATGTATTAAGACATATTTGGCCCAAGTGGGAGATTGTAAGATCATTTGGTGGACCGGCATATGTCTATGAGGAATTTCAGACATTATGGCTGTCTTAACGTAAATATCTGCTTAAGTGATTGCATTTTGGGATATTACGTCATTTTAGATGGTATGGGGTAATTTTGAAATGTATAGATACCAGTACGAAATTACAGACTCTTTGATGGGTGGAATCCGTAATTGTCTTTATTATAAAATGGTAGTGGTCCCTGAGGTCGTGCAAGGGTTGCCTTAAACATTGGTTTCTAGGGTTTTCCTCTTCCCCATTTGAGAGAGACCTCAAGCGCGCCGCATGTACCCTGGAAGACCCTACTGCGATCTTCCCGTGCATCAGTTCAGATGGATTCAGGTACGCTTCCGCTTTCAGTTTAAGGTTTCGTTTATTTCAATGATTTAGCATGAGCATGATCCTGTTTTAGGGTATATACGTTTGGTTTTGTATATGCGTTATGGGGAGAAATCCCAACATAAGTCTGTTCTGAGGCCTAGATGGCTAAGAAAAGGGTAAGAGTTCGGGGTGTAGAACATCTCCAAGGAGAATAAAGCTTTACACTAGGAGGTAAAGAGGAGCTGTAGAAGCAGATTTAGTTATCTACCTAGATAATCACATCCAAGGCTTCGGGAATCACCAACTCTCATGACAAACATTCCTATTATCATAACTGAGCTTGCTTCCTCATGTAAAATAGCCTACACGGTGAGGAGAGACAATAACCTCCTCCTTATTGTATTGCTTTGTATTTCCTTCCTTCTTGCCCCTATGGTATTTTGATGCAAGTATTATTTTGTCTTCATTAATGGGAAATCCCAACAGGCTTTTTTGCAGTGAGTTTCCTATAAGGAACGTCTATGGTTCTTCTGTTTTTACCAAATTTACTGATATTTCCTGCATTACGTGTACAAACAGCGGGAACTCCACAGTGTTACGGGTTCGTGGTTATAGCTGGGTTCCGTACCGGAAACAAGATTGTTTCCTACGGGTGCAAAAAAAAAAAAAAAGGACATGTTCATCTATCTAACTTTAATATATAGATGCATGGTGGGCAGAGGGGCATTGGGCTAAGGGTTCGGGGGCAAACTCATCCAAGCGAAAGCGCAACGATGGCCAAAATTAACCAGAGAATGGGCAGTTCTAAGGAAATGCATGGGGTTTTCTTCAGAAGCCCGATTCATCCAAGGAAAGACTTTTGGCTCCTGTTGAAGGATTTAGTCTCCGCATGTAAGGGTGGTCTCAAATCCGGGTTTGGTGAACTGAACTTGAATTTAAAAATACATTGTACAAGTAAAATTTTTTAATTTTTTATGGCGTAGGTGGCCCCACTCCCTTTGCCCCTGTGGACATGGGACCCACCATTGTAGTCATGACAGACGGTGGCTAATTGATTGGCTTGAATGTTCTAACAACCTAGCATGAGACAGAGTTGCATGCGTCGCTCAGCAGCATACATACCTCAAATGAAAGAAGGAGACATTTTTGAAATTGTTGAAAAAGAAATGCCTTTTTGAGTCTTTTTACTTGTTTTCCATTTCTTCTTCTTTCTTTATAAAAAGTTCCTTTTTTCTATTTAAATACCACACAAAATTTCATGCCTAGCGCGGCGTGCGTAACCAGCTTTGCTCGAGCATCGTTCCATCTGCTCCCACTAGTCTTGTGACTTTTCTTTTTCATAAGTATCAAAGTCTAACATTTGGTAACATAAACACAGTGTTTTACTCAACCCTTTTGGAGGCTGTTTGATTGTTGTTCCACAAGACAGAACAAGCATGATATCTTGTCTACCACGCCACTGGCTGTTTGATTGTTGTTCCACAAGACAGAACAAGCATGATATCTTGTCTACCACGCCACTGTTTTGTTTATGTGGATAATGGTGTTCTGTTTTTTTTTCATTTGTAAGTTTCATTGCTATCAAACGGCCTCTTACGTGTTTCCTTTTTTTTTCTTCCATAGTTGTAATTCTTTATGGTAAATGACATTCAACTCCCTTGTCTTGGATTTGGACCCCACCCTTCCCTTGTGCTTTGGATCTAAGATATAAATCTTAGTTTTTTATTCATTTTTGCCGTAATTGCTACATTGCCTTTTCGTCGAAGATTTTCAATTCTTTTTTATGGATTTAGCGCGCAATCGTTTCTTGGTCGTTACAGCTTGCCATTGGTTAATGAACCAATGTAGGCTTTGACTCCCTTTTTATGTAAGGATTTGGATTTTTTCAATATTCTCATTTAATCCAAGAAGTAAAACATCTTGTTTATTTGATTGTTATTTTTTGACCAGATTTTAACCTTCATTTGGCCTTTGACTTTTCACTATAATGTCATTTGTTCATTTATGTGTGTATTCTTATTATAGAAAAAAAAGTCTCATAAATTGTAAGAAATCGTATTCGATTCCGTACTTTATTGAAATATTTTTTTTTTTATTTCGAACTCTTAAAACTTCATATGCTTCCTCTTTCGGTCCATCTCAATCTTTATACTCTTACCTGATTTGAGAAGCTGCTCATAAATCAGTAATTTAATATGGGAAACATGTAAGTACACGATATTACATTGTTTGACCTGTATTTTGAGTTATATCAGAAAATTTTTCGAATTATTACTGTATTCTTCAATTTTTTTTATAGAGAAACAAACTAAAAAAAAAAACTTGTTTGTGTTATTTTGCTTTGTGGGAGGAACTTTTTGTCATTTCTTAGGCTTTTCCTATTGTTTAGAGAATGTATGTTACAGTATGCAATTTTTTGGCAATTTCTTTGTTCAATTTCCTAGTCGTTTTATTTTTAAAATGTATTGGTTTTTTTTTTTTTTATCACTGTCATTGTGGCAGGCCAGCCTATTTTGTTAAGTTTGTAATTTAGCCGGACTTAGTTTTTTTTTTTTTTGTGAGGAGAAGATCACCCCACCATTCAAACCAAACAGAATCTCATCCCTCTGGTCCCTCTTCCTTCCCCTTCCTCCCATAGTTCAGTTCAGAGCTGTGTTAGTGCCAGGTGGTGGGACAACAGCATGATTCAACTTACATGTAGATCAGCCCAACACCCCCAATCCCCATCCACCTCTCCACCTTTTTGGTATAAGAGCATAGCCTCCCATAGGTCGAATGCCACACGCGCAACCACTGCCTTCTGATTTGAGCTGTGCCCCTTGAGGCTATCTTAACTTAAGTTATGATCTTTATATTCCCTAGAAAGTTATTGACTTCTAGTTTATGTTAATAACATGAAAAGATCCTTTTATATTGTTTGGCTTGGCAGTTGAGATTCTTTCGTTATGTAGTTATCATAAAATATGTTTTTTTGACCTTCTCGATACTCGACCAAGCTAGATGATTTTGAATACTTTTTTACTTGAGTTTATTCATCCATTCACTAATTGAACCTTGGAACGTCATAGAGGAGTGCAGGCTCATAACCTTCATGGTGGAGCATTGGAGCTAGAAGAGCACGTACTTCAAGCGGACTGTAGCGTTTTGATCTGTTCTAGTTAAAAACAGAACTATAGCGGTGATAACAACTACCCCCATAGAACTACATCGGTGATTTTCACACTGTTCCACTTAAAGAGGCTTCCCCGATGAATTTGACATCACCAGTATAGATGTCGGAGGTAAGAGTATTACTTTTAGTGGTGAGTTTATCACTGTTGTAGATCTACACCAGTGTTTAGCTCATGGCTGTAGTACAACCTCTGATTCAAAGAGATAACAACATCCTAGTTGCAGAGGAAAAATGTAACAACGTACTAACTGATTAGAGATTACCACACGGAACAAAAACGGGGGAAAATGAACAAGGAAAAACAGAAAAGGAAAGGGAATTCCCTAACAAGGAGATTTGCCGCAGAAAATCGTAACAATTCCTTGGAGACAACGTCACATATTCAACCTTTGGAGAACTCTGACAGTTCATAATTGATTATCCAGTAACATCTCATTCCTTCCCCTGCACACCGCTGCCAAGGCAGCGGAAATTGATAAATTTTAAAGCAAACACAATGCATTGAAGAAACTTGTAATTATCGAAGATCTAGAGAAAAGCCAAAGCTGGTTGCATAGGGCGTATAATGACTAAAATGCTCCTGTTAACATAAAAAAGAAAGAGTTTTAAAAGGATAAAACGAATGCTATAAAAATCTTAAAAAACTAAAATGTATATAATGTTACAAATAAATTTAAATGCCCCACCTCCTTTCTTTCTTTGCTCTCTGCGTGCATATTTGTTGCATGAATCTTGAGAAAAGCTTGGAAACTTTAACAAGAAGCAGCAAGCAAATTCTAGCACGATACTAAACTAAATGTTGCACTATCCTTTAGAATGAAAAGCCAAATATTAAATTATCACAAGTCACTAAGTCGTTAGTCCTAGCTAGTATCTGCTCAGCATTGGTAGAGAGCATGCTGGACCAAAGCTGGGTATATAGGTCACCTCTGTGTATATAACTTCGAGTGTCATTTTAAGTATGACAAAAAGAAAATCCATGATTAAAACAAAAAGAAACTTTTTATAGAGATACAAACAAAAATCACACAAAGAAGATTTGAGGATTCGATAAAGGTAAAATTGGTCACTCTATATATGCATATCGTTATGACCAAGATACCCTTTTAAGCAGTAAAAAACATTTTCATTTTTATGTCCCACTTATAACGTTGTCTTGTTATCTCATAAATATTTATTATCTCATAAACATTATTTCATTTATGTTTAGTGTTATCTCATACATCCGTCCATTATCTCATCAATATTTTATTATCTTATAAACATTATCTCATACTTATGTTTAACGTTATCTCATTATCTCATAAATCTTTTATTATCTCATAAACATTGTTTCATACTTATATTTAATATTATCTCATATATCCTTCTGTTTATTATCTCATTATCTTCATAAATTTTTTGTTATCTCATAAACATTATCTCATGGTTATCATAGGTTACCTCATGTATATATATATATATATATATGTAATGTTTAAACATGAAAGTAAATATACATATTAGTAGTAGAATATATATCCGATGTACACGCTTGTTAAAGTAAAAACCAACCGTTACCTTTTTGTTTGTTCTTCTTGTTCAGCATGTGCACTATTGTATGAATGTTACACATCAAGAATGATCTAACGATGATCTAACGATTTGATGTCATCATAAAGGGATATATGTTTTTGTTAAGTACACGTAAAAAGGCTTATAACCGTCTACAAGCAGGCTACTGATGTACTGATAGACATTCTACTGAACCAAAAAAAAAAAAACATAGAAAAACTCTAACTGTTTGAATTAACAATTATAAACAAGCAAAAAACCAAGCAAAATAATTAAATAAAACCAAACCTGTCGATTGGGAACCATTAGTTTAAGATGCTAATATGCTTGCAAACAGGTAACAGCTTTACCCAAGAACAGCAACAATCTGCTTCATCTGTCGCCGAACTCGTGTGCTTCCCCGTCATTGTCCTCTCCTTCAGTAGCTTCCTTCATTAGGGAAACGAAGGAGCGTGGGCCGACCGCAAAGAAAGATCTGCAGGTCCTCATCTGGAACGTGCAACGACTCTGACGCGGAAAAGGCATCATAGGAGAAAGAAGACAGCGGAAGCGCGATCGCCCTCTTCGGTGAGGTTAATCTCTGCGCGGTCATTCCCTTCGTCGTCTTCTTCTTCCTCGTCCGCTCTGTCAATAGAGGATTTCATTCATCCCATTGAAGACTAAAACACGAAAGACGTCGTCAGAGATGCCAATTCCAAGGACAAAGTTCTCCTTTCATTTTCCTTGTCCAGCATCCGTGTCATTGAAAAGGTCCGACCGGGGCGTCATCGGGTGAACGTCCGACGATCGAGATCAAAGAGGAAGGAGGGAAAAATTATGGTGAAGAGGAAGGCGAACGACATTGTGGGCCGTGGCGAACCCGTGAGGAAGGCAGAAACAGAAAATCGGCATGAAAAAAACGAATTTCGGGGAATATAGGAATAGGACGTCTATACCGGTGATGATACATGGCGTCTATGTATTACTTTTGAGGCAGTAGTAAGTTTATAGAGAAATAAGTTTTGCATACATTTATAAGAAAGTCTAGACATAGACGGACGTGTTGCCAGGCTTGACATAGGACCTTTGGAGTAGAAACAAACTTTGGTCTTCACTAAGAGGTTTAGTGTTTGAAGCAGGGTCTTCAAATTCGTTTGGATTAATATCTTGGGATCCGAAACCAATTCATTAATATTGTTTTATCATCACATTTCGTTTTTTTTTTTGTTTTTAACAAAAAACACATAACCTAATTTTCCTGTGTGACTTATACATTAAGAGCAACCTAAATATTTTTCACTTCTCTACTTTTTTTCTAGTTCATAGGGGTCATAACATCTACTTACTGTATTTATGGGTGTGAATGTTCAATCAAAGGGGCATTTTATAATTTCATGCAGGAAAAGTTTTTGAGTCCCATTTGTACCCTTATGGGGAATGAGTTTTTTCATTCAGCCAACATGTATATTTTAGTCATTACAAACAGTCGCTTGGTAGAGGATCATAACATATAACATTCCTACCGTGCCAAATGGCTGCCCGACCAGGATCAGTTTATTTTTGTCTTTTCTTTTTTATTGTTTCAGATTAAAAAAAACTACTCTCATGCGACAGAATTATGCTAGGGACAAAATACATGAATTATGAAATGGATTTACGTAATCACAATGATGCCTGTCGACAGCACTGACGGTTGTGGCACGCTTGCGATGATGATGTTTAGAAAGGACGAGTACACGCTTTTTTCAGTTCTCTAGAAATCACAGGCACAAGTTTATATGTTTGCGCCTCTTAAATAGTGATAATATATATATATATATATATATATATATATATATATATATATATATATATATATATATATATAATTTTTATTTTTAGTTATCTTGCACTACTTGGCGTCCGGTTACAGGTTGGAGCCATAGGCAGCCATTCATTTCTTTATATTTGGAAAAAGCGAGAAACAAATATGATATTTTATTAGTGTTAATTCACAACTTATTTTCATTTATTTGTGTGTCTATGTGTCTATAGAAATTGATAGGTAATAGACACTTAGGTGGAAGACTTATTTTCGTTCATTTGTGTGTGCATATATAGAAATTGATAGGTAATAGACAATTAAATGGCAGACTAATAATGAACAATTTCAGCTCTTTAACTTTTTTTTATATCTAATACTTCCTCACATTTTTGCCATTGTTTTTATAAGATTGAGGGTTAAGTTTGTTCCTTATTCATAATTTTTATATGTTCAAAATTCATTACTGAAAACCTCATGAGTCATAGTTAAAACACGATAAACTACTGTTGCATTATAAACCAACCTATCATGCATGTGACAGTTGTTCGTTAGTAACGTTTCTTTGACTACCCAATAGCATCCAACAGAGAAAAACGTTGTATGATCACCTCAAAATTTTCAAAAATCTATATTCAACATTTTAGAATATTTTACGATGAATTTGCAAAAAAAAAAAAAAATTCAATGATTTTCTTACCACAAAAATTTTAATTTCCATTTATTTTGATCAAACTTCACCTGTGATTCAATCGTCAACTCTAATTGGGACACATTCAGATCTAAATTCGGGGTTTTGATCCAAGCCTAACCCCAACTTAGTCATATTTTATACTTTGGATCCAAATTCACATACAATATAGTCCACAAATTCATAAAGATACCAAAACCGAACCTTAGGTCAAGATATAGATCCAAAATGGTCTAAATCTAGATCCAAATCTCAGCTTAACATCCAAAACAGATTCATGGATGCAAATCGTAGCTTTAGATCCCAAAAAGAATGCCTAGATCCAAATTTAGATCTAAATCTCAGCATTAGAGCTAGATTGAGATCAGAATTCCAACTCCAGATCCAAAACCCACTTTCAGACCCAAACCAGATGTAAAACAGGCTTTTAGAACAAACCCAGATCCAAAATATAATTTCACAATTGAATTTAGATCCAAGTCCCAATTCTGTACCCATTTTGTCCAAATCCAAGCATTGAATCCAATTTAGGTCTGATCCAGATCCAAAATATAGACCCATTTCCTTGTTTGGATCCAAATGCTTGATCCAAATTCAAATATAGATCAAATTACTTGTTTCTAAAGCAATTCGATCAAAATCCACAATTCCATATCCAATATTCATATCTAAATATGATTATCAAATCCAAATTTGAGATCCAAATCCAAATCTATTATTCTAGATCTATTCTAAGCCTTTGATCTAGATCCAGATCCAGATCTGAGTCTTAGATCCATTTTAAATCCAAATCCATATTTGATATCCAAATTTATAGCTTGTATCCACCTTCGGCTTAAAAATTCTAAATTTGACCTACTCCAATATGTTGGTCTGGTTTCAAATCCAAATCCAAGTTACAGACCTTTTCTAGCTCATGAATGGAGGCATAATGGTCATTGTCTAAAAATACCCTTAATTTTCTATTCAAAATTTTCCAAAATACCCTTAACATTTTAAGATATATTGGAATTTCTCCAAATGCCATTGGATTTCTCTAAATATCTTTCATTTTTCCAAACATACCCTCATTCTTGTTAAAAATACTGCCCTTTTCTCTCTTCGTGGGGCTCACTGATGATATGGCAAACCGTACGTGGGGCAGCTTGAACTGGCAAGGTGATGCGACCCCCTTTAGGACCCAGCATCCAGCCTCCGCCTGGATGTCAAACTCTACTGACAGTCCCTGGTTAGACTGGACCCCGGCCAATATCCCGCGAGTAAGTTAAGTGCAATCGAACTTCCCAATTTCCCTAGCTAAATGAATACAAATTGTATCAAGGGTGATCAGGCCTTACAAAGAGGCGACACAATTATGTCAAATCTTTACAAATATGTTAAATCTTTTGCAACAATCACATACATACATGTCTATCCGACCAAACCACACCCACCCTAGGACAGTCTAATCCATCAAGGGCTGTGTTTTCAGTGCTATGCGCATGCCCTCCAGCAACCGATGGCCAAAGCCTGGTTGATATGAAAAGTGTGCCTGCCTCGGTCTATAGGGTGTACAAGAGGAATACCAAGTTGGGGCTTGCCCGACGTCACCTCACAGCAACAGCCAAGAAAAGAGCTACGTCCTCCCAAGGACAGTCGCGGCGCATCTCCATGGGTAATGAACAACTACAAGTTCTCAACACATAGTAAGAAACAACTCAACAAGTGAGAGTCTAACCAGCAATAGGGATCACAAATGAGATCAATGTAAAGGGAATTCACCGAATGAATTATAGACCCGATTGTAGAGGAATCGATGAGGCCTGGCAATGACGACGAGCTGGGCTCTCGCCAGACGTTGTGGTGAATGCCCTCGGGACACTACTGGAGACAGATAGCCGAACAGAGGATGTAGCTGGTGTCAAACTGTCACTGGCTGAGTGCCGGCGTGGTGCTGGCCGGTTGCAGGCAAGAACTGGCCGCATGCTACGTTGCAAGGGCGCCTGCTGCTGGAGAGAAACGCAAGCCGCACAAAGAGGGACACGTGAGGTGGACAGCTCGGACTCGCAGATTTGTTGGTGGTACACGATGACTGGGTGCGACATGGTGAAGCAGGACTGGTGCAGCACGCGAGCGGGACTAGAAGTCGTTTTCTGAATCGGCAAGATGGGACTCGTTGGGACACGTACTGGGACACCTTGACCGTTGATTGGCAGGAGACGAAGAACTCGGTGGAATCAATATTTTGCCGGATTCGTTGGGTTGGCCGGAATTTGGCTTCCGCGCCGAAAAATGTCGCAGAAGCTCTGGTGATCTTCAAATGATGATTTATTCCCGTTTTCTGATCGAATTTCGTCAAATAAACGCTCGATTTGTGCGGAATCTCGTCAGCCATCTTCTCTGCTAATCAACAACATGAATTGGGCACATATTCGATTGGATTGGGTGCTAGACTCACTCAGACTCCGCAAAAAACGATGAAGGGAGCACCCGATTAAAATGCAAGCGATTCTAGCTATCACGTTGTGGGAAGAGATTGTGGATTGATTCACCGATCAAGGATCAATCTTCTGGGATTGATCTACCGTTGGAAGATGTGGTATAATCCTCAAATTGAGGTTGGGAATTGCCAGAACGTGACATGAACTTGCCGTACTTCACACTCGAGGATGTTTTGATTGGAACTTCCCACACGTAACATGGATCCCCTCGAATTTGAACTCGATGGAATCATCAAGACGCTAGGACTCGTTCTACACCATCCAATTGCGATTTCGTCCATGGTATTGGCCGGAATTGCACCAGAAACAGAGAGCTACCTTTCGGTCGTCTATGGGTGCACATTGTTGGAATCAACGAGCGATTCTCCTTCGTTCGGTCGGGATCTGATCAAAATCTCATACCTGACCATCGCAGCTCAATTCAGAGTCGCTTCACGCTCAAGGAGAATTCGATGGCGAATTTGGGGCATGGAACTGTCAGAGGTTGAACAATGGTTTTGCGAGTGGGATAGATCGTATTGTCATGTCCATCGCGCCTCCAGGAGGCCAAAGTCCAGAGAACCACGGTCTGGGATCTACTGTGTCGTAGGGGTTGCGGCGTCACGATGTACAACCTCAAACACCGGGGATAAGAACCACGTCCTGTTGAAATTGGAGCAGGGAGGACTGCGATCGTCGTCAACCTCTTGGCTACGTCGGCTAGGTCCCCCTTGCACTCGTCATGATGCCGACCACGCTCTCAACCTCTTGGCTACGTCGGTTAGGGTCCCCCTTGCACTCGTCATGATGCCGACCACGCTCTCAAGTGTGCCCGAACATCTCTCGACTACAAGGACTTCTCATGAAAGCCATGTGCTCGGAATGGCGTCGATCGAGGTCAGGCCAAAAATATTCAAAATGGTCGTTTAAGGTCTACTGAACGTGCCTGGTGTACCTACAAACACAATCAAATAATAAGTTCTTTATTCGCTTCACTTTACAATATAGACAAATATGAAACATAATCATTGAGGCATATCATCACCTCAAGAAGGTGTCGACGAGTAGTATCAACTCATAAAGACCTCAAAAAGATCTATTCCCAAAATTACATCCAACTCACATGCTCTTTCTCAACCAATAGCACAATACGCCTATCGACAATCGCATGCACCATGTGTTTACAAAAACAGTTCTAAATCTTCTCAACCACATCAAATCTCTACCATGTTTCCAAATCGCTTCGAAAGTCAACTTATCATGCTAAAAAAATAATTATACACGTAGATCATTGTCTTTCTCTAAATAGTATAAACTTTCTCCAAAATAACAACATCGCAAATGTGCCTTCCAAAACATCAAATCATGAGCCTAGCATGCTCATTCATTAATTATACATGCCTCCAAACTGCAATGTTTCCGACAGCCACCTCAAATGTTCGACTGAACGCCAATGCCAATGATTTTTGGCTACCTTCACCACCAATACCTTCACT
Organism: Nymphaea colorata; assembly: GCF_008831285.2. NCBI lineage: Eukaryota > Viridiplantae > Streptophyta > Magnoliopsida > Nymphaeales > Nymphaeaceae > Nymphaea > Nymphaea colorata. The sequence continues at coordinate 2,600,198 of NC_045148.1, read as the reverse complement.
TCACTGGTATGAGGGGAAAGATGCATCCCCAAACAGCAAACTGACCAAACAGCTAAAAAAAAGTCAAAATCGACGAAAATGGAGTTCAAGCGAGGGGTCTATCATTAGGAAGAGGCAGTGGCTGTGAGGGAGGCTCAAGGAGACATATGCCGCAGGTGAGAGGAGACCCAAAACAGGGAGGGAGAGTGCACGAATGAGTGAGAGGGAAAGGCAGTGAGAGTGGGTCTTGCGATGGAGAGAGGGTAGCGCAAGAGAGACAGTGAGGGAGAGAGCTGGTGGTAAGGAGAGAGTTCGACTGGTGAGAGTGTGGGCAAAAGGAGGCACGAACATAAGAGAGAGAACAAGAGAGACGAAAGGGCAAGAGAGATTGCAGAGAAAGAGAGAGACGGCCAAAGAGAAGGCGCTGACGGAGAGGGGAGAGTGCAGGCAGAGAGAGCGAGAGAGCGTGAGAGTGGTGAAGGAGGGGAATAGCACGAGAGAGAGAAGGTTGTTCTGGAGGGAGGTTGTGCAGCTGAGAGGGGAGACAGCAGAAACAACGAAAAGGAGGAGGAGAAAAAGGAAGAAGAAGAAAGAAAGAAGAGGAAGAGGTCGAGAGGGCTTACCAGAGCATCGTCGCCGCCGCCCTTCCTCCGCTGGCCCAAGCGACACCCATGCAACACCCTCTATCGTCAGCTGTTCCTCCCGCCTCCTATTCTTCTTTGCGATGCAGTAGAGGAAGGAACAAAGAGGAAGACGAGGGGAAAGAGGGGTTGGCGTCGGGCTCCTCCACGAGTGGGGCTTGGTTCTGGGTCTGGACCCACTCCGACCCGTCCTACCCAAAATAAATAACGTTGCATTCTCAGCCTCTTTATGACACCTAAGTTGGAAAGGCCAGTGTCAATGCTCTAAGCATGTCACACAATGATAGTTTGGGGCCTTGCATTGTCTGCACTCTGAGCAGGTGAGATCAGTGGCGAGGGTAGAATGTATCCCAAACACATTTTCGATTATCAATTCTTCACAGGTTGAATTCCATCGATTAGAGATGATTTTGATCACTTTTCATTCTTAAGAATCTCTACCATTGTTATTGTCCCCTTTTCACTAACCACACTATTTCCGACCAATTTCTAATGTTTTGGTGGTCGAATCAGCGATCAGATGGGGACAAAACACTCGTGGTCTTCATGATTCCAACGAGCCATTACCCAACTCCATTTGAGGTCAGACGAGCTCGATTTGATCCAAAGAAGCATCGCCTATCATTTCAAGCGAACCAACAATTCATGGTATGGTTTTAGCCTTTTTCGACACTAGTTGGCACTGGGTTGGCACCTGATCACGCACTTGGGACCCATGATCTCACAGGCGAGTGATTCTGCCCCTGTTTTGGTAGATTTTATGTGATTTGATCGATTCTAACATAAACCGCATTGTGATAATCTTTTTATGTAAAACCTGTACATTTCTCAGCAACAAATCACGCACTCCAATGGAAAAAATATGTTGATGAGTGGAGCATCAGATTACTGACATTTCGAGCTTTTGAACGAGTACAAATACACATCAAATGGGTGGGTAAATCGCCGAATTTGGGAGCCCAAAATCCATTCTTGAGTTCAGGCGAGCTTTTAAAGGAGTCCTGCCCATTTCTAGCAATATTCCAGCTTATTCGACTGTTGAATCCTCCATCCCACATCACCAACAATTTGTTGAATTCCAAGTCGAATGGAGAGGTTATACACCAGAATGCAACGAAAATCAGTGGAGATATGAGCATTTGAAAACTCAACCTAAATTTTTATTTTCTCCGATGAATTTCAATTACCCAATGGGAATATACTGGCGATTCTTCCTTTTATGACATCAGTGTGTTCAACACATGTCTGACTGCACGCATCCCACCCAACAACATCCTCAAAAGTCAGCATGTCACACGTTGTGTCCTGCTGCATAGTGTCTGCCCAGATTCGATGTGTCCCGCTTCAAGTCTCTACGTCTCGTCCTCACATATATCCTGACCTACTCATTTCTTAGCTTGGCCACCCTTCGGTTGAGCCTTCGCTGCCTTTTCCTAGCATCTTTGTGCTCCCCATAGATAGCTGCTCGGCCACTGATGGCCAAGCCTCCAGCCATGCTCAGCCATGTATCCGCGACACTTCGGATGCCTCTTCCTTATGTTATAGTGACCAGCTCAGCCACGGTCGACCATGCAGCCAACTTGCTCCGAACCATGCCCAGGCCCAGCCATGCCCGTCTTCACCCCGCCACTGCCAGCTGCGTGGCCCTAGTCGGTGTTCAACTCCACCATGGCCACCCGCGGCCTACTCCAGCATTTGCCGCATGCAGTCAGCACTCGCTTGACCAGACTGCAGTTCTCTTCGTCAGCCACCTTTGCACCATTTCACGGCGATGTGGTTGGTTGTCATGTTCTCCATCTTTTCACTTGTAGATTGACTCCCAACATCATGCAACGGTCCCCCAAAGACGTGCATTGACTCCTCAATCAGCTTGGGTGCCCTTGGTTGTGAGGGCCGATCTCCTTTTGGTGTTTCTTTGACATGGCCAAGCAATCTAGCCGGGCACCTTTTGGTTGCTGCTTGTTCCTCACCTGTCTCTTGCTGGTGACCAGCGTCTGCGACTGGATTATGCAGTACATGGCAACCATAGGGTTGAACTGCTACTCGGCAACTGCCATCAGGTGTGTGGTTTCCCAGATGTACAAAGTGGTGGTCGGTATTGCTGCCAAGGTGAGTAAAAAGGCTGAATCGTGCATGTCGAGACCTTTGGAGATTGTGCAGACTCTTTTCCTGATGACCCCATAGAGAGGAATTCATAGAGATGTCGGGTGAGACTTCCCAAAAGGTTAGTACGTGATCACCATATGGAGCAGAGGTTCTTGGTTGGCTTGGGCCATCTTGGCCAAGGGCTGCCCGCATGACTGCCAATGATGGGTCCTAGCACCCGGAGGCCACAAGCCCTAGCCCATACACACCCTTGTGGTATGTCCTATTGGGCATGGTCTGGCCGACTTATATATATATATGATAGGATGGTTTGCTATAGCTTACTTGAGTGAGCTCTGAGTGGTTCTATTATACCTTCATGCATTGTACTAGCCAGGTTTTATACTTCCATGCATTGTACTAGCCACACAGTGCTTGGAGCATACCAGAGTATTCTTTTGAGAATTTTGAGAGGGCTTCCTTGTGTATTCTTTGTCATACATGAGTTCATTTGGTTCGGGTATCTATTGGCAGGGTGACTTTTGTATTTGCACTCTCTCTTTTCATGTAACTGGGGCTTTGGTGGGTTATCCTAAGCAGCAACTTAATAAATTGGTATCAGGTCTGACTAGTCATAGCCCATGAGAGTGATCCTTAGTATGGCATGCCTAGACTTATACAGTCATAGCCCATGAGAGTGATCCTTAGTATGGCATGCCTAGACCTATACAGTCAGACCTTGTTGACAAAGAGAACAGACGCACACGAGCTTTAAACAGGTGCGCCATGAACTGATAACCGTGAGATTAGGGGTGGAGGGAGGGGTCTGGCCATGACTCGGGTGAGCGCAGGAAAAAAAATTATATCGAAAAAATCAATTTTTTTTTAGTTTGGTCTGACTCATCACTCTTCTTGGTCCGACTTGTCGCTCCTCTTGGCCTGAGTTACGAAACGTTTGGCCCCCCTGAAAAAATCTTGGCTCTGCCCCTCCGTGAGGTGATCCACATAGACTGGTTGGCTAAGTTAGACATTCTTGAGACCATGGTGGGGCAATTGCGGAAGTATTTACAAAGAGGAAACAAGGGCCCATGTCCAAACAGTTGACAGTATGGCCCAAAGAGTGGACAGCCAGTCCCAACGTCATGCAGATGATGGTTGTGCCGACCGGACACTAGATCCTTGGCTCCCATACGAGACACTGCACACCAATCCATCCTCTGATTCCTCCACGTGGCAACGTGAGGATGCATTTGACACTTACAAATGGGAGTCATAAGAGAGTTCACATCAGCTGCAGAAAGGTTTTGCTTGTGGACTTGACATCCCTAGTGGCGTGTTTGAGATGTGCCCGCCTTACCCCTTAGTTTTGTACCTGGGTGGACTAGAGCCTAGAGTGCCGCATGTTGAGGACATACCCTTCCACCCTACATTTGGCCCTAGGATTTTTACGGTCGAGTGTGTCAGCGTGTCGACTTTGGCGCCAACGCCGTCCACCTTGGATAGTTGATAGGCATACCATCTCAGACTCTCAGAGTTGTGGGTCCAATGAGAGGAGTCCGAGTAGTTGACCGTGTAGTTCTTGATCAACTAGGAGCGGATCCATAGATTATACAACCGAGATATGGGCATGCCGACGCCAATCCTTTCCCGATGATGACCATGATCACTTCTCTATCCAATGGCTTAAACTGAACTTTCCTCGCTTTGAGGGAAAAAAGGCGCATGAGTAAAGTTTAAAGCTATATAGATTTTCAGTTGCCAACGAGTACCACGAGACCAGTGGATCACTATAAGCAATCTCCGCTCCAAGGGAAAGCCATGAGATGGTACCGGTGGCTCAGCCAAAACCGGCCTGGTATTGAGTGGGATGAGTTTCATTGAAAGCCGATGGCGAGGTCTAGAGAATCAATATTCATTGACTATGGGTCGAACTCAAGCAACTTTTCTAGAGGGGGACAGTGCATGAGTATCAACCCGCTTTCAAAGATTTGAGCTCCATGGTGGTTGGTTGGCCAAAGCATGTCATTATGGGTCAGTTTTTATGTGGTTTACGAGACGAGATACGTTTGGAGATGCAACCTATGAGACCACAGACTCTACAAGACTGCTTCTGCTTTGCTCACACCATTGATGAGAAGCAGCTTTGGCTTAGTGTCTTATGTAAGCTGTGGTGGCGAGGTGATTCCATAGCTAGGACAGCCTTGCCTTGCCTGGCTGCTACACCGGAACCGGCCCTCAAGGTCCAAAGCAGACCACCCTTCATCACGCGCCAAGAGTGTGAAGAGCGCATTAGAAAGGGCCTCTGCTTGACTTGTGGAGAGAAGTGGTCTGATGGCCACAAATGCCCGCATTTATACTTTTCTACTATTGACTCATTGTATGGGGACAAGCCTTCCCCATAGTAGGGCGATCAGCCTAGGGAGAAGGAGACCGAGCCCAAGGTGGCTGTTGAGTCAGTAGTAGAGGCATCTTACCATGCATTTTGTAAGGACACAGCAAATGCTATGCACATAACAGGATACATCGGACAGGGGAGAGTTTTTATGTCAGTTCACTCAGGGCCATCCACAATTTTATCAGTCACCGTATGGTGGAAGCACCTATAGGCACCAAGGAGTGCCCTATGTTTTACGTTACCATAGGTGATGGTAGCAAGCTACAATCTTGCTTATTATGCACTGATGTTGAGTTGGTCATGCACAATGTCCCATTCAAAGGGGATCTCTTTGTCCTACCTATCAACAATATAGATATTGTATTTGGGGTACAGTGGTTGCGGTCCTAGGTGGACATCTACTGAAATTTTTCTAACATGACCATGACGTTCACCGGAGGGAAGTGATCATGTTGCTCTCACCACCTTGAGGAGTTATGATACTCTGAAGGAGGCCTTAGGGGCACTCCTCAGCTGTGTGCCATCCTTATGATTATTCACTCTAGCAGCTGAGCATGGGTAGTCAGACGAGATCGAGGAGGTGCTGCGCGAGACAGTCCAACACCGTGGGACATGCTTGCATGATTTCGGGCCACTTCACGATTCTATTAGTTCTTTGGGGAGCTTTGTTATCGAGTTGGTGATCTAGTATGTACCTCCATAAGTGACACTAGATATCTTGACTTCCAAAGAGGTAGATATGGTGTTGGGTATCCACACGACGTCTATTCTTGACTGTTTGTCCTTACTGTGTGCGCCTACTTGTGTGGCTGATTGCGAGCGTGTGACAGTGCTACTGGAGATGTTTGAGTGTGGATTGGAGGTGAGCAGTATTGTGGTCAGTGAGCTCCTCACATTGAGAGCAACTACTTGTAATTGATAAGGATGTGTAACTTAAAAGGAGCTACATATATTACTTGTCACACGACTACTTTTTCCATTCAGATATGCTGCTTCATTGAAGATTTGAAGTTAAATAAATAGCTGAAAGATGAGGATATAATAGTCAAATATCATTACAAGCATGATATGATAGAAAATGATGACATAAAAGTCAAATACCTACCCACTCTAAATCATAACCGATCCTTTGACATAAGGAATATCATAAGAATAGTTCTTTGAAGCACATATCATCCATGGGTGGGTTTATGATATGTTTAATTTAGTATGAAAGAGAAGTCTAATCTAGAGCTAGTAGTGCAACTAAATAATAGCGAATGGAAATGTTCCTCCTCAAAATAATTTGATGAGAAAAAATGAACTAGTATTCGGCTCCCAAGGCTAAGCGAGGGAAGTTGGTTCTGTATGTATAGTAGGATTCATATGGCCATGGACCCACCTATAGGCCCCATGCCATTTGACGATCTAGATGTTATTTTCAAATGGTGTGAATAATAACTGGAAGTTAATCTTATCTAGTGACAAAACAGTTGAACTTTGTTTATATTTCCAGGTGAGTAGGGGGTTTACAATCTGCCACCTGAAAAACAGGCCCGAAGGCCCTTCCATTCCCCCTACTTCTGCGGTTTTAGGTTGCTTTGACATCAACGATAGCAAAGGTGCACCCTTTTAACTTGGATACCACATCCTATCACTTAAGACACATAGACATAACGCTCACAAAAATCGAATTAGAGACTAACATGAAACAGACCCCTAACTCGATCAGCTACACTATGCCTCTTGAGGTCTTTCTTCTTTTATATAGTTATTGTGAGAGCCACAGTTGTGACAAGTTAAGTATGTGGCTGAGTTATTGAGGAACGGATTTCTAGCAAATTGGGTTCAGTTGGTAGGTTCAATCAAATACGATGGGCAAGTCATGGTTCAACCAAATCATGCTGAGCAAACTAGATCAGACATGGATCAGGTTGGACATAACCGCAGTGATCAAGAAGTGGACCACATCCGACTTTGGATCAGACTAGATGAATCTTCAATTAGATGGTCTCCTTTTATCACATTAGACTGATAAGAACCTGCAGGTTCAACAAGTGTAGTTGCAAACGTTAAGGAGTTATGAAGGGTGTCAGATTGAAGACCCTCATAAATTCTGAACCCGGTTATTCTACAGCCTTTGTTTTTCATGGTAGTCAAGACTCATCCGGGGTTACCCTTCTTAAAAGCTCCTCATTATAAAAGAACACGACAACAGAGCCTCCCCAATCTGGCTGCGCCTGATCGGATCCAGTTGCATATTTGCAAAGATCGGTGAATGTGATGAAACATGCAAGGAACAATTGCCGCTACTAGCGCAATCTGTATGATCGAGGTAAGTTCCCAATCACAGTTTTCTTGTCTTTCGGCCGATTCAGATTGATGGGCATTTTTCCTCATTTGCCAATTAGATCAAGGTAACCTAACGGTGGACACAAGTAGACACGAATTCGTGGCACAGTTCTCAGAAAGAGATCTTGAAAGTTCTCATCAATTCCTCACTAGGAAATTCTAACTCTGCTTCTTTGTTCTATACTTTTTTCACTGCAACCAAAGGATGCCCGCTTTCGTTGCTTGGAAAAAATAGGGCTTCAAAATTTTGATAGATCAATCAATCAGGCGGGGTATGAACAGAAATGAGGAATGGATAGTAATTAGGGAGACAGCAGTAAAAGAAGATTGCCATTCAAAGTAAAAATTGAAGCAAAGATAAGGTACAAGACACATAATGTTACAGGAGAGCCTGCTTTTTCTCGAAAATTCCTTCCTGCCCGTCGATGCAAGCCCCACAAACTAAACACGAATACCATTGGGACGAGTAAGCAGACCAGTGCAATTGCACAACAGAAGGGCAGCATGAAACGACTCATCAGACTTCTTTCTTTTGTTTCGCATGCTTTCCCTGAAACTTCAACTTGTCCAGCTTGCTTTCCCCACGACTCTGGCTGCTGACAGAGCCTTCTTGAGCACTACACATCTGCGACTTCATCCTGAAACCAAACTTCTTCGACATGGTGCTCCATGTGCCATTTCTTCCCTTGCCCAATTTCTCGATTTCTTGGCGCATGTTTGAACACTCCTTCTCAAGCTCAGATACACGAATTCTCATGTTGTCCATACCAACTTTCAGCACTTGGTTTTCTCTCACAGCACTGACCCATCCACCCTCATTTGAAGCTACCAGACCACTTCTCAACGGCCTTGAGCCATCAAGATTGTCAGATACTAAGAAACATCCAGCAATTGAAGTCCTCAGCTGCAGTTGTTCAAAGAAGAGGACTTGGACCACTACTCGGAGTGGGAGCCTCTCGTTCTGTGCTGCATGTGTACAGGCTTCTAGTGAGAGTTTTTGGCAGTCCATCAAACGGCATAGCTGTTCTCTCTCCGACTCAGTGAGCCATGGATGAGCCTGTGTCGCCAGCAAACACATCAAGAGATCATAATAAGAAAGGCAAAGAAAGATAGAGGCAAGCCAACCAAACCCAATTCATGCAAGGAAACTTTAAATGCATTGAAGACACAAAAAGGCATGTGTCTTAAAAAAAGCATCAAATTTATAACAAATCTCATAACTGATGTGTGATGTCATTTATGAATTTTATCGGACGTCTTCGAAGAGACATCATTTATAAAAATTAGACAACAATCAGCAAAGTGACCATTGTCCAAGTTTCATATATCATTTTATGATTTTTATCCACCTATGATATGACAGACATTAGAGAGATTTATAACCTAACCAGCTAGGATCTTCTCTAAAAGGATGACAGCATTACAAAATTTATTAGCTGAAGAATGACAATGGTGTGACATAAATGCATGCTCAAATTTGAACAATTTCTCTCTCTCTCTCTCTCTCCCTCTCTCTCTTTCTCTCTCTCTCTCTCATATCATGTACTTGGCCAACTTTGCTAGTACATAAGCAATCTCTACCAGGTTTATGTCAATTCCAGATCTAAGTTCCTTCAAAGGCTTGAAGATGAGATTTACCTTCAAATATATGTCAATGGCACGATAAAGACCATCGTCCAAAGGTCGAGCATAGTCAGGTATAGCCGCTGCCAGTGCATGAAATTTAGGAAGCTTCAGATTTACATCTGGTGCGACTTCAGCAAGGTAGCCATCCATAAGCTTGGCTACCATGGTTATGGGAGTCAAAGAAGGTGAGCCCATGATTTGTCCATCATCAGCTGAGCATGGCGAGGCACCACCCGTAGCCTGATCCAACACCAAGAAGTGCTCAAGGATTCGTTTGACAGAGTCAACATCATAAAGGGTTTCCACATCATGTGAAAAGTTAGGCATTAATAGGTCCTCCAAAGTCGCTTGGTCCAACTGCATTCCAATTCTTTTCTCCAAGTTTGCCTTACAGGTTGGGCTTGCTTGCAGAATCATTGCTGTTCGTAAAAGCCCAAAGAGGAACTTTGTGGAGGCCATACCCTTCTGCATTGGTAACATGTTATCAACTTCTTCAAGTAGAAGCCTTTGCTCGTCCTCAGATGGTGCATTGGTGAAAGACAATGGTGCAACACGCGTGCTTGATTCGCTAATTGTCTGGCGCCTATTCAGTCCTGGAAAGTATCGTTTTGCATAGTGCATAACAGCACCTGCCAGGTTCTCTGCCTTGATGCCTCTAGACTCCATTACAGATATCAGCCTTTTATACAAAGGCAAGCTCAAATTCGAGACATCCTCATACCACCAATCTGAGCTTGCACTTCGTGGTCTAGCTCCTGTACTTATCCCATTCCATAGAACACTTCCACCTGGACTTTGCATGGGGCCATGCTCCATCATTGGCCAACTAAACAAATTGGGATCCGTGCATGCTTTTACAGCTAAAGACTCAATACATCTTTTCACAATGTTCAACTGTTCTGCCTCTGACAGAACATCTTCGCAAGTCTCAAGTGCTCTGATTGAATCCTTCCAGCTACGAAGAACGACTTGGTTAAGGAAAATTTCTGCCTGCGCAATAAGGTTCCCCTCCCCATATTCTTCTGTCATCTGTAGGTACTCAGCAGCACATCGTAGATAGACAATATTCATTGCAGTTAGCTCTAATTTAACACCATAACAGAATTTGGCCACAAGCTCAAATGCCTTTGAACCACCAGGAACAGAATGAAGCTGGATAACACACTTCTCTTCCCCCTTCTCAGTCATTTCTCCAATCATATTTTCCATAACCCCACTTCTAGACAGTAATGGAAACTGCAAAAAAAAAAAGGCCTAAAAACTGTGCACAGAATTCACCAAAATATATATATATATATATATATATATATATATATATATATATATATATATATATATATATATATACTTGAAAAGAGTTGGAAGAAAGAAAGTGTAGCATTTGATGAAACAAAAAATGAAAATCACAAAATTTGACTATCACAAATGCTCAATGAAGAATCTAGGCAGAGACACCTTATACATGCTGAATCATCAAATGAAAATAGTGACTGCTGACATAATAAGTCAACACATGCAAAGAAAGAAAAACGGTTCCTGGCAGGGAGAAGGAGTGCGAGGATTCATAACTTATCTACTTGATGGAGTCTGAGGCCACAATGGTTTTGAAACCTAGGAAAATAGACTAAAATATAACAGGAAAAAATTAGGAGATAGAGGGAAAAGGTTTCTCTATTTAAAAAATGAACTGCATAGGCATAAGAGTATAACTATAACAAGTATACAAATAAAATATGCATGTTTTATCAGAAATAATCAAAATCAGCTAGTGGCTTTAAGACCTCCAAGTTGAAGGGCATCAAAGGCTAAGAAACAGCATGTCTCTGTTCATAAACAGATTTGCATCCACTTAATCCAGTGTTGCTTTATAATGTTAAAATGATAGAAAGAACATTTGAACACAATTAGTAGCTGCTACCAATGACCTTGTCTATACCCCTCCAATGATGAAGAAATTTCAGAAACGTAACAATTATTCAATTTAGCTAGGTAGAAAAAACTTGAAAACAATTGCCATGAGTCATAAGGTTTACCTTGTGAAGATGAAAGGACATCTCACCAACCTCAACAACAACATCACTAGGGAGGCCAGTTGTACAGAACCTACAAAAAAACTTCGATAAGAAATCACCATGTATGACTAAAAATGTAAAGCTTATTATAAATTTGGGATGCTTTCACTATAAAGAATGAAGCATAAGGGGCACAACCGGTGGCAGCAGAAAAATGTGACAGAAAATAAGCACTCAGTCAATGTACATGTGATTGAGGTTCAAAATGAACAAATTGGAGCCACAATAAGCATGTAACCCAAGACTTGTGACGCATGACCAGATTTGATGTTGGAGTTGGACAACTCTGGGTTGTGTCTGGCAGCACTTCCATTAACAGCCTGGCTGTGTATCAATTTCTATTACCAGCTTGGTTTAAGTTGCTGTTTTACTCAAACTCCAGAATTCATGGCCAAGAAAAAAAAACATAACTATTCATCAAATCTTTTAAAATTTAGATGAGAAATTTCATCTCTTAGGGGAAAAAAAAAAAAGAGAAAAAGGCAAAGGCCTTCCAACATGCCACACATGATAAAGAGCTCACCCAATTTTCTGTTGATTCTCAAGCGCATCCAAGGCAAATAATGGTTTGCTGAAGCATACATTTCACCTAGTAAGAAACATATTGCTTTCTAGGAACATGGCAGGCACATATTGAAAAATCAGAATAGAAGCAGCAGTTAAACTCTGTTCTTTCCATGTAAAAACATGTGCAGCACATGGTTTTTTATTTGACCAAGTTGACTCACATCTTGTGGCTATTGACCAGCAATCGCCCCACCAACAAATAGCTTCCAATTTAGATTCATTTATGATTCAAGCTGGTTCGATTTGATCAACTGAAATTAGTGAATAATAATAAACCTTTCATTTTCAATGAGAAAAAAAATGAAGCAAACCATTTCTGTCACTTGAGTATCAGCTAGTACCATGACAAAGCAAGTCCAGCAAACTCATTTTAACATCTTTTAGATGCCATAGCAACATTTCATGACCTTCTGAACCAGCAGCAGTTTGTCTGGGAACTGGAGTACCACAAACAGACAGGAAATCAAGCAAACCTAGAAAAGGAAGAAGGAATAAAGTTGCAAGGGAAGAGAAGAAAAAACAATTTCCATCTGTAAAACTATTTAGGTGCTATTGGTTCTTTTTCTCTCTGAAGTAATCGAAACATTGAAACAGCTGGCTTTCGTAGGTATACCCACATGAAAGGGAAGATTAACATCCTCAACCTTAACTGGGCAACCTTGCTTTCACATAACCACACTATTAGAAGAACCGGAAAAGCAATAAAAAGAAGATGAGGTTCCCCATAATCGTCCTTCTGTTAAGACCACGGGAACGATGGACCATTCACCAGAACGAATTCCTGTTCCGCTTGTCATTGCGATCAAGTCCCCGTCGCTAGCATAGAACCGATTCAAGCATGCAATCCTAAGAAGTAACGAAAACTGAAAGGCCCTAAACAGATCAAACTGAAAGAGCAGCCTTGATGAACTAAAACAGTATGCAATTTAAGAAATGTAGCTCCCAAGATCCTTAGAATGTCATCTTACCAAGCCTGGCCTTGTCGTTGAAACGCGTCTGCCTTCGATCCGAGCTTCATGCATGCCATTTTTTTCCCAAAGGGGAGACGACGAGGGAGAAGCAAGTAAAACAATGTACAAGAAAAAAAAAAAAAAAAAAAGAGAGAGGAAAACAGGGAAGATTCTTTTTTTAAGGAGGATAACTCTCAAGCCTTGATCCCTAAAATTGCAAACATCAACCCCACAAATAAATCAACAGAAACCAACCAAAAACCAACCCTACCAAATGCACCATAGTTTAATAAAACCTTCCCTCCAAATCACCATTCATCAGCTACCACCACAAGGGGACCTACCAAACAATCACCAGTCTCTTCCTCCCCAAAACGGCCCCAACAGCTCCATCAAAACGCCTACCAATTCTATGTGTGGAACACTCGCTCCATATCCAGAAACTCGATCACAAGACCAGCGCAGAAGAACACTCTCACAATGCAAGGAATGCGACAACCCCTTTACTAAATCCACTTCAGAAAGACCAACCAAAAGGAAGAATGTGTTCTAAGCATCGGCGGAGTTAACTTCATAAGGCCAGAACTCAGCCCCACATCATGATCCTCCAGGACACCAGCAATCTAGAGGATGGAGGTCTACAGCTCATCAACATTCTCAAAAGACGGGAAGAGAGAGAGAGAAAGTTAAACCAATAAAAAAAAAAAAAAGATCCAACTTCAGCTAAGAAGAAGGAAACCGAAAAAGCTTAAAAGGGCAGGCCTCTTCTCATTCCCTCTCTAGTCTACCTCTTTCTTTTTCTTGTTTCCTTTTTTTTTTTTTAACCGTCCCGGCGTGCTTTTTCTCTCTCTCTCTCTTCCTCTCTCTACAGAAGGGCAAGTGTGACAGTGAAACAAAACAAACACGACGACTCCATGAAAAGACAAAAGGGTAGTAGTGCCCTATAAGAGAGGAGGGGAAAATGGATGAGTTTGATCACGGCATGCCAAAATCCAACTCCAAAAGTTGAAAAACGAAGCTGCCCTTCTAGAACATTTGCCTAGGAACCAAGAACAAATAAAATAGAGCACCGTGACAGAGAAGGTACAGCACAGGAAGCAATACAAAAGAAAGAAAGAAAGAAGAAAGAGATACAGACACAGAAGAGAGAGAGAAGGACAGGGACAGAGATTTTTTTTTGTTTTCGGGTTTAATTTCTGGGTACAACTCGACCATGTGAGAAGATGCGTTGGGGATCCCACCCAAGAAGAGGCTGCAGGCCTTTCTAAAGTCTGAGCTGAACAAAAGGACAATAAACAAATTCAAGTGCTGAGCAGTGAGCGAGAGCGTGCAAATTAAATGCGGAAATTCATTTAAAATGACCTTCCTCCTTTCTATTAATAATTAAAGCAGAAGTGGGTAGAAAGCGGTCAGTTTCTTCTTAATGGGAAGAAAACTCACCCTTCTGATATTCCCCATATTATTTGCCCTTGATTCCCTTCAGAATACCTATTGTGGCCACCAAGGAAGTGAAGTCCAAACCCTCGGACTTTGTTCTACTCCGTCATTTTGGAATCCTAGGTACGTCCCGCTGAAGATAGGCTTCTTTTGGTTATTTATGAGAAAAGTGAGCTCACTCCAGCTTCAAATCAACCAACCCCTTGACTATATATATATAAACTTGTTAAACAAAGCATTTAAAACTGGTCCATGTTTAGTTATTGTGAATGATATTAGCTGTCCTCTCTAAGAGCCTACCGCAAAAGTACAGTGAAAAGTGTAATTAACGGAGCGTGGGATGAGAAGGGACCAAAACTCAAAGCTCAAGAAAACCATCGAGCAAGCGCTAGGTACTATATCGTCTATGAGTTCATATTCTTCGATTTGAATCATTGGTCCCTCTTTCAAGTCAAGACTGCTTTGTGCTTACCAGCTTGGTTCAATGCTCAAGTTTTGTTTCATTCAAGAGATAAGTTGAGAGCCCAACCAAATAAGCTTAGACAACTTGACTTATTGCACAGCGTTGAAGATTTAGGTACAATAACTTATCAAAAATTGCATTAAGATCGATCATGTGATGGTTGTAAAATGGATGTCAACCAATCTATTTGAATCAGATATACTTTTAACGGTATCTATTTTTCAGGTATTTACATATTTTGAACATGAAATAAAAGAAAGTCATAAACCTAATTTTTAACATTCACCAAATCTGAATTTATTTAATCCAATCAGATGTCCATTTGGATTCAATTTGTCAAAGGGCATTAGATATTGACATTTATTTAAAAACAAAATCTCAGCAAATCCAATGAGATGTCATTTTTTAAATCGTATTTCGATTCAATTTGTCAAATCGACATCCCTACTCGGCTACCCTGCATTGCAGCCTGCGCGAGCAATTTAGAACGTGAAAGGCGGCGTCACTTCGGACGGTTCAGCAAAATACTATTCGGTGCCCAACTCCAGCTTGCCCATTGGGAAAAAATTTCGCGCACCCTTATTTATTGAATTGATTAGGGACAGCTGTAACCTTTCTTGCGACCACGAGGCTGAAGTGCGGGAACAGCAAACAACTTTCCCTTAGTTTATTCCCACCACAAATCCTGCTCATGAAAAGACCATGACCAGAGAAATTTTTGCGGTATGTAAGGTTTTGGATTTAGCGTATGCAAAATATAAGACAATAATATATAATGGCGATATAGGAAACCAAAGGAAGACCCAGTTTTTTGCAAAGCCTACAATGTGCACTGCACGATATCATGATTTCAAGATTGTTCCTTTTTTGCACTTTTCCTTCACGTTCATGCTCTTTTTGGCATTCCTTCAAGAATCATGTAAATTTTTTCAAAAAAAGCACGAGGTTTTCTTTTAAAAAAGAGGGAAAGAAAAAAAAAAAAAACTTTGATCATTTCAAATGGAGTTGGTTGAAGGAGAAGTTTTGCATACAAGGGCGCTCATTATTAAAAAAAATGTTGATCTCTTAAATGCACTATCATATAAATGAGCCACAAATATGTAACTAAGGGAATTTTAAGAGACCATGTGGGTAACTGCTAAGTTTGGGCATTAGGACAGCCCAAACTAAGGCTTGATAAACCCCGGCTCAAGTAGGCTCGAACATTTTGCCAGCAGCTTAAATCTGACCTGTTAAATATGAAGAGATTAATTGTAAATATATATAGTGGACCGACTCTCCAGTACTTGACTTGGACTAGCCCACCTCAATAATTTTTTTTTTTTGTCTAGGAGTCTAAATGTGAAATAACCAGCACAAGTGAGGGCCAGCACTACCTGTCGGGTATTAAATCCGATTTCCACCCTTAAGCCCACACATACCCACCTTTGGCTTGGAGCCTGGGGCAGAGGCGGTACGTGTAAATGCCGCTTTTTACTGAAGGGTTAATGTGACGAGCTTGTTCAAAGGCCACCTACCGTTTCTGCTCCTTGTCCGCACCCACCCACCTTCTCTTTTGTTTTTTAGCAGCGGTTTTACGTGACCTTGTCCGGTATTGAATCCGATAGTATCAAAGAAGAAAGCCTCTCTTCGTTATTTAGGTTCATGTTATGAATCTGCAGAAGTAAATATATATGTCTAATTGGATCTGTATGAAATTTTTACTGAACGGACTGCTGCAATAACAGAAGACCGGACTTCAATCTTGACCGCAGAAGAAAAAAAAAAAAAGAGCATCATCTTCTTATTCTTGATTTTCTTTCTCACCAGCACAGTTTCTAGAGCCAAAGGAAATTTGAAACTTAATCTGTTTTGTACGTGTAAAACATATTAAATCTACTCTGAACCACGCAGAACTGGTATATACGGATGCTTCTTTCTCAGCCATGGGCCATGGCCAAGTTGGAAGCACCCAGTTTTGGTAGGGTCCGGGACGCCAACTGTGTAGCCCAATAAGGGGGAGAGGGGTTGTAAAAGACAGGTTGCAGAGCAGTGGACCACAGCAGAAACGTAAGAAAAGTGGCAGCGATCACTGAGCCATGAAAAGCGGGCCAGCTGACTAGTAGTGTATAGTATATACTGTGTAGAGTGTATTAGTTCTCAACAACCAGCTAATAGTCATGGCCCCTCTCATGCTTGCCTATTTCCTTTCTCACCCCTTGCCACAACCAAGAGTACTTCTCGCCACAGGTTCAACTAGCCAAGTGCCCTATATATATATTTAAAGAGTGAGAAAGAGGAAAAGGAAGAGGGGAGAGGAGGTGCAATCACAACGTACTGAAAGCTCAAATTGGGTGCATTCGGATCGGATATATCCTTAATCGTGTTTGTTTTTTCGGACATTCAAATATTCAGATTCAAATTTAAATAAAAAAAAAATCATGTCTGAATCTGAATCTAAATTCCAAATCTGATTTTTATATTTATATCTGAATCCAAATTTTGAATCAGATTTTGGCAATTTTTAAAATTTAATAGCATTAGATATATGATATTTGACTAAAAATAAATCTGATCTGAATCCATCTGAACGTCATTTATTAAATCTGAATCCATTTGATTTCTTAATCGGATATTAATTTTTTTTTCATATCCGATTTTTTCAGATCGGTTCGGTTGAATATCCATTCAACTTGGATATGTTGACATCCCTAATTTCAAAGGAGATTACTCTTAGCCCTAAACCTCCAACATGGAGGGGAGGATAATGTCCATAGGAATCTGAGATGTAGTTCACATGTGGTAGGCCCCGGCCAGCTATAAGCTACACACCGGTTGGTTAGAGAGAAAGAGAAAAAGAGTTTTTTTTTTTTTTCCAAAAGCTTTAAGGAAGAGAATATGTCAAGAGGTGATCCATTTGAAATCTATGGATCTGACTTAGCATGCTCTTGCTGATATGGCAAAAAATCCAAGGAAAAATTTATGCTTCATCAAACTAAGGATCTCAATCATTTACATAAAATCTATACTTATGTTCCTTATTTTACTTCACTTCCAAGGTTGGATTTAAGATCGGAGAGGGAGGGTCTGATCTTAAATCTACGTTTCTCAAATATTGAGGACCTCAAATCGAAGGCTATAAAGCACCCTTAGAGAGTTCATCACCTCACCTTGACTTGACTACATTTACTTGTTTATTTATTTATTTATTTGAATGTTTCTCAAATATTGAGGACCTCAAATCGAAGGCTATAAAGCACCCTTAGAGAGTTCATCACCTCACCTTGACTTGACTATATTTACTTGTTTATTTATTTATTTCTTTATTTGAATTGAGGGTCATGAGCTGGACCAACAAGTTTTCTAAGGAAATCAATACCATAGAAAGGCTGAAGCGTATGTATGGTTCGAACTTTATTCAAATTCTTCAACTTAGTTGGCATGTACCTCTCTTCACATTCTCTTATCACATTCTCGTCACATGTGGTTGTGACTACCCAATCGATCTAACTCTATATGTATATGTCCATCACGTGGCTCCATGATCACCAGAGCTCACTTAAGTTTTATCCTCAATAAAAAAATGCACTTATAAAGTGGCATAGGTTTTCAGGTTCCCCACCATATGCTGACATATATATATATACATATATATATATAATATGATTAAAAAAGAAGGTGGTTGACTCTCTCCCTCCCAGCCACTACATGGCTCTAGCTAACACATTCAATTGAACGTCGTCTCTCCCAGCTTGAAGTGCACTACTGGCACCACATGCATATGGAACGTGCTACAGGTTCAACACTGAACCAAGAAAATTGTGTTTGATGCAATATGCAACTGACAAAAAAGATCTCAAGTAAATATATCCCTGGTAATTTAGAAAAGAACAATGATAGTGCCCCAAGTACAGATGTAAACCAATTACTATGCCCTCTAAAGCATTCAGGCTTCAAATCTATCATTGATGGATCATCACTTTTGAGAAATTTAGGTAAATATTTTGTCCATCATAAGCTGTTTGAACCTCTGGTGAAATGTGCAAAATTGTCTAACAATCCGACTATGTTAAAATAGATGAAGGAATGAAAGTTGTATGCTCAGTGTAACAGATGATTCACTGTATAATTACATTACGTTTCATGTTATACTATATTTTCATACTTATTTCTCATTCTTTTATGTAATTTTTTTTTTCCGTATGTGGTGCATGCTTTTATTCTAGCCGAAGTGCTGAGTTTCACAATTCATTGTGTAAATGCTGAGAGATATCTATTTGGTTGTGCAATGACTGCTACATGCGTTATTTTATTTAATTTGCTGTTTTCTTAAGGTTTTATATTTCACTCCGCATTGGAACTTAGTTTACTATGTCAACAAAAAAGTGGCTTGCAGATTAAACTGCCTGTCTGTAGATTTACTTCTCATGACAGAGAGAGGGGACATTCTGTGTGTGTGTGTGTGTGTGTTTTTTTGTTTGGGGGGGGGGGGGGGGGTGGAGTTGAGGGTCTGTGGGTGGCCCCATTTGCATCAAAGAGAGAGAGACAGAGAGAGGTGAGCAATTACGTAATTAATTTATTACCAGTGTCATTACATTAATAGAAGGTGCAACGATAACCCACCTAGTTGGATGGCATAGAGAAATGAGATTTGATTGCATTGGAGGAGGAAATTTCTGCAAGTGATGAATGAGAATATGCATAATAGAAGGGAAGGGATGGTTTTGAGGGTTATGCATCAAAAAGGCCTCATGAACTCCGCTTTCGTCTTTTAGTTTAAAAAAAAAAAAAAAAATCATGCCTAACCCGTCTGCCTTAGGCATGATATATGAACCTTGGCACTTCTCTAAGGTGAAGCACATGCCTCGGGGTAAGGTGCGCCTCAACAGAATGCTTTAAGGCATTTTTGTTTGAAAACACTCCAAGGCATATGGTTCAGGCTCAAGGTGGATGCCTTTAATAATTATGTGCACAAGTACCATGCGGTATGCAGAGAGAAAAGTCTCATAAAAAAGAGGCATATGTTGCTTACAATGTTGTTGGCAAAGCAATTGAATGTACAGGTATTGTTATGTTATCATGTATTAAAAAGCACTGGATTGGGAGAACATTAGAAGTAACTGAGTCATGTATTATGTGAAGAAAAACAAAAAAAGCCAAGCAAGAAATATTGAGTTCAAGATTTGAGATTCCTTTAGATGAAGATATCAAGTATCTGATAGCCTCTCATTACTAGTTCCTATGTAAATCACTTATACATGTTGACTTGGCATCAAAAAGTGCATAAGACTACAATTACATGAGGCCATCAATAAACATGGCACTAAAGATTTCTTCATTTTGCCATCAAGCCATTAGTGTTAATGAAGATTAGTCTCAATGAATCAGTCCGGCGACCCTTAACCCCCTTGATAAGTATCAACTAGGTGTAAAAAAATATCATCTTCAATAAGTTAGAAGTCAATGTTGTAAAGCACGATACGTTCATACATATGATGAAAGGTATGAAAGGAAGCGAAGATCTGATCCCAATCAACACAGAACATAGTGCATCAGAAACAGCTAGCAACAAAAGGAAAATGAAACAACCAAAACATCCATAGGAACAACCAAGACATTTGTATGACTATTTAGACATAAAGTTCTATAGGGTTAAAACCTATATGTCATCCAACCTCTTATATCAACTATATGATGAGGGTAGTTTTGTTGTTCTCTTGGTAAATCGTTACAGTTTTGACAATGCATTAATTGCAAAACTCTACTTTATTGATGTAACGTTCAAGGTGTTTTGCTTGTCACAAAATGGAATTGATTCAATATCATGTGATGCTACAATGAACTCAACTTTTCATGGGCAAGCTTCTTAATTAAGTTCACTTTTGAGTTATGCTTGCAAGATAGGAATCACCTGTTCGAGAAATGGTAATCAAATAGTTCCATCGGTCATCATGGTTGTCCACCTAGCAATCACACTCTCTTGTTCATGCATTGCAGCAAGTGAACATTTTCACATAAATATCCATATTTGTCAACTTTTCATGCACTAACTATATCTTTGCCAAGAGGCATTAGGCGTTCATTTTTTTCATGCATCGCCAAATTGTTGTCATGCATTCACAAATACACAGTTTTGTTGACCATCACTCATACCCTTGACATTGGATATTAGCTATTTGTTTGTTTCATGCGTAGCCTTTTTTGGTGATCATGATGAGTAACCTTTCATAGTAACCTTTCATGTTTAGAGAAATTAAAAATATGAATTCTTATGCATCACCTAACTATTCTCATGCATCACGTTTGAAGTTACCTAACTTGTGCATGCATTGCCAACCATTTCAAACCATGCAGTAATGCTAATGGTTTCAAACTTTGAAATAATATAATAGTTTCAAGCCTTGCGATAACATTGATGGATTTAGACCTTGCAATAATTCCCTTCATCCTTAATGAAATTCAGATAGACCCCTCATTTTCACTTGATTATGGTTCACTGTAAATTATTTGCACCATTTTGTAATACATCAGCTCATAAAAAACCTCATTTTCAATCGACTATGGTTCATAGTAAATCCCCTTGACATTTCCCTATTTATAAGTACCTAAGAGCAGAGAACATTACAGTACGCATTGCCGCTTTTAGAGATGCCAGTCATTCATAAAATAGACTATCCCTAGCTCTTTTCTTGTCCTCTAACTATCAAAAGCAATTATGAGCAATGACCAAAATTTTTAAAATTTTAAGCAACCCTAAGCTTGGAGAAACCATTTAAGGAATAATTCAAATACAAATATGCTGACATCCCATTCCAAACAAAATCTACCAAAACACAAGGAAAAAGCTAGTGATGTTAACATCTTCTTGAGTGATCCTTGCATTAAACATTCTCGTTCAGATTGCCACAAAAAAAAGCTAAGAAACGATTCAATAATTTGACAGATGCATATGACACTAAATGCAACGTGTCTGCTAAGCCATTCTGTTCACATATCTCCAAATGGCATACCATTCAGCTATGTGCAGACCTATTTGCATATAATCACACTTGAATGATATCCCATTCTTTTTCACTTTAACAACTTCAGGATATCACATTGTAGAACTATAAGTGGGATACTTCTAAATGAGCTCTTCATCGTGAAACTTGTGTATGCTCATTCGGTATTCTCTCCAAGTCATGTGAATCTCCGTTTGTTTCTGTCACTTTCAATGATAATGTTCTATTGACCACTAAGAAATGAAGATATTCTTGCATGTCGATCTTGTGCACAGCTCTTGGTCTGTGAATAGATCTCTTATTGCTTATGCACAATCTCATCTTATGGTTAGACACCTTTTCAACATGGCTGATTTTGTAGTGGATGGATTATCCTAAAACCCATACTCCATAAGCTGAACCTGGTGCATTTTTGTCGGTCCAATTAGTAATCTGATCAAGTTTCTCTTGCTAGTATTGCTTAGGCACAATCTCATCTTATGGTTAGACACTTTTTCACCATGGCTGATTTGGTAGTGGATGGATTATCCTAAAACCCCATACTCCATAAGCTGAACCTGGTGCATTCTTGCCGGTCCAATTAGTAATCTGATCAAGTTTCTCTTGCTAGTGTGTAATTTAATAAGGATATCTTCACTAGCATTATTTCATAAACATGAACCCACACTACATATTATTTAATACTACATAGTCTGATTTTATGCCCATGGAGTTTCATTGCAGTCCCAATTCTATGAAATTTTGGAGTTCTCTTTGTATGTTTCTAATGTGTGTTTCTCTACGGATTAGCATGAGCCATTACAAATATGAGATGCTTCTCTAATAGCAATTTTTCATTTATTTTTGCTACTCTTCTTGTTAGTACTGGTTATTAGCTAGTAAACTTAGTTGTTTGATAGCTTTCTATTTTTGTGGTCAATATACACCTTTTTCAATCTTGGACACTCAAATGCTCATGAATATGGTAACTAAGTACTTGTTCTATATTTTTATTAGTCATTGGTAGGATTGATAGGTAAAAAACAAAAAACAAGTATTATTTTGAGAAATGAAGTGTTGATGATGGTAGCCCTAATGTGAAGTTGTGGGATAAACTACAAAGGTCTAAGCAATAGTAGGATTGATAGGTAAAAAACAAAAAACAAGTATTATTTTGAGAAATGAAGGGTTGATGATGGTAGCCCTAATGTGAAGTTGTGGGATAAACTACAAAGGTCTAAGCAATTACTATGGATCTAGCATTTTATATCCTTAATGATGCAGTATGACCAGTGCATCAAGGAGTACTTTTGAGGTTTCCTCGTCACTAGAGATCCAAGAGATAACTGGTAATGGCGTTATAAGTATGAGCTTGAAACTGATAGCGCCATAGCGTATGGTGTTGAACCTTTTTTGTTCATGCATGTTGTGTCTATGACTTGTCCTTCCTAAAAGTATTTGTTCCTTTCCCCTTTTCCTCTGTTTTTGGGGAATCAAGTAGTCTCACAGGTTTGACATTCTTGTATAGCTAAGTTGCTAATTGTTTCTAAAGCAAGTGATTTTGTTATAATTTGAGCATTTGATTAACCTTGATATTTTCTGTTCAGAATTTCATTTACGTGATTGATGAATTGAAGCAAACCAGTTTATTGGGCATAGCTTTTGTTCTGTTGTTTTATATTCGTATGTATCTTTCTGCATATTTATGAAAGACAATATGTACCATTTACGAAAGACATGTATCATTTATTTGCTATATCTTCTACATGAGCACCCGATTATTATACTTTAACTAATGTCACAAGTGTTGTTCATGGAAATGAAAAGGCTAATTGTTTATTAATTTGTCATCCACCTCCCACCTGATCACTACACCAACCCGTTTGGGTGTGCAAAACAAAGCCGTTAACTAACCAGCAAGCCATTTTCTCAAAAAAGAGGTTACATCTCAAGAAATACATAAATAACATTGTAAAAATATAATGTTTTATTAGAAAAAATGCAACAAATGTGTTAAATGTAACTCAGCAGCATAAATGTCAATAAAACGTCTTTTTTAAAAAAATGTCAGAAAATAAAAAACGAGAAAAAGACACATTTCTTTTGCAGCTTTTTCACATTTTTTACTGGATGTTAGATTTTTTTTTAAGTGTGCTGCCAAACGGTGAGCTTTTATCTTTTAAATGTATTAAAATAAGAGAGAGAGAGATGATTAACCAGAAAATTAAGCATAATGTGAAGAAAGAGAGCTGAAGAATGTATGTAGTACTGTAATAAAGAGGAAAGAGAGGTGGAGCTCAGCTGCTCCTATAAAACCCTAACCCGCGGCTGAGTAAATTGGGCCTAGTATGGGCAGCAACCAAAATTTAAAAAAAAAAAAATCCTACATAATGATGTTGTTTACTTTTAATGCATTATTTTTTCACCCCTAATTCCAAACGCACCCGCTTTAAGGAACCCTAAAGCAAAGGGTTGAAGACAGATGATTGGACATGTCATCTGCACCGATTCGAGCATGGTGTGCATACGGGCAAGAGAAGCCTGGGATAAATTTTTGGATGATTTATCTCGAGAGAGCTGGATTAAGGTCGTCGTTCCACTAAAATGTGGGGCACATTTCAAATTAAATTAACCCACTCAAAACATGGGCATATCATCAAAAATAAATAGGACAGACGAGACAGGTTTTTGAAGAGGAAATTCCAACCCGTTTTATTTATGGGCTTACATTTCTAAATGGACTGTCTCAAAAGATACTTTGGCGCATGTCATTCACCCAAACACAGTACAAGATATATACGGAGATATGGGGACTGGAGTGCTTGACTGTGACATTATCGAAATTCCTATTTTCCCTGTAGTGCAAGAAAAGTTTTTTGCGTAAACGCTTCCGACGGATGCAATCAAATGAGGCATAAAATTTACCATGTAAACTTAACTAACAGAATAATTAGAACAATTTTCCTGTTTCTTCCATATTCAGCTTATATTTGTTTATCCATGCTAGTTTGATTAGCATCAGATTCACTGGAATAAACACCAAGGGTACCTGAATCTTCTCCAAATTCATAAACGGTACCGAGTCTAACAGGTATACATTTAGATTTGGTAGACTTTTTTTGCTTAACCGTATTGCTTAACTATGAGAATGATTCAAAGAATTTTGAGAAACCTTTTTCATTTGGTGAAAAACACAGAATCAATGTGAAAATCAAACTCATATAAATACGGAGATTCTTTCAGCATGGACGAACTGTTCGTGCTAATTTTCACCGTCCAGCTTACATCAGATTATATTCAAGGAAGCATCCATGAATGACAGATTGTACCCCACTTGCACACATGGGTGCCGCTACACATGTATGCCACATGATAGAGCGATCATTTAATACCAACAACAGCAAAAAGGAAGTTCCTTCTCCAGCTAAAATTAATCTAAATGAGAAGTGACAAATAAATCGTCATAAGGGTTCATTGGCAAACAGCAAGTTGCGTAATTACACATTGTTTGCGATGATTGCCAAGAAACAAGAATTTACATAAGACAAACAAAGGATAAATTTCAGATAACTGACTTCTAATTGCAATTTCAAGTGGTGTTTTATCTATCTTATTCCATTGCAGTGATTGATGACAAAATTATTGGAACATGCATTAACAAGTTTCGGACTGACATTACTTATACCCCAAATCCTTACCGTTCGATCATCACTAGCTGATGCCAGCATACAAGGGTTAGCAGGATTCCAACTTACACAGTTGACAGCTCCTGAATGCCCAGGAAGTTTCTCCAGTAACTTCCCTGTACCTCTGTGCCATATGTAAACCTGCACATACCTTTTCATTTCAGATACAAATAAAATGCATGGGAACGAAACTTCAACAAGAAAGAAATGCAGGTCAAAAAAGGGCCACCCACATGCAATGATCAAGTGGGCCCAAATGATTATCATTCTCAAAAACAATAAATTACTAAAAAAGCCAAGAAAGATATGTAGCCGCAAAATCTAAAATGAAAATGGTTGCTTGTAATTTGCGACCAACTAGAAACCAAAGTTCCCATTATTGGCACATTTACCATAACCAAGAACCATTGTCACATTTCTTCAAGAAAAACCAGTTTGAGGAGGTGCAGTTAAAATATGTTTAGCATGTAACGTGGTGTTGTAGACAATGTTATCCGTATCGTACGATACGTATCGTATAGGTCAACAAAACATATACGATACACTGTTTAAATACGATACGCGTATGTATCGTACGCATATCGCGCGATACAGTGACCGTATCGCACGATACGTGCGATACACCCTCGTATCGCACAATACAGGGGTGAAATTAAAAAAGGGGCCCTTGGGCCCCTTTTTTTGCGTCTTATTTTGAAATCGACGCTCCTCTCTCTCTCTTTTCTTGTTTCTCAACGCTGCTAGAGACGTGGGAGGAAGAGATTTTCTCCATTGCATCAAGATTTGCCGGTGAAGAAGCTTTATTTCTTGTTGTGGGGAGTCTTGGGACGGTGGGAAGGTTGGAGAAAGAGGGTTTTTTGGTTTTTAACACCAAGAAGGTAATAAATAACTCATTTTTGCCATTGAATCATTCATTTGTCTTATTTCCTACATTTATTTGTATGTTTTTACTTGTTTTGTGAAGATATAATGTCGGATCCTGCATGGCAGTGGTGTACAAGGGTGAATCCCAAAGATAGATTAAGAGTTAAGTGCAATTATTGTAAGCAAATCATATCAGGATGGATCTCTCGCTTTAAACACCATATAGCTAGTACACAGCGATGTGGCTCAATGCAATGGCTCCCAAGAGAACCCATTGCCAGCGTATGTAAAGCACCAGTGTCAGGAGCTTCTTGATGCAGTGAAAGCAAGTAGGATTGAAAAGGAAATGGAAGATGCAGAGGAAGGATATGGGGACACATGAAGAGGAAGAAAGTGAAGGTGAAGATGTTCAGCTTGAAGAAGAAGATGTTGGTGGCAGTTTGGGAACAGTTAAAGGGAAAGGCATCATGCGTGGAGGTGGTTCTTCTGCAACTGCAACCAGAAAAAGAAGAGGTGTAAATATAAGTTCAGTTTAACGAGGACGTGGCAGGAGTCATAGTGGTCGTATTGGTGGTGGTAGAGTACCTACTATGAGGTCGAGCAATATGTCTAGTTCGATCAAGATTTTTTTTCCCAATTATACTGCTGCTGGTGCTCAGCCTGAGATTCGTATAGCCATGCAATCAAAGGATATTATTGAAGCAGCAGATGAAACCATAGGAAGGTGGTTCTATGATGCATCCATTCCCTTCAATGCAGCAAACTCTTATCATTATCAGCCTATAGCAGATGCGATTGCTAGTGTAGGGCGAGGGTATAAAATGCCCTCTTTTTATAAATTGCGAGGTAAAATTCTCAACAATATAGTTAGAGATGTGAAGACATATCGTGATGAACTAAAATTGAGTTGGAAAGCTACAGGATGCAGTGTAATGGTAGATGGGTGGACAGACATCATGAACAGAACATTGGTAAACTTCCTTGTATATTGCCCTCTTGGTACTATGTTCTTAAAATTTGTTGATTTGTCTGATACTCCTAAGACTGCTGATGTGTTGTTTGGGGTTTTTGATAAAGTTATAGAAGTTGGGCCTGAAAATGTCGTACAATTTATCACTGATAATGCAGCAAATTATAAAGTTGTAGGTGAAATGTTAGCAGCACGATATGGGACATTTTATTGGAGTCCATGTGCTGCTCACTATGTAAATCTTATGCTTCAGGATCTTGGTGAAAGAAATGATATGAAGTTGACAATTCATAGATGCCAAGAAATCACGAAGTTTATTTATAATCATGCTTATGTCATGAATTTGATGAGGAAATTCACAAATGGGGCTGAATTGATTCGACCTGCACAAACACGGTTTGCTACAAATGTTTTGACTGTGCAGGGTATAGTCAAGCAAAGAACTTCTCTCAGGCAAATGTTTTCAAGTGATGATTGGGCTGCATATCCACATGCCTATAAAAGAAAGGCTACGACAGTTGTGGATACCATCTTCGATGCTGACTTTTGGGAATCATGTGTGCACTTATTGAAGATTTGTGTACCTCTAGTGAAAGTCCTCAGATTAGTTGATAGTGAAGATATAGACCTTCTATTGGATATTTATATAAGTCTATGGACAGAGCCAAGGAGGCCATTAGAGATAATATGAAGGGGAAAAAAAGTTGTACATGCCTATATGGAAGATTATAGATGAAAGGTAGTCTGGACAACTTCATCGCCCACTTCATGCAGCAGCCTACTACCTAAATCCTCCTACTAGATATCTTCCCACTTTTAAGAAGGACAGAGAGGTCGAGTGTGGCATGTTGGATTGTATTGATGTATTAGTAAGTGATAGTAAAGAACAAGACGCTATCCATATGTCGATCAACAAATATGATACAGCTTCTGGTACCACGGCGAGAGACACAGCAGTTCGATGCAGGACAACTATGCGTCCAGGTATTAGAAAAAGAGACTTTATACTTTTTGTTGTTTAGCTTTTATTCTACCTTCTCACATATTTATTCTGACAACATTTTTACTTTACATCTGTTATTAGATTTGTGTTGGGAAAGGTTTGGGTCTGATTGCCCAAAATTAAGGAAGCTTGCAATTAGAATCCTTAGCCAAACATGTAGTGCAACTGGATGTGAAAGAAATTGGAGCGTATTTCAACACATCCACAGTAAGAAGAGGAATAGGCTGGAACATAAAAGGTTGAATGACCTTGTTTACGTTCATTATAATATGAAGTTGAGACAAAGGTAAACATTTGTTATACAAAATAGCAAATTCTAATATATATTTTAATCTCTAACAATTTGTCAAATTTTTCTCTTGTTAGGCAACTAGAAACAACATCTACGAGGAAGCATCACAATCAATATGATCATATCTTCATTGACCATTTTGATATATTAGATTCTTGGGTTGAAGAAGAACCATCTGCAATACTTGATGAGGACGATCTTGATTTTTTGAACATTGAAGGAGCAGCAGAGATTATTGATGAAGGAGAGGTTGGGGGGAGCAATGGAATGTTGGTGACATTCCATTTGCAACAGAGGGGATAGAAGAAGCAGTTAATGAAGAAAATGAAAATGATGATGAAGAATGAAGATGATGATGCAAATGACGATTGACGAGGCTTTTTTTTTAGTTTTGAAAACTATGTCAATATGTTTTGAGTTTTGACTTCTGAACTTATGAATTGTGATGTAATTGAATACTCTTAGGTTGCTTAGTATGTTATTTTGTTTTTTGAATGTTTGATTTCTTATTTTGGAATGTCTTGTTCATATGCATACTTCATAGTTCATACTTCATATACATGAATGATGAATGTTCCTTTAATTAAATACATTTTTCTTGAATTTTTCTGATTTTTACTAGTTTTTTCGGATTTTTTTATATTTTTTCTGATTTTTTTTATAAATTTTTAATATTTTTTATAAATTAAAAAATTAATTTTACGATACGTTACGATACATTTACGATACGTTACGATACGGCGTATAGGTCGGCCCGACCGATACGGCAGTGATAACATTGGTTGTAGACACTTGGAAAAGAACAAGGCTGCAACTAGTAGATGGGTCAACCTCACAACTAAAAACTTGAAAGATGCAGGATTTCACGTGAAGAACAATTTAATCTATAATACTTCTTAAGTAACTGGACTAACACCATTCGTATGTAAACAAAAATTGCACCCATGGCATGTATGGGATCATAAACACACATGGAAGCACGTCTATCCGTGTTCTTTCATGCAGATGCAATCATGTAAGCCTAATTTACCAAGAATGAAAAATGCTACAGATCTTGAAAGGAAAAATGTGCATACCATTGAATCCTCGCTACCACTAGCAACAAAGGCTTCCTCTGACCCACCAAAACAAGAACGTATATCTAACCGAGTACGCTTATGACCTTTATACTTGGCCAGTAACTTTGGCTCTCCTACTGTGCTCCACAAGTGAATCTCCTGGTTTGACAGGTTCACAAGTAGGTGCCTCTCATCTCTTGATATAGAAAATGAAGTGATGCAATTATCTTCTAAAATCACTCTCTCAGTCCTTGTTTGCCCGTCTTTCAAAACAATTGTTGTCTCTTTATTCATACTTATAACAGTTCCATCACTCATTATGAACATGTCAGACATCTTAACAGCCCGCTGCCCCTTCCACCATTCAAGTTCTTTCCCTTCTAAGTCCCATATGCAGACACTTCGGTCATTCATGCCTGCAAACAACTTTTTGCCTTCTGGGAACCATCCACAAGAAACAAGACCGAAGTTACTTTTCTCATATACTTGTAAACAGCTACCTGACTCCACGTCCCACCGGCGAACAACCTCTTCAATGCCACAAGTTAACAGCTGACAGTCGTCAAAACTCCATGTGACAAAAAATACTGGCTTCTGATGCCCCATTAGTGTATGCTTGAGTGACACCTCACCGTCCTTACTTACCTGAATCATAGGTAACCATAAGAATTTACTGGGTTTTGACCCATCAAGAGCATTCATGAGATATATGTACATTATCACAGCTTTTCTGTGTTCGATGCTGTTACCAAACATGCAGCTATTTTGATGCCATGAAACGTAATCATCTGCATGCACAAAGCTTGATGTAGCAGAAGTGCAGATTTCAACACAGTCGAGGATAATTAAAGCAGTCCTAAGTGTAAAACCAAAAGATAAAATTTAAAAGGTTAATTGGCCAAATGCTCACTAGGTTTGGTAAATTGAGGCATATTGAATACCCAACGATCTGGAGAAGAATTGGGTCGATCTAACCAAATTTCCGTTCCTTCAAGCAACATTTTAATGTATCATGTCCCACAATACTTCCAAAAAATGGTGTCAGAATCACGTCTACTAAGTACAAAAAAATTGGTGAGAGAAGTCTTTGTTAACTTAAAGTTTCAAACAGAAAGAAAATGTTATAGTTGCCAGATGACAAGCAAGGAGTGCCATTTCAGAGTCAACGTAGAGATCTCTGATAACTACTTGTTGCAGAATGCAGGATCCATCCTTTCGTGTTCGTGTTACTGTGTATCACTTCCTACGGCATGCTAGCTCCTTTGTCAAAGTTAAAGGCTAGAACCATAAGCCCAGTAGACTAGGAATTACAAAATGGTGATCATAAGAAATGATTTTCCAGTCAGATAGATCAGAAAAAAAAAAAATCAGCAGATTACCTCCCACAATATTATAGTGCAATCACGGGATGATGAGGCCAAGTATTTTCCATTATGAGCAAACTTCAGAAACCATACTTCATCCTGGTGTGACTGCAGCACCTGATACATGAGATCACAATTACAATAAATAGTTCAAAGAAGTCACAAAGCAGAAAAGGTCTAAACACAGCATTGCGTGAAACCCAGACTTGAATTCACTTGGTTGTCAAATTCTGCAGTTGCAAATAGAGATTTGAGCATCAAAAGACACTAAGTACTCCTACATACATGTCTCCATGTGTGTGTGCGTGTGTGGCCTATTTTTATAATGCCATCTGTGTGTAATTTTTTCTGTTGGGTGCTCTGTTAAAACTTTCAGAAATTTGTCTACCAACAAAAACCATATCTCAACAAGTACTGCTAATACAAAACAAAGCAATTAGCCTTTTCATATCTTTGGCATTTTATTCCTAGGCACAAACAATAGATAAAAACAATCCCGAATGTGTACTTACAATCATAATGATAGATTTCCTCTATATGTCCCTTTAGTTCTATAGAGATTTAAATTGTTAGTCAGCTTCCACTGACCATCATAAGTGGGTAAAAGCACTATGAGAAATATGTAAATGAATGAAGAAACCCAAATGTTCTAGACAGCTATATATTATGCATTAAACAGTGTAAATTGACTTTAGTATAAAAACTATTGTTTTGCTACGTGAAAAATTTCAACATTGTTTCAATAATAAGAGGAAACAGCAACCACTAGCGCTGTAGTGCACTTTCCATAACTAGTTACGGGGTTATGAAGTGAAATATTCCTTTTATGGTTTCTCTGAAACTTGAAGAGTTGAGGCTAACCTTTCTCTCTATTGATCCAAATAACAGGTACTGGAAACTCCTTTTCCCAGATTATTGCAGAAGTTTCTTTTCCTCCAGTTAAGAAGGATAGGGCTTGATAGTGATCATTGAGTATGTTGCAGCTTCATCCATATGGTGCACTACAATCATGGAGGCACTATCACAATCTACTGTTAGTACCATAGTCTTGTAAGTAAACTTCTGGTTGAGATTCAAAATCTCCTGTTTTCAATCGGATGCGAGCTTCCAAGCTAGAGAGTTTCTCCAAGATCCCAGGTAACAAAGGAATAGCCAAACTAACTCAACAAACTGCTCTAGTTGCCGTGAAAAAAGGAGCAACTATACGAAGCTGCTTTTTAAACTCGGGATCTCTAGGCATAATAGTACGACAGAAAAATGGAGGTTGTTCAACATATTTAATGAGATCACAATGGCAACCAACAGGATCAAAACAGTGCAGAAACCTAGAGAACAGGGAAGGAATAGAAAGAAACAAGGAAAAGACATGGCTATCACTTGATAGATCCTTTAGATCTGACAGGATGTATAGCTGTATTTCACTATGACATCAACCAAATATGGGACTACAAGAAATGGAATACAAAAACAGTCTGCAATGTTCTGCCAGGTGACACACCATTAACCAAACTCTGTTGGTAAATGCCTCCTGGTAAGGCTCAGAGCATGGCTACATGAAAGAAGGACCAAATGGCTTGTGGTCATTCCCTTCTATTCTAAAACGCAACTGACATTCACAAAGCAAGAAAACATGAAAGATGGAACCGATGTAAGTGAAAATAAAAATGTCACACAATGAATATGCAAGTAAATATCTTCATATATGTGATCTATCTTTTGCAGCAAGAAGGAAGATACATATACACTGGCTCCACACTAGAAAACATAGTAGTTAAATTAATGGCAATAAAGAGAAAGCCATCAGACAAAAGTACAAATTAGTTCTCTGAGCAGAATGTGGAATTACCGAATTAGAGCTCTCTCTCTCTCTCTCTCTCTCTCTCTCTCTCTTTCTCTGTGCTTGTTTCTTGAAGTGGTCGCTAGATATCGTTTTTGGCAACATAATCTAGGAAAACAAGCAACCACTACAAATTATGGTTTCCCTTGATAAACGCCTTTTACTGAAATGAGATGGAACTTTTCCAATAGTAGAAAGGGAAGCACTTTGACTGGATAATCATATAAGTTCCAATGGGGAAAATTGAAGTTCGTCCATGATTCCCACCCATGATATATGAAAAAAGGAGGAAACATAAATTTTCACTTGTATGCAAATGGTATCCCAGGGCCATGAAGCAATATTTCTACCTGATGAAGTTCACCTAGATGCAGAAATTTTGGAATCACTATATTCTTTTTATTTGCTTAAGACTTAAGAGTGAATTAGCATTTTGTTGTAATGTTTAGTGACCAGGAGGATTTGCAATATGCTTTTTCAAGTTGCCCATGGACTTTGCTGGGCAACCCAAACAGGACCTTGCAGTCGCTAGGGTACAAATTTTCATGGTCTAGTACCTTCAAACTAGAGGCTGAGGATACATGTTGTCAGCTGTGAGGATGTATTTGATTAACGAAGTAATGAAATTGATCTAGCTGGATTAATAAAGTAATGAAATTGAGCTGGCTGCTAATGATGATAGATCAGAGAATTGAGCACTTGCAGTTTTGCTCAAGTTCTTTTCCAAGTGCCTATTAACATTGAAGTCAGCCAAACCTACTACCAACGTTGAAAAACAATTTTCAGGTGATATTATTGTTGATTTTGAAGGACCATTCAGAAAAAGCTTAGATTGTAGATGTATAACTCATTCTACCTGACACATCACTTAGAAAATCAGACATGGTTGATCAACATTTTGGGATAGGAAGAAACCAGTGAAAGAAAAGCAGGTTCCATATCAGTCTTCTCACAAAAAACAAATAGTTCAACTGAAGGACTACAGAATATGAACCCACAATCTAGTCTGCTTGACAATTTTGATGGACATATAGTTCTATTTCTGGTACAATTCATTATTCGATAAATTAAAATGCTATTAAATCACATGGCTATCAGACACTCAGAATTCCACGTATTGCACTAGTCTCATGGGCCCCAATTATTCAAAATACCAGTAAGTGTGATGGTAATTCCAGGACACAGATAGTATGAAAAGGAAGGTAAATCAAGCACTTTCAAAACTTTTGCTAGATGTCAAGAAAGAAATTGGCCAACATATGCTGCCTATTCAAAAAGCTCTCCTTTGGACCTTTACAAATAAATCATAACATTCATATTTGTGACCAATACAAAACCATGGCTCTAATGGTGAGCTTCTTGGCCGCTCACCTCTTAAGGATGCTCCTCATGCTTGGCTGATTATCTGTTAATAGAC
Source organism: Nymphaea colorata (assembly GCF_008831285.2). Taxonomy (NCBI): domain Eukaryota; kingdom Viridiplantae; phylum Streptophyta; class Magnoliopsida; order Nymphaeales; family Nymphaeaceae; genus Nymphaea; species Nymphaea colorata. The sequence goes on along the minus strand of NC_045148.1, from coordinate 2,566,202 downwards.
AGCAGAGTCTTGTCTAATTAGCTCTTACATTGGTTTCCCTCCTGACATGTATTTATCCGTTCAAGAAACAGCAGGCTTTTGTCTAATTAGTTCTTACATTAGTTTTCCTGAACATGGGATTCTGCGATGTAAAATGTACATAGTTGTCCATGCGCATCTTTACGCTCCAAAGAAATATCCTCAAAATTTCATTGGAAAGGTTAATTACATTATTTGGTAGTTATTTAAAGGAGAAGGAAGATAAACAAGTACCTCCACTTTCCAATTAAGTCCCTTCTTGTATTCCTTGCCAAGGGGACTAAATCTGCTGATGCTCTTACAGTAGATGTGTTTTGGGTATAGATTGAAAGGTCAGTCATACTCCTCTCAATGCCAAAAAGGTCACCTCAATTCAGTGTTGGGATCAAGACTGATGACAGAAGATGTTAGGATATTTATGTTGGGAGATCGGTTCATGTCATGGATCCAGATCAGATCCAAGACTCTTTGCTCTCATTTTTATATGTCCGTAATGGACATCCCTTTAGTATGTATTTTCAATGTAATACGCTATATGTTGGGAGCAGTCAAATGTAGTGACAAATAGAGTGTTTATACAGCAAGGGATTAGATCATGTGAATTGTGAACCTCTGCGGCCCTTTCTTCTTTTGCACTTGTTCTTTTTCCTAAGGTAAGTCCCAAGAGATCCACTTGTTTTTCTGGGTAAGAGAAGATTTCTTTCCCAGGTTTCTGTCTCTAAGGTGCTTGTTTTTCTGCCCAAAATTTTCTTCTCCTAAAATTCCTGACATTTTTCCCTTGAAAACTCAACATCTTCTCAAATCTGATGTTTTCCATTCTCTTAGTTTGAAAGCCTAATTTTGAATTGTTGGGCAAATAATTCTCCTTTCATCCAAAAATCATGAAGTCTACACATTCTTGATCATCTATATTTACATGAAATTTATATCAAAATCAGAATTAAGTTTCATGGTTTCCTGTTGAAAATTTGTTTCTCTCGCCCAATGTCAAGCCCAGTCTATTCCTTGTTTCGGATCCAATCCAATTTCCCCTTTTTCTGCTGCAAGCTCATTTTGGTTGTGGCTTTCTAGGTTCAGATTTGATGTGTGCCTTTCTCTATAAGGAGTGATATAACAGAATCACCCCATTGTACATCTGATCAGTCTGCATGTTTCACAAGGCTGATTTTAAACATCTGCTTAAAAGTAAAAAATACAAAAACAGGCACGGAAAGATGTCCCATTTTATTGCACTTAAATAACTGTTTCGGTTGCTGACCATTGTTTCCTGATAGGGGCTGAATCTGAACATGCTTTTCCTTTTGCACTATCTTGATTTTTGCAACTCTTCATTTGATTCATTTTGCTTCTTTAGTCATGGATGAGCTCTCTTCCAATTCTTTAAATTAACACCATGGGGACAGTAACACCCATGACAAAGGCAGGTCAATAAGACACAGACACCACTAGCCCACACTGAAGACTGAGCATGTTTACATTGCATCACCTCAATATCCTTTAACTTTTTCCCCTATCCAAGGGATGACATTGAACAGGTCAATAAGCTATTATGGAAATAAAGGTGTTCTGATAAATAGTATAAATCTTGTCATTTTTTGTTTTGGGGAAGAAATAGTGAAGAAAAACATGAATACAAAGCAACTTGCAAAAGTTTATTCAATTTTTTATAGTTTCCTCTTTGTATGTTTCCTTATCTATCAGGAAAAGGTTGTTTGTTGTCCAAGCGGCAAAGCAAACACAACACAAACTAACTTCTTAAGGGCATGCATTCCTTAAACAGCCCTAAATCCTTACTAGGGCCATAAAGATGCAACAGTGGTTTAAAGCCACAATATTGACATATCTGAGACGCATCTCAATTATGTTTTGGAAACTAATTCTGAAAGCTGTTACCTCCTCATTCTGCTAGCAAATCAACACTTGGACCAATTTGACCTCTTGATCCATTTTCACCAAGTTTACCAAGTTGTTTGTCTGACTTTCCTTCTTCCTATGTACTTAAAATTACATATATACGTGAAAGTCAAGATGAAGAAGACAATGATCAGACATGATAATGTCAAACAAAAGGAAAGTTTAAGATTCATAAAACGTTCAGAGGTGGTCAAACGTTCTACGTGACTTGTGTGGAGTTTTAAATCATTATAATAACATCGCTAAATGAATGTACAAAGGCAATAAACACATTCAAAAAGAGACACAAATTATGGAACATTTTCCAGTACTGCACATTTCACCAAATCAATATGTGCCCTGCAACCTAACAGATAATTGTAATTTTCTAATTTATTGATTTAAAAGGACTCCATCCTGTGATGCAGATACGGGATTTGAATTATGTTTTCACTACAATCGGTTGTAAGGTGAAGAAGCATCAAATAGCTTTCAGGATCTCACACGCACAATCTCACCAAATAGGCTGCCGCACCAGAGTCTAGTTAGGGGCAGCTGAGGTGTGATATGGGTGAAGCATGGGTTCAGCTACTAGTTTTGATGATAACTCTTTCAGAACCTTCTAACTCTAATTAAATTACATATATTTCTTTTGCATATGGCCATATGCTTATTTTTCAAACGTGCATAGGTGTGTGTGCACATGTCTGTGCATAACATAGCTTTCAGTAATACAACAGATAGCATCGGAAGATTCAACTTCAATACCTCTAGATTCCTAGAACACTGTGAAAACTAAAATGATGAGCTATTGGTGCATTAGTATGTAGTTTTATGCAGAAAAGTTAAGAGAACTTGAAAGGCATAATATATATGTTTGTGTGTGTTTGTCACTTCTATTTCATTTTTATGGCAAAACTCAAAAGTAACTGCAAAGTTGTTGATCTCCGTACACAAAACATAGGATGCATGTTCAATGTACACATAGTATTTTATGAGCCATGACAATTTGACCACTGATGTTTAAATCCTTCTAAAATGTAATCTACACATCAAAAGCATGACATTTTATGACATGCTCGTATGACTTAAGCAGAGATGAAACTCATATGAATAGTTTTGTGAAAAATATGACCATTCACGTGTTGGGGGAAAGGGGGGTGGGTAGGACTGGAGTTTCATAGTGCCCACCTAAAGAGCCAATTCATGGAGAGAAAATGATGGAACAAAAGATCCAAGGAGTAACCTGAAGTGTCTTGGTTGGAATCTGGTCTCTCCCACACTGATGATCATGGTACAATGAAAGTGCACTGTCCAGGGAGTTGTGAAAGACACAAGATTCTCTCTGTACATTAAGAGCTTGCTCAAGAAGATGTTCTAACCTCCTTTCAGGCACCATAACAGAAGGAGGAAGCAATTTCTGTAGTTCCTCGAGAAGCCGTAAACGTGGATTATCATGAAGAGCATCGTCGCGCACAAGTCTCTCATATCGTGCAGGTGAAACAATACAACCCGCAAGCTCATGCACCCTATCTTTGTTTATGCACAAAGGGGCAATTTCTAATCTCAATGTTTTTAATGCATCTAGGACTTGTTCCTTTTGAAGAAGCTCAAAAAATTTCTGCTCCAATATCAGAAAAGATGCTGATTTCACGATCTTATCTTCCAACTGTGCAATTTTACCCAAGGTCGCCACACTCTTATCCCATTTCCCCTCAAGAACTTCCTGCCTAAACAAATTCACAGTTGATGAGTTTAGGGATATCCCTGATTCTTCTTCCAGAAGAGCACCACTTTTCTCGTAACCCAAGGAATATAGAGCCCTTGTTATTATCCTAACAAATTCCACCTTTTTGATAATACCCTTAGAGCCAACTGTTTCATCCCCTAAACGTACATATTTTGCCATGGTGTCTCTAGAAGAGCCAATAGGCTCAATCAGAGGCAAGTTCTTCAGTACACTCCTTGATTCTTGTGGAGATGATTTTATACGCTTCAAGGGTGGTTCTTCATCCTCTAAACCTCCCATGAAATGTCTAAAAGCCACAGTTTAGCCCATAAATAGATGCCCACGAACTACTGCAAACCAGACGAATGTTACTCAAAATGTCTTCCCACCAAATCCTGGTTCAAGCCAACTCCTACCAAAAACAGAACGACAATCAGATTTATAATTAACATAACACTTGGGAGAAAATACAGACAACCAACATAAACATAGAACAATTGAAAAAGGTATGACTACGTTAAAAATTGATAGGTGCCCATAATACTATACAAAGAATACCAAAAGAATCAATCTTCATCATGCTTGAATGTTACTGTATCTAGAATAAACAAAACACACACACACACATACACATACACAAAGCTTATATTGTTAAAAGATGTATACCCATTCATGACTCAGTTCACCGCCAATAAAAAAGAAAGTAACGCACATACACCAACCAGCCACATGCGCCTCTCGTATATGCAAGAAACCCGAGTCCTGCAGTTCGAAAAACGAGTACCTAAGGGCTATCAGAAACACAACCAGAAACTAATCAAAGAAACTACAAGAACGGATTGACAGACAATGTAGAGAAACCAAATTATCTAAAGAGAACAGAAAAAAAACAAAATAGGGACGAAGGAGCCAGCGGTATCAAAAAGAAGCTCAGAATCAGAGTCTTGCAGAGTAAATAATCAAAAAGAAAAGAAGATGGACGCAGTGGGTAAGAAGTCAAACGTCCTCTTTGGTTTCCACAATATGAGCGCAAGGAACAAGAGAAAGAAAAAATAAGATTGGAACAGCAAACTCGCTGAAAGATGAAAAGTAGACAACCACAGATGTACAGTGGAAAAAATGAATCGAACAAAGACCAAGAGGAAAACAAAAATGAGCTTCAAAAGGATGATTTTCACCTTTCGTTACAACCATCCGATGATGTTACATTGATCCAGTAGCGTCACGGAATTTCAATAGCCCGTTGAGGAAAAACCAACAAAAAAAACATAAAAAATAATTGCTATCCCTCAAAACTGCAATCCACTTTGAGTTTCATAATAGATAACGGGATCGAATCTTTATGGGCACGGAGGAACGACCGAGGCTTAATTGGAGAAAGGGAAGGAGATAATGCAAAGAGGGTTGCAAAAGACGAAAAGCCCTCAGCTTCCCTTCATCCCTGTTTTGGCTAACAGCGTATTAATAAACAATAATGGCATTACTCCCTCCCTCTCTCTCTCTCTCTCTCTCTCTCTCTCTCTCTAATTTGCATCGGAGACGTAAAGAAAGAGAAGAAGACGCATACCCATGAATCAGCCTCTCTCTCTCTCCCTTCTTTTCTTCATTCCCCATCTGCCATCAGGACAAGACCAGAGGTAAAAAACAACTCGTCTGCGGCCAAGGCCATCAAAGCGGAAAGCGAACATGTAAATAATTGATATGCTTCACCAATATTAATGAATAATGTGTCTTACATGTATGTGGGTGTCTTGCGCGGCAGTGAAGGCTATAGTTGTTGTAGTCGGTGAACCGCGTTCAATGAGTTACGCAGCTCTAGATAAGCGAAGAAGGACACCTCAAAGCCGGTCTGTACAAGATCAGTCAAAAGGGACAGATCGGTGTTTCCAAATAATTTCTCTCTTTCCTTTTACTATCTGAAGACATTTGATTCATTTGCTTATGCGCCATCTGTCACACAGCCTTTGGTCTATTTCTTTTCACTTTCCTGATAAACATGTAATACTATGATAAGAAATTACGAATGCAAAGATGTCTGCGTGTAAATAGTCAAAAGCCAGCAGACGTTAGTGAAGATTTTCAATTTTCTTTCCATACGTGTAGTTTCACCTTATTTTTTTACATTCACATACTAACTATGATATGTAATCCTAGGGATCTTTGTTTGCTTCCGACTGAAGCATGTTATGTTGCGTAAGGAAGAAGCTTTTGAAACTGTTGAAGCAACGAATATTTTGATTTAAAAATAGTTGCAGGTATATATTTAGTCAGCCTGAACCTGTAGATGGTCATAAATGAAATATGTAGAAGACACCGAGGCTAAAATGAACTTGAAGTCATGGCCTGATGCATTAGAGGCTACCCTTTAAGCACTCAAGTTCTGCTTCAGATATTATACCCATTCTGAATGGAGTTGTGAGAGAAATTGAACCGCCTCCTCGTAGAAGAAGAATTCTTTTGGAAACAGAAATCTAAAGTTAACTGGCTAAACGAGGGGAACAGTGACTCAGCATTCTTCCAATCATATATTAAAACTCAAACAAGGAAAAGAGAATTACTGATGTCTCTATAAATGGGTGAAAGGTTGACAGAGCCTAAGCAAATTATAGAGGGCTGCACGTACGTCTTACTTTCAAGATTTCTTTAGGGACTATGACTCAAGTGTTGATTTTATGTCACCTTTGGTCTCTACACAGGATAATGCCAATTTTATGCTGATCCCTAATGAAGCTGAAGAAAAAAGGTGTTTTTTAGGTTGAAGTCATGCAAAGTTCCAGGCATATATCGCTCTCACCAGAAGTTTTCAGAACCTATTGGTATATTGTCGGTACTGATGTGGTTGGCGCAATGCAGGAATTTTCTTGTTTCTGGAAAACTTGTCAAATCATTTAATAAATCGCACATTATTTTGATTCCTAAATTTCAAGGGGCTTTTGATGTTAAGTATTTCAGACCTATATCCTTATGCAATATAATTTGTAAGCTTATCAATAAACTTATGCAGGCATGATGAAACTTTCCTTGCAAATATCATTGGTGATGAACAGTGTGCTTTTCTTTCCACATCTTGATTCATGATCATATCTGTCTAGCTAACGAGATAGTTAATAGCCAGGAGAAGTCAAGGGCAATAATTTTTTTTTCTAAAATTGGATATTTCTAAAGTCTATGACCATGTCCGGTGGCCTTCTTTGACGAAGGCTCTCTTATATTTGGGTTTTGGTGGGCAGTCAGTTCATATGAATGTGTCACCACTCCATCCTTCACAGTGGTCATTAAAGATTAATGGAAGGAGGGGTTGTTTCTTTGCAAGTTGTAGGGGGATTTCGTCAAGGAAGGCCTCTTTTTCCCCTCTTATTTACAGTGATTATTGAGATTCATTTTAAAAGATTGAAATTTGATACTTGTGGGATAATGAACATTCCTCATTGCATTACTCATTCTATTTCTTGTCCAAGGATCCTTTTTGCTTGTGATATGGTGCACTTTTCTACTACCCACTACCATTTGATTTCTCATAAAAAGCACTTTTTGAACAAATTTTGCAATTGTGTAGGTATGAAGGTAAACCCCCCAAAAAAGTAGTTTTGATTTTATTCCATTGTAGAAATATGTAGGAAAGTATATAACCGCTCGTTTGAATGGAAGAAAGTACTTTTATAATTTTTGGGGTGATTATGCTTAGTGATATATGTTATTCAACAAATTGTTGCTTATTGGTCAAGGGCTCTCAAATTACCTCCTACAATTATTAGAAATATTGAGGAAAAGATTTGTCACTTCCTTTGGGGTAATTCAGATGTTCAAAGAAGATGTTATCTCTTAAATTGGAAAATAGCTTGCTCACCTAAAGATATTTAGATGTTCAAAAAAGATGTCCTCCCTTAAATTGGAAAACAGCATGTTCACCTAAAGAGGAGGGAGATCTGGGATTATGAGATGCTACTACCTATAACAATGCTACTACCTATAACAAAGCTCTTATGGCATAGGTAGCGGCCATCTCACCTTTGACTCATTCCTCGGCTAAGCTTATCCATGTTAAGTATTTGAAATCCAACATCTTATGGACTATTAAAAACAGAATTTATTTTCAGTGGGTTTAGAAGAGAGATCTTGTTGAAGGATTGGTAATGGAAATACGATAAAGATGTAGAAGGATAAGCAGAGATGGAATCCTTTGATACCTTTTAAATGCAAAATATGTTATGAAACTGGAAGGTAATCTCTCATATTTGGTTGGATATGTCCTTAGCAACAAGAGGTACTTAATTTCTTGATTTAAAGCTTTATTTTACTGTCAATTATATTGTCTTCTCTTCACCTTTCTTAAAGATAGAGATAATGATTTATACTGGGTGAAAATAGAGTTTTGAAGCTTACGACCAGGTGGGTCTATAATGAGACTAAATGTAAGAAATTCCTTCATCACATTAAGATCGTTTGGCAAAGCAAGTGTAGACCACACCCTTGCTAGTGTTGTTTTCTTATCTTTGAAGGAGAAACTACTAACTCAAGATGAAATAAAGAGATTTGGCATTCAGCTTGTTGCCCGTTGCTTCTTGTGTCAATGTGATGGGGGGATGAACGTGCATCTATTTTAAAGTTGCAATGTATCAAAGAAGGTGTGGCATTTTCTTGGGTATAATTTTAATAAAAGAGTCAGCAATTAGAACTCATTCCAAGAGGCCAGGAACTAGTGGTAGGGTTGTAAATTTAAGGAGAAATGGATTACCTTGTGCTGGCACTTATGTTTCCCTTTTGCTTGCTGGGAATATTTGGAATCATAGAAACTCTATTACTCACAGTGAGCATGGTGTTGTAAAGGAGGATCTCAGTTTGAAAATTTGGAGGGACTGCAAGGACCATGTTTCTTCTTTAGTCTGGAACGATCATACTACAAAGAAATAGGTCTTTGGTAGTCCATAGGTAGGGTTGTTCAGTGAGTCAAGCCAACTCAAGCTTGACTCAAACCCACCTAGTTAAATTCAACTCGAGCTTCATTCAGAAATTGAGTTATAAAACGAGTCAATTTCGAATTAGACGACCTTGACTCCATTCAATTGGGTCAGCTTGTTTCTTTATGAAGAGAACAACTTACTGGTTCACCCTATCTATTAACTCAACCATGTTAGTTTCTGACTCACTCACGAAAAAGTCAAGAAAAATGGTAGTGAACTCATAGTCTTTCATAAGAATGTATTTGTACCCTTTCTTGTTGTTTTTTCTCATTCATCCTCACTGATTTCTTCTCTCCCTCAAGGCAAGAGGGTTTCACTATTGGCAAATTTAGGCAACACCATCTTGCTGGCTGTAGTTTTCCTCTCTCCCTTTCCTTGATCTTCATTCAACAAAGCAAACCCGAAGGAGCAGAGGTATGCCATCTCTCTCTCTCTCTCTCTCTCTCTCTCTCTCTCCCACACACACACACAATCAATTAGGTCCTTGAAATAGGGGTTTTAGACCCTCAATCTAAGGTTTCAAGGCCTCGATCCAAAGCCCTAAATCGTGCTAGTGGAACCCTTCAGCAACCCTCTGTTGAGGGTTTCAAGAACCCTCTACTGTTGGCATGGTTTCATTAAAATTCATCAATGAGTTTCAATGAAATGAAACTCTTGGTTGACAATGAGTTTTGACAAAATCCTTGGTTGAGGGTTTCATTGAACTCATCAAGAAGTTAATGAAACATTCGATTGACAATGAGCTTAAGGTTTCATTGAAACCCTCGATTGAGGGTTCATGCTCAAACTAGTTTCAGTTTTTTTATATTTTTTAAATGAGTTTTCTTTGTCCCATTTGCAGTATGAACAAGCAACAACATGCAGATGGCTTCTTCTATAGTAAGAAGCAGTGTCTTCCTTAACAAACTCTGTCTGATCCAAGCTTGAGTTCACCTTGTAATCCTTGTCTTGAGCCAAGTTAAGATATAAGTTGGGCCAAGTCCGAGCTAGTCAAGCTTCGACTTGATTCGGCTAGTGTACAACCCTATCCATAGGAAATGTCCAGACCTTAGCCTTCATTTTAGGGTCATTTTATCATCATCCAAGCTGTTTGTGTTTGTCCATAAGGTGACATAAGCTTGTATATGTGGTGCACCGCACAGACAGTAACAAAATGTTCACTGAAATTAGATTTTACGCATTCCTGTTGTACATGGAATGCACAACTGTTTACCTCTAATCTTCTTCTCTCCCTACCTAGTTTTTTTTAACTCATTGTAAGTTTCATGAAGTGGCTACACCTAAAATGGTTTTTTGAAGTTGCCGATACTGATAGACTCAGAATTTTTATGTGTATTAAATAGAGACCTAGCAAATGAAGTTGTTAACATGCTAAATAGGCCCATTCCCTTAAATTTTCGATGGGAATGGGAGTGTTAACCTTTTTTTTGTATAGGGAGGTGTTTTTACCTCAATTTTGTATATCCCTTGTCACCCTTGTATTTTCTCTTTTATTTCTTTTAATAAAAGGTTTGGGGAGGCCTCTTTATCCCTATTCATTTGCACAAAAAATATCACATAACTTTAAGATGCATTTGGCCACATGACCTCTAATCAAACATCAACTCACCAAACCACATCTACTCTATTCATTTTGGATTTGTATAAATAGGGATGCCCATGGATCTAATAGGAATCAAATGTATCATGTGATATATCTGACTTATTAGACATTCATTATTTGGATTCAAGTCCTTATTGCCATTGACCATAGCCCGGGCTTCAGCCCGTTTGGTCTTGGGCCAAACCAAGCTAAGCTAAGGATTAAATAGATATCAACTGAAGCTTTCGACTGAAAGTCCTTCAAACATTTGTTGAGTAGTTGGTAGGCTGGTCCTCAATGGGTACCTTGACTTGGCCCTAACTCGATATTGGCTACAGGATATTATATATAAGAAAATTCCATTAACTCTTTATTATGTGATTGGATCTTTATTTAAAACCGAATGCATGTGAATTCAATTCGACTGAAAGTCCTTCAAACATTTGTTGAGTAGTTGGTTGTTAGGCTGGTCCTCAATGGGTACCTTGACTTGGTCCTAACTCGATATTGGCTACAGGATATTATATATAAGAAAATTCCATTAACTCTTTATTATTTGATTGGATCTTTATTTAAAACCGAATGCATGTGAATTCAAGTCCTTTTGGATGTCATCTTTTAAAACTAAACAAGGTTTAATTTCTTAATTTGAGGTTAAATTTTTTTTCATCTAGTTTATTTAAAGTAATTTGGTCAGATATTTGATTCAACTCGATCAATTGACATCCCTATGTATTATATTATTCTTCTAAATTGAATGTCTCTCCTTTTTGTCATAGAGAAAGATCAACCTAAATAGCAAATGATTCTAAAAGTCCAAAAAAGTAAGGACCAAAATTCCTATCTAGGTTAATCCTCCTTCATATCAAGAACTTTGTTACATACACTTACCTTTGCATGTTGACCAATAGTTTAATTGGTTGGCCATGTTGTTAATTCAATGAGTTTGCTAATTGATCATGAACTACAAAAATCATTATCACACTTTTCAAAAAATATATATCTAACATATAGGAATAGTGAAGAATTAAAAAGCTTAATAATTAATATCAGTAAAAATATTTAGTTTACGACATGTGGCACCATTGTGTCAGCTGATGAATTCAATTGATTTGTCAATTGTATTCAATTAACAGGGTATGAATGATGTCAAACCAATGTAACTTAATGACAAAAGTTAAAAATAAATGTAAGAAAGAAACCTTGCATCAAGCTCTTTTTACTTGTAAGGTAGCACTTCAAAAATTCTTTTTAATACTTCTCATCAATGTTGTCACTAGAGTACCATAACATTTAGTGGTTCGATGGTGTTTGCATCCCCAAATTTTATTTTGGTTTTTGGACTACTTCAGAAATATAAAGTTTTTGAAATAAGAGAGAAAGGGACTCACCAATCAGAACGAGGATTGGCCATTCTCGGTGTCTTTACCAGGGGTAACTAATCCAAAAGCTATACTTATTCTCGATGCATTTCATTTTTATTTAAACATCACCTTTTATTTTAAATACGATGTGGTGCTTGGAAATAATGTTGAAGAGTTGATGTTCCAAGCTTTTGGATGAGAAAATTTTGAAGGAACATTTGAGAGTATAAACTATTTTGATTTGGAAGAGTTTTGAGTCGAGAAATCTTTGCAAATATCATTTAAAAAACTTTGGAAGATAATATGGGTATTTTAAAGGTTTTCTTTTGAAATCGATTCAGTATTTTTTTAAGAACTTAAGTAGGCTTAAGATTTTGCTCTAATTCGGCTATTACCTAGCTAGAGCAATCTCATATTCCTTAAGTTCTTTTAAAGAGATGTTTGTGATCATTCGTGAATTTCACAAGTGAATACGAATGCATTGGTTCAACATGATTGAAAATAAATTATTCATTTCTATCAAATCATTCATCTAAGGATATTCATATAATCATATACATCTAAATTTATTTATGTATTTATCCTAAATATTCTCATGAAGAGGAAAAAGATTGAAAGTAAAATGAGTTTGTAGACCATCAAGCATGATTCCAATATTGGGTCATTACTTAAGTTTTGTCTTAGTGAAGTCGATAGATGTAAATTAAAATATTATATCTTGGGAAAGAAATAGAAAGAAGTCGATAGATTTTAGAGAATGAAAAAAAAAATTTAAATGAGAGGAATAGGGAGAAAGAGAAAGAGAACGAGATTTTAGAGAATATATATATAAAGAGGGTATTAACTCAAAGAGGGAGAGAGATGAAGATTTTAGAGAAAGAGAAATATATATGTGTATATTTACTTATATACATATACATATGTGAAAGTTTTTAAAAAGAAGATATTATCTCGAACAGAGAGAGAATAAGATTTTAGAGAAAGATAAAGAAATATATATATATATATATATATATATATATATATATATATATATATATATATATATATATATATATATATATATATATATATATATATATATATATAGGGAAATGAGGGGATGGGGATAGGGAACATGATGAAAAAGGTTGGAAGATTGTATTATGGTGCTACAGTGTTTGCTACAGTAATGGCCGGTGCTATAGTGTTTTACGCAGGGCTACTTTGGACTCACAAGGACGAGGGACCACAGTTGCACAATTCCACTGATGGATTGCCACTAGATAATGAAACCCAATGTTTGCAAAGGCAAATCACACTCAGACTTCGCATCTCTCTTCACTCAAAGCAAAGGAAGGGTTGAGAAGTTTTTGGCACAAGGCACAAGGTTTATGGCAAAAGATGGATGCCTTGTAATGGGCTCAGCAACATCTATTTATACTGTATTGCTAACAAATGGTGTCAAGTACAATAATTAAACGAATATATTTGCCTGTCAAAAAGGTAAACTGACTGATGCGCAGTGATTGACACATGCCCAATACAAACAAAAGCAAAAAGTAACTTTACAAGATTTACAAGATTTGCAAATTTCGAAGAGGACAATGATCACCAAAAGATGACAAATGACTCATACATGTCGACAAATGACTAATCATTCCACTTACGATGCCAAATATATTTTGTCGGAGTTTTGGATTTATTCTTTTGTCTCATTGCTTTCTACCTTATATTCCAATATTTTTCATACAACAATTTCATGGTGGGCGCAGAAGTCCTTCGTTGGACTTGACAATTCGGACACTTCTGCATTTCTTTAGTGATTTGCTCAAATGATGTGCAACTTTCTTCAAATTCTTTTGCTCTTGGAATATTTTTGTAGATGAGCTCTTTGTATTGAAAAATTGCAACTTTTGGATAGTCGACGAAGTTGATTCTCTGAAATTTTTGGCATAGTGGTTCTTCCCATCTGGGTCCTACAATAAAATTAAAAAAATCTTGAGAAACAGAGTTTGTATACAACTGTTGTCGATGGAGTATTAAGTTATCTAGAATGTCTTCTCAATGCCCCAAAATAATATTTCTACTTTGAATAATGTCTACTTGAGATTATTTACAATGCATCTAATTCTTCCTGCTACGGTGTAGTAGAAATCCAGATTTGGGTATCTGCCTTCTACTACATTTATAAATTCTGGATATAACTTTCTAATTTTTTGGCAAGCTTTCGATCTTGTTCAGGCATATCTACTAGCCAATCTTCCCATTGCTGCCTTGTAGATCTCATCATTTTGCATTTTTTTGGTGAGTGTGTTTGGTAAGGAATGATGTATACCTTTGACCAGATCAGTGGTGAAATCATACTGAGATAGCAAAAATTGCAAGCATGTGAATCTTTGCAGTTTTGGACTGCTAGTGATTTTTCTTTTTAAGAGGACTGACAGATTTTGTTAACATGTTCTTAAAATAAACTTTTCCCCAATCAAATAAGGATGGAATTTTTTTAATCCTCTGATTGCCGCAAGGATTTATTTTTCAGCAGGCCAGTAGGTGATTTCTTTGGACTTGAACTGTCTACTTATATAAAAGTATACCTTTTCCTTATTGCCTTCTTTTTTTATAAGAACAACTACCCATGTATCATTTCATGCGTCTGTTGATAGGACAAAGGGCACATAGAATGTCGGTTTTAATTCTGGCAGTCTTTGGCATTTTTCTTTCAAAGAGATTACTGCTCATGTGGCTGCTTTATTCCATTCATATGGCTCATGGTTCATCACTTTTCGGATTGTATATGTTTTCTGTGAGAGATTTTAAATATAACTTCCAACATAATTGAGGCACCCAATAAATCTTTGGCACTATCCAGTTGATTCGACAATTGTTCAATCTGTTTCAAAACATGATCCTGCATCGTAATTTTTCCTTCTTTGAGTTTGATATCGAGAAATTCTTTCTCATTTTGCAGTTTGGAATTTATCTTTTGATTTTGATAATCCAATGTCATGTTTGACACATATCTCAGTGAAGATCTTAAGATGTTGCAGATGCTCTTCCACTGTATGTGAGACTATCCGAAAATCATCAATATAATTTATTATGAAATCATAGCCTATAAAAATTTCATCCATTCTTCATTGAAATTGTGATGGCGCATTCTTAAGGCCAAATGGCATGTCCAGCCATTCATACAATTTGAGCAGAGTATGGATTGTTGTTTTATGTATATCTTGGTCTGTAATCTTAATGTAGGGATATCTAGATTTGCAATCAAACTTTGAAAATATTTTCCCTTGAGCAGCCCTTTGTTGGGAAAGGTCACTTTATGTCAACTATCACACTATTCAGAGGAATGTAGTTGATTACCGTTCTTGCATTTCCTTTTTTTTTATCTCTGCATGATTTCTTATTATGAAGTTTGAGCTTGCATAGTGTAATTCTAATTTTTTGATTGGGCATTTATCCTCTAATTTCTTGATCTTAGAAGTAATTTTTTTTCTGTCTAGTTCAGAGCCTACAATTGGTATGCTCTGTACAAGAATATTGTGCACAGTAGGTGTGTGTATTGTTGATGAATTTTTACCCCAAAATTGTAAAGAATATTCTACACAACATGATTTCAGCAAATCCACTACCTGTGTGAATTCTGGAAGACAATTTATTCTCTATCTTGGTAGTAGATTTATGGCTTCAATAGCCTTGATTCTCTCTATTTCCTCTTCAAATTGTAGTTCTTGTTTCATGCTTTGAAGTAGAGCCATTTCCTTTGTCTTGGCCTCCTTTTGTCTTCGTTTGTTTTGCATCTTTTTGAAAAAGGCAAACAGATGTGAGACTACCTATTGTTCTTTTCCTATTTTAAAGACAATACAATCAATATAGATAGTGTATAGACCAATTTCATCTAATGTAACTGATCTAACCCTAATATCATGTATGGCATCAGCGATTTGTACAAAGTTTGAACTAATCGTTTTTTCTCTTATTTTTACAGGTACATTTAAGGCAAAATTGTGTAGTCTTCTTTCTATGTTCATTGTTTCTACTTTGGTGCATTTAGGATAACATAGCCAGCCACTAATTATCTTTTTTTTGTAAAAATTCATGTTTGCACCTATATCAATGAAGGCTTATTCTTCTTTTCATTTTACTCATTTATCTGCAGCAATTTGGACTGGGATAATTATGGAAATGTTGAAAAGGGACATTTTTTTTATTTGTCTTGTCTCTGAATATTTAAGTCCATTTTTTGGTGTGAAATTCCAAAAGGTAATATGAGGTGTACCTTCCTATTGTATAGCCTTTGCTACTTTTTCTGAGGTTGCCCACATTTCTTAGTGTTTTTCTTAGTGTATTGTGGCTATCAGGACTTCATCATCAGAATAGATTTTGTACATGCTAGTTTATAAGAAATTGTTGCAAAATTCACTTCTACACATGGACTCGTCTGGTTTAGTTTCTGATTCTGTTTGTATTGTTATGTCTTCTTCTTTATTTTTGACATCATCCAGATTCACCTTGTTGCTACTGAAGACGTTTCTGAAATGCCGATGATACTCAATGTTTCATCATCTTCTTCCATTTCTAGTTGGAACACATTTTTGTCTAAGAGACACTCTTTGAATTCTTCCTCATTTTCTATTAAATCCCAATCTTTTTCAAATTCTAGAACTTCAAGCATCATTGTGATTTTTCTAGGAGCTCTGCTAGGGGATTTGTTAGCATAATGGCCCTTCTTTTGACAAGCAAAACACCTATGATCCTTTTTCTGTCATTATTTCTTCTTCTCCTGAAGAATTTGTAGGGCTTAAACAACCTTTTCATTTTGGTTCTTCTGGACCTTGGCTTAAATCTTCTTGGCAGATTACATTCTTCTTTGTCATCGATCTGGCTACATATATTTTTTCTAACTTTGGGCAATTTATTTTTTACCTGAATTCTATAACATAGCCTTTAGATTTCCTATTGGACTATCTGTTGCATATCTACGAGATTAAACTTTCTACCAGTACATTTTTGTGACATAATTCATCTAATACTATATTGCTGAGTGATTTTGGCAAAGAAGCGAGAAAGGACATACCAATTGTTGGTAGTGCATGTGCTCAAAGGCGGTATGCTTCATTGAGATAATCTTCAACGTATTGTTCAAATTGGCTCAAATCCTTCAACTTTCTTTTTTGTGAACATAGCTCGTCTGATGAGTGATGTGCTAGTAGGTTGGGCTAAAACTCCAAAATTATCCAGTTTCCCAATACTGCTAGGTCTTCTTGCATGATCTCTTGTTTTTCTAAATTTGGTAGAAACTTCCACCAATTGTTGCATGTCTTGAAAAGGTGAAGGGTAGTATTCTCCATGCATGTTCTGGAGACATCTTTCTTCTGAGTAACCACAAGATACAGGCATTGGGCCCATAGTCGGATTACTTCAGTGACTTTTGTGGCTGGGCATGTATCGATGTTCAGAATTGGTATTTCTAATCCTAGGGAAATCACATGCTTTTTTACTTTTGGTGGCCGATTTTTGAGGCTGATTATGGAACATCCTCATGTAACCTTTAGAATCCTCAACATCACTAAAATTGAGCATAAGATAAAAATCTTTATATGTTGGGGGTTTTGGTCGACTATTGAAGGACTAGGGGTTAATCTCTTTGATGGATAGGTTTTTGAAGTGTGCTTTTAAGGCTTCTTTTTCTCGTGCTTTAAACTCTTTTTTCTCCACATCTAGGAGGGACTTGATAGTTTCTATGTTATCATGAATGGGTTGGACTTGTTCTTCAATCCTCTTAAAGTGTTTTTCTACGTATGTGCTCCAATGGATAAGATAGTTGAGTTGCATTGTCATCCTATGTTTTTGATAACTGGACCAAATGTAGGAGTAAATAGCTTACATCCACTTTGAACTCAGACATACCTTTTTGAACTTCTTCTGTCGTGGTAGTAGTATAGGCCATTTTTAGGGGCTAGTCTCCACCGAGAACATAGTTTGCCTTTTCTCCTCTTTCTGCTTTAGGTGAAGCCATCATCATCATCTTTACTACAGAGTCCCTGTTAGGGGATGATATCTCCTCAGAAAAATTCTTGATGGTTGGAAGTATCAGAGGGATGCTTAGTGACATTGTTGGTTGCAACTGTAACTGATATTGTCTGTGGGCATGTTTTTATGGATATTTTGAGAATGTCATTCCAAGATTTTCTTTCTTTGTACTTTTGGTGTTGCAAGAACTCCCCAATTGTTGGATACCTTTGTAGAAACCCCTCGTGTGAGATCTCCATAATAGCTTGCATGGTATTTCTGTTCATGGGCAGAGGAAAGTTTATTTTGTATTCCAACTTGAAACTAGTGATAGTGCTTTGGAAGAGATTGAAGGTGTATCTCAAGGCTATGGTAGCATATATTTACTTGACAACCACATTTACCTCTTTAATCTTGATGCAAAGGATGAATGCTTGTAGGAGGTGGCAATCCTATAGTGACAACAAAAAGTTTGGCTATGCACAACATAATTCATCCTTTGAGAGTTCTTGTAACAATCCGACCCGCTCCTAGGCTTGGGCCCCTGGTTCGACGGATCCCAACCCACTCCCTAGTAGTTTCGGCTCCAACCTCAAAAAGGCTAGGAACTAGGACAACCATCTATTCAATAATCCCCTTTATAAACCCTTGAAGATCTCTCACAATCTTAATACAGGACTAAATTTTTAGGGTGTTACAATCCATCCCCCTTAAAGCACACGCATCCGCGCGTGTGGGACCCCAAGTCCGAGTGTTGAACCGACTCTGATACCACTATAACAACCAACCTACTCCTGGGCTCGGGCCCCTGGTTCGATGGATCTCAACCTGCCCCCTAGCAGTTTCGGCTCCAATCCCACAGAACAACCATCTATTCAATAATCCCCTTTATAAGCCCTTGAAGATCTCTCACAATCTTGAATACGAGACTAAATTTTTGGGGTGTTACAGTTCTTCTGTAAACTGATAGGTAAGGGCTTGCTTCAAATCAACATGGTGAACATCAAGGAGTGATATTAAGTATGGAGCATTTAATTTGCACTTAAAATGAGGTTTTACCAGGATGTTGATTTGTCCTAGATGAACAAACTTGTAACCTTTTGATAACCACCCTTGGACATCTTCTTTGGTAAAGAATGGTAGGAATACTGGGCCGCTTCCTTGGATGGAAAGTGACACTTTTGTCTACTTGACAGATCGCTGGATTTTCATAAGGTGGCTAGGCAAAAGATAGAGTCATTCTTCTTTATTCTTGGAAATGATACTTCTTTGTTTTCATCAGACAATTCTATCTCATGTTCAATGAGAGCATAGTGGATCTCAGATATTTCTGTGGATGGTCCTACTCTAGAAATAGAGTGTCTGTCTGACTATACTCGGGACAACATCTTTATCTGCGAAAGTTTGGGCCCTTTCCAGCTAGCATGATTCGTCTACCATGATTTTTTTCATGTGGATTTTTTGGGGCAAATGGCATGTGGCATGATTGCATGAAGAACCATTGTCGTCGTCTGCATTACCATGTCTCTGCGCATGCTCATCATCACTGTCTAGCACAATGTGCTCCATGAGTTTTGGTTCATGGTGGTTGATACATTTAATTTCATGCTCAGAATCTATCCACTTTGATATGTATTCCCACTCAATTCGCTCATGAAGAGCTGCCTTGATGTGAATTTTGCTTCCAAACTTGTGTGGAACTTTGTTGAAATTGCAGAAAACGGGAACAAATAGATCACCATCATCAGGGTGGGGTACTATGTATTTGAGGCCAAAGAACAAGGGTTCTTTGCCTGTCATTGACATGAAGTATCCTCCCCAACCTGTAATATCTTGAATGCAGCAAGTTGGGCCTTGCCATTCTTCAAGAGAAGCTGAATCATTCCATGATGGGAGCATTGCTTTGTTTAGGGCAAACAAAACTTTGCTTTTGCACCAAGGGTCTTGGCGACCTCTGGAATAGTTGAGAGACTTCTATGCACTTGTATTTGAGGGTTCGGTGCAGCACTCCCTTAGAATAGTGACCCCTAAGGCTAAAGAACTATGCTCCTTCTATGTATCCTTGTTCAAAGAGGTCAACTATTTGGTTGTACATAGGTTTTTGACCAGGTTGTATAGGATCTTCACCATAACAATATATATATATATATATATATATATATATATAAAAATCATGTATTAATTCACAGAGAGAGAGAAGATTTTAGAGAGAGAAAGTGAAATACACACACACACATATATATATATATATGAAAATCTATAAATGAATACATTAAATCATAAATAGTTGAGGATAAAGACATGTATTCATGTGCATGTATATGTATATAACATGTATATACACATATGCATTTATGAAAATTAAAATCAAGAGGTAACTTAGAGCATATATGACTTTGATTTTTCCATGTATGCCAGAAAAGAACTTGGGCTCTTACAAGAGCCTAGGCTAAGTTTCCAATGCCTCATTGAAGAGAGTTCTTATTTTCAAAATTCTTTTGAAAACATGACTCCAAATATTTTCATATAAGCATAAAGCAATAATCATTTCGTATATTACAAGGAAATTTATTTCTCCCATCATTAGATATAGAAGAAAATCAAGCACACATGAAATGGAAAACGACTTAAAAAGACTCCATTTGGGATCCCTAATTGGGTGATTAAGGGAAATGTTAAACGTAAGAATATCATGAAGATGTATTTTAACATGTACACATTCGTGAGGGGTTTTCTCAGGTCGGACAAATCTCAACCACAAAAATCAACATAATAACAAAGAAATTTCAATCCCAGCACTCATTCTTATGTTCATTTGTATATTAATTAAAAAAATCAATCAACTAGGCGTGAACAACATCTCAAAACAAATCACACATGCAAGAGAAGAGAGAAACATATTTCGAGCCTAGAGTGATGAAATCTTATTTCATCTTCTCATACTTCAGATGCACTGAAGAATAGCTCTTAACTTCAGAGAGGAGATTATAGAGCTATCTTGTATGGCCATGGGGAGATAAAAAAAAGATTTGGATATTGATTACATATCTTTAATTAGAATGATTTTAGAAAATGAGTCTCCTTCTCCGGATGATCCTAAAACTTCTTTGAATGAAGCTCCAAGGTATTGAAGATGTCTCTCAGAGAAGTCTTCTTGTACTCCTTTGAAGAGTAGAAGTTGGAGAAGCTTGTTCCCAAGGTTGGAGAAGAAGAAAAAGATAAGAAGAAACAAATGGAGAGAGAACTGGGAAAAACTTTAAGTCTTCAAATGAGAAAGTACTAGAGATTTCTCAAAGGTTGAGAGAAGATTTTGGTGGTATTTATAAGGAGTCTTAGAGCCAAAACTCAAAATTTGATTTTTTTTTATTTAACAACATTTTCATGTGAAATTCAAGTATTTTTGAATTATTTAAATTTATTTTTTAAATATGTTTTAACCAAATAAGATTGGCTCTTAGCCTCGCAAATGCCCCTTTGGGGGTGTGGGTGGGGCTAGTACCCACCCATCAGACCAAAATTGCCCCTTGTGGTTTTTAACCAAAAAGGAGCCTGCATAGTGCATAGGCCCAGCCTCGACACTCCCCTGCGCACACGTCCATGATTGGTTGCACACACGCCATGGCCAGGCACTTGGTCACATGCAGGGAACACAGGAGGGGGTGAAATGCCTCCTTATTGGTTTTTTTTGGACCAATAAGGTGTGGTTTTCGCCTCTTGGCTTCCAAGGGGTTCTACACATTAAAAAAACATAAAGATCATTTTTTTAAAATGCATATTTTTAAAGGGCAAAATGGTCATTTGTTATGAGATGCAAAACAAAGGGAATGTCGATGCACGTGCATGCTGCACTCGATAGTATCAAAAATTATTATTTTGGTCCCCACTTTGAATTTTGAGTTGAAATTTTTGAGTTGGATCCAAACATTGGTTTTGGATCTAATTTGGATCTGAAAGCGGCTTTACGGGTCCATTTTTCTTAGTTTGGACTTGATTTCATTCGCAGGGTACACTTTGGCTTCGTATTTTGGATCAAGGTGTGTATTTTAGATCTAGGACTTGGATTTGGATTCGAATCTTGCTCTAAAGTTAGATTTTGGATTTAAATATTGCATTTTGACTCAGATATGGGTCTAGAGATCCGTTTTGGATCGAGCAGTCGTGAATTGGACTTGGATATGGATATGGAAGTCTGTCTAGGGTCTATGGTTGAGATTTGAATTTCAGTATGGATTTATAAGTTACTTTTGAGCTGAGCTTGGGCTCGGGGTCCAAAATTAGATCCAAATCATTGTGAATATTGAAATAACTGAGAATCTTGTTTAAGTAAAATGGAATACAGATTTTTGAAAAAAATTTGGGGTGATAATAGATGGTCATATACACTGTATTATAATGTATCACAAATGTAGCATAGTGTATCATGAAATTAACTCAAAAAATAGATAAAATAGACATAAATCAAGAAAATAATGAAAATTCAGCAAAAAATAAAGAAAAATATCTTCCATATAAAAGAACTCATCACACATAAAGAAAAACATGAATCACCATTGACAAGCCATAATATATCAACAACATGTTCAGAAACAAGAAATCAAATATTCAAAAGAATAATATCATAAGGCATAAGCATCCATCACAAGTTTAAAGTATCTGAGACTACATCACAAGTTCATAACATATAATTATTTACTGCTAAATATCAAATATCATGATTATCATCAATCAAAATAATCATTGTCTTCATCTTCATTCCCATGTTCATTCTCATTTTTTTAATAATTGTTTCAAGGCCTTCAAATGGAATGTTCTCATCGACATTCTATGGTTCTCCTTCAAAAGGCTTTATTACTTCAATGTTTAGAAAATCAAGATCATTCTCATCAAGTATAGCAGATGGTTCTTCTTGAAGCCAAGAATATAATACAACAAAATTGTCTACACTGATTGGATCGAATTAGGTACGAGGCTTCCTTACATGTGTTGTTTTTAACCACTGAAAGTTTAATAAGAGAAAAATTAACAAATTGTTCAAATACATATTAAATGTATTTAATTTAATATTGTCTCAGCTTCATATTATATCAAACAAAGACAAGGTCATTCTACCTTTTATGTTCTATCATATTTCTCTTTTTATCGTGGATGTGTTTGAATACACTCTAATTTCCTTCACATCCAATGGCATTACATGTCTAGCTGAAGATTTTAATTGCAAACTTCTTTAGTTATGGACGATCAATCCCAAATCTACTCCACCATAAATCTAAACAACAAAATAAAAAGTAAAATATTATGAACAACAACAAATAAATAATAAAAGAAAAGTGTATAAGACAAAGTACATTTTTCTAATACTTGGACACAAGATTGTCTTGCATCAAGTTGTTGTATGTCTCCCCATAGTGCCATAACAAGTATCATGTTTGTGGGTCAATATATGGACCACATTTTGTTCATTGTGATCACTGAGTAATACTTTCATGCAATCCGACATACCATGCTTGACTTGTTTATCCTTTTCAAAAGTAGGAAGAAATATAATAGCAACAGTTAGGTAGTATGTTATTGCATGAAGCAAATGGTGTAGTTGTCTACATCACTTTTCATCTATATTTCTCTATATAAGCATATATAACTTCTTTTTTCCCTTAAGATTGTCTCTAATGGCCCCATTTGCTTTGTCCATAACCTCATATAAATACCTCATGGTAGGTCTCTGGTTATTACCAGCCAATCTGAGCATTGTCACTATAGTTACATAGGCCTTCAATTAAGGTCATACATAATTTCTAATTCAATATTGAATATAATATCCACAACTATCATGACATTTCTTTTATGGGCATGTAGATATGTATCTCATTCATCATTTCAAAACATCTACCCTAGGAGGATTTCTCTACTTGACTATATCATGCACAATCAAAACATTTGTGGCAAACCTTGTTTGTGCATGTCAAATCAATTTAGCATCATTTATAAGTTTTCACATAAAATTCAAAAACATAAGCATAATTGTAAATAAACTTAATTATTTCTTGATCTACCATGAGAGAATTTCTTGTACAATATCGTAAAAAAAAAATTACACAAAACAACAATAGTCTTAAGAGCATCAGACAAATCAATATATTTTAAAACCATGATAACTAAGGGTCAATACATGAGAAGTTTACCGATGTTCTAGTTTTTTAGGTCTATCCATCAGTTCGCCATCACACTAGACCATGTATCTTTCCGCCTTATTTTCAATTTAGCATGATATATCCTAACATGTCTAACTACATTATTAAAATTAAAAAAAAAAGAATTAGCTGCTTTAAAAGGAACACATGCATCATAAAACCACCCCCAAATGGCATCATTTGCCTACTTGACAATGTCCTTTGAGTATATTATTGTACGTATCCCAGGCTGAGCAGTAGAGGAATATTAGTGAGAAAAATTCTTAACTCAACGGATCTAGCACTAGACTTCTCAGTAGTACTCTAACACCAGTTCCAATATGTTTGCATCCCCAAAAATTATTTTCTTTTTGGAGTGCTCTAAAAAAATGAAGTTTTATTTTGAAGTGAGAGAGAAAGGTACTCGCCTGTTGGTATGAGAATTGACTGTTCCCGGCGCTTTTATTGGGGATAACCAATCCAAGGGCTATATATATTATTGATGCATTTTATTTTGACTTAAACATCTTTTTCATTCTAAATGTGGTGTAGTGTTTGAGAAAATATTGAAAATTTGATGTTTCAAATTTTTGAAATTTTTTTTAAGAATCATTTGATAGCATAAAATATTTTGATTTAGGAAATCTTTAAATTGATAAATCTTTACAAATATCATTTGAAAACCTTTCGAGATCACTTTTAAAGTCACTTTAGTGTTCTCTTAAGACCTTAAGCAGGTTTGAGATTTTGTTCTAATTCAGCTTCTACCAAGTTAGAGCTTCATTTCATCTTGCTTAAGTTCTTTTAGATAGGTGCTTCTGATCATTTGTGATGTTAAGTGAATGTGGATGTATAAATTCATTGATCTTACATAATTAGAATGAAATTGTTCATTCCTACCATAACATTCATCTAAAAGCATTCTTACTTTCTCATTTTATTTATAAAATTGTCATAAATACTTTTATGAAACAAAAAAAACTTTAGAAAATGAAATGGGGTTGTAGACCACCAAGCACGATTCCGATATTGGGTCATTACTTGATTTTTGGTCTTAGTGAAGTTGGCAAATTAAGAATGGAAAAGAAAAAATACTTTAATTCCGAGAGGAATACGAAAAAAGAGAGAGAGAGATATGTATACATATACATACTTATGTGTGTGTGTGTCTATACACACACACACACACATATATATATATATATATATATACGTATATGAAAGCTTGTGAAAAGAAAGTATTAACTCAAATGGAGAGGAAGAAGAAGATTTTAGAAAAAGAGATTTTTAGAGAAAAGGAGACTCTAGAGACAGAAATTTTAGATACACACACACACACACATATATATATATATATATATATATATTCATATGTATGTGTATGAGAATTTGTAAAAGGATATGTTAAATCATAAAGAGAGAAAAAGAAAGAGAGATAGTCATGGGCACATATACGTATATAACATGTATATACACATATGTTTTGATGAGAGTTGAAATCAAGAAGTAACTTGACACACACACACACACACACACACACACACACACACACACACACATATATATATATATATATATATATATATATATATATATATATATATATTCATATGTATGTGTATGAGAATTTGTAAAAGGATATGTTAAATCATAAAGAGAGAAAAAGAAAGAGAGATAGTCATGGGCACATATACGTATATAACATGTATATACACATATGCTTTGATGAGAGTTGAAATCAAGAAGTAACTTGAAAATATATACTTCAATTTTTCTATGTAAGCTGCAGATGAACTTGGGCTCAAGCAAGAGCCTCGTCTAAGTCTTCAAGACCTTATTAAAGAGGGTTCTTGTTTTCGAAAATCTTTTAAAAGCATGATTCTAAATATTTTTATACATAAACATAAAATCATGAAATCGGGTGACTAAGAGAGAAACTAAATATAAGAATGACAAGAAGATGCATTTTAATATGTACATATTCGTGAAGGGCTTAAATCTTAACCCAAACACTCATTCTCACCGTGCACTTGTTCATTAATTAGAGAAAATTAATACATCATACATAAGCATCATCTCAAGCATACATGATGAGTAAAGCAATATAACAAGCATATTTTTGAAAATAAATAAAGAAATGAAATTTATTTCACCTTGTTCATACTCCTGATGCACTCAAGATGCATCTCTCGACTGCGGATAGAAAATCATTAGAGCTTTCTTGCACGGCCATATGGAGGTGGCAAGGGAAAACCAAAAAAAAAAAAAATGAGGACTACATACCTTTAATATCTTCTCATGCTCTCTTGAAGAGTTGGAACTTGGTGAAGAAGAAGAAAAGAAGAGAGAAATGGAGAAGAAGAGCCAAATAAAACTTTAAATCTTCAAGTGAAGAAGCACTAGAAATTCTCTATCTGTAAGGGTTGGATCCTGCCCAAGAGAGGAGATTGTGGAGGCATTTATAGGGAGTTTTGGAGCCAAAACATAATATTTGATTTTTTTTTTAATTTAACAATATTTTCATGCAAATTCCAAGTATTTTTGAATAATTTTTTTTTTTTTTGAAAATAGGTTTGACTAAGTTTGATTGGCCATTAGCCCTACAAATACCCATTTGGAGTGTGGGCATGGCTCTTGCTCACTGAACAGGGCCAAAACTGCCTTTTTTTTACTCAAAATAGGGCATGCGCTAGGTACTATTGCACTGCGTGGCTCCACCGCGCTGATTTTTCACAAGGGGGGGGGGGGGGGGGGGGAGTTTGAAATGCCCCCTTATTGTCTTGTCTAGATCAATAAGGGCAGGTTTCACCTCCCTAGCCTCCCAAGGGGGCATTCATAGAATAATAATATAAAAACATAAAAATCATATCTAAAATATGTATTTAGAAGGGGTAAAAATGATTTTTGTTGCCAATTGAGCCGACTCTGTTTTGAATGATTCTAGGCTCGTTTTAGATCTGGATTACGTTCAATTGGTCGCCAACGCGTTCTAATGAATGATTTAGGCTCAAAAACATGTCTTCGCATGAGAACAAAATGTAAAACAAAGGGAAGGTCTGTGCATACGTGCGCGGTGCTCATAGCATCAAATTTTGTTGTTTTGTTCTCCGCTTTAGATTTTGAGTTTCAAATTCTTGATTTAGATCTAAACTTGGGTAGATCTAATTTAAATCCGAGAGTTGGATTTTGGATTTGAATCTCACGTCTAAAGTTGGGTTTCGAATTTAGATTTTGTGTTTGAGTTCAGACAAGGGTTTAGAGATTCATTTTGGATCGAATAGTCATGCATTGGACTTAGGTATGGATATGAAAGTCTATTTTGGGTCTTAGGTTGGGCTTAGAGTCATTTGAGTGAAAATGGAACACAACCTTTTGAAAAATTTGGGGTGATAACACAACACTCTGACAATGACTCCGACCACATCCTCTTGAAGTTGTAGTTGCACCTACACCCTTTCTTTTTCTGCATGAACTGAATAACTACAACACATTTCTCTTTATTTGTTCCCAAACTAACACCAACATCCTCTTCTTCAAGCTCAATGTTTTCACCTTCACTTTCTTCCTCTTCATAGGGTGCCTGATATTCTACCTCAACATTATTCATTTCTTTCTCAATCATTTTTGTTTTCACAACATTAATCGACTTCATATACTAATGATTGGCATATGGTAACAATGAGTTCTTTGGGGAACCAGTACACTAAGCCACATCATGGTGTGTCCCCACTATATGGTGCATAAAGTGAGAGATTCTTTCTTATATTAATTGCCTACAAAAATTACATTTAACTCTTAGTTGATCTTTGGGATCCACCCTTATTTACCATTGCCGTGCAGGATTAGTCATATTTTTAATTTTCCATAAAACAACTAAAAATGATTAACAATAGAAAACAAGAGAAATTGAGGGTGAAAATGAGAAATTTTATATCTTTTGTCTTAGAAGCCCAAAACCCCTCTTTCTCCAAGCAAAAATCAAGCTTCCATTGTAGTAAACCTTCTCCTCCATCGGTGAGTTCTCCCCCAAGTCGATGATTTCTTGCAAAAATGAATGAATTTTCTAGAAACCAATGACACTCCCCTCCTACAGCTCTTGGAAATGTTTACGAAGAAGGAGGGAGGGTGTAGTTAAAAAAAAAAAAAACCTTGGCCCCTTCTTGTGTTTTGTTCTTATATCATATGATGTTATGAAACAAGCAATATACTTATGATACACACAATTTTTGTGTATTGTATAAGCATGTATCACACAGTACATGTCTATGTTGCATGAAACGGATGACATTGCTTTTAACCTTTGCCTCTAATGTAGGATAGGCTTAGTATACTGGACCCATTAATTGCAAGCAAATTCAAGGATTATAAATTGATAATGTAATTCAAACAACTTTAAAATATCAAAGGATTTGAGAACTTTGTTAAAAATCAAATCTTTGAATTTTTTAATTTAAAGACCAAGATTTTATATGACCCTAGAACTGT
Source organism: Nymphaea colorata (assembly GCF_008831285.2). Taxonomy (NCBI): domain Eukaryota; kingdom Viridiplantae; phylum Streptophyta; class Magnoliopsida; order Nymphaeales; family Nymphaeaceae; genus Nymphaea; species Nymphaea colorata. The sequence continues at coordinate 2,538,006 of NC_045148.1, read as the reverse complement.
ATTTTCCCCAAATAAACTGGAGATGCAGTATTTACAAATTTTGATAAGGCTTGTTTAGGTGTGAAAGTGCTCAAAAAAGACCTATACACATAGAAAACTATTTTTGAAATGTCTTAAGATATTGAGAAATGAGCATGAAAATCACATGATGTGTGCGAATTCACAATTAAAAAAGCAATTGATTGCCATCAAAACTCAAGTGTTAATGGCTTAATTCCCCTTCATTTGTTAACCAACACTATAGGCTCAGAATTAGAGAAGTTCAAGGCTTGGACCTAGTGGCCTCAACTAAACTAATCATGGCTTATATCTAGACATGCTATCGATTAAAACTAGTATGCTTATATTTATAACTAAATAATGGTGCCTATGATGCATATATTGTAGTTTGCATGTCAATAGACAACGTATCCTATGACATGGTAGATTAAATGCTGAACTCTCGAGCATTCAGGTGATGATGGTTGGGCATCCCACTATTCGCCATGACTCCTTTCAGCCAGTTTGCTAGTGTGAGACAAACCTTTAATGAGTTCTAGTTGCCTTTCATTGGATGATTGACTCATGCTAATGCATAAAATGCATTATATTGCAGCGACTATTTGGATACATTTATCCATGTTTTATTAGTTTAAAACTTATGTTTATGTTGTTTCAAGTATCAAGGAGTTGTGATCCATAATACGTGAATACCTCAAGATTGTCACTTTTCATTTTTATCTTTATTTTGTCTATCTTTCATATTCTCTCTCATTTTAGGCCATTTGCCAACTACTTTTCAACTATTTCCAATCCATTTTTTACCCATTTTAGTATATTTTACGGCTATTTTTCCAATTTATCTCAAAATGACTTCATTTTGTCCTATCTTGCTTCAGTTTAGGTTTGTGTCACTTAAATTACCCTAGTCCATATAGCATTTGAACTCACTAGGTCTAAACCCACACCACTTTTAACATTTCACTCCCCATTTTGACCTAAAAACCCTTAGAAACCCTAGAAATTACTAGTTGAGAGGTAGTTCGATCTTATTAGAATTGTTTTGAGTCACCTTAGCTATAAAAAATGTCATTTTCAGCTCATAGGTTTCATTTAGCTCATTTTAGCTTAACTAAGCTCTCTTGAGCCTATGGGACCCATTTAATTAGGAATGGTTCATTTCTAGCTTCATTATGCACCCTTAGCTCAGACCAAACTTGTTGGAAGTTCTTCATATTTGTAATAAGCCTAGTCATAGTTCACTTAAAGTTAAAGTGACCCAAAGCCAATTCAATAAAAAAGACCACAATGCCCTTGAGCCTCCTTCCTCTATAAATGCTTCCTCATTTCTTTAATGGAGGAAATCCATCATCTTCTCAAGCCTTTGAACCCTCGCTCTCCTCTTCTAGATTTTTTCTTCTCTTCTCCTTTTTGTTCAATTTTCTTGTTTGGATCTCATAATCTTCAACTCCAAACATTCATTTCCAGCAAGAGGACACTTTGGAAGAGCTTGTGATGGACCCTTGAGGAGTATCTCCTACTCGTTTACGCCACCATCAAGGAGTGCTCTTTGCCCAGAAGAGCTAAGGAGCCACTTCTATACTAAATCTTTTTGTCGAAGGTATTTATAACTTTTCTTTCTGCCATTTTCTTGTCTCTTTTATTCATAACAAGCCGATGAAGGTTTACAGTCTCTTTGGAGCTCTCTTTGAAGCTCTGAGAGCATGACCATAACTTATTTTTTATCATTTTAACTAGCTTCTTCATTTCTTTTAACTCGTTTATCTCTCTTGAACTTGTTTTTCTTTATTTTAACTTTTCTCCCTTTCATTTTAACTTATTTTTCTCTCATTCTTTACTCCTCTTTTTTTCATTTTAATGTTTATTTCTTTCATTCTTAACTTTTCTTTATCATTTTAATTTATATTTCTCTCATTTTAATTTCTCATCTTTATTTATTTATCTTTTCATTTCTCTCTCATTTAATTATTTATTTTTCAAATTTATCTCTCTTTCTCTCCCACTTTCATCTTTATTTCTCTCTATGTATTTTCATTTTTTTCTCTCTTTTAATTTTTCCCTACCTATTCTTACTCTCTCACCATATATCTATCTTATCATTTCTCTATTTAATTCTCTATTTTGATGACTTGACTGCATGTGGATATGTGTTATGATGTGAGGGCTTGGGGTGGGTTATTTTTCTGTTTTTATCATTTAGAGGTTGGGACATACCCAACTCAGGAAACACCAAAACACGTTTGATGTACATGCTAATGTGCATTGAGCATGTCATTTTTTTATTTTTCAAATTGCAAATCTATCTTTCATGTTTTTTCTTAATCGAATCCATCATTCCATTGGCCTGGCTGTATTTTCAATACACATTTGAGTGACTCGTTAGATGAAATCTTATCTCTATCAACTTCCATCAAATTTTTTCTTTCTATTGCTTTATAGATACATGTTATGGTAAGAAGGGTTTTTTTATTATGCATATAGAATTTGTGTAATCATCCATACACAATCACTTATGAGACTCATGAATGCTCACAAGTACATCCCTAAGAAGTTTAAGTATGAAAAGATTAAGCCCCTAATGAGGTGGTAATGGAATTAAGGCAAAACTTAGAAACTTACTTAAGATTCAAGGAAAACACCTACAAATTATAATATTTTCTTGTTTTAAATATCATCTTCACTCTTTCCAACATATTATTTTGATATTTGCAATATTACAAAATCTCTCTCTTTGTCCCTATGATGAATAAGAACTCTAGTCATTGTCTATCTATTTTGTTATCTTATTTTCAAACAAAACTTGAAAAGCTTGCTTTTGCAAAACATGACAAGTTGAAGTCTGTTTTGCTAAATACATAATTTACAAGTACATTCCTAATCATATTTCCTCAAACAAGTTGAAAACTTTGATTTTCAAAACTATCTTCAAATATAAGTTATCTTTTAGTTGAGTTCTAGTGACAATATTTGAAGAACTCAAATGACCTTACGAGTGTCTCTATTAAACAATTTGTTTTTTATTATATTTTGTTATTCCAACAATTCAATCTCAACTTTCTAAAGTTACTAATTATTAAGAGTTCATTAACCCTTAGACCATAATTCTAGACCCAAGGTCACTTTTTTTTTAACCAAACTATATTTTAATAACTTAAAAATTTGTATCAATATTTAAAAAAAATATTTAGACCTGAGCACACATGCGTATAGGATTTAAGATGACATTTCAAATATCGGAATGTGCAAACAAGAGGCTAGTTCTTCGTCAGGTCACTCCCAATAGAGGCATTGAGAACGACTGGACCTCGTACCAATGGGCGAGTCCTTTTCTCTCTTATTTCAAAATAAAACCTTATTTTTCTAAAGCACTCCAAAGACAAATTTTGGAGATGCAAATAGGAATGCATCCACTTGCACTACATTGTTTGCATACAACACTTTAACTGAAGAAGGTTGCATGCAATCCAGGTCTAGATTATCATGAATGAACCTCCCCAATCAGTCCTAAATACCAAGCAAATAAATATGAAGCCAAACCATATCTATGTCTATATGCCATGAAATGCTAGGTGGGTTCAAATTTAAAATTCCAAAGTTGCACACAAGTGGCTGACATTGAGGATGCAATTTAGAAATTTAGAGAGTTAGGAGAAAATAGGTTCTATCACTGTTTCCATTTTGTTTATATGTAGCTCTTTTTATCTTTTGCATATAAACCTTTTCAAAGGAAAGAAGATTAAAACTCACCACCATTTTTGAAAATTACTAAAAAATACTGGAAGATGGAACTCTCTTGTTTGTATGAGTCACGTAGTTCTTGATGTCTTTATCAAGGTAGCCAAGTCAAAGTATGAATATTTGGCTTCCTATTATCTAGATACATATCCTAGAAATCTATTATGAATTCAAGAAAAGAATAAGCATGACATGGCTTAAAAGAAAAAGATTTGAAAGAATGATTCACATGAACTAAGTTTTGGAAATGTTTATCTTGAAACCTTTTCATTGTTAAGCCCAGGCATAATGCAATCTAAGTTACATGATGTGTGATTTGGAACCTCAAAGAATGTTCCCAACCAAGGTTAAAATAAGATTTTGAAAATGGATTGGAAAGAAATTAAAGGAGGTTTGGAACTTGAGAAAGCATGAATGCTTTGAAATGATGGTGCATTCTAAAAGATTAAGTACCTTCATTACTATGGCCATTAATATAAATAGGGCCTAGTTCCTTTGATTTCTAAAGGAATATGAGTGTCTGTGTGTTCATGTCAACTATAACGTGAATTGGAAGCCAAGTATTTTTGCATGACAAACTGCAACATGCTCTAAACGAAAGTGAATTATATGCAACACAAAGATAAGCCAAAATGAGAAAATTAAATTTTCCACTACTTGGAACACATGAATGGAAATATGAATGGGAAAAGAAAGCTACATTTAGTCCAAGGAGGCTAGCCGGAAGGGTTGCTCTTGCTTCTAAACAAGCCAGTTGAGAGAAAGAGAGAGCTCCATCAAGGGACCGCTAAGGGGAGAAATTCCTAAATGAGATGGGCTTTAGAGATGCCATTGGGGGGATGATCAAGGAAAGAAAGCGAGGCATTTCACCACCAAGGGAATGTCAAAAAAGAGAAACCTATGGTATGAAAGCCTTAGAGACCCGAGAGAGCTGAGAGATCTAACATATCCCCATTTCACCCCTTCTTGTTAGGCTTTTTTAGAAGAGAGGAGGCTAAGGGGGATGTGGACTCCTAACTAAACAAAATTCCCAATCAGACCAGGATACTCAACTAATTTATTCTCCTAATAGTCTAAGGACTCTAATTACCTAGGACTCTACATAAACTAACTCCTAATTTGTTTACGAAATCCTAATTAAGCTAAGATTCCTAATCAAGCTAGGATTCTATCTAACCTAATTCTTAATCTACGTAGGAGTTCAAAATAACTTAGGGCTCATAATTAATCTAAGACTCCTCATCAAGCTAGGACTCTATCTAAACTAATTATGTAGGTCTTCTAACTAAGCTAGGACTCCAAAATATCTTAATTAATCTCCTAACCATATTAGATCCCTAATTTGATTAAGATTTCAAACTAAATTAGACTTAAAGGGGGTTGGCAATTAGAAGGAGATGTCCAATGTTTGGATCCTAGGTTGCAGATAAGTGAGGAAAATGAAGGTCCAAATCTGATATAAGAATGGACTTATGGACATAGGGTTAGATCTTGGATTAGATATAAAGGTCTAATAACCAGGAAAATGAGAAATAGATATTGGTTACCAAATACACATGGATCATGCGTTGGAAAAGAACCAAATCCAAGAAATGGTTTTGGGATTATTGGTCTCAAGTAGATCTAAAATTTGATTTGAAATTGAGATCCATATCCAAAATAGGAGGTTCATCTGGACCAACTAAAAGTGGATATAGGTTTGAAGGAGATCTAGCTCTAGAAAATGACATTAGATTGTGGAATAAAGAATGAGACTTGGAATTTGAAATACATATGTAGACTAGACAATGCATATGGATCAGAAATCCAAAATCCAAAAAAGATGAAAATTGGATCATGGGTAGTAGGCAGACAAGAAAAGGGATCTAGGATCAAGATTTGAAAATTTTGGAATAAAGGGGTATGCCAATGTGGGACCCACTTTGGTCAAGTGGGTTCAACCCAATTGGTTGGCGAGCTCATTGGGATTTGGTTTAGCAAGCTCATCCCAATGGTGGTCCCATCTGATTCAAGAAAACTTGTTATGGCAGCTTTGTAAGTATTTGTTATTTTACATCGAGAATTGAGATTTGAATTATACAACTTGTAGATCAACCAACTTAAAGATAAAATGGGGCAAAACCAACTTGATCTAGCAAGGCTTATTTAACATAGTATCACTACGACAAATTGCCTTTTTGGGTTCAAATTCAAGCTTTTAAGTGAAAAAACATGGATTTTGGGATTTCAAGATGAAAGTAGGCCACTGATGTTGAAATATATTAAAAATTCTCAAGTTACCCTTGATAATGCATCAAATCACTATTTTGTTTCTGCCACAAAAAGCTCAACTTTGGTTGATTATGCTCCTCAAAATAGAGTTGTAAGGTGGTTTCACTTCAAATAGAGCTCAATATGACACTTGGACTTCAGTCTAGTTTTCTCCATAATCAATTTTTCTAAAATGACTGGCCCCAAAATTGTAAGATCTACTACGTGAAGTGAAGAAGTAAAGTACATTAATCTGAAAAGTTGAGTTTTGAGGGATTTCAAATGAGATTTTCACTGAATAAGCCAATAAAAGCACAAATAGGATTTCGACACGAACTTGATAGAGGAAGATGGAAACTTGAGGAAATTTAAGTTAAAAAATAAACTCAAAATACATTAGAGTGAAGTGGGTGAGCTAAATGACCATAGTGAAGTGAATTAAACTTGCGTTTGAACTGAATCCAGGTAATTGTGATTCCACTACAAGCTAATAACAGGCCAAATAGAGTATAAAGAATCTTGTTTAAGCTTTTTTATGCTAGCCATACTTAGTGGATTATTGGCTTAAAAATAGGTTAAAAACACTAAGAGGGTCAAATCTGTTAAAAAATAAGTTGACTGAATGGTTGACCGCAGCAGGGGGCAGGTTGCCCACCCAAGGGCCAGTGGCAGGCCTAAACAAATCGAGCTGGCCTGCCACAGGCCTATTCTGGCTTGTGTTGGCTGGCCGCAGGCCTAGCCTGGCCAAAACTACTACTTTTGCATGCAATCATGTTCTCTAAAATATCTTGCACTTATTTGTCCCGACCTTCATTCTACTTGAGCTTATCTATGAACCACAATTTAGGAGCAAGCTCTACAACTGGGCCACTTTGTGAGATGAATCAGCCATAGTTCAAGTATATTTACAAGTGCTCAATAAGAATGGAGAGCCTCTACCTTAGTGGCCTTGGAAGGGTCTACACCACATACTTTGAACTTTGGTTCAAGTATATGGGTGTAACTTGAAAGCGGATTGTCAGATTATATATACCACGTCATGTTAGAGGCCTAATGCATTCTCCAAGAAATACATGATAAAGCTAACCTATAGAGACTACAATATGTACAATCTCATTTGTGCAATAGTGACTTCATTGTTTTTCAACTGAACATCGACTATCAAAAAATGTTGCTCAGTGTCCTCTCTATCCAAAGTATCTACACTTTCCATGTTTTTCTCTACCAAGTCTGTTAAACCATGTATCACTCCTTCACTGGGTTAACTTCGATAGATTTTTTCAAACCCTATATCATGTCAACCCAATAAGTCCACACCTATGAGATATATTTGTTCTTCTAGATCTGCTCACTAACTTATCTGTTTGACCTGGCCTCCTAGTGATCTTGTTTGTCTATCCCTTTTCAATAATGAAGATGAAAACTTTCTAGTGAGGACCACCTTTCCTTTTAATTATGTTGTCCATAGAATCCACCAAGGTGACCAGAGAGTAGGATCATTGAGACCCATCCTTTGTTAGAAATGCAGACATGTAAAATTGATCCATACTTTGACAAAGAGGTGGAACCCACATTCTTGCACCTTCTAGTTTTCTTGGATAGAGAGAATCTATTCTGGATGAATATTCAAGAATCATATGACTTTTAGATCACGTGGGGAATCTATATGATTTGATGGAAAAACAATTTCTTGTTAACCCAAGAGAATGCAACTTGCAAGAGCTTTTGGTTCGTGTAAAAGAATCAAGACATGGGCCATAACAAAACAATCGAGAAATTCAATGTATTGATATGCTAGACTTCTACCTTCAATATGGTGTGTTTATTGATGCATCCACTCTATTCAAAACAGTACATAAAAAAATCATGTGTGATGCTCCCTTTTACAGTGAGGACAATAATATTCATTGATGGACAAGACTATTTGGATATTCAGATGCTCCAACTCTTCAGAAGGTGTGATACTTCTTAGACTAGGAGAGTCTCTTTCTGTGGTGACAGCCCTCAGCGGTAGACAACGACCGAATTGAGGCTTCAATGCGACATGGATTGGCATAGAAGGACTCTGACGAAGCGTCTATGAGGAGGATTAAATTCACGGATTGGATGAGGTCGTGGTAACTCCATTCGACGAGCTGCCGCTTGCAAGAACGAGTCTACGTCTCTGTCGAGATACCTCAAAGAAGGAACCCTCATGGCTGCCTTGGGGAGAAGGGAAGAGGGTAGGGGTTTACACAGAGAGAGAGTGAGATCCCTCCTTCCTCTCTGCATTTCATAGAAAGGAAGCGACCATGGGGCGGAAGCAACTCCTGGTGCTAGATGCATTCGATGCTATCAAGATGCAGTGAAGCGAAGAGGGAAGAGAGCAAGAGTTGCCCTTGAGGTGCCCAAACAGGTTCACACTAGATATCCGGGATTCAAATCCAGCGTTTGGTGGATGCATACTTTTTTCAAAAATTGTCTTCTCATTAGGCCACGAGTTAGGATCCCAGCAAGTCAACACCAAAACTCGGGCAACTCGACCAAGAATCGGCTGATTCACTGGATCAGTGACTTAGAATGAAATGGTCTGAGTTTGGTAACTGTTTTAAAGTCGTGTAAAAATTCATTTTGATTCTTAAGTTTTTAATTATGTTTTACTTTGTTTCTCTCATAAAAGCTTTTATCAAGGACATAAAAACATACTAGCCCAAAAATTTGAAAATATATTCTCACCATCAATTTCTAAACATTCAGAGGCGCACAAAAAATAAGGTGGTATATATATATAGCAAGTGTTCTATGTGAAATCATAACGAATATCATGTTGTTCTATGTTGCATAGAAAAGCAGTAGACTACACTAGAAATACACTATGACATGACCGTTGCCGAGCCAACTTGCTGACCCACTGACCCAATCAGCTACCCCATGTGAATCTGATTGCTGAGTTCTAACAACTTTACATTCATTTTTATTAACTATATTTCCTCATGCTATTTATTGTCAAAACATATGTACAAAGCAATATAGATCAAAATAACAGACAAAAAAACCCAAAAGGCATCACTTAGGCGTGCTGCCTAACGGGATCCAACCAGAAAGAGAGGGATGCCATTGAAAGTTGAAACATACAAGGTTGTTGCAATGGAAGATTAAAAAAATGGCCCATTTCTTTTGAAGGGCATGTGAGAGTGTTCTTACTATATTGATCCTCAAGCGCTTCAAAGCTTCGACCCTTGCATCTTGCGTCGCCAATTTTCTTGGGTCAAGAAAAACGTTGAAGCGACCTCTCTCTCTCCGCCCATTTATTCGTCCATTCTTCCATGGCGTCGTCGCAGCTTAACTTCACGAACTTGAACGTAACCCTAAATGCCACGTCCGGAAGGCCTTCTTCCTCGTCGAGGAAATGGGGAAGGTTCCGTTGCTCCTCCAGTTCTCGCCCTTCCTCCAAGTCCTACAAGCTCACCCTTCTCCCTGGCGACGGCATTGGCCCCGAAGTCGTCTCCGTGGCCAAGGACGTGCTGCTGCTCGCGGGGTCTCTCGAAAGTCAGCCTTTTAGTGTCATCTCTGTGCACTTTTTGACTTGAATCGTTTTCTTCTGAAATTGGGTTTTGGTGTTAGGTTTTGTGTATGAACTTATCGTTCCCGTCATTGTTCTCCCTTTGCCTTGGTTTCCGTACATTGAGTAGGGTTTTTAGTAGACGGAGAGGGAGGGTTCTCTTTCGCTTCCCTTTCTCTTTGGTCAACTCGATCTCTTCTTCATGCGAATTGAAAGTTTGATTCAGTGGTTTGCGGGAGGATTTGTACCCCAGTTATGTTGAACTTGTGATTGGACTTTAAAGTTCTCCAGCTGTTGGTAGATTATGCCAATGTTCATAGCAAAGTTTGTGTCCTAGCCGCTTATGGTCTCCATTCACTAAAGAATCTCACATACTGTTCCTAAATCGTTTCTTTTGTCGATTTTGTTTACAACCGCGGAAAGCTACTATATTTATGTTTAGAGGAGAAATAGTGTTTCGGTACGTTCATTTTAGTTGCAGTTCTTTCCGTAAATCGACCTTGCTTGTTGGCGAAGAATCAGTTTGTTGTGTCTTTGCCCTGTATGTTTTTTCCATTTTATGTTTTGAACTTATAACTTGATTGACTAAATTGGTGGTTGTTATGCAATAAAATGTTTACCTTTTGAAATTGTGACATATTAAACTGATTGATTGACGTTATTACTTGATTTTTTCGTTTCTACTATTTCTCATAGTCGGTTTTCTTGAATCAAACCAGGAATCAGTTTCCAATTAATTGAGATGCCAGTGGGGGGAGCGGCACTTGACTCAGTGGGGGTTCCATTGCCGGATGAAACTCTGGCTGTTGCTAGAGAAGCAGATGCTGTTCTTCTTGGGGCCATTGGAGGGTGATTTTCTCTTTTGTCTAATTCTTGCATTTCTATTTTGTGAGTTTGATAGTTGAAGTGGTGTATTTTGTGGTTACATCTATTTTATTTTACAATATTTGATTACCGTGAGACAATGGGTTATGCAGGTATAAATGGGATAATAATGAGCACCACTTGAAGCCAGAAACAGGGTTGCTTGCACTTAGGTCTGGGCTTGGTGTGTTTGCAAATTTGCGGCCGGCAACAGTTTTACCACAGGTGTTTAAGAGCAAATTTAAAGCATCAAGTTAAATTTTTTTATTGCTAAACTGAATTAGGCTTAGATTAAAATACACATTCTCATGCATCTTTGAGGTGCTTATTGTCCCGTGGGTTATTATTTTTTGGTAAGAAACTGTGGAATATTGGATATGTAAAAATTCAACTTATTTTAATCCCTATCTTTTGCTTTCTTGGTTTCTTTCTTACATAAGTCCACTATCCTAGCTTTGATGCCTTTTCTCATGCCATTGCAGAATGAATTGCATCATTGCCATGTAATGTAGCAGTGACATTAGTTAGCTTTAGTTGTTAAAGGAAATCCATGTAACACTAAACTTCTTCAAATACACTTTATTCTTAAGGATTAATTTCTGATAGGTTGGTCCTCTCTTTCGTAAATTCAACAAAACTACACAGGTACGTGCATAAATGAAGTTCAACATCTAGTGGGTTATATTTTGCTAGATCATAAAAGACAGCCATCAAAGTATGCACCACAAGCTAGAAAGCTACATATTTGGTAACACACTTGTATCAGTTTGACAACTAAAATAATACTTGTTCACGTGTATCATAAGTAGAGCCCATTTTTATTATGTGAAGGAAAGTTGAACCTCCGCTGCTTAAATTATGAGTTGGTTCATGAGTAATTTGAGGGGGTGGTTATTTGTTTTATGAATTTATATTATTGTATGAAAAATTTCTCTTTTCACTACATGATCCTTGGGTGTGACTACACTTGAGCATTTGTATAATATTTTTGATAGCATTAATTAGGAACCTCAAAGTTTTAATACGAAGAAAGATGGATGGCAGCTAGGGATGGGCATCAGGCCGGCTTGCATTTGCCCGATTCGAAGTCAGGCTTGGATCGGCCTGGGCCTGACTTAATTTTAATAAAACATTTAAAATATACAAAATTTAGTATATCAACATATATTTATATATTTCTTTGGCATAAATATCATTTTCGGGTTTTTAACAAGGAGATTTTTCTTGGGTATTTTCCGTCAAAGCTGTTTTTTTTAATTTTGAAAAAAAACTCGGAAAACTTTAAAAAATAAAAAATAGACATCAATGAAATAAATCATAAAAAAATAGGAAAACATAAATACAACTGTACAAAAGTGATAAAAGGAATGTTTTGAAGATGGTCAAAATAATGAAAAATAATTTAATTTAAGTTTAAATTTGAATCCATGATAATATCAATGCTAAACAATAGAAAAATGAAAAAAATTGGTAATAAATTACGAAAGAAGCAAAAATAACGTGATAAATATGTTGCCTTTTTTTTTATATTTCATGTTAAGATCATGATATTTCAAAAAAAAAAAAAAAAATATATATATATATATATATATATATATATATATATTATTGGGACGAGTTGGATTTTGTGGGAGAAGTGGTTGGGCCAGCCCGAGGATCTTTTTTTATTGCCTTGTTGTGTGCTGGGTACATGAAAGCACGTGGGGTACTCGGCTTGACACCACTCTTAGTGGTGGTGTAATGCCAATTAGCATACACGGTGCCTTAGACATACACACACACACACACACACATTGCAACTAAGAACTTTAATGAGAACAGTGGATTTTGGGCTTGAACATATTACAAATACTAATATTTGAAATGTGACTAAATTGTCTATTGCTAAGGCATCGTGTATGCTAATTGGCATTATATATATATATATATATATATATATATATATCTAGAGAGAGAGAGAGAGAGAGAGAGAGTTGTATCCTACCATGTGTTAGATATTGCCAAATGACTGAAAAAAATTAAAAATCTGTTCCTAGAAAACAGTCGACATATGAGCATTAATGACAGTTTATGATGCATCATTAGACAATTTATGGTGTTTTTAGTGATGAATTTTTAATTTTTAGTCATCCAGCAATATCCCGCAACATAAGATAAATATATATTCAGATACACTTAACAAGTCCCATTTTTGGACTCGTTTTACCATATATCCTTCATTTTTCCAAACAAATTTCAACATGATGGATGTGACCCCTACACTTCAAATATTGTGAATCCATATAAAAATGATATTCTTTGAATGTGTAAACATAATTTTTTCTAACATCTTAAAATCAATAGTTGTTTTTTTTTGCTTCTAAATCTCATCTTACATGTGTCACACCCCAACCTTTTGACCCTCAAATAACCCTTTTTTTTTCTTTGTTAAAACATAAACATTGAGGTGCGACGACACAACAATTCAAAAGAACATGACCCATGCAATTTCAAACAACGGGGCAACTTTCCATTATATAATCAATTTCATTCATACAAAAATCACGTAAGTACATATGACAAAAATGCCCCAAACCACAACTTTGATGCCTAACAAAAACAAGACATCAAAAAGACCAAGACATGACGCGCCGACACTACAAAAGACCCAAAACCTCCCCAGTAGGATGTGAGTGAAGCCATCTGATCAACTTGCTGTCACGGGTCCGCCAGAACCTGAAAAAGGAAACACTAAAGGCTTAACCTTCGCAGTATGACGACAAGCCAGGAAAAACCCAAACCCTCTTAGGTAGGGCTCAAATATGAGATAATCACAATCATAAAAACAAATTATCATCATGTCGTGTTAGGGCATAATCACATCATTTGCCAAGAAGGCCCCTCACATATACCACGACATGTAAAGGTCATTCAATGACCACGATAACACGATTCCAATCACATACAAGACATGCATAAACATATCATTTTCATTCATTTCATTCACATGCACTTCATTCATATACATTTTATTCACATTCTTTTCATTTTCATTAGCTTCAGTGAATTGACAGTTCCTGTGGGTGCAAACACATGCACGTGCACACCGTGGATGGTCTACAGCCGGGAGACAACCCCCATGGTGACCCAAAACAATATGGATCCATTCCCGCTGCAGCGGTAGAGCACTCATCCATGGATGTCTGAATTCCAAGGAGAGATACTCAGCCTTCCCTAGGACACCTAGGTTGGGAAGGCGGGAGCCCAACTCTCCAAGCACATCACACAACACCCTGGGGCCTTACACCGCCTGCGCTCCGAACAGGCGAGACTAGTGGCGAGGGCGGGACAACTCCCAAACACAATGCCACAACCCACTGGCCTCTCATCTCTTATGCTTTCTTTTTTTATCATTCTAATTGCACATTCACAAAATGACTGGCTAGCTCATGAGGTTGGTTTACTTCACAAATGCACCCACACTTCCAATTGCCTCCACACGAGGGCTACACATAACATTAACAGTCTTAGCTAGCCGTCAAAACAATATGGGTACATCTACCCTCCAATCTCATTCATTTGTATCATTGTCCACAACAATACATGTGCAACAAATCACAACATTCACATTCATAAAAATTGACATCTTATCAAACACATCAATCACATCTTTCAAAACTTAGCCAAATCCCGGAGAGTAGTTTCAACCCGTGATTGGCTCGTAGTTGTCCTAGACAGTTATCATTCTAGGATGCTTCCTAATGCACAATTGGGGTCGAGGAGACACTTGACTCGATACCCCACCTCATCTGTCCTAAGTAGTTATCATTCTAGAATGCTTCCTAATGCACAATTGGGGTCGATGAGACACTCGACTCGATACCCCACCTCATTTGTCCTAAGCAGTTATCAATCTAGCATGTTCATGCAATTGCGTAGAAATTTTTAAACAAAACTAATCACATAAGCATAGAACTCTCATGCATACATTCATTCAATCACTTTACAATTATTCAATCACATCACAATCCTAGGATCCAATGATCCTACGAACACACATTCACAAGTTGGCCCCAGGCAGGGATTTGCCTGGAATGCCGCCACAAAACACTTCAAAATGCCTCGAGCTTCACGTCTTGTTGCTCAGGGTATACTAGACGTACCCGGTGTACCTGCAAACATAAGAAAGTGATAAGATTTTTACTTGCTTCGCTTTACAATTTATACAAGTGTAAAGTATGATCATTGAGGCATGTCATCGCCTCAAAAGGGTGTCAACGAATAGTATCGACTCACAAAACCTTCCAATAGGCCTCTACCCAAAACATTGGGGTTGTGACCAAACATCTAAACTCAAGCTTCGATCAATCTATCACTAACACATTTCTCATTTGCTTTCTTCAGTTGCGCGTCTTCCCAATAATACACCCAACCTACATGCTCTTCCCCAACCAACAAAGTAAAACGCCCAATTGCAAAAGCATGTGACACATGCTCACTAAAACGATTCTAAATCTTCTCCACCCCATCAAATCTCTACCATGTTTTGACATAGCTTTGACAATCACTTATCATGATAAAAAGATCGTTATGAGCATGGATCATCGCCTCTTCAAAACCATCATAGACTTTTCCCAAAAAGCAAAGTCGCTAACATACATCCTAAATCATCAATTCTTAATTCTAACATGCTCAAACAATAATTATACGTGCTCCAACAAAAAATATACAACAATTTAGGTTCGATTAGGCCTTGCTCACCCCAATTTCAAAGTCTTAGTTGCTGCAGTCCTCCCGGCAGCCACCTCACGAGTTCGAGAGATTCTCAAACGGCTAAAATCTCTCAATGCCGCCACCACCAATGCATTCACTTCACTGCTATGAGGAGAAAGATGCTTTTTCAAGCTGCAAATTGACCAAGTAGCCACAACAGAGTCAAAATCGACAAAAAGGGACCTCAAGAGAGGGGTCTATCATCAAGAGAAGGCAGTCGGTTGTGAGGGTGGTTGAAAGCAAGAGGGAGAACACGAGAGAGGTGAGTGGGAGGAGGCTGGCGGTAAAGAGGGGGGGTGCAAACAGTGAGATGGGAGAGTAGAGAGGGGAAAGAGCGTGCGAGGGAGAGGGTGTTGACAGAGAGGGGGGACTGGGGAAGGGAGTTCAGACGGAGGGGAGAAACGGGCAGAGAGGGGAAATCGAGCGGGGGAAATGGGGGAGAGGGAGAGGAGATAGGGAGGGAGCTAGAGCAGAGGGGGAGAAAGGAGGGTGTTGAAGGAGAGGGTTGTGCAGGAGGGAGGAGGAGGAGAAAGAAGATAGAAAGGAGAGGAAGAGGCAGAGAGAGGGCTTACCAGTGCTACCGCCGTCATCGCCCTTCCTCTGCTGGCCCGAACGTTGCCACTGCAACACCTCCGTCGTTGACTGGTCCTGTCTCTTCTTTGCAACGCCGTAGAGGAAGGAACGAAGGGGAAGGTGAGGGAGAAGAGGGAAAGACGAGGGCGAAAAGGGCGTCGTCGGGACCCTGTTCGTGTGTGGACCTCGGGTTTGGGTCTGGACCCGCTCCAGCTCCACCTAAAACAAAAGTGATCGTTACAACATGTCTTAAAAATATGATTTTGATGTTGACTTCTATGTTTTTAAATGTCCATGTCAGTCTGTGCGAACTATTTTTTGAAAATAGTCCTTAAAAATGAAAAGTGCGGTAAAACCAAAAATGAACTGGTTTAATGCATTTCTCATATAAATGTTCTCTATTTCCTGAAACAGATCAAATTTATATTAACAGCTCATTATGCCTACAAGATTCAATTTTTGAGGTACTGTGATGTCCTTCGTGCATGCTGCTTAATGATGTTCTTATTTTATTTTGTTGCCTGTTCAGTTGGCTGACTCGTCCACTTTGAAGAGAGAGATAGCTGAGGGAGTTGATATCATGGTAGTCAGAGAACTTACTGGAGGTGAAACTTGAACTGTGCATATCTAAACTGAAATTCTTATTCCCTTCTTGATTCTTTTTGACTATTGTGCACTTAAATAGCAAATTTGTTGCTGATTTAAGTTTAATGCCTCGAAATGAATAAATGGTTTCAACAGGGATCTATTTTGGACAACCAAGAGGTTTTAAAACAAATGAGAAAGGTGAGGATATAGGCTTCAACACTGAAATCTACTCATCTTCTGAGGTAGGTGAACACAATAGTACATTGTGTCACATCAGGTTAAAATCTCCCTCTTTTCTTCCCCCTAATGTTTATTTCTTTTGCACATTCTAATGGCAAGTCCCTGTAACGGCTACTACGCTTATGCTAGATGATCTTCACTATGAACTTTTCTGGTTTTGAAGGATCATTTTGATGATGAAGGATTGTTTGGGATCATGTTTCTTTTAGTTTAGGGTAAAACATTATATACCAGGATTGGTCTATGTTGTCAAAAGCTTGCATGGGCTCTCTAGGTTGGCTTAGTCACCTAGACTTTATTGATCATCAGTCACCTAGGCTCAAGGAAGCGTGCATTTTGTTGCGTTACTATAAGCTTGATAATCTTTGTTTGCGTTAATATTGCTCATCTTTTTGTTTTATACTACTTATTTGCATCCATGCTAATTTGTCCTGAATATGTGAAATTAGATCGATCGCATTGCTCGTCTAGCATTTGAAACTGCTCGAAGACGACGTGGAAAACTCTGCTCAGTTGATAAGGCCAATGTTTTAGAGGTATTTTCAGCTTCAGCAATTTCATTTATTTTGTGAATGATTTAATGGCAGATGATACATTTGCAGAAGTTCTGGTACTTTGAGTAAGAGTTAACTATTCAGTCTCAAATTGATTTGGTGATTCTGTGATTAATGGTGTTTCTTTTTTACAAGAATTTGGTTTAATGGGAACTCTTCAGGAGTCAAATTTCTAGGCAAGCATGAGGCAAATATATGTTATTAGATATCTTGATGTTAGTTCCTTGTCTTTATATCAGAAGTTCCTTAATATCATGGCCCTCTAGGGAAGGGAGAGCCATTGTGTTGTATCTTATCTCCTGTGACCTTATGACGTGTCCTGGATCATAAGTGCTTCCTGCAATGCTTTATTTAGTTGTCTTTACTAGATGTAGTCAAGTAATGTCTTAAGTAGGACTCCAGAAAGCAAATGGCAGCATATTCTCTTAATCCGCGATCCATTCTCAGGTTTATTCTGCTGATGATGATTTGTAGGCGTCCATGCTTTGGAGAAAAAGAGTAACAGAGATTGCACAAGAATACCCAGATGTTGAGCTGTCACATATGTATGTTGACAATGCAGCGATGCAACTTATACGTGATCCCAAACAGGTTTTCCTTTATCCATATTTATGATACTCCTCTAGTATAGTCTATGCTCTGTACTAAGTCAGTTCTCATCCTTTCTGGTTTTGCAGTTTGACACGATTGTGACAAATAACATCTTTGGTGACATTTTGTCAGATGAAGCCTCCATGCTCACTGGGAGCATTGGTATGCTCCCTTCTGCTAGTGTTGGTGAATCGGTAATCACTTGTATGACCCTTCAGCTACTTTCTCTTAGCAGTTGTCCTTCACAAATGGTTGTTCTAAGCATTAGCGTGTTACAGGGCCCTGGACTTTTTGAACCCATTCATGGTTCTGCTCCTGACATTGCAGGACAGGTTGTATTCTCATTTCTCATTCTTTTATTATCAATACTATAAATGCCCTAATGGTTGTTTGTGTTATTACTGACTGCGTAAATAGGACAAGGCAAATCCATTAGCGACAGTACTTAGTGTTGCTATGCTTTTGAGATATGGACTTGGAGAAGAGATTGCAGCCAAAAGAATAGAGAATGCAGTGCTTGGTGCATTGGACATGGGTTTTCGAACTGGTGACATCTTTTCAACTGGAAAGGTATCCTCGTGTGTCACCAATTTCTTTTATTCTGTTTGTAGTTCTGATGCTGTTGTTTCTTGGTGTTGTTTTTTCACACAAATGTTGATGTGGCGAGATGGGAGGCTTAAACAGGTTTCATAGTGAATCGCATGTTGTATGTGCCTTTATTTTCTGTTGTCATTTAGTGTGTACTGTGTCCTATGATGAAATGAGTATTGGACTAATTCAGGAATGAGAATCAGACATATTAGCTCTGTAACAGAAGCCTGAGTGCGGGCCACATCACAGTTCTGGAGATAAACCTCTGAAAGTTTATCTGTGTTACTTTTCTGAGAAAGTTGTTCCTTATTAAATGTCAATATGACACACAAGTGGACCCCTTTGGATGACAAAACGAAAGCTATTCTAAAAACTGGGTTCCTGTGAACCAGGTTTGCTAAAAGGTTTTTTGAAGATTTTAACTTTGTGCAGTTTGAGTGAAGTCGTTGTGCTTCTTGTATTGTGAATTCTCGTGTTAACCCTGGTACTGTGGAGCCAGTTGTTGGAGCCCTCCTTGTCGAGGACTGCTGAGATGCAGTCGAGGCAGCTCCGCCAAGCGGGGCTGGGTTCCTGTGAACGAGGTTTGCTAAAAGGTTTTTTGAAGATTTTAACTTTGTGTAGTTTGAGTGAAGCCGTTGTGCTTCTTGTATTGTGAGTTCTCATGTTAACCCTGGTATCGTGGAGCAAATTGTTGGAGCCCGCCCTATCGAGGACTGCTCTCGAGGACAGGTCTTACAAGGCTCCCAGATGGACAACAGCCCCAACTAGCCCTCGGGCCTCGAGTCAATTACAAACAGTCCCACCCCTGGTCCTTGCCACAAGCAACTCAAATATCAAAGATCTAGGCATTAATTGCTACAACTCATGTGCGGTACATTGATTCAATCTCTCACTGCTCACGCACTTCCACATACAAGCATGCCTAGCACGGCCAAACCACACCCTCCCCTAGGTTAGGTCTCTCGCCTCGGGGCTGTGTCCCTGGTGCCCTGCGCACAAGGAGGAGCCCACCGATGGACAGTGGCCGGTGGTCGGGTGGAAAGCAATGTGATCTATGGGGTGAAGTTGATGATTTACCGGCCGAGCCCTCTCGGCGATGTCAAACAGCAGCAGCCGTGAAGGGGATTCGGCCTCCCAAGGCGCGTCGGATACGGAGAGAGAGTCGTCAGTTCCAATGGCCTTCAAGGATTGGATTAGCTATGGGGTCTGATCACCTCCATTCTCTCCTCAACAACAATGGAATCACGTAGTCAAGTTGTGTTTAATAAAGCAGGGAAGGCCAGAGATTATCGACATAATACTTCACTGGATGAATGATTTTCCTGTTCGTAGGAGAAACGGCGAGGGAGGCTCCTGTCTACACTTCTCTGCCAGAACAGGATTGGATCGAGACTGCCAGAAAACGTTCATCCACAGGCGTGATGTAGGAGTCCTGTATGAGCGGAATCGGGAAACTTGCCAAGAGGGGAAGGCTGACGGAATGCCCAACACCGAACGGTTACAGCGTTCCCCTTAATAGAGGAGGTCGGTCACTCAGGAGGGCTCCCGAACTAGCCTTGTTGGCAGCACAGGTCGATTGGATAAGCCACAGAGGCTAACACAGGGGCTTGCTTGCTGGGGATGTTTCTTTGTCTTGCCGGGAGATCGCTTGCAGGAAGCGAAGACAGGAAAAAAACAGTAGATTACCACGGGACAAAACAGAGGGAAAGTAGAGCCAGAGTGAAAGCCTAGAGACCTCACCGGGTTAGCAGAAATCCCAGCGTTGGATGGGTCCTCTGGTGAGCGGCGAGCCCTGACGAGACCAACCCCACCAGTTCTGTAGTCGGAGATGGCCGGAGTCAAGCGATTCTCGATCGTTATCTGTTTTCATCATAGCGCTGCCTGTGATCGCCATCCGCCGAACCAGCGGGACTCTTCCTCTACGAAGGGGCAGCCGCACCGGCCATTGGCCTTACGACTATCGGAGGGCTCCTCGTAAAGAGAGGAACAGCTCAGGAAGGGCCTGTGTTTTAATTGCGATGAGAAATGGATGAAGGGGACATTGATGCAAGCAGTTGAAAAATTTTCAAGTGATTGAAAATGAGGACGACATAGAAGAGACGTATGGGTAAACAATATCCATTGCCGAGGAAGACACAACAGTAACCCATACAGCTAGGAATCCTCTCGGAGTGGCTTACTGCACCTTGGCAGGGGCATCAGTCCCGAATTCGATGAGGGTGCAAGCACAGATCGGTGAAATGCCTGTGATGATTCTAGTAGACACAAGCAACTTTCATAATTTTGTTGGGAAACGCCATACCAGTACCCGTACCCCCGTACCCGTACCCCCGTACCCGTACCCGCACTCGTACCCGTACCATTGTGACATAGGTTTCTAGCCACTGTACACCAATGACTACATCTACGCCTCCTATAGGTAGCACAAATAAATCAACACGGAAAAGCACGTTTTGCATTACAAGCACCAAGAGCTGCGAATTGGGACAGGTCCGAAGTCAGCTCAACCGTCTAGATCAGTTTGACACTATCCTCAAGCATATGCAAGCGATGCGTGCTCATACCCAAGAGCAAGAGTTGCAAGTCTCCACTATAGACGGTGCACTCCATAGTGTCTTGGCGTCTGTCCAACGAGAGGAACATAGGAGAGACGCTCCTAAGACGCCTAGTCCATCGTATCATAGGCATAGTGGCCAAGATAGGCTAGTGGCCGACACTTTCCTTCGTGATGCAAGAAGAGACATTGGACGACCGTTGGAGGAGACCGTCCATGAGTGAGAAGTGAGAGACGCCTACCGACCTCGCCATAGACGAGATGAGTATTATCCCCAGTGAGACTTGGAGTGTGAGGGCAGACGTGCCGAGGAGAGGCATGTAGACGGCCGAGAGAGACAGCCAGCGACTAGGTCTTGTGTGCGAGATGGCGGCTGCAGCCGAGCATCCCAGCAGTTGTGCGCCTACTTGGCTGGATACTGAGGCCGAGATTTTGCATGAGTTAGACAAGAGAAACTACTACAGGGAGCCACGCTGTGAGAGAAAGCCAAATGAGGGGAGACGAGGTAGAGTCCGGGTGGAACCTCGGCTGCCCAGCGTTAAACTAGATTTTCCTAAGTTTAACTGTAGGAAGACACAGGACTGGCTCTTTAAAGTTGAGCAGTACTTCCATTGTCGGCAAATTCCGGTAGAGCAGTGGGTGACACTATCGGTTTTGCATTTTGAAGACGAGGCAATGCTATGGTATCGATGGATTCCATGTGCCCCAAGGCTGAATCGGGCTGAGTTTATACACGAGCTTCTCATACGCTTTGGTGAATCTACTTTTACCAATTTTGAGGTCGAGCTCAAACATCTTAAGCAAACAACGATAGTCCAAGTGTACCAAAGTAGATTTGAGAATCTAGCACGCATGGTTAGAAACTGGCCTGAAAGTGCCCTAATCGGTACATTCATTGGAGGGTTGAAAGATGATATCTGGATCGAGCTGCTATCACAGCAGCCAATGCAGCTCCGGGATTGTTTTGGGCTAGCGCGTATCATTGAGGAAAAGAACAAGCGTTTGCAGGCCTTGTGCAAACCCAACAAGGTATTTGACTCACATCGGGTCAAGCCTCATGATTCCGAACCCCTCCAACCCGTGAGAAAAATAGAGGTGCAGCAAACTAACTCCTACAATCCTCGAATTCAGTTTATAAGCCAACAAGAGAGGGAGGAGAGGATTAAAAAAGACCTATGTTTCACGTGGGACGGAAATGGGAGAGAGGTCATAAGTGCAAACATATGCGGCTGTTTGTGGTGGAACTGGACAGCGAGGATGATCAGTCGCCTCTAGAGTCCGAGCAGCATGACAAACAAGAGGACAGTGCAGCGGCAGATGGGCCAGGCGAATCCAGCATCATTTGCCACTCTTTGGACGACACAACCCGGCCTAACTCAATGCGCGTGATAGGGCATATTGGCGAGCACCCTATGCTGGTTCTTCTCAACACCGAAGCCGCAAACAATTTTCTGAGCTCACAGACGTTAAAGACAATTGGCTACCAAGTCCATTTGCAACCTCTTTTGCAGTCATGGTAGGCGATGGGACAAGTCTAGTGTGTTCTTTGAATTGCAAAGATGTCCATTTGCAACCTTTCCATGTTGATTTATTTGTGCTACCTATAGGAAGCATAGATGTAGTCTTTGGTGTACCGTGGCTGGAAACAGTTGGGGACATAACTTGGAATTTCTCAACTATGTCTATGTCATTTCCTAAGGAGGGTGGCGACGGCAAGGTCACCTTGGCTGCCGTCAAGTCTTACCTTGAGCCCAAGGTTGCCTTGAAAGCTTTGACAGCCCAGCAACTTGCGTTGTGGCTGGTACAATGGCCACTGACATTCCTCCTATCGACCAAAGGGGAGAGACAGTACCAGGCAGCAATGTTATCTGTATCGTACGATACGTATAGGTCTTAAAGACCTATACAATACGCCTACGATATACGATACGGTCTTGTTTTAGAAACAAGAAAAGAGAGAGAGAGAGAAGAGAAGAGCGTATATACAAAAAGACGCAAAAAAGGGGCCCCGACGCCCCCTTTTTTGCGTCTTCTTGTATATACGCTCTTTTCTGTGTCTCTCTCTTTTCTTGTTTCTAAACACTTCAAGAGACGTGGGAGGGAGAGATTTTCCTCGTTTGCATCAAGTTTTGCCCGTGAGAAAAGGTTTCTTTCTCGTAGTGGGCACAGTGGGAAGGAAGCTTGGAGAAAGAGGGTTTTTTGGTTTTTTGGTGACATTCCATTTGCAACAGAGGGGATAGAAGAAGTACTTAATGAAGAAAATGAAGATGATGAAGAATGAAGATGATGATGCAGATGACGATTGACGAGGCTTTTTGTTGAATCATGAAAGATGATAACTATGTTTATATGTTTTGACTTCTGAACTTATGAATTGTGATGCAATCAAATACTCTTCGGCCGCTTAGTATGTTATTTTGATTTTTGAATGTCTGATTTCTTATTTTGGAATGTTTTGTTCATATTCATACTTCATATAAATGAATGATGAATGTTCCTTTAAATACATTTTTCTTGATTTTTTCTGATTTTTGCTTGTTTTTTCAGATTTTTTTAGTTTTTTTCTGAATTTTTCGTATTTTTTATAATTTTTTAATATTTTTTACAAATTAAAAAATTAATTTTACGATACATTACGATACATTTATGATACATTACGATACGACGTATAGGTCGGGCCGACCGATACGCGATACGATACGCCAGTGATAACATTGCCAGGCAGCATACAGAAATTGTTGGCCGAGTTTTCAGACTTGTTTGTCGAGCAAACAGGGCTACCGCCTAGACGTTCATATGACCATTGGATTCCGTTGACAGCTGATGCCGAAGCAATCAATGTAAGACCATACCGTTATGGTTATGAACAACAAACAAAACTAGAACGGCTAGTGAAGGAAATGTTGGACAGCGGCATCATACAGCCGAGCGGCAGCCCATTTTCTTTCCCAGTTCTTCTAGTCAAGAAGAACGACGGTTTGTGGCGATTTTGTATAGATTATCGGGCGCTTAATGAGGTTACAATCAAGGATAGACATCCTATACCCATTATAGATGAGTTGCTTGACGAATTAACGAGAGCCTCATTATTCTCTAAGTTAGATTTGGGAGCGGGTTATCACCAAATCCGTATGGAAGATGCTGATATCCCTAAAACTGCATTCCGGACACATGATGGGCATCACGAATTTCTAGTGATGCCTTTTGGACTCACGAATGCCCCAACGACATTCCAAATATGCACGAATGATGTATTCCAAAAACACTTGGGAGACTTCGTCTTGGTGTTCTTTGATGGTATATTGGTCTATAGCAAAAACCTTGAGAAGCACGAGAGTCACTTGAGGACGGTGTTATAGATTTTGAGAGACCACACCTTGTATGCGAAGATGTCAAAGTGCAGCTTTGGGCAGACCACGATCAGTTATTTGGGTCATATTGTGTCTAAGGATGGGGTACGGGCTGACCCCGAGAAGCTTCAAGCGATGGATCGATGGCCCCTTTCAAAAGATCTGAGAGGCCTATGCGTTTTCTTAGGCCTAACCGGGTACTACCGGATATTCATCCAAGGTTATGGGATGATTGCAGTTCCTTTGACGCAGATGTTGAAGAAGGGAGCATTTGCATGGATGGATCAGTCCCGACTAGCTTTCGAGAGACTTAAGGCAGCCATGATGTCTGCCCCTGGTTCTATCTTTGCCGGATTTTTTAGTAGACTTCGTGGTAGAGACGGATGCCAGTGATGTCTAAGGTGCTTACTAGTTGGGCCAGGCCACTCTCAACATACGAGAAAGTGTTACTTGCGATAGTGTTGGCCGTTGAGAAGTGGCGACCGAATTTGATTGGCCGATGCTTTATAGTCCGGGCGGACCATAGCAGCCTGCAGTACATGCTAAGACAGCGAGTATCAATGCCGACCTAGCAGCGATGGTTAGCCAAGCTTCTAGAGTACGATTTTAGCATTGAGTACAAACGGGGGACTGAGATTTCAACAGGGGATGCTTTGTCCCGTTTGAGCGAGCATGTGCTAACGCCGCACACGAGTTGTAACAATTAATGCCTAGATCTTTGATATTTGAGTTGCTTGTGGCAAGGACTGGGGCGGGGACCATTTCTAATTGACTCGTAGGCTAGTTAGGGCTGTTGTCCAGTCGGGAACCTTGTAAGACCTGTCCTCGAGAGCAGCTGGACGTGATCTTTGGAGCAGCTGGGAGTCCATCGCCGCTTGGCCGAGCTGCCTCGACTGCCTCTCGGCAGGGTGGGGCCCAACAACCATTTCTCTTCAGAATGGATTTTTACAGTTTGCTTGTTAAGTTGCCCCTGTTCATTCAATTTATATACCCATTGGCTTTAATGTGTTGCAGACATTGGTTGGATGCAAGAGGATGGGTGAAGAGGTGTTGAAGATAATTGACTCTCAGAAGCCAGCTGCTGTTGTAAGCTGATTTTCTGTTTTCTGAGAACAGTAATTTTACTCGGGTTGGTGAGTTTTTTTCCCCTGCACAAATCTGAAAGGATAGCAGGGGAAAAAATATGAGGTTGGCTTTGTTTTGACATTTCTATCTGCTGCAAATTAAACCTTCTGGTTGTGTTAGAATATTTTACTATTCTCTAGAGAAAATTGAGGTTGTTTATGTTACTGTTGTCTCTATCGCCTTTTTGGGATTGTCAACTGGGAGTCTTCCTAGAGGTTTGCCAATTTCTCATAAGAATTATCATTGATGAACAAAAGATGTGAATGTAGTTCTCAACTCTCTCTCTCTCCATCGGCTATTCATGTGCATGGACCTGTGGGTATGTATTATTGTTTATTAACTGCACGGGATAGAGTAACAGTGAATACTGAATTACGAGCGCTCTGGTAGGGCTTGCCCCCTCTTTGGTCAACCCTCTTTCTCCCTAGCAACGGGGAGTTACTGAACGGTGACGACTGCAAGACCTCCACTCTAGGAGGCGTGTATGTGTCCGTGTTTGGATTCAGATGTGGGAGGAGAAAAGATGTCCTGCACCAAGGAGGTTACTGTTGATGTGACACTGAAACTGATGATTTTGGAGGAAAATGGAAGGAGACGATTTTACATCTCCCAGAGCCGGAGGTCTGTAACACAATCGGAGTAACGACTCTTTTTTGTAGCACTTGGCAGCCTCTCTTAGGAATAATGGGTCCTTTCGCCAGTCAGTTCGAAGGATGGGTATGCTTTTGTAACTCTTCAGTAACAGATGTTCCGTCCGACTTCTTTGTCTGCCTGTGTTCTCTCTTTTCCACAGAAAGATATGGTCTTAGAATGATGAAGCTTCGTGTAGAAAATTGATTTGCCTTGTCAAAAAAAGGAACTATACATGCTCTTGCGAAAGAATTTGTAAAAGCTCGGCATGAGGTATCTTGTGGCTACAGGGATGCTGGTGATTGCATTATTGCAAGAAATTGCAGGATCTGGATCAAACATGAGGGGATTAGATGCTGCCATGTGAAATCGATGAGCTTTTGAAGGTATAAGTTGGCTTGAAATTCTAGCTTTTTAAAAAGCTTGAAGCTCAATTGACAATGCCCGAAAATGCATGGATGTTCCGTTGGGGGTAATTTGAAATTACGTTGCTGTCTCATGCACTGAACCTAAAAATTGGTTACATTTATTGGACACTTTAAAAAGTGTTTTATGAATCTGTCCCAAATCTGCCTTATTTTTTAAAGTATATTCATGAGATAGTGGCAATATATTACTAATGCTGAACAGTTCCTTGGCATGCGTATGCTGGAACAATCTTAGTTGCAGGGATGGTCATGCGATTATGTTGGACCTCATGCATGAAGGTAGAATTCCTAGCTGCTAGTGCTTGCTGAGAGTGGGGTTGCAGATCACATGAACTGACCTCTAGTTGAGGATGAGGAGACAGCTGGTCTGTCTTCAATAAGCTAGGGCAGTGAATAAACCATAAGCCTAAATTCTGTTAGCAAAGGGTCATGGTATTGGTAACTTCATTGAAGTTAATAAAAGCAGGGCTCTCAATATGTTGGAGGTACAGGTTGAGAAAAAAGGTGGAGATACAAAAATGTTCAGTCTATGGAAAACAGACCTGTAGAATGAGGTATAACATGCAATTCAATATATATTATGACATGCAAGTGAAGAACATAAATAAAGAATGCATAACTTGCAATTCCGGTGCAAGCCTGCGAGGGGAGAGGGTCTCCCTGACCTTATTCATAACAAAGCGAGCTGTACACATACAAAAAAACCATCACCAAAGACCATAGCACTGCCAAGAGGCAAAAAATAAATTCACGTTAGTGCTCAAAAAATAGTTACATTGGTAACAATCAGATCCTGAACCAAATAGAATCCCAAATTACCCTAGAAAGATTACTGCTCCCTGCATAGGAACAAAATGCAATCCATGATTTGGGTAGGTGTGACAGGAATCAAGTAGCCTCAAGTGGCTGTGGAGAGCGAAGGGACAATGGCAGATGGCTAGCGTTAGCGCAAGTGTGAGAAAGAAGGATTGAATGCCCGTGACTCTCCATAATTGCTCCAGGTTAAGAGCACTTGCTACACTTCTGCCCTACGTACTGATTATTTTCTTTATTCAGGTATAATGGTTATCGAGTCAGCTAAAGAAAATGCCATTTAGAAGGCCTTTAGGCCCTCCAGTTGACATCTTCGTTATTAAAGGAGAAACATGTTTCTGAAGCATGAGGTTAGACCTGCAATGGAAGAAAAGAAATAAAGAATGCATGGAGATGGCTATTGATCTAGCTAGAAATGTTTTGAATTATAGTTTCAAAATTTTCGTAGGGGTCAAAATATTATTTTTCAAAAATTTTATATAGGATAAATGAAATTTTTAAAAATTTCTATGTAATTTTTTTTTTAGAGAGGGGTTAGGGCCCCACGACCCCCTGGTTGCAGGGGTATGGGAGAAGAATAGTTTTGAAAAACTTGGATACTTGGACACAGCTATATACACATACACACACACACACACACACACACATATTTGTATAAAAAGATTTTAACTAAATAAACACATAAATCCATTCTTTATGTTCATAAAAAATATGTTGCTGAAAAAATACTACTTGTGCTATATTTTTTCTCTGAGCCCTTGTGTGGCCAACTGCTGTAAGTTTTTGATGAGATCCTTGATACTATTCTAGACAGATACAAGATTTATTCAAAACAATACTTTACCAAGAAATATGAGATATGTAGGGTATTAAGATGGGAACCCTTGATTTAAACATTGAACATTCTTTGATAGAGTCCGTGATCCGGATCACCTCATTTCCTTATTCTGACCCTCCATCCAGGAGGGCATACAGTATTCTGAGTCCCCACAAATGAAAAGAGATCCCTGGTGTTATCTTCCACACTGAGATTTACCATGAGAACAAGAAGTTGATTCAAGATCTCCCTATACACCTTGGCCTTTTTATTAAAAAAAAAAATCTTTCTCAATGAAGTCGGTTGATTAGCCCACAGAACCGTACACACACTTTTCGATACATACAGTTCATAGATAGAGCTGTTGTCTGGTCGAGATCCCTGTATCAACCTATCTTATGTGTAGCTACCCTTGAAAGTAACGGTGCGGGTAGCTGCCCGACCGAGCCGCCTCGTCTACCCCTCGATGGACCTCGGCAGAGTTGGCCCCACCACTAAGATTGTTGTCCGGTTGGGCAAAAAATTTGTATAGCTCTTAGGGCACGAGCTAGACAATTCATCTCTCCAATCACTGTTGGTGTCCTATCATGTGAGTGGCCCTGATACGTTCCTACTTGGAACCCAGCCTACCATGGCTGAGGACCTTGCCGAGGGGAGAGTGAAGTCGTCAAGGGAGGCTAGCACCAAACGCGAAGAGGGTGCATGCAGTTCGACACCACTCCAGCCAGCGAGATTCCAATAGGCGAGATCAATCCAGACTGAGTCTATTAGCCTCAGATCAGCCTATTGCGTGTAGGTCAATACCAGCTGAGCCAAGACTCGACTTGATCCTTTCATTTCTTCTAAAACATTGAACCGGTTCTTGATTTCTTGCATTTCTGTATCACTGAGATGGCTATGACTGACCCCACGAGCTAAACTTTAACACTATTTCGGCGAGTATATAAGTTGAGATCTTGTTTGACAAACATATGTTTTTTGGACGAATTGAATTGGAATGGAGAATTCCCCTTTCCTAGCAAGATGCTGGCGACTTCCACAACGAAGACCACCCAATGATTGGCGCAAACCATTCCACACCGGCAAAAGAATTGATGTAGAAACCAGGACGATCGCACGAACTGATCACCAGTAGACCAAGAGGTAGAAAACACCGGAACTCTGCTAAACTAAATTTAACGGTGACAAACGAACAAACGAAAATCCCCAATGACGCGTTTCATCACGATCTTCTGTGCATTCCATCAGATCATAGGTGCTTTAGAGGCAGTGGTTGATTCCAGCGAGCGAGAGCGTAGACCAACTATCGCTCCAGCAATTCTAGTGACGATCAACCCCATCTGACGACAATCTTCCAAACGATCTTGGCTCAAGATGTTAAAGTCCATTTAGGTTGAATTTCCTTGTGTTTTAGTCAATTCTTGGATGCATTTTGATACCAAGATCGAAGTTAGCAAGCAGGGGAAGCCTTCGGCATGATCAGACACATTTGGCATTTCCAGCGATTGTAAATTTCAATCTCAGATTGAATTTGCGCATTAATTTTGCCAAAATAGTGAGAATTCTGTTCGTAATCGAGTGGCAACGTCGATTGGATCAAATTGAACTTAATTCTGATGCAATTCTTGATTCAATTGAACGAATTTCAATCGAAAACTCATTGTTTCTGTTCGCTCGACATGGTCTGGCGGTTCTTGAAATTCCAGCCATCGGAGGCAATACTAGTGACTGGCCAACATTCCAATTCCTTCGCCTTGTCCCTACAGAGCTTATATGATTAGTCGAAGATCAATTCGATGAAAGATTATCGCGTTATGAAAAGAAACCAACGTGTTATGCTTGAAATGAAACTGTTGTTGGAAAGTCGAGTGTCCGAGGGAGAATTAACGCCTATTCAGTGAATGTGACCCAATTCCTCTTCGAAATTGGAATCTGATCCCTTCTGGTGATTCATTCTAATGTTTTCTGTTTAATTGCAATATTCTTGAACGAGCTTAATCAATGTTTGCATTTCTGTAATCCTTGCTGTCGACAAAGATCGACTGTGACAGAGTGCGACGAGGAAGAACAACAGGTTCACGGTGATAGATTCACGCCTGCGTCTTGAATTACGGCAACTCACATGCTAAGGGTGAGTCGAACCAAATCCTAGATGTCCTCAAATTCAATTTGAGTGATTGCAATGCATTTGATGTTGTGTCGAGGGAGAACTCGATGATTTCTCCACCACCGGTGACTCAAGAAGCGACATGCTACTGCCAGCGATAAATCATTCAACCGTCTCCCCAATTCTGTCAAAGATTTGGGAATTCTTGTCATTCTGGTGACACATTCCCTCATTGAGCTTCTATTGATAATCTATGTGTTTGTATTGCAATGCTGTTGATCTCTGCGTGATGATCGTGTGCATCAACTCCCGGTTGAAGGAAGAACGGTGTTCGGGTGCTGCTATTAGGACCCGACCGATTGTGACTAGAAAGTCTGAACCAATCGAGTGCCTACGTTCCCAAGACCTACTTGAGGATCCATCAAAAAACCAAAAATCCTAAGCAAATTAAAACAAAGAGCTACCCGGCCGGACAGGACCCCGACGCAAAACCCAATAGGACGGAAATACAAGTAAGGGTATCCCGAAAATCCTAACTAAGGCAAACCTACTACAAGAGACTAGAGGGGTGTGAGGCCTTACAAATCGTGAGCAATACAATTTTAACACTCACAACTCACTCAACAAACCATGCAAACCACAAGCTAACGAACAAACCACGCCCATTCCCAAATAGGAAGGTCACGCCCTCTATGGTCGTGTCTTTGGCGCTTGCGCCTCCGAGGTACCACGGTCAAGGGCAAAGGCCGAAGCCGAGCTAAAGCAGTAAACAAAGCAAACTAGATGAATCCTAATTCGAAAGCAAGAACTACCACCCCGGATGTTACAAGGGGGAGAAAGATTCAATACCAACCAAGGGAGACCTTGGCTATGCCGGATAATGAACCTCGGGAAGAGTACCAAGTCCCGGGTATTGCAGCTCATGGTACAAGAAGACCCGTTGAGGAGTGCATCCGCATAGAGCTGCTCGATTGAGGGAGTGCCGGCGAGAGGGGCGCGGAAATAGAGAACCGTCTGCTGCCTTGCGCCGGAGGTAGCAACCGCCTATCGCTAGGGTGTGGCCTAGGGTACCATCGGAAGTGACGAGGGGGGGCTGGAGCCGGAATGCGGCAACGCCGACCTGCCTTTCTTCGTGTGTGGCTCGGCCACGTAAGTTGGAAGGAGGGATCCGACGTAGAAGGGAGGACCGAGGAGTTGGAGCCGGGAGACTAGCGAGGAACTAGCTTAGCTTGCGCGACTTGACCTAGGCCAACTAGGCTAGGGTGGGCTTGGTGCGAATGGGCTCTATAGGTAGGTTTGGTCAGGGTAGATGGGGTAGAGGGTTCGGGTAGGCAAAGTCGACTGAGGCTTAGGAGGGGTAAGAAGGTGCCTAACTAGTAGGAGGGCTTAGTCGGGTAGGCTAGGTAGAGTGAGCACTTAGGCTCGGGTAGGTCAACTTAGACCGAGAAGGGAGTCGGGTTTGACTAAGTGGGTTAGGTCTAACTAGGGACGGACCGATTCCAGATGGGTCCGGGGAAAGAGGTGAGGTGGGTCCCGCAAGGTAGGCTCGGGGCGTCTAGGGTTTAGCTTAGATGAGAAGGAGGTGAGCGGCGGCTAAGAAGATTCCAATTCTAGCTAAGGCAACAAGGAAGTTGCCGGTTTAGGGCTAAGGCCGAGAATGAGGGAGTTGCCTAAGGGAACGGTGGCGTGCGAGGTGGCTAAGGGGGCTAGGGTTTCGTCTTGGCTGGTTGTGCCAAGATGGGAGCGCCGGACGCTTGCCATGTGGCAAGATCTAGGGTTACTAGAGAGAGTGCTAGAGGAGAGTCTAGCGATAAGGCAAGGAAGATCTCTTCTTTCCTAATGAGTAGGAAGAGGGATCGCACCAAATCAAGGAGATATGGGCGTGGACCCAAGGGATCCTCTCGATATCTCTCAAGGGCTGGGATGGTGACACGTGAAGAGGATGAGGGGCTGAGAGAGGCTGTGGTTATGGATGGGGTAGAGTGGGAAATTTGGCGACAAGGGAGGAAAGGCTAATGGGCGACAACAAGACTTTCTAAAATGAAGGAAGGCTTCACGCGGATTGTTGAGCTGGAATGCCGCGTGGAAACGACGTGACGCTGCGTGGAAGACACTTGGCGACACGTGGGACCGAAGGGACCAGGTGGCAGGTGAGCTATCGGATGAGGTGGCAGAAGGCTCACGAGATGAGGACACGTGGGTTGGATGGACGGCTAGGGCAATGGGTGACTAGGGTTGACGCCAAGAAAAGAACGCCAAAATGGAAAGAGGATTGGTGCGACTAGGGGTTCCAAAAACGGTGGAGCGCGAGATCCTAGGGTAATCTCGGCTGGGACACGTGGAGGCTAGCTGAGACACGACTTTGGGAAGGTTGCTGGATGGAGGACACGTTGCGAAATCAAGGGCTAAGGTGAGGCAAATGAGGACTTACCAAAAATATCACCGGCGACCAAGGAGGAGCTCGCACAAGCGCCGGCGGCTAGGGTTCAACTCCAAGACGAATTTGACCAATGTACCCTTGCTGTTTCTGCTCGTGACCTTGATGGGGACGAGGGCGATAATGTCCTTGATGCTTGGAGTTGCAGCGGTGGCCGGAAATAGTGCAGTGGCCACCGGAATTCTGGTTTTCCGGCGATGAGCCGAACTTTGCTTGTAGTAGTCCGATTTAGCCCAATTTCAAGTATGATGCACCTTTTCATGTTGCGGTTCTAATGGGCTGTGTTTTGGGGTGAGATCACGGCCAGGAGATGCACTTTTGATAGCTGGAAACTTGCTGGATTCTGCGATCCTTCTTGAGTTGCCGAAAGTGATTTTGATGGCTTATATGCCTCAAAACCACGCCCGGTCTTCTCAGTTCGAACCAAGGGAGTAGAGGCCGGATATAGAAGTTGTTCGGGAGAGTCTGGGGGGTACCTTTTCACTGAAATTCCAGACCCCACTCACGGGTTTAGCACTGTGAATCAGGCCTAAACGGTCTTTGAATCCGACACTAGACACTACCAACAAACGCTAGATCCGACTAAAATCCCAGAGCACTAACATCTTGATTTGATGTCGATATTGATGGAACCGTTGCCGGTTTCCACCAATCTTCCCGATTGAAGAAGATGACCTTTCAACGTCCTTGGGTGTAGAACGAAGGTGCCAAATTCTTCTTGAAGATCCGTGGGGTACTTACGTGGTCACTTGGAAGCTTTCACCGCCGGAACGTGGAAACTCCTTATGCTGTTGGTCCTTCGGTCGATTGGGGAGAGAAAGATCCAAGAAGGGGCTAGAGGAAGGAGGATGAAGCCGTCGGGTTAAAGAGGATGACACCTTCGCAAAGGGACGCCGGAGATCACCGTGGAGGATGACGAGGAAGGGAGCACCGCGCGGGAAGGGGGTGCGACGGGGGAGAGGATAACATGCCGCTCGTGAGAGGGGAAGTGCGAGAGAGAAAGAGATGGAAGAGCCCGAGAGAGGAGAGAGAGTAATTCCGATCAAATGATCTTCAATTCATCAAAAAGCATCTTTTACACTTGGATCCAAAACAATATATACAAGTGCTAATTGGACCGGTTTACATTCTAAGACCGGGTCCGCTATCTAATCCGAGAACCCAATGAATCGTGGAGCACAATCCGCTCCACTAGGTGAAACCAAATCCAAATCAAGAAGCGCAAGGATGAAATCGCCTAAGTCAAGTGCGCCTAAAACAAAATGAACTAAGTACGAAAGCAGGCCTAGCGCCCAAGTAGAATAGACCGCCCCTGAGCCTTGTGAGCCCAGGGTGGGGACCTTGTGCGGGGAACCGCCCGCACTTCGGACTTGGTCCAAGGGTTAAGTCTGAACGACTTAGCCATTTGCCTAAGACTTTCGGTCCTAGACTGCCTCAAGGGACCGGGGGACTGGACTCACGCTGGGTTCAGGCTTATCTAGCTTGGTGAGTCCTACAATTAGCTCAGGGAAACCTTGAGGAACTTCAGGTTCAAGCACGCACCTGGATCTTGTTGCTCCGCCCGCTCCACCCACTGCAACTGGTTCTGGTGCTCCTTTAACCTCACTGGGTTCTTCGACTAAGCTCTGAAGAGACTGAGCCGACATGTCTGACGCTTTGCGCTTCCTTCTACTGGGCTCGGTCGGCTCGGCCTCCTCTGGGTTCGGACCTACAAGTGGGTCCGTAACAGATCCCCCCTCCTTAAATTGAGCTCATCCTCTAGCGTTTAAAGAGGGGAAGCGATGCGATACTGTCCCAAATTCTTCCCAGGAGGTTCCTTGATCGGACCTTCCCATTCAACCAAAACTTCGTGATGAGTTCTACCCTGCCTTTGCACATAACGATGCTTGAGGATTCTGTAAGGCGTGGGCAACTGATCAGGCACATGCTCCATGGTAGTAGTCACATCTCCATGATGTGGCTTAAGACGAGTGACATGAAACACCGGGTGGACTTGTGCCTCTCTTGGCAATACCAAACGATATGCCGTTTTTCCGACCTTCTACATGGTTGGATACGGCCCATAATAACATGGGAGAAGCTTGGAGTATGGTCATCCCATTAGAGACTTCTGTTTAAGGGGAAGCCTCTTCAACCAAACTTACTGCCCTACTTCGAATTCCCGGTCCTTTCTTCCTTTGTCGTACACTTGCTTCATTCTGTTCTGCACCTTGGCCATATTCTGCTTTAGGGAGTTATGAACCTCCTCTCTAGTGCGCAGTTCGCAGTCTACGTTATCTTCTAGTGCACTGCTTCCTTCATAATGCGGGATTACGGGAGGCGAAAATCCATATACTACCTCGTAGGGTGTCATTCCTGTAGAAGAGTGCCAATTGGTATTGTAGGACCACTCTGCCCAAGGTAAAAACTTGACCCAAGAATTAGGCCTTTCACCCGCGAAGCAACGAAGATATGTTCCCAGGGACCGGTTAACAATCTCACTCTACTCGTCGGTCTGCAGGTGATGAGCAGTACTGAACCGAATATCTGTACCCATAGTCTTCATATACTCCTTCCAGAATGCACTCATAAAAAAGAAATCTCGGTCACAAACGATCGTTTGAGGCATCCCGTGAAGTTTTCCAACGTATTCCTGGAAGACATTGGCCACCATTGGCCCTTGGTACATGCGTGGCAGTGGTGCAAAATGACTGTACTTTGTCAGTCGGTCCACCACAACAAGAACGACCTCTTTCCCTTCAGAACGACGCATTGCATCTATAAAGTCCATGGTAATGTCCGTCCATGGCTTGGTGGGGATAGGGAGTGGATTGAGGTGCTCGAGAGGCTTAATTGCCTCATACTTCTCCCTCTAACAAATTGTACACTGACGTATATGCTTTTGCACATCGGCCTTTAGTCCCTGCCACCAGAACTGGGCCTTGACTCTACTAATGGTCTTCACGACCCCTTCGTGCCCTGCAGCTGGCGAGTCATGAAAATGCTGCAGGAGCTCTCTTTTTAGCTCAGATTCAGGGGGAACCACCACCTGGTTCTTCCTATATAGAATGTTCCCTCTAACCGAGTACAAAGGAATCGAGCCTGGATTTTGGGAAACTGACGTCTTGATTAGCCTTAGACTCTGGTCAGTTTGTTGTTCTTCAGTTAACCTTTCCCATAAATAAGTGCTAACAACTGAAAGCATCATGAATTGCTCGGTTAAACGAGAGAGGGAATCTGCCTCTGTATTCTCAGGACCTCTCTTGTACTCAATCTCGAAGTGGTACGCTAGGAGTTTGGCTAACCATCTCTGCTGTGTTGGGGTAGAGACTCGTTGTTTGAGCATATATTTAAAACTGTTCTGGTCAGTCCTGACTATGAATCTGCGCCCTATCAAATAAGGCCGCCATTTTTCTACGGTCAATACGATTGCTAGAAGTTCCTTCTCGTAAGTGGAGAGAGGCTTTGCCCTACTTGTTAGGGCCTTGGACATATAAGCAATCAGATGTTCGTCTTGCCCGAGTACAGCTCCTACTCCAACATCACAAGCATCTGTCTCCACTGTGAATGTCTTGTTGAAGTCAGGGAGGGTGAGTATCGATGCAGTCATAAGGGCGTGTTTCAAACGTTTAAAGGCCGCCCTAGCCTTATCTGTCCACTGAAAGGCTCCTTTTTTTAGCATCTGAGTCAGAGGTTGTGCGATGATACCATAACTTTGAATGAACCTTTGATAATAACCTGTGAAACCTAGGAAGCCTCTGAGACCTTTCAGATCCTTGGGCAGTGGCCATTTTTCTATGGCTTGCAATTTTTCGAGGTCTGCCTGAACCCCTTCTTGAGACACGATATGCCCGAGGTACCCGATCGAAGATTGTCCAAAACTACATTTGGACATCTTCGCAAACAACTGATGCTCCTTCAAAATTTGTAGAGCAATTTTCAGGTGCCTCTGATGTTGTTCTTCGTCTTTGCTATATATCAAGATATCATCGAAGAACACGAGGATGAAGTCTCTCAAATAATTCCAGAATACATCATTCATGCACCTTTGAAATGTAGCCGGTGCATTCGTTAATCCAAAGGGCATCACAAGAAATTCATAATGCCCATCATGCGTCCGGAATGCCGTCTTCATCACGTCTTCATCATTCATTCGGATCTGATGGTAGCCGGCTCTAAGATCAATTTTTGAAAATATGGTGGCGCCGGCCAACTCATCAAGGAGTTCATCAATTACTGATATGGGATGCCGATCCTTAACAGTAACTTCGTTGAGTGCCCTGTAGTCTACACAGAATCTCCAAGTATCATCTTTCTTCTTCACCAAGAGGACTGGTGAGGAGAAGGGACTACTGCTTGGTCGAATGATGCTACTTGGAGCATCTCCTTTACTAGGCGCTTAATCTCCGCCTTCTGGCTATGTCCATACCGATATGGCCTGACATTAAAAGGCTCTGCACCTTGCGTTAAGACAATCCGATGATTGTAGGCCCGTTTTGGAGGTAGGCCTTTTGGCTCGTCAAAAATTTCTGGAAACTGATCTAGCACTGCTTGCACTCTGGTAGGGATCGGTTCTTTTTTGTTTTCTTCTGATCTCGGGACATGAGTTGCCAAGGTAATAACCCAACATGCTGGCTGCTCATGGATAAGGCATCTAAGAGCAGCCTTGGGATGCGTAGTGCTTGCTAGCCCATCGATAGTGATAGACTCAGTATCACTGTCTGGGGTGAATGTCATTCTGAAATTCCTTGCGTCCCATTGATGACTCTCAAGGTAAAGAACCAAGGCATTCCAAGTATTAAATCGGCTCCGTCTAGTGGCACGACTATCAGGTCGATCTTGAAAGTCTTCTTTTTAATGACGACCTCAATATCCTTGCCCTCGTGTACACTCTTGAGTCGATGTCCATCACCCACCATGATGGTCTGGGTCTTGCTCGACTGGACTGCGGCCTTGCATCTAGCGGCTGCTTCCACGGTAAGGAAGTTATTCGTGGCACCGCTATCTAACAAGATCAAAATTTTGTGCCCATTTAGCCGACCAAAAACCCGCATAGCATTAGGCTTATATGGGTCGGTGAGGGAATGACAAGACTCCACCTCATCAGGCTTCTCTTTGGCCTTAGGAGTCTCAGCCTTTTTGTTTGGCTTCTTCACTTTTACTTCTTCTTTCTCTTCTGACGAGGAACTGGAGCAATAACTAGAACTTGAACTTGAGTCACTATCCGAACTAGACTCACTGTCATCCACCAGTTGAACCCGATTGTAGACCTTACACTGGTGGTTCTTGTCTCACTTTTCCTCACATCTGAAGCACAATCCTTTGCACCTAAATTCCTCAATTTGTTTAGGTGTGAGGTACCAGGTTGGAGGAGCTCTGCTTGGTTTCGGGTTGGGCTTGTAATCTCCCTTCTTTTGGTAGGGAGCTATCTCACTTCCTTTATGCCGAGAAACAGAAGAGTGCGAGGGTTTTCTCTTCTGCTTATCAAACTTTCATGCCTTTTTCATGGCTCGCCTCTCTTCAATTCTTTCCTCGTATATACGGGCCATTGCAAAGCACTCCTCTAGACTCTCAAAGCGTTGTACCTTCATTTTTAACTTTACTTCTTGTTTGAGTCCACCCTTGAAAGCACCGATGAGGGCCTTCTCGGACCACTGAACCATACTGGCTAGCCTCTCAAATTGCTTCTGATAGGCTTGCACAGTCATTGTTTGGACCAAGTTCTTGAGGTCCTCATCATAATCAATGAACGTGGAATCCCTAAATATGAGTTGAAGGCTTCGTTTAAATTGTTCCTAGGTTGGGTCGACCGTCTTATGAACGAACCAAAGATAGAAACTGGTGGCTTCTCCAGTCATGTTGGTTGCGGCCGTTTCTATCCATTCATCTCTGGGAACACGATGACACACAAAGTAGCACTCTGCCATAAACATCCATTCTCTTAAATGTTCCCCGTTGAACTTTGGAAATTCATAGCGGACTGTGGGAGTCCGTCTTTCTTCGTTACGGGGGTGTACTCTGTCATTTCTTCTTCGAAGAGGGGGAGACTCTTCTTTTTCTCCCTCAGAATCGTAGTATGTCCGATTCTGGCTGCTATTAACGAACCTCTGCATACGGGTTGATAGACTGATACTGATAAGAAATCCACTGCCGAAACCAGAAAACTACTCAAATCCGTCTGCATTGCTCGTTGATGCTGAATCTTCAAAGGTCTAAATGCGTGCAAAGATCGGATATATCCTCAAGGTGACTCTGATACCAATTGTTAGGACCCGACCGGTTGTGACTAGAAAGTCCGAACCAATCGAGTGCCTACGTTCCCAAGACCTACTTGAGGATCCGTCTAAAAACCAAAAATCCTAAGCAAATTAAAACAAAGAGCTACCCGACCGGACAGGACCCCGGCACAAAACCCAATAGGATGGAAATACAAGTAAAGGTATCTCGAAAATCCTAACTAAGGCGAACCTACTACAAGGGACTAGAGGGGTGTGAGGCCTTACAAATCGCGAGCGATACAATTTTAACACTCACAACTCACTCAACAAACCATGCAAACCACAAGCTAACGAACAAACCACGCCCGTTCCCAAATAGGAAGGTCACGCCCTCTGTGGTTGTGTCTTTGGTGCTTGCGCCTCCGAGGTACCATGGTCAAGGGCAAAGGCCGAAGCCGGGCTAAAGCAGTAAACAAAGCAAACTAGATGAATCCTAATTCGAAAGCAAGAACTACACCCCGGATGTTGCAAGGGGGAGAAAGATTCAATACCGGCCAAAGGAGACCTTGGCTATGCCGGATAATGAACCTCGGGAAGAGTACCAAGTCCCAGGTATTGCAGCTCACGGTACAAGAAGACCCGTTGAGGAGTGCCTCCGCATAGAGCTGCTCGGTTGAGGGAGTGCCGACGAGAGGGGCGCGGAAATAGAGAACTGTCTGCTGCCTTGCGCCGGACGTAGCGACCGCCTGTCACTAGAGTGCGGCCTAGGGTACCGCCAGAAGTGACGAGGGGGGCTGGAGCCGGAATGCGGCAACGCCGACCTGCCTTTCTTCGTGTGTGGCTCGGCCACGTAAGTCGGAAGGAGGGATCCGACGTAGAAGGGAGGACCGAGGAGGAGGAGCCGGGAGACTAGCGAGGAACTAGCTTAGCTTGCGCGACTTGACCTAGGCCTAACTAGGCTAGGGTGGGCTTGGTGCGAATGGGCTCTATAGGTAGGTTTGGTCAGGGTAGATGGGGTAGAGGGTTCAGGTAGGCTAAGTCGAATGAGGCTTAGGAGGGGTAAGAGGGTGCCTAACTAGTAGGAGGGCTTAGTCGGGTAGGATAGGTAGAGTGAGCACTTAGGCTCGGGTAGGTCAAGTTAGACCGAGAAGGGAGTCGGGTTTGACTAAGTGGGTTAGGTCTAACTAGGGACGGACCGATTCCAGATGGGTTCGGGGAAAGAGGTGAGGTGGGTCCCGCGAGGTAGGCTCGGGGTGTCTAGGGTTTAGCTTAGATGAGAAGGAGGTGGGCGGCGGCTAAGAAGATTCCAATTCTAGCTAAGGCAACAAGGAAGTTGCCGGTTTAGGGCTAAGGCCGAGAATGAGGGAGTTGCCTAAGGGAACGGTGGCGCGCGAGGTCGCTAAGGGGGTTAGGGTTTCGTCTTGGCTGGTTGTGCCAAGATGGGAGCGCCGGATGCTTGCCATGTGGCAAGATCTAGGGTTACTAGAGAGAGTGCTAGAGGAGAGTCTAGCGATAAGGCAAGGAAGATCTCTTCTTTCCTAATGAGTAGGAAGAGGGATCGCACCAAATCAAGGAGATATGGGCGTGGACCCAAGGGATCCTCTCGATATCTCTCAAGGGCTGGGATGGTGACACGTGCAGAGGATGAGGGGCTGAGAGAGGCTGTGGTTATGGATGGGGTAGAGTGGGAAATTTGGCGACAAGGGAGGAAAGGCTAAGGGGCGACAACAAGACTTTCTAAAATGAAGGAAGGCTTCACGCGGATTGTTGAGCTGGAATGCTGCGTGAAAACGACGTGACACTGCGTGGAAGACACTTGGCGACACGTGGGACCGAAGGGACCAGGTGGCAGGTGAGCTATCGGATGAGGTGGCAGAAGGCTCACGAGATGAGGACACGTGGGTTGGATGGACGGCTAGGGCAATGGGTGACTAGGGTTGACGCCAAGAAAAGAACGCCAAAATGGAAAGAGAATTGGCGCGACTAGGGGCTCCAAAAACGGTGGAGCGCGAGATCCTAGGGTAATCTTGGCTGGGACACGTGGAGGCTAGCTGAGACACGACTTTGGGAAGGTTGCTGGATGGAGGACACGTTGCGAAATCAAGGGCTAAGGTGAGGCAAATGAGGACTTACCAAAAATATCGCCGGCGGCCAAGGAGGAGCTCGCACAAGCGCCGGCGGCTAGGTTTCAACTCCAAGATGAATTTGACCAATGTACCCTTGCTGTTTCTGCTCGTGACCTTGACGGGGACGAGGGCAATAATGTCCTTGATGCTTGGAGTTGCAGCAGTGGCCGGAAATAGTGCAGCGGCCACCGGAATTCTGGTTTTTCGGCGATGAGCCGAACTTTGCTTGTAGTAGTCCGATTTAGCCCAATTTCAAGTATGATGCACCTTTTCATGTTGCGGTTCTAATGGGCTGTGTTTTGGGGCGAGATCACGGCCAGGAGATGCACTTTTCA
The DNA here is from genome assembly GCF_008831285.2 of Nymphaea colorata. Taxonomy (NCBI): domain Eukaryota; kingdom Viridiplantae; phylum Streptophyta; class Magnoliopsida; order Nymphaeales; family Nymphaeaceae; genus Nymphaea; species Nymphaea colorata. Next base: position 2,496,808 of record NC_045148.1, on the reverse strand, counting down.
TAGCTGGAAACTTGCTGGATTCTGCGATCCTTCTTGAGTTGCCGAAAGTGATTTTGATGGCTTATATGCCTCAAAACCACGCCCGGTCTTCTCGGTTCGAACCAAGGGAGTAGATGCCGGATATAGAAGTTGTTCGGGAGAGTCTGGGGGGTACCTTTTCACTGAAATTCCAGACCCCACTCACGGGTTTAGCACTGTGAATCAGGCCTAGACGGTCTTTGAATCCGACACTAGACACTACCAACAAACGCTAGATCCGACTAAAATCCCAGAGCACTAACATCTTGATTTGATGTCGATATTGATGGAGCCGTTGCCAGTTTCCACCAATCTTCCCGATTGAAGAAGATGACCTTTCAACGTCCTTGGGTGTAGAACGAAGGTGCCAAATTCTTCTTGAAGATCCGTGGGGTACTTACGTGGTCACTTGGAAGCTTTCACTGCCGGAACGTGGAAACTCCTTATTCCGTTGGTCCTTGGGCCGATTGGGGAGAGAAAGATCCGAGAAGGGGCAAGAGGAAGGAGGATGAGGCCATCGGGTTAAAGAGGATGACACCTTCACCAAGGGACGCCGGAGATCATCATGGAGGATGACGAGGAAGGGACCACCGCGTGGGAAGGGGTGCGACGGGGGAGAGGATAACATGCCGCTCGTGATAGGGGAAGTGCGAGAGAGAGAGAGATGGAAGAGCCCGAGAGAGGAGAGAGAGTAATTTCGATCAAATGATCTTCAATTCATCAAAAAGCATCTTTTACACTTGGATCCAAAACAATATATACAAGTGCTAATTGGACCAGTTTACATTCTAAGACCGGGTCCGCTATCTAATCTGAGCATCCAATGAATCGTGGAGCACAACCCGCTCCACTAGGTGAAACCAAATCCAAATCAAGAAGTGCAAGGATGAAATCGCGTAAGTCAAGTGCGCCTAAAACAAAATGAACTAAGTACGAAAGCGGGCCTAGCGCCCATGTAGAATAGACCACCCCTGAGCCCAGGGTGGGGACCTTGTGCGGGGAACCACCCGTACTTCGGAATTGGTCCAAGGGTTAAGTCTGAACAACTTAGCTATTTGCCTAAGACTTTCGGTCCTAGACTGCCTCAAGGGACCAGGGGATTGGACTCGCGCTGGGTTCAGGCTTATCTAGCTTGGTGAGTCCTACAACTAGCTCAGGGAAACCTTGAGGATCTTCTGGTTCAAGCATGCACCTGGATCTTGTTGCTCCGCCCGCTCCACCCACTGCAACCGGTTCTGGTGCTCCTTTAACCTCGCTGAGGTCTTCAACTAAGCTCTGAAGAGACTGAGCCCACAAGTCTGACGCGTTGCGCTTCCTTCTACTGGGCTCGGCCGACTCCGCCTCCTTTGGGTTCGGACCTACAAGTGGGTCGTAACAGCTGCCCAATTCGAGTGCGCAGTGGCAGTATTGGGCAACAACTCCCGATGTTCAGCTGGTGTCTTGAAAGTGGGCAAATTCGACGGCAACATTCGGCAAAACGTTGTTCGTCTCAGTAGCGGAGCTACGTGTGGGCTGGCGTGGGCCACTCCCACGCCAGCCCATGAGAGCTCCCTTTGAAATCTCCTTGAAAAGGAGCTCCACTCAGGTTCAACGGCATGGGTTGCCCATGTCAGACTTGGGTCGAGCCCCACAACAAGTCTAGAGTCCCACGACGAACAGCAGCTCCAGCCTCCAGTCATTTATTATGCCAGTTACTAAAAGTATCTTTTCCCTCTACTGCGGTTGCCATCGCTCCGTCTCCAGCATCGCTCAGTATGGCTCTCTCCCTCATTCTTGATATTTTTGTGGGTTATGTATGTATGTGTTTGTGTGTGTGTGTGTATATATATATATATGTGTGTGTGTGTGTATATATATTTATTGTGTGACACACACACAATAAAAAACCTGTGCACGACATTTGTGACAGCAACTTTTATATATATATATATATATATATATATATATATATATATATATATATGTGTGTGTGTGTGTGTGTGTGTGTGTGTGTGTGTGTGTGAGTGCACAACATTTGTGACAACAACTTATATATATATATATATATATACGTGTGTGTGTGTATGTGTGTGTGTGTGAGTGCACGAAATTTGTGACAGAAACTTATATATATATATGTGTGTGTGTGTCTGTGTATGTGTGTGTGTGTGTGTGCACGACATTTGTGACAGCAACTTATATATATATATATGTGTGTGTGTGTGTGTGTGTGTGTGCACGACATTTGTGACAGCAACTTATATATTTATATATATATATATATATATATGTGTGTGTGTGTGTGTGTGTGTGTGTATATGTGTGTGTGTGTGTGAGAGAGAGAGAGAGAAAGAGAGTGCACGACATTTGTGACAGCAACTTATATATATATATATATATATATATATATATATATATATATGTGTGTGTGTGTGTGTGTGTGTGTGTGTGTGTGTGTGTGTGTGATTGATGTCTAACAAAAACAAGACATCAATACAAATAAACCAAGACGCGCCGGCACTATATAAGAAAACAAAACCCAAAACCTCCCCAGTAGGACGTGAGTGAAGCCATCTGATCAACCTGCTGCCCCGGATGTACCAAAACCTGAAAAAAAAACAACTAAAGGCATAGCCTTCGCAGTATGGCAACAAGCCAGGAAAATACCAAACCCTTAGCATTCATATGATTCACATGCACCTCAATCACATACATTCAATCATATACATTACATTTTCATTAACTTTAGTGAATTAACAGTTCCTGTGGGTGCAACACAGGCACGTGCACACCATGGGCGGCCTACAGCCGAGGGACAACCCCCGTGGTGGCCCATAATAGTATGGATCTATTTCATCCGTTACAGCGGTAGAGCATTCATCCATGGATGTGTGAATTTCAAGGAGAGATACTCAGCCTTCCCTAAGACACCCAGGTTGGGAAGGCGGGAGTCTTAACGCTCCAAGCACAACACACAATAGTACCCTGGGGCCTTGCACCACCTGCGCTCCGAACAGGCGAGACTAGTGGCGAAAACGGGACATCTCCCAACACATAGCCACATCCCACTGGCCTCTCATCTCTTAATCATTCATTATTATCATTCGATTAACACATTTACAAACTGACTGGCTAACTCATAAGGTTGGTACACTTCACGAGTGCACCCACACCTTCAATTGCCTCCACACGAGGTCTGCACATAACACTAACAGTCATAGCTAGCCATCATACAATATGGGTACAACTACCCTCTCATTCAATCATTCGCATCATTGCCCGCAGCAATGTATATGCAACAGAACAAAACATTCACATCATTCATCATATCAATCACATCTTCAAAAACTTAGCCAAACCACAAAGAGTAGTCTCGATCTGTGATTGGCTCGTACTTGTCCTATGCAGTTATCATTCTATGATGCTTTCTAATGCACACTTGGGGTCGAGGAGACACTCGACTCGATACCCCACCTCATCTGTCCTAAACAGTTATCAATTCTAGCATGCACATGCAAAGGCGTAACATTTTCAAAACAATCACTAATAGCCTTCCAAAACCCTTCATATCATATATCAATTCATGTACATGCATACACACATTCAATTTCAAAACAATCAATCAATTCACATCACAAATCCTAGAATCCCATGACCCTAGGAATACACATTCACACACTTGCCCATGCTGGGATTTGCCTGGAATGTCGCCATACCTGTGGCGCGCTCACAAACTCTTCAAAATGCCTCGAGCTTCAAATCTGACAGCTCAAGGTCGACGGGACGTGTTCGGTGTACCTGCAAACATAAACAAAAGATCAGATTTCTACTAGTTAGCTACGCAATCCAAACAAATACAAAACAGAATCATTGAAGCACATGTCATCACCTCAAGAAGGTGTCGACGGGTAATGTCGACCTACAAGCCCTCCAATGGGCCACTTCGCAACTTCTTACCATTGCCACCCAACGTCAAAACCCAATGCTTCGCTCAATCCATCCTTAACACATTTCTCATTAACTTTCCTTTAGTTGAGGCGTCTTCCCAACATGCACACCCCCTTCCTACCTACACATACCACCCGCGTCGACCAAGGTGTTCCAAGCGTTCCCAAAGACGGTCCTACGCTTCTCCACAACATCACTAACTCTGCCATGCTTCCCTATTGCATCGAAAATCAACTTATCATGCTTAAAAAAAATCATGATAAACACGAATCATCACTTCTCCTACATAATCCTACACTTTCCCCAAAAGCAAGGTCGCTTGCATGCATCCCAAACCATCAATTCTACCTTCTAGCATGCTCAAACAATAATTATACATGTTCCAAAGGAAGAATATACAATAAAATGGGTTCAATTACGCCTTGCTCACCCCAAATCAAGAGTCTAGGCTGCTGCAATCCTTCTAGCAGCCACCTCACAAGTCCAAATGGTCCCCAAGCAGCTAAAATCCTTCAATGCCGCCACACCAAGGCCTTCTAATCACTGTTATGCGGGGAAGAACACGTCCCCCAAACTGCAATCCAATCAAACAGTGATAAAATCAGTAATGAAGAGTGCTCGGTTGGGGAAAAATGGAAAAACAAATAGAAAATGGGGAGAAGAGCTCAAGTAGGGAACGTGAGGGTAGGGGAAAGGCACTGACAAAAGAAATGGACAGAAGAGAGAGTGAGGGAAGGAGGGTTCGGACTGAAAGGGGAAAGGCGGCAAAGGGGAGGGAAATCGAGTGGGGCAAAAGAGGGAGATGGTGAAAAGGAGACGGACGGGATGAGGAGGGAGCTCTAGCAGAGAGGGAGAGGGAGAAATCATGCGGCAGGGGGTGCTGACGAAGGAGGGAGAGGGTGCGTGGGAGGGAGGAGAAGAAGCGGACAAAGAGGGCGAGAGAGGAAGCTTACCCATGCTGCCGCCGTCGCCGCCGCCGCTGCTCACCGACCTCCGTCTCCTTCTTCTTCTCTACGCTGAGCTCCGGTCGTGGGTAAGGGAGAGACGCAGAGGGGAAACGAGGGGGAAGGGGAACGAGGAAGGGGAGACGGGCTGCGGCGTCGGGCTCCTTACGCGCATGGAACTCGGGTCCGGGTCTGGACCCTGACCCGTTCTGCCAAAAAAACTAAGCGTTACAGTAGGTCAATATGTTGAGGGAAAACAATGTTTTATGACCAATGGTGCCTTAATTTTGATGGATATTGGTGAAGTGTTTCATTCTTTTAATAAAGTGCATTGCATTTTTCACAAAGCAACCTACAAATATTGCCCAAAGGGTACATAGTCTAGGGACAAACCATATAAAATAATTCTACATCCTTTGAAGTGCTGTCGACGTGGGAACTAACAAGTTTTAGAAACCCAAAAAGCATCGCATAAAAGAAACCAAAAAGAAAGAATCCTCAAAAGAACTCACCTTGTCTTTGAAAACGTTCCAACTAATAACAACTTGTTTGGAAATGTGCAACATAGACAACCAAATTTTTTACCCCCATTTGATAGAGGGAAGTAAATTAGCTACCACTTACCAAATTAACAGTAGTCACAAATGCAATTACAATGCTTGACAAGGTTCATAATTTTACTTTTTTGGAGTATGATTGTGTGAAGTAGATCTTAGCAAAATTTTAGAAGTTCTAAGTATTAAAAAATAAAATAAACATGCATGAGTGGAGAGATTGGTTGTAGAAAAATGAAATGAAAAAAGAAAAGGAGAGAATGAAAAAGGTGAAAAAAAGGGAATTGAGAAAAAAATTGAACTTGTTACTTCATATGATATGACCTCATGACAAAGAGGTCGGTGGTGATACTAAAAATACAAATTCTGATGGTCTATTGTAGCAATTAACAATAGAGAGAGAGAGAGAGAGAGAGAGGAAGAGACGAAAGTTTAAAATATATTATTTCATGAAACAATGTTTAAGTTAAAGTGTTATCATGACCTATCTAAAAATTTAAAATATAATGTAAAAATGACATATTTAGACTCAATAGTGATTTTTCAACAAACTTACTAATGAAATAAGTTTCAGTAAATTCATTTATTCTTAAGGTTAATTTTATATTTTATACAAAATTTATTGGTACTTTCCATGTTATACATATTACTACTACCATTTTAAGTTGGAGGGAGTGAAATTGGAGCCAGCAGCATGGGCCCCCTCAATTTTCAAAAACTTTGAGAACTCATTAAACTTTTGTATAAAATTAATGTTTATTTTGATACTCCTTTGTAAGAAAGACGTGTGTGTGCTCGCTCAAAATTATTCAGGCTCCACCACTATTTTCATTGCTAGACATTTTAGAAAATGTTTCCAATTAAATTTATTATTTAGTAAGATAAAATTCTAGTGATTAATCAACCAGTGCTTGGGTAAGATGGGGATAATGTTAACCAACCTTGGGTGGGGGAGCTAGTATCGACACAACCTCAGTCTTAAAAGGTTAAGGTATAGAGAATAAACAGCTGAAAAGTGTTACTATATAAATTCAACTAAAATTTGATTTTCAGTATAAAGGTTGACCATTAGTCTTGTCATTAACCAAGATGAGCCTAAATGTTGTCTTGCTTGTTTTTTCCTCCAAAAGGGGGTGCATAAGATGTATGAAAATGAAACTAAATGGTCATAGTTTACTAGGAATATTATTGTTTAGAACCTACTGCTTTCTGCACTCTTTTTTTCATGGCATTTTCCTCACCAAACATGGTGGTCAGGTCTGAGTTTTTACTTTTCAAGAGATGAGCCTATTCGCTGGCTGGTGTAGGACGTAGCCATGGTTCTGTGTAGTTGTACGGTTCTGCCTGGTCATTGTGATCCTATTGGGGAGGACATGAGCATGGGATGGATGCTGGAATATTTCAATGATTTCTTCATGATTTTAATTGTATTAATCCTACTTTTTGAAAATAGACTTGTAAACTGAAGAGCAAGCCTATTCATGGAAAACCAATTCAGATCTTTGATGCAACAATTACAAACCCCAAACTATGTTGGTGACATACAATAACCATGCAAAAGCTCACAAAGCAAGTGATATAATAAGAGCCACACTATACAGTAGGAACATATTGAATGTGAATCATCTAATCGAAACAAAACTATATAGAGGAAAAAAATTACATGAAGATCTAAACAACTAGCTCTAATGTAGAGTAACAAGTAAAAGCCAAAAAAACTAGTGATTAAACTATTAAAACAAAATGATCACAATAATATCACATAATCCAACCATCTAATCTTTTGAGGATACATTGAAATTGTAGATCTTAAAGGTTGTTTTGGGAGATTAGAATTTCAACATTTTCAAAATATTGCAGATAGCCTATGAGTGTGATAAGCAAGTTGTTGTCACTATTCCACCTTAGGAAATTGGCATAGAAAATGTTTAAATTACCTTTCCATATTCTCTTTGTTCAGAAATACTTTAAGAGTACTGTGTGCTGGAAGTTCTAACAGTGGATTTCAGCATGGGTGACTGAAAGGGATTCCAAAAAACATCGATTTTAAATAGATTTTTGGCTGCAAATGCAACCCAAGCTTAAGCATCACTCCAAATTGTGTAGTTTCTTATGCTTTATGCTAACAAGTTTGGTCTTTGATAGGAGATAGAAGATCTTGTACATAGCACTATTGTTCGCCTGTGACACATATATACACTTTGGCTGATTCATTCTTACCCTTCAGCAGCACTTTCTTTCCTTGCAACATATATTTACAACACACTAGAGCCATGCACCATTTATGATCTCAAACTGAAAATTATGTCATCTGTTTCTCATTGCAAACCCAATATATATGAAAGTAGTTGTACATCTCATGTTACCGAGATTGGGACAAAAATATGAGCGATTGGAAGAACAGTGTTTATCAATTTGAAGCCATGTTTTTATGAAATTTGATAGAAATTAATTTGATTTCATGCCCTAACAAAATTGTGTAATCAGTTTTCTAATTTGTAATATATTATACAAACAATTTTTTATGTTCACTCTCCACAAATAAGCAAATAGAAGTTACAAAAATAAATATGTCTTGGAAGTTTTGCATCACGAGTACAATAGTATTGCAATCATGGGCATACTTGGATTTTCAATTGCAGCAAATACCCAAAACCGAAACCCATGCCTTAGAGAAATCAAACTCAACAACTGATTTTTTTTTTTTTACATAAACAACAAACAAGAATATTAGACTGTTAATATTTTGCCTTTTATAACATAGAGCTGCATCTGCTTCAAAATATTGTATTATTGATGTACAAGCTTTAGCTGTATAACATTATTTTACTTGGAACGAAGAAAATGGTGAATTGAAAAAGCCAAATATCGAACTTTTGCCAATATACTCAGTTAAGAAGAAAAAATGTAGCCCAATTCAATGAGAGATGAAAGGATCTTTTTCTCTACTTCTAGGCATTAGACCTCTAGAAACCCCATGACGAAACAGATCACCCTAGGAATGAGACACAAAGAAGGAAAGAAAGGGTCTAGTCCTTGATTCGCAAGATTTTTGCATGTTTTTTGGCAACAAGGGCAGCAAATAAATAACAGACAAACTAATGAGAAGCATGATGATAATCAAATTTGAAGAAAAAAAAAGAGGAAGAACAATGACGATAGAAAATGAAACAACATAAAGGGAAGAGATAAAAAGTTTGAAGATGAAGAACCTTCCAATGGTTAGTGGAGGAGCTGCTTTGTCTTCTCACACTTGCACACAAAATTCCTCAGCATGACCTCTTCCTTCTTGCAATGGGTTTTGACGACCCTCCGCATGGAATACCAGTTGTCTAATCCACCATATCATGGAACAATTTTACATTGTTCATCTTCACTATTGAGGGAGAAACACATGTTCCATGAAAGTTTTAGTTGACTAAAATTAAAGAATTTTTTTGTTTCTTCATTGATGAAACTGATTGGTCAACATCAATGCAACAAGGGGCAGCATCAGAGTTATCAAAGGAGCAACAATGTGGATCGGTCGGCCTTCAAGATTGTTGTCGGACAACAACAGGATAGAGAGAGAGAGAGAGAAAGTTGTAGTTGACATAAGGGATGCCCTAGATTCCTTTTGGCTGCACTTCATCTATATGCCATACTATTTTTTAATTAAAATATTAAGAGGAATGGGTCCAGCAACAGCAAATTGTTACTCTTAATTAAACATACTTGTACATATCAGGTAGACACAGTAAATCAGGTTAGCATGGGACCATTAAAAAAATTTATTTTTTATTTTTTGAAATGAGAGAGAAAGAGACTCACCTGCTGGTACGAGGATTGACCATTCACAGCGCCTTTACCAGGGGTAACCAATCCAAGGGTATGTTTATTCTTGATGCATTTTGTTTTTACTCAAACAACTTTTTATTCTAAATGCAGTGTGGTGTTTGAGAAAATGTTGAGGATTTGATGTTTTGAATTTTTGAGAAAGTTTTGATGAAACATTTGAGAGTTTTACAGAAGTGCTTGTGATCATTCGTAATTTTAACAAGTGAATGTGAATGTATGAATGCATTGACCCTACATAATTAGAAACAAATCACTCATTCCTACCATTCATCTAAAAGCATTTTTACCATCACATTCATCTAAGTTTTTCATTTTTATTTATATAATTGTCATAAATATTTTTTATATAGAGAGAAAAAATTTTGAAAAAGGAATGGAGTTGTAGACCATCAAGCAAGATTCCAATATTAGGTCATTGCTTGGTCTTGATGAAGTTGACAAATGAAGAGTTAATACCATAGATCTGGATAGAAAAATATTCAAAATAATAGAAAAGAGGAAAGGTTTTAATGTGAGGGGAATATAGAGAAAGGCATTTTGAAAATTACAAAATAAAAAATTTTAAAAAAGAGAGGGGAATATAGAGAAAGAGATTTTGAGAATCACAAAATAAAAAATTTTAAAAAAGATACACACACACACACACACACACACACACACACACACACACACACACACACACACACACACACACACACACACACACGTATGTGAAAACTTGTGAAAAGAAAGTATCAACTCTAATGGTGAGAGAGAAAAATATTTTATAAAGAGAGAGATTTTAGAGAAAAAGAAGGAAAATGGAACACATGTGTATATTCATTTATATATATATAAAAATTTGTAAAAGAATATGTTAAATCATAAAAAGAAAATGACAAAAAGATATATTTATGTGCAATATATGTATATAATATGTATATACGCGTATGCCTTTATAAAAGCTGAAAAATCAAGAAATACCTTGGAAAATATCCAGCTTCGATGTTTTTTATATAGGTCATAGAGGAACTTGGGCCTCATGCAAGAGCTTATGCTAGGTCTCCAAGGCCTCACTAAAGGGGGTTCTTACTTTCGAAAACAAAATTCCAAATATTTTATATGTGAGCATAACATTATAATTATTTTATTTATTACAATTAATTTTATTTTTCCAAAATTGGGTATAAAACAAAATCAAACATACATGAAATGAAGAACAACATAAGAAATCATTCATTGGGACCCCTAATCTGGTGATTAAGAGAGTAGTTAAGCATGAGAATGTCTGAAGGTGCATTTTAATATGTAGACTTTTGTGAAGAGCTTTCTTGAGTTGGTTAAATTTCAACCTTAAATTCAATATAATAATGAAGAAATCTCATCTCAAACTCTCATTTTACTGTTCATTTGTTTATTAATTAAGAAAAAATAGCCTACCAGGCAAGAACATCATCTCAAACATAAATGATGAACAAAGAAATATAACAAGCATATTTTGGAAATAAATAAAGAAATGAAATTTATTTTGTCTTGCTCATACTCCCGGTGCACTCAAAAGTAGCTCTCGACTTCGGATAGGAAATCAATAAAACCCTCTTGCACGGCCATTGGGAGGTGACAAGGGGAAACAAAAATAAATAAAATGAGAGGAAGACTACATACCTCTAATATAAATGATTTTTGAGATGAGTCCCTTCTTCAAATGATCCTAGGGTTGCCTTGGTTGAAACTCCAAGATGGTGAAGGTATTTCTCCAAAAGGTCCATTGTGATCTCTTGAAGAGTTGGAACTTGGAGAAATTTGCTCTCAAGTTTAGAGAAGAAGAAAAGAGAAATGAAGAAAGAGAGCTAAAAAAACACTCTAATCTTCAAATGAGGAAGCACTAGAAGTTTCCCAAAGGTTAGCTCATGCCCAAGAGAGAAAATTGTGGGGGTATTTATAAGGAGTTTTTGGAGCAAAAACTCAAAATTTGATAAGAATATTTTCATAAGAATTCCAAGTATTTTTGAATAATTTTTAGAGTTTTTAAAAATAGGTTTTGACTAAGTGGGATTGGCCCTTAGCCCTACAAATACCCTTTTAGGTGTGGGCAGGGCTAGTGCCCACCCAACAGACCCAAAACTGCCCCTAAGGGGTGGGTTTTAACTAAAAAGAGGGCATGTGCAGTGCGGTGTTGCGATTGGTTGCACTTGCGCAGTACTATGCGTGCAGTGAGTGACTACACGCACAGTGCGCTGAGCTGCAAATGAGTGGGGCGAAATGCCCCCTTATTGTCTTGTTTGGACCAATAAGGGGCAGATTTCACCTCCCTGGCCTCCAAGGGGTCCGTTCATAAAGAAAAGCACAAAAAATATGTTTTCAATGTGTATTTAAAAGGGTAAAATGGTTTTTGTTACAAGTGGGGCCGACTCTGTTTTGAGTGATTGCGGGCTTGTTTTAGATTTGGATCTGGTTCAATTGGTCATCAATGAGTTCTAGTGATTGGCTTAAGCTCAAAACACCTTTTTTGCGTGAGAACGAGATATAAAACAAATGGAAGGTCTGTGCATGTGCGTGTGTGCTCGTTAGCATCAAATTTTGTTGTTTCAGCTTTGGATTTTGAGTTTGAAATTCTTGATTTGGATCTAGATTTTGGTTTTGGATCTAATTTGGATCCAAAAGTTGGATTTTGGATTTGAATCTTGCATCTAAAGTGGGATTTTGAATTTGAATCTTGTGTTTGGACTCAGACATGAGTCTAGAGACTTGTTTTGGATCGAATAGTCTTGAACTGGACTTAGGTATGGATATAAAGTTTGTTTTAGGTCTAGGGTTGGGCTTAGGGTCCAAAATTAAACACAAATGAAAGTACTAAGAATTTCATTTTAGTAAAAAAATGGAAGACAGTCATTTTGTAGAAATTTGGGGTGATAACATTAAGTCCTTAGCGTCATCTCAATGAATTTCTAGATGTGTTTCCACCATTTGGATCACAAACTTTGGAAATCATGATCTCAAGTTATATTAGTTACTACTTTCCCCCAAAGACAAGACAAAGCACTATTGAACTTGATGGAAAACAAAGTAACCACTTGTTAAGTTATGCAATGAGAGTTTTTAAGAAAAATATTTTTGATTGGCAAAATTAACTAATACATGGAGTCCACCACCAGTTTTTCTTAACAGCTAGAAGAGCAATTCTATGAAACTTTAGGAATGTCTAAAATAATGTCCCTATTTTTAAGTACCAAAATGGCAATTGGTCCAATATTTTTATGATGGATTGAGTGGCAAAGACTGATAGATAGTAGATGCAACATGCGGAGGCACATTCATAACCAATAGTGTGAATGAGGCTTGGAAAATGTTTGAGATTCTTAATAAAAAATCTATGCACTATGCCCTATCATCAAGATTGGGAAGATCTACAATGGCCACAAAGGAATAAAAGTAGGGAATATATGAAGTAGAAATTTTCCCTAATTGACAAAGGAGATTGAGCAAAATGGAAGATCAATTGGATCAACTCTTGCATTTAAATGAAGCCAACAGGGAGACAACAACATAATGTTCTGGTCATGTACATCCAACATCATAGTGCCCTGTGGCACCTCCTCTTGAAGAAGTTCAAGCAATGCAAGGTTTCACAAGTTCAAACAATAACCCATATTCAAACAACTACAATCTCGGCTGGAGAAATCATCCTAATTTTTCATGGCGCAATGACCAAGCCACCATGCCTAATCTTTCCAACCACAACAAGAGGATATCAGAAGCAAGCATTCCAACCAACATAGTTGATGTTTGCACAGCCATTGCATGAGAATCCTTTTACTTCATTTGAATTTCAAAAGTTAATGAAAGAACTCCAGGATATCGAGAATGAGAGGAGGAAAACCACAGACAAAGTTGAAAAGTGCAAAAGCATAATGCAATTGGTCAACTCTCATACTCAATCATTGACAAAGTTGCAGTCACATGTGGGGTAGATGGCAGATATGTTATGTCAAAAAAATGATGGAAGATTTTTGTCTTAGTTGTTTACATGTCAAATTTTCGTTCTACATGAAAACCATGTAAATGGAATTATTTTCTTGTACTTGCCTTTGGTTTTTCATGTGTGGGAATCCGAGAGATGGAATCCAACCTGTTCGTACATGGTTTGGTCATTCCTGACACATTTACCATGAGTAATAAGACCAAGGAGTAGATTGAGTATTCTAACATCTAGATTTATATGTCATCCAATCTCTATTTAGAATTCAGGTGAGGAACATGGATTTAGACCTGGAAAGATTGGACTCAAATCCAAACATTTGGCTTTGATCCGAGAAATTTACATCTTCATAGTTCATGCTAGATTTTAATTCTAGGTTTGAAATGAGGGAGATTATAAAGACTTTGGCACGACATTGATGTATGGATTCATTATCTGAACCATAATCTGCATCTCTAGAATCTAAGATCCAATAAACCTGATCTTTTATCCATGACAAAATCTTCTAAGATCCAAAATTGATTGTTCTAAATCCAAATTCAATGTTTCATTGGTTTGATCCTTAATTTGAATTTCTAAATCCAATTCAACTGAAATCAACCAACGCATTCATCCTAGCATTTATAATCAAAATTTGGTGCTTGAGTTCCAAAGTTCAAAGCTCAGGGTAGGCTGGACAAAGGGGTTAGACTTGGGAGATCTAGCCTGGCTATACAGAGTCTAGTTTGGGAAGAACCTAGCTACAAATGATAGGGTTTTAATTAATCATAACTGAGACAGATAACAAGTCTATACTTGATCACTGGTTCAGTTTATAAGAGTCAGCTAGGACCTAATTCTAGGGTTCAATGACGTGAGTTCACGGCTCTAAGACTGGTCCAAGTTAGGTTTTATAGGACGGACCTAAGGTTGGACTTCATGTCTGCATTATCTAGAGTTTTGAAAGATTATTTTAAGAGAACTTGGTTTTGAAATCATTTAAAGACAACTATATTTTGAAAGTGGGGTTGCATGAGATCTGAATTAGGTTTACATGTTCACATGCTAGGGTTACTACCTCAAGGCATGCTATTGGGCTAGCCTGGCTCAGTTTCAAACAAGAGTGCACATGGGTGTGAGGTGACTCATGTGCTTATTTAAACAATCTGTGTAATGCATGCTTAATTCTAAATAATAAAAGCAAGTCTATGTGTTTAATGTATGTTTGAAATAAGAACAAAATGAATAGAAAGAATACAAAAATTAAAGGAGAGGGGGAGAAAGAGACATACCTAACCTCATGCCTACCGTAGAAACATTAAATTAAATTCTATTCCATGAAAACAAACAAATTGAACTGCAACGTACTAAAGACGAGCTAAAACAAAAAAAAAAAGAAACTTACCTAAGCAAGCTAACTTTTTTACTACTCAAGTAGCTCTGATTTTCGTTTCAAAGGCAAGGAGGACAACCCCCTTTTTATAGAGGCTAAGGAGATTGATCTCCCTTGAGGAGATCGATACATTACTAAAAATTTTTGCCTCTTCTTCAGCCAGAAACACAAAACTATATTTTAAAACAATGATTTCAATAGAAAATTATTCATTGTATGTTTAATCTTGATCTGAAGTTGATTTCCCGAAAAGCAGTTCGTGCTTAGAGAAGTGTTGGTCAATTCTTGATAAATGATTTGGATTGACATGTAGTGTGGAGCATGGACAATGCATGAACATAGAGTAGAGAAAAACACAATAAAACCATATGTTATAATTGGTGTTCAATAGAAAAAATTTTGTTCGTACTCTATACAAATACTGACTTAGATTTCTTCTGCACCAACTTGTGCACAAGTACTCAAGTGTGGATCTTGGATGTAGAATTGATACTAGGATCTAAATCAATGGATCTAAGAAAGATTCTATAATGCAGATCTAGATATGATGTGAAGTTTTGGATTACGATCTGACATTAAGATTTGAGATCTGAAAAGATAAATCTGGGTCTATGTAAACATATCAAAGATATGAAATTTGGATAAAAGAATTGAACAAGAGATATGAAGTGGCTGAACCTAGACCTGGCTTAGTATGGGCTAGGTAGGTTTACACTAAGTCAACTTGTGCTGGACCTAGGTTGAATTCAATCTGAAGTAGGTTCAGACCTAGGCTTCGAGCAAGGTTTAGTTGGCTTAGACTGGTTCTATTTTGGGAAACCAGGTTCTCATGGTTTGAAGTAGGCTTAAATTGGGAATGAGCCTACTCAGTTCATGTCAACTTGTATAAAAGTACTAACTTAGGCTTACATGGCTCCTAGGTTCATGAAGAAATATGCACATATTGGCAAAAGGCCATAATGCCCCTAATGCAAAAAATGAGCTTGGTGAATTGTGTGGCCAGACTAACCATAGAAAGGTGCGCAGTGTAGCAAGGAGACGGCCCATGAAATTTGACTCAAAAATAACTTAATTTGTCCTTCCAAAATTCAAATTTTCAAAATTTTAGACCATTTTACTGGCCACAAAGTCCAAGCCTTGCTGCCTTTTGCTGAAACCACTGCCTGCTTGTGATAAGGTATATATCAGCCATAGCCCTGGGCACAGCGAGCGATGGCTGCTGCTTTTGTTCAGCCATGTGCTGTGTTGTGCCACACCACGGCCCAGGCAATGTGCCAGCCAATGCTTTGCCGCAGTGCCTTAGACCCCTCGATCATTGCCTTAGGCTACGTTCGGCCATGGCCCTGGGTATGCCAGGCCATGGTCGACCATGGCTGCCCCTTCTGGCCTAAGTCGTGCTAGGCTACAGCCATAAGCAGTCAGCCACTACACATTGTAGTCGGCCGTAGCTCAAGCTACTTGTATGGCCAGGAGCAGGGGCCACTGACCCGGAAGTTGAAGTACGACCGGGGCTAGGTCTGGGCATCGAGCCGGCCCGATGTCTGAAACCCGTGCCCGGGCTTCATCTGGCCCGATTAAAATAAAAAATTATTTTTTTACTATAAAATAAATTTTTTTAATGTAAAATATAGTTTTAATAATAATATATATTATTAATAAAATAAAAATAATATTAAATAACTTACCGGGCCGAATCAGGCTATATCGTGTCGGCCCGATACATTATCAGACTTGCTCGCGCCAGTTCCTTCGGGCCCAAACCGAGGCCCGATAACCATCCCTAGCAGGGGCAACACGCCATGGCACTAAAGCAGGGGTTGTATCATACGGAGACAATATGTTGGGCGAGGATTTCATGAATAGTAGAATGAAATACTCCTCCTACTCAACCGAGAATTTTTTATTTATATACCTTGGCATAGTGCTTAAGCTGACTTGCAACTTTTGGTCCCTCCCCACTTCCTCAATGAGATCCAATGCAGAGTACAAGGAAACTCAATCAACCCAAAAATGGCTAAGCGCATCGACCAGGTATTGACGTAGAAAAGAAAGGCTCAAATGTATTGTTGCTTGTCACATGGCACGAAACACACTCGCTTTCTACAACCAAGGCCCAAGCTTGTTGTTAACACTGACAATTGTCATATCAACCACGACCTATGACTGTATATCCATTTTGAGCCAAAGTTCATATATTTTTAAGGTGAAAGTTGGATTCCACCAGAGAGCATTCATTTGATAGCTCTAAACAGCCAACTAAGCGGGAGTAAATGTCAATGCAACTACAACCACCCATGAGGATCCTGACTAGAGCCATGGGCTTAGAATTCCATGTCTGACTGCGAAATCGAAGACCCAGCACATGAGAAAGAAGTGATGAAGATGTGAAATCGCCTATGATAGTTTCAAACTGCAGATCAATGTCAGAACCCACCTGCAAACAGTTTGAGCTTCCTCCTCGCAACGCCAGCATCCATTTCTTCAAGCTCCAGTCTCTAGTTCCCAGTCTGGTTTCACGATAAAGGAAAGAGAAGGGTGGAGAGAAGAGAGAGAATAGCAAGGAGAGAATTTTAAAACAAAAGAAAAGAAAACCCTTTTTTTCCCTGGTTACTTGACAAATTTCCTTTCTGCCCCAGCATATTTATATATATTCTCAAAATGGCTAGGCGTCCATTAACAAAACTACGTAGATGCCTCATGATTTAAAAAAAAAAAAAAAAAAATCAGAACACGACTTAATTTCCAATGATTCTGATTTTTAGCCATCACGCCTAAGGAAACAGCTATAGCCTACATATTGAATCATCAAGTGAATCATTCAGTTATGGGATTTTCTTTTTGGAGTATAACTGCTTTAATTGCTTAAGGGAAAATACACATGCTTGCGATCACAGCCTGAGTACATTACTAAAGCCAATATACACTATATTTATTGCTAAAAAATGATACAAAAATAAAAACATGTATGAGGAGAAGCTCACGTATTGGTGGTGCAGTAGTGAAATGAACTTGAATTCCTAGGCATTCAAGCATTGAAATACAACAAAAAAGTTACAAGAATCAAGCGGTGTGCAGTGCAGAACCTAATTTTAGAGCACAAACACGGAAGGCAGGTCCCAGGGGCCAAAACAAGAAGAGTTACTGAGATCTGGGGTGGCATCCTGTCGCATCGACTTGCACAAGCGCGTTGTTTTCTCCACCGTACCTCCTCAGGCTCAGCCAGTTCCCTCCTGCACAAGCGCGTTCTTTTCTACCGTCTTTGAACTAAAGTGGGAGATAACGAGCTTAAGGGCTGGCTATCTAAATGCGCCATTCAATAAAGACGGGCACACATCTCTTGGAGTCTACCTGAGATGGTCGACCCGCTGTGGTGGTCGGTCAAATCATTTGAACAAAGAAACAAGGCCATGGCGAAAACTGAGCGACCAAACTCCAAAATAAAGGGAAGCACAAAACCTCATGAACCTGTGCTTCATCATGACCACAACCGGTTTGATAATCACGAGATTGAAAGATTGAAACCCAGAGGCACTTTATGTATAAACGTACCCTCATCATGACTTTTTTATGTCAACACGGGTTTTTATGGGGGTACTGAAAGCTCGAAAAAATTTATGTAATAAATACACTGCCATCATTTTTGTTATGTTATAAGGAGCCATGGCGAAGTACATGGGGAAGAAAAAGAAAATTACATTCACGAGGAACATAAGAAATTAAACCAATGACAAATTCGTTGGTCCTCTAAAGCAATCACGTTGTGTACTACAAGACACTCCGTCTTGCAGGCAAGACGTGTGTTGGATAGCCTTCCCAAGTAGTTTGTGACGATTACTTCACATGTTTACTCTTCAGATTTCCTCATTTACGTTTAAAAAAGCAATCGGAAGACATTTGTGATCAAGTGTTGCAAGGGTGCTGCTTTGTTTCTTGAAGCAAGCATCAAATATTATTACGACTCTTTAACAAATGAAGCGCGTCCCGTTTTCATTTCCTGGTGAACCACAAGCGACAGGATGAGTTGTAACATCTGCTGAAACTCCTCAGTTTTGTTGACTTGCTCGTCAATAAGCCGCTCATGTTCTCAAAACAGTCAACTACGATCCATTGCATCTCGCAGGGAGGAACACAAACAAACAACGATTACAACACGAGAAAATCCCACTGGCTGGTACTAACTCCACAAAACAAGAAAACGAAAGAGATAAGAGTATCACACAGATAAGATCCAAAGGAAGAGAGGCCCTGACTGAGAGAAAGCGAGAGACGAAGGAGCATCTTCAACGGACGACTAGCCGCCCGTGGCCGAGCTTTTGCTGTTTTGATACCAGACTGGATATTCAGGCCAACCAAAAAAGATTCTAGCCAAAAAACTAAAGAAACTAAGTAAAGCAGAAAGAAAGATTAAATAAATAAATAAAGATAATCAAATAATAATAAACTTCTAAAATCCAATACTACATCAATTTCTGACCAAAGACAGTATTTAACAGACAACAACCGATCATCATCGTCAACATCAATATCCTGCGAGGGCGGCGTACGCACACTTTCCTTTCCACAAGTAGCCCTTTGACCCACTGTTGCAGCACTTTCTCTAACATGCTCATCTGACGGAAACAACAAAAGAAAACGGAGGGCAACAAAAGAAAAAAAAAACATACAAAAGAGACTTCGAGCTACCATCTCGAACCGCCGAGTTTAGCTTAATTAATAAAACTTCAAGAGGGAAAGACCGCCTCACCAAAAAAAGACGACAAAAAGAATACAAATCCTACAAAAGGAGAAAACCTAACAACCTCAAACTTCTTTCCCCCTAATTTTTCTTTTCTTCCTTTTTTTCTTTGACTGTTTTGACGAATCTGGGTTTTGCTGATGGCTCCCAACAATCCCCATTGCTTTCATTTTTTGTTTCTTTTTTCCAACCTCTGCGTTGTAGGGTTCAGCTATAATACTACTAATAATAATAAAGTAATAATTAAAAATAGTAGTTAATTCCACCAACTAATCTCCTTTCCCACTCACTGCCACGTCAGTTTCAACCTTTCTTCCTTCTACCATACGGCGGACACAAAAAACCATTAAACCACCAGCTGATCAAGCTGCATCTGCTCCAACCACGCACCCAACTGAGAGTGATCCATGACACCGGCATCCACTTGACCCGGATTTTCCTTTCCAGGAGGATTCGAACCCGGTTCCTTGATCTCCGGGGACTCCTTCACCAGGGAATGGACCCAAGAGACGTCCGGCTCATCCGAGCCCGAACCCAGCTCGAACGACGATGACCGTCGGAAACGGCCCGCACCAATGTCCTCCCCTTGTACCCCCCAATCTGCTTTCCCGGTGGGGGCTCCCCATTTAGACCACGGCGAAGCCGTCGCCGCAGTTGTTGCCACCGGAGAACCAATCATCGCAGCTGCTGCAGCACTACCGAGATCCCTAGAGCTGTGGGACCGCAGCTGCTGCTGCTGCTTCTCCCTCTGAGCGAAGGCAGCCAGGCGGAGGCCGAGAGGCGACTGGGGCGCCATGGCAGAGGCGTCTATGCTGCGCGGCGAAGACATCCGACTTGACGACGAGAGCCCGAAAGAGGACTGAAGTAGGGAATGCCCGTTAAGCTGGGATTCCACGGATTTCTGTGAGAAGACATTGCCCGTATTGATCGGAGACAACATTTGGTTCTGTTGTTGCTGTTGCTGGATTTGAGAGAACACGGAGGCCGCAGCCTTCTGGGAGGACTGCACCTGGGGGCTCAGCGGCGAGAAATCCGCTGAGAAGCGAGGGGAGGAGGACATCTCCGAAGCAAAGAGCTCCTCTAGATTGGAGGGGGTGAGAGTCTTGCACCTTAAAGACCGGGCAGAAAGGGACGACCCGTTCCCGGCTGCCACGGCCGAGCCCATCCGCGACTGGCCGGAGATGCACGAGAAGTCATTTAGGAGCTGGTGGGCGGCATCTAGCTCCAGCATCGACATGTCATCAACGGTGGGAATGTCGCGAGCGCTGAGAGAGGACCTCAGCCGGCTCGACTGCAGGTTGCTGCCGGGGAGATGCAGGGTGGGGACGTTGGGCTGAGGCCAGGCCATGGATGAGTGGCCGACACCACCGGATGGGGACATCGGAGGCGTGAGCACTGCTGCTTGTGAAAAAGGGGACATGATGGACATGCTCGATGAGGGGGAGCCAGGCGGACCAAGGTTCATGTTTGCCATGGCAGCGGCCATGTCGAGATTGGAAGCAGACGACCTCGGCGAGGGCACCGCAGAACCAGTGGAGACATACAGAGGACGGAGCTCGTCCGATGTATGAGCGAAAAAGCAGACCCTCCGCGTACAATTGGTGCCGTCTTTGCAGAGGCGCGTGCGATATTGGGCCGGATGGAGCCAGCACTCGAACACGCCATGGGCGTACTCGCAGAGGTCACCTCTCCTGCAAGCGCCCTTGCGGAAGTCTGGGCACGGCACGCAGCTATAGTGAAACTTCCGGGGATCCCTCCTCCGAGCATTTTCACCCGGATGGACAAAAGGGCACTCGGTCCAGTCGTGAGAGTACGCCCTGGAGCAGGGGCGGACCTTGAAGGAGAACATTCTGAACTCGTCAGTAGTGTATATGCTGTTCTTGATATCCGGTAACGACGGATCAACCGGGTACTCTTTCTTCTCCGACAATTCACCTGAAGATGCTTTACCGGCAGGGTCCACGAATTTAGCTGGAGACACCGGGGATGACGTAGAAATAGAGGCAGAAGAGCACCCGTCAGGAGAAGACGATAGAGGAGGAGACGAGCTACAGAGATCGGCGCAACCAGCCTTTGTTTCCTTCACAGCACAACTCCCATCGGCGGTAGTCGAGCCGCATGAGAGGAGAACTTCTAAACCAGTTCTTACATGGGGGAGCTTGGGAGAAACCATGATCACATCGAAAGGCCGCCTCCCGAGCGCATCGACGGCATTTGGATCAGCCCCTGCCTTCAAAAGGAGGTTCACAGCTTCGACAGCGTTGGTAGAGCCACCGGCAGCGGCACAGTGCAGGGCGGTACTCTTGTCCGGGCCACATGCACGATTAACGTCGCCGGGGATAGAAAGAATGAAGGAAAGGACGTCGATGCTGCCGTAGATAGAGGCCACCATAAGCGGCGTACGCTGCTCGAGCACCATCTGGTTCGTTCCCTTCTGGCGACCATACCAGAGGCCGACATCGTCGATCTTGGACGGATCATTCTCGACGACGCATTTGAAGGCGTCGATGTCGTCGTTAGCCGCGTACTCAAACAAGGAAGAGAACGAATCTTCGGTGGCTTCTACAGAAAGATGGTTCATCCTTTCTTCTCTTTCACCAGAGGAAGGCGCTGAAGAGGACGATAACGAGGAACAAGACGAAGATGAGGAAGCAGTCGACGATGATTTCAGATGCTCTGGACCACCGCACATGCTTCTGCAAAATCACCACGAAACATTCTGGAGTGATGATCATAGACCACAGGTCAGAACAAACACGAAGATTTAGGGGTGAAGAAGAAAACAAGAAAGGAAATCAAAGGAGGCGGGGTCAAAAGGGAAAAACTAGAAGCCTTACAGATGTGAAACAGAGTCCCCATCAAGCGAATAGTTAGACGTATCTAAAATCGATCTAGCGGCTCCGATCTTGATGCCGGAAAATTTGTTCTGTACAACACAAAAAGTTGTGAGGCTGAGGTGATACCGAAAAAATAAAAGGTAGCAAGCAAAAAAAATAAAATCGACGTCGAGATTCAGAGGAGAATCTACAGCAGGACTCTGAATCAGGAAAAACTACGGAAGAAAAAACTATTAGTGGAAAAAAATGAAGACGAAGGTGATAAAAGAGGGGAAAACGCTAACCTCATAAGATAGTCCCTCTTGATCAGAAAAAGAACGCCTGAAAGAACTAAAATAAGAATCGAGAAAATGTTCAGGGTCGATCAGACAAGACGGTAGAGATTCCAGCGAAACCCCCCGTGAAACCTACAGGAGAGCGAAGAGGCTCATCAGCGGAGAACAGCAAGGTACTTAAAAACCGGCGTCTAAGAAAGAGAACCGACGGATGCAGAAGAAGAACCTCGAAAATGACGACATAAACAAGAAAGCGCGCCGAGTTCTCCCCCAGAAAACGATCTCAAACTCAGGAAGAAGGAAATAAAGGAAAGCGATGATTCTCAACCCCTCAAGCTCCCAGCAAACAAAAACCTCAGGCCATCTCTTACCAGCAGATGCAATCCAGCCGGACAACTCGCAGCGACCTTCTGGACGGCCCAAATCCGCGGTCAGCAAGCAGGTAACTCTGTTTCAGCGCCGTCAGCAAGACTTACGCCGCAAGCGATGGCGGTCTACAGAACCTCGCGATCGGAACCGTAATGCCTCGATCGAACTATCTACTGCCCGTCAAAACCCATGGACGCGATAGGAGGAAGACGAAAGAACAGTCACCGGTGAGGTAAGCGGTTAGGTTTGGGGGTTAGAATGTCTCCGACTCGCCTGCCTCTTCGTCCCCTCTGGAAGCTTCGCTCCCTGAAAACCCACACACGCAGACACGGAGAGAGAGAGATAGAGAGAGAGAGGAGAGTCTCCTTCCTCGCCAGTCTCTCTCCCGACAGACCCTCCTCTCCCTTTTTACTCCAAATGAAACCCAAACTCACGCGAAATTCGTACAAATTCATAGGAAATGCGAATTAGATTCGTGTGGAATTAAATTCCAGCTCCGTTCAAAATTTTGGGAGTCGGGTGACCAGCTGAGCCGGTTAAAGGCGCGCTTCCCCTTCGTACTTCATTGAGTACCTCACCAACCCCTTCAAAATATCGGAATCTCCTTCTTTTTCAAAATTATAACGTATTTTAACCTTCAAACTTATATCGAACTAACCCCTTCTTATTCATTAAATTTACTACAAAGCAAAATTAATTAATTACATTTGAAAGCAAATCCTGACAAATTATCGCGATATTTTCATTTCGATAAATTGGCGAAAACAACGGCACTCGAGCGGGGCTGCGGGGAGCATCGGTCTACTGGTGAGGTAGGGGAGTAAAAAGCGGGATGCTTTTTGGGTCGGGGGGAGGGGGGGCCCGCGGCGTCAGTGTTTTGAGTGGTGGGACCCGCTAACAGGGGGAGGTGGTGGGGATCCGGACTCCAGAGCCACATTTAAATTCGGTTGATTCAATTTTTTTTTTCTTTGTTGGGTGGGGGGTGGGGGGGTACCCAAATTAAACAAAAACCATGGCAACGAACGAGCGGTCTGATGGGGAAGGGTGAGTGGAGATGAATCGAAGGACGAAGGATTAATTGGCACTGTTGATTTTTTTTGGTAAATTTTTTTTAAAAAAATTACAGGATCAAATTTTACAGGATCAAATTTTCCCCCTTTTAATCTGAGGCTCTGCAAATAAAATCAATCAATTGTTTGGTACACAGAATAGAAGTATGAAAGACTTTAACATGTGTAGGCAGTATATAAATAAGATGGTGATATTTTGTTCATGTAGTTTTAAACAAAAAACTTGCAACATAAATCAGATGAGAAATCAGTTCAAGACAGAAACAGTTTGGAAGCAATACATCATAGATCATCGTGAAATTTTTATTATTGCATCAAGCAAATAGATATACAAAATAGATAGCATTAGAATCTCTATAAATGCTTGGACCACTAGAATTTTTATCAACACGTACAAGATTAATTGTCAAACTTCCTGAACATAATCATTGCTGGCCAAGAATGAAGTAGAATCAGGACTGGAACGTGAAGCAAGTTAACAATCAACTAAAAAAATAATGACAAAAGAGATCATCAAAATATGCAGAATTGATGTCACTGATAGAAGATGAACATAATCCCAGTCTCAATAACCTGGTCGTTGTCCACATACTGTTTTAGAATTGTTTTGTCATCCTGATAACGCTTGACCTCTGCAAGCATAACCAGCAATCCGCTGTGGATCTAACTCGCTACTTATTAATATGAGATATGAAGCATCTTATGTGCCTCAAGAGACATGAGAGCTACTACTCTACAAAATTTTGAGAGCCGTTAGTGGCACAATTGCAGAGTGCAGAGAACAAAACAACCAATTAATATAAGAATTAACGGGGAAAGAAGAAGCCCATCGACTTCCTTCCTCTCCCACTCTCCCCTGTCATTCTTGCAAGCCGCCGTCCGGAACCGGCCATTCCCCTATCAGAATTCGTGTGACTATACTTGAAATCCCCTTTCCCACCCCCACCACCTAAGTTCGTCATTCCTTTCCGATGAAGCCCTGGATTAGCTACACCAGCGCCACCAAGCCCACCAAACCCTCCGCCATACTCAATTTCCCCCAAAACGGCATCGTTTATGAAGCCATCGCCGCGTTCAGCAGCAGAACCAGAATGAGGGTTTGGTGGTCGTTCTTGCGAAGCAGTTGGAGGAGGAAATCACCATCCGAGGGAGAAGGGGAGGGGCCCTGCTACTGCTGCTGCTGCCTCGGCTTGCTCACTCCCCCTGCCTTCTGTCTGCCTTTTGTCTGCCTCTCATCGTCTTCCTTCGTTCCTCTCTCTCTCTCTCTCTCTAACGTCATCTGCTACTGCTTCATCTTCAATGGATGCATTGCGGAAGAAAGAGAGAGTGAAAGATGAATGCAAGAAAGAGAGAGTGAAAGAAGGCGCGAACAGAACGACAAAGGTGAGGCAGCGAGGGAGGAGAGGAATGAGGAGGAGGGGAAAATTGAGAGAACGAGAGAGCCATAACGGCTCTCAAAAAAAATCCGCGTGCGCGTTAAACTTCGCTCGCTCCTACAGTTCTTTCACGTGAAATTTTTCAACGTTTGATGCATGTTACACTCATCGCGTTAAAGCCCGTACCATTTTCACCCAATGCACAGTTCGTGCCCACCAAACGGGTCCTAAAAGCCGCTGCTCGAATGTCCAAAATGGTCTTCCACAATTTATAAAATGGCGATCCCGCCCCTTATTTGCTGTCCGACGTGGTAGGCGTATAGTCGCCAAAAGTTCGGTGAACGGGGCGACCTTTTCAAAAGCTTTTTGAAGCTTTTCTTTCTTTTATCGAGTTTCTGTACATCCAACAAGTTCCACGCCTAATTTTATTATGAAACAACTTAAAATTGGAAAAATAAATGTCAAACCTTATAAAATTTTCCATATTGATGAGCCGCTTATTTTTTTTTATTCTCCGAATTTAAAAAATAATTTAAGAAGATTTAAATTGATTTAAAATATGCAAAAAGATTTTGTCTTAGAGGATATTAAACAACTGGGCCACGTTTGTTGACCGAAGAGGGTGACTGAGTAGGTGACCAAGACTCAACACAGACGCACGCATACTTTGACCGATGAGCAATATAAATGAGTCTATTTCAGGGAGCTAAATCCACTTGGGCCCCTCTTCCATGCCCCAGATTGACTGTCCGGGACAGCAATGGCAGGCCACTGCTTGCTGCATTTATTTCTTATGGCTCTCTCATGTGGCGCGCCCTCCTTAATCTGTTTACTTTGCAATCAAAAGTTAGTCGCCCTTAGATTAGAAACATGGTATTGAGGGATGTACAACTTGGCCAAACTAGGACTTGACTCGAACTAACCCGTGTAAGTTCTACTCGAGCTCGACTCTTTTATTATCGTGCTTGAGTCATAAATAAGTCAACTCTAACTTGCCCATGTAAGCTCCATACGAGCTCAACTCCGCTTGTGCCTTGTCTATTTGTTATTCTTTAGGGCATGCCGGTAATTTTTTATAAATTTTAATACCCTTTTTGTATGAATCAAGTGACACTAGCTTTAAGTGAGTCAAGCTTGAACTCATCGTCAGGCTCGATAGTCACTCGATTCGAGCTCGAGCTCGAGCCGAGCTCTAACTGGCATAGCTCAATTTCAACTCACTCGTTGTACATTCTTATGGATCATGTCCGTGCATCTGATACATCCAACTACTAATAAGAAGTTGTAATCTTTTAATTACATGTTGTAAAGAATCATCATGCTAATCCAATTAATGATATATATTGAAGATGCAGGTTCACAATTGAATTTCAGTATGAGTTTGATATATATGTCCGACCGGATCCAACTTTTGCTTACGAATCTAAGTATGTTACATTAGCCAGATTCAGTGGTCAGTTATCAAGTTCAAAGCCAAATTTCATTAAGTACTGGGATTAAGTAAAAGTTGAGTCATACCTAAATACGAGTTTAATAGAGGACGAACCTTATATATCGGCCTGGTTCAAATTCAGATTCGGTTGGAGTTCAAATCTAAATTTGATTAAGCACTTGAATTTGGTAAAAAATGTATCATACCTAAATATGCGAACCAAAATCATGTTCATTGATAAAGAATCTGGAAAGTAAGCATTTTTTATTTAATTAAATGTTTAAAAACATTTATCAATTCATTTTTCACACATAAATTAATATGGAAAAGGCGTCTCATTGCAAGCCAATATGGGCCAATATGTCGTTATCGTTGTTGATACCGATGGCATTGGTTTCACCCTAATAAGAGGGTCACGACGCCCCCCTGACTTGACCTCAAGTTGGAAAGGGATTTGATTTGACAGCAACTTCACAAAATTTAAGGGTCGTTTTTGGACTTGCATGATTTGTGGTGGTAGGAATTCGACAAAACTTAGTTTGGTGGTGAAGATGTGAGAATAGGTTTTAAGTCTGAAATAAATTCCAAAAAAAAAAAAAAACATTCTAATCTCGAACTTGTTTAATTGGATATGTCAAATAGTTACATCTAGAGTGTATAATTTTGGTAAGCACGTTTGCTTTTAGAACGATTGGTATGAATGAGACCTTCAATCTGACCATGAGTTTTACTAGACCGTTATGATATATTTTCATTCTGTGCTGCCTGATAGTCACAAAATGGCTAAAATTTTAAAAAATTTGTCGCTAAAAAAAAGACTATAAATCATCGCTATAGCCAACGTAAAACCATGCCACATCATAAACAGAGGCTACCAATTTTGTGACAGGTTTTTTAACAGCAAACTTTAAATTTTAGCATCCTGCTCTGAAATACGGTAGCATTGAACTCCCCTCTATATTTCTAAAATATTAAATCTGTTTCTTTTTCCTTGAGTGATGTTTATAAGATAAAAAAAAAAAAATCAATGATGCAGCTTAAAACTGACTTAAGCACCCAATCTAATGAACCTCGACCCACTTTACTTTGGCTTTCAAAAAGAACTGTAAACTATAAAGGTAGTATAAGACATTAAATACATACACGGGTGCTCCAGTGCTCAATTTAAAACATTGAATTTATATGTTGGACTTCAGTGAAATTGGGTTCAATTATATGGGGCACCCCTACAAGACCCGAGTTGCAGCCAATTGAAAATTTGTTAATTATATAATTAGTGTCTCATGAAAAGAAAAATTTTTAGCTCCATCCCTGTATACATACACTCTTTAGTATTTAAGTAGGATAAGGAGTGGGCATGCAATATGAGAATTAATGAGGGAAATTCATTCCCATTTCTTAATATGCACAATCATTACGTTGGTCATTCAATCAATTTTTGTTTGCTTGGGATGAGGTCCCCTTTCTTAATACAACCATCGTGTTTGATTGAAATAAAACATGAGGTCCTAAAGTTTAGACACTATATATAAGCAAGCTTTGCATCTACTATGATGAATGCATGTGTGTCAATAAATCGTGGTGGATAGCCATAATATTTGAATATATTGATGAGAGAGAGAGAGAGAGAGAAAAAAAAAGAATGAAGTTTTTTCTGAGAGGAGTACCAAAAGAGATAGCTTGAGTGGTCAGCTTTTCTTCGTCTTTTTCTTCTCCCCCTCTTCCATGTCTATTGATCTTGGGTATTACACGAGAATATCATTAATCACCGTAATAATTTATTTTCCCTTATCAATGAAATAATGGTTGCTGGAAGAGGGCCGATTGCATCCCATTGGTCTCACCATTGCTCGCTTGCTTTTGTTGATTGATGAAATAGAGGTTTGCTTTTCATATTCAAGTGCTTGGTGCACCCTATGCCGTGGAACAATGTTTATTTTGATTGAAGCCGTGCATTTCTTTTTTGAGAAACTATATAGTTTATTTTATTGTCTCTCTCTCTCTCTCTCTCTTAATTTAGAGTGTCATTCCAAAATAAACTTGGTTGCAACCTGTCGATTTTGCAATGCCTAAAAATAATATTTGATGTGCATGTCTTCATTGTTGGGCTAGTTTCTGTCACATTCTTTCCATGCTTTTGATGATTCAGTAAGAAGATGTTACATGGTTCTTGGTTTTCTTCACTAGCCTCATTTGAATTCCTTGTCTTGCAATGTAGTTTGTTTTCATCATAGTTCTTTTGCTAATTGTTTGATTTGGTTCTTGGATGGACTAAAGCAATTGGAGGCCGAAGTTTTTTCTTTCTCCAAGTTTTAATTGAGTTGCTTTTTTAATTGGAGTATTGATTCTTATATGAAATTTGTCAAGCTTGAAGTTTGATTTTTTTGCTTTTTGGAACATTTATCTTTTTTTTTTTGTTATTTCTAAATTCTTATTGTTTTTGTTTAGAATGTTGCATTACCATGTAATGCTTTCCAATGATCATAGATCTTTAATATCGTTTGGAGGTATGAGATCTTCTTTCCATGTAGCTAATGATTTTTTGTATGGGTAAAAAATAAAAAAAACATATTCTTGCCTTACAAGTTTAAAAAATGAAGCCAATTAAGTGCTTTAATGGATGGACATTATGTTTTGCAACCTTGAGGAGAATATCATTTTAATAATTATTTTGGGATTTTTTTTTTTTTTTATGTACCTTAGCAGTTTTTGTCCTCTGCTTCCTTTAATTAGTTGATAATTTCTCCTTATTCAGTCTAATAAGGCACTTTGACCTTTTGAATTTTAATATAATGCAACTTTCTTATCTTGTGTAGCAATTGGAAAGTTTTAATAGGAAAAAAAAAACAAACTTCTTGTAAGCTTAATAAATTCAGTGAGTTCAGTTGTTCCATGTGATTTTTGAATCTCCAAAATCTCTTGTGAAGCCTTAAACATGATGTAATATGAAGAGAAGTCCACTTTTGTTAAAAGTTATGAGCACTTCAAACTTCTTTATAATGCATTAGTTAATGGTGAAGCATGTATGTTTCAATCGGTATTTTTTGTGTTATTCAAGGTTATAATATAATAGCTATTAATTTTATGTAGTATTGTCATTTAGTTGATAATTGTGAAATTTCATTTAAGATAAGTAAACCAAAACCAGTTTGGAGAGCAAACGGTGGTTGGACACCACAAGTAAGAAAAAAACCATTATGTGCCAATATTTTTAACAAAAGTCAAAATGTAGGCAATAGATTTTGCATTATTGTATAAAGCATAACGTCATCCCCCCATATGAATCCATGGCTTCAAACTTGGAAGGTTTTTTCCTCCCTCACATATAACTTTTTAATTATCAGGCATATCAAGTTGCTACATTGTCAAGGCCAAGAACTAGCTTTGGTTGAGTAGTTAACTAAGTATGCAAATTAGGGTTCACACATGTAGTTGTTTCTTAGAAAGCAAAAACAAGTAACCCATTCAATTAGTACGGCAAAATCAAATCTGTTATGTGTAGACTTGTAGTTGTTCTCTGATTGGCTCAGTTTCCTCATGGTTTCATGTTCTCATTGTCATTCTTATATCCTCATTTCTATTAAATTTGGACTTGTTTATTTTCTACTGCTACGTCAAATGATTGATTGGTGAAAACTACACATTATATTAAGTGATGGATTTTAATTCATTAATATTGTTTAAAAAATATCCAATTTTTTCTAGATATCAACAATTAAGGTATTATGTGTGTCTACTTGTTTATAGTAAATAAATGATGTTACTTTTGTTTTGTGCAATAATTATAAATGAAGGGAATTGAAAGGTGCATGTTTACTATATCAAATTTAAGGTTTGATTGTATGATTTCAAAGCTGTAAGACATTGATTGAAGTGAAATTTAAATTAAAAATGTGTCCCATGTCCTTTCATGATTAAAGCTGAGAGAGAAAAATTATTATATGCTAGATCTATACGGTACTTATTGGAAAATTAACTAACCAAGCCGAGTATAATTAATCTTGTTCCCTCTAATAGCAGTACAATAGTGTGCAAACAATCTCCCTCTAATACTGTGAAAGACTATAAACCTGGCCTCCCAACTGCATAATATTTTTACAAGGAGAAGCCCTGAATACATTCAACCATAGCTTGGAAGTTGCTTACAAAGCCTGCTAGTGTTAGAGCAATTTGAATCTTACTATAAGCCTACTTATCTTGTCGCAGCAAACGACAACAAACTTTCATTTGGGCACTAGAAATTTGTTTTAGAGCATGAGTTCATCTACTCGGTGAAACTGGCATATTTGTGGCGACATTATACTTTTGTAACGTAAAGGAATTTAATGGGAATAGATATCTTCTACATGGAGAACTACACAAAAAATTGGCAACCATAGTAGATCCTCAAGTGGCGGTGAACAGCGCCAGCAACGGGAGCGAGGGACCTTTGACTTCCCCTAATCTGCTGGAGAATGGGGGTTAGGGATTTTTCATTAGGCTGTGTTTGATTGCAAGGGTAAAAATTGAGGAGCGGTTGAAAATTGTACGATTGGTTGAAACTTCAACCGCGGTACCATGGGTGCATCAAACGCATGAAAATTTCACGCGAAATTTTCGTACGACAGGGGTAAATTTAACGCGGAAAAAAGTCAGAGGTCTGACCTCCTACTTTTTTCCGCAGACAAAATTTTGAGCCGTTTGGGCTCAAAATTTCTTCCTCCTTTTCTCTCCGGTTTCCCCTTCCTTCGGAACCCTCGCGTCTTTCCCCTTTCGCCTGAAGCCCCCTTCTCCAGGTCCCTTCTTTCCAAAGCTCCATTCTTCTCTGTCGCTGCCTCTTGTTCTCCTGCTCTCCATCGAAGGCCTCCGTATTCCTCTTCCTCATTTGCGCTGCTTCTCTTTCGCTGCCTTTTGCTCTTCATCCCTGTGTCTTCCTCTTCGCCGAAGCTGCCTGAAGGCATCACCCCTCTCCTTCTGTTTCTCCTATAGGTGCCCTGATCCCTTTCTCTTCTCTCCCTCTGCAGCCTCGCTGTCTCTTTGCTTTCCGTCTGAAGTCGTTTGCTCCTTCTCCCCTGCGGTTCTTGAGGTCCTAGGAGGAAAGATGTCCTAATCGACTTCCCTGCAGGTATACAAGAACTTGTTCTACTGTGAATGGTCAAATGCTTCAATTCTTTTTGTTGTTTTCCTTCTTTTTTCCTGCATGCCCATTTTTCTGCTCTTATGTTACCGATGGGGGTGTTTATTTCTTTCTTCTTCTTCCTTCCTCTCCACGTTGGGTTTTCTGGGTTGCTGGCAGTAAGGCCTCTGCATGCTCGGGATGAATGGAACTGATTATCTATGGAAAGGAGATAATGCTAAAATTAGCATGCTATTCAAGAGATACAGATTACATATTAGTTGATTTTTTTTTTCTTGGTTTGGCCCTGATTGGCCTATAGCTGATCCAGTGCTGGAAAAACACATTCTCCCCTGTGTGTTTCTATGTGTATGCAACCACACAAATATCTATGGTCTAACTTTTTTTTTAGTGGTAGCTTTATGACGAAGTTAGTGGGCCATTCCTGTCTCTTGGGCATACATTTATCAAATGTTAACTAGGTGGGGACATTTTGCATTTGGATGTGAACATCGAAAGATGTTCAGCTTGGTTTGCTAGTTACGTATTGTGTTTTTAGTGTTGTGGGGTTTCGAGTTTTTAGTGTTGTGTTAATGGTATTTGTTTACATCATCTTTCATTTTGTACCATCTTCTGATTTGAAGAGAACCAATATAACATGTTCTAACGGTCAGAAAAATAAATCTCTCCTATTTTTTTACCATGTGCACCAAATGCAGTTAAATTTACCCAGCAAAAAATTACCATGTGCATCAAACACAGTTAATTTTACCCTGCAAAAAACTTTCCTATAATCAAACAGGGCCTCAAATCGAAAGTGGGTTAAATTTCATTCTGTTTTTTTTTTTTCAGAAAAATTTACCACGTTAAATTCTTCCTTGCAATCAAACGCGACCTTAGGCTGCGTTTGATTGCACGGAGAAAAATGGAGAGGCGGGTGAAAAATGTACAGCGAGATGAAATTTCAACCGCCGTACATTATTTGCATCAAACGCGTGAAAAAGTCACGTGAATTTGTTGTACTAAGAGGTTAAATTTAACACTTGAGCCGTTAGGGCTCAAAATTTCCTCCTCGTTTTTTCTCTCGGTTCCCCTTCCATCGAACCCTCACGCCTCCACCCTTTTGCCTAAAGAACCCTCGCGTCTCCACCCTTCCACCTGAAGCTCCTTCTCCTCTGTTGCTGCCAAACTCCCCTCTCCTCTTTCGCTTCCTATTGTTCTCCTGCTCTCCATCGAAGGCCTCC
Organism: Nymphaea colorata; assembly: GCF_008831285.2. Classification (NCBI taxonomy): domain Eukaryota; kingdom Viridiplantae; phylum Streptophyta; class Magnoliopsida; order Nymphaeales; family Nymphaeaceae; genus Nymphaea; species Nymphaea colorata. The sequence goes on along the minus strand of NC_045148.1, from coordinate 2,463,765 downwards.
GTCTTCCTCTTCCTCCTTTGTGTTGGCTCTCTTTCGCTGCCTTTAGCTCTCCATCCCTGCGTCGCTGCCTCTTCCTGTCTGTCACTGCCTGTTTCTCTAAGTCGAAGGCATCCGTCGCTGCCTTTGACTGGTGACGATCGACGTTCTCCATTCCTTGTGTTTTTGCGTTTGTTGAAGCGGAAGATCTCGTCTTCGTTGGTAAGGTTGCCCTTTTTTCCTCCCTTTGTTTCTGTTTCTCCATTCCCGGCGTTTTCGTCTTCTGAATGGTGATATGCTTCCTAGGAGCTCAGATCCAACGTTAGTCCTCCCAGCAACACCCGTTTCATTGGAATATGAAAGAGGCGTCCTGTTTTAGGAAGAGGCGCCCTTTTTTAGGCTTTTGCCTTCATTGTCATGTTAAGATCTTTCATCTGAGTAATTTGCGTGGACATACATAAGTTCAACTCGTGGGCAGGGGGTCGGTTTAATCTACTTTCTTGTCTTCTAACTTATGGTGCTAACTGCTTTTGCATTTATGAGGTTGAGACATGGAGCCAGAAAGGCTTTCGTTTTGTGTTAATGAATGGCAGCCATGTCTGTGTTGTATACTTTACATTCCAAACTATGTCTCTTTTGACATAGTTTCGGTCTCATGATTTTTTATCTGTGCGTCAAACACAATTAAATTTTCTCAGCAAAAAAACTACAATGTGCATCAAACACATTTAATTTTACCCTGCAAAAAACTTTCCTGTAATCAAAGAAGGCCTCAAATCGGAAAAAGGTTAAATTTCATTTTTTTTTCAAAAAAGTTTACCACGTTAAATTTGAAGGCCTCAAATGAAAAGAAGGTTAAATTTCATCTTCTTTTTTTTTCAAAAAAGTTTACCACGTTAAATTTATCACGTTTAGAGTGAGGGATTTGGGAGAGAAAATTAGAAGAAGAGAGAGGAACAAGGGACATACCTGCTGATGGGACTCCAACAGCTCCGATTTGTTGCGGAGTAGCAGATGAAGCTCGATGGATTTTTGAGCATTCAGGGAAGTCGGAGGGATAGAGAGAGTAAGAGAGAGAGGGAAGAGACTTTTTCTAGAGTGAGGGAGGGGGAGGAGGGGGAGAGCAGAGAAAGAGAGTGAGGGAGAGAGAGGAAGGGGTATACCGTCGCTGTCGGCAGTCGATCGGTCCTCACCATTGGCAGGTCGAGGTTGGTTGCCAGCCGACTGCGTTTTCGTCGGGCGGTCGGGAGGTCGACATTTCAACCATGGTCACCGGTCGGGCTTCCGTTCTTAACCGTTGCAGAGCGAGCGAGAGAGAGAGAGAGAGAAAGCAACGGTCGCAAGCCGACTGCATCCTCGCCGGGCAGTCGGGAGGTCGTCCCTTTCACCGTGGCTGCCGGATGGGTGCATAGTCTGGTGTCCAGCAGCAAAAGAGAGGGAGAGATCTATGCCCATCTGTGCTTTCACTCCGTCATTTACGAGACAAATGAGGACCGTCCACTCACACTCAATTAATTCGATTTGCTAAGTCCGCATTAAGAATCAGATTCATATCAAATTTCTAATTCCTATTTTACGGCAGGGACAAGTCTAAATATTTGTTATCTTATTTGTCTTTTCTATTCATATTTATTTTAAAAAAATCAATTTTAACATAAAATTCTCAAAGACATATCTTAAGGTTCTAACTTAGCTTCAATGAATCTATTAAGTCCCTTAACTTAAATATGGACTTTACCATCATTTGCAGCCTAAGAAACAGAGCGATCACAATATTTGAGACTGCGTATAGGCCTGGGCATCGGGCCAGGCCGGGCCAACCATGACTGAGGCCCAGTAACTACCGGGCCAGGCCGGGCCGGGGCCATACAAAAAACTGGCTCCCTGGTTAAGCACACAAGGTTCACAAGGTTTTTGAAGTGTATATAGAGGATTCATTCAGTTCGAGCAGAATAACAAAGTTGGCTGCTGAATCAAGTTGAGGACATGATTATTGGCATGTCCTGGCCTCCTTTCTCGAGTTTACGTGTTTAGTTTTGGAGAATTTAGCTGCTCGATTTTTTAAAAATGTACAAATTTCAGAGCTAAGACGTTCAATTATATTGTAAGCTTTGAAGCTTGATACTTATTTCAAAGTTCCATAAAGTTGTGGCAATCACATACAACAACCATTAGCTTGTTAGTGTAAGAAAGTTCTCTCGCATGCAACCTGAATTTTGGAACTTTATGCACCTGCCATTTCGGGATGTTATATATATATATATATATATATATATATATATATATATATATATATATACACTAATGCCAGCTGACAGTGAGACAATGAAAGATTATACAATGTCGCTATCTCCAATAGCTGTGCAGACTATAGGCATTTGTTAAAACATAAAAATTGCTAATATGAAAGCACAACTGCATACATTGGACGTGCAGTTTGATGAACTGCATACAACTGCAAACTGCTAGGAAATAGGAATTCAAGACAGCATCTGGTTGCAATCTCATTCGTCAAATGCTCAAATATTTAAAATCAAAGTATAACGTACAACTGGCTCCCTGGTTAAAAGCTGTAGGATTCTCACATGGATGTACAAGTGAAACTATGAGTTCATCATGTATCCAAGATAACTTACAAGAAAAACCAAAGGCACTGATTTGCCAAACCAAAGAACCACAAGTGCAAACATGGTACCAAATGGAATTGTGCCTGAAGACTTTTCTCCCTAGATGAGTGCATTGAGTACCAAGAAGATGGAGAAGAGAATGGCAGGGAACATGACTGATGTCTTCAGTGTGTTCTTTTTCCATTGAGAAAAGCATAATATTTAATAATAGAAAGCTAAAGGATAGTTGCAAATGATCTCCAACCTCTTATATAAATTACCATAATAGTCATGCACTCGATTAACATTCCTCATCAAAATGGTGCTCTGCATCATGAGAACTGTAACAAAGACACTTATTAATTTAAGCACACTATTATGTTAATATGTATAAACTATGAGCAATGAACATCTTACTTTTCACATAAGTTGTTTGCCTCACCAATCCAACTTTGTGTGCAGATTAACGATTCAACATTTTCTGGAGTAGTTGAACATCGATAATCATTAATAATTCTTCCTGCTATACTGAATGCAGATTCTGAAGCAACTGTAGATACATGAATAGCTAACACATCTCGAGCTATCTTTACTAGAATTTTATATTTGCTTTCATTTGTTTTCCACCAAGATAATATGTTGAACTCTGCAGTAGGTGTAATTTCTTTCATTGGATCAAACAAATATTTGTCTAGATCTGTGTTAACCACTACAGAAGATACGGAGTTGACATATGTTCTAAACACATATCTAGACACACTTTTATACTCTTCCGTTGCAATGATGGTACTAGCGGATGCATTGGCCCTTTTCATATTACATGTGTCAGTATCATACATATTTTTGTACTCAGCATACAATTCATGAAGAGTGCTCTCTATAATTTCATATTTCACTATTGCATCAGGTTTATCTAAATTGCCAAGAAAATACTTCAAGTATGACAACTTGAACCTAGGATCTAAAACAACTGCAATTGCAAAGAGAATATTGTAACTCTTAAAGTATTTGTCAAACTTTTCTTGCATTTTGCATGCCAATGCTCTGATATGTTCATTTGATATTCCGCGATGTGTATACAAATGATGGTAAATTGATACGATTTCTTCAAAAACAAGATTAGCTGTTACCTGTTTGGTGGTAGAGAATAGATTTGTTGCATCGTAGAAGACCTTTAAGAACTGACATAAATCAGATGCATGATACCACTCATCCTGAAGGCAAACATGTATAACTAGGATCACATGATGCCAAATGTTGAAAGACATATTTGAATAATAATTCATCTCTCAACATTATAAATGTAGAATTCCATCGAGTAGGAACATCATAGTTTAAACTTTTTTTCTCATCCAAACCCATTGCCTTTACACATTCTTTGAAAGCATGTAGTCGTTTCGGTGATCCCCTTACATATTTGACACTGTTACGAATTTTTGAAATTGTATCATCCATATCATTCATACCATCTTTAACTATCAGATTTATGATATGTGCACCACATCGAATATGAAAATACTCCCCTCTCAATGGAAAAGAAATATTATTTTTCCTTTCTATGGTCCTTCTCAATAAACTTATTGCACTATTATTTGTTGAACAATTATTAGCAGCGACAAAAATCAACTTTAATTGAAGTTCCCACTTAGTAGTAATGCACTCTGATAATGTGTCACATATACAAATAGCATTATATGGTGGAGGCACATGTATAAAACTAAGTATATGAGAGTGCAGTTGTCAATCTGTATCAATATAAGAGGCTGTCAAGCATAAGTACCCTAATGTCTGCTGTGAGGACCACATATCAAATGTCAATGATACCCGCTGCACTCGGTTATTTAAAATTTCTTCATATCTCTTTTTTTTAGTCGAGAACATTGATTGTACCTCTTTTGTAAGTGTTCTTCTTGAAATTGGCACAAACTTTGGATTGCAATCCTTTAGAAACTCGTTAAAATATTGATATTCTGTAATACTGAAAGGAAGTGCATGCATTATAGTGTCCACATCAAATTTATGTTGACCTATATTTGAGGCATCAGATTCACCAACTCCAAATGACAAAGTTCGTTGTTTTCCATCAAGTATTTGTTTTCTGACACATGTATTTCTATGTCGTTTTAAGTGGCTCGTACCATTGCTACTATGTGCAACAAATCGTTCAGCACAATAATTGCATTTTGCTCACTCTTTTCCCTTAAATTCTATTAATTTGAAGTCATTCCATACTATTGATGTTCTTTTCTTTTTGGGTTCAACGTCTTTTTCAGTACATGTAAAAGATTCATCTTCCTCTACATCTGCCATCAGACGATATTCTTCATCCCCAATGCTAGATGACATGACTTACTATTTGAATGAAATCCGAACAACCTAAACATAGAGTCATAGGGAAACCAATTACAAAAATTCTCACAAGTTTCATAGACATGCATCAAAAAACTGTGGCAGCCATCATATTACAAAAACCCATGCAGTTCATATTCAAAATGCATCAAGATTCATAGACAAAATGGTCTAGGCTAAAGTATTTCCATTGCCATAAATAAGAAAAATATTGAACTACACAGTACAAACTTGGATTTCGTGTTTTTGAGCTGACAAATGCTTTAATTTTCTTCCACTCACGATCAAACCTGAAACATTGCAAGCTTTAATGAGAACAACTTTTGAAACAGCACATTGTTTGGCTATGAATAAATATGAATGGTAGGAGCAAGTTATTAGTAATTCTAGTTTACATTGCAAGCTTCAATGAGAACAACTTAAAAACAGAAATACTTGTTGGGAAACAAGCCAAAAGACTAGATAATACAAATGATTGATAAATAACTTCATTTAAGCTAAAATTTGAATTCTTGATGACATTGATGTAAACAAGGATAAGACTATCTTAAACAAGTGTACTTGAAGCAAAGATTTATATTTTATCCATTAAAGATAAATAATCTAAAAAGCATAGTAGGTACAAGAAAATATGTATAAAAATAAGAAAACAAACTAACAAAGGACTACCAAGGACATGAGCACACGCAGCTACTTGCACTGTTCATGTTTTAGAAATAAGAAACCATCTCCCTCTCTCCCTCTTCCACACACACATACAAAGTTACAAACTAACTTCTTATATTATGTCTCTTTTCAGCGGTTACACCACAGTCCCCACAAAAATGGATTTCCTATTGTTCCTTAATCCAAAACAGGAGGAGACAAACCCATTAGAGATGGGTTCCATTTCAGCCTGTGAGTTGACAACACTGTCATAGCAATATCAGTGTTGATTACAGTCAGATCCATTCTGCCATTAATAGATTTATTCCAAGAACTCAGAAATTGGCCCACCTTACTCATCCGGTTTAAGCATCAGGCAGTCATCATATTTCGAATTCTAGCTACAAATTCCAACGCTTGAAAGTTCGGAAAATAGTAAAACACCTCTTGCCTATGCAGAACATATTATTATTAGTAAACTGGAATTGATCTGGCAAACCTCATGAAGACCAGAAAAATTAATCAAAGTGCTAAAAGGAATGCGAATTTGAAGGGCTTCAACTCTGCCTACTTTCTCTGTTCTATCTAACATGGTTGGAAGTCCCCACAATAATGGATTGGTAGTTGTTTTCAAGCACAACCCCATCCATAACCAGATGATCTCTTCGTATTCGAAAATCTTTATGTAGGTAGGTGTTAACAACATCAGATTTGAAAGACCCATCAACTGATTCAAAAGAACAATCAAACCAATATAGATTGTAGTGACAATCTACACGACAAAAACCAATGCATCTCCATCCCAAGAAGCATGAACGTGCACGTGAAGGAGAGTGAAGAGAAGGAAGACCAAATGTCTAGGAAAACAGAGGGGGGTCGTACCTTGGGCTGTAGCAAACTCCTTCTCTCGCAGTCAGCAGGCTGCAGGCGCCAAGGCAGGCAGTGCTTAGTTTCTAAATTGAGATTTGGAATGGGAAAACAGGCAAAAGAAAAATAACATGTCTAGTGCTAAGAGCAAAACAGAAGAAAAGGGATAAAAGACGTGTACCCTCACAAAGCAAAATGGCGACGGTAGTGGTGGAGCGACGAAAGGGCGATGGACTAACGGTGGCCCTGGCCCAATGGTGGAGACTGGAGAGGAGACGGTGATGGTGGCGACGGTGCAGCACAACAGCCTCTGCCAAATGCGACGAGGAGGAATCAGGAAGGGGGCAGGAGGAGAGGAAGGAGTGAGAAAAAAATTAAAATGAAAAATCTGTGGAATGACTCAATGACCTAACGGGCCCGTCGGGCCGGGCCGGGCTTAGAAGTGATAACCAGACCCGGCCCGTTAAGATATCGGGCCGAGCTAGGCTCAGTAAAGGTAAGCCCGATAGTGAAAATCTTCAACCCAGACCAAGCCTATACCGGGCCGGGCCGGCCCCATGCCCAGGCCACGTAAAGCCGCTGTGCCACAGGAGGAGACACGGAGACATTTGTTGCTTTCCTTTCTTGCATCATGGGGGCACGTGCTATTTTTCTCTTCCGTTATTTCATTCTTAGTTGCTCAAACCTCAATATTTCAAAACAACAACCAAACTAAACGGCTAAATCTGGCAACCATCGGCTTCAGCAAGTCGGACCGAAATCATATTGGACGTACTTCTTGTGCCCAAATTCAGATCCTACTTAGCTTGGAACGGGTTGATCCGGCACGAACCCGATTCATTTGCCGTCGGATCAGTCGCATTTCGGTTTCTTTTCTGACCGTCTCTGGCCATCGCCACCGAACCCCGCTGCTTGTCTGGCCCTGTCCGGTAATCTCTGCCGGATGCCTAGCACCGATATCAGAAGAAGAGAAGCAACAGGGGGAGTGAGTCATGGCGCAGAGGCACAAGGCCTTGGCGGCATTCCCGACCCTCCTCAGGAGTCTCCGGAATCCATCATCTCAAAAGCCCTTCAAGCCTTCTTCCCTGCCTTCTCTCCGGTAACCATCTCTCTCTTCCTCTTATCTCTATATTGTTTTTGTTTCTCCTGGTTGAGCTTTCCCTTGACAATTCTCTTGATTGAGTTTATCCCCCGAAAATTCTGAAACGATTTTCTTATTTCCTTTTCACGATTTTGGCTGACAGTTTGTTTAATATCACCTGTTGTTAGTAACGATATTTGTGTTTGGGTGAATGCGAGAATAGGCGTGCATTTTCTCTTTATGATCAGATTAATCTGATAGATCGTGTCAATGAAGAACAGCTACGTTTCGAGAGGTACTCTCTCTCTCTGTTGGAAATTTTCTTAGGGGCTTGCTTTTCCTTTTTTTGCTTTTGGTTCGATTACTTTTATCTCTTCTTTTTCATTTAGATGGGAATAGCAGTCAGTAAATTTTAAATCTTCAATTACTCTTCCTCTGAAGTTAAATGAATATGATTTTTAGGTGTTTCTAGGCCCCTTTCGGATTGAAGGGGTGCATTACGCCTGCTTCTTCATCCATGGTCGTGTGCTTATACGGGATCGTGCTTACGGCTGAGAATACAATTTAGTCGCTTATCCCGTTCTGATGGATAAGCTTCCGAATCTTAGGATGTGCAACAGTGGGAAAAGACACTAAACTTGGGTTCCGGGTATAGAGGGGAGGGTTAATGATATTGGTTTAAACGTTCTCACTGCAAAAGTATAGAGGCTGCACTAGCTATTGTTTTAGTGTCCCATTCGTTGAAAATAGCATGCTTTCTCTCCTTAGATATTTTGCTGTAGTACAACGCTGCAGCTTTTCTTTTCTGGTCAATGCCTGTTCAAGGTTTGGTCAAAGATCCTCTTGGCATGAGTATGGGATTTTATAAATTGTCCTCGAAGGATCTCCTTTCATATTAGTCATACCACTCCCAGCACTTCTTCAATTCCTGAATGTGCTTTTTTTTGTTTAGTCTGTTATTTTTCACCAGTGAATTTCTTTCTTTTTCCAGGTTCACTGATACAGGATTTACTGTTAATGGTGTCCAATATGAAGGGAGCCTGCTCTGTGTGGGGAACATGGTGTTGTCATGGAGTCCAAGAAAATGGTCAGAAGTGATTCCTGAAAGGTGCAAAAAGTTTTGCTATTATAGAAGGCCAACTTCAAGTCTTCAACAAAGCATTATTGATACCGTGTATAGCTGTCATCCTGGTTATATGAGACAATTCACAAGCAATCTTTACCCTATTAACAGTCCAGAGCTAACCTGAAATTAACTGTGTTCTTATTTCGTTTAGATAACATAGACTCCATATTCATTTTATCTTCTTATTGCCTGTCATATTTTCCTCTAGTCATTAATGCTTAACACTATATAACCATTGTACTGCCCAAATGCTTGTAGTAACGTTCACTTTTCCTGCTTGATTGCAGTTTATCAGTATTCCAAGTTTTGCGACCATCACCAGGTGAATGCTCAAGTTGCAAATGTTTCCTCTCAGTGCTCTCACATGGTTTTGACAAAGTATTTAGTGTTTAGTCTGTTAATTTTGTCCTATCCTTGTACTTTGGTGTTGTTTTTCCATAGTATACTGCTTGCATGCTTTGTAGTGGCTTTCTTTGGCCATCATGTTCATAAGGATGATATCAAATTTATCATAGTTCTAGGTTATGTTTACATTCTTACTGTAGTTCAGTATGACTTCTCATTGGAAAAATAAAAGTTATTTTTTATAGGCACAGTCATGGCTTGGGGCTGTCTAACAATCAAGATATTACCTCTTGGGCCTTATCTAGGCACTAAAAAGAAGACCCACTTTTCATTTCCTTTGTAAAGGACTGTCACTTGTGTATACGAGGTTTGATCATTTATGACACCTTTACTACGGGTAATCGGACAAAGGATTAGACTGTACCCTTTATTATTTAAATGCCTAAATGCCATCCTGGACCTAAATGCACTGTATGAATAAAACAAATGTGCCCTAATTTTGGAAAGGGATAGTTTAATGAAACCTAATATGACCTTTAGATTTTTAGGTTTCCCGAATAAGAGAAGCATTATTAATCACCATATCATCATGGGTCGATGCAACAATTTGATGTAGGCTACATGATGCATGTTTAAGCTTTTCAAATTAGGGTTTTGAAAATTTAGGGTTTCAAAATGAAATGTAGAAATATGAAGGTTTGTTTGGAAGTGTATCCAATGATGCATCAAGAGAAGTTGAATTGTTCCTATACCCAGATTTGGGTCTGTGGTATATTACTAACTGCTTTGCTGGCCATATTGCAGAAAGCAATAAAATTTCCCTAAAAAATTCAAAGAAAAAAATCTTATATTTTTATGCATCAAGTTGCTTATATGAACTATGGTCTTAATTACCAAAGATTTTTTAGTTTACCATGAAAGACCTTGAAATTTATGCTAAAGTAAAACTATATCAGATATATCAAATGTTCATGGCAGATTTCAGAAAAAGAAACACGATAAACACTTGAGCTAGACTCAATTTCTTATAGCCGATCTGATTCCAAGCAAAATTTGCTGTATGGAGCAACTTTCATAGCAAATTTTTTCTAGATAGACAACCATGTTCTTGTTGGCATATGGACAAAAGCTTTTCATTCTACTATATATGTTACAATCATTTCGATATGAGCATTCTAGGAACAAGTCTCCCAAGTTAATCCTTCTTACGCAGCATTATGACTATAATAAGTAATGCCTTTCTTCATCATGGAGCAGCCACCTAGATATATAGAAGGGGACCCTAAGGCATAATAAGTTAGCAATAGTTTTTTATGGTCCAAAGAATTGTCACAAATATCACCTTTTTTCAAAAAAGACCCTTTATTTATGTTAACAAAGATAAAATGAAAAGATCCATTTTTTTGCGTTTTTCTGAAAAAAATGTATTTAACGTGTTTTTTTTCATGTTAGCTTTATGTTATTTTTGCTTAAAAGTTTAAAGGTAAAGTTAAATCATTTATCTTTATATCATTATTAAAATCTCATTTTTATGATTTTATCTAGTTATTTTTTATGTTTTACTATTAGTTTCTCATTCATTTTATTTTTACCTAATTTTTATGATTTTTTATTTTTTAAAAAATTGCAAAGATATTTCCAAGAATAGTAACTTTGCCGAGAAATATCTGAGAAAAACCTTACTGTTAAACACCTGAGAATGGTATCTGTGATGATGGCCCAAAGCAAGCTTCACATTCTTGGTTTAAGTGTATTTGTTTCTCGAAATTCAACACCATGGTTTCTCCAGGGCTTCTCTTGAATGCACTCTTAATATCTTTATAGATACAAAAACTAACTACCCTATTGTTGATACATATCGTTTCTTTTTGCATTTGTGATATGATGCACTACCTGTATCTTAAATGGGTCTTGTATCATATGTACTGTACGATATACATCCTGTAACTTACAATGTGGGGCGATACGCCTCGTATCACATGATATGGGGTAAACTCGCTAAAATGGGGGCTGAATCCCCTTCTATCAATCTGGGTTTTAAAACCCCCTCTACCCTCATTTCTAAACACTTGTAAGAGTTGAAGGAGGGAGATTTTTTACCGGTTCCGAGGGGAAACCATCGATTTGGGAAGAAATCGTCGATTTAAGGAAGAAATGAAGATGATGAAACCTGTGAATGACAATATTTTCATTTGTTATTTGCATTGAAATTGAAGTATTGAACAATTTCATCTTATGATGATGTATCTTATTCCTTGATGTGCTATGGCTTATGGGTTATGACATTAGATTATGTTATGTCATTGTTTGGTTTCTTGATGTGTTAGATCATGTTATGTTATCATATGAATGAATGACCATAACTTTGTAGCTACATAAGCTTACATTTATGTGTAACTTGTTTATTGTAAAGAACATATGTTTCTTGATTTTTCTTGATATTTCCTGAATTTTCTATATCTTATCTGATTTCTTTGAATTTAAAAATAAACTTACGATACATTTACGATGCAATGTGATACTTTATGATACAACATATCTATTGGACTGACTGATACGGGCTAAGATGTGCTTTTTCAGCATTGGTTGATATATGTTGATGAACTTGTTATCATAGTTAATTCTAGCAAATATATTTAAATAGTGAAGATCTTCTATGATAGAAGGTGAAAGATATTACAGACTTGAGATATTTTCTTGGTGTTGAGCTTGACAAGAGAGATTTAAGACTTTGACCTTATTTCACCATAAATATACACTTTTTATGTGGTAGGGTAGGAATTAAAGATTGCAAACATTTGCCCGATTCAAGTGTCAAAAAATTGGGTTGTCATGATGGACACTTGTATAATGATTGATATAGATGGACAGCTTTAGTATCTCACCTTCACTGCACTAGATATCACTTATTCTGTCAATGAAGTATATCAATTTGTGCATCAATCAAGAATTGGTTGCATAAATATTAAGAAGAGAGTATTGATATACTTGAAAGGAACGTTTGGTGATGAGCTTTAGATGGGTAAACAAGTTTCTGCTACATCAGGTGACATTGACTAGGTAATGATAAACTTTAAAGATGAAGATAAACGGTAGTTGAATCTAAGTGATTCTCTTAGAAAGACACAAAAACTAGTAGTTGAATGTCCATTATTGACGTCTCGCCCCGGTCAAGATCACTGTAAGCAGTTAATTCAAGTGAAAAAGATGATGAAAAAATACTCCCTTATTTATAGTTCCTTTGATATATCTGATGATTTTTAATACCGTAGATATGAATCAAGAATATTCTCAAGCAATAAGATGCCAGATTTAGGACTTTTAACTTTTCCTCTTGGCATAGAGGCAACCTACTCCTCAAGAGGCTACCTATTATCTCAAACTAAATTTGCTTCTGGTGTTCTTGAACATTCATGAATTACAAAATGATAAAGTAATGCATACTCCTGAAGCTTTTGGTGTGAAAATGAAGTTCAATGATGGGCAACTCTTGAATGGTTCTACACTCTTCCTCCATACGAACTACTCATCGAAGCATTATCCTATCTCATCATTAACAGACTTGACATAGCTCATGCAGCCCACATGGATAGTTAATGTCAGCTGCACCCACTATTGTTCACATGGGTGCTGTCCTATGGATTGTTAGATATGTCAAGAATTACTCTTACGAAGGGTCTCATTTTGTCTTATTCATCATCCTTGAAGTTTGCTACTTACGCGGTTACACTGATGCTGATTGGTGAGGTGATCCTAGCGATCATCATTCCACAATCGGTTTCTACATCTTTTTGGAAACTCATTAATATCTTGGAGGTGCAAAAAAACATAAAAAATATCCCTATCACCCACTGAAGCAGAATATCATGCGATGACTACAATTATTTTTGAGCTAGTCTGGATAAAAGTCTTCTCATAGATATGGGTGTGTTTGAACTCATCATTGAAGCTATGCTGTGATAATAGAAGTACCATCTACATTGCTAGGATCATATTTTTCATAAGAAAATCAAACATAACAAGATGAACTGCCACTTATGTTTGAGAAAAATTTCTGAAGAAGACTATTGAGCTGCTATTCGTCACATCTGAATATCAGCAGGCTGACTTCATAAACCTCTTGCTAGTTGCCAATTTGCCTTTTTTTGGGCTAACTTTTTGTCGTCCAACTGTAAGTTTGAAAGAAGGAGTTGGGGGGTGGGGGTAATATGTGTGTGTGCACATGTAAATATGTATATACTTTTTCTCTACATACGCTTATGAAACTTTCTTATTTGTATTTTTTGTATTTTTGATATGTACTTTTTTTTTTTAGTTTAACTGGTCAAAGATCAGTCTGCTAGTCATTAGGCTAGTCCAATGGCTCTACTTGGAGCCATTGGAACTAGCCCAACGGCTATCTCCCTCTCTCTCTTATCTCTCATGCTTTGTATTTTGTTGTAGTTTGTATTATAAATAAGGGATTGTTGTCCTGCTTGTATGTGAGCTTCTTTGAAGCATTTTCTGGTTCATTTATGTATATTTTTCAGATTCTAGCTTGCCAATTTCTTGACCATAATGTCAAGTTTTTTATTCTTGATTTTTCTTGACTTTATAGTTAAGGACTCAAGATTCACAAGGATGTTATTCTCTGAGTAGATTAACATCTTTGGATATTAAGGATTGGGCTCGAGGGTCTGTTGAAAGTTTAGACTCTTTTTTATCTGTCAAGACAATAGCTAAAGCAACAAATATACCATCTCGTGCACAAAAGTAAGGTGTGGTATCTCCCAGGATAGTTTCTCCAAATCATGACCTAAGGTTAAACATGGAAGTCCTGGTGCTTCTAACACATCTGATCCTGATACCAAGGAACATCATCGCCTGTGATGAAATCCATTATTTTAGAACAGTTTACTTCTTGAGGAACTAGGAAAGCTTTTGAAAGAAGAAGCCTATGGCATGTGAGTTATGATCCTCCACTGTCAAAGCATTTGAAATAAGAAGGCGATGGCATGTCAGTGACGTTACATAATAGACAAGCTGCCATGTAAAAGGCAACTTACTGAGATGACACAAAGGATGGATGCCAAAACTAACTTCTGCCAAACTGCCAAATTCTAAATAATGTAAAAAAGATTGAACTCCAAATCAAAATCCCACTACCTAAACCCACAACACTTGCTTCATCTACTCTATTCCACTACAATTTCACATGGAAAAGGTATGATATTGTTCTCCAAACAGCTATTCTACAAGGACTTACTTCTACCTTTGCTGGAACAACTCCTCCAGAACACAACTATCTTTTTAAACACTATCTGTGAGATGGCAACAGCTAGAGAAATTTTTTAAATCAATCTGGTCTGTTAAGCCACCTACAAAATCAATCATGTGAAGGATTCATTTATCAAGTAAAAATCATATAGGGCAACAGATAGATGGCCTGGTCTTATGTTAATCATCATAGCATCTTGTAGATGACTAAGATATCTTAGCACACCTAATGAGTTAGGAATTTCCCCAACTAACTGATTTTCTGAGAGGTGAAGAGTCTACAACCTTGAAATTTACCAATTTCAATAGGAAACATGACCATCTATATCATTGTTTTGCATCAACCTAAAGTTTAAGTAGACGCACAGGTTAGACATCTGGAAACCAAACAGGTTAAGCAACTAGAATAAAAGAGTTGCTGCTATCAGCAGCAACAGCTTCAACAACATTAGTAGAATCCACACCAAAGTCCTTGAAGGTGCATGAGAAAACCATACATATTTAGGAGGCAATATAGTGAGAGTAATAATATCAAGAAAGACTATAGGAAAGACTAATGATATTATTCATGGGCAATAGAAGTGTTGTTATTACGAAACAGAGCATGGGGAAAGATTATACTGCATAGTGAATGATCTTCATAATATCTTATGCTTCAATTACCCACACGATGCAACTTCCCAATGATGCCAGTTTCCTGCATAAGTGATCTCGTTGATGGACCAAAAATAGTGCACTTGATCCTGAACTGAACTTTTGAAAAGAAAAGAATTACGGTTA
Source organism: Nymphaea colorata (assembly GCF_008831285.2). NCBI lineage: Eukaryota > Viridiplantae > Streptophyta > Magnoliopsida > Nymphaeales > Nymphaeaceae > Nymphaea > Nymphaea colorata. The sequence continues at coordinate 2,448,734 of NC_045148.1, read as the reverse complement.
TTGTCTTCATTAATGTACAAAACCAACTCTTAGAAAGTAGAAATGAATGACAAACTGAGTTTTTCTCCACAACCATCAACCAAGAGGCAGGAAAGGGAACAGATATCCATCTGCCTCATAGAATCCAGCAATGAGCAAACAATAAATTCAAGTTTCAATTTGTGTACCTTCATAGTTAACCCTCTTAAGTGAGAGCAAACTATCTGATGCCAAATCGGTCAAAGAAACCAGAACGAATGCCAAAAGCCTTGGAGTTTGAGCCGCTACAGACCCAAGGACAGGGCAAAGCTATTATAGGGCTCCCAATAAGATGATTTAGAAAAATGGTTGAGGAAAAATGACCGATTGTGTGGTGGGCAGTGATTGTGGGAAATCATTGTTTCCATTCCACTGTTTGCCATTAAAAAACTTCCACATTGTTCAGGGTGGTCATCCTCATCGCCATCGGTCAGGGCATTTTGTGTATCAAAAAATGGTTCAAAGTGATGAGGGTGTTGTCATTGGCAAGATGACGTTGTGGCGTGAAAGGCCCGGGGAAAGAGGGGGAGGGTGCAGGTTTTTCACAAATAATCAATAACACCGTTTTCTTGAAAGTAGGTTCTCAGAAATGCAGTTTTCAATGTCATTCAAATGGGCCTTTCTAGAGAACTGTTGTGGGTTGTCATCCAAACAGGTTTGGCTTGAGGTAGTATATATTGTCTGGTAGAGTACGCGACTTTCTATAAAATAGGTTAGAAAACCAAGATCTGCCATTTCAGACCTGTGTTTCGTAAAGCATAATTTCCTTGGATCCTCTCTACTACTAGTCATTAAATATCAAAAGTATCATACAATATAGTAAAAGTATCGTAATTCTTGTATCAAAATTTCTTAACAAACAAAATAGTCTCCGTAAAACATGATTTGAAGGCGGATGCCAGAATTATATGCTAAATCTATCAAACCAATACTTTGGAGCTTGCTTTAGTCCATATAGGGGTGTTCTTAGCCTAAGAACTTTCCCTTGATTAACATTCACACCAAGGGGTTTTGACTCCATCATATTCCGATCTAAGACCAAGAATGAATTTATAAAATTTCTCCCTTTTGATTTGTTTTTCTCTAACTCCAATGTGTCTTGGATCGTACCATTCGGGTTCGAATAGAGCAAGTTCGTCCCATAATTGCTCAATTTCTCCAACGTATTCTTTAATGGACTTATCCTCTTGTTGGAGACTTGCAATCTTCATTTGAAAATTGCACATGTAGGCCACATCCTTCATAGTGTGGGTTTTCTTGAGGAATTCTCAAGCTTCATGAGCAAAATTATGTTTTGCTATTTGGCCCATGGTTGTAGTATCAACACAAGCAATAATCCAAGTGATAATCTTGTGGTGTTCTATCTTCCACTCTTCCCATTTTCTCTCATATTCATTCATGACCTTGTCTTTCTCAACTCCATCTAGTTTTTGGGCTTTACCATCTATGGTCTTGGTGAGGACTAATTGAGGTTCACCTTTAGACCCATCAACAAGTCCCCATAGGCCTTTACTTCTCATAAAATGTTCCATAGTTTTTGCCCAAGAAACATAATTTGATGAAGTTAATTTAGGAAGAGGAGTAGAAGAAGTTCTTTCATCCATAATGAGTACCTTGTAAAGGAGACGTTGAGGTAGTGCTAGGATGAAAAACAGCCTCACAAAATGAAGCTTTTGACGCGTCAAAGACTGCCACAATCTTCACCACGAAGGGAGTTTTATCCCGTCATAAATATCACCAAAAGAGGCCAGCAAAATAACAACACCTTCTTGTGTCAACTCAAAGCAGCAATATATCGAACACTTGGAGTGCTTCACAGCTCCAAAGAAAGAGAAATACCAAGGATCTTCAAGCTTGAAAGACAGCAAGACAAAGAGCCAAAACCTCGCTCTGATACCATGTAAATCAGTCTCAATCTCGAGAATGAAAATGCTTCAAGAGATACACTCTTGAAGATCCCAATACCTTCAATAGGTAATGCACAACCAAACCTCAAACTTGAGGAGAAGATATCAAATATATTAATCTCAAGAGAAGAGAACACTTGAGAGGCTTAAAAGCCTTAACAAAACAAGGGACAACAGTCCCTTATTTATAGTACAATGAAAGGGAGAGAAGGAGGAGTTGGCTGTTGGGCCAGCTCCAACGGCTAGAAATCTAGCCGTTGGAAGCTGGCCCAACAGCTAGTTCCCCTTTACAAAAATAGAAAAAGAAAAGAAATAAAAAGGTACATAAAAAGGAAAAAGAAACAAATAAAATAAAATACATAAACACCTATGCATACATAGATATTCATATATACAAATCATGTATGACAGTATATATGAAATATACATATGTATACTTACATAATGTCTAATATTTAAATTCTAACAACCTGCACCCGTACCCGTACCCATGTGACATAGCTTTTTATCTATGTCCCATGGGTTTGGGTATGGGTATATAGTATATACTACTATAGCATACATTATGTTACATAATTCAGGGGTGTAACTTACATCACATCCCATAGTGTACATTGTACAATATGAAGTGTTCATATGTTACCCCTTGAGAACAATTAAAAGGTGATCTTTTTTTTATTTAAAGCACGGTCACAAATATCACGAGATTTAAAATAAAAACTCACGATATTTACAAGAAAAACAAGTAAAGTGAAAATACCGAGCAATTTTGAAAATGTCCAAAAATTTGAATATCTTGCAATTTTCTTGTTAATTTTTTTTGCAAATTTTTGGTGACTTTTTTGCTTTTTTTGTTCACATTATCTTATTTTTCTAATTTTGGGAATTTTTTATATGAATTTTAAATATTAAAAATTAAATTGCAATGTTTTATATTACATTACGATTCATTAGTGACTTATAATAACTTTGTACCCAACCTATGTGGGTTATGTTACACATTTTACATCTGGTGTAGGTGCTTGTGCTAGTGCAGAGCATTTTTAAAAACTTGGGTGCGGAGACACCATGGTACATATATAGCACCATGGTACATATATAGCAACAAGAATGCTTTAAGCAAACACACATATATTCATGATTTATATTAACAAAATATAAATTTTTAAACAAGAAATACCAAAATAATAAAAAAAAAATGAAACATGAGTTTGTTGTGTCCAACCCATGTCATGTACTCCCATATGAATCCACCCATGTTGATACGGGTTCAGTGCCCTTCCATGTGTGTTCATATGGCATAGGGTGGCAGAATAATATATATGTAGGTCGTCTTCGCAACAACCTTTTCCATGGTCAGCAGTTGCTTGCAGGATTCTTTCTTTTAATAAGAAGGAAAACTGATTTCTTAATAAGAGAAAGACATAAAATAACAAAGTCAAATTGATGTCGGAAAGGGTATGGATATGGGTGGGGTACGGAAGGTACAAAATAACAATTTTACAGTTGGGAAAACACACATGCACCCGTATAAACAAGTGCTTTGATGAAAATCGTGAAGTTATATTTAAATTAGTCTGACCTAAATCAGATCCAAAATGTAAATATTTGTGTCGAAGTACTTGTGTCCACTATTTGTTGTCTTCCAGACTGTCATGAATATGTGGACCATTGTCACATAAGACATGTTTTATTCGAAAAAAATGCATATAATACCCAAGAAATAAGTCAGCTGTACAAAACGGCAATTGGACGCGCCTTAAAAAAAATGCCAGAAAATAAAAAACGTGAAAAACGCGTATAACATTTTTTCATAATTTTTATATTTTATTTTTTTATAATTTTCAGGATTTATTAAGTGTTTAAATTTTTAAAAAATTTGCCAAAATTTTTTCAAGATATACAACTTTGCCGTATTATACCCGAGAAATTCCTCGCCGTATAATACCCTTACACGTTATATGTGGACCTAACTGGCCTACCTAATAACCTATGTTACTTATCTGACCATATGTTAGAATGACCTAAAAGCCTGCTAACTGTTACAACAAGTGGGGATTTGTTGATCTGGCTGGTGGACTAGTCTGGCTAACTGATTAGCTTGACTAATGGACTAGTAGGTCGATGAAGCATTGAAGTTAACAATATAGGCCTTTAGGGTTATTTTACATAGGTGTGCCTAAACAGCTACCGCACCCTTTCAATGCAAGTGCTGGTGTTTTTCTAACACAACACATTCGGTATGGTAAACCAATCCAGACTAAAGCTGATCATTTAAATGTGCACTTGACTAAACTAGCCCTAACACAAAAAGTTTATAGTGACTTAAATGTAAATATAGATAATTAAAGTTATTAAACAGTTAATTAACTATATATATATATATGTATGTATGTATGTATGTATGTATGTATGTATAACATGTCTTTGCCGCACCTTGACCTAATTTTTTTTTTTTAAATTGCCTTATCCCACAACTGGCATCCGTACCACACTAGCACCCATGTGATATAGCTTTGAGGGGCGTTTTATAACAGAACTTCTAGGAATGTGTCACAGCTTTTGAGACATTCATGGAACACTGCATTCCAACCAAATGCCTCCTTAAAGGGTAAATACATGTTTCCTCCAATACTATATCTTGCTCTATATACTATGCTGCTAGACACAACGAAAAGGCAGTTTTCATTTCTGAAAACTTGGAGTGCTTCTCCTGCAATGTAGAGAAAAGCAAATGGTTCACTTCGATGGCTGCTTCTGGAATTTAGTTTAATTTGGGTCGGGCTATTGAACATCTGGGTATGATGTGTATCCTGCAGTAGTCTCTTATTATGTTTGCTGCATCAATGTGCTATTTTATGTATTAGATTTTTATTCTAAATACAACTTGATATTATCATGTTCTTTTTTCTTTGATCAGCATCTTAATTGATGATGTGTTTAGATATTCTGATTCTGGGCTGTGGAAGAAATATTCAGCCAGTTGGTCCAGAACTACAGCAATTCGTTCGGTCCATTGGCATGAAATTAGAAGCTGTTGACTCGGTATGGTCTTCCAGTCTTCTTTGTCCTTGGAAATTTCCTGACCCATCTTTGAACATTGGTCTTTTCATGTGATAATAATAACTTGTATTCTTTTTCCCATGATATTTGGATAGAGAAATGCTGCATCTACATACAATATATTGAATGAAGAAGGGCGCTTGGTGGCGGCTGCAGTTCTTCCGTATGGAGCTCAGGACTGAAAGATGCTGCTGATCCAATTTGAGCTGATTCCTTTCAACGTGGAAAGAATCTTTGTAGTTCAACAACTACAAATAAGCTCTCGATGCTGTGATCTCATGCAAGTGAAGGTGGTTAATTGATTTTTTGGCAAGTAGCTGAAGGCTGTAAAGAAGCATTGTGATTATGGGTGGGAAAAGTAGGTCACTGAATGTCAACTGTTTCTTCTATAAAGCATTTGGATTCGGTATATCTGCTTGCAAATGTTTCTGTGGGTTTAACAATTTGAGGCAGTTGCTTCCGATTAGACCAGGCTAGATTGGAGACACAGTATGTGCTTCTTTTAAGGCAATAATTCTTTCTAGTGCTCTAGGTGCAGGAAGATGATCTGAAACTTTACATGCATAGAAGGCTACCAAGTCTCCACCTACTCATGTTTGGTAATTATATTTATGCTAATACGGTTCACCGACACGACATAAGAACGTCAAGCAACGTTCAGGAGAACACAAAAGGAAAGTTGCAGAGAAAACGTTGATGAGATGAAAAGAGAAATCCAGAGAATGTATTAGTCAATGGCTAGTATGAACCTTAATGGCCTAATCTGCAGCCCTTTGGAGTCAAGCGGCGTGGATGGCCTATCTGGTCCCGCGGGACCACTATTTAGAAAGGAGAACGATTGAACTATGATGATGGGATACTCAACTTGACAAACTTATCTCGCAATTTGTGGCCAAACCTCGTCACAAGGTTGAACACGGTCTTAACCATCCAAGAAGTGAAGGACAACCACTGAAAACGGGTACAAGGTTATCAAAAACCAAATATGCCCCTGCACGAAGATTGGAGTCCCCAAGTGCAGTATCAAACACGTCCAAAATTGCAGTGTCATTTTTAGGGAACAGGACCGTTAGAAATCCTTTAAAGGAAAAAAATAGACATCACATAATTGTCATGAAAAGTATTCTTTTTATTAAAAAAAAAAGGCATGGAAGGGGGCCCTTAAAAAGCACATATGTTTGCGGCAAATTAGAATATATTTTGCAACGTGGGTCAAGCACGAAGTCCTTCGAGATAAGTTCTGGCTGTTTGTGAACGTTAAAAACTTGGTCTGCGGTAGATGGGAAGGCAGAACTAGGCTTTTTTGATGTGAAAGGAACATATTCGTTCCAAATTTTTCCCTTTGAGATGTCTGAAAGGAACATATTCAAGTCTGACAGTGGCTCTGCACCTCCCCACCTCAGAACCTACGAGCCAAAGGATGTGAAATTCGTGTTAACTAAAAACAAGTCCTATTTTGAGATTATCAGACGAGAAATTCGGCACCTGGTGCTTGATTCATCATGATGATGGCGAATATCGTGCTGCACGATGTTAATTTCTCTAGGTTTCTGGGATACCGAAAACGTTTGTTCATATCTCCTATGGCTGTCGGTGTTCCTCAGTTCTTAACTTGTGTTTCGTCAATCGCAAGAAAGAGTCTCTCAAGGCCTTTTTGGTTTTAGGCAATGTAGTGCAAGAACAAAAAGTACAGGAATGACGATCAGATCAGATGCGGTAGCATATGGATGAGAAAAGCGGACAATTCTAGTAATAATTCTACCATATAATTTTAAGATATTCTCAAATCTAATTTTATTATTGTTCCACCTAACAATGAGATTACCATGAAAATAGCTGAAGGGAAACCTCATGCAAACTATGTATAGAGTTTATTCTTGTTGGATTGTAATATCTAGATATGCCTATGACAGGCAGGATTCAGATCTGTTGTATTTTTGTGGTATAAGCAGCCACGAATTGTTAACTGTTCTTAGACCTTCCATATGCCACCATTATTTAGTCCAACCATTTAGTTTCATGTTCAGGTGTTGACATGGGTGTATACTTTGGTTAAAATTTGCAGATTATTGAAGAATGCTAGTAAAATGCATATGAGTGGCAAAAGTGGCTGTAGTAGCAACAGTCAACTCATAACTCCTTGTGTAGGCGAGAATATCCATCCAATGGTTAACATCATCTTCAATGAATAAGTGAAATATATTACTGATGGCTACTGCCATCCGCACAAGGCATTAAGAGGAAGTCACATGCTTTCTTATCATGGGTGTAAGAGGCCAAAAGACATTCTAAAGAAATTTTCGAAGACAAAAAAAAAAAAGAGAGAGAGAGAAAAGGATGAGACACAGTATGCAATTAAAACACCCTTATCATTGCATGATGAAACTCGAGCAGCGTATAAAGGTGATTGTGTGGTGGAACTATCAAGACCTTACCGCATTCTTATGAAGTTTATAGAACACAAGTTTATACTTACTATAAATTCATTCTCATGTACAAACACTTCACCGGTATAATGTTTTGTTTCCTTTTGTTCCTACTGCAACACAATCGAAAAAGTGAGGTGGTATATGGAGTGCTTGGTATGTAATATATAAAGTGGATTGAAGAGAAAAAAAATGGGAACGAGTACTTATAAATTGAAATTCACTTGTCTACATTCTGCTCTTATATGTCTGTAACATGCATTTATCTATTTGTAGAGTGGAATTTGCTAGACTATACTCAGTTAGCGATTGTTAGAGCCACTAGGTGCACTGACGTATATTCTTCTCAAACCACTTGCTGATAGTAGACAGTGGTTTACACCACTAAGCGGTGTCCATGTGACTTAACAAACCATTGTAAAATGGAGATGAACGGGTTCACAGATTTATTGCAAAGGCATACCTTGATTTATTTTTTTCCCTTCTCTTTTTTGATGTACTCACTATTTGGATGTAGGCTATTTTAATTTTCCCTTGACTAGCATCCATTGCTGCCATATGGAGTTCGGGTAACGAGATATGTAACACATGGAAATGGGGTTTTGGTGTTTGCGTATTATACTTCGCGAGAGTTTTGGTATCCAAACAGTTGTATCCATGAAGGCTTCAAGCACGGTCTAGGCTTACTACTTCTTCATTTGCATCTTCGTTTGCCTGGTCATTTGCCCCTTCATCTGCCGCTGTCAATGTGTTTTGCCATGATTAACCCTAGGCATCGGGCCAGGCACCCATCGGATATTTGCGTACTTGGCCTATAATGGGCTGGGTCTAGGCTGTCCTTTCGGTCTAGGCTGTCATCTCGGTCTGTAAGTTTTGTAGCGAGGTTTTCTTTTCAACAGTTTTCCTTCACAACCTTTCAAACATATCTTAGTCTCATATGAGCTACATGCTTGGTAAATAGATCTTCAGAAATTCTCATAGTTAAGGGCCTGTTTGGTTGGAAGGAAAGGGAGGGATTGAGCAATCCCTCCTGTGTTTGGTTGGCTAATTAGAAAGGAGAGAAAGGAAGAGAATGAGAGAAAGTCTGTTTGGATGGAAGGGGAGGGAAAGGAAAGGAAATGATTATATAGTGTAAATACAATCCCTCTCAAATCGAATGGGATTGGGAGGGAAAAGAAAGGGAGTAAGTGCAAAAGTGTTGACTGCCCACAATACCCCTCCACGTTTTTTTTCTTCTCGACACAAAAAAGTAAGACCCGAGGCCTCCTCCCCTGCAGCGTGAGAAAGAGGCCCACTCGTCCCCATATCCTGCTGCGACACAGGTACGTTCTTCTTCTTCATCTTCTTTTGATGGGGCTTTTGATACTAGAAGATCCATCTGGTCTTCACAAACAACTCCACCAAATTTGAGGAGATTTGATGATGATTTGAGTGAGGTTCGAGCAAAACACCTCTCCTCTGTTTTGTTCATAGTATCTCCGTATTCTCATGCTTATTTATATTATTGATTGAGTGCTGGTCATTACATTATTGAATCTCTCCATTCTGAGGCGAAATCAATTGAAGAAGAAGATCGGCTGCGTGGACAAGATTCGCTGTGTCACATCCCGACCTTTTGACACTCAACCCTTTTATTTATTTATTTATTTTTTTAATATCCAACATCGATGTGTGACTACACAATAGTTCAAAAAGAAATGAGCCAAGCAATTTGAAACAATGGGGCAAGTTTTCCATTATATAGCATTTCAGTTCAACTGTACATTTGACAAAAATGCCCCAAAATCACAACATCGATGCCTAATAAAAAAACAAGGCATCAGTAAAACCAAAACCCGACGTGCTGGCACAACAAAAACCAAAACCCAAAACCTCCTCAATAGGACGTGAGTGTAGCCATCTGCTCAGTCTGCTGCCTCGGGTCCACCAAAACCTGAAAAAAGGAAACAACTGAAGGCTTAGCCTTCGCAGTATGACAACAAGCCAGGAAAAATCCAAACCCTCTTAGGTTGAGCTCAATATACAAGCAAACATCAGAACAAGGTGGTTGTGCATCATTAGATCCAAAAAAATGATGCACAATATTTGAGCATTGCTCTCGGTTGGCATTTTATTTTTCCAAGACGCTGCATGTCAATAAGGTTTCAGCCCTTATGGACCGGACGATTCTTTTTTTACTATGTTATGTTCGCTGCAGCATTGAGGGTGTTATGTTGGCTGCTGCTATGAAGCAGCTTGAAGACTAATGGAGATTTCATCTTAAGAGTTGCATTTTCTGTTCAATCTGAGTTTGGGTTTGATATTCTGATGAGTTTCACGCAACATTTATAGCTACATTGCGTTCCAGTTGTGGCTATGCCTAAACAAAAATCAAGGGAGAAGATTTTTGCTACTGATATATCACATGTCAACGCTTATTTACCGCCCCTCATTCTACTGTTTGCCAATTATGATTGCCTTGAACGTGTGAAGGTATTTAAGTTTCCTTTCTTTGTGGCGGACTGATAGTAGTATCTTGAGATTTATTGGAGAAGCTCTTGTAGGTAATTTGAACGACACCTCTTCTAGCAGCATCCTCAACTAACTTGGTATCGTCACTCTGACAACTTTACTTTGTCACCATTATCATCAACATCCACCGTCAAGCTTATTTCAGTATTTGCGTCAGGAGAGTGCAATGGACCAAGAAGAGAAAATACGGGGACATACCTTGACACGTGGACAGAAATTTTTAAAATTTTTAGACACGTGGACACAACAAATTTTATATTTTAAAAAAAAATAAAATGAAATAATATTAAATTAATAATTCACTCTTACAATTTGTTTTATCATAAAAAGAATAATAATAAAATGAAAAGGATTGTTCATGAGAATAATTGGATGCATCACAGAAAAATGAAAAAATAAAAAAAACATTAAATTAATAAGTTTTATTTGAAAAAATAAAAAAACATTAAATTAATAACTTTTATTTTATTTTGTGGCGTGTCTCAACCGTGTCTCGTGTTTGGATCCGCGTGTCCACATGTCACGTGGGCGATTTAGCGTGTCACTGTGTCGTAGCTCCACTCCAGCACATGGCTGCACTTTATGGAAAACATAATAAATAACAAAAGAATGAACTCCAGAAAATAAAAAAGAACACACATATATATATATATATATATATATATATATATATATATATATATATATATATAAGAAAATTGAATTTTATGTTCATTTCCTGTTGTTCGTGTCTCTTGATTCATCTTTTGTACGCCAATTTTTTTAGTAACTCCTAGAACTAGTCGAATTGACCGACAGATACAGGATGTACCATCAGGTTGATTCTTGTGGGCGTTAGTTCATTTGATCATAATCAATCATATCTCACACACTGTAGTAAGCTATTTAAACTTAGAAATTCTCTTGTAGAATGGAGAGTGTTACTATGTACTTCAGTCATGAACTGAATTTTATATTCATTTTTTTGTTTTTCGCATTCCTTGATTCATCTTTTGTACATCAATTTGTTAATTATTCCCCTCTCATCCCCTTAATTCCAAATGGTTTCAATAAGTAGTCGGATTGACGGACAGCTACCATCACTTTGATTCCTATGACCGTTAGTTCATTCAATCATAACCAATCATATCTCACATACTTTGTTATGCTATTTAAACATAAAATTCTATTGCCGAGTGGATAGTGCTACCACGTACTTAGGTCATTAATTGAATTTATATTTCTTCCTTGTTGTTCTCATTTCTTGATTCATCTTTTGTACACCAAATTTTTAATAACTCCCCTCTCTAGCTTCAAATGAGTTAGTATAGCTTGTCGAATTGATGGACAGAATTGATGGACAGATGGAAGGCCTGTCATCAATTCGATTCTTGCGGGCATTAGTTCATAGATAATATCCAATCATATGTTACACACTATCTTAAGCTGTTTAAAATTAGAAATTCTGTTGCAGAATGGACTATGGAGTGTGTTACTATGTACTTAGGTCATCAACTGACTTTTACGTTTCTTCTTTGTTGTTTTCATTTATTGATGCATCTTTTGTACACCAAATTTTTAATAACTCTCCTTTCCACCCCTTAGCTCCAAATGGCTTAATATAATTGGTTGAATTGATGGACAGATAGAGGGTCTACCATCAGTTTGATTCTTGTGGGTATTAGTTCATTCAATTATAGCCAATCATACCCACACACTATGTCAAACTCCTGAAAATTATAAATTCTGTTACTGAATGGACAGTGTTACCATGTTCTCAGGTCATTAACTGAATTTTATATGTCTTCTTTGTTGTTTTCGTTTCTTGATTCATCTTTTGTACACCAAATTGTTAATAACTTGGCTCCCCCTTCTTAGCTCCAAATAGCTTAATATAGCTGGTCAAATTGATGGATAGGTAGAAGGTCTGTCATCGGTTCCATTCTTCTGGGTGTTAAGTTCATTCAATTGTAACCAATCATATCTTGCACTCTGTACTAAGCTGTTTAAAATTATTAAAAGTTCTGTTGCCGATGGAGAGTGTGCCATTATGTTCTTAGGTCATTAACTGACTTTTATATTTCTTCTTTGTTGTTCTCATTTCTTAATTCATTTTTGTACACCTTTGTTGTTATTGTTTCTTGATTCAACATTGTACACCAAATTTTTAATAACTCTCCTCGCTCTCTCCTTTTGACTCCAAATGACTTAATATAGCTTTAAAAAAAATGGCTGCCTCAGTTCGATTCTCAAACTGGTCTATAAAGGCAAGTTGGCTTTTTAGCAAGCTGGGTCGAGTTACAACAGGCTAAACCTAACCTGTCACTTCTGCGGACGGTGGGGTCAAGATTCTGGTCCACTTCACTTCGAGGTGGACGACAAGCTCGCACTAGTGGCCACAGAAAATGGAAAAAGGAAAGAAATTCAAAGTAAAATAAGCAAGGATGAGAAATCCCCTTTCATTGGGATGGAAGGATCCCACGAAGAGCGATGGTGGAAGATCCGAAACCTTATCAGTTGTGTGGACGAGAGGAAGGGGCAGCCACACATGCTCACAAGCTGAGTCGGTTGCTCTCACGTAATAAGGAGCTCACAATAAAACACTCGGAAGACGAAGGAGATAACGGAAACCCCTTCCACCCTTTTCCCAATCAGAACATGCACAGGAGATAGAAGGAAAAGACCTCGCTATTTTTTCATGGGTGTCGTCCAAATTTCAGTGTTTACGCAAACTGTCTCCTGAACACGTGTCTTGCTCGCCGTAGGATTCATCCAATTTCATTAAGTCATTCCTGGGGAGCCCCAAAGAAGTCAGAGAGAAAAGAAATCCAGGAAACGAAGAAGAGAAAATTGCTGTTTGTTCAGAGTAGTCGAGGTTCTTTTTGGTGGCGATTTTCATCATACAATGTATTCATTCTCCTTTTCAAGTTGATATTTCTTGGTTATGCCTTAATATTTCTTGTGCACTTCAATTATGGCTTCTCTTGCATCTCTGGCGACTTTGGGGAGTGCAAGAGTCAATTCTTCAACGAGCTTCGAGTCTTCTGCTCAACTGAGTGTTCCCCTTGTGAGAAGTCTTCCATCAAATTCCAAACCTCGAAGGTGGTCTCACTTCCTTTCCTGTAAATATGTTGTTACTACCGACTTCATTACCGAGAAAGGGGATTTCGTTTCCCATGACCCTAACTTTAGGAATAGCAAGGAAGAGGATGCGGATTTTGTGCTAAACCCCTTACCGAAGCCCACCTTGAAAACTCGACCAAGCATCGAGCCTGTCAGGAAGCCGATGCCCAGGAATTCGGCGCCAAGAAGTAACGGATATGAGCTCCCCAATGGGAAGTCAGGCGAATTGGATGATAAGAATAAGGTGATTGAGTCGCTTGACGACGTCTTAGAGAAGGCTGAGCGGCTAGAGAGTATGAGCAAATCTGACACGGCTGTAAATGCAAGGAATGGCAGTCGATCATCAGGTTCTAATAATCCTAGAGAAGCTAAGGCATCAAATTCTAGCTCTATCAGGAAGTCAAAGACGCTGAAGAGCGTGTGGAGGAAAGGGAATCCAGTCGCAAGCGTTCAAAAGGTGGTTGATTTTCCCACGTCCATGGTTGAGAAAGCGCAAAGAAAAGTTGATCTCAGCCAAGACAACTCGAAGGTCGACATTGCCGAGAAGAGAAAGAGCAGCAATATTGCCTCAAAAGCTCATCCCACCTTACAGGCTAAACCGCCTGCTAGGCCAGTTCCTGAAATTAAGAGGCCTGTAATTCTCAAGGATGTGGGCGCCGTTCGGGGACCAGCTACTACTAAGGAAGAAACAGGCAGTTCTGTGCAAGTTAAAGATCGGAAGCCAATTTTGGTCGACAAGTTCGCTAAGAAGCCAGGTGCTGATCCTCTTATATCACAAGTTATTTTACCACCTCCGAAGCCAGCCAGAGGCCCAGCTCAATCAAAAGGCAAAGATGAGCGAAGGAAGAAATCTGGAGAAGTTGGTGCTCCAAGGAGGCGAATGGTCTTCGGTGGTGGCGATGAGGATATAGTGGACGATGACACAAATGAGATTGATATGTCGGTCAGTGGAGCATCAACAGCGAGGAAAGGGAGGAAATGGAGTAAAGCGAGCCGGAAGGCAGCTCGACTACAGGCTGCTAAAGCGGCAGCCCCGGTCAAAGTAGACATTCTTGAGGTTGGAGACGAAGGAATGACGACAGAGGATTTAGCTTACAAACTAGCAGTTAGTGAAACCGAGATCCTTGGCTATCTATTTTCGAAAGGAATCAAGGTTCCAGTGATGCATACATTGGACAAAGACATGGTAAAGATGATTTGCAAAGAGTACGATGTAGAAGTCATAGAGGCAGATCCTGTAAAAGTGGAAGATATGGCTCAAAAGAAGGAAATGCTCGATGAAGAAGATTTGGAGAATCTTGAAGCTAGACCACCTGTGCTGACTATCATGGGACATGTAGATCATGGAAAGGTAATGGTGTTTCGTTTCGGTCATTCTTGTGTGTTTCTTAACTCATTTCATGTCATCGTGTTACTAAGTTCTCTTTTACGGTCTTTTTACAAAGGCACATACATCTCCACATTGGAAACACATCATATGCTGCAATGCAAATATGCAGGTCTAACTTTTTCTTTATCATCTATTCACAGACAACTCTATTGGATCGCATTCGAAAAAGCAGGGTAAGTGGTGCACATTCTGATGTTGATTTGCCTTCGCTTTTAATGGTTCTCGTAATGTATATTTTCTGAAATGCTGCTCACAATCTGGTCTGCAGGTGACTGAATCTGAGGCAGGTGGGATTACCCAAGGGATTGGAGCTTATAAAGTGCTTGTTCCAGTAGATGGGAAGCTTCAGTCTTGCGTTGTACTTGACACACCAGGGCATGAGGTAATTCTTAGTTAAGCATTTTTACAATTTTCAATATTGTTGTGGTTCTGTTCTGTCTCTTTAATTTACTATTATTTATCTCCCATATAAAAGGTATCTGTTTAGAAATTCTCCATATCCTTCCTTAAGATTGACAGTATCTCTACTCTTTGCAAAATTAGGCATTTAGTGCAATGAGAGCACGTGGAACAAGGGTAACTGATATTGCTATTATTGTGGTGGCTGCTGATGATGGGGTTCGTCCTCAAACTACTGAAGCTATAGCTCATGCTAAAGCTGCAGGGGTTCCCATTATTATAGCAATAAATAAGGTAAATAGTGCTGGTTCACTATTTGTTCTATCTGTACATCAACGGTATCTAACTGCACTCGTCTTCCAGATTGATAAAGATGGGGCGAACCCGGACAAGGTCATGCAAGAACTTTCTTCTATTGGTTTAATGCCTGAGGACTGGGGTGGTGATACACCATTCGTTCAGGTCAGCTATGACTATCCACATGAATATGCTATTCTAATTGATGGATGAATGTGATGCAATTGTATATGGAGCAAAGGTATTAATAGTTCCAAAGATCCTTCTCGAGATTGTTACACATCCTTTTAATGGAATATAAACAAATAGTTCATTTAAGCTCTGTGTCATGCTTTGGTTAAAATGCTTTTATTCCATGTTAGGAAAGGAGACTCAAAGAGAACTTGTCGTGTCTCCTATAGCTTGTCAGCAATACAAAACATTAGTTGGCCTGAAAATGCTGGGAGCTCTAGAGATTCATCATGGAAAAATGTGAAATAGTATTATAATGCGGGACAGTATTATAATAAGGGAATAATTTGGTATTACAGTCACAAATATTGGTTTTGGGTTTCTGTTGTTGAGTTTTTATTGGTATTTGTTGAAAGGTTTGTTTTACTCCTAAAAATCTTGGGATCCAACAAAAGTAAAATTTGTATGAAAAATAATAGAGAAAATAACAAAACAATAAACTTTTGCTAATTATCTTAAAAACATTAGTAAAATTTTAAAAATAATTGTTAAAATATTAAAGAAAATAGAAAAAAATTAAGTATATGAAAAATGTTTTGTTGTGAAAACATCATTAAAATATTGTTGGACTTTTGTTTCAAAGTTGAAACTATCCTGATATTGTTCCATTTCACTTGTTTTCAGTGTCTGTATTACAATATTTTGAAAATATTGCATATATTTGTGACAATGCACAAGTTGAAATTCATTTCCTTTGGTAGAATAATGAATATCCTAATACTTTTAGCTATGTTACTTGGATGTCTGTCCATATGTGGACACAGGTGTAGAGACATTTCAAAAGACTTCGATGCAGGGTCAACGCTATATATATATCACGTCATGTCAAAAGCAAAGCCCTGACTTTTGCTCATTCATCTTTGAATTCGGATACATGAATATCCAAAAAAATGGATACATACATACATACATACATACATACATACATATATATATATATATATATATATATATATATATATAACAATCCATTTGTGATTTTTAACTTGCAAAACATAAACTAACAAGGTAACAAACAAATAACTTAACAAGCTAACAAACATACCAAAATGTATAGGGTAGAATGTTTATGAGAATGATCTGATGAACTTATCATTGAGGTTTCCTCCAAAGTCCACATGGAGAAATTGACAGAGAGGACTACAGAGAGAGGAAGGAAGACAAAAAGAGACAGAGGGAAATAGATTGAGAGAAAGGAAGGGAGACTAGAGAGGGAGATAGAAAAGACAGATGAGACAAAGGAAGTGACAAATAGAGGAAGGGAGACGGAGCAAAGGAGAGAGGGAGGAAACTGAGAGTGATGAGAGAGTGGTGGAGAGAATGTTAGAGAGGCTACTTGCAAAGGAGTGTCACCGAAGTCATCCGAGTCATTGGACAGAGATAGAGAGAGGGTTATACAAAGATGGAGAGGACTTGCTTTGACAGATGTTAGGAAGAGGTCAACCAATCATTTCTTCTGTATATGTATATATACTTTTATTCGAAAGCTCTAAGAGTGGATGATTTAGATTTGTTTAAAATTGAAGGAGTATAAAAGAGCAACTTGACATATATACTTCTAATGCCATATTCCATGGAACATAAAAAAATAAAAAAAAAAAATAAAAGGAAAATCTATGTAGAATCAACCGAATAAGAAGCACAAAAAGTACCTTAAATGGCAGAAGGAAAAAGAAAGGGTCTACTTCAGGCAGCCAAGGAAGGGGAAAAAATAGGAAACAAAAAACGGAAAAGAAAAATCTAGGTTTGCAAAAAAAAAAAACCTAGGCTGTTGAGTTCCTACTTCCTGAGTAATGACCTAGTCATTTTTCAAATGGCAGGTCACCTATCCAAGCCTATGGGCCTATGTGAGTATAGCCCAATCCTACATATTTCCAATGGTATAGATGGCAACATAAGTGTGGTTATCAGAACCAATTGCGTTATTTCATGTAAATGTATTCCACCTTTATGTGTTAGCTATTTAGCAAAGATTTTCTGCTGAGCTAATTTGACGTTTCACTTTTCAATCAGATAAGTGCTCTTAAAGGTCAGAACATTGAGGAATTATTGGAAAACGTCATGCTTATTGCAGAGGTAGAGGAAGTATTGAAGATTTTTCTTGGATGTGCTTCATACAGTAGTATCTTGTCAATATATTGGCTCTTTTGATACCTTTCAATATCATAACTAATCTAATGTCTCATTCTGCTATATGCTGTTTCATTACAACTATGAAGTTTCAAGAGTTGAGGGCAAACCCTCATAGAAATGCAAAAGGCACAGTGATAGAAGCAGGCTTGCACAAATCAAAAGGACCTGTTGCAACATTTATTGTCCAGAATGGCACCCTTAGAAGGGGAGATGTTGTACAGTGTGGTGAATCCTTTGGAAAGGTTTGTTATAGAAGCATTTAGGCTTGTGCTCCACACTATTCATATGGTTGACCATATATTCCTTACTGAACATGTTTTTAAATAGGATGACTGACAATAAGCTACTGCCAGGTTAGGGCTTTGTTTGATGACATTGGGAATCGTGTGGATGAAGCTGGGCCATCTATGGCTGTTCAGGTTCTTGTTTTTCTACCAATTTCATACTATTCTTCCTTTTCCTTTAAAGAATGATAGCGTGTATTTTTTCTTGAAGCAGTGGAATTTACTGCTGGCAATGGCATGATCTGTTTTTTGTTAATGTAAATGGTGAATGAAACCATTTAAATGCATCAGCATTATGTCATTATGGCTTCTTGAGGACTTTTAGGTTCTAATGGAACTGCCTCCAGCAGCTGAAGTGTTTGCTTTTCAGGCATTGGTATTCTGCCTTTTTCCTCTTGCATTTTGCCTTGCTGCTGAAACTGTTAATGAATAATAGCCCCTTTCCCTCTTCCCTTTCTCTTGAAGCAAGAACCGCCACATTATCATGTCAACATGTTTTGAAGGTCGCATGCTTTTTTAAAGGAATGTGAAATCCAGAATTGACAACCATGTGGTTTAATCTATAGTGGGATATTTTCTACTGTTGGTTATTATTATTGCATTTCAGCTAATGCTATTATTTGTCATTGTACATGATTAAGGAGTTGTTGTCAGAAATCAGGAATTGCAAAACTATTCTAAGCAGCAGTTTATGGAAACATTTTATACCAAAATCATGCTTTGTGTAAAAGTTTCTGTTTTAGTCATTACTGATTAAGTTTTGCTTGGGGGTGTAGTGCTGATTTTCAGCAGCTTTGTACCATATTTTAGGTAGGCTGTGCTTAGGACTTTCTATAATTTTGAGTTCTTTCTTTGAGGGCTATGTAACATGGACACTTTTAAAAGGTATAAGTGTCTGTGTCGACGCGAGACGTTATTGGTGCTGGTATGGGACACTGCGTGGACACTGCCGACTTAATTTTTGTAATTGTTTTTTTATGTATTTTTGTATTTTTATATGTTTTTGAGCTATTTTAGTTTTTTTTGTCCAGTAATATATATATTATAAATGCAAACAATTAATTTGTGTGTTTATTTGCTTAAAATCTTATTATGTATGTATATACAAATATATATATGGTCGTCATCGTACCCAAGTTTTTTAAAGGTACTCCACACCTGTACCCGTACCAGCACCCGTATCCATACTTATGTGACATAGCTAAAGGGATTGCATGAAAGAGGGGCTCCTATATTGAACTTTTATGTCCCACTATGGCTTGTCAACTTTGTAAAGGTTCAACCTTGAATTCTGATTATGTTTCTGAATGATAGCAATTGCCAATGGTTTCCACACCTTTTGCTTCCATTTGTTACTTGTCAAACATTTTATGGAGATGATCTGACCATTAGAAAGATTGAGAGAGCTTCTGACATGTCAAACGAGCTTTACCAGGATTCTGAGAGGTTGCTATTGGATTCAACCTGGCATTCTTGGCTGGATGCTTTTGGTGTTGCTTCATGCCATGAAAACAATATCACAATATTGGAGCACCATCTCTCCTGCATATTTCACCTGAAGGACTTGAAAATGTCTCAAGTAAATTCATTATGCAGTTTGAGAGATTTTAATTGTCTTTCTAGTATTTGTAGATTATTGCTGAAAAATGATGCTCAGTTGAAAGTTTGATTTTGAATACTGAGATTTAGATTCCTCAAAAGTTTAGTTGGTTTTGAAGATGTGAGTGCTTTTGCAATTTTTTAGGTTGTTTTATAGTTTTGAAGGGGTGCTTTGAACCTAACATGTGGTGATATGATCAATGATGTACTCGGGAGTTTCGGTTGTCTTTGAATGAGTTTTGAGTTTCAGAAATTTTCATGGAGTGTATGAGTTTGGACAATATTTGAGGGACTATGGGGGCATATTGCACCTGAAAGGCTATGTCACATAAGTGCGGGTGCTGGTGCCAATGCGGCACATCCCCAAAAATTTCAGTGCGGCGAAAATATTTATTATTATTAATTTATTATTATAATATATATATATATATATTGTTATTATTAATTTATTATACTATATATGAATATTATGCATTACATATTTATAACTTATAAGGTATAATGTATTGTGTATATGAATGTAACACATTAAGCATTAACATGCTTACAAAGTACAAACATTAAACAAGTAAACAACAAACAAAAAACAACAAAATCAGGACAGAACATAGAAATGGAAAAAAAAAAAATGCTAAACCCTCTTTTTAACGTTAAAAATTTTTTAAATAAAAAAAGGATGAAAATAGGTTTGATGTGGTTTGACCGCACCTGACTCGAGTCAAACGCGAGTCTGGTGCGTGTCCAAAATGGATGAAACGCACCCGACTCTTGTTGACTCAAGTCGGGTGCGAATCTGAGCAGCACCTGCACCTGAGTCATGTTGACACGGGTGCGACAGTCTTTTGCAGCGTCCGTATGACTTAGCTGAAAGGGCACAAACAAGGATTTGAAAAATGTGCCAAGCTATGTCACATAGGTATGGGTACGGGTGCGGGTACGGACCATTTTCAAAAAATTTGGGCGCCGGTGTACGGCCGTACACACGCGTATATATATATATATATATATATATATATATATATAATTCAAACAATTCATGATCCAAAACACAGTATGAAAATGAAAAGTTGTGAGGAATACATGAAATGTTTAGAGTGAAAAGGGAAATAGGAAAAGGGAGGGGGATTTTTAATTTATAACTAAAAAAAGTGGGCAGATTGAGCAAGTCCCACTCAAAACTGGAAACAATTCCAAGACCCGGAAAACAGGTCTGGTCCAGACCCGAAATCTTGTTTTATTTCAGGAACAGGCCAGATCAATTGAAGTGGCGGGTGGGAAACAAAAAAATTGATGAAATGAGGTGGGAAACAAAAAAATTGATGAAATGAAAAGGAGCGCCATTTCCTTCGTACGGGCCCTCGCTCAATCTGCGAGCATTCAAAAGGAGGCCATATCTCTCCTTTCCTCCACTCTTCTCCCCTTCTTCTTGCTCTTGGTAGAGTCGCCCGACCCCCATAGCCATGTCCAGCGACCAAGAAAATTGAGTACCAGTCACGTGGGCAAGGGCCAAAAGAACTGTTGACTCCTCTGCTACCACCATTCCTCTGCAGTAGAAACGCGCCGCATTGGCCGAGCTCATCAACCTCATCGACACCTCTTCTAGCGCCCTTGCTCGATCTAGAAAGAAGTCGACCAAGGCCTTCACTGGAGTTGATCTTGGTGCCCAATCTCGGCAGAAGAAGGGCATTGTCTTGGGCGAGCTACCTGAACTTGCCCATTCATCGTCTGGTGTGGCAGGCTGAACCAGGAGGAAGGCAGGGAAGTCGGGCACTCGAGAAGGGGTTAGGGTTTTTGACTGTTCGAAAATGGACAACTTTGGACTCAGTCAAAGCTGACCGAGTCCAAAAATGGACAAAAATAATCCGGGTACGTTTACCATACCTGGTGCTTCGTTGACTGTATTTTTGCCGTACCTAGACCCGTACCAGTACCGTGCGGCTCCTCATAAAAAGAAGTACCCGTGTGACATAGGTGCCAAATAATTTTAAATTGTATGGTTGTGTCAAATTCAAATCTTCCACAAGTTATAGCTTTTTGCTGAAAATTGATTTGACTTAAAATTTCCTTCTTTGGTTTCTGCAGTTGGATTTTTCCAAGTTGTAGATCGATTTTGAAGATACATACAAATTCTTGCATGTATCTTGGTCTTCTTTTCTTTTTTTTTTTTTTGCAGTATCAGGGTGGTACTTGAACCCCGTATCTACCCAGCTGAGGAGAACTTAGTTGAAAGTTATCTAGGTCTTTTAGAATTCTTCCTGCAGCTCAGTGGCTCACAGGGTTGTTTCATATCAAAGTTTCCATAAATATAAAATGTTTTTCCATCCAAATTGATATGAATGTAATTCAATAAGTTAGATGTAGATGAAAGCAACCATAAGTTTGTTGTGTCTAGCTATTGAAGAGTGTAACTAGAAGACTAGGAAGGATTTTTCCTTTTTGAAATATTCAACCTGCAATGTGGAGATGAGATTGCAGATTGGCAGATTAGCTTTTCCAAGATCCAAATCTTGTTGCTTGGATCAGTTGAACAAGGATGACAATCTGTTTGTCATGTTTAAAGAGCTCAAAATGCATGAGGTTTTTTTTTATTGAAGTGCACCAGACTAGTGGTTGGCATGAAGTTGTTGACAAATGCAAAAGTTTAAGTGTAGGGCAAGAAAATTGGCTAGATGGAGCAAATTTGACATTTTTGTATAAAAATGGTGCCTAGGTGCATCAACAAGTACAGGGCTTATCAAGTAAAGGTAACAAGGAAGATGAGTTGATTCATTGAATTTGAAACTAGTGCATCACATATACAACATAAAGAAATACTTTATTCACTAATTACACAAGAAGCTTGTTCTTGCAGATGGGTAGAATGGTACAAATACAGGAGAAAGGAGGAGGATCATCCTTGGGAAGCCTAATTTGGAGCTGATCCATTTTAGGCAATCTTGTTGCATGTACTGGTTGGGTTAATAGTTAGATATGTATTGTTGTTCTTAACGTTAAACCAGTGAGAATAAAGAAGATGAAATAGGAGATAGTCGAGAGAAGCTAGAGAAGAGAGAAAGTGAGAGAAGGGAGCAGTCTTACTTACGGCTCCTCCTCTTCCATTAGATTAGAAGGAACTAATTAGGGTTATGTCTAACCCCTTACATAAAGAGTTTAATAAATAATTAAAAATTCAAAAAACTACCTAATAATAAAGTTCCAAAATACAGAAAACCTCAAACCAGTACGTTTTTTCTACACTCCCCCTCAAGCTGGAGCATAGATGTCTATTATGCTCAGCTTGCTACAACACTTCATGAAATTTGATATAGGGAGAGCTTTGTTGAATATATCTGCTGCTTGATTTTTTGAAGCAACGTATTCAGTAAAAATAATCCCTACTTGAACCAAGTCCCTAATATAATGACAATCCACCTCGATATGCTTGGTCCGTTCGTGGAAGACTGGATTATTGGCTATATAAGTAAGCCGCTAGCCGTTTTATTACATTGTCACAAAAAACATGTATGGGTATTATACGGTGAAGAATTTCTCGGGTATAATACGGCAAAGTTGTATATCTCGGGAATAAAACGGGAAAATCTCGGCAAATTTTTTAAAAATTTAAAACATTTAATAAATTCTAAAAATTATAAAAAAGTAATAATAAATACGCAAAAATGCAAAAAAACGCATATAATACGTGTTTTTTCACGTTTTTTTATTTTTTGGCGTTTTTTAAAAAAAGATGCGTTTTTTTCACGTTTAATACAGTTGACTTTGTTTTGGCATCTGTTTCCAATAAGACGTGTTTTTTGTGACACTGTTAAACCCTTTCTCTCTCTCAGCGCCCTTTTTCCCGTGGCAGTCTGCTATTGGATAAAGGTTTACAAGGGCACCAGCTCTCTCCCTCCCTCTCTCTCTCTCTCTCTCTCTATATATATATATATATATATATATATATATATATATATATATATATATATATACATACGCAAACCCCCACTGTATTGCCGCTCCTGCAATTCTGTCTGTTTAGAGGAGAAAGAATCAGGTTTTTTTTTGGGAAAACCTGTTCGTGGAATAGCTTAAAGAAATGAGGTGGCCGAGCCAAAACCCCTTCTCCTCCACTTGAATGTCCTAGCACTATCTATGGTGGGGAACTTCTATTTCCTATCCTGCCATTTACGTTCTGAGGCTAGCTCCAAATGGGCAGACATGGACCACCTTAGCTGGCAGTGCTCATGTCCCATTTTTCTCCTGCCATTGGCCCAAAAAAGATATTGAAGAACTGATTAAAAAAAAAAAAAAAGAACTTTTTGCAACATGAGACCATTTCCGAGCCAACCATGGTTGGAAAATGGTTAGAGAGTTTAATGTTCCTCAGTTTCTTTTACCTTGCCTATTTTTCAGCCACCAACAATGAGGAGAAGAGCTAACTGGGCAGCCTGTGCGGGGTACCCAGCCAGTAGGTGGCTGAAAAATGCACTGTAGAGTTTTTTTTCTTTTGATTTTTCATCCTTTTTCTGTTCATCCAGCCGTTTTCTGGCCACTCACCGGTGGGAAAGTAGGCTGAATGGGTCTCTTATATTGGATGGCTAATCTAGCCTATCTGCTGAGGCCAGTGGATACTTGGGAAGTGTTTAATTTTTGTGTCTTTTTACTTTTATCAAATTTTTTGGCCAAAAATGAGGTTTTGGGACCCAAACAATAAATTCCAAGTTTTTTGTCCAGAAACCTGGCTAAAGGATTCCTGGTCTGTATCATTCACCTGAGCAGAGTCCCCGGTGACCTGGACAAATAACAATGATGCAATCTGAAATAGGATGTTTGAAATAAACTGACAGCTAAGCTGCCATCTGAAATAGGATATAAATTTCTTACTGGTGTGTCTGGAGCCAAACTAATATCCTTGGGATCCTCTTGGAAAGAATTTTTGTTCCGTGATTTTCTGTTCGGTTTTTATCTTGTTGATTCTGTTGGTTAAATTCATCCAAGTAAAAAATTTTCTGTTCGGTTTTTATCTTGTTGATTATGTTGGTTGAATTGATCCATTGAGTTTCAACTTGGTATCACAGGTTATTGGACTGAACAGCGTGCCAATTGCTGGCAATGAATTTGAATCTGTTGACTCGCTTGACATTGCTCGTGAAAGGGCAGAAGCATGTGCTGAGTCACTACGGAATGAAAGAATGTCTACTAAGGCTGGTGATGGAAAAGTGACTCTTGCTTCCCTTGCATCTGCTGTGTCATCTGGCAAGCAAACTGGCCTAGATATGCACCAATTAAATATAATCATGAAGGTTGATGTGCAGGTATGTGTAAGTGGAATGGTTTAAGATGAATTGTTGGATATACCTGCATGGTTTAGGTGTGAAGTATTATGTTGGGAAGACAATTTTTTCTTTTTCGCATTGAATTAGCCTCTCTCTAACTACACAATCCTTGTTCATGGTAAAAGTTTCTTACTAGCACTGGAATTGATGAAATTTTTATAATCTTCCTGTAGAATAGAGAAGACATAGCTTCTCACTCCTATCTCATCTTTTACTGTTACAGGGATCTATTGAGGCCATCAAGCAAGCTCTTCAAGTTCTTCCACGGGATAATGTTACTTTGAAGTTCCTATTGCAGGCAGTTGGCGATGTCAGCATTAGTGATGTAGATCTCAGTGTTGCTAGCAAAGCCATTATACTAGGATTCAATGTCGGAGTTTCGGGTTCTGTAAAGAAATATGCAGAAGGTAAAGGTGTTGAAGTGCGAATATACAAAATTATCTATGAGCTTATTGATGACATTCGAAATGCAATGGAAGGACTTCTGGATTTTGTTGAGGTGAACCTAGTTACCTTTTTGCAATTATTTGACAATTCCAACATATTTTTCAGAAGCTGTTGCTGAATTACATTTGTGTTGTAGGAACAAATACCAATAGGATCTGCTGATGTCAGAGCCGTATTTAGCAGTGGTAGTGGGCGGGTTGCTGGATGTATGGTGACAGAAGGAAAAGTAGTGAAAGGTTGTGGTGTTCAAATTACTCGAAATGGTAAAACTGTCCACACTGGTGTACTTGAATCTTTGAGGAGAGTAAAGGAAATGGTTAAAGAGGTAATCGATTCTTGGCCTATTTTGCATTCTATCTGCCATTTAGGATTAAATAGATTAACCGTCTACTGTGCATGATCATGATAACTACTTTTCTGCTTGCCCATATCTTCTTTGTTGCTTAAAGTTCTACCAGTCAATGCAGTGAAGATGCCTGTATTTTTTGTTTGTTTGCTTCCTTGGGTATACTAGACTTGCTATTTTGTTTGAGATCTTATAC
Organism: Nymphaea colorata; assembly: GCF_008831285.2. Taxonomy (NCBI): domain Eukaryota; kingdom Viridiplantae; phylum Streptophyta; class Magnoliopsida; order Nymphaeales; family Nymphaeaceae; genus Nymphaea; species Nymphaea colorata. Next base: position 2,423,073 of record NC_045148.1, on the reverse strand, counting down.
TCTCCAGAATTTAACAGGTGAGTTCGGGATTGGAGTGTGGCATCGGTGTGGAAGATTTTCTTGATTGGGAAGTTGGTGACAGAATTGAGGCATTCAACGTTGTGCAGAAGCGACGAACCCTTGAAGAGGCATCAGCTTCTGTTACTGCTGCATTGGCTGACGCAGGAATTGGTTTTTAAGATACGAAAGACTATTTGCCTGTTGCATATCAAATTTACTTGACGCGTGTGTTTCTGCATCACTGGCTGATGAAAGTGGAGGAATTAATTCTCCGCCAGTTTGGGTTGGCTTGGTTTTGACCTATCAAGTTCATTTTGCTTCCGAACTTGCGCCAAGTTGTATGCTGATGTATATAATTCTTAGATATCGGCATTTGTAAAGGTTTATTCATTTCAACGTTCGAAAATTCAGTGGCTATCGTATTGTAATTGTTGAATTATTTAAGTAGTATTGTTTCTGATGCAAGATAACGTCTCACCAACATGGAGATACCTGTATCTATATGGTCTCAATTTGAGAGTTGATTGTTGAGGTTCTTTTTTTCCTTTGTGTTTCATCATTTATAATCGACTAATCTTGAGTTGAAAAGGCTGGTTATGGAAGGAGGCGGAAGTGAGTAGTCAACTCATGATAGGTACAATTAGTCCAGGCTAATTTAAGTCGTTGATTAGCTAAGATATAATGACAACTTATCTTTTTTAAAAAACTCCCTCTCGCTCACACACAAACACACACACGTAAGCACGGATATGAAATTAATATGGTAATCTGTGTCTGAAGAATGTGGGCCAAGAACAAATGGAAAATTATCAGCTTCAAATACTTGAAAATCACAAGAGTTGCGCATTGAAATATACATTAAACAGAAATTTATCATGTTTTATAATTATATGCCATTGAATTAATTCTCTCTCTCTCTCTCTCTCTCTTGTCGCAAATGTAATTCGCTCATCTAACCCTCATATGGACTTCAGCCAGTATTTTCGGTGTCTGAAATCCTCATGGCCATCAAACAGCTTTTTGGTCTCAAAATGCCGAGAATAGTGGTTTTCCCATGGATTTATTTTATTTGGTTGTGGGATGATGTCAAGATTGATGTGATCTCAAGATTGATATGATCTCAATGTTTCCAGACTCGTATCATAACACTGGACTGTCTTCTGGGGAATGCATAAGACCCTCATTCTGTTGCTCCAAACGTGACAGGATTCCACTGAAATTTCTTATCTACGGGTTACTTTTCCTCATGGATGCACCCAAATTCATTGGCATGAAAAGTCTTGGCGACTAGACTTCGTCCATTTCTCCCCATTTGATTTCATCAACTCAAATGGCTTTCGTAACTAGGAGATCTATTGACGCCGATGCATTAGTGATTTGAGGTTGACACACTCCACAACAGCATTTGTGTTGTGTTTGTCATTGGTTGGCGAATAAATTCCTTTATTATCTGTTTGTGTGAAGAATATTTTTTGCATTTCAAATAATATAATGAAACAAGTAAGATGAATGATATGTACCATGAAATTGACTTTATAGAAACCTTTCAAAGTTGTTGTTCTAACATTGCTTATTTACTTGTAAGGTTGGCAATCCTCCATGTACATACCAAGTAAATTGTTGTTAAGTGGTTGAGTATGGGGACCACTTTTAGTCACCATCACGGAACTAGACCTCACAATAAAGCAGATGTTTTGAATAGACAAGCAAACCACATTACTTTCCTCAGACCGGTTAGAGTTGTTGGTTTCTCCATTGCGGGCGATCTTGTGGAATGTGTCATCCTTATTGAAAGGACAGACAATTTGTTGGAGCCACCACCTAGATTTCTCGCAGAATGTGTCCTCCTCATTGTAAAGGCACACAGTTTTTCGCTCTGAAGAGTCTTCCTCTCCCTAGCCATTGAGTATCTCTTTCCGGCAGTCGATTTTTGTCGTGGGGCTTGTTACCAGAGATAGTTTTCTTGTTAGAGTCGGCCGCCCTAATCTATTAAACATCTAAGAAACCGCCTATTTTTTACTTCCACCCGTTTTAAGGGGAAACAAATCAACCGCCATTTTTTAGTTCTGACTTGTTTTACTGGGAAAGGGGCCAACCGCCTTTTGTCATGCCTACCCTTTTGAAAACAAACATTTGAAATTCAAATAGATTGATTGTGTTCAAACACATTTGTTAATGAATATTGATTTGATTTATTTGATTATGAACATATAACTTAGTAGTATCTACTTAATTGTTATGTTGAAGAATGAATATTGATTTGATTTATTTGATTATGAACATATAACTTAGTAGTATCTACTTAATTGTTATGTTGAAGTTATTTATCATTGATCATCGTTCAATTCTTTCAAATAGATTGGTTGTATTTAAACATATTCATTAATGAAGATTGATTCAAATTATTTGATCATGAGGATGTAACTTGGTTTTATCTACTTAACTGTTTTGTTGAAGTTTTTTTGATCATGGATCAACGTCCAATTCTTTCAAATAGATTGGTTATATTTGAACGCATTCATTAATGAAGATTGATTTGAATGAATTAATTATGAACACATAACTTGGTATTTATCTACATAGTTGTTATGTTGATATTATTTATTATCGATCACAGTCTAAATGTTTTAAATGCATTAGTTTTAATCACATTTATTAATAAAGATTGATTCAAATGATTTGATTAAGAATATATAACTTCGTATTGTCTACGTAGTTGTTATGTTAATGTTATTTATCATCAAAATGTCATCCAAGTCATGCATATGGAGGTTATATTTGAATACATGAAGATTGATTCGATTGATTTGATTATGAACATACAATGTTTATAATTTTTATGTTGTTGTTATTTATTATTAATCATCATTCAAGTCTTTCAACCGATTGATTATATTTAAATACATTTGTTTATGAAGTTTGATTTAAATGATTTGATTACAAATATATAACTTAGTATTGTCTATGCAATTGTTATACTGATGTCATTTCTCATCTATCAGAATTCAAGTCTTACATGTGAAATTAATATTTAAACACATTTGTTCTAAAGATTTATTTGTTTACGAATATATAGTAAACATAATTGTTATGTTGATGTTCTTTTTATCATTTATCATCATCTAAGTTTGTCAAATGGATTGGCTATATTTAAACACGTTTGTTAATGAAGACTGATTCCAATGATTATTGTGAAGATATAATTTGGCATTGTCAACTCAAGTGTTATGTTGATGTTAAGTCTGGCCATCGGGCCGGGTTCGGGTCAAAAAATCATGTTATCGGGCTAAACTTGAGTGAGCCCGGCCCGGCCCAAGATCTTAACGGGTTGAGCCCAGTTCTAACTTTTATGGTCTGGCCCGGCCCAGCCCTACGGCCCGTTTCTCCTCTCCTGCATGCAGCACCCTCCCCTTTTTGTTCACATTTTCGTTTGTTTCCATCGAAGGCAGAGAGAGGCATCAAGGATTTGAGGGAGGCAGAAACAGCGAGAGACGGTGACCGCGTGCCACCGGCTACCAGCCAGTCCACCACCGCGACGGCGCCACCGTCTCCGCTCCACCCATGGTCCACCATCACCCTTTTGCTATGTGAAGGGCGACGGTGGACGCTGCTCACTGTTCTCAAAAAAGAGTGTCGTCAGGTCGCCTATGAGTTCCTTCTCTCCCTTTACTTGTAACTCTCTCTCTCCCTCTCCCTTTACTTGTAACTCTCTCTCTCTCTTGCTTCATTGGTGAAGAAAACCCAACTCTTTTTCCAAATATGCTTCTGCTTCTTCTTCCGAACAATGATTAGCATTCACTTTGCTTAATTGGTGAAGAAACCCTAAACTGTACATTTAGAACTCACTCTCAGGAACATTAACCGCATTGTATTGCCTTCAGTCGTCTGTTCGAAAAACGACCTTGTCGCTTGGAGAGGTATATTGGCGTTTTAACTACCAAGTACGAATTATCAGAATCATTCCCGTCGATTCACTACGGACAGGGACGTGCATCGATTTGGCTTCCAATTTACTTCCACACGACACGTGGAAAATGGTTGGCCGACGTGCCCAAAATTTTGGTGCACCATGACGTCATGTATAACACGCCTCAAGTTTGGGAGTCTTTCACTTTCTTTCTTTCTTACCTTTTTAGTAGCACGCGTGGGTGGTGGTATTTGAGGAGTCGTTCACTTTCTTTCTTTCTTATCTTTTTAGTAACACGCCTTTTATCTTTTTAATAACACGCCTTAACTAAAAAACAAGTCCGATATTATAAACGGACAAGTTAAAAATGTAAAAAACAAGGCCCCACATTATAAACGGATCGGGCCTACTTAATATCGGGCATCGGGCTTTAACTTATGCCCGAGGCCCGGCCCGATTATTAACGGGTCGAGCCGAGCTTTTTCGGGTTAAAAGAGTTGAAAAACATGGGGAAGGAGACAAGTGAGCTTGGCACCGGTAACCCATAGAAACAGAAGCTTAAGTTGTAGCGGTTTTCAGATGACAAGGGTGGAGAGATATAGGGGAATGGTCATGTTCTGGCAGACCTCGGACAATGCGCGTCGCTCGGCTACCTCAACATTCAGTTTTTTGAAAAAAAAAAAATAATGATGTCGAGCTTCTCGGGCCGCTGACGATCACAACGGCAGGCCCGAGCCCGACCCATTAATTACCGGGCTGGGCTGAGCCCGTTAACCTCAACCCGAAAATCATTCTTTCAAGGCCCGGGCCCAGGCCCGTAACGGGCCGGGTACCCGACGGTGGCCCGGCCCGTTGCCCAGTCTTAGCCTTAAGTAATATCTTGTTTTTCCAAGATGCACAGTATAATTTTCTTTTCTATCCTACAATCATTTGTTTTTGCCTTATGCCTGCTTGCTTTATGTTCTAATTTAATTTTAATGTCACTAGGGCAGGCATAGAGGTTGGATATGCCTCCCTATTCCCTTTTTTTATTTCAATTTAGTGCTTCATTTCTGAATTATATTTCATCTTTGCTTTCTGCATTATACAGTCCTCCCTTCTACAATACATCATCTAGATCGAGCATGTATAAGTTCCAATGATTTAATCTGGCACTATCGTCTCACGAATGTTGCACACATCACGGTTTGATTGGGAATTCTATCAAATATGATAGATATTGTGCCCTTGATGGCAGTTTAAATACATGAAAACCCTAATTTGATTTAATCCTTATACAAATACATTTTAGAAAACAAATTTTTAAATGATCTTCCAAAACCAAACTCTTCCTAAAACCCTGATTTTGAGATCTGTAGCTTCATGTACGATCAAGCTGAAACCCTAGTTCAAATCCCACAACTATGAAAGTCGTAGACCTAAACCCCATGTTGACCTGGCCTAGTGTTACCCCTAAACCTGCGTCCATTCTAAAGTCCATATGATCGTTGTGCTTAGTCAATCTGAATTCTAGTTATATTAAAAATGAAGGGAATTGGGGCCTTGATGTTAAAATGAAGGGAACTGTGGATCTGTAAATTCGGATCTGGGTTTGGATCCCTTGAACCTGACCCCAATTTACATCTTGGACCTTGATGTTAAGACTGAATCTTAAATGAACTTTAATCCCAACATTATTTGACCTTCTGTTCCCAAATCCTAGATCTTGAATTGAATCAAGTTTTGGATCTGGATATCGGAGTTTGACCTTCGACTTGGATCATGACAATCAGAATATCAATATCGGATCACAATTTATTGCCTTGATTGGGACACGAGGACCAAACCAATCTGAGCGGCAACCAATTTGAAGTTCCTCATCTCAATCGGTTCAACATTAAATCGAAATAAAAATGCAAACCTTGAATTAAAACTATATGCAGATATTGAATTCTCAATTGATTAAATTGACGTGAAAGGGATAAAACATTAGTTTGGCTTACTACGTGGGGATAAAAATGCACATTACGAGGTTGGAACAATCACATTATACGAGATGGCTTACTTTTTGTGTATAAAACCGCATAGTAAATTGATGGCCATGGGGCCCTTTGACAACAATTACATATTGTTACTGTTCTATAAACTTGTCACAAAAAATGGTATAGTTTCATGGGATGTTGTACCATATAGTGTTTTATGAGTCTACCGAATTTATTGGACAAATTCATTGAACATTATCAATTTGTTGCCTTGCCAAACGAACGGCTCCATGTAGTGCTAGAGGACCATAATGACAATGACAGACAACCATGGACCCCATGACTCTGCCTTTTCTCCCCCCTGGTTTATGGATACTTAATGTATGTATTGAAGAAGAGTTTATCTGGTGTTTGTGATGTTTAAAACAACGGACATTTTTGTATATGTAGACAAAAATGGGAAAAAGGCAACTAGTAGAAGAGCAAAGCTGGTTTATATACGATGTGCCTGTATGAATTTTTCATGTGTCATTTTAATAATAACAAAAAATGTCCATGTTAATATAAATGTTAATATAAAAAAGAAACTTTTTGTATGGACAAAAAAGAAAACTACAAAAGAGAAGTTCAATAAAGAAAAACTAAAACTTTTAGTTCGTATATGTATATCTTTATGACCAATATATCTTTCTAAGTGGTAAAAAAAGTCGTTATTTTTTTTATCTCGCTCGTAGCATTGTCTCACTATTTCATAAATCTTTTATTATGTTTAAATCTTTTATTATGTTTAGTGTTATCTCATATATATGTTTGTTATCTTATCTCATAATTTTTTGTTATCTCTTATACATTATCTCATTCTTATGTTTTTTATATGTATTTGTTATCTTATACCCATTTATTATTTCATACCTACTTATTATCTCGTACACACTATCTCATCTCATTTTATACCTACTTATTATCTCGTACACACTATCTCATCTCATTTTATACCTACTTGTACGTATACATTATCTCATTCATGTATGTATCCTCATTCACATATACTTGTATCGTATACATTATCTCATTCATGTATGTATCCTCATTCACATGTGTATGTAATGTTTGAGCATTAAAATAACTCCTAGGAGGCTAGGACTTGTCCGTAATGTGCGTTATCTCATCCGGTGGCCAACATCCAAACGCGGTCTCGGCGCGGGGATCGGCAGCAATCCAGTCTGCAGCTGAACCAGATCCTTCCCAACGCGGGCGCCAACTCGAGGACTGCTCATGGGGATCCCGGTTCTCTTCCTGCTCTGCTTCCTAGTCTCCGTCCTCCTGAGGTCCACGCTTCACTCCCTAATCTTGCTCTTTCGCTTTCTGTCGGCGTCCTTCCTCCATTGGTTTCTGCCTCGGCGGCAGCAGGAGGGCGAGCCGACCCTCGTCCTGTACCAAGGGAGGGTCTGGCATCGAAGGGAGAAGCCCATCTTCCACGCCTTCGAATACGACGTCCGATATGCCCTGCTTGACCTGGACCGCCCGCCCGCCTCCCTTGCCCTCTCCATTCGACGCCATCACATGACCTCTCAGGCTGCGCGTAATGCTGCCGGCACTGATGGCCCCGTGTATGTTTTATCGCCTTCTGATTCATCTTCCTGCTTAGATGAATGCCTGCCACTCTTGCTTTTTCCAAGCCTTTCTCTTTTCTAATCCTTTCATCCGACTCTGTCAACGTCCGGGATGCAGCTTCCTTTTGACGATACCTTCTAGCGTAGGCTACGAACAAAATCCGTTGAGCGTATATTATTGTTACAACTATGACGGCTCCGATAACAGCTTACAGCTCAAAAGCTGCATTGCCGAGGTGAGTTGGAGAATTTCATCTTGCTTCTCCCCGTAATTATGATTCTATTCTTCTGATATCTTCATCAGCTCTTAGTTAAGGCCGCTTCTTTTGTTTTTCTTAGTTGTTTTCCAAATCATTTTGGTTCGTATGTTGCATGCCTGCACAGCACGTTTTTGTCGCGAGAGATTAATCGTCCTATGACATTCTTCTGGTTGATTTTCATTCCTCGTGTCTCAAGCATAAACGCGTATGGAGGAGGGAATATTTTCTGCAGAGTGACCTTCGCGTTGCCTTAGCTGACATTCAACGAGGTTATTTTATATAGGCAATTATACGGAAGTCTTAAATTATTTGCGATAGCAGCCATATGCAGTTGAACTCGCAAGAAACTTACCTACGGCGCAAGATATGGCCTGTAACTTATTGCTTGAACTGCATTAGTTCCACAAACTTCCACCTTCTTATGAGAAAACAAAGAAACCACGCATTGAAGATTCTGCGCACAAAAAGCTAGTCAAACCTCACGCCAGAGCAATTCAGTAGCCAGTTCGAAGCATAAAGCAACGATGTGGTGCTCTGTACATGCTGCGGTTGTGCACCATAATGCAGCATTCATGTTCCGTCAGATTGACGGATAAGTCTGAGGATGCATTTCCAGCGCCCAAAAATTGCTGCCTCGCGATAAAATTTGATTAACTTATTTTATCATTCATCTCTACGGTGAAAAATGTTCTCTACCATGTTTTCCAAATTTACAGCAGGTTTACAGATGGTTTTGGTGCATTGCTATATCATAACTGCAGTTTTTTGGTGTATTAGAAAGTGTTTGGTGTTCTCCATCTTCCAATTCTGTCTTCCTCACTGCGTGGAGCTCTGGTTCACTTGAAGGTTTTTCATTGTCTGAAGCTTTACTCAATCTAGTTTTGCTGCTTTAGGTGACAAATACACCTTGGGGAGAAAGGGTGTCATTTGTCTTCAAGCCAGGATCTGATTTGGTGTCAAAGCCATTGCATGTTAGTCCATTCATGGTAAGATCTTGTCTGATTTATATTTCCTCTCTCTATATGGTAAACTCATCTTCAGTTTATAATTCTTTCTGTGAAACAGGACTTTGATGTCTTCTAATGATAACAGTAAGCATGACTTTTTGTGTTTATGCCAACTAAAACTTTTTTTTATCCGATTATTCTCAAAAGTAAAAAGGTGCACCTGAAATTCTTTGTTTGTCTCTTATTAATTTTGTTGGTTAAGTTTTTTGCTCAATTGTATACACTTCTGAATCGTTCTTCATCATATGTCACACTTGAAACTCCACACTGTGCATTCTTAAACTTTGTTTGTCTCTTGCTAATTTTGTTGGTTAAGTTTTTTGCTCAATTGTATACACACTTCTGAATTGTTCTTCTTCATATGTCACACTTGAACTCCACACTGTGCATTCTTAAACTTTCTTGTGCAAACATATTGTAAGAACATGGAAAGACCAAGTTAGTGAGGAACCAATGATAACCACAATATTTCAAGAGACCAGTAATACATTGACAAATGTGTGGACTTGGGACAACATAGCGGGATGAAGCTCAATGATCAGATCGGATGTGATCCTTTTGGTGAAATGTAGTGGTGGGACCTTTATTGTCTTTGATGTACCCATTCCCTACATGCACTTGAACAGCTGGTCCACACTTGGTTTCAAACTTATGCACAGAGCGACTTTCTCAAATCCTTCTTATGCTTTACTTCATGTTTCTGGTGATCCATATTACCCACCATGAACATATTCTTCTTGTTTTTGACCGTGTGTACAGCCAAGAAATTTGATGCACTTTGATCGTCAAAACGAGATATGTTGTGTTCAAGGCCTTCAACAGCTGCCTTTCAGTGTCAACATGTAACGGAGCTCTATGGTCCTTATGATTAGAGAAATCAAGTTGGTTGAAATGCCTCCTAGATTTGGTTAGATGAACTTGCAGCTCTTTCTCTCTCAACCGACAATGTAGTCTTCAACAGTGGACTCATTTTCAATAGCCTCCTTATACAAAGTAACAGTTGCGAGAGACCACACATAGCACTGAGTAGAAATCTGTGAAAAACACCAATCTATATATAGATACACACATGGAGAGACATATGTGTGTATATATTGTTTATACATTTATCTTTTTTTTTTGTATACATGTGTATCATACATTTTGGATGCACATATATTTGATTTATACATGTTAGACTTTAATGGTTTAACTTCATCAAGTATGTTACTTACTATTTTTATTGTCATTCAGTGTAATGTGTTAGAATCTGTTTTACATGACTTTGTCAGATGTGTACTACCAAAGCATGAAGTCACTGTCAAAAAGGTCTGCACACTAAGACTGAATATTGCTGGATAGATGAACAAAAATAACACTCCGCCCTATTGTATAAATCGGAGTGTTATAGAAATGCTGAGTAGCTTATGAAGGACTTTCAAAATTCTGAGCATAAAGGAAAAACCTCTACATAGATATGTTGTCGAAGGCTCGCCTAGGCTTATGCCCAAGCTCCCAAGCTGGGCTTGTAACCTAGGCTAGCTGTTTCTAGGCAAACTACCACATGATTTTTCTTTCTTCTGTTTTTATGCATGTTTTTCACCTTTTTGTTGTTGCGTATGATTTTGCATTAAAAGTATATGCATGTGCATGTATGTGTGCTTATGCAAGCATATATGTCTGTATGTGTGACTTTACAATGAATGTACTATTGTACTTTGACTATATGTATGTCCTTTTAGGTTTTTAACTATGCTTTACGTATTTGTGTATGTATGTGCTGTCTTCTTAATAATTTCTATGTTTATTAGAATTGTAATGAAAGAGTTTTATGGCAAGCAATGTTAACATAAACGTCAATTTTATTGAGGATTTTATGTTTTTTAATTGGAAGACTAATTTTATGTTTTCTTTTAAGACTTTAGTTTTGGAAGTTAAATTTAAGAGATTTAGAAATTGGCATTTAGGATATGGTAAATTTTTGCATATTCTATAGCATTGGAAAATGTTGATTTACCTGTAAGTTTTTCTATTGTGCTATATAACTTGTGACTTCATCATAGTTGATCTTCAACATCTGAACCTTGTAGTTTTACACCTTAAAAGTGAAAATGACATTATTGGGTAGTTTTCTGTTTTCCAAGTTCCTATTTCCTTGTACCTCCCATGCTTTGTTTCTTACCCTTGTTGGAAATTTCAGGATATGCTTGGGGACTGGAATATGTATGCAGATCCTCCTGGAGATAACCTGTTTTTAAGGATTTCAGTGCAGCATCCCACACTTGGAAACTATTTTACAGCTACACTAAAAGCCAGGAAAGCAGTAGATTCCTTCTTCTGGAAGCACAATCTTGAAATGTTTTTCTGGTTAATGCCACAAAAGGTGGCCATTTGGATATACTGGCAGGTAAGTATCTCTTTGTCAAAGTGCTCTTCTTTTTCCTGTTGAATGTTGATGCTCTTGTTGCCTTTGTTTTACTTTTAATCTTCTGTACTTTGGAAAGATTGCTTTAACAGATTATGATAAGTAACAGTGATTTCCTATAGAATTCTCTATGAAAAATGTGCTGTAAATCTTAACAAAACTCAGCCTTGTTCTCTGCTCCAATTACCTTGCTTTTGCTTTCATTTTTGGCTTGTGAATTTAACATGCACGATGCAAAGAGTTCAGTGCACCACAATGAAGGATTAAGTCATGTAGGCAAGAGTTGTACAAATCTTTCACGCAATATAGGGTGTCATGAATGCAAACACAGGTATGAAGTAATTTGAAGAAGTTTAGCTTTAGGAATGTAAATGTTTTCATGCCTCTTAAGGGTATCATGGTAAAAATCATAGTCACAAATAACGTCTCAGAGTTTTAAATAGCGAGGTTTTTCTCGAATATAAAATGATGAGCTTGAAAAAAAGGGGAAAAATACGGTAAATTTTTTAAAAATTGTAAAAAACTAAAAATGGGGGGAAACAAAATAAGTGAGAAACTAATAACACAAACATCAAAAGATCAAAAAATGTAGGGTCCTTCATGCCTAACAAACAATACATATTGATTTCTTCCGCAGTAGACCATGAAGAGATTAAATCATACGATATATGTAAAGCAAAATGTCATGGTATTGTTCCGGTTGTAACACACTGTAGGGTGTTTTTCATTTCCTGTTAGTTTTAGTCTTTTAGAATGATGGGAACTATGAATTGGACTTACTCATGTAACCGTAGCTTTTCCTGGAAGGACATAATGACTTATCTAGAATATTGAATCTATGTTGGATTGGTGCGTGCTACATTTTCTGCTTTTGTATCAGAAATGCACACTCTTGAACAACCCTTCAGGAATTCTTAGTCGCTGAAATACATGTTAATTTTTTAGGCCATCAAGCTAAGGTCAAAGAATGTGTCTTTTATACATCACCCTAAGTATTCGAATAGCAATTACAGAGAGGAGGCATTGCTGCGAGAGAGGAAACTTATGGGTTGTGGAGAAAGTATGCAAACGGAAGGTATCTGCCATGAAGCCTCCATCACAAGGGACCAGGTTTTACAGGGAAATATTGGAAGCAGGTGGTGTGTGTGGAGAGATGCTAAATGGCCATGGTCTTAGAATTTTTGTGCAGTTTTCTTATCCAAATGAATCTGTGTATTGAACATGGAGAAGGGATGCTCCCACCCATTGTGGTTGCCTATTTCCCTTGTACCATTATACTGCTACTATCCTTTCCTTTCCTTTCCACTTCATTTCCAAATTGCACGAAACAATATTTCTTAACCAGTTTAGATCATACGCATATGGTGAGGCTTGTTATTATTATAATGACTCTAAGGATGCAGACAGAAAGGGAACTTCATGGTACTGCCATTCACTAAAGCTTTTGATTCTGTTGGGGAACTTTTAGGGGACCTTTTGTCTGTCTTTTACATTTCTATGTCCACCGACTTTCTTCCCGCACAGGAGGAAGGAAACTTCTGTGATCATTTGGACCATTTAAGTCATTTTTGTGACCACCTACTTGCTTTCCAGACAGGAAGAAGGTAATTTCTGTGATCACTTGAACGATTTACATCATAACTGGTTGAATGGAATGATTGATGAATGCGTTGGCAGAAGAGGGATGCAGTTTTGGATGCTCATGTTTTAAATTACTATCAGCCAATAAAAACCAGTGACAGTTGTGCATTGCATAATGACAGTTATAAAAACCTGCTTCCACAATATGGTGAATTAGGGTGGAGCATGAGGAACAATACTTTGAGATGGAATTTGAAAAGATAACTTTATTACTTCAACTAAAAAATCTAGTCCAGAATTAAGTTAAATCAAGGCAAAATACAAAAGCAAGAATTCTTATGCAGGATACTAAAACCGAGATACTTCTCTAATCGGTTCTTCAGCCTAGCAACTTTTATTCTGCACAGAAGTCATTATGTGTCCATCGAGTCCTTCACATAATAAGCTGCTCCTATTTTGGTGCACCAATCCGCATCCAAAACACAAAATGAAAAGGCAAAAATAACCTTAAAATTGATACTAGTTCTTAACTTCTCTAAATTAGATCTATATAATTTAATTGTAATGGCAAGGATGTAACTTATACACTATTTCTAGCTAAGGTGTGGCAAACCTAATGCAGTTAACTTAAATACTTAAAAATATAATAAAACCACTAAGACTTCACTTATAATGCTTGCTAGACTCTAGGTAAAACTAAAACTCTTTAACTATTAGTTGATAAAAGTATGCTTGCTCTAGATTACTTAATACTAATAATAGCTACTTAAGGTTGTAAACCAATCTGTCGGGGATGAGGTCCAGTCTTTCCTGGCACCTTTTGTTGGAGCTTTGCTAGAAATCTAGATAGCGCACAAACGAAAATGCAGAAATCGAAAAACAAAAACAAACATTCATGATTCATGTGGTTTCATATAGGGCGGAAGTAGAACCTGTAGAGGCGACCGCCGACTGAATGTCGGCGGCTGTGGGAAGAACGGCTACAGTCCCCATAGAGTCGTTCCCCTGCGGAGGTAGCGGCGGCGGCGGCGGTGGCGGCAATGGGTTTCTCTCCTCAGCCATAGCAGCCCAGTGATGGGGACAGGCAATTCACGTATGGCTAAGGGGACCGATTACCCAGACGGTAAAAACTTGATGTGTTTCACACCATCACAAGACACGACTATTTATACTTAAGGGTTCGAAACGGATATGGACCCGTATCAACTCTGGACTATCTAGATGGGGAAATCCCAACACCTTTACCATGATAGCCAAACCAATGTTTGAATTTATGCCTAATGTTGATTAAGTTTCTAAATACAAACCTAATATGCCTTTATGAATGCATGATTTTAACATTGAAATAGGCTAACTTTAGAAAATACGATACAAAAACTAAATTTTGGTAAGGATGCACAGTTAGAAAACCCTCTAATTGAACCCTCAAGGTTTCAAAAATATATATGAAGTATTGTTTTGCAACCTCTTTTATCATCAGGTTCATGCATGCATGTGACGTAATTTTGTATGATACATGAATTTGGAAAAGCTAAGGTTGAAAACTAGATTTGAAATAGAGTTTAAACCATGATTCAGCCTTTATTTGAAAATTAAATGAGGCTTAGAATATAAAATGAGGGACATTGAAGCTCGTCTTGATTGAATCACCTTTCAAATTAAAAATGTTGAAGGTCCATCTTTGGGATTTGATCCAAGCTATAATCCTAGGGAATGGTCCTAATAGATAGAAGTTGAGGCCTAACTAGGACGGCAAGTTTTAAGTTAAATCTAACGTTCGTAGGGATTTTTAGAATCAATAGTGAGGAAAGCAAAGTAAAATCAATTTAATAGTAAAAGCAAGTCAAGGTCTTGAATTGAACAACCTAGTTTGACGGGATTTGGAAAGGGAATTAAAGAGAATAATAATTGAAACTAAGCAACTTAGACTTTCAAGGTTGTAAAATTTGTGAATGGAAGGAGGAAAAAACCTGACTATAGTCATCTAAAATAAACATCTCCAATGACAGATAAGGAAAACAATGTCAGGAGCTTGAGTTATAAGGTTTGTAACTCGTAACACAAAATTGTTTTCCGCAGAAAGCGGAATCCTAACCATGCAGAAAATGAGGGTTAGGGAAACGGTTGAAAAGGGGTTTTAGACTTTTGGATTCTATCTCAAGTTTTAATGGGAACGTCTAGAAATGTGCAAGAAACAATTCCTTTTTACATAACTAAAAAATCTGCTCTACACTCGACTTATGCTTCCTGCAAGTTGACCCATTTCTAAAACTGAGTTCTATAGTTTTAATGTTGCATAGAAAAACAAACTTTGGTGGGCAGAAGAGACATCTAGAAGGTTCATATTCTCACCAAAATTGGTCTGAGACATCTAAGGGTCTATAGGAAGCAACCCCCTTTTACGGAACTCAAGAATAGTAACAGACTATATTAACTCAACATCCAACACCAGCCTGAGCAATAGATCTAGCGCCACTCCTGTCTCGGGTGTTTAGAGAGGACTGCCAAGCGCCTTGGTTCTGAATTTAATAAGCCTAGGCATTGGGCGGGCCCGGCCGGGCCAGCGGTCTCAGGCCAGCCCGACACCCGAAACCCGGGCCCGGCCTGGCCATTCAAACTCCAACTCAGCCTGATTAAATTTTAAAAATTATTTTTTAATATAAAATCACATCATAATAAAATATTATATGTATATATAAAATTAAATTAAATAAATATTAAAAAATTTGGATTTAGCGAGCCCAATCGAACCGGCCTGATAAATTATTGAGTTCGCCCGATGCTCTTTTTTCCAGGCTGTAGTCGGCCAAGTACCGGGTACTCGTCGGCAGCTTGGCCCAGTGCCCAGCCTTTCTGAGTCACCAGGATAGACCAAAAATAGCATTGTGTAACCTTCTACTGTGACTCCAAGTTTGGTAAACCTGTATGCTACTGCATTAGCATTATTATCAAATATATGCTGACCTCATGTTCGGCATAGTCTCCATAACTTGGGGGAAGAGCACTTAATATATACAATGTTTTTTTCTCGGGGACAGTGAAGTCCGTTCTCATACCCCCGCCCCTACATTGCCAACTCTGCACCTTTTACAGTTGGGCTTGACCGGATTCTTGTCCGTAAAATCCATGTCTCACGGTAAAAACCGGCCTCATGCCATACACGTGCTCAAGCCATGCAATTGCATAAGGAGACAGCAAACAACCATCCGTAAGGGCATGCTCATCATGGATAACATGAGATAGCAAATAGCCAACATATGTTGACAACATCATACTGCGCGCTCGAAGTTGTATCTCTGAAACATTTCACAGTCATCATTCATTCAGCTCTTACTGGAGCAATCAGACAGGTCGTGCTACATTTTATATCTGGATCAAAAGGCATCTACAAGGAGGTGATCATCATAATATCACGTAACATCATCAAACAATGTACATGATTAACACATTCCAAGCTTAAATATTAGGGCCATACCTTGCCATTCATGCAGCCTGAGCTAACCATATGATATCATATAATAGTTAAATCATGTGATTACTGTGAGATGTGGGTGTTGGGCCCATGTGGGCACCATGTGAGCAAAGCAAAATGAGTGATCTAGACACCTTGTCTCAGTATACAAAAGCAATCTGCAGCTAATGGCAACTAATAAAAGCAGACTACACCCAACTGGCGATCCTTGGCTAGCTAAAGCTATCTTTGGCCAATATTTGCTCCACTGCTACTGGGAAGACACTGGTGTCATAGCCGCACACTGGCAAGGACGTAAACAAGCCTTTCTATGCAAACCGAACCTAGAAAACCTAAGTTGTTCGCTAGTGTGTGATGCAGCTTAAAGTTATAACAAACAGGAATAATTTTTGACGCAGCTTGTGGATGCCTTGGAGGTGGTGCGTGTGAGGGCTACAACTAGGCCATGTGGCCTGGCCTTAGCCTGCTATGGAGCCACACCCAATTCATTTGGGTGACTTTACATAGACAACAATTCAACATCCGATTTCGCCGATTCTTTGGTGCAACATGGTAGGCATAGTCTTGAGAGCACAACATTCAATATCAAGTTCTCATCGAGGTGTCCGAATAAAAATTAATTGAACCTCGAAACCAGAGCCAAGCCCGGTGTACAATTTCAACTGTTAGGCCGTTTTTCATGTTTCCAAACCACGGAATCTGTGCCACACATGTAGAAAGCACAATTTGTGACAAGAAAGCAAATTCTAATGGTCAAATCATGGCAATTTAGTTGAAACAAAAATTAGAATTAGACCATAGTTGTGCCTATGCTTCCACTCAACCTGTCTTCGCGCGCACGCATGCATAACCGGCTCAGCCCCTTCCAAACTTTTTCTCTTTCTTCCCTTCTCTCTCTCTCTCTCTCTCTCTAACCCTTGGGATGGGGCATGGATTTTTCACACCCCTTCCCCTTTTTACTTTACATATTGTTTGAACCAAATCCTAATGTAGTTTTCCACAATCCAAATCCAAAGTAATTAGTGAAACTTAATCACAATTAACTAGTACTTAACATTGAAGTTTAATTGACAATAGTGAGTTTAAATAATCATTAACATGCAGTAAGGTGTTCATAATCCCAATTAATTTCTTTACTCTGTCGTTAACCTAGCAAATAGTGTGCCTTAATCATCGTTTAGTCTCGCTAATCCTGTCATTAACGAATTTCTAGTCTGTCCTAGACCTTTAAAAAAGTCCATTTGAATCTCATCCTAATTACTCCATTACCCTCGGTTTTCCAGGGATGTACTAAAATGATAATGAGGTTTGACCAAACAAAAAATAGGGTTACAAAGTCCAGTCCTAGATTGAAACACCAAGCACCTAAGGCTTTGTTTTACTTTTGGGGCTACAGTCGTTTGTAAATATGAAAGCACGAGAAAGTAACAGCAAGTTGAAACTGAAACCCAAATCCATTCCCTGAACTCGAGGTAGGCAGAAATCTAACGTATTCAGCATACCTGAAAGACAGGATGTTACGTAAACGCCAACTATTATGCATGAAGTCCCGAAGAAAATACGTTAGCATGCAAAGAGAAGATATCAGCCCGTGTTATGGCCTCTTTGCCGAGAAACGATGGTTTATAATCATATACATTGGGAAATCTTGCATTATTGGTGTAGTTAGAATTCTAAAATAGTTGATTTAGTGTTTGCATGTTATTTTTCTTCTTTGTTTCTTTAGAATTTATGTATGCTAGGTTAGGTTCTGTATACGTTTTAATCATTTAAACATTGCATTTAGTCGTGGACAGAAGAATGGTTTTTTAAAGAAACATTTCTTCACCGACTGCCAGAAACGCTGTTACATGTTGAATGTTTGCATAAGGATTTTGTGGGTCATGTTTGAATTTTAAAAATTTTTGTAGACATAGCTTTTTGTCTGGAGCAGTTAATGTCTTGAAATTTTTACCTTTTGTTTTCTAGAAAATACACAATAAATCCCACATTAGCACGTACTATCAATCATGACGCGACAAAAACCTTTATTTACAGAACCATGTTGTTTGGAACATTTCTTTTGACCCACCAAAGTATTTTCAAAATTTCTATTTTTTTGTTTTGGAAACTCTTAGATGTCTATGTTTTAACATCAGTTTTTATTTGGTGGAAAATAATTCTGTAAACTCCTAGTTTGATAATTTTTCCAGATCTCCCAAAATTGCAGAAATATGTCTGTTCTAGGGCAGCCTTTAAGTGTTTCTCTTGGGTGTAAATGGCCATATTTCAAGCTGATTTTTGGGCTAAAGTTAGACAATTTAATGCGTTTATCACATACTAGTCATAATTCTAAGAATCCATATATGTCAAAATAGCCTTTGAGTAGTATTCAAACCAAAATCCAGACATAAGCTCAAAAAACTAACAAGAACATGGTTATTATAACTCAAAAGATGAAATGTATTTCAAAAAACATTCAAAATATCAACATGTAAAGTTCTAGTCAATTCACACCAGACATTTTTTTCACAAAATTTTTCCTTAGCTGAGCTCCATGTGATGTTAGATAATGTCTTCAAACCTATCAAATGGACAATAAAAGAAGAGTTATGTCAGTCCTAACAATGCATACTTATCTACTAATCATAGACTTGAAAAAAACACTAACATAATTGAATATTTGCCAATAGTTTGTTCTTTCTCAATATTGTCATCAACTTCTTGACTTAGGTTTGTAACTTTTGTACTTCCTTGGCATTAGCTTCCAGTTTACGTATTTTTTAGCATGTTTTTTCAACTCACGTACCTTTTCAGCTTATCTATCTTCCAATTCATGCATTTGGTCAATATAGTTGGTTTCTATCATGCACCTTATTGCATAGATCATCCAACTCTTCATACAATATCACATTTTGTCATCTATTCGTTTCGACTATGGGTTGCATCAAAGAATTATTATGGTTTTACCCTCCCTGCATAAGTACACATTCTCCAAATTTATGTTGCCCCATCATCTGTGACAAAACATTAGTTGGAGATGGGCCATCTCTTAACACTTTTTGATCATTTTCAATTGCAATTATTGCTAATAATAAAAGATATTATAGCTTACAGTTGTTTCATTCGTCACTTGGTTATGATGGTCCAGTTTTCTACTTGTTTTTGTCATAATGAAGGTCTCAGCACAAGAATGTTCCGATCACCCTCTCTAATTTGCATAAATTAGACAATGCTTAATTTTTATAATAAACAAGCCAATAATAATAAATAAGAAAATTTAGATTAATAAGATTGTATTTTTTGCTTGAAATACTTTTTGTGCCCATAGTATGAAGAGTCTTGTGCATGTCGTTTCTAAACATTTCTTTCATTTTGCTCCTACAACAAGCAATTAAAGTTAAAAGCTATGAAGGATTACAAAACAATACAACAATTAAAATCTGATGTAGTCACATCATACAACAAAAAGGAGACTTTGCAGTATTTCGTACAATGTAAAGTCACTGACCTTGAATTGTCTAGTTTCAAAGTATTGAATCAAGTACCTCCATTGATCTTTAGAGATTGAGACTTTTCAATATCACATACAATATAAATCTATTTATGTTTTTATAGATCTTCTTTACAGTACATTTCTAAGATCTCCACAATGTTGCA
The DNA here is from genome assembly GCF_008831285.2 of Nymphaea colorata. Classification (NCBI taxonomy): domain Eukaryota; kingdom Viridiplantae; phylum Streptophyta; class Magnoliopsida; order Nymphaeales; family Nymphaeaceae; genus Nymphaea; species Nymphaea colorata. The sequence continues at coordinate 2,403,229 of NC_045148.1, read as the reverse complement.
TACTGTTTATTACTCATTTCTCCTTAACTTCGGGACTTTTATATATTTCCTACAAAAATAACAATGTTTGATTAGAAATAAATCTTGTGTTGAACTTAAGATGAGGAAAAAGGAAAACATCCCATTACTAAAACACAATTTCATACTTCATCCTTGCATATCTAAAATCTTTCCATTTGTTGTAAGTGGCATAATTTGAGTGTTTCATGTCAATGTACCAAAGAATGAACTAAGTTTTATGTCTTTTCTCCTATTAGTTGGCCATGATTGACCATCTCCACTATGACTTTTTGCTTTGAACCCAACCTCACATTATTTAAAGTATGGGAAGGGTCACTTGTTTTTTTTTTTGTTGAGGTGATTGACCAAAATACATAGAGATGAAAACATAAATAGTAACTTAAAGATGTAAACATATTTCTAGTTAAAAGTAACTCGTGATTTGTTGGCCTCATCTATTTTAAATTGTTGACCGTCAGGCATGTGGCATAATGCTCCACTTTCGGCCATCTAAAACTAATATAATAGAAACATAACAATTACAACTCCTCAAAATTAGGGTTAACTAAATTTAAAGTAAAAAATCACAATAGAACAATTTAATAAACTAATGAAGAAATAACACTACAACTTGCAAAAGTAAAACAAGTAATCAATTGTTTACAACTTTAGCCTGCTTTAATACTAATCTAAGGAGCACAAAATAAATGTCAAGGTCACTTGATTACATATTGTTAATAGAACAAAAATAATATAAAGACAACTAATAGCAACAAAATAAACTTGAGAGCAATACAATATATTACTGCACTAAGTTGTGCAGAGAAAGCAAATCAATAATATGCAATTATTACTTAATCAAGAATGCTCAACTGCTATTGATGTCCAGTGCTGGGATGCTTACTTGCACTCATAACTAATCAAGTATGCAATGGAGAGAACAATACTTCAATCAATCAAGGAATCTAAGAGCTAAACTACTTTATGGAATTGATATAAGTGAGAAATTATATACAGTTAAAATACATGACATCTTTTGTTTCTCCTCCCTCTTGGATGTCCCAAGTGACTCTTCCTAAGGGCAGCAAAAGCCCCTCCTCTTCCTTCAAAAACCTAAAAATTTTTCCAAGTCAGAGAGTCTAATAAGGGAAAAATGCAAATGATTAAGAAAGGATAGAGAAAGACATACTTGAAAATTTTAAGTTAGAGAACGAGAAGCCATCTATCTCTCACCTCTATTTATGATGTTGTGGAGTGACATTTTAGTGATTTTTAAAGGGTTTTTAATCCACAGGGGGTCGTGACTTGTGGTGGTTACAAGTTTAACATTATATAAAATGATGCTAATCCTAATTTGAATGGCCAGTATTAGCCATGATGCAAAGTGTCCTCATCTAGGAGCTTTAGACTTTGAGTATATGACTCAGATTTGGATTCAGATCTAGATTTGGATTTGAAAGATAGATTTTGATCAAATGTCAAACAAAAGGTTTGAATTAAAGATCTAGATCAAGACTTGAAATGAAGATGTGGATCTAATATGGATCACAAATTGGATTCAGATTGTAGATTTTAGATTCACATTGTAAATTTGGACATAGATTTGATCTGAAAAAGAGGGAGGCACCCTACTAGGTCCCATTGACCTAGGTGGATGAGGTCTAGGCCTTGTTTATAGAACCCAATAGGCCAGGTTAAACCTGGACTACTTTCAGTGGATTGGGTTTCATTGATCGAGCCTGGCTAGACTGAGGCAAATTTTAATGGAAATGGACTTAGTACATCGAGCCTAATCAAACTAAGATTGGTTTTAGATATTGATCTGAGTAAGGTCTAGCATGTTAAGTTAGAAATGTGACTAGGCTCAAGTCAGGGTGAAACCTAGTCTTGGTCTAAGTTGATTTATTTTAGGCATGTCAAATGGCTTGATTTGAGTGGACTAAACTAGAACTTAGCTACTGGGTTCAGTGGGGTGAATCTAGTACAATTTTGTTTAAAATGAGCCAACCTAGTTAGACTGCTCTAAATCAGGCAGGTTTTGGAAGATTGGCTTTGGTGGGCACTATCGGATCTAAATCAGACAAGTTTTGGAAAGTTTGGTTCAGTGAGTCCTACAAGTTCTAAATCTTGCACGTTTTAGTAGACATGACTAGATGGACTCCATAGAGCTAAATTTGTTAGTTTTATTGGAATTAGGATTTGTGGGACATGCTAAAATGATTTCTGGCGACTTTGAAAAAACTATAGCTTGTGGGTCCTGTTGATGCTATTTCAGGTAGGATGTTAAGACTTAGGTTCTCTGGGCTCCATAGACATTATTTTTAAATGGTTTGGGCAATGATGACTCTGAGGCCTAATTGAGGCTATTTTTGTAAGGTTTGTGAAGACTTGGGTTCGTGGACCCTAACATGGTAAGTGATGCAAGGTTTGGCTAAACTAGGATTAGTGGGTTCTAACAAAGCTATTTATGGCAGGTATGGTTGTAGGGGTTCTATGGGGTTATTTTAAGCACTTTCTTGAAGTTGATATCTATGGGGCCTACAACAACTATTTTTGGTAGGTCTTGGAAACTAAGGTTCCTTTGACCTATAGAAGCTATTATGGTAGTTTTGGTCCTTTTGGGGACATTAAGGTTTGTGGGGCCCACAACAACTATCTTTGGCATTTTTTCATATCTTAGGATTTGTGGGCCTTGTTGAAGCTAGTTTTAGCAATTTTGATGAACTAGAGTTTGAAGGTCCTATCAAAGGTATTTCAAGCAAAATTGTGAGAGTTAAAGTTTTTTTTGCTTCCTAAAGATTATTTTTAGCAAGTTTGGGGAAACTAAAGTTTTGACCCAACTGGAACTGTGTAAGGTATATTGGACTATAGTAGATCTTGTGACTTGTGAACTATATTAGGCAAGATCTACCTAAAATAGCATCGAACATATTTTGTTTTTTAAATTTAGCAGGGTCGGACATCACATCCTAAGTCTTAGTCTAGTTCAAACTCTATAAAAACTGACTCTTAAAGTGATCCAAAAAGTCAGCTTTTCTAAGGCCCTTTTTGAATATATGGTACTCCATTTCACAGGAGGAACTTTAATTCAAATTTCATCCAAAAATACTAGCAACAAACCAATGTGGTATAATTGTATCATGTATCTTTAAGCAGTTTTGGAAATTTAGGACCAACATTAACATTCCACTTAAGCATGTGGAACTTTAATGCCAAGTAATTTTTTTTTTACTGTTGCATTTGACCCACACATTCTACCCCTTCTCATTCTCTCTTCTCTCAGCGACAGCAAAATACCCCATTTCCTCACTAGGTAAGATAGTCGCCCTCTCATTTTTGTTTATGTTGTCTTTGTCATGGGACATCCGATAGGAAAGAATATGAGAGGAAGGAAAAGAGGAAGCAAACTTTACTCTTCCCCTTTTTAGACTCTCCCCCTTGTGTCGCCCTTTTTGCAATCCTTCCACTTCCTTTTTTCCTACATTTCATCCCTCTTCCCATTCTATCTTTCAAGCAGCTGAATCCCACAACAATCCTAACCTTACAACTTATGCCAAGAAGAGCGAAAGATGGCAAGATGTTGCTGAAGCTGTAGAGGAGGCTACTTTGGTAAAGGGTGAGGAATGTTCCAACGTATGTTTATTGACTTCGAGGAGGAAGAGATGATGCCAATCGCTAGTAGTAGAGCCAGAAACTTTTGGCTAAGGGGCACCAAATATATAATGAATAAAAAATTTATAAGTTAAAATAACTATAATTTTATAAGCAATGCAAACATCCATAATTATGACAAACTTTACAGTTTGCTTCAAAAAGTAAATAAAATAACGATAGTTCTATACAGATTTACAATTGGCTCTAAAAAACAAATCAAATAACTATAATTTTGCACATATTCATAATTAGTCCCTAAAACAAAACAAATAGTTGTAGTTTTATACACATTTAGAATTAGCTATAGTTTTGTACAGATTTACAATTGGCCCCAAAAAAGCAAACAAATAACTATAACTGTGAACAAATTCATATTCTACATGTCAACTTTTCATATACTGACAACAATGCATGATTGCTTTATTACTGTCAAATGTATACTTATCAATGTAAGTAATTAAAGCATCATTGACCTAGTTACCTCCCATTTTGTTATGAAGCCGAGTTTTAGTATTGTTCATGGTTGAAAATGTCATTTCAACACTTGTTGTCGCAACTGACAAAGTTAATGCCAACTTGATCAACAAATACAACAGAGGAAATACTATGTGCTTTCTTGATGTCACCATCATTTCTGCAAGTTCTGCCAAATAATTTAAATTTGAAAACTCCATATGGGTTTTCATATCTTTATATATATACTTCTAAGTATTTTCAAATTTATTCTATGAAAGTCTCTAGGATAGAACTTAGCAAGACAAATCAACTTATCAATATCAAAAGAAGAAAAAAAATCTTTGGGCTTAAACATGCCACTAAATGGATAATCACTATATTTACCTCAATGAAATGATTATTCAGCTCTTGAAGTTGCAGATCAATGATAGCATTGAACATCTCAACAAAATAATGATGCAAACAAGCCATCTTTTCAGCTGTATGCCTTGATCATTTTTGAAGTGTGTATATGTCATTAAATTATGCATTGAAACATCAAATTTATTGTAAGATATAGATATTTTATTTACAAGAGATTTTCAACTATCAGCCCTCATATTTTGAAGGCATTATTTTATTGTAAATTCATAACATTCACAATATCTTGATTTTCATTAAAGTGCTTGTGAAAGTGTTTCAATTACCCTCAAAATCTTATTCATGAAATGCATGTCAAACACAACTTCAAAATCTAACAAACTACGTAGCAAGATAATTGCTTCAAGTCTTCAAGAATTTGTGTTGTCTATAACAAACTCTAATGCCTTAATCATAGAAGGATACATGTCTATTAAACTAAGTGTATCATCATAATGAGAACCCCAACAAATATCACCAAGTCATCTAAAACTCATTTCTTGATTTAAACCTTGTCCTCTTTCAAGTTCACCTAACTCAAGTGCTTCAACCATTCTAATATATTTTGCTACTTGAATAAGCTTTGACATCTTGCATGAAGTAGGAAAAAAACTTGGCAACCTAGTTAATGTATTGGAAAAGCAACTCAAGTACCCAATGGTTTTGTGCAACTATAACAAGTGCTCATTGGAGCTTATGTGCAAAACAGTGAATATAATATGCAGACTTACATGTACAATTGCAAGAAATTGTTCGAAGATTTGACCTTTTTCAATAACAAATCATAAGACAACAGCCATTTGCTTGAGTGTTGTTAGATGTGTGCGCATCAGGGCATGATGTGCACACATCACCATGCACCACATGTAAAAACACTTCCAAAAGTTGAGTTGAGGTGCATTTGACCAGATGTGCATGCACCATCATGACAAACATATAGTGTGTGATGTGTGTATATCAGGTGAGCTGTGAAAAATAGACTACCGACACTTAAAAACTCTAGGAGATGTCTCAACCCTTTTCGCCTCCATATTGAAACAGATTTAACTTGCAAAAGGAAACACTTTTTAATTTCATGTAGAAACAAATGTGAACTGGCAAATGGGTTCTACATTCTCTATCCGTTTGGCGATGGCATTAACATGCCCTCACACTTTGGCAGTCACTGCATGACCTTTGGTGAAGGTTTGATCCAATTTATGTGAATACTTCTGTGTACCATTCATATATTCTCTCTTCCTCTCTTTTGGTTGAATAGTTGATATTTGTTGACAAGAATTACATATTGATCAGTAGTCATTTTTACTGGTTCTCTAAGAAGTTACATGTGTTCCGGTTCATATGCATTGTATTAGACATCTAAATTTGATATTATGTTTTCTAAAATTTATTTTCAAGGACAAGACTCGTGATGGTGTTCGTTATTGGGTCCTTGTCTATAATTTTGTATATGTTCGACACTTTTATTTCTCATTTTACAAGTTTTATGAATTGAAAGTCAACCGTCAAGACTTTCTTTCTTTTGTCAAGCATAAGAGCTGACAAGCAAAAAAAAAAAACTGGATATTTGATTTTTGAATTTTCATAAAATCCTATTGTACTTTGAAGAAATATGTTCTCTTATCTTTGTTTTTAGGTTTTTTCAAGTTGGAGACTATACCTCTACAATTACTTTTAATGTATAGAAAAATATATATAATAAGTTTTAAGATAATTTAGTTTTCTAAATCATTTTTACTTTTTACTTTTTTATTTTTTAATGAATTTATATATTTTAAAATTTTGAACCTGATGCTTACACATCCCATCACCATATTGCGCTTTGCATCTCTTCGTATGCTCAACGCATTGATTTGCACCAACACACTTAATAACATTGATTTGGTCTTTAGTTGATGCATCTCAAGATTCATCAAGGAAAAGAGAAAAAAAAGTGTCTCCAGGTTCCTTAATGATAGCGTTTGTTGTTTGCATAGCACAAACTCTGACAACATCATTATGTATGTCGGGAGTTGTCAACTAATTATATTTTGAAGCACTTTTTAATACAACTTGATCTACATCACTGTTCAACTTTGTAGAAAACTTCAAAAACTCAACAAAAAAGTCCTCTATTATAAGAGTCTTCACATTCATCATGTCCTTGGAATGCCAATCATTGTCATACTAAAAGCCTAGTCACATTAACAATTACCTAAAGACAAGTCTTATATGAACTTTCTTGTTGTTCACTCAACTTTTGAAGTAGAGCATTGGTATGTGCTTTTTGTTGCATCAGATTTTCACATTTGATTCGTGCTACATTATGATGTATGTTGGGCCTCCAACATGTATATCAAATCTTTTCTTCTCTTTCCAATTATCAAATCCTTCAGTAGCAATTGTCTCTGTATTGAACCTATCCATATGTGTTGGCCTGAAAAGAGAACAATATTGGCAATATGCTTTATATTACTTGGACTGTACTCCAACTAAACATTGTATTCAATATACCAAGTTAGATTGAACTTTTGCTTTTGGTGATTTGGTTGGAAGTTACAATTGTGAGGTTGGCAGGGCTCTCTCAAAAGATATGATATACAAACACTTTTTCAAATCTTGGATGATAGCTAAATATAGAAGCATGAAGAGCAAGGTCTGTTGACAATTTTGCTTCATCATCCTTTTACACATGTTTCATTTCTCTTTTCTTCTTCTTCTTTGTTTTTTTATTGCTCGATTTTTTTCTTCTTTTTTCTTACTATTGAATTGACCTTCTAGAGAAATCTCCAAAATTCAATTTGGGACCCATCGGCTCATCAGCTTTGATTTGAAACTTGTCGCAAGCATTAGTTCTTTCGTTTTCTCAAATTATGGGGGTGGATGTACAATCACATGTGACATCAAACACGTTTCCCCTCTTGGTTGCTTTTGAGACTCACATGATATCATGACGTTCGGGGTCCTGCAAGTAGCCAGCAACAATTCATTCTTTTGTGTATTAATAGACTACTAAGCTCATCACATCTATATATGGAAGACACCATAAAGGAGGCTTGGAGCAATTTCAGCCAATTTATTATGGTACTCATAAGCAATAGCCATATTTTCCATCTTTCTCACGGGCTTTGGAACATCCTTCTTCTTCTTCATTAGTGTGGGCAGATTATCCCAACCCTAGGAACGAGGGCAACACATGTGGAGCACATGTGGAAGGGTACATTGTAAATCTCCCTTCTGCCTTGTTTGGATGGAGGGAAAGGGAAGGAAAGAGCAATCAGTATTGCATTTGGTTGACTAATTAAAGAGGAAAAAAAAGGAAAGGAATGTTAACTATGCTCCAATGTAAATCCAATCCCTCCAAAATTAAAGAGATTGGAAATGAAAGGAAAAACTTATCATTTTCTACTGTGTATGTCATTTCCTTCTTTAATGTGCATACAGGGGGAATGTTTTTCATCATCACAGTGTTTTCACGTAAATCTACTACAGTGCCGTCTTTGGTCTAGAGGGCAGAACTGTGTCATTAATAGACCTGGGCATCGGGCCGGGCCGGGCCGGCCCGGCCCGTTTATTCATTGTCGTTAACGGCCCGTATCTAAATCGAGTCAGCCCGCTACCCGGCCCAACTATTAACGGGACGGGTCGGGTATCGGGTCGGGCCTGGTTAACCTCGTCCAAGGCCCGACCCGGCCCGTTTTGTTATCTGCCGGGCCGGGCCGGGCCAGGCCACGATACCACGGCGGTGGAGGAGGCGGATGATGGGTGCAAACAGCATCCGCAGGTGGTCAGGAGGCGGAATCCATTGGCGTGTGGGAGGTTGCAGAAGCTGCTGCTGATGGAGAAAATGATTATAGGGAAGAGGAGGAGGAGGAGGATGCGACTGATGACACTGGAACTGGGGGAGGCTCCAAGGTCCCTGAGGCGGTGGAGGAGGACGATGCTTCTCCATGGTGCCTTTGCGTCTGATGATGGAGGCTGCTGCCATCCATTGGCTTTTCCACCGCCCATAATGTTGAAATGAATCTCTCTCTCACGATGGGGATGGATTGGGCAGAAGACGTTTGGCTTATGATGGGGATGAATTGGGGAGAAGGGAAAGGAGAACCGCCGGATGGGGTTTGGGGCTACCTACTGCGACGAAGAGTCCCCCAATGGAAAGGAGAACCGTCGGTGGTGGGCCGGAATTGGACTGTGATGAACCAGCAGTGCGCGACGGTGATGGTGCAGACCAGCAGTGCGACGGTGGTGATGAAGACGATGGTGGATTGCAAGGTGCAGACCAGTGCAGGCAGCTTTGTCCCTTTCAAATGAAAAGGGAAAGCCTCGAGTTATTTCGACCTAATGGTAAGGTCGAAATGTCTATCGAGCCCCAACTTCTAACCGGGACCCGGCCCGTTTTAATGTCGGGCCGGGCCGGGTGCAACGGGCGAGAGCCCGACTAGCACAAAGCGCTACCCGGACCCTGGCCCATTCCGGGCCGGGTACCCACCGGCGACCCGGCCCGGGCCCAGGCCTAGTCATTAACAATGGGGCAAGGAGAAGGGTAGGGCCCCTCCCTCTACCAACGGCGATAAAGGAGGCCCTGACCCTCCCACCGTGGAAGGGTCAGGGCCTCCCCTATCGACATTCATAGAGGGAAGGCCCTTCCCTATGCTTTCATTGTTGGTAGAGTGAAGGGCCCAACCCTTCCCCCTACTTGGCTTTTTGCAGGTTGGGTTGCCGAACCATTTGGCGTGAAGAAGCCCGACGCGATGGCTCTTCTCCCTCGCCTTTCCCTGCTCTCCCTCGTCTTTCTCTTGGTGGTCTCTCATGCCAACGCAAACAAGAAGAAGAAAACGGAGGTGGTGCAAAGCAGCGACGAGGATGGCGGCGGCGGTGCTAGTAAGCCTCTGATTTCTCTTCGCCTCTTCCTCCTTCCTCGCCCTTCTTCTCCTCCTCCCCCTTGCGTAGACTTTTCCCTCGCCATCAGCACCCTCTCTCTGGTCGTCTCCCTCTTTTCTCTCGTGCTCCTCACTTGCACCTCCCTCTACGGCCTCTCTTACTCCCTCTGTCCGTTTCTCCCCAACTGTCTGAACCCTCTCTACTTGCCCTCTCTTCTCTCACTGCATTTCCTCCCATACCGCCAGCCTCCTCCCACTTACAGCTCTCGTGCTCTCTCTCTCAGCCCAGCTTCTCTCACCCTCGTTGTTCCCTGCCTCCCCCAACAGAATCAATCCCTTAGCCGAACTCCTCCTCTTGAGCATAGTTTTACTTTTCTCACTAGTTGTGGCTGTTGGATTGGAATTGTAGTTTGGGGTTGCATCTTTCTCTTCATAGCAGCGAATAGAAGGCGTAGTGGTGGCGGCATTGCATGATTTTAGCCGCTTGGAGACACTTGGACTCGTGAGGTGGCTGTCGGAAGGATTGCAGCAGTCTGGACTCTTGAATTGGGGTGAGCAAGACGTAATTGAGCCTATTTTATTGTAGATTTTCCTTTGAAACACGTATAATTATTGTTTGAGCATGCTAGAAGGTAGAATTGAGGATTTGGGATGCTTGTTAGCGACTTTGTTTTTTGGGAAAAGTGTAGGATTATGTTAGAGAAGCATTGATTCATGTCTATAATGATCAATTAAGTATGATGAGTTAATTTTTGAAGCAGTAAGGAAACATGGTAGAGTTTTGATGTGGGTGAGAAGATTTAAAATCGTCTTAGTGAGCATGTGGCACATGCTTTTGTGAACGGGTGTATCTTGGAGTGATTTGGGGAATGTATACGTAAGTTGGATGTGACTATGGGGTTGACGCCTCGATTAAAGAAGGCAATGAGAATTGGGTTGTGATGGATTGATCGAAACAGTAATTTTGACGTTTGGTGGCAACGTCAAGAGGTTAGGAGGAAGCCTATTGGAGGCCTTGTAGGTTGACACTACCCGTCGACACCTTCTTGAGGCAATGACATGTGCCTCAATGATTTTGTTTCATATTTGTATGGTTTGTGTAGCTAGCTAGTATAAATCTTATCTTTGCTTATATCTGCAGGTACACCAGGCACATCCCGTCGACCTTGAGCAACCAGATTCGAAGCTCGAGGCATTTTGAAGAGTTTTGTGAGCGCGCTACAGGTACGGCAGCATTCCAGGCAAATCTCTGCCTGGGTAAATGTGTGAATGTGTGTTCCTAGGATTGTGATGTAATAGATGGGTTGTTTTGTGAACGATTGTGTGTATGCATGCAAAAGGTTTGATACATGATATGATTTGTTTTGAAATGCTATTAGAAACATGTTTTGAAAGTGTTACGCATTTGCATATGCATGCTAGAATTGATAACTGTTTAGGACAGATGAGGTGGTGTATCGAGTCGAGTGTCTCCTCGACCCCAATTGTACACTAGAAAGCATCCTACAATGATAACTGCATAGGACAACTACGAGCCAATCACAGATCGAGACTACTCTCTGGTTTGGCTAAGGTTTTCAAAGATGTGATTGAAATGATAATTGATGTGAATGTTGTGTTTTGTTGCATGCATATTGTCATGGGCAATGATGCACATGACTGAATTGGAGGGTAGTTATACTCAAATTGCTATGACGACTAGCTAAGAAAGTAAATTATATGTGTAGCTCTCGTGTGGAGGCATTTGGAGGTATGGGTGCACTCGAGGAGTGAACCAACCTTCTGAGCTAGCTGGTCATTTTGTGATTATGTTTCCATAATGTTAACTAAGAATGAATAAGAGATGGGAGGCCAGTGGGATGTGGCCATGTGTTTGGGAGACGTCCCGCTTTTGCCACTGGTCTCGCCTGTTCGGAGCGCAGGCAGTGCAAGACCCTAGGATACTTTTGTGTATTGTGCTTGGAGCGTTGGGCTCCCGCCTTCCCAACCTGAGTGTATTAGGGAAGACTAAGTATCTCTCTTTGGAATTCACACATCCATGGATGAGTGCTCTACCACTGCAGCAGGTGAAATGGATCCATACTGTTCTGGGCCACCACGGGGGTTGTCTCTCGGCTGTAGGCCGCCCGCGGTGTGCACGTGTCTGTGTTTGCACCCACAGGAATTGTCAATTCACTAAAGTTAATGAAATGAAATGTATATGATTGATTTGCATGAGAATGTTATGAATGAAATGATATGTTTGTTTGTGCCTTACATGTGAGTTGAAAACGTGTTACTGTGGCCATTGAGTGACTTTTACATGTCGTGGCCTATGTTAGGGGTCTTCTTGGCAAATGATGTGGCTATGCCCTGACATGACATGTTGACAGATTGTTTTTATTATTGTTCTCATATTTGAGCCCTACCTAAGAGGGTTTGGAATTTTCCTGGGTTGTTGCCATACTGTGAAGGTTAAGCATTCTGTTGTTTCATTTTTCAGGTTTTGGTGGACCAGGGGCAACAGGTCGAGCAGATGGTTTCATTCACATCATACTGGGGAGGTTTTAGGTCTTTTGTAGTGCCGGTGCGTCTTATTTTGACTGTATTGTGTCTTGTTTTTGTTAGACATCAATTATATGTTTTGGGATATTTTTGTCATACACTTAAATGTGATTTTGTATGAATCAAAGTTATATGAATGAAAGTTCGCCTCATTATTTTTAATGGCATAGCTCCCTCTTTTGAATTGTTGTGTTGTCACACTTCAACGCTTTAGGTTAAAAAAAAATGTTTGAGGGTAAAAAATGTTGGGGTGTGACCGACATAAAGAAGGGGGAAGGGTTAAACCCTTCCCTCTTTCGACATCGATAGGGGAGAGCATGACCTTCCCACTGTTGTTAGTGGGAGGGTCATGCTCCCCAAAAAGTGGATGACAATACTTATTACGAACTATGAGAAGTTAGTAAATTTATTTAGTAATGATAGTGCAACAGAAGAAGGATTGATGACAATGAAAGAAAAGTACAACTAAATGACTTAAGCGTATGAAAATACTAGCGATACAATCCAGCTTATAAATATTTTATCAAAATCAAGCAACATTAGAACTATTTATCAACCCAGGAGACAAGTATAAAGTTCAAGTTGAACCAAGTACAAGTTTAGTACCAAAACATAAAAGGAGGAGAGCTGCAAATGAAGTTGATTTAAGAAAGACTAAATCATGAAAGATGAGTTGCTAATGTAATTAAAAAAAAACAATGTCATTTACTAAATAATGAAAGATGCTTTTGATAGAGTTGCTAATGTAATTGAAAAAAACGATGTCATGCAAAAGAAGACATCTTTCTAACATTTGAAGTCATTGGTTTTGAAGAAGAGTTACAAACTGAAACATATCTTCATCTTGATGAAAAAAGATGAACCATAGTGTTTTACTTGGGATGCTTAGTAAAGTTGGAATTATCTAAGTCATAAATATCATTTTTTATTTTTCATGTGATTTTTTTGTCATTAGACAATTATTACTTGTACTGACATTTTGTTTGATTGTTTTAATTTTTTATGAGATTTTCTACTATAAGAATAAATGTCGAGTGTATGTGTGGTTCTTCTTTTACTGAATCAGGTAATGTAATCAAATTAAAAATATTTTTATTTCGATAATAAGTTCTTGAAAGTTAAGGTATAAATTTTAATTTTTTTATATAGTTTAAACCAATATGATTTGAGCTATTCCTTTCATTTCCATTCAAACATGGCTTTACGATATGTCTTTCATTTCATTTCTTCCATTTATTTTCTCCTCATATCCCTTTTCTTTCATTTTCCTTTCTTTTCTTTACGTTTCCATTATTTTCCTTTCTTTTCTTTACGTTTCCATTACCCCCTTTATGGAAAGGGGGTAATGGAATATAGTAGAAAATCTCATAAAAAATTAAAACAATCAAACAAAATGTCAGTACAAGTAATAATTGTCTAATGACAAAAAAATCACATGAAAAATAAAAAATGATATTTATGACTTAGATAATTCCAACTTTACTAAGCATCCCAAGTAAAACACTATGGTTCATCTTTTTTCATCAAGATGAAGATATGGAGGAGAGCTGCAAATGAAGTTGATTTAAGAAAGACTAAATCATGAAAGATGAGTTGCTAATGTAATTAAAAAAAAACAATGTCATTTACTAAATAATGAAAGATGCTTTTGATAGAGTTGCTAATGTAATTGAAAAAAACGATGTCATGCAAAAGAAGACATCTTTCTAACATTTGAAGTCATTGGTTTTGAAGAAGAGTTACAAACTGAAACATATCTTCATCTTGATGAAAAAAGATGAACCATAGTGTTTTACTTGGGATGCTTAGTAAAGTTGGAATTATCTAAGTCATAAATATCATTTTTTATTTTTCATGTGATTTTTTTGTCATTAGACAATTATTACTTGTACTGACATTTTGTTTGATTGTTTTAATTTTTTATGAGATTTTCTACTATAAGAATAAATGTCGAGTGTATGTGTGGTTCTTCTTTTACTGAATCAGGTAATGTAATCAAATTAAAAATATTTTTATTTCGATAATAAGTTCTTGAAAGTTAAGGTATAAATTTTAATTTTTTTATATAGTTTAAACCAATATGATTTGAGCTATTCCTTTCATTTCCATTCAAACATGGCTTTACGATATGTCTTTCATTTCATTTCTTCCATTTATTTTCTCCTCATATCCCTTTTCTTTCATTTTCCTTTCTTTTCTTTATGTTTCCATTACCCCCTTTCCTTGCCTGTCCCTCCATCGTTCCTTCCCGCCACCTACAAAATACATCCCTCCATCCAAAACAAAGCCTTCGTTCCCGCCACCTACAACACACACCCTACAACCCCGGGCGCACATATTCCCTCCCTCTGTGTATTTTCCTCTCCGTCGCATGCTCATGGTTTTCCCTCGAAAGGACGCACCATCTGACGCGAAGCCCAGGCAGGGCGGTTCCATCCGTCCTCCCTCCTCGGCGGCAGGAGAAGATGGCGGGAGGCGTATCGACGGCGATGATAGCAGCGGCACGATGGTCGCTTTGTTGGCGGACGCTGGCTGCACCCTTTGCACGTCCTTGTCCTCGCCCTTCCCCTTCATCCTTCCCGACGTCAACGCGTTCCAACGTCGCCTCGAAAAACTCCTTTCCTCCTCCTCCTCCTCTCAACCTCCCAACAATGTCCTTTCTGCTTTCTTGTCCGGTTTCTCTTCCTACATCCAAAACCCTCTCAATTTTAAAAGGTATTTGCTCATGTCGAAACGCTTCCTCTTCCATTGCATATCTCCACGTAAATAGCAACATATTGCAGTTCCTCTAACTTCTTCACGTGTCATTCTCAAGGGCCCTTAGGGTCTCAGCTTCTTGCGGCAACAGCCTTGTTCGGATCCTTCTCCTCGTCCCCCCGCTGCAACTACCTCTCCAAAACCTGCTTCTTGGGAAGATGCCGGAGTTTTTTGTCTCCGACTGCGAAGCATTGACGGATGATGTGGCGAGGCTCATTGTGGACCAATTTCGTTGGCTTGATTTCCTGGTAGACCCGCGGGCGTTTTCCGACAAGCTCTTGCAAGTTCTTTCCATTTGCCCATATTCACTCAAGAAGGACATCATCGGGTCATTGCCAGAGATCCTCGGGGACCAGAATCATGAAGAGGTGATCTCCACGCTTGAACGGATGTTGCTCGAGGACTCAGAACTCCTTGTCCCTGTGCTGGAATCCTTTTCAAACCTGAATCTTGACAGTCAATTGCAGGAACAGGTCCTGCCAACCATACAGAATCCCTTTCCTGTTCTTCTCCTAGCGTTTATCATGAGAAATATTTTTAGTCTATTTATAGTTGATTGCATTTCTGACGAAACAAGGGCGCACTCTGTCCTTTTCTTTTTTATGTCTTGTTTGAAGGTGGTCACAATTGCCCTCTCATGCATCAGGACAGTGAGCGCCGACCATCTGCCGCATCTGTTGCGGTTCTTACTTCTTTCTGCAACACCAGCGAACGCAAAAAGGATAATCTCGCACGTCCGCAAACACGTAATATTCGGAGGGACAATCGATTGTCGCGCTTGTAAGAACAAGAAGCTGACGGGAAAGTCTGCTGCGGTTAATGCGGAGGCCTTAGTTTACGAGGCTTTGCGTTCAAGCCTTCGATTTAGGAACGTAAGATCCTCACGCTTGTTTGGTTCTTTGTCTGCTTGTCTATTTGTTGGTTGTCCTTTGGACTCCATCCTGCAGGTTCTCTTGAACACTCCCTCCTATATTTCGTATTTTGCTGCTCTTCCTTTTTTTTTCTCATCCATACGTGGCAGGTTATTTGTGAGACCATCTTGAAAGAGCTCAAGTGCATTGACAAGGCACATGACTATAAGGCCCTTGATGTGTGGCTGCTGATTCTGATATTCTCAAACCGGGGCTCTCAAAGCAAAGCAAAAAAGGTTATGAAAAAGAAAATTGTTGATGGTTTGCTGCGCGAGACATTGTTTGGCCAGTGCATTTATGGGAACAGGCATTTGGTTCAGGTCAATCTTGTAACTTGCGTCGGTAGCATTCATGTTCTAACAGATTTCCAGAAGTTGCTCCACTGACCTTTCTATGTTTTCATTTTTCATCTCATAATCAGGATTGTTTCTCCTCTTTTGTTTCAATTGGAGAGTTCCTCCTTGCATGTAAAGAACAAAATGCAAGAGAATTTGGTGTCTATATTTACATTACCTTGTTTGAAGAGTTTCTCGACCGATTTTCCCGAGACCAAGTATGGTTTGCTTCACTTGCAGCTTCTTTTCATTTCAGCGGTGCAGAAGAAAAAACTTCAGCTTTAAGATACTTGAATTTGTTCGCCTATCTGTTTGGTTTGTTGTGAGCTTCAATTTTCAAATTCTTATAAAAAAATTAACTGCCTTGACATGTATGCATTTTCTTGCAGATTCTTGGTTCACTTATTATGCACATTGGCTCTGGTCTAAGTTTTGAAGTGAACTCTGCTCTGGAGACCTTGGTCTTGCTTTCATCCAAATACTCACAAGAGCTCATTTCAAATTGCTCACAAATATATGGTTTGTATCTAAAAGTTATCCTCATTGCTAATTTCAGCTGTTTGGTTATATGAAGCTAACCAATACCCTTTAATGGATTACCGCAACCTCTACTTTACAGGTATTCTGGACTATCTAGAGGGATTTAATGAAGACAATCTACATAAGGTTTCTTGTTCTATATCTTCCATCTGCATCCAGAGGCTCTTTTCTTGCTTAATGTACTTTTCCATTTCAGTAATAAATTTTAAAACTAAGGAAACTAAATAAATGAAAAAGGAATGGGTGGAGAGAGCCCATTTCAAGTAAATGAAATTGAAAAAGGAGTGAGAGTAGTTGGAAATTGCCATGACACACATGTTAAAGAGAGGTGTAACTATATGTAGAAATTTTAGGGCCTTATTCAATTACAGGATTATGAAACCCCATCCAGTTGGATATAGGTTAGAGTCTGGTCAAGTAAGCTAAATTTTAGTTCATTCTGTTCCTTCATGTGCAATGTGTTAATTAATGACTTGCAACTAAATTTTAGTTCATTTATTATATCTAATTCATGTCATTAGCTCATTTGGAGATACTATGTTGCTAGGCTATCTGGTGGTAGTGAATGACTTCACAGAGGGTGTACTGAATGCCCCTTACTGCAATCTAAAGAAAGAGTCTTTCACCATCATGTTCGTTATGACCTAAGCTCCCAATTATATGCTCATTCTAGTAGAATAAATGTACTGCAAATAAACAACTTGTAAATCAATTGAGAGTTTGAGATAGTTCGCATACACCAGCCTGAAATGGAGAATTGTTGAAATACCAACTATTACTTTCTAGTTTCTATTCTTCTCCTTTTGCTTGCATATCATACACATATAAGTATTTCTAGGAGAAATTTCTCTGATAATATCAAACATACCTTGAATTTGGAAGTAGGAGCAATTTCCCTCTTCCACCGCCTACTAGGGGAGCTTTCTCTAGAAATCCTTCCCCACCAAAACAGGAAGTGCAATCAAAACCTCCCTATGTTGATGCAACTAGTTTGAAAAGCTTTATAAAGCATAGTGAGTAAACGCTGACAGCAGGGCTAGGCTTATGTATACGTATGTTATCTAAATGTGTACGTTTTTGGTTCTTTTCTTTGACATGTTTTTGTTTGTGTACAAGATATGCACACAAGAAATACCAGCCTTATTATATTAGGGGCAGACAAATTACAAAGGAAGTAAAAAGTCAGGATATGGAAAAATGCACACATGATAACAGACAGATTTCCATCTAAATAGAGAAGTAGAGCCACTTCAGAATTAAAATGCACACAGAAGCATAGTTGGCAAACCTGTGGATCAGCTAACCGCTGATTGCCGGTCAGTTAGTTGCCTCAAGAACTTGTCTGTGTTAAGTCAAAACTTTTAATTTTGTATTTTGAAGAGAAAAAGAGAGATGGAGTCCCGAAGTATGCAAAAGTATAGACAGCGAGAGCAAACTGGGTACAACCACTGACAGGCCATTGGTGGAAGCCAGCATTGGTGCAGGGACATGTGGTGGGAGAATGGCATGTGGATGGAGAATATGGTTCATAAAACCTTGAAGGCTTAGAGTGTAGATGCCAGATTCTAAAGACGACCCTGTTTTAACTAGGAATCATGTCAAAAACTGATTCAAGTCACTTGTAAATCAGTATCTTAGTTGTTGAAATCAGGTTGAAAGAAGAGAGCAAAATCAGTCTTCATTAGAAAGCCCTAATTACTTTTTGTAGTGATTAGGGGCGGCAAAGGGAATTACAATTCACTAAGAAACATTAAAATAATTACTACCACATGATTTATAAATATTTTATAAAAACCACCTAACAGCTATCATTATTTCTCAACACAACCCCCAAGCTAGAGCATATATGTCAATTAAGCTCAGCTTGTTACAACATTCTGAAAAAACAGAAATAAGAAGAGGTTTGGCAAATACGTTTGCAACTGGATTGTTAGCGATGCATGTCACAACTTTATTATCACATAACATATTCATGGCAAAGATACTTGAATTCATAGACATGCATGCATTGATTTCATCCACATCATCTCGGTGGCAGTTTGTGCCATAGCTCTATATTCAGATTCTGCATTTAACCTAGCTACTAATTTATGTTTTTTACTCTTCTTCGGTAACAAGTTTTGATGTAATCTAACTTGCAAATAGACAACATATGCTAGGACGATGGAAACTTCTAAACTAACTTACTTACACAAGAAGACAACAAAGGGAATACAACACAAGAAGACAACAAAGGGAATACAACAAAGAGCATACACGAGAGGCACCTCCTCTCGTGTATGCTCTGGGTCCACAGGTGATCCCACGGTTGAAGGCTCATGAACTGCACCGATGCCCGAATGTGGAACCTGAGGCAAGGAACTGGACCCAGGAAAGTGACGAGTCTGGTCCTGCCCTGCATCAAGTTTCCTCCAACAAAAGCACAAAAACCTGTGGTTGACTTTCCATCATCAATGGATCCTGCATAGTCAACATCAGTAAAAACATTAATGTCAAGGGAGGAACCTTTTATAAATAGCCCTTTTCAGGAGAAGATTTTAAATATTTGAGGCTTGAGCACCACCATAGCAGTCTCCCATTGCACGTTTTGCGGTTTGTCTATAAACTGATTCAACTTCCCAATCACTAGAGATATATCAGGTCTTGTGACAATAGGATATAAGAGTTTACCTATCAAAGAACAATATGTTTTACTATCTAGATGCTCTGAATGTTCATCATGTTGGTGAAATCTAGGATTCATCGAAATAAATACAGGTTTTGCCTAAGAGTCCTGTCTCCTGTAAAAGGTCCATGACATACTTCCTTTGAGATAATACAATGCCTTCTTTATTTTTTGCAACTTCTATTCCTAAGAAATATTTGACAGAACCAAAATCTTTTGACACAAAATTCTGTTGTAAATATTTCTTGGTTTCCTGGATATCAATTTCACTGTCGCCTGTTAGACTTTTAGACTTTTCAAGTTGAAAAATTTAAACTCATGTTCTGAATCGAAAACTGTATGTGTGTGCGTGTGTGTGTATCTAAAGGATCTGTTTCATGGAACCACACATTGTATTAGAGACTTCTTATATTGAGGTAGGTTCCTAGAAATGCTTTAATGTTGCATGAGGAAAATAAACTTGTTATGGATGTAAGACTATACGTGCTTTACGGTGACAAATATTGCTAAGTATGTATGTCAGGTCAAAGTAGAAACACTTGTACAGTTGAAGATAAATGAAATAATGATTGATCCAAAATTGATTCGGAGCTTGGTTTGTCCCAATCCTCATACAGATGGAACTTAAAAGAACAGTTTTTCATTTTTGTGAACAATATCCTTCAATTAGCATATGAAAAGATTGATGAGTTTTATATCTATTCTAATCCTTATTGCTGTACATGGAAATTTGAATGCGCGTTTCATGCATATGAGAGAGAGAGAGAGAGAGAGAGAGAGAGAGAGAGAGAGAGAGAGAGAGAGAGAGAGATTTGACCATTTATTTTGTGCAGGTTTATGAACTCTTCAGTCATTTAGCATTGTCAGTTAGGTCAAATGCCATCTCCGATACATCTGGTATTGCAAATGAACTTTTGATGATTATTCGCAAACAGGTGCTAAAAGTTACCAGGATTCAAACTGAATTTCTACTTCAATTTGTTTACATATCGTAAACCTAAATCAGTGAAAATATCATATGTTCTCTTTATCAATGTAGTGGCACTGTCCTTTAATGGCCTATGACCTTTTCTCTTTCCTTTACTTTGAGCAGGTTAGCAATCCAGATTGGCATTACAAAAGAATGGGTATAATTGGCACACTAAAAGTAGTTTCTCTGTTGGGTGATAGTAATGCTTCTACATGCATGTCCACTTCTGTGGTTAGTTGCTATCGAGGTCATATTTTGTTCTTCCTTGTATGGATAATAAAATTTCCAATTTCTGCTGATGCTGGTAATATTTCTTGAATATTTATCCTTGATTAACTGAATCCAGGTCCTGATCACAAGTGGGAACATACTTTGTCTTAGTGTTTGTTTTATCTAACAGGCATATGGAAATGTTGAAAATGGTTCCCACCTTCTTCCATTAGAACGTTTGAGAGGAGTGAATGACATTGGTGTATTTTTCTTTTGCCATAGATGATGATTGAAATTGCTTTCCGTCCTTCATGTCTTATTATCTGTCTACATTTTGAGCCTGTTCAACATCTCCTAAGCTATCACAAATTAGAATGCATATGATTAAGCATTGTAGTCACAAAAACAATACAATGTATGGACAGAATATATATGATGAAGTACTCAATGAGAAGTAGTTTTCTTGGTTGGGTTGTCACGAGCTCACTTTCTTTGGCCTGTGCGGCCCCACAATCGCCTGCTGTAAGCCTAAAGGGGCAAAAGAGTGTGCATATAACTTGAAAACAATGAGCGCATTCAAAAATCAAAGATTGCAAGGAAATGGAGGAATGCTTTTGCCATGGGCATGGATCACATTCATCACAAGAGCAATGTAAGTAAGGAGGTTTGCAAAAAAATTCAACTTTACTCACATCACATAGGATGGCCGAGGCCATTTACAAGGATTCAAATGTTGACCACCCAAAACACAAAATCCCTAACATGCACTGGGGCCGGTGGGAGCATGCTCTGTTACAAGTAAAAAAAAGCATAAACCAAATACATTATAAGCAAAAAGGAAAGTAAGCAAAACAAACTCATAAACAGGGGAATAGACTCCCCCTTCAATGCGTCGTCCTGGGCGCTAATTGTTGCATGATAGGCCAAGACTTCCTCCAGGTGTCACTGCGTCATCCAAAAGGTGTACTCCCACGTCTGTTGCTCCTCGCCTGCCCACTTCACAAAGTACTTCTTTGGCTCTCCAAGATAGTTGATTTTGTGTCGAAGAATGTACTCTATTTGTTAGTCCACCGCTCGCTTGGTTGATGGTGCTCTCTGTAAGATTGGCTTCCACTGTGGTGTGCTCCTCTTCGGGTCATCACCATCAGCATGGATAGACTTCAGGTTGCAGATATGGAACATCAAATGTACTTTGAAGTCTGGTGGCAGATCTAGCTTGTACACCAGCTTCTCGATCCTCTTGACTACCAAGAAGGGTCCTTCATACAAAAGTATGAAGGCACAGTGTCGCCTACAAAAAATTCTTGTATGGTTTGGGTACAACTTCACGAGGACCTGGTCTCCGATTCTGAATTCCGCAGGTTGTCGCTTCTTGTAGGCTCACTTCTTCATCTTCTTGATAGCTTTGTGCAAGAATGCTTTAGCTAACTTTGTTTGTTCCTGCTAGTCTCTAACAAACTAGTAGGCGAAGGTTGGTCCTACCTTCTATTGGGTAGCAAGGGTGTGAGGCATCAACGACTGCTACCCAGTGGCTATCTGGAATGGAGTATGCTTTGCTCTTCTGCAAGTTGTAGCAGAATTGAACTAAGTCCAACAATTTTGCCTAATTTTTCTCATTTGCACTTATAAAATGCCTTAAGCCCTTAAGTATTGTTCCAACAATGCGTTGATGCGTTTGGTTTGGTCGTCTGTTTGTGGATGGAAGTTTGTTGAAAACAACAAGTCTGAGTCCAACAATCGAAACACTTCACGCCAGAACTTGCCTGCTCAGTCACACGTGTTGTGTTTTTGGTAACGCACCTGCGTCGACGCGGCGCGGGTGCGACCATGATTTGCACCCATGCATAGTCAAGGTGAATCGGGTGCGGTCAGTCACACCCGACTATTTTCATCAAATCTGGACGTGCACTTGACTCACGTCAAACGCGAGTCAGCCTATCAGGTGAGGTCAAACCATGTCATGGACATTTTGGTTCATTTTTTGGTTTTTTTAAATTTTTATTTATGTAAAACTCGATTTAGGGCATGATCGATCGTGCCTGCTTTCTCTTTGTCCGCTGCTCTCTCTCCATCTTCTCCCTCCACCGGCGGCATGTACTCCTCTCTCTCCGTCTTCTCTCTCCATCGGCGGCATCCGCTTCGGTAGATGCACGGGCGAGCGATGGATGCTACTCTGGTAGATATGCTGTGCAAGGTGCGATGCAGAAGTGGCAGCTGCGGCAAGAAAAGGTCCCTACTCACCGATGGAACACCTTAGTTGCAGGCAGAAGAGATGGAGGCTATCAGCAACTGCAGGAACAGACGCTGCTGGAATGAAGGTGCAGCGCCTCTGCCAGTGAACGTCTAAGGCACGAAGAGGGGGATGCCAATGCCGGAACCACAGATGAAGGCCGACAACCTGCCAGAACCATAGGCAGATCACTTGCATCTATCTCTCATTCTGTCACTCATAGGAGAAAGGGGGATTGATGCAGAGGTGATCTCTCTAAAACTGTAATTTCATTAAGCTGGAAAAGATGCATTACACGGAGGCTAATTAGCCTTTAAATAAACTGCACCCAAATCTGCTAACCCTAAGGGCGGATTCAAAGGAATTCAAAATTCCTTAAGATGTGGTAAATCTCCTATTATCTTGCTGCACCAGGATCAAGGGACAACACCTTCTGTGCAAATCTGGTGGCCTTCCTTTTTGAGTGGCAGTCCATTCAAATTTCAGCTTGAAACCATTCTCACCCAGGCCTTGCGCTAAATGCAGAAGTTGCTGAGTTGTGTTCTTTCTAATTCGGACTTCCTGATTTGGTGCGTGATTGCTGTGGAATACCTACCATTCCTGGAGGATGCAATGTGCTGGTTCATCTCCTGCCATTTCAATTGGCTGAACAACTGGTGCATTTGGAGAAGGACCTGCTGAGCGATGCTCTGGTGTAATGGTTGGCTTGTCATAGGAGGATTGCCAAGAAGGATCAGGCTATTGCCACTGAAACGGACAAGGGCCCAAGCGCTTCTCGCACTCCTTCCATCGTCAAAGGGATGATGTCCTTCAGAAAAAGGAGGAGTGAGAGAGGGAGAGGAGAGGTGTCAGTCGGAAACGGGGAGGTTAACTGGAAAGGAAAATGAAGAAAGTGAAGAGAAAAAAGAAAAAAAAGAAGAAAAAGGGGTGACATGCGTGTTCTTTTTTTGGACACTTCATGTTCAAAAAATGGCATGTCCCACACGTGGGCATGTCGGTGTTGGATACGGCTGGACACCAACACTTCACCTTTTTTGAAGTGTCCATATAACATGGTTCTCAACCCCTGCCTTCACAGCCCTTGCTCAACCATCCTCTCCTCTTTTCATCCTCTCTCAATCTCCTTGTCGTCATTCCCATGCAGCTGTCTCACCTTTCCTCCACTCTACTCCTATTTTATCTATCTCTCCCTTCCTCCTTCCCTGTCTCTCTCTAGAAAAAAAAAACAGAATTTTCCACCAGATGAACAACAAGAAAAGAATGGAAAAATGAAATGTCGTTATCTTAAGACAAAAAAAAAAAAAAACAAGCAACCATGTTGGTCTCTGCATAATGATTGTGCATTTACCTAGAGAAGTGTAACAAGAAGAGAAAATAATGGGATGGGGGATCAGGATAGAAAGTCCAACTGCAGATCGGAGAAGAAGAGTAGTTATGAGAGGGATGAGCAAGGTTTCATTGTTCAAGGCGAGAGAGAAGGAGAATTGTGCTAGTGCCAAATCTGATTAGAGGGATCCATCGGGCCTGGATGGTTGGGTACGGATACCGGTTTGGGTATGGGTACGAAGCATATTAAAAAAACTCAGGTATGGGGGTACGGCCGTATTTGTGTGTGTATGTATGTATGTATGTGTGTGTGTATATATATATATCTATATAACTAGTTAATGCTTTTATTTTTTTGTATCTTGATTTGTATTTGTTTAGTTGTTTATGGTGTTGAATTAGAAGGGTTTATGTTTCTAGGTGGTTCTTTGCAATATTTAATAGTTAGGAGGTCTCTTTAAACATTCCTCTATTTTCGGTTGATGTACTTTGTAAATCTCTCTTCAACACTATTCTTTTTATCACGAGATGATAATGAAATTGTGAAAATGTTCAATGTCAGTATATATAAAATGAAAGTACTCTTGTCTCTCATTCATAATCTTCATCATATTCATTCTCATCCTCATCCTCATCTTCTTCTTCTTCTTCATCTTCACGATTTAAAAAAACTCATTTCCTCCCAACTGGAATCAGCCACCCACACACAATCCATGGTTTAATCGATTATTTCACGGTGACAATCGATGATTTAATGATGGAAATTGATGATTTCCCTCCACGGCGGCACAATCTCTAGGTTAGAAATGAAGAAGGGGCAGGTTTTTATAAAGAAAACTAGAAAAAAGGGGATTCGAGTCTCCCTTTTTTGAAATCAGCCCGTATACAGGCATGATACACCCCTATTTACGATACAGGGGGTGTATCGTATTGTATTTTGTAAATGATACCATACGACCCCGTATCGTACGATACGTACAACACTGATGGCTGTAATAAGTTGACTGAGCTAGTTGTTCATCACTTAACCCCAAATTCCCATCAAGCCTATACGACAAGCGTAGGTTGATATTTCCTAGAATCTAAATTCTGCCATTGTGAAAATTAACATGAGAAAATGTCGAGTCCTACGGTGTCTTGATAACAATGACTGATTCCTCTCCACTCCAAATTTGGAGTTTCAAGCCTATTGATCTAAGTTATTTATTTCAGTTGTCATTGGGGAAACTGTTGGGATTTTCTTTTTCTGGTGAATTTTCTATTTCTATATTCATGTATGCTGATGATGGAAGGAAAAGACTATGAAGATCACAATCCAAGAGAAATTTGTTTTCACACCTCTATCAATCATGGGGGAAAAATTGGCAAGCTGGTCTTTAATGAGAAATGAATGCAAGGTGAGCATGGTGTATGTTTCAACTTTGTATGGGGGACAGGTAAGGCAGGAAAACCGCTATAATGCACAACAAATTAAAGAGTGAAGGTGGTAAAATCAATAATGTTGGCAAAACATAGTAATATGAATTAAGAACGAGCCAGATGCTATTTTGCGTGAGAGACAGGTCAGATGTATAGGTAATTAATCTGATTTGTGAAGGAGAAGAGACAGTTGAACATAGGAATCCAAAAATTCTATTGGCTGGAAAGAGAAGGGTTTAATGCTTTTGAGAACACTTCCCTCTGTGTGTGCTTCTTTGTGCATGCTCATGCATGAATGAGCGGGTGCTACACCTGCATCCTCATCTTTTTGGCAAATGTGGCAATCATCAATCATGTGTATCTGTGCTAGCAATATGTACTGGCAGTCTGGCACTTACATTACATAGTTCTAACAGAGAAAGTTAATAACTCTCCTGTTTTTCCACGAACATGTTGACAAGGAATTATAAGTTTTCACATGTGCAACAGTCGATGGAAAATGTCAGGACAAGCGGGCCTAAGAGCATACTCTTTAGTTTCTAGAACAAGTTTTGACAATTTTAGGACCTTGTGGGCTTGGGGAACTGTCCTTCATAATTGGGTGGAATATCCCACAGTTATTAATACCTTGACTTAAAATAGTACTCATTGTTTGACGTGACACAAATTTTAGCCTGACCCATACTTGGTTCGTTCTTGTACTAAATATCGATATGTTTCTTGTAAGTATATGTCATTGTGAAAAATATTGTTTCCATATGCTTAGAATCCATTACATAAATTTTGCAGAAACCAAACAGTGATGAGGCTTTGGACTTGTTAAGGATTGCATTCCACTCTTGCAAAGAATCTCCTTTGCTTTCTATCCTGTTATATGATCAGTTGGCTCTCGTACTACATGGCACAAACCTTCAGCCACTTATTATGGAGTGGTGAGATATCTAGATTCTAATTAAGTTATAGTAAACTGTTGCTACTATACTTCCATGTGGTATTGCTTTGTTTATTTTACCTCAATAAGATGCTTTTCCAGCCTATGTGTATCGTTACTGTTGACTTTTCACTATAGTCAACTGCCTATACTACTTGCCATAAAGGGACACCTGTGTATTTTTTTTCATTTGAGCAGGCTCAGGTAGCTGCAATTGGATACTCTTGTAGTTCAGCAGATTTTGAGGCCCATATATTTTAGCCTGGATAGGATAATAAATTTTTGGTCTTTTAGGACTGCATTGCCATGTGATGATAGGTGTCCATTTGTTTATTTATGTATTGCGTTGCATGTGCTATTGGTTCGCTTATTTATGTTCTGATTGGCAGTCCTTGCAAAAAGAGAGTAAAAAAGCACAGGCATTTTCAATAGAGACCAATCACAAATTTCCAAGAGCCTATGTTGAAGAAACAAATCACTCATATATTGCATTTGGGTATAAAATATAAAAATGATACTATCATTATTGCACAAAATATGCATGAACTGTGAGGTCCTAATCCCTGACATACACAAATGAGATATGGAGCTGCTACTAGTTAGACTAGTTCGCTTGGCTAGAGGATTAGCTATTTGGTTAGCCTAATGTTTAGCGAGTCATGAGGGTTAGCTGTTTGATTAGCTTGTCCTGAACAATTACTAGATGAACTTCAAGAGTTAAACTGATGGGATCCTTACTTCAGCCGACCAAATCCTTGCGCCAAAGAAGAGCCTGCGCCAGGAACACTTGGAGAGATGGCTCAGCTAGACCTCATCGTAAGTGAATATACAATTTTTTTGCCTACCGGACAGCAACCCTGGCTGAATATAATCCCTGGGACGAGGTACAACAAGGGGCTAACCCTCCCACACTGCTCAATATTTACACAATACAATCTACCCAAGAGACTGTATACATGCGTTTGATACAAATTGCACTCGCCTCACTCAACAAACCACATGCACGTCAAGCATCAAACCATCATTCAAACCACACGCATGCAATCCTTAAGCGGCCAAACCACACCCTGCCCTTAGGACGACTGGTCAAGGGTTGAGAGAAGGGACTAGGCCTTCAGCTCTAGGAGCCCTCAGCGAGTCACACAGTCTCGTTGGCCACAGTCACAAACCACCCGAATCCCCGTTTTATAAGGTGGCGACTCCTCGTAGCAAGAACGTCCGAGAAGTGGTGGAACCAGCCCACACAGGCCCCAACAAGTCTTCTACCACAACAGTCTCAGTAGCTACATTCGTGGCAGATTGCACAACAGGGATTAGCTGCTATAACTCTCAGCAAAGTTCAGCAGCTCGCCCTCCGGTCAGAGAATGCAGGCATAGACGAATCCAAAGATCAACATATATCTATTCAGCACAGTAATGAATAATGAGAATCATGAGTGTTGAACATGCCACCGGAATGTCGAGTAACCCAATTCTGTAAACAGAGATTGGGGCAGCGTTGGCTGGTCAGTCGCCGATGATCGATGACTGCTCTTTGCTACACTCGGTATCAATTGAGGTGCCGCAGATTGCTTCCTCCAATTAAATCAGTTTGTCTTCAGTTTGTCACTGGAACGGGGATGTTTGCGATGCTGAATATCGTGTCGTCACTCAGTCCTTCGCCACAAAGCAAACTCAGGCAGAAACGATCATCACAGGCCTGCTGCTTGCCCGACGCCTTTAGTCTTAGTCCTCCTCGCTCACAGCATACGTCACAGATGCTATCGGATTCGCAATTCAAACACACATAGTAATATCAAACACTCAATGTTGGATTGCGTCATCATAAATCGTAGGAAAACCCAATCTTTGTGAGAATTGGGGAATCAATTGTCGGAATTGCACCGGCAGTTGCGGAGTCTTCCCACGCTTTGTTTCTGTCAACTGCTTCTTACTTCTTCGTTCGCAGGCTTCTTGCACCTCTAGACGCCTCACAGATAGTACAATAGATCACAATTCAAACAAGAAATAAACAGAGAATGCTCAGGGATTGAATGTGTCACTGGAACTACGAAAAGACCCAATCTTTTGATAGAATTGAGGAAGCCGTCGAAAATTGTCCTCACCGAAGCCACAGACGCTCCCTGGTTCACCAGCAACAGTCGATTTGCTGTTCTTCGACTCAGTCGAGCTCTGTCATTCATAAATGTCACAAAAAATGCAATCAAAGGTTAATCTTGTCCACAAATATCGCAAATCAATGAGAGTGTTGAAATGAATCACTAGATGCATAGGAAATCCCAAATCTAAAATATAATTGGAGAAGCGGATGATAATTCACCGTCGGCAGCCACAGAACAACGTTCTGGTCTCTGGCAGAGCTTTAGACATTGATCACTCCCTCCTCGCAACTCCAAAAGTCATAAACACGCTCAGGAATGATCAGTAGACGTCAAGGATTCCTCTACGGAGGTTCGAATAGCTTCTATCTTCGAACAGGATCGACGCCGCTTCGGGTCAGGACTCATTATGGAAAGGTCAGGACTCTCTGGAAAGGTCAGGATAAAAAAAGGTCAAGACTCTTCCGTTATTACCAACCCATGGAAATACGACCTCTTATCTATATGGTTCATGCCAGAAAGGTACTAAGTTGGACTAATTCGGAAATAGACTCTCGCTCGACAGCGGGTTTCGCCGGATTTGATAACGCCAACAGAATCTGCCATCGTGAACATGCGGTAACTCATCTTCGCTTCATGATTTTCGGCAGCTTCTTCGTCGTCCACAATTCTTGCTGTTGACGGATCTTGGTGGATGGGTCCGGGTCCAGACCCGATCCAATGTGTCCTAGGTTGGGCATACTTATACCATTGTAAACCCTAATCTAGAGAGTTAATGAAGTTTTAAGAGAGAGAGTGTCTGGCGGCTAGTGGGCACCGACCTCCTCACCCGTGGTTTTTTCTCCCTCTTGTTGAGGGTTTTCCACTTTACATAAGTTGTTCTTCTCGCTTTTACTAGTTCAACATGGTATCAAAGCAAAACAGTTTCTAAAATCACTGTTCAGATTTGACGAAGAACCCTCGACTCTGTTTGGTGAGTGTTTTTCTGTCCCCGTGAAGTTCTGGTGGACCCTGACGAAACTTGCTGTGCCCAATGGTGCATCTTTCACGAGCTTTGCGCGAGACTGCTGCTCGCTTTCTCTACGGTGGTGTCTCCTTCGCCCGACGTCGCCTCTGCCAGTTCCTTCGCCCGTTAACCAGCGACCACCATCGCCCACCACTCCGTGCTCCATTGCTGTCGCCGGAGGCTCCCTTTTGTTTGCCTTCGTCTGGAGGTACTCATTTGTCACGGAGGTTTCTGTTACTGCTTGACTCTGTTCAACGCCCGACGCACCTGACGCTCTGTCCGATAACAACGCCCAAGCCCAACGTCGCCCGACGGGTCCCCTCTGCGCCGTGAAGCTTCGGCGTCACCCTCTGCATCGTCCGACAACCTGATTTCGCCCTGTTTTTGCTGTCGTGTATCCGCTGCATCGCCTGCTGCTTTCATCGCCAGACCTTGGCGACGCTTGCAGTAGCTCTCTGCCGCTGCTTTCTCTGTCTATCCGCCCGCTGCCTTCTCTGTCTATCCGCCCAGTGCTCCTGCCACTCACCTGCTGCTGCGCTGGTGTCGCCTGGGTCCAGCCTGCCATCGGTTCGTCTTGCTGCCGCCGGTGACCTTTGTTGACGTCAGTGCTGTTTTTTGTTGCTGCAGCTTGGTTGTGATCATGGCAGCGTCTTCCTCTTCAACCGTCAACTCGGATCAACCTGAAATTGGGACTTATAGAACTGAGAATGTTTCGGTTCAGGTCACTACCATTCGTCTTACCAAGGAAAACTATCTTAAGTGGTTTGCCGCCATCACTATGGGTATAGCTGGTCGAGGCCGTATTGCCTATGTGAATGGGAGTAAGGGTGAACCTCCTTAAAATAGTATGGCTTGGGATACTTGGTTTCTTGAGGACAACCAAGTAAAAACTTGGATTGTTAATTCAGTATCCTCGGATATTCAATCTCTCATTCTTTGTAAGAAGACTGCGAGAGATATGTGGATTATTTTGGAACAGATGTATGGTCAAAAGAAGAGAAAAGTTTGTGTGTATCAACTAATGAAGGAGTTGTATGCTCTTCGACAAGGGGATCTCTCTGTCGCGGATTTCTACGCCGCATTAAAATCTAAATGGGAGGATCTTGACTACCATTCTGATGATACATGGAGTTGTCCTCAAGACCAGATGCATTATATGGCCAAGGAGTGGGAGAATAGGATATTCCTTTTCTTAGCCGGACTGAGCGATGAATTCGAAAATATAAGGAGTCAGATTCTTAACTCTGAAGAATCATTCAGTATTGAAGATGTTTATTCCCGTGTTGAAGCTGAAGAGCAAAGGCAGCTAGTCATAAATGAGAGAAAGGGGGATCACATATCTCACAATGAACAGTCAGCCTTCGTTAGCCGTGCCTCTATGGGAACTGGTTGTTCCCCTCGTAAATGTACTCACTGCAAAAGACTAGGTCACACTATGGAGTTTTGTTAGGACCTGCATCCAGAGAAGAAGAATGGTAGGGGGAGGTCTTCTGTTGGGAAGAAGCTTGTTTCGAATGCACTGAACCCTAGTGACAGTAAAGTTTTTATTTCTGCGTAACAGATTCGTGAGCTGCTAGCATATTTGAGCCAGATTGATGTTGGTCAGGCAGACACGTTAGATGAGGTGAAAGTTAATCTACAGATGAAAAATGCATACCTTAAAGCCATCACAAATAAGTATGTAGACAAGGAAAAACTTGCATGATGTCTTCATATTAACCTTAGATGCCACTGTGCTAGGGGCAAAACTATTTGCACCACCTGGCATGGCTGACTTAAGCCTCTTCGGAACCTGGTTTGAGGGACCAAGGAGGCGCCTCACCCTCCAAAAACATTTTAGTTGAACTTCAACTTGTCCTCAACCTTGGGCTTTGCCTTTGTTAATGTCCATTGTCCAAAAAAAAAAAAAGGTTTTTGACATAGAACATGAGTTGACCCAACAACCCTAAAATCAAGACTGGCATTTTTTACACCCAAAATTCACTCAATTTTTTTCCCCTTAAATACACATTGGATACTAAACACAATTCTTTTTCCTTTAAATGCACAGTGGATCATATGAACCTTTTCTTTGTCACTTTGTGGATGCCATATGAAAATTTATCTGCCTTAATAAGTATTTTTGTTTACATCTGTTTTTAGGATGTATGAACTTGTGGGAGAGTTTGAGTCTGAATTCATTCATGACCTTGAGGGAGGCCAACCATCTACCAATGTTCAGAAGA
Organism: Nymphaea colorata; assembly: GCF_008831285.2. Classification (NCBI taxonomy): domain Eukaryota; kingdom Viridiplantae; phylum Streptophyta; class Magnoliopsida; order Nymphaeales; family Nymphaeaceae; genus Nymphaea; species Nymphaea colorata. The sequence goes on along the minus strand of NC_045148.1, from coordinate 2,371,690 downwards.
GCGGCGATTTACAAGGTTTCTAGGCACCATTCTCTTTTTCCTTATCTTGATTTGAATTGCCTGTCATCTTTTATTCATGATTGACTGTGGACACACGAACACACGCAATAACAACTAGATAACTGTTTGCTAAACGATAATCAACAGAAGGCCAATAATCATAGGATGTTAATGAAAATGCAGAATCAGCCAGTGAGAATTGTGTTGCAGAAAACGATCACAGTTGACAAACATATCACGATCAGCACCATCACAATCACAGAGCACAACCAAGTAAGAATCAAAGTTCGTTAAATATAATGTACAATGTAGAAACACACATTGAGAAAAGAAAACCGAGGAACGCGATGTAACATGGAAAAACCCTCAACAAGAGGGAAAAAACCACAGATGAGGAGGAGCTGGTGCCCACTAGCCGCTAGACTCTCTCTCTCTTAAGATTTCATTAACATTCTCAAAATTAGGGTTACAATCTTTAAGTAAGGCCCAACAAGGGCTACACGATGGATCGGGTATGGATCCAGACCCGGTCTCGAGACCCATCTAATATGTTTCAACACTCCCCCTCAAGTTGGGCATACATATCAAACATGCCCAATTTGGATACATTTCTCTCAAACGAAGTCGAAGATAGAACTTTCATCAGAACATCAGCTGTTTGGTCTTCAGATCTCATGGAAGGAAGTACAAGTTCTTTAGCATCAATTTTCTCTCGAATAAAATGCCGGTCAATCTCAACATGCTTTGTTCTGTCATGAAGCACATGGTTGTTGGCCAAGTTGATTGCAGACTTGTTATCGCAATACATCTTCATTGGTTCTTCAACCTTTATACCAATATCAGTCAATAATACTTTTAGCCACAAAAGCTCTGAAACTCCCATAGCCAATGCTCTGTATTCTGCTTCAGTACTGGAACGAGAACAAACATCTTGCCTTTTACTTCTCCACATTATGAGATTCCCTCCCAAATAAATACAATAGCCAGAGGTGGACCTCCTAGTGTCAATACAGCCTGCGCAGTCTGCATCTGAATAACCTTCAATCCCAAGAGTGTCTTGCTTGACATACAAAAGACCTTTGTCAGGATTTCTCTTCAAGTAGCATAAGATCCTGTCAACAGCTTTCAAGTGGGCATCCGTGGGAGCATGCATGAACTGACTCATCACATTCACAGCAAAGGTAATATCAGGTCTAGTGAAAGTAAGATAAATCAACTTCCCTACAAGACATTGATATCTTCTTTTGGCCTCTTCACAGAGAGACTCCCCATCTCTAAGACTTAGCTTATGACCAACATCTAGAGGAGTAGAAGCTGGTCTACACCCCAGTTTCCCGGTATCCTTTAACAAATCTAGAGTATACTTTCGTTGATTTAGCACGAGGCTAGTCCCAGACCTAGCAATTTCAATGCCAAGGAAATATTTCAACTTACCAAGGTCCTTGAGATCAAACTCGATCGCCAACAGTTTCTTTAACTTAATTATTTCATCTTCATCATCACCTGTGACAATCATATCATCAACATATACCAACAAAATAGTAACCTTTTTTTCATTTCTCTTCACAAAGAGTGTATGATCTCCATTCCCTTGATGGTATCCACATTGTCTCATGACAAGTCTAAGTCGTTCAAACCATGCTTGAGGAGATTGCTTGAGCCAATATAAAGCTTTCCTTAGCTTGCAACATTTTCCACGTTCCTCTGGAGGCATACACATATATACTTCTTCTTCAAGGTCTCCATTGAGAAAAGCGTTCTTGACATAAAGTTGGTACATCTTCCACTGCTTCATCATAGCTAAGGAGATAATGACTATGACAGTCTTCATCTTCGCAACAGGAGCAAATGTCTCCAAGTAATCAATTCCATATTTCTGACTAAACCCCTTGGCCACAGGACAAGCTTTGTATCTTTCAATACTTCCATCTGGTTTGTACTTGACGGTGTAGACCCACTTAGATCCAACCAAGTGAGCCGCTTCAGGAATCTTTACAACTTCCCATGTCATGTTTCTTCTCAGGGCTTTCATCTCCTCTTGCATTGCATAAGTCCACTTGGGATCACTCTGAGCCTCAGCAACATTCCTGGGAATCATAACCAAAGAAAGAGAAGATACAAAACATTTGTAGTCCTTGCTCAATCTAGAATATGAAACAAGTTACCAATAGGATGTTGAGTACATGACCTGACACCCTTTCGCAGGCGATGGGAAGCTCTTCACTTGCAACAACAGTCTGAATCTCTTCTTCAACAGGTTGCTTCTAAGCACGACTTGGGTCATCTAAGGAAGGACTAACTGGATTGGGAGTAGAATTTTCACCACCTGTCATCTCATCTGTACAGACTCTTCACCTAGAGTAAACTTGCCCAAACAGACGATCGCATTCCTCTTCTGCCCCAGTAGAACTCTCCATTTTTCTCTTGTTCAAGCACCTCAATAGAAGGACCAATAGATTCACGCCTGTAGTCCAAAAAATCTGTAAACTGAATTTCCTGACTCGGAAAATACTCTTCCTTTGACATAGAATTCTCCCTCTGAAGAGGATTCTCACCAAAATAGGAAGCATGTTCAAGGAAAGTGACATCTTTGGTAACATAGGCACGACCAGTGGAACGGTCTCCTTTTTGAGTGGGAGAATAACCTAGAAATATGTCCTTAATAGACTTTGGATCAAGCTTTTTAATGTGAGGACTATGATTGTGAATAAAGCAAACACAACCAAAGACTCTTGGTGGAAGAGAAAAAGGTTCACGACTCCCTGGTAACATAGAGTGAGGCGTCTGCCCATTCAACACACGACTAGGCAAACAGTTTATAAGATGCGCACTGGTCAACACAACATCCCCCAATACCTTTTTGGAACATGACGTTAAAAAAGAAGAGCTCGAGTCATATTCAATAACTGACGGTTCTTTCATTCAGCAACTCCATTTTGAGGAGGAGTATAACTACAGGAAGTCTCATGAACAATTCCCTTTTTCCGAAAGAAGCTATCAACAGACTGACACATATACTCACGAGCATTGTCAGATCGAATGGTCTTAACAGACGCTCCATATTGAGTTTCCACATAAGCAATGAAAGTCTCTATGACAGTAGGACCTTCACTACGGTCTTTCGACAAGTAGACAATAGTGTTACGAGAACAATCATCTATAAAGGTGATAAAATACTGAAAACCATGACAAAAAGGAATCCCTGAAGGCCCCCACACATCAGAATGAATCATGGCAAATACCTCATTAGACCGATGGCTAGACAAAGGGTATGAAGCCCTAACATGTTTGGCCAGGTGACAGATATCACAGGACACCATAGTCATATCTAACCTGGAACATAAATAAGGAAACAACTGTCTAAGAAGTCCAAAAGGCAGGTGTCCAAGTTGCTCATGCCAACGTAGAATCAACTGAAGGGAGTCCTCTCTATTCTTCGTTGCTTGACTGACTGCCGTCATGAGAGCCTGAGCAGTACGCATAGGTAAACGATATAGCCCGTCAGAAGTTAGACCAATCCCAATCCTCTTTTCTGTCACCAAGTCCTGCATAACACAGCGATCAACAGAAAAAATAAGTTCGCAATTCAATTCTTTCGTGATCTGGCTAACCGACAAGAGGTTCAAGGGAAGATGGGGAACATGTAGAGCATTGTGGACTAAGAACTTGTTCAAAAGTGGGAGGCTCCCTTTCCCAGCCACAGAGATAGATGAACCATCAACAAGAGAAACACGCTCCTTTCCTGACGAAAGTTTATACCCATGAAAGACTTTAGGATCGCCGGTCATGTGGTGAGTAGCGCCACTGTCGATGATCCACTCTCCCATACGGGAATCCGCCATCAGTCGATAAAACACCCAAATCAAAGCTGATAACAATGCCAAGGGAAATAGCAGCAAAGCCCAACAAGAGTCTCAGGGGCTGTAACACTCGGCGTCACAGGACGGCGACGCTGGGCGACACAAACAACACAGCAGAAGACAGTTGCCTGACCCACACAACAGACGCTGGGTGTCGAACGAACAGGAATCGTCGGGCGATGCAGAGACAGAGGGGCACCGGGCGACAACAAAGAGTCACTAGCTGCAGCAAGGGGCACGACAGACCTGGAAGGCGATGCCTGGCGCCAGTGGCAAGTCGGACGGAGCAGACAGAGCAGATAGGATTGAGTAGCGTCAGGCGGAGCAGACAGGACTGAGTAGCGTCAGGCAGAGCAGGCAGAGCAGGCAGAGCAGGGAGTGGCATCAGGCGGAGCAGACAGGTCGGGCGGAACAGGGAGTGGCGTCAGGCGGAGCAGACAGGAATAGCGTCGGCCTGGACAACAACAGAGGGCACGGGAAAGTCAGGCGGAGCAGAGGCAGGCGACGTCGGGCGGAGCAAAGGTAGGCGACATCGGACAGAGCAGAGGTAGGCGACGGCAACGTCGGGCGGAGCAGAGGCAGGCGACGTCGGGTGGAGCAGAACACCAACGACAGATTGGTAGACAACGTCGGAACTCCACGACAGAGGTAGAAGCTTAGGCGATGGGTGACGGCACAACTTCACAGAGTGGCACCAGAACGAAATCGTCGGGGGCATAAACCACGAACGACGACGGTGAATTTGGCAGACCTCGTCGGAACTCACGACAGAGGAAAGACAAGGTCGGGCAAGGGTGAAGAGCAATGCAGTCGGCGGCGGCGGTGGTGGCAGCGGCGATGGTGGCGGCAGCGGAGACAAGACAACAGCGGCGGCGGTGAGAGAGAAATCTTCACGATCACCAAAAAAATCCCAAATCCGTGGGCTCTGATACCATGTAGAAACACGAACACTGAGAAAAGAAAACAGAGGAACGCGATGTAACGTGGAAAAACCCTCAACAAGAGGGAAAAAACCACAGATGAGGAGCTGGTGCCCACTAGCCGCCAGACTCTCTCTCTCTTAAGATTTCATTAACATTCTCAAAATTAGGGTTACAATCTTTAAGTAAGGCCCAACAAGGGCTACACGATGGATCGGGTATGGATCCATTCCCGATCCTGAGACCCATCTAATATGTTTCAACATACAATAAACAAAAAGCAGTCAACTACATATGACCAAAGATAACACTAGGGCTTGGCCTATCCCTGGAAGTCAATGGGGAGGGAGTGCGTCAAAAGGAGAGAGGAGCTTGGCTTCTCTGAAAGTCGCAAGAGGGCCAATGCCTCTTCAATGAGAGAGAGAGAGAGAAGGGTGGATTTGCTCTAAATTTCATTTCCTTTTTTAATCTTTAATGATAAAGAAATAGACAAAATTAAGCTCGAAAGTCAACATCAGCCCAACTTGGTTTTTCGACAAAAAGAACCAGGCTTATCATGTCTGAGTCACTTTGACCTGAATGGGGTGTAAACTAGTTTCTTCGACAAAAATGGCAGCAGTGGCTGATTGCATCTCGCTCGGTGAATGCAAGGTTTTGCTGCACCTGAGTCACATCCACACCTGAGCTGCAGCCACGTGTAATGTGGTGCAGTAAACCATATGAAGCATCCATGTCGCATAAACCATTGATTTGCTGAGAGCGAAGAAAGGTAAGCATATTTTCTCTTTTTAATTTCAGGTGAAATGTGGATGAACTTAGATGGTGATCTCTCTCCAATTTGTTTGAACATACTATCACTGCTTTCTTCATCAGAAAGGTAATATTTTTCTGGGCTCTTTTGTTTGACATGCTATTGATTATGAGTTCACTGGCTACTGGAATAGTAAAGCTTGGATTGCCTGTCTTGCAGGAAATCAGCCACTTTGCAGTTCCTTCCAGCCAAGTTCCTGTTACTGTCAATTGTTAGTGCACAAATTTTTGTTCACTACAGATATCCCTGATTTATGTTCTCTAGATGTCTAAAGTTTTTTCATTGATATCAAACATAAATACATAATTCAATTCTTTGGCTACTTATTTCAGGTTATCTGGTTACAATACTTTTGGAAACACTTAGTGTCTTTGCAGAATTGAACTAATTCTGGTTATTAGAGCAAAAAGGATATAAGAGTTGATGGCGATTGGAGACCCACTATAAAGAGCTTGTGGCTGGTCATTTGCTTCATATGATGGTTCTCTTGAGTTTATATCTAAGTTGTTGAAGTTGGGAGTCAAACACCGGTCACTCAAAACCCTAATGAACACTAGTCGAGAGCACTTGGTTAGAGTTGGTCCAAGTTGGTTGATGAAAAATCAATCAAGGGGTATAAAGCAAAAGCATATCTGATATTCTGAAAGTAATAATAGACATAAAGCATCATTGCAAATTCACATAAGCCATATAATTCACTCACATACCACATTGCACAATGATAATTTCAAATTTAAGTGTCTAAGTGCTGGACATTTCATCTAGTGCCTGCCTGGATATCTGATACATATAAATCTGGATATCTGATACATATAAATTTTAATCCAAAATTGGATGGGTCCTGATGTGGTTCATGTTGTAGATCTAAATTAGTATTAATTTTAACAGCATAAAAAGGTCTCGATTTTATAAAATAATACAGGGGTATCATAGATCCAATATAGATTTGGAGTATAAGAAATATAGTAAAAAACTAAAAAAAGTTCATTAATTATTTAATTATTTTTATTATTATCTTCAGATCTGATCCAGATCAAGGCACATATTATTTAACATATTTTTTTATGGCATTGCTATACTTGTTTCTCTTATGATTTTCCATCATATCAATTGAAGATAATGCAGCTTTTTGCAGTCCACTTTGAGGGCTGTGAAAGCATGCCTCTCATCCATACTTTCTGAAATATATTGTGGTGGAATATTTTTTTTTTTTTATGTTCTAACGCTTAGGTCTTCATGAATACTAACTAATCTTGATGAATACTAACTATGGATTTTTCTTTTCCCTCTCTCTAAGGTTGTTAAGTTGACAAATCATGGTTCTCTTGGAGATATTGATGCGCTTCTTGGTTGTCCATTATATCTTCCTTCGACCAAGGTAACCTCTCAGTTCCAGTCATGTTACTTTCTTGTTCTTCTTCTGTATTTATCTTACCTGGATATTCTTTAAGTTGGTCATGTGTTGTGAGTACAGAAAGATAAAAATTAGCAAGATGCCATAACAACATGCATCATTGGATAGCATTCCACATCTTTCTCTTTTTCTTCAGTTTTTTCCTTTTCTTAGACATCCAGATGAATAAAAGAGAATCTTGGTAAGTTAGTGTAACACACCACAAATTTAGTCTCGTATTGAAGATTGTGAGGGATCTTCAAGAACTTATAAAGGGGGGTCATTAATGAGATGATTGTCCTGGTTCTAGCCTTTTTGAGGCTGGAGCCGAAACTGCTAAGGGGCAGGTTGGGATCTGTCGAACCAGGAGCCCGATCCCAGGCATGGGTCGGATTGTTACAGTTAGATAGATGAAGCTTGCTATCAGCCACTTGTATCATTTACACGTGTGAGTGTGAGTGCTGGTACGGAGGGTGTGATACAGATATTCTAGAACATGGATAAAAGGGCATGACTAGGTATACATGCACCAACACCCATCAATACGTACATACATATATTCACACACACACACATATATGTGTATATATATATATATATATAATGTTTTCACATACATATATGAATACATATATGTATGTATATAATATGTGTGTGTATGTGTATCTATGTGGGTATGTAGGTATATGTGTGTGTGTGTGTGTGTATGTGTGTGTATACATATATATATGTAGCGAGAGAGAGAGAAAACCATGGCCTTAGTATTCATTTATCAAATGGACAGCTGAGAGAAAAAAATTAAGAAAAAAAATAAAAAAGGCAGCATCAGGGATCAGCTGGCTCTCATCAGCTTTCCATTTGACAAATATTTACTGGAGTCATGGTTCAGTTTCTCTCTCTCACGCTCTCCTCCTTTATATATATATATATATATATATATATATATATATATATATATATATATATATATATATATATATATATATATATATATATATATATATATATATAAAATATGTATGTATGTTGGTATAGCAACAAGGCATCTTAAAAGAAGAATGAAATATTGCAGATGCCTCACAGCCAACATTGAGGGGAAAAAATAAGTTCACCACTTTCATCTGAAGGCTCACAGCTGGTTGTTGTAGAGTCCTCCTCTGTTACAGTAGCATAGAGTGCATTAAATCTTTGATAAAATCAAGGGAAAAAATGACTTTGCAAAAAGCCTCATAATGATAAACAAAACAAATATTTGTAGAAAAGCACAGCCAGACACTCAAAAGTGTCATAGTTAATGCAGTAAGGTACAAATACATAAATAATAAAATACTTTATTGAATGAGGAAGCTTGGTAAAACATTGACAACAGGGTCTCAAGACTCAGTATTACCGATGTGATATTTGTCACATTTGTTGGGGTCATTGATGCAGCTGCTATCTACGTACTACATAGTGTATATGTTTTAATCTGATTAATCTTTCCAATGTCTGACGCATTTTCAGTTTCACATCTAGCTATCATTGAAGTTTGCACTGTTCATTTGCACAATATTAGAAGCCTGTAATCCATAGTTCTTTTTTGGCAATATTGTGCCAGTATTTTAAGGGAACTGTCTGGAAGTCTCTGAGTGGAAAAGAGAAGCAAACAATATGCCTTTCACTCTATTATTCAATCAATTGGATAAGGGAACTGGTATGCTTCAGTTTTTCATTAGTTGCTGGTTTTACTGATTGTTGTTGTTCACTCTGGCTTATGTTTATTACAATGCTATCTGTAGCTTAATTCCTTTTCTACACAAGTTTCTATCAAAGAAGATTTCCTTTCTCGGGTTGCGAGTGTGGGAACAACATCAAAGTTACTGATGCGCTTGAGAAACTTGGTGTAAGTATATGAATCTCTGTGAGGGGTTTGTGAGTTGTGATTTACATTAATTCTGGTATACAATGAGACCTTTTTAGCTTTTCCTATTTGAGTTTTGAAGTTTGCAGTAATTCCATGTTCTTAAGTTGCTTTTTTTTTTGTTAAATTGTGTTGATAATGTTAGCATTATCATAACCGCATTAAAAAAATGCGTTAAAAGCACAAAAAATAAGTCGGTCAAAAAAGACAAAAAAACGTTTTTTTTTTAAAAACCAAAACGAAAAAAAACATTTTTTTTCACATTTTTTCACGTTTTTTCATGTTTTCTGCGTTTGATGACAGATATTTAATTTTTTTTCCTATTTTCTGCGTTTTTGCATTTTTAACATTTTTTACTACCACATCTTGATTTACACATTTTACTTTTATTTTTGTTTAATTGTTTTAAAATCTGTTGAGATTTTAATAAAAAAAGACTTCGCCGTATTATACTTGAGAAAAACCTCACCGTATAAAACTCGTAAATGATATTTGTGACCATGATAATAACTGCAGAGAAGCCTTGTAGTAGTTAGATCTTTATAGGTACATAGCTCATTTATTTGAGACCATAGCCGCATATAACTGGACCATCGTGTTATTTAGTGGCCAGTCAGTTGCCTAGACAAGAATCAACACTAAAATGGACTCCAAATTTTGTAGGCTATGACTACTGGAGCAAAAAGATCCAATACTTGATCTGCTCATATGAGGCATCTATAGGCTTTTGTAAATATTCTTAGGTAAATGACCTAGATGATTATTCAACTGCAGAATTATGCAACTTTTATGGTCAAGTTATGTAAGAAGAACAAGGAGTATCCTCCCACTATTGATAATGAAATTGACAGCGAGCCCTTAGAAAGAAGGTTAGAGTAAACATCCACTTCAATGATTGGACAACTATAATAACTTCCTTTTGGATTTTTAATTGCTTATATTGCAGGTTGAGAAATAATATGAACCTATTGCTTTTCATCAAACTATAAAGTCACATAAGTAGATAGGGGCAATGAATGAGGAAATGGAAGTGCTGCGTGTATGGAAGACATGGGGAAGTTATTCCTAGGCTAAAGGAAAAATATATTGTGGACTTCAAAATTCGAATGGGTTTACATAATAAAAATATACTTGATGTCAGCTACCTATGTGGCTGGATGGTTGTTTTTTTGTTTTGTGTCTTGAAAACCACCATAAAAAGATGTATTTTTTGCAACAATTTTTCAGCGGCACAAAATTTAAAAAAAGCCACCTGGTTGCAGAGGCAGCCGACTGATTATATATATATATGTGTGTGTGTGTGCAAATATTCTAACACCCTTTCTCAAGATTATGTTTTGACCACCAAAAGTTTGCTCAAAAGAAAACTATGTCACATAAGTACATATGCAGGTGCTAGTGCAGGTACTGGTGTGTAATATTTTTAAAAAACTTGAGTATGAGAACGCGACTATATATATATATATATATATATATATATTCACATATATATACAGATTTGTACATATATAATAAAATTTTAAGCAAATAAACATATAAAATTCATTGTTTACATTTATAAAGTATATATTATTGAACAAAAATGCTAAAATAGATAAAAAACATTTAAAAGTTACAAAAAATATACCAAAAAAATCACAAACAATGTTTCTGCCATGTCCAAGCAATGTCCCGTACGCATTAGTGTTGTGTTGCATTGACACAAATATTTCTACCTTTAATAAGTGTCTTACATAGAAAAAAAAATCAAATATTAAAAAACACAATGCTTTTCTGAGGAAATCAGCAAGTTGAAACTCAAAATAACATATGATAACTTAATTGTCTTCTTTAAGAGTTCTTCTCGAGCAGACTGACATTCCATTTTTTGGTGTTCCGTACACTCGTTAAAAGTTTGGTTTCTAGTAATGTAAATTGAGCATTTTTGATCCCAACATAATTTAGCTGGTGCCACTATCTTGGTTCTTATATCACACAATCTGTTGAAGCCAAATTATTTCCATAGTTGATGCAATTGCTTTGTAATTTGCTTCAGCAGATGACAGCAAAAATTTTTGTAATATCTGGCTTTTTTCCAAGTTAAAATTTGATTTGTTGTCTATTATTTGGAAACAGGGTAAAAATGTAATTTTAAATAGTTATAGAGGTAATTTTGAATAAATGTATGCCCTATGAGCCCTATTATAAGTATTTATGCGTACAAATACCAAAAGAAACTTTGTTGGAATGAAATTGGAGTTAGTATATATATGTATATATATATATATATATATATATATATATATGAGAAATAATCCTTTGGCTATCCGGATCTCCGTCCCATCATGGCTGCCCAATGCAATGCATTGGGTGGGTGTGATTAAACACACTGCTCATCGGTTAGTGTTTTATGAGAGGCCTGTAAACCAGGCCCAAACTTGAACACTTCAATAGTGTAACTCTTGAAGATGCCAACTATTCCAAGGAGTCACACAAAGAGAAACCTCAAACCAGAGGTAAAAAGAACTTGTATTGAACCTCAAAAGATATACAATAGTAGGCATAAAAGCCTTAAAAAATTAAGAGTTTCAAGTCCCTTATTTATAGAACAAAGAAAGAAGGAAGGTGAAAAAGGGAGTAGCTGTTGGCTGCTTCCAACGGCTAGAAATCTAGCCGTTGGAGCTGCCCAACAGTTGCTTCCTTTAGTAAATAAAAAGGAAATAAAAAAGTGAAGAAAAAGGCACCAAAAATAAAAATAAAATAATTACAAGATGAAATGTGTTCCAAAGGTAAATATACAATAAAATGGGCTCAATTACGCCTTGCTCACCCCAAATCAAGGGTTTAGATTGCTGCAAGGATCTAGGCAGCCACCTCAAGGGTTCGATCAAGTGCCAATGCCCAAGATTGCTTGCTGTCGTCGCCAACCACACGCCCTATTTGCTGGTAAGAGGGGGAAGATAGACTCCCCTAGCTGCAATCCATTCAAACGACAATAGGGGAGTGCAGGTAGAGAGGGCGAGAGAATGGCAGAGGAGGGGAATAGCACGAGAGAAAGAGGGTTCTGTAAGAGGGAGGTCGGGCAGTTGAGAGGAGAGACGGCAGAAATAGTGAGAGAGGGAGGAGAAAAGGGAAGAAGGGGAAAAGGAGGGGAAGAGGTGGAGGTCGAGAGGGCTACCCACGAGCTGCCGCCGCCGCTCAACCTACCGCCTTGTTCTTCACCATGCTGCGGTCGTAGCAGACAAAGAGTCGAAGAAGGGGATGAAGAAGACGCTGAAGAAGTCGAGGGAGGAGAACTCCCTCGCGCGACGGGCTCCTTTCCGCGAGTGGAGCTCGGGTCTGGTTCTGGATCCGATCCGACCCTACCTGAAAAATAAAACGAGCGTTACAGAGAGGGTGCGGGAGAATTGCGAAGGAGGGAGACAATGCAGGAGAGAGTGCGTGAGAGCTTGCGGGAGTGAAAGAGTGCATACAGAGAGGGGAGACAGACAGAGAGCTCGGGACAGAGGGAGAGGGACGACACGAGTGCTCGGGACAAAGGGAGAGGGATGACACGATTTGGGGGAACAGGAAGAGCAAGGGTGAGGGGGACTGAAGGCGAGTGAGGTGCGCGGGAGGAAGAGAGTGCAGACAGAGAGGGCTCAGGTGAGACAGGGTGAGAAGGAAGGGGGAACGGATGGGAAAGAGAAAGACCTAGTTACCCTAATCGCCGCGCTGCCGCTGCTCCTTCCTCAACCTTCTTCTCTGCATCGGATGCTCACCTGCGGAATGAGAGGGCAACGAAGAGGGAGACAGAGAGGAAGACGAGGAAGGGGAACCCGCGTTTGGCTTCCTCTTCGAGCGATGGAATTTGGGTTCGGGTCTGGATCCCAATCCAATCCTACCTACCCAAAATCAAAATCGTTGCAGGAATAACCTCTCAATGGCGGACCCAACCCACAATCTGACCCCATTGATTATTAGTAGTTTTTAACCTCATATAGATCTTTATTTATCTCTTTCATGTAACTAGATCCTTTTTCTCATTGCAAGGGTTACCAAAAACTGCAAATCACCCAGGAATGGAAAGGGTGATAGGGGAATCTTGACATTCTTAATAATAATAATAAGTGCTCTCGCCGCACTTAAATTTTTTGAGATGTACGGCACCCGCACCTGCACCCTGCCCTTGGTGACATGTACAATTATATTCAAGCTTGATGAAGAGGATAGAAAAGTCCCTTAGTGATAGTGTGTTTGACATATCGAACAATCCTCAATGCAGCTCCCATGTGTATAGAACTAAGTGGATCTTTGTTGAAATTGACTTATGACATGTACAACTTGCGATATGTCATGCCTTGTGATAGATAAATATGTAAAAGCTCAATCCAATTAACGAAAGGGTGTGGGATTTTCTAGAATTTCTCCATCATCAATCTTCATCTTTACTCCTAAAGCCTCAGGAGTGTCGACGACCTTGTCATTAGAGGAAAATATGTTCCAAGCTAGAGCATCTAAACTAGCATCTGATAGAGAAAAGACTCGCAGAGAGTTCACGAGCAAAGGCCTGAACCTCTGTACCTCTAACATCGAAAACCATGAGTTCAAAGGAGAAACCACCTAGAGAAGCCTGTAACCTAGCATGAATTGATAGAGAGAAGGGACTCCAAACTGGCCACCACATCCGGATAAAAACATCAGCATCTTTAGTGGAGGAAAAGCCTTAACAAAGCAAGGGTTCCAAGTCCCTTATTTATAGAACAAAGAAAGACGGAAGGAGAAAAAGGGAGTAGCTGTTGGCTGCTCCCAACGGCTAGAAATCTAACCGTTGGAGCTGCCCAACAGCTACTTCCTTTAGTAAATAAAAAAGGAAATAAAAATGTTAAGAAAAAGGCACAAAAAATAAAAATAAAATAATTACTAGAAGGCCTATGCATACGCACATGTTTATGTATACAAATCATATATCTAACTACTAGGAGTTTAAGATATATGACAGTAGATATAAAAACATATATTGTATACTTACATTAGTGCTAATCCATAAATTCTAACAAGGCCCAAGGCCCGTACAAGGGCCTGGGTGCGTTGACCGTACCGGGTACAGTCAACGCACCAGAGCTGTATCTGTCCAAAATTGGATACGGTCAATATTGACCGAGTCCAATTTTGTCCTTTTTTTTCTAATGTTTATTTCATTTCAACTTTTAAAATATTTTGACGTTAAAAAAAAAAACGTAAAACGAAACCCTTGCGTCTTACCTCTTACGACTCTTACCTCTCGTCTCTCTCCAGCGACGGTAGGGGCGGCGAACGCAGGCGACGACAATGGCTGCGGCAAGAGGTGACTGTGACTTTTTTTTTTTTCATTTTTTGTTTTCATTTTCATCGGCTCCACCCCTGCCTTCGCCGCCGGCAATGACCGGCGACAAAGACAGTGTGTAGAAAATCCATCGCCCCTCCCTCTGGCTCCCCCTTTCTCTAATGTTTATTTCCATCACCTCTCCCTCTGGCTAGCCCTTTTTCTACCCGAGAGGGTTTCAAATTTGTTTTATACAATACAAATTTGCCAACATTTGTATTGTATATGATTTTGGCATTTTGCACTACATGATCCCTGTTAACTGCGTCTTCCCTAGTTATTGCTGTGATATATCGTACCGTGAGAGGATTCATCTATTTCGACTGAGGAGAATCAAGAAAGCTGACATGTTTGTATAATTGTATGTTAATTACTTCCATACTGTGTTTCGGACCATGATTTATGTGTGAAAGTAAGCGTGTTATTCTGTTTGCAATTTTTTGATATATATGTGTGAATATGTTATTTTGTTTGAAATATATATATATATATATATGTCCGTGTGTGTACGGCCGTACCCAAATTTTTTAAAAATGGTCCGTACCCGTACCCGTACCCGTACCGGTACCCGTACCTATGTGACATAGGCCCACACACACACACACACACACACATATAGGAAAAGTGAGCGGCTACATAGTAAAAGTTTTTCAGCGGGTACATAGTAAAAACTGTGCAACGGCTACCCAATCTATTAGCCGTCTGATCCCCTTAAGGTCAGACGAATGTTCATTTTTTAAAGAAAGAAACCACTAGGCATCACTTGATACCTTGCCACCACAGCAGAAGGGGGCGGCCGTCGCTCTGCAGCACCAGCGATGCCATGGAGCGGAGGCAATGGCCTCCCCTTTGCAAAAGAAATTTGCCCAATGGCAAACATTTTTTTGCTCAGGAGGCCGTTGCGGCCCCCGGATGCCGCCGGGACGGCCTTGCAGAGCATTGCCAGAGGTCGGCCACTGGCGGCATCCAGAGGCAGCAACCGGCTTCCCCCATAGTGGAAAAAAGGGGTGGCTGTTGCCGCCTGAAGGGCAAATTTTTTTTTCCTAGCACTGCCATGGACAGCCGGTAGCGCAACAGACACTCAATGGTTAGCATAGCCACTGCACAGCTTACGTCTCCTATATATATATATATATATATATATATATATATATATATATAATTGAAACCTCCATGGCCAGATGAATTTTTTATCTTTTGTGACACTATATATATGTATATAATATGTTTCAGAACATATAATGTGTGATCTAGGTTTTGTTCTCTTTGTGGAGACTTGTGTAGCTTTTTCTTCATCCCAGTATAGAAATTGTTACTTCTTCTGGTGAAGGTAATGCGTGTAGAAAATACAATCATTTCTTATTAACTCAAGCTTTTTCTGCACATGCAGGTTATTGGAGCATGTTTTGGAATCATGCCTTCAGTTGCATCCACTTTCTCTACCCGAGATGAACTGTTTAATAAAGCATTCACCAACGTCTGGTAAATGTGAACTGATGCAATGTGAAAGTCTTAATAAGAAGAGAATGGTATATAAGACTTTACACAGTGATAAGAAAAAACAGAAAACGAGTTCAGCAGATCAAGCTTCATATTGTCATGCAAATCTTAGACAGCTTACTATTTTGGAAGCCTTCAAAAAATCTGATGCTGCAACAGGTGTTGAGGTATCTCAGGATTTCTCCTCAATCTTAGCCAAGGGGGATTCAGCAGAGGAGCTCAGTCTCTTGGATATATGCTCAGAACCCAAGGTTTTAGATGCCCAGAGACACAAGTTGAGGCCTTTGTTTGTGAACTCTCTGTCCATTCTATCTCTCTCGAAGGTTAGTTTAGTTGCTGTAGGATGGATGTATTTCTATCCCTATTTTTGTCCTCATAAAACATTGTGATACATTTAAAAACTTTATTCTGCTCGTGACCCTTATCCATGCATCAAGAATGGTGTGCCTGAAAACTGAAGCTTCCTATTTTGACATTTTTAATACTATTTCTCCCTACTTTTGTACTGTTGCAGAAGAGGCATGGAAAGGGAATGACTTCTTCTCCATAATAGTTGGAAGAAAAAATAGCATAATACAGCCTTCTGACTTCAACACTTAGATGCCCAACGTTCTAATATGATTCTCCAAGAACCGCCCCATAATAGAAAAAAAATAAAAATATGCAAGCAAAGTATATAATTGCCTCTTCTCAAATTTTTGTTCACTTTTTTTAGAGAAGAAAATTGAGAAGGCCGGCAAGGGTTGACGGTAATCAGTGACCCGCTGACCACTGTCGACCCTCAGTGGTGAGTTTTTGAATTTTGATTATTTCTTTTAAACTATGTCACACGGACACTTCAAAATGGGCCAAGTACCGGTGTCGACACTCCGACACCTGGATACCGACACTTGGACACGGCAGGATACTTTTTGGATCAGATCTGGGTCAGACCCGATCCGAACCACTTTACTAACCCGACATTCTTTGTTTTGTTTGAGACTTTCTTTCTTATGACTTATGAGATTGGTCATGAACAATGTTTTGTTTGAGAATCTTTTGTTTGAGAATCTGAGACTTTCTTTCTTATGACTTATGAGATTGTAAGAGTGAATTATTAATTTAATGTTTTTTTATTTTTTTAAAATATAAAATTCGACGTGTCCGCGTATCCTAAAATTTTGAAAATTGCCGTATCCGCGTACCCGTACCCGCACCCATAGGATACCCGTACCCGTATCCGTGTGACATAGCTTTTAAAAATATATTTTTGATGAGGGGCAATTCTGTACTTTGTTTGGATATTTTAATGATTTTTATTATGAGGCCGTTTATTGAGAATTATATTAGAAGGTTGGGTGTCTAACTGTTGAAGTTGATATTTTAAATGGCGCTTTGTCATTTGGCTACTAGTTAGGTGCTATTATGTAATTTTTTTTCTGAAAGAACCACTTTATAGTACGAGAGTCGGAACTGAGTTTCAATCTTTGGTAGGAGCCACAGGACTGTTTCTAGTTAATGAAAGAACATGTCTTGAGAAGGAAGCACATTACTAGTTAATGAAAGACAAATATTTGTGCATAGTAGAGCCTCCTTCATTCATCTCTCAATCGTTTTGCTCTTTGATAAAGAAAAGGAGTTTCTGTGCTCGGCTATCTTTTGTTTCAGGAGTTGAGAGGCTTTTACGGGGTGGCCCTTGCAATTTGGTCCTCCTACGTTAATGGAAATGTTGCTAAAACAGTAAGGTCAAGGGTGGAAATTCTGCCTTTCTTGAAGAAAAGGACCCCCTTAGAACTAGCTAGTAGGTCATTTTACATCATTGAGATGCCTGGGTTTGAACGTCCAGCAGTAAGTTCACATTACATGCTAGGTCTTACAGAGAATGTGTTCTTAAATTCTTATCTGAAGTGGTACATAAGTATGGGAGGTGCAGGTGCGACAAAGTAAAATAAGGTTTCCTACCTCAGATCAATGCTCCATTTCCCTTCCCATTTGTTCGATTATGGTAAATCAAATGCTGATGTTTTTATCTGGACGTTGTGGCCAGTTTGGAGCCCCTTCTCTCTATCAATTCATCCTAGGTTACAGGCTTCTCTAGGTGGTTTCTCCTTTGAACTCATGGTTTTGGATGTTAGAGGCACAGAGGTTCAGAGGCCTTTGCTTGTGAACTCTCTGCGAGTCTTTTCTCTATCAGATGCTCTAGCTTGGAACATATTTTCCTCTTGATTTTGATCTTACAAGAACATTGTTATATGTCAACGTTTTTTCTCATTGTAACCCCTCACTCGTGCACCCTCAATTGTGTATCAGCAAAGGTAGTTCTATTTTTCACTTTCTTATTACCATCCTTATCCTCTCTCTCTGTGCTCTTCTACAATGATTTAATGGTTTCTAGAGATTCTTAACAGCTGTAATTGCAGACCATCTTACCAGCTCCTTTTTATTCAATGTGCTAACAATCCTGCAGAAGATGGGTGTTACACGAATTGAGATCTGGTCACCCACTACTGGATAAAATTTCCTGCCACCATGGTCATCCATATTATTGCTAGGTGTAACGTGATCCCCTTTGGTTTTAGGTTTTTTTCTTTGGATTTCCCATGTGAGACAAGTTTGGTAAATCGTATCCTTTGACTTTGGCAGTTTCAAAGAATCAATTTTCTAGATTTCATTTTTTAGCAAAAAGAGTCTGTCATGTCTCTCTCTCTCTCTCTCTCTCTCTCTTGGCTGGATATGTAGAACAAGGCAATGGAGAGACAGGGTAAACTTTGTACATATAAAACTCCATATTCCATATATTTACCTTGTGCACCGTTTTAGCAGCATTTCTGCATTTGTTAAAATGTCCAGGAATGATGCAACCATCTCTGAGAATGGTGGGTTTTCTATCAATATTGTATTAGAATACCATATTTCTTTTGAGTTTCATGTTTTCACTGTTCTGCCTGACATTGAACAAGAGAAATTGGGGTGCCTTGAATTACTGTGATTCTGATAGTCAAATCGAGAAAATCTATTTATGAGTTTTGACATTGTAATGGTGGTGCTATTGATGAATTACATAAAAAAAGTAGCATGGTTTCTTTCATATACTAAGTCAAAATATAGGTAGGTTTGTACTAAAGCAGCTATGTAGATAGTTGGGTAGTTATTTCTAATATGTAAGATGCTAGGTGCCTGTTTGGAAATTTCTCTTGGCTTTATTTTTATGGACATTTTGATGAGAAAGGAAACCTATTTTGTGCACTTTATTCCTATTCACTTCTTTCTAGATTTTGTCGCAATTCTGCATAGTCACTAATTTCTATTAACACAGATACTGCTCTGAACAGTCATTGTCTTAACTCTGTCTTGCAGAAACATGAAACACACTGTCCAGGTTCAACAGCAGAGGTATGCGTAACTGAAATTTAAGATGGCATTTATTAATTTCTCTTGGTCATATGAAGTTGAGGTTTTCCATCTAAGTATCACAGACTATTCAAAATGGTTTCTGCACCCTAGTCGTGTTGGGTGCAGCTCAGTTGCAGCGACAAACAGATTTTTTTCTTTCCCACGGAATCATTGATAAAATCATATTTTCTTAATCATTAATGCCTTTTCTATTACTAGTGAACAGTTTTATTGTTTGTAGAAAAAACTTTATATATATATATATATATATATATATATATATATATAGGATGTTGTTGGATGGCTTCTAAAATATACAAATTTATTACTAAAAAAACAGTTACTACAATGGCATTAGCAATAGTTTATGATGCGACAACATTTTACAGTAGCTTTTGCAAAAATGTATGGTCGTTTTAGAGTACAATTTTTAACTCTTAACAATCTACAACTATCCGGCATCTGCAGCATTGAACTTTATATATATATATATATATATATATATATATATTGTGTGTGTGTGTGTAATATCATTGCCGGCTGCTGCACCTCCACTTATACTCGCACCCACACCCTGCACCTGTGTGACATGGTTTTATATGTTTTGATCTTGATGATATTGCTGCTCTTCCCTTGTGATAGCTGCCTCTGCACTTGTATCTCCTTCGTGATCTGCATTTTAAGCTGGATTGCTTAAGCTGCCGGAGTGAACATCCTCTTTGTTCTAGCACAAAAGGTTACGAGGCACCAGATGGTCTCAATCATATGTCCTTCACAGAATTCCTGAAGGAAATTAGACCATTATTCCCTTGTCTCAGGAAACATCTTGAGACAGCGATCTATGTGCTTAGGCAAGGTACAGTTGTCATTTTTTTTTCTGACTTAATTGGTTCCTTGAATGGGTTTATGTGAATATGCAAACATAAGGATGCCCCAATGTTGTGACATGTGTGTCATCATGTAATCCAGGCACTGCTCAAGCGCCTACCTCAACATCTTCCATTGCCATGTCCATCTGTAAAGAAATTTTGTACTGCTACAGCAAAGTACTCTCGCTCTCTGCGTGTGTGTGTGTGTGTGCATGAGTGTGCATGTGTTTGTGTTATTATATATGTTTTTCCCAGATATGTGCATGTGTATATGCATGCAACCATTCCATTTTCCTCACAACTTTAGCAGCTAAATACATTGTTTCTTTATCTGTTTGCTCTCCTGCTAGTTAATATGCAATGATAAGATCTTATATGATTCTTTTCAGGTACTGAGTCTTCCAGACATTTATTCTCAACTGAATAGTCCAATTCTTAAAGATTTACTGGATGCATTCAGGATAAGCGGAACGACGGATGATATTCTTTTCAGCATCCGGTCCTCCCCATCATATGGGAATATAGACTACGCATTTTGTGATGATTATTCCTTCTTTTATTCTTTGGCAGATATAGGTACAATAATTTGACTATTAATTAAAAATTTTCCTTAATAAATCTTCTCAAAGATAGGAATGCATAATGCTGTATCTTTTATTCGGCTGTGCAGCATGTTCATCCTCGTTCTCACTGGCATCAGAAGTACTGGTTGCTCTTCAATCAATTGTGAATTCCATCCAAATGTTCATTGATAAACTATCAGAAGGGATCAGGAAGAACTACATTGGATTTGTGATGGGGATCCTTCCAACCTTACAGGACAAGCTTGGAGCCTTAGCTCGAAGGCTCTTAGAATATGACTGGGATTGCCAATTTCATGATGGGGACTGGAGAAGCAGTGTAAGTTGTTTATTTTATCAGCCTAGTAAAAATCATTAGGTTTTCATCTTGTCACAGATTGTATGTTGCACAAAAATCTAACCTTATCTCATTATGATGCTTTTTTAGGGCAAGATGCTTCAAAAGATACTGCATATACACATAACAAATGCTCAGCCAGTGCAAGGTTTGCTTAGCGAGCTTGCTTGTACAATATTGCCACAGGTACAGATCTATGATTTATTGTGTTTTGTATTGGACGCACGTGTTGTGAATTTGAGATGCATATCTCTGTCACTCTGTGCTACATGGATGGAAAAGGTTCTTCTATGCTATTGCTATCCTTTTGCAAGATGGGCTGTCTTATGATAAACCAAGATATTCCTCTGCATGGTTGTTGAATGGTCACAGACATATGTTCCTAGTAACTTCTAGGGGGGTGGATTGCATCACACCCTAATCTAACTAATGATTGTGTCCACGAAAGCATGACTCTTTGTTGTTTAATTCCTGATGTTGGCTCTTGATAATTACATGATTCAACTTAATGATAAATTATAATACAGAAATGAAAAACATGAATACTTGCAGAGAATATAAGAATACTATACTTGATAGTGCATCTGTAGGCCAAGATTGATTTCTTTGTCTATGTATCTCTGTGGAAAGATCTCAAAGATCATATTTCAAAATCTTTATTCCTTTCCAAAATTTCATGAGTAGCAATATTGAGCAGCAATACTTGGTAGGCAGTAACTATTTCGTCAACTACAGTATGGATTGATGTCAGGAAATACAAGAAACATTTGTATAACGTCTTTTACTTTTGAAATGCTAGTTATGGTAAACATTTAATGTAAATAAGGAAATTCTTCCAGATAGGGTTTTCAGCTTATTCATAATTTTACATGTCATATCATATGTTAAAGAGTATTTCTGAAATATTAGAAAGTTAGAGAGGAGGATGTCTTTAAACATTTTCTTATAGTTGTTGGACTGTTTTTGTAAAGTGTTTACAGCCAGCCCTAATCTCTTCTAAAAGAGACTAGGGTTACGTTAATGAATTAATCCTTTTGGCTCTCTCTCTCTCTCTCTCTCTCTTGTTCTCTTCTTTCCTCGACATCTCTCTCGTCTCTCTCAATCTGCAACATGATATCAGAGCCCTAGATCTAGGACTGTGCTATCTAGGGTTTCACATTTCTTCCCTCATCTCTAGCCTCCTCCACCAAGTTAGGGTTCACGCCTATATTTTTCTGCTGACTTCAAGAAAAAAAAGTAATCTGTTTGGTAAAAGGGGCTAATCACGTTTAACATGTAGAAACGTGATTAGCACTCTTGTGTTGCTGTTGCCATGGAAGACATAGAGAAATGTTGATGAAGTTGCTGCCGTGGAAGAAGATTGTGGATCTGATAAGGATGTATCAGATCTTAGTTTCTGTTGTCGTGGAAGGAATATTTATGTCGCTCAGATCTGCTTATCAGATCTGATTTTCTGCTGCTGTGAAGAAAATCTATGAAATCATGTATCAGATCTGCCCTAAACAGATCTGATTTTCTGATTCCTTTTGCTGTCGTGGCAGCAGATCTGTGACAATATATGTCAGATCTGCCCTTTTTTGCTGCTGTGTGTGAAGTCACATTGCTGTTTGAAGATGCAGTTTTGACGTGAGGAGCAATATCTGCAAATTGTGAATGTAAAATCAGTAAAGTGAGGTTTTGTGAGGTGTGGACTGCTGCTAATCGTAAGTACAAGATATTTCAGTTGATGTCATTGATTTCTTTGTCGTGTGGACAACAAGTTTTATGAGAAACTGCTGTGTTTAGGAGTAGCAGCAGTCTTTTGTCGTTGGGTGAAGAAGTTTCAGTCATCGACTGAAACAGTTGGTTCCATATTGTTGCCTGTTTTATAAATTTCCAGATCTGCTTGTTTGAGAAAGTTTCAGATATTGCTTCTAGTTTGAGATATTGCTGCCCGTTTGAGAAAGTTTCAGATTTGCCATTGGAGTCACAAGCCTCTATTCCAAATTCGTCTGTGCAAATGATAAAGGAATTTTAATCCGCAGCTGACTTAAACTTAGACCAGATCGCACCTGGGACAGTTCCACGGCTGACTGAAACTTAGAGCAAGTCGACTATTGCAACATCCAACACCAGCTAGGGCAGATGCACGATAAAGAAAGAATTTATATTCACGGCTGCAATATCCAACAAAAAGAAGGACATATATCACCTAGGGCAGATCCATGGCTGACTGAAATTTAGAGCAAATCGCCGGCAGCAACATCCAACAAGAGGAAGGACATATCCACGGCTGACAGAACCCTAGGGCAGATCCACGGCTGAAACAAAAAGGTTGTAATATCCACGGCTGCAGCGACTTCCATTCACCAAGTAGTGACCACCGACCACAAAGGAAACTTCTGCCACGGAGACACCTGCAACGTCCATCCACGTCCACTTCAACACACTTCAACAGGTCATCGATCTAGGGTTTTTAATCTTTTGCTTAAGAAAACCCTAGATCGAGCCTAATATGCACGTTCAGCCTATCGTGCTCTCAGAACTATCCACGAGAATAGAAGAAGAGGAAGAGAAAGAGACAGAGGATGAGCATGGTGAGAGAGGTTTCAGTCCCAAGGAAGTAAGGAAGGTTGGGCTCCTGATACCATGTTACGTGCAGCTAAGGGAAAGGAGAGAAGAGAACGAGAGAGAGAGAGAAAAAACTTTCTATCGTATTGACTAAAGCTGCCCTAATCTCATGTTAAATGAGAATTAGGGTAAAGTAACAAATTACAAAAGAGGTCCATAAATAAAACCCTTATTTATAAAGAGTTGTTCCTAAACTCTTAAATATTCAAAAATACCACCTAACACATATTATTCAACAATAACAATACAGGTACATCTACCCTCCAATTTCATTCAATTGCATCATTGCCCACAGCAATACATATGCAACAAATCACTACATTCACATTAATAAAAATTCACATCTTTCAAAGCCTCCAATTTAATGCAATTTTACAACAATCATGGTATTTGACGATAGTTTACATGTCCTCACACGTCTCAACAAAATGGAGTTGCTGAGAGGAAACATCGCCAACTAGACATGGCTCGTACCCTTATGTTGCAGATTCACCTCTCTGTAGGTTTATGTTGCATCATTGCCCACAACAATACATGTGCAACAAATCACGACATTTACATTCATAAAAATGCACATCTTATCAAACACATCAATCACATCTTTCAAAACTTAGCCAAACCCCGGAGAGTAGTCTCGGTTCATGATTGGCTTGTAGCTGTCCTAGGCAGTTATCATTCTAGGATGCTTTCTAATGCACACTTAGGGTCGAGGAGATACTCGACTCGATACCCCACCTCATCTGTCCTAAGCAGTTATCAATCTAGTTATGCTGATTATGCAGGGTCTGTAGATGACATGAATTCTACTACAGGTTTTTGTGTCTTTGTGGGAGGTAATCTTATTTCTTGGAGGAGCAAGAAGCAGAATGTGGTGGCTCATTCTAGTGCTGTATTGGAATATAGGGCTATGGCTCAAACTGCGGCTGAAATGTCGTGGGTTAGATCACTACTTTTGGAGTTGGGTGTTGCAGTGAATCTCTCAATGAAGATGTATTGTGACAACAAGGCAGCTACATATATTGCTAACAATCCTGTCTTTCATGAGAGGACTAAACACATTGAAGTGGATTGCCACTATGTTCGAGACTTAGTTCAAGAAGGAATTGTTAGCACTATTCATGTCTCCTTAGAAGATCAGACAACTGATATCCTCACCAAGGCTCTTCCCATAGGTAATTTCCTGAGATGTTATAGCAAGCTGAGCATGATTGATATATACGCTCCAGCTTGAGGGGGAGTGTTAAATAGTATTTTTGAAATATTAGAAAGTTAGGGAGGATGTCTTTAAACATTTTCTTATAGTTGTTGGACTGTTTTTGTAAAGTGTTTACAGCCAGCCCTAGTCTCTTTTAAAAGAGACTAGGGTTACGTTAATGAATTAATCCTTTTGGCTCTCTCTCTCTCTCTCTCTTGTTCTCTCCTTTCCCTCGACATCTCTCTCGTCTCTCTCAATCTGCAACATCATATAAATGAATGCAGTTAAGATGTGACATGAAAGGAAATGTGGCAATTTGAATTCATCTCTTAGGAGCATGAAAAGTTTGAAAATGCTAAAGGATGACATGCTGTGGCTATACTTCTAAACATTGTTAAGTGTCTGTGAACCGTTCTTGTTCATAGGAATCCCTTTGTTTCCAACAACCGGACCTTGGATCACCTTGATGACATGTAAAAAACATTCTTGTAAGCAAATAGCTGTAGAAGTAAATTCAGACACAAGCCTTCCTTTGTGATATGGACAGGATATACATGCAAGCGCCTAATTCTAGAACAAGTCAACAAACATAAATATGATTCTGATGTCTTCAATCTGTCCTATAGATATCTCGAAGCAAGGTTGTTTTGTGCTCATAAATTTTATTCTTTTCAGGTTCCTTCTTATAAAGCTAAGAACAAACAAGATTCAGTGGATGGACTCCCAACACTTTGCCCTGCTACACTTGTCACATGGTATCATGAGTTGGTAGGTGATCTTCATGTCCAATGAACTCCAACCCACATCACTTGCACTTGCATGGAAAGGGACTGCCCATTATGGCATGGGTAGACATGGGTGTAGGCACTGGGCATTGCAAAATGATAGTAGTTCTTTTTTTGGTACTTTTTTTGTTAATTTATATTTTATAGTATGACTAACAAATGTTTGCTTAAAACCTTGCTGTTGTTGTATTGTATAACTGAGTGCTTGCACCCAAGTTTTTGAAATTGCTCCGCATCCATGTCCACACACATGTGACATAGTTCCAACCACTTCATTGACTGTCTTTTTCCCTCAAGAAGCTTTATGGGTTTAGTGTTCTAATGCAGCATGAAGAAAATCTTCGTGTGCTGAATAAATTGGTATGGTTACTTCTATAGCATCATGTTCATGAAGATTTAGTCCTACCTCCTGGTCATCATAGCTTAATTTCTGGATATTCTGAACTTTACATTGCAGCTGAAAGAAGTTGGACTATTGCAAAACTCAAAAACTATCAACAAGGAAATGGTGGCAACACTACTGGGACAAATACAAGTATCAGTGGACATTGTCGTATCATTAGTAAGCATGTGCAAGACTCATGACAAGGTAATTCTGCTGTAGCCATAACAGTGGTAACATGAAACCATATTCATCATGCATGTAGACATCTACATGCAATTAAAGAAAGAAGACAAACTTAGTTCAAGCCAAGATATTATCCAAGCTGCCTTTAGATAAGTTTAACTAGTAAATCTCAGCATGGTAATGTAAAATGCATCTGGAATGCTGAAGATGAAAACATGATTTAATCAGGTAACTTTTCGTTCTTAGAAACCCAATGTGCACATTTGGAAAATGATTTACTATATGTCAATACCTAACCTTTTATGATTTACTATATGTCAATACCTAACCTTTTTGCATATACAACATCTGACAGATTTGTCAGATAACATTCAGTAATTATGATTGATCATTATCTGTTTTTTGTGACATCTGGACAAGGAATCCATATGGCAAATATTCAGTTCTTGCAGTGTCCTCATCTTCAGTTGTTTCGGACTGCATGTGTTTTTTCTCCTGCCAAATTCTTCCTTCATTGAGGATTTCCATTTGAATCAACTTGATGATGCAAGGTTCATGAGACTAAAAGAATTTTTATGCTTTTGTTTTGACTAATCAGCTGAACATACACGTAATGGCTATTAAGTATGGTGGGAAATTTGTGGACTCCTTTTTGAAAGGTTGATCAGTTTCCAAACCCTTTTTTTGTTTAATTATGTCCAGCATACTATTTGTTCAATGCACTAAAATATGATTCTTTTCTAGTTTTTGATTTTTTACAGATCCATTTTGTGGTGCATAATGCTGTTATCATTCAAATGGTAAATGCTATTGGCGACTGCTAGTGTCCTCTTTGCTATGGTTTATACATTTTTGTTTTGCTTATCTCCTATCTGACCCCTTTAAATATTGCAGATTAAAGAGCTTCAGAGGGCCAC
Organism: Nymphaea colorata; assembly: GCF_008831285.2. Lineage (NCBI taxonomy): Eukaryota > Viridiplantae > Streptophyta > Magnoliopsida > Nymphaeales > Nymphaeaceae > Nymphaea > Nymphaea colorata. The sequence continues at coordinate 2,344,749 of NC_045148.1, read as the reverse complement.
TAGAACCATACAGACTCTTTGCTCTGAGGCCAAGGTTAGAACTTATCACTCAGCTGCTTATACGAAATATCTGACCTCTTTAAATATTGCAGATTAAAGAGCTTTAGAGGGCCACTAGAACCATACAGACATTTTTGTTTTGTTTTTCAGTTCATATGAAAAATATTGTTACTCAGGTATCAAGGAGAATAATGATCACTAGCAAGATTCCTTATACGAAGAGAATGATGGAGCGTTTCCTGTTCAATGTAAAGGGTCTTTTCCACAGCACGTCAAATGGATGCTCCTTTTGGATGGGTATGTGCTCTTTTCTTCTTATGAATAGCTTGTCAGATTTCTTTGACTTGCATGCCATCTTCGGGAGGCCCTCTTCTTCCTGAAAAGAAAGAGGAGCAAATTACATTTCTTTAGTGCACTGAGATGACATAAGAAGCAAAGCTTTCAGCAGCAAGGCAACATCTGTTGCCTATATTCCACAATGGACTTGTATCAATGAATTTTCTGAAAGTCAAGGACTTCCATCATAATATATATATATATATATATATATATAATCAGTCCTAGATATTCAAAATGATATGAAGAAAATGAAAATAACTAAAAATAAAAAATGTGGTATTTTGAAAAGTCCAAAATGATAATATTATGTTTTTATTTTGCTTTTTTCTTTCCCCAATGGAAAATGGTTGTAATATTTGTTAAATATTTGAATAGATATTCTGAATTTTGATCAATGCTTTTATAAGGAAAATATTTGTTTTCTTTTTAATTCCCAAAGGTAAACAATGCTTCTTGATAATACTCAAAAAAAGCCTCAATAGTAAAGCCCAAGAACAATATTTGTGAAGTGACAATGTGACATATATATATATATAGCGAGAGAGAGAGAGAGAGAGAGAGAGAGAGAGAGAGATGCATTGGTCTGTGCCTCTTGACCAACAGCTTTGGACTGTTCTAAATTTATTCAAAATTTGTGAGGGGTTGGAGGGTCATAAAATCTAGTCTGTTTATTGGTCTTCAATGATCTGTTTTCAGGCTTGTAGATTTGGACCTTCTGAACTCATCGGTGAAGCCAGATTTTAAAAACTGGCAGAAATCGATTGTATGGTGGTGGATGGCCATAAATCATGGAGTGCCAAATTCACGGATCCTATGTATATAGTCAAAATATCATTTAATGGTTCTTATTAGTGAGTTTCTGTTAATCAGAGAGTTGTTTTTACCGGGAAAATATTTGGAACTCAGATACTTAAATCATAAATAAAACAAAAGGTATAAGATTGTAATTTTTTCCGCGAAATTTCTAAGAAAGTCACTGATGAAAGTCTAAATTTATTATGATAATATAAAGAAATAAAGCAAAGTTTAAAATATGTTAAATGTGTTTTTTAAATCTTGCAAAAATATTGCACTATTTTTTGGCATTATTGTCAAATTATTGCAATAAGTTCCTTTTGTTATATCTCATACTTTTTTTTTTCCGAAAATTGTTATTGTCATTCACTGAGTATCGCTCAATATCATTTTTGCAAAGTGAAACTTCCTATGCAAATATTGACAACATCAGTATTAGGCTGTCATGGCCTGTGCATATAGATGAGTATAAATCATCAGTCATAGGATTAACCATCGTAACAGGTAACCTGAAGCACAAAGACTTGTCAGGCCAAGTGGTGAACTCTCAGGCATATGATGACAATGAGGATGGTAACAACACACAAACGCCATTCAGCCAGATGGCGGCAGATTCTGAAGATGTAAGAGGCAGCCAGGGGTTGCAGGAAACATAGTATGTCGTTGTTATCTCCCGTGACACAACATTGAAGTCCTCTGGCTTGAGAAGGTTATATTTTGCAAACCTTTTATAGGATTGTCCTTTGAATTGGGTTTCTTCAATTTTTCTTTCTAGAACAGTAAAAAGTTTAAAAACTGCATCTCTTGGTTCTTGATTTGCAGCAATGGTCATTGTTGATTTTCTGAAGATGTAGGCAGCCAGGGGTGTCAGGAAACATAGTATGCCGTTGTCATCTCCTGTGTCACAACATTGAAGTCCTCTGGCTTGAGAAGGTTATATTTTGCAAACCTTTTATAGGATTGTCCTTTGAATTGGGTTTCTTCAATTTTTCTTGCTAGGACAGTAAGAAGTTTAAAAACTGCATCTCTTGGTCATCTAATGACACTACTTTTTCCTGGAGTAGGACAGTATATGACCATCCTGGTTATTTTGAGCACAACGTTGACTTGAGTAGGCTAAGCTTGCGGGATAGGGATCCCCCTAAATGGGGCGTGCAAGTTCTGAGCTTAACCTGTGCTTGGCCTCCTTGTGCTCACCTGAACTATAAAGCTTGCGAGTTTAAGCTTAACTTCACTTGCTTAAGCCTTATTTCTGATGCCTATGGATTCAAATGGCTTAAGCACTTGACTATGTTTGATCTTATAGTCGTTCAACAATATTACCTCTCATTCAGCTTAGGTTTTCGAGCGAAATGTGGGTTACTTAAGGGCATTTTGGGAGGGAAATGTGGCCATTGCCATGTGGCAGGTTTTTTAAATGCCAAGACACTTTTTTTCTTTCCAAATGCAGTCACTTGGAGCTTCTAACTAGGCTAGGGCCCCAGGGAAAGAATTTTATAAGCTCATTTTCTTTAATCTTTTATAAGTGGCAAGTGGGAACCCTTTAAAACTAATCATGGCGGTAGTCTCCAGTTCTAGTTTTTCTTGTAATTATCTAGGTAAGGAAAATAAACTACAAAAGGACCTTTGATGACGACTGCATATAGGTCTAAAAGGAATTGCAGTTACACCTTGGTTTTATTGAAATTTATTTGTTTATTTTGTTTAGGAATATTTTTTGCTAGTATATATTTATTTTTAATGACTTAAGGTACATAGTGTCCAAGTTGAAGAAAAGAAAGTTTTATGAACTGAAGGAGCACTTGTTACAGGGAGGTCACAACGTGGAGATTCTCAGGAAATGTACAAGTTGGTTTCACCAGGGATCTGTTTTCTCGTCTTGCTTTCGGTTTATTCATCTGCTCATCAGCCTCGAAGGTACTCAGTTGAATTCCCCATGAAAGAGTCCACATTTCATTTTCCCGATGATGGATTCTGGCAGGATCTCCTTCTCTGAAGTGTTGACAGAATAAAAACAGAAGAACATTAGAATGAAAAACTTACCACGTCCACAGTTGTCTGGTCTTGATGGTTGACCATGGAAAATGGTGTCAGCTTAATGACATTACTAACAGGCACCTATTCCGGCCGAAGTTGGCCGGTTTACTGCAGTTGGACAAACCTCGAGCATGTGTTTGTTATCATATGATTTGAGACAGCCTTTTGTGATTATTTTCTTGTGCTTTCACCGGCCACTGGTGGTAAGGGATAAGTAGGGGTATGTGATGAACGTTGAATCATGTCATCACTCGGTCGCGTTCTCCTCTCGCCTCGTCTCAGAAAAGAAAACTGCTCTCTCCCTCTGGTTGGAGTAACAACTTGATGTTGCAAGTCGTGCATATGGTCACGTCTTTCAGTCTGCACTTAACTATAGAAAGTTTGAGATTTCGGGTACGGAGGTCTTCTAATCTTGTGTATGAGCTGCGCCTTGGTTGACTTGTTGCATTGCAATTTCATCCGAATTGGATCAATTTGTCCCAGTTTCTTTTATGCTTCAATTTCTTAGTCCAAATGCTAGGAAGAATCCCCTAACTAACCTCTTTTTCCTCCACACATTCGTTGATTTGGAATCTTTCTTTCGGTAATTCATTACGGCATGAAGAGCTGGTTCGGGATCTTGACAGCACACTGAAACAATAGTGATGGCTTTGGCTGTCTCTAAACATGTTCATCCAGAGCAACAACCAGTAGCAATTGCTTATACTTCCTAATTGAGATTTGGATGCAAAATGTAAGAATCCAGACTATGTTTGAAGTCTTGTCAACGTTAGTTGTCACAACTTCATTGTCGCCTTCAAATTTTATGTAAAAGGGATGTAGCAACAAAAAGGTTCTACACCCCTTCAGTCCCCAAGTTAATTATAATGCCCACATTTGTGTAGGACCCGAAGGACGTTAAGAACCCTCCGCCAAGCGAGTGCCCCTTCATTTGACTGGGAAAGCGAACGGAGTTTAGAGGAAGGATTCTTGGGAGTACCCACACAATGCATAAAACGCCCTCACGACACATATGACCAGATTTGTTCACTACATCTCTTTGTATGCAAAGCATCCGACGATCCAAGTGTAATGCCAGTTGCTTGTTGGCATAGTCCTACTGTGCCTTTGTAAGTGTGCTAGAGCTAAACAAGGCTGGTTGTTATTACTGCCATCATAGCCAAACAAGGCTGGTTGTTGCCAGCACACGCTTACTGTGAACCATCGAAATTGAAGAATCGTATGAGAAGTGTTCACCTTTTGGGTGTTGCCAATGTGAAACCGGAGGTTTCTGCCAGACACTCGAGTAGCTTGTCGATATACCATTTTTGTTTTGGGGCACTCTTTAAATCTGTTTGTGTTTGGCTCATAGTAAAATCGTTTGACTTGCGTGATACATAAAATGCACGGCATATTGTTTACTAATTATGCGTAGTTTTGTAATTAAGTTTTCATTTGAAGGTAGCTCATAATCAGCTTCAATTGTTCAATTTTGTTCATGTGAACATATGGCCAACCTAGGTGGTTATGTTAGGCTACTTAGTGTTTAGTTGTTGTGCGGTCATGAAAAGCTATGCACTCAGATTGTTATAATGGGGAGACATTAGTAATTAGACATTGAGTGATTTAGTTCATGTGAACATATGTTTGACACATCATAGTAAAAATTGTGCGACTTACGTGGTGTATATAATGGGTGAAGTAATGGTTAGTTGTGCAACTTAGTTCATGTAAACATGTGCTCGATGCATCATAGTTGTGTGACTTAGGGGATGTATGAGATGGGCAACAAATTGTTTATTATGGTGAAAGTCAGTTCATGTGAGCATATACTCAAGACATTGTAGTAAATTATGTAACTTATGTGGTGCATATAAATGGGCAAAATATTGTTTAATAGTTGTGCACTTCTGTTTATGTGAACAAAAAGGTGAGGGAGTTAGTGTGTGATTTAAATCTATATTTATTTGTGCAATCTAGCTTTCAATTGATTTACCATCTAGGGATCATTTGGATGACAATCTAATATGATGTTTTTTGAAGTGTTTGGGTGACATCCAAACACAGTTTAAGAAAAACCAAGTTTTGACAAAAACTAACCTAGTTTTCAAAAGGGGATTGAATAACCTGGCATTCCCAAGTTATTCATAAAAAGCTGTGTTTTGGGTATGTCAGCAGACACAAAGGCCAGGTTCTTAGAATATCATTAAAAACTTTGTAAACCAAGTTTCATAAAAGTGAACATTTGAGGGCATCGTCCTACTTTTCATTTTATAGTATGGTTTATTTTTTATGCTTTGAAAAAGAGGGCAACTTGTCATTAGCTGAGTCCCAATGCTTTTGAGGCTGTCTTATACACATTGGTCATGTTCCATGTGAAGTAGATTATAGTAATTTGAACTATGTGCTTTCCTTGGAGCAAGTTGAACAAATTTATTGCTCCTAAAAGGGGATTCTAGAAGAAGAAGAATGAAGATGAGAACATTTAAGCCTAGGATGGACCTGTGAATGAGAGCAGACATTTCATGTGAATGAAATTGAGGAAAGTGAAATTATTATGGGCAAAAGATGGAGCTAGGACTAGAGAAGGATAATAGAGAAGGATTGAAAAGGAAGAAGATAGAGGGAGTAAAGAAGTCTCGACAAATGACAATAATGAACTAGATGAAAGCCGATGAGAAGAAATGAGCCAATTGGAAAATGAATAATTGCTAGATGAGAATGAAAGAGAGCAATAAGTAAATTTTGTCTTACTTCATGAGAGTAATCAGAAACAAGGGAGGAAGGGAAAGGAAAAGAAGAAAAGAAATAGATGAAGTTTCTCTAGAGAGGGGATTCAAAGAAGATGATCAAAGAAGAGAAGAGAAAAGGAGCCAAGTAGATGGCATAGGGAGACCGAGATGGAAGAAGACAAGAGGAGATATAATGAGATGATATAGTAGATATTGCATCATTGAATAAGTATTGGCAAGTTTGAATAATGGAGTTGAGAGAGCGACAGAGGGAGAAGAACTGGCAAGAGTCAATAGAGGGAGAAAATGAGATGGCAAAAAGTAAGAGGAGATGGAAGAAGATGAATATGAGGAGATCCAGCATAAAAGAAGCATCCATGTTAAGTTGAACAACTTTTTGACCGTGTAATGTAGTTCAACATTATAATGGTTCATAATATCATATATATTGATTTTGTATAACAGGGAAAAGAGTTGAATAAGATAACTTTGAGGTATCAAAAGAGAAAAGTGTAATTTTATGTATGTTAGTTTGTGTAATTGTTAGCTTCATATGTTGCTTATTATGTCTTGTAAAGTGGATTGTTATTACAGGGTCAGCAACTAAAAGGGAAAAGGGAGATAAGCATCACACTCATGTTACTGGCCTCAAAAAAAGAATGTGTGTTATTATGCTTACAAAACATTGTTGTGTTTTATTGTTCCATTCACGTGTAATGTTTTTAATATATTTATAATTTACTTATATATGTCTTTACAAATAAAAATGCAAGCATTGAAAATGGAATGCAGCGCCAAAACGACATGATCATCTAAGCAACTTCAAAATGCTAAATGATTGATTGAGGAAGATATATTTTGGTAGGGTTCTAGACCACAACAGTTTCAGTGCATAATGGAACTCTTTGACAAGTGCCATGGCGACCATGGCATTGGAATATATTGCATAAATTGTGGGTTTGAAGTAGGAAGAAAGTATGATGAAAAAGATAAATACTCTGCTCTCATAGGCATACAAAGGAAATGTAAGATTTTGATGTATAACACCAAACCACTAGATGAAATTTGAAATTTTGAAGAGCGAGAAGATGAGAAGAGGAACAGGCTGCTCGAGAAAAAAGGGAGAGAGGAAAGAGGGGCATGGGCTTGGCACTTGCCCCTTGTCATTACTCTATACTAATTTGTGTTACAAGTAAATACCCAAAACAATAATAAAAATTACAAGTATGCTATGACCCATTATGTGTGGCGTATGGTGAACAAGAGTTAGGCTTTAACAGCTCAACTCAAGTTGTGCATGAGGTTTGATTATGCACATCTTGTTCTTCAATTCCTATAAATGATGCCCTGTGAGACCCTTGAAGTGTTGACCAATTTCTATATGCTTAGTGTGATTATGTAGAATAGGATTGAAAGGAATCTTGATCGCACTTTAATGGGAAGGGAGAGTTTCCCAAGAAGATGATGCAACCATGAAGCTTCAGCTGTACTGGCCATCATTACCCTATGTTTTGCCTTAGTGCTCGATCTGGCAGATTGCATTTTGGTTATCACAAAATAGAGATGATTGAGCAATGGGAAGGGAGAGTTCCCTAAGAAGATTATGCAACCATGAAACTTCAGCTGTGCCAGCTGTCATTGCTCTATATTCTGCCTCAGTGCCCGATCTGGCAACTGCATGTTGCTTCTTGTTACTCCAGCAAATAAGATTGAAATTAACAAAGATACAATAACCTAAAATTGATCGTCTATCATTTGGATCACCTGCACAATCTGCATCAATATAGGTAGAAATGGTATGTTCATTCAAATCAGTTGTCTGTCTCATGTAGACGAGTCCATCCCCAAGAGTAACCTTAAGATAATGCAAAATACGTTTAGTAGCATCCATATGTTCTTTTGTCGATGCGTGCATAAACTGACACTATAACACTATGTCACCCTATCCAACACTGTAACACTATATGATACTATACATTATTACACTATCTAATGCTATAACAGTATAACACTATATGACACTATATTACACAATGACACTGTATGACAGTATAACACAGTTTGACACTATGACACTATATAACTCAATAACACTAAATAACACTATGAGACTATATAATGTCAAATAACACTATAACACTATATAGCTCTATATGACACAATAATACCACATAACACTATATAACAACATAATACTATATAAGCCTATATAACATTAAACACCATATAACACTATAAAACTATGAAAGACTATTTAATACTATGACACTATATAACCCTATAACACTATTACTCTATAACACGATAAAACCATATAAGACTATATAACACCATTTAACACTAAATAACACTATATAATATTATAATTCTATATAACAATATAACACTATATTAAACTATAACACAATAACATTATGTAACAGCTCAACTCTATAACACTATATAACATGATAGCACTATAGTGTTATACAACACTAAATAACACGATAACACATTAACAATATACAACTGACACTATATAACACTATTAAGATATATCACAACGTATAATAATTTATAACACTAGATAACACTATAACATTATAATACTATATAAAGTGTACTGAACCATGACACTATATAACATTATAACACTATATAATGTTACACTATAACAATATAGCACTATATAATAAGATAACACAATTACACTATATGAGACCATATAACACTATAACACTCCAACACTATGTGGCGATATATAACCCCATAACACTATAACATTATATTAATACTATATAACTCAATACAACACTATATAATGTTGTATAACACTATAACACCATATTATACATAACACTATATAGAACTATAAGACTATAATACTGTAAGTATATAACTTTATATAACACTATGACACCATATAACACTATATAGCACTATAACACTATAACACGATATAACACTATGTAACACTACGACATTGCATAACACTATGACACAACATAATACTATAACACTATATAACAATAAAATATAATATGGCATTGTATAATACTATAACACTATATAACACTATACTATTACATAACACTATGACAATATATAATACTATAATACCATATGACATTATAACATTATTAAACTATAACACTGTAACACTATGTAAGATGACAACACCATATAACATGATAATGTTGTTACACTATATAACACTATGATACTATATAATATTATAATACTACAATAAAAAAAACACTATAAATCTGTATAACACGATAACACTATATAACAATATATACCACTAAAACACCATATAACCCTACAACACTATAACACCTTATAACACTATATAATACTACAATACCATATGACACTATAACATTATTAAACTATAACATTGTAACACTATATAAGATGACAACACCGTATAACATGATAATGTTGTTACATTATATAACACTATGATACTATATAATATTATAATACTATAACAAAAAAACACTATAACACAATAATACTATACAAAATTATATAACACCATATAACACTACATAACACTATGTAACATTAGATAGCACAGTATTACTCCATCTAACATTATAACATTATAAAACTTTACAACACAATAAAACAATATGATAAACTGCATAGTATTATCTAACAGTATAACACTATATAACAATATATCATACTATCACACGATATAACACTATAATTCTATAACAATATATTATTATCAAAATATAACACTATATAACACTATGACACTATTTAAGTCTATGAAATACTATAACACTGTAATATCACAACACTACATGACACTATAACACAGCAAAACTAAATAATAGTATAATTCTATATATCATTATAACAATATATTACAATATATAATACTATAACGCCATGAAACACTATTACATTATAACGTTGTAACAATATATAACACTCTATATCACTATAACACTACAACACTATAATACTATATAACACTAAAACACTATGACATTATCTAACACTATATAAGACTATAACAATACAACATTGTCTAACACTATACAACATTATAACACTTTATAACATTATAACACTATAAACTTGCAACACTATAACAATATATAGCATTATAATCTTGCAACACTATAACACTATAAGACAATAGAACACGATAACAGACTGTATAGCAATATAAGCCAATATAAAACTATATAACACAATAATACTATAACTCTATATAGCACTATATAATACCATATAATAGTATAACGATATACAACTTATAACACTATATAACGTTATAACAATGTAGTACTATATTACACAATAATACTATCACACTATAACATAATAACACTATATAACTCTATATAATGTCATATAACACTGTATAACAATATATAACCATATAAAACATTATAACACTACAATACTATATAACACTATAAGATTATATAACCCTATATAACGCTACAACACTATAATATGAAACTATAATTATATGTAACATTATATAATACAGTAACACTATGTAACACTACATAACACAATATTACAATGTAATACTGTAACACTACATAACACTATGATACTATACAAAACTATCACACTATAACACAAAATTACATTGTATAATATTGTAACATTATATAACACTATGTAATATAGTATAACACTATAGCAATATATAAAACTAAGACCATATGACTATATAACATAATATAACACTATAATGCAATAACACTATATAACACTATAGCGCACTATAACACTACAACACTACAACACTATAACACGAATACATTACAAAACACTATATGACATTATAACACTATAACACTATGTAACACCATATAATATTAGAGCACTATATAATGATATAACATTCTAACATTATAACATTATATAACACTAACACTATAACACTATCACACTATAACATGATATAACAATAACACTAACACTATCACACTATAACATGGTATAACACTAACACTAAAACACTATATAACACCATAAAATTATATATCACTATAATAATATATAACACGATAACATTTTAACTATAAATAACATTATATAACTCTATAACACTATATAACTATATAAAACTACATAACATTATATATGACACTGTAATACTATACAACATAATAAAACACTATAACACCATATAACTCTATAATACAACAGGATACTATAACAGTATATAACCCAATGACACTACAATACTATACAATATTATAACCATATATAACACGATAACACCACATAACACAATAAAACTATGTAACATTATATAACACTATAATACTATATAACAATATAGCACTATATAACGCTATACAGTATAATATCATATATTATTATAACACCATATAACCAGATAACATTATATGACACTATAATATTATAGCACAATAACACTATACAACACTGTAACACTATATAACTCTATAACACTAAATAATAAATACTACAACACTATATAACACTATAACACTATATAGCAACATAACACTATGTAAGTAGTTGTAAAATTATAACACTATAACACTATATAAGACTATATAACACTATAACAATATATAACACTATAACACTATTACACTGTAAACAATATAACACTATATAACAATATATAATACTATAACACTATATAACAATGTAACACTATAATACTATAACATTATGTAACAGTGTAACTCTGTAACACTATATAACACGACAAAACTATAGCGCTGTAAAACATTAAAAAACATGATAACACTATATAACACTAACGCTATATAACACTGACACTATATTACACTATAACACTACTACACTATATAACACTATATAAACCATACGATAACATATAACACTATATAACACCACATTACATTATATAACACTACAGTAATATATAACACAACAATATTATAACACTATATAACATTACATTATAACAGTATAACAACATATAACAAGATAATACAATTACACTAAATAACACTATAACACTAACACTATATAGCAATATATAACACAATAACACTATAACACTGTTACACTATAACACTATAGCATTATACAACACTATATAATATTGTGGTACTATATAAGACTATAACACTATATAATACTATACGACACTATAAAATTAAGCCTACAGCTCTATAACACTATAGCACTATAACAAAATGACACTATATAACATTATGTAACACTATATAACTCAATATAACATTATATAACACTATAATACTATATTATTATATAATGTTGTACAACACTATAACACTATATAACACTATAACGCTGCTACATTATGATATTACATGACACATTATAACATTATAACACAATACAATACTATGTAATGCTGCAACTCAATATCACTATCTAACGCTATCACACTACATACTTTTATAACACCACATAATACGATAACACTATATAACACTACAACACATTCTAACACTATATAACAGTGTAACACCACTTAACCTTATAACACTATATAATATTAAAAACACTATATAACGTTATATAATACTGTAATAAAATATATCACTATAACACAATATAACAAGATAATACTATATAATAGAATAACACTATAACACTATGTAACACTATAACACTATAAAACACTATGTTACACTACATAACAGTACATAATACTATAATACCCTATAAAAATACAACACTATATAACACTACAACACTAAATAACACTATAACACAATATCACTATATACAATTATATAACTCTATAACACTATAACACTCTAACAACACAACACGATATATCACTATGACATAATATAACACTACTACGCTATATAACAATATATAACACTATATTGCACATTAACACTCTATAAGACTATCTAATACCATATAACACTATACAACATTATGTAACACTATATAGCTCTATATAAGTCTATATAACAATATGGAACACTATATAACTTTATGACACAATATAACACCATATAACATTATATAATGCTATATCACCCCATGACACCATATAACACAATATAACACTGTAACGCTATAACACAATATTACTTTATAACACTATTACACTAAAACACTATTACACTATGTAACACTATAACATTATATAACACTATAACAGTATTGTACACGACATGACACTATAACATTACATATGACACTACAAAACTATGTAGCACTATATAAGACTATAACGCAATATAACATTGTATAACACTATAACAACATATAACACTATATTACTATCTAACCCGATGACACAATATCACGATGTATAACACTATCACACAATAACACTATAACATTACACAACTCTTTATAACATCATAATACTATATAACATTACAACACCATAACACAATTTAACAGTGTAACACTTTAAACTTTCCTGCATTATAGACTGTTAATGTGCATAGAGTGCGTCCTTTCTACAATGAATTCTTTAGTCAAAAGCATGCATGAACAACATGAGGATCTTGAGTACACTTAGACTGTTAGGACCATTAATTGTTCATTGGACAGCACAACAAAGGGTGAAGAATGAGTGCATTAATCTCTCAAAGGTCTTTTGAGGAGTGTAACATCAAAGCATCTGGTTTAGAGGCATTGGACACTTTAAAAAATATTCCATAAATCTATCCAGGTTTTTGGCCCAAATGCATGAAACAATAATACACTATTACTGCTCCCAAACAGCGCATCAAGAACACGAGACACCATGCTACTTCCTGAACCATTATGAATTTAGGATAGATATAAGTAATACTATTAAGTCATGTCATGCGTTGAACCCACCAAAGGAAATGAAGAGAACGCGGAAGGGGGGAGAAATTTGGCAATCGACACAAAGGAACAGTCATACATTGGCTAATAAATGTGGCCTCCGTTTTTCTTACCAACAAAGAATTCTTCCTCTAGAATTTGGACCATTGGAATCACGAACGTGGTTTTTACTAGAAACCATGAAAGGGGGCCGCTCTTTGTTAGAAATTGACGTTTTACTAAATAACAGTAATAAGCCTAATTGACATCCAACAGAGATCGAGATGGAGTTGAGTGCAAGGACAAGTATACACTAAAGAAAAAATGAAAGGGGTTTTGGGTATTTACAAAATTTTGAAATCAAACTTTCTATTTTTTAAATCCTTCATTTTAATTTTTTACTGATGGGGTATTTTGGTTATTGCACATTTCTGTGCACAATTTTTCCTGTTCAAACGTGTGCACATAACCCGTTTTGAATAAAACTAGATGCTCTTGGATTTGGACTTCAAACAGCAAAAAGTTGACTGTGCAAATCCCGTTTTGAATAGAACTAGATGCTCTTGGATTTCTACTTCAAACAGCAAAAAGTTGAGTAAAAACTTTTAGCACAATAAGAACCATACACCAGTGAGAGAAGGTCTAGCCAATAGAAAGAACCCATTGATGGGAGAGTGACTTGTTGTGCACCAGGGTACATGTGCAAAGGAAAAAAATGGGAAGAAGAAAAAGATGGGGTATTTTGATAATTTTTGTAAAGAAATGTTTTTTTTTTTTTACTTCTAAGTTTTCACTACCTTTTAATTGTTATTATTGTGAGCTCTCCTTTTTACTGACTAGGGGTATTTGGATCATTACATCCCATTATACAATTTCTTATGCACAGGGCGTTCGATATAACCAACTTTGCATTGATATAGATCCTAACACTCACTGACTTGATCTAAAATTCAACTAAAAGTTCAGTTTTAGGTAGCTAGCATTATGGGTTTGTCTAATGGAGGGGTTTACGGGCAGCCGAAATTTTTTCGGCATACATTTTTTGGGTGAGGTGGGTTTTCCACCACTCAAAAGAAGCCGAAGCCCCTAGGAACCCCTTATCCTTTATAGTCTTTTATAGTATAGAACCAGATTTCGGTGTTCCAAAGCTTATGCTTCAGTGACCCTCTTTTGCAACATAAGAAAAGATTTTAAGCATTTACCATAATTCAAACGATGAAACTTATTTCAAGACAAGATTTTCTGTTCTCAACTTTTCCCTTGGTGGACTGAGGTCCGGCTCGTCTAAAACTTCAACCACCGCCGTTTAGCAGGAAACATTTCAACAGAAGAAAAACTCCCTTCTCCCAAACGCCCCCTAATTGAGACTAATACGACTAACAGAGGCTTGATGAATTGAGTTACATGCTACAATGTCAACAATCTATTTCAAGTTTCATTGATAATTGATCTCATGAATCGAAAACGACAAAAACAAAGATCATCTCTTCAATCGCGATCAATTTTAAGATATACATGCCCCAACTTTTTTGATGGGATAACTCGTTATTAATTTACGGACTCAAAAAAATTCTCTGCAGGCTCCATTGAGCTATATGGTCCATAGACTCCATAGGACCAAGAGGTACACAAGGCAAGATGCGAGTTCAATTCTTGACGAATGCATCTAGTAGACTCAACTACGTCATTATACATAAGTTGTGCATAACCTGGATTCAGGCCAGCAGCTGGTCGAGGCTGGGGCGGTGGTACTCTATTAAGGCCTTCCAGGCAAAGTGGCTGGGGTGGCAGCTGTCCCACCAGAAGGTAGTCCACGGGAGGGGGCAGAGAGTGTACTGCTTGTTCCCGCTGCCGTCCACTGTGCCGCACCAAACCGTGATGTTCACGCCCATGCAGCATGCCTTCAATCTGTTCCCAAACGTCTCTAAAACAATCAAGCACAGCTAATCGTCAACTACACCATCAACACTATTGGGTCCGGTCCAGCTTCAAGAGAGTACCTGATGGTGCCCTTCTCTCTCACGTTTCTCTCTCTTGCACGTGTTTTTTTTGAGAAAAAGAAAAGAGGAGGCTTCTTGTGGCTGCACGCAACAAGAGGAGAAGGAGAAGACGAAGGCAAAAAGAAGAAGAAGGAAAAATAGCAGCAAGGTTGAGTGGGTTGATCCGCACGCCAAGAAGATAGAGGAAAGACAAAGAAGAAAAAGAAAATGAAGGGAGTCTTCATTGGGTGTTCTATTTCTTGTTTCTTTGGGGTTCTTTCTTTCATTCGTATAAGAGAGTGTTATTGTTTTCTTGACTTTACTGTTTTTCTTAAAATAGTAGAGATATTGCTGCAGGTGTATTTGACTCTTTTTCTTGATATATAGAAAGTCTCTCTTGACCGTGGTTTTTTACCTCATTATTTAGGGTTTTTTCACGGCGGTCTCTTGTTTTCTGTAATATTTAGCATATATTTTGATATATACTGCTGCAACATTGATATTGAAAACTCGATCTTATGCTCACAATTCTGGGATTCTGATTTTCAGCAGTTTTGTGCATGTCCGACTATCATATTAGTTGGTTTGGCATGTTTTATTGTTATTGAAGCATTTTTTTTTTGGAAAACAACTATAACAAACACCCGTGCTTGAGGGCCTATATCACATGTATTACATATAGGCATGTACCATCTCATTTGGTGTGAATCAAATATATGTAAAATCAAATATATGTGTGGACCCTTAGAAGCTTTTAAAAGATCTGTTGGACCCTCTAGCAAGCTTCAATAGACAAGCCTACCGCTAACTTTTCTTCAATGAACAACATGATTGATTGACTTTAATGTCGTTTTGGCATGGATAGTTTATTTTCTTTGTGCCATCATTAATAACGCAAAGAAGTTTGCTAGAGTGTACTCATGAATGCAGTAGATATAGAGACATACACGGACCTTGTTGAAGCACAGTCAAGAAAGCGTTGTAGTTGTCAAGAATGGCCACCGGAGGGCTGAGGGCTTGAACGGAGGCGTTGAGCAGTTGGTTGTGCAGCTGAGAGAGACCATTGTAGAGTGAAGAGCATTGAGTGAAGTTGGTCGAATATGTCAGGGTTGGACTGCAGCCTATGGGCTGCAGGTTTGTCACGGACACCCTCTTCACGCCCAGATTGTGCAGCCTCTGCAGATTTGCTGTGAGGTGCTGCACTACTTTCGGCCTGAGGGCATCGAGACCCTGCGGAATCAAGCAACAACGATTAACATCAACTTGCCCATGTTCCGGCAGGAGTTGAACTCACGTGAAAGACCTGAAAATACAAGACCCCTAACACTTAAAAGGATCAAATTCCTACACGTCTTCCGTTCCAAACTTGATGGTGAGAAATGTTGATAATGGGATTAGAGATGCAGTGCAGGCCAAGTGGACCAATTCTTCTTCTCTCTCTCAATATATATATATATATATATATATATATGTGTGTGTGTGTGTGTGTGTGTGTGTAAATAAACTAGGGATTTACATTTATAAAACATGAGACCTTGATTTTTATTATATATCTTTATTAGTTAAATGTTTAGTACTCATACATGTAATGCATTTATTTTATTTGGCAGGGACCATGGTTCAGATTATGCCTTGCCAATTTGAAACTTGAGTTTCTAAACCGAAACCAATATATTTTCTCATAGTTAGATTCCAATTGAAATGGGAATCTTCAAAAGATTGCATAATCCACGCCCCAGCTTTTACATGATTCTTAGGTGGGCAGGCGCAACATTCAACTAATCGATTTGAACTTGGTCTCATATGCAATTTGAATGTGAACTGTTTATGCCCCTAATAAGGTAGTTGGATCTAATTAATCTTGTTACAGATTAAAGACTCCGCTTCTCCTAATGCTTCAAGTTGGGGCCTGTTTAACTTACTCTTTTTAATGTAAAAAAGAAAAGAAAAATATAATCAAAACAAAAGAAATGAGGAAATATATTGTTAGTAGCTACCGCGAGGGAGCCATTGGTTCCTCGATAAACTCTATAGTCGTTGCCTGCATAAGAAACGAGAGCAACGGAGGAATCCAGATGGTCGGCATAGAGCCCACTGTTGATCAGCCGTTCGAACTCGTCGATTTGCTATCTCCGGGAGGCCTGTGAACGTGTCGAAGACGCCGGTTCCTCCATAGGCAAAGTTCATGCCATACCGTTGAAGCATAATAGAGTCATTTCTCTTGGTGTATGGAACTGGAGAAATCAGATCCATGTATGTAGCTGCACATGCGGCATTGCTTCTGTTAGAGTTTTGTTTCTTCTTTCAACGTAATGGAAATCTAACTAAAATTTTTAACATGTATAGACAATAAATTATATATACACATCCAAATAAACTGATCTAACAATGAACTAAGTTCTTGGAAATATATACATATGTATACGATGTCAACATCTGTATTGATGGAATTCTGAACAAATCACAGAAATTCAACTTCTCTGTGTCGGACAGATCCAGAACCCAACAATGAATTGGTATTCGATTCCATTAGATTATTCCTCAGATACCCAAAGAGAAAAAAGTGACCAGTGCCAAGGATGAAACGGAAAAGCATACCTACAAAGTCGGTCATGACTTTACCGTCGGACCATCGACCGGTGGGGTACAAAGGATATGTCTCACCGTAGGGTTTTCTCAAAGAATAGTATGGTTCATCAGGATTCTGTTTATTTCCGGTGTCGGCAAAGGAATCACCAAACACGAATAGCCTTCTGTGTTCTAAGCTTTTCAAAGTCTGACCAGTCTGCAGATTCTCCGCTTTGATACTTGCAACTGTGATGGAACAAGCAAGCTTCAGTTTGCTAAGTCAAATAAAAAGAAGCTCTCAAGTTTTACCAAAACAGTCCGGAAACGCTAAAAAGGATGAACCATAGTTTCTAGTCCAGCTTAGATTCACGGATCAGTTTCTAAGTCCCGCAATTTACAAGCATAACAACTATTTCTCAATTATTCATCAAGCGACAAAACCCTCAAAGTGAAGGACGCATTAATAATGAAATAAATTATGTTCCAGTAAGTGTTGGAACAAGGTGTTGTATGTAAGCATTGATGATAATTGAATGTGTTACTATCATCTACAGTCCATGATGACCTTTGAAAGCAAAAATCTGCGTCATAGAGGAAGCACAAATCCAAAAAATAAGTGGTCAGTCGCAACCCAGTGCTTAGCTAACTTGTTAGAAAATTCCAGCTAAGGGTATTAGGTATAAAATTTTAAAATTTTAAGCGGCACCAAATGAAAAAAATTTGCTCAAAAATAACAATATAAAAATAAAAAGTTTTTTGAGTTCCATGCAAACAAGTGGTCCATATAAGCAATTGCCCACACATAATCCACACCTAGAACTATCTTGAAATTATCATGAAAGTGGCTAGAAAGAAATAGAATAATTACCCAAAAGAGAGAATATCACGAATAAACCTGTCGATGGTGCTGCTGCCATTGTTGCGCTACCGCTTCGCTACCACAGATTCAGAGAGAGACGGAGATTGCTGGGTGGTCTCTAAAGCAAATGCAGGGCTGTATTTAAAGGGAGCAAGAAGGAGACAACGACACCATTTTGGGGTCCTAATGAAGGCACGTCAGAGTAGTCCAATAATTAATTTACGACTTATAGTAGATCATAGCGCTTGCGCAAATCGCTCCCCGCAATCTGAAGAGGTCAACTGCTGAAATTTGATCAGATGCTGTATGCCTTCAATAATCTTCCAAAACCAAAAGCAATCTTTGCTGCCTTCCTTCATGCCGCCTTTCCGATGAAGACAAGGACTCGGCCAATGGATTAGTGCCGTCGATCTTCTCGTCAAATGCGTATTTGGTAACTTTCGTCAAATGGGTATTTGTAACTTTCGAGACACCATGCTACTTCCTCTCACAACAATTTTCCGCAGCGAGGTTGGAATATTTTAATAACGGCTCATAACTGTAAATTTTTAATTAAGTGGACCATGAGGGTCATTTTTATATGTATATAAGAAGAATTTTAGCTAGTCTTATGCTGGTCTTCCCTTACTTCAATCGTTAAATTTAGGATAACTATTAAGTCATGTCATGGGGTCGAACCCACCAGAGGAAATGAAGAGAACGCGGAAGAGGGGAGAAAGAATAGACGAGATTTCTTTTTTCTTTCCCTTGTTAGATGTCACCTTAGTGTGGGGTGCCGGTGCCAACACATTCCAAAAAATTTAGGTGGGGTGGGGTGGGGTGGTGTGGCGAGAGTATTTTATTATTATTATTTTTTAATTTATTATATATATAACAAAATAAACATGTATATATTATTATTACACTTTAGTTATAAATGTATATAACATACTTGAATAATTGTATTGCATAGAAAAATATCAAAACAACATATATTATATAAGTAATTTAGCAATATGACATTGTAATTGGGTTCGGTTGTGAGTCGGAGCTGTGACCGGAGTGCAGCCGACTCGATGCGACTCGAGTGATGCAGTAAAATAGAAGAGTTCGGGTGACTTAGTGTACAATGAAGAGCGAGACTTTGGAATCAAACTTTCTACTTTTTTTATAATCCTTTTTTACTCATTTTTTTTTTTTTTAATGATGCGGGTATTTTGGTTATTTCACACTTCTGTACAATTTTCCATGTGCACATAACCCGTTAGAACTAATGCTCTTGAAGCGGAGCCAAGATTTTTTTCAAGGGCAGGCTAAACATTCGTTCAACCGAGCCAAATGGTAGTTCGACTGAAAATAAGTTAGACAACTAATGATTTTTAAATTTTTTAATGTAATTTTTTTTTTTAGTCAACTAGGGTGGGGCCACGGCCTAGGCGGCCCCCCCTCCCTTGGCCCCTGGATACACCAGTGTCAATAGAAAGAACCCATTGATTGGAGACTGGGAGGGTGCAACATACAACAGCTCAAAAAAAAAAAAGTTGGGGTATTTTGAAAATTTTTTCAAAAGAAATGTTTTTTTTTTTTTTTAGCTTTTCACTGCCTTTTATTTGTTATTATATGGGGCTCTCCGTTTTACTGACTATGGGATACAATTTCTTATGCACCGGGCGTTGGATATAACCAACTTTGCATTAACATAGATCCTAACACTCAGTGACGATCCACAATTCAACTAAAAGTTCAGTTTTAGGTAGCTAGCATTATGGGTTTGTCTAATTGAGCGTTTTATGGGCAGCCGAAATTTTTTAAGTATACCTTTTTTGGGTGAGTGGGTTTTCCACCACTCAAAAGAATGCAGAAGCCCTCCAACCCTTTATACTTCATAGTATAAGACACGGATATCAGTGCTTCGTAGTGTTATCGTTGTAGTGCTTCAGTTTGTATGTCAATAATCCCCTTTTGGAGCACGATAAAAGATTTCAAACATTTACCACACTTCAAATGATGAAACTTATGTCAAGAGAAGATTTCCTGCTCGCAACATTTCCAAGATCTGTTGGTGCACTGAGCTCCGGCTCATCTACAATGAAACTTCCACCGCCGTATAGCAGGAAACATTTCTACAGAAGAAATACACCCGTCTATCAAATACCCCTTACTTGAGATTGATACGATTGAATAAAAAAAAAAGCTTGATGAATTATGTTACACGCTACAATGTCAATAATCTATTTCAACTTTGATTGACAATTGATCTCATGAATCGAAAACGAGAAAAGCTTCCCCGTTAAAAGCTATCACTTCTATGGCAAATAATTTTAAGATATACATGCCCCAACTTTTTGGTAGGATACCTCGTTATTAATTTATGGGATTCAGAAAAATTCTCTGCACGCTTCATTGAGCTATATGGTCCATACCGAACGTATGAGCTGAAAGTTTCATGGAGGTTCAACCCAGTTAATGAATTTAACTCAAAAAATTTAATCCTCCATAAGATGGTATGCACATATTAAGCAAGTAAAGCGATTTATTCAAAGGAAATTCAACGTTATCCATTGAACACGACCAAGAGGTACACAAGGCCGCCATTTATTCTACAAGACGCGAGTTCAATTGTTGACGGATGCATTTATTAGAGTCAACAACTTTATTATACATTAGTTGTGCATAATTTGGATTCAGGACAGCAGCTGGTCGAGGCTGGGGCGGTGGTACTCGACTACGGCCTTCCAGGCAAAGTGGCTGGGGTGGTTGTTGTCCCACCAGAAGGTAATCCACGGGAGGGGGCAGAGCGTGTACTGCTTGTTCTCGCTGCCGTCTACTGTGCCGCACCAAACTGCGATGTTCACGCCCATGCAACATGCCTTCAATCTGTTCCCAAACGTCTCTGAAGCAATCGAGCAGAACAAATCGTCAACTACATCAACACCCACGTTTGATTGCTAAAAAGCTATGTAGTGGGCCTATATGTCATGTATTACATATAAGCATGTACCTTCTCATTTGGTGTGAATCAAATATATGTACAATCAAATATATGTGTGGACCGTCTAGCAAACTTCAATAGACAAGCCTACCGCTAACTTTTCTACAATGAAGGACATGATTGGTTTTAATTTGTTTTGGCATGTATAGTTTATTTTCTTCGTACCATCATTAATAACCCAAAGAAGTTTGCTAGAGTGTACACATGAACGCAATAGATATAGTGACTAACACGGACCTTGTTGAAGCACAGTCAAGAAAGCGTTGTAGTTGTCAAGAATGACAACCGGCGGGCTGAGGGCTTGAACGGAGGCGTTGAGCAGTTGGTTGTGCAGCTGAGAGAGACCGTTGTAGAGTGAAGAGCACTGAGTGAAGTTGGTCGAATATGTCACGGTTGGACTGCAGCCTATGGGCTGCAGGTTTGTCACGGCCACCCTCTTCACGCCCAGATTGTGCAGCCTCTGCAGATTTGCTGTGAGCTGCTGCACTACTTGCTGCCTGAAGGCACCGAGACCCTGCGGAATCAAGCAAAAACGATTAACATCAACTTGGCCATGTTGGGCAGGAGTTGAACTCATGTGAAAGACTTCAAAATGCAAGACCCCTAACACTTGAAAGGATCAAATTCCTACACGTCTTCCATTTCCAAACTTGATATCGAGAAGTGTTGATCTTGGGATTGGAGGCGTTGTGTAGGCGAAGTAGACCAATTCTTCTCTCTCTTTCCCCCTCTTTTCATGTATTATAAATTCCTTAACAAATATATATATATACATATATATATATATAAAGAAACTAGGGATTGACATGTATAAAGCATGAGGCCCTGACTTTTGTGCCATTGTATCTTTATTAGTTAAATGGTTAGTGCTCATCCATGTATTGCATTTTTTTTTATTTGCCAGGGACCATGGTTCAGATTATGCTTTATCCATTTGAAACTTGAGTTTCTAAACCGAAACCAATATATTTTTCTCATAGTTAGATTCCAATTGAAATGGGAATCTCCAAACGATTGCATAATCCACGCCACAACTTTTACATAATTCCAAGCTAGGCAGGCACAACATTCAACTAATCGATTTGAACTTGGTCTCATGTGCAATTTGAATGTGAACTGTTTGTACCCCTAATAAGATAGTTGGATCTGATCAATCTTGTTACAGGATGAAGACTCCGCTTCCGCTAATGCATCAAGTTGGGTTCTGTTTAACTTGCTCTTTTCTATGTAAAAACAAGAAAAATGGAATCTAAGTAGAAGAAAATAAGGAAATATATTGTTAGTAGTTACCGCGAGGGAGCCATTGTTTTCTAGATAAACTCTGTAATCGTTGCCTGCATAAGAAACGAGAGCAACGGAGGAATCCAGATGGTCAGCATAGAGCCCACTGTTGATCAGCTGTTCGAACGCGTCGATTTGCTGTGTCATGTCCGGGAGGCCTGTGAACGTATCGAAGACGCCGGTTCCTCCATAGGCAAAGTTCATGCCATACTTTTGAAGCAGAATAGAGTCATTTCTCTTGGTGTATGGAACCGGAGAAATCAGATCCATGTACGTAGCTGCACATGCGGCATTGCTTCTTTTAGAGTTTTGTTTCTTCTTTCAACGTAATGGAAATCTAACTAAAATTTCTAACATGTTAGACTACAAATTATTATATACACATCCAAATAAACTGATCTAACAATGAACTAAGTTCTTTGAAATATATACATATGTATACGATGTCAACATCTGTATTGATGGAATTCTGAACAAATCACAGAAATTTAACTTCTCTGGTGTCGGACAGATCCAGAATCCAACAGTGAATTGGTATTCGATTCCATTAGATTATTCCTCAGATACCCAAAGAGAAAAAAGTGACCAGTGTCAAGGATGAAACGGAAAACAACCGAGTTGCAGAAGCATACCTACAAAGTCGGTCATGACTTTACCGTCGGACCATCGACCGGTGGGGTACAACGGATATGTCTCACCGTAGGGTTTTCTCAAAGAATAGTATGGTTCATTAGGATTCTGTTTATTTCCGGTGTCTGCAAAGGAATCACCGAACACGAATAGCCTTCTGTGTTCTAAGCTTTTCAAACTCCGAGCAGTCTGCAGATTCTCCGCTTTGATACCTACAACTGTGATGAAACAAGCAAGCTTCAGTTTGCTAAGTCAAAAAAAAAGAAGCTCTCAAGTTGTACCAAATGTCCAGTCAGGGCAGACGGAAGCTGCTTATATGCACAGTCCGGAAACGCTAAAAAGGATGAATCATAGTTTCTAGTCCAGCTTAGATTCACGGGTCAGTTTCTAAGTCCTGCAATTTACAAACTTAACAACTACGTCTCAATTATTCACCAAGCGGTAACACCTCAAGTGAAGGACGCATTAATAATGAAATAAGTTTTGTTCCAGTGTAAGTGTTGGAACAAGGTGTTATATGTAAGCATTGATGAGAAGTGAATGTGTTACTACCATCTACAGTCCAGGATTAAAGGAAAAATCTGCGTCGCAAATCCAAAGCTCAAAACCTTATTTCAACACCATTGAAAATAAGTGGTCAGTCGCAACCCAATTCTATTCTAGCCAAGGGCATTAGGTATAAAAATTTAAAATTTTAACCAGCACCAAATGAAAAAAATTGCTCAAAAATAACAATATAAAAATAAAAAGGCTTTCGAGGTCCATGCAAACAAGTGGTGCAGTTGCCCACATATAACCCACACCTGGAACTATCATGAAAGGTAGCTAAAAAGAAATAGAACAATTACCCAAAAGAGAGAATATCACGAATAAGCCTATCGATGGTCCTGCAGCCATTGTTGCGTTACCGCTTCGCTACCACAGATTTATAGAGAGACGGAGATTGCTGGGTGGTCTCTAAAGCAAATGCAGACTGTATTTAAAGGGAGCAAGAAGGAGACAACGACACTGTTTTGGGGTCCAATGAAGGCACATCAGAGTAGTCCAATAATTAATTTTATGACTTATGGTAGATCATAACGCTCGCGCAAATCGCTCCGCGCAATCTGAAGAGGTCAACTGCTGAAATTTGATCAGACGCTGTATGCCGCAATGATCTTCCAAAAGCAATCTTTTGCTGCCTTTCTTCAAGCCGCCCTTCTTCCGTTCAGATGAAGACAAGGACTCGGCCAATGGACAAGGCACTGTTTTGTACGTTTTCACAATTTTCTGATGAATAGGTAGAATCTTATAAGCTCATAACTCTAAGACTTTTGATTTTGAATTTCTTACAAAATAAGTTTAGACATCAAGAGAATATGATATTTTTTTCCGTTTTTAGGATGAAGTAGATTGTGTATTAGGCTACTTAACACAAGACAATATGTTAGGAGCTAGAAACTAAAAAAATATACCCTTCATGTAAACCAGAAGCCCCCCCTTCTATA
Source organism: Nymphaea colorata (assembly GCF_008831285.2). Taxonomy (NCBI): domain Eukaryota; kingdom Viridiplantae; phylum Streptophyta; class Magnoliopsida; order Nymphaeales; family Nymphaeaceae; genus Nymphaea; species Nymphaea colorata. Next base: position 2,319,340 of record NC_045148.1, on the reverse strand, counting down.
TAAGTACTGAATGAGAACTTGAAAATGACTTTTTGAGCATTACTGGCAAATTGGCAGAGTTGGCTTGGGGATCGTTCGAGTAAGCTTGGATCTTTGAGGCCACGACTCGCCCTCGGGGGATTCAGCCACAGTAATTTGTATTAACCCGGCCGAGACAGTGAATCAACTTGCAGCCAAGATGACTTGGTCGTTTGCAATTCCGAGTCTCAACCATGGGTTTACTAACTATGATGTTAACCACCTAGCACAAAACTGGATTCCATTATAAGAAGACATTCCTCCAGCTTATAATGCCTCGTACACATATTTAACTATAATATAATATGCGGCATTGAATATGCTGCAAATGAGGGGCACCTGAGTACAAGTTATAGCAATGCAGACTTACCAAAAACAGGCCTTGATAGGAACAAAACTTTCCAAAAAGAACAACCTATAATATTTTTTCCATACTTAATAGTTATTATTGATGGAAGGTTAAATCCAAATACGTAAGAGTTATTATTCATTGAAAGTTGAATCCAAATTGAATTGACGGGACTCAGCATCCTTTTAGCCATAAACAAATAGATTTAATGTTTTATACAAATACTCTTGGAATATGGAAATTAATGACATTATTCAATCATGAAGTCCACTTTCAACGTCTACAGTTTTGCATTTTACAGCATCCCGTTTATGGCAAACGTCACTTCTCTCTTTTGTTAAGCGAACGTGATTCCGTTTCCGGTATGCAGAAATGAAAGTCCCTATGTTACTTTTCAAAATTTGTGACCATTTAATGAGATTGTTTCATCTTTACAAAAAAAAAAAAATTGCTCATTTTGTTACGCTACTGTCAATTTCATAAAGAGCACGAAATCATACTCTCTTTTTAGTTTCAAATTGGGATTTTTCTTTCTTCACACCAACACTCGGACTCAACCATTCACGGCAATTTAATTATTTCATATAACAGCAATTCAACTTTCTAATTCTTTTTCACAAGAAAAGGAAGTCATTGAATGTGATAACGTACTCACATTCAAAATTCATTGACCTGATGTTCATCGAGTGACATCTCCCATACGTGTTCTTTATTATTTAGTGGGCCGTTTATGAACAAAGCAAAGCCCATGGTATAGCACACTCAAGCTGTATGCTTTAAGCCGATCCATCTCAACTTGGCGAAGGGGATTATGGTTTGAGATTCACGAATTTCTAGATGCAAGATTTATAGATTGACCGCATAATCGTTTCATCTTCTAAACAATACGATTAATAAATGCTTGTTAGAAATCACCTCCAAGGGTTGGTTCAACTGCTTAGGATGCTTAGATGGTGTTCAATAGGCGGCCTGTTTTCATTTCAAATGTCAGCGGTAGTAGCTTTCTAAGACGTTAGAGGAGGTTCACTTATGTGTAAGTTGAAGCGTAGTGAAAAAGGCACCCCAAAACATGAACAAGACATCCTTGTTAGAAATCATGAAGGGACAAGAAGTTAGGTAGAAGCTTCAGCTTTCTACCAGACATCCTTGTTAGAAATCATGAATTGCAAATCCAACAATATAACACCCTAAAATCTGTATATTATATCTAAAATTATAGGTAATCAACTGTCTTCTCAATGGGTCTCTCTCTAACAAGGATTTATAATCCCAATGTTATCTGCAGATCTAAGAGACGACGTTTCCTTTGGAGGATATGACAGTTTTTCTCATTTACATATAAGTATTCCTTAAAATTCTAAAGTTATAAAACTAGTGCCTCAAGGCCAAAATGTCTGGTCTCTGTTCTTGGTGTCCAGCCAGGCTGCTTGTACAGAGACTGATCCACACGTGTCTAGGCTTGAATATGGGAATTATCAAGTCCAATCTAAATATTGGATCTGAATTGTGTTAATAGACTTGACTTGGCTTTAGAGTAGAGGGCCTATTTAAAACCAAATCCAGATTTGTCAACCTGAAAAAACAATTGTTATATATATATATATATATATATATATATATATATATATAAGGTGATGACTCTAGCTATCCAGGATTAGTTAACCGTCTAACCATGGCTGTTTATATGAAACAGATGAATAATTAAAAAAAATAAGGAAAAAAAGTGTAAACTAATATTATACAACAAAAATACCCATAACTTCTAAAAGTTAGAATCACCATTATATATATATATATATATTACAATTAGTTTTGATCGTCTTGGGTTAGATTCATATGTGGAATGTAATCAAAACAAAATTCGGTTATAAGTAATCAGATTCAACATGGGTTATGCAATTAACCTCGTTAAATTGTGGATTCAAGTTCGGACCTTGTATTTAATTCCCAAGGAAGTGCTTTGCCGACTTGCATGGAACGGCCCCTTTGGGCTAATCGAGACCAACTGTATGAGCAGAAAGGCTGGTGCATGTCGAAGGGAAAGTTGGATTGAGGGCGTGAGTTTGTCGACGGCAAAAGCAGCTTCCCGAATTTCCAGCCTGATCAACTTGAATGCGGGTCTTCTATCTGCCCAATTCCACAAAACTGACGTCGGGCGTCCATCATATCCTCATGGATTCAGATAAACAAGCAAGGTCAAGACCTCATCTTGTTATTTGACATTACAGAGTTGACTTAACTTTTTTCATTTAAGAGAGTTGAAACAATAAATGGGGTGGAGATTGATAGGTAGGTGGTTAGTATCCATTTCGAATTTGTTGAACATAAGTCAACTTTTTGTGTTATAAAGAGGCTGCTGACACATTTTTGAAGCATGGTGAAGCACCACCCTAAAGCTATGCCACCGTGGTATGCCGGATCGACCTGCGTACCCGTACCGGTACGTCGGATCGACCCGCATACCCACACCGGTATGCCAATACGCTCGTATGTGGTGGTACGTTTGGATCTAGTTCTGGGTCAGAACCATATCCAAACCATATCAAAATGAAAAGCAAGAAAAAAACCCTACGCGGGTCCGTCTTCTTCCTCAATGCCTCTCGACTTTCTTCCTTCTTCCAACGGCGGGAGCTTTACCACTCTGATTTTTTGGGCAGCAGCGGCGACCGGCGACGGATGACCGGTGGACGGTGATGAACGGCAACGGACGGTGACGAACGGTGAGTGGGTTCTTCATTCTTCCAACGGCGGGAGGTAGCTTGGGTTCTCTGATTTTTTGGGCAGTGGCGGCGACCGGCGACGGCAACGACCGGTGGACGGCGACGGATGGTGAGTGGGTTCTTCGTTCTTCCAACGACGGGTGCTTGGGTTCTTTGATTTGTTTTTTTCTTCATATGAATTCCTATTTCATTTGCATTTCTTATTTCAGAATCTCTAGAGTTCTTTGTATTATGTGTTTGTTGCTAATCTATTGATGTATTGCTACATGGCTTTACCTTTTCACACGAAGAAGACATTTAGAATAGAAATATGTTGTATGCACATCCACAATACTTATCCAAGTAAATCTGATATCTTCATTTGTGCATAATTTCACTAAGAAAAATCAATCGTGCTCCCCACCACATAAGTCAAACAAACAAGTCTATATGTCAAGCATTTGTTTATACGAGATTTGCTTTTCTTGTGCACTCTGTGTTTCCTATAAGCTATAAATTTGTTCATTGCAGATATTGTTCTCTTTTTTAAATTTGTTCATATGTCATATATATTACACAGAGTGAACAATTTATGTTACTTGCTTGTTTGATTATCTTTTTTATAGACTTATAGTATGGCTGCTTCAAGTAAAGAGAAATGAACTACTTCTACACCTACAAGTTCAAGTTGTCACAGTTACAAGAGGACCAGCCATAATGGGGTTATGTGGAAAAGAAAGGAAAAGCTCATGGAGGTGGTGAGAATGTAATCTTTGAATGTTCTTTTTGTAGGACGGAGTTCAATGGAACATATACAAGAGTTAAAGCACATCTATTGCACATAAAAGGTAATGATATTCAATTGTGTAATAATATCAAACCTGATAGTGTGAATGAGTTGAAGAATGAACAAGAACAATATGATATAAAGAGAAGTGGTAAACAATCCGGTTTTCTTAACATTCCCTCAGTACTCTTATACGATGATGCAGTCCATGAGTAGAAAAAAGGAAATGGACACATTTCAAAAATCAATTGAACAGACATTTGCTTTAAAAAAAAGGTAGGAATTAGATAGAAAAGTTGGAACATTCTTCTTTTCTAGTTGCATACCATTTAATGTAGCTAGAAATCCATATTGAAAGGATCTAGTTACATCTTTGGCAAATAACAATATGTCTGGATATGTTGCTCCAGACTCTGAAATGCTTCAAACAATCATCCTACAACAAGAGAAGAGTCGAATAGATAAATTTCTACAATATAAAAAGTTGACATGAGAGCGACATGGAGTTTCAATTGTATTTGATGGCTAGACAGATATTCAAAGACACCTACTTATTAACTTTATTGCATGGGCCAATCTTTCTGAAAGCAATAGATGTGTTTGGTGAATATAAAAATGCGGAGTATTTGAAAGGGTTATTTGTAGAGTTGATTGAAGAAGTTAGAAATGATAAGATTGTTCAGATAATTACAGATAATGCAACTGTATGTAGAGTTGTTGGTCTTCTAGTGGAACATGAATATCCTCACATTTTTTAGAAACCTTGTGCAGTCCATAGTTTAAATTTGGCATTGAAAAGTATATGCAATCCATCAAGCAAAGAACAGGATTATCGTGCTTATCAGTTGTGTTCGTGGATTGAAGACTTGGAGAGACGTTAAAAACATTAGAAACTTCATAGTTAATCATCAACATGTGCTTTCCATTTATAATAGATATATAGATTTGAAGTTAAGAGTTGCAGAGACATGTTTTGCTTCTATCATTGTTGTGATGAAAAGTGCATTAATCAATATGGTGACAGATGATGATTGGAACTTCTATCATGGTGTTGATAACAAAGCTCAAACCATCAAACAATTGCTTGTTGGTGATGTTTTTTGAGATAAAATCTCTTATTTTCTTACATTCACATAGCTTTTTGGGAGATGTTGAGGGCTCTTGATTGTGACAAGTCAATGCTTCACTGTGTTTATGAAATGTGGAACAATATGATTTGCAAACTGTGGGATGTCATTTTCAATCATGAGAAGAAGAACTTTGCACTTGAAGATTCAGACTTTTTTTATCATGTGCACAATATATTAGTAACAAGATGAGATAAGAGCAACACCTCTTTGCAATGCATGGCACACTCATTGAACCCTAAGTATTATGGATTAAAGTGGCTCTCTGAATGTGTCGGAAGAACCCCACCACATATAGGTCTTGAAATATCAAAACTTAAGGTGATATGTCTTCATAGAATTTTTAGAGATCCATATCAAAATGAACGAGCTCACAATGAGTTTACAAGCTTTTCTACAGGAAATGAAGATATGACTGCAATAGTAGATAGAGACACATATCTACCTATTCCTTGGTGGGTCAAACATGAACGTGCTTATCCTACTCTTCAATACATTGCTTTAAGGTTGTTATTCAGCATGTTACATCTTCATGATTTGGAAGGAATTGGAGCACCTATTCACATATTCACAACATTAAGAAAAACAAACTTACAAGCAAGCGTGCGGAAGATTTAGTCTATGTGCATTCTAACATTTGGTTACTTTCACGAAACAATAATGAATACAGGTAAATCAACAGTTATTGTATTACAATTTTTTCGTATCTATGTTGTTGATTACTACATAATTATATTCTTAATTCTTATCTTTTTATAGGAAAAGAAGCAGTAAAAATTGGGATGTGAATGGTGAGGAATTTAACTTCGAAGGAAACGAGGATCTAGACCATCTTAATTCGGAGTTAAATAAACCATGTACACTACAAGAGGTAGAGGTGGATAAGGAGGACTTTGCAGAGGTGAAAGAGGAATAGAATTTACAATGAAATATATTAATCCGAGATCTCAGTTTTTTTATGTTTCTTTTTTATGAGATTATATATAGGAACTATAAAAGAAACATTTGATGTTTTCTTTATGAGATGGTATGTAGGAATAATTATGTTTTTTTTATGAGATAGTATGTTTTCTTTATGAGACTATATGTTTGTCTTGTGATGATATCATTTTTTTTGCTTTTCTTAATTTTTTTAATTAAAAAATTAATATTATCGCATAAAAAAATACTACACCCATGCCATGATTTGCAAAAATGGCATACCCATACCCGTTTTTCAATATCCGTACCAGCACCTAGGTGACATAGCTCTAAAGCACAAAGTGCAAACTATATATTTTACCAAAACAAAGGATTGGATGATAAACAAATGAAATACACGGTCACCTTCCTTAATAACTTAATACCATGGATAATAAAGTAAGGTAAGTAATTACTCAAACAAAAATCAAATGACACGATCAGCACTGATCGCGCCAGCAGGATGACCGGGCATGTACAACGCCGCCTTCATTTTCTTTACAAGATGAGCACATGCAATATGTATCTACTAGAGCCAACAGATTTATTTTATTTATATATATATATATATATATATATATATATATATATATATATATATTGTTGTTTAATTTAGATCAAAGCAGCAAGTGGTGAAGGCTTGGGTGGTGATACTGGATTAGGGCCTTCCAGGCAAAGTGGGAGGGGTGACTAGCGTCCCACCAGAAGGTAGACCACGGGTTGGGGCATAGTGTATACTGGGGCTGCCCATTGCCGTCCACTTGGCCGCACCAAACCGTGGCGTTCACGCCCATGCAGCAACCCCTCAATCTGTTTCCGAACTTCTCTGCAAAGAGCCAAGCAGCAAATATTATCGATTACAGAACCAGAACGGGCGTGAAATTAGGACAGTTCACTCGTTCCGACCTTATAAAATTAAAGAAACGGTGAAATTTGTGAAGGCCACAAAAATGAGAAGAAAATATCCGCCTTAAGAGGGCTCAAATTTCTCTCTTGGAACGAAGATATCTTTCATCAGGTTAAAGGATTGAACAGACCTTGCTGAAGCACAGTCAAGAAAGCGTTGTAGTTGTCAAGAACGACCACCGGTGGGCTGAGGTCTCGAACGGAGGCGTTGAGGAGTTGGTTGTGCAGAGCAGAGAAATTATTGTTTTGAGAAACGCACTGAGAGAAGGAGGTCGAATATGTGAAAATGGGTATGCAGCCTGATGGCGGGAGGGTTGTCACTGCCACCTTCTTCACCCCTAGATCCTGCAGCCTCTGCAGGTTTGCTGCAAGCTTTTGCACTACTTGGTGCCCATAGGCATAAAGACCCTAAAAATCAATCCACAAGGGTGAACATCAAGTACTTGATCATGCAGCAGAAAAATTTCTGTGGAATTTGAAAATCCAAGACCTCGAGCACTTATTGAAACTCTCAGGCGCACACAACCAGGTAAAAGCTAGTGTGCAAGCTTCATCTCTTGGCTCAAGAACTCATACTTGTTTTCCATTTATTTTATTTGATAGGGATCATGCTACTTTGGCCATATAAAACTTGAGTTTCTAAATTTGAAACTACTGTACCTTCTTTTTAGGTCTCAGACTAGACAAACTGTGAAAGAACTCAAAGTCCATGTGCTGGATTCATGAGTCTTTGGCATTACATCCAATTAATCGATTTTAACTTGGTGTTACATGATGATAGCCCAGATGTGATACATAGTCGGATCTGATTAATTTTATTACAAGTTGGAGACTCAGCTTCAACTATTGCTTCAATCTGCGTGTTTGTTCCTCTTCATGTAAAAAACAAGAAAAAGTGGAAAAGGGAAAAGAAGAAAGAACATTCGAACTATATATGTGATTACCTCCATAGAGAAATTGTTCCTTACAAGATAAACCAAGTAGTCGTTGCCTGCATAAGAGACGAAAGCAACGGAGGAATTCACATGTTCAGCATAAAGCCCGCTCTTGATCAGCTGTTCGAACGCGTCGATCTGTTGTGTCATGTCGGGAAGGCCGGTGAACGTGTCGAAGACGCCGGTTCCTGCGTACGCGAAGTTCATGCCATACCTTCGAAGCCACTTAAACTGCTCTCTCTTGCTGTATGGAACCGGAGAAGGTAGATGCAGGTATTCAGCTGCACATGTGCCGTTACTTTTGTCAGATTTCTCTTAATGTTCGTTTTAAACCCATACAGGAAGATTTGAAATGGATTTTTGGAGTCGTCAAAGAACTAAATAACTTCTGCAACATATATGTATGGATGAGACCCTGAAAATTCGTAGAAGCTTAATTTTTTAATGGTCTTAGACGGATGCTTACAAGGGTGGATCGGAATCCAACAAGATAGTTTGTGAAATTGGTACCCAGAGATAAAAAGTGACCGATGAAAAGGATGAAACGGATAATTAATGAGTTGCCGGAGAAGCATACCTACAAAGTCTGTCATGACTTTACCGTCGGACCATCGACCGGTAGGAAACCCCGGATATGTCTCACCGTAGGGTTTTCCGAGGGAAAAGTAGGGTCCTTTTGGGTTGTGCACATTGCCGGTGTCGGCAAAGGAATCCCCAAACACGAACAGCCTTCTGTGTGGATGAAGGAAGCCTTTCCAGCTCCAGCCAGTCTGCAGATTCCCCGCTTTTGTACCCACAACTGTGACAGAAGAAGCAAGCTTCGGTTCACTATATGAATAAAAGAATTTGCAGTAAAGGATCGTTAGTCAACCCCAAGTGTTTTTGAGGGAAGGCTGCAAGTACGATCTATTAATTACTAGATCCTGCAATTTATAGAACAAACTAGTGTCTCAATTATTTACCTAGTGACAAACAAGATCATGCGTACATTGTGTTAACATTTAAAATGTTGGCGCTTAAACTCATGATGTCTCCTTCATTGGTGCCCGTTTTGAGTTGTCCCTATGGGGGCTGATCGACCTGACTGCATGGAGAGTATGTTTTAATTATGGCGCTTTAGTAGAGGATTCAATAGTGAAGTTCTGAGCCAATAGGCCTTGGAACATGCTGTTACATATATAATAGGCAGCATAGAACTGAACTGTGGCATCTAAAGTGCATAAAAAACTGCGTTAGAAATAGAGTTCTGCAAATCCAAACTCAAAACAATATTCCAAGATTTCTGCACATAAGCAGTCGTTGGCTACACAGTTCCCTAGTCTGGCTTGTTTAATTTCCAACCACAACTTAAAAATTAAAGATGGTCCTCAAGCTCTTCTTTCTAAGATTGGACGTCCTAAAATGCCTGAAATTTAACCGAAGCAGATCCCGTTTGATCCTTGCAACTTCGTCTAACGTTATCCTGTTGCCTGGAAACTATATTTCCATTTGAACATACAAAGCTGCCGAACAGAGAAACGAGACTTTCATGAAAGGTAGCAGAAAATAATTAAATAGACCAATTACCCAGCAGAAGGAATATCATGACTAAGCCAATGGACGGTCCTGCAGCCATTGATGCTCGACCTCTTCACCACAGCCAGTGACAGAGAGAGCGATTGCTGTATGGTTTCTAAGGCAAATCAACGGGTGAATTTAAAGGTCCTTACAAGAAGAACGAGGATAAGGATTAAGGGCCGTGACGAAGGCACGTTTGAGCACTCCAATTGTACTACCACTTAATGACAGATGATTTCATAAGCAAATCTTTCCACGAATCTTTCTATTATTTCCTAACATTTTTTATTAAACTTGTTCTTCAGAATGAGGCTAACAACGCACCCAACGCCTCCCTCACCCGGCTATTTGCATCATACAAGTACACTCATTTTCATGCGTCAATATGGTTAATATTTAAAATACCCTCTGTTTACACTGGAAAAGAAAATTTTTTATACAAGCAAAAATGAAAATCGAGAAAACAAAGTAAAAAAAAAAAAAGCAAAAAACTATAAAGGACATTTTTCAAAGATTAGTAAAATACCTATCCACGCAAACTTTCTCTTTCATGGGTAGGGTGTGATACACCCATCAAGTTGAATGCCATGATCTAATTTAGAGTTCAGGAAAATAACATTCAACTGACGTGCCTTTACACACCCGGCTGCTCGACCGGATATGAACAGCTGACGCTTTATAGATGGTAAATTCCATTCGTTTGGCTTATGAATATCAGTCTCCCAAAAACCCCCCATAAAAGAAAAGCTCAACATTTGGACGATTTAGCCGTCACCGCCCAACCTTAATTAGAACTTCATACTTAGGTGCTCAAAATTTTGGGAAAATCCTGAAAAACTGTTTATACTGATCCCCTTCACTTAACTCTAATTATTCAAGAGTCAAGTTTATAAAATAAAAAAAAAATATCTTGCTTTAATCCTGTTGCCCAATATTAGAACTTGTTCACGTTTGTTATTTACAAATTCTTACAGATCAGATTCTAGACCCTGCTTCAATCTTAGTCGCCTCAAAATCAGATTTATCTCTTCATTACTGTTTTTTATTTAGAAATTTTTTCTCACACCAAATTCCGCCCCCACCAACTGCTTCTCTTTTCCCCTCCTCTAGGGTCCAAGCTGTGTCTTTTTGAGTGGTGATCCTGCTTCATCTGCTGCTACAGGCGAATATGGCAGCAGCAAATGATCCGGCCTTTAGAGACATATGCTGCTGAATATGGTACTTTTTTTCTTATAGATGCTTGTTTTTTTCCTTCCAATTGGATTCATTCACTGGTGACTCAGTCCCAACTCCCAGCCTGCCCACCTTGTAGACTGAACTTTTTCATGGCGTTGTCTTACTAGGACATCGTGGTCAGTGTTTGCTTGTGCTTTCCTTTGAAGGAGCTGCCCTGGTAATGGAATGGCTAATCCCTACCCCATTCCTCGGTAAGAAAAAATGAAAGATTAAATATTTCAAATATCATATTGAGATTTAGTCGTGATGCAGGTCCCTTTAACATGGTTCATGTTTGTTTAATCTGAACTTACCAATAGATCAAAAAGAGGTTCAACGAAAATCTGAACTATACAGCTATAGCAAGAACGTCAGTTAAATATCAGTGACACTGTAGTAAAAGTTTTATTAACGTTTCTGCTATCTTTATTGACGTTAAGTGTAGTAAAAACCTTTTTTTAGTGATGCATGACATTGTAATAAAAGTTTTACTCACGTTTTTATTATCTTTGTTGACTTTATTTTAACATCAATAAAAACTTTTTTTAATGATGCATGTACAGTGACTTTGATACTCTTCCGTATCAAATCAGTTTTTTCTCCAACCACTGACATGCCAGCCTTTCTCTCTAGAGAACGAACATTGGAAAGCGATTAATGATTCTACGCCAGAGAAATTTTCAAGCTTTGCTTTAAAGAATGTGAACGGTTCCTGGCGCTCAAGTTACTTATCCCGTCGCGTGGCCAGATTTGGTAAACCAGAAAATCTGATATGACTTAACCAAGAGCACAAAACAATTTTGCTTGAATGATACCAGATCTTGCAATTATCAAACATTAATTGGACTGCTCGTATTCAAATTCTGCTTTAGCAGATATTACCTCCTGCATGTAATGCATAATCCGATTAAACTAAGATTCAGTTAGGCCAGAACATATATAACTTAACAAGAAAAAATAATGAAAGCACCTCATGTTAGCAGTAAGAAAGCTCCCTCGTTCATTGATCACCATACATATACACCCGAGAGAACTACCAAACATGAAAACTCGCCAGAATTAGTGTGAGTTAATTTGAAGAGACATTGCACAACAAAATTTGCTTTAGTAAGCGAAATTGGTAGTTGTAAATTTTATCTCTAAGACAAGTTTCTTGAGGCGACAATAAGTAAATCATTCGATTAATCTGTGCAACTAGTTCATGTGTGTTTCATATAGGCTTGTTGAGCATCAAGTACTCGTCAAAATTCTTTTGTTTTCAATACAAGAACGTTCCTACTTTTCAGTCAAGATCATCACAGTATAACATCAAAGAGAAGAATTGACGAACACTACAATGACCAACTGATGGACCTCCTGCTCCTGCCTGCATACATTTCGTTTCTTGCATCGCAATTTTCTGTGCTCGAAGTTACAAGTCGCTCCTAGAAGCTCCACGCGGCCGCGCGCGTCATCTGCAGTTGCCGGAGTTGGGAACGATCTTGATGATCAAGCCGGGGAAGACATCATCTGGGTCTTGGATGTGAGGGTTGTTCTCCACGATGAAAGGGTCCCCGCACTTCTCACTGATAGTGTTCAGCGTCTCCCCTTCTCTCACCACATATATCTCTTCGCACCGATGACCATGCCCCATTGCATGACCACCATGATGCATCAACATCCTCAGGTCATTCCTTACGTCTTCGATCTGATGATAACAATCCAAATCCAAGCAACACAGAGACGCCATCGTCATGGCCACCATGGCCATGTAGAAGCACCAAGTCGTGGACGGTGGTGTTGATGATTTGGCCATCTTCATCGATCTTTCTCTGAACTCCTTTGTTTCTTCCTCTTCTTATGACGGAGATGGTGCGTGAGCTTGGAGGGATGGAGAAGGTGGAAGTTGGTGAGTCAGTGGAGGAATGGATTCAAGTGTTTCTGGTGTTTGATTTGTTCGAGGGGTTTGGTTCGGAGCTGGTTTTTCGGTCTCATGGTGCGGCAGGTAAGGTGTCGCTTCATCTTCTTTTCTTTTATCCATTTTCTTTGCATTTATTTCCTTTTATTTTGTGAGTCCTTCTGTCTTAATCTATCATGAGGTAGGTTGATTCAGCTGAATCATCTGAAAAACAGCAATCAATATTATAGTCGTGTTTGTTTATAATAAAATAAAATTGCATATATAAAGTAACTAAAAAAGTAACAAAGTTTTTAAAGATTATGTCATGATAATGGTCGAATCAATCTGCTACTGGTTTGAGCCTACTCAAGATCATTTTCACAACCATGATTAAAAATTGAGTCTTCCCTAAACATTAACCTTTTTCCCACCGGTGACCTTTCAAATCCTCCCCTCTGACCGACCTCGATCTTCCATTAATTAAGTTTTCTCAATTTAATATAACGATGATCAGATTATTAGTATACGTAATATATGTATTATGTTGACTTCTAGGAGAATGACTTCATGAATTTGGTGGTGTGGAAATTAATGGGTTACATCATCTCAACTAGAAGATATCATTTTCATTAGGTAGTCGCTGCTTCGTTTTAAATTAAGGGAAAAATTAGAACGGATCATTGTCATCGATCCGAATGGTTGGTTGAAGTAGCTCGGTGCTCCAGCCCTACATTAAGCAACTAACGCATGACATCTAGTTTGGTAGCCTTGGGAATATAAATGGATCAACTATATTTGATAGCAGATCTGATTTTGGATCCATTGGATATGGTAGAGAAGCTTTGTATTTGGTTATTAATCAGGTTCTAACCTGGTGGGCAATTTCATAACTGAATCTAGGCGCGAGTCTGATGTCCAACATGAAGAATATATCTGACCTAATTATTCGTATAAAGGATTTAGATTTTAAGAAGTACGATTACGCTGAATTTGGTAAAGGCTGATCCGATTCTTTATTCTGAATGGTCTAGATCTCTTCTTAGTAGGACGCTGATCTAAGGCCCAGATCCATTTGTTTGGCAAGGGATTGTCAACCCTACGTCACTATATTTGTTTAGGGAATAAAGCCGGTGATCCTTGCCGTGAAGTCCAATCTGGGCGCGATATTTATTCCCACGCAAACATGGGGACCTGAAGAGACTTGATACCTAATTAAAGAAGTCCCAGAAGCCTATAATCATGACACCAATTGACGGAGAGTCAACCCAAAATCAACCGATTCAGCCTAAACTGTACTTCAGAATCATAACGACTCGACTCACTTTCCTACGGGATTCGAGCTCCTAATCCGACTGATCTAGTCCACCCCTTAACAGCTTCGATTCCAACCCAAAAAAGATAGATAGGACCAAAACAACTAATAATTGTGAACATAGAACTGGCGCTGATACTAAATGCCACCTGATTTTATTACTTTTGAAGTGTTACAAGAGTAATCACAATAAATCTTCTAAAGATTTAAACGGAAAAAAAACGTAGTTTAAAACTTGATTTTTTGCACCATAATGTCCACCTTATTCTTTCTAAGTTTCCTTCTAGCTTCTCCTCAACAAAAGCAACTTCATCCTTGAAGTTATGTAGAGCGTTGAATTGATCAATCAAAGGTGACCAATTAGCCTGCGTTAACACAAGCAACATGGTGAGAATTGTATTAATCAATATACAATGACATGCAATATAACAACCCGACCCACTCTCGGGCTCGGGCCCCTCGTTCGACGGATCCCAACCCGCCCCCTAGCAATTTCGGTTTCAATCCTAAAAAGGCTAGGAACCAGGACAATCATCTCATTAAAGCCTCCCTTTATAAGCCCTTGAAGATCCCTCACAATCTTCGATACGGGACTAAACATTTGGGGTGTTACAATCCACCCCCTTAAGACACACGCGTCCGCGCGTGTGGGACCCTAGGTCCGAGTGTTGAAACTGCTCTGATACCATTATAACAACCCGACCCACTCTCGGGCTCGGGCCCCTGGTTCGACGGATCCCAACCCGCCCCCTAGCAATTTCGGTTTCAATCCTAAAAAGGCTAGGAACCAGGACAATCATCTCATTAAAGCCTCCCTTTATAAGCCCTTGAAGATCCCTCACAATCTTCGATACGGAACTAAACATTTGGGGTGTTACATGCAAGGGCATGTTATTTCACATGACTAAGGCTTCATGAAGATCTAACCATTAAGGTTAAACAATTGTTGTTCTAAGATGAAGCTTTTATCAATTACTTCTCAATTAGTTTCACAAAAAACATTTGGAGAAGGCGCTGATGCAATAAATGTGGGCCGATTGATCAGGCTCCCGATGCTGACAGCTGAGGTAATGGCTGATATATACCGGAGGATCTCACATTTTATAAGAAAAACTATTCAACTCTTGTATCTATTGACATTAAGATTGAGTACAAATGCAATAACTCATTTCGTTGCTTAAAAAACAAGAGGGAGGGGTTCCCTGCTGCTCACGGCGTCCCATAGAACTGCACCCACTGGAAAAAAAGCAAACCAACCGTGGACGAGGTCACTTCCGTTCCATGAACACCTTTCTCCAAACATTCCCACGCAACTCTTCCTATAAGAAGAAGAAAAATAAGCTCATCAGTTCAACCACCATGAAGTCAATCAGAGAAAGAAGATGCCAAAACCATCATTAACTTCCTGGTACTCATCCGTTGCCGTAGTCGTCCTCGTGGTTCTTTCTTGCACGGATTGCAATAAGAGAGAGGCGATGAACCAGAGGATGCCCTACCATGATCATCATCATCAGCAGCAGCAGCAGCAGCCATGGAGATGTGTGTGTGATGAGCTATATGTTGTGCAAGAAGGGGAGACACTGAACACCATAAGCGAGAAGTGTGATGACCCATTCATCGTGGAAAACAATCCTCACATCCAAGACCCGGATGATGTCTTCCCTGGCTTGGTCATCAAGATCACATATCCTAGACCCAGGTGATGTCTTCCCTGGCTTGGTCATCAAGATCACATATCCTAGACCCAGGTGATGTCTTCCCTGGCTTGGTCATCAAAATCACTCCTCCAACCATGGCGGCTGATTTAGTTATATATATAAGTCTTATTTCTGCGAGGCTGGAGAGGACATGTAAATCATGATGAGTCTGCTTCTAGGGCTACTTTGTTGCTGCTGCTAATGCTTCTGTGGTAGCTGATTAAGGAGAAAGATGAGCAGAAGTCTTGTTCCGTCGAGGGACATATAATCTAGAGAAAAATTTCGTCCAATGGCCAAAACTTTTGACTTCAATCTCAGGAAACCTCCGGTTCTTGATTCTGCCCATCGCTTAAATTTCTGAATTTCTTGATTTAGGAAACATGAATACGTGTTTTTTTTCTCCTTAATTTTACCTTTCTTTTACTTCCCTGGCCCGTGTTGATCTGAAACTGTAAGATGTTTACTTTATTTAATATAAAAGAGTGTACAGTCATCAATTGCTTTGCATTTTTACTTAAAATTTTAGCTTGAGTTCAGGCACAATGATGTTGATGATAAGCCTGCGTCAATGCATGGAATGACACTTGTGACTTCTATAAGGGGAAATCGAATATATATATTTCTTCTGACAGAAAAAGAGGAGCGCTTGAACATTCCAATGAAACATGTATTCACGTTCACAAATGGTTTCTAAAAACATGGATGTAAATTTAATATTTTGAACACGAAAATCAAGTAAAGAATCATGTACTTCCTTTTATTCATATATAAGAATTCATAAATGAAAAAATTCAGAATATTTGATTCTTTTTAAGTCTTTACGAAATCTAATTTGTAGATCAAAAGTATCGCATCCATGCAGCCAGTTTTGTCGACAAACACAAGACCATGCATACTCAGCCTATTAAGCAGATAGAGCAGTACTGTGCGGCTTTGAGAAAGCTTTAGGCTTTTGGTCAAGAAAAATATATCATTTCTTGCCATTTTAACTGAGGTGTTGAGGACAAGCACAATAATAGAGCCAACGTTTCAGTTGAGAGGAAGTTGTGAACTTATTTAACTTTTCATATTCCAAAAGGTAGCCTTTCTTCCTTTTCTACCTTTGTCTTTATAGGGGTTTTCTTTTTCATTTTTCTTTTCTCAGTTCAGGGTCATTTTAGTCATTCGATATACGAGAATCGACGTGAGTGTGCGGAGGGCCGAGCACTCTATTACTTGGTTCAAGTAATAAAACCGAGGTTTACAGTGGAAATTGACATCATGGTCGTGCAAAACAAATATTCAAATGCTGATGCTAATATTGACACCATAGTACTGTAGTACCCGAATTGAAGAAACTTTAGAGGTGCTATCTAGAGAGCTCAAGCGTCTGTTTTATATCCGTGTACACAAATAAGATTACAAGTTCCATTGCCGGAATTCCGGCCAGACATGGCGTCCCGATGAACGCTTCGAGATCATACAATCTGCCGCTTCTTTTTAATGACCTGGATGTGCAGTACTTAAAAAAGCACCATCTCCTCAGAGATTATACCATTCCAGCTATTGCTTCAAGCAGCTAAGTATAGAGCCTGCTCAATGAATTCATGCATCTTTAAGAGTATGAAAATGGTGCAAACGAAACGTCGTGTGATATAGGGTTCTCCCTACACCCTAGAGGCATTACTTAAGATGGCATTTACTGGAATCATGCAGCTGCTCGTGAATGATCAGACGGGCAGGAAGCTGGTTGCATCATTAGGATTCAGATGTATAATTTTAACTAAGACCATCCACCTTCCTTCTCGTCTTTGCCTGCGTGCTTTAAACAGTTGATCATCAAACTTGTTTTTTTCTCAACTGTTTTCTTCTAGATACATTTTTATATCTCGATATCTTTAGTCAAAAGGACTTGTATTCCTCATCCTCCTCGCTGTCTAACCTTGTTTGTATGTGCATGTAAGAATTTTACACTCTTCTGAATACCCGTTACCAAGTTTCTAAATTCACATCCTCATTGCAAGGCCGAAGATGACATCTGAGCCAAGAGTCAGAGGGAAATTTCTATATGGCTATGCAATATAAATTTCTCATGACAAAGCGTCTCTGATTTTGAATGAGTGGCTTCTTTGACAGTGGTAAAGGGAATTCTTCTGCCATCCCCATGGTGAGCTCTTGAGCTCTCCATTGTTTGGATGAAAAAGAAGAGACTCCCGTTAAAGCTGCTTTTGACATGAAGGGTTTCCACGGATCTAGGAGGAGTCATTCAGGTCAGCGGCACAAGCGGCCAAGTATCATTCAGGTTTCAGACACGCAGTAGGAAAAGCTGCTGTTGATGTTGAACAAGTGGCCTCAACAGGCCTCGGGTCCTCAAATGATCAGTTTTTCGTTCCAACACAAAGGTGCAGAAACTAGGGGCCTTTTTCTGGTACTGTGATGATATTAAGCAACATGGTTCCAGCAGTTGCACACTCATGCATTGATCAAAGGAGACAAGAAGTTCAGCTTAAGGAAATTCATTTGTGCCCCTCCGTTTTCTCTTTCTCCTCCTTCGAAGGGCCATCTTTTATGGAACGTTATAACAATATTAAGCAACATGGAATCAGTAGTCACAAACCAACAGAATAGTTTTGCTGCATGATTTCGAGTTTTAAACCTAATTAAGGAAGTTTTGACGATAATTTTTTCTTTACTAAACATTCAAATCTAGTATAGAACTATTTTCCAGGATTCTTACAAACAAAACAAGTCGCCACCAATATACCCCCGTTATTTATCTGAAGCCACTTGCTTTTCAGCCAGTTGCAACTTTTTCAACGCACCTCAATGTGCAATTTTCCATTCATCTGGACTTCAAAACCCCCAGGACATTGGTTTCAAACAGTCTATTTTAACCAAATGGATACAGGACAAGCTAGCAAACCAAACTACATAAAGGAGAGATCCTGCAAAGAGGATAGAGTCCAACACCAAGCTCGACTAGACGTGACCATCCTTCTCCCCACATGATGCCCATCCCCAAGTGATCAAAGCTTTATGATGAATCGACCAGGATTCGTTCCACTGAGCCATAAGCTACACTGGTTACCAACTTCCTGCTGCTGCACCAGTGTATTTCTTCACGCTCTTCGGTAGCAGTACCAAGCTCGGGGACCAGACGATTTCATCACCATGAAACACCAACATGATGGAGCGAATCCTCCTACATATTGCCCCATGTACATTCCAACGAAATGTTAGCCACGGTTAAATACAGGGGTCATGGATGCGATAAGTGCAACAGAGAAACAAATGCTCCTTTGAAAAACATCACATTATAATAGGTGATGATATTTGGAGAAGCAGGAAATAAATCAGAAGTGGCCAAACAAATCTTCAGAAAGGCAATTCCTGATAACTATGAAAAAAAGCTAAAACAAATGAATCAGCAGTGTTTAGAAGCTTACCAGTGTTTGCAGGACAACTATCGTCACGTCTTGGGAGAGGTCATTGCAGGACCTTTTCCAGGATGACCTTTCACATCTCCAGGAACTTGACCAGAAGAACCCTTTACATTTGCAGTTTCTGCCGTAGCCTGAGTAGTGATATATGATTTCTTGATCTAAACAGACGTGTAATTGTCAATGAGACAAATGTGCTACTCATATCCAAGTCGAGAGTCATAGAAAGTAAAGAGTAATTACAAGGTCTTGAAGAATGAGGAACACGGATCAACTAAATGCCTAAATGTACTGCGAGAATGTTCTAGTACGTCCTGTTTTGTCCACAGCATCGTAATTAAGAGAGATTGGAGACCTTCCTGAACCTGTCGCATAGGTGCAGGGTGCGTGTCCAGACAACAATTTTCAGAAAAACTTGGCAGCCGGCAGTGTGAACACACACACACACACACACACACACACACACACACACACAATCGAGCATGCCAAAAAACAACAAATATAGTCTCAAAATGAACACCATAAAATATATTCAGTTTGTAACAAAATATGCCACATCAAAAAGTCCTAGGCCATATGAAACATAAGAATGCTACAGACATATTAATATAGATGCAAAAATCGACTAATAATTTTCCACAAACATATTGCAGAGGGAGAGAGTCTTTGGCTACAGAAGAGCGCATTACATCGAGAGCTGGCCATGATCAGGTCAGCTGCATCTAATAAATTTGCAAGAGAGACGCAGAGTGAGAGTGACATTGCGAGAATGAAAGAGAATCTCGCTGCTGATGCAATATAATGGAGAGAGGCAGAGCATGAGAAAAAAGAAACTGAGGGAGAGACGGCACCAAGAGTGGGAGAGCAGGAGCAACAGTTGAGGAACATGCCCTACCCCTTTTATAGTCTTCTTTATTTGTTTAGCTAAAAAACGACAAATATAGACTCAGCCAACATTGTCTTGTTTCTTGGACACAAATAGTCCAGGTGCATACCTGACCTAGTTCAACCACTCCTGACCCACCATGAACTCAAACATACACATTTATTTTCAACAAAAAACAGTCTGGTGCAGTCAGTTTGACTGATAATTTTACCGCACCAGAGCAGTAGCCTGCACCTAAGACATGTCAACTCCAATGGGCAAACTTTTAGGCAAGTCCATGTCACTTAGTCCTGAACCAATTTGGGCGCCAGATAAACCATGTAAAAGATGTCAGTTCAATCAAATAACTGAAGCAGTTGTGTCCCTCTATCATCGATTCTTGTTTGTCCCCAAATCCATGGGTATGCAGACCAGTTCAAGATCAGGCCAAGTAGTAGAGATGAAGTCAATTAGATCATTAATAGGTCAACATACATTAACAATTTTATAGAGGAAGGAGTAAACTTACAGCGACCATTCGTTGCTTGTGGATATCGTTCACAGGCTGCAGACAACCACCCAAGCCAAGCAGTGAGATTTAAAGAAATGAAGCTACATAAATATCTCTAACTGCCCTCAAATCATGGGAACCACTTACAGGCTTCTTAAAGATCTTAATCTCATCCGCACTAAATCCTGGGAGTGTCATATTCCAGTTTCTCTCTGAAATAACCAGAAAAAATGGAGAAAAATGAGCACCATTTACTACTACAGCCAGTCAACGAAAGTAAAATAAAAATTCAGGTAGATGCTAAAATCTTACCCATGTGTAAAAGTATGTCTTTTGCTTCTAATGTAGTTGATTTGCGATGTTTGGCCAAGGAACAAGAAAAAGTTGTTATCTGCCCAAAAAAACAAATACAATATGCAAGCTATATCATGCATGCCATAGTCAAGAACAACTGATTCTGAAAGTATTTGGAGGGACAAAGAAAATCAGGACTGTCATGTGCACCAGTAATATTATTCCTGCACCTATTAGGACAGAAAACATGACAAGTCCCATGTTATTTCAGCTTTTTCACAATTTCAATGATCTTTTCAATAATAAATAAATGATCTTTTCAATAATAAATACAATTGTATATTAAAGTATTAGAAAACATATTTTACCAGTACAAGAAGTAATCTTTAGAATTAAATTGACCAATCGTTCTGGTACCAGTATCGAATAAGTGTGTGCCTGTTCTACAGACAATCCACAAAATGCTATACTATTAAATATATAAAATGCCAAGTTCAAAAAGATCAACTTAAAAGGCCTTTCAATTTCACCAAGACTGACGGGTGCTAATGTTTTCAGAACTCGATGCAAATCAAACCAAGCAACATTCTTTAATTTCAACCCAAGGTCTTTTCAATAATAAATACATTCGTAAATTAAAGTACTAGAAAACATATTTTACCAGTACAAGAAGTAATCCTTAGAATTAAATTGGCCATTCGTTCTGGTACCAGTATCGAATACGTGTTGTGCCTGTTCTACAGATAATCCACAAAATGCTATACTATTAAATATATAAAATGCCAAGTTCAAAAAGATCAACTTAAAAGGCCTTTCAATTTCACGAAGACTGACAGGTGCTAATGTTTTCAGAACTCGATGCAAATCAAAACAAGCAACATTCTTTAATTTCAACCCAAGGTATGAAGCAGTAAACGAAAGGAAAAAAAAAACAAAGGAAAAGCTGTTGTCCACTGACAGACTTGTAAGATGACTGACGACTTACAGATTCAACAAAATCATCAGCAATCTCTGCCATAACATCTTCAACTTCTGGATCCAACCTCTCCAATGGATCAATCTGCCAGGATCACTTGTTAAATGAGAATGAGAACTGATGATACTATGATTCTCAACCATTCATGCAAACCCAGAGCTTATAAATCCATACTACTAAATAGTTTGGCATTATAGGAAGAAGAAACTTTGTAATGCATGCGCCATGCCCTTAACTCTGAGTTCCTCAGTAGACTAGGTTGCTTGCTACTCATTTTATCGTAATAAACCGTGAGAATGAATGTCATCCAAATCCATCAGAAGGGATGAGGTTTGCATCAAGCAACTAGAAAAGAAAAACAAAAATATTCTGAGAGTTGAACTCATGATAGTTTTCATCCCTAATCAAGCTAATGGTATCCAATATAAGAAACACACCAATATCTGTCGGTCACTTGTAGCCCTCAAACACTCCAAATATCCTATTCAAACTGAGGCAGGAAGATATTTTTGCATGTGAAATCTACCACAGGCAAGCAAGTTTGGACTTTGAAGTGGAACTAGTGTCATTGTCAACCATGGTCCATACTGAACAGAAGAAGCATTAACAGCACAGCAGACCAAGGAGTAATATCAATCAAAATGAAGAAAAGCAATATAATAGTGCAGCAGACCTGGGCTAGTAGCTCATGGATGCTTCTCTTGGAAAGAATTTGATTGCCTGTTTCAACAGCTTCAGAAGCTTTGGTTGGCGCAAGAGATCCATGATGAGCTGATGGCACGCTAGGTGGAGTAATTGATTTCTGTATTGATCCTTGAGGTCGCAGCCCTTGCTGTGGTTGCAACACAGGATGCATCTGAGATGGTTGATGCATTTGAGGATAATTTTCTGCAGCATGTTGCATTTGTGATGTGTTTTGCTGAGGCTGTTGTTGTTGTTGCTGCTGCTGCTGCTGCTGAGGTTGTTGTTGTTGTTGTTGCTGCTGTTGTTGTGAAGATGCATTTTGCTGCTGCTGCTGCTGGGGTGCAACTGCCATAGGATTCTGCTGTTGCTGGGGGTTTGTTGATCTTTGTTGCAAGATAGATGATCGAAATTGTGGTCTGTAAGAAGCAGAAGACAGGACAGATGCAGGCACTGATCTTCCTTGTGTTGACATCCATGGTTGTGTATGGGACTGTGGACTATGTGGCATGCTAGGTGGTTGAGAATTGCCTGGACCAAATGAAGATACTCTTGATAATCCCGGACCCTGCTGCTTCTGTAAAATTTAGATAGCAGAAGAAAGAGGAGCTAGTTATTGAACTACTAAAGAGTTAAACTTCTTAACTTACAAAGCCAACACCATCTCCTGAAGAGAGGTTTCAAAAAGAAATAACAAGCTCATCATGTGGAATTAGTAACCCATTAAAGAGTAAGATTGATGTCTTCACTCGAAGATCATAGGCAGTAGAATACAAATAATAAAAAAGAAACCCCAAGCTAAGGTAGTAAGGTATGCTTTGTGATCAAACAGGAAAGACTGAGAAACAAATAAAAGATGGCTCGGGTTGAAAACAAATTTTAGTAAGGGACATGCATGCCTTGCAACATCAATATGAAGTACATTTAGGCATGAGATGAAGAAAAATGGGTTGGCATTAGGGGCATGGCATGACTTCAAAGAATCAGTCAAGGACACCAATCTAGACAATCAATTGATTCTTCACTTAATGAGAAAAAGAAGAAAACATGTAGTCCTTGAATTAACAAACCTTTTATCAATGAAGAAATACGAGAATAATTGTCTTCAAAATAAATGGTAAAGAGAAAACCTGAGGTGCCGAGGGTTGGTTACTCGAAGGAGACTGTGGTTTCAGTTGCTGCTGAGCAGGTCTTGGTGGAAGATGTGCAGCAGCTGCACCTGGACGAATTTGTGAACCTGAAAGTGCACCCATCATCCGGATTGTCTGAATTCCTTGCATGCCTGGTCTTACCTATGTAATAACAAATTAGAGCATGAAAATTTAAAATTACTTAGACTGAACTTTAGGAGTATAAAAGTAAATAGATATAAGATTTGGAGTCTTCATTTGGTCCAATAATATACGCATACAGGTAACATCAAATAGGGAAAAGGGCTGAAGAAGGTCGTGAACAAAAGTAATGGTACATAGAATTGAAAAGAGTTCTGTATTTTGCAATATCCGGCTTGATTCCTAATGGATCTCAAAATAAACCAACCTCAGTCAAATACAAAAAAAGGACCTGACAATTGAATCTGTCTTACGAATAATTGAACCCAATGGAACCAACTCTGTGCATACTGAAATCTTCCAAAAAGGACTGTGGCTATTCAAGAATTACTAAGAGTGTACAAGATTAAGAACTTTAATTATCTTGATGAATTCAACATGTATGTATTTTCTATTATAAGAAACAGAAATACCTTTCGAGATCGAATCTCCGGCAGGAAGCAAGATACATATTTCAGGAGAAATATAACAGCTAGACGCATTCTTGTCCAATATTCATTATTGGAAGCGGGATTCGATCGGATACTACATGGATTAACTTGCTTTTCTGGCAAATGGGTAATAGACGGGGTACTACATGGCTTAACTTACTTTTCTGGGCAAATGGTTGTCGTCTAAAAACTAAGTCTCGTCTAGGGTATGGGTATCAATTCATCTACATAAATCGGATTCGAAAGTCCGCCAAGTCTGTTCCTCAATCATGTCTATGCCAGTGAACTGGGATAATTATTCAGAAACCCGTGTAAAGCCATGAAGGGGGGAAGAAAAGGTTTTGAAAAAGAAGTACATCGTATTTCAATCATGAGCCGAACGACATGCTCAAAGTAAAGCACCAAAATACGTCCTCCATTCTGAGGGCTGGCGCTCTGCGTCTGATCCGAAATTCTGCCCAAGCTACCGAGTTGGTGACCAAAAGGGGGTGAACCGAACGTCGACGATGGCAGCAAAGAGGTGGACTGAGGTCTGGGAGGATAAGCAGGGACACCAATGGCGAGTCCCCCTCTTTGGAGAGGGGAGGAAGAGGAGGAAGGAGACGTAGCAGAAGGAGGAGGAGGAGGAGAAGGAGAAGATGATGATGAGGATGAAGATAAAGAAGACGACGATGATGAAGAAGAAGCCAACAAGGAAGGCACACCCACCGATGACGAAGAAGCTGGTGATGACGACGAAAAGGGAAGAGGGGGCGGGGACGGAGAAGGAAGGTGCTGGACGAAATGGGGAGGTGGCATTGGAGGTGGCATTTGAGGCCGATTCCTGTTGATTGGGAAAGAAGGTCTGAATGGAAGTGAATTTGATGGTGGTTGGTGGTCGAAAGTAGAGAATGGAGAAGTGGTGATGGTCGTGGTGGTGGTGGAAATGGTGGTAGCGGCAGTTGGACCGGTGGTGCTGCTGCTGATACTGGTGGACGTCAGAGAATTTGTTTCACCAGTAGAAGTAGTGGTGGTGGCAGTGGCTCCTAGTATTGGTGGTATATCTATCATTTGGGTGGTCGTGGTGGTGGTGACGGTGGCAGTGGTGTCAGATGTGGCCGTGGAAGTGGCCATGGTGGTGGTTGTGGCGCTGACGGGAGTGGTGGAAAGGGATGGGGAAGGAGTGGGGGCAACAGTCGAGAAGGGCGATGATGAGGTTGGAACGCTATCAGTGATAGAGGATGAAGAAGATGATGCAGAGGAAGAGGAGGATGGAGCAGAGGAAGATGGTGGAGGGGCTTGCTCTGCCTCCATCCCTGACTTCTGAGAGAGAGACAGACAGAGAGAGAGAGATGCAACAGATTCAAGACGGGCGTGGTTTAGAGAGAGAGAGAGATCGGTTAATCAGCAGCTGGGCGCACCGCCGCTCGATGTGCAGCGCGAGATGGACATTAGCCTTCGACGAACTCAGCGGTAGCAGCGCCCAGTTGTGTTCCTCCCCAATCCTCCCACAGATTAAAAAAGGGTGGGTGTGGATTAATTGGCCCAGACACTTGTGCTGGAGAGAGGTGAAACAGGTTCAAGCGGGTGATTTTAGAGTAGTAATAAAATTGGGTGACAAGCTATCACCGAATGTACAAAAGCGAAGAAGGGAAAAAAAAAAAAGCGAAGAGAGAGAGAGAGCCGACAAAATGGAAAATCAATATCAACAATTGTGACAAAAAGTCACAGATGAAAAAAAAAACAAAAGAAATACAAAACATAATGCAAAAATCAAACAAATAAAAGCAGGGAAGCGGCGATTAATCACCGGTTAACTGTAGGCATCAGCCAAGTGCTGGGTGCAGTTCAGCCCCAATTGCATACCCCACAGAAGGGACAGGAGTAGCTGTGTCCCGGTGGGAGTGAGACCGATGTGCAACGCAAGGACATCAGCCCTACAACTGACGAATTTAGTTGTGTCCCTAGACTTCTTGTTGTTGTGTTCTTCCTAAATCTGCTACCAACAACTGACAAGCTAAGTTCACCATGTGAAACATCAGAGCTAAGAGACAGTGGGCGAAAGGGCCAAGGGAAGCATCAGGTGACCGGACAGAGGGTTGGGTAAAAGAGGTAGCAAGGAAGGCTAAGTGCAAGAGAAAAGAGAAAAGGTAGCTGAAAGGAAAAGAAGGAAAGAGATGAAAAGATGATGCCGAGACACTGCAGCATAGAAGCAAAAGTTGCATTGGTTGGCTAGAGAATGGAGGAAGAAGGGGGATGCTATACCGCTTCCCGTAAGCCATACAACCCAATACGAACATCTGCCAGAGAGAGAGGTCAGCAGGGCATGAAACAGATCAAACACGGGTGGCTTTGGGTTAATTGGTCTAGAAAGTTATGTTTATGAGAGAGGGAGAGAGAGAGAGGGAGATGAAAGAATAACATAGAAGAAAAGATAAAACAATCACCCAGGGTTTATAAACTCGAGCTCGCATCGTTTAACATTTCAACCATACATTTGAACTTGATTTCAATTCGTTTATAAATGATTCATGTTCGAGTCGAATTTGGACGAGTGAGTTTGAGTCGAGCTCGACCTGGCTCGATTCATTGTGCAGTCCTACTCAGATCCATATGTGAACTTTAGCTTATACGAATCCTCAAACACCAACTTGAAGCAGGTTGATATACGTTCTAGTAATGCATCTGCATTGGTGGACCTTCATTAGAAATCCATATTGAAATCCAAATGCTTGTTTAATTGCTTGATGTTACTAGATCCATTATGTAGATGACATCTACACACTTAATTCCTCAAAAGTGTGTCTAAGAAAAACTGACGATGCTACTTCATCCATTTGGAATATCTCCACCCCAACCCCATATCAAAAGAGCAACTTAATTCCTCAAAAGTGTGTCTAAGAAAAACTGACGATGCTACTTCATCCATTTGGAATATCTCCACCCCAACCCCATATCAAAAGAGCAACTGCGAGCATATTTGCAACACTGTTCGCTTACAGCAACAACATTATCTCAGTGCTAAAGTTAAAGATGTGGTCAGCATGTTTTTTTTTCTTTGCTTCATATAAATTAAGAAGAGGTAAAGCTCAAGCTTTGAACAGAAGAATGGAATACCATATTTGGTTTTGCAACCCTTAGAAGACTCCTCTCATGCATCAGAATTCAGAACCACAGAACCCATTTTTCAATCTTCACATCAAATTTTGTGAATTTTTTTCCGTTTGGTAGATTAGAGAATCCGTTGTTTTTGTTTGTGTCGTTTCATAGAGCACAGCCGTAGTCCATGAATAGAGACAGTCCCATCAGCTCTGGAGACAAATCATGAATGAAAATATTACCCAGTCGGCCACCAGACCAGACTACTGAAAGTGTGGAACTCCGCAAGGTACATTTTCTTCCTAATGGAAGAAGTGCCCTTAAGTCAACTAGGCTGAATTATTTTAGTTCTAAACATATCTTTGAAACATAAATTACGAACCAAGCAGCCAATATCATTAGTAATATGTTGTAAATCCTCTTTACAATAGCTGATGAGAATGGCTTTCTTCAAATCTGAACAATGCACGCACATATGAAGTCGTGCAAATGAAGAATTTGTAGACATTTCTTTAGTAAAATCTTATACTGAAACTGCATTTACAGCAATTGGACTGCCTACGTTGTGTTTTCCATCACTCCATGTTAAATAGCCAAAGGTAAAATCCCCATTACCCGGGCTCTGCACAGTAAAATCCAACCTATATGAAAGCTTTTCACCATTTCTGGTGAAGTTTAGCTTGTCTGGTGTTACTTTAACATTAACCCCTTCAAGATGCCCAATCGTGGCTGTGTAAACTGAACCACTTTCTCCATAGTTTGTAAGAGTTCTAGAAACTGAGATAGTTCCTCTCAGCTCTGCTACCGCAACAGAAGGATAATTGAGATTGTAGGCAGGAACTTGTCGGTTAGCACAGTTAATCATGTTGCCGATGAGAAATAGCAGCTGAACTTGTGTTGCATTCATACTGCAGAGATAGTCTATGAGATTATCAGTGTCTAACTCATAAACTAGGCCAGGATCAAGGGCCGCAATCGGGTTCAAGTGCCCTGACCCAAAGTCGAATGGAGTTGCTGTAATGCCTTGTGGTTGCCTCAGTAAAGGACCTCCAGTGTTGTCCTTGAGAGTGGCTGAATCAACCATGAAGGAACACAATTAGAGCCGTCATAAACGAAAGGAGAAAGTGAGAGCTGGTGAACAGTTTTCTACCAGTCCAATACTGAAAACTAATCCAGCTAATGCAATCTTCAGTAGTTTAGGCTTGTCAGAAGATGCCTTAAGGTAACCAGTTTGTCTTTCCATCATTTAAGGATCCAAAATACAGGTTAGAAACAGAGTGAGCTATAGACGACAAAGGTTTTAGCACATTGGAATCCAAAGGGTTAACATAACTGAGGAGGGAACCAAAGGCTTGTGACGAGTTTAGAAGAGCAGTACACACTCCTGTTCTGAACCTTTTTTGTTCATAAGGTGATCATGTTAGCCAATAACACCAAACTTTAGGCTTTCCACCATCAAAATGATCAAAATTGGAAGTCCATAGCTAAAACTTCTCTTAGGGTGCAGATTTTTGTGTATAAGTATGAATCTTGTGCACAAGTACACTGTTTCATTCAATGAAAACGTAGTTCACTGCACCTGTTGTCATTAAGGCAGACTTAATAGCTGCAGGACTCCATGAAGGGTGCTGAGATTTTATGAGTGCTGCGGCGCCAGATACATGAGGGCAGGACATGGAAGTTCCGGAGATTATATTGAAGTCTGCAGGTCTTCCACCGGAACCACTCACTGCTACTGGAGACCATGCTGCTAAGATGTTTAATCCTGGAGCTGTAATATCAGGCTGCAAAATACGGAGATATCAGTTCATGAATAACTTTATGATTTGTCTTGTGGCATTCAGCCTTAAGAATTTGGGTTCCCCTTTCAACGTAACACTCGTGAGCACTAAAACTGAACTCATCAGTTGCATGTGAACATATGTATATATAAGCACATTCACACATGCAATGGCTTGCAAACCAATGTCAACATGTAAGCAGTTCAGATTTGGGTGGGAACCAGCCATTTATGAAATTCTACTGAATTGGAAACTACCTTTTGAAACTGAATGCAGATGTGACTAGCATAAAACCTGACATTTATATGAAATCAGATCAGATTTTTATGAGATACCAATCAGATATTGACATATGGATTCCATTATGAAGCTAAGTATAGAACCTGAATCTGATTAGTAAGCAAATTCTGGTTTCTTTGCCACATTTGACTGAATGAGTTTGAAATTGGACTTGCAATATGATATACTCTACCCATTTACATTCCTACTACATCCCTACACCCTACACAAAATAGCTGACTTCAACTGTTTGACATAGTGAAAGCACCACTGCAGTCATGGTTTCTTCAACAGGCAACCATCTAAGGTCCCACATTTTGGCCATAATCTGGAAAACAGAGTTCAAATTTCAGAATTTCCTTTTTCGGGTCCAAGTAATTTTGCTGACGAATATCCTATACAAATTGAAGACTGTCATTTTGAAATATGTGAAATCTGGAAAGCAGATTCCAAATTTCAGAATTTTCTTTTATTGGTCCAAGTAATTTTGATGATAAAAAGTGAAAACCCTACTCAAATTGAAGACTGTCATTTTGGAACATGTGAAGTTTTTGGTTTTCATATCATCTTTTCAAATTGAAAATCGTTCGTTCACTCTTGAGAAAAAAACAAAAAATTACTTCCGTTTCACTTAATTCACCGAGTTTTTTAACCTAAGTTAAGCAGCAAGGACAAGGGCAGGCCCTCCAACCGCCAACAAAAGTTCAACTTAACTATATTAGGAATTCCAGAAACAGGAAGCCGATTTTTTAAATTATGGATAAAAGGTGGCACTCCAAACAGAAAGTTCCTTTTAAAATGCATCCTTGGTTCTTTAAGGGTAAATGAATCGTTTGTACATTGCAAACATAATTTTAGTAAACGGTTCTTTAATTTTTTACTTTAGAATGCGAATTTAGCTATGTTTTTTCCTTAAAACAAAAGAAAACATTAATGTAACCATTTCAGTGGAAGTTGTTGTTGCCATTTCAGTCAGTTGAGTTGTTGCTAAAATGATTGCAAAAGGTTTAAAGTTAGATTAGACGTATAAGCAATAAGAGAGAGAGAGAGAGAGAGAGAGAGAGAGAGAGAGAGAGAGAGAGAGATGCCATACCTTGATGATATCAGGATTCATGGTGTTAGGACCCCTTGAAGAAAATGCAGCTATCTGTGGCGCTGGTTCAACTCGTAGAACACTTACAGGCGGCCGAATTGTTGCAATAGGCCTCCTGAGACGTAATAGGGAAAAAATCAACGTTATGCATCAGAGAGTAGCACATAAGTTTGGTGCCGGTCAGGTTTTTTCATGTTTAAATTTTCAAATTAATCTAGAAAATTTATATTATTTTTAATTTCATAAGGTCAACCAAATTAAACGATTAGAACTGGTATACAGCGACACCAAGCTGGTGTAGATAACACTTTTTCCAACAGCACTGGAGTTGACACCCATATACAAATATTTGAATTATATTTGGTTCTTTATTTTAAAATTAACCAACGTATACTTTAAAACATACCCTTGAGTGGCCATGTACTGGAGAACTTGCTGGTATTGCCCCTCTCCGATTACTGTTGCGGGTATAACATATGGAATTGCCAAATCTTTAAAGAAGGGATCGAAGAGGACAATTCCCACACCCCCATTCTGTTGAACAACAATGCTCTTCATTATTCTACTGCTGCTGTGGTTGCCTGTTGTATCAATCGCGCACAAGACAATCTTCCCAGTCACCACATTAGGATCCAAAGAGTTCTTCAAGCAAAAGCTACACCAAAAAGAAAAAAGATGATACATGACTGAATAAACAGATTCGAATTCAGCTACGCAGTTAACCTGACCCCCAGGCCCCAACAATTTGATTCTCAGTTCACCTACTCCATACTCAACCTGCTTCTTTTTTAATGGCAATGTAGGATTAGGCAGACTCCTTATAACATTATGTCAAACGCTTGGTCTGCATGCTTCCAATGTGCTAATCCCCTATATAAGATGAGCTCATTTTGGGAGCCATCTGCGCCTTTATTCAACATTGCTACTTGTTACTAGGTGGAAATTAAAAAAAAAAAAAAGTACCTTGCATTGGCAGCAGGAATTCCAGGTGCTGCTGCATTTCTTGCATCAATCAGATCATGAAACTCATTCAGCCCTGCAGGGGCTAGTGATTCACCCTGCAAGTAGAGGAAGCCAACCCAATGAAATCATAACGGTTTTTCAAATATATTAGGGAGAATGAGAACCAAGGACTCTTTGATTTCAGGAAGTTCACGGATCAGAGAGGATAATTCATCAACGAGAACTTCTCAAGTAGAACAAGTCTATGACAGCCCATCCAACCGATAAGAGCTTTTCATGTACCTATGGATACCGACATGTTCTAAACCAAGTCCGTAGAACATCATTGAAGTGATGGTGGGCGTTGGTCTTCAAGCCTCATCAAACATATCGCCAGAAAAGGGCCGCCGGTTCAGCTGAGCCGGTTATAAAGTGGTGGAATAAACTGTTATATAACTTTAATGAAAAGAAAATATTGAATAATTAAAATATAAATATTTAAAAAATGTTTGCAAAATAATTAGGTTAACTTCAATCGATTTGCCGGCAATTAGACTCGAACCGGTCGTTCCAGGCCGATTTTGACAATATTGCCAAATATAGGGACGTCTGGGTCCGATCTTAAGGTGAGTCTCATAGTTATTACAAAGCTTGATAGGGCATTTTTAGGAAGATGCCAAACACTTCTCCACAGCAAAATCTGGTAGTGCAACCATGGTTAACTAAACTGAACCGAAGCTTCGTAGAGCTGTCTCATATAACTGTCTCATATAACGTGAAGCATCGATCTATCACTCATACATTTATGGTGAAAGAAGTATAAAATTCAATACCAATTGAGCAGACCCCGCTCAAAAGGGTCAACACTACTATCTTTTGCATTTTAAAGGAATAGCACTTATAAGAATCAAACTAGTATAGTTGTTGTCCCAAACAACATATTTAACTAACGAAAATAGCTTCAAACCGGAGAAACAAACATAAAACTACACGCTGTGTTCCTGAAAATTCAATACCTTCAAAACAACCTGGTCGCCAAGAACTAGTTCGGCTTCAAATCTTCGGTCTATAGAGCTAGCTGCAACAGTAAAAAGCCATGGAGCAACGTTGGTAGCACTACCAGGTAGGGGGCCCTGGTTCCCCGCTGAAACACACACAAGGATCCCTTTCAAAAATGCATGGAAGCCCCCAATGGAGAATGCATCTCTAAAGACGCTTGGCTGTGGTGGATCCGGTGCTGCTGATACTGATATGATGTCAACTCCATCGCCGATGGCGTCGTCGAAGGCAGCAAGCAGATCCACACCACTGCACCAGCCGAACCAGCAAGCCTTGTAAATGGCGAGCCTGGCAGCAGGAGCCCCACCTCTTGCAGTCCCATTGGCTAATCCCATGAAGCTAGCATCAGTAACTATGGCTCCGGCGGCGGTGGAGGCAGTGTGCGTACCATGGCCGTCGGCGTCCCGGGCAGAGAGATAGAAAAGTTCGCCGACGGATTCAAGATGTCCAATATCTTTCTCAAATCCCTTGTAGTAATAGCGGGCACCTATGATCTTCCTGTATATAATTATCCTTGTGAGAAGAACGTATAGTGAATCTAAATAATAATGTTGCCCCAGATTACTATGATCTCTATGTTTACATGCACATATATTTACACCATAAGAAACCAAACTGCATCCATTCTATAACCTTACAATGGGCATCATATCTCTTTGTGAATCTCATTCTTGCAAGTGATTTTGGTTTAAAATAGTGAAGTCCTATATATGGTGATTAAGGAAATATGATTAGCTCAATCGCCACATAAGATTTCAATCGCCGGGAAAACTTTCATTAACGCCGGAATATTCTTGTGATTGAGCTCATAGTGATTATGTTAGTCAGGATTATAGGTGGTTTAACCTTGCTGCAACTAATCTGAAGATTGATCAGTTCAACAGGGTGGAAAAAAGAAACAGAAAGAAATCCTACTGATCTTGAACACAGAGAATCAGAAGCCAAGATCTGTAACATCTCAAGTTCATAATCTATATATATATATATATATATATATAGAGAGAGAGAGAGAGAGAGATTTGCCTGTTGCAATTGGCTAAGGTAAAATCCTGTCCAGGAACACATTGACCCTTGAACCTCTGAGGCACGGGCCCCATACCTGCGTCACTGAAGCTCTTGGACTCTGGCCATATTCCTGTTTGCAGTGCCACCAAGTTATTTATGACATTTCCTTCATTTAATTTATGCAAAAACTGAAATGTATTAACAAATATTTATGTTGAGGATATCAAGGGAATTAGTTTCTTAACAGGGAAATTCTATCGCTTATTTTTCAAACGGAAAGTAGTAAAATTCTCATTCAATAAGAAACTTTTTCCACTTCCTTTTCCCCCAAGAAAAAGAAAAACCATGTTTATCTTCACATCGAAAAGCCAATTCCATCTTTTCTTAAAAATGAAACAAATGGCCCTCCCGTGATCGTCTGCAACAACAGGGAAAAAAGAAAAAGAAAAAGATATATTCATGTATATGTAATTCAATTCTTATCTTTAAAAATTAGATGGTGGAGATTATGAAGTCTCTTAAACCTTAAGACCAAATCATTTGCCTCAAGCGGCATAGCATAGTTGATTTGGTTAAAAGTCCGTTTGAAAGCAAGTGCATAGTTTGATTCTCATGAAGAAAATTTATGAATCATTTGAGATCACAATTGAGCTTCGATAAAATAATTGATTTCAACCAATATTAATGATGGTCTTACGTGAAACCCTCTTGCATGAATTTTTAATTCTCAAGAAATTAGTTAATTTATCATTGACACCGAAATTAACTACTTTGGAATCGGCTCTTCAAATTAAATCCAAAACTACTACGCTGTTTTCCAAAATAAAGAACAAAAAATGTGTACTGCTTATAAACGTCAGCTAGGATCGTCCTCTTCTTAATCACTACTTGCTCTCCACGGGTGGTGAATGATCGATCTATGACTGAAACAACCCTGCTGGAGGTTCTTCCTCAGAATAAATTAATCAAAAAATGGGCAAGATACAGTAAAGCAGGCCTCAGCTCCTGCTACTGAGTTGAAACTTGCAATAATTGAAACCTTAGATCAAAACATTATGTATGGATGGTACGAACTGCCTAAACAAAGATTGAAAAAACCAGCAGTCGTTGGTGTTTCCTCAGAATTTTTGAGAGACCCCTATAATGAAATGTGTATATTTGCACCTTGCTGAAGTAAGGAACATGAGTGGATATATATGAGAATTCAAATCTGCCGAATCACTCATGTTAGGATCTTCTACATCATATGGAGAAATTGTCCATACGTAAGGTCATAACTATCGATACAAATCTTTTCCGAGAACCTTTTGTTAGAATAAAAGCAGCAGTGGTTCCTCAATAAGAATCTAGAAATACCCATTAAAGTAAAATTCAGATGAAATTCCACCTAGTGGCTCCATGCAGAACCAGGGAGAAACGCCCACACTGCCTTAGAGTGGCAGTATACTTCCAAAGCAGGGTTAGCTTTACCAAGAATGCCTTGGGGCAACTAGTGATGATAACAAATGAGCAATTGAGGCCGTAACCTGTGTCGATGACGCCGACGATGACATCCTGCTGGGCCGCGTAGTCGACGCCTGTGCTGAAGCTGCCTTGGCTCACCCCCAAGAAGTCCCATGAGTGCGATGTGTGAACACGGTACACCTTGCTTTCAAAAACTGATACCACCTCTCCGTGCTCTGCAAAATCATAGTGTCATCCACACCGTCAGTTCCCTCTCATCCATCCATCGCCACCGTTAAACTAGCCTGCAGCCCTCTTTTGATTTTGTTCTTGTCCGATTTTTTGAATGGTTGGCTGGCTACTGAAAGGCATGGGTCTCTTTGTTGCTTACAGAGGCATTTGAGTAGCATTGATTTTAAATTTAGAAATGGAGCATACTTTTATCGATGTGGCTAATGGTCTACTCTAATGATTTATGATTCATCTAGGCAAAGATCTTAAATCAGAACTTAAATATTTTAGACGTTCTCTAGAATTGTGCATCAAAATCTTAAATCAGAACTTAAATTCAGACATTCTCATTTTACTCTTACAAAGGAAACCAATGATGTATGGTAACTGCCCAAAAGAGTTTGATCTTATTAATTATATGGATCTCATGTTCGATTAAACTAAAACCGCTTCATACTTTGACGAGAACATTTTGTCATCAAGGAGTTTTCTCAGATTTTGAAGCCCAAAAGAAACCTGATTCGACATCCAAAAAACCAATCACAAGTTGGTCTCCACCAAATGGAAAGTACATCCAGATCATCAGTTTTTCCGGCACAAATGATGAAAAATCCGAGGTATAAAATCATTGAAAATATTCATAAACTGCTTGTGCGGAAACATTAAAAATTTGTTAAACTCAAGAAGATCTGTCGTATTACCATTTCTTTTGTGTTGCATTTTTCAGTTTGCTTTATGCTTGAAAGCTTCCAAACTACCCGTGGAAGTATGTACACATGTACTGAATGTATTCCCTTTTTTTTTCAATAACACAGAAAACTATTTTTGGGTCGGAGAGTATTTCCTTAACTTATATCATCTCATAGTACTAATGGTCGTCTTCCTAACAGTGTAAAAGAACCTTTGAAACCCAAGAACTTCTACTCAGCCAAGGCATGTCAGTCTACCCGACAGGAGGAAGCCACAGTGAAGTTCGAACTCATAACCAGCTAGCAAGCTCGCATGTAATTAGTATTTGTTTCACAAATTAACGACATATTTTTCAATGAATTGCATTTAACTAAATTATTTAAGATTACTAGCATATTTCTTGGGCCAATTAGAAAGGCTAACTTAGTACATGAAAAAAAGAAGTCCTGCAGCAATTGTGTAGATCTGTGAATTGCTACAAGTACCTGAAAGTCTGCGAGCTTGCTCTGATGTTAGAACAGCAGAGAAGCCTCTGAAGCTCCTGCTGTAGTGGTGCAGCACAGCCTCTCGAGCCCCATGCACGCTGAGTAACCCCAAATTAAGTAGGTCAATAAATTAAGATGCTTACTCTATTTAGATTTCAGAAATATCAAGTTGATTAATTGATTTTTTTTTTCACTTATAAAATTCTTCCATTTACCGAACGTATCATGCTTCTCATTTCAGCAAACGATAGCAAGAAAACTTTTAAATTTTGTTTTCTTCCGAATTTCTCTCTAGTTCTCAAGGTGGTGATAATACTTAACATCTTAAACACAAGTTTTGTTGCTGTACAAGGCCAAAAAAAATTGCAGATGGTAAGCTAATGGCGGTCTTGTGTTAATTTGCCAGTATACCTGCCGACCACAGATGAAAGAATTGCATGATTTGCAAGGATCACAGCTTCACTGTTTGGATGAAAATGTTGTCCCATGTAAACGATGTAGTGCCGCTGCATTCGAGAGAAACCAAACAAAAGACTCTGAGCCTCTCTATCTCTGTCTCCTACGTGAAACTGTGACAGAACTTACGTACCTTAGTTCCGCTCTGCCCATCTGCTGCAGAAAATGAAGGTAGCAGAAGAAGGAAGAAGAAGACCAGGAACTCCATGGCTCAACAATGAGCACTGGATGAATTCGATCTTCAAACTCTCACTTGGCGTTTTAAATATTTCAAGTCAACCTTTTCAATTAATAATTCAGGAACAGTCCGAATCAAAAAACATAGGCAAATACTAGTTTTTTATTTCTTGTCAACTGGTTGGATTTAACTTCCCAGCACGGGAAAAGAAATAAATAAAGAAGAAGAAATCCATTAGCCCGTTAAGAAAGTGAAGAAATTTGACTTAGGTGATCAGCCAACCTTTGCTCCTGCCCAATAAAGAAACTCATGATATACAAGAAACTATCAAAGATGGTAGCAGGAACTAATAAATTGGCATCAGCTTGCGCATCACATCTGTGACTGTCGAATAGTGCCGTGACGCCAACCAAAGAAATTGACGATGTCAGGATCCAGTTAGTCATTATTGGATCTGATGTAGTACTGTTATACAGGAATCCGGATGTAATATAGAGCCATTAATAATTAAACTACGAATCTCAGAAAACTTGGAGGTGCCCTTTCAGCTGACGAGGAATGGGATTGTACAGTATGTGCTTACATATACTGAAAGTGACAAGAACAAATGAGACCTGCAAGAAAATGTGAACATAAAATGGGGTCAGACTTGGATCCTAACAATTGGATATGCTGGCCTGAAGAATCCCACCATCCTAATTGTAATGTACCAAAAAACTTGCGAAACCAGTAGATTCACCACAGAGAAAACAGGACAAACTTTTGTATATAAAAGGGGCTGGAGATGCCCAGAGTGGAAATTTATGTTCTTTGGAAGATCAGAAGGACATCAAACCGAAAATTGTTAAGATCTTTGCCTATAAAGTATTAGGTATGGTACATAAAGTTATGGTACATAATACATATATATTCACGGCGTTCTACCTCTCATGCATTCGTAGATAGGAAAATCGAGTTCTATTGCCATTGGGTTCTGCATTTCTTATTCATAGCTTAGCTTGTCTATCCAGATCCAAAACATTTATACCACTATAAGCACCTGCTTTTATCGTCATTACTGTTACTGTCGACCCCTGCAAAGCCATCACGCGAATTCTATTTTGTCCATCGGAATTCATGGATGAGTTCAACTTGTTCAAGTTTTTACTAGGGGAAGCTGTTTTCACTTTTTCAGCATACTACTACCCATATGCTAAAACATCACATGCCACATAGTTCAAGACACAGTTCGGGACAGGGTTCTTGCTAAATAAACAAAGGAGATCATATCTGCAGTTTGTTGATCAAACAAAAAGTCTAAGATAAAATAGTTGAAATTCTTATAGAGAATACTGGCTAATCGGTAATGCAAAGAGTAAAATCACACCGCTGTTTCATGACCATTCTGATAACCAGTTCTTTTTTTTGTTCTCCCTCTCTCTCAGGAATAATAATAATGATGCCATATAGCATTTGGCTTTGACTAAATGCACAGTTACGTCGTCCCCATCAAGCAATAACTAAATAAAAAGTTTTAATATGATGAACATGTGATCGTGTGCATCTCGTATACGCCTTTGAAAAAGACCGAAATTTGAGCAAGCCATGTTATAGAAATCAAAGTAGTATGACGGGGAATGATGTTGGAGTATCCTGAAATTGTTGGGATTATCTCAGATACTTCCGATATTAGTTTCTCTGACGACTAGGACGATCACATATGGCGTCACTTGTTGTTGTAGTTGTTAATCTAAAAGACTTCATTGAATTTAGTTTTTAAAAGTCCGTTTTAGTCCAGTAACATCTTTTCATTTTCGTCTATCTGTTAATTCCCATGTGTTATTTTTTTCAATTGTAGAAGTCTCTTCATTCATTGCAGTTTTCCAAATCTTATGTTGACTGGCTTCTTCATAACTTTGTGGTTGATAAGCAAATAATCCCAAATCACAAGAATTAAAAATATCTATAAGAGATCTGACCTTTTAGAAGGAGTCTCAAATTCTGCATCACTTAATCATCATCTTCATTGCATGTATGTTTGACACATTCTCTCTTTCAACTGCTTCTTCTTAACTTTTTTCCTGGTCCATTCACTTTTAAATGACATCTTGAAATGACCAATTCTTTTATATTTGGATTAATGAGGCAATGGGCCTTCGACGTATCACTATGGCCAATAAACATGAATTTTTGTCGCTTTTCATCAAATTTCTCTCTATTTTGAGAAAAAAAAACTTTGTTATACGCTACTTTGCTCTTGCTCAACATTCATACAAGAGAAAACAATCTGATTTCATTTTTTGAGAAATTGGCTTCTGGTTTTTCTTGCGACCAACACTCTTTTTGAGTGTGATTTGATATTCAACTTCTCATACATCTAAATCGACATTCTTTAGATTCATGCCAGATTTTTTGAAAACATGACAGTATTTTTCTAATTGCTTGAACGGTCCTCGTTGTATAGAGTAACTTTTCTTTTGTCATGGCCTTCGAAACCTTTGATTTCTTCCTTTTGAAAATCGAAATTTTTTTGTTTCTTCATAAAAAATGAGCCTTGTTTGAAGCGCACCTAATGGTTTGAGATTCAAACCTTATAATTTTCTTTTCTTCTGCCTGGACAGATCCCATCGGCTCTTGTAATTATAGAATTAATAAATCTTTTGCTTCTTCTTTGGCAGCTATGACATAATCGCACTTTTATGGCAAACTTTTCAAAATCTTCTAGAAATTATTTTCTTTTCTTCAATTAAATTATCATCAATACAACTCTATATTTAAAGTCTAAAGAAGAACTTAACAAAGATGAATTTTTGGAACCTTGGAATTTAGTTTTTTAAGATATTTCAAGATTCTTTGGATAAAGCTAACTTCCTGATAGGGGAAAGATTGTATTACTTATCCCAAATTGGATACATAGAAGTGTCTTTGCATCTTCTTCCTGTTATCCTTGAACTCTTTATATTTTGTTGATTTTCATGACGAAAGAATCACATCATCTGCCCGCTCTTTATAACTGCTATGGAAGATCTAGGAAAGCTCCTGTGAGGCAAATACAGTTTTTATTTTGAGACTCAAAAAAAAAAAAAAAGGAAAGAAAGATTAGCGATAGAGCTATTTGAATTCATTGCCATAATTTCAAAGACAAGGTAGTCCTCTTCAACCTTTGCTCTAATATTTTGAATATTTTAATTGGTGCAACAAAAAATGGGAATGGCTGCAGAAAAATAAAATTAAGAGTAAAAAGAGAAAAGAAACACTTTCACATACTTTCACAAATGCACTAAAAAACATTAGTTTATTGAAGATGAACAAATGGGATTCCATACTACAAGGAAAAGAGGGCTTTTTAAAGAGCCCAAAAATGAACCGTGGAACACTTTCACAAAAGGGCGTACCTTTTTACATGAACATCATACATCTTGGTAAATTTCAAAGATGAATAAGGTTGCAACTTTTCACCAAACAAGGTGTCTCGTGGAAGCATCTTTTCATTTTATATGTATTATCACCTTTTGGATATAGATCTTGGTTATCAAATCCAAAATGTACTACACATTAATATTTTAACGGATATCAGCAGTTTCAACCAACGAGTGAATTTAGCAGCTCTCGATGCATGCCAGAAGGACAGAAAATAGGTTCAGGGACAGAGCCAAGGGGAGGCCCCCATGGGCTCTGGCCTCATCACAAAAGATCTATTTTAAAAAATTTACATCTAAATTTTAGAAAATTTTACTTGTTCTATATAAAAATTTTGAAAAATGATATTTCAGCCCATGTCAAAATTTAGAAACTTTAATTCGGTCTCCCTCACACAAAATTTCTGACTCTACTTAGACTTATGTGAGTGAATATATAGTAAGACCAACTGCAGTAGCAGTTGATGGTAGGAGAAAATATGAATCAGAACTGCCCACATATCAAAGGTGAGGAGGGATAGATTGAACATTCAGCACGATGGAAGAAAAAATTTTAGTAACAGGAAAAAGAACATTAGAAGATCCAAATCTGAAATATTTGCAAGGTCTTGAAAGGACATTATTCTAAAATCATGAAGTATGAAGGAAGCAAGCGTGGAGCCAAGAATTTTTTATGAGGGGACCAAATTATAGTTTCAAAATTTTGATGGGGCCGAAATGATTATTTTTTAAAAAATTTTGTATAGGATAAATATAAAACAGCCGCAGAAGCACCAAAAAGAAGGATCTGAAATGAACATTATATCTAAATCTTTAAATTATAAAAACTATGTGAAGAACATCTTGAGTTCCAAAATGTTGGCTATCTTATCTTACAACTTTCAGCGTCCAATTGATTGATTCAGGTTCTGCCTTTTCAAATATCAAGTTGAAGATGTCTTAGGACTAGCAAACACGAACATATATGATGTTCGGCTTGGTTCCCATACCATGCCCGTCACAGAACTTATTTGGCTTGTCATGCATCAACGATAAGTTCTCAAGGAATACCTTCCCCTGAAGCGAAGCAACTTTACTGACGTGAACTTTGAAAATGAGATGAATGGGAAACCGCAAAGCAATTCAAATGAAAGAAGCAACTTCTGTGACCCTACATAGTTTTCAGGCGTTTGAGGTCATCGGATTTAATGGCGACGAGAACTCCGAGTTCATTAAATCCCAGTTTTATGAACAGATTTTACAAATTTGCTGCACTATGTTTTTATACAATTACTTTGTATTGCATGCTCTGGTAAAAAAATAATAATAATGGTTTCAGTAAAAATTTCTAAAACAATTTCATCTGCATCTAGATTTGAGGTTATTTATCTATTTGAAGGTCCTAAGGTCAGATGTGAGGTTATAAATTGCCCTCAACATTGGCCTGAAGCTCTGATTTTGGTTTATATGTTCGAGTGATAATTGCTGCAAATATTTGGCAAATTTTGGAAAAAATGGTTATTTGTTGAGACATTTTTAAAGGCTGATAAGAATGCACGTGAATATAAATCCTTCCACGTTGCTGCGAATTTCTCTCAGTCACGGGTGTATTCAAACAAAGGAGTCCAAACCATGCCACTATTTACAAACATATTTTTTTGTCTTTCTAGTATGATGTCAATGAATCAGTAAAGCTGTTGTATGAAAAATATTTTAAAATTCCACTAAGAAAATGGATCTAACTCAGTTTTATGAAATGACATCTGATGGGATTTGGATTTGGTCTGAAATGAATATCTAACTGGAAAATAAGTGCCAATTTCACCTTAAATTTATGTTGCCAGTTCAAATTTAATTATCTGGATATAAATTTAAAAGTAGATTTCAGATCAGACGTGGTTGTTAATCTAAATTCATATTTGGATATGACATATACTTTTCATCAATATTCATAGATGGGATATGGTAAATGGTGCACGGCCTGACTCGAATCTAGACAGTCCCTAACCTAAACAAAGATAATAATTATGAAATTAAAAAAAATGATTATGAGATATTGCTATTTCAGCTCTGGATGCCTGGTTTCTTCTCAAGGGAGGGAATCTTTTTTAATTAAAAAAAATGTATTAATCATGTCTTCTGCAATTAGTCATGTCATTACGTCCTTCGAATAATAAATCAATATTCGTTGGATAGAATGCTAAACTTGTACTCTTTATATTTCTTCATTAACGTTCAACTTATCTATCGAGATCCCCAATCTTTGTTTCGTGTGAGATAATCAAATCGTAAAGTTTAATATGGTCTATGAGATTATATATATGCATATAGTCCTTAGATTCGGTCATTCATATTACCAGACTTTGTGTTTTTTTCAAAAAATAAATCGTGTGCAAAATATTTGAAAACGTAAAAAAATATTTAAAAAATCATGAAAATCAATTGTTTTGCTCAAATTTTTTGAATGGAAAAACCCAACATCGTTTAATTTTGGAACTTTTAAAGTAGCTAGATCTATATATGAATTGGAGTTCCTTTAACTTTTTTCAAATCTTGTATGCCGTTTTGGATGGTCTGCTGCTTGGATGGTTCCTCACCACAAAAAAATATGATAATAATAATGGGAATAAAATATATTAGTAAGGATGTGAAAGTATATTTTCTGATATATCAAGCTCATATTTAGCTGTAAAGTTTTAGAGATGTCCATACGAGTTGGCCCCATATTCGACCTTATAAAACTCCGGCAGGGCAGGACGTTAGGTCCGGTCCATGTTTGGTGCTCACCCTACACTACTCCAGTTAAGCCGGGAAACACATGAAACTGGACAGAATCATTGTGAACTTTCGAATTCATGTTTCAGAAAGAAGGTACACGATTGACTGGACTCGATCGAGCTTCTTGGCTAGGTCACTGGCAATGCTTG
The DNA here is from genome assembly GCF_008831285.2 of Nymphaea colorata. Classification (NCBI taxonomy): domain Eukaryota; kingdom Viridiplantae; phylum Streptophyta; class Magnoliopsida; order Nymphaeales; family Nymphaeaceae; genus Nymphaea; species Nymphaea colorata. The sequence goes on along the minus strand of NC_045148.1, from coordinate 2,276,367 downwards.
ACCATAGAAGAAACGTTCAAGGCATCCGAAGCCGTTAGTGAGAGGCAAAGCTACTGCCATTTGACGCAAAGACCTTGCATGCCGCCGTTTGTAATAGTTTAGGAGAGTAGCAACCACAAGAATTGAAATGAAGATGCATCATTAATGTAACACTCAGACGGACCAGCTCTATGCCCCTCGGAGCTTTCAAGGCATCGGCACAGGGTGTGGATGTGGCGCCATTTAATAAAAAAAGGAAACTTGGGTGCAGCTTCCCTTTAAATATCTACATCTCTATTATGAAAATTAGAGTTAGAAGTTGTGGAGTTGTATAATTGTGATCTTCTTTATGCACTCAATTGATGTGATATCGTAGTTGATATAAACGACGCTTCAAGTCATAACAATTGAATACATAAAAACATGAATTTCAGATCCGAAGATAAACTTTTCAAGATCTGAAGATAAAATTTTCGTCACAGTTACATGATCTAAAGTCCTTTTCCATGAAACAATTACATGCAGTTCACATCTTAAAGGTTTGATCCATAAAAAAAGATAAAAAGAACGTCTTACAATCAGTGTGGACTGTATTCTTTTTGTCAACTTTCTTTCGAACCAATCTTCAAATGCATTCTACGTGGGTAACTTTTGCACCGGCGTAATGGCGATGGGACACCTCTTTGGAAGGATGCACATGAGCTTTGCTCGCCTGAAAATGGAAGGCCCCATTCGCCATTAATGATGCACAAACATACAGCATTTCCTGTATGTCATCTGCCCTGAACACTTAATATTCTTCCATCGGCTGATCATGGTTCCGCTCATGTTTGAAGAACACCATGTTCTTGGCTCGCCTGAAAATGGAAGGCCCCATTCGCCATTAATGATGCACAAACATACAGCATTTCATGTATGTCATCTGCCATGAAAACTTAAGATTCTTCCATCGGCTGATCATGGTTCCGCTCATGTTTGAAGAACACCATGTTCTTGGCTCGCCTGAAAATGGAAGGCCCCATTCGCCATTAATGATGCACAAACATACAGCATTTCCTGTATGTCATCTGCCATGAAAACTTAAGATTCTTCCATCGACTGATCATGGTTCCGCTCATGTTTGAAGAACACCATGTTCTTGTGATGTGAAACATATTGTGGTTATGTTCCACATTTAATTGTTAGATTTGAGAACAACATTCATATCTACACCATATTTCTTGCATAAGAAATTGGTGTTTTGTATCTTAAGAACATGTATCAAACGCCTTATAAGAAATACATTATTATATTTCATGAGAAGAGGGAGATCACTCGTACGCACAAGTTCAGAACCGTAGCTCCCTTTACAATATATATATATATATCTTTTAGGCCATTATCAATTGTTGCAAATAAATGCAACATCCCATATGCTTACGCCTTCGATTGGCCAGACAAAACATGTCAAATCACTAGTAATAATGTGGGGACCCTGCAAGCCAGTCTGCCTATTAATCTTTTCTTCCCTTGCATCTCCCCAAAATTCCATCCATCCCACAATTCCCTTTCATGTTTGCGGCATGAGATACCTGATCTTATGCTTCCCACATGTGATGTCTAAGCAAATTATTGTCATTTGTAAGCTGTCCTTAGTGTGTGTCCTTGTGTGCAAGGTCATATTTGAAGGTGTTTGAAAGCGTTTCAGGGGATGAATCTTGTGCTTCGAGGACAACTTGTACCCAGAATAAGTTTTCCAACTATCAACATTTCCCCATTTAAAAAGGCAAAAACAAAGTCAACGCTTGAGTCCCATCCCACATGGATTCTATGTCGCATGCAAACGCTTGAATCGCGGATTCCGACAATGCTGATTCGTGATCCCGATTAGCGTGTCATAATCTTTGACTTAGGACTTAATCCAAATGAATTAAGTCCGTTCTTATCTTCATTTAGTACTTTTTGGAAGTTTAGCAGAAAAAATAATAATTTATTTTTAGCGTCAAACTTGGACGGCTCCAGCCATGTAGGAAAACTACCAATCTGATGAGCTGGACCACAGGCTGGACCTCCAGGGGGCTCGTATCTATCTCTTTTCACCAAATCATTGTAAGCCACGTGGCAGCATCTGCACCGTCCACATCATTCATGGAATATACCAGATTTTGTCTTTTTATACGCCGGTTTTCGTCGGGCTCTGGCTTGCCACGTGTTTGGCTAGCCCTCCACGTCATCCTTCCACGTCACCAGGGCGGCTATTATGAGATTTCATGCTTACGTGGCGATTGGAGCAAGGACCATCCCTGATCCACCCCGTTTGCTCAAATTCGACCCGAAAATAGTTCCCGTTTGGATCTCAGGTTCGAGATGCGACGAATGTTCTGAAAATTTTCACCCGTGTTTGCTTTTGCGGTCCGAACAAGGGGAACCTTTTACCCCTTTTTTTTACCAATTCAGTACGGTCGGAAAACTTTTCTCAGGTAGTCAAACGCGCTATTAAGAAAATTTTGAACTTAGACGTGACGTCCGTATCACTCATTTTTGGTGGACGTTTGGTGCGTTTTGCGTCCCATTCCCCCTATGGATCTCCTCGAACAAATAATTCGTAATTATTTTTTAAAATATTTAATAGATAAATTGGGGATGCCGAATTATCTTACCAAGGCGTGCGCCCTCGGGTATCGAACCCTTAACTTAGCTTCGAATTAAAGGCTCGTTAAGTCCAATTCCCTAGCAAGTGGAGGAAGTTCTTGTTGGCAAACAAAACATAACAAAGTAGTTGATATTTTCAACATCAAACAAATAATTTTGAATCCTGGGGAAGCACAGTTGCATTTTCTTCAAAGCAAGCGTCCCATGACACCTCCAAATAATTTTTCCTTTTAAAGGAGACGTGTTGACTTATGCTTTCTAATAAAAACTGCTATATTCCATTGCGAGGTGATTCAAAAGCTTTTTTTGTTAGTATTTATTTTAAGGGACATAGCTTAGCTGGTTGATAGTGCGTATAAAAAACATATCAGGCTTGAGTTTCAGGCATCGGATTGCCCGGGCCCAACTCTTATCGAGCCAAGTCGGGCCGATGCCCAGGTCTAGTGCTGTTCTTTTTGAATAGCAAAATAGGTCATGAAGAAAATCTTCAAAAGAGAGAATCTCAAATGTGGTAAAACTTTCACATTTAGCCTTAAACTTAAATACCTAGTTATTACTTGAATCTTTGAGGCCTCAACCCATTGAATCAGAGGAAAAAAAATTATGTTGAAAAAATCAATTTTTTTTAGTTTGGTCTGGCCCGTCGCTCCTCTTGGCCATACCCGTCGCTCCTCTTGGCCAGACCCGCGGATTGTTTGACTCACTCCTGAAAAAAATCCTGACTCCGCCCCTGGACTGATCCATTCGCAGCCTTAAAGCCAAACGTAAAATTATTTTCCAACAGCTCGGATTGGATCATCTTGAAAAAAATCCTAATTCTGCCCCTGGACTGATCCATTCGCAGCCTTAAAGCCAAACGTAAAATTGTTTTCCAACAGCTCGGATTGGATCATCCGAGTATGTAGAATTGCGGATCATATCCACAACAGACGGAATTTACATATGCTAATGCTAATAACAACCGGATTTGGATCTTTAATCGATCAATCATTTCAAATCCACTGAATCGGCCCCACTCCTTACAGGCGATCAACTTTTTCTCCATTATAAAAAGATTAAAGTTTGTGAATGAAGCTTATGAATTACTATAGTGAATGAAGCTTATGCATATCGTTCAAAGACCAATCTGCAGCCGACACGGAATCAATAATAATCATAAACGAATATTTTTTTAACACTGTGAAGATATATAATATGTGATCAAACCAATGGTTGGAAAAGAAAAATCTTTAGCTTTCTTCTTGGATGCTCTAAACCAGATATCATTTTAACACTGTGAAGAGATATAATATGCGATCAAATCAATGGTTGGAAAAGAAAATTCTTTACCTTTTTTTCATGTATGCTCACAGAGTTTTATATATGTAAGAGAGAGAAACGGCTGCTGAATGCAAATGCATTAGGTAGGTGTGATTAAACACACTACCCAATATCCCATGCATCACATATGAGAGGCTGAAGGATATTTCCATGTAAACTTGATATACAAATCCACAAGTATGTATATATATATATTATTTATTTATTTATTTATTTATTTATTGGTGTACTAGAAATCCCGATTCACCAAATCCAACTGCTGAAATTCACATTTTTCGGAATCGACCTATTGAGGTATCATCCCCTGGCTGTTGTTTAGAGAAACATGGCACCACAAACTTGGTCCACCGGGCCACCATGCCCCACTTGTGTTTTAATGTGACTTTTTATGTTTGGTACAGCTTTTTGAATGTACCCACTTAAACTTTTCTCTTGGGGTTTTCTTATATTGACTATTTCATATTGAATATTATGCAGATGTGACTTTTGTGTCACATTAGACTAATATCTGATGCACTTGTTTGTTTTATATATATAGATTTAAAAAAAAAAACTCAGAATTATGTTTCCTTCATGTACATTTTGATCTAGATTTTAATGCTAATTAAGAATCTTAAAGCTAGTTTGGTAGTTAGGAGTAGGACAAACATAAATAAACGTTGCAAAATCTTTTTACTAAACGTTTGTTTTCTGCCTTAAGAATAAGGCAAAAGTTTTTCTCTAATCAAGCTTAGTCATATTTTCAACTATAAAAATAAAAGAGTTACCAAGAAACATGTTTTTTTTTTGTTATTTACTACCCATATTCAATTGGTTTTCCACTTCACATCACATTTCTGATTCAAATTGCCTGTTCTCGTAAAGTATCTTCAAAACATTCACCTTCTCGTTTTCTATATCTTTCTCGTTTTACTGCCTTTTGCTTAACATCTTTAATACCGACATATGAAGGCTGTATATGGATCGGATATATTGGAATATCGATCCAATTTTGAATATACTTTTTCTAGTGAAGAAAATGAAATTTGGATTTCGTATGTAGCATACCTGATTCCCTTTATCCAACCCAAAGTGAGAGAGGGTCAATCTTTAGCGGCAGAACGAGCAAGGTGTGCCAAGAAAAGTCTTTAGCAGCTTAAGTTGCCGTTGGCCAAGGGAAAATTTCCCTGCCTATCACATCAGCAGCCATCAGTTTCTCGCTCGCACACAAGAAAATGAAATGCCGGGAAAAAGTAAAGTTGAAAATGAAAACTCGAAAGTTTTTCTCGACATTTCAAACGCGAAAGGTTTTGTTGGTAGAAGTTCTCTAGCTTCGGCTTGGATGGAAGAAATTTTTCTAGCTGAATTTTGTGTTATTTTTAATGAAATGTTATCTTAAAAGATGGTTGTGCAAAAAGAGTTCTTTTTTGATTGGATGGGAATGAATGAACAAATGTTAGATCATACTATATCGAATTTGTACTCTTGGTTCTTACTAAAATTTGTGCCGCTTTACAATCGATATAAAACTAATCCGTGGATCATACCAATCAACTTGCTTCTATTTGATTTTCATGAAAACAAAACAAGATAAAAAAGAAAGATTTAACCCAAAACCAAAAGTAGCAATTTACTCTGAAGATTAAACGAGATTTACAAAATATTAGTTATAATATTACATAAATCTGTCTCAATCATTAAACAGATTCATAAAACACAGTTATTACTGCCAAACAACTTCTGTAGGATCATTTTTTGAACGGGAAAATAACAGGGCAAAAGAAAAGGGTTATCTTCTCGGCAAAAAAAAAAAAAAAGAGAGAAAAATTTTTCCTCCTCTGGGGGAAAGAACTTCTTTACCAATGTAACAAAATTTTCCCCAACTACCATCTATAGATAGCGATGAAATTTTCAAAGCGTGTCCTTTTCCAAGGAGGCATGGAGCAACAGTCATGTTTGGCCGTATAGCATGTGTTTCTTCTCTATGGACACGAACATCTCCAAGTGGAGGAATCTAGGGGCGTTAAATCTAATATCGAGTGAGTGAACAACTTCATGTTTTTTTTTTTTTTACTGAAAGCTATCAAATAAAAGGCAGAAGTTAATTTACTTCTTCATGTCATCTTGTCAATCAAGAACATTGAAGCAAAATTATTGCTGCTGCGCTCAATTCAACCTTTTTTAACCTTTTATTGCTGCTGCAGTAAATGCCCTCGATTCACACTTGTCCAGAAAATTCAAGACTATTAAAAAGTCAAAAGGCAAAACTGTGTGAGGCCTGTGCTTCAAATTAATACTTTTTATGTTTGATAATTTTTTTTAAAAATGATACTTCGCTTCTTATCAAAATTCAAAAACTTTAATTCGTTCATATAACTTTTTTTTTTCATCCTCTAATAAGCAAAAGTTTTACATTCCTCCTACTTCTATATCATAACAGAATCCAACCCGAAAACCAGATCTGAAGTCCAGAAGTCGCAACACGCTTCTGGGTCAAACCGACCTTGCTTTACTCGTCCTTTCGAGTGCTTCGTAGCTTTCAGACTTCTTCAGTCAATCACGGGTCAATAGATGCCGCTCCTATCGACCAACCGCCGCGGACCCACCGCAGTCCTTTGTCCTGATCCGGGCGATCCAAATCTCCGAGGCCATTTTGGTCAAATTACAGTAAACGAGGATCCAAGGAACCGACGGAATGGGTCTTGTGGCAACGCGTAGGGCTCACGCCACGTTCGCACGCGCCCACGCCCCCGCACTTGTGTGGGACCGGGTTCGCCTTCTCCCAGTGCCGGCCCCGACGAAGAGCACTGCAATGACCAAAAAGCCCTCGGTCTGCACGCGGTTGACCGAGTCGCGCAATCGGGCCGGATCCGGTTGCTTACCACAACTGACCAAAGTCCAGTATCTTTTGGATACTCACATCACATGGTTCATATGAGGCGTGCGTGCTTAATGCTTTTACTTTCGTTCTTCTCTTGTACTCATGCTACATAGATAGATAGGGTTGGAAGTAATCGGATCCGGTTTGTGATCCAATACCCAGTAATCCTTATTGGTAATAATATTTCGAACTGACTATCCAGCTACCTACTTTATTTTTATGAGCCAAAAGGATGGTATGCTAGCTTGACCCGCAAGTGACTTGTCTTGAACTCGGCGTCGGCTATTGAGAGAACAGGAGAGCAAGTATACGAAACACATTGCTAAATTTTATAGGACATAGCATTTGAAGAAAGTTATCGGAAGCAAGAAGCGGAGTGAAAGTAAAAAAAAAAGAAGCGCATTTTGCCACACAAAAGACAAGGATGAAGTCACACACATGGGCAATGTGCATCATAATCCTCTCGCTGTCTTTATATTAATTTAAATATCTTCAAACTACTTTTAATTCATTTCTTGGAGATTTTAAATTTTAAATTCATGCTATATGTTAAAACTCATAAATTTAAAGTCAGGAAGATGTGGACATTAAATCCATTGATTTAAGATGTTGAGATTCACGGTGAAACAAACACAACCTTGTAGGATTGGGAAATCCTTCACACAAATGAGTTGGATCGTCCTAATCTTTAACTGTCCGAATTTGACTCTTCGTTCCTAATTACTCTCAGGAGGAATCCGGCGACGGTCGGAAGACAAAATTGGTTGAAAGGCTTTGAACGTTGGTCCCGAACGAAGCGACGTTCTGGACGGAAAGGATGGACAAGGACGGCTACCGTTTTAACGTGTACCGTGCGGTCGACAGCGCAACCGACTTGCCACCTTCGAAAGCAAAAGCCGCCAGCGAAGCATCCGTCGGATCCAGACCCGGGTTGGACTCCAAAGGCGTTCACGCCATTAAATTCAAAAGGCAGGGATAGTTTGGGAATTAAACGTTAAACCAGATTACGGTAAGAATGTGCAGCAGCTAAGAGAGAGAAAGGGAGAGCGTCATCGGGAAGCTTCCCAAAAACCGCTTCCGGTTTTGTGGTATTATTGCAGCCCAAAGGGTTAGGTTTGGGTGGGTTCGAGGAAGAGGAGAGGGGAGAGAGAGAGGAAGAGAGGAGGGAGAGGAGGTCGAGACGGCTTCTCCCGTCTCTTGATTATATAAATCCTCTCAGACTTTCACCTCCGTTTCAATCTTGAGCGTTCTCTCTCCCTCTCTCGTTTGCCTTCTTTCCCTTTCTCATCCACGAACAAGAATCGGAAAACCGAGAAAAGGTCGAAGTTAGGGCGAGAAATCTCACCAGGAGAGCCTCTCGATCTCGCCTCTTCGCCTTCTTCGTTTCGGACGCCTAGTTTGCTCTTTGTTCGGTTTTAGCCTTCTATTTCGCTCCGTGGATCGATTTCTTTGCTGTAGAGGCGGAGACGATCCATCTGGCTGGGCTGTGGCGGTAGATATCAGGGCGACAGGAACGCGCAGGTACGTTGATGTGGATCTGAGTTGTGTTGTCGTTTTTACCTGGTTTTCGACTAGATCTACGCAGATCTGGGCCATTGACTGGTTCCGATGGTTCTTCTCGGGCGGAGTTCTGGTGGAACTTAATGTGTTTCATGATCGGTGAGGGTTTTCAAGTTGGCTTTCGTTGGTTTTGGCGTTCGGGTTGGTTTTGGCTCGGGTTTGTGAAGCCTTCGGGGGTTGCCTGTGGTTTCGAGTCATCTAAGTGTTTCAATGGGGGTTTGTTTGTGAGTGGTCTCGCCGGGGTTCTTGTATCCTATAGCTTTTTTTCCCCCCGACTTTCAGGCTCTTTGGCTCCGTTTCGGATATTTTGTGTCCTTCTGTTTATTAAGTTTTCAGGTTCGTGCATTGAAATTGGTTTGCTTCTTCAGGATCTGCAATTCTTTGGAAATGTTTCGTCGTTTTACTATACCGCTCTCTGCATAATTTCTTTCCATGTTTTTTTTCTTCTCCCGTTTTTTTTACCTCACAAGGTCTCTGCCTATGTACTATTCAGGTTCCTTCCTGAGGGTCTTTATCTTTGCGTGGAGTTTTCTGTAAGCTGTTGCTCTTCCGAAGAAAAAGTCTGATGGGTTCTCTAAATAAGATAATCGATTAAATTTTATTGCTTGCTGAAGATGTTCTTTAAAGAACTAATACTTGTTGCAATGTCGAAGAGTCGTGGTTTTTTCTTTTCTTTTTTTTATCTTGTTAGGTTAACTGCTTGTGTAATTTGGCCTTACCTATTCGGTTTCAAAATTTCCTCCTTTTTCAAACTTGTTCTGATGAATTTCGTTCATCAGTATTGTTATTATTTTCTAAAGTTTCCGCCACGAGGTGGTCTCCTCATCGTTCATCGTTGTTGTTACTATATATATTGTTGCTGTTACCATGTGCATTGCATTGGACGTCCAAAGCTCGTATTTTTTTTTTAAAAGGCCTTGTTAACCACATCTTGCGCTATTTGATCTTTTTAGTCTCGGTTTGTCTAAAGTTAGTCGGAACGCGGTGTCATGATCACTCCTTTTCTGTCTAAAGAATTAGAATGGATAACTTTTTCTGCATTTCTTCTTCCTTTCTCGCTCATTTTGTTCTCTATGAGCCGCAATTTTCTTCCCTTCCCTTCGCAAAGCATCCCAATCTCCGTTCCGCCTTTTCTTACCCGCTAATGTTTTGTGGAATCACAAATTCTATCGTTCTCCTTCTAAGAAGAATTCGTGTTTTCGTTTGGATCACAATTTCTTTATTCGGAAACATTCTTCCTCTGGCTTCCGCGTCCTACAGTGGTTGGGTATTCTTTTCGTGTCGTTCACGTTCCTGGTCTCCGGTCTTTTCCTGGTTTAGGTTCTCCTTTATCAAAGTTTCGCTTCCGTCCTCTCCTTCATATCGACCGAAAGAGATCCTCTCACGTAGTTCGCTAGGCCTAATGATCATTTTTCGTTCTAAAATTGCACCAATTTTAATTTCGCTTCTCATCGCTGTTTTTCATGGATTTTCAGGTTACAGCTTGTTCTTGGTATCAGAAGAAGGAACTTTGATTCGTGGCAATCTTCTCCTTAACTTCTGTTCGGAAGAAATTCCGTGAAACGTCTATCGCAAAACTCAGTCATGGCTGAGGAAAGCTGGAACCGGGGTACCGATGGCACCGGCTGCCAGGCTCCTGAGAGTCATCGCCTGTGCGCCAACAACTGCGGTTTCTTCGGAAGCCCCGCCACCCTCAACCTGTGCTCTAAGTGCTACCGCGACCACTGCCTCAAGGAGGAGCAGGCCTCCTCCGCCAAGGCTGCGGTGGAGAAGTCCCTTGGCGCGGCTGCCTCCACCCAAACTGCTGTTGTCCCTGCTCCCATCTCTATCGGCCAGGACGACGACTGTCTCAAGAGTGCATCGTCCTCCGCCGCCGCCCCTTCTGATCCACCTGCCCAGCAGCCACCCAACCGCTGCTCCTCCTGCCGAAAGCGCGTAGGGTTAACTGGATTTCGATGCCGCTGCGGCCGGACATTTTGCGCCTCGCATCGGTATCCGGAGGAACACAAGTGCGACTATGACTACAAGCTGCATGGCCAGGACATGATTCGCAAGGAGAACCCAGTGGTTAAGGCAGAGAAACTCGAGAAGATCTGATGTGGGTACTGAAAGTAGTCGGCATCTTCTTCCAAAGATTGAAAAAAAAGGCGAGAACGCCATCGACCAGAAAAAAGGGGGGAAATTCTATAGAGCCCGGATAATGATGGCAAAGAAAAACTCAACCATCCTTTCCATTTCCTCTCTTTTCTGTCTCTGTTCCTGAATGAAACTCCTTTCTGTGCTTGACGGCCCGTGTTTGGGTTCAGTCTGTGACATATTTTAGTGGTGGTGGTGGTTTGTGTTGATAAGCGTTTCGCGTGGGGTGTGTTACCCTTCCCGGGACTCTCAGTCCGTTTCATTTACTCGTTATATTTTATTGTGGATCTTTAGATGCACTGGTATGGATTTCTCTCTCTCTCTCTCTCTCTCTCCTTCCCTCCCTCCCTCCCGAATAAACGTGCACCCATTCTAGTCGTCTCTGGCGGCAAGCTGCTTTGCACTGAGTTGATATTATTCACCGGGCGTCATTCAATTGCTCTCTGGAATTGTGGTTTAAGTTGGTATTTGCTGTAGGCAACTATCATTATGTTTAGCCTGCAATGTCTGGTGTTAACAGCTACAAGGTGAAACGGATTTCAGGGAATCATAAGCCGGAATTTATTGATCCTTTTGTCTTTGATGGCGGTCGAAACCAACTACTTTGCGGTACCAATAGAGGTATTACCTGTTATTCTTTGTCCATGGTGCTGTTGACGTAAGGTGCGCTGCTTTTGTGGATTCCTATGCAAAAAAGGACGAGTGTAGGAGATGCCGGCGTAATCTGGCGCCTGTCGGTAACCTGTTCGTACCCATGTGATCGGTCTGTGGGCAGGAGAGTTGGCTGTAAATGGAGACTGGGGAGGCATTCTGGCTCAGCTTGGCTTTTTTTCCTCCCCACCCCCCTGATGCGGTACCCGTTTCTGACTCAACTTTTGTTTGCTTTAGGTGAGTCGCGAATTGGGCCCTTAGATAGATGCAGCAATTGCCATGAGGTTTCCTCCCCATTATGGTCGGGTCGTGTCTGTACGTCAGCCATTATCTTCACCTGTAAACTGTATGATTCTGCAGACGAGGCTTTTCTGTACAAGTCATCCATGTAAACTGTATGATTCTGCAGACGAGGCTTTTCTGTACAAGTCATCCATGCAGTTTCAGCGAAGAGGTTTACTTCCAAGTTTCATCACGTGGCTGGAGGGAGTCACTGGCTTGAAACGGGGCATAACGACCTTGAGAAGCAACCAAAAGAGCTTCTGATAATTTAATAAAGAAATATTTACATTGCAGGTTTTTTTTTTTTTTTTTCAAATTTACATTTGGTATGAAGCCTAGAAGTAGCAAGCACGTGCTATGTTGATATGCAGAGTGCTAAGAGAATTGCTCCGATCTGGAAGTGCCGCCATATTCCTTCTTCCATAACTGGTCACCGACACAGTCGACATTGTTTTAAACGAGAAGGGGTGCCTCAAGGTTGTTGTTGTTGCCGTTGTTGTTCACGTCTTGGCATCCTTGTTCACCATCTTCCTCCTCCCTAGGTTTCAGCATCAGCGCTTGACATAAAGCAGCGACCTGTTCATAGAATAGCGATGAGCATTTACAAATGAGAAAGCGTGTTCCTAATCGCCAGTTTAACAAAAAAAAAAAAAAACTCTGAAGAATGATTGATACGTCTGGACATAGTGACGGAAACGTCTGGACATAGTGACGGAAACGTCTGGACATATTACTAGGGCACATAAATTTGTAGGAATTGCACATAAATTCCTATCTCATAGTAAAAAGGAATAAAGATACATTATCAAACAAGACTTCCAAAAAAACCACAGGTGGAGTGAGGGGTGTAAATCGAAAATTTCAACAAAAAGGCACTAGTTACCTAACGATTTGTCTGACCGAATCAGTTAAGTGACTTGGGTCAGTGTGAGCAATTGCCCACACTATGCCCACACATCCCTCTCCCTCCACCCCTGGGTGGAGTCATAAATCAAGAATTATGCTTTTGGAAAAAGAACCACAATGATTCTTAGCTAGTGAAAAGGAACAGAGAGCAATTTTTATCCCTCGTCCGCAGGCCCTTAAGTTGGCAACTATTCTCATGTTTTGTTACTCCTAAAATTCACCTCTAAAATCCAGACTGCGGGAATGAATTAATGTGGTCCTTTAAATTAGAATTATTATTCAAAATCTGATCTATATGTTTGATAGAGACAAGAAAGCTATGGAATTTCTAAGTTAAAAATACACATTCCGTTGAAAACATGACTTGCAACCTTGGAACGATCCTGATGAATCCATCCAAGTAGCTGCTTTCTCATATTATGAGCACGAACCGCCCGGTTTACTATTATTAATACATCTATCCATCCTCCACCCCGATCTCAATAAGAGGATCGAGTCCATTTCCAGATTGCCTATGAATAAGAATTGAATACTAAACTGACGTCAGACTCCAAAACCCAGGCCAAGAACCTCAAGAGGATTCTCAGTGGTTTTCTACCCAAAACTGCCGTTTCATAGCAAGTGTTGTTAGTGTGTATGGGGTCTAGTGGGTTGCTAGAATATCTGTGGCCTAGGACCAGATTTCGTGTCAGACAGATGAGAAAGGTAACTAAAACAGCACCATAACACCTCAAATGACCATGCAGAATCTCTAAAACCACGTGTAAATCAAGCACAAGCGTCAGGGTTGTTTGCTTGTCGCCTCTTACACACACACACGAGAGAGAGAGAGAGAGAGAGAGTTCACCATTGAGATGGACGCGCACACGAGGCTGAAACCCTTGCAGTTGAATGGCGCATCGTCGGACAGAAAGTACGCTGGTGCATTCACACAAACAAACGAGAACATTGTCAGGATTTTAGCAGCATAGACAAGTATCAGCAAATGTTTTAAATAATTCCCCCCACAGAAAGATCCTCTACAGCCGATCCAAACGCGAGGCAACCACGATATTTTCCATGATTCAGTTCTCCACCACTGTTTGATCCGATAAAAGAATCGCTTCTGCCCCTATCCTTTTGATATTACTCATGAATTTGTGACATCAATATTTGCTATATAATATATACGCGGAGAATTTTCCTGAGGCGTGCTTCGTCTGACTACTTACATGTCAATGGACTCATAGCGATTGGAGACAGTAAACTTGCAACAGACTGCACCCCGGCAATAAATCCTTGGGCCTTCCCCTGCAAAAGACCCCACAACATATCAATTACTCGAAGAACGCAGCCATACCATTTTCTCACGAGATTCATGCAGTAGCCAAAAAAAAAAGTCGTGCCTACGGTAGCTCTCTTCAAAGCCTTTTACATTACAAGTATAGTCCAAAACCACGCAAAAGTTTAAAATGAAAATGTACTGTTCTGGCTAATGAAGCACGGAATGGAAAAACCATGTAATTGAAGGCGAAGGAAGAAGACTACATTCCTTTACCGTTGAAAATGCTCATATTTTAAAGTGTTTTTGCCAAACTTGATTATGTAGTTATCTGTGTAGTTGATTTGATAAGAACACTTTCAAATTCTTCTCTTCCTTTTTCATCCAAAAGCATGTATTGTTCATTGCTCAATCATAAAGATTTTGTCACATGACAACCCACTTCCAGAATACCATAACCTCCTTGTACGTACTCTGAATTCTACCAGGGGCTCATTTTTATGAAATTAACCTTATAAACCTCATTCCTGGGTGCAAATAGAAAAACTTGCACTGGATCCACCCAGCAGATCTCATGCAGAGGTCAAGATGTCAAAGATTGTGAAAGAAATATTTAACAGCTAGGTAATCCAAGGCCGCCAAGCAAAATCTTAATTTTACAAACCAAGCAGCATCTATCGAGGGCAAAGAGACCAACCTGATCATTTGCATCTGTTGCTTTGGAAATGATTGCATAAGTCTGTCCAACACCAAAGTATAATAGTACTCAATGTCACATTCACTAAGAAACGTAAAAGAAAAGAAACTGATAAAGAACTGGTTATTTCACACATGACGTCTCAAAATACGGTGATACTTACAGAAGGTTTCACAAGAACATATACAACGCCAAAAGAAGCACCAAGATATGGAACCTGCGATTAAGTTTTTCACAACAAGGAAGTCAAGGACTGAAGTTGATCCTCACTTGGACTTCTGCATGGTATATTAAATTCAGAAAAAGAACGTTCGGCTAAATGATAAATATGTGCATCAGTTATCAAGTCTATCTGTAGCTTCACAATCATAAATTAGAGATTATCTTGTCAAGGTGAAGTCAGGGATTAGATGGTTAGAGGTTTTTTTTTTTTTTTTCCCAAATTGCTCAGCAACAAATTTCTGAGATGCAGTCATACAAGCAATCTTGAATTCTGATGTCAATGTTAAAAGTTACCAATTCATGCACGGTTGATCTAGGCTCTGGCTGGTAATTGGTGAATGGACGCCTGCTTAATACAAAAGTTTCTAGGTGGCCAAGAGAAGGACTTTTCAGAAGACAAATAAATCATTGGACATTGCTCATGTTTTGTTCGTTTTGTTTCCTCTTTCTTTTGTTGAATTATACTCTTTGAAGAAGCCTACACAAGAAAGTGCCAATTTGTACATACAGTGGTCTTAGTTAGCCATTCAAGGTTGTCATCCTAATATTACATAAGGTATGCAATCTCCGCTGTAAAGCATAAAAAAAAAGTAGTCTTTATCTAAATCATCCTTTCCCAGAGGCAAGGTACATACCCAAGCTGCCCATGCAAGACCACAAAGTAGAGCCTGCAGAATGAAAAATAAGACATGAATGAAAAAAGAAACAATTACGTTTATTCCACATTAAGTAAATAAGAGTCATCTCAAGGGAAAATAACCATACATAAGCAATTGCTGCACCCACTGCAAGACAGAGAACCCCCTTCTCTCCTATCATGGGGTTGATGACTGGTAGCACCAAAATCTATAGGAAACAAGCTGCGTGTTAGCAATCCCAGCAAGTGAATAATGGAAGCTTCTTGTTCAACAGGAACAGATGACAATATAAATGTCCATAACTACAATGATTAAGTAATGGACAATTAGACAAAGCAAAAGTAGAAAATTTCGCACCACAGTTACCAGCCAACCCTCGTTACAGGAGTTTTTATGGCAACCTTATTCTTGATGCCCTTAGCACCTCTCCTAGAAAGTATGAACATTTATGTTTTGGTTTTGAATGCACAAAAGTTTAATATCTATATCCATCTTTCCTTGAGCCCTAGCATTAGAACCTCTATACCATGTGCCAATCAGCTTTTACATGCATAAAACTTGGAAGGCTACTTAAGTACCATAAAAAGAGAAAGAAAATTTAACATGATTTAAAATAAAAAAAATAGAGATAGACAAACTATCTATAGACTACTCATATGGGCGCAGCCACATTGTATGCTGGTATGGAGTTTACAATTGATAATACATCTTTGATCATCCATCACCATAATACAGGTCCAGGTTTCATGTCTCCGAGAGGCCACATCAGCCTTGTTTCTATTCATATACAGGTGCAGATAAAGCATTAATATTTTGATGTTTTATTTCTTTTTTAAATCAAACCCTCCAAATATGATGACAGTGCTTTACCTAGGAAGAATATCTATCAGGGAAACTTTTGAGGTTAGGCAAGGCTCCCAAGGAAATATGAAAACAAACAGTCATCATTACATTGAATCTTCAAAGTGGAAAAGAAAAAATCATTCCTTCACTAATAAAAAAACAACCTGCAGATTTGAAGTCATTCACAATTGGATCACAAAGACTGTGTGAGTATAAGTGTAAAGAGTCAGACAAGCAGATTTCAAGGACAAAGAGAATTTAAGTGCATGTATGAGTGTGTAAAAGACTGAGAAAATTGCATACACAAAGAAAAATTTGAAAAATACACAATATTAGCAGTAGAAGCTAAACATGTCTTCAGTACATAAAGAAAAGAAATAGAAGTTGACGTACTATCTCAATGATATGAGGTATAAGCTGGATAGAGTACCTGAGAAAAGATAGAACCAATTCCCACCATCATCAGTATCTCTGATAACTGATTCTTGCTAAAGCCAAAAGCTCCTTTTAGGTAGTACTGCATAACAGATGAAAAAAGCATTAAGCTCACCGAGGGATGCCATAAAATAGAAGGTCGTAAGATACAATTATTACTCCATCATTCAAAATACAACAGCAATATAAGTTTGATAGTTCAGCATCCATGATGTGAGAACCGAGTGTAAAGATGTGTAACTCTCTAAAACATGACGAAGATAACTCACATAGGTGGGAACCAATGGAAGCGTGCAGGCCTGTAAAGACCAAAGGCCTGTAAAGACCATACCCTAAACAGGAAATGTAAACTGGCAGAAAGAACACAAATTCAAACCTGCCTTCATCCAGGAACAAGGTGTATGACGCCAATACTGAAGTGAATATTCACATAGCCTTTTGCAGGAAATTTAGACCCAAGGGAGTAGCTGTCTGGGCAAAAGACAAAGAGGGCATGTTCAAGTGGGGAGAAGCTGTCTGGGGCAATATGGATGAAGATTGGGCCATAACGAAATGCCTTGAGGTGTTACATGCAGATAGCGTCCCACCAGGTAGGATTACAGTCAAAGCTAGCAACAGTGATGGGAGAAAATCGCTTAGACAGTCAAATACTGATGCATTGAGGAGCTGGGGTCTAATTGTGTTGATCACTATGAAATAAGAAAAATCTGCTATACAGCAGGATGGCCAGCCTCTGAGGTTTGCCAACTTCTTTTAAGTGACTCCAACTATGAGGGTTCAAATTTTGGAATCAGACTAATACCAACTGACCCGTTTTCTGGAGTTTGCCTTGCTCTGGGGTAGGATCTTACTTTGATCCCATTTTTTGTTGTACATATATCCCCATTTTTTGTGAATAAAGGTTTGGGGGCCTAAACCCCTAGCAACCATTCTCTGGAAGAGCCGAGTGTGCAGAATGTTTTAAGCAACAGAATCTAAAGTAACCAGTAAATGAAAAGGATATGGAAGCTGCGGGAGTGGAAGGACGGCAAGATTACGTTAGTGTAGGCAATGTTATCTGGGAAAACGAGTAGCAATTTGGAAGTGCGCAAGCACATTTGAAAAAGAAAAGCAGTAATATGATAATGCCAACTTAATTTTGCCATATCATTTCCTATGAGCTGCATGGAACATATATTTCAATGTACGATATGCATCTCCCAGAACAATATGAAATCCTACTTTAAAGGGCTAGAAGATATAACAAGCTACATGAATGAAAGGCAAGTATGGGCAGGCAGCCAAGTCAGGCGGTATTTAACATTCACATTGTTGCAGAATCTGAAATGTCCACTCCACATTTTCTTTTCCACAATTAAATTAAAAGACCAAAAGGTGCCACACACTCCTATCAATTTAGCTTTCATAATACATTCAACTTGACAAGTGTCTTAGGCACTCTAATTCTACACCCTAAAAGTTAGCCCCACAAGACCATACCACACAGTGTTTTTCTCTCTATACAGTAGCACCAGTAGGTTAAGCAAACACCTACAACTAGGACGAGCACCTTCAAACTAATTCAGCAGTACAACAAAACAGCATTGTTAATACAACAGAAACTGCAGCCATCAATGATCAGCAGGTGCATAACTAACAGAAGAACATACAATCCTTATGCTCAAGGATAAAGCAAAACACGAAAACATTTGTGACAGTCACAGACATGCATATTCTCCACACACCTACAATGAGATACACTTCTATGGGGTAGAAGCGAGAGAGGGGGTGGGGGTTGGGGAGAGAGAGAGAGAGCACATACAAGTAACACGCTGGTGATGCCAGACATTCCCAACTCATAGAAGAAAGAAATAGATGCTATGCGCTTAAGTATTCCGCTGTCACAGCAATGTGAGATAGTCAGACAATTTATTCCCACTAAAGCCATTTAAGTATTAACCGTGCAAATATATGTAGAAAAAGAACAAATAGCAGAATGCTACAAAATCTGTCAGATAATATGTGAACTAAACCTTCTCGTAACCACTGAAATAGTGTCTTTCATTGAACTGACTCGATTCCGAAGCAGATTCTTAAACATGAAGGCACAAGGTGCAAGTCCAGTTGATCCAGGAACTTTTTTAACCGTTTCTACCAGAAATATCTTCATGTAAATTGTGGAGCAGATCAAGAGAAAAATTGAGACCTGAATGTGCAATTCTGTCAATAGAATGAACAAATAGAGGCTCCACATCATATATATAGGAAACTTTACAAAGTTACATGCACAATCACAATTCTACCAGTTTGTAATATAGTTAAGATATGCACCTCAAAAATATGATCTTCCGGAAGAAAACGTGCAAGTACATTACCCAGCACATGTGAAGCAGAGAAAAGACCAGTGATATACCCAAAAGCTGCGGCTCTCTTACTGTTTTCTATAACATCTGCCTGTTATGACATGGAGATGTGCTAAGTTCAAAAGCACGTGATTTATACAGATATATGAAGCTACAATTCAATTACTTGGCAACAAAAATGAGATTTTTATTCAAGCAATATCTTACCGCATAAGCAACTGATATACAAAATATACTTCCTTGACTTATGATATATGAAATTGTTCGGGCAACATAATATGCATAGACAAAGGGCCTTGATTCATTCCAAGCAAGAAGAGCTGAAACACAAACAATTGAAATAAGGCATAGTTCATTATTAGGCAGCACCATACACAGATGAAGCCCATTGATATTCTGAGCAAGTAAAACTTAGAGGCAGAGCTAATATGGTCATGCCTTAATCATGTAAATAGCAATGTAAAGTATATAAACAGATGACACTTATTCAGATTCACAAACAAACTTGCTTCTGATATAAGAAATTGCTTTTGTATAAAATCTTCATTGCAAGGTACCCTTATGCTTTCATTTGATAGAATTTGGCCCAGTGAACACCAAGATGCAAAAAACCATCAAACTCTGGGAATCTGTGGCAACCAAAAGCTTTCTGGGCTTATACTCCACCTTCAATTGTGAGACAGCTGAGTTAAAAACTAGAGCTGAAGATGATGAAATCAAAAATATCTTTCTGGGTTATGTTTTCAATCCAGATTATTTACTAGTACATTTTTACAATGTTTGTTTCTTTATAATTACAAGGAAATAATTTCATCACACAAAGGCAATTTGAACAGTCACAAACAACGTCTCGGAGTTTTAAACAGCGAAGTTTTTCTTGGGTATAATACAGCGAGCTTGAAAAAAAGGGAAAAATACTGTACATTTTTAAAAATATAAAAAAACTAAAAATATGGGAAAAAATAAAATAAGTGAGAAACTAATAACACAAACATCAAAAAGGTAAGTAGATTTGCAACAAATAAAAAATAGAAAATGAAAATAAAACTGTTTGGCATTTTAAAAAAATGAAACAAGTGAAAAAACGCGTTCAAACACGTTTTTTCATTTGTTTTAAAAAAAATGTGTTTTTTTAGTTTTAAACGGCCATTTAATTTCTCGAGTTTTTTTGTGTTTTTTTCTAAAAGAACACGTTTTCTGTGACTATGAAATTTTGAAGAAGGAAAACAAAAAAAAAAAAAAACTTGATTTACATAGCTTTATCATTTCCTGACATCTCAACTCTTCCAGTGCACAAAATCTATCCTATGAAATCAATGAATAACCTGCCAATTTATGTAGGTCAGATGATTTCTATGTTACATGATACCTTAAAAAGATTTGGTTACTAGAAGCAAGCAAATGCAACTAAGGACTCCATACATCAATACAAGCATTTCCAAACAGAATCATCACCCACATATTCCATTGAGGAGGTTCAACAATTAATCCAACATTCCATGAGAAAAGTGCCTTTGCTAGTTATTCGCCTTATCAGGTCCATGTAAGTTCTTTTATCCAGCAAGCTCTACATAGAAGACATGGAAATTTGTGTCTTGAGTAGTGGCCGAAGACCTGGATGATCTTCCTGTTGCTGTAGTAATCAAAATCACCTCAAAAAGGGATAATAGCTAGAGTTCAGAGTTTTACACAAGACAAACTGGGTGGCCTCCACAAATAGTTTAAAAAAACTGCTAAATTTGAATCCAAACTCTGAACAACACCAACCAGAAAACTCTAGCAGTTTTAGTTTTGACTTTTCTTTCTGCCCAAGACATTGTGATCTTATGACGCTACTGCCTGCCACTTTGCCCTTAAAAGGATACAGGCGAGTAAAGTGAGTATTAAGAATGGTTTTCCAATCCGTATTAATCAGTTGAATTTAAAATAGGAAACTTTCTGCCTAATTCAAAGCTATAGTTTTGTCACTTGTAACCATGGTGGTGTTGCAAAAGTTGACAGATTGTCCATCTCTCTAATGTTTTGCCTCCTCTATATCCAACATACCAACTATAACAGTATAATCAATCACATAAAGGTGTGAATGCGGTACATCATCGCAACAAATGTTCCAAGAAGCAAGTTTAGATTTATGGCCAAGTACACGATGGGACAAGTATTAGTGACAGTATTGACCATACTATGTAAGTGTGACGATCTCAAGGAAGATGACAGTATTGTGGTCCTTATGTAACTATGACGCTCATAAAAGTACCTAAACTCAACTACCTTATTTCAATATGCAGTTACCGGCAGATATACATAAAAGCTCTTTAAGAATACAAGCACACATCCATTTTTCCCATGCTCTTCTGAAATGAACCTACCCCATTGTTATATACCCAAGGTCTGAAGGCACTAAAATAAAAATTGATAACAATTTTCTTTCTATCAAAAGCACAAATGCATTTACGTAGAATCCAAGCAATGCTGGATAACCAGTAATCATTACCTATTGGGTGAAATTTAACAAGTATTAGGTAGGAGCAAGAACTAGCACCCAAAAAAAAAAACCAGAGGAAGAGCAAGAAAGCACCATACCAAATGGAACGATAGATGTAGAAATAGTAATAAGAAGCATTGGTTTGCGCCCATATTCATCCGCAAGCTGGCCAAGGATAGGAAGAACAATCATCTTGAACACTCCAACGACCTACAAGTGAACACAACTTCAGGGACGTGAGGCGGCATTTGATGGCAGAGAGAGTACATACTTCACAATAAGCAAGCAAGTCAAAGGATAGAAAACTCGTGGAATGGTTCACAATAAGTAAACAGGTCAAAGGACAGAAAACTCGTGGAACACAAATTTTCTAAAAAGTCAAAAGGCTCGACGTTTGCTGCTAAGTGCTAAGCAGGCATACCGTTTGCCCTTACGCGTGTGTTGGGTCGGTATAGGGAGAGCTTCCGAAGAAGAAAAAAAGGTAAAAAGTTGCGCCCGCACTTTTTAAAAAGTAAAAGAATATAAAAGGAAAAACAGGCATCTTTTACTGAAAAAAGCAGTCGGTCTTGAAAGCATAATTTCTTGTCGGCGGATCAATGTCCATGTTCTTCTAACCATCCTATTCACAATTTCACGATCAGGAAAAAAGCAGGATATTCCGCCCTTACACCGTGGGCGTCTTTCAGAGCTCCCGCATCACCGCGACCAGTTTCCGCATCCGCGACAATGAACACTAGCGCAACAGTTTCGAGAAAACACGATACTGGACCTCAACTAATTAAAAAACAGCGGAAATTAACACAAAGATATGTGTCATAATACAAGAAGAAATTCCTGGCCGGTTTATATAAAACCAGTAATAATAAAACACAAAAATGCGAAAAACAGTAAACATCGCACTATAGAGATAGCTACAAGCTGTTAACAACATCAGAGTGAAAGAGAACGCGGACAGAAAAACAAGAAGACAGAAGAAGAAGAAAACTCAGAATTCGAAAAGAACAATCCAAATCTCCATGAACATGAATCCTGCTAATCGAGACAAAAATAAACAGTACGGCACCGCAATGACGTTAAAACTGCACGGATTTCGTTCTCGAGAATGCTAGAAGAAAACCGGTTAAACGAGCACGAAAACCGGCAGCATTAAACAAAATAACGTGTAAATTTCCGAATTTCTGTGCTCAATTAGAGCTTACAACCAAATTTCAACGGAAAAACTGACAGACAAAAGCACGAAAAAGAGAAGAAGCTCACCGTCTGCTGCAATCCCGTAAGGTAGATAGCGAGGGAGCACGTCGTTTCGCCAGGGCAGAGAGCGTCAGTAGTGACATCGACGAGCACGGAGACCGTCATCTCCTCCGCTATCCAATGAATGCAGAGAGGGATAAGGAGGTGAACCAGAGGACCTAGAGACCTGAACCCTGAGAGATCCATCGCCGTCTCTCGCTCACTCCCTCCCTCTCTCCCCGAGACTGAAGCGGAGAAAGAAGGCGCCATTCCGCTACCCGCCACCAATTTATCATCACAGCCAACGCGTGCCCGGAGCGCTTCCACGTCCGCCGCTGTCCATTCGCCACGTTTCGGCCCGTGGCTTTTCTCGCGCCATCACTCTGCCACACGAGCTCCTGTGCTTACTTGGCTACGTATTATTGGTTACTTCGTCTGACGTGGCTCCTCGCGCGTGCAAGAAGCACCCCGTTCGTCGGAAGGACATGCTTTCGTGCTCTAACGGCGAGACGAGTCGCATACCCTCTGGATCGACTACTGGCGAATCGATTTAACCAAACCGAGTCGGTTCTAGACGCTAGCTCCAGCCATACAGGGGCCTAACTTAAGCTGTTGATGTTGCGTGTGGGACACAATCGGGTGAGATGCGGTTTGGATCTATAGATGATAAGCCAAATCCAATACCACATTGAGGTTTTGATGCAGGAGTTCTGGACCTGGATTTGGATTGGAGTCACTGCACTAGAATCCGACCCAAGAAGATGGAAGCAAATTGGATTTGGACTCATCTCCAAGAAAAACAAATCTACGAGGTAGATTCATGAAATGCTATGCTCACAAACTATTCCTTTGTCCAAACACCCCCAGTAGTTAACATGGCTTTCATATGGATCAAATATCTCAGCTGGGTTTTGGCAAAGAAGCTCGAGAGAGTGTTCCCTGAGTCTGGACTTCGTTTGATGCTTTACATGGACTTCGTTTGATGCTTTACATCCATACGCAAATCTGCTCCCACCTATTGAAGTGGGGGAATGATGTTTTTCTACTTATCGATCATGGTTGTCGAAAGGCAATTGTCATGCAATAGATGCTATGGGCCCCAAATTCTATATGATGCTATCAAATTTATGCGAAGGTAAGGACAAACATTTTTCTAGAAGGGGGAAATATCTACGGAAGCTTACATCTCTCATCATTTTTTTCTTTGAAGTAACAGACACTTTGAGTAGACTTTTGTGGGATAAGTACACTTGTCAATTAAAGTATCACATATCTACTTTTTGTAACTATAAAGGTAGTGCTTAAGAGAAATGACTTTTATCGGCTTATGCTCTTTCATAAAAAAAGATAATTTGTTATGAAAACATAATTTTAAAAGAAAAATAAAAATATTAAATAAAATAAGAAAAATTGTGCAAAGAAAGACTCGTAAGTTAGTTATGAAAATTTTCTTCTTAGACTATTGGGATGAAGATTGAATAACCTGTTATAAAAGAAATTTGGACAACGAGCAGCGATGAAGGCCACACCGTCAAAGCGTCAAAGACGGTCAGATTGGTTGGGGAACTTTAACGGGTCGGGTGAGATTCATAATTTGTTGGAGCCAAACCAGGTCGTAGGAAGGCATCAGAAATAACATGAATTCTGACAATTCTTTCCTGTGACTGTACCAAGGAGATCTGAATCTACTCAGTTCAGCATGTGAAATATTCATGCACCGCAAAAATTTAGAGTACAATGGTATGACCTTTTTAATCATTCGAACTTCTCTCTCTTTTTATATATATATATATATATATATATTATAAAAAGCTGGTTAGCGTGGTGTGCAACCTCCCTTGTTATTACTGCAAGGGGGACAAAAGATTTTATACTTTCAATGTCTTTCAACTTGATGTGATGCCGACAGTGTGGCCACAGATAAGGGGGATTGGCCCCAGTCATGTGATGTTGGCATAGTTGCGAAGCTAAGAAGTTTTTAAAACCATCTTACATTTTTTCCAAAGCAGTTGCGTTTTCTAGTAAGCAAAATCTTGGTTTCTTTTTTAATGTGCAAGTGGGAAGAGAGAGCCGATAAAATAGAAAATATATAACAAAATTGGGAAACAAGAAGTCCCTTAAATACAAAAGCAAACCACAAAAACAAAAGCAAAAGGACGAAAATATACAATAATGCACAATGAAATAAAAAAGGTGTGAATAGAGAGGAAAGAAGGAGCAGCACCGTCACCCAACCACAGACGGACCATGACGTCTTAGCCAAATGGCAAACTCGACATCCCCTGCACAAGAAAACAAGAGAGAGAGAGAAAGAGGAGTTTGAAACCAGTTTTTTTAGTCCGGCTATTTCGAGCCATGACCAACGGTGGAGCCAGAATTCTTTTTGCTCATATGTACTTGGGTTCGTTAACTTGGGTCAGATGTAGGCCATGCATATGATTGATTGAAATATGAATAATTCACAGAAATGACATTTTGAAGGCCTAATTCTGAGTGGAGAGCAGCAATATATATGTCACTTGGAGTATCAAATATCTATCTTTTGTACTTTAAAAGAATAACGATCAGATTTTCACCAGCTCATCAATCCGGCCACTTACATTCTACAGTTTGAAGAAAGAATAGAAAAAGAGAGAGTTAGTATCACATTGATTCTCAAAGGCGGAACTTGTTTTTAAACCAAAAAAAAAAAAAAAGAATAAATCAATCATATTGAATAAAATATTAAAAGCACAAGGTAAGGAAAGTTGGTGGAGAATATGTGGTCATGGATGAAAATTTGTCCAACTTCCTGCATGGTGGAAGGTTCAATGATTAAGGGAGAGAAGGGATGGTCGATTACGCTGGAGGATGCATTTGGAAATATTGAAATAATACACAAGTGTCAATTCTTTGCATACCATGCTCGAATATTTGCAGAGCGTGTTCTAACTAAAGAAAAAAATAAAAATCTTTTACGTAATTTTAATAGTATCAATTCACTAAGGGGAAAGTTTTGAAAACAGGCCTACGCTCAACCTTCCAAAAATTAAACCAGAGGTTATCACTAACTCATGTTGGTAGTTTGCACTAACCTGCTTAACTTTACCAGACAATATTACTATTAACTATACGACCTGGTTTGGCACATATTTGCAAAATGCGGTATTTTTTCCATGTTCTTCTTTTAGAAGGAAAAGTAGCAATTTTCATTAGCTTAGCAGTTGATTTATTTTTTTTTTAATTACATGTGACAAAGCTTAGGCATATTACTGAGCGAAACAGAAAAGTTAGGTGCACTTCTAATGATTCCTTATTTTTCACATGTGTTTTTTGAATTTTTCCTTAATCAAAATCATGATTGACATTTTTCCAAAAATTATGCACTTCACTCTTTCGACATGCTTATAAAATACCGAGAAAAATTGTTCTTATTCCCTTGAAACAATACAAATTAATTTTTTTTTTCTAGAAATCCCTGAAGAAGTTAGCCCAATAGATGAGGCAGGGGTTGATAGAAGACATGTTTATGTTTGAACTCACATGGCATCAACTACCTATACTTCAAAAAAAAAAAAAAAAAACCCTATCATGTAAGTTGAAATATATAGCAGGAGCTTCACCTTCGAGGTATCGAAAACGGACCGAGTACTCTATAAGAATGAGGGGAAGGGTGGAGCTTAGGCTTTTAACGAGATGGTAGGATAAAATACTCCTACTTGCTTGAAAATCTTTCTCATAAAAACCAAAGCAATCACACATTAAACTGGATTGGCATCACCATTGGGCAGGATTGGATTTGACAATTCCCCCTAAGCCAAGAACGAATTTGAAAATCCTCACTATATTCGTTCAGCAAGTTGGTTTTAGGGGCAAACAATTAAGTATTAATTTCCTAACGTGCGTAAGATGCACTAACCAGAGCTACCAACCAAACCTTTTGAAGGCTGACGTACATGAAATGCGGGACATTAATTTCATAATGTACATGATGACAAGGTTAATGTATCCTATTGCATTTTTATATTGTAATTTGAGCCTCATATTCCGAGATATTTTGAAATGGCAAGTGGCCCTTGATCATAAGTTGGTGGTTAAGACAGCATTAAACTACCAGAGATGTAGGTGATTAAGATATGATAATGTAAATTAAAGTTTATATAACCTGCAAAAAGAATTTCTGATATATTTAAATTATTCCAATCCAAAGCATTTAAATCCTTCGACGTAGCTATCTATCTGTTTCAGTTTTCCACGTTAACTTTTGGTAGGAAAAGGTTTTCAAAAGGGAAAAAAGTAGAGGGGGACACACCTTGCATGTGCGCTAACTTTTTATAATGGACCATTTTTTTGAAGATTCCCAATGAGAATATCTTTTTCCTTTTTAGAGTAATTTACAAGAGTTTATGACAAGAACCTTTGGAAAGGAAAATTTCAAAGAGTACCTTGGATCTTAGATCCAACGGCTCTGACAAACTGCAGGTTTTACAATCATGAATTTAAGATCCATTCTCACATTCCAAGTGAAAGAAGAGGAGAAGGGTTTTGATTGTGAGACCCATGGACATTAAAATGCAGATATTACAAACTTGTGATACAACTCAACCAAACAAAAGGTTTCATATTCCTGCTATAGATCAAGGATTTGAAACTTTGGGATTTAAGATTCTAAATCTTAAGTCACCAAGCCATGGATTAAAATGGCTTCGAAAGTTTATTCCAGAGATGTCAATTCTTTTCCAACTTAAATTGTACAGCGAGACACGTTATATAGAGGTTGATCCCTATCACGTCGATCATGTAAACTGCACTTAAACTTACACTCCAAGGTTTGAAACGTACACCTCGAGCGCATCAGACAATCCAACGCCTTGATGCTGTGGGCAAGGTGCAAATCTGCCTGATGCTTGCGCTTCACCCTTGTGAAGCGTATGCATTAGGCTGATCCGCATATGAATCGTGAAGTTTGATGCTTATGCTTCAGAAATAATTTTTCTTTTCATTTTTAAAAAAACTGTTGAAGGCACATTTCCTTCGATTTTTTATGCCTTTCTCTTTTTTTAAATTTCGCCTCATTGAGTTTGATTTTCGGATCTTGTGAAGTTTGATAAATTTGCCTCTTGTGATCCACACTCCAATGCTGATGTCCAATTCTCAACAAAGTGTTGTCTTCATCTTTACCCCAACACTACCTTATACCCATTACAAAGCTCCCCGCAAGGCCTAAAACCCTGTATGTGTAATTTTGGGCAGATAAAAGATACTATTGCAACTAAACCTTTTGAAATTGCATTTTCAAGCTTTCACCAGAATTCTTGTTTAGGCGAAGAAGTTCCGGGAGTTATGAAGGAAGCTTCGGGCTCATATTGGTCATGGGTTGAGAACGGGAGTTAAACTCTAGGAGATCTAATCTCCCGTTGTTCCCCAGTAGCTCAGTGGTAGAGCGGTCGGCTGGCGCAAATTAGTTCATTAGTCTCTGCATAGACATATCATTTGGTGACTAAAATTATGGGATGGATGTGCAGGGTGATGCTGGTATGTTTATGAAGCTACAAACTTTGTTCAGTGAGTATGTTTCTCTACATTATTTTTTGTACTTGTATACTTGCAATGCTTGCTATTTTAGATGTTTCCAATTTAAAGTTATCTACCGATAATAGATGCTCAACAATTTTGGTCCTGCAGTTTCTTGCTTTACATGTTCAGTGCTTTGCTTCGCCTCATTGAATTTAACAGCAATGGTGACAAATTTAATTAAGATGTATGAAATTTTGGAGAAGCAGACTGCAAATAACTGAAAATATCCTCTCAAATCCAAAATTTGGCGTACATTTGCACCAAGCATTAGCACTCAACGGAGTAATCAACCCTGAAAACATCACAATATACGAAGAGTCCTCGTATTCGAGAATAATATCGCCTTCTTGTTCACTATAGAGGGTACTATTAGCAAACGATCTGGCAGGTTGAGCAAACCGTCGGAGTTCTTTTTTCTTTTTTTTCGCTCCCCCTTTTAGTCCATGTACACAGAGTTGCGCGAAGGCAACAGGCATGACAAACATTCGTAACTTATGCTAATGAATCCACCACGTGCAGAAAACTGAAAAAAACTGCTTTGCCTCATCATTCCTCCCAAAAAGAACAAATAATATAATTGTCGATTACAGAAAGGCTATTTTCTTTTCTGAAATTCAACATATAATGTTCAATAATCTCTCAAACTAATTCTCACTTAACAAAATTTAAGCTTTTAATGTTCATTCCTCCTTTGTTACTAGCTCCCACTTAACAAAACTTAAGCCCATCTCACGTTGCTCCTGAGTGGACGTGAAAAGTTAAAAGACGAGAACAGTAGAACACCCTCATTTCATGCCTACTGCTCACAATCCAAAAATTCCTTTGCAACATCCTTGCTCATGATAGCGGATACCATGTTTGACCGTTCATCGGTAATAGAGGAAGAAATTGCTTCCATCTTCAAATTGATGCTGGAAAAGTTTGCACGATGTTTCCTTGAATATTTCCATAATTTCTGCAGTATGGAACTTGTTGGCTGTCAACTCCATATAGCATCAGTCTTCGGCTGCACAGGCAACAAAAAGAGACTAAGGTAATATACGCAAAGGGCGCAGGTTCATATTTAGGCTGCCAAGATGAAGCAAACAGACCGTGTCCAAGCCAATTATTAAGAAAACAATCCCTGTTTGCCTACGGTTCTATTAATCTGACTGGTCGTTGATTTACAAAAATCATATGTTCATAGCCCTGGATGCATCTCCGTTCACATAGTCCAATACAACGTCCCCTAGTCCCAGATTTCCTATCTTAGAAAAATAAAATATTAATAATAAAAAGAAATGTACTGGTAACCTATGCAGATTCTATGCTCAGGAGTCACCAGACGTCACTGAGATGGTTAACTGCGTGAGAAACTGAAGTCTTGGTAGCTGCAGAACTTCAATAAAATCATGCATGAAATATAAAATGTTTATGTGCTATATGCCTATATCTGCATGTAGTAGATGTGCAAAACATACATGCATAACATTGTGTAGTTTAATATGTACAATACATCTACCAGAGATAAGGTGAGACAGAATCGTTGTTCATGTTTGGTTGGTTATATGCGTGGACAAGCAGAACCTATTTGATGAACATGAAATAACTCCACGGGCTGAATTAAACAAGTCAACGAGCTGCATAGTTCCTTTTCCAGGCTTTCACAGATCATTGTACCGGGAGAAAAACAGACATTTAAGAAGTTTGTCAAAGCCATTCCCTGAAACTTTGCATGTGCAAATTAGAAATGTGATACGACCATGATACCTCCCCTTAATTCTCTTCACATGCCACATTTATTTCACATATACAATTAAGTTTGAGTTTTATTTCAAGATAACCCACTTACGCTCCTTGGCAAAAGTTCTATCAGGTATTACATTGGGGCTTAAGATGCTATTTCTTGAATGGGCAACATTATAACCTTAAAATGCGTTGACTACCAAGCAAAATGGAACACTAGCCGTATAAATAGATTAGAGGACTTGCAGATCAAAAGAAAAAATTCAAGAAACCTAAAGACTAAAGTCTTCTCCCCTAAACAAGTTCTTAAGCAGATCAGAGGCCATAAAGTAGAATATACAGGAGATATAACCTTTACAGCTCACTACTAATGGAGCCCATTGAAAGAGGCTAACTTACGAGGCACGGTTGGTGATCCTGATTCCTCAACCACATTACCCTCCCCGAAGAACTCCTTCTGAAAAGGGACGTCTTTTTGCTGTTGTGCTGCCATGACATTCGCAATAACTTTCATTGCAGCAGATGTCTTATCATCAGCAATATGACCCTCCTCCTTTGTATCTGAAACCTCAGCATTGTTATTTCCAGCATCAATATCCTCTGATGGTGGAGGAACAAAAAAAGGTATCCGCCCGCGTTGCCAATCATGGAGAACCATTTTTGCAGCAGTCATCAGGTCAGGTTCACCACCCTAAGGTGAGCAAAAATGAACCAACAATTAAACTAATAAACACAGGAATGTAATTCATCAGATAAAGTAATATTATAACGTAGTGCATAGAAAGACTTATTCATCACCACACAGCAGCTACCTGAAATCAGAACAACAATGTTCCATTTTCCTTATTTAGTATCCACTCAAATCATCAGCACATCATGTGAACGCAAGGAAGATAATGGGTTGCTTTCATCTATATGTAAATGATGTATTTGATAGCCAAGCTTATTCTACACCATCCCAAGGAATATAGTGGATTGAGCTGCCAGAAATTTCTCAGTGGAAATCCCTCGCCCTTGTAAATGGTTAACAAAGTGGGGAAATCAAAGTGTAGTACAAGTATCGCTATATACGTTCTGCTATCCTAGCTGCAAGACAAACATTGTGTTGTAGTGAAGATAGATCAGAGTGGTTGAAAAGCCATGGAAGCTACCAATTTCTCCACTCAAGTGCAGACTCAGACGGAAGAAGAGGAGGAGACTCGGTTCGGGTTTGAAGAGTTTAAACAAACGCTGCTGGAAATAATCCAGGAGTTTGGGTGAGTTTTCAGCACGCCAAAGTCGCTGCCACCCGAGCGAGGGTGGGAGCATCGCATTGAGTTACAGCCGGGCGCCGAACCTGTGAAATCACGACTCTATCGCTACAGTCGTGTGCAGCGAGAAACACTCGAAGAATTAGTACGGAAGATGCTGAAAACAAGGGTGATTCAACTAAGTCGCAGTCCCTTCGCATCGCCCGCTTTATTGGTCAAAAAGAAGGATGGGAGCTGGCCTTTCTGTGTGGACTATCGCACCTTGAACGCAATCACTATCAAAGATAGGTACCCGATCCTCATTGTGGAAGACTTGCTAGATGAGCTTTATGAGGCATGCGTTTTCTCTAAACTCGACTTGCGCTCGGGTTATCATCAAATCCGTGTGGCACAACGTATAAGAAGACATTCCTAAAAACCGCTTTCCACACTCACAACGGGCACTACGAATTCACCGTCATGCCTTTCGGACTGACGAACGCACCTTTCACCTTTCAGTCGCTAATGAATGATGTGTTTTGCCCCTTTTTGCGACAGTTCGTATTAGTATTCTTTGATGATATTCTGATTTATAGCAAAGGTGAACAAGAACATCTCAACCACCTACGACCTGTATTAACGGCCCTATAGCGACATCAGTTACTTGCCAAACTTTCGAAATGTGTTTTTGGCACTTCCAAGATCGCATATCTAGGGCATGTGATAAGCCAAGGGAAGGTGAGCATGGAACAAGAAAAGATCCATGCGGTGAAGCGCTGGAGTACACCCAAAACCGTAAGGGAGTTGCGTGCGTTCCTTGGACTCACGGGTTACTACCACAAATTTGTCAGAAATTACGGATTGGTGGCAGCACCTCTCACAACGCTGACTAAGAAGGGTCGATTTGCATGGAGTATTCAGGCCGAACAAGCATTCCAACAACTTAAAGAGGCAGTGACAACAGCCCCGGTGTTACATATACCTAATTTCCGGCTTCCATTTACCATTGAATCAGATGCGTCGGATTTGGGGTGGGCGCGGTGCTTAGCCAAAAACAACACCCAATTGCTTATTTCAGCAAAGCAATGGGTCCAACTTTTGCAAGTAAGTCCACCTACGAACGAGAATCGATAGCACTAGTACTTGCCTTGTTAAAATGGAAGCACTATCTTATGGGGCAACAGTCTATAGTATTGACCGATCACTGCAAGCCTCAAGCATTGCCTACAACAACCGTCCTTATCTTCCTCGATGCAAAAGTGGATACTAGAATTGATGAGCTTTGATTTCAAGGTCTGTTATCACAAGGGGAAAGAAAATGCTGCAGCGGATGGTCTGTCAAGAGCCCCCGATCGACAGGTCAGTAGCTTACTTTCAATTTCACAAGTCCAGGCTCACTTGTGGGAGGAGATTCAACAGGCGCAAGGAGAATCTGCGTCGATAAAGAAGATCAAAGAAGAATTAGAGCAGAATCCTCTTAAAGTATATGGGTATGAGTGGAAACCACCATACTTGTATCGCAGAGGACACATCTTCATTCCGCCCAAGTCCACACTGCTGCAAACCCTTATACAGCATTATCACAATGAACAGGCGGCTGGTCATGAAGGAGTGGAGGGTACTTACAGCTGATTGCGCCCTACTTTATTGGCCTGGAATGAAAAGAGCCATCACCGATTTTGTAAGAAGATGCAACATATGCCAAAAGAGCAAATATGAAACAATGAAGCCTATGGGACTGCTTCAACCCCTTCCCACGCCGGAACTGATATGGGAGGACATATCAATGGATTTCATAGAAGGTCTACCCTCATCTCGGGGAAAATCCGTCATTTTGGTAGTGGTGGATCGCATGTCCAAGTATGCGCATTTCATGCCCTTGTCGCTCCCGTATTCAGCAAGAACGGTAGCCAGTGCCTTCCAAGATCATATTGGAAAACTACATGGAATGCCCATATCGATAACCAGCGATAGAGATCTCATTTTCATCAGCGCCTTTTGGAAAGAATACTTTCAATTGCAGGGCACGAAGTTGCAGTTGAGCATAGCCATATCAACCACAAACCGATGACCAAACCGAGATCGTCAACCGCTGCCTAGAAAC
The DNA here is from genome assembly GCF_008831285.2 of Nymphaea colorata. Classification (NCBI taxonomy): domain Eukaryota; kingdom Viridiplantae; phylum Streptophyta; class Magnoliopsida; order Nymphaeales; family Nymphaeaceae; genus Nymphaea; species Nymphaea colorata. The sequence goes on along the minus strand of NC_045148.1, from coordinate 2,243,278 downwards.
TTACGGTGTTTTGCAAGGCAACGGCCACGTCTTTGGGCGAACTATTTGTCATGGGCTGAGTTTTCATACAACACAAGTTGGCATTCCTCTACTGGGGTCACACCATTTGAGGCCGTGTATGGGCGTCCTCCTCCCACTATACGTCGCTATCAACCAAACACAACAAGGGAAGAATCAGTGGACACACAACTCCGCTGCAGGGACGCCATTCTGAGAGATCTCAAGACGCATCTAGCTGTGGCGCGCAATCGGATGGTAATCCAATACAACCGCAGACATCGAGAGCAGCAGCGTAATGTAGACGAATGGGTGTACTTGCACAGACCAACACATGCCGCAGGGTATCGTCAACCAAGAGGGTACAACAAACTCGCCCCCCGCTATGTCGGACCATTTCGCATCATCAGACGAGTTGGCCCTCTAGCTTACGAGTTGTTGCTGCCGGCTGGAAGTAATATACATCCTGTCTTCTATGTCTCAAAACTCAAGCCTTGTCCCCAGCCGCCAATTGAAGAAGACAAAATTTCGAAACCGATTAATCAAGATCAAACCAAGGCTGTTCCTTTTGGCCGACTAGGCACTCACACTATCAGCCAGGACGGGGCAAAATCTGTTGAGTGGTTAATAAAGTGGAACAATACCGAAAAGGGCATAGCAACATGGGAAAAGGCGGAAGACATTACTAGTCGGTTTCCAGATTTTACACCTTGAGGACAAGGTGTCTCTCAAGGGGGAGAAATTGTTAGGCACAAGTTATTTCAGCAATCTTTTAATTTCTGCAATTCTTTAATTTCTGTTGTTGTCATTTCTGGGTGCTTTTAAGTTATAATTTCTTTTGTAACGGGTCGGGTCTAGTTAGCTTGTGTAACCCAACCCAGCACGTCATGTAAACTTGCTTAAGGGTAATCAAACCCTAATGAAGATTATTTTGACGTGAGAGAAGCTGGGCTTCATGTGGACTGTGTGCGTGTGTGGCTGCGGCAGTCGTTGCCGTCCAGATCGTTAGTCGAGGAGGGCTAACACAGCTGAAGGGTGATACACAGTTTTTAATAGGAGGCCCTCCCTTAACTTGGACAAGGGAACAAAAAAACATATGCCTCTGTTTTCAAGTCCACACGTGAGCTGCAGCATGTTAACACAAGCTAGTTAGGATCTTATGATATGTTTGGCCCCACCGATATTATAAATGTACTCAATATAGTTGAAGGCTACTTCCGTCCTTCCAGTAATGACGGGATTGGAGTGTGAATGCTGGAACAGGAAAAATCCTAGCTTCAGAAAGCTCTAAATGCTCATGTGTATGATCATTATCTTGAAATGATTCTCATTCAAGAGTAGTACTAAGTAGACGGACAAACATCTAATACCATTTTCCTCCAACTTCTAACTTCTAAGCCATTAAGCACTGGACAATCCACTTAGGGGGCTTTTAGCAACAGTAACACTAACACAATGTTGTTCCATGACTTTGGAATAGATTCATGGAACACTCTGTTAGTGTTTCTGCTGCCAAATGCCCCTCAATGCAACTGTTTATGATTGACAAGATATACAACGTACAAACTATAAATAATAGGAATATTAGTCCATTGCACTGACGAAACTGTAGTACCATCGCAACAAGATGTCGTTTATAATAGCAAGATGAGTTGCAGATTACACATAGAAGCACCAACTGCTTGACTAAGGATAAGATTCACGCATGAAATCTAAACCATAATCACATAATATATCAAACATACAATAAGATGTGTACCACTCCAGAAATAGAAGTATTGAGTCATCACCAGAATCATACTAATACTATAAGCTTCACAGAGAAAAATCAGCCCATGTATATAGCATGATTGTACACTATATCAATACACATCAGTTCATATTCAAAAAATATGAAGCTTGAAGAATCTATATCTATTGCTCAGAATTGCTGAAATAGCCAGTGGAATGTCAAATAGAGATCATGGATAGGGGAAACTCCAGGGACCACAAATAGCATACCTTCAAAAGCTTCCCTGACAATTTGGATAGCTGAACAAGAAAGTCATTTTCATCTTCCCTGCAATGCCAAAGATCAAAATCATAAAAATCTAACATTCATATATATATATATATATATATATAGCTAGATGTATATGGACATCAATCAGACATTATAGGGATTATACCAGCCTTACCAGGCATGTAAAGGTTATCTTTAGTTTAGTATTTCCAATAAAAAGGGCTTCCTTATATCAAACTTTTTTAAATGAGCATTGAGCAACTTGATCAACAGGAAAGAGATTCTAAGCAAGTGTTATATTTCAAATTGAAAGAACAGACCTTTTCACATAAATATTCTTTTTTTCATCATAGATTAGGTACTCAAAAACAGGCTTAGGCACCAACAAGGCAGCTAGATATATGTGTGTCTGTGTGGAAGCATTTTCTGTAATTTTTCCTCTTGATGTGTGACTCGAGTTTCCAATTCTCATCTTAACTTTTCTTTTCCTTCACGGCTCTTGTCATTTTCTTTTTCTGATGTCAATAGGGACCAACTAATCCTGCCTAATGCCAATTGCTGATCTACTTTTAATATATTCTTTCAGTAATATCCACTTCTTCCATATCTAGGGTCCAGCTAATTGCCCTTTGAAAGAGAGAATCCATTAATATGTGTCTTGCCATGGAGACTAAGTTTCTTGTCTCCCCCTTCCCCCAACCCCACACCCCCCCAAAAGGAAAAAAGAAGAAAAAGAGGAAGGCCTTCTGTGTCGAAACAGTAGAGAGATTCGGTTCCACCTTAAAGCTCAAGAATATCAATTAATAGATTCATGTGAGACTGAACCTGTTAAAGCTTCTGAGAGACATCCTACACCTTTTTCTAAATTAAACTCCAGGGCTTCATGCAAGACTAAGGCAAAAAAAAAAAATACTATCGTCACAATTATTGACTCTTGTGAAAGCTATAAATGCTCAATTGCGCACATGACCTACCAACCATGCATAAATATAAACACAATTTTGTAACATATAGAAAAGAAGCTGCCAAATTTAAACAACAAATAAAGTGATCTACTCCTTTCCATATTATGTAAAGCCAGAAGCCGAAATCAGAAAATCCAACAGGTAACAAGTTCTAAATGAGATTTCTGTTTCTGAAACAGCATATAAAACTAATTATTTAAAACAGTGGGATGTAAAAAAGTCAGTGCTAATGTCTCTATTACTTAATAGAATTGAAATCAGAAGTGATACAAATGACGGAGGAGGGGAAACGGAAAAGGGAAAGCAAGAAAGACCTACAAAATCACTAACAATTTCAAGCTTGACAACAGAAAATTCATTCCATATAAAAGGTAAAAAAACAACAAAATGAGCATAGCAAGTGCACTTTCATGTCTTTGCGTGCTCAAGCACGTAGCCTGCACAGATGTGCCATAATATTCTGATGTACTGCTAGAAGGGAAAAGTTGCGTAAGATATATTACCAGTCATTTATTTTATATGCCCTTTGCAAATGCTCCTTTTTAACCCGCTTTAGCACTTCTCCTATATGTTCAGAAGCATCTTGCAAGTTTGTGACACGAACCTAATAATGACACAATACAACATACCATGATTAAATCCTTAGCAAACAATGCACATTAGCTCCTCAAAAGTTCTAACAATTTAAACACTGCTCAATAACATGGACGTAGTTTGAATCAATCGAACTGTCGGGGCACTTCATAGAAAGTCCTCCCTTTTTCAAAGAGACCAATGACATAAGCAATCAAAAACAACCAAATGCTTGCAAGACAGATGGTTATAGGCTGAAAAATCGGGCTTCAGGCTTTGGTTCCATTTGCTTAGACTTAAGCATGTCATGGGCTTGACTGCTACAGTAAAGGCCCTTAGTCTCAGCATGAAGTACAAGGCAAGTATGGCTCATTTGGAGAGGGGTAGGGGGGAAATTGAACAAGATGATGTGCTTTTTTTTTTTTTTTACCTCCAAAGGATAATTAGGCAAAGACAAACTCTGTATCTTATTGTATTTAACAACTTGCATGTTTGTAAAGTATTTCAAGAAAATAAAGTTGCAAATGTATAGTATACAGGTTCTCCAACCTTGCACAAGTTGAGCTAAGTTTAGAATCTCTTGACCAAGCTCAGTTATTTCATCAGCAGTCATAATAGTAATATTTTCAACAATATTTTTTACTTTCATTACCAATATGACTAAAGAACAATATCAGGAAAAAGTTATGGCATTATAAAATTTAACTTCATACATTATCACAAATATCATTCTCAGGAAAATCTCGGTCAGGTTTTTCTCCGGTATTTTTTGACAAAATTTTTCTTCTCAGATAAATCTCAGGAAAATTTCAACAATCTTTAAAAAATAAAATCATAAAAACCATAAAAAACAATAAAAACAATAAAAAAATTTTAAAATTAAAAAATATTAAATTTCGGGTAAAAACGTGATAAATTTGAGACATTTTCATTTTGGGCGAGATTTTCAAAATTAGCAATTTCTTCCATTTTTTGTTTTATTTTATTTTCTTTTAAATATTGCAAGATTTTCAAAACTCTTGCAATATCTATTACACTAACTTCATGACAATATCATGATATCAGCATGATAATACTATCATGAAATTTTGGAAAGATACTCTATTTGCAATTAAAATTTTAATATATTATTTTATAATAAAAAACCGGTACAAACATTTATCAATATTTTTACAAGCATTAAAAAAATCACAATTTTATACTTGTTTCTATTGTCCTCTCATGTATATGTATGTCTGTATGTATACTTATATTCACTCATACATACATACATATATATGTGTGGGTGTGTGTGTGAGTGTGTGGGTATCGACGTATCGTAGCCACAAATATCGTTTTCGGTTTGTAAATGGTGAGGGTCTTTTCGAGTATAATACGGCAAGCTTGAGAAAAGGAAAATTATGGGAAAAGTATGGTAAATTTTTAAAAATCTTAAAAAATCCTAAAAATTAGATAAAAATAAAAGAAAAGAAAAAACAACATAAAAAATAAGTAAATAAGCAACAAAAAAAATTAGAAAAGGGAAACCAGCCATCTGGTATTAAAAAAGGATATATATATATATATATAATGTAGATTTCTTTGGCCAGCTAGAGGAATCCAGCCTCTCACAGACTCACACACACTATTTGATGCACTGCATTGGGCAGAATGTGAAAGGACAGATGGTGTAGGAATCCAGTGCCATTACATATACATCCACCCACATTGTTCTCAAATTGTCACATCTGCATCCACAGTCCACACTCTACACTTGTGTGACATAGATTCTTTCACTTGGCCACTCATGCACAACCACCTTCCGGCTAACAACATCATTCTTCCTTTGATCCATCCCCATTTCCTCTTCAAGCAACCACATAGGATCAACTTCACTTCTTCTTGGAGCTACAAGGATGACTCCCACTCAAATAGCATTAGTTATCTCTGCCACCTGGCTAGTCCCCCAACAAATAGGACAGAATCACAATGTCTTGCTACTGTGAAGTTGAGGCATGGCAGAGAAACTTAGACAAGGTGATGATGAACCGAGAACAAGGGATAGTGTGGAAAAGCAGAGGTGGGGTAGAAAGACAAGACAACAGAGGGATAGAATGCCAGTGCTGCTCAAGAGGCAAAGCAACATGGGGTTGTGTGTGTTGATCAGAGGGATGGAGCTGCATAAATGGTAGCTTTATCCTTTAAGCAAGAACAAGATTCAAGAAAGGGAATTCAGCTGTGGGAGGATGAGAACCTGATAAAACATCACTTCCCATTTTTTCCAATATCCATCTATTTATCTATAAACAGAAGAAAAAACTACCAATACAATTCAATGAAAAAAAAGCAATTTGTTTGTTGCCATGCTCAGGTAAAGCAACCTTTTGCAAAGAGTCCAGGTTACTTAGGGTGGGGGAAGAGAATAAGATGTTAGCTTATACTGATCCCACCTGAAACAGATACGTTGATTTCAGATGGCTTATGCAAATGCAATTTCAGGCTACATTGCATTAAACAAATCAGAATTTCATTGTCCAACATAGCAACTGTGAGAGTAAGTGCAAATAAAGTAGACAAAGATGCTTGTCTACCCATGATACAATAGGCATACCTCTGAACTATAGTAGACAAAGATGCTTGTCTACCCATGATACAATAGGCATCTCTCTGAACTATAGTAGACAAACGTTGCATGTCTCTCCATGATAAAACAGATACATATGTGAACAACAACATGTGGTATGTGAATCCAGATTTCAGGCTTAGAAAGATTAAGGTTACCACATAAATCATGAAGGCAGATGTAGTGAGACCTATACAGTACACTATATACCTCCAAGAACCACAATTGTAAAAAGTGAAAGAAAGTCAGGTATTGTTGACAAAGACAAACTTAGTTGTACTTACAACACCCTTAAGCACGATATCTGTTTCAGAGTCATTATTTTGGTACACAACTCCAGGACAATCGATCAAAAAGATTCTCTTTGTCAGTGTTATGTATTGCCAAACTTTTGTCTCACCTGGAATTGGAGCAACTTTACAGACCTGTCAAATTGAGAGAGAGAGAGAGAGAGAGAGAGAGAGAGAGAGAGAGAGAGAGAGAGTAAGCAAGAAGTAGCTACAAGAAAATGCTATAAAAAAACCAAGTGTTCTTAAAAACACTGAAATTAACACCATCTCAAACAAAGCAGGTAATTACATTTTTTGTTCGCAACGTATTGATAACTGATGATTTCCCAACATTAGGATATCCAACAAAGCCAACAGAAATTGACTGCTTATCACTTTTTAGCCTAGAAAACTGCCTGAGAACTGAAAGAAGAGAACCCTGAAAACCAAAAGAAAGAAGTGTAACAAAGGAGGCACACAGACAAGCTGCAAGACATCACTTAAAAGAACTGTGAAAACCTTTCCAAAAGATTTGGTGACGCTAGCATGAAATGCTAGTGTTGGATATTCACGAGATAGAATACGCAACCATCCTTTTGTAGCCCAGGCAGGAACCAGATCACACTGTCAAGCCACAAAAGATATCATTCATCTGTGTGAACAATGACGAAATGAAAATAAACAAAACTTACCTTGTCATGACATTGACAAGATATAAGAAACCTCGAGAAACAGGCTCCATAAGAGCAAGGAAAAGAACCTTATTTAACAAAAATATAAGATGCTTGTGTTTGCAATGCTCTTTCAAATGCTTCTCCAAATGACGACATCTTGTACCCTGGGGATCCCTGGCATCCAGTACCTAAGACAAATGAACTGTAAATGATTAAAATGATGGAACTATTTTAAAAGAAGGGAACTTTGCAGAAAAGACACTCATTGAAATAGATATCCAGCATACTAATTAATTTTTGTTTTTACTGTAGGCTGGTAGTTTGTGTGTCTGTTTATATAGTCTAAGAGTCAATTTTCTATCTTTTCAAATTTAATTTTATCCATTTTCCATAATCTCTTTATATGCTTTTATTGTAATTATTTGTTACATAATTTTCACTTGAGTCCCACTCAATTCACTTCGAGATTGAATATAGGGATGTTCAACAAGTCGAGCCAACTCAAGCTCGACTCAAACTCGCGCTCGCCTAAGGTCTACTCATTTATTAAATAAGTCAAGTTCCAGTTGAAAAATGGACTCGCTTAAATAAATGAGTCGAGCTCGACCCAGGCGAACTTAGCTCAGTTAAGCTCGTGGTAAGGCAATATGTAAAAGACATGTACCATTATTAATGGAAGAAGAAAGTTGTCTCGATGTGCAGACCTGAGACTCGGTTCAGTGTTCGAGTCCCTTCTGTCCTAATAAAAAACCAATTTTTTAAATGGCTCAGCCAAGGTCAAGCAAAATCTCAACTCGAGATTAAGTGAGTCAAGTTTGAACCTTACTAAGCTCTAGCTAGTCAACTTGAGATCGCCTTGAGCTTGAACCGAGCTCGAGTTGTGGGTCTTATGACATCAGCTGAGCTCGAGCTGGCTCAACTCGGTTTGAATTGGGCTCATGAACACCCCTAATTGAATATCACAATCTGCCATCACTAACCAATTATTGTTTGTTATCCACATGATTTCCTTTTCACCCTTTGAGAGAATAGGCACCCAACTCGTAAGTTGAGTATGACAGTCTCCAGACTCTACACCATCAAGTTCATGCATGTGTCAGTGTATGTCAACAAGTATACATATCTGTGTGAATGTTTATCAGCTAGGTGTCCGAAACATTCAAAAAATTTGGTACATGCAGCAAGGGGCTTATTAACTCAAATCACATGGTCTAGTAGCTCAAGGAACAAGATACATACTTGGACAACTACATCAGAGGAGTCAATAACTTTATAAAGTTCGCCCCAGATTCGCTTGCTTTGCCCCTTTTCAAACATGGTATGCCTGACAAGATCCCTTAAACCATCTTCTTCAACCCCATCCACCGAAGGTACAGAAGCTGATTTTTGCTCAAAAGCATCTACATCACACAAACAAAAAATACAAACATAATGCTTTCGAACAAACAAAATTATGGGCAAAAACATGTCTCCGCTCTCCTAATTTGAGAAAACAATAGTATGAATAACAAAAAAGGAAGAGAAGGCACTATACATACAGAAAATTAAATTCAAAATAATGCAAAGATGATTTCAAGTCAAAATGTGAGCTAACATGAAGCGCAACAGGAACTAGAAATTGATGAATCTCAAAATACCTTGAGATCCAGAAGCTTTCATGACCAATGCATCGTAATTATCTGCCATAAGTCTTGGACGCTTTCTCTTCCCCTTAGGGCCAAAAGCATCTTGGAAAGGTTCCCTATCCAAGAGATGAAATCTAGCTTGCTGGACAAGTACAGCATGTCCAAGAATTATCAGTCAGCTTGTTAAAAGAGATCTATTCATCAAGTATCATAGTATCAATCATTTCACCAAATTTTCCACACCATAAGGAAATAAAACAATAAACATAAGTTGCATAAGATTTTGAATGGGAGGAAGATATAAACCAACTATTCAAGAACAAGTACAAGAATAATTGATTTCTAGAATTTTTATACACACTAAAAGAGTGGCAATTACAACTTGACCTCTATTTGAGGAATCTCATATTTATCATAATAGCCTTGAGAGCTATTAAAGCTGCTAAATCAAATTGGCACCACATAATTGAGCTTATTTGAACTAAGTCAGCTCCGCAAACCTGGACTTCACAATATAATAGTAAACCATGAGAAAGGACAAGTAAAACCCTAATATTGAATATCTACCAGGAGTTGACAAATGCAAACAGGTAAGAACAACCCATATTGTTGTAGATTCAATTTTGAATACACTGGATGACTAGAAGGTACTTGAATAAAGATGTAAGATATGTTCCATCCAATATAAACAAATTTGAGTTTGAAGTTTGAATGAGAATATAGGATCCAAAAAATAGAAGAAGGAACAGACCAAAAACTTGTCTTGTCAGGTCCATATATTGTCTGCCAACCACTATCATCTGAATAGGAATCTAGATTGGAAACCCAATATTGTAAGTTAGGAGAACTTTACATTTGAAATCAGTATTAAGTCCCACGCCTTCAAATGATTCCTTCGACCATAAGGTTGTTTCTGATCAACCCCAATCCATCTGAATAGACATAAGTTTGTCGTTTTTGCTATTTATATAGTTATGCATGTGTATTCCTTCTCAAAACCAGCTCACTATTTACACTGGTCTTGTAGTAAAAAAAATTTTAACACGGACCAGCTGTTTGACTTAAAAGAAATCAATGGCCATTGAAATGCCCAATGCTGGACATTTCAGTTTCAGCTGCCTCATTTACCCTTTCTAACCATATATTTTAGTTTGTCTCCCAACATATCTAAATAGGTTCAATGACTCTCTCCACTGCACATGCACACAAACACATAGATGGAAGTTGAAAAAAATTAGAAAAGTACGTGTACCTTGGTGTGATCATTCAGAAGGGAAAGTGGTAGCTTCCTTTCCTTCAGGATAACATTGTAATTGTTGGAAAGTCTGCTTTGAAGCTCCTCACGAAAAATCTCAAGCTCTTTCTGCTTTACAGTTCTCGTATTCCCTGCAAATGACCACGTTTCGGATCCAATTAGACTTGAATACATGATCTGCAAACAGATTAATTAGACCGGCACCAAAAATCAAAACAACCATAAGCTTCCATGGCTTGGCTGAGCAAGCCAGGGTGACCATGTTTTCAAGTCAAAACGGTTGCCATTGTTTTGTAACCGATACCCCACAGTTACTCCTAACTCTTAAGTGGAAGTAAATGAGGAGAAAAAAGGATGCCAAGCCCAACCAACAAGAGGGAGAGCAGGAAGGGGGTTGAAGCACAAACCGAACCAGCGGCGGTCAGGCTGGATGTCAGTGGCGGGGAGCTCCTTCGACTGGAGCTCGTGCTTGAGGATCTTGCCCTTGCGGTTCCGCTTAGGCCTGCTGTTGTACATCTTGAGGCGGCGAACCGTGGCAGAACTGCGGGTGTCGCCATCCTGGCTGTTACTACGGTTGACGTCAAGGGAGTGCTTAGGCTTCCCCGAGACGTTCACCTTCTTCTCCTTCTTGTTCTTCACCATTTTCTCCTCTCTTCCTTCCTGTTCCTTGTTATGCATAGAGAAAGAGAGAAAATGAAGGTTAGTCTGGCAAAGAAACAAATTGTAGAGCCCCCCACACCCTGGTCAGCGACTAAGGCAGGGTAACAAATGTCCCTTTTCTAGCTAGGCACACAAGTGAGGTGCCAATTCTTGGGGTTCTCCTGCTGGAGATATGCAGCCGAAAAAGGGTAACCTTATTAGCCCCTTTACTCAAACAGAGAGAGAAAGAGAAAGAGAGAGAAAGAGAGAATGTGTGTGTCACCCCTTGTGTCACCCCCTGCTCTAGGGAGTGAGGAAAAAGCTGTAACTACCTCACGCAATTCAAAATCTAACGATCACTAGGCCAAATTTCAATTCAAAACTGAAAATATGAGCTGGAAATTGAAATGTAATGGCTATTTTCTACATGATATGCAACACATAATCAATAAAGACGAATCTGTTATCTACCTATTACACTAGGAACTCGGAGGCTTAAATATATCTGATGCTTAGCTGCCTTCCCTAAAAGCTCTATCTTGCTTAGCTGAAAAAGGAAAATATAAAGAGGTGAGTCCTACTGACCAATGTTGTAAAAAGCGTATCGTAAGCCGTATCGGTCAGACTTTAAGATACGTTGTATCGTAAAATATCGTAACGTATCGTAACCGTATCATTTTTAAAAAATAAAAAATAAAAAAAATCTCAAAAAAATCTCAAAAAATAATACAAAAACAATAAAAATTATCGTATTGTACCTGTATAGTGTCGTATCGTAACGTATCGTGCCGTATCGTTGTCGTATCGTTATATAATGAAGAAATCATAAGAGATGATTTAAGTAACTTCAATTAACCAAAAACATCTAACTTAGATCTATTCAGCATACAAATAAATAAATCAAGGCTAAGCAAGATATCAATTATGTTGAATCTACCATATTTATCTAATTTCATGATCCATCCACCACATAATTATATAACTCATAGACAAACATTAAAATTAGTTGTGCTAACAATGTATTGCATATTTGAATGTAACAATCCATGCTTCCACAAACTAAACAAACAAGAACATGCACTTTTGATGAACATACTAAAATCTGCCCACCAAAGAAGAAGATACTATCTAGCATGCTCTTGGGGCAGATCCTCTGGTGTGGTTTCACGAACCAGCCCACCTAATGAAAATTAGACAATATAGTCAGAAGCTCGACATTCTTGACCCAATGCCTAACGCTCATTAGGTTTCAGCCCTCTTAAAGCCCAGCCCTAACGAGAGACAGATTCAATCCAATACTATGTAAGTACGTTCCATCTATTACAGTTAGACACTAACTCTAATTAAGGTCCAAGAATGTAGTGTACGTAGTCCCAGACTCCAGTCCCCTTAAGAAAAAGATAATATTAACTCTCTTAAGGTACGCTAATTTAAATTTCTCCTTCAAGCTCACTCGGTTCAACTTATCATTGCTAGAACAATACACATCTGAATTTCAGACAAAACCAAAACTTACCAATCTGCACGCGACTAGAAAAGCTTTCCAAGGGCTGACCGTGTGCAACACAGCCCCCTTGCTAGCCCAAGAGGGATGTTTCCCCCTTAAAATTATACTGCAAATCAAATTTTTTCTGCACCTAGTTTGTTCAATTTATCCTTGTCCAAGAAAAACCTTATCTGAATTAAGTAAAAACCACAAAATATTCTAACCGTATGATCCATTCAGCCCTATTTAGTCCAGCATTACCATTTCCATCAATAATCTCATACCAAAACTAATGAAAACTAAGATTCTCTGCCAGAAATTAACAAGACAGAGATTCAAACTTCTAAACTAAGAAGGAATTTTAAAATTGAAGGAGAAAATGAACTTCGGATGACTTACCTCCACTACCGTCCTCTTCTCCGCTATCTCTCAATCCTTCGTCCTCTCTCCACCTCCCTCGTTTCTTCCCTCTCGTTCTCCCTCTTTCTCTCTGCACCTCCCTCGCTCTCCCTAACCCTCCCGGTTTTCTTCAGGAAGGAAGAGAGAAAGAGGCGCTCACCTCTCCCACTCTGTCTAACCACCGCCGACGGACGGAGGCAGAGCGGCTATGGCGGTGGAGAGTCTAGCGACGAAGAGGAACGCTGGGGTCCAAGAACAGCAAGCCCTAACGGGCAAAAAAATTATCCTCGGAAAAAAGTCGGACCGTTTGCGGGGGAACTTTACCCAGCAATTTTACCCTGATTGCTGCTTTTTTCCACCGTGTTTGATAACACCGGTTGAATTCGTACAAATCTTTTTTTCATCCGCTCAACAGTTTCCCCTGCAATCAAACAGGGGCTTGGAGAAGTAAAGAGGAAGAAGGGCACGAAAAGCCCTCCCCTCACACGAAATTTATAAAATCGACCCAATAAACATATATGTTTTAGAAACACTTTTTAACTTTTTAAAATTTTCAAAACAGGAATTTGAAAAAAACATGAAATATTGACTGGTTTGGTCGCAGTTGGCTGGACCTCACCGACCCTAGGTGGAGATTGGGTGCTACCAACCACCGAGCCATAAGTAGGCTGGTGCGGGCAGCTTGTCAATATTTTTTTCGATCGTTGATATTTACTTTGTTATACATGAAAGTGCTCGTTCAAGCATGAAAACCATGAAAACCTGTGAATTATTATCTCTCAAAAGTTTTTTTTTTCTAGCCCACTAACTGTAAATAGAAACTTCGATGATGATAGGAAGGGTTAGGCCGGTGCGGCAGACCCACATGTAGACCCCGTGGAATTGGTGAGAAGTCCCACCAGTCACCACACTTCCCTCACCCTCAGTGTCAAAAACACTCTTCAATTTGAAGATTTTTCCATTAACCGCTTACTTTTATGTTATATTATCAAAACAAGACAAAAAATTTTAGAGCCACGTTATCTCGCTTTACATGATAAGAAATATGGGCAACGTTTTATGGGAGAGCGTTTTCATAACTTTTAGGTGGAAATTTCTTGGGGTTTTATTTTTGTCCTTATAGGAGTCTTCCATTTAATAATAGGTGGAGACATTTTCATCGTTTTCAGCCGTAACATTATATATATATATATATATATATATATATATATATATATATATATATATATATATATATATATATGAAAAAGTTGGGGTCTAACAGCCCCTAAAAGCTGGTTACATCTTATGGTACAACAACAGATGAAGGATGGAATTGACCAATCCCCTAAGAACACGTGTCTCTTCACTAAGAGGAAAATAGACCACCAAGATAAACAAGCTAGCCAAATCGCTTAAGGTACCTTGCGCGTTAGTTCTTCATCCGATTGAACCTCATATTCGTACTATGCCAAGTTCGAACAATTATGAAGCATGAACATCTAATTTCTTCAAACTTTCGTACTTAATATGTTTAAGATATGTAGTTAGTTCACCAATAAAAAAAAAAAAGACAGGATGTTAACATTTGAGTAAAGAGAAGTTGGTAAAAAATTGACACCTAGATCAGAGATAAAAACTGTACCTTTTGATTTTGATTTTTGAAGTGTTTTTTTTTTTTTTTGCAATCTAACTTTATTGGTATGATCTTAAGCATGAATTGACGCAAAAAATAAGTTGATCAATTAGACTTTAATGGTGTTGTTATAATAAGAAAAAATGAACAACCCCAATGACAAAATCAATAGTTTTTATTAAAAGGACTTGAATTAAAACATGTTTTGTATCAAAATAGTCCTTATAAATATAATAAGATGTTTATATTGTATTTAAAATAATTTTTTGAACAAAAAATCAATGAGTCTGGATTTTATCCTTGACCTAAGTTTTTCGTTTTTATCAACTTTTTATTATATATATATATATATGTGTGTGTGAGAGAGAGAGAGAGAAACGGAGTCACTCAACTATTTATATATATATATATATATATGTGTGTGTGTGTGAGAGAGAGAGAAACGGAGTCACTCAACTATTTAATCAAAGTCATTCAAGATGAATGGTTGAAAGAAATCAAAGAGAAAAAAACATGAACTAACATTATATGACAAAAAAATACGTATTACTTTTTTTTTATGTTTTTTTCTTAATCATTCATCATATTAAATGAGAGGGTCTTGATTATTAGATGGTTGGATCTCTACATAACTAAGTCACTATTCAATTTATATATATATATATATATATATATATATATATATAATCTTTTATCTCAAAGCCAGAAATTGCTTCTTAATTTTCTTTTCAGAACATAAAACTTTTTTTTATAAACTAACAAGCAGAAGAATAAGCAACCGAAAGAAAATACGATTTCAATTGACAATTGGGAGCTTCTGATAATTAGCTTATACACACGACACGACAAGAGGTTATCACAAAAGTATCATAAAATTGGTAGCAACCATTTCCGATGAAGCTGAGAAATAAACCACGACGTCACTGAACTGGCTATCTGAAAGTTGAACATTTGGACACCACATGAAAAACAACCATTTCACGAACTGGAACGTTTTAACTACCAGTAGAACCTGGCAAGTTCATGATCTTGGTCACACATCACTTGATCCCGATCGCGCTTTACAGTTCGTCTTTAGCTTGTCTTGCTCCCACGCAGACGCGGAGGTTCTGTATCCACACCTCATCTCCCACGTCCGAGTCGGCGTCCTTGTTCCGATGCCATTCCCAGTGAGCATGCGTGCTGTTCAGTATCTTCAGACGGCCATGGCCGAAGCTCGACTCCCGAAAGAGAGAGAGAGGGGACTGGGGATCCTTGAAACTACAAATCCAGAAGAGAACGAGCATGTCATTTAGTTCATTCTTTAGAAGAGAACCATACACACTTGCATGTCTGATTCCCACTGTCTGCACTCTCAAACAATAGATATTAGCCAAGGAAAAGGTGCATCTTTGGAGAAAACCTTTTATTATGTTCTTTTTCTCTCTGTAATGTTAAAAGCAACAAAACTGAAGAATCCAACGATTTCAGGAAGCACTAAAAACAGTTCAGGTATTATTCCAGCTTCGGTTCTTTTGTTGGGCAGTAGAATGAAATATTCTTTCATCTCACCCAACAAATTGAAAATACAGACAACCAATATCAAGCAAAAAAGTAAACATTCAAATGAAAGACCACATGCATGGGTATGGAAATGTGCATGTGTAGAGAGAGAGGGAAGGTGGACATAATGTAGGACAATACCTTAGAGCAAGGCCTTCTCTGTTGCCTCCATCCCCAATTGTCACGTAGATTGGGCCACAAGGGTCAGCTTTATTGTCATAAATCCTTGTCTGAGAAAAAGAGAGAGAGAGACATTAGTTCCCATAAACCTTCATTGAAGTTTTGTCTGTGCTTAGTACTACTTGCAGTGACTATCAGAATACTCTTATATTCCATCATGACAGTGCAAGGAAGTTGGCATCTTATGTCTGAGTTGAGATTGTTTGGTTTGAAACCCTAATTTATGCTGCCAGTTTGATTAATTCAAGAGCCTTTGGCTTTCAATTACAAAGTTCAATAAAAAAAAAAAAACACTTTTTGCGAGTTTATGCGGGCAATTGCTCACACTTGCCTCCACCCTGGATAGACTATAGATATGCCAATTTGATCATTTTTAACTATCTAATCTAACCAAGAATCTCATCACCAATATTCCAAATAAACCACATATTGTTGTAGTCCAAAATCATTGTAATCATGGATAAGTGCTCTATAACAAAAAAAAAAAAAAAAGAGTATATGAGCTCGATGTTCTACTTACGAAGCGCTCATACGAGTGCACGTGGCCGGCGAATACCATGTCGACACGTGCATTGTAGAGCATGGCCTCCATTGCCTTCCTCATGCTCTCCCCTTCCCCTTGGTGAGCAGTGTTTGTGTTGTACCATGGTGCATGGAAGCACACAATCACCCAGGGTGTCTTCTCCCTATCAACCTTGGCCAAGTCAGCTTCCAGCCACGTGTACTGCGAGGAGCGGCTGTCGAAGTCCGTGTAGGATCCGAGCATGATGACGTGGATGCCGGCGACGTCGAATGAATAGTAGAGGTTGGAGGTCGAGCCCGACTCTTCGTACGGCATGCGCCACCTGGCATTGTATGATAGGAATGGATGGTTAAAGAGTATGGGAATGGTTTCGATCTCATGGTTGCCTTGGGTTACCATCCATGGCCTGCTGCTGGCTAAGGGTTCCACCAATCTTCCAAATGTGTCCCAAAGAGGCTGCTGGCAGTCTGCATAAGAGAGGTCTCCTGGAAGAAGCAGTGCATCGTAGTCTGATTTCTTTATGTGCTCTAGAGTTGAAGCCGTCCACTCTGTTTGACCTAGATCACCTGCATGGTGCAAATAAAGTTGGTTGTATGTTCGACTCTGGTGCATGTTTGGGTGGTTAGAATGACAAAAATGACCTTCTAGGCTGAAAAAAAGAGTACAATTATGCATTTACGCCAAAAGTAAATCAAAATTGTAGAAAGAAATGTTACATGACAAAACAAATTCGAAATTAAAGAATTAAAAATTTTGTTTCGTACATTCAGGTAGACAGATCTAAGGGTGAATTTGTAAGTTTGGGTTAAAAAAATCGTTTCACATTTATGATGAGTTCAGGCCGTCGGGAAAGAACCCTTGGCCGGCGCGCGGCGCCAGACCTTAAGAAAGTGGCGCGCCATGAACCAACCTACGATAGCAAACGTGATGGGGAGGACGGAGGGTGGAGTTTTGAAGCTGAGTTCCGACCCATCGCCTCCGCATCTGTAATAGTATGTGGTGTCAGCATCCAACGGCCCAATCTTCACGTGGTGGATCTTGCCGGAGCTGTAGAAGAAGTAACGGTACGACGTATCTTCTGCGGTGGCCGAGCGGCTGTATTTTCCGGCGATCTTCCCGTATTCTACCACTGAAGGTGCATGCTTGTCTTCCGTGATCCATGACACCCTCATGTGATCACTCCCCACCAATGAAATATGAACCTGAAATTTTGTTACAGATTCAGACAAATTAAATGGATCAAGTAAAATCCTGCACACACATAACATTAAGTTGTCTCATTTTTAACTATAATTTTTATTCTCTCTCTCTTTTTTTGTCACTGCCCAATGATCGTATTATCTTGTATATAGTAGGTTCTTTTACGAAATAAACACTGGATTAATGCAACCAGATCCATTCTGGATCATTTTCTATGGATTTTCTTGTATTTCAGGAGAATTGAATTGGAGCCGTTGGTAATTCACAAAGGTTACCGTCAAGTTTTTTTTGCAGAAACGAAAAATCCAATAGAAGAAACCAAATCTCGTTTTGGAATTGGAATGATCATGAAGAATGTTCATGCGTTTTTGCCAATATATAACGTGGGCACTTCAAAATCTCATTAATATTTGTGGCCATGCTTTCTAACAGCTTGAAAAGAAAACCAACAACCTTCCACATTTATGTGGAGAATATCTACAGTTTGCATAGATAAGTGACTTAAGCTGGGACTAGGAGAGAAAAAGCAGCCCTAGTTTGAGACTTGTGAGGAATGGCTTCAATCAGTCTCATTGTAATACTGGTTAATTTCGACATACATTAAATTTTAACGAGGTTCTTTATCATTCACCTTATGAATGCGAACATTTTCAATCTATAAAACGGTAGTATGTTTTAAATATGTAGATGAGATTTTAAAACCAATAGATTAATTTTTTTCTAACGCTCATATTCATGTCTAAGAAAGTAGAACCTGATTTTTATCCACTTCTATATTTTTAAACATGCATATTAATTTGCATTTTTTTTTCAAAAAAAGTTTCAAATTATAAGTATCACTCCTAAAATGAGAGTGGTACTTGAAGAATGCATCACACACTCTCTGTCTCTCTCATATATATATGTATATATGAGAAGAATGCATCTCTCTCCCTCTCTCTCTCTCTCTCTCTCTCTATATATATATATATATATATATATATATATATATATATGACACAAACACATGCACTAATTATCTTATCTTTCACTGATCTCCTACTTTTTTCACCCTTTCTTTCATTTTTTTTTTCTTTTTATCTAATCATATGACTAACAATTAACAGAAAAACCTAATATATAAATCTAACCGTATTCGTGCCTTAACAAACTTCGTAAGTACCTGCCTCAATACTCATATGCTTTCTTGAGATAGCTTGTCGTAAAAGAATGACAGTCAAGAAACGTAAAAAACTCAAATAACTATACCCCAACTTGCAAGCGTACGTATAAAATCGAACAAGGATGCGTTCGTGATATTGACTGTTTTTTATAATAGTTTGATATATAAAATAATGATACATCATCTTCCAACATGTTTTGTATATGGACGTAAAGGGTTCGAGGACATGGGTTTTAGTTTGGTTCTTTTGGATGTATTAGGCTTGGGCGGATCCGATTGGCAGCATATTTAGACAACTTAAATACGGGGCATGTACATATATGTCCTAGCTATAACTAGGGGGGGAGGCAAGTGTGGATACCGTGTGGGCAATTGCCCACACATACCTACAAATAAAGAAATTTTCTTGTTTACATATTGGTATCCTTTACAAATTTAAAATTTGATAATGAATGCTTTTTAACCAGAATTTTCTGACTCAGCCTCTGATATAACATCTGTGATGAAGGGATGGGATTCAGGTTCAATTGCTGGAAGTGCCATCTGCTTGAACAATGCAACTGTGAAAACCAATATAATTCAAAACTTGTTTTTTGCAAGCTATCAGATTTGGATATCATGTCGAAAGTTCCGCATGAAATGAAAATCCTATCGTTGGCACTGGTTGGATCTAGTTTTCTTTGCGTGGAGATCTCATGAAATGCAGATGCAACCAACCACCGTCCTTCTGGATGAAGAATCGAACGTAGCAAAAGGCTTCTTCTTCTTCTTTCATAAAGAAAGTAAACAAAATGCCGCAATAAAATAGAATCTCCAATTGAACATTTCAATTTTTCTTCTCATTTTTAGAGAGAGAGAGAGGAAGTCGACTGTCTGCGCCTTTCTCTGGCATGAGATTCGATTCAAGAGAGAAAGGAACCAAGAAACGTTCTCCATATATATACAGGGGGGAAAAGAGAGAGATTCATATATATATATATATATATATATATATATATATATATATATATATATATATATATATATATATATATATAGCGAGAGAGAGAGAGAGAGATAGAGATTCTACCTGTTGTGGTCGGGAGCTGCCATGAAGGTGAGGAACGGAGACGAGACTACGAGGAGGAGGTCGGACGTAGCCGGCAGAGAATGCCCCATATGGAATGCTTAAGAGCAGGACTATCCCTGTAACAAGGGCGCCTGCGCCCCACCTTGCCATCAATCTACCTCTCTCTCTCTCTCTCTACTGTCTCTCTAGAAAGAAAACGATGAACGAGAAAACCTAAAAAGATTTGTTTCGATGCTGATGTTCTCTCCTTCTCTTCAAGAACAAGCAAAAACAAAGGCAAGCCAGTCAGGTGCTTATAACAGAGAAAAACAAGAAAACGTGAAGAAACATGGGGGTTCCAAAGGCATATTCTCTACGCGATCCCTCCTCTCTCTAAAGGCCTAAGTCAACTTGTACATATGTTGCTCACTCCTCCTTTTATTTATTTACTTATGCAGCTATTTATTTATTTATTTATGCTTATATCCTATGATTTTACAGTTACAATCATATTTATAGTTTTTTAAATGGCTTTCTTCAAGCATTTCCAATTCTTGATATTGCCATGCACGCAATGATGCAATCTATCGGCATATTTATTTCTTGAAGGGCTTTCTTCACGTCTTTCCAAGTCTGTGGTTTGCTATTCATGTGGCTTTCGACATTTTATTAATGGCATGGTTCCCTGCTTCAAGTTTATTATCAATACGGAAGTTAGGTAGCTTTGATGGGTACGTTCCTTGAGTTCAGTTCAATTAGTAAAATTTTGTCTTCGCTGGAGCCAGAAAGGTTTGGTTAAGGTGTACCATTTATATAATTTTAAATTTTTGAGAGATACCTAGATGTGAATGAGAAAAACTATCATAAAGTTTCAATATGAAAGAATAAATACTTTTTGTGTGCATGTGTGGGCAATTGCCCCACCTGCCTCTGTCCTGTATTGTCCAGTCTTGGTGGTCAGGGTTCATTGGAGTGAAAACAGGGTACTTTGGTACATCAATATCTATTACTAGGGTTGCCTGTGATCTACGTAAATTTTGATGCAAATGGTAATTAATTAGAGACAAATTATATCAAGTATGCACCAAGAGGAACTGTTTTAGTATTTCATAAACGAGGTGAAAAACAATCCACCTTGCTTTATTCATCTAGTTGGACATAATCAGGTAGGAAGGATTTGGTGGAAACTAAATGGCATAATCCTTTTTTAGGTTTTGAAAATTTTAACCCTATAGATCTATCTAAGGCCCCCTTTGATGCACAATAACCACTGTGCAACGTGGTTCAACTTTGTGCGGTTTTTCCTTGCAGCATTAAACATAAGTAATTTTAGTCGAACCTCTTTAGGTCCGACTTTTTTCCATGAAAAATTCTTCCTTTCGTACGTTGATAATTTTACCATACAAAAAACTTTATGTGCATCAAACGAGGCCTAAATGATAATCAAAGAGTAAAAGACCGGTATAGGATCTAAATATATTGAGTCATCCAATCTACAACATTTACTAATACCTACTCTTAGGGTGAGAGTCGAAGCTTTTTCTTTTCTTCTCTTTGCCCGTAGAATCCATAATTGCATTGCTATTAGGCAGCGAGTTCATCACATGCTTCAACTTACACTTACACATAGAACCCATCTCCCATAAGATATATGAATATAACCGGTTGCGAGTCGAACTAGAGACACATCACATAAAGCACCTCAAGTTCATCCATTTGAGCTATGAGCATCCATACATTGAGATCATTGAAGTGATATGAAGAAGAATTTCTAGGTTTTCAACCGCATGCATACATACATTACATCCTTGGTCAAAATTTTGAAATAGACCTGATTCTGACATGTGATCGCAGTTAGGTCACATCCAAGATTCGTTGGAAGCAATATCCTTTATGAGGGTTTACCATCAAGCTCAGCTCAGATCTAGGTAGGAAAGTGGTTTATTTGCTAGTTGAGGAAAAAGAAGGTTACCCCGTCGTCTTCTTCACTTTTGCTTTTGTCTCACCTTACGGTGGAAATGGTTAAATCTTAAATCCCAGCAATATTAATGCTAGAATTGGAATGAAAGAGATGCTGGATTGCTTGAGGGTGAACATCGGGCCGGGCTGGCCCGATTCCGAGTTGGGCTTGATCGACCAGTTTTCGACCCCAGCCCGATGCCCACCCAACCCGAAGTAGGGGCCAAGCGGGCTCGAAACCCATTTTCGGACCGGGCCCGAGCTCAGGCCCAACCCCACACCCACCTTTAGGTGGTAAGATGAGATGTCTCCACCATTGGAAGAAGGTAGGAAACTCTTGCGTTTGCGTCTGGTTTAGCATGCATTACGTGGTGTTGTTTCATGGATTTGCTGTCCGCCATCAGCGGGTCCAAATTCAGATTAACATATTTTCACCAAAGGACACGTTTCGTTACTGGGATAAGGTATCTCTGGTCTAAGGTGTCTGCATCATACAATCGTTATTCAAATGCAAACGAGAAATTTAGAATGTTATAGCACGTGGTTCTCAGCATTTCGGTTTAGGGAGATGAAGCTCAAGTTGCGTGCACAAGTATGCATCAAAGTAAAGTGAACATGAATTGGGGTTGGGGGTACTTTCAAATAATGTACATTTTAATATTTTTATAATCTTTTATTGTCATTCTGAAAGAATTTCTTTTTCTTACTTGTCTTGGCAACTATATGTGCATAATTTTTTTTTAGTGTGTACATAACTAGCTTTATATGTCATAAAAGAGAAGATATAGATATGCAACTTGAAATATAACAAAATATCACACCGAAAACAGCCTGGAGTTTACGAGGATAAAGGCGTTCACTGGAAGATGATTAGTGAATGCTCAAATAACAAAATATTCTTGATTTGAAAGTTAAAAATACCATTGATTCTGATTATAACATCCATGTACCATATAAAAGAAAAGATATAAATATGCAAGTTGAAATATAACGAAACATCACCATAAGACACCAAAAACATCACCATAAGACACTGAAAACAGCCTGGAGTTTACGAGAATAATAAGGGCGTTCACTGGAGGATGATTAGCGAATGCTCAAATAACAAAATATCCTTGATTTGAAAGTTAAAAATATCGTTGGATTCTGACTCTAACATCCATGTATCATATAAAAGAGAAGATATAGATATGCAAGTTGAAATATAACGAAACGTCACCATAAGACACCAAAAGCCTGGAGTTTATGAGAATAAGGGCGTTCACTGGAGGATGATTAGTGAATGCTCAAATAACAAAATGTTCTTGATTTGAAAGTTAAAAAAACCGTTGATTCTTATTATAACATCCATGTACCATAAAAAAGAGAAGATATAGATATGCAAGTTGAAATATAACGAAACATCACCATAAGACACCGAAAACAGCCTGGAGTTTACGAGAATAATAAAGGCGTTCACTGGAGGATGATTAGTGAATGCTCAAATAACAAAATATCCTTGATTTGAAAGTTAAAAATATCGTTGGATTCTGACTCTAACATCCATGTACCATATGGAAAAAAAAAAAAAATTCAAAGTTGGAGAATCGGAATAAGGAGAGGGAGAGAGTGCTAATCTTCCCCACTTCCAAGTATATCATATGACCCAAGAAATTTATGTACCCGGTCACAAAAACAAATTTAATAACTAAAAAATATAAAAAATTGAATAACAAGCACGATCGAAGAAATGCCGTTCAGGCTACAAATTCTTAGGTGAAGATAAAGATTCTTAATTAAATTAGCATATTAATGAAATCCAAATAAACGGTCAGATGCCGTGATGAAACTTTTAAGAGGGAGGCGTTCTACTCCTCGATACGTTATGCACATCATAAACATCACAATCAGAGAATGGCGGATTTGATGTAGCTGTTACGTTCTCCTCCGATTATTTGGATATTAGTTATGTTCAATAGCGATAAGATTGAGATTTTAGTGTAAATGCAAAGGAGGATATATAATCAAATTTTTTATATGTAGATTTGAGTGTCCCTGAAAATCCAATATCCATTAAATTGGGTAAGAAAATATTTTTGTACCGTAAGTGCAATTATGCATTCATTTTCTTACTAAATCCAACTACTACTTATTAGCATTCTCATGTCATTTGCAGGGTTTTCCAAGCTTAAAGGTCGAGTTTGATTCCCTTTAGATCTCAGATCCAAGGGGATCTGAAATCCACCGTTTTGGATTTCAGCATCCATCCCCAACGTAGATCTCAATGTGGCAGGTTTGGATCAGATAGCCAATCAAAATGTTCCAAAAAAAAAAACAAAAAACAGGTATGGTAAAAAATTTAATATTGATAAGAAATGACATCCAATAGGATTCGGATCTATATATGCATAAATATCCGATCGAATTCAGATTTTTGAATCGATTTTAATTTTAAGTAAATTATCATATACCTGATGCCATTACATTTTAAAGTCGGTCAAATTCAGTTTAAAATTTGCATTCAGATTCAAATTCAGATAGTAAATTAAAAAAATCGAATTTGGATCGTGAAATCAGATTCATATAGGAGCATTCGCAAGCTACAAGTCCGGCCATGCATATCAAGCTTGACTTTAGTCTCCAATGGTGGGCTTGAGCTTGGGCTTGAGCTTGGGCTTGAGCTTGGCTCGAACTCAAGTCAAAGTTGACCAACTGAAACTCATGTTGACCCTGTCCAGCCAGCCTGAGCTCGGGTTGGGCAAGCTTGAACCTGTAAGAAAATAAGAACTGTCAACACAAGCGCTTGAAGTGGGGATTTCCTTTCAAAGAGAAAGAACCATACCACCAGGGGCGCTTGTTTACCACAAACAAAGATCCACAGACGTTTTATCCATAGATCTTTGTTCATGAACAGTGTGACCTATGGGCAAAAAAATCCACCGTGTGTGAATAGGACAGACAAATGTCTACGGTAATATGGCACCCTGTTTGATTGCAACATGGATAAAAAAAAAAAATAGAGAAAACCTTTAAGTAAATAACGGACAAAAGTCCGCGATCTCGCTCGTAAGAGCGCAGACTGTGTTTGTGCGTGATATATCGTCGTCGGCCATTTTTGTATGGCGTGGACATATTTCTCCAGAGTAAAAATTTTTTAATTAAATGTTTTAAATTTTTACTAAGACCGAAATATTATTTTTTAAAATTTTTATATAAAATAAGTAATTTTTTTTTAAAAAATATACATAAATTAAACAAAAATTAAAGTGAGGGCCATGCAAGCTCTACCTTCTGCCCACAAGAGTGTTGTCTTTGTAAACAAATTTAGAATGCCCCCTAAAGCAAGAGTTCATTGCTTGACTCCTTTAATTTAGGGGAGAGATGAAAAGGAAGATATGCAGAAGGACCCTGAAGTAGGAACAAAACAAAGTCAAATTACTACAACCCAAAGGAATCAGGTTTTTGTTCCTTGAGTTATAAGCTTGTGCTTAGCAACACACCAGAATTCATCTTCTTCAATAGAGCTCTTGCTGGTTTTCTTTTTCCAAATCAATATTGGGATTTTTACGAGTAATTTAGTTGTTTTTATATGATCTACTGTTAGAGCTACGAGGGGCATAGCATAACCAGATGGTAAAGCGACTCACAAAGAAAAGGGTCTGAATTTCGACTTTTGATAGTCGCTGTCACACTAGAGTGCATTACGCTCCTAGATTCCAAAACATAGCAAGCGCCACTTTCGGCATAATCGTAAGTTCACTTAGGTCTCGAAGAATCTCTAAACCCTAAGAACAAGCATGGGCTGTCTCCCACTCTTCCAGGCACCCGAAATAGTCAAGTATTGCAAATCACCGGTAGAAAATAGAAAACCAACTTTTCTTTTTGGTTAGCAAGTAAAGAGCAATTCAACTTAAGAAGAAAAGCATGCCTGTGAGATGTGTAACAAATGAAACAGCATATGGATGGCAAGTGTGATGACTTGCAGCAGAAGCAAACATGTTCAAGAAAATAGAAGATAGCACGGAACTGATAAATGAAGATAAGGCAAGTGAACCGTGAAAAGCAACCGATGGGAATCTCTGGCATAAGAAATTAATGAATGACCACATCTGTCTCTTTAAGGAGTCGTCAAGAAATAAAACTTTTCATTGTTTATGCTTTTCTTCTTTTAAGTCTAATTACAGCGGCCTTTATTTTTTCTCCTTTCGTTTTTTTCATAACCTATTTCTCTTTTGCCTTTCAAATATGAAAAATTTTAAACTCTAAAGTAGAGTTTAGATGACACACCCAAAAAGATTGGTTTTGTAAAAATAGTTTTATAAAAAAAAAATGGCTTTTTAAATCAGTTCAAAACACTTTTTTTGTGAATAACCTGGGGGATGTCACTCCCTTATGAAAAATTGGTTTTGCCAAAAATAAGTTTTAATTTTCTATTTTTCTCTCTCTAAATTCAACAGCAATAAGCATATTGTTAAGTCTTTTAGTTTTGTTTGTCACATTGTTATATACATGAGGAATCATCAAGAATAATCTTGACAACTGATTTAGTTTAAGCATTAATTTGATTCATCTGTTGCTATTGGTTATAATATTTAATAATAGTATACGTGATCAGGGTCAACCCGCTTTTTCTCAATGTTTTCTAAGAGATTAGGCACCGATGCAAATAACTAGTTTACCGACCTTAAGTCGGCCAAAAGCTTAATTATCACTAATCAACATCGTCGCCCATAATGTAAGAAGCAGTTGGTAGAAACCAAGATCACAACTATAATGAGCCGTGCAAGGCAAACAATCCCCAAGAGAGCATAGCATCTCCAAAAGTATGAACTTCCCACAAATAATGTGTTACTTTTTTAGACCATAAATTAATTCATGTTATGATGTGTTACTCTTTTAGTCTACAAATGATGAGAAGTATCATATCCAAATTAAACATGCATAGTAGGTCTACCTAGGCCCCGAAACAAGACAAAACATTAAAAGCATAAGGATATGACTTTTGAAAGGTTTATACACAAAAATGGTTTTCTTAAGTAAGACAGAGAGAGAGACGATAAAATGAGAATCCATCGCAAAATTTGGGAACAAGAAGTTCCTTACATACAAGAACAAGCCGTAAAAACAAAACATAAGAATGAAATATACAAGACAGTAACACAATAAAAAGGGAGGAGATGAGTAGATACACAACAACAAGCAAAAAAAAGTGCCATAACCGAATAACAAAATGGACATCAACCAGTATAAGGCGTGCCATAAAAAGAAGGAAAGAAATAATGCCCAGAAACAGTAGTGGTCCACGAGCAGTAGAAAATAGTTTGGATTTAGTGGACAAGAACCGGGGATGACCGGAATGATACCAACCATCTTATTCCTTTTAAAACCCTTAACTCGCCAGCAAGGCCAACCATGCATATATATATCCTTAATTTGGCTAGCTGCCTTGCAAATTCAGTGAACAAGAAAATTGAGAGGTTTTACAGGAATTTGAAGGTGTTGGAGCCCATAGTTATCAAAGGGATGTATTTAATGGAGAATCTCCCTTTCCAGCAAACGATTTCTTGGAAGCATCTTGTTAAAGCAAGGACCTTGATTATCGCTTGTCTCACAGGAAAAAAGAAAAAATTTTAACATCATAACTGCACTTGTAGGGAAGCCAGGTTGTGTGGATAAACTTTACAAGTCCTTCTAGTGACTGAGTGAGCCGGAAAGAACCTCCCAGAACCCAGACTTTGCCTGTACACCGTTGGGAGGGTGAATAGGAAGTTTTAATCAACTTTGAGCTTAAATATGTTTCTTTAAATAATAAAATAATTAAAGGAGACCTTAATAATTTCAAAATTTTCTATAGCAGAAAAATCAATGTCTTCCATAAAAAACAACATGAATCGAATATGCATGTTTTATATATATATATATATATATATATATATATATATATATATATATATGTATATTTCATAAATACATGAAGTCATCTGTTTTTGAAAAAAAAAAGTGATATGGTTTTTTGTCTTTGATATAAGTGGCCTGGTCAAAGATATGAAGCAACATTAAAGCGTATTTATTAGCGCCATCTTTACTCATGGCTGTGAAAGTTTAGACTCAGATTTGAATTTAAACGGCCCCTTTTTTCTTAGGGAGTGTTTGGATGACACTCCAAAACCAGGTTTTTGAATGTAAAATCTGGGTTTGCTATCCAAACGAGGTTTTTGAAGCATTTGGATGCTATCAAAACTGGGTTCGAAAAAAAATTTCAGAATAAGGTTTTTAAAAATCATTTAAAATTGATCAGGGCTCGGTTTTTATAAAAAAAGGTTTTCAAAAAACCGGATCAGATGTAAGTGTGATCCAAACGCCCCACTTAGCCAAATAAGTTACCTTTTCTGTTGCACTCCGTGGAGGACGATAGTGTTGGATCAATATTGAATTTAAAGATCAAAATCCGGTCGTGCTTTAAAGATCTGGACCCGGAAACGACATAATTTGATCTGGATCGGATGCATCACTGTAACCGACACGCCTTTTGCGCTTGTATAAGGCAACTTTGGTGACCCAAATTGATTAATTCCGATATTAATTTATCGGGAAATTTCTATCCAGTGAATCTTTTTTAGGTATAATTCTTAATAGGGGCTTCGTTTTTGTTGACAACTGCTATAACAGGGTCATGTTTAAATTTTTGCAGAAGGATTTTTTTTAATTCTAATTCTACCCCCATAGAAGGAGTCTTTCATTTAACCAACCAGAGCATTTTGGTCATTTTAGTGTATAACATATGGCCTTTTATAATAGGTCATGACAAACCTGCTCTGCCAAACAAGGCCTACCATTGCTATTAGATAATTGACTCTTGTTGAAACAAAGGCTGCCATCATTCATAACATTAGAGTGAAGAAAATTTTTATCTTAAGAGATAGAAATACTCAATCAGTCAAGCCAACTTGAACTCGACTCAAACTAGTTCAATTGAACTTGACTCGAGCTCCATTCATAATTTAAAAAAGTCAAGTTCAAGCTTAGTTGATAACTTGAGTTTGAATTCAACTAGATTAGACTAGTTTAACGCTAATACTAAGTTTTGTAATTGCAAAAACTTAAAATGGCTAAAATACAAACGTAGAAAGATTAAGCATAAAATATATATTGAAGGACACGAGCTTAAATGAGTAGAGCATGAGCTTGGACTCAGTAAACGAATCGAGGACAAGCCAAGTTATATGTAACTAGAATTGAGTTCGAGCTGGCCGAGCTCGAGCTCAACGGGTACTCACCCGTTGGACCTCCTTATTAAGAGGTCAGCGTTGAAATACATAGGGTACTCGAGCCTCTTTTTGGGGCAGTTTTTGGTAAAAGTGAGGTTAAAATCAAAAGAACAAAATTTGAGCCTGTAATGGGGATTTGTTGTCAAAATACTGGGCGCTGTAATAAAAAATTTCCTAATTTATTTCCGGAAGGTTCAGCCTTGAACATACATAGAGATTCAAGGCTCATTCCGGCAACGTTTCTTTGCATGTGACCCTTCTCCGTCGACATTCCCGTCCCCTTCCGTTCCGTCTGATTTCTCCCGTCTTCCACAGACGCCCCAGCTTGGTATTCCGCAAAATGCTTTCTAGAATCCTCTTCCTGGTGGCTGTCGCCGGAATATTCCAACTCTCGTGGGGATACGATCGCCCTCCTCCTCGGAAAAACGTTGCCGTTAAACTGGCCGATGATGATGATCCCTCTCCTCAACAGGTTAGGTTTCCCTGTTTAATTAGTTCTTGTATCGTCGAGGAGATTATTTCCCTTAAGAAGAAAACATTTCAGAACTTGGTTTGAATGTTTCTCCTCGTCTGGACTCTGGATGCTCGAGTTTGTCTTCGTAGCCTTCTAAACCTATGCGCTCATTCACAGCTTATCCCACTGCGTCTGATCAACATCTCGGTTGGGGTTTACAAATAGTTTTTGAGTTTTGGTTGATAGGTTGCTTGAGTATTACTGTTCCTTCAAATTCTGAGGAGAAGAATGAAATCAGAAGAATAAATCCTCTGAACCATATGAGAGACGGAGAGACAAGCCATCTTTATATGTTGAAAGAAAGAATAGTACTACTTACCAGAATCAATCAAAATCTCAATGTTACAAGAGACTTAACTACGTTTTTGCGGCCAGAAGAAGGGAGAGGGTGTCACGGGGGTGCCGCTTGGCAGGTTGGAGTGTAGTGAAGCACAGAGACAAAAACACGAAGACAAAATTTCCAATGGCTACCATTGAGATCTCCTTTTCGATACAATTCTTGCAACACCAAGGACTCAGATTCTGGAAACATAGAGAGATTATGATCAAACGATGCCAAAATTGTCGTTCCTCAAAGCAGGACGAGGCGTCACGCTTTATTAGCAGATCTGCTGTTCTCTCAAATATAAAATCTTGGGGAGATCTCTATCTGCTGACCCACCCCTTGGTTACAAAATTTCCAAAATATGTCTTACGTTTCTGAGTTATTTGCTGTTTATTTGCCATTGGATAAAACTTCCTGCTAGTGCTTTGTCATATTAACAGATGTAAAGATTCGCACCTTTCTGTATTATTCTTTCAAGTTCTAAAAGTAATTGCCGACTCTAGTGAAGCGAATAAAGATGGTATACTTTTGTTTTCTGTCGAGCCTGAGCTTTTAATCTTTATTCTTTTATAGTCACAGATACGTCCAAGACAATTGTGTCGAGCACGGCGTTTCCCTGGACAGTTGCGGCCAGGCGATAAAGCACCATTAGTTTAAACTTTAGGGCCCGTTCAGGTTTGTTATTGTTTTATAAATTAGCTACCCTAAAAAATTGAGGTACATTCATAAAACATTTACTAAAGTGCCTTAATTTTGAAACTATATATGTAAAAAAGTTACATATAACATTTACTAAAGTGCCTTAATTTTGAAACTATATATGTAAAAAAGTTACATATAACATTTACTAAAGTGCCTTAAAAAAGTTACATATAGCTTTATTTGCCAAAAGAAACCCCGAAGAACAGAGCATACTTACCAAAACTAAGTACAAGTTGAACAAATACTATAAACAAAACCAAAATGCTCATGACAAAAGAAAGGAAGCCAACCATATGAGGGATGAGTAGGGTCGTCGATGTTGGCCAAATGTCCATGTTTTATTTCCATTTGTGTGGGTGAGAGGTAGTTGAAATTTTCAACTGCAGGATCATATATATATATATATATATATATATATATATATATATATATATATATATATATATGTATATATATATATTGTAGTCTTCATGAAATATGTATTGTTGAATATGTGAACTCGATATAGGTTGTTGAATCAACTTAATTAACTGTACCCAAAACAAGATGTAAAAGGTCATTTTTTCAAAGGAGTGAGCGACAACTGCGCCTTTGATTGTGAAAATATAGCTTTATATGTTACATTGTCAACTACCTTTGAAGTTGATGGGATGACTCTCACCAGTTTTATGTGGTTTTCGCATTTACTTACAGTGGCGGGCTAAAGGGCACTAATTCAAAAGGACTTGGACCTTTCAAGTCCGTAGCAAAATGATTGAGGGGAACTATATATTAAGAATATATAAATATGCACATGTTTGGGGTCAACCAACCCTTAAACAAAGAAATTTGGTGCGACTGTGTGATTAACTGCCCATACAAGCCCCACATGTAGCTCCTCTCCCTCTCTCTCTCTCTCTCTCTCTCTCTCTCTCTCTCTCTCTCTCTATATATATATATATATATATATATATATATATATATATATATATATAGCTTGCACGATCAATAAAATCAAACAATTGGATCTTGGAAAAAGTAGAAATGTCAAAATCAACACAATATGCTTAACTATTATGCATATCTACACTCATACACAGCCAAAGAGAGCAGCAGGTAAGTGATGGATGTGCTGATTAAATCTCTGGTTTTATATCAAGTAGATAATTTTGTTGTGTTTGTTGATCTACCGCAAAGAAGTATGAAATGGACTCATGAAATTTTGTCAAGCTGACATCATATTGATAGATTTCTGGTTTCTAAATTTCGCTTTTCTTATTACATATGAATAATAACAGTTGGAAACATGTTCAGGTCCATATATCCTTGGTTGGGAGAGACAGCATGAGAATTTCATGGATTACAAATGATGATTCTCTAGCTTTAGTAGAGTATGGCACGTCTCCATGGGCCTTTGATAGATCTGCAACCGGAGATACTTCTACGTATCGCTACTTCCTCTACAAATCCGGTCAAATACACAACGTAGTTATTGGCCCCTTGGATCCAGATACGATCTACTATTATCGTTGTGGTGGTGCTCCAAACAAAATGTACAGCTTAAAAACTCCACCTGCTCAGCTGCCCATCAAGTTTGCAGTATCAGGTAGGTGAAAGAGGAGAAGTTGCTACCAATTTCCGCATCTCTCTCTATAATTCTATGAGTTACAGCAACAAGATATTTCCATTGGCTTAATTCGATTCTCAAAACTCGTTCTGGATTTTCTAAAAACTGCTTTCAGGGTAGTATTTCAATGAAACTTAAATACTACAGAAAGAAAGAAGGTAAACTCCCACTCTAGATCATTAGCAAATTACAGAGAAAAAAATGCCATTCAGATTCACTTGACCATGAATTCGATTTAGATCATAGAGTCTTGATTTAGAACATAATTTTTAACTCTAGATTCTGAAATGGATTACTACCAAATTTCTCTAATGGCTTGTACATGGAACCAAAATGCAGGTGACTTGGGCCAGACTGAATGGACCCACTCAACACTCCAACACATTGCAGAATCTAATTATGATGTGCTGCTCCTCCCTGGTGACTTGTCTTATGCCGACACTTACCAGCCGCTGTGGGACTCATTTGGGCTCCTGGTCGAGCCACTGTCCAGCAGTCGGCCATGGATGGTGACTCAAGGCAACCATGAGATTGAGAAGATCCCACTTATCACCAGACACCCATTCAAATCCTACAATGCTAGGTGGCGAATGCCGTATGAAGAGAGCAACTCAACCTCCAATCTCTATTACTCATTCGACATGCCACGTGTTCACATCGTCATGCTCGGCTCGTACGCCGACTTCGAAATCGGCTCGGACCAGTACAAGTGGCTTCAAGCTGACTTGGCTAACGTCGATAGGGAGAGAACACCTTGGCTGGTAGCTCTGCTGCATGCACCATGGTACAATTCTAATAGTGCTCACCAAGGAGAAGGAGAGGACATGAGGGTGGCAATGGAGAGTCTGCTCTATGATGCACATGTGGATGTCGTGTTTGCAGGGCATGTCCATGCCTATGAACGCACTGTAAGTTCCCTAACAAATCTTTTCTTGAATCAAGATCGGTATAGGCAACTTTTAGAGTTCATGGAGATCACGATCAAAGTAAACCAAAACTTGTTAGATCGTTTTACAAACATATTTGCCCGTAAAGCAGATTTAATCGTCGGATTGAACTTAATAAGAAGGAAAAGCAAGCTTTCGTATTGGACGAAACCATGAAAATACTAGGAAAAAAAGTCCTTTATTGAGTGATAGTTTTAGTCCGGCCCAATTGTAACACTAAAAGCTTGTTTGATAGCAAGAACACTTTGTGAGTTTATAAATTCATTAAAAAACAATGAATATCGTACATCTTTAGAGTAGATTCATAGAATATTCTTGTTGTCACTATGTTATCCTACATCTTTAGGGTATATTCATAAAATATTCTTGTTGTCACTATGTATGACTTGTTTGACAAATGAAATAGTTTTTCATTGTTTCATAAAGTTGGGATAGATTCATAAAACACCTTTTAATAACAGTTGTATAATGTTCTTTACATTGAAAATGTAACTACAAACTACAAGTATTTCATTAATTCTCTAGAGGGAAAGAACGTCAGTGAAACCTTTAGTGACAGAACTTATAGTGCACAGAAAATGCTGCTGAAGGTCGTGCTGGTTATGGTTTAAATCGTGATCACAGGCCTTCGGGCCACTGCAAGTAAAAACGCCAATAGAACATATTGGTGAAAGAAATTTAATGCGGCTGCACACATGCCATATGTCAACCACTCTAGTGAAAGAAGCAGCGGCATACTTTTCGGCGATGCCAGTACAATCTGTCGCTCTTTAAGGCAGCAGCAGTACTGATCTGGTTCTTTAAAGCAGCTGAACTGCCTCTGCGTGCGTTATCTTGGAACGCTGCTGTTCCACTCCCTCAACAACAGCTCGAGGAGGCGAGCGCCGAACTCTTCTGCAAGTTTCTTCCAATTAATTTGCCTTTCTGACAATGCAGCATACAACACTTTCTCTGTGGCACTTTCCTCTCCATTGCTGAAAAAGAAGCTTTGGCATCTTGTTACTGCCATTAAATGGTGGTTGGCAATGAGATTATTCTTACTCGAGCAACTCCACAATTTCAGTAGACAAATGCCTAATGCCACCATCGCTTTGTTTCATCTTTCACTGATATACAACACGAAAGCAGACAATTGGCTGGTTTTATATGAAGTGAAAAGATGGTAATCGCGTTGACATGAAGATCTTAATTGAATTGCTGATGCGTCTCTTTTGTTGATCACAGGATCGAGTGTATAATGGAACATTGGACAGCTGCGGCCCTGTGCACATCACCATTGGAGATGGTGGCAACAGAGAAGGCCTAGCAACAGAGTAAGCATCATCTCCCTGCCCACTACTTAAATAGATCAGGTTGGGAAGTAAGCCGTTAGGATCAGATTTTACTAATCAAATTCTATGTAATCGGGCTCAAATTCTGAGTAGATTTTCTCAAAACTGAATTTGCATCCGTTAATCATATGAAATTGGATCAAATCTTTGTTGGATCCAACCAGAAATAGGACCAGAATTTAGATTCAATCATGAAACTGCAAACTGTATCTGAATCTAGTTAAGTATTGGATCTAAATTTGTTCACCAGATCTAACTAAACGGATGCAAACTTCGATCCCCATTCACAAACTTTCCATCTTAGAGATCAAAGATGCTCAGAGACTCTCAGACTTGAGATCACCACACACTTGTTTAAGCATCATCACACATGTCCAAACTTTAGCATAAAATTTTTTAGCCGGATCAAACTTTTACTGGACTGGATTCAATTTAGACCGGACCTCTGATGTGCTCTCTCTCTCTCTCTCTCTCTAGGTTTATGGATCCGAAACCGGAATGGTCAGTCTTCAGGGAAGCAAGCTTTGGACACGGACTGCTGCAGGTGGAGAACGACACCCACGCCGGGTGGACATGGCACCGCAACGACTACGACGAATCAGTTGTAGCAGATCGGGTCTGGCTGACTAGATCTTGGGGTCTGAACCAGTGTACTGCCAACGTACATTGACCCTATCCAGGGACGACACTGTTTGATGCTTTACAGCGCAAAAGTTGCAGACCCCTCGCGGGGAAAGATTTGAACGAGACTCGATCTCTTTTTTATATTCATCAGCGCAAAAAGATGCAAACACGGAGTCAGACAATCTTTGAACGATCCACATTCCGCAGCCACGAGATCCTTTCGATCTTCTCCTGTGTCGAAATGATTCGGGGACCACGAAAATTATTTGTTTTTTCTTTTTTTCGTTTTTAATTTTATTTTCTAAAGAAAACCCCGGAAAGGGAAAAATCGGAGCTCTTGCAAATCTCGAGAGAAAATGTCGTGCGAAATTTTAGTCCGGCGATTGTTTTTTCCGGTCGAGAGAGGGGGCGATGATGGCGATGACGGTGGGCGCGTCGGCGATCGCAGCTTCAACCCATCATTGCGATTTACGAATCTCGGTCGCCATGATCATCATCATCATCACCATCATTGATTATCGCGGGGGTCATCATTATGAATGTCAGCATTGATCATCATGGACCATCATCACCGCCATAGCGAATCGCCTTCCACCAGGTTCAGAAGGGCCGGAAAAGAGGGCGAGAGAGATCATGAAGATGGGTCTTAATTGAAGCACGAGTCTGTGGGGAGAGAGAGTGGAGGGGAAGACTAAAAGGGGCGGAAGCAGAGGGCACGCTGATCAGAGGCGCAAATGCTTTGTCTGATCATCGCCGACTTCGCCTCCGCTTCCGCCTCCTCTCCTTCGTCGTCTTCTTCCTCCCCCCCCCCCCCTTCTGCTTCTTCCCCCTCATGATTATGGCCCTCCCATGAGCTCGCCGACGACTCATCATTATCTTGTGGGCTGGTGAGTTCATCATCATGTTCATCATCATCATCATGGATGCTCATGATGATGAAGATGGCCCTGTCCCTGTCCTTGTCCCCCTTCTCCTCCTCCCTATTTCTACCCCTCCGCAGTCTCCCTCTCCCCTCCCCAACCCAATCGCCAGTCAACAGAAGAGGAAGAAGGAGAAGAAGTCGCAAGAAAGAAGAGAAGAAGTTCCAGAGACAGTCCACAGGAAGGTCTCAATCTCTCTCTCTCTCTCTCTCTCTGCCTCTCTCTTATCGATCCTTCCATCTTTTGAGATGCACGCTTTATAGTGGATAGAGAGCTTCCTTCTTAGTTCTTTCCCCCCTCCTTCGGCCGTCCATCTTGAGATGGGTGGCTCAGAGCCGTTTAGAAAACGTTATTCTGCCGATATTTCCCTCAAAATAACGTTAAATTGAACTTACGGTCTTACTGAAAGATTTTTCGTTCTTCATATGCTTGGTATGATTTTTCTGGTTTCCCCTTTGTCGACGTTACTTGCATATCTTTACGAGCCGCGTATTGGGTACAGGCCAGAAATCGACGTGATTTTAACGTTCCTCTTTTTTAACGTTATATTATAACAACGTTACAGGTGGTCATCAATGGAGAGGCTGAACCTGAAGCTGTACCTGCAGAATCGTTACATGGTGGAGGAGAACGAGAGACTGAGGAAGAAGGCCATCCTCTTGCACCAGGAGAGGCAGGCTCTACTGACCGAGCTCAAGAAGCAGAGGGTCCACAAGCCGAGCCCAAACCCTAACCCTGGACCCAGCCCGAGCCTCGCCCTGGGACTCAGTCTGGACCCGAGCGCTGGTTCCAGCGACCGCTTCGCCAATGGCAACACAAACAAGGCTCACAAACCCTAGGTCCGGCCACAGTGGAAGATTTTGCGGTTACAAAACCCTTGGAGAAAGTTGGGGGGGTCATAAACCCTAGGTGGTGCAACTTATAAAAACATTTAGTTACAAAAACGTTAGTTTATTTTCTTTAAACTTACTGTTAGTATTGGGAATGTCATGGATCAATGTGGGAATAGTTAGATCGAATGAGAACAAAATATCACACTTGGAAAGTAAAGAAGAACTTGCGATGTTTTGCACTGAAACTTTTCAGTTTGCTTTCATTATGCCGTTATTTTCCTGTTCTTGTGTACTTGACTGCGAATTTATCCGCACGTACTGGGGGGTTTCGCGTTATTTTGCTGGGTGATATTGTCTCAAGGATTCGATCTCCTAATTGGATCCAGTTTTTACAATCAAACACGCCCTAACTGAGATATCAATGTTAAACGAACTCCATTAGGGGATGGTAGTTATGTTCCGAAATAGTATTATTCTCCACATTACAATGAATAATAACTCTATGGTTTATTATTATTATTTTTATTTCTTCTAAGGTTTACTTAATTTATTTGTTTCTGTTTTCTACATGGGACAAATTCTCTCATGAAAGATAAAATATCTTAGGAGGAAAACCAAAATAACGAGCTCCATCGCTATCTGGGCCTATGAAATTTGCGTTGCTCTTAATTCTAGATATGGTAGAGCGGATACCGAATGAAAATCTAGACTCAAAGTTAGTCCAATCTAACAGGCTTAAATGGTTGAATTTAGAATCAAAAATACCATTTTTTAAGAAATTGAAATTATTACACAAACAGGGTATTTTGTTTCTAGAATTAGGAAACTAAAACCTGAAATTTTGATTCCGTTTGAGGAGGAATTGAATTCCATTCTTGAATCAAAATTTCAAACAATCAAATGGATTAAAGGGAGATCGATCTCTTTTTCCACTAATTCTTGTCTATAATAGAATATCTGGTTGACACAAATCTGAGACTTTTTCTGCACAAAAAACAAATCATTCATCTCTGGCCAAATGATCAATTATCCCAACTCCGTTCCTCTGTCCAAGAGTTCTACCATTTCCAATACTCCATCTTACCAAGTATTTGATTTCCTCCCCCCCCGCCCAGCGAAACCTTTTCCTCGCCTTTTCCAATACCAAGCCTGTGTTTGATAGAATTGGATCTTAGACCCGGAATTTTTGTTACTTAGAACAGTTTCTTGTAACTTCTTCCTCGATTCATTCATAAGCCTTACGAACTGCGTTGGATTTAGAGTTTCAGCCATTGTCATGAAGTTTTTGTATGCCAATAAATCTGATTTGAATTTGATATCCGACTGAACTTATTCAGAAAAATCAGATATGAAAACAAGCCTCTTATCCGATTGAGAAATCGGACTGGATTTGAACTTAAGAAAGGACAATTCAATCAGCTTCAGATTCAGATATGTATGAATATCCAATCAAATTGGGGATTCAATTCAAAGCACGTTTGGTTTTAAATAAATATTCTATATCCTGTATTCTAATCGACTGGATTCAGATATGAACATAAAAATCAGATTTCGGATTTGGATTCAAATATGACTTTTCTTCATTTATATTCGAATCCAAACATCTAAATATCCAGAAAAACAAATCGAGTATATGCAATTCGAATTTGATCCATTGACATCCAATTTTCACTTAGTTTTCGTTTTCTAGAATTTGGGTTGAACGTTTTAAATTGGTAATTTGATTTGCAATTTATGGTAGACCTTTGCTTCCATCTCGGGAATTACCTAGAACTAAAATCAATAGCTTTGATAAACAAAATAGTTACAAAAGTCTCATTTAGTTATGTTTTTCGTGATTGAATTTTCTTGAACTTACCGAGCTATCAAATCGTTGCACCATAAGTATTGAAACTATAATTAGGCCCTCCTCATGAAAAAATTCTGGGTCCAACCCCTACTTGCTACTCTGTTCGCTATTCTGCGATTCATTCAATTCAAATCACCGCTATTACTGAGATCCGCCAAACTAAGAGCACGAGCTCGTGTGAGAGTGGGATAATTAGGTCGTTACAACTTACAATCTCCATTAATAAACTTTGAAAAACTGGTTTATTTAATTGTGCTTAGACTAATAATCTAGGTAATTCTCCAAAAAACTTGGACGCCACGAAATTGGAGCAGGCTGGTGGCGATTTGATCAATTATGAGAATATGGAGGCCTTGAAATCAACTCTAGTACAACTCAGGTGAGCTATTTGGCGATGAGAACAGTTTGCTACTGTTTTATTAATATGCCTTAAAGATTACCCTACTATAGCACAGTGTTATATAAATTTGCTTCAATCTTTTGAACAGATTTATAGAACAATAATAAATTGTTATTATTGTCAAACACCCCCTGAGATAGGAATTGCAAATAAGGGGGAGATCAATGAATTGAAATAATTCCTGGTCTAGATTGAAGCGTGGTTATTTAAGCAACTATAGTTGGTTCATTGTTTCGGTATTGCCTTTCATTTCACTCTTCGCATTAAAGGAAGTGCAGGTCCAATTTCTTTGACATGCACAAATTTGAAACTTTGCAGTTTACTTCATCTCGTCTGTTTCCACTTCCTTTTTTACTTCATCTGCATCTCTTTCAAGGCGAGGGGTCAACTTCTTCGACCTTTTGATCACTCGAAGAAACTGATATATATATATATATAAAGAGAGAGAGAGAGAGAGAGAGAGAAATGAAAGGCGTAAATGTCTTGGGATTATCTGATTGCGAACTTTGAGTGCCTGAATTTGATGAAAAAAAAAAAAAGTAGATCGGAGTCCATACCTTATCAAGAAACTACTGGACTTAACTTGCCTAGCTGAATTGAAATCTAACTTCACATGAATTGCATGTAGGGATGTCAATGGATCAGATTTGAATTAGATATAACCTTAACCATATTCACTTTTTTTTTATATTTATATATTCCGCTTTCAATTCAAATTCAAATAAAAAAAAAAACCGTATCCAAATCCAAAATCTGATTTCACTATCCAAAAACATTCGTTTCCGAATCATGACCTGAACTTTGATACGAATTTGGCCGATTTTCAAAACATAAGAACCTTAGATATAGAATATTTGGTTAAAAACAAATTTGAGCTGAATCTGTATCCAAATCCGACTGGATATTTATGTATATCTGGATCAAATGCTATTTCTTAAATTTGAATCTGATCTGATTTCCTAATCAGATTTTTAAAGTTTTTGTTCATTTCCGATTTTTTTGAAACAGTTGGGTTGGATATCAGATCCAAATCAAATGTATTGACATCCCTAATTGACTTGATCCCAGATCCAAACCATACCATAGGGCTTGTGTCCATATCTATGATTTCTGATCAATAAATGAGTGCGCGCAATTCCAACCCAGCATCTGAAACAAGTAGAACACGATTCATGTAACAACCCGACCCACTCTCAGACTTGGGTCTCTGGTTCGACGGATCACAACCTGCCTCTTAGCAGTTTCGGTTTCAATCCTAAAAAGACTAGGAACCAAGACAATCATCTCATTCATGACCTCTCTTTATAAGATCTCTCATAATTTTCGATACAAGACTAAACATTTGGGGCATTACAATCCATGGTTTACCTCATGCTTGAATCACATGATGCGGTGGGCGCCATAATAGAAGCTGATGCACCTAACAAAAAAACAAAATTAAAAAATGATATTGTTAACAAAGGAAGAACCAGGGGAGGATCTGGGGAGATCGTTGACATACAAGAAGGAATTAATTTGTATACCGTTTTGGGGGTCAAACACACAGATCTACCTTGAAATCCCACACAGTAGCTGCTGGAAATTAATCAAAATCAACTGGGGAAGGTCCATTATATGCATTAAATTGTTGAGCACTAACTACCACTACTTGAAGTCATATCATAAGTATTATAACGTCATAGATTTGGCCTATTAAATATGATGGGACTACAGTTCACACCCAACAATTGACAGAAATCAAATTGTTTTCGGATTTAATAAAAATGCTCCGACGTTTCGAAAATTGGCCAGATTTGGTTTGTAACTTTGACTCGGATTTAAATACAAATGTAAATGTAAAAATCGGATCAAATTGTAAAATCGGATTTCAGATTCAGATTCAGATATGACTTTTCTTTGTTAATCATCCAAAAATACAAATACATGTGTATATCCGGTTTAAATCCTTTTGACTGAGAGGTTTGGAATAAGCAAAGAGCAACACTTGTTTCTCTTTTCTTGGAAACGACCTTCCCCAGACATCGTCGTCTCCATCCAGTCCAGTTAGAACCGGACTTTCGTGAGATACACGCAGCGTAGACATTGCAGCAAAGGAATGTCATTTTCCTTTTCAAGTGAGCCTGATGTCTGCCGCCGTCTTTGCGTCAAACATGCCTTTGCTTCTCTAACCTCACAATGCAGTTGACATGATACGATCATCATATGGTATGAAATGATAATAAGAAATCCCAAACTTATACTTTTTGTATTTAAGTCAATGTGTCACACCATTAACTACATACATGGCTCCTTTCTTCCACTCACACGCATTCGTGGAGATAGAATTTTTTTATTTTATTTTATTTTATTTTATTTTATTTTAATTTTTAAATCATCATAATGTAATTCTGAATTTTTAAAATGAAATTTTTGTAGCTTGGTCACTGGCCACAGGTATTGCAACTGGCACAAGAAACAACTCAAAAATTTGAATGATTTTGCGTCCAAAATGTCATTTCAAGCCTACTTAGATGACACATAAGAATTGGATTTGACCAAAACTCAAATTTGATAAAGCCACCTCCCCTAGGTTTTTCAGGCAAAATTGAGTTTTGCCACCTCTTGGTATCGTCATCCAAACATTCAAACCAGGTTTCCAAAACTATGTTTTTGTCAGGCATTTATAAAATAAATTTGGTTTTTCATAAAATCAAGCTCCTTTTTAGTGTGCAATTGAAATTTGAAATCTGGTCAAATTCGGCTCAAAATTCAGATTCAGATTCGGATATGAATGTAAAAATCGGATTCGAATTGTGAAACCAGATTTCATATTCACATTTGTACATATGACTTTTGTTTGTTCGTATTTGAAAAACGGATATAGTTAGGAGCTTATGCGATTAGAATCTGATCCGTTGACATTTTTACCCGAAACAACTAGGACTTTATTGGCTTGCAGAATGAGATAAGGCCTATGTCACTCGATCCAACAGCTAGTCATATCTACCAGCCACTGGACCTCACTAAACCTCAGAGGAACCCAATCATTTATCTTCTTGCCGAAACTTATCTACCCTATCATGGAAAACGTATTTTTCGTTAGCAACTACTTCGGGTGAGCGGGACTCGACTCACTGCCCGGAAAAAGCCGAATCCCCTACCCAACCTTTGGTTCTTTGGGAGACTTGTTTACGTTAAATAAACTACCACTCAAACACCTCTTAAGTCTCCATATTCCTACAACTTTAATGGCTTGGGGCCCTCTCTCAGTTGCCGTCGCCAGTTTAGTTCTTTGTCTCGTTTTAAAAATTTATACGGCCATGAAAGGAACAGGAGAACGGCCCGTTTCCGAATCCTTAATCAAAGTCTGTCCTTTTTATTGTTTTCTTTTCATCGAGTTAAAGAAGCTTTTCGATAAGGCAGCTCCTCATGGGCCACACCGATCACGGATCAACTTTCAAGATGTAATCAAATTTAACTTTTCCTTTTTCTTTTTCCGCATACTTTCAAATGAATAAGCTAAAAAAAAAAATTACTTTAAAAATACTCAAATTTGGTGGGTACTTATATGTATGTAAGGATAAATATTTAAAATTCTCATTTAAAAATAAAGAACTTTTAAGAAATTGTTATAGGCAATTGCCCACACAAGTCACCATGTGGCTACGCCACTGCCTTCAATTTAGGTGTTAATACTCTGCCACACTTAGATTTTCATACATCTCAAACACATACCATAGATTTTTATCTCTCAAACCATAATGCAAATCCAAGATCCAGACACCTAAGATCCACATCCGTAGTGATACGGGTCCGTTCGATTGACATCCGACTATTTTGCTCCCATTTGTTATTGCTAATTCCATCCTTTCCTTTACTTAATTCCCTTCAAATCAGGTTTGGAGTTAAAATGGTGAATGGCAGCTGTTTTTTTATTTTAAAAATCATGCCCAAATAAAATGACATCAACTGCATTTTTCAAATGAAAGAAATCCCTTTTGCTGTTTGCAGTACTAAATAACGAAATTACTTAATTTTTCTTCAAGAGTAACTTACCAATCACAGTTAATGTGGTATTATGGATTTGTCAACTGCTTATGTAAGTCAGAGACAAATTTCAAAAAAGAAAAAAAAATTATTTTGTTTTTATACGCAACCGTTGTTATTCTCACGTCGCAGGTGAAATGACATAAGAAATTATTGAACACTTTTCTGAAAATATATAGCTTGGTCGAAAAGGCATTTGCTTAGAAAGAGAGGATAATATCAACAACTTTTCATTTAAGCGACTTTTGTTTTTCAAGGTCGTTCACTTCTTCCAATAAAGGGAAGCCAGTTTTTTCTCATCATGCAATCAAACTTTTTGGGGTTCATTGACAAGTTTCTTCTGTATGCTTCCAAAGTTGATAGTTAATGGCTTTAATGGTAAGGCATCAGATGCAGTTTCTCGGGTTTATAAACAAGCTTCGTCTGTAAACTTTTTTACAATTTTTTTAAAAAGTTTTTTCGGCTTTCTGTATGCTTAGTACTTCAAGTATTTTTTTTAAAAAAGGTTAAAAATTTAGCTTGAAAACGCAGGAACTAAGAATTATGGATGTAAATAAGTCATTAAAATTTGATTACTGACCTGAAATTAAATTCAGTAAGTGAAATCGGGTAAATCCAGAAGGACCCAAACTATGATCAATCTCGAATTCGATGTAAATTCAAGTTCTAACTTTGATAATGATGAAAGTTAAATCATGTATTTTAAGAGGACAAGGGGTTGGGTAGGGGCTTTGGAGTGAGATTCCTCCATTCATCAGGAGATCTTACTTCCGTTTTGGTTTCAAGATTTCGAACCCTAATATGAATCTAGATATGATCAGAATATGATCTAATTAAACCAAATATAGTATAAATGAACAACATCTAAATCCAAAACGCTTCACATCGCTACTGAGAAAATGTTGAACATCAAACCATAGTTGGCAAACTCACCTCATTGGCTCGAGAATTGCCCGAATTAGCTCGGATCCCTAAAAAAACATGGCCAATAATTAAGGTTAGCCCGGCTTGCCCCTGGCTTGGCTTGACTCGGCCCAACTCACCCTGATTTGGCCCGACTTGACCTTACTCGCCCAATTCAACCCAGTGAGTGATTTTCATTATAGTTATTTTAAAACTCGACTTAGTCAACTCACTAACCCGATGACCCAGTCATCTGCCAATTATGTCTCAAACAATGAGATGATGTTCGAATCTGGGGTGGGTCTCACTGGATCTAATCTATTAGGTAGTGTGTCTGGAAACTTGCGGCGGCTGCACAAAGAGAAACTGGATTCTCTCTCTCTTTTGGTGGCCTGGAACTTATCAATTGGAATCTGGACCAGTCTAAAGTAGGACAATGTTGTGGTTTGTGATGCAGATCCAGATCCAAACATACACTGTAAACGGACGAAGGTGGGGTGCCACTGCCACAGCTAGCCAGGTGGGGAGTCACATCTGGGTCAGATCCAGAACAGCCAAAAGAGGGCAACCGATCCACCGACCAAAACATTTGTAGATCGGGTCTGGGTTCTAGTGTAGTCCGGTGCAGGTCCAGGCCCGCGCATGAAAAGGCCAGGTGATATCCTCGGGTCATCTTAGTGGGATCCATATATCTCCAGTTGTCACCTGTCAGAAAGGCATCCAATGTAAACTTACCGTCCTATCTCCAAAGGTTTTGAGAACCAATGTAAATAAACTTAACATGGTAATCAATTTCTCCAAAAATTTTGAGGTTGAGAAGCTGAGATAGATAATGATTTGAGCAATTCATTTTTTATATTTTATATGAGTAATTCACATATCATTGGGGTTTGAAGTTCAATTTTTTTTTATATCTTATTTTGATCTTGATTGGCATTGCTAAAGACAATTTTCACCAAGTAAATATTAAAAAAAAATCCTCTTTGTTGCATGAAAAAAGTATTTTAACCATTACCTTAACATATTTTCTTTGGTAAA
The DNA here is from genome assembly GCF_008831285.2 of Nymphaea colorata. Lineage (NCBI taxonomy): Eukaryota > Viridiplantae > Streptophyta > Magnoliopsida > Nymphaeales > Nymphaeaceae > Nymphaea > Nymphaea colorata. The sequence continues at coordinate 2,198,298 of NC_045148.1, read as the reverse complement.
TCAACTAAGTTTTACAGTTTTTAAGTGGAGTATATTATCGAAGCCCGCCCCACTGCCGTCTCCCATCACTTTAAAGTGATTCAAAGCCAATTCGTTGAAGCTCAAATTGATGATTCGTCTGCCTACCAGCCACAGCTGGTGCGTCAAAACCCCCGTTCTAGATCAACTTGATTTTGAATATTCTGCGATGAACAGAAAGAAACTGAAAAATAAAACCGACTGTCATGTTTTAAGATCTAAGATATAGAACGTGATTCGTTTCGGTTACTCCTATCCACTTTCTTTCTAATGCTACAAAAAAATATATACAAGAGTTTTCGACAAACTCGACGGCCATTGAGGAAGAAGATGCGACTCCTTAGGTAACTTAGTTTTAAACGGAATGGGGCACGCCGGGCTGGACCTGATGAAGGATGAGGCCCACGCCTCCGTCGTCCCACGCAAAACGAGAAAAAGGGAGAGGTGGGGTGGGACCTTTTGATCGATCTGAGGCCGGAAGCGCTTGGGGGAGGCAGAGAAACACGTTGGAAGATGCCGCATTTAATAAACATTTAAATTCACCACTGGTGTGATTATTTTAGAGATGTTCTGATCGTTAATGGCAGCAGAAATCATACCGTCGGATCTTCAACTCCAACTTGGTGTCTTATTCTCAGTGGCTATATGATTGGGGTTTCAGAGGAAAAGAAGCCTGTTAAGAGAGGAGCGAGAGAGAGAGAGAGATCTTTATCGTTCTAGATCTCGTCTTGTAAACGGAGGGGATAATCTGTTGAAGACAGGCAGGTTGATTGGGTGTTGGCTCCTTTTGGTCGTGGGGAAGGGGAGAGAAGGAGGGGTGAGGTGGGGAGCTGGTTTTTCTTTCTTTTCCTATTCTCTCTCTCGTTGCTTTTCTTTTTCCTTTTCTGGGTTGTTGTGTGTTGTGCGAATTTGATTTGTTAAATGTGGTAACGGCAGTGATTTTGAGCTGGATGTTGTGTTTCTAGTTTGCCTCTGAGACCTATGTCTCTCTCGCTCGCCCATTGGGGATTCCCCTTTTTGTAGGTTTCTGCTGTGTTGGAGTTCCTTTTTTCATTTTCGCTTCCCTGTCTCTCTTTCTGCGGTTGTCCCTCTCTAGCCTTGAGCTGTTTCTGAGTTTTTTTTTTTTCTTTCCTATTCTCTCTCTTTCTCTCTCTCTCTCTGGTTTATGGTCCCGTTTCTTTGAAGGGAATACCACCAGAACCCCGTTTTCTTTGTCTATAGATTTGATGCAAGAGCTCCTGCGGGAATGGCGAGGCTTTCGCTTAGAGTTCGGTGGACCCTTTTCCATCCTTTTGGTTTTCTTCCATTCCTTTAACACCCATACGTTCTTCCCCTTCAGCCTGTTACAGATGAAACGACCAATCCGGCCCCTCCTCAGCGTCTTTCTGCTAATTGTTGTTTGCACTGTGCTGGCCTCGCGTGTTGTGATTCGCCGGAGTTCCATTTCTGCTACTCTGGAAGCCAGACCTGCATCTGGCATAGATGTTTTGCCTCTTCCTGCTTTGAATGAGACTTTCCTGACCTATGCTGCTATTGAGATCGGCGAGTCAGATACTCGGCGTCAGATCAACGATATGCTCGAGTGGACTCATCGTCAGGGCCGCCCTCGATCCATCTCTTCGTGGCGGCAGGATAACCATGAAGGAACGTATGTGCGGCCCAGTCGAATTCCGGTACAGCTCATGAACCCCAGGTACAGCGCTCTATGGCCGGAATTTCGTCAATCTCTGCGCAATTGGGTGATGAAAAAGCGGTTTCAGCCTGAGATCATGAGTGAGTTGGTGTCACTTGTTAAGGGCCCTCTTGATCGGCATTATGGTTCAGTTCCAACAAACCGACCGTATGCATCATGTGCGGTTGTGGGGAACAGCGGGATTCTGCTGAAGAAAGAATACGGGGAGTTGATAGATAGCCATGAAATGGTGGTCAGATTGAACAATGCGAGGACTGAAGGATTCCAGCGAAATGTTGGCTCGAAAACCACGATTTCGTTCGTTAACAGTAACATCTTGCATCTCTGTTCAAGGAGACCCAGTTGCTTCTGCCACCCATATGGAGAAAACGTCCCCATGGTTATGTACATTTGCCAGGCAGTGCATTTCATGGATTTCCAGTACTGCAACCGAACTCATAAGGCTCCATTGGTCATCACAGATGCCCGTTTCGACACGCTGTGTTCCAGGATTGTGAAGTACTACTCGTTGAAAAGATTTGTGGAGACGACGGGGAAGTCCCTTGAAGAATGGAGTGTTGCCCATGATGGAAACTTGTTCCATTACTCATCGGGTATGCAAGCAATCATGCTTGCATTGGGTGTGTGTGAGAAGGTCGACGTTTTCGGGTTTGGTAAATCAGTTGATGCGAAGCATCACTACCACACGAACCAGAAAGCTGAGCTCCATTTGCACGATTACGAGGCAGAGTATGCGTTCTATAGGGATTTGATTGAACAACCAGAAGCTGTGCCATTTCTTAGGGACTCCAAGTTTAAAATCCCTCCTGTAACCATATACAATTGATATCAATATTAGGTTTTTTAGCTTGTCTAGCTTGAAGTACCACACTGAAGTTTGCTCCACGAGGAACCTTGTTTCCATTGTCTTTCTCAGATTTTGAATTCAATATGTTGGTACTGTTTCTCTCCATTTTGTGTGGTGTTAAGAATCTTAGTACTTTTATCACTTGACCATTCCCTGAGAACAAAATTTTGTCGTAAATTTGGCAATGGTAAGGAATTCCCTGACCAGGAGAAGGAATGAATAGTATTTTTGTCAACCTGGCTTCCATGGACTACCTTGCTTGATTGATCTGCTGCCTGGTTTCTCATCCAATCTTTAACTCGATGTGGTTGGATTGGGAGACTGGGAAAACACGAACAGCGTGTGTCGTACTGGCTACTTCTGCTATATGGTTTATTGGTAGACTGCGGCTTTTGATGTTGAATTTTATGGTAAAATGGTTGCAACTGTATCATAGCACCAAGATATGGTGGCTTGCTATTCGCATCGGGATTTGACAACTATGATCTTTTAAGGAGGCATGAATTTGAGAATTTCAAAATTTGTAGATAAAAAAGTGGCCAAGTGAATCAGTGGCTTTTGATTATTTAAACAGAAGAATTTGACGGATAGGTGAAGGGAAGCGGTAGCAACATGATATCTGCAAATGGTGGTTGATGTGAGCAATTACGCTTGTCGGCTTTTTTCTCTACCTAACTGTGGGCTCTGAATTTCTACCTAATCTTCGGTTCCTGAGTGTGATCCTTTTTTGGTCAATTGAGTTCTGTACCTACTTCGAATGGAAGTTGGCAAAGCACCTGCAGGTCTGCAATTTGAATTCATGATGAGAGTCGTTACTTAAACTGTGAAAGAATGAGAATCGTTATTTTTCGAGGTACTATTTCAGTTTACTTTTTTACTCTTAACAAACTTTTATGCTCGAGTTCTTTGACCATTGTTGCATGTCAACGAGCAGTTTTTTTTGTTTGTTTTGCTTGAGAGACTTTGTAAATTGTGGTATAACTGAAGGACTAAAAGCTTAACGGCATCAGTTGTTTTGAGCATCTGCTGTATCATCAGAATTATTGTACCTTTTTAAGTTCATATTCTTGGTGCTCTTGTTTAATCTGCATGTGATGGTTGCAAGTGCTTTAATGCTCCATATTATTTTGCATATCAGAATCTCTAGAGTTCTTCGTATTTTGTGTTTTGTTGCTTGTCTTGTTATATGGCCATCAGCATGCTGAGTTCCCGTTCGATACACCACTATTATCATGCAATCTCGCAGTTCTGTACTTCTTTCAAAGCACAGTGATTCAAGTGTTACTAAGTATTTATATGCTGATAGCTAGGTACTGATCTTCACTTTTGACTGTCAATCGTCTTAAACAAATTCAATGAAGTGACCTAGATTTTGTCTACCCTTATACGTTGTTATTTTCCAATTATGTTTTGTCGCAATAGAATGGGAAGGTGACTTGAAGAATAAATTAGAGTACAAAGTCTGCTTGATGCCTACCTCTAGTTGGAAAAGTCGACTATTTATTAATGATTTCGGATTTTATCCAACTGTAAAAGTAACACCTCAATAACTTTTCCATGTTACCTTCCATGTTTTTGTATTTTTTGATCTTAGGTTTCTTGTGAATGTACAGATCAGCTGTAGGAAATCAAAACAGCAGTTACTGTTATAACCTGATCTCCTTATGCTTATGCAGGTTTCTTTTGTTCCTTTCATCCTTCACTTTATGGGTCTTACATCTTAAGAGCGAAGAATGAAATTATATTTCTGTGCTTTGCTTGCAGCATCTGCACTAAGAATACATCTTTTGATCATTCAATCATACGGTTCAAGACTCTGGCTTTCCATTGTCACTCTAGAGCATGTTGACTTCTGATCTACTTCAGTAGGCTCTTGCAGGTTAGGAGAGCGAGGAAAAGCGACTCTCGACTCTACTTTTATGGAGTATTGTGTAAACCTGTAAGGTTTAAACAAAGTTTTATTTCTTCAACATCTCTTAAAATCTGTACTTTCGGATCCCTCTCCCTCGTATCACATTATGCTTTGCGACACAATTTCAAAAGAAATTTTATTGGGGCAGAATTTCGAAGAAGCTGCAAACAGAAGAAAAAGAGAGTACTAATTTCTGACCCTAGAAAACATTGTGGTGCCACTGTTGATCGAAGAAATTTCTTCTTCTAAGTGGCCATTAATGCTCTCGGTCATGCTTTGATTTAAGATTATCTTAAATCAAATGAACCGCCAGACCTGGAAAAAAAGAAACTGTGGTTATTGGTCACAAGTTCTGGGTGGTAACTAAGAATCACAGGACTTTTCTGTTGCAACTTTCAAGTTAAAACCATGATCATGTGTTTCACTTCCACATGTTTCACTCAACCTGAGAAGGTGCCGCAGTTGTGATCTGTAACCGCAGAAAATGCCTGGTTCACAAGGCTTTGCTGGTGTGAAAAGACTCCCCGATGCAAACTGGAAACTGTGCAGTTGTGTCATGTGTGCGCTTTTAAAGAAGAAGGAATCGTGGAGGAAGAAGAAGAGTATGTGAACAACATAATCAAATTCCTCAGGCTGCTGCACGTTGTGTGCACGTTAACGGATAAGAAATTGGGAAGAAAGATACGAAGGCATAATCAGTTCTGCAAAGTGGTGTTCCAAATTTAACTTTTCTTCCCCACAAAGTAATCGAAGGTTCCAAGCTACCGATGTTTTTTCCTGGGAAACTTCCATCTATGGGGAAATTGATCTCTTTGTGTTACACTCATCAGCAAGGGCTTTAGGCAAAACTCTACAAATTTGGAAATTGTGAATATCTACGGCTGCACATATTGTCCATTTAAGCAGTGCAGTAGTAGAAATTGCTCCTTACTGGAGCCCATGGGCCAGTTATGCTTTCACTGACAGGTTTATCAATTTTATATTTTTATTTTATAAAATTAGTTTGTGATATTTTAAATTATTTTTAAATTCAAAACATGGGAAAATAGGACGATACAGTTTTTCCATTGGTTCCTTTACTTTTAATATCTCTTATATAAGTTTTATATATATATATATATGTGTGTGTGTGTGTGTGTGTGGAGAGAGAGAAAGAGAGAGAGAAATCAGGGTACCCATCAAGTAGTTAGGTCTGCAACCGGCTGAGCTCGACGATACAACAACAAACTCAAGCCCAACTTGCTTAACTCGTTCAACTCATTTTTGTTATCTTAATCTATCTCGTCTATTTTAACTTGTTAACTGGTCTAACTTGTTAACCAGTTCCTTTTAACTAATTCACTTATGAGTGACCATCAAACAAAAAAATAATAATAATAATCCACAAAAAGAATGCGCATATTTTGTATCCAAATATCCCCCTAAAGAAAAACTAAGCAACAGAAAATCTTTCATTTGTGATGCATTTGTGTAGTCAAGCCGAGCTAAGTTTAAACGAGTCGAATTCTTATAACTCAAACATACTTGTTTAACATTTTGAACATAAATTTAAAGTCGAGTTGTAGTTGAGTTTTTATGAGCGAGTTTGAGTCGAGCAAGTTGCTCTCAACTCATTGTGCAGCCCCAACTGGCCGGCGAGAGAGGAGAAGCAAGAGAAGGAAAGTGGTTTTACACTTTGAAAAATCTGCCCAGGTTGATTAATAGTGACGCAAAGGTGATTCCGTGCTTAAAGAGAGAGGCTTTACTTGCCTTCGCATGAAATGAGTGGAGCCAGGGGCGGAGGGAGCAGGGCCCACCTAAGCCATGGCCCCACCCCGGCTAATGAAAAAAAAATACATTGAAAAAAAAAATTTAATTGCGCCATGTATTTTTTGAATTTGAATTAAGTTGGTCCTACCCGGATTCAGAGGTTGGACTGTCAGCCCGTCCTTGAAGAAAATTCTAGCTCCGCCCCTGAGTGGAACCAAGTTGAGTCCACCATCGTCAAACTTAGCCTAAATGGACCCGAGTTCGTACTTTAGAGCCGAGATATAAAACTCCTATTTCACATGAAACCAGTTACTGAATGGGTCTACCAATTACCATTTCTTTTATTAGGGATATTGCCTAAATCACAAGCATTTAACTCTCTTAGTCTCCGCAAATTTGTCCCCTCATTTTCTTGGGCTCTTCCAATTAGGATCACAGAAAATACACGAATTACTTGACCATGTAACCTTTTTTTTGTCCTGAAATCTATTATACTCATCAGCCATTCCTTGTTTGAAGGGGTATAACACCAGTTATGATGCATAACTGGTGTGGGGCCACTGCCCACACCAGTCCCTGAAATCTTATATTGTGATTAAACTGGACCTAGGTTCAGCTAGGTCTAACCGCATGTGGTGCCCACACTAAACCTGAGTCAATACCTTTCAGTCACTCATTCTCTTAAGTGAGAGATCGGTTATTGCTCCTCAGTCAAAATTTTTTGGCTCTGCCACTGTATAGCACAGATGGTCGGGCTGTCACACATGTTTGCGGCATATTGTATGCATGCCCTTGGACCTTTAGCGTGGATTGCAGTACTTGAGTTAAAAATATGTATGGGCATTGGGCTGGAACGGGGCAGCCTGACAAAGTAAGGCTTAGGCAGGCTCGAAGCCCATGCTGGCAGCCTGGGCCTTACCTAATAGCTTACAAGTGGGCCAAAGCCAAACCATGTACATGTTGGCACAGACTATGGTTGAAATATATATATATATATATATATATATGAGTGAATGATCGATGACTTTGATTATCTAGAGTCACTCAACCACTTACCAGCGCCATCCATGGTAGATGGATGGTGAAGATAAAACTAAAGAAAAAAAGTGTAAACTAATATTAGATAAAGAAAATGCTCTTCACCTTTTTCTTTTTGTTTTTCTTTTAATCGGGTCTAACAGACAGAACTGGTTCCTTAGATGGTTATGGGAAGGAACCAATAGGTGAAAGGAGAGAGACAGAGAGATAACAAAATAAAAAAAAAGAGCGACATAAGGCTTAAGGTTCATTTCATGCAGAGATAAGACTTAAAGGTGTATTTGGGCTCGAATCGAATCCAGATACATGGCCCAAGCAGATCCAACCCAGTTAAATTTTTTTACCATGCCTTTAGTTACTAAAGAGGTTGTTTATTAGCCGTATCACTTGAAAGCGATAACATAGATGAACTGGATAGAGGGTGGATCCTGATTTTACTTTAAATGGATTTTAGATCCAATATATTTCCAAGGGGGTTACCCCACACTGGATGGTGAAGGGCTGGTAGGCGGTCAGTTTCTATTTTCAACTTCAATGACATCAACTCTTTGTACTGCAAGTTGGACGCACAGTAAAAGAACCATCCCGAGGACCAAAATACATTTTTTGGTAAATGGTGTCAGGTTATTCACTCCCTTTTGAAAAACAAGTTTTGCCAAAATAAGTTCTACCACAATTTGGTATCTTTTTTCCCACTTGTTACACAATAAAACATCAAGAGAGCCTAATGTTAATGTAAAACTCTGTGGCTACTACCTTAGCCATCAAGGCTTATTATACATGTTTTGCCTACCCAAAACTTATGACTAGAACATTATTTCATAAAAACTTTCTTCAGGAGCTCGTAGTGTTTGGGTGATAAGATCAAAACAACATTTTAGGGTCCGGGCCAGTATCGGGTACCTAGCCCAATGTCCAGCGAGGCCCATAGAGGCTTAGCTTATGTAAAACCTCAGGGTTGTTAGCAATGTGCCAAACATGAGCTGACAAGAATAGCACCAAGTAAAAGCACCGCAAGTATTGAGAATTTGTCCATGCTCCATTGTACAGACCATTCGCTGCAATGTTATGTAAAACGAATCGGCCAGAGTCCCAATTTGGTGAATCTCCAATAGAAAAAGAGAAAGGAAAATTTTCAAAAATATTATATATATATATATATATATATATAGTGAGTGAACAATGACTAGTTATTTAGCTAACCAAGGCTGTCTATTTAAAGCAGATTGGTGGTTGAGAGAAGAACAAATAGAAAAAGGCATAAACTAATATTAAATAACGAAAATATTCATTCTCCTAGTCTTTCATCATGTTGGATCAAACAGTGCAAATTAAATAGCAACGTGACTCTAAAAAACTAGAGTTACCATTCAAATTCTTTTTCTTTCTCTCTTTATATATATATATATAATATATATATATATATCACTTGACCAAATCAATTTGTCACTAATTTTATTTAAATTTGAATTGCAATTATATATATATATATCACTTGACCGAATCAATTTGTCACTAATTTGAATTGCAATTAGTCCTGTTCATAATGAGTCCTCACTATTTTTTGGTATGGTAAGTACTCATGTTGGGGTATGGTGAGCACTAATACCATTTTTTGAAAGGTCAAAATTAATTTGTCTGTCAGAGAGTCCTGACCTTTCAAGAACCTTTACATGAGTTAATGTCATTCAAAGTTGCGAGTGCTTACTTGATTCAGGCTAAATTTTGTTGGGAGACTGTCCTCAACAGTGGCGGAGCCACCGAGGGCCATGTGCCACCTCACATTTTGAAAAATTAACATTTTCCCAGTAATTTTTTTTTAATGTTAGTTTGGCTCTTATTTGAAAAACTATATTTGGTGTCTCTCATGATGGTTCGGCCTCCTTGAGGAAAAAATCCTGACTCTGAAAGCTGTGGTACTAAATCATCTAACTCGGTATACTTCCTTGACGAAACTTGCATTTTGTTTCAGTTTGAACAAGGAGGTAATATGTGCCCGTGAGGCTCGAAAGCATGTGTCCCATCTCCACAGCAGCCACTTGTTGGGCGTTTGCTGCGTTTTGGAACACAGTGTTCTACGAATCTACTGTGGAACAGATCCATGGAATGCTATGTTCCAAGTCCTGTCCTTCAAGTTATTCTCAAGTTACCAAAACTTGCTCAAGACTTTCTCCAACTCTCCAAGCTAACTTAGTTCCCAAGTAAGGAATCCAACTCTCCCATGTCTTCTTCAGAATCATGAGATATTCCTTTTTTCCTCATCATGACAATTCCTTGCTTCTCTTGACCTTTTTTTAAAACAAGTTCCCAGATCCAGATCCAAAATTGGATCCAGATCCAAAAATAAGAAATACACAACCATGTTCTGATATATGTCAAAATTGAATAGAACCAGATTCGATGAGAAAAACCTGATACGTATCGGCGTCCAATTAGTTAATAGTTCAATTTGAATCTTGTTAAATACTACTTCTGGATTTCGGATATGAACTGAATATTAGATCATATCTGGAACCTGTCCACCTATTACTTGTTTCAAATGGCGAGCACTAAAATTTGATTCCTAGGGCGATTTCAACCATATCTGATCTGTTTTTAGTTACCAGCTGTAACGGGTCAACCCTACATTAGAATCCGGTGGTTTCGACCTGGAACCGACTAATATAAGTTGGTAGCTGATCCAGATTTGGAGGTGTAGGTGATATAAATCCCCACAACATACTTTATGTTTACATGAGAACTTATTTGGAGGTCAGGTCGAACCTGGTTTCATACTCCAATACGATCCAAATATCTAAAAATGACTTGATTGAGCTCCATTAAAGGCTTAGTTCATTGGATGGACTATTATGAACATCGTTGATTTGATAAGAAAGTTTATTGTTCTTCTATAGCTGCCATTAATTGTGTGTATATATACAAATGGAAAAGGAGAAAAAGGTAGTTTCAAAACGGATTGAATTTTCAAGTCCCTTTTCTTTTCTAAGATTTACTAATTTTGGGGTGAAGAGAATGTTTGGAAAAGAGAGAGAAAATTGGATATATATATATATATATATATATATATATATATATATATATATATATATATATATATAGTGACTCTAGTTCTCCAGAATTATCTTGTCATCTAATTAGGTTTGTCCATCTGATGCATATTAATGGTTGAAAAAAATATAAAAAAAATGTGAAAATTAATACTAAATGATGAAAAAGTCTATCACTTTTTTCTCTTTATTTTTCCATTAACCTTTTTCTCTTTATTTTTCTATTAACCGTCCATCTTGTTTGATCGTGGTCCTAGTTAGTGACTCTAGAATATATATGACTGACCAAAATAAACAAGCTTGCAATTATGAGAACTAATGAGTTCTTATAAAGCAGTTAAGCTTTATGAGAGTTCCTTTGAGCTTTAATGGGAATGCCTTCACTGCTTTCTGTTTCCGAATGGCAAATAAATTTGCAGTGTCATTTGCTTTTTTAAAATGTATTATAAAGGATGAGACCGCGCCAAAAAAGGCATAACTTATACAGGCATGCTACCAGCGCATGTGCAGCAAATCCCCAGTTTGACCCATGGGGCCTTATATTCCTGTACCAAAAAAGGGGATGTATTCTACATGCAAGTTGAAGCATGCGGCTATCACACCGCTTCGTACCGGCACATCTTTGGACTTTGTAGGAAGAGCTTCAGCTTTGGGTGTTGGAAATGCACTTTTCAGTCACTGTATCTTAACCATAAACCCTAACTGAGTCACAGCCTCAAATAATCACTTTTACGTAATTTTTCTAAAAATTGCTATTGAAATACATTGTTTGCGACAGTCAGTCCTAGACTGACTATTTTGAGTTTTTTAGGGGCGTCATTGATCATTGCAATAAAGAATTTTTTTCCAAGAAACATGTCATGAGACATTTTCTCTTGGACTTGCAGCCACGAGGTGGAGTGTCTTCGAGGCTCGCTTTTCAAGTAGAAGGGTAAGGTGACATGAATGTGAATTTGATATAAATAAGTGTTTGGTTCATTAACTGTATGCTATTCGAAAGACTCGTTCAAATAAACCCTGACATCAACCTCGTGAACTGACGTATAGGGTCAAACGCACATGTAATTAGAACATAACTAAGTCCATTTGATATATAAAATAGTGTTTCATAAAAGTTCCTTTGACAAGAAAAAACATTGCACGATCTAACTATATATTTTCAAAGATATTTAGAATCATGATGTTTTTGTTTTTAGAAATATAATGCAATTACATATACTATGTAAATGTATAAATATTAGGTGAACAAGAGAATAATTTCATCCTAATTACCCAACAAAAGTAAAAGCTTGCACTGCATTTGATCTTGTGCCTTGTTGAAATAGAGTACAATTTGTATCATATTTTATCAAACGAGAATCCAGTATCTTGGAAACAAATATTGTATGGATGTGTTTGAATGATGCAATGTTTGTTATCAAATGTTCTTTCAAGGGAACTTTAGAGTTTTTATAAAAAACAACGTAGATTGTTAACCTCTTGCTCACCTAAAATATATAAAAAAATTGATCACCTAAAAAAATGATACCTAAAAAAATGATTTTGATGAAGGTGATAGAAAGGCGGATCTTATGCAGATTGGATTTGGACCATTACCCGATCTATTGGACATGTGTGCGGGCGTAGGGCGTGGAAAACATGCAAACCCTACACATACACATAATAATGAAGAGAAAAGGTATTTTCTACAGCCATCCTTTCCTCTCGTATATAAGAGAGGAGGACTCTGTGGTCGATGGGTCTTCTACTCGCTCCGCAACACGATGATTCTTTTCTCTTTTCCCTCCTGATTTTCTCTCGCTCCCCCATCTCTCTCTCTCTCTCTCTCTGCCTGTGGCTTCTCTCCCTCCCTCCCTCCCCATCCGGTCATGGAGGGCCATTCGGAAGACCCTGGTGCCCCTGACTCCTGGGAATCGGCCGATTTGGAGGAGGGCGTCAAGCGCCTGTTGGTCTCCACTCCCTCCTCGAGGAGGTCCCCTCCTGAATTCTCAGATGACGAGCCCCAAGTCGGCCCACCGCAGGCGGCTGGGGTTGCCGATGCTTCCACTTCCTCCTCCTCCTCCTCTGCTGCAGCCGCGTCTGATCGAAACAGCGCCTTTCTTGAGGCAGTTGCCCAGGTCGACCCGTTCCTCCGCGAAGCTCTTCAGAACCCTCGCGAACGCCTGTCGAGTGAGCTCTCTCTCTCTCTTTCTCTGTGTGCGTGTGTATGTGTGTGTGTTTTCTATCGGCTGGTGGTTATTGAGGTTTATTGATGGCTAGGATTAGGGTTTGAGTCTGACCTTTCTATTTCCGCTAGCTTTTTATTATGGTTTTTTTTTTATTTATTTACCTGAATGATGATTATTGTTGGGGAATTTAATGTACGTTTCGAGGGATTATTTCTGAGGCTTTTTAGGGCATTCCAGCTGATAAACTGATAGGGTCTGTGTATATTTAGCCACTGTTGGAGCTAAAGAGTAAGGGTTACAATTGAACCTAGGTTTGGGCCGCTATGAATTTTCTTTTTCATAGAATTTAGGCAAAATATGGTGTACGCTGTTGGGATTGAGTGTCAACTTCGGCCAGGTGCTATCGGCTATCCTTTTCTCAGATTGGAAACTCATGCCGCTCCAATAAATTAGGTATTCTTCAGCTGGGATATGAGTTGATTTTCTTTCCGCCTTTTCTCTAACTTGTTTTGTAATTGAGTAGATTGGTCATTGGTGTGAATACTTGCTGCCACATGAGATGGTCTTGTTAATTGCAGACCTCGGGGATTGGGATTTGTGTAGGGAATAACTTTGGTTTTCTTTGTAGCAGTTTATTACTGCAATTTTCATGTTCACTTGGATTTGTCTCAAATGGTAGAGTGATTTTTTAGTAGACATGCTTTACAAGAATGGTTGGACTACTTGGCTTTTGTATCTAGGTGAACATGGTGGAGTGTTATATTTTCATTGTAAACTATCATAATGTTCCTGTGCACCTATATGATGATTGGGAATTGATACTGGAAAGTGGCATTTTACATATGAAAGCTGTTGATGCAGCCCAACGTTTGTTTCTTTTTCTTATCGGCTGAGAATATGTTAGCAGTTAGCGCAAGATTTTTGGTTCTTCAATTGTTTTGGTTGTTTTTTGTTTGAGTTGTTTAGATTTCAAGCGAATCATTGTAATAATCAGCTTCGTTCTTGAAATATTTCTAGGTTATACTCAAAATGGTCTTGCCAAACTGCCAACTAGGCCACTTGGGTTTAGCATTTTTTACTACCACATGTGTATTATCCATTGCAGATCTCCTGCTATTGGAATCACATGTTGAAAATGTGTTATTTCACATGAAATAAATTTTTGTTAACAATCATAACTCAGTTAGAATCCCAGCTTCCAAATTGATCGTCTCTTAAGTAGACCTCAAATTTCCAATTGTAAGGATGAAACCTAGTTGTCCTATAGGAAGTAAGCTCTATATATGTAATGTTCATCTACATGGACAAGCAAAAGTTAATTTGAAAGAACCACATGTCACTGAAGTGATTCTGGTCTCAAAATATGGAAAACTCATGTATTGAACAAAGGCAGCTTCAAGGCTACTCCTGTATGTTATCCTACATATTTAACTCAATAAACATCCATATATCTCAATAAAGATACATACAACACACACACACACACACACACACACACACACATATATATATACATATATATGGAGAGAGAGGGAGAGAGAGAGAGATCGAGCTAATGCTTGAATTATCAGTCAACCCTTAGATCTTCTTTGCTTTTAAAGAGGCTTCCAGGTGAGCAACACAACTACAATCCTTCCAAAGGTTCAGAATTGATGCCCATTCCTGCCAACAATCTTTGAAGCCAACTCATGCATCCTGCATCTCACCTGCAGGGAGCATCACCCTCCAAGCCAACAATCCATCCTCTAAAGTATTGGAAATTGATATCTATTCCATAGTCACAAAAAATGTTCTCGCGCTTTAAACATCGAGGTTTTTCTCTGGTATAATACAATGACCTTGAAAGAAATGGGAAAAAAATTGGGAAAAATATGGTAAATTTTGAAAAGATTTTAAAAAATCTAAATAAATTGTGGAAAAGTAAAATAAGTGACAAACTAATAACACAAACATAAAAAATAAGTAAATAGGCCGCAAATAAAAATTAGAAAATGAAAACAAGGAGTTTGGCATTAAAAACATGAAAAAAAGCCTAAAATGAAAAATCCGGAAAAATTTTTGAAAAACTTAAAAAATCTTTCTTTCGCTTAAATTGTATTTTTTAAAAATTTTTAACGGCTGACTTATTTCTCGCATTTTCTATGTGTTTCTTTGTTTTTTTTTTTTTTTTGAAAAAAACACATTTTTTGTGACTATGATATATTCCCTACCAACAGTCTTGAGGCCAATGGAGCACACGGTATGGCTACATACTGTGTGGCAGATTTGTGCAGTCATGGTAGACCTTTATTTGAGAATTGCAAAGTACAGCTGGAAAGTAGTTACATAGAAATGATGCGTTACATAGATTGCCAAAATCCTGTGGCGATTGTCTGAGGGAGATCCTATAATAACCTAATCATATATCATATTGATTTTTATAAGATTTCAATTTTCAATAGATAATGATTTTTTATATTCTAGAACATCAAAAGTTAAGTTCTTTGTTGTTTACAAAAAATAAAAGGTTCATGATTCATGGCCTTATAATCTTATTTCTCGGAAAAGTTTCCCAAGTTTCCTTGCAGGCTTTTTGCACCTATAATGAGATTGTATTCACTAAGATCACAAATCCCATGTCATAGATGGCACTACCAACCTTCCTAATCCTATTGACCATCTTAGTGAGCACTACCTTTTTTTGAGATTGCCATCTTTCCTTCTCACTGCAGGCTTCTCTTTCCTTTTGGTCATAGATATTGAGGATCTTAACATAGTTGATGCTATGAACTGTAATGGTTATTGAAGGTTATCCTCGGTGATGGTTCTTTCCTGGTCCCTTTACTGCTCGTCGTGCTCAATTGATATCTCCTTGTAATGAAGCTGGTGGGTTCCTATGTCCTATGTGAGATGGGTGCTGAAATAGACTGCCACACCCAAGTTGGGTGGGCACTGGATTCATCTGTTAATGGTTCTTAGAGACGATGGTCGAATTTATTTCTTAGCTTCTTATATGTGTATTGCTGACTTGCACCTTTATTATTTATTTATTTATTTTTTTTGAAAAATCTCCTGCACCTGCACTCATGTTTTCTAGGAACAGGAAAATGAAGGAAAACAAAGACAAACTTTTGCAGTACTAGTTGAGGGAGAAAGTAGGTCAGGGTGGATATATGAGCCTTTGTTCTGAGTTTGATTAGCTTGAGACTGTTTGGATCTAAGATTTGCGAATTTTAAGGCCTTAATTCTGCAAATCCGATCAGTTTCAGCCAGCTGCAATTTATCTATATCTGGGATTTTCAGATCTCACACTGAAATCCTTTCCTTGTTTGTCTATGTTGATGTTACATACTGTGTTTCGTCTTGTTCATTTCGTTTTTCTGTTTTCATTCATCTTGTTCATTTCGTTTTTCTGTTTTCATGCTATCTATGCAGAAGTATTTTTTGTAGTTTAAAAATAATTATTTTTGCTACTCTACGACTAACGTACTGCTACCATTGGGAAGATGGTTGAGGCTAAGTCTAGATATTGGAGAAATGTAGAGATCAAGTTGAGTTCATAAGGTATCTAATTGTCAACTCACGTCTCCCTTACATGTGACCACAGGCTTAAACCTTGAATTTGGAATGTCTTCTATCCAAAAACAATTATACGCTTTCTATGTAGGACGGCATGCCGTCCATCCACTCTTCATGTCATCCTAGTTAGGATCTGGAAATGTGTTTCATCCTTTTCTTGCCACTCGTCTTCCTTTTTTTTAGTCTTTTATGTGGTTGCTTGTTTCGATGTTCTCTTGCTGACATGTGTGTTTGTTACATGTTCCAACCAGTGTTGGACATGCTTTAGTAATGTTACAATACTCTCTCTCTCTCTCCTCCCCCTTTTCTCTCTCTTGCTCTTTCTGTGCTTTTTTTATGTTAATTAAGGTTCTTTTTTATAGTTCTGCGTATGGAGCAAGACGTTGAGAAGTTCATCCATGACCCTAGGCAACAACAACTTGAATTTCAGCAGCTTCCTACATCCTACCTGCGATTGGCGGCCCATCGGATTGCCCAACATTACTATCTTCAATCAATGGTTGTGTTGGACAATAACTTAGCTGACAGTTCTGGTTCTAAGATTGTATTACGTAAAATACCTGGTTCCAGGCTTCCTCTAGTTCGGCTGGCTGATATACCTGTAAATCTACCACAAGATGACAACAGTAAGGTGGTCAAGGTGGCCATCAAACAGCGCCCTCAGAAGTTGGTCCAGTCCTTTAGCAACACAAGCCATCATTCTTCCAAGGCAAATTATCTGAGAAGCGTTGAAGAAAGGAAGGAGGAGTACAATAAAGCCCGTGCAAGGATATTTAGCCACAACAATAGTAGCAGCTTTGGGGCAAAGTCTGAAAGTGATCAAGCTGTCTCAGAGAGTTCACAACATAGCCCTTCATTGACTAGGGTGGAGGAGAAAACTTTGTTTGAGGGCTCGGAAATTAACTCTGGGAAAGGCTTAGGTGAATCTTCTTTGGGTGGTGCAAGGTCAAATCGGAACAGAAGTGACAAAGAAATTGTTGGTAGGTCGAAGCCAAACAGCAGAGTGGCCATTTTCAGAGATCGGGACCTTGACCGGAAGGATCCTGATTATGATCGTAGTTATGATAGGTAAGTGTGTTAATGGATGAAGTCTCAGATTTCCTTCTTCCCCCTCCTCTTTCGACTTTATTTTTGGCTTTAACTACCAGGGGACATCTAATTGTTCTAGATGGATTGGGGATTGCACAACTTAATGCTTAGTTCTAGTGTTTGCTGTTAAATGGCATCACTTTATGTCATTCTTATTTTTCTAGTTGAGGTGGATATGAGGGAGTTTCTTCTTTTTCTGGTGGTTCTGATGAAAACAAGAAAAATGTTAAGCTTTTTTGGTATCAATGTTTCTTATCTATATTATTTTAATATTCGACTAAGCATGGATATTGGGCTGAGTTTAAAATCTGAACCTACACAAAGTGAAGGTTACCCTGGCTGCAAAAGTTTTTAGTGAATGATTAATTGCATGTAGTGCTTATGTTTTATTAGAAGCTGGTATAGTCCTGTGCCAGATCAATCCAACTGCTTTGTGTGGCCTGAAAGTTGCTTTTGTTGTCAAGGTTGGTTACCTGAATGAATCTCTGCAATTGAACTGCAATTAAGATAGCTAGTCTTTCGGTTTTTAGTGGTTGGTGGTAGTTTCATCTTCATAGTGGAAAAAGGAGGGGACCCGGAATAGCAGCAGGAACTTTGTGATGAAAAGCATGCAAATGAAGCAACATTATTCATTTCACTGACATGGATTTAGAAGATTATTCTTTTCGGGTTACTCGACTTTTGACATGGATTTAAAGGTTCATGTTAGGTTCTCTCTTGTTATTATGGTGGTCACTGATGGGAGTAGCATGAGGTTGATAGAAATTTCTACTGTTGGCGTTTCATATTTCTGTGCTGAAGTTGAAGTGAGGTGTGGGAATTAATTTGTAGGTACATGCAGAGATTTGACCCTGGTTTTGGCTTCACCTCTGGGCCCTACACCATACAGCCTATGTATTCTCCAGCGATTAACTACAATACCGAGTTCCCCCAGCTTGGAGCTGCATCCCTTAGGCCTCAGATTCCTATGGAGCATGCACCTAGAGCAGTTACTCAGCATCCTCGTGGACCATGGGCAGCAACTGGATCTACAACGGCAATAAATTATGCTCCCCATGATGGCATGATGACTCCTTTCAATCCTCCCCATGTGGGAGGACATTCTTCTTCTGCCATCTATCTGCAGTCATCTCAGTATGCTTGTCCGCGTCCTGGATTGCCATTTCTAAATCAGCATGAATCTGTTCACCAACCATTTCCACAGGTACAAGGTTTTTGCTGATTATGATCTCCAACTATATTCAGACGTCTAGTAGTAGTAGATGAGTATATCATAAATGTGACTAATGATTTGGGCTTTTGCTGAACGCTATTAAGAGTATATTCCACTACTGAAACACCAGTACCTTCAAACACTTTTTCTTGAATGCCGCTAGGTGTTGGTCAATGCTTTCCTTTTATTAGTGGTAAATTTTCTTCCAGCTTGTGTATGTAATCGGAATCACATTTCTGTTGTTGGTGATATTAGTTTTGGCTGTTGATTCGTCCTATCAGATGTCTATTAGACAATAATGTGATTTAGCACCTTTCCCTTTTTTCCTTTTTTTTAGTAGGTGAGGTGGGTATTTTTGTTTGAACCTCCATGGATGAAACCTGAGGCAGCTTTGACTATTAAATTTCATTTCTCTTAGAAGCACGTGAAGCTAACACAAGCCCCTAACTCAGCCCACATGCTCACCTGCCCCCTTCACACTTGAATTGTCAACCTTTTATCTGGATGTTAAAATGCTCATATTTCATGGTGTCCTTTCATCACGGCATGACTCTTGTTAATCAAGTTCTCATTCATGTTTGGGTTAATGGTTTCTGACATTACCAAGTCTGCTTCCTAGTTAAGAGCATAACAGTTGCTGAACTTGTGCAGCAGCCTCACCAACAGCAGTCTGAAGCTAGTTTTGGATTAGGCCGGCCCCGTTGAGGGGCTTCGGCCATGCCTGCATGCCTGCCAGCAATGGGCTTCCGATTTCGATCGGCAGAGAGTCCATGGGTGCAACAATTTTTTGAATTGGCATGGCATGCAGGCATGAAGGCTGAGACTGAATGGAGTGGCCACGTTAAAAGATCATGTCACAGACACCGCATCAAGCCGCTCCATCATTCTCAGTTCTTGAGGGCAAACGCATGGCTTTTCAACCGTTATCTAGCCCCTCATGAGCTTGGTAAGCCATGCTTTTGGCCTATGCGTGAAGACAGAATAGCCATCCGTAATCTGGATGTGTACATAGACGGTACCAATGGTATGTACCCATCTACCAACTCTTCTATTTTGTGTGCTCGAGTTGGCTTTGGAGAATGTTCCACAGGTTGAACGCACTTTTTACTTTGTCAACAGAAATGCCACTTGATGGACCGCTATCCACAGCATTTCCTCCTGTGAATACAAGTGGACCATACGCCGCGGAGGCCAGGTGGGCAGCTTTAAGTATGTTTCCTTTTCTACCTCTCGTCCTGTACGGTCATTTTTAAAGGGTAGTCTTTTTGTTTTGTTTTGTTTTTTGTGTATTTTCCAGTAAGGAATATCAGGAGATGAGACCTAGTAGCAAACGAACAGTGCATATTTGGGGAGTTGGCTCTTCAGTGCTACCTTTGACATGTATTTGGCGCTCCTCTCATGCGATGTCTAGAAACCCGTCTAAAGTACATATTTCATGACACTAGAATATGTAAATTACGTGGTTGTGAAAATGACCGAACATTCAACTTTTTTTTGGTGGAATCATCACATAATCCTTCTGGTCTTGCTTTTTTCAGATCTAGCGTCCGAGCTGTTCTGCCACTTGTGCAAACTGGTCTGCATGTTCCTTGCATCCTGGTGTCTTGTTCTCCTGTACATGCTATGTGTCCATGTTTGGTGGGTTCATTTAGGTTCTTTCTTTTTGGATGAGACATTCGTCTTTCCGGTAAATCGTCGGGAGATGGCTTTTTCTGTAAATAGCCTTTTCTACTTTAAGGGGTGTGGTAAAGGCCGCACCTGTGAGACCGGTAAGGGTCCGACTTTTTTTCCCAGGGAAGTTTTCCAGTTGGTGTTCGTTGCCGTATTCACTGGATAATATTGGCGTACATCTTTTTTATGTAAAGTCGTTTCCACAACACTGGGCATCTTAAATTGTATTTAAGTCGTAATCTTGCACATATAGAAGGGAAGAGGAGTACTATTGTGGTTGGTGTAATTTTACAGGAGGACGCTGTGGTTCATTCTGTTTTGCTGCGTGAGTCTTTTTTCCCAACTCAAGTAGCTAGTGAGATTTGGTTTCTCATGTGGAATGAAATAATGATTTGTAAATTTGGAAGTCATTTCTAAGTGATTCTCAAAACTCTTTAAGAAATTTACAAAGTACACAGGTTAACGAGGTTGCGTCAAGTATCTAAGTTACCTCCAAAACGAGATAGTCATTCGTTGGGTTGGAAAATATGTGCGCCACTTCATGCTGGTTGGCCTGCCAGAGGGATTCAAGCTGATGACAGGTCGAAAACGCAAAATCAATGGTGTCAATCTCTTATTCTCGGATGACAAAGGAATACAGCCTCTTTGAGGTTCCCAATGAAATCAGGCATGAAACAGAGCCGCTGCAAAACGTTCCTGGAATAATGAGGAAGCTTCGGGCTCATATTGATCATGTTAAACTATCTATGGGTTCTGATTCGTTTGTTTTCAGTCTCTAATATCAGTGGTCATCCGTAAGTTCGTAACTTCTTTTTTGTATTGTATTCCGGCTCATCATATGGTATTCTGTTCCGCAATATTTGTTACTCACCATTAATATCTTGCATAAACTAATTAATATTTGGACTTCTTATTACTATGTGGCATTTCATATCTTCTATACATGTATAAGGTTTTTTAAATATGTATACTAAATGCATGTGAGAATTTTGTCGATTGATTATGAGCCGTTCAATTTGTCTATTGTTCATAAGAAAAATTTGTACTCCTATTCCAAAAGAGATTATATAAACGGCACTTCATAAACCAGTAATCGAGTTGATTACACAATTCACAAATCAATCTTCACAGTTTTTATCCTAAGGTCATATACAGCAAAACGAGGGCTTTGAGGCTTCCTAGCAAGTTGTCCAAATAGAGGACGTGAATGGTTGAACTAGAAGGTCATACGCCGCCCAAGACACTAGTTGGGTAGATCATGACAGCAAGAATTTATGTTATAAAGCAGGTGGTATCAAACTCGGCTCGTTTATGCCATGTTTTGAATTCTACCACTTTTACAAGTGAAGAATGTTGCTTCGTGCACAAAGGAGCAAGTTCGAGCCTAACTCAATTTACTTAGTTTGGAGATCGACTCGTGTGATATCAGTTTCTACATTTCTCTTAAGAGAAGTCAAGATAGAATATGTCAAACTTGACATCTTCATGAGCATGCTTTTTTCTTTTGTTTTCTTTTGTACAGTTTGGCAACTTGAAGAAATCAATAGTTCTAAATGAATTTAGCCGATGCAAATTTCGTCTGCCTGTAGATGGGGTGAAACTGGTTTCAACTTAACAATATAAAACACCGCCAAAACCATTCATTTGACATCTTTCTTTGTTAGCTTTCTACATAGTACATTTACAAAAGCTGGGGTATGTGTCTAATCCCCGCGTTAGTTTTTATAAACGGCGGATAAAGTAGTCAAGTTTTAAAGTTTAGGTATTATCAAATAAAAATTAAGAAAAATAAAGGCTACTAAGCGTGACAATCGAGAGCTTGAGCCGGCTCTTCGTAAATATCTGATAAGCAACGAGGGTTTCAGTAAAATATCCTTCTGCATCGCGTCTACTCGTCGTGTCCAACCCCGCGAAATGAACAGATTTTGGGCTTTCACTTCCTCCTCCCCCTGCCTAAGGCGAACTCTGCACGATATCCGGTTAAAGGGACGCGGAAAATTTCGGCAATTGTAGGGTTTTCTTCATCTGGCAGCACGATGCAGGCGGCACGTGCAGGAGCTCGTCTCTTCCGGCCGGCGTGTAACCTTGCACGCGCCGGCGGGGCAGTAGGGGGGCGTGCCGCCCAGCCGAGCAGTAGGGTCTTCTCGGTAGCGGCGTACGCTTCTCCTGCGACGTTCTTGGAGAAGACGGAGGTCGTGGATCGAGTCAATGGGCTTATCAGATCCATCCCTTTCATTGATCCCGCGAAGGCAAGTTTATGTTCTTTTTCGCCTTGGTTTTGTGGTTATGAAATTTCTTCACTTCTTTTCATGTTGCCGTCTCTGTTGTTGCGAATGGATTATTTCTTTTAATTTGTGCTTTTGTGTGCGTAATTGAAGGAAATGTGTGAGAAATCATGCATATGTTAAATTGTTAATTAAGGTGATCCGTAACCTGGAAGAGTCCTGTAGTATCTACTACTGGATCGAAAGATGCATCTCTGGTTGGTTTATTGCTATGTTGAACTTCAACAGCCTTGATGTACTTTTTGCATGTTGAATTGAAGGAAAAAACATAGCATGGTCACAGCAAACTCTAGGTATAACGTATAACTCTTCTAGTCGCGCATTTGGTGGAATTGTTTCATTAAACACCTTTACTGCTTTCTCCACATCTTGTTGATGGGGCATCTAGATTTTGCCCTTGCGTTGAAGCATTTCGTCAAATACCTGACAAACGGCCTCCGGCTTTATTTTCTCTTCCATTTAGCTCTTGCCTAGTCAATTCCAGAAAGAATCCCACCACCATGTTGGTGGAAGACAATGTGCTCGGTCACCTGTTCCTTGCGGGCCTCCTATTGTAACCTTTTTTGCTACTCGTCATGCCCAAACCTGTGCTTGGTCTAATTTTGAATTTATCAAACCATTCGTGGGCAACAATCTATATTCTGTGTTCTCAATGTTAGTCACCAAAAGATCAAGCCTATGGAAGAGGCTGTGAACCACAAAAGTGCTATGTTGTTCAGCAACTAGTGCACGTCCTGAAAGCATATTCCATGTTTTGCTTATAAGGAATGATTTCTTCTGCTGTGATTTTCCAACTGCCGCATATCCATAATATGTCTTTGGAGAGGACGATCTCCTTAAATTTCCATTATAAGAATCAGAGTAGCGTACTTGAGCGCCGCAGACAATTGTGACCTCAAATATATATATATATATATACACACACACACACAGATCCATTAACTGATTTGGTTGCCCAGGTAATTTATATCCATTGTCACAGATATTGGAAAATTTTTGAAAATCTTGCGATATTTACTATAATAAGTAAAACAACGGAGAATCTCGGCAAAAATGAATATGTCGCAATTTCTCACGCTTTTTGGATGATTTTTCACCTTTATTAGTTTTTCATTTATTTCATTTTTTTAATTTGCGAGATTTTTTTTCAAGATTTTTCTGAAGTAAAGAATTTTGCCGAAAAATACCTGAGGAAAACCTTGCAATATTTTCCCGAGAATGATATTTATGACAAAGCTTAGAACCACCCGTAAACCTCTACCTCTAATATAACTTGGTTGTCGTTGCAGTGTGGAACACACTCATGGCCTTAGAGTCACCATGTCTATTGCATGGCATGATGGCAAAGAATTTGTATGTTTCAGAAAATTAATTGGATAGAACACTCCATTGTACTTGGAAGTTGTTTAATGCCTCATAAGATTTTGATCCTACAGATTGAGCTTAAGATTCCATGGCTTCAGCTTTTGTATGTGCTGAAGAGGTAGATTCGAACAACTTTAAATACATCAATCAGGAGAATCACATGAAGCATCATATTTTGAAAATGCTTAGTACATTAAGGAGGTAGATGTGCACATCTTTTCTCAATGGTTGGTTTTGGAAGATGCTTGGCACCACATTTAGTTCGTTTCAGTTCAAGGTCTTGCAGATTGTACTTGTAGAACAGCAAGAACCATTAGTCTATGTATGACTGTCCTCCGCGGTTGAAGATCTTGACCACATAGATAATCGATTTGGTAAAATGTGTATGTTGTATTACTCTTAATGTTTTGGAACAATGTGATGAAGTGACTCAAGTGAGCTTTTTTTATTGATAAAGTATTAGGAAAGAAACTGAATATTGTCCATTTGGTCATCTTGTATCTTGACTGAACCTGGTGTTTGCTTTGCCTATTTGATGATAAACTTAAGCTCTTCTAAAATGGGTTTCGAGGTTTCTTCTTTGAAATAACATTTAGCATGTCACGATCTGACCAGCCTTTACTTTCTGTTTTGCTTTTCTTTTGGTTAAAGGTGACAACTAGTATTGTTGGCTTTGATCCATTAGTAGAACTAGTCACTTTATGCTCCGGATTTTGTTTTATATTATATCATTCCTGAATATAACTCTTACTAGAAAAACTAGCATAGGTGGTTATGCTGAAGCTTTTGCACTTCACCAAAAACAAAAAGTCATTTCTGGTAGCTTTACCCAATATTGTAAACTGCATATCATGACCTGCACCAATCATGCCAATAGTTACGCCACATCATAATCGACTGTAACATATGATAAATGTATTGTAAATTTATTTTTAATGTTAATAAATTAAACAGTGAAACATAGAAAAAATAGAAAAGAATCAGGGAAAATGAAGAAAAGCATGTATCTATAAAAAACATGTCTCACATAATATAGGCTTATAGAAATGAACATTCATCGCTTTAACATAAAAATTATGATAATGTATGTCATAACAAATCAATATATACATTTAAAGTCTCATACATCACAAGGTGAACTTCTTCAATGCAAATGACAAATGATCTACGTTTTGAGCCACAGGAAATCGGGGGAAGTCAAAAGCCTTTATTTTTTTCAACAGCCAACAGTTAATCTAGCAGGCAGAAATCTAGCTTCAAATCCACATTTTTTTCTTCAAAGTGGAAAGATTTCCCTCACACTCAACTCTTAAGAGTGTGTAGGAATTGGATGAAGAAAGTTTTTGAAACCGAAAAGGACAAATTGGGGTTCAAGTGCCCTTTTTTTTTTCTAGCCGACCCTGTATAACAGCAACTGGACGTATTGCTCGGTGTTGTACCATATGGGGCCCTATCATAAGATATGGTGTGATACAGGTAAGGTACATACACCCCATATCTTGTTATGAGGGTGTATTGTCTTACAAACATTAAGGGCTACTATCTGTATGGCCATATGATACATAAAATGTTGGTGTTTTTTTCATGCTTATTATTTTCTGACAATTTCATTAACTATATTGATGCACATTGAATTGAATAAGCCATATGGCCTTTTTAACCATCTAAATTCAACTAGAGGCAGCATTTTCGAGAGTGCTATAAAGTGAGTGCCATTCCCATCGGTCAAAAAGTCAGCAGTGCTTTATTGCCAAAATAACTCCAATTGGTATTATCGGGAAAATTTCTCGTCACCAAGAAAAATATCTTGCAAGATTTTCCTTTTCTGGATTTTTTTTTTGTTCATGTATATTTTAAGTCTATATTGTTCTTGTTTGTTCCCTTTATAATTAAAAGATTTCTTATGCAATGTTAAGGGTTAAGGATTTTTAAAAGAGATACTGGAAAACTGATAATTTTATAGTTGTTTCTTTCAGCTTCTGGTCGTTTGAGTTCCCAAGATTTTCTTGAGGAACAGAATACTAAAAAGCAAAACTTCCAGGAAACATCTTCTTAAGAAGTTGCTGAGAATGATGCTTATAGCTCCAGTGACCACCAAAACTTGAGGCATATGTTGTACCTAGGTGCAGTTTTTCAAATTAACATTCTTTCTTTTCGTTTTTTAAAGCTAGGATGGTAATTTTCAAGTTTTTTTAACAGCAAAATTGATAGAAAGATATTTATTAGTTAACAATGGATGATACTTTAAGTTTTTAACAACATCAATAGGTTTTTGTGCACTTTTGTGGTTGTCAAAACCTTTGGCAAGGTTTTAAGTTTTTCCCTTCTCTAAACTATGTTGATGGGAGTTGAAGTATATTCTCAGTGCATCTATCAATTTGCACGGTTGAAACAGCTTTTTTTGTAGTCACAACTAAAAAAATTATCTTTTGCTTCCCCCAAGATCAGTAAGCTGCCATTGAAAGGTATACTGTAAACATGATTCGGTTAGTAGGGAAACTGAAGGAATAAGGAAACCCTGACCTTTTTCTTATTAAGTAGTATCCATTGGTTAAAGGTTTTCCTGTTTCTTGCCACTTCCTTGTTTTCTTTATGAATCACTCACTTCGCAAATGCTGTGAAATTCACTCCTTTATACTTCCCAGGTCACCTATCATCTCGAGTCCAATGCGTCCCTGAATTATTTTCACTTTTTTCTCTCAACTTTGCTTTTGCAAGCATGTCAGAAGTCTCAGAACCAAATGGCTTACAAGAAGTCCAAGTAGTAGTCTCATATTTTTTTCATCCCAGGAAGATTTCTTTTGAGGATTCTTGATGTTAAATTCTTGGACCATTAATTTTGCCTCAAAGGGGCAAATTTCTTTTTTCCTTTTTTTTTTCTACTTTGCCAATCCTTTAAGAAACTTATTGAGGTCAAGGTAATGTGCTAGTCTTGGACATAAAGAAGTCTGTCCACAAGCCTGAATCTTTGACCTTGTAGAAAATGTTATAAATGATAGTATTATCATATTGTGTGATGTATTGAAACAAGAAGATTGTCTTATGTGTGTGTGTGTGTGAGAGAGAGAGAGAGAGAGAGAGAGGGAATAAGGAACACATATTTACGGGCATCCATGTATTTGATTAAAGAATTATTTTTTATTCATTTCAGTAGATATGCACTTCAGGCACTTGTCCATTTGGATCTCATTTAGATAAGTAGAAACAGGGCCCACACAATTACATGATAGGCTTGTCCAGTTTATTGCTCTACCTGAGTTTTGAAAACCTAAGGCATCCTCAGCTAAACCGAATACACCAAAGGGAGCATTGTGATTGACCCATTGCGTTCATTCACTAGAAAGTAGCTGTCAATTTTTTGTGCATGACTTGGTTCTTTTCTGAGTCGTTGCATGAAAAATAAGAAATCCAAATAAAAGAAGAAAACAATACATGCTAACCATTACCTACCACCAGCTTGGAAAAGCACTAGGATAGAAGTATGGCCCTCGGGAACATGATCTAGTTTGCTATAAAGGAAAAGGCTTGAAATGAAAGACCCTAGCACCACTAATGGCTTTGACAAGCTTGTAGCTGTTAGTTTGTTCCTATTTGTATCTTACAATCTACAGTGCACCATTATATCCTTGTGCACCTTACAGAAATTATTGTTTGAGGCCATTAGTAGTGCTACAAGGATATTCTGGTCATTGTTGGCCTATACTAGTCATGCAGCGCCACAAAATGTGTATTTATGTTGATAAACAGTTTCAGACACTTATATACCGGTTTGTTTATGGATGTAGCTGTTAAATTGTTCCTCATCCTTTAAATATCAAGCAAATTCATGCAACTAGAGGGGTTATGTTCTACCCGTATACTATATGGCAAAAGATGCTTTCCAATTTGCTGCAGGTCTTATTTTTGGCCTAAGCCAAGCTGTGTATTTTGCTGACTTTGCACCACTCACTTAATTTTGTTATTTAAGGTTTAAGCCCGCTAACAAATGATCTTCATTTTTGCATGCACTAGGTCTGCAACTCACAATCTTGGCTTGCTTTCTTGGAAGGAGCCACCAAGAACATGCCAAATTACAGCTAGTTCACTTGTCTTAAGTAAAATCAGGTCTATGGTTTCATCTGCGTTCCATGATTTCTTGCAGGTGACTCCAACAGCCAATTTGGAAAAGGATTTGCAGTTGGACATGTTGGACACTGTAGAAGTTATGATAGCTGTGGAAGAAGAATTTGCCATAGACATACCAAACAGTGAAGCTGACAAAATTTCTACTGTTTCTCAGCTCATTGACTACATTGCATCTCATCCACAGGCCAAATAGGGGCCACTTTCAGTGGAGAACCTTTAGTTTGTCAAGATGAACACTTCATTCTGCCCTTCGCAATGCCATTCAACTATTTGTAATAAATTCTCACTGTTCTGGTCCACAAAAAGAACCATGTCAGTCTTTGGTTTGAATCTTCTTGAATGGGATGGTAAATGAATTCACCTCTTCTAGAAAAAAAGAAGAAGGAAAAATAGCAGACATTGTTTTTCTTTTCGTAATTAATCACCCCTTTTGTATTTCCCTCCTAAAAGCTCGTCTTATTCCCACTGAAGAAGGTGGTCTTTAGAGAAAGCCAAGAGCCACGATGCCTTTGATCGAACACATGCGGTTTTGCTGGTTTCTAGCAATGCATGAGCCAAAGTGCCATCTGGGGTGTGTCAGATGGCATCTTTCTGGCCTCATGAAAGGAACTGGTGCCGGAGATGAGGTCCGCATGATGATTTCAGCCCTAATTTAAAACCTTGGGCATGCCAGTGAGGCTAGAGGATCAGACTCAAACTGCCTCAGAAAGCCGCCCAATGCAATGTACAGAACCTCGATGATATATTCATGGAGCAATTTGGTGATGATTCCGATTGTAGCCCTGCCATTTGCAGCGGAGTGAGACGAGTGGACCATTAAATTGTACTAATGTGCTTGATGATTTGAGGCTCATATGCAGAAGATTAAACATGAAGTCGTATGAGAATGATGGGAATCTTCTGTTCCTTGGTCGTTGATTTCAAAGATGAAAATGCATCGATTCTCTTTTCAAGCTTTCCCTTATTGATGCTCTTTTTTCCTGTTGTCATAAATGTTCTTCCTGGGCCATCTTCAAAGGAAAGGAGAGAAGAATTATGGTTTCCACTGTTCCTTGGTTTTAGCTCCGGCCAGAGTAGAGCAGACGAGAAAGTGACAAAAAACCGGGAACTCCTCTGCAACAATAGCTGCAGTTTGTTGTAAGAATGACAGAGCAGAAGGGAGGAGTAGAATGGTACTAAAAATGAACAGTATCCTTTTTACCTTTTCTGTTGCGAGGGGGAGCAAAATGATGTGCTTTCTGCTGGCCTGATGGATCTACTGAGAAAACCCAGCAGATTTTTTGGTGCCTCAGATTGTTTTAGAAACCAATGCGCAGATTGCAGATCCCCCCCTTGGATCGTGTTGTGGCTGTGGCTACCCCGCTTTTATGCAATCTCTGTTGCTATTCGTAAGACGTAAATGTAGCATGGATTTGGAAAGGGCTCTATGCTGGGAGTGGTAGGTTGTAGAAAGCGTTGGCCAGACAGAAACATTTTACACTTGGTGGTTAGGAACGTGAGGTTGTAGTCGGGTAACGCAGAATTTTTGAATTGAGGCACTGGATGCGAGTCTTCTGGAGCAAGTTCTGTAAAGAGAGGAACTCAAAAAGTATGCTTGAGGTGCCCAAAGGGCCATAACCTAGCTGGTCGGGTTAGTAAGGATTTATTCATCAGATTTTCATGGGTACTATTGCTTTATACTATAAAAGGTATCATATGCTATTCTTGAGTTGAAAGGCATTACCATAATTTTACTGATATGTCGATACAGTTCCCAATCCTAATAGCAGAGGACAAGAGAAGGGGCCTCTCACCCTGACCCTGGCAGTGTGGTTCCCTCCTACTCAAACTTTGCTTGGGGTGATCTCATGCATCACCAAAGTCCACTTTTTCTCAGTTGGAAGAAGTAAGGACGAAATTTAAAACGTTGGTATTGACGTTGATAAGTTATTGGTTGACATGGACTTGTTTGTATTTTAGATGTTCATGGAGAATAAAGTACCCTCTTGTTTTATTAGTTGCGTAGGAAGAAAGGGATTGCTATTGCAAATTCTTCAAACATGGCAGCACATCGCATCGTACACCTTTCAGTAGTGAGACAGAACAAGTGCCTCCTGCTTCCATACATGTTTGCAGTCTCCTCCAAGAAATCTTGGCCATGAGAACTTTCATGTTTATTTTAGGACTTGAATGCTTCCACAGAGAGATTATTTGGCATCGATTCTATCGTTCTTGACATGACAGTTTCAAAAGGAAGATTTTTCTATTAATCTATTCTTTTAAGCATTAAGAAAGATGAGATAAACTATGGCATTATCTTTTTGTGGGATGGCTGTTGGCTAAGCATTGATGGTAATGTATAAGTGCAGAAAAATGACCCGTGAACGGGACTTATGACATAATCCTAATCATGGTTTTTATATTTATATGCTATAAATATAAGGTATAGTGACATTTTAAGGTTCAGTAATCGGAGGTCCCAAATGATTACTTAGGGGGGCAGAGAGAGAGAGAGAGAGAAAGAGAAGAAATATGAGGAATCCAAGCAGTCCGAGGATCAAGATTGAGAAGCGGTTATGTAAAGTTTCTGAAAGATTCTTGGAGTGAGGATCAAGTAAGAAGCAAGAAGGATCTTTTTAATGGAAACAACAAAATCTATTCAAGTCTTGTGATTACTAGTACAGAGGTTCTTCAAAATTGGTCTGTATGATTTTAAGATGGCGAAGATTTAGAATCTTAGATTGAAATCTCTAAAGACAGGGGATCACGATTATTACGCGAGAAAAAGAATCAGGACTTCTGATCATAGAAACCTGGGTTGCCATGCTGCAAAAATCGCCCTCTTCCTAAGCACGGATGTTTGGATTCCACTCTTCCGCTTTCAGTTTACTAAGGGGCAGATGATGCTCCAGGGGTTCATTTGGAATTTACCTTATTTTTTGAAACCTGAGGTGGACGGAGATCTTGTTTGTTGAAAAGGAAGTGGTCTCAATCCAAAGGAGGATAAGTACAAAATTGGGCCCCTTTTGGCAAGAGTAACAACATATTATTTTTATTGAGCAAGTTCCTAGTAACGCTACGTTATAATGTTTTAAAAATCTATTCTGATTTTCTGGGCAACAATAATAATGTGTTACCTTTACCAAATAAAACCTAAAAAAAAAATTTAAGCACAAGTTTTTAAAGATCACAAGGCTTTGACCTCAATTTAGTCTGGGTGAAGAGAAAATCTGAAGGCTTTAGAAAAAAAAGGATCAGGGCTTCTTGTTCAAAAGTGGGTTCCCCATGATAAAAAAAAAAAAAAAAAAAAAAACTTTCTCCATAAAGCTCCAAATGTCCGGCAAATCAGGCGATACAGGAACTTTGGAGTTCATGAACTGGGTCTTGCAACTTCATGTCGTATCAGGAGCTCCGAATCATTTTTCTTCTGCAAACGGGCCCCCCCTTTTCCCGAACCCACATCGGGAACTCAAAAAATCTCAAAAAGAATGATTTGCCAGAGTTGACCCGAACACGTAGGGCAGCGGTCAAGCACTTGATCATGAACACTTTCTCCCTCAATCAATGAAGACAAGACCGTTTTGTATGGGACGTTTGATGACGGGTAGACCACAAGTCTACAAGAAGTCAAACGCAGGGCCCCGGGCTCAGGGTGGTGTCTTGGACGAAAATGCCCATGTGAAAAGACTAAACTGCCCATGATGATTAGAGAAGCAGATTGCAGCATACGGCGCGTGAAGGGATTTGGTTGATGATGACTACTAGGATAAAATTTTCGGGATTGTTAAACTGAATGTCCTAAATGCCCCTCGTATCCTGCGGGGAACCCCAATAATTTTAGGGGGTTTTGGTCATTTTCGTTTGTCAGTTCAAAGGAGGGACGGCCTTGTATGCGACTGGACTGCTCTTGGACGACGAATAAATGACTGTTTTGCCCTTCATGGTGCAATCTTCGTTTGGGACGGAAAATTTTTCATTCTGGATCGTTGGACGTCTCAGCGTTTCAAGATCCGCATCATGGTTTCATTGAACGGCCAAGAAAGAACAAGGCGCTCAATCGATCCATTTTGTTTTGCGGGTTTGTTGTTTTGAGTCCTTCTTAATCGAATCCAGGCTCATACTCGTGTTTGGACATGAATTATTTGAAATGGAACCTGAATTTGACCACATGTGATCTAGATTCTGATTCGGATTTGGACTGCTAAACCAAGTCTTCGTCCTATTAGGAGCGGGTCCATTTTCCTTCACTAGATGCCACTAAAAGAATCTGATTTCAAACCCCCAATTGGATCTTACCGACCGTTCAAATCCTTAACCTTCGTTGACGTTCTTCATGTTTTTCGTTTCTTGCTTTTCATTTCTAAATTTAGATAAGCCAAGAGCAAATCCTGCATTGCTCCACCAAAATTGGCAATCTTTCCGTTATCAAATCCTTGAGGCTTCCTTATATAATATATATATCAATGCATCGTGCTCTCCTCGTTAGGCACTGTCGTCGATCAAATGTCCAACTAGAAGATCAATTCAATGTAAACTATCTGAATTCAAAAATCCATAAAATCCAAAACGATCATTATCTTCTGAACTCTTCTATCAAAATAAAGTTTGAAAATTATAACCAAAATTACATCATTTTCTATGTAGTGAGCTTTGATTGGTAACTTCTTTAACATAATACAAGCTTTGAATGTGATAATATTCGAATTTAAGTCTCAACCGAATCTTGTATTGGATTATAGCTTCAATTGGAATTTTTAGCATTTTGAATCCGTCCAGGGATCCAGATCAGGTTAGATATATCCACTCATATTTTTAAATTTTATGAACATATTTAAAAAGTTTTAAATGTAGATTTCAATATGGAGGGTTGCACATGTTAGACTAATGCAGTTTGATTACTTAAGTTGAAGACTTAGCAAATTGCGGAGTGAGTATGAACGTCACACTATCACAAGTAATATCTTCACCGAATAGATGAAATTGAAAGACTGATGACTGTGATTTGAGCTAAGGTAGCATCTTCAGCTGCTGGTAGAAGAGCGCATACATTTGCAGAAGAAACAAAAACGGATGTCAATGCGATTCGTGAGTACTCGGGATAGAGAGCGAACAGAGGAATGATTATAAGGGAAAAAAAAAAGAAAATAAGAAGAAGAATTGATGATGGGGAGCGAGAGAGAGAGAGAAAGAGAGAGCACAGATGCGGTGGCGTCGGGAAGTGCCATGTGATGATGAAATTTTGTTTTCCTTTTGGCCCTCTCCCTCCATCATTGCGAATCTCTCTTCCACCATCATCACCTCCCGCGCTCGCGCTCTCTCTCTCATGCGCGTACAGGGTTCAACGACTTATCTCTGGAAAGAGAGAAACCAGAGGGGCGTTAAAAGGATGATGATGATGACGAAGATTTTATGTTCAGAGGACAGAGAGGCATATGATGATGGTGATGAGTCTGACGCCATGCTCGGCATCCCCTTCATGATCATCATCATCATGCAACCGCCCAAAACGCCGCCTATCCTGCTTTCTTTCCATGATAGTCTTTGCAGATAACCCTCTCTATCTCGTGCTTTCTCTGTTCTTTCCTCTCTATATATGTCCATTCCCCTCGTTAACTCCCTCCACGTCTTCCACATCTTCCTCTACTCTTTCCCTCTTTTCCTCTCAAAAATTTTGAGCTTGGATTGTTTCAGATAAAAGTAGGTGAAGTTTCCATCCCCTCTTTTGCTTCTTTTATATATATATATATTCACCCTTCAAACCTCATGGTTCGTCTGTTAACGGTTCTTCTTTGTCATGGGCTTATTCCTCCACTAACTTCTTTCTTTTCCGATTCTTGATTGAGTTGCGTTGGGTTTCCCCACATGAAGATAATAACTCTTTCTGCCTGTCTTGTAATGTTGGTTTCTGGTTTTCTTTTTCCATCTGGCCTCTGTTTTCCATTTTATTTTAATTGAAGATTGTCTCTTTAACACACTTTTTCTCGCCACCATGCTTTTTCCTCTATTTTATTTATTATGGTACTTCTGATTGATAGTTTGGGCTTGTCCTTTTGTGGCTTTTAATTATTTTTCGCTTCAAAATTGAGCCTAAATATGGAAGTCCTTCGGAAACCAAGAGACTGCAACTTTGATTTGCCATTGGTCCCGTCTTGTTGTATTGCATTTGTTTTCTGAA
Source organism: Nymphaea colorata (assembly GCF_008831285.2). NCBI lineage: Eukaryota > Viridiplantae > Streptophyta > Magnoliopsida > Nymphaeales > Nymphaeaceae > Nymphaea > Nymphaea colorata. The sequence goes on along the minus strand of NC_045148.1, from coordinate 2,164,366 downwards.
ACTGTACAAGTGAAAGCTAGAATTCACGAAAACGTTACATTGACAGCGTTGTGACTGTCACTTGAATGGAAAACCCGGCTAAATCCCTAGATGACGACATCCCTCAGATACATATGTGATACCAAAAGGATGAGTGTCCTGCTGTCGGATTTCCAAGAAACCAGATCAAGGCAACCAGAAGGTTGCAGTTTAGCTTTCTGGAGTTCATGCCTTCATGGATTTTGGCCACCTTACATTGAACGCCAAGATGACCAAAATCCTGATCTTTGTTGTGCTTGAGGAGTTCATGGTCTTAGTTAAATTAGTCACACGCATCACGCATGAGAGTAAGAATATGGTGGTTTTCTCTGCTTCAATAGAAACCATTAAATAAACTCGGATGCGTGTTACAGAAAGGCCATGTTTCCCATTCTCTTCAAATACTTAATCTGCTCTCAACGGTTTCCATGTTAAGTCCATGCCTGTTTAACTACTTCTACGATGTTGGTATCTTGATAAACGTTTAAAACATATTGCAGCAGCAGGTGTTACCGAGATGGAGAAATTAAACGCTGAACTCTTCATGCAAAACTGCTACATACTCCAAGAGAACGAGAGGCTAAAGAGGCAGGCTCAACTTCTCAACCAAGAAAACCAGGCCCTTCTGTCCCAGCTGAAGCAGAGGCTGACCAATGCCAAGAATGGTGCTGGAAACTCTGCCTCTGGCACCAGTTCAGACACCACCCGCGACCCTCCAAGACCATAGAAGGGCCACCTTTTAGAGTTCTAAGACCTTGTCGGCGGTGGGAATTCTCTGTTGCTGGGCTTTTTGATGATTACGCCTTCATGCAGCTGACTTTAGGAGTATTACTGATGATATATGTATGCGCACTGAAAAGTGAAAAGCCACTGTAGTAGAAGTTTCTCGTGGTAAAGTTGAAAAGCCACTGTGGTAGAAGTTTCTTGTGGTAAAGTAAAAGTGTCAAACTTTTTTGCTTGCATTTTCTTTTCTTTCCTTTCTTTCCCGATGCTTCCTAGGACGCAGGGTCGCCAACTTTTAATCATGATTGGTACCCTGCTACTTAGTAGTTTAGCCTGAAATCCTTTTGGTCTCCTACTTCTACTTGTACTTGCAATAAGGCTGTTAGAAAAGTGATCGCATTGGCTTTTAGTTTTAAAATGTTGATAAAAAAAATTGTAGCCTGTCAAATCTTTTATCTCAAGGTTAAGGCCTTTGAATCCTTGACACTGTGTTAAGGTTGGTCAGGGTAGCAAGGTCGAACCTGGTTGAATGCGGCAGATTGAAGACTGTTTTACATCGTTTATTTGTTGGTATCTGCCATCTGAACAAACGTGGATCAAGATCCAGTCCCCTTTGTAATCCATATCCAATAGTAAATTTAAGCATTGATTCACTTGATCGTTGTTGATCTTATTCACAACCATACATTTCCAGTCAGCTGGGGCGTTAGATCGGTTCCATAGTGGTAGATTAAGAAACTGGGGCATGTTCCAGTTTCAAGGTAGACTATAGAATCTTCTTCTTCATCATGTAGCTTCTGGAGACAGTTGTCTCACGCAGCCACTTAGAATAGAATTTTCGGTTATTTGTAGCTCCCCAATTCCCTCATTGATCTCAATTCACCACACAATCTCCATTTTTGCTACAAAAAACATTTGTTTAGCGGTCACGTAAGCGCAAGCACTATGTTGACTTATGTCCAAACACATAAACCAACAATAAACAAGCAAAACACGTAATGGTCATTGGTTGATTGGCCATGAACGACGAACCGACAATGCGCTTGACGAAATATCCTTGCGACGTTTAACCAGGAAACAATAAGTTTCATATAAATGGGATGTTTTCTCGATAGGGTTGCAAATAGGCTGAATCTGGTTTGAGGGCATTATAATTTTCCACTGTGCCAGATCTGACTACAAAGCAACCTCAGGCATATTAGTTGTCTCAGTCTGAGTCAAAAAATTTTGAGTCAGATTTTGTACAAACGAAGAGCAGAATCTCAGTTCATTCACTGGTAATTTGGTGTTTAAATTGCGGATGCACTTTGGTAATGAACAAATAAAGCTTCACTAATTAATTATGACATAGCAATAATAACTAGAACTCTAGTACCATAGTGCATTCAGCATGGTCATACACGGATCAGCCCCGTCTATCATCGACCATCTACATTCAGCTTCTTATCCAGGGTGGAGAACGTTCTATAAAACGCCACGAAAATTTTGTATGCAATGTCCACATCTTCCTTCCCGCATATCTCACGTACACTGCAGATGGTAAACAAGCAACGTCAGAAAAAACTGAATGACAAATGGAGAAACCTAGGTTCACCATTAGAGTATCCAATCGTATAGAACTTAGGCCTTCGTCCATGGCTAGATTTCTCCAAGGGGACAAAACTAAGCTTAAAGCTGGAACAATCAACCAAGACAATAGGTGGGCCCGCTGGATGGCCTGAGAGTTCTGAACTAAAAACAACTGTTTAGAATCGACAAAAACCTGGTTAAAGGATTTTACGAAATGCAGTACAAGACAATGAAACAGATTCAAAGATGATCTAAGTCACATAGGTATGGGTACGGGTACGGAAATACGGATACGGACACGACAACTTTAAAAAATGTGGGTACAGGGGTACGACAGGACATATGTATGTATATATGCAAAATAATACAAAAAAATCAAAATAAAATCAACATTTTAGTAAACAAGTGATATAAATAAAAACATTAGTATGTTAATGAACAATAACTCTAAGAATAAAATGAAAAGTGAGGTGAAAAAAATTAAATCAAAGTAAAATCAAGCAGTTTCAATATAAAGGTACTCGAGTGTGTCTAAGTACCCATTTTTGGATATGGGTACGAAGACACGGGTGCGTGGACCTTATTGATGTATCCATGTGACTTAGAAGATGATTTAGCCCTCGACCTTTAAAATCAACGTGTGGAAAAATAGTTTGAAGCATTTGAATTTCTATGTTAGCTCTGAAAATGGAAAACACTATCTATGCACATTTAATCAGTGAGCCCGTAAGCCACAGTTCTAGTCTTCTAGGTCGCACTAATACACCACTGGGCCATACCCACCAGCGTTGTGATATTATAGAAATGTCACAATAATTCAAGCACTAGCTGCACATCAAAAAGTACATGTTTTTTAGTGCCTATGCATATGTTTACATGAGGAGAGAGAGAGACCTGTGCATGGACAGTTGAGGAATTCCACAATCAACAGTCCGCATACCAACTCCTGTCGCAAGAATAGGTCCTATAGTAGATCCACATCCCATATCATTTCTTACAACAAATTCCTGCATAAACGCAAACTCTTAACATTTATCTTCTTATTTCCCCACACGAATCTAGTAGATACTGAATCTAGTAGTCATCATCACAACATGCATATACACATGCTTGAGCACATGCATGAACAGGACTTTAGATGGGAGAATGCCAAACCTTGTCTCTTTGTGGTTACTGGGTATAAAGAATGACAAAGTCACAAAATACATTATAAGGCCGGGTAATAAGAATGCGGATGGAAAGTCAATTTGGACTTGCAAAACAAACATTCAGTATTAGAATGACACACATCAGTCACGTGTCTGGATTTAACAGACGGATTATCACTAATGACCGCATCGAGTAGTTGACCATTTGATAAAGTTTAAGCAAGCCAGTTTTTATTAATTAACTAATGAAGCTTCTTATAAAACGCCCCTAGCCAATTTATTAATGGAAATAATGAGAGTGATGATCCTGCAGTTATAAGGCAGCCATACCACCTGGATAGACAGAAGGACACAAAACATACCACTTTGTCTAGCTTTCCTCTAGAATTACCACACATAGACATGACATAGAATGAACACTAAAATATGCCACATAGGATGGCACCTTGATTTCAGAGGAAATTTCATGGAATCCCTGTTGGTTTGTGGCCAGTCAGATCAATGGTATTGATCTAGCATAAGGATTAGTACCATAAAAAGAACCATATCAAACAAACAAAGAACTGTTTGTCTTAATGAACAGAATATAACACAAAAACTGATTCAATGGAACATAGAGTGAACTGGACAGTGTTCAAAGTTTAACGTACCTGGGTTGGAAGGTTATGTGCTCTTGCTACTTGCTTAAATAGAAAAGCTGTTAATGCATTTGTGGCATATCTCTGATTTGCATTATGCTTGATAACCATTCCTTTCTGTAGAAGAGGGCGGTGCTGATCTTCATGTTTCTCTGTGAAATTTGGATGAACACCATGGGCCATGTCTGCTGACACTGTACATAAGAAAGAAAAAGAAAGTATTCATGATTTAGAAAGCAGAGACAGGTAGCTGGATTTTCAATGCCTCTCTCACTATCAGTCAACGTGCGTGTCAGGCTTGGCCATGACATTACTTCATATAGATACACTTTGCTATTCAGCTCACGCACAAAATAAAATTTTCACTATCTCAAGCATGACAAAAACAGATGTCAAAGACTATAATTCTACAAATATAGACCCACAAAAAAACCTGCAGGAATTTGCAGTGAGAAGAAGAAAATGACCTCTGAGCAGGTTTGTAAACCTCCACATTCCAACAAGCACTGAATTTAAAACTAAAATGACATCAAGTAAGATCATTTCACAGGTTGCATGACGTTAAATTTAGTTTGCAACCTTATGAATGACAAGAAGTTATAATTGTCTGTAAGTTGCCCATTTTATGAGCCAGTCAAAGTTATGGCCTTCAAGAAAACTTTTGTCGTCATCCAAGAAATATTTTGACATATACCTCTGCAGCATATCATGCATTCGCCCTTGGTCAAGATAAAATTTACCATATTGACCAACTTTATAATGTTTTCCATTTGTATCCATCCTCTCATACACACACACACACACATATATATACTCTCTCTCTCTCTCTCACACACACACACACATCATTGACTTGTAATCAAACTCATGAAATCATCCTATCTGTCTCTTGATCCAAGTATCATAAACAAGCTTCCCTAGACAGGCATGTAGAAATCCCATGCAACAGATGCTCTCTCAAGTATGGAAACACTAACACAACTCAGCTGCCAAAGGTTGTTGGCTTTATGAAATCTAAAATAAAGGGGCTCCACAAGATATTGGATGGCTAGAGTCAACTATGACAAGCAAAGGAGATGAAGTTTCCATGACCCACCTATTCTGTACATTGGCTGTAAAAGAATAGACAAAAAATAAATGAATGAAGGAGAAAATGGATGCAAATTCCAAATGTGATAATAAATCCAGTTCAGAGGCAGAGAACTGTTGTGCTACAGTATGCACATACATACCTAGAAATGACTGGCGAACTGCACGCTCAAAAGTACCTTCACCTACATAATCATGTCCCAAGCAGTCAATTATGCGTCTCATGCCCTGAAACATAGTAGGTGCACCTGCTCCTTGTACTGAGCCTGACCCTACCTGCATGTGCAGCAACCTTATCATGCAACACATTTCGGACTATTTTGAGCACACAGAAGCACTGTAGAATGTTACAGAAGCCAACGAGTATAATGTCTATTGGATTTCAAAGATGCCATCATATTTGATTTTTTTTTTTCCCATCAATAAATCCCCAATAGTTGCTGAAACTCTTAGTAAGCTAATTGACTGAGCCACCTAAGACTTCCACACAGTGATGGGAACATAATATTGCCATATAAAACCAGTTACCTCTTGAAGAACAGGAGAGAGAATGTTGTAACTTGTTAAATGTTTGACAGCTACAAGTCAAGATCAAGGTTCAAAACAACAGTACTGCCTGCTGTTCTTGCAGTATATGACAAAAGATGGCATATGTTGCAATAGATTTCTCTTGAATGATTAGGGATATGATTGTAATCTAAAAAACTCGAATACCTCCTCATTGTCAAATAAAGCAACCATCCTTATAGAAGGTTCATTTAATAAGCTCTCCAAAGAATTACAAGAATCAATAAGAGCTCTCAGTGCACAGAAGCTCGAAGCCAGATTATCCAGTCGTCCAGAATAAATAAATTCATTATGTGCACCTCCAAGACAGCTAGGTTGTGTATCACACAGATTCAGCTCAATTTCCATGATTTGATCGACAGTACATCCCATCTCTTCTGACAAAATCTGTCACACATAGAATAGAAAGATGATATCTCCAAGTAAATGAAAGCAAATAGTAAAGTTCATCTATTAAACCCCTTAAAGTATGTTGAGAAACTTTAGTATAACTATAGAAACTCTGGAGTTACCTGCAGAAGCACAGGGTGATGAACATTTTTCGGTGATGGAAAAGAACATTTTCCTTCATGCTTAAGAGGCGTTTCATCTTCAGGTTTTGTTGCCAAAAGAGGAAGAAGATGAGTCTCCAAATTTGGCTTAAAGCCATCGGTATTAACTGTACTGTCACAGTAAGAGGAAAAAATATTTCAGAGGATCACACATTTCACCATTCAGACAATGCCTTCTTAAGAACGGGAATAAAAACTCACACCACACTGAGATATTCTCATTGCAGATTACATATCACTAAAAAAAGGAGCAAAAGTTAGCCAATTTTTTAGCATCAGATGCTGTAAGGGAAAAATGAAACAAGTATTTATGGAATATCTACTAAAGTCTTAGAAAGAAAATCGCAATCTAAGGTGGCATTCGAAGACTAACAGCTTTGGAAACATCTGGCATAGCTACTAGGACGTTGACACCTGGCAAAGCTACTCGGGTTTGGTGTGCTAACAACACAGTAAAGTTTGTCATCATAAAATAAGCAAAATAAATATATCAGAAGTGCTTGCAAGAACACATAGCACAGCAGCAGAGAACATTTTCAAGTTAATTACCAAACATCCTTACCTGCAGTAACATTCATAGGTGTTCCAACCTAATTTCTCTGACTTTCAAATGTTGAATCTATTCAGAATCATTTTTAATGCACAACGATGATACGATATTTACAATTAGGTAATATGACATCAGAAAAAGAACATCAAGTGTTAAGAAGGAAAAGGAGTTAAGGTACAAACTCATCAAGTTTTGATAAAAAGCAAGAGTGAATAAATTAATCAACTAACCGATCAAGATGAATTGCTAATGTTGGCACACGAAGTATAGGTCTCTTCACTTTGACAAGCTTATGCACAAACGATCCATCATCAGCTCTTAATATAGCCCTTCCTGCTACACTCAAGTCTCTGTCGAACCATGTATGCCACAGACCACCTCCATATGTCTGCACGTTCACCATATCATAGCCAGCCTTAGACAATGCAGATACTGGTTTCAGTTTAAGACAGGGACTATCTGTATGTGCAGCAATGACATGAAACCCACTACCCAAACTATACCTGCATAACAACAGGGAACCATTAGATGAAATGCAACATTCTCCACTAAATAAAAAACAGAGAGAAAAAAAAAAAAAAACAGATCCATGATAACTGTCAAGGTTTCCACATGGCAAGATAATGGTGGGGACTGAAAGCGGAAATGCAGACGTATCTCATCCAGATAGCATATGCATCACCAGGATACAGTTGACTAGTTACAGATCAAGTAGAACAAAATGTCTCATATTAGATTTTTATGTACCTGAATAGTGAAGAAGGGACATAAAGGCTCTCAAAAAGAACCTTGGCCCTGAAGGAAACAAGATGGGGTTTTCTATATCTCAAGTGCAAGGTCAATTTACACAAGAAAGATATAGTTCTCATAGCCCACAAATGCGTTATATGCCCAAGGCTGGTCAGAAAAAAAAAAATCTTTAAAATAAACCTTTTGTCAAAAAGCTCAAACATGTGTCTCTGGTGAGGAAAATAGGATAACGTAAATATCCCACTTTAACAAGACATACACACCAAGTCACCGAATAATCTCATGAAGCAGTCATACAAAATATATATATATATATATATTATTTTAATAATAACATTTGTTATGACTGTGTTTGCTTGTTGCCGGTTATGTTCTTGTCTTTTATAATTGAGACGGATAAGTACAAGAAGGAAAGAATACCAAATGTCATTAAGGCTTGGCTAAATTGAACTACACGGTCACAGATTCACAAAAATAGTTTGTTCTTGAAACTAAAATAAGAAGCATGTGACGATTAAACCAGATAGAGAAACTTATCAAGAACATCAGATGAGCCACGAATTGGAGCAGCTGAAGGATTATCCTAAGTGTCAAGAGTTGATAATTGATATACTACCACCAGGAGTTGATACACTACCACCAGGAGTTGATACACTACCACTAAATCTCATCATCTTTTAAGAACAACAGAAGGAAGCGGTGGATCCTTATCAAAGAAGAAAAATATGAATATTTATATATCACTCACAGAAACACAAAATTTCGGTTGATAACCTTTGTAAAGCAAGGAAAAGATATTTTTAAGTCACCATACCATGATTGATCTAGTAGAGCGTTCATGTTTGCTCAATATTAAATGTTATCTACTTGCCGTTATGACCCACAGCAGCCTAGATGCTTAAGACCCAGCAATTTAGATAAAGAAGAACAAAAAAAAAGGAAAAAAATTATAAATGTGGCATTGAGCTGGAGACATTTCCTAAGTCCCCTAAAAACATCATGTTTCGATGGCCTTTACTTGTCCCATGAACTGAGCATAAGAAGGGCAAAACATCTATACGCTGAATCATGTCCATGAATCTCAGTATGTCAGAAAAACTATCTGGCAACCCGCTCCATCTTCCATCAACTCCGCTCATGGAATTGAATGTATAGGAGAAGAAATTATTTTGATTGCCAGAAGAACAGTGAACTTTTTAACATGCAAAATAATTTGAGGAAAACTGAACCTTAAAACCAGAAAACTAGACCCACTTTTCTCCAACAGCAAAAGCAACCAAGCAGGACATGTTCCGTGTGAAAAAGTAGCGCCCACCAGGCTTTATTTCCCATTCGTCATTCTCATCTAACAGATGAAACCCAGCTGCTAGTAATTGCCGTTTTGCTTCAGCTGAAAACAGAATATAAATCAACCAGTTATAGAACCACAGAGTGAAAATAACAACGATCGAGCGATTCAATCAAACGAATTAAGAAAATAAATAAGCCAAAATCGCATAAAATTGGCAAGAAAAAAGCTAAGAAAAATCTGATAATTAGGCGCATTCTCCACAAATAATGAAGAAAAAATACCACAAGTCATTCGTCTGTACCAGCTCTTACCAGTAGCATGAAACTGCGTCCAAGACTCATTGAGAAAGTCCAGCAGTTCACTTACGACAGACGGGCTTTCCTCACATGCAGAAACCTATCACCCAAGAAAAGGAGAAGGATATAGTTAAAAGATTGGTGACACAACAGGTTCCTATTTCTTGCACAAGATTAGAACAACACAGAGTGGAACTACAAGTTACATTATCTAATGAAAAAGAAATTGGATTTCAATCGACCTCCAAGAATTGACAGTTTGATGTTTATCTTTCAACATCAAAATTAGTTCCAAGCACCTACACATAAGTGACATTCTTTCGCTGCAGAGGAAGGAAGATTAAATGATATGATACATGTCAGATCCATTTTTAAATGTGTATATATGGAAATGCCATTTCCAATCAAGCCACCAACAAAAGGTGGAAGGCAGATGATACATCACATCGAATGCTTCTTCCATTTACGTATACTAATCACAAAATGGTAAAAAATTATCTGTCAGAAAATGCAATCCAAGGGTGTTGTTGAGTGCTCTCACTTTTCCAGATATATGGAAATAAGTTGGGTTCCCAAACGTTTGGAGCACCGCATCTCAGCTTATTCAATTTCCGGACACATGGGTGCAGCCAACCATAGAGTAGAAATCTGAAACAATTTCCCGCCATTTTGCCGGGCTAAATATCTTCCGGTACTAACGGCTACTCCTTTATCCAGATAAATAGCACGAATTACATACCACACTTGAGCTGAAAACCCAACATCGTATAATTCTAATATGATCCAACGTTTCTGGATAATTGGGCGGTCCTTCCTGTCGCGATGTTTCCCTCTAGCAAGTTCCCATGACTTCCAATTTCGTGTCCAGAGAGAGAGAGAGACAGAGAGACAGAGAGAGACAGGGAGAGGGAGAGAGATGTATATACATCTGAAGAAGAACCCTGGGAGTGAGAGCAACGTAGAGACGTGCAGCAAGATGGAGAAGACGGAAGCGAGGAAGATATCGATCGGAGCGGGGAGCTTGCGTTTCCCAATCTGGAGAACAGCAAGGAACGTCCTGGGCGACGACGAAGGTTGAAAGAGGAGGCGAGGAATGGAAAGGGTCTTAGCACTTGAAGGCAGCAAGTCGCCATTGCTCGCCACCACTCTCTCTCTCTCACCCCCCGGTTGGCGCTATAAAGACAGAGACAAGTACGTTATCAGGTTAAAAGATTGACACGGAGATTTCTTATGTCAGCTTTTATGTGGTGTTGTTAAAATCGGTTTTGAATCCAACGGCCATTCGAAAAGATTCAGAAAAGCGGCTGAATTAAGAATCTTAGGTTTTTCAATAGGAAATACAAAGACAAGAAAATAATTTAAGAGTATTCAGAAGACGCCTAACAATCGTGAAATGTATGATGGCTTACAACTTTCGAGAATTCGACCAATCGAAAAATTAAAGTCATAGAAGAATAGCAAAATATGAACTAGTACTATTTTTCATCCATCTGGTCGATTGAAATCGATCTTACTAGTACTTCTTTTAACCAGAGTACGCTGATATAGGGCACGGCACAATTTAAGTGAAAGTCCCATTACAAGCTCATGGAGATAAAGTAGTTTCTGAATCCAAATCTCTTGGGTTTCTCTTATTTGACAATGTTGGCGTAAATCCGCATCCTTATATTGATAACAATCTCATGCGTCAGTTTTTGTTCCCAGGCTTGGATGTATCATCATTACCCTATGAAATATTTCTATGGCTCTAGCTTGCATAAAGAGTGACATCCATCAATAGTCAAAGCACTAAGTTTGAAAGGCAATTGCCCTTCTCCAAAGTATCTCCCCCATACTAGCTCGTCTACAAGTTCTACCCCATACAGTAGGACAACAACATCGCAGCATGCGAGTTTACAGAAACATAGCAAATTCAAACGAAGATTATAATCATGTCAATTCCCGGCAGTCTTGCCACCCACAACTCTGTGAAAATCAATCACAACGATTGCATTCTTAGCTCTAACTGCTTGTTTCACCTGTGCCCAACGTAACTGAAATTGAATCTAAGAGATGAAAATACCTCTGTGTGTGTGTGTGTGTGTGTGTGTGTGTGAGAGAGAGAGAGAGAGAGAGAGAAGGAAGAAAAAAACGTAATGAGCTAAAGGCTTCCTCTACGTCATGATAGAAGCATTTGAAATGATAAATACGTCCTAGCAAAGGGGTTAACTCAAGACTTGAGCATCCAATTGTAAAATCGAGAGAGACAAATTTAAGCATGCCACAGGTAGAAATTTCACGTTTGATGGAATATACAGTGCTACTGATATTAAATATTGAAAAATGCTTTTAATCATCAAGGCTGATGCATCAGATGTTATTTACGGCAGATCTTGCCTGCAATGTACAAAAATTAAGATCAGTGGAATCAAACTTTAGTAGCATGATCTTTCCTTTCCAGGCCCATGATATTGCCAGCTCCGATGTAAAAATTCTTCACGTGCTGCTCTATTGGCAATTTTGGCCCAAAAGGACCCCGTCCTGAAGCGGTGCATGCCTCAGACGAAGTACAAATGGACTACAAAAGTAGGATCACAACAGTTGAGTACTCAAGCAAGCTGAAGCCATTAATAATTTCACAAGGTCCTGCCCCAGCTGCAGAACTCATGCCAACATCTACAATGTTTTGTGTTGCTGTTGTACAAATCTGGAGATGTTGCTGGAAACAATAGAATGAAAAAGGTTCCGCAGCCAATAAGAAAAGAAGAAAACACAAATGCTGCAACGAAAAGAAAATGAACCTGTAAGTGACAGCTAATGAGGACATTCTTTTCAGAAAAACATCTCATTGGACACAAAAGAGGACAAGAAATATACCTCGCTACTCTAGACCAAAACGCTTAACCATGATCATTGAAAACAATTTTAAGCTAATGTCAAGGCCAGATTACGGGCATGAAGATGTGAAAGAAATAACATGTACATGTATACTACGTAGACAAACTCAAGAAGACATTGCAAACATCACGTTTATGAAGTTTTTGACTGGAATAGTAAGTAACAAGTCAGTTATAAGCAGGAGTGTTGCTGTGATACTGATCCATTTTCGTACATAGCTCCAACTCAGAAAACAAATACCAAGAATTGTTTTATTTTATCCAGAGCCAATTTGTGGGTGTCCAAATAATGCATGAAAAAACAGAAACTGATACATTTCACATTTGGTCCAGTAATCAAATCAATTATGTGTTGTAATGTATGTATATAGTTGCTTTTAAATATTTCTTGTTAATATGTTCTCTGTTTTTTTTCTTTTTCATTACTCCTATGATGTAATTTCAATCAATTAGGCATTTGTACATGTATATAGTTGTATTTAAATATCTCTTAGCTAGCCATTCGATGCTCATAGTAGCTACTTGGAAGTCCTGAAGGTGTGTATGTACTGGGCACCCAATTTTGGGTAGACATACTTCTTCGAAACGTTAGTTGATATAACAAAATGCTTTTCTATTACTTCATGTGTGTGATTACGTCCCTTGTTAAGAGTGATTATTGTATATTAACAGAAACATAGATCATTTATCAACTTTTCAGCTGTATTTGTAGCTTCCAATTTGTATTGCTGGAGTAGGCTTCCAATTGACAAAAGCACATATAAGAAACATAGCAAAAGAATGAAAACATGCGATGACAAAATGTGTTGTGCTTGAAACACTTTGACCATGTACCTTTTTGAGTGTTGGGGAAGACTATTGGCAGTCCCATCATGTTGCAAAATATATGTGCTACGATTGGAGCAATGAGATGACCTACATAACAGCAATGCAAAACTAATAAGCTTGACAAATCAAGATTCAGCTACACCAAGAACACGTTATGAAAATAATAGTTTCAAATTATATGTACAAACATAAATATGTGTATGTGTGTGTGAATGTACCAACATCATAGCAGCAAAGACCACCCTGTTAGCATCCATTGCTGGACATAGATTTAAAGTTTAAACCATGGCCAACTTATCAGTTTCATATAAAAGCTATCTTCATGAGATCAGCATAAGTGCATCGGTTTCAAAGCAACAAAAGATTGAGCAGACAATCACTAAATAGTTTTATCTTATCCAAGTTTGGAATTCAAAACCAAGAAGTAAAAACTTCAAATTTCTCTGACACATGCAGTCAAGGCCAAGTCAAATGGTTCAAACCTGTTCGAAGAAATAAAAAGGAAGCATACCATCCAAACATCACTGTGTAGCCAAGCTGCATACCTGCCATTAAATACAAATTAGATGATTGATACTCATCTCACAAAGGAACATAAAAATAGATCATCCATGCATTTCCAAATTGGAAGGGTATACCAGAATGCGTACTCTGATGGTTTCAGTGTTGAATATCGTGTTCCTTAAATATGAACATTTCTCTTACTGTTTTCAAAATAATATACAGGAGGGTCACAAACTTTAAGTTCTTACTTGTCAAGGCTGGTGATGCATAGAAATTTTAACTTTACCATCTAAACTTTCATAACATGACCACGACAGCATTCACAAGCAAATTTAATAGGCCCACTGTCCCAGATGCAAATATACACACACATATTATGATTAATTACAAAAATGATTCAATGAATGCTTAAAAGCACCGTTTACGAACTTGATGCTTCTTTGACCCAATTACCTAGAGCCCGAAAATTGGTTAACTAAGGATGCCATGAAGTCTTCATTATTGTTTATTTGTTCCAAAAATTTCATCCATATCTTCCATAGAATATCAATGCAGCATTTATCCATTCTTTAAGTTTAATACGGATGCCAAAAGCACCAAGGATGCAAGCCAATTCAAGAAATGCTAAGTAGACACAGGAAGATCATAGAAATAGGTGCATTAAGCATAGATGTATTATTCTGACATTCACACTAAATGCTGGTTACCCCATTGTCCATCCTTGTATCTCTTTCCTAAGTGGACAGAAACATGGAGAAGAAAACCAAAGTTCTAGACAATAATAGCTATAACAGGCTCAGAAATATTTTGACAGCCAGGTTCAGTACAATTCATCTTTTCTGTAGATCTGATACAAAATTGATAAAAAAAAGGGAGTTTAGGAAGAAGAGAAATAAAGAAAAAAAATTTCTTTGTGCAAGAATCATAAAAGGAAGTCGAAGAGGACAAAAAAGATAAAGAGTACAGGAAGCAGAAACATGTTTCTCGAATATTACGAAATCAAAAAATTTCAATATTCAAGTATATTACACGTCTGCTTTCTAAAAATGAAAATTAAGGGATCGGATGATCTTACAAAATTCAATAGAGGTAGTGATGTTTTGCAAAAATTTTGAGAAGGGCTGGTTATGTTTTGCAAGAACATGAGGGTGCCTTAAATCGCTTTTAAAAAACTTTATATGTCGCTTTTATTTTTAGCCAAGGAAGCTATGTCACACGGACGCGGCTAAAGAGGCCGCGTACCCGTGTCGACTCGCCGACATGGCGATTCCGACACGGGACTCGGCTAGGACACGGCAAAAAATAAAAAATAAAAATTTAATGTTTTTTTTTCATTTTATCAATTTTTTGTGATGCATCCAATTATTTCCATGAACAATCCTTTCAAATATTCAGTACTTTTGTGATAAAACACATTTTCTCACAAGATTGTAAGAGTGAACTATTAATTTAATGTTTTTTTTAATCTTATCATCTTTTAGAATATTTAATGTAGCCGTGTCCGCGTATCTGAAAATTTTGAAAATTGCCTTATCCGCACCCGTATCGCATCCGCACCCGTGTGACATAGCAAGGAAGGCATGGCTCCCTATTTCTGCCTCGTTAGTGGCAGTTTACGTAAGTGTTGGTGCGCATGCATGATTGCCTCCAGAGTGGACACTGGACAGAGGAATATGGATGAATGAATGCACACTAAGAAAGAGAATGAAATTCTTTTTTGCCCATTTAGGTGATAAATATGGATACAAGAAAAGACATACCGCTGCAAAAGGAAAGAAAACAATGCAAATTCCAGATATTATATGCAGTTGAACTATGAATCATAAATAAGTACGGGTACGGGTGCAGGTACGGGTGCTGGTAAGGGTACTGGTTCGAACTATTTTCAAAAAACTTGGGTACAGGGGTACGGCTATATATATATATATATGTATAAAAACATAAAATAAGAATTCAAACAAAATAACACATTCATGATTCAAAATTTATAGTTTCTAAAGAAGAAACTATTGAACAAAAATATGAAAACACAGCTTTGTATGTGTTTCCTAAGTGTAAATGGTGTGAAGAACAAAACTGAAATCCTAAATTTTGGATAGGAAAGGAATCGGTCAACTTTGATTGAGTCCTAAATCGGACGGATACGGTCCTAGCCTCCTAGGTACATTGACCGTGTCCGGTAACCCAAGAGGTACCCGAGACAGTACCAGTACCAGCACCGGTCTCGTACCTGACCGTACGGGTACACTGCCTTTACAGCAGTACCCATGTGACAAAGTACTGCATTAAAGAATGAATAAATCTCTCAGAAATTATTTACAAGCTTCATTCCAAAGAAGGGAACAAAGGGTAAACTGCACTTGCATCTTACAAATATATATAGGGTCCATAGGGCACCTAAACCAACTTCAT
The DNA here is from genome assembly GCF_008831285.2 of Nymphaea colorata. Lineage (NCBI taxonomy): Eukaryota > Viridiplantae > Streptophyta > Magnoliopsida > Nymphaeales > Nymphaeaceae > Nymphaea > Nymphaea colorata. Next base: position 2,148,556 of record NC_045148.1, on the reverse strand, counting down.
AATTTGAGAGAGTATTTTCTAACAGCAACAACCATGGGGATAAAGAAATACCTACAATTAGAACAGCCCTAGAGAAGGTGTACTTCTGTCCATAATATAGTTCCAGAAGATGATTTAAATGTGCTGCCAAAAAGAAAAACATGTCGTAAAATTGCATGTTATGCTTCAATTACCCCAAGGATACACAAGTAACTAAGCCAACTTGCCATTAAAAGAATCTAATATTGAGGGTTGTGCAAGGAAGCAAAGTAAATGCAGAAAAAAAAAAACAAAGTAAATGCAGAAAAAAAAATATTATTTTTTGACATATATGATAACTATTAAGAAATTGATTACTTGAGCAACTATGTATATAGGAAACTACACAATTCCAAACTGCCGATGATGATCCAGGAACTAAAAACAGATAGTTCCTTGTCTATATTCATTAATGAGTATATTAAATATGAGGTGATCCCTTCATTAGGACATCATTTCCTCTTAAGGTCTAGACAGTCTCTACGGGGACAAACTCCATATGCATATCCTGCACCATGTCATCAAGTTATAAATTCTCATAAGCAAATTGATATCAAATGGTTTAAATTGCTTTCAGGACCAGAACTGAGCATCAATACAGAGTGACTCAGCCTCTAGTGAAGTCATGAAAACCTGGAGGAGGACCCGATCCAGAAGCGGAACCTATCTTGAGCTGGAAAGGAATGATTTGGGCTGTATACAAAATGAACGATCAGATATCCAGCCTGATTTCTAAGACTACACAACACTATGAATCAATGTCTTCAAAATGGTAAGCACTAATTTTACAATGATTTTGCATCATATGCTCAAACAAAAGTTCCAATTTACCAAGGCTGAAGAATATAGGACTGAGAAATATGATGCTGTATGCTTTGAATCCCGCACACAGAAGCAATGGGATCATGCAGGCTCTAAAAACCAACTCTTCCGTAATGGGTGCCTGGTCAAAAAAAGTCTGAGTTAAATTCCACAAAGTAATTATAACACAATCATTTGCCTTCAAATAGCACTAATCCAGCACAGGACACAAAAGATACAATTAACTACAATAAAACAAGTGCGAAAAAAATAAGTCTAGTACACTTGGTGGTATTCCAAAGAGTATATATATACAAGTGCTTGGGGTAAGATAGAACCCAAATATCTAGCCTCCATCATTCCATCTGCCAGTTTAACAGATTCTAGGTGCATTTGCAGTTTATCAAAAAGTAAGTTGTAGACCATTTTTGTCGGGAGCCAGGGGGGGGTAAGACCTGCCAGGGAATTGGACATGACATGCCCCCATAATGGTTTTTAGCATGTAACTGACTCAAGAGATAATTACCTACCATGTATCCTCGAGCAACTTCTGTAGCAAAGTATTGAAGAACGCTGCCTAATTCTTCAGTTCGGTGTTAATGAAGGTTCACACAAACTAGGTCTAGTTAGCTTATCTCGACCATGTGATGTGCGAGCTCTTTTATACAGACTCAAAAAAGTTTAATCATACAGCACCTTTTTATTAAAGTTAGTTGTTTATTTTTTTTGGGTTCATTTGTTAATACATTAGAAAACATGCAAAAAGTACTACTAATTATATTTATGTTTATGCTTTAACTTTATCAGCACTTACAACTAAACAAATAGAAGTTGATGCTAATAAGTTTTTCAACAATTCATTTTTGTTTAGTCTTCAATCACTCATTAGAGAGCAAGATCAAATTGCTGGTGGGCAACTGTCCCCTTAAGAATAAAACACGGAATTGGTGTCATGCTTGTTGAAGAGCCATGGAAGTTCAATTATATGCGGAAGAGAACCACTTATGCTGTTCATAACAACTAAAAAGGGATGTAGCTTCAAATTTTGCACTAAATGCCACAACATAAAGTAGCCAATTTTGATCAAACTACCTCCAATGTTCTATCTGCACTATAAACCACATCTAAAACCAATACACGTGCCATCCTTTTCGCTCCAGTCTCATGTCTGGTGCAATTAGCCATGGATACTGTGCGTATGTGTGCATGTGTTGGCACATACATCTGCAGTTGGTTCCCGCATACACACAAGAAAAGAGGACCTACTTAATCCTGAAAAATATATAAACTGGACTGCATGATCGAAAAGGATGAAGCAAACAAAGTCACATAAACAAGTAAATCAGCTCTCAAATTGAAGTTTCCAACAAAAACATAAATAACATGAAAATGAACTGCCAAAAAAGCTAAAAGCAAATAATACTGACCACAACATAGTTCCGCCATGCTAAAATATTCAGTACAACAAAGTGTGCATCATCCACAAGTTTCTGGGATGCAGCCTTGAAAATTCTAACTAAATAAGCTTCTTGATGGAGTTCCTCTTGCTCCCATGCATCACTGAAAGACAAAAGTCTAGAAACAACTGACCCAACATAGAAAAGGGATGTCAAGCAAAGAGGGATTGCCACAGCCCGCCCCTGTTACACAACAGATATTAAAGAGCAGGTTAGTCTTACAGATCAAAAACCAGAGATGCATGGAGAAACTAAATTGCAACAGATAACAGGAAAAATTTGTTAGTTTCTTCATTTATGTTATATCAAATACACATGGAAAGTAATATTTTGACTGGAAAAACTTAAAGATACATCACATTAAATCAAGTGCTTACCAGATGGTCCAGTCGAATGCCACAAATGCTGAGAATAAGTGATGCACCTTGGTAATTCCTAACCTGTGGCACCAAGACAATTAACTTCCCAGGTAGTGAAGAAAATTATGCTAGAAGTCACATTCATAAGCACGAAAAAAGGTAAACAGAAAAAAAAAATGATCTGTTGGAATGTGGGAGTGGAAGCTCCATTGCAGCATGACATTCTTATACATCATCCTGAAAGTTCGATGGACAAGGAATTTAACTATATGATATCCAAAGAAGAAGACTCACTTAAAAATTGTAGAAACTGAAGAAAATTGATCTGGACATAAAGAGGAACTTTGAAGTGAATTAAAGATCAGTTCCATTACTAGCCCTGTAAATAAAAATTTTATTAGGTGAAACCAGATTCTACTTACTAGAGGAAATCAATTAACAAAAAAATGATAAAAAAAGAAAAAATTTAGCTTCTTTGGAAATTTATTTACGTGATTGGTTGAAGCTTATAATGATTTCTTTTAAAGACACGACAAGGCATCAAATTCAACAGGATATGTCAATTTATACTGTTCTATATATTTCAATTGATACTATTACTGGTCTAAACCAAGCGGTGACACCTATAACTTTCTCTCTTATCATACTTCTAGAAAAGGGCATGGAACATGGAACAAATACTTCTCACGCAATCAAAAAACCGTTTGAACGAGTGGCATCACTTCCTCTAACAAAAGCTAAGAAGGATGTGAAGTTAGACGTGAATGAGTTATGCAGTTGCTGATCTAAACCATTAAAATTCGCCAATGGGAGAAAAAATGGTTGTAAGGTAATTAAAGTTCAGTTCATGGTTCAGTTCCATCTACAATCAAAGCCATAATAAACTGCAACAACACCAGTAACTGAATTGCATTTCTTGCCACCCATTACTGCTAATTGTCTATCCCTTGCTAACCAATTAAAAGTCCTTATCACTCATTGCGCTTAGATCAACTATCACTACAGTACCCAACATCAATATATGGATGATGTTCTAAGGTACGAGCACTGGTAGTAATAGTGACTCAAAATATTTTTGCTTGCCCATTTTATGGTTTTATGATCTACTGCTATTTTATCTTCTTAGGAGATCTTGTCTATACTGGTGACTTAACAGGTTCATGTTAAAATCGTCTCATTAGCCCGTTAAACAAGTGTCATTGTCTTCTTACTTCTCTGCACTTTCCTTCTGTTTTGTCAAGCGTCTAACCAGTTTAGCTTTCTCCAACAGTGAATGCTCTAAAGTCGAAACACCAAATTTCTTACTAAAACCGGTCACGGTTCAATCTTTATTGTATTCAGAACTCCATCTCCTAAATATCTATCTCCTGTGATATATAAAAGAACAAATGTAATACTCCTGTTGATTCCCCTCTTCCGGTAGACACAACTACTGAACGGCACCAATCTCAAGGGACATCACGAGCTCAAATTGAGGTAAACGTCAATGCTGGATGTACTCCTTCATGAGAGACCTCAAAAAGTTTTCCAGTTCACAGGTCCGCGAACGTATGAAACCCCCTCCCCCCACCCTCCCCGCCAAAAAAAAAAAGAAAAAAAAAACCCCACCACACCCCAAAAAAAAAAAAAAAGACCCTTGAGCGATTGGTCGAAAGAGGAAACGAAATCGATCGCTTAAGGAGAAAGGTGTAACCGATTTTCGAACTCAAGCAACGCAACCAACATCAGAAACAACCCAACAGAATATTATAAAAAGAAAGAAGAAGAGGAAGAAGCGAAACCCACGGGCAGGAGGCAAGCGCAGAGCAGGATGGAGGCCAGAGAGGCAAAGATGACGGAGATGAAGCGTCGGATCATGAAGGTGTTGAGGGAGGAAGCGGGAGCAAGGCGAAGTACGTAGGTGGGGGCGTACAGGACGGCCACGTAGAAGAGCGCCATTGCAAAGCACGCAGCAAGGGCGGATTCCTTAGAGACCGAGCCGTCCTCCGCCCCGGGAAGCTCGGGATTTCGCGGAACCCACTTGTTGGGTTCCGCCATGATCGGATCTAGCCCAACGAGAGAGATAGAGAGAGAGAGATTACGCGCGTGCGAGACGTCGGCGCAATGACCTCCCACAGCGTCGAAAAAGCGCGGTTCCCCCGACAGAATAGGGAACTGGAGACGTCTTCGGAACTTCGGGTAAAAATCGAGTCGCCGTTGATAAAATGGAATATTATCAAAGCGTCCGCTTCCTTCATGAATGCAACGGTCCACGACTGTTTTTTGAAAATTGACTTCATAATAGATACATTGCCGCCACTAATTATAAGGCATTCGATTAACTTAGTCAAAACTTTATAGGTACCAACAATGTGATGCATAATTTCTTGAAATGTACATTCATATTTTAAATTAATAAAATTGCTAAAAACAAGGCATCTTAAGCTCTCCATTGTTATGATAATTTAAGAGAATTTTCAGTAAGAAAACAGCTACGGAAGCCATGTAGAGATTCTTTGCTTCAAGCAAATAAATGACCATTAATCCTTATTAGTTTCTAGATCTATCCTGTTGTTGTTGTGCCGTCGAGAATCGGCATGTTGACAGTGTGATGTGGCGGGATAAGATGGGTTGTTAACCTCCTACTCACTCGAAAAGATGCCATATTCTTTTTTATCACATTAAGCCCTAAAAAGTTTTTTTTATTGATTTTATCTCTAATTACCCCAAAATATTTTGTTGTATTGTTGAACAGCTGCCTAAAAACCAGGCTTTCAATATTAAAACCTGAAAGGTCATCCGAAAACCAGTAGTTTTCACAAAACCAGCATTTTCTTGTCATCCAAATACTTTCGAAAAGTGGTTTTTGGAGGCCAGAAACTAGTTTAGAAGTGACATCCCAAATGCCCCCGAAAAGAAATGGTCAAATTTGTCCCTGAAAAAATTATTCCTGTTTCAAGCGTTTCTTTACATGATTACCAACATCCGAAAGAATTATAGCCGCTAAAATCTCTAGCTTTTAAGATTTGATATTTAACTAAACTATATGATACGAAAACAAATTAACAACCAAATACAACAGATTTAAGAAATGAAATTTGGCTAATACTTGTTCAATTTTGGATAACATTTGATCGGTTAATAAGCGCCAATGTGGCTGGCTAAATTGTCTATATCTAATATCGTACATTTTGAAAATTGGTTCTTAAATATATCATAATATGGTCTAGATTCAATTAAAAGACAAGTCCGATCTATTGTTAATGGAAAGTTAAAGTTGGAACTGAATTTAGAATTTGAATTTAAACGTCAAAATCAGATAACTTATCTACTTTTCTCATTTTCATTTGAATTTAAATTTGGTTATGTACATGTAAACACCTAATAAATAAACTAATGGTAAAAGTGCATTCGATTTGAATCCAATCCATCAATGAATCCAATCCATCAACATCTCCATTCATTAAGCATGTGACAATGAGAGGTACATAGACCAAAGAATGGGGGAGGAAAGCATTGGCAGCCATGCTAACCTCTTATATTGGAGGAGTATTCGCCAATTAAGCTATAAGAAAATAACAATATAATAAAGTTGTAAACAACAAAATAATTAGACTCATCAACTTGACATTCTTCTCATTTCTTTATATTTATTAAGGAAAAAGAAAACAATGCCATGCGTTTTAATATGAAAAAACATGCATGCACGTTTGAATTCAAAAATCCACCGCTTGTTTTGAAACAAAATCGTGTCTCACAGATTTCCCTGATATAACATTAAAACAAGGCTCTCTCCTTCTCTCTCTCTCCCTCTCTCTCTCTCTATCATATATATATATATATATATATATATATATATATATATATATATATATATATATGATATTTCTCGTAGTGAATTAACTGGTTAAGATCTTTTGACCAGATTTGGAACGGAAATGGCATTAAAGTAATGGAAGCACTACTCTTTCTTTCTTCTTCTCACGATCAAGGAGGCCCAAGCAAGGAGAAGAAAGAAGGAGATGGCTTCTAGTACTCTGATACTGCGGAGGCATTGTTGCTTCTCCACTTTCTTGGCGCTCATCTTCCATTCCCTGAAGAACGCCAAGCGCTTTGTTAATGGATGCGCACCTTCCTCACATCCCAAAACCACCAGAGAGCAGAACAAGAGCGAACGGGCAACAGAAGTGCATCTAAAAGAGGAAGAGGAGGGCGAAGATGATCTCTTCGAGATCAATTTAGAGGTTGTACCTAGAGGAACAGATGATCAATATTTCCTGAATCCCACCATGGCAACTGTTCATTTTGCAGATAATGATCGAGTCCTCCTCGCCAATTGCCTTTCTTCTGTGTTGGAACTCTCAGCAGCAATTCCGGTCACCAACGGCCGAGCACCACCAACAATGGCTGTGCTGCCGGCGATTATGGCAGGATGGATCCTGCAAGAGGATTGCGACAAACCAAGGAATTCCTCGTTTAGGAAGATGACCAGCAACATCAAGCGATTGGTTTTCTTTAACCATGGAAAACGATTGTTACGTCGACCGGCCGCATGAGAGCTGCACCAACGGCCGAACCGGGCGGCATCTTTCTACACCTTTCGTGTTCGTGAACGACTGCATCAATGTGAATTCATGGTGGAAGGAGTTGGTGCAGAAAGTCTCAGATGATGTATGAAGCCCTTGGCTTCGTCTATGAAAGCAAATGCTCACTTACACCGGCCTCGGAGCAATCGTTTCACCCGTTTGGAAGAAAATGATTCACGCAAGAAAAAGAAACTGATGTTTGTAAGGGAAAAAAGAAAAAATTTCCACATCAACATGGATAGAATTTTGACAAAATGTAGATGCAACTCTCTGGCCTCCGACTCTCATCATCAATATATCTTCATGTTACTGTCTACTGATCACTATAGCTATTGTACAAATTATGTTCTTATTACATATGCGGCGAAATCATATGCGAGCGGGATTAGATCAAGGGGGGCTATGATTCTATTCAATAATAAAATCGTGTATAAGTGGAGCCAAAATTATTTCCAATAAAAAAGAACATCAGCATACAAGTGTCAACTACTAAAATGAATCATGCCTGTCTTTGGACTTATGATACACCGAAAAATACACCTGCCAACTAACAAAATGTATCGTATCGTAAAACATATTGTGATTCTATGTTTAACAGCCCCAAGAAAATCAAAACCCACCAACTAAAACGATGACTCCATATAATACAAAAAAGTAATAAAAATCAGCACCATTACAGTTCAAAAAAATAAACATTGAACCACCACAGTGAAACCGACTACGATCCTAATTACCACTGTCAAATATCAGAGCGAGTAAAACTTCCCAAGTTCTAGAACCCGAGAAAATGGGAACGAACTAGGAAATACAACACAAAAAGTTAATGGGCTGGTGGGTAACGCACGCGACGCCTCACCATCCTAATTAATTCTAAATTCTGAATTTGTGCTTACGTTTTATTATATGTAAAGTAATTTTTGAACATTTTCTCTAGTGAGAAGATTAAGCAGTATTTTCTTGACCTAAGTTCTCGCCTCCCCCCTTTAACAACCCCAGCCACCGCACTGGAAGGTTGGTCGGCTCCAGACAGGCCAACACCAAAACACTACCGCAATGGGTCTGTCTGCATTTGTGGGAGAACATATTATCATCAGCATGATCTATATATATATATATATATATATATATATAGAGAGAGAGAGAGAGAGAGAGAGAGAAGCTAAAGCCGTCCCTTCATATAACACAAATCATTCACATGTAGAAGTTGCATGAGAAACCATGCAGCGTGCAAAGTGCAATCCAAAAACCTGGCTTCTGAAAACAGGCATACATATTATAATACACATATAATAGACAAATCTGAAGCTGAAGGATCTTCCGTTTTCCCCATGAAAAACAAAATAGCAACTCACCAAGATCACCACCCTACTAGCAAATTCCTTCAAGCTCTACAGCTACATACAGTCCACACCTTTCCCCAAAATGGATAAAGATCAGGCTTCCCTGCTCATTCTTCAGGAATAGGCGCATCGGGAACCAGCTCCATGTTCATCTCCTCATACTTCACACCCACCAGGTACCTGATGCTCACCTGGTATGCATGCCCATAACAACCACATAAATCCTCTGTCATTCACTACGTTTGATCTAGAAAACTTTGTTTTGAGCGGAAAAAATATGCACTAGAAATCATTGAAAATGTACAGAAGCATCCCCAGTGGTGCCATTAATGAGAAAGCATATAAATATTGTTGAGATCCGTAAAACAGGAAGAGATGGGGATAACAGCACAATAAACATTTCACAAATGTTGCAAAATATCTCAAACTTCAAAGATGCTGAAAAATATGGGTACTCTAGCATCTAAAAGGTTATCTGGATATATTTTTATATACCTGTTTTGGATCGTATACCGCATACTCGTTGTATTCCAAGGGGCTATCCTTTTTCCCAGATGGAATCAAACGGCCGCAAGGGACTAAAACGTCGTTGTTCCACTTGAAGTGTCCAGCCTCATCCGGCTTCTTCTTCCCCAAGCCCTTTACTCCTACCTTCTGCTCTTTCAGAGATTTCGTGTCCTGTAAGTATCATACCAAAACATTGTCAAGACTTATCGTGCACACATGATACACTCTTCACAGTCTTTGGACTAAGCTGAGCAGGATCACTTCACTGAGCAAATTAAGCTCAGGCATTACCGAGCCTCTAAAACTGGACTAAGGGGCAGAACTTCATACCAGCAAGCTCAAGATATGAACAATTCAGCAGTCATCAAAGTCTCATACTCACTACTTTACCTTGTTACTAAAATTTCGATGAAAAACGGTGGTGTCTTTGAGTAACCACAGCCTCAAATACTAATGAAATTTTGTTGCTATCAACAAAATTTTGTTCCGGATGTAGTCTCCCTTATGAGTGCAATCAATGACACTAAAAATAATAATAATAACTGCAGGTGCACGAAAAATTACCCCAGGAATACTAGAAATTTCAATGATCTTGTCTCCAAGTGCAACCACAGCTAAGACCAAGAAACCATCTGGCCGATCGACCGCAGTAAATCCATATCTTGCTGCTTCAGCCGACGCATCTGAGCAAATGATAGCTTCACCAAACTGAAATAGAAGGAAACAGCCATCATCATGGAGCGCTGAACATAAAATTCACTGTCATATGTCATGAAACAATAAGGACACTTTTGTGTGAGTTTGGAGACTGACCATGTAGCCAGGAACAGGAAGAGTGCAGAGAGCAGGCAGGAAGCCCTTTTGTAGATGCCTCAGCAGGTTGGAGGTCCTAGTGCCTAACCCCAAACCAAGCACAAGTCAGATCCAGAATGCAGTCGTCAAACCACAAAAATCTTAGACCCAATGAACTGAACAACTGCAACTCGAAGGGCTTCTTCAGTTCAATGTAATAGAGGATTTTCACAAGAAAGCTCCTATTCCTTTTTCAGGATGCGACACAAACAATCCTACTGAGAAATAAGAAATGGTTGTCTTGAGCATGGAGTAGAAGCCTTTATGTTTCAAGAATGAGGATCAATCTAGATAGATAAGCATTTGCACAGTTTGTCCCAGGAAATTCTGACTTCCCCAAACCCTCGCTACGCAGAACAACGATGTAGGACTATCTTCAGGTTCTAATATGAAAATCTGCTTTGCAGTCAAAAATCAAGGACTCACCACACCATAACAGAACTTTGTTTGGCATTTTCTTCAAGTCATCCAAAGATGGGGAGGCACTTGATTGCACTTTAAAGATGTTGTCAACGCTAACCCCATAGCTCTGCAAGCATAGCAAGTGTTCAATGAGCAGGAAAATATGATCTTCATTAAGTTCTGCTGACTCGTGTTTAAGCAAAGATCACCTAGACAAGGCTGCCAACACCGAGGTCACTTAACAATAGCAGTCCGCTCAGGATTATACATCAAGAAGTTACGAAACTTGATGTATAGACAAGGTCCACAAGGGTCAGGTAACTTGAGATTAACAGACCCTCCCTATAAAATGCCAGTGAACACTAGACAATTTTGCTCACGACAGTATATCTAAAACATAAGGAGTGATATTTTACAGATTAGTGCCTGGTGTATTATATACGTAGTCAACATCAGTCATTTCCTTTGCAACCTCAGCAAGTGAAGAAGAAAAAGAGACCTCAAAACCATGTCAACATGAAAATAATATAAGAAGAAGAAAATATCACTAAATTCAAGCGACAGCTGTTCATCTGGTCACCTTTTTAATGCTCCTTTGGTTCCACTCTTTCCATATCTATCTAAGAAAACTTATTTTGAAAGAAAGAAACACTGGAATTTTCTTTCCACAAATTATATCCGAGAACACCCAATTATTTACAGTGCACGACCAGGCCAAAGCGCCAAAAAGTTTCACAATGGGAGCAAAGGGAAACCTATACAACACACATATTCAAGTCTTGATTTATTAGACTCATGGTTCCTGAGAGAAACATATAAGCAATTCAGACCGATAATAAGAATTATAATCAAATCATCACTGAGGTTTCTCAATTCATCAAAAAACTCCAACTGCTTACTCAGAACGACAATTGGTGATGACCAAGACAAGAACCATCCATATATGTGTGTGCGTGTGTGTGTGTGCTTGTGAGAGAGAGAGGGCTTACCACATCCTCGAGCCGGAATGGCTCATAAGTGGTATCCAGATACTTAACAATCAACTGGTAATCCTCCGAATTTTTGTCCAATGGGCTAATGGAGCAACCCAACTTTGTGAACCGATCATATAAAGGATCATCCACCGTTGCACCGGTCATATCCCCTACGACCAAGGACGCCACCTTGATATCCCTCAAGCTCTCAAGAGCAGATGCTCCCTGTAAATCAGCAAGATGGTTGAGACCAAGAACCTACTCCCTCGGGATCGCCCATCCGTAAGAAATTAAAGGCGATCAACGGGTCAAGCTTACATGGTCCGCGAGTTCGTGAGGATCTCTGATGACAAATGGCCTGCTTGAGTGCATGAGAGTGAACCATTTGTTGCTTAACTCTGCCCATAGCGCCTGCTTCCTCTCCGAGGATTCGGCGGCGTTCAGCTTCTCAAGAAATTCCCCTAAAGCCTCTTCACCTGCAATACAGTATCTGGTGAATGGAGCGAACATAGTGAGATCGAAGATGCGATTACGTATCGGCTTATACAAACTGTTGTCAGAATCTGCAAACTAGAAGGATTGATAAAATCAGTTGAAAATTGGAATTTTATAGGGTCATGAGATTTTTTTGAGAAAATAATTTCTAATCAAACCATTAAGGTAAAATCTGCAAATAAAAAGGCAGAGACGATAGGCCAAACTGAATCGAATCAAAAACTGTTTTGGATCAGACTAACATGAAAAAAAAAATCCAATGAAACTATCAAATATTTAAAACTAAAGATCATAAGAATGCAACCAACAAAAAGAAAAAGAAAAACGGCTGATATCTAGTAAAAGAATAAAAGTATCATTTACTTCGTTTCTCCTCCTAAAAATAGTGTGCAATTGGTAGGTTTGACTTAAAGAGAATACTATGCAATCTGTGGGCTCAAAGCCTCATACCCATTGTTCAACTACTTTTAGTTAAGAAGGAACTGAACATACAGGTTCTCATTAGTGTAACCTCTCTCCACGGGCACAAGAACGAATGTTTTACAAGAAACATAAAGCATACATCTGTGTAAATGCAAATCAGTTAGCATTCCACTCGGCAAATCCGGAACATCATATCCCATTTCCATCACGGCGTATCTGCAAAACTTATACAAGTCAGTAAGCTGTGGCACAGATATGCTAGAACAATGTCTGTCTCAAGATTTAAGAATCAAGACTCTCGTTCAATGCTGTGAATGCAAGGGATTCCCAATTTGCTGAAACGAGATCCAAGGATCTCAAGTTATTGGAAATCTTAGGCATGCTTAGAAGATAATAAACAGCGAATATGATCAATTACTTGTAGACAAGTTGGCTGCACAAAACTTTCATCAAGTTGGCCACAAAAGGGTCCAATTTGGTATGTAAGGCGGCGACCCCGAGCTGTCGGAGGCCCAAACCGCCATGTCGGACATCCATTCCATCATCCTGCAACACAGACGTGATAAGGTCAGCCATGATTCTAGCTTAAGGTGGACAGCTTTCGAGAAGGCATTTCTCAAACACAGGGTGCTCTGTTTCCTTCAAACTGATCCTAGAAGGAAGATCCTGACGTTAAAGAGCACGAGCTATGCAGACAGCAACAGCTGCAGAACTAAGCTTGTTACTTATATGACTACTAAATACTAACCACGTCCACTGGAAAGAACTTGTTGAACTGCTTATTGATCTTCTTCTCACGCTCCCATGGCTCGAACTCGTTACCAGTCAGCTCTTGGAAGAGGTTGGCAAATTCCTTGATGGCATCATCTACGATATTTGTTTTCACCCTTCTTCTAGAGTACACAGTGGTTCTTTCTTCCAACCTTTCCTCTGCTTTGGGGTCGTCCCCAGGACGACCCCTCTTGTAATACATATATAAGTGGTCTTTTGGCACCATGATAAGCTGCATGATACAATATCTAACAAGAACAAAGAAGCAACATTCAGAAACAGAACCATAAAATCCCTATGCAACACACACGTGGGCACGCGCTTGACTTGGAAATGCGTAGCAAACATGTACCAGTGCCAAGGCTACACACACATAACTAAGTTGCATGCACGCCTATACATTAATAAACACACATGTTTGCTGGTACGTGCACACACAAATAATCACATCATACGCATGTATGCACACACACACACACACACACACAAACACATGGCATGCACGCATGTGTCTCTGAATCTCTCACTGTCACACTGCACTTCGAGAACCTTACCAGTGGACCAGTGGCACAGAGAGGATGGAGGGGGAGGGGGGTAGGGGAGAGAGAGACAGAGACAGAGAGAGAGAGAGAGAGAACTCATTGATGTCACGTGCAATGTCACATTTGGTCAAGGCACAGTTATAGATGAGGCCGTCCTTCTCCAATATGTATCCCCCTCGCTCCTGCAACCTCGAGTCCTTGTGCACACCACGCTTCCCATACACCTTCAGCTGCGACCAGCATATACAATTCCCAGTGAGTCCTCAAACTCAAGTCTCAGATATCCAATGACTTCATAAGGAACAAGTTTCGACACCAAACACAAATCAAACCACCATGGAGATATCGAGAGAGAGTTACTGATCCTGTACCTCGGTCGCGAGGGACTCCAGAGCTTCTTCGCTAGGTTCTTGCTTGTCCCAAGCAATACCACGTCCCTCAGGCGCCAAATCAGACACAACATCGTAAGCTTCCAATGGCTGTTGTTCCTTCTTCTGAAGGCTCTCAATCAGCCACGCTTCACTCACAACAGGTATCCCCATTTCCCTGCAGTCGACAGAAAAGAATCCACCATTGTAAATATCACCAAGGATTTTACCCACACAAAATAACAGAGAGCAAATTGTTCTTGTAAACCAAAAAATCATATATCCAGAGGACTAACAAGGCTTCCGCAATTCTGCTTGAACCTCCTCGTTCACGCTCCGACGGAGCGACCACAAGGCAGCTAGCACCTGCACCCAACCACATAGCCAAAACTCAGTTAAGGCACAATACACACACACACACACACACACACAGAGAGAGAGATAGAGAGAGAGAGAGAGAGAGAGAGAGAGAGAGAGAGAGCGAGAGAGAGCGAGATGGAGAGATGAGTTCTCTCACTTACCTTTGACCGAGTTTGCAACCTTCCCACCATGCCTCTCAATCTCCTTCCGCCATGTCTCCTGCGCAAAGAAAACAACAGTTAACAGTAAGAACAGCAAGCCACAATTCCTGCAGGTACATGCACACGAAAACACATGCTGGAACATGCACAAAGAATCCAGGTAATGGCAGATTTTATGCTGCCGTGATGAAGTGCAATTGCACTCACGTGCTTTCGTGTCATTCGGCCGGATAACGCGATAACCATGCCGGAGAAGAGATTCCCCTGATCTGCCGAAAGATCTCTCTGAGGTCGCTGTGCCGGATCCTGGTTATCAAACCACTGCCACAAAGATCACTATGAGCTTCAACCATTGAAGGAAGGACGGGCTGGGCTCCAAGTTCATTACCGGTCCATGCGGCTTCACATTTTACCTGTTTGGCGGTCGGATCAAGCTCGAGCCCTTCCGGCAACTTCAACGGCTCAGGCTTCCTCTGGTCCTCCTTGGTGGTGAAAATACAGGAGCCCCACTCTGAGTAGGTACCAGTACACTTGTATTCCTTCCCGGTGCACTCCATCCAGCCATTGCACAATGGGCACCTCTTCAATGGCCCGTAGAACATCACATCCTCACTACAACATATCCATTAAACAGAAGGAAAGAAATAAAGGAAATGCTAAGAGAGTGTTACATAACCATATCCCTCCGGGCGTTTCATATGGTAAGGAAGATAAAGATAGTAAGAGAAAAGAAAGACTTGGAAGTGATCTCATCATAAAATTTAAACTCAAATAAAAGAAAAATCTGAACCTGCCCAAGTAGGGAAACCAAATCGGATTCTGATATACATATGAAAATATGACTTATTATAATAAGAGTGACATAGCCACTTCTTTCAAGTATATTTTTTCAAGTAAGAACTAACTTGCTTTAGCGTTTAAGGTTTAGAGAAAACTTTTTATTTGAGACAATAGTGACAAAACTGGCGTCCATGCGAGAAGAAGACGGCACTCCCTCATGACAGATCCTGATGCAAGTGGAGATCAGAGAAGGTAATTGAAAACGAGTATTAAAAGGTCGATCCCAATAGAAAACACGACTACCAAGTAGACATAAGTAAGCTGAACTTAGACTTTAGAATTTCAGATGATCCAGTTGCGGGTTCATGTGAAAATTTTCAACTTTGAACCGGTTACACCCGCAATTGATACAAGACAATCCGAGTCTACAATTTGGATATGGAACCCCATAAGGTCAGCAGGGAAGCAGATCCACAAACCCGACAAAGTAGTTGCAGAGAGTCACAGAATCCACAGAGGACAGAGAATTCGTACCATCTAGGAACGACGGCGTCGTCGGAGCCGGTGGGGTTCTGATCGCTGGCCTCGAGGATCTTCTTCATCTGCTCGACGGAGAGGTGTTGCCGCGCCGCCTTGCAAAACTCCCCGAATTCCGCGGCGATCTCGGCCGAGGACCGCCCCCGAGTTCGCTTGAGCTGCTGCCCGGACTCAGGCTCATGGCCCTTCTGCTTCCTCGCGCCCACCTTAGTGTCCTCCTCAGCCGCCGCCGCTCGAGAGTGAGACCTCGTCTCGGGTCCCTTCAAGAGGAACGTCAAGTGGTTACAGAGAACTCACCACCAACGCCATCACATAACTGCTTAAATTCATATAGCCAACTTGAAAAGAGAGACTGGAAGTAAAATCCTCCGGTTAATTTATCCACTGACTGGTCACAAGTGCTTCATGCGCAATTGAACACGTAAACTAAGTTCTCTTAGAACTACGTACTGATTATTAACAAGTTCTTAATAAACGTTTTACGTAGTTAAATATCTGTGAAGCTAATAAGAATTGATTAAAAATAAGATAATCCACCTTCCAACATCAACATCAACCATAACAACAACAGTAACAGCAGAGAAAGAACAAATACAGGCCCATGGTGTGAAGTGTGAAGCAGCAGCAGGAAAAAAGAAACAACTTCGAAGGTACTAAAGAGACAATAGGGAAGAAAGTTCGCGCCTAACTTAAGACAAAGGAAAATCACCCGGCTCTCCCCAGTTCCAACTCTTCCTACCTATATTCAAAGAACAAAGACCCACCAAAAAAGAAGGGTAGTTTAAATGCAGAAGAAACACCAAAAGGCAGCTGCAAGAAACCTCATAGCAGAAGAAAACCAACGTCCCTGTGTGTGTGTGTGTGTGTGGAGAATAACTAGAGAACAAGTGAAGATGAAGCCTGAAAGGCAACTCTCGAGGTCATACTAAGCAGTGAAGAAGCCAAGATAGTGCAGGGGAGGGAGGAAGCTCAACTCACCTTCATCTGGCGCTCTTGTCAAAGACAGTCGTCCCCTCAGAACACACAAAGATCTAAGAGAGAAAGAGGAAAGGTTGGCGGAGAAGAAACTAAACGGAGGAGAAGACGCCCAAGAAAATAGGCAGAGAAAAGGAATTATGAAGACAGAATGGTAGTCCGCTGCCAGGCACGTTGCAACGCCGCAGCCACCAGCAGCGGTGGAAGTCCCCAAGGTCTTCCACGTATGTTCTGTGTTTCAGACAGATGCCTCCGTTTTAGTCCCGGAACTTTGCAGAAGATGAACACTTGGCCTCTAGCTTCGCTCTTGCAACCGAATCAGGGGGCTCGAATACCAAATAGATCCAAGTTTTGTGAAGTTGTACAATATTTTCTGCCTGATACCCAATAAGGATCCAGCAACCCATTTTCTTCTCTTCTCTTTCTTCACTTGCTCGTGACCCGTCATGCTGGGCAACTCACACTGGTTGCTGGAGTTTCAGTCAAATGTGCTATAATGAAGTTCGAACTCATGATCAGATAGCTATATACTTGTTAGATATACCCCAATGGCCCTCTGGGTTGTGCTAACACTTGGGGTTTGATATTGATCTTTTTAATTTCTTGACCTTTAAAGATGATTTGGATATATCAACTAACATATAAAAAATTGTAATTGTTTGAATCGCATGCTGGTCGTTTTCTGGTTTGGATGTTTGTGATGTGCCTACTTTTGAAAAGATTTGAACGTTCATGTGCAGAATATTCTCCCCAATCTTTTTGTTTAACTTGTTTGCCTATAAGTTCTAGGTTCATGTGTCAGGATGACTCTTAACATATATAAAGAAAAGATCGCTCTTCTTTTGTATATGTCCAGTTATTTTCCCCGTATATATAAACTCTATGCGAAGTTAAAGCATGGGTAGCCGGCCGAAGTTCATCATGAGGCTCCCAAGAAAATTTTGGACCACCTATGAATATGATCACAAATTTAATTACATGGAGGCCAAACACTACACCCGTGATACTCTCTCTCTCTCTTTATGACCCCTGAATATATACTTTTGTATACAAGTGCATATATACTTTTGTATACAAGTGCATAGATATGATCTTAAAAATACACCTAGGAGAAACATATTCTATGTTAATTATTGTTTGAATTTCATAATGTTTTACTTTAAAAATGGCACTTATAACATTACAATTTTAGTCGTGGAAGAATTTTTTTTTTTTTTCATACAAACAAGTACTTGAACTAAGGCATGTTTTCTGTTCCGATGCAACTCCCTTGGGGATATTTTCATGGCGAAATATAGACAATGTGTAGTTCAGTAAGCATCTCCAATTTGCTCCAGCCAGACTGTTTATCACCCATTATGCATGTGGCTGCATGTACTTGAGTGCAAGGGTGAAACTAGAAGTTTTTCATGAAGTGAGCTGAATTAAGGTTTCTAAGTTTTGAATAGGACGGAAATATCATTTTCCAAAATTTTTATATATAACAAGTGAAACTTTTTAAATTTATATGTAAATTTAAAAAAAAAAATTTGAGGTCCAGGGCCCATTCTAACTTGGTTCTGCCCCTGCTTGAGTGTGTGTGAATGATATATCCATATATACTTACAAATCTGATTTTAAAAGAAAGAGATCTAATTGTAGAGAAAATTAATTAGGATGTCAGACTACTGCCCACGTTGGACTCGTATATGAAACTCCATACCAGCCATAGGTCCTAAGTTGAGTTCTAATAGAAAAACTTCGATGTGGAAAGCACACAACAATTGTACCATAATGTGGGAGAGTAATCATCTCTATATATACCCTTTAAGATTATCCATAAAGTACGCTTTCTCAATTCAAAACGGGACTAATTAATCTAGGGCTAAAAATTTTTCCAAAATCTTGAGTTTTCTCTAGGACTTGTTTTGTTTAAAACTTGATTTATGGAGCAAAATGTAAAGAGAAAATGAGCTTCAAACTTTAATTAAGTTCATAGGAAAAATTCAACGCCCACCATATTGCCTACCATGGAGGTCAGCCTCATGTGCCCTATAAAACCAGTCAAGAGGCTTGAGCCAAATTAAGTTCCACCCCCAGCACTATTAAAACCCGGGCCGCATATTAATTAGGAGCAATTTAGAATGCTAATCTTATTAAATATGTTATAGTTTCGATATACATTGGATCTATTGCCTTTTGTTACGATTGCTAGATTTAAATGAATAACCGAATGATAGCATATGCAGGAGCTAGAATTTCTCTTCAACAATTGACACAGCAATTTTTTTTTATTTAGGAGTAAGATCCAACTTTTTTTTGTTATGGAATTGATTGGGTAGAAAAAATTATCTGACCTATACTCCATATAACCACAAGGATCTACTTGTTAATCACGGGCCAAGGAACCAGCTTTGTTCAGTCCCATAAGTGGAGTGGGGTGGAAAGGATATTTAGAAGAGGTCAACCCCTTTTTTATTATTCTTATGGTTCATGGTTGCTTTGAGATTTACGTAGGGAAAGGAACACCTCATAACAGTCTGTGTCTGTTTTACAAGTCAGTTACTGAACTAATCTACTAGTTAAAATCCAAGACTGCTTTCGGACCTAAGTGGGTAGCGGCAGAGCCAGAAAAATTAATTGAAGGGGTATTTGTTTAAACAAACTCAAATTTGGTAGGACACTTTTATATATATATATATATATATATATATATGAATAAATATTTAAATTTTTTATTTAAAAATAAAAACTTTTAAGAGACTGATGAGGGCAACCGTCAACACCAACCACAATGTAGCTACGCCAGGAGATAGTTACTAAACTCGCGAGCAGGGGTCCAGTGCTTCCACTGACAAACATTTTGGGAGTCGGGCTGCATGTTATATGCTAAAAAAGATTAAAATGTCTGAACATAAGAAAGGAGAAAAAAAAGTGGCAACAGATCATAAAAAGCGTTTCCCTTGAGGCCTTAAAAGAAAAAAATAGTTTTTTTTTTCTCAGCACATAGAATTTGCACTTGGCTTATTCTTTAGGGGTCTAACATATATATATATATATATATATATATATATATATATATATATATATATATAATATAATATAATAGACCCCTAAAAGAATAAGCTTGAGTTCTCACGAGACTCAAAATAAACAATCATCACAGCCTATGGGTTTTCTCCTTTTTATACTAAAGGAAATTGGTGGGGATTCGTTATTGCCTGAGATGTGGACTAAAGAGGTCTCTGCTTATCTTTTCAAAAAGGCGCCATGCAAGACTTCTCCTGCGCAGGAAGAGAAAATTAAAAGAGAAAGAAAGGGAGGCAATAAAGAAGAAAAAGGAGAGGTGAAGATCATGATAGAAAAGCACGCAATGATCGTTTTTCAAACGTAAAGACTGCTAAATCTCTACCCTAAGCAAAATCTTGGCCTTTCTTTATTTTTTCTTTTAACACCCAACTTTTCGAGCTCGGTAGAAAATGATTAAAGTAAAGGCAAACGAACAAAGATATGGATCAACAGAGTAATAATACACTGCTTTTTCTCCTTTGAGTTTAGCAGGCAGGACGATGACTCAGCTCACATGGAAAAGGATTCCATGAACCGCAACTGTAAGCCTGTGGCTAGTGTTTTCTCAAGGTACTGCCAATTAGTATCTTGTACCATCAAGTTAAAATTGAAGTCTTATTGCTTGGTTGGTGCTTTTGGACTTCAAACTCAGAAGAAAGTTTTCCTCTCTCTCTCTCTCTCTCTCTCTCCCCTCGAGGTTTTAGTACCAAAGTCTTCATAACATCAAGGTAAAGTTGAATTTATATAGTTGCTTCTTTTGAATTTCATTGCCTCTCTCTCTTACTCTCATATTTTGTCAAGGTGTTTGATACCAAGTCTACATCATCAGGTAAAGTTATGTATATATATATATATGCGCTCGTCAAAAAAGTACTACCATGTCCTATATCTAGCTAAACTTGCATTGAACTTCCACAAATTCTTTGTCCTTTGTTGATTTCTAGTTGCAAAGTCGACAACTTAATTAATACACTACATTATTGCATTGAAGGAGAATCTTCTGATTGAATTCGTAGCTGGTCTGCATGGTTGTTGCGCCAAAGTAAAGTAGGATGATGTTCCATGGTAAATACATTCACTTCAAACTATTTTCAGGCCCAGTGCATGCACGGGTTCGGAAACCGAGGCATTTAATACAACTAAGTATAATCTGTGCGGACAAAGGATAGAAGAATGTACAATAGCGTACGTTTAGAGTCAAACAAATTGTTCATGTATTCAACTTCTTCAACAAAAGGGTAAGTCAATTTTGGTGGCTCAGAAAATGTTAACTCATTTTGTCTTGAACAATTTTTTTCCCATTTCTTCCCATTATTAAAGGTTTTGGAGGGGGCTCATTCTAGAAGTTAGTCTTTGTCGATCGGACACCTGAGGACTTTCTTTATGTTTGAAGACCGAACACGAAATATGCTTTAGTAATATGTGAGACGGGGTGAGCATAGATTTGGAGAAACTGCTGACCCCTTAAAAGAAGACCATCCGTAATTTTTAAGATCCAGTTGATGAAAATATTTCATACATCTATAATATTTCAGTTATCATGATATATATATATATATATATATATATTGAACGATTTGTCTGACCTGAAACAATGACCTTCAATGTCATCAATGAAAATAAAATTCTGAAACAATGACCTTCAATGTCATCAATGAAAATAAAATTCATCCATCAAACCTTGATTTTGTAAGAGCTTGATGAGTTCTCTTCTTTCATAATCACAACTTCAAATTGCTGAAGCTTCTGAATGAAATTGCTGAAGCTTATGAAGTGATTCATGTAAGAGCAAAGCCTTCTTTTGAAGAGTACTTCTTTTTTGTTAGCTCAACGCTTTTAATAAGCATATTCGCTTCGCTTTGGCTTTGTAATGTCACGAGCAAAGCAAATCAGATTGACACTCACAACTTATATATATATATATATATATATATATATATATATATATATATATATATAAAATATCATATAATACAAAAAACCCACTGACATACATCATACATACAATTACAAAATATTTATAGAGCATATCAATAAAACCCTAACATCCCCCATATAAGTAAACCTTCTCACTGTAATGTTTTTCCTCTCTAAAACCCTAATATTTCTAATATAAGCGACCTTCTTACTGTAATGTTGTCCTGCACATTACTTGCTTTGAAAATCATGCTGTAGCATCACCATTATTTTCAAAATATATCAATTTTGTTTATCACGAACTGGAATGCATCTTATAAAAGAACTACCAAGTGAATGCAATTACAGTCCAACAAACATTTTATATATATATATATATATATATATATACAGGGAGAGAGAGAGAGAGAGAGATCTAGAGAGTCAAGTATTTAATTAATAGCAAAAATCTTGTCACTGACAGCCCAGCCTGTGATGTAGGCAAATTTTCCCCTTCACCGTTACACCAATTGAATCAACATGACCAAAGTGTAAGCTCCTCATTGACGAAAATTCGGCTACCTCACACCCTTTCTTTTCAGTAATTCTACTCACAGGAAGCCGCTAGTTACCCAATTAATTGGAAATGCTTAGAACACATAAACTTCTAATCTACAGACATCTAGAGGGCTACTCCTGCTCTATCATCACTTCCCAACAAATGTGGTCCATCATCCACAAAATTAACGCCATTAACAGTTCCATCATGCGCATGCAAGAGTGCTGTGAAAAGCTATAGCCTATGTGCTAGGAATACCCACCAATACATCCCCCTCCATAAGCTTCACTAGACTGGCTAGATGATCTATACTGAATTCATGGGATGCTTTAGATGCATTCTATCATAGCCTAATTCATAAGCCCTTGATCATTTCATAATTGATGAAATGAGAGGTGGATGCATGGTAGAGCACCAAGCCACATTGTTTTATGAACTTATAAGGAAACTATAAAACTGCTACACCTATAATATGACTCTAAGGAGGTCGTTCACATGGTTTCATGTTCATGGGATAGGGATACATTTCCCCCAACCCAAGTTCGAGTCCCCATGTTGTTCCCTTGGTAAGGCAAAGGGAACAATGTATAGGACCTACCCAAGCATGGATGTTAGCCATGCCTATGCCTATATTCTTGATAAATATGTAGAACTAGCTACAAGAGATGAGCTATCTATCATATCTATCATCTCAGTGTGACTGGTTTCCTGTTACCACCTCCTCCCCTTCGGATACAGTGATGCATTCCTTCTCTTCTTCTAAAGGGTGGTGAAGAGGGTGAGGCGAGTGGCCCCTCCCGAATGCCCTTACATGGTCCTTGAGCGACCTCTTGTGCTTGAAATCCGAGCCGCAGGTGCAGTGCCAGAGCTTGCCGCAGTTCTTTTCATGGGTGCGCCAGTCACCCCTCACAGCGAAGGGCTTGGTGCACTTCCTGCACTTGTATGGCTTGTGCCAGTGCTTCCTCTTGTAGTGGGTCTGAAGGGTTCTGAAATCCTTCAGCGTCCGCGCCCGAGGGTGGTCTATGTTATTCTTGCAACCCTGCACGCAGCAGTAGCATGGCAGCCTCAGCATGGCCGTCGGCTGCGTCCCTCTCAGCGACTCCGGCCCTCTTCTGTATATGGCTCCATGACCCCACATGTGCATCTGCAGAATACCAATTCGAACTATTAAGCAGCAGCAGCAGAAGAAGAAGAAGAAGAAGAAGAAGAAGAAGAAGAAGTATTCGTATTTGGACTACTCTGAACTCTTATCCCCTAGATTACCTGATGAATGCATGAAAAGCCTCGTGTTTCCCATCTTGAAGAAAGTTACACCAACATGGGAAATCGGGCTCCATCGGGCATGGGGAAAATATTGTTGCTATTCACAAGTCTTGCTTGGACAATGCTTTGAGCTCAGTGAGTCACTAGGAAGGAGTTGCTTTACATTTACACAATCTATAGTGCATCAGAATGATGTTTCTAAATATTGGCCGATCTTCCTGCATCGATATTTCCAAGTGACTTGATACCGTCGTACTCCACCATGAAACCGATGCCATTAAGCTTTCTGAAATTCTTTTAGTTTTTTTCTTTGTGTATTGGGGAGTGGGACATAGGGAGAGAGAGAAAGAGAGAGAGAGAGAGAGAAGGTTTTACAAGGAAGGGGTTAAAGAAAATGAGGTTTAATCTCTCTCTCTCTCTCTCTCTCTCTCTCTGAGAATAGTGCTCTTTGAGCAGAGATGTTGGCAATAAAATAACAAGGGTAGGGTTCTATTCTGTTTGATTTGTACTTAAAATCAGCACTGATATTGAAAGAAGTTAAGAACTTCCCTCGATCTCCTAACCGAGAATAAAAGGCACAAAGACGCGACTATATTACATCCTGAATATATGATCGTTTCCTTCACATGCGGCCTCCACGGTGCATGTGCATGCGTGAGAAGAGGGGGCGCAGGGCTTCTTTTTCTGACGTTAATTAACTAACAGCTCGGTCATGAATTTCATATCTATTGAGGTTCTAACAAAACCCTCATTCTAGGCCAAGCCAGAAAGCATAGCTGAAGTTATACGAGATGCCAAGTACAGTTGCTGATCTTTTGCTTTTTTTTTATTTATCGAGAACCATGCTGCTTAATTGATCACACCATTGAGTCTCAAGTTTTGGATTTGTTGAGATGACATGGTGGGGGGGTGGGCGGGTTTTCTTAAAAGATGTATCAGATTTCCTACTAAACTCATCGCCTGTGCGTCTGCGTGCGTGCATGCTTCTGTGTGTGTGTCGGCATAAAAGCTTGCAACGCAATAATGACTTGCACCAACTTCTTCAGAAGGAGATCTGAAGGCAGATCTGATACTTCTGCTGATTTCCTAAATCTATAACATGAAAGAACCCTCGAGAAACCATCCAAAAGACATAATCAGAATAAGAGAGATAGAGAGAGACCTGCATATTATTATATCTGCTGAAGGTCTTAGTGCAGATCGGGCAGGTGAACTGTGTGGGGCCCGTGAGTATCTGTGAAGGTGTTGGGATCCAGTACTTGCCAAGCTTTGCTTCAGACCCTTTCCCTTTGTGGTGGCCGTCGTCTCTCTCTTCTTCTTCTTCTCCTCCTGAGATCACAGCAGGAGGTGTCTGCAGGCCGATGCATAAGGCAACTCTTTTCTGCTCATCATGGTCACCATCGCCTTCCTCACTTTTCACATAGAAACTCTCCCTTGGTGATGCTGCCTCCTCCTCTTCCTCCTCCAGTGATGGCTTGCCTTCTCCAAATTGGCTGAGCAAGGGAAGACACTGATCAGCTGTCTCATCACCCTGGCCCTTCCCTTCTTCTTCTCCTTCTCCCTCTCCTTCGTCTTCTGCCTTTTGGTAGAAGAGAGGTAGGGCTAGGAGATTAGGATCAGGACTGCTAATAGAAGATCTGATCTCGCTGATTGAATTTGCTGCTTGGGGTTCCGAGCCTGATGGCTTCAACCACTCGAAGAAAACAGGAGCCTTCCTATGCTCTTTAATTTCCATAGAAGGAGAAAGAGATGGAAGAAGAGAGAAGGAGAGAGAGAGAGAGAGAGAGAGAGCTTATGCTGGTTGTGGCTTCCCCTTTTTCTTCCTGCTTAGCATATTCTTTTTTCGGTTCAAGGGTCTAATTCTATCTTCTCCTTCCCCTTAAAAGGAGATGAGATCATATTGAGAGAAAGAGAGAAAGACCTGTGGCATTCTTTTCAAACAGAGAAATTTCATTCAAAAGCCATATTTTTACCTTTACTTCCAAAAAGAGCCTCCATTGATTTTCAAATCTGCGTATACAGATCATTTTTCTGAAACTTCTCACGTAGATATCATCTTATGGATTACTACAAGTCAAGGCGGAGCCACATGTTGGCATGTGTGTGGGCAATTGCCCACATGCCCAATAAAAATTTCTTCTTTATATATTGGTTAATTGTAATTCTTGCATATGTGCATATAAAATGCTCTTTACATACATGCAAGTGTTCCTTAACCAAATATGTACTGCTACGAGTCTTTCTTTCTGTCCTGAACATCGAAGAAGCTAATCACTCACCCTCGTAAGGAAAAAGTGGGAACTGTGATTGAGTCCACTTAACCTTTACTGCAGATCTTCCTTCGGCATTCCATAAAACAGAAGGGCGGCTCATATGAGGAGAACTGAAAACACGGATAAAGGGTTCTTTTTTGGATTAGGAGCAAAGATATAGGGCTTCTCAAAAAAGAGTTTCTCCTTTTGAATAAGGAGCGCTGCTGTTCACATCTCCTACTGTAAAAGAAAAGGAGAGAGAGAGAGAGAGAGGTTTGGTGGGATCCTGCGTTAGACAAAGGAACGCGCTTTCACACGGGAGAATGCGGAAAAGCTAGCCGGATTTTCTTTCTTTGGTGTCGTTTTTCTCTCTCCCCACGATTTCCCCTCATTCTGATCAGCCCCCCCGCCGGCATTCAGACTCGCTCCCTTCTCTTTGCCGACCTCCTCCGCGCCGTCACGGCCAACCTGTGGAGGGAGGCGGACGGCAGCAGTGGCCGGCAGATCTTGTGCTCCGGCCGAGTACCTGAACGGAGAGAGCCCCACAGCCTCTTTCATTGATAGTTGCAAGAACCAACCGACAGAAGCTTAAACACTGTGACAGTTACTCCATGAATTTTTAAAAGTTTGAGTTGTTTTATATGGGAAGCGAGATTTCACCGTATAAATCTTGTCTAGTTACAGTTGATTTGTTAACAGTGGGTATACTTTTTTGTGCTGATTAAATAAGGATCTGCCATGCACATCAAATTCGTATGGTTGAGTATGGATTAAGAACAACTTGAGACGTCGGGTTTCAAGAAGAACTGACGCAGAGTCCCACTAAAAAGCTTTTACCTGGCAGTCCAGGCGTCATGCCTACGTCCCAAGGACGCGGGTCCAACAGCAGGAGCCTTCGGACAGGGACTCAGGGCGCAGAGGGAATAGTCGCCAGTGCAATTATTTGCATTCTATTTGTTTTTTCACTCATTCCATTGGTCCATTTAAGCTTATTTCTCTATTTTGTTAGAAGCATAGTAAAATTATGTAACTTTGTAACTTTTTAACGATAGATTTTTAATTTTTAACCATCTAGTAACTTTCAGACGTATAAAGTATAAATAATAGCTCATAAACTACTAAATGCAAAATATGTGATTTGTCATTTATTGTTACAGTATGTTATCTTTTCAACTACCACACAAGCTAATCAAATAATTCATAATTGATTCACATATTATATATATGATTTGTGGATTTCTCCAAATGGGTTTTGCGCTGGAGAAATCCTTCAGTCTCTCACACATTGTTCAATACATTTTATCAAGCAGTGTGTTTAATCACACATGTCCCATGAATGCATCAGGTGGTTATGATTGTATTGGATGGAGTTTAAGATCATAAGAGGGTTTCAACTTTCCCCATATATATATATATATATGTGTATGTGTGATGGAGTTTAAGATCAGGTTTCAACTTTCTTTTATATATATATATATATATATATATACACGCCAAATATTAAATAACTGAGAATTAAAAATCTGTCCCTGAGAGTATTATGAATGATTGTTTCCACGTTTATGCTCTTGTGGTGACTTTTTTTATTTTTAATGATTAGATTCTTAATTTTTGGCCATTTAACATCTCAGCAGATTGAATTATATATATATATATATATGTGTGTGTGTGTAAAAATATGCATATGGACGGACGGGTGAAGAATGGGGGACATTTTTTCCATTTAGCATTGTCTCGCATGTTTTATTTTCCTCACGAACCATCATTATCGATAGCTTTCGGAAATGAAATAATTTTTCACCGGTCTTATATGTGTGCGTGTGCGCGGGCCAGGCGAGAGACGAAAGGATCCTTCGTTCATACTTGTCTTGTTCACGTTTGGAATAATCCAAGCGCTTCCTTGTCGAGACAAATATGAATGACCGTTTCATCGCTCAAACGGTGTGAAGCCACAATCACTCGTTCCGTTCCATGTATCTCATCCCGTGGGATGGGCCCCACTACTCCCCGACATTAAATTGGATCGGGCGCACAATCAGGCCCCAGTGCCAGATCTGCTCCACACGTCGTCATCCCATGCCAATTGCAATTTGTTTATCAATCAATTTATTTTCAGGGAGGTTGACATAAACAGTAGGAGTGGGAGTGGGCAGGTGGCCGGTTTTTGTTTCAAATTTTTATGGGGTCGGTTTTTTGTGTTTTGAACGAGGACCACTGACATGCAACATGAAGTACAACAGGAGCGTCACTCGAGACACTAAAAGCAGACCCTATACTTTATAGATAAGCGAAAGCTTTGGCCTATTCTGAGCGATGGGAAGTTCCGCTCACCCAATAATCAATTTAATGTCATTTCAATTAGTTTGAATCAATAAGGACGGATCCAAATTTGATTAATCATTGAATCCATGAAACTCAGTTCTGGATACAACTGAAACGCGGTATATATCTCTTGTTATCAATAGATATTGAATCCGATTTATTGGATTCGAGAATGGTTTTTCTTCCATAGGAAACCAGATCTAAATAGATATTATAAGATTAGAGGGATATGGTAATGTGGCAAAATTGACCCGTTGATTTTCAGTCTCCAAATGGGTTGGATTTGGTAATGAGATCTGGATCTGACCTCCATGATGATCGGCTGTCCTGGATCCGACTCATTCCCAACCCAACCTACCCACTGCTGTTTTGGCCCACTTCCACGCCTTATCTTTTTACCACCTTTTGAATGTTTTGGTGGAACCGTTTCCCCGTGTCTACGAATTCTCATCTTCTCTGAAACCAAAAGCTCACTTAATTGCGAATTGGTTTGAACTAAAACAAACCAGGCAGATGAATGGATCCAATGTGATTTAATTTCATAAGCTTCGATCTTAGAGCTCGTTTCTTTAAGGGAAATTTAGTTTTGGAAGAAGTTAAATTCCTAGAATCACCTCACTTGTAATAGAATGGAACACATAATATAGATTTCAACTGTACCTCTATGCCCCCATTAGATAATATGACACCATGTTAATGTTTCATTAACTTTGTCACAAAGATTGAGACAGATTCATGAAATAATATTCGAGTATTATAACCTTTCTCGAATGGGTCTTCGAAAAAATTGATGAACGGATGCAACCCAAGTCCGATCGCGAAAAAACATCCATTTTGTGTTCAATCACCCAAGAAACTCAACATTGTAAGTATTGAAGATGGGGACCAAGGGGGTCCATATTCATGATGCCATATTTTTTAGTCATTGTGGACTTCAGTGCCCTTTCTAACCCACTAGAAATGTCTTTCCACTACACATGAGCTTTGCATTTTTACAAGCTTTTGAGGCTATTGGTATCTAGACCTACTTCAACTTGTATATATGCTCCAGTCAATTCACCAGCTAAGTGTATGGAGCTCTTGTTGCCAAATGCCTCTAGATTTTATATTCCCGAATAAAGGACACGTGTCGAGTGGGCCCGCTCCGCTTGACCTAATTTTTGACTTCCTTCTCATTGTGTGGGGCCCAACAAAATGTGTTGCCCCCTGTTTAGTGGAACACATACATTCTTTTCTGTGCCATTTGATTACACCGACTGGTTCCAAGTGTGATCGCGACCCACATTGTTTTCCGGGCTCCACGGCGATCGTCAGCATGATGTCATCAGTGTTAGCTCGCTCATTGGCCGTCGATCGCGAGGTCGGACTCCGATGGCTCAGATTTGATTTGCCAAAATCGTTTGATTAGGTCACGAATGGGTCAGACTTGTTGAATTGATGGCATGAATGGAGTCGCTTCGAAGAAGAAAATTAGGTTAATTTAGGACAAGTCTGACAATTGTTTCTAGTGGCGGAGGAGCTACATATGGGCTGGTGTGGGCAAATTTCATTATTATATATATAGATGGTTTCAACAATTTGCATTTTGTACATATTGTTATCCCTAAGAATATTAAATTATTAATTTAGTGCATCTCAACCCAAACTTTCTAGCTCCGCTATTGGCTTTTTCTTGTTACATAGAAATTTTCAATTCAATCCTTCAAGTTAAAAAATAGTTATATTTGGGCGTCAAAACATGAGAATACGTGTTTGGAGCTGAAAAGACTGGAATACCCTTATGTGATGAGGGGAAAACTTAATATTAGTTTGAAGTGTCTTACATCTTTATTTAAAAACACAATTAAAAACGAGTATCTCCTAAAACATATTCTTATATACTTATAAGGGGTCGTTTGACAATAATAATACATTGTTATAAGGTGTCATGAATCTGCATCAATTTTTTGAGTAGATTTATAAAACTACAATTAAATGACTCCAAAATTTTCAAAAGATTTAATCAAAGAAAAATGCTTAGAAATGGATTCCACTGTTTTGATGTGTTTGGGAGAAACGCTAGAAGTAGGATGTGTTTTCCCTGGCGTTCCGGAAACAGCGCAGCAAACCGTCCCGGTACCTGTTTGCATGCAAGAGGAAGGACGCCCTCGCCTTCCACGAGGAGTGAAACAGCGGAACACCAAATGATGCCAAAACCGGAACGTCGCATTCCCCGTCCACCGTTCGAGTGGGACGTGGGCCCCGTGCACTGACCGCCGAGCTCTAAGAACGCGGCGTTCCAGCGCGTTCAAGCAAGGCCTACGACTGATGCCGTCCGGGGCTACAACTTACGTGCATATCTTTGAGTTTGCTAATAGAATATCCAAATGGGATTTCGCTAAATCCGCAAGATTCTTGAAAATTTATATTAAAATGAGATCTTTTTTAGACCCAGTTCCCAATATTTTATAACAAAATGAGATCTTATGCAGAAGACGTCAAAGGACCAACGCAACGCGGGTCTGCTTTGTTTAGTACAAGTTTGCAGAGTGAACCCCGTGCATGTGATCTACTTGACAGTTAATTATCTGAATGCCATACAACTGTATGGTTTCATAATATTTTGTACAGAACTACAACTCGCACCAACCGATGTATATATATATATATATATATATATATATATATATATATATAGAGAGAGAGAGAGAGAGAGAGAGAGAACCAATTGTCATTTTCTACCTCCTCTTCCATGCCTCCATCATTACATTACTTTTATGAAAAAACAGTTTATGCAGCACTAGCCCATCCAATTAAGTCAAATGGAGGCAGGATATTTCGGATTTATGAAAAAACAGTTTAATTTTCATATTTGCAACTTAATCTCTGCTATTTGGTTTCTTTGATATGGACAGCTCAAATGATTTCCATCGAAACTAGTAAGGGTTGTGAAAAAACAACCTGATTTTCGTATTTGCAACTTAATTTCCACCATCTAATCTCTTTGATATCAACAAATGAAATGACTGGTACCTACATGTTTTCATATATATATATCTATGATGAGAAGAGCTAGGCAAACACGAAAGGCTGTGTGTACGTTTAAGGAAGAAGACGACTCTGCTTTAGAAAAACGGAGATGAATGCATGGATAGGTGTGTATATCTTATAGTCAAACGACGTTTTTGAAGGGTTTTAGGAAGCATTATATCCAGAATCATGACATTTTAAAATCAAAATGATCAATTTTTAAGAAATTGAAATTATTAAACAGATAAGAGAGTTTGTTTTCAGAATTAAAAAAATGAAACATGAAATTTGATTCCATCCAGTTTGAGGAGGAATTACAATTGTGATCTTTTTGTTCTTGAATCAAAATTGCACATCATCAAACACCCCCTTAAAAGCGTACTCAGATGATAACCTCAAAAGCCATTTTGGAGGCAAAACACCGCTTAACGTGTGTTTGAGTAATGATCAAAACTGAGTTTGATGAATGTGTGTGTGTAGTGTATATATATATATATGTGTGTGTGTGTGAGTGTGTGTATATATATATATGTGTGTGTGTGAGTGTGTGACTGACAAGTAATGCATCTTTTTGTGATGGCTTTTAGTGACACAAAACAAAAAACTACCCAACCACAGTGTGTGTGTGTGTATATGTGTGTGTATAAAGATGAATGGATTAACTATCTAATGGTTATGAAAGCTTTAATTAAGTGGGGGCACTCGAGCGGTCTCAGTTGAAGACCTTGTAGCAAGTCTCTACCGTGTCCTGCTATTTCCTTTGATTTTTATGGTGCCGTTCTCAGATGGCATAATGGTTAAGATCAATTTCAATCTCTGCAGGCTTTCACTGCTATGTCCATGGACTGCTCTGAATTGCTATCCAGATATTGTGATGGTGGGGCTCAATTTTTTTCACATTATGGCAGATTATCAAGGCATAACAAATAAATTAGAGCTGCCCAACATGCTTCAATGAATCATCTCAACATTGGTAATATGGCTCTCGATCACGTAATTTAAGCATCTGATCTAAAAGAAAATTGGATGCACATTATTTTGGATAGAATTTATTAGTTGTCGACTTTGCCCAAACAATCACATCTTTGAACCTTATAAATTTCATCATGAATTTCATGTGAACAATCTGAACTTGGAGAAATATGCATGTTACTCATGAGCAGCAAGAAAATGCTAGTCATCCATATGTGTCTTCCCGTATTGCATGGATCGATGTTGGCCTACAAAGGAGCATTCACCCAACCAACTATATTCATATTGCCTCAGAATCCAGTTCAGAGAGAAAATTCCGAAGGAAAGAAGGAAGAGAAAAGGTAGGTGAATTGGTGATCCTTTGAACCAGAAGCAAGAAATTTGGACATCATTGTTTTGTCTGTTCTACGCGAGAAAAATCATTCTAAAAGTATCTTTAAAACGAAGCGGGCGTTTTAAGAGCTCAATACTGCAGTTTATCGATTCTGCCTACTTCTAGCTTGTCTGTTGTCCAACAAGAGAGCCAAAACCCCTGCCCTTTTCTTTGTCTTTCCAGGGTATTAGGTCTGTATACTTCAACTTGCATATCGGAATTCTGGCTTTGGAAAAATTATCCTCTCAATAGTTTCAAACACCGGGGAAAAATAACCACTTTCTTGAAGGAGATCAAAATGGACTTAGATGGTTACACAACGCCAACACGTCACCGACGGTATTTTTATACTCATAAAAGGCACATGAAATCAGCCCTAGTGAAAATTCCCCCACTATTAATTCTACTCGATGTCAAAGTCATGAAAGAGGAAGTCTCAAACACATTTTCAAGGGTGATACCAAGTAGGAATGCTGCCTTGTCAACTGGTAGGACCTTCGTGACTTTGAATCAGATGCCATATCAAAATGAATTCCAATCTTTGTCTCATGTACTGTCATTTTCTCACTGGAGGAAGGGAAACAAGTTACTAAACTTGTAGGACTTTGTTTCCGTTGTTGACACTCACAAATGCGGACGAGCTTATTTTCATGAAGGTAATCATATCCTTAGATTTTCACGGCCAACAATCTTTGAGATTTGCTCTCAGGCCATGGAACAGTGCACGTTTGATTTTTCATATATATATAAATTTGCTTTCTTGAAGGGACATAACCCAGTTTGACCCTTGGATTAATGGGTTATACATGGAAATATAATACAATATAGATATCTAATTGAAAAATGAAAAAAAAAAGTAGTACAGGGTTATTAAATCTTAATAACTCAATACTGGTAAGAAAAAAAAAAAAACTATGTCTCTTTCTTCATGAAATCCTTTACAAGGTACAGGTAATAGATGAAAACAAAGATAAAGAGTTGTCTTTGTTTAGTTTTGATTACTTATTTAGGGCTAAGTGCACGTGTGAGTTTGTGTGTGTGTGTGTATTTTCATGTGCACCAAATAGATCTCTTTAGTTAGAAAGAGTAGTAGAGTCAGAAATTTTTGGCCAAGGGGTGCTATTTCAGGAATTTTCATTCCTTAAGTCACACCAGAACATGTAAATAAACAAATATTTGAAGACACTTGCATGCAAATAAAGAAAAAATTTGAGGCTGTTGTGAGCAACTGCGCACATCAGTGAATACGTGGCTCCATCACTGCTTAGAAATTAACCAATTCATGTTATTCCAACATGTAAATACGCTTTGCAAGTGATTTAAAAGGTAAAAGGTTCACAAACAACTTAAATCTATGCTAATGTGAGGTTTATGTAATAAGAATATTAAGGATGCAGATCTACTGCTGCGGTTGAGGTAAGATGGGAAAGTGAAAGTTGAAGACTCCGAAATTATTAACTACTAATCCCACTATTAATGCTGAACCATCTCATATTGTTGTCCTCTAGGACTTGGTGGTTCATTAGGCCTAGGGTTTTAATTAAGAGGTATCTCATTGACGATATTACCAGGTATAAATTGAATATTTTCTAGTTTAATTTTATTAGTTATTATTGTCAAAAATATTTATAAAAATAATAATCCAAGGACAAGACCACAGGGCTCGCCTGCCTCCTAAAGCAAAATTCAGGATGTGCCCCGGCCAGCCCTGAGGGGAGCAGTGTAGCTGGTCAGGCTAACGGGCCGGTGAGAACATGGTTGTCAGTTTAATTTATGTGGGCACTACCCGTTTGTACTGCAAACGGAAGCCTAGTTATGTAAACATATGAAGATATGGCATGACAGGATGTGAATGTGTGTCTATGTGTCTATTCAAGCTGCTTAAGTTTGAATCAGGATCTTGAAGCAAAACTGACATCAATTTCAAGTACCAGTCAAACATGGTTGCTGTTTTGCTGATTTTATGCCTCCTTTCTACAGAAAGGTTAATATAGGAGACGTGATTTCTTGGTCAAATCTTGAACCAAAACTGAACTTCTGTAAGTTGATCAGTTTTCCTCTTGGCGCCATGCGGAACAAGCCGATCTAATTCGTTGAGATATCTCAGTCATGTACTTAAACAGGCACAATATACATTTTGTCAAGGGGGCCGGCCTGCCCCTCCTGCTGGCTCATGTGGTCTCATTCTTCTGCTGGTTGTTGGCTCTTCATGTCATCTTCTGCAGCATGTCGGTTCTTCAACCCGCATAAGAAATCCACAGGATCTGATTGACATACGTAAGAAAGGCAGCGGCGGCCACGGCCATTACACCAGTTTTACACTTGTTTATATATGGAAATCAACTATATATATAGATCTCGAACCCGCATAAAACAACCTACATGATCCGACTGTTATAAGTTAGAAAAGCGACGGCGGCCACGGCGAATGCACCAGTTTTACACTTGAACATGGAATGAATATATATATATATATATATATTAAAGAAAGAAAGAAAAAAACTCTTGGTCATGGCTAAGAACTTCCCACTATAGAGGTGTGGAATTCAACCCTCTCTAATCTTAACTCGATGGATTTCATTGAGCAGCAAAGTTATAATTTTTCAGTTGAAGGGCACCTGAGTCATCAAGTCGAGACTGGTATGGACATCGCATGTTAAGGACTACCAAGGTTTAGCTTCGTCACAATATAGTTTTTGATGTGTTGGTGTCGACCACTATAGCTCTACTAATGCTTTTACCCATTCTGCGGATTTGACATTCTTACATCAAAGATCCACCATTTGTTAAACCTTGTCTTTAAGATCTGAAGCTAACAAGCAAGTAATGCACCAGAAAACTTATATAAAAGGCCACTGTTATTTTATGTATATATGGTCATTATTATTTAACAAAATTTTATGTTTTCTCTACACTTGTTTCATCATTATAATTTTATGAAAATTTCAAAGTGCCAAATCTTTTCTAAATTTTCGACCTTTTTATTTGAAACTCTCGTTTTAGCTGATAAGGACTACTTTGATCTGCCGGAGTTGTGTGGAAAGCTAAACGTGATTAAGTGAACGGAAAATTATTAGGTAAAGTGGCAGAATGTGGTAACATTGCTGGGTACATAAGTTGTACTCAGTCGAGGAAATATGTGTTCAGGTATTAATTCGGCAAGCGACAAACACTCGATATGGCCGTTGGCAGAACTCATGAAGCACTGCAACAGATATTATTTTTAGCTACGGCAGATAAACCGTTCCTACTCCTTAATGGAAACGGGTCCATTCTTGGTTGGACCGGTTCCCTGCAATTGATCATTGTGTGAGGAAGGGTTCACTTCTTGAAGGTTAACTTAGCTTTGCCCATTTTGGTAAACGTAAAGAGAAAAAAGAATATAATTAATTATCTATAAACTCAATATTTTCCCATAAAATATTTGTTTTTTGAGCTTTTCATTTTAATTGCCTAGATTATGTTTGATTCAGGCAGTTAGTTAAATGAAGGAATCCAACTCAAACTTAAGCATGTTTTTGTTATATAACTAAAACACGCGTGTTGATGTTCATGAAAAAAAAAAATCATAGAAATGTGTTTGTAATGGTTATATGGGAACTCCAAAGATTGTGTAGATCACGCGTTTGACACCAACTGATTGGCGAGTGAAGAGTCCAATTTTCACAAGTCTTGTTAAGCTTTTGCGCTCCACCTTCACTCCTTTCCAACGATCCCCGTTGTTGACTGAGACTTGCTTCGGCATAACTTAAGTGCCTTGTGGTTCTCTCTCTCCACAGTTCCTGGGAAGGTAGTTTAGGAACAGCCTCTCTTGGAAAGTCGAAACCACCAGCAATTGAAAGATCTTCAAGTCTTATCCTGTCTAAGTTTCCACTCCTCAACCAATCTTTGGCCATTTTCTGTATACCTTTAGTTGACAGAATAGTTGACAAAGAATTCCTCCTTGACTTTATATCGCCCATGACAAACCCTTCCTTCTCTCATGTTGCAAGCCTGGTCAGAGGCTTGCAGCGTGTGAACACTGCATCTCAGGTGCGATTTCCATGAGCATTACCCTCTAGATAGTGTTTAGATTACCCTCTAGATAGTGTTTAGAGTTGGCCTGCGGGGTTGCATTACACGGCTCAAGTGACAGGTGTTGTGATTGTTAGTCCCCACCCCCTCTCTCTCTCTTTTTTGTACTTAGGGGATTTCTTGTTCTCAAATTTTGTTATATATTTCCATTTTATCGGCTCTTTGTTTCTCTTTCTCCCTCTCTAAATGGCTCTCTCTTTTTCTCTAAATGGCGGCTCATGTAAGAGTACAGATTATAATAGTTAACCGCTTCCTTTGAGTTACCCGTATTTATGATTGTCCAATCTAAATGGTCAGATAGTTTGAGATATCACTTTCAGGTAAGCACACATACTTCTGACACTCGTATTCTATGAACAATATATATACAAGGGAGATGCCACTATAGAATTACTTTTGCATACCTTCAAAATAGCACTAGCTTATTGGCTTCTGGGTCCAAAGACGTTTCCATGGCCTGCAATTCTTTGATGACGTAGCTTGAAGGTCCAAAGACGTTTCTGATGTTAGAAAGAATTGGAAACCCCAAGATATGAGGCTGAGCTGCTGGCATCTGTTCAGCATGTGACAATGAATGGCAATAATTTTGTTCTTTCTAAGTAATGGAATTTGGCTCTTTTCGTGCATCAGAATATATCATTGGTCCAAGCTGGTAAAGACGACACAACAAAAGTCACACACGTTGCGGACACAAGTGACCATCAGGAATGATCATGAGCAAAACCAAACCCCTTGGACCACACGAAGAAAAATGTACAGATTATTCTACTTGCCAAATGCATAACAGAATTTGCTATCCATTGTATTCGTATTCCGATATTCCGATGCAGCCGCCGGGAGGTTAGGCTGCCTTCCGTGTATTGCAAAGAGCATTTGTATTTCCATCTTAATAGAAGACATTTGAAACATCCGAACAACAAAAGTTAACAAGATATCGCGAACATATGTATGAAAGCAGTGCCGCATTTCACCTTTTGCGTTGTGCCTCCTCACTTAGACAACCTGAAGCTTCCAACAAGACTTTCCTACGCCATCCATGGTAA
Source organism: Nymphaea colorata (assembly GCF_008831285.2). Taxonomy (NCBI): domain Eukaryota; kingdom Viridiplantae; phylum Streptophyta; class Magnoliopsida; order Nymphaeales; family Nymphaeaceae; genus Nymphaea; species Nymphaea colorata. The sequence goes on along the minus strand of NC_045148.1, from coordinate 2,111,058 downwards.
GTCTGTTAAGTGTAAGGGGATCGGGTCTGGATCAGGTCTGTTTAGACCTGATCCACTTTGTTTTTATGTCTTCAAGCCTAAGTGGTGGCATCTATTGTAATTACTTCATGTTTTATTCATCTTTTTGTTGTAACCTAATTAGGTTCATGTTTTAATAATAGAGATCAAGTATCATGTGGCTGTATTGGCATAGAGATCAAGTATCATGTGGCTGTATTGGCCGACTGTTCTCTTACCTTCATTGCTTTCTTCTATTTTCTATTCTCCATCCTCCTCATTTTCAGATGGAAAGACGTGATTCGGTGGTGTTTTAGTGAAGATTCTCACAATCCAGTCATCAACATGAATGCCAACAGACGTCACTTGGGGCTACACCTCGTTAGGATAAACCATCAGTAGGATTCTATGATCCCTAGCTGATGCGCCAACATCAGCTACAGCAAAGAAGTGCATTTGCTATATGTTCTAAAGAATAACTGTACGTAACTTACTTTTCATTGGTGGCATGGCTACCTGTAAATGCATTGATTGGATCATCTCAGAAATTTTTTGTTGAGAACACCTACTGGTAACCACTCATATTCGTGATGACCATCCAAGACGCCTGGACCTGATTCTTCTCCCTTCATTCCTCACTCTCTCGTATCTCCTGGGAACTCAAGGAACCAGTTGTACAACTTATAGAACAGATCCTTTTTAGGTATACATAAGAGGACCTGCTGCCGATCAAGGGAGAAGATATACTTGAAGATTTCATACATTTGACTCGTATCCAGATGCTGAACCGATGTTTCAGATTAAACCAGACAGTGTAAGTTGCTTGTTGAGCACCACGAAGGCAGGAACGAACTAGACTGAAGCATTTAAAAAGCGAAGGGCATCTGATGTATTGCATATAAGAAAACTGAATCATAAGCACAAGAGCCGTCGTATAGAAGCAGTAAAAGTTAACTGTTAAATATATAGCACCATGGCACCAATTCTACAAAAATGAATTGATTAATTGACCAACAGTCATACTTTTTCTTCATCTTACTGGGTTACGTTTCTAATTTGTACATCAGGCTCATGCTTTTAGCAAATATACAGAGAGATGCGTGCCCTTGCCTTCCCAACAAGTTAGCATTTGAAACCGCTTCGTGAATCTCCCATCTGTAGGAACTCACCAACGCAAGAATACGGCTGTTGCCAGCCCAAAACAAAAATTAGAGAATAGGATAAGGACATTTACATCGAGGACAAACTATCTGTCTGAAGCTACAAGACCTTCCCACGTGGCAATTTTCGTGTTCCAGCTGTCAACTGAATTCCTTGACAGAAAAAAGGTATCAGAAATATAAAACCAATAAATGAATTATGATAGAGAATAGCACATACATACGCCAAAAAGAGACAGAAAGGTAGAGAGGCCCAAAGGCTTGATGTAACGGGTTTGCGCTTTCTCTATCAGAAACGCAATCTGGTTCAAATTTCACGAGCACCACTCTCTAATAAAGGCTAAACATCCATAGGCCTTGAGAGTGAAGGTATTAGCCTCGGGGTTAATGAAGGTACTAGCCTCAGGGTTTCACGCCCCTAGAATAAAATCTGATCTTCCAAAGTAGTTTTGTGTGTGTGTGTGTCGGTGAGAGAGAGAGAGAGAGAGAGGGACTGACAATCTTCAACATTTTTAACTGGTAGTAGTGTGGAGTTATTTCAACCAGCCATTCAGGTTTCACCTCTGTCACCTGCATTCAGTTGGTCCTGATCAGAAGCTTTTCTCAATTGAAATTATCGATGATACGTACTTTAGAATCCAATCACACCTGACGCATGTTCTCTTTCGTTGTCAGCACCAATTCGTGTAAATTACCCATCTAGGAATATCCTGAAAACATCGAATAGTCAAGTTTCCTTCCTACGCAAAATATATAAAAATAACATGAAAAGAATCTTATCCTAAAGATGGCCTTAAGAACATGAGCATTCCCAAACATAAGCACTAGCTATGCACTAATCTTACCAGTTGATCATGTTATAAGTATCGTTAAAATAATTCCCAGTCAAAAGGAAATTGCAAACTGAAAAAGATGATTGTAAGTTGACATTTTAAAAGCTACCCTAAATGTGTCTGATTGGATGGTTAAAATTAGCAGACACATGTTCTCATATTTGAGGAGCTCATATTGGATGTGTTCATATTCTAAGAAACCTCCTAAACTTATAGCTTAAGATACTAACATAAAGATACACTTAAGCCAGGGAGAAAATCATAGACTTGTCAGGAAGACTACCCAACTCTCCAGAAGTTCAGCATTACTTCCAAAAAAAACCTAATTCTCCCTTTAGGGCAACAAATAAAACTCCATACTTCCAAATTATCAGTCGGTCCTTTCTTATCGTATGATGGTTCTAACATGTCTACTTCCAAGCTATTTCATAAACAACCAATCCCTTTCAATCCTATCAAGTATCAAGGGCTAGCTTCTGCACTAGTCCAAATGGGTCTGGGCTGGTTGACACTGGCTTTCAACCACCTTAAGCTGGGGGAGCTCTCCTCCACCAACATTAGTTTGCATAAATCACAAACATATACAATTTAGTCACTTTTTGGGAAAGATTGAGGTGTTTTGAAAAGAATATTATTTCAGAAGAACATCATGAATGTGTGTGTGTGTGTTGTCTGTAAAAGAAAGGATCAAAGAGACTTCTTGCAAAGTAAAGTCCAGTCCCAAAGACTTCCTCAGGTTCTCCAGACTTCATAATTTACGTATAAAGAAAAATTACGACTAGCAGCCATCATTGGCTTCCACTGACCATTAGAAGAGGAAAAGAGAACAAAAATTTCAGAAACAGTGATCAAATTTTTTCCTATAATACATGGATTTGAGAAACTTTTTATTGATTGGCTTAAGTTTCTAGGCAGACATGCTATCGATTTTTCCACTTTCAATAGATTACAGGAAAAAAAAAAGGTAGTGAATGTTAATACCTGTGCTAGACCAGAGGTTGGATGTATATGTACAGTTTGCAGGTTTTTGAGAGTACGATATGCCCCATATTTTTGCAGCTTTGCTGAGTTGAGAAAAAAGCCTAACGGAAAAACAAATTAAAAAAAAAAAAGAGAAAAAAATTAGGTAGAGAGTTACAATGATTGCAGCATTTAAATTTAGGTAGGGAGTGGGCTGATTGTTACATCTTAGGCTTCAAATAAATCATGGTTACGCCGACAATGGTTTTTTTAAGCTATAACCAAGAAATATTATCTTAGTGCAATAGAAAATAATATTATTTGGAGACTTGCAAATAAATTTCTTTTTCATCCACAAAAAATTCATAACCTAAACTATAGCACAATAACAATGAAAAATATACAGACAAGTTTCTTACGTTCATTATCATCATAAGCTTGTTTTGCTTGATTATAGTTTTCCCTCAGTTCAGATGATCCCAAGTTACAACAATCAAGTTTAAGAACACTACTTATAATAAAAGATGAGTGTATCAGAACACAAAGGCAAGGTGTAGTCATATCTTTCCATAATGCACGAGAAGAGGATGTCCATTGGAGTATGTGTACCAATATACTATTTCTATCTGAGAGTACCAAAACAGTACAAATCACGTTACAAATCCCTTGCAATGAAGCAGCAACCAAACTCAAAGAAAAAAGTACCGCCCATATACTTGCAATACTCAGGTGCTTATTTTTTGAAGCAAGACAAACATCTGATCCACATGCTTGCACTCCACAAAAGAAACATAACAAAAGGTGAAAGACAAATGCTTATAACTGAAATATGACAACTAATTTGCCAAGACCTAACCCAAAAAAAAATTCCAAATTCGGCAGAAAACAATAACTATTATGAATTGGTACACACTTGTCAGAACCATCATAATAGCACCCACAACTGATCACGTTTTAATTTACACATGTAAGGAGAAAACAAATAGATTAAAAGTTGCATTCCAGGTATAAGCAGCCATAAAGCAGAACAAGTACCTCCATAATCTCATCCACCTCTTCAACTCGTTTCTTTGAAAGTCTATATATTTCTTTCATATGCTTCATAATCAATCGCAAAAAGTAATAAAACTAGAAATTTGGCATGGTATGTTCTATGCTTTTTTTGCTCTATCACTTTTATCAGAATTACCATAATCTAAGGATATTGCTATATAATAGTCGAACATTAGGTACAGCTGGAAAATTACTTATAGCAGTCTTGCAGCCTAAGTCCAAACAGCCAACAAAGTTTCATGGCCTCACGTTTACAGCAGTAAGCCTCTAAGGCTATAATTTATCCCTTGAAAGACAAGATGAAAATAGAATTCAATTTCCAGCTAAAATATCAAAACCAGTGGCGGAGCCAGAAATTTTTGGCTATGGGGCACTAATTCATAGTATGTGAAAAAATTCTCAAATTAAAATATATGTTATTTTAAAATACATAAAAGTTGGTAAGCATTTTCAACGACTTGAGAGCTTCCTTCCAAAAAAAACTAACTTTTCTATTACTTTAAACTTAAAATTTTATTTTTTTAACTACTAAATTTCATGGTAACTAGTACATTGGATCTAATTTCAGCACTTAGTATATGAAAGTAACTTTCATATCTCATTCTTCTTCATCAAATCATAGACAAATTTTCTGTTGCAAGGAATCAAGACTAAGCCTATTATAGACAACTTTTCTGTTACATTGGATCAAATTTTCTTCATATGAGGGACAAATTTGAGCTTTCCCGTTCGGCCCACACTGGTATCCATCCAACGTTTGTCTCTTTGCCTGATCATCTTGAAGGCTATTTCAAACCAACTTTGTAATTCTTCATTAGTTAAAGAAATCTTCATTAAGCATTTTCTTGTACAGCTTTAATATCGCTGCGACGAACTGCTGCACTTGCTTTGTCAAGTGTAAGGTCTCAGCTTGGCTAAAGGCTAAAGCTCATCCCCTGGTCTCCACACGAACAAAAGCAAAAACAAAAACGAAAACAACAAAAACCATGTAGTGTTCAACTTCAATCACATTTCAGAAAACAAAAATGAAAGCAAAAACAAACAAAAAATGCCAGTAATATGAAATTTAAATAGCACACAAACGAGAGAGAACAAGTCAAGTGGAGAAACTCTGCTTCTGGCACCATCCACCTCAGAGAGATAGAGAGCACATTTTCAGTTGAGGGGAATTAGCAGATTTAAGGCTAACGAGATGCAGACAAAATAGAAAATAAATCAAACAAATAGACATTAAACGCCCAAAACCAAACACCCAAAATCGCTGCAGGGCTGAAGATGTGGAGGGGAGAACTGTGAAGCGGAAGAGCCAACCTGCGGTGGACGGGGGAAGGTCGAAAGGAGGAGCAGAGTCAGCAGACCTGCTGTTGCAGGAGCTCTGTCCTGCGGCTGCAGAGGGGAGAAGATCCAAGCAAACTTGCTGATAGCCTGATGTTGGAGCTGCAGAGAACTGCTGTGGCAGCGAAACGAAAGAGCGTGTAAGATGCACAGATTGGGACCGGATCCATTTTTGGTGTGGGCAACACGGCGTCAACACGAGCATGAGGCAGACTGAGGCTCCATTTCACTGTGGAGCTTTCTTGCGCTGGCGTGGGCAGGCCCACGCTTGCCCCACGCTGGCTCCGCTACTGATCAAAACTAACACTATTATATTAATTTATTGTTCTGATTGATGCTCATGAACAAAGAAACGGAATCACTCGCTGGAAACATATTGAAGAAGTTCACATCACGGAAAAAATAAGTTCTTAACATAAACCTAAGAAGACATTACCAGTCAAATTTGTTTATTTTAATAGTGCAGTTCAAAACTATAACCTTGATACATTACTTGCATCTGTTTCACTTAGAGCCGGTTTCTCACTCACATGCACACACAAGCAGACACATGAAAGCCACCTATTCTAAATTCTGAAATGCTTTTCATGTGTATTGACAACAGTATCTGAAAGCAATAGAATATAACAGCATTAGGTAACAGCTTGAGAAGCAATATGATTACTGAGGAAAAAAGGCATACATATCTAAGTTATTGCATGCTAAATGTATGTATATGAGTCTGTACATACACATACTGTACACTCTATGCCTATTTCATAATTTCATATACTAGAGCTGTAAGTACAGGTGCATATCATGCAATACAGTACAATAAGAATGCTAACTTTCTGTAAAACAATACGATATACCCCTACAACCATTTGTGATCACTGCCATATAGTCTGCAATGTGACCCAGGTACATGTACGAGTGGGTCATATATATTCTGTTCACACGATAGCCACACCCAAGTCACCGTGTTAGATCATGATTGGTCTGACCAATAAGCATTAGGGAATAAAGAAGGGAAAATAACAGGGATGAGAGGAAAAGGATTACCCTTTAATCGGTCACGCCTGGATCAGATTAGAAAGGTAAGTTGCAGTAAATGTTCTCTGGAAATGGCCAAAACATGGAACAGCAAATAGTCTAGCTCGTTGCTATTTGTAGCGAACAGAAGGAAGCAGATAAATTTGACCGTGGGCTTGTTTCGTGCCGTTCCATTTCATCACGCTGGTTATGCTGCAAGGAAACCCAAACACAACAAAAATGAGGCAGACGCACGCACAAAGAAAAAATCGGACCATCTCCGATTGGAGCGACCACCATTAGGACATCGCCTGGTTTGGCGACGGAGGCCCAAATGAAGCAGATCGCCATCGGCCATCTCCTGATTTGGGCAATTCGGCCGCCCTCTTATAAAGCGGAAGACGGACGGCCGGCCGTCTGTGCCTCTCATCTGACCACACGAGAGATAGAGAGACAGAACCGAACACCATACCTCGTGAGGAACAATTTGGGAGAAGAAGCCAATCAACTAACCAAAACCGTTTCCCGCGTGTAAACCGTTTGCTTTGGTGGCGAAAAGTTTACAAAGACCTGCCCCTTAAATGGGAATATAACAAAACAATCCCGTTTTCAACCTTTTCCATTAACTGCGTTGGTTACTAAGCCTGCTTTATTTCCACCTCAACCTTAAATCGGGAATGAAAATTTGAGTTCCAATTTTCCTTTGAGTTTGATAATATGAAATGTTGACTTTAGAATTAAAAATAACTTGTTTGATGAAAAGGGAATTATAATGATAGAATGGATGAAGCAAGGCTTTCATGCTTTGTGCCTCAAAGTCCAAAGAGAGATACAAAATTTCCATAATTCTTGAATCATAATTCTACCCCTTAAGGTGGGATCATAATTATAAAATTTGGGTTATGGAATAAGCTTATAATCACAGAATCAAACTACTCGAGCTAGGCAAGCTCTGTTCATTTGAGTGGGTTGTTAAACAAACTTGTTTCCAAACCATGACAAGTCCACTCCCCGGACTTGAAGTGTGAAGTAGACATGGACCGCCGGACGACGTTCTCGTCCGGGACAAACCCTGTGGGTAGTATGGTTATTGTGTCTTGGATAAATATCTCTCCCGCGTCCACCTTCGCCCCACACTAACTTGATGGGGGCGGGAGCGGCTCAAATTTTGAGCTTCCCGGCCATCCGGCCGATCGGGGACCGTCGGAGTTGCCGGAGATACTTTTTCACGGCGGAAAATTCGACTGTCAATCTCATTGGTCGCCCACAGTGCGCGGTGAGGCCGGCTGGGATTCAGAGATTGCTCTTGCGACGGCAGATTTGCAGAGCCGCCGACGCGGGAGGCCCGAGCCCGGTACTTGATTATCCCTTGCATTCTTTATATCCAAAATTTAGAAACTTATTTCCTTTGGATTTGATGATAGTTTTGTCAGCATTGTTATTTTTTGAGCTTGTGTGGTCTGATAATCGCAGGTTCATGGGGGTCCATTAGTTGCACAGATTTTCAATATTCCACGATTTTTCCTTTATCCGATTCGTGTTTGCTTGACAATGAAGGCGTGTTCATGCCCATTTTGAGATGCAGTTGCTTCGCTCTGTCATTAAAGATTACTCGATGGACTGTTTACCGATCTTATTCTATTAGAATACATTGATTCTTACTTTCAGTCGGAAGGTCATGATGATGACAAGTGGAACTCAACTCTGGGGAAGGTGTCAGCATGTATTCAACCGGTACTGGATTTCGCGATGGCAAACTTTCTACCAATAGGTATCTCTTCTTCTTCAGATTAGCGGCATAAGTTTTATTCATTTGGTTTCCTTTAACCTTCTTGGTTAAAATTAACTCAAGAAAACCATCGTTGTCTGTATGATAGTTTCCATTCCTTTTTTTTTTTTGCCCCAGCTAGGCTGATTTTCCATGCATTTGTATTTATAGGCATCGCATGGCAAGATGATGGTTATCAATTTACTTTGCTACCTCATGTTTCATAGCACATTTGGAATCACTTGATAGTGTATAATACTTGCTATATCCAATCACATAACCAAAAGACAGACAAACACAAAGACATACGCATATGGTGACTAGGTATTCTCTATTCATGGTACTCCAGTATGAAATGAAATGGCATGGGAAGATACAAGGAAAAAAAAAAAAAGACCACAAGTCAATAGGTTTACAAATTTAGAAGCTGTCACAACACACAATGTTCTGAAAACTTATTCCTTAAAGAGCATGCAAAGATATCACAGCTCAAATGATAGGAACATATTCATTAAACAGCACAAGGAAATGCTGTAAAAGCATTAGCATAGAATACAAAAGGAGGAAAAACCTCAGTATATAGAAGGAGGAAGAGGAGCTAGCTGTAATGGCATCAATATATTTGTGTGTATGTTGTGTGCGTGTGTTGACTTGATTATGTATACTATATATATTCAACATGTTCACTTATGTGGATACAGTCTTTCAGGCACACATACATAAACGTGTATGCACACAAAAATATGCATAATTTAACCCTGTATACTGCATTAGCTTAATTTATTGCATGTTTTTCTTTTCTAACGTTACAGAGAGACCTCTCTGTTCCCATTGTGCTGAGTAGAAAGACTTGAGTTGAGCCAATCTGCATAAGACTCTCATGAATAAGTTACTGCTCGTCAGCCTTGATCTGGTCAACTTGCAGAATCAATCTCTCTTGGTATTGTCTTGGAAGCATACTCAGTAATCAGGTTTCAAATTTTGGATCTTATCCTGTCTAGCTTTTACTTCTGTTCTCCGACAAAGTAAAAAACTGTCAATTTTCATCTTTTGAAATTTGAAGCCATTAGTATAATAGTATTACATTTCGACCAATCAGATTGTGGGCTGGTTATCATATATCTTCTTGCCTCTTTATGCATTGCATCTATTGCAATTTAGAAACAAAATTGCGATTTGTTGTTTATTTTTCACTCAAGTAACAGCTTATTTAGCTATTCTATGACTTACAAGTTTGACACAAAGGGGGTTATTGCGTGCAGCTTTGCTTAGTGGTATTTCTTTTGGCTTGGCCAATCCAAGTCCTGGATGCCTTGCACATAAATATTCATTGTCAAAATTCAGTACATTCGGCATATTCTTAATATCTGGTAAGCATTCTCATACCACAATCCTCTCATATTTCCTTTCCTTTAATCCAGTTCCTTGAATTGCCAACTTTCACCATCAGGGCTGATGTTGCGTGATGCTGAAATAGCTTCCGCCAAAGAAGCCTGGCCTGTAGGACTGTTTGGAGTGGTATGGCAAGTATCTTCTCGTAAATTCTACATGTCATAGGTTCAAAATTCAGACTTTTTCCATGAACTTGGTTCTTGTACATGTAATCATGTGTTTGCTCTTTGTAGTTGTTTTATTTAGCAACCATGTTGTGAAAGTTGTACAAGTGCCTTATTTTGAACTGCATGAAAACTGTGCACTCCCTCTTTTATACCAGTGGAGCACACTGCACAGATCTGATCATTAGATTTCTGTTCTTTGCTTGGATGGGGTTGTCATGGGAAGTAATAAATTAAGATCATTATGATATATTGGTTATGAGGTTTCTGCCGTCACATAAGGGTTCTTAATCTAATCGGCTTAAGATTCCCTTCTTCTATGTGTAATGTTCCACCTACTGAGTAGCTTTCAAATGATTGTTGTTGTCATGCTTGTAAGTCGTACGTTCTTGCCATGGTACATGCAAATACAAAAGAAGAGAAAGTTTCTCAAGGAGTGCAGACATGGAAGAAGAAGAAGCAGATAAAGAGGGTTGAAGAAGTATGAGAATCTTATGCGTTGGCTTTCCTAGGGCATCTTTACAATTTTAAAAGAATACAATTGGTATATGCTCTTAAGACTTAAGAGACATCAGCAAGTCCAAATTACACATACGTGCAATATAAAGCAAAACATGATCATTCAATAGAAACTGGCAGGAAATCATGTGATACCAAATAATAAATCTGACACACGTGGCTGCACAATGCTTCTTTTGATGGATTTTCTGTCCGTTTTGATACTAGTGCCTATTTGGCAATCTTTAAGAGTGGTGTCCTTATGGCTTATATATCTTTTTTCATGCTGCTTATAATGTGAATGTTGGATACAGCCGTATGGTCTCCACTTATAATATATGAAATGGGATTGATCTGCAAAGTTAATTTCCAGTGAATAAAAAATTTTAGTTCCCAAAAAAGCAAATTGATCCCCAGAATTCCACTGCTTAGTTTCATATTGCCTGTGTTTTTTCTTTCAAGAAATAAGCATTATTTTTCTCTGAAACATTTATAATTTCCATATCTTGGAATATGAACTTGTGCTTAGTTGACAAAGTAGTTGTCAATTTAGGAAAAAGATAAGATAGATTGCAGCCTGCAGGTATCATCTACTGTCAAAATAATCATTCCATTACTTTTTTTTTGTCCTGTGCCGATATAATGTTTTTTAACTTTTGTCTTCTGTACCAGTAGTTTCCTTGTTTGACATATTTTAATGCTGGTAACTATGTGATCTGGCTTGTGCAGGTTTCAATTCTAGTTTTCACTCCTCTTGCTTCACAACTTGTCTTAAAACTTCAGCTGACACCTCAGGAATTTGTTACTGGTGCGCGCATTGCACTACCCTCTATCTTATTGTTACTTTACTTACTTGACCTGGTTATTTGTCAGTGGGAGAACTTTGGTGAGTTTAATCATTTTGGATGGTTATGTATCAGGACTGGCTATATTTTGCTGCATGCCCACAACATTGTCTAGTGGAGTGGCCTTGACCCAGGTTGTATTTCCTAATGCCAGTTTATTTACTTACAGTCATTATATGACAAACTGCTAACATGACTGCAGCTGGTTGGGGGTAACTCTGCTTTGGCTCTTGCAATGACGGTGATATCCAACCTCATGGGCATAATGATTGTAAGTTGAAAATTAGCTCCATTAATTGGTTTAGCGGTCAGTCTCTAGAAGGGCCTTAGCCAATGTCATTATCTCTTCGAGCAAAAAATCAAAATCTCATTGATTGTTCGTTTTGTCTTCCATTAGCTTGTAAGCAAGATAAACTACTTCATCAATGGCAGGTACCTTTTACTTTGTCAAATTTCATAGCAGCAGGCACTGGAGTATCTGTTCCCTCAAGGCAATTATTCAGGAGCCTTTTTCTCCGTCTTTTGCTTCCCTTGATTCTAGGAAAGGTACTGTTTTTGCTGCTCTTTGAAAAAAAAGAATGGAGAAGTCTTTTTATTCACTCCATATACTAACATTTAATTTTGTGATGGAGGCATATGGATTATTTTTCTTTATCAATAGAACCACTTTCCATTTAACCTTCCTTGTTTGAAGATCAATCTTATAAAAATCATCCTACATAGGAATTAGGGAGGTCAATGATGAGCATACTTTCTCATGACAACGGGAATTATGTAAGATTTATACATGCAACCAGTAAAAGTATTATTGGTTTAAGACATTAAATGCTATCTCTTTTAGAAATGAAAAGACCGATCAAATAGAAACTGAAGCAAGAAAAATAAAAATGTTAAAATAAGCTCAGGATTAATAAAAGGCAATAATGGAAATAGACTAGATTAATAGAAGGCAATAATGGAAATAGACTGACTTACACCAATAAAACTTAACATGATTGAAAGCAATAAAGCAAAGCCATGTCCACCAGTGAATACAAATTGATGGAGCTGATCCAGGAAATTTGGTTGGTCTGATAGTACCTGGTGGGGCCCACATGCCCATCCCTGTGCTTTGGCAGGGAGAGACAATACACTAAGCACTCTAACCGATTACTGTCATTGCCACCCCTTTCCTTTCAGGCAGGCTATAATCATATTAGATGACATTATAAGATTAGACTTTTTATCATGATAAAAATGATGAAAAAGGCCTCTTCTTACAATGTTACCTTAGTCATTCTGCAATTTGGTTTCCTGTTTTGACTTGATATTTTTTCAAGCAAAAGACAATGCCTCTGTCTCCCACTGGTATACTTGTAGGACGGGCTTGAGAAAATGTTTACCATACTGACATGACTAAAGAATCAAAGCAGGATGTAGAACATCAATGTCATCATTGTGATTACTCATTGCTACCTTTATATGTTCTGGGAGTTGATCCTGGGCATTCATTTCTCATAAAAGCGATAATTTTTTTTCTTTCTACTGATACAATCTTTATTGCTTGCAACTGATGTGTCAACGATATGACATTCATTTGCCTATGTTACGTTGAGAGGTAGAGAAGAATGAGAGGAAGGAGGAGAGAAAGGTAGCAGCTGAAAAACGTACTGCTGCTCCTCTTTTCATTAGACTAAATAAGATTAGGGTTAAGACTAACCCTTTACATAAAGAGTCCACCAAAAAATTAAAAATTCAGAAAGCTACCTAATACTAAATACCAAAACACATAACACTTTAAATATCAAAAAGCAACACGTTTTCTCAACACTCCCCCTCAAGCTGGAGCATAGATGTCTATCATGCTCAGCTTGCTACAACACTTCGTGAAATTGGATATTGGAAGAGCTTTGGTAAATATATCTGCAGGTTGGTCTTCGGAAGCAACATACTCAGTAGAGATAATCCCTGCTTGGACTAAGTCTCTAATGTAATGACAATCAACTTCAATATGTTTGGTCTGCTCGTGGAAGACCGGATTATTTGCTATGTAAGTAGCCGCTTTATTATCACATTGCATTTTTATAGGCAGCTCAACCTGAATTCCAAGACCTTCTAGCATGCCTTTCACCCATGTTATCTCAGTGGCTGTTTGGGCCATGGCTCGATATTCTGACTCTGCACTTGATCGAGCAACAACAACTTGTTTTTTACTTCTCCAAGAGACTAAGTTGCCACCAACAAAGATACAGAATCCTGTAGTGGACTTTCTGTCATCAATTGAGCCTGCATAATCTGCATCAGAGTAAGCTTCTATCTGAAGTGAGGTGCTTCTTTTAAATAATAGACCCTTCCCAGGGGAGCCTTTGAGAAATTTCAATAATAACAGAGCTGCATCCCAATGGGCTTTCCTCGGCTTGTCCATAAATTGGCTTAGTTTTCCCACAGCAAATGATATATCAGGTCTAGTAATTGTTACATATAGTAGCTTTCCAATGAGAGACCGATATGATTTGCTATCAACAGGCTCAGATTTGTCATCATATAAATGAGTACGAGAATTCATAGGTATAGAAGCTGGTTTAGTTCCAGTCATACCTGTTTCGTGAAGCAAATCAAGAACATATTTTCTTTGAGAAAGAACTAGACCTTCTTTGCTCCTTGCCGCTTCTATCCCCAAGAAGTAACGTAGTGAGCCAAGATCTTTAGTAACAAAATGTTGCCGCAAATATTCCTTTGTGTCCTGTATTTCTTGTTAATTGTCACCAGTTAAAATAATATCATCCACATATACCACCATAACAACTATAACAACTATACCTCTGGAGGTCTTTTTTATGAACAGTGAATGGTCTAGAGGAGATCTCTGAAACTCAAACTTAGACACAACTTCACACAACTTCTGAATCCATGCTCTAGGACTCTGTTTCAAACCATATATAGCCTTCTTTAACAGACATACCTTGGTACACTCCCCCTGTTTCTCAAAGCCGGGTGGTTGCTGCATATAGACTACTTCAGTTAAATCCCCATAAAGAAAGACATTTTTAACATCGAGTTGGTGCATGTTCCAACCATAATGAACTGCAATAGATATAATAAGTCGTATAGTGCCCAAACGTGCAACAGGAGAGAAGCTTTCAAAGAAGTCAACACCATATGTCTGTGTGTACCCTTTTGCTACCAAACGTGCTTTGTAGCGCTCAACTGTACCATCTGAGTTGTACTTGATAGTGAAAACTCATTTCGAGCCAACAATATCTGCCCCATACGGAGGTTAAACGAGATCCCAAGTGTGACGAGATATGAGAGAATCCATCTCCTCCTTCATAGCCTGGTACCACTTAGAGTCCAACATAGCTTGTTCATGTGAAATAGGAATGGATGTAGCTGACAAGGCATCAATGAATTTGCACATATGATTTCCCACATTGGCTGTACTAACAAACTTAGAAAGAGGATGAATTGTACATTGTCTAATCCCTTTACGCAGAGCAATAGGTAATTCATCAGGAACTGGAGCATCAAGGGAACACTCAGGCATGTTATGTAATTCCAAACTACTTACCTCCTGAGAGCAAGATGGTGCTGGGTCATTAGATGATGGATTTCTTCTTGAATATGTAAGAGGAGGATCTTTAAACCGAGGGATGGAGGGTGATGATGAACAAGGAAGGGACTCAAGAGGAATTGGAGGAATTGGAAGTGGAACCGAAGATGACATCTCAGACTTAGGATTTGAAGTACGTGCAAGAAAGTATGGAGATGACTCGAGAAAGGTTACATCGGCACTGACAAACTCTCGATTACATATAGGATCAAGGCATCGATACCCCTTTTGATTTTTTGAGTATCCCACAAACACACATTTACTTGCTTGAGCAGCCAGTTTATCTTGATTGGGACCAAGTTTATGGACAAAACATGTGCACCCAAATATACGTGGGGGTAACGAAAATAAAGCTCTATTTGGGTATAGAATTTGTATTGGAATTTTGTTGTCTATGGAAGATGATGGCATTCTATTTATTAGGTAACATGCAGTCAAAATTGCATCTCCCCAAAATTTGGAAGGCATATGAGAATGAATCATGATGGTGCGGGCTACATCCAACAGATGACGATGTTTTCTTTCAACTACACCATTCTGTTGAGATGTGTGAGGGCATGTAAAATGTGGAACAATACCTAGAGATTTATAGAATTCAAGTAAATGAGAGGATTTGAACTCGAGAGCATTGTCAGTGCGAACAACCTTGACACAAGAATTAAATTGAGTTTTTATTTCCAATATGAAAGATTTCAAGATACAAGAAGCTTCAGTTCTGTCTTTCATCAAAAACACCCAAGTGACACGAGAGAAATCATCAACAATAGAAAGATAATAACGAGACGACAACCGACTTGAAACCCGACTAGGCCCCCAAACATCAACATGGACTAAATCAAATAGACATTGACTAGACTGACTTTGACTCGATGGAAAGGAAGTACGACAATGCTTGCCCAGTTGACAAGCTTCACACTCGATAGACGTTGTGGAAGAGATTTGAGGACACAGCAGCCGAAGTTTAGGGAATGAAGGATGACCCAATCTGAGATGCCACTGGAAGGCACTTGAAGTAGAATCAACATGGAATGACGCCTCCTTAGGGGATGTATCCAAGATGTATATTCCATCTATCTCATGGCCTCCACCAATCTTCCTCCCAGTTGATAGATCCTGAAATACACAAGTACCCGAGTAAAAAATAACTCTGCAATTCATCTCTTTTGTTAGTTTGTTTACAGATAATAAATTCTTCGAGAATTCAGGAGCATATAACACATCATGGACATGTAAAGAAGGAGAAAGATAAACATCTCCACGTCCTTCAACTGGCGATAGTCTTCCATCCGCCAAACGAATATGTTGAGGAGAATCAAATTTCTGCAGGTTTGAAATACTAGCATCTCCACAAAAGTGTTTAGATGCTCCAGAATCAATTATCCAACAACCTCTAGAAGTAGTGTTACCTGCAGAGTACGCTGAACTTGTGACAACTGTAGATGCCGATGAGGTAGAAGGAGTAGCATTAGACCTATGCTCCATAATTAAGTCAATTTCAGCTGGACTTAAATTAAGAGATGTAGCATCTACGGAAGCAACAGTGGGATTCGCCTTAGGAGCCATACTGACAGGATGTGTATTTGGAATAGA
This sequence comes from Nymphaea colorata, assembly GCF_008831285.2. Lineage (NCBI taxonomy): Eukaryota > Viridiplantae > Streptophyta > Magnoliopsida > Nymphaeales > Nymphaeaceae > Nymphaea > Nymphaea colorata. The sequence goes on along the minus strand of NC_045148.1, from coordinate 2,094,863 downwards.
GCTGGATGAAGATGTCACAGACGAAGAAGTGGATGAGTTAGGTTTACCCACTTTATTCCAGCACCTATCCTCTAGGTGACCAAGACGACCACAATATGTGCACTGAAGTCTTCCACGTCCTCCAGGGCCTCGGCCTCTTCCTCTACCACGGGAAGAATATAGACCACCTCTTCCTCCCCCAAATGAGGCAAGGGCAGATGGTTGCGAGTTGTTTGAGGAAGGAAGAAGAGTAATAGCCAATCTGTTTAGTCTATTGAAGGCCTCATCAAGATCGGGAAAATCAGACCCTGTAAGCATTTGAGCCTTGGATGCAGAATAATCAGAAGATAGTCCAGCAAGAAATTTAACCACAATCATTTGCTCCATGTGAGATTTGAGACAATGCTTACAGGGTGGTTTTAAGGAATTCATCTTTTCATAAGCAAACTTCAACTTTGTAAAATATTCTGTCAAATCCATGTCACCTTGCTGCATTTGTAGCAATTCTTGCTGAACCTGTAAAATTTTGCTGATATTTTTATCTTGAGAATACGTTTGCCGAAGAGAATTCCACATATCTTTGGCTGTATTATAATAACAAAGTCCTGCTGCTATGTGGGGTTGAGTGCTATTCATAAGCCAAGCACTAATAATGTTGTTTTCTTCCTCCCACCGTGCGTATTTACCACTTTTTTCAACTGGTTCATCTTCTTCCAATATATATTTCTTCCCATGTCCAACGACAGACAACATGAAGGTTCTAGCCCATACATCATAGTTGGCTCCATCAAGTTTGATAGTAGATCCAAACGAAAAAGGATTTGAGAAAGCTTTGTACTCAACACTTGCCTCTAAGTGTTGATTTCCAGATTCAGTTCTATCAAATTGTATAGATCTGTTTGCAGCCATGATAAAACCACGAAATCAGGCCCACTATAGACTGAAAATCAACCTGTGACTGAAAAAAAACTCTGCACCACACGTCAGGCAGATCGGACGTTATGTATTTTTGATAATCAATGTCTGAAAATCAAACCTCCACGCGCCAGGCATATCAGACTTTATATATATTTTGATTTAATGTCTGAAAATCAAACCTGAAACACACAAAAAAAACGTCTGATCTGATATATATATATATTTTTGATAATAACATCCACTGAATCAGATCTGATCAACACCAACACGTTGCAACGACACCACCTAGATCTGATACACTTCTGGATTCAGATCTGAACTGTTTCGAACAAACAAAAACAGCAACCTTTTTTTTTGTTTCTGCAGATCTGAACCAACAAAAACAGCAACGTTGACCTTCAGATCTGAACCAAAATAACAACTAGTCGACTTCGACCTTCAGATCTGAACCAAAACAGCAACTAGTCGACTTCGACCTTCAGATCTGAACATCAACAGCAACACATCTTCTTCAGCAACATGAGGGACTTCAACCTTAAGATCTGAACATCAACAGCAACACATCTTTTTTAGCAGCAACATAGGGTACAGATCACGTCTCTACATGAAGAACGTGATCTGCCCCTTTTTCTTTATCAAGCAGTCCCACCGACAGCAGCAACCTTAGACGCCCAACTTGATGGAGAATGATAGGAAGAGAAAAGGAGAGAAAGAAAAGCTGCGGAAAACCCTAGACGTCACAGCCCTAGGTCTCAAGGCTCTGATACCATGTTACGTTGAGAGGTAGAGAAGAATGAGAGGAAGGAGGAGAGAAAGGTAGCAGCTGAAAAACGTACTGCTGCTCCTCTTTTCATTAGACTAAATAAGATTAGGGTTAAGACTAACCCTTTACATAAAGAGTCCACCAAAAAATTAAAAATTCAGAAAGCTACCTAATACTAAATACCAAAACACATAACACTTTAAATATCAAAAAGCAACACGTTTTCTCAACAGCCTATACGGATACTCTTGTGGCATCAAGTGACAAATGTTCCTTTGTTTTAACAACACAGGATTGTACAAGCATATTTGGTTTGTTCGCAGGATATGTGGCAAATTTGGAATTTCTAATCTGTATTAATATTTAATAATCATTTATCATCTTTACATTACTTCTTCATGGATGCGGAATTAAGAAATGATTAATCTGAGAAATTTCTTTTCTTCCTTTGGCAGGGAATAAGGAGCTCCATTGGTGGTGAGTGCTTTAACACTCAGTTTATGATTTTGCTCAGCATATTGCTTTGGTGAAAACTGGAGGTGACTTAACTGCTATGTTTCGTGGCTGCAAATGAACAAGGACATTATGATTGTCAATAAACAGTTGATATGTTACGCTTACTGCCTTAGATACCACAAAGACATGCATATCAAAGTTTTTCTTTAAAGGATAATTAAATCAAAAGATGGTCTAGAAAAGGGAAAATTGGACCTTATCAAATTTGATTTAGTCTAAATTGGACGGAAATGGATACGGGATACATTGATCACATCCTGCATGAGTTGACCATTCCTGAGTTGTGACCAAGGTCACATTCATGTCCTAAAGCATTGAGCATCGGTGTCATTATCAATTTTAAGTGTGTATGCATTACATGTAGAACTCATATCTAATTCTGTTGACGATATTTATTGTTTAAAATTTGGAGGAAACTACACTTGATCATAAAAGCCAATTTCATATTCTCTCATACATGGATACAGTTGACAGGCCTGTTGTGGCTCCAACCACGCTGCTGTTGCACTTGTGTTTGTTACATTTCATACATACATAGATGCTGCAAGCCAGCAACACTTGTACAAGTCCACATTTACTACCTTGTCACATGCTCTAATAACATATATATACGATTGTAACAAATATATTTTTCATGTTTTTGTGGGTGAGGCTTTCTCATGTATTGATCAGAAATATGGTTTTTTTGGGGAAAATGTTGGCAGTTTAAAAAATATGAAATATAAAACCTATGTCACACAGGTATGGCTGTGGGTTTGGGTGCTGGTCCATGTATAGGTGCAGACAACTTCACAAATCATGGGTACGGGGCTACGGCCATACATATATATTTATAATATTTATATGTATAATAATAAGGTTTAGTTAAATAAGCACAAAATTGATTGCTTATATTTATAAAAATATATTACCGAACAAAAAATACTAAAATATATGCAAAAGGTTACTAAAAATTAAAATATATCAAAAAAAAAAAAATTTAAGGCTGCCGTGTCCAGGCCAGCACCCATGTCAACACAGGTACTTGACCTTTTTATCCATACCCACACTAGTCTACCCTGACGTAATAGCAGCTACTCCCATGCCTGCTACATTTTCAAAATTTAAACTACTAGCTTTAATCAGTGGCAAAACTAGGTGCCTGCATGCTACACGAACTTGCAAGTTTCCTCACTGGGCTCAGTCCATCGCTATGGAGTGCACCTCTTAGACCCAGCTCAATGTTCTTTAGCCTTTCCATTACATCTATGAGGCCAGGCCGATATCTAGTGCCCCTCAGCTAAAAACTTCTAGCTCCGCAACTGGTTCTGAGCTTTGTATTAAACTTTACACGTCTGTTGCAAACTTTAAATCTTAAATGTTGTTATGTCATGTACCTATGATTTGTTCATGCTTATAGTGATAAGAGAATCATTTATTGGTTATGAGTTCGTGCCAGTTAATTTGCCATTTATGTAGATATTTAAAGCTTATTAGGATATAATCATATTATAATGTAATCATGTTCTATCTCTAAAGGTGGTTCCATATTGTATGAGATCTTGAGATTATCATTGACAACTTGTACAATTGTGTCACACTCTTAGGTGTTGCAAAGTATGTCGACCGGAACCGTCAGCTTTTTCCAATGCTGAGTGCTGTTCTTCTTAGCCTGGTAGAATCTAAACCCTTGGATTTATATAAGGAATCTTCTGATATGGAAACATAAGCAAGTTGAGCCATGCTACACACGTATGCCTCCAAGCATGTGCACCTGACACAACTAGAAGCTTCTATTTTGTACAATAAGAATAAAATGTATGTTGAAATAAGAACTGAAATACATTCTTTTGCATTGGTTGGTTTGTTATTTTTGGCCCTTGTGCATCTAAACTTTGTATTAATTTCCCACCCGAGTTGTCTCCAGAATTTGCTGAAATATTTGCAAATCTACGAGTTTTATCATGCTCTGAAGTTGAATATATAACAGAAAAATTTGCAAAGTAGTGGCAATTTGCTGGCTGGAGTCACATAAAACCTGAATGTAGATTTCATTGTTAACTTGTATCTGTTGTTAGAAAAGATGGTCTTGAGACTGTTATTCTTGATTTTCTTTGAATTGAACATAATGTAAAAATTAGCTGTTTCTTGCCAAGTGGCAGTGGATCATTCCATAAGTTCATTGACATTCTGGGAAATCCCAATAATAACGGTCAGAATATCACAATTGTTCCAGATTCCCTTTTGTAAGGGAACTACCACCAAGGTCTCACAATAAACATCAGATGATACCACGTTCTTTCTTCTTTACTTTATTACTTTTCTCTGTTTTATAGTCACCAATATCAGTGACGTCACAATAAAAGTTGACAAAGTCTGATCAAAAGAAAGCAGGGATAGTATTGGATATCTTGAAAGTAGAAGAAAAGCATTGTTCACACATTTTTTCAAAAGGTCATTTTTACTATGTCCTAATTTTTTTTACTTATTTTTTAACATTTTGGTTGCTATTTTGAATTTTTGTCAGTTTTGTAAGAAAATTAGTAAAAAATTATAATTTCACAATTATCTCCATTGCTTTTTCAACATTTTTAGGTTTGAATTCCCGAGGAATACTAAGCTGTCAAAAACCTTGAGGATAAAAGCCCAAAAATGATATCTGTTACTGTACTTTGCTTTACAGTATTTTAATTTTTATGTGTGCCTATGCAGAGATTGATATTTACGATTGTGTGCTGAATGTGATCTTTTCTCCATTTATGTTTAATATAAATGTAGTTCCTAAAATGCATATCATTCAGGCATACAGAGATACAAAATTTAAAATTTATTACATATATTTTGTACAATAAAAAAAACTATGGACAGCTAACAGCAGTAGAATTCTAACCATGAAAAATGTAAAAAGGGCAGGATAACTGGCAAAGGGAGCGTGATGTAGTTGGTCCTTGAGCTACCAAAAGTTGATAATCCTCCTTGCGTAATACAAAGTGTTGTGCATATCCTAATTAAAACATGTTGTTCTCTCATGATTGTGTTTCCATGTGAATCGCAGGTGCCTTGGATACAAGTCAGCAGGTCCAGATCCTTGCTCTTGATGGTTAAACCAACCACATTTCTTGTTGCTATTGGGATGGCAGCGTGAGTGCAAACATCACTTTTCTTTTTTCTACCATGTCCTACCATGGAAGCGTTTTCCATGATCTGCTGTATTTTCATGGCTCAGAGTGTTGATGACTCAGTGCATACAATGTGATGCTGTTTGTCCATTCTCACAACTTCTTGACTGAATCTTTCATCAAATGAGCCAATAGAAGTACACTTGAAAAGGCCGACTCCAGTTCAATCTAGAGGGATAAACATGTTGTTTTTTGTATTCGTTTCCTGTGTCAATCTTTCCCTACTCCAGTTTGGGAAACTGCATCTTTGGCATTGAGGATGTCAGTTTTCAGGGTATCAGCAATTATTGTGATTTGGGGTTATTTGCATAGACAAATTCAGGATTCTAGTTAATTTTGTGGGTGTTGTGGATGTCATGTGTTGTGTGTGACTCTGTGTTATGTGTGCATTCCCTTCCATCAAATGCCAGCTCCATTTCACCTGACTTTTAACAATCAATATGCACATAGTGGCCTAATCTGTGTTCAAGAGTCCAGGCAGCATGTTTCATGTTGTTCCTTTTTAGACATGGAATATTTTCACTTTCATGTGATTTTGATTTTATAGTTTTTACTCCAGCCTCTCAGCAATAACGTGTACACTTTTTGCAGAGTAATTCACCTTGCCTTCTTGTTATGGAATACTCTTGCCATACAAGGCCTGAACATTGCCTTTGGAAACGATAAATTAGTTTTCGCAAAGAAAGAGAATGCACGTGCTGTTATACTTGTTGCCAGCCAGGTCTGCATTTCTCTTTTGGCTGCTCTACCAGTATTAGGAAGGAGATAGGTAGTCATCTGGAGTCGTGCAGGGCCACACAACATGCACATCTTTCTATGTCCATCCTTGAACTTCATGTGGGGATGTTCAATAATTCTGAGAATACATGTTCATGCATGTTTTGTGTGCACGATATGAACTATATTTTGCGAGCTGACAAGCTAATTGTTCTCTAGAAAACTCTACCGGTAATGGTAGCTGTCGTAGAGCAGCTTGGAGGAGCAATGGGGGAAGCAGGATTGCTGGTTCTTCCCTGTGTTGCTGCACACATTAACCAGGTAATATTAGCCTGAATAGTTTTACTTTTCTTGATTACCTCCTAAAGGTTGTACACTCTTTTTGGCAGATAATAATCGATTCAGTTCTTGTAAACTATTGGCTACGAAAGGACAGAATAAACAAAGAGTCCAAGGGAGCATGATCCGAGAACCATCTAGGGCAAATCCAATAGACACCAGCATTTTCAGATGGTCCATGAATAATAGTCTCTGTACCATCTTGATGGTGGAAGAGAAACTGGATGCTTTGAGAGAAGCACATGGGAATCAAATTTGTTGTACAAGTGTCCGTTTTTAGTATCACATTTCCACACTCACATATTATATGCTTGCGCCCACACACATAAACAGATGCACACACTGGAATATTTGGTAGTAATGAAGGTATCAATCTACTCTTATGCAATCTATTCACATTACATGGATAACTTGTGGACTTGTTGTATCGTTTCCTTCACCAAAGATCAAATTAGATGTTCTTTTTGCGTAAGAACATGATTTTGAGTCACGCTTCCATACTTTATACGCGATTGATTTTTCTTATTTGTTAACTCACGTTTTTTTTCCGTTGAAATCGCACGATTTATCACTCATACGTACCAAAAAAATCGTGTAAAATGTCCTTGAGGATTAATCCGTTAACGTTTGCAGTTCATGACAAGGTGTTTTGAAGCAACAGTTACAATGAAATGGCTTAATATCCCAATATCTAAAATTAATTTTTAATGTTTAAAGATAAAAAAATTCTTCCATATTTGTCAGAAAAACGCTACATGCCAATCAAACTGTCCATCTGGTCTGTTGACTACGCTACGCTACAACCCAACGTAGGTTGGCTCCCGCTTTGTTGAACAAATTATTTATGCACGCGGTCAAGAAGTTGGCATCGTAACTTTTTGATTGACAATTAGTTATATGTCGTCAAAGTGGTTGCTTCCTTTTCTTTTCTTTTTAATCAGGCCTTCCTTGGGAAACATAGTTGCAGAGAAAATCGCCAAAACATGTGAACCATCTCAATTTAGCATGTGAAAACATAATTGCAGAGAAAGTCGCCAAAAGAATTGACCTGACAATTAGTTATATGTCGTCAAAGTGGTTGCTTCCTTTTCTTTTCTTTTTAATCAGGCCTTCCTTGGGAAACATAGTTGCAGAGAAAATCGCCAAAACATGTGAACCATCTCAATTTAGCATGTGAAAACATAATTGCAGAGAAAGTCGCCAAAAGAATTGACCTGTGCGAACAGAACTCTCTTCATCTTTGAGGCTCTGCCTTAAAAAGCATGACTTTGCGTAACATCATAGGCTATCTCCGGACTGGAGACACTTCGTCCGATCAAGTGGTCGTCTCTCTGCAAACCCACCGACGAGTGGGTTTACAGAGACACAGGAGGTGAACCGATTGGCCTGGTACGCCCTCCACCTCATGCCTCTTGTTCATTGCAAGAAATACTACTTGTCCATGTATCATGCATAACAAAGAGGATTGCTACACACCGGAGCTGTGAAGGAAATACCGTTGGTTTCTGGATGAACAGCCAACTGCTCCTGCTCTGCCTGATCACTGTAGCTGGTCCAGATTGCTTGATTCGAGAAAAACCACGTGGTTGGACGGTGCCGACAGTTTCTTTTGTGAATGACGCTGGCAGACCGATCCGTAGCAGAGAGTCTGAGAGTGGAGTATCCTATGCACGGGATGAAACACTGAGCTCCCTGAGATTAACTGGGAAATGGGTCCTGTTCTGTAACAAGAAACCGGGACTGCAGCCTGAAATTGATCGAACTCTGTCCTCCCGGTCACTCGTCTTATTATCTCTCTAAAAGGTGTTCTGAAAGGGTGAAATTGCATCTGTTAGTATGAACCTTGAAATCAAACATGGTAAAATCTTTTCAGAAAAAAAATCAATCTTGTCATGTCGTAGACACCCACAAAAAGAAAAGGGGAAAGAGAAAGTAGCCCCAAGAGGTTGTGGCTTTTTTTCCTGAAAAGTTATTCCAGCCGTTGGTCAAGTCTTATGCTTGGTTCAAACAAGCCTACATGATCCTTGATCAGATGAACGAATCCGTCATGAGGATAGAAAATAAGCAACGAAGCACGGTCAGCTAGCCTTCGCAGTCTTTGGTTTTGATCAGAACTACATATTTACTCCGTTGCAATATTAGGAACTTGCATCATCCCTCGTAAGTTTTACGAGCATCCACTGTAGAGCCATGAGAGGGAAGTTGATTCACATGCATGAACTTGCTTACAGCAGTCAAGAGATAATTATATCTCTGCTTATTGGCCATCCGAAAGTTCCAAACAGAAGCTGAGCGGTTTCTCTTGTCCGGCTTTTTGTAGCTCTATTTCTTACAAATGCATGCCTTTGGTACTTTTGTAGTTCTATCTCTTACAAAAATGCATGTCTTTGGTACTTTAGATATGCACTCATTGCATTGCTTTTGGTACTTTAGATATGCACTCATTGCGTTGCTATAGAGAGAGAGAGAGAGAGAGAGAGAGAATTATATTATAACACGACCAGCCATGGTCAACAGAAGATACAAAAGCAAGCAAAAGAGAGAATGGTAAACTGGCAGGGATCGAAACAGCTACTGCTCCAAAATTTGGAAGTCTACTGGGGCACCCATCGAGAGATGATGATGGATTTTATATAAAAAACAAAGCTTAGATGAGTTCTTCGGGAAAAGCAATTGCTGCCGTTGGATAATATCATTTCTCCCATAGTTTTTTCAGATGATCCCGCTTCTCACAACGTACAAGTCAATACATATTGCATCTGGCTGTGCATGTGAGAGTAGTCGGACGGATAGCTGAATGGCCAGAGGATTTCTGCTCTTTTTCTAGTATTATACCAAATGTGGGTTCCTTTTATGGCAATCGGTGGGCCTAATTATGGAAGGCTCATGAACATCCAAAGCAGGAACTTTCTAAGTATCACTACAAATTTCCTCTATAACTGTGAAGCAAGTTGTATACGCTACCATGTTCATTATTTTTTCATGCAATGACCAAGATGTCGTCATTAAAATACAAAAACATAAACCTTTTATAAAGGTAAACAAGGATTGTGAGACAAGGTTTAAAATGTCCTTTACTTTATAAAAAAATAAAAAATACCCTCATCTCCTTTTTGGTATAAATTTGTTGTGTGCAGTGGTGCACACAAAACTCAATCCCCTATGACTAGGCATTCATGATCAAGATAAGTGTGTAACTGGTTCCTCGGACGCCATACAACATCATAAAAGCATGCATCAGTTCGAAATTATTCTTCAAGTTGTTTTGAAGTTTTATATATATATATATATATATATATATATATATATATATATATATATATATATATATATATATATATATATATATAGTTAGTGACTATAACATCTAATGTGCACCATTTAATCCAACATGATAAACGGTTAAAAAAAATAAAAATAAAAAAAAAATAAAGAGAAAAAGGTAATTGGTATTTTTGTCATAGAATATTAGTTTACATATTTTTTTTCTTTTAACCATTCATTTTATTTAGATGAACAGTCTTAATTAAATATAAATGGTTCGATGACTCTTTATTCATTATTCACTCACTCTTTCTCTTTCTCTCTCATATATATATATATATATATATATATATATAATGAGAGTTTAATGACTAGGAATCTTGAAAATAAACAGGCCAAATTAAAGGGCTCGTCCTCTAAAAAAAAACTAACATTTTATCATTTCTTTTGTCTAACCAAAAACAGAAAAGCCTGCAAATTCAGATTGATCAGTAACAAGTTGGAAGATGCAGACGCCTGCTTTTTCTCAGGAAAACGGCTCATCCACTCAAACTCCGGCCACATCTAGCGCTCCATCAGTCTACGTACCGGGCTGCGACACGAGGCACCATAATTTACAGTAAGAATACAGACTTTTGGGGTTCCTATGCTTGTCCTTCGCATCAAATCTCCGTTTTAAACTCCCATGCTTGTCAAATCCGCCTACAATTTCCAATCCACGCATCTCTTCCCGCCCTGGAATTCTGCATGTCAGAAGACCCGCCCCCATCTCCCATCATATTATCCCATCTGTATTGCTCTTTAGATCTGGATTATGCCGCTCAGCAGTTTTAGTTTTAATCATCTAGAGTGCATTAGGGTTGGTGATGAGCCGATCCATCAGCCAGCAGGTGGCTCAAGGCCTCCAGGAAAGTGGGATTCGCTTGCTGATCGCTGTCTTTTTGCTTCTCCAAGCACATTCACTTGTGCGGCCTATCAAAACTCAGGTACGCCCTAAAAGAATGGCAGTCGTGTGAGTGATGGTGTAAGATTACGAGGACAAACTCTGCACACCACAAAGCTTGTAGCGATTGAATCTTGATAGCATTAAGCAAGCAAAGTATGAACGGGTTAACCTATCTCAAATGCTCTCTTGGGAATATATTTGTGTTAAACGAGTATTAATTGCACATATCTATTCATTAACTAGACCATTTGATTTTGTTTTCTAAAGTGCTTTTTTTTTGCAATCTAACCTCATTGGTATGATCTTTAAGAATGATTTGATGCAAAACATTTACTAAGTCGATCATTTGTTAGACGTCAATAGTGTTTTTATAATAAAAAAAAGAACAGCCCTATGAAATGATAATAAAAAAATCAACATTTTTCATTAAAACAAGTTGAACCAAATCATGTTTTATATTAACATAGTCTTTAAAAATATATTAAGATGTTTATATTGTATTTAATATAGTATTTGAAAAAAAAATCAATGGGTCTGGTTTTTATCTCTGACCTAACGTCTGGTTTTTACCATATATATATATATATGGTAGGTATGAGACCGTTACATGCGAGATCTGTAAAGAATCATCTTGACCATTAATTTTTCAAAGATGAATGGTTGAAAGAAAATCAAGAAAAAACAATTGTTAATTAATGCTAGATGCCTAGAATACCTTATCTCATTGTTATCCTTGTTTTTCTATCAGCTATTCGTCTTTGTAAGATTAACAGTCAACATGATTGCTTATGATCAAATATAGCACACAAACGCATGTACCTTTTGAACTTATAGATATTATCAAAAGAAAGTTTCAAGGCAACCTTATCACGAATTTGGCGAACAATACATATATGCACAACTTTTGAATGGTGTTACAGAGGCAGCTACTTTTTGCACCATCAATGGCAACTAGTCCTGATAAGTTAAGATAGGGCGCTTGTGTGATAAGAATACTAAAATACTTTCAACAATTTTTTTTTTGTTAATTCATTAGGTTGTCTTATTCTCTTTAACTATAAACAGTAATACAAATTCGTGTTAGTGAAATTTTTCCGTTAATATTAATATCTCAATCAGCTAAATGAATGTTGCTTTTCCCCCCTTTATATGCCAGCTAGAAAATTGCCCAAAAGAAAGTTAGGTGGTATGAGCAAAATCAGGTGTCTTTCATGTGATTTTTTAGTGGTCAATTAAATGGCAACTTTCAGTCAATTAAATTTTAATTTGATCACAAAAGAAATCTTACAAGTCCTTTTGATTGGCCATGAAAAATCTTAGCTGCATTTTAGACAAAATCCAAAAGGTATGCATTGGATGCCAAATCTATAGATGTGCCTTCCAAAAAGCCTCTAGTATCAAAATATAAAGAGAATGCTCAAGTAGAGGGGAATCCCTCAACCCCACCCTCATAGCCTCAACTTCATATTATTCAAAACCAGTGACATTAATGAATTGACCTTCCAAAGCAAATTGATGTCAAATCGATTTGATTCCATGACAGACTCAAAAGTGACGTGTCAAGTTTTTACTGATTTCTTAATATATTTGTTTTTATTTTTACATATCTTTCACTTTTTTTTTAGATAATTTTTGTAACATCTTCGGCTGATTCATCTGAATCGTCAAATATCACCAATAATCTGCAGCCTCGGCGATTACTTTTGCAAACCCATTATTATAACACTGTTTAAGATCCATCAGCCTGATTCAGATTGATTGAAACAAGAGGATGCAGCATGAAACTAATTTGGTCTCCCAACTTAGAAGCTTGCATTTTCAGAAAAGAATATCGGGTCTTCTTGTGTCTAACTCATACGGATTGAGCTGGAACTCTTGTTTGATTCATGAGCCATTAACAAGAAAAATTTGAGGGTAGAAGGCTCCTCAGGGATCAAGGCGGCTCGACGTTCCGGTGCTTTAGCCACGCCGCCGGTGTACTAATTATCATGGAAATGCTAGCAATTCCGGCAGGTACCACTATATGGCGCATTCAGCTGCAGAAAAGGAAAAGAATGAAACGAAGATGGAGCACACCCCAACTGACGGCAACGGACTTCCATGATTCTTAATCAGAAAGTCTTGATGAACTTGGAATACTGATCATGCAACTGAAACTTTAGTCTGCAATTCAATCGAGTCTCTTAAACCATATGAACAAAAAAAATAGATGCGGGAAGCAATAAGGTAAGAACACAGATATGTCAAAATTACTGCATTAACTTGGGAAATGGGATTCGACGATTAATGGACGTGAAGGGAGAAGGGAGATGGAAAGGAAGCGAATTTTACCAAAGGAAAGTGATCCGCTGGTAAGTAGTTCTTACAAAAATGAGAAGTCCTTTAGGAAGGACAGCAATGTGTGTGTGTGTGTGTGAGAGAGAGAGAGAGAGAGAGAGAGAGAGAGAGAATTCATCTTTTGGCCAGAAAGAGTAAATTTCAACATTACAAAACAAAACATTGAACTGAAAATCCAACTCTATCTTGGCATGGTTAACCAAATGGTGCGCGAACATAGACAATCAAGATCTCCATATATTCCTTCCCTTCTTTTTGTCTGAGAGAGAGAGATTATATAAGTAGGTCCGACAGAATATTGGACCTAGATAAACGTGATACAACTATAGATCTGCTCGAGATAACCAGCTTCTAAGAATAGAGGTCCAAAGCACTAAGTAGATGGGAGGCACTTCTCCTATATTTCGGAAGAGAGGGGAGACTCTGAATATTACATTTGTGACGCCACGCCACAGCGCATATAGATTGAGATTCTAGAACAAAAGCCCACAATTTTGCAATGAGAGGAGTGTTCCTTTTCCTAATATCTGGAATACCCTCGCCTCCTCGTGAAAAGGGTAAAGTAACTGTTTCCCATGCGACATGGTTCTTCTTCTTTTCCAAGCAAAAGCCCCACCAAAGAAATCTTTGGAGTATACGATTCACCTCCTTCTCCACCTTCCAAGATAAATGAAAAATCGATAGACAGTAAGAGATTAGTGAATAGAAAACATACTTACTCATTGTAACACGGCCCGCTAAGAATAGATCACGAGATTTCCATGATGCCAATCTGTTTTTAATATTATTTATGATTGGTGCCCAATAAGAGGATTCAGCAGCCTGAACTTGAAGAGGGAAGCCCAATTAATATTGAATGGGTAGATCCACAATTTGGCACCTAAAAACAAGAGAGGCCCCGTGCTTGGTCTGGGGGTCTACATCTAATAAAGTAATGGACGTTTTCTCTTCGTTGATGTCAAAGACCAGATGCCATGGAGATATAGTGAGAGAGAGAAGAAACCTGTCCATAAAATGCGATTACACATACAGCATAGTTATGTGCTTCCATACATCTCATTACATTCGTTGAATCAAAGCAATAAGCAAAGACCCATGTGATCCACGACAGGAAAAGATCCACACCGTGACGAACTGTAGACAGACTAGTGCAACACTGTAACTAAGCAAGCCAAACACGTCTCCTATTTTATGGCGCTACACCTTATCACTCGTAGAAAGCTCTTTTTTATTTTCATCTAAACCTTTACTTAGACCAACGAGAGGCGCCTCTCCCTCTCTCTCTCTCTCTCTCTCTCTCTCTCTCTCTCTCTCTAGCGCCTCCTTGCGGCAGTCTCTCTCTGGGCATTGAAGTAAACAGCAGCAACAGGAAGACCAAGATCGTTGTCACGTGCAAACTTCTTGGTGTTGAAGTGGTCTCTTGATGGAGGAGGGCTAACAGATTGCCTTTTCTTCTGCTTGAACAAAGCAAACACGAACCTGTGTATGCCAATATATGGCTTGGGTGACTCATAAGCCACAACCTCCTTTCCTGCAAACACCCCATCAGTAGAAACCATCAATTTTATCTGCTTACCATTTTCGGAAGGATGGGACAGCAAAATACAACAGGATAAACAATACAGCACAGATGAACAAATTCTTCAGAGTACTGGTAAACAGTTGGTTTCTAAAGAAAGAACAGTTCAAGCACTGAATGAGTATGAATCTCACCAAAGCTAACATCTGTTGTCCCTGGAATGTCCGTCACCATCCTACGGCCATGCAAATAACAATGTATTACACTCTCCATACTCTCTATCATAAGAGGACGAACCAGAAGACATGTATTCTTCTGAATATTCTTTTGGACAAGTGGCAGTAACGAATAAATGAGAGAGCAAGAGAAGTTTAGATGAGAATTAGTACCAGTGGAGATGCTCCCTCAAGTAAGGGTCACTGGGGCCTGGAACATCAGGGTCAGTCATAATCTGTTCACAGAGAGCGAGAGAGAGAGCTCAGTTCTATTAGACTGATGGTTTTTGTTACTTCAGTAACAGACGAACCATTTACGTCAGGTAGGCAGATAAAAAAAGCTAGCAAGGAGGAAGCTGAAGCCTGAAGGGTTTACCAGAGTGAAGAAAGATCTGAGATCACCTCCATTAACCTCAACCCTGGGCTTGGGTTGTACCGCAGAGGGCATAAACTCATGGCCATTGCAGACTTGCTTGCTGGAGTTGTATACCACACTCATTTTGATGCTGGGAGAGAAATCCTCAAGAACATCTCCTATGACTCTTCCCACCACAAGAGGCTCAAACACCCTAGCCATGGATGTCAAATGAGGAAAGTGAAAGAGGGGATTGTTTTCTCGAACTGTCTTGTGATTGGTTCACGCTTCTACTTGTCTGCTCGTAGGGATAGCAAGGCCTCAAGACCCCTATATATAGTCTCAAGGCTAGCTTTTTGGCATTGATGCATCTCTCTCTCTCTCTTTAAGTCATCATCGTCAAAGGTCTTTTTCCCCTCTCCTGGACAGGTTAACATCTTCCAATTAAATTAAGCATGACAGACAAAGTTCTATAGCTTTCAACTGTCTATATTGTCCAATATCTAGTCTAAATGCAAATATTCAAATTGAATAAGAAGGCCAAATCTGATAAATAGTTAAAACCAAATTCGCTTTTATAATTACTTTCCTTAAATTGGATGGACATCTGATCTCAATGAAGTTAAATATGATTTTGCATTTTGTACGCCTAATCTGAACCCTAATGGAAGTCCGATAAAGCAATCCAATCTGCTTGTACCTTGTTTATTACTGAACCCAAAAGTTTAGCGCTCGAATATGCTTCATGTCTTGGCATGATCACCAATTTACAATGGATTTGTATCAATCAACAGTTCACTAGCATCCCTAGTGCTCATATTTCCACATCGACAAAGATGGTGCTACCTTATGCCCCAGGTGTGCCTCGAACTGAAATATTTTAAGTTTTTTAATATAATTTCACCTACTTGATGTCTCAATTCTCAGTACCAAGAAACACTCACACAAAAAACGAATAAATCAGCATATGCCCTATTCCCGAAATGGTATATATTAAAGAATTATTTTCCATTTTCGGGGTAAAAAGAGATACCAAAAGGCAATGCTTATAGCCATCAAAAGCACATTGTTTTAATTTCTAGGTTCTGATGGTACTTATACTAATACCGCACATTAATGCCATTCAGCCACGTGTCTACATATTCTAGGGTTTCCAAGCAGACCTCCCTTCTCGAGTCAATCTTGTATGCCTGTGTGTCTCAGCTGCCCACTGTTACCAATAGTAGAGATCCTGTTCATCTTTGTTGACTAGTACTGTGCGCGTAAGGCCTAGCTAGCAGTATACATGGATCCGATTCCGTTAGGTTTGGACCTTTTAAAAGGAGGATACTGTCTCTGATCAGATTTACAGTTGCGTGAAAATGGCAGCATCAAATCTTGAACACAATATGAAGCTTGAGGGCACAAGCAGGCCGGTACTACTCACTACTGTATTGGAAAACACCTAAAACGGATTGAAACCCAATTTGTATACTTGGATTCGGCTTGATTGGGAGGATCCAAGTGAAACATGTTAAGTCCAAATCCCATGCATTTGCCATGGCAGAGATACACATGATCAATGGTGCACAACGTCGTCAAATTTTGGTTTCGGTTCAGTTGGTCAGACTGCAAATTCGAGAAACTGACCGAGTTTGGAATCAAGCCTGCGTGCAATCAGCTTTGTTCTATAAAGTCCATGTCCTTTTACACTTTGGGAAACATGCTTTATATCTTGCTTTTTCCAACTTTTATCTGTTCAAGCTGTACATTTTTTATTTATTATCATCATCTTTTGGCTTGCTTGAGAACTAAGCTGCCGTGTTTCAATGAGGAGAGGACTCGTGGAAGCTGCTCTCAGCCTCTCAGTTGCTTTAATGCCAATGGAATTTGCTTCTTATGGTTGAGGATGGTATAAAGGTAGGCCCCCAACAACATGCCAAAAAGGAAGGGATGAGGCTCTAGTTCAGATACAAATTCCTCGAGTAGAGAGGATGCGAGTTCTAGAAAAAGGGAAAAAGAAAGAATTAAATGCTTAGATGACATAAAATATGGAGAAAGGATTATGTTAACGCGGGCAACGTTCAGATACTGTTGCCAAAATCATTGTGGCGATCAACGAGATGCAGTTTGTTTGGCTATAAAAGGGAAAAAGGAAATTTAGGATCAGTGAAGGCCCAAAAGTGGATGCCTTCATACATATTTCTTGGAAAAGAGAACAATAGTTTAACGATCAACGTGGCATGACTAGTCACGTCTCACTTAAATTCCATGAGTTTAATTGGCTCAGTCTTTTCTTTCTTGCTTATGCTTATTTTTCTTCTTTGAACAAGCTCGAACAGATAAAATTCCAACACAAGTCCTCTGGAAGCCTTTTGGGAGTAGAACCGCCTTCTTGACTTTCAGTACACAAAGCTTTGGCTTGCACATGGAGTGACGACGAAATTAAACCGAACCATGACTGCCCAAATGATAGAAAGAGACAGATTATGCCCCGTTGAGCCGGCCAATACTTCTGCTTCCACAATCAATTCAATGAGAAGAAATCATACACATATTTCCGGAACTTTGCAGAGGAGGTCGATCCTGCTATATATGAATAGAAACATGAATTTTAATAAAGTCAGTTCCTTTCATTCATCACTCAATTTATCATCGCAGGCACTGGTACCTCACAGAATAACAAGCACCCAATACATGTAAGGTGATAAGGTCAACATGATGCAACTTGCAACACAGTTTTCATGGCAGTAAAATGGAGTCAGGTTCAAGAAATGAAGGACTAATAGTTGCACTGATCTCTTATTTCACTCTTGTTTGGGATTAGGTAGTCTTTTTTCTATGCTCGCACCACACGGCATATGTTTTGTCGAGATTGGTTGTGTAAATGTTAGGGAATCTGCCATAGTTGTACTTTTGCAGGTATTTTTGATCTTTTCCGTAAGTGCGGTGCATGCCTCCTGGATATAGTGGAGGACCGGCCTTAGAGCAGGATGTCCTGGGATTCTTGTCCAAGAAGAAAAAAGATGTGCTGGCCGAATTAATCAACTTGGTACGCTTACAATGGAAGAAGCAAGCAAAACAAAACCCGAATTCTAGTGAAAATCCAAGATTTCCACATTAACACCAGCAAGTTGCACTCTAACAGTATGAAACATTGACACGTAGGGATTGGATCCCAGACAGATACATACATTAGAAGCCATGTCGAAACAGATCCTGTACAACCGGAAACGACAGAACTTTCACACCAGATCCTTCCCATTTGCAACCCTAATCTACGATCATCTGACACTAAATAAGAGTGAGGAGGCAACCTGTTGTTTGCCACCAAGTCGATGGAAATGGGATGTTAAAGTCCAAGTGAACATATATTCTTGCCGCAAGACCAAATCTCGGTATAGTAATTTTGTTACGTGAAAAGAAGCTTTGGCCATCGAAAAGCTTTTGCAAGTGGGCAGTTTTTACTAGACAATGTTCCCTTTCTCTTTACAAAGTGCCCATGCATGCGCAGGGAATTAATGCTTGATTAGCCTTTGGGTACCTTGGAAGCTGTGATTATGATACATGAGCTTAATTTCGGGATATATATATATATAGGGAGCGTGGTTTTGGAGATCATCATTTCATTTAAAGAAGCACAACTTACTTGGGATCAGTTCTCCCTAGGTTCATCCGCCAATTCTTCCATGGTTGGAGTTCTTTGTCTGCTAGTTCATTGAGAGTTCAACATGTAGCAAAGGCCATATTAAGTGAATTCTGGAGAGTAATTGAAAACCAAATCCAATCGCATATTGGATGCAAGTAATATTATAAAAAATCTTAAGAGGAAATAGTTTATCATAGTTATATTGTCATGAAGTCTGAATCTTTAAAATAAGACGATATTCCAAAAGTTTGTTCTTTTGGCTACCATATGTGCATTTGTATGCAAATATTCATCAGACAGTTCTTCTTTTGAAAATCCCATTGTTGCAGTGACTACACAAACAGGAGAATATTTGTAGCTTGAATTCTAATCCCTATTTCTAGCAACCTGTTTGTTTGCATTGGAAACAAAGTTGATCGGTTGACCATATAAGCACTGCCCTGACATATCTCCCAATTTACAAATGAATTCTCATGCCAGTGGTACTTGAAGAAGAATTTCTTCAGGTTTTTGGATTTTCTACACACTAATTCTCGGTAAAGTTTTCACATATATATTGAAGTTGGGTGTTTCTCTGGCCCATTTGATCTCTTTGTGCACCATGCTCACCCACATGGGTTCTTCATAATCTCTTTCCTAATTGAAAGCAGTCTTAATTTAAAATCAAATCTCTTGGTACACGGTCTTACGTTTTGAAATTTCACTGCTATAATTATGTGATTGGACGTGAGTAACTTGAGGGTCGATGATCTTAAACGGATCATGAGTCTAACCATATCATTAGATTTGACTGAGTCATGCATATATATGCTATGTATCTTCATATATTGCTCCGTCCGAGCTCTAGTCAAGCTTTAAAAGGTCAGTTGAAATTTGGCTCGATAAATTGTCAGAGCTCAAGCTCGACTCATTTAAGCTTGTGAATGAAAATTTAACTCAGGCTTGATAACAAGCTAAATTAAAAGGAACGACAACGAACCCTGTGTGCTTCTACAAGTTAGGTTGGCTCAACTTGTTGAACTTGAACATCCCTAGCTGTACATAAGTGTACTTGAGTTTCATCGAATCACATTAGTGTACCCTGAACTCAAGCAATATACAAACTTGAGTTTTAATTTAAGCTTGAACACTCGTGCTTAAAAAAGGAGTTCAAGTTAAGCCCAAGTTTTCTCAATTTATTGTACACCTGTAACCATAACTTATATTGACAATAATTTTTATAGGGAAAGAAAATACAGTAGATTTTAATTTGAAGCCGTGTCTTTTCAAGTCCCAATCCAATTTGTATTCTGCAGACTGAGCTTTATTTGGTGGTGGCTGAAGCTCACATGGTGTTTTCCTTTATAAATAAAAAGCACGTATAAGCAGGTTTGGGAAGTTTACCACACCAGCTAGCCCCATAAAAATCCTTTATGTTTATATTGGTGCTATAAAAGATTTGTTCATTTATATATACTGGTGCCCTTAAAACCATACATGACAGTTTTTGAATTAGTGTCTTTCGACCTAAAATTTAGGGCTACACCATCGGCTGACTTCCTTACTAAGATTGCATCTCACAATATGGGTGGCCGTTTTCTAAATTCCCATGGTATCAATTTTTGTGCAATAAAAAAGAGATACCGATATGCAAGTAACAAAAGTACCACCCCAAAATACCGAAAACAATCATAGGTTTCACTTGGACAATGGGGTTTCTTTCGGCTCGTCTGAATATTGGTGAAGTTTTTGTTCATGTTATTTAATTAGCAGGATCGACCAACATAAGTTCTCATGGTTGCCTTTCTCGAATCCAATCCAAAGTTAAAAGGTGTTTCCGTTTTCCGTTCCTTATGGCTGGCTGCAAACTGCACATTCCGGCCATCTACTTGGCCTCATATATATGCAGTACATCACATATTGTACTGCTCTGGGATAGTCACATATATACATGTAACGTGTACGACTCGGGGATGTCAAAATCTGTGGGCACCTCCAATTGTACGTGTATATATTCTCGTTGTCTGCATGTTCCAAGTTGTTTCAGGTAAACCGTCTACTCACCTTGCACCTCTTCTTCAAAAGTTATCGCAGTAAGAACTTGATTCCATCCGACAACTATGATGGTCCATGGAGTTTATCTTAATCTGAAATAAGATGAGAAAGAAATGCTTGAAATTATATATATCGTTCGAATTTGGTGATTGGTAATGAAGATTGCATTACCCGCCCCTCTTAACTTGGTGATTCTTAATTGCTCGACTCTTCATTTAAATCTCACAATTTCTTTAAAAAAAAAGAAGGAGCAAGCTTCTAATGTAATGTTTGATCATAGCTTGATTGGGAGATAATAACGGAATCCGGTGAGTTCTATAGATGCACCCTCCAATTATCAGCGGCATGCAAATCGAACTTCTAGTACTTTTCAGGTCAAGCATTCAGAGCTGAACTCCCTCCCCCTTCCCACGCAAACACATTGGGTCGTTTGGCAGTTGTAACAAGAATCTAGCTAGGTGTCTATCAATATCAAGAAAATAATGTTTTTTTTAACCATTGTTAAGCTTTTTGATATATTGTCAACAAGGATAGAGCCAGAATTTTGTTATAAAAAGATTGAATTAAAGTTTTTAAATTTTGTCAGAAACTGAAATATCATTTTTTTTTAAATTTTCTATAAAAAAATAAAACTTTATAAAATTTACATGAAAACTTAAATAATAATAATAATAATAATAATAATGGTTAGAGCCCCTGACAGCCCCCCACTTGCTTTCCCCGGGAGTTGAGGGACCCAGATCATGAGCTCACTAATGTAGCGACTTCCTGTCAGTAGGCTGGAAGAAGTGATATTAAAACCGGTTTAATCGAATTGAGTCGGTGGGTTGCTGATTGATTCCTTGATTCAGGAGAATCGGTGGTGAATCCGCCAGCCAGGAATTTTAAGAAAAAAAATTCTTCAAAACAAATAGCAGTATATATATATATATACATATGATTATTAAAAATAAAAGAGTATTTTTTAAAAACAGGTGCCGATTATTCAGTGACACAAGTCAGGCCGATGGAGCCTGAAAGTTTTCTTTCAACATTTACCGGTAATAATCGGCTTCTTTTCAATTAACTACCTGTTTGGCTCCTCAACCCAAGGCCCGATGCGACCTTTGATGCAGACCATATCAATATGTCTATATATATATATATATATATATGAATAACAGGCTCACCTAGGGAGCACGATCTTAGGCATCATGGGCTTCCTGGATCTTCTATGGACTCATTCGTTGTCGGACTCCAGAAAAACCGCCACGTAGTATGAATCATCTGACACCCCGTCCCAGTGCAGGCTTGCCTTTCTGCCGCACTTTGACCTACTACTATGCTTACTGAACTTGATTCAGAAAATTATATATATATATATATATATATATATATATATTCTAACCTCTTACCTTGTAGCATCCAATGTATTTAATTATTTAATTTCACTAATCTAATCAAAAACGTCCATGATTGAAAGAAAACCAATATATATATATACAAACTAATACGAGATAGCGAAAATGCTTCACTTGCCTCTGATTGTTTTTCTATGATCATATGACTAGTGACTCTGGAATCACCATTTAATTTATCTAAATATATATACATTGACATTTTTTAGCCATCAATCTACCAAGCTGCACCATGTACAAAAAAAAATTATGTACCCACGTGTATAATAATCAAAATATTATTTATCAGTAAAAAAAATTTCTTATAAAAACAAATAGATAGTGAAAAGGTTAAAACTACCAAAAAGATATTTCGTTTTAAAAAATTTCTAAAGTATCCCAACTTTCATTTCTCTTTTTCTTTTAAATGCATACTAGGAAAGCCGGCCAGAATCTCAGGCGGGTTGAGCCGGGCATCGGCGAACAGGAGACAATCCGATCAAATTGGAACAATCCTTTTTCTTCTTTCATTTCCCTTTTAAGGAGGTAGACGATCTCTTAGAAATTCAAAACTAATCGGCCGCGCTCTGCGTCTGCATCCGCCACGTTCGTGTAGCTAATGAATTTTCCTCAGAAAATTGTCATTGCGTTCACAGACCGGCATGTTTTATTCCAGGAAAGATGATGCCTGCTGTTAATTAGTCACGTCACTTGGGTTTGATATTCAATGTTTTTCTCTTCTTTAAAGTGCTGTTGTCGCCGTATAAGTTATATATGACCGATCATGTTCCTTAGTCCTGGAAATTCATGTTCCTCTAGGTGGTACTTGATTTGCTTCACCCCAATCATTTTACTGCATCTGGAGCTCCATGAAACGGGAGTGTGACAAGAAAAGCTGCCAAGATGCAGCTCGAAGAAGGCAAGCTTTTCAGGCGTGGCTGAGAATCCATGATCACAGCTTGTCTTCTTGTAAGGAAGGAATGAGAATCTGGGGGCTTTGATGTGAAGGTGGGTTTTCTTTCCCAGATTGTGCTTTTCCCTTAGAAAAGAAGCAGCTAGGGTTATCAATGCATTAGACCGCTAGCTTCCGGAAATTCGTATTCCCAATATATATGGAGCACCTATGAGCTAGGTAGCACCTAAGCTGCACTTACGTAGCCTCATTTGAGTACTCCTGTAATCCCTATTCATCATCTCTTAAAGATTAAATCAGTTGTTACGCCATAATAATCCACAATCAACAGTTGTTAGGAGTCGAGTTAGAATTCATTTTCTATGAAAAACTAAATATATAGTTAACAAATTTTCAATTAATCATATAAGGTAGTAAGCCGATTTCATAGGGCTGTCTCATATAACTATAGACCGAGGTCCATTCAACACTGCTGAATTTCGTTATGACCCATGGAGCCCCCACATATCTTCACCTCTGAACACTTTTCAAAATGAAAGTAGCAGATTTACTTGCCCTGCTATAGGCCAAGGTTGCCTCTAATGAATGTGATTTATTATTATATGCACATGCACTGTGAAGCTTCCAACTCAATTTCAAGTTCGGTAAAGCAATTCCGATCTGATATTTTTCTTTTTATCAAAGTGGGCAGCGAGTTTATGAAGTCCACTGCTAAGAGAGAGAGGCCGTAGTCTTGTCTATCTTTTAGCTTTTTGGGGTTCAGAGCTTGCTTTCAAACCAATATAATGTAGGAGAGTAGTTATTCCAGCCAAGTGGTAGTTATGAGAGTCGATACAGTGACTCTCTTTAGGTGCACTGCACACCCCGCCCAGTTGTGCTGCACCCTTAGGGCTTCAATTCATAACTATTTGTTAATCAAATTCAGATATGGTATGCAGTTTAGTAACTGAATCCAATTTCGAGTCCTTTTTTGGATTGAGATCCAATAAAGATCCCACCCACATACATGTGATTAATGATTATACATGGGGAGTCTTGTGACAGTGGGATTCCGGTCCAATGGTTTAAACAAATAGGTCCAAATCTCAAGTCGAACATCGGTTAAGTCAAATCCGATAAACGATAGAACTGACCTGAATCTGAACAGTCTGGATCCCCAATCTGCTACCTGGAAATATCTTGCCATTGGTCAGTGGATGAAGGCCATTGAAGCAATTAACAGATAGAACTCTTACATGCAAAATATATATATATACATATATCATCGTGACAATTAAGTGGCCATTGAGAGCATAATGTTTATCGGTCTACCCTTTTAAATGCACTGGTGAGGGTTTAATTGAGTTGGGCCTTTCTCTTAAAGACTTCTTTCACTGTGGGAAGAAATGCTTCGACATGCATGACATGTGAGATGAAGATCGAGAATTCCCGGTTGAGACGTAATGGAGCAAATAAGATATCATAAATTTTGATGCGGCAATGAAGATGCCTTAACATTAAGAGAGGTGAAAACTGAGATTATATGACAAAATGAGAGCAAGAAAGGCAGCAGACAAACTGAAACTGGTGCTTCTTTATGGCAGTCGAGGGCAGAATCTTAACAGCGGAATATACTCCAGAGAGAGGTGTGGAGATGGTGGAATTGTTGAATTTGTGCTCCACCATTCCATTGATTCTTTCGGGATAACCCTTCTCTCGAAGCTGGTTATATGCAAACCTTTAGTCAGTAAACCAAGAAGCCTTTTTATGAAAAAAGTTAGAAGTCCAAAACAGACATTTGTAGAAATTTTGTAAAATATCCCACTTCATGATGCTCTTAGATGCTATGACAATTGACTAAGTAGTGATGTTGATGGATTGGATTTGAATTGGGTATATATCTATTACTATATCACACTAATTGATGAATATTGCTAACCTTTCTTGGAGTTGGATTTGGATTTAAACCTAAAATACACTAAACCACATTTGTTCCGCTGGCTAAGATGATTTTTTCACTTTTTATTTCACGTTTTGTTCCCAATATAGTTTCAAAAGAATAAATAAACAAAATCGGGCTGTAATGCAGAAGAATACAAGTGAAAAGTCAAGATGATGAAGATTATAAAGAAGAAGAAATGCAGCAGTGTAGAGCCCGTACGTTCTTTGTTGGAAGGAAATATTTTATCCCCTTCAACTTTCATTGTTTTCTTATTTTTTAACTTAACTTCTTGGTATAAAAATGAAAACACAAGCACGCTTAAGTTTACAAAGTATTTGATGTAACATCAAATGGGGGTAGTTCCAAAGTTGATCAGCATCTTTTTGTTAATAAACGGCCACAAAATTTTGAGCGACTTTTGTGTAATCTATTTTTACTACTTATTTTAAGAGTGAATCAGCTGTTAGAAAATCGTAATAAGCCATCAGATGTCCGATCTATGTCCTTTGGGCAAATAGTGGTAAGTATGACATTCAAATTGAAAGATAAATGTAAGTCTTCCCATAACCAGCACAAAAATATTTGGTGGTATTATTAGGAAGGCAATTTCTTAAATATATGAAAGGTTTATATATATATATATATATATATATATATATATATATATATATATATATATATATATATATATATATATATATATATATATATATATATATATATATATATATATATGTATGTATGTATGTAAAAGATCAACTAACAATTTTTAAGATGTCGATTCTACTAGTGGCCAATTCAGTGAAGATCCCAATCAATCAGTTTATTGCCCAAGTCAGTGAAGATCACAGAGTCAGGATTCTAAACGGATCGGACTGTACCCTGCAGTTAACAGCTGAGCGGGTTCGGACACTCGCGACAGATTATGATGACCAGCACTATTAAGTCCCAAATTCGATCCGCATACGCCAAAGAATAGAAAGACGTAAACACACTTACAATATAATATCTAACTTCTGTTAAGACTTAAAAAAAAGCTCTTAATTGTTGAGGGTATATATATATATATATATATATATATATATATATATATATATATATATATATATATATATGTATGTATGTATGTGTGTGTGTGTGTGTGTGAGAGAGAGAGAGAGAGAGAGAGAGAGAGAGAAGTTGGTAAATATCTGACCACTTAGATAAGGAATAAAAACCAGACTCATTAAAACCAATTATTTAATTTTTTTGTTGTAATTTAACCCTATAGATACGATCTTAAAGGTGATTTGGTAGGATACATATATTAAGTTCATCATTTTTTACTTTACTAATATTTTTCAATAATAAAAAATGAATAGCTCTTATAACATGAAAATTTTGATAAAAAATAAAAAAATAACTTGAAGTAAAATATGATTTATATTAAATTAGCATTTATAAACACATCAGGAGGGTTCTCATTTTGTTTAAAACACCTTTTTAAAACAAATTTAAGAGGTCTGGTTTTGTCCTTTGTCAAGAGGTTTGATTTATCCTTTACCAAGTGGTCTAGTGTTCATCAATCATATATATATATATATATATATATATATCAAAAGAGAGAGAGAGAGAGAGAGAGAGAGAGTGTGAAAAGAACTTGCGTTAAACTAAATTAAAACTTTCAAAGAGTAATGAATGTCTGGATACAACTTGAAAAAAGACAAAACAATAGAAAATCACAATTAGCAGTAGAGAAGAAGCAAGAAATAGCATCTCGAGGTTAGAAAGCCTTCATGGTAGCCAGAGGCTCTGCACCGAATGGTGGAAATCGAGATGAGAGCCACGAAAGAAGACGTAGTGATCCAAATCTGCCACCTAAGACACATAAAACATGTGCACCAAAGAATTCGCGGTCGCTGACACTTGTAAATGGCCAGTGGACCAGTGGTCCAAAGAAAAGGCCACATTCAAAGAAAGACTGAGAGCAGGAGAATGCCGAGAAGCATGGGAAAACAAGTGATAAAAACTTTTGACAGTCCGTTCACAGCAAGCGGTAAACCCCATGCAGGTTGACGTGAGAGAGAGTGGCGGAACTGATGAAATTTCAGTTGAAAATTTAAATCAAATCTCAGCCTCAACTCTACGATCTTGCAGTATGAGTTCGAGACTGATGAAATTTCAGTTGAAAATTTAAATCAAATCTCAGTCTCAACTCTACGATCTTGCAGTATGAGTTCGAGGCAAGTAAAATGCATGGTTTCCATGGAGGCAGAACACGAGCAAGCGTGTGAAATTTGGAAGTTACAAAAATGTCATTCAGGTGCGAGCAAAGGGAACATTCACTTTAAAGAAAAGGTAGAACAACAGAAATATCTATGGCTTTTGCGAAAATGACAAAAATGTCTCGGGCTCCACGTTAGTCATTGAGAAGAGGACGCCCTCGACGCTGGAGGCTGGCGGCCTCAAAATTTTGAAGGAAAAAAACAAGAGAGACCTGAATGGCCGAAAAATTGGCTCTCCCTCTGTCCCTGTCATAAAAGATGACATGTTCCCTACGAAGTAGATGTTTTACCCAACTTAAAAGGGTGGATGGGGGGCCATGGATAGGATGACAAAAATATGTACCATTAGAATATAGTCAAGAATGAGTATTCAATGAAAAGAGAAATAAACTTAAGAATTTTAGATATCGTGATTTGTAAATGTCAGGTATTACGCATCCTATAGTTTTGGAATCCAAGAACCAATGATCCAGACTAAGATTGCTTTGTTTTACGTATATGTAAGCTGGCAAAGTGATGTTATTAAGTTTTCATCCAAAGAGAACATGTTGGGATGTACCTTGTAGAGGGCTAAAGCCAGGGAATTACTGATGTGTTTCCTCCTTAACAATAGTATCCTTAGGGGCAGTTTGGAAGCAGGGAAATCTTGTAGGTGACCCATGGAAATAGTAGTTCTAGTGTCCAGTGAACTTATCCTCATCTTTGCAGGAGATTTTTGAAACACTCACAAAATACCTTTGGTGCCAAACGGCTCCTTACAACTTCAGTTATGTTGAAAAAATATAAAAGAAGCAAAATAAATAAAAAATGCAATGAAAAAACTTATTTTTATTAAACATGCATCGTTTTTCATCATGAGCCTTGATTACACAATGCAAAAGAAAGAGCTTAAACCTTGGCATCCATTTGAGCATGAAAAACAAAATCTGATTTTTTAGAAAGATTTTCTTTTCTTTTATCATTTAAATTTGATTTATTTAGAATTGTTTCCTTGAATCTCTTTAGAAGTGGTTGCCTTTTAAACCTTATGATAACATGCTATCATAATCTTTTGAGAAACAAATTGTACTAGTTGTGTTGGGTTATAGACAAGTTTGGTGCTCGATCCTTTCATGCAATGGCACTAATTAGATGTTCTATTGAAGGTTAGGCTAGCTAGAAAAGACCAATCTCATGCCGAGCAATAGCAGCGGAGCTACATGTCGGCACTACCGACACCAGCCCGTTAAGAACTTCGTTCCTGTAAGTCTGGACTTATGTCCAGCTACATGAGGTGCCCATACCAAATCTTGGTCGGTGACTCAAGTGCCACTTAGCCAAAAAATCCTGCCTCCATCACTGATGAAAAATAGAGGAACATACCATGTGGTGGATCTTTGAGAAGCTTTAGGTTGTGCAGAGATGAGTCTAGGTATGCTAAAAACAGTGGTTGGAAAGGGAACAAAAATTACGAATGTGAAAAAGAAAAAGAGTAAAAATGAGGGAAAAAAATTATGACACACACAGTCTAGTGGAAGCCTATTCACTCTTGAAAGTTATGTTTGCTAATTTAATTAACCATGCCATGGTTAGGTCGACTGGAAGATGAGAACAAGGCAATTTAGAGTGAAAATGACCCCTTGCACTTGGTGAGATTCTAGGCACCAGATCCCAATCTTCCAGCCATCTCAATTGACCAAAAAAAAAAAGTTAATCCCACACTTTCTTGGATTCTTGTGACATAAATGCTCTGCTTGTGACAGCGCTGCATCTGCATGACTTCTCCTTCAAACTTACTGGAGATGCAGACAAGATTCATGACATGGCTAACTGGTTTTCATTACTTTGTAGGCTTTTTAGGTGAAAAGAAAAGGAGTGTAGAGGTTGGTGAGTTGCCTTAAAGCCCTCAAACTAGAATTCGTGGGGGTCAACACTCAAGAGTCACCTACTCAAAAGGCCTTCTTGAGGAAAATTTTCGAAAACACACTTAAAGCAATATTTAGTGATAATCAATTAAAGGGGCAATTACCAATTAATCAGTACTGTTAAAAGCACACTTAATTTTTGCATTTTAAGTGGAAACAGTTCTGTATCAGTCTAGCCCGAAGTTATCATGTGAGGAGGAGGATTAATCTCATTGCTCGAGTGAGAGCCGAAACCTCCCTTCCCCTTGCCTCCAGGGTTCAGAGATGCATCAGTACCAGGCAGTTAGATCTCCGTGTACTTCAACTTGCACATAATGGCCTTACGTTATCATTCACTTCAGTTGAAAACTATAATAGACAAGAGATACCATATAATGCACTTTGAAAATCACTTTGTGCTTGCCCTGTACCTTCTAGAAAAATACATATTGATATTTACAACATTGTTCGCAACTATGTAGTTCGCCATGTGAAAAGGGCAGTTGGCTAAGCGACTCAAAAGTTTAAAATGATGACGGTTTAGATGAATTAACTATTCGGTGGTTCCAAACTAGAAGCTAGCGTGTACCTGAATCACGATAAGAAGACATGCAGGGTTTCGCCGTTGCGTGCCTCTATACGGCATTCAAGACTGAAAGCTTTTGTCTTCTACTTTGAAGGGAGAACAATGAAACGACATGAATGATACTGTAAGAGTTTACTGATTATTACTCTATGATATTTGACAACAAAGACAAGGAGAATAGACGTGGCAAAATCTTGAGTTGCTTTCGGCAATCTAGTGGTTTCTTTTTCTTCCGAAATATCCCTTCAATGCAGGAACGGGCGTGTTCAAAGGGCCCGGTTCGAATCTAAGAAGGGACACATGAATGAATAACATGAGGCTTGGGATGACTGATGAACTACCCATCTCTTCTTGTAGTTTTTTGATATGACAGATCACCAAATTTCCAGGATCAGAAGAAGAATCAGACAACTTATTTTGACGAAGGTCTTTCATCATTTACTCTTATAGAATGATACGGCAACCTTTCGTTTTGGACAAACTTGTACGTTGTCGCAAGTGATCAATAGGAAAAACTATACTGGCACATGCCATTTTCTACGGCTTTCAATTAGAATAGTATTCTCCCACCAACCTTTCTAAAAACCCTAGAATTCAAATGCAGAAACTCATGAGAACTATAGATGATGTATGAAAATAATTGTCGATCAGTATATTGGATCCACGAGAGCTAAAGACTGACATTTCAGTAGGTTCAAATCCAAAATTTTTCTAAATTAATGGCTACAGAGATCACTTGGGATTTGCTAGGTTCCTGTTAAAAAGCGTTGTGAGAACTGGAAATCGAATTGATTGATCGGGTAAAGATTCAATTATTCAGTTGAATAATCGATGAAAAGTGCAATATATACATCTCTGAAAAAATAAATGATATGTGTATATGTATATAATTAACAAAAAAATTAACATAAGAGTGTGTATGTGTGTGTATATATATATATATATATATATATATATATATATATATATATATATATATGGAGAGAGAGAGAGAGAAGTGTACGACTTATGGCACTCTTGCATCGGTTGAATCATTTGTTTTTCTTTGTCATAAAATTTTCTTCCTGTGCATGATGAAACTTTTTGAAAATTTCTAGATGATCTGCCTTCGTATTCATGAAGCCAAATTGGCGTGTCCTAGCGACAGAGATTAAGTTAGACCCGGCGCCTACCACTCTTTCACGAATTTGTTACTTTTCTGAGATCTGATGGTAAGTTCCAGCAAAAAGTTGGACCGGAAAGTTTCTTTTGGTTTCTGCATGATCTCACTTATTGGGAAAAGTTCTTGCTTTTTGTTGAAGCAGATAGTTACAAAGCCAGCGGCAGGAAGGTGACGGGTAGCATCCAATGCGTCAAATATCTTTTTATCGTGTTTTAACGATGATCACCAAAATTTAGGGCAACTCATCTTTGATCTTTTGCATATGAGAAAAACGAAACTCTTACTGAAATTTATCAAACAGGACTCGCAATGTGATCTCGAAATACAATTTTAGCATGCAAGTGGTGCGTTAATAGTCAGCTTCGTGGAGCATCGAGTTGGAGGTGCACTGACTCTATCCCAGGCACCAACGCGACCAAGGAGGCATGGGAAAGGAGGTCTTTCAGCCCTCTTTTTTTTTAATTCATATAATGTGATGTCACATTTATTAGCTGCCTGCATCTTCTAGCTTTTCATTTCAGTATGAACTTGCATTTTTAGTAATCTGATTTTTTCTCGTGAATCATAAGATATTTAAAAAAGAAAATCATTAGTTAGAAAATTAACTATCTCACAAAGTTCAAGTTTGTAAATCAAACTGGCTTCGTTCATATTCTTGTGGCCACATGGTTGAAACTGCAGTGTTTTTTTCCAAAAAAATGTGAAAAAAACACAATAAATTAAATTGCCGTTTAAAATTTTTTAAAATGCGTTTTTAAAAAAAAAACATTAAAAATTAAAAAAAACAGTTTTAACACATTTTTTTGCGTTTTGTTTCACTTTTTTCATTTTTTAATGCCAAACATTTTTTTATTTTTTATTTTTTATTTGTTGCTAATTTACATCTTTGGATGTTTCTGTTATTAGTTTTTCACTTATTTTGTTTTTCTTCTATTTTTAATTTTTTTAAAAAAAATTACCATAGTTTTTTTGTTATTTTCCTTTTTTTCAAGCTCACCGTACTATATTTGAAAAATACTATATTTGAGAAAAACCTCATCGTTTAAAACTTCTGTAATTGAAAGTAAGTAAAGTGACGGCGACAAATTATTTATATCAGCATGAAGAAGCTCATCCTGTAAAGCTTCAACTTCTCTAATTGCTGGAAAATTAAGCTTGTCGTTTTCTCTTAAGATTGGTTTCTCAATGAGTACTCCAACAGTAGCAAGCATCAGAAATCTGCAGAAGATGAACCGATCAAATATTAGAAGTACCTGAGTGTCAAGGCTCATTCTGTCAACTGTGAACATATTAAATGGACATAAAATGCATGAAACATCGACTCCTTGGTGTTCCGCGTCCGGTGTTTGCGTTGGTCTGTGGATTCAACCGCAGTATCCAGCAAGCACTAATCACTTGGGCAGATCTTGTTCAATGCCGAAAAGATGGATGAGAGATTGAAAACTGGAAGCGTGTGAAGGGCATTTTCAGGCATATTTAAATGTCGAAGCCATGTACATATAGCGACAGTTTTACCGCCCAAAGGTTTATCAGCATGCAATTCATGGCAAATAGGAAGAGCACTGCTTCAAGGAATTTTCCTGCTTATGACCTTTCTCTTGTCTCATTGAAGAAAGAAGAAGATATGGTTCAGGTTTGGTGGGAAGTCCTCCTTGTCGTGTAGCAGGTGGATGGTAATGGTGAATGAGATGCCGGACATGGCATCGCTGGATGTTTTGTCCAAACAGTTCCCAGATCGGATGAGCATGGGAAAATACAGTTGCTGGGAGTTTGAAACAACAGATCTAATCTCTAACGCAGCAGGTTAATATTCAAACACAAGATTTCTAATTTCTAGACAATGCGGTCTCCTTTTCTGCAATCTCTACAGACTCAACAACTTGAAGAATGAAAGTAAGGACGTCAAGAAATCAGATCTGTTGTTTCAAACATTATCTGCTTTTTCACACATTCATGCACTCGGATTAGAATTTGGGTTCAAATGCAAATGAAGAAAAATTATATCTGAATTCAAAATCTGATTTCACAACCCGATCAGAATCTGATTTATATGTTCATATCTGAACTATAATCTGAATTTTCAATTGAATTCAGCTGATTTTCAAAACGTAAGAGCATTGGATATAAGATATTTATATAAAACTAAATCAAATCTCAATTTGATTAGATTTTCATGTATATCCGAATCCGATTAGATATTCATGTTTATCTGAATCCAAATTCGATCATATGACATATCTTAAACCCAAACTTGATCCAATTTCTTAATGGGATATTAATTTTTTTTCATATCTGATTTTTTCAAAACAGTTTCATTGAAATAGATTGACATACTTAGACAAAAGCGTCAAATCGCCCCATATATGGTGAGTATCTAACAGGTTAGGCCATATCCCTTTCTTGCCGAATACGCCAGTGTAGGGACAATTAGACAAGAATCTTCCACGGCTAAGTGACTTAGTAAAGTAAGGTGACAAAGTATTGCACGGATGTTTGGTTCTTGTCTGGTTCTTCCCAAAATCCAAAAAACCCAAAAGTTTGGGACAAGGAGTCAGAAACTCTAAATCTAAGTTATTTTTGCATGAGCGGTGTTGACCCACCATCCCAAGAA
The DNA here is from genome assembly GCF_008831285.2 of Nymphaea colorata. Taxonomy (NCBI): domain Eukaryota; kingdom Viridiplantae; phylum Streptophyta; class Magnoliopsida; order Nymphaeales; family Nymphaeaceae; genus Nymphaea; species Nymphaea colorata. The sequence continues at coordinate 2,061,459 of NC_045148.1, read as the reverse complement.
AGCTAAGCTCACACCCAACCTCTCAATGTGGAAGTTAAGCTTACAATCAAACTACTTTCTTTTTTTTCTTTTTTTTTTTTGGAACTGATGGATTTTATAGTAAAAAAAATGGTTGTGCAAAGGAAAAATTAAAAGAAAGCAAAAACAAAAAAAAACAAAAGAAAGAAAAGTGAGAGAATGAGGCGGAAAAATGTTGAGAAAAATTGGTGCAAAAATCAACTTGTTCCTATTATGTGATTTAGGACAACATTCTACCAACATAAATCCTAGCGCCCATCTTCCACTTACTGTAAAAGAAAAAAGGCAACTTAATAGATGATGAAAAATGTTTCGTGCAACATATTTTACGACACTTCGAGCCGCGTCATAGATGATGTAGTAAAACGTTTCGTGCAACTATTTTATAATACTTCGAGCCACGTGCTCAGACGTGAGACGCCTGATATGACAAACTTTTCGCGACCAAACACGGGTCTTAATCCGCACGGATTCATGTGATATTTCAATAAACACTTTGCGGATTCGTTGGTTCACATTACTCTCTCTCTCTCTCTCTCTTCATCATATAATATTTTGTTGCGTATGGGAGTCTGACTAGCATAAATAACGTTTGATCATAATTTGGATCCGATTAGCATAAGATCGACATTTATATATAATTAAGCTTTTACGAAATTACAATCAGATAAAAAAACTCAAAAAATTTGATGAGTTCTATCTGACTTGAACGGAGAAAGGAAGCTACACCAGTTCTTGAACCCTAAAACTTATGTAACTACAACAATCAATTTTTTCGGAAGCAGATTCATGGAACGGTATGTAACTATTTTATGAGTCAAACGAAAAGGTCAGGACTAATAACAATTGTATATTATTAGTATTAATTATTTATGATTAATTGTAATTATATGTCATTAGTACTCACTTTACCAAAAATTAGCCTGTAAATTCTTCCTGCTGCTCGTAAGACTACATCCCTTAGTTTCACTTGTGAACAACAAGATCTAAACTTGCATTTTCTACCAAGATTTGAGCTTCATATGTAGCTTTCACTTTTATTAGAAGCGGTGGCCATGAGAATCAAATCTTAGAGGTTCCAGCCTTGTCAAATACACCAGGACAAATAGACTAAAGTCTTCGGCGGCTAAGGGGCTTATTAAATTAAGGTGAAATGGAAAAGAGAAAAACTTGAAACGCAAAGTGTTGGAAGGATGTCCGGTTCTGCCCTGAATTCAAAAGATCTACAAGTTTGGGACGATGAGTAACTTGGGGTTTAATCTTAAAAGTAGGAGAAACTCTGGACCTAAGTCCATATATATATATATATATATATATATATATATATATATATATAATGTAGGAAAACCAGTGATTACGGGACCCATGTACACTAAATTTAGCGGGAATCATGTGAGTTGAAAAATGTGGAAGTTAAGTTTACAATGAAACTGAATTTTCTAATTTTTTTAGAACTGATCAATTTTAAAGTAAAAAAAACACGGTTGTGCAAAGGAAAAATTAAAAAAATGACAAAAGAAAGAAAAGTCGAAAAAAAATAGTACAAAAATAAACTTGTTCCTACTATGAGATCTAGGTCAACATTCTAACCTAAAGCCGATCTTACACATTATAAAAGAAAACGCAACGTAATAGATGATTTAGAGAAGTTTAATGTCGCTATTGTATAATACTTCGAACCACGTGCTTTGATCAAACTTTGTGCGATCAAACGAACGGCTTCATGTGATATTTCAATAAACACTTGCAAATTCGTCTGTGGCTCGTCTTGTGCAAGGGGATGTTCAGTTTGTCATTCAGTTGAAGCGCCGCTGTCCGTCTGTGATTGGGTGACTGTGCCGCGCCGTCTTTCCTCTCTCTTTTATTTTTTTGTGCATTGTATTATATATTTCCTCTTTCTTATTCTGTTTTTACGGTTTGTTTTTTGCGGATGTACCTAAGGGACCTTTTGTCCCCAAATTTTGTTATATATTCTCATTTTATCGGCTCTCTCTCTCTCTTCGTCATATAATATAATATTGTGTTGTGTCATGTGTGCTTTGTATTTTTTTTTTTGTCTTCCACAATTTTAATTTTTTAACTTATGATGAAGGCGGTCACATATTTTGGTAATATTATCTTTTCATTTAAGCTACCTCCCTCCATATATTGAAACTTGTCAAATGGGCCATAGTAATATATTTAAAATCTGCACGAGAAATTTTTATATTTAAGTCTTGAAGTGACCTTTTCTTTCGTTTTCAAATCAGTCTGCGAATATTAGTTTTAACTTTTTAAAATAAGTTGAATAGTTAACAACCAATTTTGTAGAAAATGTTTGATCATGGTTGTGACATTACGTTTCATTAAAACCAAATTTGGATCCTACTAGCATCAGGGGCAAAGCTTAAGATTTTTTGTGAATGGAAGCAAATTGTAGTTTAATTTTAACGAGCCATGAAGTATAATTTTTCAAAATTTTTATATAGAATAAATGAAAAGCTGAATCTTTTAATAAAAGGATTGAAAGTCAAGCCCCTTCCTTTCAACCTGAAATCCGAGGTTTTGTTAAATCCTTCTTTTAATATAGTGGTGAAATCCGGTGTTTGTTTATCACCTGAGTCCCATAAGAAAAGAAAAGGATGTCTCATCAACTTAGGCGTATGAAACACCACACCCTACAGGAGAAAGATGTCTTTCATGTAAAATGTTCAAACTCAAGATTTCTAATTTCTAGAAAATGAGGTTATACTTTTCTGCAATCTCTAAAGATTCAACAACTTTGAAGGCCAAAAACATCAAATCACTCTCTATATGTTGAGTAATCTAACAGGGTAGACCACATCCTAGTGTTGCCAAATATGTCACTGTAGGGACAACTAGAAGAAAGTTTCCCGTGGCTAAGTAACTTACGTTTAGACCTTAGGAGAAAACCTGGATCTAAGTTCTTATATCATCATTTTCACATATATATATATAATATATGTATATATATATATATATATATATATATATATATTATATTATACAACACATATATATTAAATTTAGTGGGAATTGTCTGCGCAGTTGATTCGAAGCAAGTCAAATAATGTTGATTAAATAATATAGATAAAGTTGAAAAATGTAGAAGTTAAGCATAATATGAACCTGAATTTTTCTCATTTTTTCTGGTACTAATCGATCATGAAGTAAAAGATTGTTTTGTGAAGGAAAAAATTTTTTTAAAAAAAAAAGCACAAAAGAAAGAAAGTGAGAGAATGAGACTGAGAGGACAAAAAAAAATTGAAAAAAATTGGTACAAAAGTCAAGTTGTTCCTATTATGAGATCTAGGTCGACATCCTACCTTACATAAATCCTTAAGCCCATCTTAAACATTATAAGGCAACGTATTAAATGATGTAAAAAAGGTTAATGCAACTATTTTATATCAAACCACGTGCTTAGATCAACACGGATTCATATTTGATATTTCGATAAACACTTGCGGATTCGTCGGTTCATATTCCTCTCTTTCTCTCTTCGTCATATAATATTCTGTTGTGTCATGTGTGCTTTGTATTTTCCTTTTTTCTTCCACAACTTTTTATTTTTTAACTTTTGATGACAGCAGGTCACCTATTTTGGTACTATTATATTTCCATTTAATCCGCCTCTCCCTTTATTAAAACTTGTCAAACACGGGTCATGGTAATATATTTAAAATCTGCATGAGAAATGTTATATTTAAATCTTGAAGAAACCTTTTCTTTCGTTTTTAAAGCACTCTACAATATTAGTTTCAACTTTTTAAATATCATAGGAATCAATGGACTCCATCGGTAACCGAATTGTGCGCGTTTGCTTGAACACTAAAGTCCAAGAACGGAGAGGCGTGTGACTAAACACTTCCTCCTATCGACGCCTCATGTAACACATGTCCTTCCAATGCAAGCCTGTGGAAAGATTAGGCCTTTTAATAAGACTGCACATGCGAGATGGCTCGGCTCAAAACCCTTGAGCTCTAGATCATCAGCTCGAACTCGACAACAAGAAATCGAGTTCAAAATCCATTCCTTTAATCCATTTAACTCGTTTAGATGTTAACTTATTTAGTGTTAACTCATGATCATGTAACTTGTGAAAATTTGTTTTTTCCTTAAAAGTTAATACCAATGAACCGGTTTTGGCGATATTATATAGAGTATCGATTTTCGAGTCAAGTCGAATATAAACGGGTTGAGTTCCTAAAACGCGGATTCGATTCGTTTATCGTTTCGAGTATCTTTGTAAGATTGAACTCGGCTCGTTTATAAACGAATCGAGCACGAGAAGAGTTTTTTCGAGTGAGTTCGAATCGAATCCGAGTTGACTGGCTCATTGTGCAGCCCTACTTGGTAATACAAAAAATCCTTACACGTAACAAATGTCCTTTCTTTCGGCTTTTACAAAAGAATACTAAAGAGAGCGAGTTGGTTCCTCTCAGCCAAAGCAAGCCTGACGCAAATGGTAGCCACAAACAGCGTTATCCTCCATGCGCATGCGCGGGTGTTTTATTTTCGACAAACAACTTGAATTGTTAAGCAATGTTGTGAAAAATGTTTGATCATGGTTGTTATATTATGTTTCATTAAAACCAAATTTAGATTTGATTAATGTAAGTCTTGAACATTTATATGTAATCACATCAGGTCCTTTTCAAATCGCAATCGACTCGAAAGTCTTCATCTCTCTCTATGCACCAGTTGTTTGAGTGAGGAGAAGGTTAACAACTCATAGTTTGTAAAAAAATCTCAAAACTCCTCCCCAGTATCTTAAAGTTGTATCGGGACTTAATAAATCATGGTAAACTAAACTAGTTATCGTACCCTGAAATTTTTCTTGTTCATCATTAGTGCAACCACAAGGTCAGGGGACATCTGGTAAAAAACAACTCTAAAATAGAGTTCAATTATGAAACTGCATACCAAATAAGAAATTCAATCAATAATAGGATCTAGATTTCATTATCAAAACCTGACTTAACAAGTTCAAAATTGGATCAGAAAAAAGGTTGAATAAAGGACCGCTAAATATACTTCGAGGGGTTGTAGCGCACTCGGTGGCATGGCAGTCCACCTCATAAAAGGACTTGGATTCAAATCTTGAGATGGTCGCTGTCATGATCCAGCGGGTTCTTCATGCAGACTGTAATGAGTTCCAAAGCAAGCTTTGTGAACCCTGAGAGCGGCGAACATAAGAAAAGCCCTACAGATTACTCATGACAAGTTGCATTTCATGTTGAATAGGCTAGCATTTCATGACAATGTAATTGTTTCATCAGTCAAAAAACCCTACAGATTCTTCCCGCTACTCTAATGACAATTCAAGACTAGATCTTTCAGTTTCAGTTGTGAACAACAAGACACAAAGCAACCACTTGAAATTTGTACGCAGCTTTTCACTTTTACTAGAAGCAGCGGCCATGGGAATCAAATCTAACCTTGGCCGGCCTCCCTCACCAACCTCTTGATTGTCTTTAGTGACGGGAAGATGACAATTGAGTCACGTCGGTCTCACCTTCAAACACGGAAGCCACAGCTTAAGTTTTCTCTTTTTCAATTACCAATTTTTTCCTCTTCATCAAAAAGTATTAAGCATCCATTTTTTTTTATTAAAATGAAATGGAAAGGAGGTACACTTCAAAGTAATCCTGAATCAAAAGAAAATTTTAAATTCGTGCCGTGCCTCCTTCACCTACCATGGTAGAGATTTGGTCACCCATCTTTCGCTATCAACGAATGAATTGACTCGTGTACGTGATATTACTTTAGTCGTCAGCAATGTATATTCATACATCAAAAGCAAGTCTAAATATGAGGCTCGTGTTGTTGAGGTTGAGCCAAACGTGGAATGTGGCACGACCGGGCGTTGGAATTGCTATGTAGGCGCTTTTGGAAAGAATGCCCCCTACAACAAGTCCAGGGTCCGGTGCCGGAGCTACACGTGGGCTTGTGTTGGCAGTGGCCCACACGGTCTCATAAAATTCTTTATTTACAGATGTTGGTGTCCTTAATTATTTGTTTATTCAGATATATTTCGGTGCCCCAGAGGGTTTCAAATTTTTGGTATCCCTCAAATTAAGAGCAAAAGTATCAAAACTTGGGTGAAATTAAGTCCAGTTATATGAAGTAGCCTCACCAGATTCGGGTCACCGCTTTATCATCAATTGAAAATTTGTTAACCATATATTTCATGTCTCATTAACAAAAATTCTAGCTCGAATCCTACCTCATATTAAAATTTTTGGCTCTAGCCACGCGACAACAAAATGAGATAAACTTTTTATTTTTTCTCCTTAGTAAAAGGGCCTGATTTTATCTTTTTTGCCAAAAAGAAAATGCTACATGTTTTGCTGAATCGGGTTTCTTTTATTTTTCTGGTCCTCATGGCACTGATTTCTGCTTTGCTGTATATTGGTAAGGCCAGAGAGGGTCAACCACTTGAGACAAAAAAATCAAGGGAAATGTTATAAAATTTAACCATATGCTGAAAACGTGTTTTTCCAGGATAACATTAGAAAACTTGGTTTTTTTTTTCATTTTGGCACAAAAATTGCTGTTTTCAATTCCTTAACAATGGGGTGCAAGCCTGCTCATTAGGATTAGAGAAATTTAACCCTTTTTGGAACCTATTTGTAGCTCAAAAGCATTAAAGAAAAAATTAGTTTTAGTTATTTTGTTAGCAAAACACAAAACCTTCATTATGTATGGTAGATTTACCTAGGTTTGGAATTCATATAGATCATTTAATGGTTATAAATCCAACCAACGAGTAACTAATTAATAGTGTCTCTCAACCAACCAGAAATTTCCAGTCCCTACAAAGCCAAAACCATTAATAGGCAGTGTTGTAAGCATGGGTTCGTCTCATCTGCATGGTTTTGTCACTGAACGTCTCTTCAATCCTTTCTTTGAACTGCCTGGTCAAAACCAATAGCTACAGCAGTAAACAACTAAAAGAGGCGACCCTTTCGTTTTTACTGCCGTAACGTACATGGCATCTTTTTCCCAGGAAATTGACTTCGGTTGTTTTGTCTTACTACTCCGACTGAAACGGACCCGTGTTTCTGTAAGTACCGGTGTTTCCAATTTCATTGCTCCCAAAGCCATGATGCTCCTGGAAAAGAGTGTATATAGCCATCGATTTTTATCACACCAAAAGCCAAAATAGTGCTCAGCAGGAGAATGGGCCACAGGTGGCGGCTTGTCGGGATTCGTGGACTACCGGCCGAGTTTGACGAGCCGACGGAAATTTTACGTAAGATGGATTAAATGAAAGATGAAACCATGAAGGGCATCCAATAGTGGCGGGTATTGAGTGTAACTATATAAAGGAAGCAGTGGGCAGTCTCCTTTGCTAGAGCGCCTGTACTGAGCAGGCAAAGGAAAGCGAGGCACCTAGCTCAAACTCCCATTAGGTGTCGCTTTGTTCTCCTTTTACTTTTGGCTTTCTTTCGGTTGTTCTTTCTTTTTTTCTTTACTGAAAGCGTTGCCCCAGTGGGATTTCATTTCTCGAGTTTTTGCTTGGGGAATGGTTTCAGCTTGGAGGATAACAGATTTATCATTTATGCTCTGAGTTTTCCTTTTTCCTTTTGGGCTTTGAGTTCCTCGGAATTGTGGGTTGTAAACAGAAAAGAGTCTTACTGTTCTGTTAGTTCCATTTCTTTCTCACTTTTCTTTTTGGCGAATACATATGATTGAATGAGAGGAAGACAGGCAGATATCTCAGAGAAATTTCTTTCTTGATCTGGGTTTTTATGTGAAAAGGTCTTCATGGTAATGCTACTGCTATTAGAAAAGAAGCAACAGATAAGCAGAGGATCTGAACCTGTGAAATAGTTAGTTTGGAGACGATCTCTGCCTCTAATTCCTTATCCACTTTGCCAAGTTTTGTTCTAGTGAAGAGTGCTATTTGCCAAGAGTGCTTATCAATGTTAGATAATCGTTTTATATGGGCATGCGTATTTTTACTGTGAAGCTGAGTTAAGATAAATTCTTGCAGATATGTTTGCCCAAATTGCCTTGGTTGGTTTGGTAGGTGCTGTTGTATGGGTTTACCAGGCAATCAAGCCAGCTCCCTCAAAAATATGTGGCTCTCCCAAAGGTCCTCCTGTCACAGCAACTAGAGTGAAGCTTAGAGATGGAAGGTACCTCGCTTACAAGGAAATGGGAGTACCTAAAGAGAAGGCCAAACATAAAATTGTCTATGTTCATGGTTTCGATCAATGCCGGCATGATGCTATGCCAGTACCTCGGGTAACTTCTTTTCTTTTCTTTGTTCCTCCCTCCTTTTTTTTTCTTTCCTTCTCTTCTGTTCAAGCATCTCCACCTCTGTCTTCATACTACTTTTGAAGCTTTGACTTTCATCTAAGCAAATTTTACAGAAAAATGAGCGAACGTGGGTCTTGAATCAGAACAATAAAAAATTAGTCTTCCAAATTGGAATAAACTAGTAAATTTGGAACAGAGATGATGCTTGGAAAATAAAAGGAGAAAGGGAAAAATGAACTTGGTTTCATTTCCTGTTTGAATCGTCTGATTTAGCTTTAGTTTTGGTTCCCAACAACTCCAGCTCCAACGTAGTATTAAGTTATGTAGCGGGAAAACTAGGATAAATGCAGTTACTTTTGACAGCATCTATAGTTTAATTCCTTTCCCATCATGCTTATTTATGTATTGTAGGTTTACTTTCTTCTTGGTAAATTGGCTTGTTAAAAACTTTGATGGGGCTTTCCAGGATGTCTTGGAAGAGTTGGGTGCATACATTGTGGCCATTGACAGGCCAGGGTATGGACAGAGCGATCCGAACCCAAAGCAGTCGGTGAAGAGCAAGGCAGATGACATACAAGATTTTGCAGATCGTTTGAATCTGGGGCCCAAGTTTTATATTATGGGCTTTTCCATGGGGGGCCAGCATGTATGGAGTTGCCTCAAGTACATACCCCACAGGTAATGAAGGGAATATTGCTAGGATAAGTTGTAATCAAACACTACGCCCGTGAAAATTTGGGTTTTGTTACTGTTAATGATTAGTTTTCTAGTTCCAATCGCTCCTTTCATTGGCATAAGAACTCTTTTGCTCTGTTCACTAAATCACTTCATAATTTGTATTATCAGTTATCACTGTATTCGTTGACAAATTTGTCTAAACACCGGAAAGAATAAACATCAAGAAATCTCTTCTTTTTTAAGCGTAACGTTCTTACTGCAACTTTAGTAATACATGAATCATTTTCTTATTTTTCTCCATGGTTTATTAATATATGTGCCTGTGATCCTTCATGAACTTCCAGGGAAAAATCATAATTCTTGTACCATGATATTTCGTTTTATTAAGATTCTCCTATTAATGAGATTTGTGACCCTTCCTGCTTTTATCAAAGAAACTTGAACTTTAAACCGATTCAAAATTCAAGAAAATACTTGGTTTTTTCTATCGTTCCTTGACATCTTGTCATATTATTCTATAGCTTTTGGTTACATGAATGACAAAAAGTTGCTCTAATTACAGGTTAGCAGGAGCAGCACTCCTAGCTCCTGTTGCCAACTTTTGGTGGAGGGGATTCCCCAAAGATTTGTTTAAAGAGGCATATAACGTACAATTGGTACAAGATCGATGGACCCTTCGAGTTGGTCACCATCTTCCATGGCTGACGTACTGGTGGATGACTCAAAAATGGTTCCCTGCTTCTAGTGTTGAAGCCGGTGATTTCCGGATCTTTAACGCCCATGACCATAAACTCTTGTCCAGCTTGCCTCCGAGGGCTCATGAGGTAACTGTTGCTTCCTCTATCTATGCATGTTAAGAAAAAGTGAAGTAAATTTTTGAATTGGAAAAGTTGCCAATTATTGGTGCTGTCCTTTTGTTTCTGTTCTCATTATGCAATGTCAAGCTTTTTCATTAATAGGAGCAGAGCAGTCAATTATTGGTCATAAAACATATCAATAATTTCAATTTCCTCGAGTCAAAACGCAAAGCAAATACCACATGATATGTATATGATATACATATAGAGAATTGTATCTTTAGAAAACAAAATTCTGCTCAATCGCTGACCTCACCAAATGAACTGTCATCATGATAAGAAGAAAGTTCTGCCCACTTGCTTGGATCCAACTCCTTCAAATGCAGGGCGGTTAATAGTTCAATACCTGGGATCTAATTTTTTGCTCCCTAAACTAATCTTCCAACATAGAGAGGAAAAGAACATGAACAACTGTCATTGGTTAGAGGACATAGTTTCAAGTCAGGCTACCGTCTAGGCATCTCCTGCAGTATCAACTATTTTTGCCCAATGACTCATAACATAGAGAGGAAAAGAACATGAACAACTGTCATTGGTTAGAGGACATAGTTTCAAGTCAGGCTACCGTCTAGGCATCTCCTGCAGTATCAACTATTTTTGCCCAATGACTCATTCATCTAAGTGGTCTTTCTTAATAATCATATTGTATGAGATCATTTAATACGCCTCACCATTTTCCTATATGATTGAGTAGTCAACCGTAGCCTGCAGGTGAACAAACCAGTCAATCCAGTGTTCTATATTTTAGTGTCTTTTGTGTTGTTATAGCTGATTTTCTGTAATTTCTCCGAGCTATCCCAAGGCCTTTTCTATGTTATTGGTCTGTTTCCCAAAATATTTGGATTCGTTGTAGGATGTTCAGATACAAGCTCAGCATGTGCTCAAATTTTTCTGAGATGCAATAAATTTTTCAAATGATGCTAAAATGTCATGAGATTCTCCCATGTGCAAGCAACTATGATCATGGTATTCTCCACACTGCTTTCATGTTAAATGTGCATAAGATTCTTTCTATTCCTACACATACGTACATCTTCACTCACACTTGTCTGCTAATACCCTTCAAATCCCTTTTTGCTCTTTTCAGGCAGAGATAAGGCAACAAGGCGAATATGAATGCCTTCATCGTGACGTGATGATCGGCTTTGGAAAATGGGATTTTGATCCGTTGGACCTCAGTAACCCATTCCCAAACTATGACGGCTCAGTTCACCTGTGGCAAGGGGATGAAGATGGGTTTGTCACTGTATTGCTGCAGAGATACATTGCCAAAAAGCTTCCTTGGATACACTACCATGAGATTCAGGGTGCAGGGCACATGTTCATATATGACGAGGTTTTCCCGAAACAAGTTATAAGGTCTCTCTTGCTAGGAGAGAAGCCTACAGTTTTGTCGGCTTAAGTGGGATTTTATATGTAAACCGGTGCCTTGGCAAAGCATTCTGCTGCTTAGAATTACCTTTCAAGTACACTTCTCTTATAGAAGATGGCTACTACGCAACTGTCCTTACTAGTTTCTTCTTTTCTTTTCTCCCTGTGACAATATGAATAATGCCGTAAGGTCTCATCTTATGTATCAGATTATGAATTAAAACAAGAAAGTAGAAACTTGCCAAGCATGTTGTTTGTCTCGCTTCTTCAACTTTCTATGATTGCCCGCTGTAGCGAGCAGCCTATCAACTTGCAGTCCTTACATCTCTGATTAACATCTGCAGTCAATTTCTTTTTTTACTTTTTTACTGCACAAAGAAACTGCGTCGAGATCAGGAAACTGACCATGCAGGTCTTTTATCTGTTCAACTTGCACTATGCCGCCTGCTGATGTAAAGCTTCATTTTAGAAGCTGAAGATTGTTGATTTGTTTCTCTGAAGAACTATGTGTCCATGCTAGCATTCCATTTCTGCAAGAATTTTACTTCTTCCATCACTAAAAACGCGTTTTTCATGCTGCTTGCATCATAAAGCTACGAAATTCAATTGAGAGAGAATTATTGTGGTCCTTCAGAGAAAATTTAGACTCTGGAGCAGCTTAGACTGGGACATTTAGGATTCTCCCATCATGCATCATCTTATGCAATATTTTGTCCGTAAGAATGTTTGACTCAATTAATTTTAAGCTAAGTTCACATGGATACTTTAATAAGGTTCATGTACCCATGTTATACTTATCGCACCCATACTCAAAGTGGGTACTTGGAAACACGGGAAAATCTTTTGCATCGAAAGGGATTCAAACTACTTAATTTTGCTTGATTTATTTTTTTCCAACTCAATTTTCGTTCTGTTTTTAGAGTTACTGTTCATTATCGTGTAATAGTTTTATTTATATCACTAGTTTATTTAAATGTTGATTTTATTGTATTTTTTTGTATTGTTTTATATATATATCTTGTCATATCTCCATGCTCACATTTTTTTTAAAGTTGCTGTATTTGTACCTGTATCCGGGCCTTACCCCTACCCATGTGACTTACATTTTGTGGTGACTGAAGCTAAATAGTGCATATGTACGTGTGCGACGTCAGCCAGTGACTCCATTTTGATTTGAAAACGACGAGGAGCAGCCATTAGTGAAAGAGTGAAAACTCTCAACAGGGAAAACCTTTAATATCCCAAAGGCATCTGTAAAAAGAGGGCTCCTGATAGCATCTCATTGTCATAACGAAGTCTTGGCTTTGGCTTCTTGGTGCACAAAAGACCTAATCTTCCTTGCCATTGAAACGAAGCCTCAAAGGCACCAATTCCATCCGAAGAAAAGGAAAAAGAAAAAAATGACTCAAGTCACCAGAATGGACCAAGTTTTATCTTTTCATCAGATGAATTCACAGCCAAATGATACGAAAAATCAGCTAACTCCAACTTCACTCGAATAATCAAATCTGTATCGTCTCTTCACTTTTGCAACTCCTCAAAAATCAATGTGGCAAGCAACTCCACCGATAGCTTCATCACAAGTCGATCTCCCCAACTACTGCTGATGCAAAACAACCGACAAACTGTGTCGTTCTCAAGTGAATGATGGGGCGGTTGGACACCCTGCAGGAACAAACCACCAAGAACAGGGCGTGCTTGATTTGTTGTTCTCCTAACAGGTAAAGCAGGTTGTTCTCTTTCTGATTAGCAAGCGTAACTCGAAGAACAGAACCGGCGTTCCTCAAGTTGCTTCGCTCGTGCATTTAGCGGCGTTACTTGCAGTCTTCCTCGACGTTTCGAGAACGCTAAGCTGGGGACAGGCGCCCCATGTTTGTCTCATGTTTGCATCGATTCCTTTGGCATGGAACTGCTGCGTTCCGTTTAAGCACCGAAACCACAAACCAAAAGACCCTCAGAAACGTGTTTCAAGAATTGGTTTCGAGGGCGATTCGATCTTAAATTCGTAGATCTCAAAGCCCCTATCGTCCACTGTTTGCGTGCCGGGTATGAATATGATCCAAGTAGTTGCGTTGAGGAGTAAGACTCTATTTGATAGGTAAGCTACGGATCTGAGATCTGAGGCTGATCTCGTATTCACATTGAAAGAAATCCATGGCTGACGCAAACAGCGGATGAAATTTTCCTCACATATAAAAACCGCGGATCGTTAAGAAAAGGGAGTGTTTTGTGCAATCACGCCAAGCCACGTCACAAGCAAAGCCCTCGCGATCCCGAATCCATGGGATTTCATATATGAAACCATCAAACCTTGCTTAAGGTTGAATCGAAACTTCGAAAAGAAGCAGAGCTCTTAGATAAGAGGCGGACTGCTTCACAGAGACCCTACCTATCTCCGCCCCCCTGAGGTGAAAGGCCGAATCAAACTAGTGGCGAACAAATTCGATTTTAACCATATTTTTAAAATATTTTATGTTTTTTTGTATTTTTAAAAATTAATGTGTTTAGCTGTTTCACACCCAATTAGGTTAAATGGGCGAAGCAGCCAGACTTTATGACGTTGGTGCCATGAAAACAATGGATACATCTACACTTGAGGACATTTGATGCCATGAAAGCAATGGATAAATCTAGAGGATGAGGAGACCTGGACTCGCACGTGCACTGCCGCCTTTTATCACGTGAAGTGGGGCACCCATGCACTCGGTGAGGGAAGGTGTCACGTGATACCCTCTTGTCCTGCCACGTGGCAAATACCCTTTCCTTCGGCTCTGGATGGTTCGCCTGACCATAAATTGTTGGAGCTTCAACAACTCAAATAAATCTGCCACAATACAATTTGGTACGTATGTATAAAAAGCTGCTATCATATTTCCAAATCATTTGGCTCGCTTTGTATGTAGTGTTTGTTTAGATCCGCAGTAATCTGAAAATCCTTAAAATTTTAAATTTATATCAGAAGCTATCAAACACACCCTTTTAATGCAATTTCGGATCTAAAAAATCAGATGCAACCTTTTTTTTTTTGTTTCTAACACAAGAAATTGCATTAAAAAAAAAAAGGAACCCAATCAACAGATCGGATATATCCTCGAATGAATCCGGTTGATCAGTTGGTTTTCATATTTGGATCTGTATTAGTCGGGAGGAGAGTAGGACCGCTTCATTTCTACGAAGGGAACTTATATTTTTTTATAACATAGTATGGTTTCTATAATTTTTTACTTAATATCTACCATCCAATCTTTTTAAAATTGACATATGAGTCAGCGTGATATATATATATATATATATATATTGCATTTTTCCTTATGCACTGTAGCTCGCTGCTTGGGGCCAACCACATGGACAGCCCTAATCCTTTATGATTAAGGGGGCGTTTGGTTGGCAGGAAAAGCACTGTTTAACAGGAAAAAAAATTCAAATTTTTAAAACTTTTCCATTTCATCAAACATGGAAAAAAAATTTGGACCGTTGGAGATGATTCTGGAAATATATTTTCGAAAAAATTTCTCCAGCCAGAGGGGTGGAGACATTTTTCCAGAAATTTTTTTGTGACCGTTGGAGGAGGCAGGAAGAATGGATGGAGAGGAAGAAGAAGGGAGGAAGAAGAAGGAAAGAACGGATGGGGAGGAAGAAGAAGGGAAGAACGGACTAGAGAAGAAGGCAGGAAGAGAAGAACAGACTGGGAGAAGAAGGGAGGAAGGGAAGGAGGGAGGAAGAAGAAGGGAAGGAAGGAGGAGGAGGGAGGAAAGAAGAAGGGGAGAAGGGAGGAGGAAGAAGAAGGGAAGGAAGGAGGAGGAGGGAGGAAAGAAGAAGGGGAGGAGGGAGGAGGAAGAAGAAGGGAAGAACGGAAAGCTAGGGCACATCACCAGGATGGTCGCAAGACTCGGCGACGCTGCCTGAGCGTTTTGGAAGTCGGAGGACGCCTGAGCCGCCACCGTTGCTGCTTGAAGTCGGAGAAAGAGGGCGTCGAGGGTTTCAGATTGTCTGGATCCCTCTTTCGAGAGGCATGACATCAGACTGTTTCAAACGGTCTGAATCCCTTTTCGAGAGGGACTCAAACCGTCTGAAACCCTTTCCGTTAGAGACCCTCAATGAGGGTTCTGGCCATAGCGCGAGAGCGAGAAAGAGTCTCACCATTGTCCAGCTCCCTTCTCTTCCCTTCTTCCTCTTCCGTCCTTTTCTTCCCTTCTGCCTCATTCCTCTCTCGCTGCCTTCTTCCTCCTCCCTCCTTCCTTTCCTTCCATACAAAAAAATTTGAAAAATGATTTTCAGCTCATGTCAAAATTTAAAAACTTTAATTCGACTCTATTCATGAAAAATTTTTGACTCTGCTCCTAAGTAGAGGGAAAGGTTTATGCCTCCTCTTAAAAAAATTGCAAGGGAGGCGTTGTCCTACCTTTGGTCTTCTTAAGACAAGAAAGAAGAGAAGAGTTTCCTATCACACCTCGGCATAAGAACAAGTTGCGGTCGTATTTGGGTACTGATACTAAGATCTAAGATCTCATGATGTTAAACTCTAATGTTTCAAACCTTTGATTTCTAAATTCTGTAATCTCAAAAATGCATATGTTATACCACAAATTTTTATATTTCTAGGGACTGCTTCACTCTCATAATCAAGGGGAATCACCAGGACCATAGTAAGGCCAAGTGGTGGGTTGC
The DNA here is from genome assembly GCF_008831285.2 of Nymphaea colorata. Lineage (NCBI taxonomy): Eukaryota > Viridiplantae > Streptophyta > Magnoliopsida > Nymphaeales > Nymphaeaceae > Nymphaea > Nymphaea colorata. Next base: position 2,045,596 of record NC_045148.1, on the reverse strand, counting down.
AAAGTGGCTTTATTGTGGACCAATGGCCAACCAATGCCTTTGCATTCAGCTGGTGGCAAGGAAGATAATAGAGCTTGAGCTCATATGTGGATTATGTTCCAATGAACTTTTTCATTATCTCATATAACAAGAAAGGGCTATATTGGCTAAACGGATATTTAGAAGCATAGTCGTCTGGCAATTTTAAATGGTGAGGTTTTTTTCAGGTATAATGCGACAAGTTGAAAAAAGTGAAAAAAATATGCTAAATCTTTAAAAAATTTAAAAAACTAAAATAAAAAAAATAAAATAAGTGAAAAACTAATAGCACAGACATCAAAAGATAAGTAGATTTGCAACAAATAAAAATTAAAAAATGACAAAAAATTGTTTGGCATTAAAAATTTTGAAAAAACTGAAAAACGTGTTTTTTTCGTTTTTAATGTTTTTTTTCAAAAAAACATGTATTTTAGTTAAAAATGTGTTTTTTTGAAAAAAATATTAAAAATGAAAAAAACTCGTTTTTAATGCGTGCTTAATGTGCTTTTTAGCGTTTTTTCAGTTTTTTTCATTTTTTTAGTTTTTTTAATGTCAAACAGTTTTTTGTTTTATTTTATGTTTTTTATTTGTCGCAAATCTACTTATCTTTTGAGTGTGATTAGTTTCTTATTTATTTTATTTTTTTCATATTTTTTAGCATTTTAAAATTTTGCATATTATTTTCATTTTTTTTTTCAAGCTCCCCCGAAAAAAACCTTACGTCATTTGTGACTAACTTTCTATGTGAAATTGAAATACAGATATATCAAAAAATTAACAAAGTAAAGCTCAGCCTTCTTAAATTTCCAGAATAGTGAACAGATTTCGCTAGTAAAGAAATTTACAGAAGGACCCCTGTTCATACCCGCCTCCGCCGGTCGGCAGAAGGACGATTCCCTCCTCTCGGTCCGTTCCATGTCGGTAGGAGGTCCGTCCTCTCTTCAAAGGGTGAAACCGTCAAAATAAAGTCCTGTCCAGAACGGAACCGGCGAACGCCGGTGCATTCCGTAAATAGAACACTCTACCACCGCCCCCCTAATCTCCACTCCCGCCACGAGGTAAAATGACGACAGCATCGCGAATTCTATTCTGTATTTACATTTTCTACCCCGCCGGATCGAGCAACCTGGCTACGGATTCATAAATCTGATTCGGATCTACCCATTTATCAGAAAATATAGAACAAGAAAGGAAATCGACTATGGTAAAAACGGCGCCGGAGATTCGTAAATCTCAACAAGAACTGCATCCGGTCCCACACCTACGACATCCAAACCAGGGAATGCTTAACGGACCCGATCCAAAACTGGACCCGTCTGAGCTCCAAGCTGGGATGATACCGCGAGCGTAAATTTGGAGGGGGAGGAGGGCATTTCGGCTCCCAGGAGCTCACGTGACGCGCCAAGAGGCACGTGCGGCTGCCGCCACGTCCACCCGGTGCCCGAGCTGGACGCGTGTTGGACACGTGTCGGTCTCTCGCCCCACTGAGACGTGCTCGGAGTGCGGGCCAAGGGCATTCAATGGGAAGTCTCGCTCAACGCCGGGCCCTCGTGGTGCGGGTCCCGCCCCAGCGGCCCGAGAGGATAACGATAGGGAGACTTTTCTCGACGGCGATGGTAACCCCGACGACCACACTTGAATAAAGCCTTGCCTGAGAGACGGCTAGTTAAGGGCTTTTTGTTGAACTTTGGCTTCGGGTTTACAGGTGGGGCGCAACTATTTGAGCGCCTTATTTTTAGAGTTGTGTGTCTAATCATGTTTGCGTCGGTCAGGACAAGGAGAGATGGAGGGAGAGAAGGAAGAGCATAAATTTATGGGGAAAAAGGAGGGGAAATGGTGAAATTAGGCTGCGAGGGAGTGCTGCTTCGAGCGAGGAGGGAGTGTGCCATCTGGAAGGGTCTCTCTCTTTTTTGTGTCTGGTTTGCTTCTAGGGCACGATAATTTCGCTTCCGCAGGCGCTCTGACTCCCTAGGGTTTCGGTTCTCTCTCGCGCTGGTTCGCTTGCTCGCCGCTTTGATAGGTGGCGGCGGTGGCGGAGATTCTGTTGCGAGCGAGGCGCTCGGTGGTAACGGAGGCTGGATGCGGAATGCGAGGGACTTGAGCGTTGGGGCTGTCGCGATCTTCGGGTTTATGAGGTTAGTTCTTTCGGTTTGCTGAGGGAGAAGGAAAGGGACTGAGTAGTCGCGAGTTGTGGGATTGGAGTTGCCGGTGAGGATCGGACGGTGCGGATGGTGACGGCTTCATCTGCGAGGTATGGCTTGTGGTTAATGCCTCCCGGAAACGACTTGTGGTTAATTCATCGCTGCAGTTTGTTGGAAGTGTTTTTGCTGCATGAAGCTCTGCTGCTTAGGATTTCGAATCCGTGCTCTTCTGTCTGTTGTGGAAAAGAAAACGGACACACACGCATGCTTGCACACGCATACACACGCATAAACGGGGTTCTTCCTTTTCCTTTTCCTTTTTCTTTGCTTTTTCTTCTTTGGAATGGAACAACCAAGTCCTAATCTCGGGTTTTCTAGTAAAATTTTGCTTTTTGCTTCTTTTGCGATCTCTCCTTTCGAAGCTCTGCCAAGTTTTACTCTCTTTATGAATGTGACGTCTTTTCAGTTTTCCCAATGGCCGCTGTGCGGCCGTCCGGGACTCCTCCTGACGGAAAGGTGGGTTGCGGAAGTTGGGGCGCTTGTGCATGCGCGCAAGCATTGCGTGTGTGTGTGATGGTGGTCGTGCAGCAGCTGCTCTGGCCCCCTGGGAGAGGTTGGCCGAGGTGGGATTTATTTCCGTCGTGCTTTGTCATTTGGAAGGCCAGTTTCGGCCGAATCGGGGTTTACTTCTCTTTATTGAGGCTCTGATGTCCACCTGTATGTGCTCGTCTGTGGAGCTCCCGCAGACGTGGTGAATGAATAGTCTTGCGGTCGTTGTGCTCTCTTGTTCTTGTACTCAGGGACTTCTTGTCCCTATCAATTTCCGTTTTATCGACTTTCTTTCTTTCTCTCTCTCACATTCCTTCTTGGTCCTTTCGTTCCTCTCTGTGCACTCTACAGTGTAAAATAGTAGCGGCAGTGTCTTTAAAACGCTTCCATTGGTACTTTCTGGAAAACACTTATCCGACTGTAACTTGTTGGAGTCGAGATATTAGACCTCCACAAAGACTTTTTTTTTTTTTTTTATATGATCCATATGTCGATGGTTCGGTGCATTTTCGCAGGAGACCCAATTATTTGAAAGTACTACGAGATTTTTCTTGAAAGTTGATATGTAAGTCCAGCATCCATTATTATCGTTTTTATTTCTTTGCGCTTCTGAAGGGCGTTTTTCTCTTAAAACGGCGGTCTTTTGAAGACATCGTTTTTGTATACAACGGAAACGCTGCTGTTGGGGGGGAGCCCTCATTTCCCAATTCTTGGGTCCTTATCTCCAGTTTGATAGATTGTCTTTTCCAAAGTGGAAAATTTTTGTCTTCTTGGTGACGTTGATTGTCGATGCTCGAGAAGGTGGTGGGTGGTGCTTTCGCTGCAGAATATGCCTTTTTCTATCTCGCGTACCGAATTTCTCTAATTTACCTTCTCGTTGGAAGTCAAGGGTCATGGCTTGTGGTTCTTTTTACTTTTTCCTGGGAATTGCTTCATTTTCTGGGTTCTGAGTGTACTTCCACTGTTTTTTACCACGAAACTGGTCCAAGCAAGGAAAGTAAAAGAGAGCCGAAGAACGGGCATGGGTTAATTTGTTATCGTTTTTGGTTTTTCGAGTCAAGAAATCAGGATGGTTCCCCCTTCAGTGTGTTATTCTTTTTCTTTTTCTGGTTGTGCATGTGCATGCTCATGTGTCATTCTGCCCTCTCTCTCTCTCTCTGTGGACTTCTGTTGTTCTTTCCCTTGTATCTCGTAAAGTCGTAGCCGTACTGTTTTTTTATTAGGCATCTTCCTTTTTATCTTTCTTTTTTTGGTGCTTCTTTCCAGTCTTTCTCTCTCTCTCTCTCTCTCTCTCTCTCTCTCTCTCTCTCTCTGCTTGATTTTTTTTTCATTCTCGCACCCTTGTGACCAAGAACTAACGGCATCAAACTCGCAGCGAAACCGAGTGAATTGCCGATTTGACGCACCCTCGACTAGCTAAGGTAGCCGCTGCAAGCGTCCTCTGCCTTCACTCCGTCCGAAAGCTGAAAAGGCATGAGCTCCGATACGGACTCCCGTGGACTGTTGTCGGTAGATGCAGGACTGCAGAGGTCGGTAGGCTCCCTGTCTCTGGCGAGGCAACCCTCCATATACTCCCTGACCCTGGACGAATTCCAAAACCAAATTGGTGAACCTGGCAAGAACTTCGGCTCCATGAACATGGACGAGTTCATCTCCAACATCTGGACAGCCGAAGAGAGCCACGCCATGTCGACTGCAGCGGCGGCAACATCTGCCGGTGAGGGAGCCCTGCCCAGGCAGGCCAGCTTGCCAAGGCAGGGTTCGTTTACCTTGCCTGGGCCGCTTGGTCGAAAGACCGTAGAGGAGGTCTGGTCTGAAATTCATAGGGATCAGCAGCAGCAGCATCAACAACAAGATCCGCTGCAGCACGGCCACAATAATGGCGGTGGTTCTGCTAATCCTGTTCATACCCGTCAGCCCACCTTCGGCGAGATGACTCTTGAGGATTTCCTTATCAAAGCCGGCGTAGTCAGAGACGACAACACCGCATCCATGTTCAGGAATGAAGGAAATGCAGCGGGAGAGCCAGACTTCGGGCAGGTCCTTGGATTGGGTTATGGTGATCGAGTAGCGGCAAATGGCGAACTGGGGAGTAATAGGATAGCTGGCGGGGGTGTTCCGGGCTTTCCAATGGCAATGGGGCAGCAGATGATGCAGCACCAACTGGGTGTAAGTGATGCTGGGATTAAGAGGATGGGCAATGGTTGCTTGGGTGGGAGGGCTGGAAATGGAGGCATTGCGATGGGGGGATACGCCAACGGCGGATTCGGCGGCGTGGGGGCCGGGTCACCTGCAAGCCCCCTTTCATCGGAGGGGTTGTGTACGAGTCAGATAGAGTGCGGAATGTCGCCGGTGCCGTATGGTGTGGATGTGGGGATGAGGGGGAGAAAGAGAACACTGGATGGTCCGGTGGAGAAGGTAGTGGAGAGGAGGCAGCGGAGGATGATCAAGAATAGGGAGTCCGCTGCTAGGTCCAGAGCAAGAAAACAGGTCCGTGCCTTTGATTCTCTGATTTTATTGCTTGAGATATTACAAGGGAATTTTCTCTTGGCGTCTTTCATTTCTGATGCCATTGGAACATCCGTATTCCAGTAGTACCAGCAGACAAAGTAAAAACCACTTGCATGCCAACCTTTACCAAACACCCACCTCCACACCCGATCTAATGGACTTGAACCATCTCTTCTGAAGGGGAGTTTTTCAGGTTTTGTGCGAACTCACGTAGCAAACATTCCACACGAAAGTGGTCCTGCCTTTGAGGGTGTGTGGGTTATACGTGAGGATTTCGTCGTCGTGCTTGGGGCAACATGGTTAAATCCCCAATATGGAACCATTTGTGTTCGTCCCTATTTGGTCTAAGCAAGCTGTACTTTGTGCCAATCCTTTGTCCGTCGAGTCCCTGGGCTGACTTTTTTACCATTTCTTCCCCACTGTCTTGAGATTGTTGTAAGAATTTCGCCTCTTTTGTACTTCCTCTGTCCAAATAAAGCTGGCCAGATGTTTCTTGGAAGGGAAACTGCTCATTGGTCAGGTGGCGCCTTCACATGTTTGGCTTCTGAAGACGCTGAAGGATTCATCTGCGATTAGTTTTTATGGCGTACGATGTACGACTTGGGGCTTTTATCTTGTCAATCAGAACTACCAATGGGGAGGATTGGGTTATTGGATAGCTTCTACCCGAGTTCGACTTACACTAGGAATGCCCTGATTCGTTGCCCACCATTTCTTGCCATTTTCTGTTTGTAAGTTCAACGGGCACATTTTGTAGTAGTACCATTGACCAAAGTAGGGTTTCCCAGGCCAGCCATGAAACTAACTTTCCTACATGTTGCTGTTGGTGCACCAGGCTTACACTGTTGAGCTTGAAGCTGAACTTAACCATCTGAAGGAGGAGAACATGAGGCTTAGAAAGCTGCAGGTCTCTCTCTCTCTCTCTCTCTCTCTCTCTGTGGTATACTTGTCAGTAGTCGAGTACAGTAGAAGCTCACTATGCTGTCTCCACTTGCCATTGTGACAGGAAGAAGAAAAGGAAAGAAGGAAGAAGAAGGTAACCACGCGATGCTTCATTCTCCTTCTGTCATGAATTACAAATAGAGAATACCGTCTTTTCAGCTTTCAAGAGCTCCCCATTTTTTAACTACTTGTCAAAATACAGTGTTTTTATAACGTTATCCAATAGTCGCCTGAAGCTAATTTCTTGGATAAGAACGTTAGAAATGCCTTGGTTTACTTTCTTGCTCTGCTAAAATAATTAATCAAGAGAAGCCTGGGTAGGAGTTCGGTGGGCTTGTGGTCCTCCGAGCTTCCTACCACCCTTTAGATTGTTATAGTATATAACGAAAATCGGTTCCTTATTGTTTACTTTGGTTTTCCGTTGCTGCTCCCTACGTGATATTAATATTTGGTTAATTCTGCCGTCTTCTCTGAAACAGCTATTGGAGTCTCCTGCGCCTGCAGTACCACAGAAGAAGAAACTCAGAAGAACGCGTAGTGGACCATGGTGACCATGCGAAGGTCAAATAAAATGGTCTCCTCTTATCTGAGGACAGGTGGACAGGTAATTTAGCAGAAGAGGCGTCTTTGAAGTTTTTTGTACATATACGTATGAAGAGCTGCCTTTGTACAGGGAGCAAGCTCTTAGGCCTTAATATAGGGCGTCCTTCGAGCCTTGACACAGGAAAAGTAGAAAGTATGATCGAGGCAATAAACGCGACAGTCTCTCTTTCCCTCTCTTGCTAAACAGCGGGTGATAGCTGGAACACTGCTAGGGCAGGCAGTGGCGATTCGATTCTGTCAACTCCGCGCCAAGCAAGTGTTCCTCTTGGGGTGAGGGAGATTTATTCTCGGAGGTTCAGTTCTCGGTTTTTCTCTCTCCTCCTTTCTCTCTCTCCTCACCCACACACGGAGAGGATGCAGCAATGGCGTAATATCCCCTCACACCCGCTGAGGTGATGATGGCCAGCATGCTAACGACGATGCCATCGATCGAGTTTATGGAGGGAGTTGGGTCTTGATCCAAGTTAGCGTTCAATCGATCTTGCTCATCTCTCGGCTTCCGTCAGTTGCGCGAGCTTCATTTCGTTCCCGAACCCGAATAAATACTAGAAAGTTAGTTATTTGCGTGGGCCACTACGGAAGCGTTCTTTTCAAGGTGTCCACATCTTATCCCGTTCGCCACCGTTGTTGCCGCTCTTTGCCCTTTTGTTGTCTGGCGTTCCTCTCTGTGCCGAACTTATTGTCGCCATGAACGCGTGAAACCGGCCTGCATCGCCGTCACGCCGTAAGTTGGCCCCCCTGCCTTTCTTTGCGGAACTGTCACTGTTGGAACAAGTAGAATATGTATCATTTTCCCATCGATTCGATTCAAATTGATTGATTCAGGCGGGATAGTCTGGTTTTAAGAGCAGCACGTTAGGCACTTCCCTCTCAACCTACTCGGGATTTGCATTGAAGAACCAGTTCCCTTGTTGAACCTAATCGGCATTTGTGTTCAAGAACCAAAACGGTGACAGATTTCCTCTGTTAGAACAAGTTGAATATGTATCGCTTTCCCATCGATTCGATTCAAATTGAATGATTTTTGGATGGATAATCTGTTTTTAACCCTTCCCTCTGAACCTACTCGGGATTTGCATTGAAGTACCAGTTCCCTTGCTGAACCTAATCGGCATTTGCATTGAAGAACCAAAACGGTGACAGATGTGAGAAACGAGTAATGCCAACCATTAATATAACTAACCATAGTTAAAATACAACCCCAAAGCCTTGTATATGAAGCTGAGTAGAACTGTAGAATGGTGAGCCCGCAGATGTGCATGCAAGAAATCTTCTAAAGGGAAGGCCTCCAGTTGATCTCCCCCGGACGGGGTCAGCTTAAGGTCTCAATCCACTTGAACAGGAGCAGTCTCATTATACATTTTTGGAACCACAAACGTTGATACGTCTTCCACCCAAAATTAGCTAATAGCTATCTTCATCCGTTTCAGGACGTCGGAGGTAAAATCGGAGGCAGTTAATCAACACCTGCAGGGTTGCAAACTTTTAATCATCAGTAACATAAGGGTTTAACCGTCCCAGTTTTATCTTCTATCCGAGGGGTCATTCAGGATGATGCTTTACAAACGTGAAGAGGAAGTTCATGTAAGGGACCTGGGATAAAGAACTGTTCAGTGCCGAACCCCTGTAACTGACATGGAACTTGTCCTTAGCCACCAGACCCTGGAAGAGAAGGAAAATTTGTTATAAGATTATGATAATTTCATTTCATTCATAGTGCATATTGAAAAAACAACTCACTTCGGTATCAATCTCTGCTGACTCCACGCTCACGTTGATGTCAGATAGTATCTTAATTATTTCCATCAATAGACCAGGTCGGTCAGCCGTTTCTATGTAAAGCATACTGAACACCAGCGACAAATAGGGATCATGAGAAAGCAGTATCCACCATATCTGTCTTCTCAACTACTGAAGGATAATTTTATGCCTCCATAATTTGCATAAACGCAAATAGAGGATATTCAAGTGACATACAAAAAGCCAGGACTTACGAACCTTCTTTTTGGCCCGTCATCCTTAATATTAATATGTGTTGCCACGTCAACGTCAATCTATAAGAGAAGTAAAATTTTAAGTTAAAACTCAGAAGGCACCACCAAGAAGCGACAAGCACATGCGTAGATGTTGAAGCTTCCTTTTCCATGCAATTCTTCCAAAAGATAACGTCCGATGGACCAATTGATATAGCACAAGTCAATCAGACCGTTGCACGAATGAGATATGCCATGAATATGCTTAGTCTGTCGCGAAAATTGTTAAATATAAGGTGTGGATACATGTGGATGTTTGCATTTCTCCAAAATAAAACAGCACGAAATAACCCATAAAAATGGAAGCTCTTGACGAAATTCTAAAACATCACACATTAAACATAGTGTCCGCGACTGATGACATATAACAGCAAAAGAAGATAAGTGTCAAGCAAGTAACCATAAGTGATCAAGTACATTAAAAGCAAGATTGATTGTGTTCAACAGTGGAAAGTCAAAAAAGGACCATGTGAATTTTCAATTTTCAGATGAAAAGGCATAATATAACCAAAACCTAAAACTGGGAAAAACTGGAATACACAAGAATCAACATAAAAAAAAATCAAGGATTTAGGGTTCTCAATTAGAATCATGTTCATACTTAGGTGAAGAATTAAGAACTTGTGGAAGTTGATTGTTCATGTTAGGTAAAACAGGAGGGCAACAGGACAGTTGTCCAATCGTTGACCTCAGATTTCATCATATTACTTTCATATTACTTTCATGGTAACCATTGAAGAAATTCAAGAAAATGTACCATCCTTACTGACAATAAAGTTGAACAGCTCAAGCCTACATTTACATAGGTTTCTTTGCCAATAAATACATCACAGCCCGAACAACAGTTCAAAGGTTAAATCTATAAAAGCACTTTCAAAAGCAAAGAAAAACTCGTCTACGTTAGCTGGCAGGAGAAAACATAAAACGCACACCCTGCATCCTCCAGATGCTTTTGTAGAGGAAGTTCCATAGCTAAGCAATCATCAAGGGAAAATCCAGCACTCATTATCCAATATTGCAATTAACAATACGTCAAGATAACTTAAAAGACTAGGCAGCATCCAACATGAACTCTCAGAGGATTTTCACTCGTTCAGATTTCCCAAGTTCTTTGGAGGAAATAACAAATTTTAAAACAATAAATTGAAAACCCAAATGAAAATTTCATGCTTCGACATGCAGAAGTACGATGACACTAAATTAGATACAATGACTTGTCATACATTATAAAATATTTGAAAATATTACGTCATGTTTATTTCATCTGCATTCCAACAGTTCATGAAATCATCATCTTTTGCTCTCATAAATACTGGAAGCCTCTAGCCAATTCTAATTCCTTGAACTAAGATACATAGAAATACACTATATCTATTACTAACGACTTGCAGTTATCAGGGCATTATGGAAAAGAACAAATTAAGGTTTTCTGAATGACGTAACCTTCTTTTGAGGTGCTTTTATTCCAAAAGCCTCACCCAATGCCAGCCGTTCACTGGATTCCTAGGGAAATACGAAAATAGCTTAAAGGTAGTGAACTAACGATGTGCAGAAAAACTAACCAACCAAACTGAAAGAAACATACTGGATGATACTTCAGAAGATTGTTAAGTATAGTAAGACGAATTCTCTCTAACATGTCAGGATCCTCAACTTTGCGACCAGTGTGCCTGGCATTTGAGTCAGATGCAAAATTACATCTCCATGACAGTGAGAAAAGTTGAGATGTAAGCAAAGATGTCTCATAATCAAGAAAGAAAAAGGATAATTAGACAAGGGAAATAAAAGCACTGTGCAAGGCATGCAGAAGGAAGCATACCTTGCTCATGGGGACAAATTTCAAGTATCACACCCAAAGGAATTATGTTAGCCAGTAATACATAACAGAAATAAAATGAAATATAGGTACTCAACCATGATCCCATCCCCATCTGAGAAAGATTTTCCTATCCAGTTATTGGCTAGGACTTTTGGTGCTTGCCACAAATTTATTGTCTCAAAAGTTACATAAAGGACCAACCGGCAGCATTAGTATAAAGAGAATGCTATCTAGCGACAAAAATAAGGACATCAATGTTACATTTGTACATGCCACAAAATGAAAAGATGTATAACAAATTAATCGTGTTGAGACTTACAAATGCATTATAAATAATTTTGTTTGAATTACTGATGCCCCAGTTGAAACAGTTCCCTTAACCACATCCAGGCCCAAATCCTTGAGAGCTTTCATCTGTGAGGATTAAAATAAGATAACAAAAGGCCGTACATGAATAGTGAGAAGTTAGTGAATAGCAGCTTCTCCTGTGAAAACCCAGAGTAAAAACTATAAACAGAAACCAGAGAGTGAATAATTTAACGTCTAATTCTAATGATGCAAACTACACATTTACCATCTCAAAAGGAAAAAACATAGGATACTGATCATAAAATAATTGTTTGAAGTGTTTGATCAGCATCTCCAATGAACCGACATTTTGTGAACAATGGTTAAATGCTCAATGGCAAGCAGTTTCCCTAGAAATAACCCAATACAAGTACCTGATTAACATATTTAGAAATGTATCAGAAGAACACAGGATATCCAACAAGTACGAGTTCTGCTTTGAACATATCAAACTGAAATTTGTGTTACGCTTTCCTCCTCCAACATATGATTGGTGGTGGATCCAGCAAAGAATAAATAAAAGAAAAACGTTCTTTTTCATAAGTTCATGATTTCATTCTTACCCTATGCAGAGTCGACATATCATCTTTATCTCATAGCTATTGACAAGCCCATTATCACTCTTTACTTAAGCAATCCAAAATAATTATTTAAAATTGTCTTTCTCTAATAAAATGACACATGTGCCCTTGCAAGGAGAAAAGTAACAATGTGTATAGGCTTTTGAATAATGCAATCCCATTTTTCCGAGTAAAGAACCTTTTCAAGCTACAAACCATGGTCCAAACAACAAAAGGATAAACTTTTAAAGGTGAATACAAGAGATGGATTAGTCGATCATAATAAGGCAGAGAAGAACTAGCTATATGTTAGGAATGAATTTAAGGGGAAAACCTAAAGATCAAGCACAAACAACTGTTCTAGGAACCAGGATATAACATGTTGTGACTTGTTTCAGAGTCTCAGACTATGCGGACTTGATATTTTTTACATAGCAAGCATGAATATATAGCATAATAGTAACATACCATTGAACAGTCAGTTATATTATCCATTCGAGTCAAAGTAAACTGTAGAAGCAACAGTTGGCATCTCACCGTGTCAAGTAGAACTCACCGTGTCAAGTAGATTTCCAAGACGGTCCCCAAAGCTAACCTCTACAATTGTTGCACTTGAATCTGAATCTTGATCTATTAAAACTACAGGTGTTGGAACAGAATCCGTGTCTTGATCAATTCTCTGTTATAGCAATAAAAGATAAGTAAAATCTATGTCATGTGGGGAATGATATAAAAAATATAAGCAACTACATTTGTCCATGATTGATCCTAGAGGAAAGGTGAACGAGAAATGTGTTATCATATGCCTGAAATATGCCTCTCAACCCAGGTTGTGGATTCCATGTGCTTAAAAAATAATAATAATAATCTTTATTTGTGTGAACCAACAAATAGTGCTACACACAAATGTACCATACTTTTATATGTTAGTGATTGAAAATAATAAACACATGTTTTCCTGTGGATGTATGCCTGTCCATGTGTTGTGCACTTTACCTTTTTATTTGCTTCTTCATAATACTGGATGGAAGCCTAAAAGAAAAGGCCACCAAAGGAAAATCTTGCCTTAGCAGAAAAAGAAACTAAGGAAATAAGCAAGAATTTTTCTTATACACAGGCGACCAACACACTTGCAGTGGACATCCAAGGGCTTGGGAAGTTATATCCCTGCCTTCCTTTATTAATATGCACGCTTAGAACCTAGTCATTCTATTGAAAAGATAAGTGGCGAATAACCCAAAACTCCAAAGACTTTACTTGGTGACACTGCTTGCAAGCCCAATTTAAGTTTACTTTATATTCTGAGTAAAAAGCATTCTTTTTTGGTCGATTCAACCTGAGACCTTGGAAGTAATGCAATCACAAAGTGCTTAAGAATAGGCAGAGGAGGAGAATATTGAGAAAAAAAATGCATATTTTTAATATATATCCAATAAGACTGAAACCTCCAGGATCAAGGACATGCTTTGATAGCAGAGACATAAATCAGTTACTAACCACAGATGGTGAGCTTGTAGACCCAGAGGAAGTTCGTGAAACATTCCTACAGAGAAACAGCAAGGAAATCAGAGAATTGTAACTAAGGCTAGCTAGATGACACCAATATATTTAAGCATACGAAATTATGGTTTAAAAGAAAACTAGAAAGAGATGTATACTTTTCGCTCCTTACATCGCATATGACTAGAACTAGATGCAGATACATATAATAGAACAAATAACACGAATTGAATGACTAATTTAAAGCAACAGAAAATTGAATGAAACTTCAATGCCCCAAAACCCGCCTTCCACTATGCTCACACAAAAGAACATCAAGATTCTGGGGTCATATGTTTGGAAACTTGAAACATCAAAACAAAAATTATTTTGTCCCGTTTACGTTTATGCAAATCCATCACTTGGTTAAAGAGGTAAAGGCCCTCAATGTTGATTCCCTTGATGCGTTATGCTTTGGCTTGTATTTTCCTCAGAGTGTAGCATGGTCAGGCTATGGAATTTAAAATCTCATGAAACATATTCCTCTCTCTTTAACCAAACATATCCATGTTTCCCGTCAATATTGTTACCAAGCCCTAAGAAAGCCCTTCCATATTTTTATCCAGGGTATGAGTTCTGCGGTTTTAAAGAAAAGATCAACTCTGCAATCCACAAAATGTCCTTACATCACTGATACTGGATCTCCGATTCTCCACATAAATGACTTGTAAAAATAAGGGCTTAAAATTCACTTTATGAAATTATATTGGTGTAAGCTAATTAACAAAATCCTACAGCGGTGAGGAACGGTTCAAATTTCAAGCGAGTGGAGTCAAACTAGAGAAAACTATGTAAACATAACTGCAAACCCCATTGACCAGTAAACTGATGTGCGCCACTCTTTTAAAAAAAAAAAAAAAAAATTACAGATAGACCTTTATTGACTGTATAGTATACTCAAGTGCAAATAAATTTATATAACTGGATGCATGTGTGCCAGTGGCACGAAATTACATCTAACATTCCTACTTTCCTAGTAAAATGGTCTACGGAGGCCACAAAAAATTTATACTACGGTAAATGAAACGACAAAACCATGACTTTTAAGAAGCGATATCCTAAAACATGAAATCCAGAGTGCTGAACTTTTCTCCAACGCAAGTAGCTCTCCAACTTCCCGCCGACGACTGTCACCGACTGGTTTTTCAAACACGATAATCAAACGATCACCAGAATACATCCCTAACATATCCATTACTTCAATGGAAAAGAACCAGCCGAAGCATCTCGCAGAATGGATCGACTTCACAAGCAAACGAGCCCCTCCATCGAAAAGCTTCTCGGCGCGATCATTACGAGGAAGACCGCGGAAATCTAAAAAATCGGCGTCGAAGCAAAAGGACGCAGGATTCGTACCATCTGAGGGACCGACCGACGCGAATGCCGTCCAACTTGGGCTCACGATCGAGGATTCCAGACCTTCCAAAGGACGGAGATAACGGGGATGGCGACGGAGGGATCGAAGCGACTGGCCTGAGGCGTCGGAGAGAGGCGTACGAGATCAAGGCATTCCACGCAGCCATTGCAGCTTTCCTCTTGCAAGAAAGACACTGAGGCGCACTTACTCGGGACGGTCCCGCTTAATTTATAGAACCGGTGTGGCGTGAAATTACCTTTCCATCCACGAGATATTTTTGTTATGTCGGAAATGAAAGTGCTTTGTCCATATTCCATTATGCTCCATGATTGGCATCAAATTGGAAGATACCACGTCGGAAACGCATCGACAAATATTTTTCTTATTTGCTAATGAAAATGACTGTCAACTTAGGCTTGTGGGTTAAGAAGCCGAGCGTGGGCTGGGCTAAAGCCTATCACTGCAGCTTGGATTCGATCAACATCAAAAACTCAACTCCATTAAAATTAAATATATATATTTTAATATAAAAATATAATTAATTGTAATAAAATAATATAAAAAATATTTTGTCCACCTCGAATCGAGCAATCGTGTAATTTTTTGCTTTAATAAGCTATTGATTATGAAATGCACATGGTATGACCTTATCAAGGAAATGGAAGGGAGTGGAGAAGAAAAAAGTAGATGAAATATTGTAAAATCTTATTTTGATAGACAAATAAAATTAAATTACTAAAATCATATTTGTTTAGAATTTAGACAATACAAAGGAAATGGAAGAAGAAAATTTTAAATTTGTTTATAATAATGCTTCTAACACTCAATAACTTATGATCCAAATAAAATATTTTTTGATTCGATTACATTACCGGTTCACGAGTGCCGTATGTCCATTAAAAAAAAACTATTTTATATGTAACTTAATTTTTTTTACTTTATTCCTTTTTCGTATTTTTTAAAAATAACTTTTAAATATTTTATCACCATAATTTTTTAGACCATCTCATATAAATAATACAATATGACCACCATATAAAACATTTTACCATATGAGTTTAGGAAAAAAAAGGCAAAAAATTATAAAGAAGGGAAAGCAAAAAAAAAAAAATAACATGACATGTAGATCAATGAATAGTTGAATAAATCTGCGGCAACAAAATCCAAATTTGAGAAACATAGATTAACAATCTTAGTCATCGTCAACTTTATACTCATCTTATTATTGAAAAAACAACAAAAACCATAAAAAAAGTTCAATTCCGATGTGTGTAGTTTGTGGGTGTGTAAAAGATTGTGTGTGTATATATATATATAGTATTTATTTATTTATTAAGACCGATTTGAACCTTTCATACGGACGGCAGCCTTCTCCCCATCATCTGCATGCAATTCAAGTATTAGTGGAAATAAGATACTCATTCATGGTTAGAAAACCATTATTTAGGGGCATACGGTAAGCTTGGCTCATTTATTAATGGGGACGAGTTAACGTGAAAAAGTTAAACTCGAATTTGCCTATTTTGTGGAAGAAGGAAGTGTTTTAGTGATTAGATGACTAGTTGAGCGAGCTAAAGCTGGATCACAGCCGAGCTTGAGCAAGTTGTGTGGAGAAAAATAATTTATAGTATTTTAATCAAATAGTATTAATTAGTAACATATTCTCATTATTTTTCTCAACCATCCATCTAATAAAAAATAATAGTCGAGATGTTTAGCACTTGAACATACCAACTTTTCTCTCTCTCTCTCTTTATTTATATATATATATATATATATAGTAGCAAATAGGATTACTTATTCCATGTTTTAAATCTTATTTCCTACCAAATGATTAATGTAAAATACATCACAAGGTCTAATCCACGAAGAATTGTAAATAACGAAAATAAAGTTGGTTTCACAAGTTGGTTCAACGCCAAAAACAGTGCAAATAATTATATCCATGTTCTTTTAAATCTCCCCTTAAACCGGTAAGATGTATAGGCATGACTACATCAGAGAGTAACGGGAATTTGCAGAATAACGCGTCATTGTCGAGATAGTTGTCGATAAGTATACGATACGTGGAAAATGTCACCGGTATTTTTTTTGGCGCGATCATTTTAGCGGCACCGTCCGGTCCTCCCCTCTATGTAACGTAGGACCGATCGCCTGCGCCGGAGAGGCCGCCGAATATCCGGCGATCTCGGTTAGTCCGATGTTTTCTCGCCGCCCGATCTCGATGATCGCCACCGATTCGGGTATGTCTCCTCCTTCTCGTGTGGTCTCTCACCCTCCGACCTGTACAGTTTCTTCTTCCTATCTTTTACCTAGGGTTTCATGAATCCATCGATTTGCCCTCGTCCCCAAATCCCAGAGCCTGCTTCTAGCTAGGATAGAGTTATTTCGGTGCTCACAGGTCTTGGGGAGGCTAATTGTTCCGTAGGAGCAACTCCTGCGTTCCGCCGAATCACCGGTTGTTTCGTCGTCAGTCGGGATTTTGTGGTATCATCTTCAAAAATAGTTAGGTTTCTTATGTCCAAATTCCAATGATTTCTTAATCGTTTTTTCGTTTTGGTATCATTTGTGTTCACAGATAGTTTGCGGAAAATATCGTGTCTCTTGAACCCTCACCTTCTCCTAAAGATCTCCCTGGTACAGGTTACTCTACTTTAAAATCAAGGACTGTCTGTTCATTTCCGTCATCTTCGAAGTATAATTGGATTTCACTTTCTATAATTTTTGTTGCGACGGTTTTTCAGTTGAAAATGGAGGTTTATATTATTTGTTTTGGCGTCTTTATGCGGTTCAGGGATGAAGTAAATGGTGGAGCTACCGATAAGTAGCAGCAATGGCATCTGGTGGTCGGTTTGATCCAGCTTCTGGTAGTCCAAAAGGCTCAACTTTTCCCACTAGCTACTCCGATGGGCTGCGTAGTTCATTCGCTGCCGGGTCATTGGACAGGTCAAGTAGTTTTCACGAGGGCAGTGACAGTCGCATGACGGGCTCTGGTTCCACAATATCAGGGGATGCATCCTCATATGTCGAATTGAGCCAGTGGTTGAACCTTGACTCGCTGTCCACAGGTGACCAGAAATTCACAAGATTGGGGGAGTTGAAGAAAGCCTCGAATATTTCATCAATCATGTTAATGGAAGATGATTCCTTCGGGACTGCTCTGCACTCGAAGCCTCTTTGCCCGCCATTGTTGGAAGATTTGAAGCGTTTGAAGTCTAGCATTATTGAGAGCTCCATACGAGCAAAGTATTTACTTCTTCTTCCTTATTATGGGTTGCTAAGATGTTTAATGTATATGAACACCTGTACCTTCGAACAATGGAAAAGAAACTAAGGAAAAGTTTTGGGAACTTATTGCCTGGATTTTGTCATTTTAAGGATTTTACATTTTTGACAGAACTGTTTACATTTCTAATTTACCTTTTTTTGTTGACCAGGGACAGAAAAAAATATTTGGTTGAATCCATATCAAAATTGGACAAATACATGCTGCAAATGCGGCAAAAGCGGCAGAGGAATGAGCAACTTCCAACTGAAAGATCTAATGGTTTGCTCTCTGTAGATCGCTCTGTTTCAGGAACATATTCTCTCTCTCACACATGCGCGCGCGCACACACAAGGCGACTCGCCGAATCACATGCATGAAAACATGGGATTTTCTAGCTTCTTTTAGAGCAAGAGGAATCTTTTGGATTGAATTTATGTTAATGTAAAATTTTCGCTTTTAACATAGCATAACAAGTTTTGTAGTCCAAAGCTTGAGTTCAATGTAGATGTACAGAAATGCTTTTGTGGATGATAATAACGATGCTGTTCATCTTTTCTGATGCAGAGCAGAACCAAAGGGACCTAGTAGATCTAGACTCGTTTGATGCGTCCAAGTATGTATCATCGACGAGAGCAGCGGTTGAGAGCTCCAACGAGAATCTGTGCGGGGGTCGAAACTCAAGACTAGAGGAAGTGAACGTGAGGAGGTCCACGCGTGCGACGAAGGGACAAAGGCGGCGCAGGTTCAGCCCTCCCTGAGCTTAGTTTAGGCATTTTGGATCCAGTCATGGCGTTTGGACCCTTTATCATATTTGATCCGTTTTCTATATTTTAATTGAGTTGAAATCAGAGATTGGGTTTTTTTTTATTTATTATTAGACTTTGTTATTTGATTACAACTTTGTTGATTTCTTGATCAATTGACAGTCCATTGATTTGAGATTTGAAGGACACGATCCTCTTTACGGCTGGCATCAACTTGGTATCAGCCTTCATCACAAGATATTGGAAATCAAAGTGTCTCGTTGAATGATCCAATTGATGCATTGCAGACGTAGATGATGTCATTGACCGAAACTGTCATATCAATGCAAAAAAATCGATCAATGGACTGCAAACAACATGCCATGAACTAGACCGACCGTTAAAACTATCCATGAAGAAAATGTCGAACAATTTGCAGGATCGGAAAAAAATTACTAAAAGCAAGTAATAGAGTTGGGTGTAAGCGAAACCCAAGCCATCCGTTTGAACTGGATTTTGGTGGGTTTAGATCCGAGTTTGGACCCAAGTCAACCCGAAACCCAAACCCAAGCCCAAGCCAACTCTAAGCAATGTAAAAAGCATTATATTGGTTTGCTTGCTGATAAAACATGTTAGCTGATACATCGTTACATACTGGCCCCCATCACCTTGTTTTTCGATTTTATAAATTTAAAAACGAAAAAAAATATATATATATTATAAATTGATTAAAAAGTGAAAGATTAAAAAAACCAATAACTTGTTTCTGCCGTATCATCAAAGGCCTGATATAACATACCTTAGCCGATATGCTCCAATACGAAGCCACGTTGATAATACTGGTGATAATCCTCACCTCTCCGTCTCGCCTCTTAAACAAATGAGCCGAAACAACTTTCAGTTCAAACATAATATAATACATGCAATTCGAATTCAAGTATTAGCGGAAATAAAATAACTATAATTTTTGGCAAGAAGGCATAACATATATGTATATATATTATTCCTTGATGGGTTTGTAGGTTTTTATAAGTAACAGGTTTAGAAAAGAGTCTAAATTCCTCCTTCCCAGTTCCCACCGTGGGTAGTAAGCTATCTCCGAGGACTCAGCTTGAACGGCACTCTCAACTCATTTTTGGCATTGAGAAATAACAGACATGGAAATCGAACTCCGGACACACCACTTAACCATCCAAAATAGCGAGAAAAACAAAAAGAAGAAAAAAATATGAATTGTTTTTCTCTCAACAATTCATGTGTGTAAAAAATGATAGTCAAGACATTGGTTAATGAGTCTAGCACTTACTCTTACTAGTAGTTTCCTCGCCTCCCCCCCCCCCTTTCTCTCTCTCTCAACAATTCATCTTTTCATCCGTCTTGTTGACTTCTCATCGTCCACATTCCCATCCTGGCCTTTTTCACATACCCATGAGTTCACTTTTTCTTCTTGCTACATGGCCTCTTTTGGTCCTTCTGTTGCGTCGCTCTCACCCCGTTTCTTTTGGTCCCCTGGCTCCTCTCCTCGTACCATTATTTTTGTCTGGCTTCTTTTTACTGGTCATATCAACACTTTTGACCACTTACAGCGCCTTGGCATCAATTTGGCTAACCAGTGTGCCCTCTGTCTTGTCATGGCTGAGTCTCGGGTTCACTTTTTTACTTATTATCCTTTCTTCTTTAGTGTCATTGCTTCTACTTGGTCTTTCCTTGTTAGTAGCATTCCAAACCCACCATCCATTCGTCTTTTTCTTTTTTTGTCTTTCCCCTACCTATCTGCTTCCTGGGATCGTGTTTGGAGGCCGTGGCTCATTTCAACTTGGTGGCGCACTTGAGAGGAGCGCAACAACAGAGTCTTCAGGGGCACCTTCTTTTTGCCAGATTCTGTGGCTCGTCTTGTGCAGGGGAATGTCAAGTTTGTCATTCGGTTAAGGCGCCGCTGTCCGCCTGCGGCTGGGTGACTCTGTCGTTCCTCTCTCACTCTGCCTCCCTTCTTTTTTTGTGCATTGTATTGTATATTTCATTTTCTTGCTTTTGTTTTTACAGTTTGTTTTTGTATCTAAGGGACCTTTTGTCATCAAATTTTGTTATATATTCTCATTTTATTGGCTCTCTCTCTTTATATAAACAAATAAACAAATAAATAAATAAATAAATATATATATATATATATATATATATATATATATATACTCTACATTTTTAAAATTACCCAGCTATTTAATTTGTGCAGTCCGATCAAACATGATGAACCTTTAAGAAAAAAAGATAAAGAAAAGGGTGATGAATCTAATATTAGTTTAAATAAAAGGGTGATGAATCTAATATTAGTTTAAATAAAAGGGTGATGAACATTTTCATCATCTAATATTAATTTGTGATTTTTTTGTTTTTCTCTCAACCATCTCGAATGGACTATCTTGGTTATACGGCTGAATGAGTTTATCGTTCACTTATATATATATTAATTTCGGACCAAAATAGCAATTTATTTTGTAAGTGAATGTAAGAAACTAAGACAGCGTTCAAATCCGAGCTGTATTTTATATATATATATATATAAATTTCGGACCAAAATAGCAATTTATTTTGTAAGCTAATGTAAGAAACTAAGACAGGGTTCAAATCCCAGCTGTATTGATTCAACATGAAGAGATGGTTGTGCGCGGTACAATTACTTATTACTTTGTCAAAACTGAATCGTTTACTTGAGCATGGGAAAATGTTTGAACGATTCGTGCATTGCAGACCGTTAAATTGCAAAACACTTTGAAAACATGATTGGCCGGCGTTGCATGTTTTAAATCTTATTTCCTACCAAATGATTAATGCAAAATACATCTCAATGTTTAATCCACGAAGAATTGAAAATAATGAAAATAAAGTTGGTTTCACAAGTTGGTTCAACGCCAGAAACAGTGCAAATAATTGTATCCATGTTCTTTTAAATCTCCCCTTAAACCGCGAAGATGTACCGGCATGACTACACCAGAGAGAATAACGTGAATCGGCCGAATAACGCGTCGTTCTCTCGATAAGTACACGATATATGAAAAATGTCGCGGTGTTCTTTTGGCGCGACCATTTTAGCGGCACCGTCCGGTCCTCCCCTCTATATAAGGTAGGACCGACCTCCTGCGCCGGAGCAGCCGCCGAATATCCGGCGATCTCAGTCAGTCCGATGTCTTCTCGCCGCCCGATCTCCATGATCGCCACCGATTCGGGTGTGTCTCCTGCTTCCCGTGTGGTCTCTCGCCTTCCGACCTCTACAGTTTCTTCTTCCTCTCTTTTTAACTAGGGTTTCATGATCCCATCGGTTTGCCCTCGGCCCCAAATCCCAGAGCCTGCTTCTAGCTAGGATAGAGGTATTCGGTGCTCACAGGTGCGATCTCCTGGGGGGCCTAATTGTTCCATAGGCGCAACTCCTGCGTCCCGGCGAATTACCGGTTGTTTCGTCGTCAGTCGGGCTTTGGTGGTATCATCTTCAAAAATAGTTGAGTTTCTTGATTCCAGTGCTTGCGTAGTTGTCGATTATTTTCCGTTTTGGTATATTCGTGTTCATAGATACATTGAGGAAAATGTCGTGTCTCTCGAACCTTCACCTTCTCCTAGAAATCTCCCCGGTACAGGTTACTATACTTTAAATTCAAGTACTGTCTGTTCATTTCCTTCATCTTCGAAGTATAATTGGAGTTCACTACTGTCTTTCTATAATTTTTGTTGCGACTATTTTTCAGCTGATAATGGAGGTTTATATTATTTGTTTTGGCGTCTTATCTATTTGTTTACCTGACTGATTGTTTTAATTTTGACCCTTGTAAAGCTTATGTACGAACTTTAGGATGTTATTTTGTGTTGACTTGGTTTTTATTTATTGCAGCTAGGCGGGTGCTTGAATTGATAGAATTTTCTTATGTAGATTTCATGAAAAGTAGTAGTGACGGGTCGTTTCGTCTGAGAAAATGGTTCTTGAGTATAATTTTATGTATGCTCATCCTTACAGGTAGTGCAGTTGAAATGCTGGTCCTGAGAATACCTAGTTGAGCATGATAGATTTTTTTAGCTAGGTTACCTTTATGCGGTTCAGGGGATCTAGTGGGTGATGAAGTATGTGTTACTGATAAGTAGCAGCAATGGCATCTGGTGGTCGGTTTGATCCAGCTTCTGGTAGTCCAGAAGGCTCAACTCTCCCTACTAGCTACTCCAATGGGCAGCGTAGTTCATTTGCTGCCGGATCATTGGACAGGTCAAGCAGCTTTCGCGAGGGCAGCGACAGTCGCATAACGGGCTCTGGTTCCTCAATATCAAGAGGGGATGCATCCCCATATGTTGATTTACCATCACTTAGCCAGTGGATGAACCTTGACTCGATATCCATGGGTGACCAGAAGTTCACAAGATTGGGGGAGTTGAAGAAAGCCTTAAATATTTCATCAATCATGTTAACGGAAGATGGTTCCTTCGGGACTGCTTTGCACTCGAAGCCTCTTTCTCCGCCAATGTTAGAAGACTTGAAGCGTTTGAAGTCTAGCATTATTGAGAGCTCCGCACGAGCAAAGTATTTACTTCTCCTTCCTTATTATGTGTTGCTAAGATGTTTAGTGTACATGAACACCCTATACCTTCGAACAACGGAAAAGAAACAAAAGAAAAAAAAAAAAACATGTCGCCTTTGTTTCGGTGAATTTATTGCCTGGATTTTCTCGTTTTACGGATATTACTTTTGGGACAGAACTGTTTACATTTCTAATTTACCTTTTTTTGTTGACCAGGGACAGAGCAAAATATTTGGTTGAATCCATATCAAAGTTGGAAAAATATAGGCATGCTCTTTTGTCTCGGAAACGACCAAGGAATGAGGGACTTCCAACTGAAAGATCTAGTGGTTTGCTCTCTGCAGATCGTTCTGTTTCAGGAACAAATTCAATGAAGATGGGGCCACAGGCACACCAATTGATGAGCCCCATGGACCTTATATCACCCCGAGCTGATGATAGGACCAAGAATATGATACCAAACAGGCGAATTCGCACATCTCTGGTGGAAGTACGGGTTTGTGTTTTTCATTTTCTTGTTTCTAATGCTTATTGAGGAGTTATTTGATTTATTTAAAATTTCATTCATCCTTGCTGGTTCTGATGGGTTCTTTCTGTCATAATGCTTCATTTTTTGTTCCATTACTTTCCAGTACTTGTGGACTTCTTGATTCCTGCTCATTTATTTCTTAAAATTTGCACCGTCTGCTTTATCATTTAGTAGTTGTGATGTGACGGGTTCTGATTCCAACATGCCACACAGCACCATTTGTCTATGTAATTCTCTTTTATTGTATCCCTGATTTGTGTTCTTATTTACCATTCGATAGTTTGTCTTGTATTATCTTCTCATTACAATGTTCTGTCTCCCTCTCTCTCTCTCTCTCACACACACACACACACACACACACACACAGAGCGACTCGCCGACTAACATGTATGAAAAACATGGGATTTTCTAGCTTCTTCTTTTATAGCAGGAGGGATCTTTTGGATTAAATTTATGTTAATGTAAATTTTTTGCTTTTAACATAGCATATCAAGGTTTGAAGTCCAAAGCTTGACTTCAATGTAGATATAACTTCAGCTCCAGAAATGCTTTTGTGGATGCAGTATGATTATAACGATGCCGTTCATCCTTTCCCTCTGCAAGGTTGTCATAAGCTTCACAGTACTTATAGATGGCATATCATCATCTCTATCGTTGCATGCTATATTACAGTTTATATTTCTTATTGTCCTTTTTTGGACCTGGGTTTTGGCAGTCTGAGGGACGCACAAGTACATTAACTCGACCATCTGGACTTCCTGAAAAGGATAGAGAACTTTTGAGGACTACAAGTGGACTGTCAATTCAGTCTGACGAAAAAGCTCGTGTTTTGGCACCTGGGGGTGAGAGCTGGGACAAGAAGATGAAGAGGAAACGGTCTGTAGGTGTGGCAGTTAATAGGCCTTTAGATGGTGATCATGATCATAAGCGTGGTATGCAACAAAGAGCTGGCAATGAAAGTCGCTCCCGATCAATTGACAGCCATGGTTTTAGGTAATATAAGTTGTACGGGGTATTAAGCACATGCATTACTGAATTCAACATAATTTATTAGCCGTTCACATTTGGCTTCATTATTATTTATTGTGCAATTTTTTCCTTTTGCAGCCATGATAGGATCATAGCTAGTTGGTAGTTATTGATAATTATTATGCATGGTCACCCTTCCATCTATCATACATTGTTAGGTTGACATGATAAGGAATTTGTTGAGCATGGCAATCTTTTAGCAGATGATAGACTTATTTTATGGTGTTAGAAATTGGGAAGTAAGCTATTAGTATTTGATCTGCTTAGCCAGGTAGATACCTGAGCATAAGCCTCAATTTGCGTCGCTGTTGGATTGAAAAGCTTATTGATTGAATATCATCCAAATAAGTGAAGAGAAAACCATCATTGGCAGTGCTCTGATCGACCCTGTATCTCATTATTATCTTGCTTTATACAAACACTTAATGGCTTGTTTCATCTTTACATTGCTCAAGCCTAAGAGACAGTTCTCTTTAATCCAGTTTAAAGTGATGAGCAAGTGGTACTTATTTATTCTTTTGAAAGAAAAAAATGTTTATCATTCTTTGAAAATTCTGATATGTTTAATCTGTTGAACATTAGCATTCAGAAATTTGTCAATCTATGTAAGCTGAAGTCTGTGATGTATTTATTAATTTTGTCTGAAAGTGGATTATCATTATTTGCTTAGTTTCTTATGCTTTTTCTTATTTTTTTAATCTAATGGTTAGGAGCTAAAGCTATTTAATTAACACTTTCGAAAATTTATGCTAAGCTCATGGAAGATTGAAAGTGGTTTCCAAGTTGCTATTTATTCATGTAATTTCTTGTTCATTCTTTATCAAGAACAGCAAGTTTAAAGCCAGCTCGGTAGCAAATAAACATGTCGTCTGATCTGGCAAGGAAAAACAGTTACTAATTTGGGACAGTGTCATTAGCTGATACATGATTAAATTGAAAATTCCTCCTTTTCATTTTTCCCTGTGGAGCAGCAAAACAAAAGGATTCTTGGAAGCAAGTTTCCTCGGTGCACATGAAAGCGGTCCAAAGAACACGACAGTAAATACATATGTCTACTTTTGTTATTATATTAGAACATTATTAGAATGATGTGGCTAATCAGGGTTGATCGTCACTTGCACCAAAGGCAAGCACTCACATAGAAATTTTTTCCTTTTCTAAGCAAAAGAGGAAAAGAAAAATCTTCTGTTATGTTTCATTCAATGCTCCAGCTTACAGAAATCCAAATTAGAAAATCTTGGCACAAAAAATAAAGTATAACTAATCATGAAACAGATAAGGAAACAAATATCAGGAAATTAAAAAGAAATTAAGGAGATGACAACAAAATATATCTTCCTGGCCCTAGTCTTTGGACAAGTATTTGACCCCTTACCTGGTTCCTTCTGGGATTTCTGATGGAATGGACTAATTCTCAAGTTTGCAGCCATTCTATAGAGTTAACTGTCTCAGTGCTAGTTCTTCTCTGAAGTGTTGGAGACCAGGACTATCACCACTGAATGGCAGGGAAGGATCTTTGTGTTCCATCAGTAGCTTGCTTATTCCTTTTCTAAGTTTTATTGGTGGTTGCTCTGAAGGCCTCCTATTGAGTTCATGATCCTTTCTGACTGATCCGAGAGTTGAAAGAGTTTTTGGATGCAATCATGCCGTGAAGGTGTATTTTTAATTAATTCTAAGTGATTAAGCTATAATTCCTCTGGTAGTTGTATTTATTGTGATTATCATTCTCCGATATAAACTGGTTGGGGTTTTCTGTCCTTCGATGTTGATCTTTTGGTTGTAGTAGCCAGTATGGTTAGCATCTATGTACCTGGATTTTGGAGCATATGTTCGCCTTTGAGCATGCGATGTTTGCAATCCTTTCAACTTTTTTGTTGCCTTTGTTTTCTAACTGTCAACTGATTCTGATGTTTTCAGTAAGCAGATTGTGTCCTAAAACCTGCTTTTGGTTCCCCATACATGACATGACCTTGTTAGTGGCATTTCTGTGTTCTTTCTTTGATATGAGCTATTTGTGCCTATTGCAGATCAGGTTATGCCAATTCAATTGTTGGAGGTGCTGCTCAGTCTAGTGGATTAAATGTCCGCCCTATAGCAAGAACAGATGCAGACAGTGTTTCTCTTGATAGAAGGGATCGGCTTATTGGATCAGATAAAGAGAAGGCCACCATGAAAGGAATTGCCAAGTACGAAAATATAATATTAACTTCATCCATTTCATATTGAGTATCTTGTGTAAATGATTTTTAGCCTTTGGCTTTATAGTCTATATACATATTTGTCTCTTTATGAGAATTTGTAGGCAAAATGTCCGTGAGGGAAATTTGTCAGGAAGTCCCACTCCAGTTGGAAAATTAAAGGCCTCCAGAGCACCACGTACTGGATCTAGTGTGATGTTTAATGCAACTGCTAACTTTGCACGAGCAGCTGGAGCTCTTGAGGGATGTGAGCAGCCTTTAAGCTTGAACAAAACACAGGGAATAGGTGGAGCTAACAACAACCGCAAACGTCCTCTGTCTACTCGGGCATCTTCACCTAGGTCATCTTCTCCGCCCGTTGCTAAGTGGGTTGGTCAACGACCTCAAAAGATTTCACGTGTTGCTAGAAGAACAAATTTAGTTCCTCCTGTTCCAAACAGCGATGAATCTCAGCTAGACGCATTCACCAGCTCTGATACTGGGGCTAGATTGATTTCTGGAGAGGCTAATGGCTCTGGCCCTTTAAGGCGTATTTCGAGTGCTTCTCCACAGTTCAAGCTCAAAGCTGAAAGTGTTCTATCTCCAGCTGGATTCTCAGAGAGTGAAGACTCTGGTGTTCTTGATAAGTCAAAAGAGAAGGGAAAGATTAGTGAAGCAGAGGATAGGGCTGTAAGTTCAGTTCAAAAGGCTGCTAGCTTTGTTGTGCCCTCAAAGAAGAAGTCTCTTATGAAGGAAGAAACTGGAGATGGAGTTAGGAGACAAGGACGGACTGGAAGAGGTTCTGCTATGTCTAGGAGCTGCTTGCCTCATTCTAGAGAAAAAGTGGACATATCGACCATTCCCAAGCACAGAAAGCTTGTCACAGATAAGATTGAAAGGTGTTCCCTTTTTTCTATTAAATATTAAGCTAAATGGAAATTGCAGCAATTCACTATCTTGCTGTTGGCTTCTCGTGCTGACTGCATTTTGTTATGATATGGTTTCAGTAAGTCTGGCCGCCCACCTACAAAAAAGTTCTCTGATCGAAAGGCATCTGGTCGGCCTGGACATGTAAATGCTTCCCTAGTTCTTACTGGTAAATTGCAAGATTCTGTAATAAGGTTCTTGGCCATTATTGTTATACTTCTCACGTGTTAGCACTTTTATTTTATTTTATTTTATTTATTACTAAGTTTTGTCTGGCACAATATCTAGGTGAAGCAGATGATGATCGTGAAGAACTTGTGGCAGCTGTTAGTCTTGCTCAGGAAGCCAGCAGTATGCTTGCCTTTTTTGTTTGATTATTGATCTATGGGAATGCTTCCTCATTACTTATCTTGTTTCTTTTGGTGTGTTGTTACTTATGCAGATCATGCTTGTTCAAGCACTTTTTGGCGTCAAATTGAACCAGTGTTTGCTTTTGTCACGCCAGATGATTTGACCTGCTTACAGGAGCAGGTAGTACCCCAATGTCTTTTATGTATATATGCATATATGTATGCATCTTTTATGTGTGTACCTGTATATCATATATGTATGTTTCTATAGTTGAGAGGGAACAGGGGGCAGGATGAGTATGCCTGCTAATCATTCATTAACTAATTTAGAGTAACACCAAGCAAGGTAACACTTGTCACTGTCCTTATTGTCTAAGAGAAGGTTGCTATGTGTCTGTCCCTCTGTCTTTCTTGCTCTTACCCTCTCTCATTTGGTGTGTATGTGTATTGTAGGACTAGAGATGATATATGCATGTTGTGTTGTGCTTTATCTTCTCTTTTAGTTGGACCCCTAATTGTTTCTGTAGAAGTCTTATGTTGTAATGTTAAGCCCACCCAGTGCTATTCAATTAAGTTTTCTTTTAAGTTCACTTTTAATAAAATCATTATTTAGCATGCATTTTGTAGCTGATCTAACAGAAAATTTGAGTGCTTTCTGAAAAATTGGTAATTCTAACATACTTGGAAGTTTTAACTACTTACTGAGCTGAAGAGCCTTCTGTTGATTGTCTATATGGATATTACTATATGTAAAACACACTTCCCACAGACACACACACATATATGTGCCTTGAATTGCTTCCTTCCTCATATTTTTACTGAAATTTTACCAGAAGAGGCTTGCAGAGGGGTTGGAGAACAGCTTATGCTTCCAATATGGTGTTCATCAGAACAAAAAGGTATGCAATATTTGAGGTTTTCCTTATGTTAGTTTACGAGCTTTATGCTAGTGAACCTAGTTGAAATTCTGTTGTGGCATAGATTGAACAATATATTAACCATCAACTATGAACAGATAATCATAAACGGCTATGGCTTTTCATTGTGCACTATGATTTTCCTTACATTTGTTATTTCTAGAAGAATCATGGCTTGACTGTATTTGTTAAAGACCTTATTTTTTTCGCTCGTAAATTTTTTGCTTCGTTTTGGATAAGGCTTAAGAATCTTTCTGCTACTTTATTCTAACTTTTTCTTTTCTTTTCTTGTCTTCCTTTACTTTTGCAGGATATATCTTTTAGTGAAACTTTCATATCCTCACCTGGCCATTTGTTTGAGGGGAAACAAGCAACTCTGATAACAGAAGCAGCGCAGAATGAGTCTGCTAAGACTGGGAGTTGTGTTGATGAATCACATGTTGTGGATACTGGGGAACTAGGAACTGACAGATGGCTTGAGAGGATTATACCTCTTTCGCAGAGGCTTCTTGCTGCTCTGATTGTTGAAGATGAAGTCAGTGAAATTAGTTGTGCTGGTGGAACAGAAAGAGAGGTTTATCAATACCCAAGTGATGATTCTCCTCGTGGTGCTTGTAGTCATACTGGTAATGAATCTAAGGACATGGACAGGACCGAGTCTGAAATTGAATCAATGGGGGAACTTAAGAACCATATGTATCATTCCTTTGATAACTTCTCTTCTGATGGAAGTATTATTTCAAATGGTTTTAAAAACCCGGAGAAGGGGTTACCATATAAGGAGGAACTTGCATTGGATGACGGTGCCATCCTGAACTCGTATAACAGTGAGCACCATGGAGCTGACAGATCAGATTTGAGTGACTCGACCATTTCTGGCATTAGTTCAATTGATTGTTGTTATCAGCAGATGCCACTTGATGACAGAATACTTTTGGAGCTTCGAAGTATTGGGTTATTCCCAGAAGTGGTGGTAGGTTTCAGTTTGAGCACCTGTTTACAGTTTAACCCTTTCCTGTGACGTGGAATGCTGTCTTAGAATATCATGTCTTGTTGCAGTACTGGTGGATCTTGGCTAACAATTCAAAATAGAGATACCAATTATATCAGAATGATATGAGAATTAGACCTATTCTTTGATGCGTGTTCTCTGTGTCTGTCTTCTGAGTCAGATCTCGTAGTAAGGCATGGGTCTAGCAGAGAATACGAACCGTTAGGTCATGGGATCTTCTGAAAACAGATTAACGTTGTCAGCTTTTGAATTGAAACTGATAAAGATGTCATACTAAACCAATTTCAAGTAAAAGTTATGGGTTCAGTGCAAATGCTCTCATGTAATAACAACCCTGTAAAAATGCTTTTACTTGGCATTCAAGAACTTAGCCTGAGCTGGTCTTTAAAGGTTTGCCGGTGAAAAATACTTGCTATGCCTCGATTTCATGCAATTCTCAGATCCACTTGCAGAGTTCTTCTGCACTTGTGCTTCATCACGTCTATGTTTGTGTGGTTGATGGTATCTTAGTTCTAGCTCTTGGACACGTTTGCCCATCTTTCATGGAAAACCTGTGAGTGTCCAAGTGACAAATGAGATCGTACATGCCTTTTCTGTTCGACTTGTCTATCTGTCAGCTAATCAATCCACTTCACATGCATACCATCTGGGTCTGGCTCTATGAGTTAGATGTTTTCCCACATATCAGAACTGAGACCCTTTTTGCATTCCTGCTATTTAGTTAGTGTGCTTAAACAAAGCTTGCTTTTCCCTTTTCCTGGACATTGTCATTAGTAGACTAGGTTGGGCCAAAAAAATGTTTTTTGTTTGTGTCAGTAACGGATATATATGAAAAAACAGTCTGTTAAGCACCTCATAGATTTGTCATACTAGATCCGAACTCTTTCCCCAGATTGTTGGTTTGTTGTAATTTGTAAAATCTTGTATTTCTTCCATAATGTTTTGGCAAGCTTTGCATTTATTTTCAGAACATGACATGGTCCATGTTTTACAGCCTTCATGTCCGAACTAAGAACACTTGAAGTGAAAGAACTCCTGTGGTTTAGTTCATTGAAAGCTTAATGAAGAAATTGTTCTTGCAGTTTATTGACCTGAAAAAGGAAATGGCAGTAATAGTGTAAAATACATGATCTGTACCTCTTCAAATCAATCAATAAGGTTTTTCATTTCCTTCTTGTTGAGCTCGATTTACTGTATGCTGCTGGTTTGGTTCTGTAGTATGGTTATGAACTAAATAGCACTTATCTCCAGAATTCAAATAATGCACTTGCAGTTGCATCTAGAATTTTCAACTCCTAAGATAATAAGATTCAATGGTTCATTCAAATTTCCTTTTCCTTCTCATTATCTTGTTGCCTTTGCTTTCAGCCTATTGAACTCCTAAGATAAGATAAGACCAAATGGTTCACTCAGACTTCCATTTTTTGTCTCATTATCTTCTTCTCTCTGCTTTCAGCCTAATTTATCACAGGGAGAAGATGATGAAATTAGCAGAGATATCTCCAATCTCAAGGAGGGATTGTTTCAACAGGTTAGTTTTACTAAAGTTCCTGTTTGTAACTCTACCTTGAGGTGCAATGTTGGAGATCCCTGTTCCTATTTTGCTCAGTTTGATAACTTACTGGGGGATGTTTGCGGCGTTTTGGGTCTTGGTTTGACCGTCTAACCTATAAGATAGAAAAAGTTTTTTTTTTTTCTTCAATCTATTGCAGTAGAGTTAACATGCTTGTTTATCTGTCAATGGCTACAAATACTGTGGCAGTCGAGGTGATTATACATAATGCAGTCATGGTGATTGTATGTACATACGTATGTAGATACTCTAAATCACGGCTCCAAAAATTATTATCACCACAAGCATGCAGTCTTGATGAGAGGAAAACAGAAGTCACGGGCAAACAGCCTTAAGAGAAACAACAGTAAACACTTGTAACTGTTGAAAAGAACACATTAATGGAGAAGAACCTAGATAAACTAGCACTCAGGCCATATCATAACAATGGGAGAGACTTGCCTCATAAACAACTGAAAGAAAGGAAGGAAAAAGAAAGGAGCTAGTTGTTTAGCTATCAAATACATGTAAAGTTTATATAAATTCTAACACGTGCATGCATAACTTTGTAAAAAAAACATATTCCTGGGCAGCCTCTTCTAGTAAGTATGTTATTTACTTGTAATTGCCTCTTTTCCAGGTGAAGAAAAAGAAAAGTCATCTCTGCAAGCTGGAGAAGGTTGTTCTGCAAGAAAGGGAGCTTCAAGAAAGGTGAGATGAGTATATATTTGTGGATTTCATGTGGAATAATGTCTTCCCAGCAGTTAGTAAGCTTTATTATGCAGGAGCCTTGAACGTTTGGCGCTGAACAAACTTGTGGAAATAGCATACAAGAAACTTATGGTGAGTTTGTATGTTGTCTTTGTTTTGGCTGTTTTGATAGTTAAATTTTTCTCAAGATTTTCCAAATGAAAGTTTGGTTTCTTATTGTTTACTAATGTACTGAATTTTTTTTTACGCTGCATCATTAGAATCCTTCAAAGGCAGATCACCTACTTCCTGAGTGGAAAACCTGGACCTGCTTCCCTGAGTGGAAAACCTGGCGTGTGCCTGACCATCATGCCCATGGGAAGATTCAGGTGCAGAGAGGCAGGGTTAGGACTTGATCAGGGTTTTCACCTGAACACCCTTCACAGTTCCTCTTACCACCTGCTCTCCACCTATCGTGACAAAAACTTGTTCAAGTTTTGCCGTCCACCACAGATGGACTTATGGTCCTTGCAGGTCCTGAGATTGGTGGTATAGAATTATCAGGAATGTTTATACCAGTTCAATACTTTTTAGGAGATCATGCTGGTAAAGTTGTATTAAGGTAGGCTGTCTAGGCCCACAATATTCTATAAAAGTTAAGGTCTACAAGCTGGAGGTTCTTACTAGTATCTCATACTGAAGAAACATCAGTAAATAACATAATAAGTAGAGAACTAAGTCACATCACACATGGGTATGGGTATGTGGAGGCAGCTATGGATGTAGGTATATTTTAATTATAAAATATACATTATTAAGTTTAAAAAACAATAAAAAATATTTTTTATAAATTATTAACGGGCCGGGCCCGGCCGACCCGGGCCGCACAACCGGGCCTGGGCCCGACCGGGTACCGGGTACCCGAAGGCGGCCCGGCCCAGTACCCAGGCTTATATGGATGCCGTGATTTAAGAAAGTCTGGGTATGGGTATGGCAGAGTATATATATAAATATATACATTATAATATTATATATAAATAATCAACAAAAAATTTCAAAATTAAAGAAAAATAAGAGAACAATGTAGAATCTAGGTGGAAGGGAGATAAGAAAAAGAAGGGAAGAATGAAAATTAAAGAAAAACTTAAGTTTGAAAGTATAATTTTTTATGTTTTAAATACAGCCATATCCACTTACCATGTTGCCGTACCCGCATACCGACAGAGGTATTTGGGCAGATCATGCATACCCGTGTGACTTAGGTAGAGAGAATATGTAGGACATGGACTGCGATTGTGGAGTAGTAAACTACATCTTGTTAGAAACTATTTTGCAATTTCTACTTTGATTTTTTTTTTCTATACATTCTGTTTGATCTCTATGGTGGTTGCCAGTTTCTATGATTACATTGACTAGCATTTTAGGTGCATGACTATATTCTAAATGCCAACTCTTGGCTGATTTCTTGGTTGAGTTGGAGAATGCGAAATTTCAACAATGCTTATAATGCTCTTTTCTGACAGGCTTGTCAAGGTAATAATAAAAGTGGTGGCAGTAAAATTTCAAAGCAAGCTGAAGCTGCCCAAGCATTTGCTAAACGGACATTGGCCAGGTGTAGTAAGTATGAAGAGGCAGGTGCAAGCTGCTTTCGTGAGCATCTCCGCAAAGATGATCTTTCTGGTCCCACCTGCAGCAATGATACAAAGTGTATTGATGCTAGTAAAGGAGAGCACAATGTAAAACTACACCCTGAGGCTTTTACCAGTCAGAATCAAGCCAATGCAACAGGTATATGCTTCACAACTAAGGAGCTTTACTTCTAGAGTTCTTCTGTGGGACTATCCTCTTTAGTTACCTCCTGCGCTGGAATTGCTCAACTAAAGACATGTTCTTTCTGAGTCTTTTGTCTTTGTCCCTTTTTGGTTGTTGCCTTATATTGGTATATTTACTTCTGCAGCCATTTTGGCTTCTAGACCTGCCGTAAATCCAGTTGAGCAGTGTGGACAGCATATAAGTAGCCTTAAAAGGGATTTGGCTGGTGCATTTCAGCCTCATGCTCATTCATCAGACCAAAGTACTATGAAAGATGAAATATGGTCTGGCAGGGGGAAAAAGAGGGAATTGTTGCTTGATGATGTTGTAAGCAATGCAGCAAAAGGTGCATCGAACCTTGGCAGTGGCATTTTGGGTGGAACAAAAGGGAAAAGAAGTGAGAGGGATAGGGATCACAGCAGAGAAGGAGTAAGAAACTCTGCACCAAAAGCTGGTCGGCCAACTGCTGGCACTGTCAGGGGTGAGCGTAAAACTAAGACAAAGCCTAGACAAAAGACAGCTCAATTGTCAACTTCCGTCAATGGTCTTCTTAGTAGGCAGGGGGCACATAGTTCCATGTTGAGTTCAATAAGCGTATCCAGTGAAACAGCTGTAAATGGGAGCACAAAAGTAAAAGAAGTTCTACCTGATGACAGTGTTTCTGCACCTGATCCTCTTGACCCTGAGGGACCTATTGACCTCACACATTTGCCTTTACCTGGAATGGAACAACTGGGTGTTTCTGATGACCTTGACCAAGGTCTAGATCCGGACACTTGGTGGAGCTTTCCCGATGATGGCATGCAAGACCATGACCAACATCTTGTGGGTCTTTCTGTTCCCATGGATGATCTCTCAGACGTGAAGATGATTCCTTGATCTCTCAGACGTGAAGATGATTCCTGTACATTCTCTTGCAGTGTTCTTAGGTTCTATAAAGAATTTGATGCTGCTCTTGTGGCTTAACCACCTGGTCAAGTTACCTGTCTTGTTAGCTTTTGTAATTAGCATAAAAGCCATTCTTTTGTATACCTTCTTTAGATAAGAGCGTCACAGAGCATGCTAGTTGTGATCTAGATTATTGTCTTATTTCCAACCAATTGAAATCAAGCCCCAGCTGAGAAGTTTGCTTCTTCAACCAGTCTCGGATAGTTTTTTTTTTTAGTTAATTTTTTGAGTCAATTCTCCCTGTTTGTATCTTTTCTTTTTTCTTCACTCCTTGTACATTTATTTCTCCTAATAACATGAAATCCTGTTCTCCTTGTTTCTTAAAATTTTATTTTATATTTTTCCACATGGAAAACAGTTTGTGTAAACTAGATGTGCTCTCTCTCTCTCTCTCTCTCTCTCTCTCTGTGTGTGTGTGTTCTAAAAACTGCCTGTAAGCATTGCTATTTGTGCTGCTGGGCATTATTTGCCTCTGAATTGTTATTCTTACTCATGCTTGGCTACAAACCGATCAAAAAAATAATATGCTTATTGTATAAATGTACTGACATGATGCTGGATCTGCACTGTGATCTACTTATGGAGGCAGGTTGATCGTGGTTCTTCTTGTACTTACAGAGTTTCTAATTATTTTAGAAATTCATTACATGTTTGACCATTCTCCAATCTGTCTTATTGGAATCGTTCGAGGTAAATGATGCTAAATAATTTGTGCTTTTTTAATGAATTTTTTTGTTCCTGTTTTTGTTGACTATTTTTGTGCAGTTGTTGCTGGTGGTTCTTTGTCGTGTTCATTCTGTTATTGTTGGAATACTGTGTGTGTAAAGAGTTGCTGAAGCTGCCCTCATGGTGAGTGAATCAACTACCAACTTGACAGAACGTATTTATCTGTCTATGCACACACTCACACACAGAGAGACACTTCAGTATGTGTATGCTTCTGTATGTATATTTTAGGTAGATATAATATGTACATAGGTTCAAATGTAATTTCTCTTTCATTTGTTCCTTAATTTGTTTTATACAATTATGTTTTGTTTTAAGGTCGAATTTGGATTTTGACTTTGAGATTGAGTTGGAGTGGCTTCTGGCTAGCTATAAGATTTTCAAATAGAGCCATCTTTGGATGTCAAGCAATGGCTGGAGATGCTTCGTTATAGATATATATTTTTAGCCATTTGGCAACTTCCATCATGACGTCAGGTACTTCCTCTTAGGCGCTTCCACGCTCATCTGCAAATTACAAGTGCTTGACTTAGGTTTGCAAATGTAATTTCTCTGCTGGATCATAGTTAATTCTAGCAATCAGGTGTTGTCTGACTCATTTCCAAGCTTTTTGTGTGCTGCTGTCGCAGGAAACCTGGCTTAACCCTTATTGCAAAGGCTTGAGATAATGGTCCTGTTGTTGGACGCTTGTCCACTCAGTCTTCCTGCTATACATGTGCATGCTTGATAATCAAATAAGGAGACTTCCTAGAGATACTGACAGGCAGCTAGATATAGTTATTTCTGAGTATGACAATTTATGTTATGGGCATGTGTTGGTTGCATCCCAGAAGGAATAAAAAAGGACTTATATCGACCTGCATTGATACTATATAGTATATATACCTGTTACATGTAATAGAATTTTTCACTGTTGCCAAGCTTTGTAAGAAACCCCTCTTAGCATAATTAATCTTTCTTATCCAGCAGCTTTTACCATCTTTCTGGACCTTGCACATTCTGTACGTTTTCCTTGTAAGATGGTTACTTTTGATCCTTTGCTTGCTTGTGCCTGGCCCTATGCCCCAAGGAGAGGGATACTGTGAGGCACTGATATATATTTCTCTTGTGAAATCTGAGGAGCAGTGACACGGATTTCTTTGTAGATAAACATAAATCCGTCAGAGGTGCATCTGCTGAGAGAAAAAGCCGCTCGTTGTTGGAGCTGTTATTGTGTGTCATGCCGCGTTGTGTGGCATCTCCACGTTTCGTCCTGCTTCCTAGATTCGAGGCCCTGTATAGCATGCAGTTGTGATGTAAGGCTGGAAGATATTCCTTCCTTCAAGCAAAACAGCATCAGCAGATGTTTTGCTTCTTTTTATGTTCTTGGTGTTAAATACACAGGGGGGGCGTACTGTCTATTTGAGTGTGTGGGTGATTGATTCCGTTCCCTGTGTTCCTAGAACAGTCTGAATGATATCCACGAAGCCCTTCATTAGCTGAATTTCAACCACCATTATCAAGAACCCTTGAAGATCTTTAAAAGCAAGTGATATTAAATCTGACTTCTTCTAAGCTGTATGAGCTTAAGATTTAGAAATACAAAACAAAAAAAGGGAAACGGGGAGAAAAATCTGAGGGATGTATTCTTTTAATTATTTCCATTTTCATCTAGCACCAAAGCTTACTGGGAAAGGTATATAATTCCTTCTTCTAACAATATGATTATTAGTGTCCAAAATTCATTTCAATGTGGGGAGACGGACACCGCATACCATAGGCTTTTGTTGCTTTTCTACAAGGTTACACGTTTAACATGGTTGTCTGGATCGTCCCATGAAGATACGTATATGGACATTAGTAAGGCCTGATGGATTTATTTTCAATGAAATGCTGAACCCTTTCTCATCAAGGCTGTTCACATCCTAGCCTGAGCTGAGAGAGTAATCAAGTTGAGGGATCGCCAGAGTCCAACCATAATTTGTCCGTTGGTTCTGTCACACGGTCGAAGTGTCGCTTTAGTTTTATCGGATGTCTCCTCAGAGAGAGCACAAGGTCGAAGTGAGGGACATCTATGATGGGCGAGAAGGAGCGTGAGAGCTATCCTTTGAGCTCACCGGATGTCAACCGAACAAATGTATAGCCCTGTTGAATTTGGGTACCTTGTGGATTCTTTTATCCACATCGGTTTTCGAAATCAGACCCCGAATTTAGCTGGATACTCGACGGTTTTGTAACATTTTAAAAATTGTGGGCAACTAAAATAGAATCTGGTGATTTAAATCACAATTTTGTGTAAAGACATTATTTAAAGGTCTATCATTGTAAAATGAATTATGCAGATTTCCTTTTTAAATAATTTAACTATTAACATTAAAAAACACTTGCAATAAATTAATGGGCAATGGCCCGCTAGACGAGCCTTCACCGGCTTCATGTTGTGTGAAGGCGGAGATCTACGGGGACAGGCGACGGTATGAGAGAAGCCTCACGATCGACGGCTCAGACATAAGCCGGCAGGCCAGGGAGAAAGGGGGAGATTCTCCAGCTTCTTCCATCCTGCGCCAAGCAAGCGCAGATTCCCAGAAGCAAGAAAAACGAAGATGGTAGCTCAGGAACCCAATGAACGACGCAAAAGATCTCCTAGAAACTAGCAAAAAATGGTGGGCATTTCTTCCTTGGTGGGATTGAAAGCAGCCGCCTTCCTGCTAGCATTTGTCGGTCTCAGACATTTTTCGCTCACCTTCTTGTCCATCCCTTTTCTTCATGCCTCCTTCGTCGCCTTCCTCGTCTCCGTCGCTTCTCACCCTTCCCTGAACCTTCCCTTGCTGTTCGCGAAGAGCTCGGACGGCCGTTTCCCTCTTTGGTCGTTGATTATCTTTGGTCCCTACCTGGTTTTCATCCGGATATTCGTCTACTTGAGGAGGTTGAAGAGGAGGGAGCCTCTCTACAATGAGATAGTAGAGGGCGTTTATGTCGGGGGTTGGCCTTCGCCCTTCGATTCCGTTCCTCCCGGCGAACTAGCCATTCTAGACTGCACCTGTGAGCTCCCCAGAAGCAGTTTGTTCTCTAAGAATGCTTATATGTGTATACCCACATGGGATACCAGGGCGCCCCGCCCATCCGAGATCGAATTGGCGGTTAGATGGGCGTGTAGGAAGAGGGCTCAGAATAAGCCCATCTACATCCACTGTGCATTTGGTGAGTGTTCTTTCGTGTTATGAGTTGTATCTGATTGAATTTTACCTCCAATACACTACTTTTCCTGTTTGAAGGTTGTAACTGTTTTCTGTTTAAGCATTATTAAATATGAAGAGACTATATAATTACATTGCGGTGTTCTATCTTCTGTTCTAATCTTGTAGTCTGCTTTTATCTGTTTTGATTTGATTATCTTAAGGTGCAACTTAGATTGCAGTAATCTCTACCTGTCTGATTATGTTGAATTGAGTTGTTTACCACAAAATAGGGGACAAAACTGGAAGTCAGGTACATGTCCTTCCATCTCTGCTTTTATGAAGAGTGATTAGTTAGTCTACCAATTGCTAAATGGATTAAAAGTTTAGTTTTTATATCCTTCTAGCTGTTTCTCTTGGGGGGGTTTTCAGTGTTTTTGCATCAGTTTTTAGTTAATGGTCTTTGAAATGTCTTTGTGCTACTTAGGGTTCGTGTTTAAAACTGCAATTGATATCAGTTTGCATCTTCGTGTCTTTGTTTATAACTATTAATATTCTGTCTTTCTAGTGTCAATGTTGGACAGCTTCCAACTTTCGGGAAGTGGCTATCCCAGAAGTGCGAACATATAATCGACAACTGATATAGGTGGGATATGGCATCAGGTAGGATGTCATGGGTGCATCTACGTGGGATATGTCAAGGGTGCGTCTACATGGGATATGTCAAGGGTGCATCGACTTGGGATCATCTTCCTCACTTTTTCGATTTTTGTGTGGCAGATGTATTGAAACAGTATCTTAAGGACCAAACTAGTATCCTTAATGGATCATTATCTCTCAGATGTTGCATAATCGAGGTCTTCTTTTCTGAATCGGTTGTGCAATACTCAAGTTTCACTTGTCACAGGAATGAGTGACTGTTCTGAGAAAGATATACACGATAGAATGGGAGAAATAGAAACTATGCACGATAGGGCCAATTGTCTTTTTAGTTGACACAAGAACAGACCTTAGTATCAAAAGAAATCTGAATTGCAGAAGCTCTTTTATATGAACAAGATGCAGTTCCATGGTGATGTTCAGATTGATCATGGCGTTATCCTATGCGAGTGAGACATGCTCGATCATTCTATTCTGATGCATGTGTGAATTGTCAGTTGAAGTAGAAGCATCCCTTTGATGGCCTGTGACACCATTTCCTCCACGTGAAGGACAGAGACCTTCGTAATTGGTTCTCTAGGAGAGCAACATCACAGTTGTTAATGTTGTATAAGCTTTTAGGGCATGTAAAGTATGAAAACCAGCAAGTGTGACAACTCGTGAGGACTAATATACACACACTCTCTCTTTTGAAGTCGTGTTCTGTTTTTACATTCGATCAAACAGCTTATATAGTGGTTCATTGGTTTTCATGTTTCATGAGTTTTCATATTCTACAACTCATACATTATTATGTTCTTTTGCTGTCTAATTGATCTGGGTGAAGAAAGACCTTTCATCATAGCATTCGGCTGAAAACGTGACTATGATGCTATCTACCCCTAACTAAATTGCTGTCTGGTAAAAAAATAAATGCTGGAATGTATGAGTTTCAATTAAAAAGCAACAGCAGCTAGTTGCTGGTTTTATCATACATGTATAGACTGGGCTCGTCAAGGCTTTGATCCGGTAACTTGAGGCATTGCATTTTTTGTTCAGCGGAGCCTCTCTTCCATTTCATCATTTTTCTTAGCATTTATATAATCAGTTTTTCCTCTAGTTTTCTTGATCCATGGTTTCCACATTTTTGGAGACATATTTCACACCTTGACATGGGCATACTAGGGATTACTTGCAACATGAGTCATAACTCTACCCTTCAGAAGTTGGACAACATGAAACAATGGTGGCTTTAGATCTGTTTTTGCTCATAGACCTGAAAACTAATCTAGTAGCATTTATTTATGCTTTTGATTGAATTGTTTTAAATAGAAACCTTGTCTTCAGCTCACTCTAGAGATTGGTTTTGCTTTAGTTTTGATTTTCTAAATTAACTTAAAATCAGGTCTTATATTATGGATCCCTCACTTGATATATAAATTACTAAATCAGCTGTAGTGATCATGTATGTAAGGTTTCTTTTGAACACACATCAGGACATCAAGAAGCATGTAGTTCATAAAGTTTTGTAGCTAAATTATGGATGATAAACTAATTACACTACTCACGCTACCGTGGTTTGAGGCCACCATACATGCACACCTGCCACATATGATGCTCACGATGATAGCAAGATGCTACTCATTATCTATTAACATGGATAGATTTTCTCATTTCTCACAGTTCCACTCCATCCATAATGAACTGGTTGGTCTGCTAGGAATTACAAGTTTTTTGACGCCTAATGCCTGTTTCTGCCGCAACCTGTTGTAGGCCATGGACGAAGTGTCTGCGTTCTGTGTGCATTGTTAGTCGCCTTAGGGGTGGCTGACAACTGCAAAGAAGCAGAGAAGATTGTAAGAAAGCGAAGGCCTTCAATTTGCTTGAATTCTCTTCATCACGGGAGTTTGGAGGAATGGTCAAGGTGCCGTATTTCTTCACAAAAGGGTGGCACAGGAGTGAGCTATATGATGACAAAGGAAACGAAGGATTGATGAGTCAAAGGATGGACCCTGCTAAAAAGTTCATAGTTCCTTGGCTTGACTGCCATATAATCATCCATATGCCCCACTTCTTGTTGAGCTCTTGTCTTGTCGCTGTTCTTGCTTCTTCATTGTTATGTTGACTGCTAATATCTAAAAAATATTTACATAGTAAGCTCTTATCTTGTCAGTATTCTTGCTTCGTTCAGGTGGCCTATATATATGTATATATATATAGAAAGAGAGAGAGAGAGAGAGATGTTATTATACGCCCAAGTGCAAGTCACTCCATTTGCATGTTATCATGGTATTGTGTGTTGTACAAAGTTAAGTGGATAAAATGTGACCTTCATATTGAAAAACCTAAAAATTGAAAAAGGAAAAAACGTTTTTCCCAACATATCGAATTTTATTAGTTGGGAAAGCTCAAACAGTTCATTTTTCAAATGTTCATAGTTAAGATCTATGCATTGTGAAATGCGATGTTTTTTTTTTTTAAAAAAATTTATCTCCCAGGCTGCGTTCTACTACAGAAATTTTTTCATGTTGGCCTAATAGGCTAATACTGTAAAGGTTTTCCAAGATAAGTTCTTGATTTGAAAATCAAGAAAAGCAACGCAGTTTAAAAGGAAACCTGAAATACTTATCCAGGATTTTTGTTTATGATGTTTGTGTTATCTCGCCCAGACATTTCTTCTACCTTGATAACTTTCTGGGCAATCAAGCGTGCACTAAAGTTTTTACACATGTAAATCACCTGTAGAGTTAACTTTGCGAAGGACACGCGAGTATATTACATTTCTTCCTCTGTAAATTCTCCTACACGTTTTTGCAAAATGTTCTGGTAATGTATAAAAGAATGACATACATAATCATATTATATAACCTAAAACACAACATCAATG
Organism: Nymphaea colorata; assembly: GCF_008831285.2. Lineage (NCBI taxonomy): Eukaryota > Viridiplantae > Streptophyta > Magnoliopsida > Nymphaeales > Nymphaeaceae > Nymphaea > Nymphaea colorata. The sequence continues at coordinate 2,003,262 of NC_045148.1, read as the reverse complement.
GAAGATTTCGCAAGCAAAATAAACTTTTCATGATATTCGTGCCTGCAAACACAGATGCCCCGCCAAGGGTTCTTCTGATCATTTGATAGAGGCTACCCGACACATCATTAAAATGTATTAGATATATATATATATATATATATACTGGATGATTGAAAACTACAAGTCCAAGGTGGAAAACGCTATAAAGGATCATTAAAAGCACCATGAATCATCACTAATGCTTTTAATGCGAGTTTTTTGAAAATAGTTTTTAATATTTTTATCTATCTGATAACATCCGACATTTGGCAGCCGCGCATTCTAGAATAATGTTTGCAAGCAATGCCGTAAAACTTGAGAAGTCTCTTTAGGAGTCAGTTTGGCAGCAAGGACACTCAGTGAATGTCCAATAAATCTGCTGCAAATATTGGAACCAATTTATAAAACACCTGGACATTCTTGAGTGTTCTTGCTACAAAACATACGAGACAATATTTACAGCATTAGTTATAGGGGATCTCCATTATGACTTTGCTGCCAATAGTTGGCAAAATAATCAGGATTAATACTGTCTAGAAACAATAGAAGCAGGCTGTAGTCTGATCGGAGCCCCTTGTAGGCTTGGGAAAGCAACCCAAATGAACTGAAGAAGACTTGTTCATCTTGGCTAGTATTAACCATAATCGAGCCTGAACAATCTAATTAATGATCATAGCTTGCTTGAATTGTCTCATGAACTGTTCGATTAATACAAAAAGCCGAGCCTAAACTCGACAAGGCACTCAGGATGTGATAAGCTACAAGCTTAGTTAATTTCCGCTATACAAAGGCGTTTCATAAGCAACCATCCAAAATTCCTGAGGCCCATGAGGCATCAACTTGCAGTAGTTATCCTTTGATATAATCTAAAACAGTGAAGAAAGCAGAAGGGACAGAAGTTCAGTTCCAAAAAGGAAACTCTATCTCTCTCTCTCTCTCTCTATTTTATTCATGCTCCATGTGGCAAATAATACATCTCGTTCTCTATGTGCTTGTAGATAAGTCGTGTATTAATCTTCTTCCACCCTCCCAAGAATGGAATCCTGCAAAGGAATATGACATATCTTTTCCCTGCCCTTGTCCCATTGACTGGCACCTACTCTCCATATTCTCTGGTTAACTGATATTGGTTTGGCCCTTTTAGCTCAAGTACATCATCATCATCGTCCTCATTGCCATCAGCATCGCCTCCGTTGTCGCCATGCGCAGTATTATCATCATTGTCATCATCATCATCATCAGAAAGTGGTGAAGTGATTCTCTGTGTGTTGGACCATTTGAAGTTCAGTTGCGGTTGCGACAGGATGTGCTTCTGGAACCATTATCCTGCATCACAGGCCTCCGACAAATAAGCCCACAAAAACCCTTTTTTTTCAGAACAGTCAGTATTGAGGGGATCGAATGCAATATAGTTGCCAAATTGTTTGCTTATGCTCTAGTATGAGACTTGTACAATGACAATGTGACAATGGCTAACTACATACCTAAAACTGGTAGGGGTGTGCTTAACCCTATACTTTCTGTAAAAGAAGAGCAGAAGTTTAAGATGATGATGAACCTTCAAAAAGAGTTCACATAGTTTTTTTCAAAGGTGCAGGTCATTTTTCATCCGCTTAGTGCAGGCTAAGAGGTGAAAAGAGTGAATTACTAATAAAAAAAGGGAAAATAAAATGAAAGGAAATGATGGACATACTCCCTAGGGCGAGAGGACCAGAGAGAGCTGAGGGCTCTCAGGCGGGTGTAGTACTCTCCAATCGCCAAGAAGCACCGGGCCGCCTGCCGGATTGTTAGAATCCGGCGAAGTTGGTGCAGTGTCTGCTGCCTCAAGTTGTCAGCCTGCATATACACATGGACATTGACAGTTAAATATGTGGTAAATGGATAGGCAGCATATTGGATGTCCTTTCGTAATCATAAAAAGTCAACAAGCCTTATAACATGAGAATTCGGATAACAGTAAACAATTTAAGTCGATTTCATAAAAAATATTGATTTCTCTAGTAATGATCTTCGATCTAATAAGAGACATTAATTTCGTAATAACTAAAACATACATCTAAACTAAAAGTGATCTGGCTTAAGATACAGTATTCTTCGAAATAATTAGCAGCGGAAGAAGCATGAACCTGTCGCACGAATCCTTCGTAGTTAGCAAGCTTGCCGAGGGCTATGGCCATCTGACCCATGTAGTTCCCGACGTCCGGCCCTTGGCTAAGTGAGCCGGCGGCGATCGTGTCGGCGAGCGCCTGCTGCAGCGAGTCGAGTCCCTGCGACAGCGCCTCCTCCGCTTGCTGCGACGACTGCTGGAGGCTGCAGATGCCCAGGAATTGTTGCTCTGTCAATGGCTCCAAGTGCGGCACAAGAATCTACACAGGGTCCCGTGCCCGTTAGGGGAAATAAATGAAAGATTGGGGCCAATCTGGTTATTTCGAAACATACATTTTTTTTTGCAGCCTTTTGGTAATCATATAAAAATTAGGTACCTTTTTTTAAAAAAATTAAATAACGTATTTAAAGTAGACTAACACCTGCAACTTGCTATCAGCGAAGGTTGTTCCCAACCAACCCAGGAAATCCTACACCAATTATTCATTATGCAGGCCTAACTTATGGAAATTGCCATCCACGCCTAACTTGAGCCACTATTTCTCATTCTGTACGATTACGAACTTGCATAAGCATAACTACTTCTTCCAGAAATTCGTTATTCAATGATATTTTACTCTTCACCTTCCCCACTTCAATTAACTCAGCACAACAATCTTTTTATACGAAATTTTCATTGTCCCAGCTTCTTATTTATCACTTAATACAATATATATATATATATATATATATATATATATATATATATTATCTATATGTAGACATACACACAGCACGAGCAGACACAGATACACACGCTTAGAGAATGAGTAAGTTAGTTGGGATTTTGTGTTAGGTTTGAGTACAGGTGTAGATATATTTTGTTGGTGCACGTTTCCTAGTTTGAAAAAGGAAGTTGTTAGCGTGGTCTGATGTAGACGCCTCATATTGTTTCTTATAATTTCGGAAAGGCATAAATTATGTGAAATAAATAGGGGAATCAAAATTAGGACAATTGTCTCGAAATGCTTCCCTTTGCAACATGATATTAATGCAAATTAAGTTCTCATATTTGAGATATATATATAACTTTTTTTAAATCTAACTGTAAAGATGTAATAGAATGTCAACATGTACATATATATATATATACACACATATATAATATCACTGAAACTTGATCTGGAAGTCATATTTTCTGACGGGAAGTTGTTGGTTTTTTTTTTTAATAAAATCTAATGTATATTGTTTTTTATTTAATGGAAAATCCAACACGACAGCAAGTTGAATGACCAATTCCAGTTATATAGCTGGTAACTTTGAAATAGAATTAACGGCCATTTGAAAGGCATAGTTCAACATGCATGGTATTGACTTAATCTAAACAACATATATTCATTATTACTTGTTATAATCCATGTTTTACTCTGAATAAATTTGCCAAATTTTCAATTTTAACTATTAGTTTTGGTTTATAGATATATGTACAGTATTTATTTTTTCCACATATTTTGCAGTATTGAGATCGGCGAGCTCGCTCTAAGGTAATTGATGCACTATTCATCTAGCTTTTGTCATTTTCAATTGGTTCAAAGCGTTGTAGCGGGTCGAGCTCTCGTACCTTGAGGAGGTCAGATGGCCGGAATCCGCCCATCCAAAGGAAACAGCGCTCGGCCGGAGTCGTCCAGATGCCCGAGTAGAGATGGAAGACGTCGGCCTTGGCGGCGACGCTCTTGAGCCGGAATATCTCGTCGTAGTGGCCGAGGCAGCTGTCGACGATCACCCGGAGCTCGCCATCCGGCAGGTGAGCGTGCAGCCCGGCCCGGAGCTCCGACATATGCCTCTGATCTTCTTCCAGCCATCTTGCATGTTCCATGTCAAAGATTGCCGCACCTGAACAAGAATTCCTTGCTAGTTACTTACATTTAAGTCCTTCCATTTTTCAACAGTTACCCGACCAGTCAACTTAGCCACCTGAATGACGCATGGGTGCCCCGGTGTTTTTAAAATGGATCGTTTGCATCACAAGAAAAACGATCAACATGACCGTATTGGAGAGGAATGGAAAACTGTTGGTCTAGCTAACTACTCAACAGGATGAATGTCCTTTTGTTCAATTTGAAAAGCAAAAGGTTGAAACTGTTTAAGAAACAGTTCAAGGTTTTGCTTTATTCCTCACTCTCTCTCTCACATATATATATATATATATATATATATATATATATATATATATATATATATATATAAAATATTTTTAAATCAACAGTTAAAAGAAAAACAATGAAAAAAATAATACTAGATGACGAAAGTATCCTCTTGTTTTTTTAGATTATTTGAAAAAAAATCAAAAGAATGAGTTTGTTCTTTATAAATCTAACATCTAAATATCTACTTTTATATATATATATATATATATATATATATATATATATATATATATATATATATATATATATATATTGTTCTTTCATTCAAGCATGACGTTTGAGAGGAAAAAGGCACACAGTGTAGAGCGTTGTCAAAACTTTTGGTTGTTTTTGGAAACTGAAGCACCCTTCAAAAAGTTTTTTAAGAATTGAAAAGTTTAAGGTAATTGTTTTCTTCTTTGTCTTCTAATTTTCCTTTTTGCTGTCGTGTTCTCTGCAAGACATAAAACATTGATATAGAAAATGTGGTTCTCTCTCTCTCTCTCTCTCTCTCTCTCTCTCTCACACACACACACACACACACATATATATATATATATATATATATATATATATATATAAACGACAAAGAAGCGTGCAATTTTCATTAATTGATGTCTTATTATTCTATGTTATTATATAGATTAATGAACTAAGGGAGGTAGGCTGTCAGTTTCATAAATTAATAACAATTTTATTTGCATGCCAATATTAAACAATATGGTTGAAGTTTGTGCCACACGCTACAGGCTTGCCAAACAGAGGAACATGCGGGCAAGAGATTTCAAAAGAAAGATATTCCAAAATTTCAGCTTATTTTGGTGTATATAGGAATATGATCAAATTATCGTGCGATATATAATTAAGAAAAATGCACCTGAACTAAGGTTCGCGCCAGCACCTCCGGCTAGGAAAAGGCCCTAGAAAATCCAGCAAAATCTATATATGAGAAAAATGAAAAAAAGAAAGAAATAGAAAAATGCACATATGAAATATAATAAAATAAAAACAAATGACACTTAATTAGGTTGAAATTAACCTGCGATCTTGCCCTCTGCAGTTCTTGCTCCAGCTGGTTCAGCTTGATCCTGCTGTTTTCTAGTTGCTGTACATAAGCCTTCAAGATAACCAGAAGAAAAGGGAGAAAGAACTAAAATTATTATAATAGCAAAAGAAGTTATATAAACTGTGTTAGGGAAAAAAATTCTACGGATCAGATAACATATCTCATCGTCTTAATGTGCTATGTATATTAATTTAACACTCCAGTGGGTATCAATAATTTTAATATCAACACTAAATTATGCCTATCATATCAACATGTATAAAATAAAGCAGACAATATTAAGTACTTTCCGTTTTGATTGCATCTCCTTGAGTGTTCATGAAACTAGTGGAGACCCTCTCTCTCTTCCCCCCATTCTTCTCTCTCTCACTCTCTCTCTCTCTCTCTCTCTATATATATATATATATATATATATATATAAAAAGTTCACGATCGTTATATTAATGAAACTCATCTGCTAACTTTATTATGATTCAAGTTATACATAAATGCCAAAGAGCTATGGGATACGTTCTGAACCTCGTGATAGATGGTGTCATGAAAGATCCAAGCGTATATTTGGAAAATGAAATTTAAAAGTAAAATATGAAAAAGCCCACCTTCTTTCTCAGTCTACTCTTTCTTGCTGCCTCCCTATTCTGAGCCAACCGTCTCAAAGTCTGTAGAGACAAACCAGTCAAGAGTTGCAGTTTGTATTGGAATTCGAGATTGCACGAAACTCAAGAAATAATAATCATGGGAACGAACAGACAAAAAAGATGAATATAATAAGCAAGTAATAAAAGATTAGCAGATTTAAATGCATATCCGTTTTCACCTTCGCATCCAACTGCTTGGAGCCATCTCTCTCTGAACTTGAGGCAGTAACCTTCTTCTGTAAAATAAACATAAAAGCCACGCGCAGAAGCGTACACCAAAAAAATTAGTAATTAAACGAGAGTTCGCTTTTCAGATTGTTGGGCGGTGAAGCTTTTCTGTAAATTGAAAGAGAAGAAAAGAAAAGCCAAAGAAGATGATCACATATCAAAAGGGCTCATGGGAAGTGGAGAATGGGAAGGAAACCCAATACTGAATATTCAAAAAGGTACTGTTCTGGTTCTTGAGTCATGCTGAAGTTTTATAATGATTAAGATGACAAAGATGATGATGATTCACCACCTTCACGATATAATAATATTAATAATCATAATCTTGTTTGTTTGCAAAAAGTACTGCTAATAATATGACCAAGTATATATATTAGAGAAGCCATCGGCTGTCTACTTCTGTATTCCTTATATGCCTTGTGAAACTTCTAAGCTTCGGGATTTGGGTGCATAAATATGACAAAAAGTTGTATGAATATAATAGTCGTGAGGACGGGAAGAGGTTGCTGCTGCAAATTAAAAAGGAGAAGATTTTGAAAGCTTGAATCGATGATGGTCCGTTAGTTGTACAGCCTATAATATATGAACGATAATCCAAACAGTAGAAAGAGTAAGACGTATCTATACATATATATGACAATGAAACAAACGATAGCCTACAATATATATCTCTATATATTATACACATTATATTGAAATTTTGAGCTTTGGAATTTGAATGAACAAGATAACAAAAAATAATCGAAATTCAGTAGTGCCAAAAGACAGAACGAGGCCGCTTTAGCAGAAACTGGGAAAAAATCTTTCAAGGGAAAAGAAAAATGAATAGAAAATTTGGATGGAAGAAAAAAAGGAGTGAAAGGGGGAGAAAACGTTTGGTTTCTGGTAAGAATATATATGGGGGCGTGAATTGACTGTTGAATTGACTCAGAAACAGAAAGGAAGAGATCAAAATGAACCTTCTCCAGAGGCTTGAATTGACTGTTGGGAGCAGGTGCGGTGGAAGAAGGAGCTCTGGTAGGATCAGAAGCCATCTCTCCCTGCGGGTGGTGCTCAGAGTGGTCCGACCCTTTCGTACTGATCGGAGATTCTTGATCAAAGCGTGCATCAGCTGCCTTCCAGGGGCCCGTGTTCTGCGCAGACCCAGAATCTGTACTCTCTGCCGACTGAGAGTTGGCCTGTTGAAGAAAATCAAGCCACACCTTCCTTTATTGATCATAATATTCAAGATGCAGAAATGGTCGGTCCTGCTTTAGATTCTGATCATGAAATCAAGATGGAAAGAAGAATTGGAGGGGCATTAACTTGATGGAGGGTACTAACCCTGGTTGGTGGTGGTTGAGGTCTCACGGGCCATGAGGGGAAGATTTCCAGAGTTGGAGGCCTAACGCCTAAGAATGCTGCAAAATTAATAGCATCGCAGTTCCCTGAATCAAAAGAGAAAGAACAGAAGGAGGAGGGAAGAAAAGTTATGAAATACAAGGTCGGTCTATGTTAATTTACACAGAGAGAGAGAGAGAGAGAGAGAGATAGAGATAGAGAGTATTCTTTCCATGTTTGATGTATCATGCCAAACAAATTCTCAGACTTGGAATTATTAGCATGACCAAAGAGGCATGACGCTGCCATTTTTCTCCCACAATTGGTACATCTTTCTCTCTCTCTCTCTCTCTCTTTTTCTCTCTCTTTCTTGCTGTGCAGGCAGTTAGAGAAAAACGTCATCAGAGGAGGAAAAGGAGAAAGGGGAATAGAAGGGTTGAACACCCACGCTTTCTGTCTCCATCAGCTCCTAACCCTACTCCATGGAAAACCTTGGGCATGAGGGCCTGCTCCAGCTCCCCAAAATCATAAGCAGATCCATGTTGTTCACTGCGACAAGCAAGGACCAACCAGCAAATCAAAGAGGATGAGAGACAATCACGCTAAAAGCATCTTCTCACAAAATAAACGAGAAAAATGAAAGAAATCGAAATAACGAAATTTTTTTTATAAGAAGTAGCATGCGTCCCCTTTACCCATCTTCAGAGAGAGAAGAGAGATATTGGGGTTTACTATGGCAAGTTTCTTTGTTAAAAGCTGTCCATGCATCTATCTGAATCATATCGATCAATCCAAGGAAACGAGTAAAAACGAAAAGAAACCCTTTAAGAAGAAGAAGAAGAAGAAGTAGTCAAGCAGTACATGAAATTTGGCTGAGGAGGAGTGACCCCATGAAGAACTTCGTACACCATACTCTGATTTGAGCTCTCTGGTTCTGAAAAACCAGGCTGCGCAACTCTATTGCTCGCCATGCAATCACTGCAATCTCACCATCTCTCTCTCTCTCTCTATCTATCTCTCTCTCTCTAAATCCTTAAATGATACGACCTCCCTGAAACGTCTTTGTTGCTTTACCTCATCAAACTGTTCCGAGAAGAGAAAAAACCAGACCACCTTATTATTATGATGATGATGGTGACGATGGTTTTTTTCTTCCCTCTCTCTCTCTCTCCCCCTCTCTAAAATATGCCAGGATGGGACTCTTCTGCAAAAGAACTGATTATTCTGTTGTGGCCTTTTAACCTCATGCCGTATCGTCAATTTGTCATCCTCCCCATCCTCTCTCTCTCTCTCTCTCTCTCTACCTTTGACAACAGAAACGTATCATATCGACCGTAGGTTCTAGCAGAGTCTGTCTCAATCCTCAACCAGGGCTTCTTCTTGCAGCCCTCGCCATATTATAACTCAATAATCAAAACCAAGAGTTTCAGTAGAGCACCTAAACCTTTTCACGGGAATAAAAAATGATACCTGAAGTTCATATATTCTTAACACGCACACCTAAATTTTTATTCCCCCCGTTGACCACCAAAAAAAAAAAAACATTTTTCTCTGTTGAATTTGGTTTAACCAGCAAAGTGGGTACTTTTTTTTCCCGAAAAAATGCACCTAAAAAGTTGACCGGAAAACGGTAGTTGCATCAATCAGACCTTTGAGAGAAGCAGAACTTAGCGTTATGTGTTTCATTAATACATGTACCATGACAATTTCAGATTTGTTTCCATTAACCAGAATCTCTGTGGCTTCTAAATAACTGTAAAAGAAATTGATGTCTTTCTGAAATATCTCTAATTAAAGAGATGGGCCCCTTCTAAGTCAGCCACCAACATCACTGACACTGACTCCTACTCCACAATAAAAACCATCTGCATTCTCCTAATGACTATCATTATATTATTTTGGGTGCTCCCAAAGTACACAATAAAGCCATAGATCAATAAAAATAGGAAAAAATTTTTGCTCAATGGAACAAGTTAAGCATGAAAAGGAGGTAAACATGCAAAACCAAGTTAAGTATTGGGAGTTCTTATCATGGTGGCACAATTTATTAATGTCATGGCCTCCAGATGAGTTTGAGTTTACCAGACAAATGAATGGCTTCATTTAAGAAATGCACACACCCTTCAACCACTTAGAAAAATACCCCACAAACAAACCCACTTCTATTTTAAATCCCCAACATGAAATGGATATGTTTGGTGCTGTCCCATGGTTGATGAGTCCACATCCATGTGTTTGTCAATACCTAAAACAAGAGAGTAGATCAAGATTCTCTCCCATTAATGGGAAAACTTTCCCTTGGTGTTGGGAGCTCTTGTCATGTCTTCTCTTGGGGCTGCCTAAATGGTATGTCTTCTTTTTTCCTTTTCTGTTTGTTTGGTTTCATTTGTTGCCAAAATCAAAGATTTTTTTTTTCTCAAGACAATGTCAGCCATTGATTCTGATGGGTCACAGTGAGGAACTTATAATGTTCCCTGTTTCCTTTTCAGGATCTCAATTGTAATTAATCACATGAGTTAAGCTTCTTGATTTCTTTGGTATGACTATGAAGTAGGTCTGTCCTTAGCTTCACCACTGAGGTCATGCATGTACATCCACGTGTCGAGAACCGCACCTGCGCTATCGCCAGGTGTCCGTATGAAAGGCAATATCTGGCCTGGTCAATTCATTGACATTAGGCAAAGATCTATTAAAATTGAAATGGCACAATTAACATTCCTTAGACTCAGCCAAAGGACTTTTAGGAGCTTGTACAAGCTTTTAGGCAAAATGAGTTCAACTCCGGGGATCGAGTTCGAACATTTTTTTTTTTTTTTTTTGGTCAATAAAGGCCGGGAGCCTACCTCACCAGCAATCTTTAGCCTCCCGTTCACCCGAAAAGTATACGAGCAATCTCCGCCAATGGTGGATCTCACCAGCGGCTTCGACACTTGTCATTATGTTGATGAGGAGACTGCGGTGTGATTCATGGGACTCGATTCGACCAAGTTGTATGCATACTTCATCTCCTTTGTTGCAAGTATGACTACCAACAACCTACTTAGGTGTAAGCCCCTAAGATTACTTATTCATTATTTGGACAATGATTGGCTTGTAGCAGCTAGTTTACTTGTAATAAACAACTGCATTTGAATATGCATTAATATTTGTTAAGTTTACCTAAGATTCATCACAATCCTTATATTGGAAGAATATTAGAGATCTTAATTAGAAGTTTTGTTGACATCTTTGGTTGTGATCAATCTTCTATGGTGACAGAAGACTCCATGTCTCTTGTAGAGTGAGCTCATTGATTGGCTTGCATAAGATCTTGTCTTGTTTAATGATATAAAAATATTATTTGCCTCCCTTTTTGACAATAATTTTAAGCTTAGGTATGTGCCACAAAAAAAAAAGAAAAAAAAAACGGAGCAGGAGGCATGCAATGCAACAAGACATACTAGTATATACCTCTGCATGCATTGCTTGCCTTCTAGCACTTGGTACACAATGTTTCATTTAAAAGACATGTTTCCTGATAGCACTTTGAAAATGAATCAGAACCGAAGAGCGCGTACTTTAGACATCAACAACTAGATTGATCATGATTCTTAAATTTATAAAGAACTAGCCTTCAACAAGAGAATCGATTATGAATCCGATGGATCAGATCATGAGTTTGATCCTACCATACTAATTCTTCGTTTTCATGATCTTTTTTTTTTCATTTCTTCTTTTTTACCTCGTATTATGGAGGAAAACTCAATTAAACTCAGCATGCGTTTACTTTCCAGTGTTCATATTTCATATTCTCACTCATTCTTGGATGCAAAACTTTTCAAGTCATGTTTTCAACAATATTCAGTAATTTTCTTTGCCATTTCAAATATTTCTAATTGACTTACCTAACTTTCCAGATCGATCTTCAAAGTTTCTTCCAAAATTCTAACCTAATCTTCTGCCAGACTTATATTGGCCTACCTTTTCTTGTGTTCATCTATGCCATTATTTGACTCACCTTCAACATAGTTCATCGTTATATATAGAGTTCCAAACTATGTAAAACTGTATTGGACATTGTGAAACACAATAATATTAAATCTTGAGAGCTCTTATAGATGAACAACCAGATACCCTACTCAGTGCTTAGCCCACCCAAATTATGAACATACTCTTATCTCGCGGCCTAACCCTGCATTTTCAGTGGATTCACAATGCTTTAGGAATAATTCTAAAGAAAGCCAAACCTCATTCATGACTTGATTGATTTCTCATCAAGTTGAATTCCTTGGTATCATATATATATATATATCAGCACTTGCTTGCTTAATTGCTAGGGAACTGATCATCCCAACTTTCCTATCTGAAAGAAAAGGGAGAGAAGGGGAAGTGGAGGTTGCATGTAGAATATTACTAATGGCCCAATCCATAGCCAAATTCCTTATGTTTGGATTTTAGTGAAACATAGATTTCTTTTTTCTTTTTGGTTATATTTTCACTTTTTTGAAGAAAAAACAAAGTTGATGTAAAGCAAATTTTCTTTAACTATTATTCATATCTTCTCTTTAGGTGATCTTCAACATCCTTGATTAAATCAAGCGAATAATGTAAATTTTCTTTCAGATATTGAAAAGCTCATGCGTACAAATTAAATCACTCACGTAGGTGGACCGAGCACCTTACAGGATACTCGAGCCGAGCAAAGGATCTCAAGGGGTCCCCTCTCCTTGTGCTGGTCTCTCCACTCAAATATTCTAAACACGAAGCTATTTTCATCATCTTAGTGATTCTTCAAACGAACCTCACAAAAGGTTTTGGCTTTTGATCCTTCACCTGAAGTGATCAGTTCTTATCCACAAAGATGCACTCATCTCCTAAGTTTTCTTCAATCCATTTCCATTCGACACCAACTATTATAATTAAAAAAAAAAAAAAACTTTATAGTTGGCACTGTTCTTGTGGATGTGCTTCCTTTTCTATCTTCCTTTTTAAAATTTTTAATTAGACAAAAATTTCACTAGAAGGTCAAGCCTTTACAGGTAATCTCAAAAGCATGCTTGAATTTTTGTAAATTTCTTAATATAAGCTACATTCTAGCAGACCAAATTCTTTGTTAGGGCATTCTGACTACGATCGTGGAATGAACCAACTGCATGAAGCCATGCGGCAAGCTCTGTCACCTAGCGTTAACTGTTTGGGACATTCCATCGTCGCAAATGAAATGCTCAATCATCCAAGTAAGTCGCCCTCTCTCGCACATTCTAGTCCCCAAGTGCTAAAACTCATGAAATTACGTGTACCATCTTGAAAGGATTAACTCATTTATTCAAAGCTCACTATGGAAAAATGCATTAGTGAAAGTTAATGCAATCTACTTTGACAGTTGCTAGGAAATCCCAGCCTTGCGTAAAGTAAATCCAGAAACACGAGCATTCCTTTTCAAATTAGATGCAAAGAGAAAGCCTTTAGATGAAAATTTTGTTTAGTTTATTCAGCGTTTGAGTATCTCGATTAGGTAGATTAGTTGGCCAACTTTCATCTGTGAAAGCTTCCGATACTCTCTTTTAAGGCCTTTCTCTTCTTCCTATCAAAATAAACCTGGAAAAGGTATTGAACAACTTCTCTAACATCTTCTTGACTAAAAGTTTTTTCTTTTTCTTTTGGGCCTAGTGAAAATTTTGAATTACCAAAATCAAAGATTTTTTTTTTTATTTTCGTTTCCGGCAGTAATGAGAGGTGGGAGAAGAAGTTTCTTGGTTTAACTCCATTTCATGGTGCTCTGAAGGGGAGGGAAAAGTAGTCCTATGTGTAAAGAACGGCACAAATTTCGCCTTTGGTGAAATTTTTACTCTTCTATTCAATAATGGGTGGTACACTACGCTATGAGAATAAGAAAAGGTTCTACCAACTTATTTAGGGCGTGTTCGGTTGCCCAGACAAACTGCCTGGGATGCCTTTCCTCACCACACCTTATGATACCCGGTATTCAAACACGAGATTATATGTCCTGATTTTATTTGACAGGAAATCATGAAAATTTTTTCTTCAGGCTTATTTTATCTTTAAAAAAATTAAGCAGTCAAACATGCGCTTAGACCACGTTTGATGGCCTAGAACCTGACATTCCCACTGGGAGGAAAATAGCCCTTTTTTGTATGGAAAAGGTGGTGAAAAAAAAATTGCCTTAATTTTCAACCTCCCGAAGGTGGAACTTGTCCCTGTCACGCGAACTTGTCCCTGTCACGCGAACTCTTCTAGCATGCAATTTTTCTTTTCAATGAAAAGGGTGAGATTGGTCAACCACTTGAAGAGGATGTTTGAATTCCCATTCCTAGGACGCTACGGGCACATTCATGTCAGGAACAGGAAGAACAAGTGCAACCTGGAGAGAAGTCACATTCAGATCAACACCTGAACACTTTGCCGCATGGGTGGAGTTAAAGGGGGTTGGCAGGTAGGGCTGCACAACTAGCTGAGCCAACTTGAGCTCGACTTGAACTCGCTCGAAAAAACTCGTCTCGTGCTCGACTCGAACTCGCTCGAAAAAACTTGCTTCGTGCTCGACTCGTTTATAAACGACTTGAGTTCGAGCTTACAAAGATACTCGAAATGATGAAGAGTCGAGTTCGAGTTTCAAGAACTCGACTCACAAACCGTTACTCCATATAATAATGTCAAAATCGGTTCAATGGTTTTAACTTTTAGGGTAAAAATAAATTTTAACAAGTTACACGAGTTAACATTTACACGAGTTAAAGCTTACACGAGTTAATGCCAAACGACTTAATGTCGACTTAACACCTAAATGAGTTAAACTAGTCAAGTTGAAGCTCAATTTTGTATAGTCTAATCGAACTCGAGCTGACCAAGCCATGTGCAGCCCTTCTGGCTCTACTCCTAAAATAACGTGCCTGTTTCACAGTCAAATGTGAATGTACCTCATTTTAATCAATTGGACGCGAGGATTGACTTCAAAGCTCCGACTGCGAACATTAAAACTGCTTCATTTAAACATGCCATTTTAGCAGGCCTTGTAAATGCTGGAAATCATACCAAACGTTGAATATTTTCCGTTCCATGATATGGCCAGAAGTCGTGCTGCTCTTTCTTGTTCAAGAAGTAAGAACTTCGCGTTCTACACCCAAAAAAGCGGTCTTCAAGTATGGCGGTTTACTTTTCTCTTTCGAGTGAGCCGCAAAAAGGCCAACAACAAGACAGAAAAGGAGGCTGGAGGGAAAGAATTCGCGTCTTTTCTCCCCCCGGAAGAAGTGGCGTTTTGTTTCTCCAAAACGGAAAAATTTGTACTTGCTCTAATGTTGGTGATATTTCTTTTGCTGCAACGCCGCGAAATTTCGAGTGGCTTCGTCTCCGTTCAAACTTCGGGGCACACGGTTCCGGCGTGAAATTGCCGAAGAAGGCAACAAGATGATTCTGCCAAGCCTCATTTATTATGGACCCCCTCAGTGAGTAGAAGAAGTATTTCATTCTATCTTAAGTTGAAGCCTTACTTCTTTTCTTCTGATCTTTGTATAATGCCAAACCTGCTTTCGGTGCTTCAATACAAAAGTCCCATTATGTTTTAATTTACATATTAATGCCCTCCTATAACAATATAAAACATTAATGTCACCCAACTGTAAATAAAAACAAGCTACCTACCAACTTCCATTGTGTCTGCCTGTCTGGTGCATTTTCAAGGATAATCTTTCTGTTGCTTTAATTTGAAAGCTTGGATCATTGTAATTGAATTCATTGAACAAGATAGAGTGTATCGTTTTTAATAAAAAACATGATTTAGTTTAAGTATATAAAAGTGCAAATGATCTCATTGGTAATAAAATTTGAAGTCAACTTTATAAAGTAATATTGGTTTAAAAAGTTTGTGCGTAAAACCTGACCGAAATATATGGGCTTCAATGCGAGACTTTTTCTTGTTATTGAATGTTCTTTGTCAAACACTCAACAAGAACAAGCATAATTGCCATAGTGTCATACACAATTCAAAGTTTGATTCAGTAGCAAAGTCAGAAATTTTTTATAAGAGGAGCTGAATTAAAGTTTCTAAATTTTGAGACGAGCTCAAATATCATTTCTCAAAATTTTTATATAAAACAAGTACTTTTTTTTAAAATTTACATGTAAATTTAAAAAAAAAATTGGGGTGGGCTCAAGGCCCATACGAGTCCTCCCTTGGCTCTGCCACATGGGCCGGCGAGAAACTCATTATGTTAAAGCGAGAGATCCAGGTCCAGCCAAATGGAGTTGTCCCTACCGGACCCGGTTTGTTTCTTTGCAGTGCCATGAATACAAAGCAGGGTGTCTCTCAACCAAAATTTTTTATCTCCGTCCTTGGTGCTTTTTGACCATCAAATATTTTGATATAATATCAACCATCAGGTTTTTATTGCATAAGAAATACTACAAGCGTGAAAAATAATTAGTTTTAATATGCATTCTGCATTGAATCAATTCAAAGATGAAATTTGTTTGTAGGATTAGATCAATTAAAAAAAACTGCAAAAACTACACAAAGAAAAGGTCTATGTGTCACTCTCACTTTACCAAACGCATGTTAAGCTCTACATGGCCTTCAGCTCAACCGGTAGATAGACCTTTGATTAAGATAAAAAAAATAATAATATTTGAATATTGAAAAACCTTCAAAAATATAAATATTCTTTGGGTAAATAATAAATAATCACTAAAGTTGTGGTACACAATACCTTTGCTTTCAAAGTCCAAGTTTGCTTCGGGACCTAAATGGAGATCAGTACATCCGTCAGCTAAAGTGTCGCACATTCTCTAAACTTCAACCTTAAAGAAAATTCTCAAAACGCCATCTACCAATAAAAAAACATTAGGTTTCAATATACAATGATAAAATATCCTTCCTAAAAACAAAAATATCTTTTGCCCGTAAAGGAGCAGAGTGGTTATTTATAAGCAATAATATATTAGAAATTAATTTTTTTTTGTGAAAAGGCGGCTGTTGAAGAATTTTTCTCATAAGTTGAGCCACCCCGAGTGATAATTTTGTTTTATAACCTAGAACACATTTTCTGTAATTTTTGGCAAATATTTTTGGTTAGAAAGCAAAATATGGCCCAAGGGAGAACTCTACCAGCAAGTTGAAAGAACAAAAAGCAGCAATTGGAAACAGCCAACAAAGCAAACTTCACGATGGCTCCAAAACTCCAAGTGAAGGAAATAGTTCAAGCTCTTCAACATTATTATGACAGACTGTTTGCATTCTCAAAATTTTTGGTTGGTTTTGAATCTACGAGTTAGATTTTGAACTTGGAAAAATTTGAGGTGATAACCCCGACCACATACTCTCGCATCACAGCAAGTTATTGCATTTTTCAAACAAGCTGCAACATTTTCCTCTGCTGCAGGATCATTTGTGAAAGCCATATAGTAAATGATAATCATAGTTATCCTGAGTCGCTCAGCTATTTAACTAGAGTCATCCATCTACTTTAGATGGATAATGAAAGAAAAATAATGAAAAAAATGTGAATGAAAAATATGTATTTTTTAGTTTTCCTTTGTTATTTTTCTTTTAACTGTTTATTATGTTGGATCGAATGACTCTTCGATGACTTTGAAAGGTAGAGTTATCATCATATATATATATATTTATATGTCGTATCTTGTACGCTTGAATAAGTACACTATAAAATATTTTATTTTCACAGTATTTTCTATTACCAATCAAATGAATGTGATCAGAATGTCGTAGAAATATCTGTATAAAATAATGTGAAAGTTTTTCAATGTCATGTACTGATTAAATTTTATATGAATTTCTTAAATAAATGGGCTTATTTTTTGACATTTCTTCTTTTTTCATAAATTGATTTATCACCATACGTTTCCTTATTTCTCATTCATTTGAACTGTTTCTGAAAAAAAAAAAACTAAAAAATAGATTGGTCCATTCCATATTCCCCAAAATAGAAATTAAAATGTCGTCGGAAAGTTGAGAAGGTGACAGGACATGATAAAATAAAATCGCTAGAGGTAGATACGAGAGAATTGACTTTCTGCCCAATTAATTGTTGACATGTTTGCGGTAAGCAAGCAGGGAGTAAAACTTCAGTTTCCACAGCAGTTCATATCCTTTTTAATAAGACTTTATAATTTCCATTAATCGAATTTAAAGAATCTTTATAATTTCCATTAATCGAATATTGCTTCCATAATATATACATACATAGCAAACATGTATACTGTTCGATGACAAAAAATTAAAAAATTACCATTGAAATAACCATAAATCCATTGCTAAAAAGTATTGTGAGCCGTTGTTGTTGCTGTATCATTCCCAAGGGCCTAGGCCATGGCTCCACCTCGGCTAATAAAAAAAAAATTATATTAAAAAAATATAAAATTTTTTAATTGCGCTATGTATTTTTTGGATTTAAATTTAATTGGTCCTACTCAGATTCAGAGGTTGGACTGTCAGCACGCACTTAAAAAAAATTCTGGCTTCGCCCCTAATCATACCATACCATAAACGGTTGCTAATGCCCGATGCAATCAACGATGCTTTTTTTTTAAAAAAAAAAATTACCATCCAACAACATTTGACATATTTGAATCCTAATATATAGGTACACACAAGACATTTTTAAAAAATCTAGACAACCTAAGAATCAATATAAAGTGAGCCCCTTTTTGGTGTGTACAAAAAAATTTAAAAACAAAAAAAACATAAATCAGTTAATTTTCAGCTCCTAACAAGCGTGATCTTACTTTAATTTCAGGTTTTCATACATTAATATCATATTTCATACAATCAAAGAATATACGCATGCATATAATACAATAACGAGAAGATCATATACTTGTAAGAGGTGGGTGTACATAAATGTTTTATACATTAACGTCATAGTTCATATAATGAAATAATTTACGTATGCAAATAATACAATAACAAGAAGACCACATATATATATATATATATATATATCCGACCGGCTAAGGCATTTAAGTGCGACCATGACGCCGCGCATTATCTGTTGACAAGTTACCCAACCATGGCAGTCTACGATGGGACATCGGAAAACCATCAACTACTTCCATTTTTCAAGATTGGCCGGTGGGACCAGCATCAGCATCTTCGATCTCTCAGGCTTTCGCCTTCCAATGTATAAATATATAGTTTATGAAATAAGTAAATAAGGGAAATGTGAAAAACCATGTGTTAAGTAAATATAAGAGGTGTGTACATTAAATATGAAATATCAGATAACCCTTCTGCACTTGTTTATAATATATGTTTTCATGAAATATATACGTTTAGTAAATAGAAAAACTAAGTGCATTAACACATTCATTAATCCTGATTGATCATTGGCAAAGTATTTTGCCAACTACGTTAATCGAATGATTCATAATCAGTGTACATGATTGTCACTTTATATAAGTGCATATATTTCGCAGGCTATATAAATATACAGTAAATTACCACTTACATTGGTAACACAACTTTAGTGTGACATTGCATAAAATTTTAAAATCATAACAATGTGAAGTTAACACAATATAATGAAATTTTTTATGGACTGGCGTGGGCAGTGGCCTACCCCAGCCAACCAGGGTCCATATTTCTGTTTCCTGATAAACTAAAATGGTCGGCTATCATAAACAGTAAAGAAAGCTTGATTTGGACCAATCAAAGCAAACTGTAGACTAGACTGTTAGCAGAACCAAATTCCAACATAGTATGTCATTACCACCAAAGCAAGCTTGATTTGGTCCTATCATGATTCAGCCAAGGCTCACGTCACAATTCAAATCTGGATTGAATGCCCGGAACACGGCGACCGGCAGAATGCGGCAGCGCTAGATTGATTTATAAGACCGGCAAGGCGGACCCAAGTCCCCAAGGTAGACTCAGTCAAAAATCCGAGCACAATCAATTTGATTCTCGTGAGTGCGATTCTCTTAAGCCTTATGAGATGGGATGCTCTTGCTTCTAAGACCCTGACGCAACTTTAGACCCTGAAAGCAAGGAGGAAAATAAGAAGATTTCATTCATCATGCAACATCATTTAGTTAATTAGGGTAGACTTGTGTGCAAAGCCAAATAACACGACGATGGAAGAATGAGAGCAAAAGCATCAGGTAAGCTTTTCCCTTACCATTTAGAAAGTGATTACAGGTAATATCATCCAGTCAACCGATTACAGTAGCTACACGCTTGTGGTCGAAATGACTTGCTCAGCAGAACATGGCATTAAAATAGGCATGTCATGAAGTCTACAATGTTAAAATATGTTATTATATTTTGTTTCCAGAATGTAGCAACCTCTTTGATGTGACATTTAGTCATTATCAACCTTCTTTTGAAATCCTTATCTATTCCATTCAACGTCTTTATTACAGAAAAATCATATACATGCATTGATACAAGTGGGTATGATGCTTGGATTTAGGAAGACTAGAGATCCGTGGTTACATCAACATTGTGAAAAAAGCAGGGCAAAATGTCAAAATTCAATTTTAACAGTCTTGTACTCCATGTTTAAAAACCTCTTGACAACTTAACTTGACTCAGACGATTCGGCTAGACTCGGTTTTATCGAAATTGGAAGAAGTTGACCCAAATTCGGTGATGCATGCTATGTTAACTTTAACGCTTGTTTCTGTCGAGGGGTTGTCTTTGATTGATATATTAATGTCGAAAACTGAAATGTGTCAAAGTCTCCATATAGCCGATAAAGTAGTTCATGACATGGTTTCTTGTTATTACATGAGTGAATATTACTCAGCCATGGATTTACTTGATGTTCCTTTTAACTTATTTTTATGCACGTAATCATATCATTTTACGGTTAAATGACCAGTTATGTGTCGTTGTTATTTAGAAAAATAATGGTTAACGAAACAAGACTCGCATCACTGTGACCTGCCGAGAATGGGTGAGTCAAGCAGCCAGTCATTGAGTTCTAAAACATTGGTCACATGGTAAATATTTCATTACTTAGTGCAACTTTCACACATTAGACTTCGAAAAATGGAGAAGCCATTTTTGGGTTTCAAGTGCTTCTTTCCACTGCTACTGTGTGGCTGTCGGTATTGGAATATCGACAGGTGACTTCACAATGGAGGTAGAGAACTGGAGATGGAGACACCTCGAAGATGCCAAAGCGCCACTCCCTCACCCCCAGAGTCCAGAGCTGCTTCGGGCTTGAGTGAAAAGCATAACACTGTCAACTAGAGTGTTGCACATTCACCATTTGCAGTCTATAAAAGTAACATTCCATAACAATCAAACTAACAACCAAACTTTCACCAGCATACTAACCCGACCAACTATGCAACACGAGTTGATCTGTCTGTAACCATACCTGCAGTGGGCATAAGCAGCAGAATTGAAGCCAACTCCACCTTCTTGAGGTAACCAAACCTGCAGTTGGCATATTGAGGTTAGCGGTGTGTTGAAGTGCATAAGCACCTCAAACACTAATGGGCTTCGCTTCACCCCCCTTAAAAATGCATATATCAGCAACCAAGACATACTGTAGAGAAGATTTAATTTAGAATAACTCGGAATAAATCGCTGTATGTAATATGTTCACAGATCAACACCAGAATCAGAAATTATCCCTTTGTATCCCAGTTCAGCTGACAATTCCAAGAAGCAAAAATACTAATAATTCAACCTGCAAGTGTCAAAGCATTCTAACCAAGTTCCTGTTGCAGCTCTCCCTCCGTCTTTGGGACAGAGAAATCTTGACCAGATAGATGTCGCACAAAATCATTTTGGCTTAAAATATGATGTCACTATTACGCGTCTAAAAGTTAATTTCCAGTAAAAAAAAAATGTATGTAGATCATAGCTATAAGGCCTGAAATTTTAATGACCTGAAAAACTTATTATTTAAGAAGACATAAAATGTTTCTTTAAGTAATGTAGGTGAAGACAGAGCCCCTGTGTTGCCCCTTGTCTCTCTCTGCAATATATGTAAGGGAAAATGAAGATGACCATTTAGACATTTTAACTGGTCTTACCGACTCCAATTTGGACCATTGAATGGCTTCAGCTACCTGCATTTTCTTTTGAAAAAGAAAGGTGGTTGCTTACCATCTATAAAAACCATCAGCTTTTCAGAAAATGGAGATAATAGGGACCACTCAATGAGGTCATCTAACACACCGAAATTCGTATTGATAGGAGTAGAACCGGTTGAAATACTTAACTAGCCTTAGTGGTCCAGCATTCAAATATAGCAGACACTAAACACACTGAGGCTCAGGCATGTCAAAGTATTGCAAGGAATCATACCAGAGTCGATTTAGCCAGGTTCCAATTTTTGACAGGCAAGAAAAGATATAGCTGTGATAGTCATCATATGCTAGCATTCTGCTGCTAAAGTATGAGAACCCTATCAGAACCCACCTCAAATAAGCCATAAACTAGAGGAGACTTGTGCAACATATTAGTATCTCAAATTGATCAAAACCCCAGAGACTTGAGTGCACAGAGGTTAGCAGAAACCAGCTAGTCTAAACCTGCTCTAACATAGCGTCATCAAGTAAAGCCAATAAATATAGACAACACATCCTTCCCTCAGTGGCTAATCCTACATTTCAGACATTTGCAGCAACTGACAACTGCGACCGCGACTGTTCCTTCACATGCTTGCAAGAGAACCGCTAACAGGATAAAACACTAGCATAGCTTAAACTAAAGGTTAGCAAAGCAAGTCCATACATAGTTCTCTTTCTTTTCCAATCCTATCTTGCAGAGTGATTCAACACTTGCAGATTAAGAAAGTTTGCAGTAAATTAGATTCATGTGCATGCTCACGCACACAAAAACAGCTTGGTAATAAAGTGAGTAGGCCATATTTGTATGCACGAGCATGCCACATATGAGCAGTTACAGCCATGCTTACTGTGATGATACCATTGGACAATACTAAACTAGAACAAAACCGCTTTGCAAATAAATAAGAACAGAACAGACTGTCAAATGAATGATAAATATTTTGTTATAAGATCAAAGCTATCAATTTGCTTGCTGAACTGAGGACAATCAGGATGTCCCTGAACCAGAATAAACAACTACCAAGGTAAGATCATCAAGGGGGCACTGCTGAAACAAAGATGCCATGTTTTGGGTCTCTCTTCTTTGTGGTGCGTCCTGTTTTGGTAACAAGTTGAACTTTTGCTTCCCAATCAAGTACATGAAGCAAATAGTTTCATTTTAGTTAAACAAATGATACTCAAATATTCATCTGATGGACATGTGCCAGGAATTCACACATACAACTTCCATAAAGAATGTAGGTAAGAAAAATATATATTGGTTATTGATAATTAGTTTACAACTGAAACCAACATGGACCCACTAATAATTGTAAACACAAGTTAAAAGAGAACTGATGTTGGAACCAGAAAAGTAAAAGCTGTCCACCAATAGGTCTTATGATTGTTCCACATCTTTTTGTGGGCATACAAGCTTGTTATCCAATTACAATTAATATCTCCTATTGTGTACTATTTATCTAACACATGCAAATATACTTGCATTCTGCTATTTATTGAACCGTTACTTGTTCCACCAGAAGGTCCATGCCTCGATGCACTTGACATTGTGCATGAAATTCTGCTATGCCAATAATTTGCCTCTAGACAATATGCTGGGAAGCAAGACATTGAGGCATTGTTTAAGTCAGGATGAAATCCATTCTGATGTTCCCTTCTGCTCTACCCCAAGAGAGACCACAAAAAAGGTTATGGTTACAAATGCATTTAATTTTTCCAGATATTACGGATAGAATTTCAACTTGATACAATGAGTCCAAATTAAGTTTCACAAAACCATGTCATTTGAGATGTCAACCAAATGCATCATCAAGGTTCTATTTTGGTGGGAAAGGGGTACGGGCAATGGATTTGGGTTTTGAAAGAACATCAAATGGGCCCTTTCCTTCTTCAACTGTTAGTGGAAGATTTTGGAAGCCTCCTTTAGAATAGAAGATATAGGCAATTTGGAGTCCACCATGTCCTTGAAAATGAACTCACTTCAAAGCCTCAACCTGCCCCTTCTTTCACATGGGCCCAAGTAAAGATACCGTAAACATATATACCATATGCAAACACAGCAAAAAATATTTCTATCAAATATATCTGAGAACATGCCTAACCTGAATGTATAAGTAATCATTTAATAGCTATTTGACTTCCGTATCCACTTTAAAAGGTCAAAGATGCAGTTACAATCAGAAATACACCTTTGTATCTTCATTCTTGGATCTTTGACTCCTAGTAATCTAATTTGGAAGCTTAAAGTTTATGCTTCACAAATGCATAATCTCGATTTGATAAATTTCATGAAAATTAAGTTGTCCTTATTCTTACAATGATAGGGGATTAAAACCCTTACAAGAGACCCATATTTACATTTACATATAACCCTCAATCCATGACTAGGAGTTTCACTATTTTTATGTGCCACTTCATGTCCAACTATGCCCATTTTTAGTGCAATTGCCTGGCATATCAATGTGGTGATCAGAATTCTGTGAGGAAATTGAGAATACAGATCCACAATCTCAGTATCGGCCTTTCAAGTAACAGGTAGAAGGTCAAGAACCATTTCTGTCAACACCTAATAATGTGTGGACTCACTGTGGCCCTTGTTCAACTGTACAAGTTCATCTACTCATAGTCTAGAGGGGCTGGTGTCTCCATTTGCCAAGAATGAAGCCACAGAGAAAGAGAGAGCAAGAGAGAGAGGAGAGAGAGTTGCAAGTTTCTTCAAGTTCAATTATTTGCTCCTGTTGCAGGAGAATGCAAGTCAGTTGTAGCACAACTACAATCATTACATACACAACTGGATGAACAGGACAGACCTCATCCACAGACATTCCAAAAAGGAAAAATAAAAAAGAAAGAAAGAAAAACTCAAGAACAGAAATTCCAACTTGAAGCATAATTATACAGTGGATTAAAAATTGTAATGGGATTGCAGACCGTCATGAGCCCACCTGACTAGTGTTAGCGACTGAGTAAGAGTATGCTCTCCAAGATGACCGTCTTGACAACCCATTCTCAAAAAAATCATTCTTGAAACAAGTTTTTAACTAGCTCCAGGCCTAGCGACTCCCGGACTGCTTGTTGTCATGAAAGACTCTCCACAACCACATTCTCCTTTAGAGTTTGGATTGATGAATATAAACTCTGACCTGCACATCAAGGACAAGAAATTAGGCACGGTCACAGAACCACTAAAATGAAACTATAATATTGCACAATCGACTCTTCCATAGCAGTTCCCATACTTGAGCGTGTCATCTACATAGTCCATCTTTGTGCCAATAACATGCATCAACGCCTTGGGCTCAATCAATATTTTAACACCCTTATCCTCCACTAGTTCATCAAATTTTCCTTTTTCATCTGCAAAGAAGGAAGACGAAGGTGAGAGTATATTTAAGAGTCCACCAAAACGTTAACTAAATGAAAAGCGAAAAGAATACAAAGAAACAACAGAATAAGAATGCAACTAATTTTCACACATCAGTTGTGGTCAAATAGGCTACCAAATTGTGTGGATTACAGTCTTTATCGCCTTAAGGCCAACTCCTTAAAATAGGACTCCGCTATTACCACGAGGAGATGCCTCAGGGAATGATTTCCATATATAATGTGGCTTATCCACAGAATCCTGCTTTATGAATAAGCATACAAAAATTCTGCACAGATCGAGTTTCGATCTTGCCAGCCCCGATTGACAGCCCCAAGCAACCAAACTACACAGTCGCTGAATTTCAGTAATGAGGATTAGCTCCTAGTTGATGAGCAAATATACCACATGTTCCACTCCAAGCGTAAGGTTGTTTACTACTTGAATCCTAGGCTTTATCAAATGGAGGTCCCATAGAAGTCCACAAAACCGAGGACCAACTGAAGAAGCATATTGAAGCATGAAGCCTGCAGTGGAAAGTGAAATGGGAAACAAGAGGAAGCTACATCCAAAACACCAGAAGGGGAGTTCCTTGTATTCTCTCAAGCACAAACAAACCCAAACAAGAAACAAAAACACGAACCAAAAAGGGAATTTTTTAAAAAATAAAAAAAAAAGCGACATAGACACCCTTAGTTGCCATCATTCAAGTCTTAATTCAGAAAAAGAAAACGGCATCAGCTCCCAAATTTTTTTAAAAAAAATGCTCTAACCGGAGACGACGAATACCAGAAAATGGAAAAAAAAAATCTTCGTAAATGGAAGAAAAATCGTCCTACTTCCCCTTGCATTCATGAAATTAGAAATTGGAGCACCAGAACATGGAACCCACTCTTCGTAAATTAGAAGTTGTTAATCCACAGAGAACTGACAATGGAATCATGGAAAAAAAACTATTCACTATTAGCATTAGTAAAGTTCGAAATTGCTAACCGAGAGAAACAGAGAACGAGAGAGAGAGCTCCCACCGAAATCATGAAAGCGGAGGCAATTCGTCGCTACTCGAATCCAACCCACAATGGTTGCGAATACGTCCAAACAGAAATCCTCCCCACCAAACGCAGAATTTCCCGAAAAACAGCGTAATCTAAAAACCGAAAACGAGGAAACGAAAAGAAGAAATGATTTAACTTATTATTACCGGCATAGTTGAGCGTGTAGGAGAGCCCGTTACATCCCCGGGCCTTGACGCCGAGGCGGAGGAACGGCTTCCCCCGTAGGGCGAGAAGGTGTCGGACACGTTCCGCCGCCGTCTTCGTGAGTGTCAGAGCCTGCCGCCTCGATGTCGAGGCGACCCGCTCTGCCGCTGCTGCCAGGAGGGACGACGCCATCTGCCTGCCTGTCTGCCTCTCCCGCTCAGCCTGCTTCGTCCTCGTTGCCGCCGCTTTGGATCAGAGAGGAAAGGCAACCGCCTCCATGGCAATAAATCGAGCGCCCCGGAGGAGGGACGAACCGACTCGGCCGACGGCGCGAGCCGCGCCAACGTGGCGTTCTCCGAGCATCTGGGCGGCCCCAACTCGTCGGACCCACTCTAGAAGTTACCAGAACGTTATTTGATTCGGACTCGTAGGCATCCTCGGTATTAAAAGATATAACGCAACCCAAGCTTGTCAAATGCTAGCCAAAGCGCAGGCGAACTTTGTTCATCTCTCATTTTTGACGGTCTATAATTGAGCATTCAATTATAAGAAAGAGAGAAGAGAGAGAATTGGTTGCTATCCTCATGAACGGGTTGTCTGAATCGAACGGTCTTACGTGACTGGTTGACGATTGATCCGTTTATATTGCAAAATGAGTTCTCTTATTGCCTATTTGCTAACTATGTTGAAATGAGTTAAACTTACTTGCCATGAAAGAAAACACAAGTGGATTTAGTGCAATTCACGCTGTTCTTCCTTCACGTCTTTAAAATACTTTATCATAATAAATGCTTAATCAATTCATTCCATGCATTAAAACAATCAGTAACATTAGGTAATTGTTGTTCTTTCTATAAAAATTCAATGAAAACTGAGTTTAAGATAACTTTTAATCAAATTGTAATGGTTTAAATTCAAGAAAATACCTTCAGTTATTCTTCCTATAGAAATTCAAAGAAAACAGAATGTGACAAGTTTGATGAACTTTCAGCTTCCTTCCGCAGCTTGTTTGAAACCTCGTTTCCAGGTATTCACATCCACGTGAGATATGGCTATAGCACTGCTTGCGTTCCTTCTGCTTCTATAGATTTCATTGCCTTCATTCTTCAATTTATTTTGTGATTCTTAACAAACGTAAAAGTTTTAACAGTTCTGTGGGCAAATTCCTTAGGTCATGTCATGTCATGTTTGCAGATTTTTCTTGCTTGTCAAATAACACTAATCACTTGAGCAATGAAGCAGCCGTTCTGTAACTGCATTTATTGTAATTCCCTCTCTGTCACAATTTGCAGGCTGGGATGGGTGGTGGAACAGGGACTGGTCGTGCACCTGTAATTGCAAGCATTGCAGAATTAATCAATGGTTATCTTCAGTACTGTGGGGATTGCTACTGCCCCACTCTTTTGAAGGTTGAAGTGGAACTATTCAAGCACAGAAGGAATTACATTCAACGAGCTACTGAAATTGTTTGGCATATAACTAGTGGGACTGATCTGACGTTGCACGAAGTGCATCCCTCTCTCGCTCTCTGTATACGTATGTACGTATGTACAAGGCCTGCCTTTTCTCATTCTTTTCCATCATTAAGCCATGGTTTTTGTTACATCTTTAAATTGAAATTACGTTTCTGTAGCAGTAGTAATCGGTTGATAATTCCGTAGTTGGTCTTTTGGAGGACTGATATTTTGATTATCTGGGTCACTTTATCATGGGGATCCTACTGCAGATACCGGGATAAAATTATTTTTCTTCCAAGATTACAGGGACCAATATACAAGGGGATGTGAAAAGCGAGTAAAAATGGAATCTGTGTGACTAGCTGGTAGGTGAAGCTGATGAAGCCCCAGTATTCCACTGTTTCAGCTATGGCGTTATAGCGCCTTGCACGGCATGCTCAAGGAAGTAGCTGCTGAAGATACATGTAGTTGAGATTTATGGAGTTACAATCATAGTTTCTCACGTTTTCTAGTTCAGATGAAGGCATCTTTCATTTTCATAGTTTATAAATTATAAGCCTTTGGAGCAGGCAACACTTCCATCAACCCCTTCTATAAAGATCCAATCGATCCATCGATCAAAACCTTTTGCCGGTAGTCCTCGCTTTCTCTTTTTCAAGGGTCGCATTAGGATTCCATTCCATTGAACAAGCTCCACCTTGTGGAACACGGAAAGGTTGTAGCCTGCCGTTGAACGCTTCCACGCCCTCGGTACCGGATGGTGCTGGAGGACTTCCTTTTGCCGGTCTTTCTATATTATCACCATCCATTCCATACAATACATCCTTCTTTCTTGAGGATTCTTGCTATGTGCATTGGCACCTGTTCCCAGTTTAAAATCTCACTTGGTTAGCTGCTCTCGGCACATTTCAGACACAGTTGTTCACTTGCTTTGGTTGCAGAGTGCAGTAGCCTGGGGATTTCAGGGATGAAAATTTTGATTTCGTAAGGTTATTTCATGGCTCACACTCGATATTACGTCAAGGCCAGGATAAATTCTAAGCCTTTTGGTTGGTCAACAACAAGAATTTCATTTACTTGTTGACTAATTAATTTTGTTTTGCTTTTACACTGAATGACCATTCAGTTACGATCAAAATAGAATTCGGGGCACTCTATGTAAGTAGCCAGATCACATGGAAGATGCATGTTCTCTGCCAGATGGTTGCTTCCATCTATTTTCTTTCTTGACGTCATTCCCTCATTTGTCATGTCTTTTCAGAAGACATAATCCTCCTCTTTTTTTCACTTCTGTTACCAATACTCCTTTTCCTTTTTTCTTGGGATTTCCATTTGTACAACTAAATACTCTCTCAGTTTTACTCAATGCTTCAACAGACTGATTTTGTCATTATGTTATTATTTCTATGTACCCTGCAGGTAAATGCTGCTGCAGAAGTGATATACGACCTTGTTGATCCAAGTGAAAACCAGATTTTTGGCACAGTTATCGATCAATCACTAGGTGGACAAGTGATTTGGTGACTATCCATCTTTCTCTGCTATTACGTTACTAAATAATCGGCATTTTCTTGAAAGAGAGCTATAACTGAAGTCCATGATTCCTTGCAGTTCATTGACTCCGTATGCGTTTTATTATATCAATGATATATGATAAAAACTTCAAGTAATGATTGCCCACTCTCTCTGGCTCTATGGTAACATACCATTATTCAATAGTGCCTCGTCAATGTTAGTTGCTCTTCAACTTCATCTTTTTCTTAATCTTGTTGGTTTAGGTAACGAGTATGTCACTTTGTCAATGGATTTTAGAAAGACATGTTTCCCAGATCACCAGTTATTAACGTAATCTCGACCGTTTCGGTGATTCAAAATTGATGCCACAATCGAGTTTTCAGGTGAGCACAGTTATTATGGCTACTGGATTCAAAAGGCAAAACGAAGCTGAAGGCCATCCTGAACCAGTACTTCTCTCTCTGCCTCTGTCTCTTTCTCAATCTGCGCCGGTGCCTCTCTCTCTCTCTCTTGCAGAGAACAAGATCCTATTGGAGCCTATAAGTTCCTCGTACTAAAATCACATCATAAAGGTTTTCCTGTCGCTGCTTTTGGCTTTGTTTGTTTGAGACTTGGCGTTCATTTTATATACATACATCAAAGATTGTCTACAACAGAAAATGTAGGAGGAAGTTACAACAGAATTCAAATTTGTAAGTCGATTGAAGGATAATTAATGCAAAGAATAAACTGCCACTTAAATCACCAATAGTCTCCACAAGAGCATAAGCCATCTCTGAAATGGTGGTATCTGCTATTGTCCCTTACAATTATATGCCTTCCAACAATTTTAGATATGAACTTGATTGCCGAATGGCAATCCACACAGATTCTAAGATTCTTTTTTACAATGATTTCTTTCTCACTTGGTATGCTGATGAGCGCAAATGCCAAGGCAATCCGCTCGCTGTGATACTGAAGAAGCTTCTCTTTCAAGCATTCTTCAACATTACTTGAGACAGATCCAGTGTAGGGAATGTAACCTGCTTCCCTCATTCGATCGGAAAGACTTTCAAGTTTCTCATAAATCTGTTTCTTCTGAGGATGAGAGAAGTCCTCTGCACCAAAGATATGAGTTTTGTTGTTCACATCCACCCAACTGTAACCAGGTAACTTCTTCACCTTAGTTTCCTTTATCAGCTTTCTGACACTCTTCACATCCTCCCACTGTCCTACTGTGGCATATAAATTAGAAAGCAAAACATGGGTTCCATTGTTCTCTGGCTCAAGCATCATTAGTTTTTCTGCAGCGAGCTTACCTCTTTCTGCATCACCATGCCTCCTGCAGGCCCCCAGCAATGAGCACCAGGCAAATGCATTAGGTTCTGAAGGCATTGCTTTAATGAATTCTTCTGCTTCCTTAAGTCTGCCTGCTCGACTGAGAAGATCAATTACACACGCAGAATGCTCGCCTCTGGGTGTAAAATTAAACCGCATTGACATTGAATTGAAATAACTTAGCCCCTCATCAACTAAGCCAGCATGACTACAGGCAGTCAGGAGATTTACAAAAGTAATTGCATTGGGCTCCATTCCCTTTGAGACCATTTTCTCGAAGTGTTGGATTGCTTTCCTGCCATAACCGTGGTGTGCAAATACTCCTATGGTTGCATTATATGCGATATCCGTCTTATCCTGGATCTCATGGAACACTTGGAGAGATGATTCAAGAAGTCCAGACTTCCCATACATGTCAATAAGAACTGTAGAAACAAACGGGTCAGCTGCAAACTCAGCCTTGATCACTTGGGCATGAAGCTGCTTTCCCTGTTCTAGTGCGGCTTGGCTAGCACAAGCTTTTAGCAAACTAGAGAAGGTAAATTCATTAGGAACAATGCCTTGCCTTCGCAAGTTGAGGTAAATATTCATGGCTTTCTCGATTTCGTCATTTTCGGCAAAGCCGTCGATCAATGTACTGCAGGATACAACATTCACCATCTCAGAGTCCAACGAAAATACAAGGGATGCACTTTCCACATCACCGGACTTGGAATACATATCAATCAGAGAATTACCAACAACAATATCTGACTCGAACCCATATTTAATGACGCTAGCATGTAGTGATTTTCCCGTCGCCAAGCTGTTCAGCCCTCCACATGCACTCAACGCACTGCAAAGAACATGTTGATCAGCTGGTATACCATCAAGGTTCATCTTTCTGAAAGCTCGAAGAGCTTCAGAAAACTCACCGTTTTTACTGCAGGCGTCAATTAGAGCAGTCCAACACACCTTATCTTTGGCCGACATCCCATTAAACACATCCTGAGCATCAACCAACAGCCCAAATTTTGAATACATATCAATGAGATTGCTTCCAACGAATAACTCCGAGCCAAACCCAGTTTTTAGAATCAGTGAATGAAGCTGTTTTCCATGTTGAACCCAGCCTAAAGCAGCGCATGCCTGAACAGCGCACGAAAGCGCAAACTGACTCGGCTGCCACCCTGATATCCTCATCTCTTCAAGGAAACGAAGAGCTTCCTGGAACGCTCCGTTCTGAGAAAGGCCAGAAATAACAGCCGTCCAAGAGACAAGATTTCGTTGAGGCATTTCGTCGAACACCTGCAACGCACAAGCCATGCCCCCACACTTGGAGTACATGTTGATGAGATGGTTGGAGACAAAGATGGACGGCTGCTTTGCTGTCGTTATGATGTGGGCATGAAGCTCTTTGCCCTTGTTCAGTTGCCTGGTTCTGGCACAGTCTTGAAGCATGAAAGCGCAAGATGTGGGGTCCTTCAAAAGAAGTCTGTAGAGTGCCCATTTCTGAACCTTCATAACACCATGTTCTTCTTTCACGCCCAAGTTTTGATAGGGACACTCCTCGGTGACCAACGTTTCCTTTGACACCCAAGTTTTTGACAGGAACAGGAACACTCGCCGATAACCAAGAGCTTAGGAGAGCCGACTAATGAGGCAAGGCAGCAAGGACGCATAACCATGGGACCCTGAATACACCGTACCTGATTACATTGGATCGAACACATGCTAGTCTTGAATTAATATCCAAAAGTTGACTTGTTTGGCTCGGGAGTGTTGCATTGGACCAACGGACCGATCGGTTCGATTCTCGTATGCACTGTTTTATAATAGATGTATATATTTTAGTTGACAGATATATGGCTTTCCACTTAGATCTCCAAATAGTTTGAAACTCAAAAATAAGAAGAAAAGGAAAAGAGTTTCATCCTCTTAAAGGTGTCTCTCCTCAAAAAAGTTGGCTTATTTGATAGCAGATCCGATTTTGTTTGCTGCTAAGTGTCCTACTTCTTCCCTGGATATGGATTTCCACTTTTTATCTAATTGCGCTTGGGATTTTCTGGGGCAGCGCGGTGGGCTTCGATTAGATTGGATCTCGATATCTTCTTATTTCGCAATATTTTAATTGACTAAAAGTACCCACCCCTGCTTTTTCAAGAAATCTCAGATTCAACTACCGGTACAAAGTTTGCATCTCATATCCAGATCAACGTTGAGATTGAGCAACCTTAGTTAAAATTGCAATTCAGCTCACCAACCATAGCACCGTTTGATCCTTCGCAGTTTTACTTAGAAAAAAAATTCCAAACTCACATTTGGTTAGTTGATTCTAGACAACACCACAAATGGAGCGAGCATCCCGGATACTTGAGGACTAACCCGGTGCAACCAACATGGTAGAACCTTTGTAATTGCACCATTTCTGGCACATTTGAAAAAAAGACGTAGCTTTGATAACGCATAGGCTTGTGACTGTAGAGCACGGTATCCGGCTCGCCCAGTCTATATATATATATATATATATATATATATATATATATATATATATATATATATATAAGTTATCTACCCAACCCCACACAAGACAATATATATATATATATATATATATATATATAAGTTATCTACATATATATATATATATATATATATATAAGTTATCTACCCAACCCCACACAAGACAAGAAATTGTGGCTCAGGCCCACAGCCTGCTTCGGTCTGGGTACCCGACTATCCGATGGGTATCCCGGCTTCGGTCTTGTCGGTTTAACAACCACGGGTAGGTTAGCATTTGATACAATCAGCATTTCTAAAAGTTAAACCATGAGCCACGTTTAATGGCTGATCAAAAGCATATGGTTTTCCTTGATGGAGAACGCATTAACAATAATTGCGTTCTTTTTTCCCACGTACACGCCTCGAATAAAAACGATAAAGACCTCATTTATGGTGATTTGTTCTCGCTGAAATATACATATACATAGAACCAGCAAGAAAAAAGCTCTGGAAAATGGGGAATGTCATGGCTCAGTTGTCAACTCCCAAATCTTTATTGTTCCATCGTCACTCCCGGACGCTAGAAGGTGAGACATCTGCAAATTTTTTTTCTCTTTGAGAAGCATGTAGCATTTTTTTAAATTGATAATGCAACTGGAATAAGGATAGAGGACTGAGAAAAAGGAGAATAACTGTACCTTCGGATGCCACTGAACTGAATTTATATCCATGTTATGGGCCTTCTCTTTCTTCAGTACCAACTCGTATGATGGACCATCAACCTGCAATTTGAAAATGAATAAGCTAAATTAGCCTTCCGCTCGTTTGAAGGAATGAAAAACTCAACTACGCCATGCGTGCATGTGTCTGGGTATGGAAGTTCGCTACCTTATAAACTCAACATACGGACCAAAAATTTTGAAATTATAAGGCTAAGATACAGCATATTCAAAATAATCAGTGAAAAGAAAGTTAATATAACACATGCTCTTGTACATCAGCAAGACCTCACTTTTCTCCCGAGTGCTGTAATAAAACAGAATTATCAGACTATCACTTTAAAATAGTGACGAAGGAATTATCATATTATTTAAGTACCCAGTAGAACCACAGTAAATAAATGCTGATAAACTTGAAGCAAAAATCAGTGATGACACGGTAGGAAGAAAAGCTGTCAGTACCGATGGTTCAGTGCTCTCACGGAACAGACAGATGGAATCGTCACCAGCTCCACTAGCAATTATGCCATCCCTGAAATAATTGTAAGAACATATAATCAGACTAAAAACAACTTCATAACACTTGAAATAACTAAAGAAAGAAGCACGTGAACTCCAAGGATCCTTGAGAATCCAGAATATCAACATAACTGTGCTGCCTTTATGGTATGGTAACAGCCATCAAGGACTCCAAATCTCAGACAAAATGAACATTTCCCAGTTGAACTCAAAAGAATTTTTCCACAACCTATAACGCAACCACATTAATGCCATTTGTGCCATTTCTGGACCGCAATATGCGATCATATGGACAATCCAATAGATTTCTATTACCTTGACCAATCAACTGAAAATATTGTTCGATCATGATACCCTGATAATGTGGACAGATGTCTCCTGGAGGAAAGAAAAAAAAAGGAGGTTATTCATGTGACTATTTGTGCATACACAAAAGAGAGAGAGAGAGAGAGAGAGATGTCATTGCATGTGGGAATGCGGTTGTTTTCTTCTTTGAATGAATCCAAAAATATGAAATCAAACTAATGAAAGGATGATTCGGTATCTCATTTCAAAGGAACGTTTTACAGGATTCTTGCAGAAAACCTAAAAAGGCACAACTCAAGTCCAAATCCAGGTCAAATCTCAATGCACTCAGCTGATCCATATCCTATCTACTTGAGCACTAGGAGATCAGGTTCATTTTGATTGACCAGACAGATAGACATTCATATATGCTTACTTGTAGATATTACAGATATAGGATAATGAGAAAGAATAAACCAACTGATTGCATTCATGTGTGATGGACCGTGACTGCAGCCGTGGTTGACAATATAGTGATTGAACTGAAAGATCAGAAGAGTGAGGAAAGCAATTGAGTTGGCTGATTACCATCGTATACTACTGTCAGAACTAGCATCTTTTGGATCCACACTAGTATCCCATATCTTCAATGTCAGGTCATCACTGGAAAATAAAGCATGTTTTTAGAGATTACAAATAATAAAGCACTGGCTTTTGACAAAGAGAGGAAAAAAACAACAGAATTCCAACATACCTACATGTGACCATACGGTCCCCATTGGAGTTGAAAGATGTGGCCCATACAGTAGATGAATGTCCACTAGGAAAAAAACAGAAAGTCATAATTACATACAATAATAAAATTAATCATAAAATAAGAGCGCAAAGCACTTTGGAACTGCAAGACATCACACTACACCAATAAATAGTTCAAGACAAACTAAATTGATGAAGGAAAATTCTCATTTGTCATCTGATTGTGAATGTTTTAAAATTCCATTAGCATATAACAGTCTCCAACTATCCCACTTGAGCTCTATCACCTTCACAAGGCAGATCATTCTCCATAAAGAGAGAACAAAAATATTCCTTCCACCATTTTATACTGATTCCCAACCTCAGGAGCTTCAACAGATTCAGAGAGAAAAATAAACCATTAAGGAAATGAAATATCAAACTATACCAGTACACTTTCATAAACATGAAGCTCAAAACTACCTGCTTCCATCACCCAATGTCTGTATACAATGCCAATCATCCATTTCTCCATCCTCTGCCCAAACCTAAAATTACAGGGAGAAACAATTCCCATGTCCATATTCATAATGATTAAGTATACATGATATATAAGCTAGATCAAGAAAATGTAATCACAGCGTGCAAGATCTGAAAAAATAGTTTCCATGTACCTTTATAGAATTATCATAGCTGACAGAGACCAGAACATCATATGAAGGATGCCACCTCACCATCTTCACGTCCTGTGTATGCCCTTGTAACACCGACACACACTCAAACTCATTACCAGGCTGTACTTCCCAGATCCAAACAGATTTATCACGGCCACATGTAGCAAGTAGTGAACCAGATGGACTCCATGAAACGCTCTTAACTTCATTCTCGTGTCCCTGGTAAGAGGAGATACACAAAATGTGCATGCAAAATAAGAGTACATTTTATGTAGACTTAAAAAATGAACAACAAATATAGATTTTAAGACATACCTCCAAAGAAGCAACACAATCAAAATCTCCACTAACAATTTCCCAAATTGCTGTTGTGGCATCAAAACTAGCTGTAGCCAGCAGCCTTCCAGATGGTGACCATGCACAGGACCGAATAGTTCGAGTATGATTTTCATCCAGCACACCCTAGCAATAGATGACAGAAGACAAAAGTCAGCAAGCATCCTATCGGCTGAAACTCACCGAGTCACCATAGAAAATAGACTAGCAACCTTTTGACAGAACTACATAGATAGACATAAACTAATGAATGCATGACCAACAAGTAGCAAGATTGCGTACTTTTTAGTTCACCACACTACACTTTAAGCACAAAAGAGGTCTAAAACTTGAACATCTGAAAAGGTCAATAGCATAATAATGGGAAATAGTAACAAGAGTGTATAAATGCCTTTCTGTTGATTAAACAGTAATCTGTAGCATGCTGATATGCATGAGACAATGTGTGCCATGCACCAAGAAGCTACTTCTGTGAAGCCCTTGTACAAGCTTCTCCACACTGTACCACATGAACTAAATTCTGATGATAAAGCTGCAATAGACTGCATGGCACATCAAGTTACATAATCGAACATGCAATCACAGATGAGTGAAGATGGAGATACAAGACTTTGAAAGGCAATTATAGGAATACCCAAGGCATGACTGATGAATGTGGGGTTCTTCACTTGCAAGAAGAATATCCCTTATCAACATCTCTCCTTCAAAAATGGAGGAGTTGTGCACAGACCTCCCCTTTCTGTCTGAAGAGGTGGTGAAATGTCCTTGTACCAGCTTTTTTTTCTTATGTGGTTAAGTTCTCCTAGGTAAGGTCACGTTGGATAAATTTTTCCAGGCCATTAAATGCGCCTCAGAAAAGTTCCTCAATTAGGAACTCTGACATCTTTACTAAGTTCTCATGCAGTCAAACACATTCTTTATTTTGAATATCTTGATACAATCATGAAATTCATAAAAGTGTCCAGGAAATACCAATGCAAAATCTAACCGCAATCACAGATATGTATAACAATTATCACAGAACACATTGAGTTTTTTAAATACAAGATTATGCTCCATATTCTTTATCTTAGGAGCATATTTCTTTCACTTTCTGTAACCCACTCTTCTGTTTCTAGTGGTCAGTTTGAACAGATCAATGCTAGCTATTTTTATTTGAAGAGGGCTATATATTCTTTTTCAAGATTTCTCTAAGAATATGCAAACTTGTGCATCGAGTGGCTTCTTGAACCATCTTAGAAAATAAACGTCATGCACAGCCACATCAATCCAGGACCACATAAGGTACAAAACAATGCTCTAATCTGAAGATGCAGATTAAATATCTTAAGCAAAAACATCTGTTCCAACAACACAATTTCAAAATGTACACCAAAGAATTCCCCTTCAGATTCAAAATAGGTGCTGATAGACAAGAAATCACTTTCTTATTCTGATCATCACACGAACTATGAATAGACACTTATACTATGGTTATCATATCCTATACAGGTTCATCCGCTAGCCAATTTAAGTATGGTCACAACCAAGATCGTTTTAGGTAAACCTTTTAGGTGAACCTTGTTCAATGGAGGTAGTCCACCTTGAATTAATAATACATTCTTAGTTGAAAAAACCACTGGCTGTGTAAGAACCCACAATAGACATCCAAGACAAATACGCAATTTAATATAAAAGTCACTTGAGTAATCATTTGAATCACATCAAGAATTATTTCATTCTTCCTTATCTGGATAACTATTCTGTTTTCATCATTTGCTCCTGGCCTTCGCATTAAATGTGGCCTGTGTTTCCATTCCAACATGTGTTTACGAAAAAGAAAAATTGGAAGAGAGAATCCACATTTAACGCTAAGGCCAGGGGAATTTGAAGCATAACTCTGCATGACAGCCAAGGCCCACACCTGTACACAAATCCACGATTGTCTTCCAAATAGCTTAAAACTATTTGTCAGTAGCGGACGAAGGAAGGACTATCTTCATAGCTCTACACTCATATTTGAGAAGCATCTAAGGCAGATCAATAGAAGCTCATACATAGTTCTCTTTTCCTCACGGGTAGCGAAAACTCTTCGTCTCAGGTTCATGTCAAGCAACCTAGCGTTGATGGTTTGATTCGTGACAACTTAAAATGTCAGTATTGGGTGTCCTTCACTTTCAACAGTCATGGAATCCACTCCCCAACTTCTTCATAAACAAAACAGATTGTAGACGTTTACTTTAGAAAAGAATTATTTCTACGAACCTCCCAAGTCAACGCCACCATCTCCTCTTAACTTTCAGAAGAAAATGACGATCGTATCCTCCAAATGGTGCGTTTCTAACCTCTCTTACTAATCCCAAGAACACAAGGAAAGAAATAGAGCCAAATCCAAAGGAGACGCCCACAGAACAAGACTTGAATTGCTTTCGTTTTTCACGCCATTAACAGCTACTCATCATCGTCTAATCTAGCGCTCCCCGTATCAGGAGAAAAACAGTATGGATCAGAGTAGAGAGAGAGAAAGAGTTTGAAGTCTTACTCTGCACTCCCAGGAGGAAGGGTTCCTGGGGTCCTCCTGAACCCAAATCCGGACCGTCCGGTCGCCGCTGCAAGACGCAAGCATCGGCGGCAACCTTCCGGCTCCTGTCGTCGGGTTCCAGGCTAACCCCCAAACCCTATCCTGATGGCCCTCGAGCGTCTGCACCTCCCTCAACTCCGCCCTCCTCTCCACGACCAGACCGCCTTTCTGCTCCATCTCTCTCCTCCCCAGTTTCTCAAGACGGAATCTCGTAGGGGCTTCCTCCCAGACGACAAATCCAGCGCACTCCAAGCCGGAGAGCGCGGCCAGCACCGAAGAAAGTGGTATTCCGGCTTCGTGGGAGCGAAAAGAAAAAGCGAGGCGTCGTAGCTGCAAGTGGGGGCGCCGGCGTTTATAGACGTCGGAGGAAGAACACGTGGAGCTCGCTGATTGGCTTCAGAAGTGTGGAGAGCGTATCCGTAGCTTAACTTTCATAAACGGCGCCGAAAAATACGGTGAATTGCAGGTCAGATCAGAGCAGAGCTCCTTCTGCTTCGCTAAATAAGAATTCCTACCGTCTATCCGATTGTAATTAACTCCCGGTTTCCATGATCAGATCGAAACCCTAAAATTAATTATTAATTTAAGTTTCTTACACGAATAACATTTATCTAGCTAAATTGATTCCTTGGAACATCAATGAAACGTTGTTAATTCCGGCGATTCAGAAGGCAATTTCAACTAAATGATCCCGTTAATTACATGCGTAGGGTTGAATTTAAGACAAAAACTAAAAAAAATAACAAAGTCAATTGCGTGTACTAATAAAATCGTCTGCATTACCTTTAAATAAACGCTTAAACATTTCCAAGTCAACAACTAATAGAACTTTACCAAACCTTGGGTTGTCTGTGAAAAAATTACTACAAATAGTAATTATTACACAGATAAATCCCAAAGGCAATCTCGCAAAGGAGAAGAGAAAAGAACATAGTTGCTTTAAAGAATTCTGTTATCACTTATCGCATCTCATGATATTCTCACCTTGATATGGAATCTATAACAATCTAGTTGACAGACTTCGTCCCGCTTTTCACCTATGGTCCTTAAGCAACATATATGCTCAGGAAAAGGGGGATGAGCTTCGGCCTGTTCACGGTACTTTCATATTTAATGAGATTAAAAGAAAATGCAAGTGTAGTGAAGGCTGGATTTTCAGGAGAAACTTGTTTTGATATTAAAATGAGGTTTCAATATGAATTTAACACCATGAAAGATTCAAAGCGTCTTAATAAGTTGAATTAAGTGTATACCACACGACAATCACAAATAACATTTTAGAGTTTTAAACGATCATGTTTTTTTCATATATAATGCGGCAAGCTTAAAAAAATAAAAATATGATAAATTTTTAAATATTTAATAATAAAAATAAAAAATAAAATAAGTGAGAAGCTAATAACAAAAATATCAAAAGATATTTAAAAAAATATGTTTTTTTTTTAGTTTTAAACAGCAATTTAACTTATCATACTTTTTTTGTTTTTTTCAAAGGAAAAAAAAACAACGTTTTTTTTGTGACTATTGCTAGAAGTAGTGCAGCTTTTGAATTAAAAAAAAAAATGACTCGCGATTCAAGTTGGTACCGATTTTCTCAGGAGTGAATTTCGTGATATCAAGCATCCTAATAAAGCGAGCCAAATGTAAGTGCAGAGCATGGAGAAGGGAGAAGACAAATTTGTTTTAATGATAATAAAGGCGCCATTGGTATGAAGTAGTTGATACTCAGAATATAATATTTTTCAAGTTAACATTTAAAAATATTCTGGAAGCGCCACAAACATTTTAGAATGTCTCCTCCATTTGTTGCTTAGGTCACAAATGGATTAAGTATAGGCCAAATTACTCATTTATCTATGTCAACTGAGATGCTTCATAAATATATATATATATATATATATATATATATATATAATTTGAATGGTGAGTTACACAATTCAATCATGTGGACCATTTGGTCGATCATGATGGATGATTAAGAAAAAATAAGAAGAAAATGGTAAT
Organism: Nymphaea colorata; assembly: GCF_008831285.2. Lineage (NCBI taxonomy): Eukaryota > Viridiplantae > Streptophyta > Magnoliopsida > Nymphaeales > Nymphaeaceae > Nymphaea > Nymphaea colorata. Next base: position 1,962,513 of record NC_045148.1, on the reverse strand, counting down.
AACGTTTTCGTTATATAATATTAATTCACACATTTTTCTTTCAATTGTCAATCATGTGGATCAAATGTGAGAGAGAAAGAATAATTAATAGATTCTAAACCACTAAGTCAAGGATAAAAACCTAACCCTCAAAATTGGTTGTTGAAATACTCTTTTACACAATTCAACCATACAAATATGATTTTAATGTTTTGATGAGAAACATATATTAAGTTAATATTTTTGTAATAGAGTAATACTTTTATAGTAATAGAAAAATGAAAACTCTTATAACATCAAAAAATTTTATTAGTAGAAAAATCAATGTGCTTTACGATAACAACTTGAATTAAGACTTGTTTTGTGCTAAATTTGTGTTCATAAGTATTTTAGAATGTTCATATTTTGTTTAAAATTAATTTCAACAAGAAAATAAGAAGATTAGTTTTTATCTTTAACCTAAATGGCGTGGGATATACCAATATATATGTGTGTGTGTTTGACAACTTAAATATGTAAGAAATGTTGCTCAATGATTAAAAATTAAAATTTGTTATTGAAAAGATTATAAACCATTACTAAAAGCACTATGAAACATTACCTCGTCTTTATTGCTTTTCAGTGACAGACTTCTAGTTTTATATACATAAGAGGATTTGAGTATGCTGGGTGCCAAATGTTGCCAAATAATTAAAAATGAAAAAATTTGGGGATGAAATTAAAAGTACACGAATCATTGTGGCACAATGACCGTCGCTGATGGTTCTTAACCCATTTTTAACAACAAATATTTTAATTCTTAGCCAACATCTGGTATGTGTGTGTGCCTATATATATATATATATATATATATATATATATATATATACTCTTTTGAGAATACAAGAAGTCTGTCATTTGTCAAACCAAACCAGGAAATTGGAGAAAAAATTTGGAGCAAAATGTATATGAGATACGTCGTAAATGAATCCAAGCTGACAGAATTTGTCAATTTGTAAAACGTTTTTGTCATCAGCATCACCAATGGACAACATGAGTTCGAGCCAAAAGCTGCTAGAAACGTTTCTCACAGTTATAGATGAAGTTTCAACTGATATATTCAAGGAGACTCATTCTAGAAAACCATATACTCATTTTCTTTCAAAAATTCCACACGTTTACAAATGAGAGACTAAGGAGGAAACTAAAGCAAAAGAGGTACGACAAACTAGCACGGACGATGTACCTAATTTCTTTCTCAGACACTCTACTCTTCTATTTTCTTAAGTTTATAGCTGCCTCTTCTATCACAGGAGGAAAAAAAAAAGTAACTATTGACTGTGCACTTCGTTGTATCTCTTACAGCATAAAGCTTGGCCACAGAAAAGAATCAATTCATCCCCCACTTCCTTACAACTCTCTCTTTAGCAGAAGGCTTTGCCACAACTTGTTCACTAGCTTTTCCGTCAGACAGAGGCTTCAGTGCAGAAGCCTTACCAGCAAACACGTAGGCTGCTGATGTGAAGAAATTTCGGCTCCCCCGTAAAACGTACAGTAAAGAGTTGAAGATGATAGCGAACATCACATTGCCTTTGGAGATTATCAGATACTGAAACAAGGGGAACAAATTCATCAATTATGTAATCATGGATGACGAAAGCAACTCAACTGCCTGTTCTCAAACATCATTAGTTTATGCAACGACCCCTTCACACTGAGTTGACACTTGACTTGACAGCAAGTGGGGTTACCAAATAAGGTAATGAGATTGTCAAACTTTGAAAATGGGGAACTCCAATATCTAGAATATATAGTGTTGATCAAATAAGATCAAAAGAGAGGAATGTGTGATACCAAGAAAATGATTCCTGCAACAGTAAGGCTGGTCTGTTGTGTTTCCTTCCAGAAGCGATCACCATCTGATCCACCAAACCACCCACCACCTCCAAACCATCCACCTCTCCCTGCGTCACCTCCACCACCTGCTTCTGTCCTCTTCTGAATTTCCTTGTTCCATTTCTCAAATTCATTCTTCTTTCCACCAAGAGCATTTTCTAGTGCTTTTCTAGCTTGCTCCTTCAGCCAAGACAAAACATCCAATTCCATTTTATCAGAAGAACTTAGAACATGAAAGATAACGCCATATATGGTGCCGTATAATAGTCAGCAAGCGAAGAGAGGAAAAACAGAAAATGTGTAATCATGCTTTCCTTTTGAAATCAACTTGCATATTTTTCCTATTAAGCAGAAATGAAATAACTAAAGTTTTTAAAAGATGAAGGAACAAGCCTACAGTCGAAGGGATATACTATCCAACAAGTTCATATATTCAAGTTGACATCACTGAAAGTATAAACCCTTAAGAGGCTGAACAACATGAGAAATGCAGCATTTCTCACAAAAAGCAAGTTTCAAACTTTCACCACAAGAAAAGAAAACTACGACCAACTTGCAATTCTTCCACTGATGAAATCGTAAAAGAGCAATTCATAAACTGCATGACTCTGACACACGTACTTCATATATGAAAGAGTATGAAAATAGATGAAATGTCAATACAGTAGGAATAAAATGTAGCACTAACGTGTAAGTTTATCAGCTACTTCAAATCATTCAACTGTTAAACCTGACTTCAACTCTTTGTTTTTAGATAACTAAGCATTAAGAGGCTTGATGGGGTCTTCTGCAATAGCCGCAATTAATAGACCCTAGATCCAAAACTAAAGAAGCACAGAAACCCAATATTCTAGTGAGTGCAAAAATTTTTATGATCAGAGCCATCAGACATTTGCAGAATGCCATATATTCCAATAAGCTAGTCCAGATGAGCATAACCCAGATTAGAGCCCATAAACTAAAACTAGGTAAAGGCCTCAGGCCAGGCATTATAGGCATGTGAAGAGGAGCTTCAGAAGCACGTTATGGGGAACATTCAAACATTAACTTGCACGTGTTACTTTTTTGTTGGACAGCTTTATCACAGAAGGAGATGTGAAGGTACTAAAATATTCCTTCCATTTAGCTAATGGTTCCAGGCCACAACTTTTGTGCTCTGAGTTCCTGAGCAGACCCAAGTCTTATATAGGTAATCACCATCTGAGGTTTGAATTTTGCATGGCCACCATAACATAGTACATTTTATGCTTCAGTTTTATTTGTTTGTTTGTGATGTTGTGGCATGTCTCTCTCACTATATAAGTATCATAAGACGACTGAATGTCAAAAAAAAATGCAGGAAGAGAAAAAAAAATGGTGAATCAAGGCCATGTTAAGAGATTCAAGCTGCAAGTGAACCATCACACGTAAACTCAATAAAACCATGAATGGGCATTCACAGATAACAATTTGATGGAAGTTAATGAACATAAACATTTCTTCTCAACAGAGCATAAACAATGCATAAGCGGCATACTAAGTTATGCCATAGAAGGAAATAGTACAAAGGCAATGACCAAACACCTTGATTCTCAAGCAGTGGCACCCAACAAGGATCAAATAATTAAAACCCTTTTCTTTGTCATTTTCTTTGCTACAGATCTTGACAATGCAATTGCCCGAGTCAAGGCGAGTCATGGCCCAGTCAAGCTGAGACAACTTGAGTCACGGCAAGTCATGCTGAGTTTCGATAAAAAGCAAGCCCAGTAGGGAGGCGAGTCGAATGAGTCAACCTTGACTCGGCAGTTTTAAAACACTGATAAAATGGGCAACCCAATGCAGTTGTTACTATCGCTTTCTTTCTACATTTCTAGATTATCCAATAAAGGGAGAATAACTTGTATTTTATATTGGGAAAAGATCTGGAGAAGGTGAAAGAGTACACATAGTTCAAAGGGTAAAACCCAAGCCAATGACACGATAAGTCCAATAATTCATTGCCAAATCAATTGATATTTGTATAATTTATAGACAAAAGTTTCATGTGTCAGATCTCACCAAAAGAAAATGAACTAATTAATGAATGAAAACTCGCTTCATTAGAGAAGGGAAGAAATCATGAAGGAATTTCTAGTTAGCGTTGTTTTGGTTCAGGAAAAAACAATTGTGAGAATAAAACAAAGTACGGCCTGCAGGCAAACACAACCAACGCTGGTTTATGAGAGAAGGAATAAACCATTTTTATACGATACCAATCTGAGTGGTTGAACACTGAACCCACGTCAATCCTCCAAAAGCTTCAGAAAAAGACCACTTCAACCAAATTATTCTTTCTCCACTCTCTGAAACGGTAACGCTAGTTCTGGTATATATATCCGAAAAGACTTGCTTTCTCAAGAAACTCAATTTGTCAACAACATTAGAAGAAGGAAGAATAATTTATGTTTTTTTTTCTCCGCTTAGTAATGCTACATTTTGGCTCAAGATCCCCCTTAGGACTTCATATGACAAGCAAAGTTAGGTAGTATTCGTGGTTTTTCTGTAACGAAAAGTCCATTTTCATTCATGCATCAGTTGTCTTACTTTTACCGTTTTAATTTCCAGTTCATAGCGATTCCTTATACACTCTAAACAAGGTCACCATTCATTTTGAACTGCCATAAACCAAAGCCAGAGATCAATTAGAAGAATATTAGCCCAGGAATGAAACAAAAATCCGCAAACCCACCAACATCAAGAGTTCATCAAGTAAACTGGCCAAAACAAAAGGCTCAAGGTAGGAATTCTGCGCACCCAAAACAGGTAAGACCAACGTGCCAGAGCTATGAAGATCAACAATAGCCACCAGAATTCAACGAGGGCAGCGAGTAGAGAGAGAGAAACTGGAGAGACACAAACAATGAACCAAAGAGGGAGACGGGTAGCAGGATGGTAGCGACTCAGAGGTCATACCTGTTTGTTGGTGTTTCCACCGGAGAAGAAACAAGAGATCCTGGGTTTGCATTTGCACCTCTCCTTCAATCTAAACCAGTGGAGCTCTCTATTCGGGCACACAGTTAACGGCGAGACTAGAGAAGAAGATAGCATGTTTCCCTCCTCTCTTTCACAGAGCCTGTATTCCGAATTGGCGCGGACCCAACAAAAAGAAAGAGCCTGATTTAAGGACACAGTGTCGGACTAGGAGGTCTCCCATGTCCTAGTTTGTCCACATCGACACGCACAGCCTTTTTCCCCTAAAAAAAAGAAGACAAAAGAAAAATAGGGTAACATGATAGCCGTTAAAACTCGATATCGATGCAGTATTTGCGTTTTTTCCAAATCCTTTTTACAAAACTAAATTTATAAATTTTTATCCTTTCATTATAAAAGTACGAAAAGAGTAATCTTCTCAGATTTCAATGGATTTCGGGAGATTATTTTTTCTTTTATCATTTTAAACTTTGACAGAGTAAGCGTCTGGTATTCAATGAAATGTTAAAACTAGTTCATCATTATCGTGTTACTCTTTGAAAGTTTAAAAGGAAATTAGTTTCAAGCGAAGCATTGGATTTTACAGAAGCATGTCTATGGCGAAGAACTTACGGAAGGCTTTTTAGTAAGCCCAAGCTTCTCCTCCCCACTCAGGTCTAAAATTGGGATTACTTGTACACCGATTGGATTGATATGTGTCTCAATTTTTAAACAATAAGTCCAAACTCGACTCGGATTTAATTTAAAAAAACGATAAGCATGAATTACAGTTGAACCAGTTGCCTGTGCTGATTGGTGACGATGCAATATTTATAATCCAATTATAGGCAAAAGTGGTAGAAAAAATGTAATTTTTTAAGTATGTCCGATTTCTTCCGAAAATTTCGAAAGAAATTATGAAAAAACTATGAATGCTAGCATAGTAAGCACAAATAAACGGTAGAAAACACATCTTGTACATTCTACAGTAGAAAAGTTGCAGAAAGTGAGGACTTATAGTCGATCTTCGGTCCGAAACAGGAAATGAATCTGGGATTCTCGAGACATAAGTTGTGACGCTGCAACACGTTAGTCCCTTGCATTTTTCCAAACGGAGTGGTTCAAACTGACGAACGTCATGTGGATTCAAGCACGACGTCCCATTGTACGAGTAAATGGACTGATAAATGAATGCCTCCAAAACTTTCTCGCTTAAAAGCCTTCGACGAATACGATTTTTCTAGTGGTCGTGCTTGTCACGCAAATATTAGGGGCTCATTAGCTGAGGCCCAATCAGACAATGCTCAAAATTGCATAATAAACAAAAAAGAGTAGCTACTGCTGTTAACCGTATGCGCATGGAACCCTTACAAGATCTGGAAAACTGATAACAAATAAAGAACCAAGTACAAACACCTAATATTCATCCGAAATAATGAAGAATGGCCGGATAAAACCATGAGGTAGTAAGAACATCAAAAAACGCGAACTGCCGGCCCCATTGTGCTTTTCAGGTACAAGCACCTAACCTGTTCACAAATCAAGGAAATGAATGAATCATCAGAAAAAAAAATGTACACAAATAAATGTTTTCCTTTATCATATGCCAAGGGACAGGTACAACCACAGGAACTTCTAAGTATGGAGAAAACCGTATTCTCATTGCTTCTCACTGTATATGTGTCAAATGATACTGTTTATAGAAATATAGTAACAGACTTGCGTTGAGTGTTAACATGTGAACTAAATTATGAACTTTGCTTACAAAATGCAGCATAATCACTTTTTTGTTTCAAAAGCCCACAGCAGTATGGGTAGGAAACAGACTTTTCTTTTTCTGCTGGCCAATGCTGGATAGCAGCCAAGTGAATTTGAAATTCCACCAAAAGAAAGCCCAAAATCAGTCCCACCAACTTGTGCAAGGGAACATTGACCCATTAATATACTCCACTGACAAAAGCAGTATGGTGGAGCAGACCAAGAAAGAAGAAACAAGAGATGAGTGTAGAAGTGTTAGTCAAGGGCCTTACATTTTGCCAATTCTTCTTCAATAACGAAACCAGGAAGTTGACACTGAGCTGAACATTCTGGAATATCTGCTTCTCCTCCATTGAGCAGTTCCCAACAGCAACCCCCATGCAGAGGACCTTCTTCAGCTGGAATTTCACCATTGCCTTTGTTTCGTTCACTTTAGACTCTAGGGATTCTTGATGAGTAACCAGAGTGGGGAACTTCCCTGGTATGTCAAAGAAACACAAGTAGATATTTAACATAACTGAGAAAAATGGAAAGATAAAGCTGTAGATGTAGACAGAATAAAATGATAGATGTTTGGACAAGAGGCATCGGTTAGATGTCACCAATATCATTATAAAATATTTAAGATTATGAGCAGTATCAAAATTGCCTAAAGAATATATCAAGGTGACACCAATCCACTTCAGTCTGCACATAATTTTTGTGCATCAATCATCCTTCATCAATTAATAAATCTTACAAGCACTCCCATCTCAGAGTGGTAACTGAACAATCAATCTCCATCCAACTGAACTCAAAAATTTATGACACATAAAAACAAACATAAACAAGCAAAGAATAGCAATCAGAATATTATCAAATTAAGGCACAAAATCCCGACTTCAGCTGACCTTGTTCAAGCCTTCTGAACACTATCTTAAACATAGAGAAATATAGAGAGATTGTTGGACCACCTTCCAATCTTATGTGCATGTAATGAGACTGGAAAACTAATCATATGCTCTTAACAATTCAGCGTGAGCAATCTCAAAAACCCTGTCCAGAGGGCCATTCTGAAATTGGGCGGTAAGTGAAAAAAAATACTTGCCTGCCTTGTTAAGACCCGGACCAAGAAGCCTTGGAATTTGTTTGATTATAGCCTCAGATGCAAGAAAAGCATGGTATTTCTTTGCAAGTTTCTTCACCAATTTCTTGTTTTTGTTCATCTTCTTCAGCCCTTCCACGTCCATATAGTCCAAACCAATTTTCTCTGCCTGCAATTTTATCCATATTAATGTAGTTATTATCCCCAATTAGCCAGCACTATTAGATCTAAAAACAGACAACCTATTTATAAAGGCTAAGACATTGGCGTTTTCATGCTATTCTAAACAAAAGGACTTCATTTCTGGTTTCACTTACTCTAAATGCAGTTACTTTTCCAGTAAAAAAAACTACAAAGAAAAAAAAATTAAGACTAGGAACATCTATGGTACTACAACAGAAAAAACATTTTCAATCTCAACATATGTTGAGTAGTTGGTTATGTAAGCCATGTCATATGAGCATGGATGCAGGTACTGGTGGACCATGTTTCAAAGAGAAAAAAACATGGATGTAATTGTGGCCATAGTATAATTATGTGTGTGCAAGGAAGATTACACATACAATTATAAAACAAATGTATGAATTTTAATTAAAACATAAAGTACAGCAATCATCAATTATTAACAGCAACAATGCACACCCAACTCTGGTGCAGTGGCATATTTTGCAGGATCCATGTGATATAGGGGCCTAGTGACACTCCTCCAAAGACCATACTTGTGCCCTGTTTCCTTTAGCATCATTCAAGACACGAAGGAAAGCATCATGCTTGATAGCATGCACAGTCTGACATTTTTGCATACAGAAACAAGTTCCAGGTGATGTGACACACTCTTAACTAAATACAGGTGTGGAGGATAACAGTGCAACCAAAAATCATATACTATACTTCCAAATAAATACAGGATATTGAGTATCCATTACAAGAATATGTGAAAATCTATGTTCTCAAACATGCAATATCTGAAGATCTATGTTCTCAAATCTCAAGTATATTACTGCTAGGAACCAGGTATGGAATTAGATCAGATCTTCATGGAGACTGATCCAGTGGTGCTTATAAAATAAGGTCGAAGGACGTCAGTGGAGGACCATCATGATTGGGCGTTTCTACCCTCTGGGAGGAAAGACCCTAATCGGGGATCAGGGTGGAGGGTGCGTGTGTTATCGGGTTTCTCTTGTAAAGGGGCATCTGTGCTAGCAGTGGCTAATAATTACCTCCTCAACATGTTGTGCATCTCCAAGCATGCAAACCCTCATCTTAGGCCGGGGAATGTGTGGCAACTTCACAGAACCACTGAAACGTTTGTCCTTCTGAGGATCATAGTTCTTTAGTCCAATCTGGAGTTCAATTGTCTCAGTAAACTTGCGCTTTTTCTCTTTTGCACCAGTGACAACTGTAGTGATGGCTTCTCTTAGTGCGTCACTCTGGAGCTTGCTGAACAAAAGACAAGAAAAGAAAAGAAGATAAGGAAATCATTGATGGTAGATCAAGCAACTACTGTCTCCAGAAAAACCATTTTTCTAAAGACAAAGCCTATCCTAATCAGCACTTTTATAGAAAAACCTAAAAAAATGAGAGGTGGTTAATATAGTACCACTTGATAGCATTGATCAAATTCACTAGTCCAAAGTACACCAACAATGCTCGCATGCCAAAATTAAGGCACATCAAATTAATAAGTTTGACTTGTTCTCTACTACTTGAGGATTGGAGAGACGATCTTATACTAATAATGGTCTTTGTGTGTGTGTGTGTGTGTGTGTGTGTGTGTGTGAGAGAGAGAGAGAGAGAGAGCGTATCCCTTGATATGTGCAATTCTTCCCTTTCAATAAGGATCCAGTATCACGGTAACTAAGCATTCGTAATAAAAGAGACCATCCTGTTAACTAAACCAAATATTACGTCTATTTGCACAACATCAATGATGAGACGTGAACCATTAAGGTCTTCTAACCTTTCATGACACATTAAAGTTCGAACAACGTTATGCTCTTTTGAAACCAACGAGGCGCTGATTGTAGGGGACCGAGCACTAGGTGGTGTTGGACAGAAAACTAGAGAAATATCATCGACGCAAGAATGTTGATTGCATTTCGTGTTTTGAGTAGAGTATATAGCATATTATCACAATTCATAAGTGGTCCTGTTAATTGTGCATCATTCAACCGACCAAAATGAATCAGCAGTCGTTGTAAAAACTACTCAAAGTTTAGACATTGTTCCCAAAAACAAAATGTTCGTTATTGTAATGTTCGTAACTGTAAAGCGCTTTTACAGAGTTGAAGCCATTTTAGAGCGAGATAAGGCTTCAAGTGGTTGTTACACCCACATATGGTGCTTTTTTCTTATAATGGAAGCCCAATGATATCTTTCAGACGTCACGGACTTAAACATGATAAGAAAAACACAGTTCTGACCTTTACTGTTAGACACCCCTTTCAATATTTTTCTTTCAGAACAGTATTTCAGTTACGAGTGAAGTCCTCCGTTTCTGTGCATCCAGATGCTTTAAAAAAACAACTACGCTGAAAGCCCAGCGCATTCTCTAAAGAAATCTAAGAAATGTCTTCCGCGCACAAAAGAACAGAAGTTCTTACCGAAAGAAATAGCAAGAAGAATGACAAGAAATTTCCACTAGCATAATCCCGAAAAAACACGAAATGAAACGGAAACTGACGGTGACTCGGTAGGAAGTACCTCATGATGGCGTCGACTACTGGATTCGCCTATTCTCTTCTTTCCTGGACACCACACAGAGAAAGAGAGTGAGAGAGATCAGTACAGATCAGATGAAGAAGAAGCTCCAAGCAAGTCCTAACCTTGAAGAGACACTGCGTACCTGCGCTCCGGTGGCCAAAACAGCCCTAACTCCTGTCGCCCGCGGGAAAAAGTGGCTGAGAGAGCGTTGTATATATTTGTAAACCCTAGTTTTGTGACAGCCGCCAAAAATATCGCGATATTATCGTTAAACGATAAACTTTGAGCCCTTGAAAAATAAACGACTGTGTGTTTTCCCCGTTCTGATAACCAACCGATTAAGTACCTGCGTGCGGATTATGCCGTCATTTTTTGCTAAAGTGAAAAAATTTTAAGGGGTCACTACGTATAAGTTGAACTACAAGACATCTCACTACCTTATACTAGGGTGAACACGAGCCGAGTCGAGCTTAGAGTTACCTTGAACTTGGTTTGACTAATGAAACCTTGAGCTCGACTCGGCTCTCCAAATAGCTTGATGGAAGCAGCTTGAACTCGACTCGAAAACTCAACTCGATTAAGGCTCGACAAACTCGTTTGAATAAAATTGATATTTATCGTTATGTGTTGACCTCGAGCTCGGTTCGATTAAGGATCGACAAACTCGTAAACTCGTTTGAATATAGCGGCTTGATTAAGGCTCGACAAACTCAATTAAGACTCGAAATCGATTCGGCAGTTAGGTGTTGAGCTCGAACTCAACTCGATTATTTGAACGAGTCGACTCATGAACTCAAACTCGATTCGTTAAGCAAATGACTCGGCTCGAGCTAGCTTACGAGCCAAGCTTTAACGAATCGAGCTCGAGTAGCCCGACTCGTTGTTGATCTGATACTAAAGTAACTCTAGTCTTTAGAGACAAATAATGAAAAGAGGAGGCGCTTCAGTTCTCGTTCGAGTGGTAAGATCATCCTTCCACCAGAAAATATTTCAATGGGTTGATGTATTACCGTCATGGAATAAACAGTCACAGATCACTAGCAATTCAATGACAACATGTCCATGCTCTAACTAAATTGACATTACATATAGACAATGACTGAAGGAAGGATAAGGTACAGCTGTTCGAATAAAGGCACAGGCACAGAAGAAAGTGGCGTCTTCGGCTGCATTCTCGTAAGCATTGGGTCCTGGTCCTAGCATCAAGTTGACCACGTTCAAACCCGGACATAGCCCTGCTGGGCTTCGGTTTTTCTTTCTTTTCCAGGCGATGGGTCGGAATCGATGTACTCGCCCACATTATATATTCTAGCGAAGAGCTGATAAATGTCAAAAATATTGGCTGATATGAGACTTGAGTTGGCAATTCAGTAACATTGTTAACAATAAGAAGTTAGTTTTCATTAGATTTTAGTTTTTCTTGTTGTGAGTGTCCGTAATGACCCTCAAACCTTGTAAGACAATACCACGAAAACTTTCTTCATCGGTATATTGATCTGCCAAAGAATAAGGCATCTTAAGTGACACCCTTTGGGAAAACATGTTGCTATTTTTATTTTTTTTTCGTAAAAATTAATCATCGAATATTTGGTAATACGTATCAAACTAAAAAAATGCTTGAACGTTTCACGAAACAGGTTTTAACACCTAAACGTAACTTGTGACATTTTTTACTTTCACAAATATAAAATATTTTAAAATTACCAGTATATGCTGAGTTTTTCTTCTCTATTCGGAATGCTGGTGCTGTAAGCCTGTAACGCAGAAAGACATAAGATTGATAGATTCATTTAGTATCCTCAGCTTCAACAATGTTACTTGTCTATTTACAGACACCCCATAAGATTGGAACTACTTCAGTTGAAGGCACTGACATCAATCTCAATATATTTCATACTCATCATATCTTGGGAAGCCGAGCCTCAATTCATCCATCTATTTTGCAGTAGACGTGCAGATTGAAAGTATACAAAGAATAACATGTTGGCTATATATATACACACACGCGCGCGCACATCCATTTTCCAAATTAATATTCACGGTTTAAGAGTGAAAATGATGGTTGAGAAAAAAAAAATGACAAAGAAGAATATGCTACCAAGGAGAAAAACCTGATTTTCCAGTTCATTTCCCTCTTCACCTCTCTTCTAAATCACATTCAATAAAAAGAGAAAAAAAATATATTCATGGTTGCTACAATTGGTACTTGTCAGCGTTTACCGACCGGAGCACAAGAAAGAGGCCAACAACGACGGCTCATCAAAAGGGCTAGAGAAGAAACACAATGTGAAGCTGGAGAGTTCGTCCCCAGCATCCTTCAAGGGGTTGAACAACCGCTCGAGTGTCTGCATCTCACGGAAAGAAAGGGTGCTAGGTCGGAAAGGACCTGTTCTCTGAATGATTGTGACATAGACTGAGAGAAGCCTGTTCCACTGGACTTGAGATGAACAGACTCAAGCAATCGTGCCGTTCGTAGGATCACAAGGATCTAGCAGGTCACCAACTCTAGCCAGATCATAGGCACAACCAAAGTCCAAGTCCCACCAAACAGGAAACGTTCAATCCCATCACCTAATTGTGCTCTAAGGCCATAGTCCAAGAGAAACTCTAAAACATTGCATCCAACGTAGGGCCTGTTGTTACAAGAATCATCGCCATTCCCAAACAGACATAAAAGGTAGACATGTTTACTGCTAAGTCCATTGTTGGCCAGTGTCTCCCTTGCAACTTGCAGTTCTCCAAGCTTTGACTAGTCTTCAAAATATCAAGTGAACTGGCTGATGAAAACAATAAACATGATCTGTTCTGCCTTCCATTGGACCACCAGAAGAAGCGAAGCACATAGCTTGTGGCAGCTCTCCAAAATTTTAAAATCACGAAGATTTGCACCACCATCCTGCACCACCATATAAACATCGTGTCAAAACACAGTCAGACTATTAATTTTAGGCCATGAAAGTCAAAATCATTCAACTGGCTGTTTTGCTCATGTTCTTGATCAACTTCCTGTGAAATGGAGTAGAACCTAGCATTATAGAAAATGCCCATCTATCTACTAAAAAAGAAGCATGGGACAGAAGACCTGCATAGTCAAATGAATTGAAATTTATAACTACTTTAAGTAGCAAAGTTACTCTCTTAGATATTCAAGATGAACGTCACTCACATTCAGTTTAGGAAGAGATTCCATTCTAGGTCAACAGTCTGAAGAAATGGCCCAGAAGGGCCCATAGGTGGTACTCAGCATCCTAAAGAAGAATTCCGGTGCACTAAATGGCAAAAATAAATTCAAATTATATGTCTCAAAAGATAAGTTGATTGTCAAAAGGTAAGCTGCACATCATTCAGGCAAATCGAAATTCTTTCATTTCATGCATTTGTTCATTTGCATCACCGATTCCCCCGCATGATTCCTTATCCAACCCTCATGCGATATCCTTCACAAGTTCATTTACATCTTCTCTGTCTACAACCAAGCCCAAGCCAAGATCAGTATCAAGAATAAATCCATGACGCAAGTAAAGCAACCTGATATAAAATGGATATTGAAGGTGACCAACACCATTCAGAGAGCTGTTCAGATTCGCTCGGCCTCAACGGACTACTTTCACTGTTTTGATGGCTTCCTACAGTCATTCTATTGTAAACCTCATTCCTGAACCAAATCCATGCTAGATATATTATGCAATGCAATCCAAACAACTTTCCAGTTTTCTACTTATCAATAAATCTGATCATGGAATAGTCCACAAGATCAGTCTAACTTTAGGTCTGGACTGAGCTCCATGGCTTAAGCCTGACAGCTGAACTCTAACCGAAACTAGTAGTCTTAATATGCTGCAGGTCCCAATATTTTCCCTTGGCATTCTATTAACCACCTCTCTCTCTCTCCCTCCCCACCTCTCTCTGTGGAATCCACATCATCATCTATTCATTGCAACAGTCCATTCAAGACAAACAACTCTGATGTTCATTTGATGTATTGTGGATTCCAACTATCAGCTCTTATAAAGGTCACCAAAAATGTATCGACCATTACTAATGGTCATACGTTCATTTCCGTAGATTGTGCGTGCATCCAATAAAATCAGACGCCTGTCATAGTACTTGTCAAACAGGTAGAACTAGCACCTTTTCTATTTGATAATAGTTCCCACCACAGTTGCATGCTGATATGTTCATGAAAACAATTATGCATAACAAAAGATGAATGAACAAACAAGATGTTATGTACAGTTGACAGCAGGATGAAGCTGATGCCTTATTGCAGAAATTAATGTTATATTTCATGTAAGTAACAACAAATAATCTACTTAGGGGCCTCGGTTAAGTTTCTTTTCTGTAGAACCAGACAAGGGATGGATCAATCTATTAGAAATTCCCCATACCACAACTAAAGCTGTTAATGTATTGCTTATCATTCAGTGAAGAACAAAACCATTTCCTTTCCTCTTGTTCATCATTTCTATATGTATCTACAGGGTGAGAAATCAGGTCTTACGATATGAAGCAAAACTAGATAGCATTTGGTTCTCAAAAAAGTGCATAAATTAGGACATCCAGTTATGAAGTTTTATGGCAGCAACTAAGTCTCTCGGCCCAAGTGCGGTTTCCCATGTAATACATCCAAAAACAAAATGTGACACAGTTGTTACACAGCAGTGCCCACCTATAAACATAGCAAGTGTTATAGAACCAGTTCTTTCACATTCACGCAAAACTGATGGCACTTGCAAGATTTTCACTAGAGGAAGGGAGAATTTATCCCACTGAAGCCTTATATGTAGGAAAAGAACACACTTTCTCCCTAATTTTGGCTAATCAGAATGCTCGCTATCAGAATTCACCTTAGACAGGGCATCTGGGACCAAAAAAAAAAAAAAACCAAAAGACATACAGATGAACAGAAAATATGATAGTTCCAAGAAAGGCTCGATGACACTGAAAACACCAACTTCCAGAAACATCCATAGACCAGAATAACACCAATTAGGACCACAAATTTCTAAAGAAAGTTCCATATCCCACAGCTCGTTTAATTTAAAGTGAAGGTTTGATTCTAATGAGAGAGAGAATACCTGACAAGAAATCACTTCGATGATGGCTCTCCATGGCTTGAGGCACTTGTGCTTAACAAGGTAACCCACCATAATAATTACCAGATTCACTGGAATCAATATAATGAAAGCATAAAGTAATCAAATTAGCCGCTTCACTGGAATAAGTGAAGAAAAAATTTTCCAATATGATACAAAGAGTACATACAAATATAATATCAAGCACGGCGTTTGCTCAAGCGCCATGAGTTTGGTTCATGATATCTATCATAAAGAGGTTCAATACGCTCTTGCCGTTTGCGCTTACTCATTTTTGTCGGGTCAGCAACTTTGAAGAACCTAGGAGCAAGTTCAACCAACCATTTTGGGTCAACGACTGTAACCTCACGCATGTACTCCTTGGTGGTCATCACAAGCTCATTATATATAACCCAATCTGGTTGCCTTTGAAATAAAGCACTGCTAGGATGAATGTAGACAGGTTGATTCTCAACCAAGGTTCTATAACCCTCCTGGGGATCCTTTCGACCTGCATGGAAAAAAAAGCCAGCACAAATGGCCTTTCTGATCTTTGTGAAATTTTTCCCAGCACTCATCACGTCCAATTTGTACCTGAAAGAACAATAGTAAAGGACGGAGTTAATGCCTTATTATAAATAAACATTGATTGGCATAAAGATGATGCTTACATGAAACAAATAGGCATGATTTCACATTATAAAAAAGCCACTCCAACACAACTAGGGAAAAAGAATAGACATTCAAAGTCACTTGCATTTCCCTTCAGAGTTATGAATAGACAATGCATAATATCAATCAACGCTTACAATGGTGAACATTGAAATATACAAACACATGCACAAACTCTGCATGAGTTAGTTTGAAAAGACGCCACCAAGAAGTTCAACGACAAAATTGTTCAGTGAAAAGTTCCTTGAGATTTAATAAGTTTTTACTTATGACGAGAGCACGATAAAACGTTTGCAGAAAAAGAAAAACACAACAAGACACTTCCATAAAGGCACAACCAAATAAATCAGAGGATAAATAAATAAATAAATAAATAAATAAATATATATATATATATATATATATATATATATATATATATATATATATATATATATAGCGGGTCCGTGATTAGTCAAGTTAGGCTTTCCAAGCAGGGATGCATGGAGTATAAGCAGTGCCCAGTATGACCACTACAATTGAACTCATCTCAACCGTCTGATCGGCACGACTAGATGGTTCATGAATGAACATATGTAATGTAATATTGAATGGTCCAACTTGCTGGACGAGACACACAGGTGGTGACCCCAGCCAATTGTTTCTAGGCCTTTCAAACAAATATAAAAAGGAAATTAGTTCCAAGTGAAAAGAGACCGTACCTGTCCATGATTGTGAGAAGCTGTTTACGGACATCCTGGGCCCTCCTCAATGAACGGGACTGAACGAAGTTTTCAAAGCACCACGGACCAGAGAAATTGTTAGCTTTCCAAGCCTCATAAACAGCTAAGAGAGTCAAATGGTCACCCTCTGGCTGGAAAAATTTAGCTCTTTTCTGGTCAGCTTGGGCCTGCTTCTCCCTCGGCCTGTAAAAGATGTTTTGTGTTTGAAGCATTGCTATGATTGTCAAAATTTCATCACTACAACCAAGATCAACACTAGCAAGAAGCATCTTAGACAATGGTGGATCTAGAGGGAACTCAGCCATTTTCCTTCCAAGTTTTGTCAGCAGGCCCTCTTCATCCAAGGCACCCAGACTATATAGCTGCTCCATGGCAGATACTAGAGCTTGTGGTGGAGGAGGGTCCATAAAATCAAAGCACAAAAGGTCATTAATTCCCATAGCCTTCATTGTGAGGGTGGTTAGACCAAGATTGATCCTTTGAATTTCCGGCACAGTGGTTGGTAGCATTTCATTACGATAAGCGCTCTCAGTGTAGAGCCTATAGCACTTACCAGGACCAGTTCGACCAGCACGACCTGCCCGCTGTTTTGCTGATGCTTGTGAAATAGGCGTAATTACCAGCGAATCCAACCCAAGTTTAGGATTATAAACATTCTGCTTAGCAAAACCAGGATCAACCACGTAGTAAATGCCATCAATGGTTAAAGATGCCTCCGCAATGTTAGTAGCTACAACCACCTTTCTCTTGCCAGGAGGTGCAGGCTCGAATATTCTCGACTGCATTTCACTTGGCAGAGCACTGTAAACTGGAAGAATGATCAATTCAGGCACATTTTTTCCTAACCCCTTCATTCGTTCATAGAGGATCTGACAAGCAGTATCTATCTCCTCTTGTCCTGTCAAAAACAAAAGAACGTCTCCTTCTGGCTCCGTCAAGTGGATTTGCATCACAGTGATCAGTGCAGCATCCAGGTAGTCGCTTTCTGGTTGCTTCGTATAGAGTATCTCGACGGGAAAAGTCCTTCCAGGGATGGTGAAAATATTGCAATTGAAGAAGTAACCAGAAAACTTCTCCGCATCAAGAGTTGCAGAAGTAACAATTAATCGGAGATCCTTTCTCCTTTTAATTAGTTGCTTCAGCAGCCCAAATAACACATCAGTATGAATCGTCCGCTCATGTGCTTCGTCCAACATAATTACGGAGTACTGAGAGAGGCTTTCATCGACTAAAATTTCCCTAAGAAGCATACCATCAGTCATATACTTAATCACAGTCTCCGGTCCTGTGCAATCTTCAAACCGAATAGCATAACCCACTTCCTCCCCCAACCTGCACCCAAATTCTTCTGCCACCCTCTTTGCCACGGACATGGCTGCAACTCTTCGCGGCTGAGTACAACCAATTTTTCCCCTTGTCGTGTACCCCGCTTCCGCAAGATACTGAGTTACCTGAGTCGTCTTCCCAGAGCCTGTTTCTCCAATGACAACCAGCACTTGATTGTCATGAACTGCCTGAACCAGCTCCTTCTTCAATTTGAAAATTGGAAGGCTTTGCCTCTGCTCTTGTATAGAAAGCTTAGACCTCTGCCCAAATGTCGGTGCCTTCCCAAAAGCATCCTTCTTCCATTCTGGCATGTCGTAAGCAGAAAGACCGACACCCCTCAGCTCCTGGGCAAGATGCCTCTCACCCGTCTCAGGCATTGGGTCTTCCCATGGACGATTAAGATCCTTGGGAATCGAATCCAGCATTGTCCTCTGCTGCTGCTCCCGAAGCTCCCTCCGCTCCTTCGCAAGAGCCGACTGCGTCATGGCCGCTCTCTGCAAGGACCCATCTGGATTCTTCACAATCTTCACCGGGGAAACATCAATCGAGTACCGAGTCTGTCCCTGTAAAAACGGAGGTTCGTCTTCGTTCAATTCAATCTCGAGTTCTTCTTCCGCACCTTCTTCCTGATACATCATCCCGTCCCCATCGTCATCATACATTGGATACTCGCGAACATCCAACACTCCCGAAGCGATCAACTGCTTCGCTTCCCACCTCTCCGGTGAGCTCATCCGCTTCAGCGGTCGCCTGGAAGGCCCTGAAGAATCCTCATCAACGATCCTAATCCCTGAGAGACCAATCCTTTCCCTGGGCTGCGGGTTCGAGCTGAGCGGATTTGTCCGAAAGGAGTCGTCCTCGGAGCTCTTCTTCATGGGAAGGAGATCCTGCCCCGTCCTCTGATCCACATCCCTCATTGACAAGCTCAATTTCTGACCAGAAACAGAGATTACCTTCACGAAAACCTCCTGGTCCCTCTTTACAGCATCTTTGGCGTTCACAATTCGTCGGTTCGCCATCTGCGATACGTGAACCAGGCCTTCCTTGCCCCTGAAACCGTTCAATTGGACGAAGCATCCACTGTCCATAACCCTAGAAACCCTCCCGGCATAAACTCCATACAGTTCGGGCTCGTCGGAGTTGCGAACCTTGTCGCTGTGCTCGTCTTCCTCAATATCCCGATACCGGTCGCTTCCTCGATGCCGACCAGACCTCCTCTCCGAATCTCTATTTTCGTCCCTACCGTTTCCGTACGATTTCGAATCCTCACGTCGCCGATCCCTATGGTTCCGGTCGTCATCAAAATCCCTATCCCGACCCCTACCTTCTCTGCGCCTCTCTCTGTAAAAATCATCGTCTCTTTCCTCCCTGTGCCGGTCCCTCCTAGAGCTCCTTTCATCTCCTTCCTCTTTGTAGCGATCCCGACGCTCTCTGTCCCTACCGCGAACCCTAGCCCTATCATAATCATCTTCTTCACGGCCAGGAGCCGCTCGGGCAGCATCCCCCTCGATCTCCTTCTCCAAAGCCCTAACCCTCTCTCGGTCGTCGGCGACGGAGAGACCCGGGAAGGCGCTCTTCTTCGTGGCCGCCCCCCGGGCTTGGGGCTGCCGCCGGCCTGGCCATCCGGCTCCGGGGGCAGGATGGCGTGAATAATGGTGAGGAGGGTACGGACGAAATAGTCGGGCATCTCGGCGCCGCTCTCCTTGAGCTTGGTGTCGAACTCGTCGACGGTGCGGCTGGTGCGGCCGAGCTCCGCGATGAACTCCGCGAGCACCTTGTCGCCGCAGCCGATGTGTGACTCGAGCTCCGTGCAGATCTTCGACACCAGCGAGAGGTACTCCAGTTTCTTCAGCCCCTCCATCTTCGCTCCCCCCATCTTCACAAGAGAGGGAGACTAGGGTTCTTGGGTGCCTTGGAGGAAGAAGGAAGAAGACGGTGGCGGTTAACGAGCCGCGCGTTTATTAGTGTAGGTGCGAAGAAGAAGAGTCGTGGCCGGGTGGGGCGACGGCGGCGGCAGCAGAGGCAGAGGCAGAAACTAGAGAGTCCATGACTTCATAAGATACATAATTCTCAGCCAATCTTCAGACCACCGCGCTCCTTATAGCTTGTCCCTTTCATTGCTTCAAGTATCTAATTTCAGGCATTTGAATGGTTTGGAATTTTAATTCAAGAATGAAAATTTCGGACCCATAATCCTTATTGAACTGCAATCGAATAAAAAATTCCTAGTTTCAATTTCCTAACTCTGAAAACAAAATACTTAGTTTGTTTGATAATTTAAATTTCTTAAAAATTAAGCATTTTGATTATAAAATTGTATGATTATGGGAAACTGCCAATTTTACGTTCCATGAATCAGCTGATTTACCAATTCAGCATTATCAGTAAAAAATATTAAAGATCATTTTGAAAAAAATGAATGAAAATCCAGTGAAAGTGATAAATTTCTTGAAGTATTTGAATGATATATGTCACATTTGAATTGACTACTAGATCGAATTGATTTGCCGTCAATTCAATTCGAATCAGCAGATAACGCAATATTTCTCAAGAAAAAAAGAAACCCTCATTTTCTTGGAAAAGTACTTGGAGAAGGTATCTTGACAAAGAGCAGGTAGAACCACTAACTAGGAATGAAAGCTCACCATACTGCATTTTTCTCAGACCCAAGAAATTGCATCGTGGAATGTGAAAAAAATATTCATGATAATTAGCTATTGTTCATATACATCTAGGATCAGGGCCTCTGGCTAACATGATTTCTATATGTTCAGGTTATTATTTAATATTTTTATGCAAGTTAGGTTAGCCCCAATTTCATTTAAGATCCACCAAAGACAAAGCATTTGAGTCTCTAAATTGTTGCGGAGATTTTCAACTGAGCCGCCAAGTCCACAACAATGGCAATCTGATCTGAACAGGTTCTCAAAATGAGTACTCAGGAGAAGGAATCGAATGGTACCTGAAAATTCTCAAGCAAAATGTTTTGCATTTACTTTGTTATCGGTTGTTGTCCTTTCCTTTTGGCTTATTATAGACTTGTTTCTTCCCATTCTTTTCGCGTAAGTCTGAGTTACCTTCTTAAATAACAGATAATTATTTATATTTTAAATGTTTTGAGTTTTTTCTAACCTTCTTCAGATGCCAAGCTGGGATTAGGCAGGCCTCCCGTAGTTTGTGAAGAATAAACAAAATACTGTTCAACAGGAGAGGAAATTCGCATCAAAGTTACCGGTCAGGGTTTCTATGTCAATCAATTTCTCATGAAGAGAATGCTCAGCATACCCTTTACGGCAAACACGAACATTGCTGTCTTAAGCAGGAATTCAACAATTGGATTTGCTGCAATTCCTTGAACCTCTACCTTCAATTGTACAATTCATTTCAGCAGTGATATCTGGCTGGCTCACTTGGATGATCATTTTTTCATTAAATTGACCTGAGAATATCCTCCCAATAATTCCATTTTCTGCAGGGGGAGTTCGATGGGCGACGAAAGAAACCTGCTTCAAGGAGCGAACAGACTGGTCCCTTATGGTAAATGCAATCTCCAGTACTGTTCAAGTCTGCTTTCGATACTTTGGGCCAACCTGCTAAGGTTCCCAATCATGCTTTTCCAATAAAGGACCACTGCAAATTCTTACCTGATGCATCAATACTGAATCTCTCCGAATCTTTCGACCTGGAAGATGGTCTTGTTTTTCCTTTTCCAAATGGCCGAAACCACCATTTCAAAAGCAGGTATCCGATACTCATAAATAGTCTTGTGGCTTAACGGTGTTACCTGAGAAATGCAGCTCCTGCGTTAAGATACTACACTCTTCTCTTGTTAAATAGTTGAGGTACGTATCCACATTTTATTACCCACAGGGCAAGAAACAAAAAGGTGATGAGTGGCTTCTTCATTTCTCTTGCAGAGGGCACATTGACTAGGACCAGAGAATCCCAGTCTGTGCAGCTGGTCGTGGGTTTTTAGCCTCCATGTGTCTGCAAACTGCAGGATGTTAGCTGCTCTGGGAATGTGAAATTTTGGCCAAATCATTTAAGTACCTTTTTGTTGGATTGCCTTTTCCTAGTAGGCTCAAGAACGCGCTTGGGTAGGGAAGCTTCAGTCTCATTCCAGCAGAGTTTATCATAACGAGAAGGCTACCAAGTACTCTAACTAAGCATGTCTTTGATATCATCTGGATTGGCTAAGTCAGCCTCCTTGAAGTTACAAGCAGTGGCAAAGATGGGATCTAGGGCATCAACAACTTTGACATGAAGAAAATTTTTAAACAATACTTGTACATCAATGGAGGGTCCCTTCCATACCCACAGATCTGTCCATGCATGCACGAGTCTTCTGTTCCTGATTTGCCAATAGTCTCCGATGGTGAACAGAAGCGTTTCTGATCTAATATCTTTCCAGCCGTAAGCTTTTCCAGGTATGCCATAATCAATTTAAATAGATGAGTGAGGTAAATATTTTTGATTTGCTAAGAAGACCCAGAGGAATCTACGGTTCTTTGCAATTTTCGAAGAATTTTTTGGCTAACATAGACCTTTTCTTTTTCTCAACACTTCTCACTCCCAATCCACCCTCATCTCGAGGTAAGAACACTTCAGACCATGATATCGGAAGACCTCCGGTATGAACTTGAGTGCCCTGCCAAAGGTGCCTTCTCATGATTTTTCCATGCCCTTGATGATTGCTTGAGGTGAGCAAACCAGCTCATCCAATGCAAAGAAACGAAGGAATTGGTCGGTGTAACTTTAACTACAGACGAAATCAATTTACCACTCCATGCTACAAGATGACTCTGACATTACCATTAACTAACTGGTAGTTTCACGTTTGATCGAAAAAAATATCTACTTTTTGCTTCTTTTGTTATTTATATTGCCATACCATACGTGCATAAGCCAGTAAGGAGGTTGTTAACTTGTCATTAAGTTTGATCTTCAACTATTTTGAGGGGCACATTTTTCTTGTTATTCAATTTTTGTTGTCCACACTGTGTGAAATTTTAAGCTATTGATATTTGAAGCTCAACAAAGATGGAATCAGGCTGTAGAACTTTAATCTCCGTGGTGTGGCTAAAGCTCAGAGAAAAAGCATAAGCTACTCAGATGGGTTCTTGTAGTTGTTGTTGCTACTGGCACCGACTTTATTGTCTGTTTTGAAGAACATGGACTATAGATATAAATAGAAATTTTGAAAGTCATTCTTGCTTTTTACAGGATGGAATCTGTTTATAAAATCTTTTTGCATGAGCAAAGCCTTATTAGTGCTGAACCTGCAGACTAGAAGCTACTCAGTTTGACAGACTTTCACCACCGGGATCTAATTGCTGCTATTGGAACAACTAAATGGCAGGTATTTTTTTTAAGTTTTTTTCCCTTCCACTTATAATATCTATTTTTATTTATTTATATATTTACATTTCATGTACTTTTTTATTCGGTTGTATTTTTCTTTTAGTTGGAGAATTTTGAGAGAGCTGTTCAAATATCTGATGTGTCAGATAAAACAAGTAGGTCGAGGTGCTTTATTGAGACATGGCCAGATTATCGGGGCATTAGCAGGTAAATGTAGTAGAGAAAGCCTAGAGCACCTACCTGCAAAAGAAGGCAATGGTATCATTTAGTCGGTAAACTTAAATGAACAAGATAAGGACCGGTTAGCTCTTTTCATTTCTGGTGGCTATTCGTCAGACTCCGTACATTATGACACAGGAAGGAGCAATCTCACTATCTCAGAGCATCAGGGGATGAGCACACAGTCCCAGAGTAACAAAAATATTTGATGAGACTCCAAACCATGAGGAGATATTACACAATGGAACTGATTCTTTTTGGTATCCAGGTTATGTTGTCCAGTTGATGAGTGCCTCCATCTTAACTATTTGAATCACAACCATTCAAGCACACCTCATGTTTCTGCAGAAATGAAAACTGATGGTGCTGGTATTGAAAAGACAAACTGGAATTGTGATGGTCACTTCCAAGGTCTGACTAAAGAGAGAAACTTTTCAACCCCTTCTTGTTTGGTCAATCATCAATATCCTCCAGCTCACTCCCACTCCATATATATATATATATATATATATATATATATATATATATATATATATATATATATATATATATGTATGTATGTATGTATGTATGGAATGGGAGTGAGTTGGAGGACATTGATGATTGGGCAAACAAGAATGGGTTGAAAACATCCAGAAGTAGGTATATCAAAGGGGCTTGCTGAGCTACTTGAGTTCAATGACTGAGAGTCAGATGTTTACAAGTTTTACCAAGGGAAGAAAAGATGGTGAGACTATTGATCAGCTGTTGGATTGTTGTTTTTCTCAAAAACATTAAGGTCATAAAAAAACTCCGTCCAAAATAACCTGTATCAAGATATCCATTGGGAAATAATAGACCGTAATCAAGTTGAAGACAACACTTTCTTAACCTTGGAGCAGCTTTCACTATCCATTAAATGTCATGGTTCAAGTGGACATTCTACAAGTGTAGTTTGTCATGATGTGACAAAGTAATTGACAGTCTCTTGCCTTCAAATATCGTGTTGAGGAAAGCTGGTCAGCCAAGAATGTACCCTGAAGGATAATTTATCCAAAAGCATAATCACTTCTCAATGTGCATTTTTTTCATTAGTCTGTAATACATTTGGAAGGACATTTTTATGGTTATCTAACAGTTATTAAATTCTCCATGATTGTTTGCTTTTGTGACTTGCTAAGTTTCTCCATGATTAGCAAGTTAGCGTCTCCTCTTGAATTTATATCTGTGAACACGTTTGTCTATGTTTGTTCTGTCAAATGGTAATCAGAATGACATTTTGAATGCTCTTCTTCACAATATGCTACTTCAATGATATGAACTGGAAATTTTTGTCCAGGGAGGGAGTATTTCATTCTGAAGTTAGGTATTCTGGGTAACTTTCCTCTGTAGGTTGGTTCTGTTTGTGATGATTTTAGTTGTAGGCCTATGAGCTTAGGCAACCTTTTGGCTGGAGAAAGCGGGTACGATTATTATCATGCTTCACACTGATGAAATAATCTTACATTGGTTTATGAAATGTGATTGTTCACCCGCCATTGAAATACCCTGCTTTATAGCATTTGATCTCCAAGCCATCTTACTCATTTTTTAAATCTGAAGCAAGTTGCACATATCAGTCTTTAAAGATCAGGAGCAGTGGCAGAGCCATAAATTTTTTGGCTGAGGGGTACCAGTTCAGAAATTTTCATTCCTTAAGGGGATGTATATACAAATAAGTAAATATTTGATAGCACCTGTATGAAACGAAGAAAAATTATGGGGCTACACCAACCAATATGTAGCTCCGCTACTGATCAGGAGAGAGCAGGGGAGAGGTTGTGAAGATTATTATTGGTTCCGTATGTTTCTAAGAGGAGAGTGTGAAGATATTGTTGGTTTTATTTGTTTCCGTGGTTAGTTTTTTTTTTTTTTTTTTTCCTATTGATAATTCATTTACATTGCCAATCCTTGATCCTGATAAAATGTGCTGTCTCATGCCTTTGGATATTTGTTAATGTAAAAATGATTAGTTTGGCAAGTTTATATCTTTTATCATGCTATTTGGAGGACATGTGCTTTTGCTTCATTTATAGTGTTTCCTTAGAATCTTTTCCTTGGCCTATGGTGCAGGTGTACAATCCTTTTGAGTTGTTTGAAGAGTCGTATTTCTGTTTGTTCTGTCCTCAAGGTCTTTGCTTGTCCTTTATATGGTGTTGTGTTGTTGTCTATGTCACACGGACACGGTAAAATGGGCCACGTACCGGTGTCGACACTCCAACACCTGGATACCGACACTTGGACACGGCAGGATACGTTTTGGATCGGGGCTGGGTCAGACCCGATCCAAACCACTTTACTAACCCGACATTCTTTGTTTGAGACTTTCTTTCTTATGACTTATAAGATTGGTCATGAACAATGTTTTGTTTGATAATCTGAGACTTTCTTTCTTATGACTTATGAGATTGTACGAGTGAATTATTAATTTAATGTTTTTTTTATTTTATTATCCTTTTTATTTTTTTAGAATATAAAATTCACCGTATCCACGTATCTTAAAATTTTGAAAATTACCGTATTCGCGTACTCGTACCCATACCCATAGGATACCCATACCCGTATCCGTGTGACATAGGTTGTTGTTTCATTCCACAAGTCCTTTGCTTGTCCTTTGCATGCTGTACTTGGAAGCCTGCATATATGATTTTTTCAGTTCTCTAGACTCAATTTCAGTAAAAATCTTAGGAATTGCAAGCCTGTAACAGTCCTTTTATTATAGTGTGCTATTTTTAGTTGATTACATTTCCTCCATCTCCAATGTAACCATTTAACTGTTTTTCCTTTTTCTGTTCTCTCATGGATGGATCGACCATTTGATGTATCACATGCAATATGTACATTATATTGAAGCATGAACATACCTCTATTTCCTCTTCTTCATGTATAACTGTAAAGCGCATCCTCAGGTTAATCACATCTGTTTAGCATTTTATCAGGCAGCGTTATTCAGTTGCAGCTGTTTGCATTCATAGACAAAGGACTGTTGTTTTAGAGAAATTGGAAACCTTTGGAAAGGAGACACAGGGGATGGTACTCTTGGCTCCTTGAACAGTTTAAAGAAGTTAAAAGTGAGGTCAGAACTCCCGTTTGTGGTTATCAAATTTTCTGAGTACAAGCAAACTTCTAAAATGTTTTTCAGAAAGCCAAAATTATAAATGTTTTGAAATAATTCCTTCGAGCAGCCAAACTATTGTGTTTGGAACTTTTCTTTTATACAGGAAAATTAATATCTTTCTAGGAGCAAAATCTTCAGTCATCCTAAGGAAAAAGAGGCTGAGCATTCAAGATCAAATTGTGTCAAGTGTCAACTGCAAAACTTGAATGGTTTCTTCAGTAGTAACAAGGTGAAAATCCTGTCATTGTTGCAATTATAATTCATCGAGTAGTGTGGTGTTTTCTTTAGGCCTGCTGAGGTTTGAAATGTGCATTCCTAATGATTGTTTCAATGTTCTTTGACTGGATACTGATGCAGCTCAGGACCCTAGAGGCAGGGGCAATGGGGGGCCTTCGGGCTTCACTTGAAGTGGTAGGGACGAACCTCTCGCACACTCGGAATGTTCTTTGATTGGATACTTGTTCTTCCTTTTCTGTTTAGAACTTTCTTTTTCCAGAAGCAGGTCTAACCTCAGCTTGAGAACATAGTTGGCAAACCCATGACTTAGACTCGGATTGGTAAATGACCGATTAGGTCAGCAAGTTGACTCGTCGACTCGGTCATGTTTTAAAATAACCTGAATCGGGCAAGTCAGGACGAGTTAGGCTGAGTTAGGGGCGAGTTGGGCTTAGTCAGGCTGAGTCAAGGGCGAGCTGGGCTAACCTTGACTCGGGGCCAAGTTTTCTAGAGATCCGAGCTGACTTGGGTGATTCCCCAGCCAATTCGGTGAGTTAGGCAACTATGCTTGAAAAGGCCATAATTGGCAAACCCGTGACTTAGACTCGGACTGAGTTAGTGAATTGACTTGTCAACTTGCTAGAGTTTTAAATAACATGAATTGGGCGAGTCAGGGGCATGCCCGGGCCAAACTTGATTCATGGCCATGTTTTCTACCAATTCGAGCTGACTCGGGCAATCCCCCAGGCCAACTCGTGAGTCAGCCAACTATGGAGAAAGCAGCCAACTCTCATGAAATTCTACTCTTCTTTTCCTCCCTACACGTTGGAGTAGGGTCTTTAATTTTTAGACCTGGGCATCTACCATGAGGACCTTGGCAATCTCATAAGTTTAGGTGTTTGAATTTACAATGGCAAAGCAAAGTCTGTTGTTGTTGTTGTTGTTTTTTTTTTTTTTTTTTTAATGTAGGGTTAGTTATCAAAGCTTTGCCTGGTCTAAGGAGCACCCATATGATTGAACCTCGCTGACTATTGAAAATGAGTGTGTTTGTCTGGGGTATCTCTGTTGGTTTGAAACCTATGTCACACGGATACAGGTACGGGTATCCTATGGGTACGGGTATGCGGATACGGTAATTTTTAAAATTTTAGGATACGCGGATACGGTGAATTTTATATTCTAAAAAAATAAAAAGGATAATAAAATAAAAAAACATTAAATTAATAATTCACTCTTACAATCTCATGAGTCATAAGAAAGAAAGTCTCAGATTCTCAAACAAAACATTGTTCATGACCAATCTTATAAGTCATAAGAAAGAAAGTCTCAAACAAAACAAAGAATGTTGGGTTAGTAAAGTGGTTTGGATTGGGTCTGACCCAGACCCGATCCAAAACGTATCCTGCCGTGTCCAAGTGTCGGTATCCAGGTGTCGGAGTGTCGACACCGGTATGTGGCCCATTTTGCCGTGTTCGTGTGACATAGTTTGAAACTTAAGTCACTTAGGTACTTCAATAAGGTCCATGTACCTGTGTCACAGACCAATACCTAAAGTAGGTACTTGGACACACTTGGATACTTTTAAGATTTGAAACTATTCAAACTATTTAATTTTACATGGTTTAATTTTTTTCAACTCAGTTTTCATTCTATTTTTAGAGTTATTATTCATTAATTCATTAACATGTAATGTTTTTATTTAAAATTACTTGTTTATTTAGATGTTACTTTCATTTTGATTTTTTTGTGTTGTTTTGTGTATATACATGTAGACATGTTGTTGCATTCCCATATCCATATTTTCTAAAGTTGTTGTATCCACACCTGTTTCTCTGTACCGGTACCCATACCCAATGTGACTTGGTTAGAAACTCACGGGGTCATCCGCTCCCTCAAAGCCAAAGCTGGATACCTTCCTCAGTTAGGTTCAGGTTCCCATTGTACTACCATACCATGGATCGTCGATTAGGGTTGAAAATGGGTCTGATAATGTTAGCATTTTCGTGGATACTCGACTCATTTCCTACTCGACGTAGGTGTCCCAGATCTTGCAAACCTACCAACAATGTGCAGCTACTGATGGAGGGGCTTCCCTGAACCTATTGGAAAAGTGAAAGGCCTCATGTTTGCTTAAAATGATGAAATGATGTATATGCTACATTTTACAGGCAATGAATCCCTCAAATTTGTTTAACACCTGTTCGCTATTGACAGTTTACCTATGGTTGGAGAGACCAAACATAACCTGGATGGAACCAGATTGAACTTTGCGTACCTGATCTGAATCTGAATCAATAAGAAAGACTGAATGCTGATCTGAATCTTAAACATATATTATGAACTGTGTCCAGCAAAATAAGATAAAAATGAAGGTCCTTTTGATATGTGAAACTTGCAGAGGGATTGGCATCTACAGTGGAACATGGGTACGAATGACAACCACAGATCTGCAACGTCTCTGAACATTGAAAATCTTTGTGAACCCGTGAACCTCACGCTAATGTATTTCATGGTCTTATTTCCAGAATGTGTCTTACGAGAAATATCTTATATTTGGATAACAATTCCGAACAAATATTACCACCTTCTAGTTCATTGCTGAAGTCTACCAGCTTAGCCGTTTATGTGATTATCTGTTTTCCAAAAAGGTTTACATGAGCCAGTGTGGTTTCCTTGGTATGCGCATTGTGGGTGTTCCTTGGTGTGCGTTCTCCATGTTCCTCAATTTGGTGGCACACTTGGTATATGGTCTTCCTGTTCCTTCGGGCATTAAGGGTCTGTGTTCTGTGTGCCGCTTGTTTGCATCGCCGTGCAGCGCCCACTATTTGTGGGCACGCTGGATTTCCCTGGAACGGATGGTCAATACAATCAAACAACCTTTCAACCTTGCCCATGTCCTTGCTTTTCAAGATCAAACATCGCCCCAACTGCCACTAAATTTCAGCTCTAGCTTTCATGCCAACAAGAAATCTGTACGTTTGGACAGATTTGAGACCTTCAAGTTGAATGTTGTCGAAGAGTTTGGTAGGGAAAGTTCGTCTCCTAGTACAGTCTCCTAAAGATCAGCTTTAACCTGCCTTGCCATAGACATGTAAGATATTCTGAATGCGATCGACTGCACGGGATTTGACCATGATCTACTTTTGCATCTATTTAGTTGATCTGAATTTGAAACCTCACAACCAATGTTGCCAACCGAAGAAAATTGAATGATGGTAGTGCAACAGTGAGCATCTACCTGATCATTTCTGAAGAATCTGTCTTCTGCAACAATTAGCGGTGAGAACACTCTTCCACTCTGACAGTGGTTCCCCCAGTACTACATGTTCTTATCTCCAATTACAGTTCCACATTACACCTGAACAGCATTAGATTGGATTCATTGGAATAGGGGAGAAAAAAACAGGAAAACAGAAGGACTCCAGGCATCAATTGCTATCTCGTTGTCAGTTATTCAAAGACATGACAACAAAATATCTAGGATTTGGTGCCCATGAACAGTTGGTCTTGGAAAATGACTTCAAAATCCAAGAAACCGCGATTCGGCCCTTACCAACAAGGCGACTCACCTATGAGTTGACAGATTTTGGTTTCAAAATTGTTCAACATGAGAAGAGAAAATAATGAGAGGGTGGATTGGCCTTGAGGGGAATAACATTGCTGGTCGGCTTGACGAAACGTCCTCACTTTGATTTTTGTAGGTGCTACTCACCTTAACTGTAAACTACATGATACTGATCTTAAAGGATGTATGATCACCTAGATTCTAAAGCAGTCTTGGACCGAAGGTACTCTCTTGTGAAACGCCAACAAGAGAAAGAAGATTGCTTTCAACAGTATGTTGGCAGCCTTACATGATCCAGGCCATGTTGCAGTGTAATGAATCTAGCTAAGCATGACTGTGGACAAATTTCTAGAAAAATGCTGCAATATTAAGGTGAACATGAATCTAATATACATTATACAAGGAACACAACAAAAATATAAACTATGAGAAATCCGACAAGATCAAAATTTAAAAGATATTTACCGTTTTGAATGATAAAATGAGGAGGGTTTTGAATAAAAAGGAAAAAATTAACAACATTTATGACTCGAAAACTGCCGACGTTCAAACTTGGCATGTGCCGGCCACCTACCAGGCTATAGTGAGTCAAAGAAAAGCTACAAAGTAAATGGGGACCGACCCCCTAATCAGATACACCAAGTCTTTTCGAGTCAGATTTTGGCAGTTTTGACTGGATTTGGCAAAATGATTGACAGCCTGATTTCGGGCACTGTATGGTTGCAGATTCTTGTGAAGATGAATGCGCCGGTAGGGCCGCCGGCCTGATTTCAGGCACTGTATGGTTGCAGATTCTTGTGAAGATGAATGCGCCGGTAGGGCCGCCCTTCCTAACTTCGAGGCTGCCAGCGTCAGACATTTCGTGACCAGCAGTGCCATCCATATCTTTTGCAGCACTCAATCTGCATTATTTTGAACGTCTCGCATTTGTATCAGTTTTATTAAAAAAATGGGGTTTCGAATGCAATCTGGCGTGATGAATGATGATTCCAATGTTGTGAAACTTGGTCTCTGAATCACAGGGAATCGGCCGATCCATCGAATTCGACTCATTCAGTTGTGCACAACTTGGCTCAAAATATTTGAAAAATATTCCAATATTTAAATTTCATTTTTGTTTTTAAACTGTTCATGACTTGTTCGTTTACAATTTTTATAAGTTGGATTACCAAACTACTCTGATTAATTTTGGCTCCACTCACCTAAGTCATTCGATCTCTTTGCTGATGGGATGACAAATTACCGTTACCTAGCATGGATATGCATATAATAATTGTTCAAATTGTGGATACCAAATCAGTTCTTCGGATCTCAGATCCACGGTTTTTCTAGGTCTCCTATTCCAAAATAGATATCTTTACCATAGTGGGCATTGCTAGGAACGTAATATGCACATAAATGTTAGTGATTTTATTTTTAAACGCTTGCGTCATTCTTGTTTTCCATGACGTGATCTTTCTGTCTCTACAAAGTAACTACAAATATTTTGATCGTCTACACTTTAATGATGTAGCGGTCACTTTAATCATTCGGCAATTTTCAATCTCAATATGAAAAAAATGTCATAAAGATCCAGTTATGTATATATATATATATGTGTCCAAAATTTACTGGTCATTACATTAATTTATCAGTAGGTTATTATAAACACTTTCTCTCTTTAACATCAGCAGAAAAAAGAGGGCGTAGCCCGGAAAACAGCCGGTTCGGATTTTCCGGCACTTAAACGGGATCCGCGATCCGGCGGTCAAAGAAGCCGGCGGATCGGGTCAAAAACACGGTGTGCCTCCAGTGCACGTTTTGGGAAGCAAAAGCTGGGCCCCAGCAGGCGGCGGGTCCCGCAGAGGGTGGGGGGAGGCCTGTAGGGT
Source organism: Nymphaea colorata (assembly GCF_008831285.2). Taxonomy (NCBI): domain Eukaryota; kingdom Viridiplantae; phylum Streptophyta; class Magnoliopsida; order Nymphaeales; family Nymphaeaceae; genus Nymphaea; species Nymphaea colorata. The sequence continues at coordinate 1,930,026 of NC_045148.1, read as the reverse complement.
TGACTGGGGGCAGGGGGACCCACTTAGGTGGGTCCCGCTGCCATGGCATCTTCGGCACGCGTGGTCTCCGGCCGACACGTGGTGCCAGACACTTGGCAGCTACGATCCCCACGGGGGCGTCAAATCCTGCCCTCATTGGTTGGCAGTTACGTCTTTGACGGCACCTCTCGAGAATCTTTCCTTTCTTTTGCCCCCACCCAAAAAAAAGCGAAATTACTTCACAGCCCCTGACAGCCCTTTCATCCTCTCTCTCTCTCTCTCTCTCTCTAAAAATTCGATTTTTCATACCCGAGCGTCAACTTCGTTGTCCCCGTTTTTGGTTGGAACGGAACGGTTTAAATTCGAGTCAAATTCAGGTTCTTGCCGAATCCAAACCTATTTGGACCCCGTGTATCCAGATTTGAATTCCGACTCCAACTTTCAAAACTAAAATCAAGATATCACTAGAATAAAACCAGAAATTTAAAACTAATTAGGTTGGATACATTCAAATTTATGAGAGAAATAGCCAATCGAATTTAAATTCGTGTTCGTAATTGGATTCAGTTTTTTTTTTTAATACCAGACCCGACTAAAAACTCATTTGGAAGATGCATCCCATCGACGCAGAGAAAATGTGATTTTATTTATATGTTGTTTAAGGGATGCTTTGGTTTTTTAATAGTTTTTACACATTTCTTGCGCATGGTATGGATTTTTTGTCTCGTGTTTGCCAACAAATTTTTAAAGGAGAACACTTTAAAGTTCACCTTGACTACTCAAAGACGACAAGGTGTCGGCCAAATAATGGTTCTCCGCCTTATCCTACATTTTTGAATAAGTAGGTGCATTCAATTTGTAGACACTTTTTATTTTTTGAATAGTTAGCATTTACAATATCCTGCTGAGGAATTAATATATTCAATAATTTCCTGACCTTTTAATGTTGAAAATATTAAATAATGTCCAAGGTTCCCCTTGCAATGTCTTTGTTAGGTGAGGAAGGAGAGGAGAGGAAGTCAACAATGAAGAGAAAACACAAATCCTGCATAAGATCAAAAGTAGCAGTCTACCAATAGAGGTATGGATTCTTTTCCTTGGAAAAGTGCAAAGTAAAAATTTCTCTATTAAAGGCTTGGGCTGGTGGAGAACTCTGGATTCTCCACCTGCCTTGTCGTGGACAAGAAAATCTCACACTCTGGAGATCAAGACGAAAAGAAACAAAAACACAAGAATGCGAAAATTTACATGGTTAGAAGAGACTAATAGTTTTTCTACATTGATAACTTGTTGGTGCCCCTTAAAGGTCATGATCTGGATTAGTGCCCCTCGGACAAAAAATTCCTTTCTTTACCTCCGTAAGGCTGCCCTAGTCTCTACAATTTGAACAAGAAGAAATACAGGAAATGCTAACCCTCGTTAACATCGTCGATTTACATAAAATAGGTAAAGCCTACTAAATTGGGATGCAGCTCTACATCCCAACATACCTTAGTCCAGCGGCGGAGCCATAAAATTTTAGCAGATGGGCATTGATTCATCTTATTATTGCAATTGATTGAGTGCATATAGAGCTATAGGACACTGGCATGGGTTTGGTCTGGACACTCGGTATGGCCAGGCCTTAGTCCAACACATGATAAATAGAAATTTTATAAAGGATTACACAGGCTAGGGTGGGCAGTTGTCCACACCAGCCCCATCGTAGCTCTGCTACTGCCTTAGTCTTTAGATGTTGTCAACACGCTTTTTCTTTTACGAGTCCAGGTGAACTGCTCACCCAGTGAAGAAGGTCCAAAGAGGAGACCTCAAAGTGTACATTCAAAGCAATCAAACACGACCTTGTGTTCCCATTCATGCCCATGGATTTGATGATTCTATGTGTAGCCAAACAACATAATGACCTTATTTTCATCCACACATTCAAATGGTTGAGGTTCTCCTTAGGGTGGAATTTGAAGAAAAAAAGGCAAAGGGATATTACTAGGGCATCTAGACAGCTCAATTGGGTATATAGGACCACCAAAGCTGAGCAAAAGGAGTGGATGCTCTTGGTGAGTGATAAAGGCATATCTGTATGCATTTGCAACCCACATGAAACAAAGTATAAGCTCACAAAAAAATTCCTTCACATGGAGGTGCCACTTGCAGAAGTTCATGATCTTTGAAGTTCATGATCTTCCTGTCAAGACCTCTTGGGTGATTAATGTGCAAGCTGGCTGTGAAGAGCTTGGCATTTATGGGCTGTTGAGTTAAAGGGCATTAGTTTGCATTTGTGAGTCACATGGATTGGAATTGTACCATACTTATAACTCCCACTGCTTTTGGTACTATCTGCAGGAACTTTGTAGTTCAAGCAGGAACTTTGTAGTTCAAGACTTTGGTACTGAGCTTTACCTTTCAGTAAAAGGGGCTTGTTGATAGTGACAAAATTTTGCAGTTGGTTGGCCTCAATCAATAACATTGTAGGTTCAAGCTCAGTAGTGAACACTTATAGCCTAGGAGTAGGTTTGTAGGGTGTAAATGTTTTGAGATATTTCATGATTTTCTTGTTCCATGTGGGTGTGCACTTGTCATGTGACATTTTTTATGCTGGTCCCAGCCCTATGAGCTAGAAAGAGAACAATTGCCACAGTAGGGACTCATGTATGCCCTAGCTCAGTCCTGATCCAATAAGCAAAGTTGGTCATGGCCATTGACTAGGTCTGGGCCGCGCAAGCAAGACGGCTTGGTGTTTGACCAAATTATTCAGTCAAATTGTGGGCCATAATTTGATCACCCATCTTTAATGACATAGCTTGGTGGAATGAAACACTTGAGAAGCTAAGCTTTGTATTGAAGAGAAAGCGACTGCAAGTGAGTTTACCTTGGGAACAAGAGAGTGGATGACTTCAAAGTGTAGAGGGCACCAGATTTTATGTCATTATCCATCCATCTTTGACTGAATCATGAAGCATGAGTAGACAATTTGACCCAAATAAAATTTTAGAGCCTACATAAAAATAGAAACAAGATGATCGTTAAGAACAGCAAAAAATCTCATAAAGTGTGGGATTAGTTCACTTTAAAAAACTATTTCTCTCCAAGGGGTTAAGCATAGCTGGTTGGACTAGTGACTCGTAGAAAGAGCCAACGGCAAAAGGAAAAAAGAGTGAAGTCTTGGCTTCTCGTTCTCGGCCCGAGCTCTAACAGTTGGAGGTTGAGACCAAGTAGGCGCGCGCCGCGCACCCACTGGGCCGCTGGGTTGGAGCAGGGTCAAAGAACCCACACTCGCTTCGAGATGATGTGAGTTGTAATTGAATGAAATGGGTAGGGACAGAAGCGTCATCACGAGAGAGAGACAAGAGTAAAATAGGATCTTTGACCGAAAGTTCCTCCGAACAACATGCTCTGTAAAAAGAGGGGCGGAGAGAGGGAGAGAGAAGACCAGAAAAATGGCGGAAAAATGGGGATGTGGGGAAGCAGTAAAGAAGGGAGAGTGAAAGCCGTGCTGCCATTTTTAAGACCGCTTCCGCACGTGCACCTTCTCCTTTCCTCCCGTGTGCAGAGTCAGAGATAAGAGCAGAGAACTACTGTGGGTCTAGATTGTCCACCACCCAACTGTTCCAAAGAAGAGAGAGAGAGAGAGAGAGAGAGTTTGATTCTGTAAATATGTTTCTGCTGGAGACGTCCTTTCTCTGATTTCAGATATATCATCAGAGGGGGAGAGAGAGAGTGAGGAATCCAGGCATAGGGAGACGAAAAGGAAGGAAGGAGAGGAATAAAAAGACAAGAGGCAAGAAAATTGAGAGGGAAAAAGTGAGAGCAGGGCAGAGGCAGCAGCGGTAGCGGCAACTTGAGAAGACAGAAAGAGAAAGGAGGGGCTGCTGCGACAGAAACTGAATCGTGGTGGTGGTGGTGGTGGAGGGGAGGATAAAGAGAGGGGAGGCAACAGAATTCTGGCCCCGGCCAGAAGGACAGAGGAGGGGAAGGCGCACGCTTAGACTGAGAGAGAAGGCCTTCTCAATTCAAATTAGCAAAAGTTGCCGCCGTTAAGAGGGAAGGAGAGAGGGAGGTTTGCCAGCGAAGGATCACGTAAAACAAGGAATTGAGTCAAGAGAAGGATAAAGGGAGACTTCGAGTTCACACAGAGAGGGAATACAGGGAGAAGGAAAGAGTTGGTAGGGAGAAAAGGAGAGAGAAGATCGAGCTAGGCAGGAGCCTCCGCCTAGATAGAGAAAGTGGGCGTCGAAAGCAAATTCCACCCCTTCTGGAGAAGGAAACAGCGGGAATTCCGCGTGAAAGAGAGCCAAAAGTTCCCGTTACTAGAAAGAGAAAGGAGCTGAGAAGAGAGAAAGGGAGAGAGAGCGCGACATCGAGATGCCGGGGTCGGTGGCGCCGCTGGAGACGGTGGTGGTGCCGGTGCACTTCCGATGTCCAATCTCTCTGGAGCTGATGCGGGACCCGGTGACCGTCTGCAGTGGACAGACCTACGACCGAACGAGCATCGAACCGTGGCTTGCCTCCGCCGATAACCCCACCTGCCCGGTCACCCGCCTCCCGCTGGCGGACACCACTCTCATCCCCAACCACACCCTTCGCCGCCTCATTCAGGAATGGTGCGTTGCCCACCGATCCGACGGCGTCGACCGCATTCCCACCCCCAAGCAGCCCGCCGATCCCTCCCTCGTCTCCTCCCTCGTCCAATCCCTCCAACCACCCTCCTCCGACGCCGTCGTTTCATCCTCCCTCCGGCGCCTCAAGACCCTTGCCCTTGATTCCGACAAGAACCGAGCCCTCATCTCTCAAAACCCCAACCTCCGGTCTTCCCTGGTCTCCCTTCTTTTCACCTCCTCCTCCGATCCTTCCGCCGATGCCATCTCCGACACGCTCGCCCTGATCTCGTTCTTTCCACTTTCCGTCGCCGACTCGGAAGCCATCTCCGCTCGCCCGGATCGACTCACCGCAGTCTCCGCCCTCCTCCGCCACTCCTCCCCCGACGTCCGCGTCGGCGCCGCTTCCCTCGTCGAGAACCTCGCCGTCTCGCCAGAATCCCGGTCAGCTCTCGGCGACACCCCAGGAATCATCGCCGGCGTCGTCGCCGTCCTCCGCCCGCCGACGTCATCCCACCCGCGCGCCGCTCGGGCCGGCGCCAAGGCCCTTCTGGCGCTCTGCCTCGCCCGGCCGAATCGCGACGCCGCCGCCGCTGAGGGCGCTGCCGGCGCGCTCGTGGACCTCCTCGCCAGCGCGGGCGCCGACCGACGCGACGCCGAGAGAGCGCTCGCGACTCTCGAGCTCCTCTGCCGGACGCGGGGCGGCTGCGAGGCGCTGCTAGGCCACGCCCTCGCGGTGCCGCTGCTCGTCAAAGCCGTGCTCCGGGTGTCGGAGCGCGCCACCGAGTCGGCCGCGGGGGCGCTGCTGGCTCTCTGCCGGGCCTCGGAGGCGCGGCAGAGGGACGCGGTCGGCGCGGGGGCCGTGACCCAGCTGCTCCTCCTGGTCCAGAGCGACTGCACCGAGCGAGCCAAGCGCAAGGCCCAGCTCCTGCTCAAGCTCCTCCTCTCGGCCTGGCCGGACCATCCCGCCCCAAATTCAGACCTCGGCTTCTCGGATCTGCTCGCCATTTAGTTCGGGACCCGGATCACGGACATCCCCATTGTTCCCCGGATCTACAATCGCCATTCTTTCCAAGTCGCCCGCCAGATCTTCATCCAAGGACACAACAACGCGGCAGCTCTTCCTTCGGATCCATCATGGCTTCGGATCCATTTTGACACACACTGTATCCGTGATGTTTTGATTCTCTCGCATTTCTTGATGCCGCCCCTTTCTTTTCCTTCATTGAGGCTAAATGAACATTCTATCTATCAATTACAAGAACATAGAAAAACTGATTTCCCGTACAAACTTTTCTTCTTCAGAGTTGAATTGAGAACAAAGAAGAAATTATATTGACTCAAAATGGCATAAATGCACTGTTTCGTTTTGTTTAAGTTGAATCTCGACGACAAAACCTCACCCTGACCGAGAGACTTTGTTGTTTGCGGAATGATTTTAACCAGCTATGCTATGCTCCTTGTTTTTTCGGCCACTTAACCAACCTTATAAAAAAAAAGGTAGCCAACCCAACTAGAAAGGTGCTTTGTCAAAGAAGATGAGGATGACGAAACGATGGCATTGAGTGGTAGAAACTTTTTCGAGTGTTGCCGCTCATCAACGTCTTTGGCTTAAATGTGGACAAAAGTTTTGAGGGGACAGCAAAGGCAGGAAGTTCATTGTCTGCTTTTTCATTCGTTTGACTGCTTCCCTAAATGGGCAGAGGTGGAAAAGGCGACTTGCTTTCTCATTGAATGGGCTTAAACAAAAAGAAGGCAGGATTCCTTTTGGTTTGTGTTTTGATTAAATGGTTGGAGCTGTCCCCTCCCCTCATCTTTAATTTTTCCATAAAGAAAAAAGTCTCAAGTTCGCGTTTGGTTGCCGATGGGAACTGTGAAAATATATGTTGGGCAGAGAAAAAATGACCCTTCTGGTCAAAAATATATTTTATGGAAAAAAATTTAAAAGTTTTCTAAAAAATGATGCTTTTGGTTGTTTGCTTTTGAGAGGGACATGGCTCCAAATTTCGAAGATAACTTTCTCATTCCGATGCGTAGGTTGGCTACTCGAGGCCGACTTGAGCCATATTAAATGGATCAACTATACCGCAATTTTTAAAATAGATACATGAAAGAATATGTTATCCTTACATTGCCAAACAGCTCAATATATTCTGATATTTGCATCCGGATATCTTTTTTTTCCCCTGATGGGCACTAAGAGAAATAATTTACAGATCTGAATCTCTATGCCCCGAGGCAAATCAAATACGACTCGGGCCTTTATGTAAAAAAAATTGGCTGCAATTACTTGGTACGAACAAAACTGGAAACTTGCGATCCAAGATAGAAAAGATAGGAGTTCATCTGATTGTGAAAGGTTAAAGCAAGTTTACAGCTGTTGAGCAGCGTTTGACAAAATGCGACCATACCTGTACCAATGGGGCTAAAAACAAAAGGCTACAGCTTCCTCATGGAATTCACATGGTTGTGGATCTTGTGATACGTACAAACATGAACTCTCATATATATACATAGTAAGTTAATGGTGATTTTAGATAACTAAAATGTTTATCATTTCATCACTTATATATATATATATATATATGTATGTATATATATATATATATATATATATATATATATAGAGAGAGAGAGAGAGAGAGAGTGAGTGAGTGAGTGAGAGAGAGAAAGAGAGAGTCTATGAAATGTGTTGAAAAAACTACTTATATCGAGGATGCTATCCATGTCTATATAGAAAAATGAAGCATTAAAATAATTAATAGGCTTATCTCTTTTGTCTCTTTATGAAATCATATATGCATATATATATATATATTAGGGACAGTATTGGGGGCAAACTAGTTCAGTAGGGATGTCCAGGGACCGCATGCATGGTGGACCACACACGCCTACTCCTATAGAATTGACTCATTTTCCTTTTTATTATTACGACCGGCGAATCAAAACATTTCTCAAGGACTTCAATAATGTAGCAGTGTCCTCTCCGGCCTCTTTTCTTACTTTATCCTTTTTTATTACTACTCATCTTTGAATACTTAAATTGCAACTGGGATATATATATATATAAAAGGAGTAGGAAGAAGCTAAAACATAGAATGGCAGCATAAAGCGGGCCACAAAATCTGGCTAACATCTTCTTAGATGTCCTGTTGGCTGCAATGTAGCAAAAAAAGGTACGGCTGGTCCTCCTTAAATAAAGCCAACCGTGACACACTCCAGTTGTAAAACGCAAATCTACTTGCCTATATGTACAGAAATATAGAATTCCCTCATCTCTCTCTCTCTCTCTCGCACACACATGATTTTGCTACACGTACTAATTTAAAGTTTTAGCTCAAATTTTAACAGTATAGTATAAACAAGTCGAGTTTCTGAAACTCGAATTCGACTCGTTTATCGTTTTGAGTATCTTTGTAAGCTTGAACTTGGTTCGTTTATAAACAAGTCGAGCACGAACTGAGTTTTTTCGAACGAGTTCGAGTCGAACAAGAATCGCCATCGTTAAATGAACTTGTAAGACCTTGCATGCAAGAAAACTTGGGTTCACCAATGGTGAAGTAGGCTTAAATTTGAAATTTTCTTGTGAGCATTTCTCTTATATGTATCGATAAGATTAGGATGAATTGAAATTCAAGGGTGAGATATCTTTGTGCTGTTAAATATTTTGAAGTGGATAAATATAATTTTACAAGTTTTTTCATGTTTGTTTCTGCTCATAGTACACTTTTGTTTTCTTTTGGTTATTATTGAAAATAAGAATGGAGAAGAATAATTTTGAGCTTTTCGCTAATTGGTATGGAAGTTTATTTCTGTTTTGTGCAAGTGCAAATGCATTGAGAGTGCAATTTCTAAGTGATTTCTTAATTGAAATATGTTTTGTATGGATAATACTAGATGTTCATGACCGGACATGGCCTACTAGGATTTGACAGAGAGAACACTGGTTGACTAAAAGCCGCTTCATTGTAGTCGTATATGGACCCACGACCCGACCCGTTTACAGTCCATGAGCATCTGTTGTCCACTTGGGCAGCGTGGGTCCAATCCGGTGGGACCCAATGACAGGAATGTTTGACTGGTCAATGATTTTGGGGGAGACCAGCGCACCTTCACATGTCTAGGGACGTGGCGGCATTAGGGATTGTGCCAACTGGCAGCGTGAGTTGGTGGCTTAGTCAGGGTCTCTCTATGGAAAAGAATAAGTTCGATAGGTGGTCACCCTTTGTCTACTCGTAGAATTCATTTAGACCAACTTTTAGAGTTGATTTGATGTGTTGGGGATGGAGAGTCACTCATCCCAATTGGGATGCAAATGAGTTGCATTCGGTTGATGCTCTCACATTGGTGCTTTCTATGATCAATTTGAGCCTAACCCAATCCAATCCTCAATATATATATATATATATATATATATCTTAAAGGAAAAAAAAAAATACAAAGTAGAGTCACCCAACTATTTAATCAAAACCGTTCATTTGAAGCAGAGAAAAAACAAGAAAAAAAATATGTGAGTTAATACTAAATAACGAAAATGTCATTCATTTTTCTTCTTGTCTATATCTTAACCGTCATGATAGATCAAATGGTCCTAATTAGATGACAAAGAGAGAGAGAGAGAGATTGTTAGATCTTAAACCATTAGGTCGGGACAAAAACTGGATCACTTGATATTTTGCAGTTTTTTTTGTTTTTGTGTATAACCCAATCGTCTGAATATTATCTTAGGAATGTTTTGATGACAATCATACACTAAGGTAGTGATTTTTTTTTAGTTTAATTTGTCAATATGACAACAGAAAAAATAAGGGTTCTTATGACTTCAAATTTTTAATACTATAAAAATCAATGCTTTCCTTAGAAACAACTTTAAATAAGACATATTCTATGTTGAATTAGTACTTATAAACACACGAGAATATTAACATGTTTAAAATATTTTCTTCCAAGAATTTAAGAGATCTGGATCTTGTCCATGACTTGGTGAAAATGTCCATCATCTTTTTCTCTTTATTTTTTTTTTTAACTATCTATTATGAATTAGATGGTCTTGATTAGATAGCTGAGTGACTCTGAAAAGCCAGAGTCATCATTTACTTTATATGATATATATGTACAACATTTGGCATGAGTTTTACTATAACCAGTCATACCAACTATTAATACGCCAGTCCTTAGTTTGATTTCCTTGGCTGCCAGCTTCCTGTCCAAGCTAATGCATTTCTAGGGTCTATAGTAAAGCGGAGGAGGAAGCCATGGGTTCTTGTCCGCTAACTGGACGAAAGGTTTGTATACCTGAATATAATGTTTATATTGATACTTGGTTTTGAGTTTTAATGGAATGAGTTTAAGACCTGGCAGCTTGTAGATCAACCAAAAATATCATATTCCGGTTTCCCTAGTTTTGAATACATTGAGTTCCAAAATAACCATTAGTTTCAGGATCATTTTTTTTTTTAATCTTGATTTATCTGCCAGTCTAGTGGAAATGATCGACATTGTTGTTAACCACTATCTATTCCAAAAGGTTAAATTTAATGGAACTAAATTTTGATCCAGTTTCAGATCCAAATCCATGCATGATGCATTCTTTAACAACCATAATGGGGTATGGAAGAGACGAAAGCCACCCCACCTTCTCCCTCTTTGCCTCCAGAATGTAGCCCTGTTTCGGGACGTGGGTGGTTTTACCGTATATTCTTAAACTTGAACATCACTCATAATCAAATTGAGGGACATATATTCAACATGTCTCTCAAACCGACCAGCTATGCTATGCCCTTTGCAGTCTTCCTTTTTTGTTTTTTTTTTTTTTTTTAAATTAACTGAAGAACCAGAGATGACGGCCTTGGTGTGGCAACGTGGAAAAATGTTTCCCTCCGGATCTCATTGGTACAGAACGCTGGGGCTCGGAATCCGAGGCAATCAACTGGACACTGAATTCTTTGAGGATTTATGAATCCTAGGAGGTCAGGCCCTGCTGGTTCACATAATTGAGATCTTACCAGCAATGGGGGCCTCACCTGTGTCTCCCCCCTGCGCCCTCAGTGTTCTCCCCTTGGGGTGAAGCTTCACATGGCCTTGTCAGGCCACTGGTTCATTCGAAGCTGAACAGAATGAGACATTACCTTTTCATACATACAAACACTTAGGACCACTTAAGTGGACATATCCCTTCAATTGTTCATCTGATCTTGAAAGGCTTCTTTCACATTCTTGTTTTTTTGGGTCTTGAGAGGGCGCATTCAATTCCACATCATATGGGCATCACATGCCTTCCCTAGAATTCTGGTTGGTCCCTCAATATTAACATGTATGAACATATTAATAAGCACATGATGCTAACATTCTACATATATATTTCTTTTTCTTTCCTCCTTTTTTTTTTTTTTTAATTTGAGAATGATTAAAAATAAAGCTGGCGAGCAATCGAAGCTTGTCGGTGCGGAAAATATGAAAACCCTACCTTTAATTTCTTAAAAACCTAATTAGCATGCCTGCTAGGGTTTTGGACTCAATTATGTCAATGACAATTCTCATCTTTTCATCCTCACTAAATGAACAAGGCTCTTGCAAGTTATCTCATAGTAATCAACCTTAAGAAGTTTATTATTAGTATTATTATTATTGTTATTGCTTCTCACATGTAGTTCTTCGGGTTTTTGGTATACCAGAGTGATTAAAAAATGTTTGCAAAAGCAAATGCCAACATCGAGAAGACTCAAATTGATCTGTGGCCCTAGATGAACCCTATTTAGATTTAGTTTTCTTCTTCTTCTTCTTCTTCTTCTTGTTCTTGTGTGAGTGTAGGGAAAAGTTTGAAGATTGCGGCTATAATTGTTTGTTTGTGGATCTGGCAGTGATTAGCAAATTGTGCACATACGACAACCCACATGATTATTTTTATAGTACAATAACATGTTCATGTACGTTGGATTTTTATAGCGCAGAAATCTTATCTTCTATCACATGTTTTCATTGAAGGACCCTTGAAAACCAGTACGTGCACTTCCTGCCGTTAGTTTCAGGACTTGGTATCTCTCTCTCTCTCTCTCTCTCTCTCTCTCTCTCTCTCTTGTGGAGGCCAAATCAACGATTTTGCATTTAGGCTGCCCTATGTAATGGTTAATTTATAAGGACAGACATAACATTTGGTAATTGCAATTGACTGACTGTTACAATTCATGCTTTAAACCTAGCATTGTCTAGTAGAAAAATTTGATGTATAATTGACTTCTTGTTAATCATTTCATTAATTGGATCAAATAAATGGATCCAAACCCAAGATGCAAAACCACTTGGTGTCCAAACTTCCCTTGTTGTTGTGGAGTATGACCTATAGAAATTGGGAGTTGATTTGATACTGGCAAGAAAGGTGGACCTTCCAAGATGACGATCCAAAGGATATATGTAGCTGCAATAGGAGATATCTCTAGGGTTTTGATCAATCACATGAAAGAGAGCAAGGGGAGAGGGGCCGCAACGACAACCACAGCCGTCTTGTAAGCCCGCAGGACCTCACCCTCAGCGCTTACCTCTCAATGCGGTCCGGCAAGCCTGCAGGACCTGAGTGTATAATGCCCATGAGAATTGAACCTGAGACATGCAGTTCACACGCCGCAGATCCAACCAGCTAAGTTACACACTGGTTGGCCACATGAAAGAGATGTCTCCCCGAAATAGTGGGTTCTTCATAGAGCCACTAAGGTTGCTTTCCAAGGACATTATTGCTCCGGCTATACCCACTTTAGGGAATAGTAGACCTCGACTTGTGCATCCGTCTCATTTTTGATTTTTTGTCTACAAGAATCTATCATGTTGCTCTTGGACACCAGCAACCTAGTGATTCTTCCTTGACATCTTCCTTTTCTTCTTCCTTCTTTTAAGCACGCACTGAACACACCTACACACCTAGGTTTTATATATATTCACACACACACACACACATAAACATCATGCAATCCTTATACAGCTAAGGAGTGCAATCCTTACAATGACGAATAAAGGAAAAATGCACTAATGAAATGAATACCAATATAATTCCCTTCATTTTGGCTATAAAATCTCTTTCTATTTGCATCATTAATGTAGGCAGTGATAGTAAACTTATCTTCTTTGTCCAAATCCTACGCGTTTTACAAATTATTGCAAATCCAAGTTAGTGACAAATATAAGTTAGAATCCATATTTCATTACTGCAGCACGTCCTTTTATCGCCCACGCCCTTCGAGCCAGGAGCCCAAAGCGTATCCGCCACTGGCTCAAGCCCGGCACACCAAGACTCCTCAGGACAGTTACTAAGAAAGTTAGTTACATGCGTGGGAGAAGATAAGTGCAAGCTCTCCAAGTCTTGAAAATAATGGACCCAAGTAGAGTCTACTACGGCTACTTAGTATGCAATATGAACCCATTTTGCTCGCCAAATATAGTGGTTTGAACGTAGGTCCAACTTCCATTCTGGTTCACATGTCACAACTTTGCTTGGCATATCTCAACCCGCTTTCTAGCAGCTTTGATTTCAACCCCAAAAAAGTTATGAACCATGACAACCAATTACTTAACAATTTCATGTATAATTTCCTTAAGATTCTTCATAATTTTAGATACGTAATTAAACTATTTAATAGAGTGTTACAATCCACCCACCTTAAGGCGCAAGCATTGGGGCCAAAATTGAACTGGATTTGATACCAAAATGGTCATGACTGCAATAGCCAAGGATCATGCAAAGCAACATGAAAAGCTGCTTATGCTGATGTAGGTTTGGGATGCTTACTCACAATGAAGCTGCAAATTCAACTTTTTGATGTATTTGCATTAAAAGCAAATATCAATCAGTTCTAAGATTTTTAGAATGGGCTTCAAGTTTCTAAGTTTCTGATCAAATGGGAACTTAATGGTTCCTCATTCCGAATTCTAGATTACTCCAACAATCGCGAGATCGTAACATTGGATTTTCGGTCATGTTACGGCCAAGTACAGCTGCTGGACTTTCTGTTTTCCTGTCATACTTTTATCCTGAAATTGACATTGTCGCCATTAATATCACAGCCACCAACATCAGCATACTTTCCTCTGTCTCTATAATAAAAGAACTTATCATTTTCTGTTCCAAGGGATGAATAAAAGCATCCATCAACAAACAGATCACCTTAAAATGATCATCTCATGGCTATTGAGAACAAATCGAATTGGATGATTCTATTTCTTAACCTTTCCGATCGACTTGCTCTTGCAGAACCAAGGTCGAAAAGATTGAGAAAATCAATCACAACCAGAAATTTCTCAAAAAGTTAAAGATTAGCAATTTTTTTTTAAAAAAAAATTGAATGGATTCGGTCATACATATTTCTAAGAAAGGTAACAAAAAACAAACAAGATAAGTTCTTCTTTCTTTTCATCACTTTGGAGCCGTGTGAGATGAAAATCGCATGCACAGTTTTGAACGGGCAAATTGTTCCAGCATATGGCAGCTCCTAAAGTGACTCCAACCCAGGCAACATGATCTGCATTAATTTTGCCGTCACCTTTGTTTTTTTAATTTTCATCCAAGACTTGGTTGTGTTGGTTTAACTTGCTCGTCGAAGACTCACTTCCCTGAGAATTGACAGTGAGCCCAGCAACATGGGTCTATGTCCATTAGGTTTGAGCCACTTGATTAAACCAGTAATGGGCAGCCAACTTCTCTCTGACTCATTGAACTTGCTTCTAGTTACAAAGTAATGGGTCTGGTGGATCTGCACTTGATCGCCTAGACCCGGATCTATTCATGCATGTAAAGGCAACAAATGGGCATGCATTAGCATATAGACACTTGACACTGAGAGAAGTAGTAACCAGGGCTACCATCTTCCCTGTTTTGATGATTTCTGTGAGAACTTGAAGATAAGAAGTGTTTGCTAGAGGCTTTCCTGCACCCGAAACTTTCCACCTATTGAACTGTTTTGATAGAGCAGATTTCTGTAAACTCTGGCATAGGCTACCTAAAGATTGGCTACCTTTCCGGGACTGCTTGTAAACGGATAAGACCTTCTTGATCCCCATTTTGTTCTGTGCATACCATTCCTAATTTTGTTTTAATAAAATCCGGGGTTAAGCCGAGCAGTAGTTTTCCGGAGACTGTGAGCAGTAGCATTTGAATTGTAGTTTTTCTGGTGTGTTTCACTTGTTCTTTATGTTTCTAGCACCACCAGCTTCTCCTTGCTTCTCATTGTTTTTCCGGCAATGGAGGGGGTTGCTTAATGAGTGGCAGGGCCGGCTGGCCTTAGATCCCATCCGACGTCTCCGTTTTAGAAGGTGTTTGAATGGCAGCAACCCAAAAAACCTGTTTTTGCCTTCAAAACCGGATTTTTAGAGTGTTTGGGTTTCATGAAAACTGGATTTGAAGAGAACCTACTTTTGACAAAACATGGTTTTATAAAAAGGAGGGAAAAACTTAATTCCCCTCAGGTTATTCAAAAACTAAAATCTCATATATCCACTGTCCTTCGACTTGAGTTCCAAGGGGCTCCTCAAATAACTCAACTCAGCCGAGAACTAGCTGAGCCGGTTGTTAAAAATTTAACTTTTTTTAAACACATGGGAATAACCAAGTTCAATCTCTCAACTTGGTGCTTGCTAGCCACAAGGAACTCTATGGTCACAACTTCTGTTTTTTAGATGACTACTTTTATGTACTTTCCTTTTATCTATTTTTCTTAGGGATGTCAACGGATCGTATCCGATCCGAATTGTTTGTAAAAATTCAGATATGGTTACCAATCAGATTTAAGAAGTAACATTCGATAGGATACAGATTCAGATTCAGTTTTAAGTAAATATTTGATCGAATATTTAACAATCTGAATTACAACTTGACATCCGAATCTGAACCGTGAGTTGATATCCGAATCCAAACTCAGAGTTTGAGTTGGTGTCCCTATGTTTTGAAGTAGAGACCTAGGCAAAAGCTTTAACCAAGCACACCAACTTATAGTTATGATATAAAAAAAAATTAAATTGTATATGAACGTATAATCTGATTAAGAGTTAACGGTTTTTACGAAGTTACATATAATAATAGTCATATAGTTACTATGTATACCATTTAACTTAAAGTATTTAAAACTATATCATTTAAAACTAATTAATTAATAATTAATATTATATTTAATTAAACGTTTTTGTGTAAACAAGCAAACTATTATAGTTTACTAAACAGGATATCTTAAATAATGTATTTATTTAATTAAAAATAATAATAAAAACTTCTATCAAGAAATTTCAATAAAATTAGTATTTTTAAAAATATAAAAATTAATCACAAGTAAATATATTTAATATAAAAAAACTCTTGAACTCATAAAAAAGTTTTAATTTATGAAATTAAAAATTATTTATTTAATCAATCAAGTAAATCATTTTGTATAATCATATAATATGTCCAAATGTCTTAGGTATTTGATATATAACACATAATTCACAAATTTGAAAACAAAAGCTTCTAACTATTAGGAAAACAACAAATTGTTCGATTTAATAAACTATCTTACATATCATTGGAATAATTATACAATTTTATGTAAAGAATAATTATTGTAATGAAGGTAAGAGGATTAATAAATTATTTGATATATTATTAAATCCTCTTTTTATGGGTGTAACACAAATTATTTCAATTAACTCAATAAAATGAAAAAAAATCATTAAATAATATTTTTTTAATGATAAATAATATAGGTCACATGATTTAATAATTCACAATAAGTGATCATCATGAAATAATAGTTTACTCAATTTAAAATACACTATTAGTTAAAAATGAACCAATTAATGTTCAATATTCACAATTTTTGTAACGAAAGCATGAAAGCTTCTTCATTGTGTATTTTAGTAGGAAATCTTAAATAATATATTTATTTAATTAAAAATAATAAAGAAAACTTCAATAAAAATTTCAAAATAATGGGATTTTTAAAATATGAAAAAACCCTTTTTAAAGCTATAAATCTTAATGGACTTTTAAGTCAAATTGTTTTCAAGAATAACTATATTATATATTTAAAAAAGGAAAGGTGTCAAGAAAAACTATTGACATGTATGTCACTTATGAAAAAAAAGTTGATAGCAAACAATATTTTTTTTTAAAACTAATTTAAAAAAAATGTTTTATAAGAAATAGAAAATCTTAAACACATTATGATATTCGTTTTAATTGAAAACTTCTTCACTGTATATAATCTCAAATAAATATATTTAATATAAAAAAACTGCTAAACTCATAAAAAAATTTTATTTATCAAATAAATTCTTATCCAAAAGTCTTAGGTATTTAATATATAACATAGATTTCACAAATTTGAAAACAAAAACCTTTAATTAGTAGCAAAATAACAAATTGTTCAATTTAATAAATTATCTGATATATAATTGAACACTCTTTTTACGGATGTAACATAAAATATTTTAATTAACTCAATGAAATGAACAAAAATCATTAAATAAGATTTTTCTTTAATGAGAAATAATATGGGTCATCTAATTTAATAATTCACAATAAGTGATCATCATCAAATAATAGTTTTTTTATATACAATATACTTAGCAGTTGTTTTCTTGCCAGAGTCAAACTATAGTTTTAAAATTTTAGGTGAAGCCAAGACATAATTTTTTAAATTTTTTTTAGCAATGAGTCATCCGAACTCTTTTATTTTATTGTCGCACCCGCGTCGCATCAAGTCGGGTGCGCACCGGACATGGGTGCAGCTCCGACTCACACCCGAGCCCAGTTAGAAATTAGAATGTCATATTAGTAAATTACTTATATAATATATGTTGTTCTGATATTTTTGAAGGGAATACAATTATTTAAGTATGTTGTATACATTAATAACTAAATTGTAATAATAATATATAAATGGTTATTTTGTTATATACATAATAAATTAAAAATAAAAATAATAACAAAATAATGATTACAATTTTCAACTAGCTTTAGGTTGGACGAAATTAAAAAACCATAGTTTTTCCTTTAAGTTCAAGTTAATTTGACCTAATTTAAAATGAAAATAAAGCTTCCCGCCCACTTTGTTTGCTTGTAAAAGCAATCATTTTTATTGGCTGTTGAATGAAGTTATTGAAGATGATTGGGTGTCGTTTCTTCTTCCGTACGGCCCAACAAAAAAAAAAACAAAAAAAAGAAGAAGAACTGCTCGACGTTCTTCCTTCCCTGTTCTGAAGAAGAACCTGTTCCTCCCCTCTTTTCTTCTTCCTTTCTCTCTCTCGCATCCTTGTCTCAAGCACATGATACTCAGGGTCAAAACAAAAAAAGTTTGAGGTGACTTGGTTGGGTTTCCTGCCCTCGGTGGCATTGTAGAAGTTGGTGAGGGAAACGTTGGCTTCCAGGGAGGCCAACGCACGGCGTAGGTTGTGGTCGAAGTTGTTGTTTGCCGTGTAGTTGGAGTTGCTGGTGCAGTACCAAAAGGGAGGACTCGACCATTTCATCCTGAAAGCGCTTGCCCTTATCGTCGCCAATGCCTAAGGTAATGTTTTTGTCCCCTAAAGTTTTTTCCTGCCTCTTGGTTTTGATGTGTTTGCTTGTGATTTCAAGAACATATTTTATGCTTGACAAGATCACAGAAAGCATAAAATATATTAAGGCATCTCCAGCTCGATGTGAAATTTTTGATCGAGCAGTGCGTCATGTCAAAGGTACTTGTGAGAAAAAGTTTTGTCTTGATGTTCCAACTAGATGGAACTCAACATTTCTTATGTTTGATGTAGCTTTACAATATAAAGAAGCTTTTGGTCGTTTTGAAGAACTTAATTGTCACTATCATTTGACACCGACAAAGGACGAGTGGAAGAAGACTACTATTATTCATAACAGTTTAAAAGTATTTTATGATGCTACTAATATTTCTGCAGTCAAGCGTCCAACTTCCAATATCTTCTTTAAAGAGTTTTGTGAAATAAAATTGGAAATTAAAAAAATGCATTCAAGTTCAGATATTTGTCTTTCAAATATGACAATAAGGATGAAAATAAAGTTTGACAAGTATTGAGATATATGCAATTTAATTTTAGCAGTTGCAGTGGTATTTGATCTTCATTATAAGATAAAAATAATTGAGTTTTATTATAGGCAATTTTACAAAGATGAAACATATGAATTTGTCTCTGTAATTAAGAATTATCTTTGTGATCTTTATAATGAATGTAAAGCTACTTATGCATTGAAGACACTCTCTGCTGGTGCTGGTTATATTGTTGATGTTGAGAATGATAATGATGCATATAGTTTTACTTCTTTGATTGAGGTTTCTTCTAATAAGAAACCTATAACAAGTGCACTAGATGATTATCTTGAAGAATCATCACAAAACCAACACACAAAATCAGATTTGAAGTTGTATTTGGAAGAGTCCATTTACCCTAAAAACAATCCAATTGACATTTTGACTTGGTGGAAAATTAATGCATCTAAATATCCTGTGTTATTTAGAATGGTATGTGATATTTTGGCTATTCCTATATCAACTGTTGCATCTGAGTCAACATTGAGCACATGTAGACGTATTCTTGATTTATACAGAAGTAGATTACGTTCCAAGACCGTGAAGACTTTGATTTGTGCACAAGATTGGTTGCAAGATCAGACTGAAGGTAAAATATTTATTATTAATGTTTTTAAACATATTTTTGTGTTGCTTATTTTATTCTTTTGTTAGATGATTCCGATTTGCCTACACCTTTACCTGAAGAGGAAGCACCATTTGCATCTGCATACATTTAAACTGAATCAGAATCATAAATTAGATGTATATATTCTTTTGTATTTATCTGTTTTCATTACATCAATTAAAACCTACAGTTATGTGTCTAAGATGTTTATTTAATTAAAGTTTTCATTTACATAATGCAGGTTAATTTGATATCATTATCCTTAGGACCTTAATATAGTATCAACATGGTTGAAGTATATATCCAAACAGAAAGGTCATATCCATTATGGCAAATGGAGGCATTGAAAGAAAAATTTTACAGGCTTGGACTATATGATAATTTTTTTTATTATTATTGAAGTTGTGAAGGATGACTCGTCTAGTCACTTATTGCATCAATGAACAACAACCAAGTACAATTTTTGAAAATTTAAATTTTTATACTATAGAGAATAAAGTTTGAAAGTCAAGTTTGAGCTAGTGTGATGTTAAGATTGAGTTTCATAGTTCATTTAGTGTTTACTATATATTTTTAGAATTTTAGTGCATAAATCAGATTTGGAACAGATTTACATATGGCTTAAAAGTCATACATTGGATTTGGATATAACTTAAAAGTTGGATTCAGATTAGATTCGGATATAACTTAAAAGTTGGATTCGGATCGGACTCAGGTATAACTTAAAAATCAGTTTTGGATCGGATTCATGTATTAAAATTCGGATTCGAATAGGATTCAAGTATAACTAAAATTCGGATTCGGATATAACTTAAAAATCGGATTCGGATCGGATTCAGATATTAAAATTCAACTTCAGATCGGATTCAAGTATAACTAAAAATCGGATTCGGATGTAGATTTTAAATTCGGATCCGAATATGGTATAAAAAAAATTCATCCAAATTCGAATCATAATCCAAATCCGAATATATGAATATCCGAAAAATCAGATATGGTAAAAGGTATATCCGATCTGAATCTGATCCGTTGACATCCTTAAGTTTTTCCTTCCATGAGTTTAAGCTTAGTTCGACTTGGTTTTTTATATGACTACTTTTATGTATTTTTCTTTCATGAGTTCAAGCTTGAGTTCGACTGGTTAATGTAAATGAGTACATTTCTAACTTGAACTTGACATGTTTATTAAATAAGTTGAGTTTGAATCTAGTTGAAGCTGGCTCAACTCAATGAACATCCCCAATGGGTGGGCATAGCTGTCATTTGCAACAAAAGAGGGCAAAAAACAAACCCTCATCAAGAGGGAGAGAGACTAAACCCACCCGATAAGACCATCAAATTTTAATTGAAATGACCTCTGACCTCATATCCGAACGCTGCTAACATTAACCTTGGGGCATTTGGGGCATGGTTTGCTGCGTTTTAGGCATGAATGCTTGATAAGAATGAGATGGGAGAGTGTTCAAGCCATGTATGGCAGTGCTATTGTAAAGTTTAAAGTCATTTTCCTTGTATACCAAAGTGTCAAATCTTTGAAGGAAGACTTTTTCTTGCAAAATTTACCTTTTTTATCCCAAAATTTTGTCAAGCTAGAATTATGCCTCCACTTAAGGCTTATATTTTTTCTTATATCGTTCGATCATGTCATGTTTTAATTTTTTCAGGAGAAACGATCCCTTAGAATATCTTCCATTTACGAATGTCAATATTTCTAATTTAGATTAGATAAACATTTCAAAAAAATCAAATATGAAAAAAAATAATTAATATTCGATTAAAAAGTCCGATTAAATTCAAATGTAAGAAATGACATTTGATCCGACATAAATATCTTATCAGGTTCGGATTCAGGTCACGTTTAGTTATGAAGGATATTTATCCTATATCCAATGCTTTTAAAATTTAGTCAAAGTCAGATTGAGATTGTAAAATCAGATTTTAGATTTAGATTGGGATATGATTTTTTAATTCATCTTCAAATTTGAATATATGAATATCTTAAAAACTGGTATAGTGTTGACATCTCTATCAGCATTCGGATGACTTTGGAGGGATCTTGATCAAGAAATTACAGGATCGAGTGTGCGATTGTTTGGATGCATCCAGGTTACTGAGACTTCTTCAAATTTGGAGAAATATCTAGCATTTATTTTTTTACAATTTTAAATTTTTTTAGAAGTATTTCTTAATTAACTGAGGTTCTATATATCTAAGGCGTTTGATAGGAGCGGATTTTCCTCTTAAGAGTTAAGGGGGACCTTTGCCCGCGTTATTGATATTGTCCGTGCTTCTTCGTCACGCGCGGCCAAAAAAGTTGGCGCTCTAGAGGGCGAGAGCGCGGACTTTCGGCCCATGAAAATAAGTCGGGCTGAACTTTGTCCGCTGATAAAGAAAAGCCCGTTAGAGCTTCTCGTTCTCCTCCTGCTCAAGCGCTCGCTCGTCTTCCTCTCCACCGCCCGCAGCAGCGGGCATAGCTGCAGAAGCAGACCCTTTTCTCATCAGCTGCCGTCTCCACCGCAGCACAAGGTATGTTGTTATCTCTTTGTTTTTTCTGACTCGCTCTCCGCCAATGAGAGGTAAAACCCCTCTTCGTTGGAACAACATTGAATACTCTATGATTTGTAGTTGGGTCTTTTGCTGCCTGCTCTCCGGTGTTCGACGGTCGGGGGAACAGCACCGGTGATCAAGCGACTGGTATTTGTCTGTTTTTCAATCCTTGCGTCGATTTTTTGGTTTCGGCGACTACCCACATTCCGGAAGCTGCAGAAATTGTATATATATGTGCTTTACTTCCGTCTTAGTAGTCACCGATGATGTCTTAGTGTTTGATCTTTTGATCTCTTGTTGTGAGGACTGGGCGGTGGTTTTCCTCGTTCAGTGTTTTCCAACCAGCTGGAAGTCAGTTTTTAGTTTGTTTTTCTCGCTAGAATATTTGATCTCTTGTAGTGGTCATTGATGTTGAAGTCGAATGCTTTAATTGAACATGATCGTTGAAGCACACTTATTTCTTCCTTATCAGGTAGATTCTTTGTTTAATAAAGCACAGTTGGATTCATGTATCATGCTGCTATTAGTGGTGTCTCTTATTCATTTCAAGATTTGTTTCTTGTAACATGTTGGCTGTTTACATGGACAACCTAAACAAATTCATGATTTGCTTCTTGTGTTCACGTAGACTGTCTACATTCACAACCTAAAACTTTGTTGCCAATGGTTAAACTTTTTATCCCTGCAATTGTATCCTGTTTCATCAAACAGGAGACATTTGTCCACACTTTTTTTGTCTGAACCTATCACACACAGATAGAAAATTTAGGACGAGATTTTTGTCGCTTGGATTTTCATCCGTGGACTTTTATTCGTAGATTTTTGTCCATGGTTTTATGTCTGTGGCATTGGTTGTTTTCTTTTTTCTTTTTCTTTTGTTTTCGTTTTCTGATTAGATGCTTGAACTGTCGTTGATTTTTTGTTCAATCCATATGCATAATAAGAGCATCAAGTCGTTCTAATTAAGCCAATGAGGAACACCCAATCGTACATGGAGATCAAGCTCACAAGTTTAAATCACTTGAATGCCGTTGCCTCTAACTATGTCCTAAAAGCATGACTATGCATCAATCTTCATATTGTTCAATCCTTTTGACACGAGCATGTAATCTCTCTTTTCCTGTCTCTCTTGTACTCTCTTCATGTATTTGAATTTGACCTTATTTTTTGTTTCTCTAAGATCTATTGTTATGCAATTGAGCGGTGCTTTGGCAGTTCAAACTGCGATAGCAACATGTGATGCATGAGCTCTCGTAACTTCCCTTTGCTTCAGGTTGATCTGTTTAATTATTCTGAACCAGGATATCTTCCATAATTTTATATTATTCATTTCAATGTGGCTGAATTTTGAAGATTATTTATTGGTTCATATGTTCTTTACATGCCAAACATTCTTGTGTGTAAAGTGTTGATTAAGATGAAAACACCAATTGCAGGGTTAACGTACTTTTCAGAGATGCCACCTTTCCGAAACCGGTATATGGTGGTGGAAGCTTTTTTGGACCCAAATCGGGACTTCGCTGGAGATGAGACAATTATTCTCACTCAATTTAATGTGTCAAAAGCAATTAAAGACAGTATTCAATTCAATTTTGGAAAATGTGGCTTAGCTGCCTCTCTCGGATCCTTCCAGGGTAATCTATTTGCAATTTGTCTTTGAGTTGCTCCATAATTGTTGTTAATTTATCAGCGGATCTTAATTTTCTGGTGCTGTTGTTTTCATCATACATCATTGAGTGTCATCTCGACCTTTGTAGTCAGATCCTGACTAGTCAGTTGAGTCAATTGTCAATACTGTGTTGTTAAACCCGTGATTGGTGAAGCTGGTCATTGACTAGCCTTGTCCTTGGTCAGCTGACTAATCCAAAGCTAATATATTATATTTGTGTGTGTGTGCACTTAAAGATATGTGTTTCTGTATCTGTTTTGTAACAAATATATAGGTTTATTTATTTTTAGCCAATCAACTTGGCCTGACTTGAATGGAATAGTTCAGACTAGTAAGGTCTTGATCAACCTGTTTCTACCTTCTGATTTTGACAACCTAGTGGTCCAAAATGTATGGATTAACATGAATTTACAGTCCACTACTCTAGTTTTGAAAATGCCTGTGAGATGCACAAAATAATCTTAGTAATTCATACATCTGCTGAGCATTCTTATAGAATCAGCCTCACTTCTCTCATTAGACCCTGTTTCTACTGGCAGTGAAGTATGTGAATCCAATAACAAAGCTATGCATTATTAGAGTGGCTCGTAAAGAACATCAAATGGTATGGTCTGCTATCACCATGGTTAAGAGCATTGGGCAATGTCCAATAATATTCAACTTGTTGGACTTGAGTGGTAAGTCAATTTGGTTTGTTACTAATTGCTAGATTTGTTTCATGTAATAGAATATATTTTCCTAGAAGACTCATTCTTAGTGTGCTGGGAGCTTTCATGTTAAAGAATGCATTTTCAATTGATACACTTTTCTAATTTGACAAAATGATAGAGCAATTGCTTCTTTATGGTTGGCAATGGTACATGCTATGAGCGAGCCTGCTTGACCTTCCCTGCAATCCAAACCACTTTTTTTTTTTTTTTTTTTTTTTCAATGAAAATGAACCATGACTCCTCTTGATCTGTGCATAGGATTACATTTTGTACTGTATTGTTTTAGAACCGTGTTTAGCACATTTATTTTGCTTGCTAGTGAGATGCTTTCTTTGGAAACTGTGGAGAAGTGCTTGGCTTCGTTGGAGACCTGTGTCAGTGGCTGTTTCTTATTGTTGATTTTCCTTCAATTAGGTTCTGTAGTTTGTTCCTGTTTACACATACAATACAACTTTGGAACCTTCATCTCATTTCTTTCCGTCTCTTTTATTGTCTAATCAAGTTGCTTATGACATAAGCAAAACAAGTTTCTGTATAAGTTAGTCACATAGCAAAGTAGATTGTCATGCAAGATACATGATAGCAGGTTAACTTATAGTCACTATTTTTTTAACCAATAAGTCTCTAGCTAGTATATACTTGGTTGTCCATCTCGGTAGCTTCAAGTAGATGGAAACAATGCTGATAGTGTGATTCTCTCTCTCTCCCCCTCCCCCTCCATTTCATTCTTCTCTCTTTCTGAAAGCTTATCCAATCTTCTTACTGTTCTAGGGAGCTTGAAAGTATGTAAAACTGTTGCCATGAAATGTGATGAGGCAAAATTTGAACACTACAAGCTTACAGCGAAGGATGGGAACTCGCCACAACTTCTCCAAGAAATACACAACTATTTTGAGAAAATAAAAGCTTTGGAAATGTAAAGGTGAAACTTCTGGCATTGCTCTACATGTGTTTGCTAAATCTGCGTTTTTGGGCTGGGTCCACCAAGTGTTTATGGAGTACCATCATTAGCACATGGTTCAGACATGGGATTGCGAATGAGTAGCAGCAGCTGTTGCAATACTTGAGAAGGCTCTGGTTCGCAGAACAGCTTAGCTAGTGGCTCTGCTATTGTTTTATTATAGCTGGTAAACTGGATGATTTCGAAATGGAGAGTCATGCCAGGCAGATTGCGAGAGATGTGTTTGATTTTAATGTGGATTAACAATGCCACTATTGAATGTAAAACAAAAGGTTTTTTTGGGCAACCAATAATTTTTTTTTATATTAGAGCACGTAATGTGAGGCATCATTCATTGCTTTGAAAAGTGCACTAGCACTTGTCATGTCAGTGAGGAATAAGCGCAAGACATTACTTTTGTCACAATTTCACTTCTTTGAGGCGACCTTTATGTGGTTGAAATGTTTTATTCCTCTAGCAGGTTTGTATCGGCAGAGGCAATGATTGTACGACCTTCACAGTTGCCTTCTTTCCACCTGTATTTGTAATTTGATGCAGCTTGTTTATGAACGGCTTTCAGTTAAAAGGTAAAACACACGTCGTTTATAAATAACATTCGATAAAAGGGAATGCGACACAAAGACTGACATAGATGTGAGCGTTCACACAGAGAATAAGGGAAAGAAAGAAGACATGCAACTCTCTAAGCAACTAGGAAACCGTTTTCTGCGAAAGGTTCAGCAGGATCAAGCTTAAATGAATCTTGACAAATACAATCTTCCTTGTTCGGTGGGAAGATCGTTCATGAATTGGCCTAAATTTCGGTCATTAGTTTGAGAACTGCCTGCATAAGCATACGAAGATCAAAGCGGCCGTGCCGGACTTGCAGACTGTTGGCCAAGGAATACCATATTGCTCACGTCTAAACAGTCCTTTTACGAAGGGCAGGAAGCTCATAACCACCCAAGCACAACACACCAACTCCCCCACATAAGCAGCAGCTTCCATTTCCATCACCGTCTTGGCTAGGCCCAGAGCCAGGGCTGTCATGTTCACAAAGAGCAGTGTTGTTGCGGGCACATAAATTGCCGACGAGTCAAAAATGAACTTCCCTGCCTCAGCCGGTGCACCTTCCAAATCATCTTTGCGAGTGAGCTCGAATGCCGTATCTGAGATCCCAAAAACCTTGAGTAATACAGCTAGGAGACCAAACAACCAGGCAGTTGAACTCAGAATCCTGGCCATTCTCTGATTGTTCCACCATTCTCGCACTGATAGACCACAAAGAAGGTATTCCAGGAGAATGTAGATGTTGAAGATGAAGAAAACTGCAGCCGGTAGTCTGAATTCTGGATCAGTTATCTGCAAGACAGATGATGCTACCATAACTAGCCTTCTGCCTATTGGATCCACCTTGATTGAAATTAGTTGTCTCAAAGTGCATGTCGGCCAGTCCAAACTTAGTTAAATTTATGGATGACGGTTACTAGGTTTATCCATCAAACTATCTGAATAATAAGGATTCAAATTTGGTGATATATTAGAAACATAAACACACCAATAACATATCATCAGTTTAAAAGTTTTGACACTTTTAAGCATCAATGGATTATTCACAGTTTCACATTCATATAGCTCTTCATGTTTCCCATTTTCTTATAAACCTTGGAATTTTTACAATTCTTTATAATGTTTTGCACATAAATGATTTCTTTCCTTGTTATAAGATCTCCCCTTTGCTTAAAATTTTCTCAAGGACTTGAATTGGTACTCTGCTCATGCAATAAAACAAATCAGACAGCTTGTGGCCTGGATCTGATGATCTAAAACCAGACAGACTCCTAGCCAAAGCCTGACTGGTACCTCAATAGACCTGATCACATGACTACTTGAATAAGAAGGGAAAGAGAGCTGATACCTTAGGGAAGATGGAAGTGTTTGTGAATATGCATAATGCAGGCAGAATAGCGTAGCAAAGTTCGGGTACAGATCGGGCTGCCCACAACAACACACTGAGATAAACCATGCATTGTCTCAGTTGCAGCTTCTCCCTCACTGTAGCCCTCAGGGGGTTCCGCCGGCTGAGGAGAATTTCAAACAAACCGGTGGCCCATCTTTTCTGCTGGACCATGGTGTCGGGTCCGGTAGACGGTGCGGCACCAAGAAATGCTGGTGGATCAGGCAAACATGTGACTGAGTTCCAGCCTGAGGAGTGGATCCTACACCCTGTCATGACATCCTCTACTGTTGATCCATAATCCCAACCAACCTGAAAAAAAAAAAAACTAGTCATTTAGAATTGATGCATTAATCAAAAACACATTAAAGCGCATGAACCCAGAATGAACCACACATGCCAAAAGCAAAATCAGGGAGATCTTAATTTTAAGGGGGCGTAAGAGTTTTTTTCCAAAAACATGAATCAATTTTTTAATTTTTGAAAAACTATTCCTTGCCCTGTAGGCCCTTTTGTGAATGCTTGCAGATGCTGTGGATGGCAAAAACTAAACATGGTTTTCTATTGTTATTTTGCAATGGAACACGCTTTGAATTGCATTGGTTTATCGAGGGAAGGGACAATGAAAGCACTACAAGCCATTGAGAAAGATCAATCAGAAGATTAACTTATAATCCGACTCACTAAAGAACAACTCTATAATATCAATTGTTGGAGAGAGAAACAACCTGTTTGCCCCATAGGGTGTTGTCTTCGTAATCACAAGCAGAGACAGCAATGGCTGCTTCCAAAGAACTTGAAAGGGTCCGTGAGGAAGAAGGGTCGATGACGGCTCTGCCTTCAGAGGCTGCTCTAAGTGCTGATTCAATTAAGGGCTGGTTGCCTCCAAATATGGCTGCCAATGCTTCTTCAATGCCACACCTCCCATTTTGGCTCCCTACATTTCCAATATACATGTGCTTTTCACCAAATAATGCGTCCAAGTTTCAAATTTCATAGCACAGTTATGGACCTAATATATATATATATATATATATATATATATATATATATATATATATAATGGTAACTCTAGCTATTTCGAATCATACAGCCATCTAACTAGTACCATCTGATCCAATATGAAGATTGTCAAGAGAAAAATAATGAGAAAAATGTGATTGACATTTTCGTTATCTAGAATTAATTATCACTTTTTTGTCTATGTTTTTCTGTCAACCATTTATGTACATCAGATGAAAAACCCTAATTAGATGGCTGGGTAACTTTACATAGTCAATGTATATATATATATAGCACTAAGATACTCATTATATGAGGAAGAGAGTGAATAGGCAGCACCATTAGCTAATTTGTAGTTGTAGGGTCCATTTTTGGTGAGTGGACGCTCTAGGGGTTGCTGACCGTAAATGGCTTTCCTTCGGTGGAAGCAGCCGGTGCCCCCATACATGGGCCCTTGACATGCATTGCTCCCTGGCATGAGGTGCTGCACTCACAAGTGAAACTTAGTAAAACAAAAAACGAACTGAACACAATTGGGGGACGACAACGAGGGTGTTACAAGTCCCAGGAAAAATAAGAGGCTGGCAGAAGAACAACTAGTTGTTCGTCGAGTTGTGATCCCTGGTCCATATTCACTAAACGTCCAGTTGCTGTTTGACTGGAGATGATTCAGATCCATATCTAGGAATCAAACATGATTCTACTCTTGGCAAGGCGAGCCCTTAGACGGTTCGCAAGGTCGAGCCTAATCAGTCCAACTCGACACAATTCAGTAACGGAGCTACAGTGTGGTTGGTGTGAGTCAGATCAGTCCAACTCGACACAACTCAGTAACGGAGCTACAGTGTGGTTGGTGTGAGTCGGTGCCCACACCAGCCCTTCAAACATCCCATTGAAATGCAGCTGGACCTTGCTTCAATCACATGTAATGCTCACACCAGACTCTAGTCGGCGACTCAAATTACTCTACCACTTACAAGTCGGTCAAACTTGACACAGTTGATTTAAACTTGAGGCTTTAGAATGACGCACCTTGATCAACACCTTGAGTTGGTTCCCATATGGGTCGTCCTTGAGTGCACCATGGAACATCTGTGGAAACTGCACGAACCCACTTTGCACCTCGGACTCAAACCCCAGCAAGAGGCACAGGGCATGGTACAGCGCCTTGGGGTTGTTCACGAACATGTCACAGTCCAGGTTTAGCATGAACGGTGCATTGGTCATCACTCCAGAAACCCTTGTCTGAACAAACCAACCAAGTCAACGAAGTCAAACAAAAGGATTTGAGGCGGCTGAGCCGTCTGGGTTCAGGGAGACATGGGCCTTGGTCAATACCAGAACGTTCATGGCTCCTGCTTTGAAGTGGTGTGCGTGTGAAGGTCGTTTCTCTCTGGATAAGTAAATCAAGTGTGGCACCTGATCATCTTCTCTTCCCTTGTGCTCGTTTATAATCTGATTTCACACCAAGAAATTAAGAAGCTATCTCATTAGGACATGAAACAATGTAAACCCTGGGCACGGGCAATCTCACCAGTGTTTGATAAAGTTATACATATTATTCTAATAAATTGTTATTTTTCTCTTAAAAAAAAAGGAAAAAAATCTGGCTCCACCCTTGCACCCATTCACTACAGCCAAAAGAGCTTTGACTAGGTACCTTCACGATAGCAGGATGATTCCGCTTCTGGACTTGTGCAAAATCTGAAAATTCTTCCCCCGAAAATTTATCTGGAATTGATTTGTGAGCCGTCTCCGATATCTTCTCAGCAAGCTCCTCGTATGCTCTCTACTTGCAGGGAAAGTAATGTCGTTAAAAAAAATATTAAAAACGAGTACAATGAAAACTGACACGACACTCTTGAATATTATGAACAACTCTTGATTTTTGTCTAACTTGTGAACAAGTTTCCAGTATCTCCACACAAGTGTACATAAAATTTTGAGAAAAAGGAAAACTATTTTATTGCGAGTGAACAGGCTTTGTCCAGTTCCCAAGCGAATATTCCTGCATCTGTTTTTGAAAACAACAGTGGTAACTTCAATCACTTTCTTTGGGTGGTGCCGGCCATTTAATATCAATCTCCTCTCAAGAGAAGACAAAATCAAGATGGACATGGTTCGATCAGTTCACGATCGAGCCCGAGGCTGCATGGCATGTGTTGCCCAAAACATAGTGAGATGGCAAGACACCGAAGAAAGCAGGTTTTATTTATAAGAAGACAAAGAGTTAGGCAAAAGCTTTGGCTATTAGCCTGGTCATGGCATTTTCACCAGGTAAGCACCACATGCTGAACACTTTTTTTTTTTAATTTAATAAAAATGAAATGCAGAAAAAAGGGAAAAAATGGACCAGTTTTTGTCTATTTTATCAACTCAAAACATTTTTACCTTCATCTCTTTCCAATCTTGATGGAAAGTGGAGGACGGATTGTGGTAAGTTTGAGACAAGGAGAAGTACTTGAAGGGAGCCCTGTACTCTACTCCATACTTCTTGCAGAAGGGAACCCACGATTGAGCAAATTTGGAGGCCTCTAGTAGGGAGAAGAAGGTGATGGGCGAGCAACCATCATCCGACACGTAGCAGGCGATCTTCGAAGCTGGGTAATCAACGGCGAGAATGGAGAGTACGGTGTTGACGGTGATGATGGGAGGCTCCATCACCGGATCGGCTGTGGTGACGAACACGTCCATGGCAGGAAACTCTTCAGATGATTTGAACCTGCAAATTCCAGACCTTTTGAAGTAACTGATTTCATAGTTGCATGGACTTTCATGGTTTTCTCTCTCCCTCTCTGTGTGTTTGTTTCTGTAGATTCGTGGTTTATCTCACCTCTGAAAAAGACGGTCGGGAAAGGTCCTGTTCTCGACGAAGTGCCACTTGTAGTTGAGGGACAGCACCCACATAAAAGCGAACCAGCACTCACACAGAAAGGCAGCCAGCCACACTCCTAAGGCCGCACCGCCAGGCAGCTCCGGCAGGACGGCCAGCCGGTAGAGGAGCAAGCACAGGATGAGAGCTGAGAGGATGGAGAGAAACACCCTCTCCACAGTGTTTGGGTGTTCTACCCTCTCCTGGAGAGGAAGACCAGCTGACCCAGACATCGTCTCCCTCTCTCTCGTCCCCTTTCTCTGTCTCTTGTATATATAAACTATGTACCTGAGACCTGAGGGGAACGTTGAACTTGCCAGGTTGTCAGATTCAACCAGCTAAAGAATCATAATTCCTCCTTAGATTAGAATGAAATCAAAATTTGAGGTTTTATTTTCTTAATTTTAAAAACAAAATACCTTGTTCGTTTAATCATTTTAATTTTTTAAAAGATGAGCACTTTGATCATAAAATTCCATGATTTTAATGATATGCAAATTTTTCATTATAATTTCTTGGGTACTACTATCACAATCAATTATTTGCACTCCTAAATCATAGGACTTATCACCAGTCTGTTCAATGCCCAATTGCAAGTTGCTACGTGTCAGTTTCTTATTAATCATTTTTTAGATATTTAGGTTTTTTTATTCATATTTTTAAATAAATAACTTTTAGTAATTTGAGACAGTAACAACACCGGTCTATTTTAACTACTAAAACAGTGTGAGAACTAACAGTTTGTAGTGAAATCAAGAAAGAGACTTGTGCTCGTAGCTCTTGCGAGTCGCACGCGAGAGCCACACAGAATGAGTTGCGTTGAGACTATGGTATTTTGAGAACTTTAGAAAAAAATCTTGTCAGTCTTTTACAAAGAGCTTTTCCTTTTTCCTTGCAATTGTGGGGAGCATATTAATAGATACATATAACTACCTGGACTCCGGTCTACCCACATCTGGAACTCCACCCATCCATGCTCCTTCATATAAACAAGTTCCTAGTGCTCAAACAGATTGTTTGGGCGTGTGGAGAGGGGTAAGACCATTGGCATGGTAATAAGTTGGCCCTTTGGATTGTTAAAGTGGTTATAAGTTGGCCCCTGTCTACACAAGTGTATAATGACCAAAATACTTATATTTAAGTAAAAAAGAAGTTTTTCAAGAGAATAAAAATAAAATTATGAAAACATTAAAAGTCAATAGAACCCATGGCATCATGATAAGTCGGCCCTCTTGTTTGCAAAAGTGGTTGTGTACACCCATTTGCACAAAAAATTGTGTACTCTGAGTGTGTAATGACGAAAATACATATATCTAAGCAAAAAAGAAACTTTTTAAGAGGATAAAAATAGAATTATGAAAAGGTTAAAAGTCAATAAAATTCATGGCATCATATAAGTCGGCCCTCCTGTTTGCCAAAGTGGTTATAAGTATGTTCCTGTGCACAAAAAAATGTGCACATCTAACGACCAAAGGAAGACCGATATTTAAGTAAAAAAGAAACTTTTTAAGAAGCTAAAAAGAGGATTATGAAAAAGTTAAAAGTCGGCGAAACCTATGGCATATGATAATGTGTTGGCCCTTTTGTTTGTGAAGTGGTCATGTGTATACTCCTTTCCCCAAAAACAAGGGTGTGTAATGACCTAAATACTTATCTCTAAGTCTTTTTTTTAATTGAAAAAAAAGATCATAAAAATGTTAAAAGTCTAAAATGTACATCTCTTTATAATAACTTTAAAAAAAACCTCAATCCCATTTCTTTTTTTCCTACGGTGCATACTTGTGTGTGTGATGCGAGCCTAAATCTATCTCAGTGGACGATGGCCGTGGCCGAGAGAGTCGTCGAGGCCAGGCCAACAGCTCGTAACAAGGGCTTAAGCCGCAGCGAGGCAGTGCAAAATTTGAGTGTCGAGCAAGGGAGGCTAAAGACAAAGGATACAGCGGGCCAACGCACGGCCAATGAAGGGCGTAAACCGAAGGAGAGAAGCGCCAATGTGGTCAGCAAGGCCAAAGCATACTCGGCTAAGAAGGGTCGAGCATGTATAGCTCACGCTAAGATGATGATGTTAGGCGTGAGCAGCAAGGAGCATAAAGAGAATATCTCCCGAGGCTTTAGGAGACCGATTGTAGTGGCAGAGGAATTAGAGCTTAGGGAGGTTAACAAAATACTTGTTGTAGGTGCAGTGGGCGGAGCACCAAGCGACCAAGTACGGGCAGAGCATCAACATCTAAACATGGACAGAGGGCCGAGAACTTCAAGGCAGATCAAGACCTAGACCCGGCTGAAACAAGTTCGAATCTAGAATCTAGTCCTACAACCGGGTCCAACGTGCTAGTCTAAGGCTAACTTAGACAAATTATATGGCTAAGCCCTCATAGGTAAGGCTAACTCGATACTTACCGAGTCTGGGTGGCACCCAGACAAGTCGCCACCTCGAGCTCACAAGGTTCGAGGGGTTCTAGCTTTCGAGACGTCCCGTCTCGGTTCATTTTCCTTTATGCATTTGCTTAAGTTGAGTCATTTTCATTTCAGGAAGTGTCTTGGTTCATGTGTTAGAGCTGGTTTTATTTTAAGTACTTAAACTCTTTTGTAAGTCTTTTTTCCTTATGTTGTTTGTTCGTTGTTTTTCTTCCCCGTGTGGGAGTTCCTCTCTTCCTCACCGACCTTGCCGGCGGTGATAGGAATCATCAAGCTTCAACCCATGGCTCTGGTTGAAGAACGACAGACTTGAAGACGTCTTCGGAGGCCACCGGCTCCTTGAGCATCTTCATCCTACGCTCAAATTCCCCAACTGAATTGCAAGCTTCTCACAGTGCAATTCCTTCAACCACGAAAGGAATTAGAGGCTGGAGAAGAAATCCGGAAGGCTTGGAGAAAACTAGTGGAAAGCGATTAGTACCGCCGGTGGAGAAGACCAGTCGAGAGGCTGGACTAGTACCCTCGGGCGAGAAGGCCACCTAGTAGCTGGCTAGCATCCAAGCACATGACTCCGGTTGCAAAAGAAGAGGTAGGTAATCTCCCAGCTTCTTCCCAAAGGAAGATCGACGCTAGCTCTTAGAGGACTGATTTTCATGGTGAAAAACCGAGAGAGCTCGTCGGAATTCCGTTGGTAGACGGCCAATAGGATTTCAGCGAAAGTGACCGGTTAATCCTCTTTGAAACTTGTCCCAATCAATCCAGCATCGTACTTGAGTTGCTGTCGAGGAAGGAGATTTGTTCCCTGCTCGTCTTTCCCAAATCGTGCGTAATATCATACACAGGAATAAAACTCCAAATTGAGCGAAAGTTTAATATCAATTTTGAGGAAGGTCAATGCAGTTTTCACTCTCTCGTTGGCTCAATTAGGATCGCCCAGATCTCAGCAACATCCTTGCAAAATCTCAGGCGAATCTGACATCCCACGGTGGAGAACGAGCGTCGGTCGGAATCCAAATCGTGAACGCCGTCAAACCGGACGCTGCATTATTTCCGGCGGAAACTCGACGGACTTCAAACATTTGCCGCTTCTTTCCATATTACCCTTGGTCAGTATCAATTGGTAGTAAGTTGAATTTTAATTAGCAAGGGCACCGTAGTCATTCCACCTCCTAAGCACATTAAGAAAGAAGTGTGAACGACGAGTGTTACACCTCGACGCTCTCCCTTCGAGCTCCTTCTCATTCACATTAAAGCGAGAGTTACAAAACTCTCAAGCATCCTCAATTCCAGCCCTTCATTGTGACACCTGTCCCTCATCCAACGTTCAAGGCCATTCACCTCCAAACCGCGCGCACAAGGCATTTAATTCCCTCCTCTCGTCAATTCCGCCTCCATCATCACGCACAAGGTAAGTATTCTCTAACACTTGCCAGAGTGTCCCTTCCTCCCCTCGTTAGACCCTTCCTCTCCTTGTAACCGTTCCTAAACCCATACGAACTCAAGGGTCTTCATCCTCATAGCTCGCCACCTAGCACCACTCCATCGTTAACACCCCACTCCATCATTATCCAAGCCCTAAGTTCATTAACTCCCTATTGCCTCTCGCATGACCCTTCACTTGCCCACCTTCGCACAACCGTTCATACCTTAATCACCCTTCTCACCCGAGTCATAACTCTAAGCCTTTGCCATATCATTCCTAATTACCATTCCCCTCGTCATTAACCTCTAGCCTTTACTCCCTCACATCACACAAGCCATCCCTTAGCATTCCCCTAAGCCTAACCGCTCTTATGTTTAACTCACTAGCATTTACTCTAACCCACTCCCTCTAGCCGCACCATCCAATCCCTATCGCCATTGAGTCATACCTTATCCAGATCTACCTAGACCGGACCCATCTAACCCATACCGAGCTCACCTCCTTGTTCCGAGCACGACCTTACCCCTTGGAGTCCATTAATTAGGTTCATCTCCAGGGCTGTTTGTGTTCAAATCAGAGCTATCAGTTCAGCAGGCGACAACTTCACACGGCCTTATTGCTGCACTCATAGCCTACAACAGCAGATCAACCACGCAGGCGCCTAGGCAACCTTGGCCAGGTGGGCCGAGCTCCTGCCTCCTCACCATCGTGCTGCGATATCTGAGAGTGGCTTTGCCACTGGATTTCACTCGGATCCTATTGCTGTTTAAGCCGGTCTCTCATCGGCAAGGTAACTTCTAACCACCCTATAGAACGTGGGTAATTGGGTGCACTTTCCTTTCTAAGTCAGACTCTAGTCATTTGCTACTGTCGATAGTCCCTCCAAGTCACCTTGCCAAGGACACGGTTGCGAGTAGCTAGACCACCAAAGGGAAAGGACATGGTTTGGCCATTCTTAGGGATTGTATGAATGGTTTGGAATGAATGATGAGTGAGTTGTGAGAGTTAAAATTGTATCGCTCACGTTTCTACCAGCCTTAATCCCCTTAGCATTGTAATAGGTTTGAAGTCTTGGGTCAGGGTAAACACACTTGTATCTTTGACCTAGGGAACTATTAAGCCAGGGTTGTTAATAAGTCTTTGTAAATATAATTTGTTTTTAGTTAGTCTTGGCTCCCACGAGTGATCCTGGAGTTGGGGTCTACACTCGGGCGTGAATTTGTCAAGCCGGGTCTAGAGGTTCCCACCAGTGTGCGTAGGAGTATGCACACAACTCTATCTCTCTTGTTTGTGCTGAACTTTTTCAAGAAAAAGAGGATCTCATTTAGCAAAGCGTCATTTCCAAACTAAGCCGCATAATCCTCCTCCTTGTGTACTACTTGCTGACAGATATGTATTTATTTGCTTCAAGTGCTGGCAGATTACAAAGAAAAGTAAGCCAGTTGAGGGGTTGGTCTCTCCAATTGTATTTGCTATAGGTTGCAGAAGCGGGAGTTTGCTTGTGCACCGTCCGCAATATTTCTTGGCCAAAATGAGTTTACTCTCGATATTTGAACTGATGCAAGATTACTAGGAGTGAAACCTATGGATTTTCCCATAGATCAAAAGTTGAAACTCACTTCGGATGATAGCAAACCATTAAAGGATCCTTCCAAGCTCCAAGTACTGTCGTTTGGTTGGACAGTTGATCAAGTTGAATGTGGCACACCCAGATATTATGTTTTGTGTGCAAATTCTTGTAAGTCAGTTTATGCAAGTTCCAAAACCGAGCAAGGGAATTTTACTACCATATTCAAGCAATTGGTAACTAAGGGCCTGTTGTGATTTTGACTGGCCTGGAATCCCATAACCTATCATACACAATGAACAAACGCCAAGGGTGCACCCTACTACCAATATGCATATTTAATTCAATGTTCTAACATTGCATGTGTACAAAGAACATTCTTAACCTTGTTATTATCTCATACCTCTATCATTATCTCATAATCATTATCACATACTCTTAGCGTCTGAGATATTAACAGGGGGTGGTATGAGATAATGATAATGGTAGAAGATAATGATATAAGGACAGAAGTATGAGATAACAAATAGTGAGAGAGGTATGAGATAACTAAATAAGCGGGATAAAAAAAACAAAGACAGCTAATTTGCCACTCATAGGGTATCTTGGTTTTCAAGATATGCATAACGGACTGATACAAATCAAATCATTCGGTTTGAGCTTCATCAAATCCTGAAACTTTATTTTTTTCATTTTTTTGTCCCTACAAAAAGTTCTTTTTTACTATTAATCGATCAGGAAGATTCTTTGTCTAATAAAGCACAGTTGGATTCATGTATCACGCTGCTATTAGTGGTGTCTCTTCTTATCCATTTCATGATTTGTTTCTTCTGACATGTCGACTGTTTACATGGACAACCTAAAAAATTTCATGATTTGCTTCTTGTGATCACGTAGACCGTTTACCTTCACAACCTAAAACTTTGTTGCCAATGGTTAAACTTTTTATCCCTGCAATTGTAGCCTGTTTCATCAAACAGGAGGTCCACACTTTTTTGTCTGAACCTATCACACACAGATAGAAACTTTAGGGCAAGTGATTTTTGTCGCATGGATTTTCACCCGTGGACTTTTATTCGTAGATTTTTGTCCATGGTTTTATGTCTGTGGCATTGGTTGTTTTCTTTTTTTCTTTTTCTTTTGTTTTCGTTTTCTGATTGGATGCTTGAACTGTTTTTGATTTTGTGTTCAATCCATATGCATAATAAGAGCATCAAGTCGTTCAAATTAAGCCAATGAGGATGACCCAATCGCACATGGAGATCAAGCTCACAAGTTTAAATCACTTGCCGTTGCCTCTAACTATTTCCTAAAAGCATGACTATGCTTCAATCTTGATATTGTTCAATCCTTTTGACACGAGCATGTAATCTTTCTTTTTCTGTCTCTCTTCAGGTATTTGAATTTGACCTTATTTTTTGTTTCTCTAAGATCCATTGTTATGCAATTGGGCGGTGCTTTGGCAGTTCAAAATTCGATAGCAACATGGTGATGCATGAGCTCTCGTAGTTTCCCTTTGCTTCAGGTTGATCTGTTTAATTATTCTGAACCAGGATATCTTCCATAATTTTTATATTATTCATTTCAATGTGGCTGAATTTTGAAGATTATTTACTGGTTCATATATTCTTTGCATGTCAAACATTCTTGCGTGTAAAGTGTTGATTAAGATGAAAACACCAACTGCAGGGTTAACGTCCTTTTCAGAGATGCCACTTTTCAGAAACCGGTATGTGGTGGTGGAAGCTTTTCTGGACCAAAATCGGGACTTCGCTGGAGATGAGACGATTATTCTCACTCAATTTAATGTGTCGAAAATGTATGGATTAACATGATTTTATATAGTTCAGACTAGTCCATTCTTGAACAACCTGTTTCTAACTTCTGATTTTGACAACCTAGAGGTCCAAAATGTATGGATTAACATGAATTTACAGCCCACTAGTCTAGTTAAGAAAATGCCTGTGAGATGCACAAAATAATCTTTAGTAATCCATATATCTGCTGAGCATTCTTACAGAATCAGCCTCACTTCTCTCATTAGACCCTGTTTCTACTGGCAGTGAAGTATGTGAATCCAATAACAAAGCTATGCATTATTAGAGTGGCTTTCAAAGAACATCAAATGGTATGGTCTGCTATCACCACGGTTAAGAGCATTGGGCAATGTCCAATAATATTCAACTTGTTGGACTTGAGTGGTAAGTCAATTTGGTTTGTTACTAATTGCTAGATTTGTTTCATATAATAGAATATATTTTCCTAGAAGGCTAATTCTTAGTGTGCTGGGAGCTTTCATGTTAAAGAATGCATTGTCAATTGATACACTTTTCTAATTTGACAAAATGATAGAGCAATTGCTTCTTTATGGTTGGCAATGGTACATGCTACGAGCGAGCCTGCTTGACCTTCCCTGCAATCCAAACCATTTTTTTTTCAATGAAAATGAACCATGATTCCTCTTGATCTGTGCATAGGATTACATTTTGTACTGTATTGTTTTAGAACCCTGTTTAGCACATTTATTTTGCTTGCTAGAGAGATGCTTTCTTTGGAAACTGTGGAGAAGTGCTTGGCTTCGTTGGAGACCTGTGTCAGTGGCTGTTTCTTATTGCTGATTTTCCTTCAATTAGGTTCTGTAGTTTGTTCCTGTTTACACATACAATACAACTTTGGAACCTTCATCTCATTTCTTTCCGTCTCTTTTATTGTCTAATCAAGTTGCTTATGACATAAGCAAAACAAGTTTCTGTATAAGTTAGTCAGATAGCAAAGTAGATTGTCATGCAAGATACATGACAGCAGGTCAACTTATAGTCACTATTTTTTTAACCAATAAGTCTCTAGCTAGTATATACTTGGTTGTCCATCTCGGTAGCTTCAAGTAGATGGAAACAATGCTGATAGTGTGATTCTCTCTCTCCTCCCCTCCCCCCCATTTCATTCTTCTCTCTTTCTGAAAGCTTATCCAATCTTCTTACTGTTCTAGGGAGCTTGAAAGTAGGTAAAACTGTTGCCATGAAATGTGATGAGGCAAAATTTGAACACTACAAGCTTACAGCTAAAGATGGGAACTCGCCACAACTTCTCCAAGAAATACACAACTATTTTGAGAAAATAAAAGCTTTGGAAATGTAAAGGTGAAACTTCTGGCATTGCTCTACATGTGTTTGCTAAATCTGCTTTTTTGGGCTGGGTCCACCAAGTGTTTATGGAGTACCATCATTAGCACATGGTTCAGACATGGGATTGCGAATGAGTAGCAGCAGCTGTTGCAATACAGCTGTTGCAATACTTGAGAAGGCTCTGGTTCGCAGAACAGCTTAGCTAGTGGCTCTGCTGTTGTTTTATTATTGCTGGTAAACTGGATGATTTCGAAATGGAGAGTTCATGCCAGGCAGATTGCGAGAGGTGTGTTTGATTTTAATGTGTATTAACAATGCCACTATTGAATGTAAAACAAAAGGTTTTTTTGGGCAACCAATAAATTTTTTTATATTAGAGCACGTAATGTGAGGCATCATTTATTGCTTTGAAAAGTGCAGTAGCACTTGTCATGTCAGTGAGGAATGAGCGCAAGACATTACTTTTGTCACAATTTCACTTGTTTGAGGCGACCTTTATGTGGTTGAAATGTTTTATTCCTCTAGCAGGTTTGTATCGGCAGAGGCAATGATTATACAACCTTCACAGTTGCCTTCTTTCCACCTGTAGTTGTAATTTGATGCAGCTTGCTTTCAGTTGAAAGGTAAAACACACGTCGTTTATAAATAACATACGATTATAAATAACATACGATAAAAGGGAATGCGACACAAAGACTGACATAGATGTGAGCGTTCACACAGAGAATAAGGGAAAGAAAGAACATGCAACTCTCTAAGCAACTACGGAAACCGTTTTCTGCGAAAGGTTCAGGAGGATCTAGCTTAAATGAATCTTGACAAAGACAAGCTTCTTTGTTCGGTGGGAAGATCATTTATGAATTGGCCTAAATTCCGGTCATGAATTTGAGAACCGCCTGCATAAGCATACGAAGATCAAAGCGGCCGTGCCGGACTTGCAGACCGTTGGCCAAGGAATACCATATTGCCCACGTCTAAACAGTCCTTTTACGAAGGGCAGGAAGCTCATAACCACCCAAGCACAACACACCAACTCTCCCACATTAGCATTAGCTTCCATATCCATCACCACCTTAGCTAGGCCTAGAGCCAAAGCCGCGAAGTTCACAAAGAGCAGCGTAGTTGCAGGCACGTAAATGGCCGACGAGTCGAAAATGAACTTCCCTGCCTCAGCCGGTGCACCTTCCAAATCGTCTTTGCGAGTGAGCTCGAATACCGTCTCTGAGATCCCAAAAACCTTGAGTAACACAGCTAGGAGACCAAACAACCAGGCAGTTGAACTCAGAATCCTGGCCATTCTCTGATTGTTCCACCATTCTCGCACTGATAGACCACAAAGAAGGTATTCCACGAGTGTGTAGATATTGAAGATGATGAAAACTGCAGCCGGTAGTCTGAATTCTGGATCAGTTATCTGCAAGACAGAGGATGCTACCATAAGTTAGTTGTACAGTCTTCTTCCTATTGGATCCACTTAGATTCAAACCGGTTGTCTCAAAGTGCATGTCGACCAGTCCAAGCCTAGTTAAATTTATGAATGATGGTTACTAGGTTTATCCATCAAACGATCTGAATAATAAGGATGCAAATTTGTTTAAGTTTTGTCTGGGGGGGGGGGGGGGTGGTCTAAAATTGCATCCAACATTCAAACCACAAACCTTGTGGTGATATATTAGAAGCATCGACACACCAATAACATGTCATTAGTTTAAAAGTTTTGACATTTTTAAGCATCAATTGATTATTCACAGTTTCGCATTCATATAGCTCTTCATGTTTCC
The DNA here is from genome assembly GCF_008831285.2 of Nymphaea colorata. Lineage (NCBI taxonomy): Eukaryota > Viridiplantae > Streptophyta > Magnoliopsida > Nymphaeales > Nymphaeaceae > Nymphaea > Nymphaea colorata. The sequence goes on along the minus strand of NC_045148.1, from coordinate 1,888,783 downwards.
CTTTTCTTGTAAACCTTGGTTTTTTTTACAATTCTTTATAATGTTTAGTACATAAACTATATCTTTCCTTGTTGTAAGATCTCCCCTTTGCTTAAAATTTTCTCAAGGACTTGATTTAGAACTTTGGTCCTGCAATAAAACAAATCAGACCCCTTGTGGCCTGGATCTGATGATCTAAAACCAGACAGACTCCTAGCCAAAACCTGAAACTGGTACCTCAGTGGACCTGATCACATGACAACATGAATAAGAAGGGAAATAGAGATGATACCTTAGGGAAGATAGAGGTGTTTGTGAATATGCATAATGCAGGCAGACTAGCATAGCAAAGTTCGGGTACGGATCGAACTGCCCACAACAACAAAATGAGATAGACCATGCACTGTCTCAGTTGCAGCTTCTCCCTTACGATAGCCTTCACCGGGTTCCGCCGGCTGATGAGAATTTCAAGCAAACCGGTGGCCCACCTCTTCTGCTGGACCATCGTGTCGGGTCCGGTGGACGGCGCCGCACCGAGAAATGCTGGTGGATCAGGTAAACATGCGACTGAGTTCCAGCCTGAAGAGTGGATCCTACACCCTGTCATCATGTCCTCTGATGTTGATCCATAATCCAAACCAATCTGAAAGAAACTAGACCATTTAAGTTTGGTGCATAAAGCAAAAAACACAGTGAAGCTCATGAACCCGGACTGCACAACACTTGCCAAAGGCAAAATCAGCGAGATCTTAATTTTAAGGGGGCGTAAGAGTTTTTTCAAAAACATGAATCAATTTTTAATTTTGAAAAGCTATTCCCTGCCCCCCTTTTGTGAAGCATGTTTGCAGATGCTGTGGAGTGTGGATGGCAAAAACTAAACATGGTTTTCTATTGTTATTTTACAACAGAACACGCTTTGAATTGCATTGGTTTATTGAGGGAAGGGAAATTGAAAGCACTACAAGCCATTGAGAAAGAATACTCAGAAGATAACTTATAATCTGATTCACTAAAGATCAACTCTATAATATCTAATTGCAAAATGTCATCTAGTCAATTGTTTGAGAGAGAAAAAACCTGTTTGCCCCATAGCGTGTTGTCTTCATAATCACAAGCAGAGACAGCAATGGCTGCTTCCAAAGAATTTGAAAGGGCCTGTGAGGGAGGAGGGTCGACGACGGCACTCCCTTCAGAGGCCGCTCTAAGTGCTGATTCAATTAAGGGCTGGTTGCCTCCAAATATGGCTGCCAATGCTTCTTCCATGCCACACATACCATTTTGGCGCCCTACATTTCCAATATACATGTGTTTTTCATCAAATAATGCATCCCTGAAGACCCAACTTTCAAATTTCATATATATATATATATTGTGCACTAACTCGTGATAATGATTATATGAGACACGAGTGAAGAGCCAGGACCATTAGATAAATTGTAGTTGTAGGGTCCATTTTTGACGAGTGGATGCTCTAGGAGTCGCTGACCGTAAATGACTTTCCTTCGGTGAAAGCAGCCGGTGCCCCCATACATGGGCCCTTGACATGCGTTGCTCCCTGGCATTGAATGCTGCAGTCACACAAGTGAAAGTAAGTAAAACAAAAAACGAACTGAACCCAATTGAGGCACTACAACAAGGGTGTTACATTGAGTTGTCATCCCTGGTCCACATTCACTAAACTAGGTGCCGGTTGACTGGAGATTATCAGATCCATATCCAGGGATCAAACATGATTCTACTCTTGGCAAGACAAGCCAGTAGACTGGTCGCAAGCTCGAGCCCAATCAGTCCAACTCGACACAATTCAGTAACGGAGCTACAGTGTGGTTGGTGTGAGCCAGTGCCCACACCAGCCCTTCAAACACCCCTTTGAAATGCAGCTAGACCTACCTTCAGTCACATGCAATGCCCACACCAGACTCAAGTCGGCGACTCAAAGTGCTCTGCCACTTACAATTTGGTCAAACTTGACACAATTAATTTAAACTTGAGGCTTTAGAATGACGCACCTTGAGCAACACCTTGAGTTGGTTCCCATATGGGTCGTCCTTGAGCGCACCATGGAACGTCTGTGGAAACTGCACGAACCCACTCTGCGTCTCTGACTCAAACCCCAGCAAGAGGCAGAGGGCATGGTATAGCGCCTTGGGGTCGTTCACAAACATGTCACAGTCCAGGTTTAGCATGAACGGTGCATTGGTCATCACTCCAGAAACCCTAGTCTGAACAAGCCAACCAAGTCAACCAAGTCAAACAAAAGGATTTGAGGCGGCTGAGCCGTCTGGGTTCAGGGAGACATGGGCCTTGGTCAATACCAGAACGTTCATGGCTCCTGCTTTGAAGTGGTGTGCGTGTGAAGGTCGTTTCTCTCTGGATACGTAAATCAAGTGTGGCACCTTATCATCTTGTCTTCCCTTGTGCTCGTTTATAATCTGATTCCACACCAAGAAATTAAGAAGCTATATGTTATTAGGACATGAAACAATGTAAACCCTGGGCACGGGCAATCTCACCAGTGTTTGATAAAGTTATACATATTATTCTAAAAAATTGTTATTTTTCTCTTAAAAAAAGGGAAAAAAATCTGGCTCCACCCTTGCACCCATTCACTACAGCCAAAAGAGCTTTGACTAGGTACCTTCACGATAGCAGGATGATTCCGCTTCTGGACTTGTGCAAAATCTGAAAATTCTTCCCCCGAAAATTTATCTGGAATTGATTTGTGAGCCGCCTCCGATATCTTCTCAGCAAGCTCCTCGTATGCTCTCTACTTGCAGGGAAAATAATGTCGTTAAAAAAAATATTAAAAACGATTGCAATAAGAACTGACACACGTATGCTCATCAGGAACTATTTTTTTGCGAGCCAACAGGCTTTGTCCAAGTTCCCAAGCGAATATTCCTACATCTGTTGCTGAAAACAACAGTGGTAACTTCAATCACTTTCTTTGGGTGGCGCCGGCCATTTAATTTCAATCTCCCCTCAAGAAGACAAAAGCAGGCTCGAGATGGTTCGAGCCTGAGGGGCATGTGTTGCCCAAAACATAGTGAGATGGTACTTAAGACACAAAGAAAGCAGGTTTCAGGTTTTAGTTATAAGAAGACAAAGAATTAGGTGAAAGTTTTGGTTATTTGTCGGGTCATGGCATCATGCTCACCAGGTGAACACCGCATGCTCAATACATTTTTTTTTTTAATTTAATAAAAATAAATTGCAGAAAAAAGGGGGAAAATAGACCATTTTTTGTTTATTTCATCAACTTAAAACACTTTTACCTTCATCTCTTTCCAATCTTGATGGAAAATGGAGGATGGATTGTGGTCAGTTTGAGATAGGGAGAAGTACTTAAAGGGAGCCCTGCACTCTACTCCATACTTCTTGCAGAAGGGAACCCATGAATGAGCAAATTTGGAGGCCTCTATTAGGGAGAAGAAGGTGATGCGCGAGCAACTATCATCCGACACGTAGCAGGCGATCTTCGAAGCTGGGTAATCAACAGCGAGAATGGAGAGGACGGTGTTGACGGTGATGATGGGAGGCTCCATCACCGGGTCGGCTGTAGTGACGAACACATCCATGGCTGGAAACTCTTGAGATGATTTGAACCTGCAAATTCCAGAGCTTTTGGAGTAAGTGATTTTGTAGTCACATGGAGTTTCATGGTTCTCTCTCTCTCTCTTTGTTTCTGTAGATTCGTGTTTTATCTCACCTCTGAAGGAGACGGTCGGGGAAGGTCTTGTGCTCAATGAAGTGCCACTTGCAGTTGACGGACAACACCCAGATGAAGGCGAACCAGCACTCGCACAGAAAGGCCGTCAGCCACACACCGAAGGCCACGCCGCCAGTTAGCTCCGGCAAGACGGCCAGCCGGTAGAGGAGCAAACATAGGATGAGAACTGAGAGGATGGAAAGAAACACCCTCTCCACCGTGTTGGGGTGTTTTACCCTCTCCTGCAGAGGAAGACTAGCTGACCTCGACATCGTCTCCTTCTCACTCGTCCCCCTTCTCTGCCTCTCTCTATATATAGACTATGTAGCTGAGACCTGGCGGGGAACAGAGAACTTGCCACGTTGTCAAATTCAACCAGCTAAAGAATCACAATTCCTCCTTAAATTAGACTGAAAACAAAATTGGAGGTTTTATTTTCATAATTTTGAAAACAAAATAACTTGTTCGTTTAATCATTTTAATTTTTTAAAAGATGAGCATTTTAATTATCAAATTCCATGATTTTGAAGATTTGCAAAATTTTCAATGTAATTTCGTGGGTACTTCTGCCACAATGAGTTGTGCGCATGCGGCCATGAAACATGATTTGCACTCCCGTTTCATAGGCCTTATCACCAGTCTGGTCAGTTTTTGATTAATCATTTTTTCGATATTTAAGTTTTTTTATTTAATTAACTTCATATTTTTGGATAAATAACTTTTATTAATTTGAGCCGAACAGCCATACAGAATTGGTTGCCTGCACGTGATATCTACCCACAAAAAAGAGAGTATTTTAAAACTTAAAAAAAAAAAAGATCTTGTCAGCCTTTTACAAAAGGCTTTTTCCTTTTTCCTTATAGTCAGCCTTTTACAAAAGGCTTTTTTGCTACCCAAAACAAAAACGAGTAGGGTATTTTGAGAATTAAAAAACAAAAAGATCTTGTCAGCCTTACACGTTTTTTCCTTTTGTCTTATAGTCAGCCTTTTACAAAAGGCTGGGGAGCTTTATAATTACGGGTAGGTATATATAACCATCATATAATTGGACTCAGGTCCACCCCCCCACGTCAGGACTCCACTCTTATTGGGCCCTTCAATTTCAAGTTCTGGAACAGATTGTCCCTTTCAATTTCAAGTTCGGGAACACATTGTTTAGGTGTGTGGGGAACACATTGTTTAGGTGTGTGGAGAGGGTGCAGGGGCTAGTTTAGGTCATGGCTCGGGTTAGCGTAGGAAAAAAAAATCATATTGAAAAAATCAAATTTTTTTAGTTTTGTCCTATTGTTCCTCCTCTTGACCGGACCCGCGAACTGTTTGGCCTACCTCTAAAAAAATCCTAGCTTAGAGGGTGGGACGCATGACATCACAATTAGTTGGCCTTTTTGATTGCGAAAGTATTTATGTGTACACCCACGTAAACAAAAAAATATAATGTCCAAAATACTTATATTTAAGTAAAAAAAAACATTTTAAGACGATAAAAATAGGATTATGAAAAGGTTAAAAGTCACTAGAACCCATGTATCATAATAAGTCAGCACTCTTATTTGTAAAAGTGATTACATGTAGGCCCTTGCGCACAAAAATTGTGAAAATAAGTGTGTAATGACCAAAATACCTATATTATACCTATATGTAAGTGAAAAAGAAGCTTTTCAAGAAGATAAAAATAAAATTGCAAAGACATTAAAAGTCAATGGAATCCATGGCATCATGATAAGTCGGCCTTCTTGTTTGCAAAGTGGCTATGTGTACACCCACGTGCACAAAAAAATGTGTACATGAGTGTGTAATAATGACCAAAATACATGTATTTATGTAAAAAAATAAACTTCTTTAAGAGGATAAAATAAGATTATGAAAAGGTTAAAAGTTAATAGAACTCATGGCATCCTATAAGTCAGCCCTCCTATTTGCAAAAGTGGTTATGTGTATGTCCCTGTGCACAAAAAATTGTGCACATAGATGTGTAACTACCAAAAAACCGATATTTAAGTACAAAAGAAACTTTTTAAGAAGCTAAAAAGAGGATTATGAAAAAGTTGAATGTTGGTGGAACCTATGGCATCATAATATGTTGGCCCCCTTATGTTTGTGGAAGTTGTTATGTGTGTACTTCTGTCCAAAAAAAAATATGCACATGAGTATGTAATGATCAAAATACTTATATTTAAGTTTTTTTTTTAAATTGAAGAAATAAAAAAAATCATAAAAAAGTCAAAAGTTTTAAAATGTACATTTCTTTATAATAAGTTTCAAAAATACATCAACCCCATTTTTTTTCCTTCACACAACTCGATCTCTCTTGTTTGTGCTGAACTTTTTCAAGAAAAAGAAAAAGAGGATCTCATTTAGCAAAGCGTCATTTTCAAACTAAGCCGCATAATCCTCCTCCTTGTGTACTACTTGCTGACAGATATGTATTTATTTGCTTCAAGTGCTGGTAGATTACAAAGAAAAATAAGCCAGTTGAGGGGTTGGTCTCTCCGATTGTATTTGCTATAGGTTGCAGAAGCGGGAAGTTGCTTGTGCACCGTCCGCAATATTTCTTGGCCAAAATGAATTTACTCTCGATATTTTAACGGATGCAAGATTACTAGGAGTGAAACCTATGGATTTTCCCATAGATCAAAAGTTGAAACTCACTTCGGATGATGGCAAACCATTAAAGGATGCTTCCAAGCTTCAAGTACTGTTGTTTAGTTGGACAGTTGATCAAGTTGAATGTGGCACACCCAGGTATTATGTTTTGTGTGTAAGTTCATATAAGTCAGTCTATGAAGTTCCAAAACTTACACATTATGATGATGCTCTTCGTAGATTTGAAATCTTCACCGAGCAAGGAAATTTTATTACTATCTTCAAGCAATGGAAAACTAAGGGCCTATTGTGATTCTGACTGGCCTGAAAACCCATCAAGTCATCGACCCATCGACGAACATATGCCAAGGGTGGACCCTACTACCAATATGCATATTTACTTCAATGTCCTAACATTACATGTGCACAACAACATTCTTAACATTGTTATTGTCTATACCTCTATCATTATCTCATACTCATTATCACATACTCATAGTGTCTGAGATATTAACAGGGGGTGGTATGAGATAATAAAAAAAGTATGAGATAATGACAGGAATATTAGATAAGGACAAAAGTATTAGATAATGTATAAGAGATGACAAATAATGACAGAAATATGAAATAACTAAATGAACGGGACAAAAAAAACAAAAATGCTAATTTACCACTCAAAGAGGTACATTAGTTTTCATGATATGCATATACGAATTGATACAAATCGTTTGGTTTGAGCTTTATCAAATCACAAAATCTTATTTTTTTTCTTTTTTCTTTTTTTGTCCCTACAAAAAGATCTCTTTTCTATTAATCAAGGTCATTTTTCATGATGACTATATAAAGATTTTGTGCATGTTGGTGGCATATGTAACCCACTTTGAATATTCTACCAACGCAAAATATATAGCGATGACGTCAAGTGAAACTATATGGCTCTGAGTGTTGTTGGCTGACGTAGGTCAGCATCATATTGAACCAATTTACCTATATTGCAATAATCAAGCTGCTTCACAAGTATCTCCAAATCCTATATTTCATGAAGGCACCAACCATATAGAGCTTGATGTTGTCATTTTACGAGAGAAAAATCCAGAATGGCATTATCCATCCAGATCATGTGTGCAGGCTCATTTACAATTGATAGACATCTTAATTCACAAAACCACTATGGCGAGACATATTTCAAATGTAAGCTAGCAATTTGGATGTCACAAACTTACACATCTCAACTTGAGGGTGTATATCAGATTTCTTTTAAATTAGTCTTGAGTAAAGATGAGGTTTAGTTGCCATACGATAGCAACTAAATCCTTATTTAACATTCTGTATAATTATTGTAACAGCAAAATATCTTGCGTAACGCCACAACCATTGAGCATCTCCTGTTGCACCAGCCATATGCATATATCTTGGTAAATCTGGTGCGACAGTAATATATGAAAATATGAAGAAGCATCTTTGCAAGGCTGGAAGATTATTCATGAATTGGCCTTAAGTCCAGTCATTAATTTGAGAACCACCTGCATAAGCAGACGAAGATGAAAGTGGCCGTGCCGGACTTGCAAATCGTTGGCCAAGGAATACCATGCTGCCCACGTCTAAAGAGTCCCTTTACGAAGGGCAGGAAGCTCAGAACTACCCAAGCACAACACACCAACTCTCCCACATTAGCAGAAGCTTCCATTTCCATCGCCACCTTGGCTAGGCCTAGAGCCAGAGCCGCCAAGTTCACAAAGAGCAGCGTAGTTGCAGGCACGTAAATGGCCGACGAGTCGAAAATGAACTTCCCTGCCTCAGTCGGTGCACCTTCCAAATCATCTTTGCGAGTGAGCTCGAACACCGTCTCTGAGACCCCAAAAACCTTTAGCAACACAGCTAGGAGACCAAACAACCAGGCAGTTGAACTCACAATCTTGGCCATTCTCTGATTGTTCCACCATTCCCGCAGTGATAGACCACAAAGAAGGTATTCCACGAGTGTGTAAATATTGAAGATGATGAAAACCGCAGCCGGTAGTTTGAATTCTGGATCAGTTATCTGCAAGACAGAGGATGCCACCAGAACTTAGTTGTACCGTCATCTGCCTACTGGATCCACTTTGATTCAAATTAGTTGTCTCAAAGTGCATTTCGGCCAGTCCCAACTTAGTCAAATTTACGCATAACGGCGACTAGGTTTATCCATCAAACGATTTGGATCTTTTTATAAGGACTCAAATTTGTTTAAGTTCAGGTGGCGTCTAAAATTGCATCCAATTTTCGAACCACAATTCTTGTGGGGATATATTAGAAACATGAACACACCAATAACATGCCATAATTTTAAAAAGTTTTAACATTTTCAAGTATCAAAGGAGTATTCACATTACATTCACATAGCTCTTCGTGTTTCCTTCTCTTTTATAAATCTTTAGATTTTTGACAACTCTTCATATATCCTGATATCTTCACAATGTTTTGCACATAAACTTTGTTCTTCCCTTGTTATAAGATTTTACCTTTTTTGAAAATTTTCTTACGGACTTAAATTGGAGCACTGATCATGCAATGAGTCGAACACAACCCCTTGTGTCCTGGATATGACGATCTAAGACCAGACAGGCTCCTAGCCAAAACCTGAAAATGGTACCTCAGTAGACCTGATCACATGACTACTTGAATAAGAGGGGAAAGAGAGATGATACCTTAGGGAAGATGGAGGTGTTTGTGAATATGCATAATGCAGGCAGAATAGCGTAGCAAAGTTCGGGTACAGATCGGGCTGCCCACAACAACACACTGAGATAGACCATGCATTGTCTCAGTTGCAGCTTCTCCCTCACTGTAGCCCTCAGGGGGTTCCGTCTGCTGATGAGAATTTCAAGCAAACCGGTGGCCCATCTCTTCTGCTGGACCAAGGAGTCGGGTCCGGTAGACGGCGCGGCGCCAAGAAATGCTGGTGGATCAGGGAAACATAAGACTGAGTTCCAGCCCGAGGAGTGGATCCTACACCCTGTCATGACGTCCTCTACTGTTGATCCATAATCCCAACCAACCTGGAAAAAAAACTAGTCCATTAGAATTGGTGCATTAAGCACAAACACATTAAAGCGCATGAACCCAGAATGAACTGCACATGCCAAAAGCAAAATCAGGGAGATCTTAATTTTAAGGGGAAGTAAGAGTTTTTTTCAAAAACATGAATCAATTTTTTTATTTTTGAAAAGTTATTCCCTGCCCTGTAGGCCCTTTCTCTGAAGCATGTTTGCAGATGCGTGGATGGCAAAAACTAAACATGGTTTTCTATTGTTATTTTGCAACAGAACACGCTTTGAATTGCATTAGTTTATCGAGGGAAGGGAAATTGAAAGCACTACAAGCCATTGAGAGATTAACCAGAAGATAACTTATAATCTGACTCACTAAAATCAACTCTATAATATCTCATTGGAAAATGTCATCTAGTCAATTGTTTGAGAGAGAAAGAACCTGTTTGCCCCATAGGGTGTTGTCTTCATAATCACAAGCAGACACTGCAATGGCTGCTTCCAAAGAACTTGAAAGGGTCTGTGAGGGAGAAGGGTCGACGAGGGCTCTGCCTTCAGAGGCTGATCTAAGTGCTGATTCAATTAAGGGCTGGTTGCCTCCAAATATGGCTGCCAATGCTTCTTCCATGCCACACATCCCATTTTGGCGCCCTGAGTTTCCATTATACATGTGTTTTAACTAGTGAATTTTGTTTTTTAGAATCATCCAACCATCTAACCAGGACCATTCGATCCAACATGATGAATAGTCACGAGAAAAACAATGAGAAAAATGTTAGACATTTTACTCATCTATTATTAATTCTCACTTTTTTCTTCATATTTTTCTTTCAACCATCTATTTATATCAGATAGACGACACTAATTAGATGGCTGAGTAACTCTACATAGAATCACTATATATATATATATATATATATATATATATATATATATATATATATATATATATATATATATATATATATATATATATATATATTGTGCACTAACTCGTGATAAAGATTGTATGAAAAAAGAATGAATAGCCTGCACCATTAGCAAATTGGTAGTTGTGGGGTCCGTCCTTTGCTTGTAGACGCTCTCGGGGTTGCTGACCGTAAATGACTTTCCTTCGGTGGAAACAGCATGTGCCCCCATACATGGGCCCTTGACATGCGTTACTCCCTGGCATGAGATGCTGCACTCACATGTGAAACTTAGTAAAACAAAGGCGAATCAGATGTTCGTTCATTCATCTTTATTTAGAAAACAGAGAAAGAACTAGGACTTCTGAGTTCTAATTGTCGATTTCAACAAGGATAGAACGAGGACTTTTTTTGGGGGTCGGCCAAACAATCTAATGAACTTATCCAGATAGGCTCGAAGTAAACTCAAATCCAAAAAATACATTACGCAACTACAAATTTTTAATTTATTTAGTGTAAATCTTCTTGTTACCAATTAGCTTGGGTGGGGCCAATGCCAATGTGGGCCCCCCTCCATCCACCCTTGGATTTCAACATGGCACGGTAATTGTTGTCTTCACTAATATTGAAAGTAGCCCGAGCAATTTGGTGCACATAACGTGTCACCAGTGTGTAGGTGGCCAGTTGTTCTCGAGAGTTTTACCTTTGGGTGAGCCAGTGCCCACACCAGCCCTTCAAACACCTCATTGAAATGCAATGCAGCTAGACCTACCTTCAATCACATGCAATGCCCACACCAGACTCGCCCTTCAAACACCCCATTGAAATGGGGCTAGACTTACCTGTAATCACTTGCAAATGCCCACACCAGACTCTAGTCGGCGACTCAAAGTGCTCCGCCACTTATAATTTGGTCAAACTTGACACAATTGATTTAAACTTGAGGCTTTAGAATGACGCACCTTGAGCAACACCTTGAGTTGGTTCCCATATGGGTCGTCCTTGAGCGCACCATGGAACGTCTGTGGAAACTGCACGAACCCACTCTGCGTCTCTGACTCAAACCCCAGCAAGAGGCACAGGGCATGGTACAACGCCTTGGGGTCGTTCACAAACATGTCACAGTCCAGGTTTAGCATGAACGGTGCATTGGTCATCACTCCAGAAACCCTAGTCTGAACAAGCCAACCAAGTCAACCAAGTCAAACAAAAGGATTTGAGGCGGCTGAGCCGTCTGGGTTCAGGGAGACATGGGCCTTGGTCAATACCAGAACGTTCATGGCTCCTGCTTTGAAGTGGTGTGCGTGTGAAGGTCGTTTCTCTCTGGATACGTAAATCAAGTGTGGCACCTGATCATCTTCTCTTCCCTTGTGCTCGTTTATAATCTGATTTCACACCAAGAAATTAAGAAGCTATCTCATTAGGACATGAAACAATGTAAACCCTGGGCACGGGCAATCTCACCAGTGTTTGATAAAGTTATACATATATTTTTGAAAATTTTAAACTTGTTATATGTAAAGATTCTAAAAAATTGTTATTTTTCTCTTAAAAAAGGAAAAAAAAAATCTGGCTCCACCCTTGCACCCATTCACTACAGCCAAAAAAGCTTTGACTAGGTACCTTCACGATAGCAGGATGATTCCGCTTCTCGACTTGGGCAAAATCTGAAAATTCTTGTCCTGAAAATTTTGCTGGGATTGATTTGTGAGCCGCCTCCGATATCTTCTTAGCAAGCTCCTCGTATGATCTCTACATGCAGGGAAAGTAATGTCGTTAAAAAAAATATTAAAAACGATTACAATGAAAACTGACACATGACACTCTTGAATTGGCTGCATTATGAACAACTCTTGATTTTTGTCTAACTTGTGAACAAGTTTCCAATATCTCCACACATGTACATAAAATTTTGAGAAAATGGAAAACTATTTTACTGCGAGCGAACAGGCTTTGTCCAAGTTCCCAAGCGAATATTCCTGCATTTGTTTTTGTAAACAACATTGGTAACTTCAATCTCTTTCTTTGGGTGGTGCCGGCCATTTAATATCAATCTCCTCTCAAGAGAAGACAAAAGCAAGATCGACATGGTTCGATCAGTTCACGATCGAGCCCGAGGCTGCATGGCATGTGTTGCCCAAAACCTAGTAAGATAACACTTTAGATACAGCGTTTTACGAAGAAGACAAGGAGTGAAGTGAAAGTTTTAGGTAATTGCCGGGTCATGGCATTCTCGCCAGGTAAACACCACATGCCCAACACGTTTCTTTTTTTTTTTCAAATTTCATAAAAATAAATTGCAGAAAAAAGGGGGAAAATAGACCAGTTTTTTGTCTATTTCATCAACATAAAACATTTTTACCTTCATCTCTTTCCACTCTTGATGGAAAGTGGAGGATGGATTGTGGTCAGTTTGAAACTGAGAGAAGTACTTGAAGGGAGCCCTGCACTTTACTCCATACTTCTTGCAGAAGGGAACCCATGAATGAGCAAATTTGGAGGCCTCTATTAGGGAGAAGAAGGTGATGGACGAGCAACCGTCATCGGACACGTAGCAGGCGATCTTCGAAGCTGGGTAATCAACGGCGAGAATGGAGAGTACGGTGTTGACGGTGATGATGGGAGGCTCCATCACCGGATCGGCTGTGGTGACGAACACATCCATGGGAGGAAACTCCTCAGATGATTTCAACCTGCAAATTCCAGAGCTTTTGGAGTAACTGATTTCGTAGTTGCATGGACTTTCATGGTTGTGTGTGTGTGGGAATGTGTTTCTGTAGATTCGTGGTCTATCTCACCTCTGAAAGAGACGGTCGGGGAAGGTCCTGTTCTCGACGAAGTGCCACTTGTAGTTGAGGGACAACACCCACATAAAGGCGAACCAACACTCGCACAGAAAGGCAGCCAGCCCCACTCCGAAGGCGGCACCGCCAGGCAGCTCCGGCAGGACGGCCAGCCGGTAGAGGAGCAAGCACAGGATGAGAACTGAGAGGATGGAGAGAAACACCCTCTCCACTGTGTTGGGGTGTTCTACCCTCTCCTGCACAGGAAGACCAGCTGACCCCGACATCGTCTCCCTCCCTTTCCTCCCCTTCCTCTTCCCCTTTCTCTGTCTTTCTGTATATGTAAACTTTTTAGATATTTGAGTCTTTTATTTGTAATTAGCTTTATATTTTTATATTTTTAGTTAAATAACTTTTAGTAATTTGAGCCGATTCAAACCGTAACAACACAGGTCTATTTTATAATTACTAAAACAGTGTGAGACCTAACATTTTGAAGTGAAATAAAGAAAGAGACTTGTCCTCGTAGGTGCCGCAACCAATGCCTTTTTCCTGATCATTGTGGGGAGCATTTTAATTATAGGTAGGTACATGTAACCGTCATATATAACTAGACTGAGGTCCACCCACAATCGTGTAATAAATTGGCCGGCACCACTCCTTCAAGCGTCCCATTTCAATGCAATTAGACCTAGCTTCAATCACATGTGATGTCCTCACTAGACTTAGATCGGCTACTCAAAGTGTCTACTCATGGTGTTATTTTCGTCATACTTGACACAATTGATTTAAACTTGAGGCTTTACAATGGCGCACCTTGTTGAACACCTTTAGTTGGTTCCCATATCGATCGTCCTTGAGCGCACCATGGAACGTCTGTAGAAACTGCACGAACGAACCCAATCTGAGCCTCCGACTCAAACCCTAACAACAGGCACAGGGCATGGTACAGCGTCTTGGGGTTGTCCACAAACATGTCACAGTCCAGGTTCAGCATGAACGGTTCACTGGTCATCACTCCAGAAACCCTTGTCTGAACAAGCCAACAAAGTCAAACAAAAGGATCCGAGGCAGCCCAGCCGGGTTCCGGCGGAGTCTGTCTGGGTTCAGGAAGCCATGGCCTCATGGGTGTTATTCAGGGGTGGCTGTTAAGGGCCCTCACATCTTAGGGAAAAAAAAAAAAAAAAATTATACATATCTTTTTGAAAATTTTAAACTTCTTACATATGTAAAAAATCTAAAAATTATTACTTTACAAATTTTGAAAATACTATTAAGTCCTTCCTAAAAAGAATTTTTAACCCCGCCCCGGAACCCATTCATTACACCTCAGAAAAGTTTTTAAGTGGGTACCTTCACGATAGCAGGATGATTCCGTTTCTCGACTCGGGCAAAATCTGACAGTTCTTCCCCTGAAAAATTTGTCTGGAATTGATTTCTTAGCCGCCTCCGATGTTCTTATAGCAAGCTCCTCGTATGCTCTAATTGCAGGGAAAATAATGCCTTTAAAAGGAATATTAAAAGCCATTATAATAAGAATCGACACATGACACTCTTGACACTGACTACAATAAAATTAATGCACCCACTTATTAACTTTTATAGCATAGTAAATGTTTGTATTTTAGATCCGGCATGGCATTGGTTTATCGACATTCGAGCCGAGGCTTTGAAGCCAGAAACTGGCTATGCAGAGGGTTTATACACTAGGAACATTTAACTGGATCGTTGAGTAAATTTGCAACTTGTGGAACACAAAGGTCATTCAAATCAGCTGGTAACCTAATACAGAATGATTTTATGCCGTTTCGAAAGCATTGATTTCCTTATTTTAGTGAGTGTCAAGATGTAGCCGGTGCTAAGTGGAGAGGAGGAAATATAGCAGCATAAGATGCATCTCAGAAAACCACATTTACCACTTAAGTTTAAAATACTAACTTGTTTTGGCCGCAATACCAAAAAGTCTTGTGCATTGTCGAAGTAGCAAGACAAAAGTGGCGGTCATCAAACAGGGAAAAAGACGGAACAAAAATGTTTTAAAATTCAAAAGTGTTGTTTCTTTTGTTGAAGAATGCGTCCTGCCCAGCATAAACACTTTGACTGATCCACTACTTAGTCTATTATTCTCGACATGAGAGAGAGAGAGAGTGTCTGTGGTAAACTTTTTCAATTTTATGGAATTCATTAGTTTGTCTTGTGTAGAAAATAAATCAAATAATAAAAAAAAGGACACAATTTTACGTGGTTCGGTCAATCAAACATAGGTCCACGACAAACAGCTTCACACCCCTCGTGTGATTTTCTTCATTGTGTTGTGCATAGAAAATTATACATAATATAATGTTCTAATCCCATTAAGGAACAAAAAAGGGGAACGAGCATAGCAAAGGCTCTTAACAAGGCAACATTAGCATTAAGGTAGGTCTTCATGGCAGTATAGGAATTTCCAAAGGAGATCATTCTCCAACGCTTGTCCAACGTTCCTCTCAACGTTAATGATTCAACGGGTGGGAGATAAAAACGGCAACCATCATTTTCAACACTCCCCCTCAAGTGGGGTGTAGATATTTATACATCCCCACCTGCTCAATATTTTCTGATGTAACTCTCGAGTCAAGCCCTTAGTGAGCCTGTCGGCCAACTGTTCTGAACTTCTGATGTAGGGGGTAGATATTTCGCATTTTTGTACTTTCTCACGAACATAGTGACAATCTATTTCTACATGTTTGGTTCTTTCATGAAAAACTGAATTTGCTGAAATATGAATAGCGGCCTGATTATCACAGTGCAAAGGCATAGAAAGATCTGGACACAACACTCTGTTTTTTTCTTTTCCAAGACACAATATTTCCTCCAACAAACACACAGTAGCCAATTGTAGATTTTCTGTCTGAATTCCCTGCCCAATCAGCATCAGTGAATCCTTGAATTTGATGATGACCATTCCTTTTATACCATATGCCTTGTCCTGGAGTTCCTGTTGAGTATTGCAGAATGCGATGAACAATTTTCCAATGATGTTCTGTGGGTGCATGCATACACTGGCTAGCAACACAGACTGCATAGGTTATGTCCGGTCTAGTAATAGTCAAGTATATAAGTTTTTCTACTATTTGTTGGTAGCCTTCCTTGTTACAGACTGGATCATCTTGAGTAATTTCAACTTTTTGTCCAACTTCAATTGGGGTCTGTACTGGCTTGCACCCAATTTTTCCGACTTCTTTAAGCAAGTCTAAGGTATATCTTCTTTGAGAGAGCAATAGACCCTTGCTTGAGTGAGCAATTTCAATGCCTAAAAAATAACGAAGCTTTCTCAGATCCTTTATGTCAAAAACATTGCGAAGCAGTTCTTTAGTTCTCAAGATCTTTTCTTCATCAGTCCTTGTCACGATAATGTCATCTACATATACTAGTACGATAACCAGATTACCATCCTTTCATTTGATAAATAAAGAGTTGTCAGCATTGTTTCTTACGAAACCATGTTCTTCTAAGAAATTACTCAACCGATAGTGCCATGCCCTTGGAGATTGTTTCAAGCCATAGATTGCATTGTAAAGCTTGCACACCAATTTTTTCTTAGCTTCTTGAGGATGTCCAGGAGAAAGATTCATGTACACTTCTTCTTTCAAATCTCCTTGCAGAAAAGCGTTTTTAACATCAAGTTGATATAAGGGCCAATTATAATTGCATGCAACTGATAATATCACCCTTATTGTATCCATTTTTGCTATAGGCGCAAAGGTCTCTTCATAATCTAAGCCTTGAGTCTGTGTATACCCTTTTACGACAAGTCTGGCCTTGTATCTTTCAATACTTTCATCGCTTTTGTATTTTATTTTAAACACCCAACGACACCCAACAGCCTTTTTTCCTGGAGGTAGCGTAACAATATCTCAAGTTTTGTTTTGATGTAAGGCACTAAGTTCTTCATCCATGGCTTTTAACCACATCGAGTCTCTTTTGGCTTCTTCATATGTAGTTGGCTCTAAACAATTAGAGACTCTTGATATATATGCTCTATACATGTGGTTAATCTTCTCGTATTCAATATAATGTTCGATAGGATAGCTTGTAGAAGTATAAGTGATGTAATCTGATAACGGAGTAGGTGGCTTGACTTGTTGCTCTGATCTTCTCATAGTGATTTGGGTGTCATTTTCACTGGCAGCCACTATAGTGGTTTGGGTATCGTTCTGATGGTCTGGAGCTGCAATTTCAGTATTGGCCTCTTGAAATCCTTCTCGTGAATTTTGGTTTCTTCTTATGACTGTAAACTCATTGTAAGGATCCATAGTTGGTAGCACGATCTCCCCCTGAAGGCAAGTCTCATCAAGAACGTTAGATGTAGGAGGAAAATTTTCTTTCATAATACGATTTTCTGGTATTGGGTGATGAAAGTAAGGTGTGTTTTCATCAAACACAACATCTCTCGACATAAAAAAGTCATTTTTCTTTTATACAATAACATCGGTATCCTTTTTGTGATATAGAATACCCTCGAAAAATACATTTAAGAGCACCACTACTAAGTTTATCTATGTTTTGTCACTGCCTAGAAACAAAAGCAATACATCCAAAGGTTCGCATGTGGTTTAAATTGAGCTTATGTCCCTTCAAAATTTCAAGGGGCGCATGATCCTGAAGATTTTTGCTAGGTAATCTGTTAGTAATATAACAAGCATTCATGATGGCATCACTCCAATAAATCTTAGGGACATTCATTTGAAATAATAAAGCACGAGCAACTTCAAGAAGATGCCGATTTTCCCTTTCGGCGACTCCATTTTGTTAAGGAGTGCCCACACAAGTGAATTGATGATCAATGCCACATTGTTTTTCAAAAAGATCAAATTTAAAAATTTTGTATTCAGTACCATTATCAGTCCTTAATACTTTGATTTGTTTTCCATATTGATTTTTCACCATATTATAAAACATTTGAAATTTATCGAAAACTTCAACTTTAGATTTAAGCAAATAAATCTATGTAACCTTTGAGAAATCGTCTATAAATGTGACATAATACCGAAAACCAGAATATGAGACCACAGGGGCCGGACCCCACACGTCAGAATGAACCAAATCAAAGGAATTTTCAGTATTAGTATCAGACTTTGGAAAGGGAAGTCTACTCATTTTAGCATAGCGACACACATCACATGTTTGACAATCATAATAATATGTAGGAAATAAACAATTCAGTTTATAGCTAGAGGGGTGGCCTAACCTTTTGTGCCACAATGAGCTATCAAGTCTAGCAACCATGGCTTTGTTTTCTTGTTCCAATACATATAAACATTTAGCTAATCTTCTTTTACCAATCATCTTCTTCGACAATCTGTCCTGAAAACCCACATCATGAGGTGAGAATATAACATCACAGTTCAATTCCCTAGTGAGCCTAGAAATGGATAATAAATTTGTAGATAGACTAGGAACAACTAGAGCATTAATATTTTGTTCACAATCAAGAAGATGAACATTACTAATACCCTCTACTTTTACCTTTGATCCATCTGCAATAATCACATAGTCATTTCCATGTGCACGTTTAATATTTGATTGATCTATAACTGAGATGCACATTTTCACTTGCTCCAGAGTTAATAACCCAATGAAAGTGAGTAGAAAACATACCTGAAGTATTTGCACTTGTTGCATAGGCCACCATAGCAATTGTTTCCTTTTGTTTGCAGACATTTTGTAGAAGTTCTGTAATAATTTTCAACCGAGCAACCATGTCAACATTTTCTATAGCAGCGGAATGGGTTGTTGCAGTAGGTTCATTTGATCGACGAATCAAAGGTTGGTCTGGCTTCCCGTGCAAAATCCAGCACCTCTCACCGGTATGTCCGTCCTTCTTACAATAAGTACAGGTGAACTTGCTGCGATTTTGGTTTCTTGGTTTATTTCCAAGGAAACTGTTGTTGTCTTTCTTTCCCATGGTGGCAGCAAAGGCAGTAGTATTGGTAGTAGTATATGTTGCCTTATCTAAACCACCAACTGATGGAATAGCTTGTGGCTTGTGTTGATCTGAGTTCATGACACGTCTCTCTCATAAGCATAGATAAGATATTGTTGACTGAGGGTAATTCCAACGAGAGAAGAATTTGACTTAGGAGATGCTCAAAGTCATTTCCAAGACCAGGAAGAAGTTGAAAGGTTTTTTCATGTTCTCTAAGCTTTTTTGATGGAGCATTCTCCGAGTAAGTCATGGTACATAGGTCATATTCATCTCATAGACGTCTCATTTTACCATAGTAATAAGCAATGCAAAGATCATCTTTCTTTAGACTATGAATTAAGCAAGACAATTGATACATCCGAGCCACATTATTTTGTTCAACAAACATTTCTTGAGCATTAATTCATATGTCAAGGGCAGTAGTAGCAAGCATAAAATTTTCAACAATTTTTTATTCCGTGAAATTGAAGAGCCACGACATAACCATATCATTGACCGATTTTCATTCCTTATACTTAGCATCATGAATTTCTGGTTTAGTAATTTCCGCATCAACATATCTGAGTTTTGATCTATCACTAAGATATAAGGAAACAGATTTCGACCAAGAGTGATAATTTATTCCATCTAACAAAATAGAGGTGATTTTTGAACTTGGTACTTGTTCTTGAACGAGTATTCGTTCAACCGAAAAATCAGATGCCACGTTTGTTGCAGCCATGGAGAAACACAAACTTAGAGAACCTAGCTCTGATACCATGTAGAAAATAAATCAAATAATAAAAGAGAACACAATTTTACGTGGTTCGGTCAATCAAACCTACGACCACGAGAAACAGCTTCACACCCCTCGTGTGATTTTCTTCATTGTGTTATGGATAGAAAACAATACATAATATAATGTTCCAATCCCATTAAGGAACAAAAAAGGGGAACTAGCAGAGCAAAGGCTCTTTACAAGACAACATTAGCATTAAGGAAGGTCATCATGGCAGTATAGGAATTTCCAAAGGAGATCATTCTCCAACGCTCGTCCAACGTTCCTCTAAACGTTAATGATTCAACACGTTAATGATTCAACGGATGGGAGATAAAAACGGCAACCAACATTTTCAACATCTTTTTGGCACCAACTAGTCAACCATATGAAAGGCTACATGTGGTGACGAACACCTCCATGGGAGGGAACTCTTCATATATTTCAACCTGCAAATTCCAGAGTTTTTGGAGTAACTGATTTCGTAGTTGCATGGCACGGTTCTCTCTCTCTCCCTCTGTTTCTGTAGATTCGTGGTTTATCTCACCTCTGAAAGAGACGGTCGGGGAAAGGTCATGTTCTCGACAAACTTGTAGTTGAGGGACAGCACCCACATAAAGGCAAACTAGCACTCGCACAGAAAGTCCGTCAGCCACAAGCCGAAGGCGGCACCGCCAGGCAGCTCCAAAAGGATGACCAGCCGGTAGAGGAGCAATCACAGGATGAGAACCGAGAGGATGGAGAGAAACACCCTCCTCTGTCTAATAACTTTAAAAAAATATATCAAACGCCCCTTTAAAAAATATGCAAAATTTTCGATTTATTTTTCATGGGTTCTTTTGCCACAACCAATTATAAGGAGGCATGCCGCCGTTATTTTCCCTTCATAAGTCATAGGGTAATCACCAGTCTGTCCAATGGCAAATTGTAAGGTGCTAAGTGTCAGTTAATTATTAATGAGTTTTTAAATATTTTGAGGTTTTTTATTTTTAATTAACTTTATATTTTTAGATAAATATCTTTTAGAAATTTGAGCCGATTCACACCGTAGTAACACCGGTGTATTTTAATTATTAGTTTGTAGTGAGATAAATGAAGAGACTTGTGCGAGAGCCACTCATTCTGAGTGGCGTGCTCCAGGTACACACCCAAAAAAACAAAAAAGTACCGAAGCAAAGTATCGAGAAGTGGCGACCAAGTGAAATTATTTGGCTGTGAGTGTTGATGGTTTGGAATTTTGAATAAAAAATGAAAATTTCATTACATAATTTTCTCTTCGAGCTGAAATGAGAAACAAATTCCAAGTTTTAATTTCCTAATTCCATAAACAAAAGATCTTGTTTGATTAATAATTTTAATCAAACAAGATAAGAATTTTGATTTTAAAAGTCAATGATTCTAGATATATCAAACGTTCCTCTAAATTGCAATAATCAAGCTGCTTCACACATCCCTCCAAATCCCGTATTTCATGATGGCACTAAGCTTGATTATCATTTTGTGAGGGAAAAGATCAAGATTCCAAATGGCATTATCCATCCACATCATGCGTCTTCCCATTGACAATTGACAGACATCTTAAATAATTCAATTGTTAGTGAGCAAGTTGGGTGTGTTGCAGACTTACACACCCAACTTGAGGGGATGTATCAGATTTCTTTTAGAAAAGTCTTAAATAAAGATGAGGTTTAGTTGCCATACGATAGCAACTAAATCCTTATTTAACATTCTGTATAATTATTGTAACAGCAAAATATCTTGCGTAACGCCACAACCATTGAGCATCTCCTGTTGCACCTGCCAGATGCATATATCTTGGTAAATCTGGTGCGACAGTAATATATGAAAATAAGAAGAAGCATCTTTGCCCGGTTGGAAGATTATTCATGAATTGGCCTTAAGTCCAGTCATTAATTTGAGAACCACCTGCATAAGCAGACGAAGATCAAAGTGGCCGTGCCGGACTTGCAAATCGTTGGCCAAGGAATACCATGCTGCCCACGTCTAAAGATTCCCTTTACGAAGGGCAGGAAGCTCAGAACTACCCAAGCACAACACACCAACTCTCCCACATTAGCAGTAGCTTCCATGTCCATGACCACCTTGGCTAGGCCTAGAGCCAGAGCAGCCAAGTTCACAAAGAGCAGCGTAGTTGCAGGCACGTAAATGGCCGACGAGTCGAAAATGAACTTTCCTGCCTCAGGCGAGGCACCTTCCAAATCATCTTTGCGAGTGAGCTCGAAGACCGTCTGTGAGACCCCAAAAACCTTTAGCAACACAGCTAGGAGACCAAACAACCAGGCAGTTGAACTCACAATCTTGGCCATTCTCTGATTGTTCCACCATTCTCGCAATGATAGACCACAAAGAAGGTATTCCACGAGTGTGTAGATATTGAAGATTATGAAAACTGCAGCTGGTAGTTTGAATTCTGGATCAGTTATCTGCAAGAAAAGAAGATGCCACCAAAACTTAATTGTACAGTCTGTGTGCAAACAGAGCAAATAAGATAACCTGTCAGAATTCATGCCAATGCCGAGTTTTTGTTTGACAAAGTACTGCGCACATCTTCATTTAAATCATATCTGAATTTCCTTGATGTCAATGATCTTGAACTTGGTTAGGATTTGAACCCACATTTTGGTTTATTAGTATAGGAACTTGGTTAGGATTTGAACCTACATGTTGGTTTGTTAATATACAATCCAAATTTCTATAACAAACAGAGTGCTCCTTTTTATTGGATCTAGTGTTGGGGCATACACTTTTAGGATCTTGGTTCGACCTTTGACATCAGATGTAGTGTAGATTCCGATTTATATTTGGATCTTTCCATGGTATTCAAATCTGAGCCAATCAAGGACTTTGGAGGAACTGAACCATGTCCATCTAGTTGTTTGAGAATACGAATAGGGAATGACATATTGAGTCATCGAGACAAGCTTGTATCCAAGCCCGGATCTGCCTATTGGATCCAGTTTGTTTCAAACATTTTCACATTCATATAGCTCATCCTGTTTCCTTCTTTGTTATAAATCTTTATATTTTTTACACCTATTCATATGTCATGATACTTTCACAATGTTTTGCACCTAAACTTTTACTTTCCTTGTTATAAGATTTCCCCTCTGCTGAAAATTTTCCTAAGGACTTGATTTCGAACATTGCTCTTGCATTAATGAGTCAAACTCAATCCCTTGTGCTCTGGATCTGATGATCTAAGACCAGAGGGACTCTTAACCGAAATCTGAAACTAGTACCTTAGAAGACCTGATCAGACGACTACTTGAATATGAAGGGAAAAGAGAGATGATACCTTTGGGAAGATGGAGGTGTTTGTGAATATGCATAATGCAGGCAGAATGGCATAGCAAAATTCGGGTACGGATCGAACTGCCCACAACAACAAAATAAGATAGACCATGCACTGTCGTAGTTGCAGCTTCCCCCTAATGGTAGCCTTCACCGGGTTCCGCCGGCTGATGAGAGCTTCAAGCAAACCGGTGGCCCATCTCTTCTGCTGGACCATCGTGTCGGGTCCGGTGGACGGCGCCGCACCAAGAAATGCTGGTGGCTCAGGTAAACTTGCGATTGAGTTCCAGCCTGAGGAGTGGATCCTAAGCCCTGTCATGACGTCCTCTACTGTTGATCCATAATCCCAACCAATCTGAAACAAACTCAGCCTTTGAGATAGTGTGTTAAGCAAAATAAACATGAAAGCCCAAGAACTCTGGAAGAGCTCTTAGGGGTCGTTTGACAGATGGATTACTTTGTGAATGTTTCGTGAATTTGTTATAAACCACCAGTTAAGCCCTTTTATGAAGTATGTTTGTTTACCAAACAATGTCACCATGATTTTCTATTCTTACTTTACGGCGCAACACGGTTTGAATAAAATTCATGTTTGGAGAAAAGGGAAATGAAAGCACTGCAAGCCATTGAGAAAGATTAATGAGAAGATAATTTACAATCCGACACACTGCAAGTTCAGCTCTACAACATCTAATCGCAAAATGCCATTTAGTCAATTGTTTGAGAGAGAGAACCTGTTTGCCCCATAGGGTGTTGTCTTCATAATCACAAGCAGACACAGCAATGGCTGCCTCCAAAGAACTTGAGAGGGTCTGTGAGGGAGGAGGGTCGACGAGGGCGCTGCCTCCAGAGGCTGCTCGAAGTGCTGATTCAATTAAGGGCTGGTTGCATCCAAATATGGTTGCCAATGCTTCTTCCATGCCACACCTCCCATTTTCGCGCCCTGCATTTCCAATATTACGTGTTTTTCAACAAATACTGCGTCCCTCGAAAGCTAACTTCCAAATTTCATATATATATATATATATATATATATTGAAAGATGATGCTGCCACGTACCAAATTGTTGTCATATGATTAAAAGTTAGAAATTTACTGTTAAAAAAAAAAGCTATTACTAATTCTTTGGTTGCCATGGTATGTGAGCAGCCATGGTTTATAATGGCTTTAACAATGATATATGGTCTTTTCAGCCATAAATTTTTTAAGTTTTAACCATCCTATGTTGCAACACATGTGTTTGTGTGTGGTTGGAAGGGGGATGCTGAAAGGCAACGTCAGCCTAAATCATGATACATTGCATAAAAATAAAGTAATAGGCAGCACCATTAGCTAATTTGTAGTTGTAGAATCCATTTTTTGCTTCTTGACGATCTGGTGGTTGCTGACCGTAAATGACTTTTCTTCTATGGAAACAGCCTGTTGGTCCCCGGCATGAGATGCTGCATTCAACCCCCAAACACAAGTAAACTTTTTGTGTAATAAAAAAAAAAAAGAGGTTCTTTAGAGTTTATTAAGCAAATCACAATTCTGAGTTTCAATTGTGGTATAGTCGTTCCAATTTTCATTCAAAGTAACCCCAAGGAGTATGCCAACCTAGTTCGGCGGCTGGCGCCAAGTTGGTCAACCTTGATACAATTGGTTTAGACTTGGGGCTTTAGAATGGCGCACCTTGTTCGTCACCTTGTATTGGTTTCCATAAGGATCATCCTTGAGCGCACCATGGAACGTCTGCGGAAACTGCACGAATCCACATCGAGCCTCGGACTCAAACCCTAGCAAGAGGCACAGGGCATTGTGCATCACCTTGGGGTTGTTCACAAACATGTCGCAGTCCAGGTTCAGCATGAATGGTGCGTTTGTCATCACAGCGGACACTCTAGTCTGAACATGCCAACCAAGTCAACAAAGTCAAACAAAAGGATCTGCGGCAAACCGGCTGGGGTCTGGCCCGAGCCGTCTGGGTTCAGGGAGACAGGTGCCGTGTTTGTCCAGTACCAGAACGTTCATGGCGCCCGCTTTAAAATGGTGTCCATGGGAAGGTCGTTTCTCTCTCGATACATAAATCAAGTGCGGTACTTGATCATCCTGTCTTCCCGTGTGCTCGTTTATAATCTGATTCCATACCAACAAATTAAAAGGCTATGTCATCAGGACAATCTCACCCTTGTTTGATTCGAGATGTAAAAGTGGGTACAATCTCAACCATACATTACACCCAAAAAATGTTGGGGTTGCGTACCTTAACGATAGAAGGATGATTCCGCTTCTCGACTCGTGCAAAATCTGAAAATTCCTCTCCTGAAAATTTATCTGGAATTGATTTCTTGGCCACCTCTGCTATCTTCTTAACAAGCTCTTCATATGCTCCCTAGGGAAAACAATCTCAAAACAAATTCACAGGAGGAATGTGGCCGTTTATGGAGATGTCAACATATGGGATGTGGAACTAGGGATGCACACGAGCTGAATCAAAAACTGACTCGACTTATGTTTAGTCAACTCCACTCGAACTCCACATGCACTTTCCGAGACTGCTTGCCCTCCTCGATGGGTCGCAGCACCCATGGAAGAAAAAAAGGCGCTCATTAATGCTGCTGCTCATTAATGACATTGGGAAGTAAAAAGACGCGGTGATAAAAGATAAAAATGGGAGGAAAAAATGGTGAGGAAAGAGAAAAATGTGAAAGTGAGGTGTAATAAATTAACGTAAAATTAAACGTGGCTGCGTGGTGGTGAAGAGAGGAAAAAACAGAGGGAAAATTAAAAAACGTAAAAACAAAAAAAGGGAGGGA
This sequence comes from Nymphaea colorata, assembly GCF_008831285.2. NCBI lineage: Eukaryota > Viridiplantae > Streptophyta > Magnoliopsida > Nymphaeales > Nymphaeaceae > Nymphaea > Nymphaea colorata. The sequence goes on along the minus strand of NC_045148.1, from coordinate 1,862,960 downwards.
AAATTGAAAACGTAAAATAAAATATAAGATTAAAGTCTAGTGGAGTTGAATTTAATGGAATCGAATTCGACTAACTCAAACTCCAATTGTTAACGTACTCGAGTTTATATTTAAGATTGAGTAGAACTAGAATTGAAGTCAAGTTTATTCTCGACTTTGCTCCACTCATTGTGTGCAGCTCAGCTCTGAAACGAATATGCTCAATCCTTTCGAACAGATCGGATATAGAAAAAAATACGATTAAGATCTACAACAACACTAGACACGATTATCTCAAACACCACAATCGAGTAATGAGATAAAATACGCAGAAGGAAATCTAATTGATCAGTTAATACTCAGTGTTTTATTATGCCGATTCCATCCGTTTAAAAGTCCTTACCTTCATCTCCTTCCAGTCTTGATGGAAAGTAGAGGATGGGTTGTGGGCGTCGCCTGCTTGCGACTGAGAGAAGTAGTTGAAGGGAGCCCTGCACTCTAATCTATACTTCTTGCAGAAGGGAACCCACGAGTGAGCAAACTTGGAGGCCTCTATTAGAGAGAAGAAGGTGATGGGCGAGCAACCATCATCCGACACATAGCAGGCGATCTTCGAAGCTGGGTAGTCAACGGCGAGAATGGAGAGTACGGTGTTAACGGTGATGATGGGAGGCTCCATCACCGGATCGGCTGTGGTGACGAACACATCCATGGCAGGAAACTCTTCAGATGATTTGAACCTGCAAATTCCAGAGCTTTTGGAGTAAGTGACTTCGTAGTTGCAAGGAATTTCATGCTCTCTCTCTCTCTCCCTCTCTGTTTCTGTAGATTCGTGGTTTATCTCACCTCTGAAGGAGACGATCGGGGAAGGTCTTGTGCTCAATGAAGTGCCACTTGCAGTTGAAGGACAACACCCACATGAAGGCGAACCAGCACTCGCAAAGAAAGGCCGCCAGCCACACACCGAAGGCCACGCCGCCAGGCAGCTCCGGCAAGACGGCCAGCCGGTAGAGGAGCAAGCACAGGATGAGAACTGAGAGGATGCAGAGAAAGAGCCTCTCCACTGTGTTGGGGTGCTCTACCCTCTCCTGCAGAGGAAGACCTCCTGATCCCTTCATCCTCTCTCTCTCTCTCTCTCTTAGTGAGAAACAGGAAACCCTACAGGTTCATAAAAATAATGCTTGCAATCTCTTTCTGCGTTATGAAGATCAATTATTGAGCATTTAAAGAAAAGGAAGTTAGGAAGCTGCCCAACTGGATGCTGCCCCATCCCCTTTTCTTTTTTGCTAGAATTGATTAACAATCAATGATGTCAGCTACCTAATTCAAGGAAATGAATTCCTGCTTCCTTGGTTCCCAAATTGAAGTGAATGAATTCCCAAGGAGGCCATCACTGCTCCTTGGTTCCCAAGTTGAAGGGACCAAGAGCTCTTAAGAGAGCTTCCCCTTGGCGACGTCCTGAACATGTCCCTCAAGGTTGAGCACTAGTTCCTCTAAGCTTGCCTCAACAGCTATCAAACTCAGCAAGCCAACCCCTACAATGAAGCAAGATCACAGTCAAACAAATTATCACCATCCTGGATTTCTATGGCTATAGAGACAGCATTAACAACCCATTAAGAAGTTTCGAGTAAGTACAACAGGCACTAAAGATGTTGGGGTGTGATTAATAGGCTTCCTTAATGTATTTCTGTGGATCAAACTTCATGTTAAGGGCATTTATTTAATTTTTTTTGTGGTTTTGCCCTAATCCTCGTGTTTAAGAAAAAGGGGGGATGTTCGATCTTTCTGAGATTTAAAGAAATAACTTATGTGGTTATGAATGTAGGAGAACCTTAGTCTCCGAATCACATAAAAGATCCTTTTGTCTTTTTCTTCTCGTCTTTTCTCTTGGCGCTGAGAGAGAGAGAGAGAGAGAGAGAGGACCTGGTTTCTAACAAAAGAATGCCCTTTGTCAGTAGAAATATTGGCCCACTTCCACACTGGATAGCTTTGTATAACCCCTTTATTGTGTCATTCATATCAGGCTTGAACAAAATGAGACTTCAAAAAGGGATAACTTGTCATGTTGCGTTGAAACAACCCTTGGATTCTACTTTAGATCTTCGATTATTTAAGTTCTTGTTCTCCCTGTGAATCAACCTGAGAATTCTACTTTCAAGAGGAAGGAAATCGGTGGTCTTTTGGGTTTAAAAAGATAATATCGAGCTGCCATTATGTGCTATGGTGGAATGAACACCGCCATCCATATGAACAGCTTCGAGATTGAAACTACGGCACGCAGGTAGGAGTCTCTGCAAATCGAATTTGGATCAATAAGGTACATAGAAAACGGATCAACTTCAACGCGCAGTCCAGAAGAAGAAAGCAATGGCGACCATTACACGACACAGAACCTTGAAGAGGGAGAATGAGGATAGGACAGGAGACAGACCGTAAGGACGTGGCTCAGGACTGAATCTGATTATGTGGAGATGTATGTGGACTCGGGCACCAGAGCTTTCTTAGAGTTGAATATCAGAAAATCTGTTGAATTTCCAAGGTTCAAGTAAAAGAACTGGACACGCCATGAGTCTTTGTCGTGTATCCCTGTGCAGATTTCTGCTCAAGATGCACGGAACTCTTGTTGCCCAGGTAGAAGTCATACTGATATGTCGCTCCAGAAAAATCAGGCTAAGATTTTAAATGTTTTGGAGGGTCTGAAGAAAGCATCTCCTCCTCAACACCGCAGGTTGTCTATGGACGGCCAAGAATCGTTTCCCTTCTGATGCTCCTGCTTCCAATTGGCCAAGCCAATGGAAATTTCTGCTGAGCTAGTTTTCTACCAAGCTAGACTTTTTGAAAAAAATGAAAGCTTCACGAAACATTCTAAAGTTTGAGTTCTTTCATTTAACTGCTTAGATTACAAAAAAAAAAAGAGGTGGTTAAGGTACATGAATCCACATTAAAGCATGTTTTTGTTAGGCCACCAAATTTCAAGCATGTCTTTTGTTAAAAAAAAAAATCTTTTAAAGTTACTAGATTCACATATTCCTTATAACTAGGAGATCGTTAGCTTTGTGATTCTGGTTTTAAACGGTGAGGGTGAGGTTTTCTTGGATATAATATGGTCACCTTAAAAAAAAACAGGAAAAATAACGTAAATTAAAAAATATATATAAATTCAATTAAAAAGTAGGAAACATAAAATAAATGAGAAACTAATAAGATATAAAAATAAATAGATAAACAACAAATTAAAAAAAAAATTTAAAAGGAAACATAGACTTTCACATTAAAAACCCACGAAAAAACCTAAAATGAAAAAAAATGGGAAAACGGGACAAAAAAAAGGAAAAAGAAAGTGTTTTTCATTTGGCCTTTTTTTAAACACGGAATTCTTTGGATGTTTTTTTCGGTTGACTTACTTTTCATGTTTTAACGTATTTCTTTTGAGAAACCCCACATTTTTTATGACGATGGATAAAACCGTGGTAGAAACTTTGGTTTTAAAAGATTACCATAAACTACGAACCCAATATCAAGTAAACTTCACATGCAACAGGAGCCAGGAATTGCATACGAAAATCAGTTATAATCATGTACCAAGATTCGCAGCACTATCTACTATAAACAGAAACAAGCATCAGAGTTATAAAGGATCACAGTCTACCCGTATATTTTCAAATTTATGCATCAATCCTACTCTATTACAAGGAACCATCTATCCAAAGAAAACAAATCTCTCTCGAAAGACTAAAGAAGCAGGATATCCACCCTATGAACAAGAAAATGAAGAAAAATCATTGAAATGACATACAATGAGAAAACAAAATTGCTCCCCTGAAATACTCTAATGATCAGAACATACCATATATAAACAGCAGCACAAGTCAGGGTTAACACTTCAAGACAAAAGAACATTCCTGACATGATAGACCAAACGAACATAATCACTTCCTGAAAAATGAACTCCAACCATATAAACAAAATCAACTGCAAAACAAAGATAGTAGCTGACCTGCTCGAGATCATGTCCTACAGAGCAACCAATATGAGAGGAAAACACAAAGTAAAAAGAAGCCGTCCATCAAAAGGCATAAAAATAAATGATCAAGATAACAACCCAAAAAAGCAGGCATGAGGTGAGCTTAAGAGAACTACCATCTCTACCATCCATGTCACCAAAAAATAGCAGGAAGATTGTGATACAGAAGAATAGGATAGCAGAACAATTGCACTACAAACCATTGATGTACAGAAAAAAATGATGCAGAAAATTGGAAAAGTGTCCACCAGCAGAGAAGAGGAGTTCCTTTTGCTCTTGGTGAAGTTCACTTTCCATACATCCAAGAAATCATGCAGTCCTTGAGCCGAAGTAATGAACTCAAAGTTTCAAACACCTAGCCAGCATGTCTCCCAATAACCTGTCATGCCTCCTAGAAGAAATGTTGCCAAAATAAATGTAGAAACAGTAAAAGCGAGAAGAACAACTGATGTAATGTGTAAAACCCTCAACAAGAGGGAGAAAAAACCACGGGTGAGGAGGTCGGTGCTCACTAGCCGCCAGACACTCTCTCTCTTAAAACTTCATTAACACTCAGAAATTGGGGTTACAAGTCTTTAAGTAAAGCCCAACAAGGACTACAAACTAGATCGGGTCTGGACCCAGACCCGGTCCTATGACCCTTCTTTACATGCTTCAACACTCTTCCTCAAGTTGGGCATACATATCAAACATGTCCAACTTGGATACATTTCTCTCAAATGAGGTTGAAGATAGAGCTTTATTCAGAACATCAGCGGTTTGGTCTTTAGACTTCATGTAAGGTAATATTAACTCTTTAGCATCAATCCTCTCACGGATAAAGTGGCAATCAATTTCAACATGCTTTGTTCTGTCATGCAGTACAGGATTATTGGCTAGCTTGATTGCAGACTTATTGTCACAGTACATCTTCATAGGTCCTCTAATTTCTATCCCAATATCAGCTACCAATATTTTCAGTCATAGTAACTCTGACACTCCCATAGCAATAGCTCTATACTCAGCCTCTGCACTAGATCGAGAACACACATCTTATCTCTTGCTTCTCCAGATAACAAGGTTTCCTCCCAAGTAGACGCAGTACCCTGAGGTAGACATTCTAGTATCAGCACAACCTGCCTAGTCAGCATCGAAATATCCTTCTATCTCAACAGGCTCTTGTTTCACATATAAGAGCCCTTTGCCAGGATTCTTCTTCAAGTAGTACAATATTATGTCTTCAACCTTCAAGTGTGCATCAGTAGGGGCATGCATGAATTGACTCAGTACATTCACAACAAAAGTGATATCTGGTCGAGTGAGGGTAAGATAAATCAACTTCCCAACAAGACATTGATATCTTCCTTTGGCTTCTTCACAGAGAAACTCCTCATCTCTAAGGCTCAACTTGTGCCCAGCATCAAGAGGAATAGAAGCTGGTTTACACCAGCTTAACGGTCTCCTCCAATAGATCTAGTGTGTATTTTCGTTGATTTAACACAAGGCCGATACTGGACCTAGCAATCTCAATACAAAAAAAATACCTTAGTTTACCAAGATCCTTGAGATCAAATTCAACAGCCAGCAATACTTTTAGCTTTGTAATCTCATCCTCATCATCACCTGTAACAATCATGTCATCCACATAGACAAGTAACGGAGTGACTTTCCCTTCTTTCATCTTCACAAACAGAGTGTAGTCTTCATTCCCTTGATTGTAGCCATGATGTTGCATTACTTGTCTGAGTCATTCGAACCATGCTCTGGGCAATTGCTTGAGGTCATGTAAAGCCTTTTTTAGTTTACAACATTTTTTTGGTTCTTCATATCGTGGGGGTGTATGCATATACACTCCTCTTCAATATTGCCATTGAGAAATGCATTCTTAACATCCAGTTGGTACATCATCCACTCCTTCATCGCAGCTAGGGAAATAACAACTCTAACTGTCTTCATTTTCGTAACTGGAGCAAAGGTCTCCAAGTAATCAATCTCATATTTCTGACTAAACCCGTTGACCACAAGACGAGCTTTGTATCTCTCAACACTTGCATTTGGTTTGTATTTGATGGTGTAGACCCACTTGGATCCAACCAAGTGAGCTGTTTCAGGGATCTTTACAACTTCCCATGTCATGTTTTTTCTCGAGACTTTCATTTCTTCTTGCATCGCATCATCCCACTTGAAATCACCCTGAGCTTCAGCAACAGTCTTGGGAATCACAGCCAAAAAAAGAAAAGATACAAAACACTTATAACTCTTGCTCAGTCTAGAATAAGATACGAAATTACCAATAGGGTATTGAGTAAATGACCTGACACCCTTTCTCAGAGCAATGGGAAGATCTTCATTTTCAGTCTCATCCTAAATCTTTAAAGCATGACTTGGTTCATCCAGGGGAGGAATAACATTGGGATTGGAAGTAGACTTCGCACCACCAGTCACTTCATCTATACGAGCACCTCGTTTAGAATAGACCTTTCCAAACAAGTGATGACCTTCTCTCTCAGTCCTAGTGAAACACCCTTCCTCTCTCTCATGTTGATCAACAATTTTGAGAGGTTCTGAATACCCTTCCTCCCTCTCCTGCTCACCAACACCTATGAGAGGTTCTTATCGTTTGTAATCCAAAAAATCTGTAAATCGAACCTCTTGACTCTGAGAATATTCTTCCCTAGACATAGACTTCTCCCCCTAAAGAGGATTCTCAGAGAAGTAAGAGACATGTTCCAAAAAGGTAACATCCTTTGTAACATAAACTCGACCAGTGGTAGGATCAATGCATTTGTACCCTTTATGAGTAGGAAAATACCCGACAAAAATACCCTTAGTGGACCGTGGATCAAGTTTCATAACATGGGGACTATGACCATGAATAAAACACACACAGCCAAAGATTCGAGGGGGGAGGAGAAAAGGCTGACGACTTTCTGAAAGTAAAGAATGAGGAGTCCGTCCATTCAACACACGACTAGGCATGCAATTGATCAGAGACGCACTAGTGAGAACAGCATTACCCCAATAGTGTTTGGGAAGATTTCTCTGAAACAATAGGGCCTTGGTGACATTAAGTAACTAACGATTTTTCCTCTCAGCCACCCCGTTTTATGGAGGGGTATAACTACAGGACGTCTCATGAATAATCCTTTTTTGGAATAAATCCTCAACAAATTGGCACATAAACTCACGTGCATTACTAGACCAGAAAGTCTTAACAGTTCCACCATATTGAGTTTCTACCAGTATAATGAAGGTCTTTATGACATGAGACTCCTCACTACAGTCTTTTAACAAGTATACAAAGGTGGTTCTGGAGAAGTCATCAATAAAGGTTATAAAATATTGAAACTCTTGATGAGTATGAATTCCTGAAGGCCCCCACATCAGAATGAGTCAAAGAAAACACTTCATTAACACAACTAGTAGAAATAGAGTATGAAGCCCTAACATGTTTGGCAAATTGACATACATCACAAGAAATCATAAATAAGTTCAAATTGGAACACAAGTCGGAAACAACTGTTTTAAAATCTCAAAACGTATGTGCCCAAGGTGTTCATGCCAATACAAAAAAGACTGAAGACAATCTTCTCTTCTCTTTTATGTCCTGCTGATCACTGTCATATGAGTTGTGGCCACGCGAATGGGAAATCAGTATAATCCTTCAGATGCCAACCCAATCCCAATCCTCATCCATGTCACCAAATCCTGCAAAACACAACGATTTGCAGAGAAAATGAGTTCACAATTCAACTCTTTAGTAAGTTACTAACTGACAAGAGATTTAAGGGAAGTTGAGGAACATGTAATACTCCTTGCACATGAAATTTGTTCAACAATGATAGACTCTCTTCTCCTGCCACAGAGGTGGAGGAACCATCTGCAGGAGAGACGTGCCTTTTCAGATGATAGCTTATACTCATGAAACAACTTAGGGTTACCCTTCATATGGTGAGTAGCACTATTGTCAACAATCCATTCTCCCACACAAGAGTTACCTTTATCTCTTAAAGCAGCAAGAGCATGGTTAGCCTTCGTATCATCTGATATCTCGACCTGATTGACATCAATCTGACTTAAATAAGCTCGAAGTTCAAGAATCTGTTCAGCAGATATAGAGGTCTTACCTCCACTAGATTTGGTATCCTCTGACACAGGTGTCTTCCCACTAGACGACCTCTCCCTGTTACCCCTTTTTTATGGATGAAGATCCCAATAGAAATCCACAGTACGATCAGTCTTCTTGCAGTGAGTGCATCTACGAAGAGGTTTGGGAGCACCTCCAGGACCACGACTAACAAGTGCAGACCTCTCATTATATGATATGTGATCTCTCTTTCCCTCAGTGGTAACTAGCCTTCTCTGTTCTTCAGCCTCAACACGAGAGTAAACATATTTAATATTGAATGCTTCTTTAGAATTGAGAATCTGACTCCTTATATTTTTGAATTCATTGTTTAGTCCTGCTAAGAATAGGAATATCCTATTCTCCCATTCTTTGGCCACATAATGCATCTGGTCTTGAGGACAGTTTCAAGTATCATCTGAATGGTAGTTAAGATCCTTCCATTTGGATTTTAGTGCGGCATAAAAATCTGCGACCAAGAGATCCTCTCGCCTTAGAGCATACACATCCTTCGTCAGTTGATACACACGAAATTTCCTCTTCTTCTGGCCATACATTTGTTCCAAAATAATCCACATATCTCTCGCAATCTTCTTACGAAGAATGAGAGATTGAATATCAGATGACATCGAATTTACAATCCAAGATTTCACTTGGTTGTCCTCAAGGAACCAACTATCCCAAGCCATACTATTTGCAGCAAATTCAACCGTACTCTCATTCACATAGGCAATACGGCCTCAACCAGCTATACCCATAGTGATGGCGGCAGACCACTAAAGATAGTTTTCCTTGGTAAGATAAATGGTGGTGACCTGAATCGGAACACTCTCAGTTCTATAAGCCTCAATTTCAGTCTGATCAGTATTGACGGTCGAGGAAGCAGACGCTGCCATGATCACGAACCAATCGACAGCAACAAAAAAGAGGGCACCGGCGGCAGCAAGGAATACCGGCGGCAGCAAGGGCAACCAGCGGCACCGGAGCAGCAGCAGGTGGCGACACCAGAGCAGCACCAGAGGGGCGGCGGGAGCAGGGCTGACCGCCGTGTTTCTGTGCCTCTGTTTTTCGGGATACTACGAGACTGGCGATGAAGGCAGCGCAAGTGGAGCAGGGTTGGGCGGAGCGGGCGACAATGGGCGGGGCTTTGCTGACGGAGAACCTGTGACCAAGGCGACAACTGAAGAGCGCACAATGCACAGACGGCGCTAATGAACAGAGCGACAATGCAAGATGCTGTCGCAGGGAACCAGCATGGAACACGACAGCAAGGCACCAACTAACGTTGAGGCTGAGGACCAAGAAGCGACAACGGAGTAGCAGCAACAGAGAGCTCTGTGACAAATGAGCACCATTAGACGAAGGCAAACAGCAAGAGAGCCTCGGGCGACAGCAACGTTGCATGGAGTGGCTGGCGATGGTGGTCGCTGGTTGATGGGCGACGCTAGGCGCTGGCAGAGGCGACAGCGTCAGGCGAAGGAGAACGTCAACCGTGAGCTGGGCAGCGATGCTGGGCTGCAGCCAAAAACCAGCGGCAAAGAGCAACCAGAATCAGCGGCAACAGAGTCACAGAGACGCAGACAAGGGCGGCCGCAACAGCTGGAGGCAGTGGGAACATGCGTGGCAGAGGTTCCTTCAATGACAGTAGCGGAGGAGCTCCACAGTAGACTCCACCAAGTGTTGACGACGGCAGAGAAGGCGAGCGGCAGTCTCAGGTGATGCTCGCAGAAGGTGCACCGTCGGGCACAACAAACTTTGTCGGGGTCCACTAGAATTTCACGGGGACAGAAATCTTTCACCAAACAGAGTCGAGGATTCTTTGTCAAGTCTGAACAGTGATCTCAAAAATTGTTCGGCTCTGATACCATGTAGAAACAGTAAAAGCAAGAAGGACAACTAATGTTAAATGGAAAACCCTCAACAAGAGAGAGAAAAAACCACGGGTGAGGAGGTCGGTGCTCACTAGCTGTCAGACACTCTTTCTTTTAAAACTTCATTAATACTCAGAAATTAGGGTTACAAGTCCTTAAGTAAAACCCAACAAGGACTACAAACTAGATCGAGTCTTGACCCAGACCCAGTCCTATGACCCTTCTTTACATGCTTCAAAAATAAATAAATAAACAAAACAGATTCATATTGTTTGAGGATATTGACCAACCTAGTGCAAGGAAATGGTTGAGAGAATATATGTTAAGGGAGAATGAAGAGGATTATAACCCCTTTCTTAGGATCATATGATGCTATCGGGACTGCTTGCTACCTTGCCAGTAGAATTTTAAGCTCTAGTATTAACTACAAAATTCCTCTTGAAATTTTGTTAAATAGAAAAATATCCATCCAACACCAAAAGGTGTTTGGGTGCAAGTGTTTTGCTCACATACATGCTGGTTTTCAAAATAAACTTGACAAAAGAGCTATGAAGTGCATCTTTCTTAGTTATTCTAGTAAAAAAAAGGAATACAAATGTTATGATCCTCATTTAAATAAATATTTTGTGACTCGAGAAGCCAAATTCTTTGAACAAGAGTCATATTATGATTTTGCTAAAAAGGAAAGGCAAATTCTACATCAGTCGACAACTCTACTCGTCCATTATTTGGAATTTTTATGAAGTTCATGGATCATATCATGCTGCTCTTGAGCCTCCCATCGATGAAAATGCCTCCAATAAAGATCAACACCAAAACCTTTATGAACCTGAGCCAACTGAATTAGCCCCTCAACTTGAACCTACTACTCGATCAAACCAAGTGTGGTGAACCAACAAACATGTCAACCTAGTCCACCATGATAGAAAACCCTAGGATATCATCAAGACTAAAAAAACTTCAATCGAAGCTTAATGACTACTACACTTATCTATCTACCCACAACTCTCACTCCATATACAACTACTTTACCTTTGACAACCTGTCTAAATCCTACAAAACTATATCCTAAACACCTATTCTATCCAAAAAACTATGACGAGACTAGCAAAAATAAACAATGGAGAGATACTAATACAGAGGGAATTTCAGCACTATAGAAAAACAATACTTGGGACCTAGTACCATTTCCTGATGGAAAGAAGATAGTTGGATGCAAATGGATCTATAGGATAAAATGTAAAAGTGATGGCACCATTGAATGCTTTAAAGCACAACTAGTAGCAAAAGGATTCACTTAGACTGATGGAGAAGATCAGGCTGAAATTTTGGCACCAGTTACAAAAATGAATTTAGTCAGAACATTGCTCTTTATTGCTGCAAATAAAGAATGGGATATTATGCTACTTGACGTAAAAAATACACTTTTGCATGGAACAAACGATTTGATAAAAAAAAAACTCAGAAATCAATGAGAGGTCTACATGGAGGTTCCTCAACACATTGAAAGCAAGATGGGGTACGTGTGTTAAATGATGTGTGCGATCTGTTGAATAGACTGCCCCTTTATAGACTTAAGCAATCTCCACGTGCATGGTTTTCTTGTCTTAGTGATGCACTTGGCAAGATTGGGTTCAAAAGAAGCTCTGCTGTTTGTTTCCATGCAAGATTCAAAGATCACAACTCCCCTTGTGTATGTTGACGATATCATTATGATAGGTGATGACATTGACTTCATGATTTTAGTCAAAAAGTATCTTCACAATCATTTTGAAATAAAAGATTTGGGCAGATTAAGGTACTTTTTGGGTATAGAAGTGGCACATTCAGATAAAAAAATATTCTTGTGTCAACATAAATATGTTTTGGATCTCCTTCATGAAACTAGATGCATGGGAACTAAACCAGTCGATAGTCCATTGGAACTCAACTACAAACTTACGCATGACGATGGTGATGTAGTGAAAAATGTCCATAGCTTCCAATTGGCAAACTAATTTACTTAATTGTTACTTATCCAAATATTACTTATGCAGTTCGTCTTATAAATCAATTCATGCGTAAACCAAGGTCAACACATGTTGAAGCAGCTCATAGAATAGTAAGTTATCTAAAAGGAACTCCTAAAAGAGAGATTTTAATTCAAAGAAACTCTTTTGAAGTCTTTTGATACTCCAACGCAGACTGGGCTGGTAATCCAATAATAGATTAACTACATCAAGCTATTGCACATTTGTTGGAGGAAATCTAGTAACATGGAGAAGTAAAAACCAATTAGTCGTAGCTCGATCAAGCGCAGAGGCAGAGTATAGGGCTATGGCATCTTGCACTTGTGAACTGGTATGGTTGAAATTATTACTGAAAGGCATGCTTGTGGACGTAAAAATCCCCAATGAAACTCCTTTCTGACAACATCATGGCAGCAATTTACATTGGAACAAGTCTGGTTTTTCATGAGAGGATAAATAGAAGTTGATTATCACTTTATCAAAGAAAAAATTCAAGATGGAACTATAGAAACTCCATATGTTAATAGTGATAATCAACTTGCAGATATTCTAACGAAAGCGCTTGGACAAAACAAGCACAAATTTATTTCAAACAAGTTGGGACAGATTGATATCTCTGCACCAACTTAAGGGGCAGATTGGTACAACTTGGAGAGAATCACCTCGTGGAGCCCTACTCGTTGCATCCCTCTTAATGAGTTGCCTTATTTTGTTATGGAAAGGCAACTCCTTGGAGAAGGTTGGAGAGATGAACGTTGTCGACTTTTCTTCCGTTCATTATTTCCTCTCTTAGCTCATTCAACCATTGTAAACTCCATGTATCAAACAAAATAAATTGTATTACTGCAACTAGCAAAAGTGACACTACAGAAATAAAAACAATTGGTGACCTCTCCCATGGATGTAGGCATTCAAGACGAACCAAGTAAATCCTGCCCCTATTCTTTTCTCTTGATTAACACAAAATCAGATTCATTTTCTTAACACTGTATGTATATATCTTGGTAAATCTGGTGTGACAGTATATATGCAAATATGAAGAAGCATCTTTGCCCGGTTGGAAGATCATTCATGAATTGGCCTTAAGTCCAGCCATTAATTTGAAAACCACCTGCATAAGCATACGAAGGTCAAAGTGACCGTGCCGGATTTGCAAATCGTTGGCCAAGGAATACCATGCTGCCCACGTCTAAAGAGTCCTTTTACGAAGGGCAGGAAGCTCAGGACTACCCAAGCACAACACACCAACTCTCCCACATTAGCAGTAGCTTCCATATCCATCACCACCTTGGCTAGGCCTAGAGCCAGAGCCGCCAAGTTCACAAAGAGCAGCGTAGTTGCAGGCACATAAATGGCCGACGAGTCGAAAATGAACTTCCCTGCCTCTGTCGATGCACCTTCCAAATCATCTTTGCGAGTGAGCTCGAAGACCGTCTCCGAGATCCCAAACACCTTGAGTAACACAGCTAGGAGACCAAACAGCCAGGCAGTTGAACTCACAATCCTGGCCATTCTCTGATTGTTCCACCATTCTCTCACTGAAAGGCCACAAAGAAGGTATTCCACGAGTATGTAGAGATTGAAGATGATAAAAACTGCAGCTGGTAGTCTGAATTCTGGATCAGTTATCTGCATGACAAGAGGATGCCACCATAACTTAGTTGAACAGTCTGTGTGCAAACAGATCAGATAAGATAACCTTTCTGAATCCATGGCAATGCTGAATTTTGTTTGACAAAGTAATGTGCAGATCTTCATTTAAATCATATCTGCATTTTCTTGATGTCAATGATCTTGAATTTGGTCAGCATTTGAATCAACATTTTGGTTGATTAGTATTGGTCTCAGTCAATATACAATCCAATTTTCTGTACCAAACTCAGTGCTCCTTCTTTTTCTTGGATCAAGTGTTGTGGCATACACTTTTAGGATCTGAGTTCGACCATTGACATCAGATGCAGTGTAGATTTCTATTTGTATTTGGATATTTCCAAGGTATTCAGATCTGAGCCAAGCAAGGACTTAGGAGAAACTGAACCATGTCCATCTAGTTGTTTGAGAATACGAATATGGAATGACATTGAGTCGTCAACATGCAGACAGCTTGCATCCAAGTCCGAATCTGCCTATTGGATCAAGTTTGTTTCAAACATTTTCACATTCATATAGCTAATCGTGTTTCCTATTTTCTTACAAATCTTTCGATTTTTGACAACTCTTCATATGTCAAGATATTTTCACAATGTTTTGCACGTAAACTTTTTCTTTGCTTGTTATAACTTATAAGATTTACCCTCTGCTGAAAATTTTCCAAAGGACTTGATTTCGAACATAGCTCATGCATTAATGAGTCAAACTCAACCCCTTGTGCTCCGGATCTGATGATCTAAGACCAGAGGGACTCGTAACCGAAATCTGAAACTAGTACGTTAGTAGTCAGATGACTACTTGAATAAGAAGGGAAGAGAGATGATACCTTAGGGAAGATGGAGGTGTTTGTGAATATGCATAATGCAGGAAGAATAGCATAGCAAAGTTCGGGTACGGATCGAACTGCCCACAACAACAAAATGAGATAGACCATGCACTGTCTCAGTTGCAGCTTCTCCCTTACGGTAGCCTTCACCGGGTTCCGCCGGCTGATGAGAGTTTCAAGCAAACCGGTGGCCCATCTCTTCTGCTGGACCATCGTGTCGGGTCCGGTGGACGGCGCCGCACCGAGAAACGCTGGTGGATCAGGTAAACATGCGACTGAGTTCCAGCCTGAGGAGTGGATCCTACACCCTGTCATTACGTCCTCTGTTGTTGATCCATAATCCCAACCAATCTGAAACAAAAATAAACATGAAAGCTCATGAACTCATAAAGAGCTCTTAAGGGTAGTTTGGCAAATGAATTATTTTGTGAGTGTTTAATGAATCTGTCGTAAACCAAGTTATGCCTTTTTAAGAAACATGTTTGTTTATGCATTGGATGGCATAAACTTCCCATAATTTTCTATTGTTACTTCACAGCAGGACACGCTTTGAATAAAATTCATTTTTAGAGAAAAGGGAAATGGGAGCGCTGGAAGCCATTGAGAAACATTAATGAGAAGATAACTTACAACCTGACTCACTAAAAAGTCAGCTCTACAACATCTAGTTACAAAATGCCATCTAGTCAATTGTTTGAGATAGAGAACCTGTTTGCCCCATAGGGTGTTGTCTTCATAATCACAAGCAGACACAGCAATGGCTGCTTCCAAAGAACTTGAAAGGGTCCGTGAGGAAGAAGGGTCGATGACGGCTCTGCCTTCAGAGGCTGCTCTAAGTGCTGATTCAATTAAGGGCTGGTTGCCTCCAAAGATGGCTGCCAATGCTTCTTCCATGCCACACCTCCCATTTTGGTGCCCTGTATGTCCAATATTACGCGTTTTTCACCAAATACTGCATCCCTCGAGACAACTTCCAAATTTTCATATATATATATATATATATATATATATATATATATTGAAAGCCGATGCTGCCACGTGCCAAATAGTTGTCATATGATTAAAAGTGAAATATTTGCGGCTAAAAAATCCATAAATCATCGTTAAAGCCATTATAAATTAGTTGGTTGCCGTGATATATGTGCACCCACGGTTTATAATGGTTTTAACGATGACCTATGGTCATTTTAGCGATAAAATTTTTAAATTTTAATCATTCGGCAACAACCGCTAAGCAGCTGCATATATGTTTGTGTGTGGTTGGCAAGGGAGATGCTGAAAGGAAACATCAACCTAAATCATGTTAAGTTGCATAAACATAGAGTAAATAGTCAGCACCATTAGCTAATTTGTAGTTGTAGGATTCATTGTTTGCTTCTTGACGCTCTGGTGGCTGCTGACCATAAATGACTTTCCTTCTATGGAAACAGCCGGTGCCCCCATACGTTGGCCCTTGATATGCGTTGGTACCTGGCATGAGACGCTGCATTCAACCCCAAACGCACACATGTATGATTTTTGTATAATACAAAAACAAAAACGGAGGTTCATTAGAGTTTATTGGGAAATCACAATTCTGAGTTTCAATTGTGGTATTGTTGAGCTAATTTGTATTCAAAGTAGCCCCAAAGAACGTGCCAACCTGGTCCGGTGGCTGGCGCCAAGTTGGTCAACCTTCACACAATTGGTTTAGAATTGGGGCTTTAGAATGCGCACCTTGATCAACACCTTTAATTGGTTTCCATACGGATCATCATTGAGCGCACCATGGAACATCTGCGGAAACTGCACGAACCCACTTCGGGTCTCGGACTCGAACCCTAGCAAGAGGCACAAGGCATGGTGCATGGCCTTAGGGTTGTTCACAAACATGTCGCAGTCCAGGTTCAGCATGAATGGTGCGTTGGACATCACCCCGGAGACTCTAGTCTGAACAAACCAACCAAGTCAACAAAGTCAAACTAAAGCATCTGCGGCAGCTCAGCCGGGGACTGGCTCGAGCCGTCTTGGTTCAGGGAGACATAGGCCTTGTCCAATACCAGAACGTTCATGGCGCCCGCTTTGAAGTGGTGTGCATGGGAAGAGCGTTTCTCTCTGGATACGTAAATCAAGTGTGGTACTTGATCATCCTGCCTTCCCGTGTGCTCGTTTATAATCTGATTCCATACCAAGAAATTAAACGGCCGTGTCAGCAGGACAATCTCACCCTTGTTTGATTCGAGATGTAAAAGTGGGTACAATCTAACCCATACACTACACCCCAAAAATGTTGGCGGTGCGTACCTTAACGATAGAAGGATGATTCCGCTTCTCGATGCGTTGAAAATCAGAAAATTGTTCCCCTGAAAATTTATCTGGGATTGATTTCTTAGCGGCCTCTGGTATCTTCTTAGCAAGCTCTTCATATGCTTCCTAGGGAAAAGAATCTCGTTACAAATTCACCGGAGGAATGGAAGATGTCAACATATCTAATTTGGATCGAATAACTAGCTGAACCGTTTTGAAAAAATCGGATATTAAAAAAAAATCCGATTAAGATTTACAACAGACCCGATTATCTCAAACACTGCAATCGAAACATGTTGTTTTTTTCTTCAAATTTAATAAGATAGAAAGTACGTTTAATATGCCGTCCGTTTAAAGGTCCTTACCTTCATCTCTTTCCAGTCTTGATGGAAAGTGGAGGATGGGTTGTGAGCTTCCACTGTCTGTGACTCAGAGAAGTACTTGAAGGGAGCCCTGCACTCTACTCCATACTTCTTGCAGAAGGGAACCCACGAGTGAGCAAACTTGGCGGCCTCTATTAGAGAGAAGAAGGTGATGGGCGAGCAACCATCATCCGACACGTAGCAGGCGATCTTCGAAGCTGGGTAGTCAACGGCGAGAATGGAGAGTACGGTGTTGACGGTGATGATGGGAGGTTCCATCACCGGATCGGCTGTGGTGACGAACACATCCATGGCTGGAAACTCTTCAGATGATTTGAACCTGCAAATTCCAGAGCTTTTGGAGTAACTGATTTCGTAGTTGCATGGAGTTTCATGCTCTCTCTCTCTCCCTCTCTGTTTCTGTAGATTCGTGGTTTATCTCACCTCTGAAGGAGACGATCGGGGAAGGTCTTGTGCTCAATGAAGTGCCACTTGCAGTTGAAGGACAACACCCACATGAAGGCGAACCAGCACTCGCAAAGAAAGGCCGTCAGCCACACACCGAAGGCCAAGCCGCCAGGCAGCTCCGGCAAGACCGCTAGCCGGTAGAGGAGCAAGCACAGGATGAGAACTGAGAGGGTGGAGAGAAAGAGCCTCTCCACTGTGTTGGGGTGCTCTACCCTTTCCTGCAGAGGGAGACCACCTGATCCCGTCATCCTCTCTCTCTCTCTGGTGAGGAACAGGAAACGCAACACGTTCATCATATATAATGCTTTAAGTCACTTGGGAGAGATAAAATTTTAGTTTATGAAGATCAATTATGCACATTTGGATGCTTGCAGCCATCATGTCATACGTTATGGATCCCCATTATAACGGGTGGCCTGCTCCAGCGTGCCACGTTTCAGTTTTTTATTCTTTTTTAATATTTTTAAGTTTTTTTAGTTATTGTTCATCATATTTTAAAAAAAAAAATTAAGACAATTTTGCCATGGGACTATCTAGAGACCCTGCCATGTCGTCCCCTTGCAAGGCTACTGTAAGACACGGAAGAAAGACACCCATAAATGTTATGATAGGGATGTCGACAAATATCTGAAAATTGACATGTTACCAAACGGTCCAAACTGCTCTGAAAAGATTGGACGTTTAAAAAATTAACATGAGATGATGAAATCAAAGGGGATTCAATTTAGGAAATGGGCGTCTAAATATATTAGGATTTGAATTTAAACAAACATAGATTCAGAGTTAGTTTATATCTAATATCCAACTATTTTGAAAGCTAGCTTTTAACATATAGTAATGCGCTTTATAGATTCGCTTTAAAAGATGGCTGGGTTCAGAATTGAATTTGGTTGTCAAAAGTCAGATTCTAATCGGATTGGAACTGTGAATTTGGATTTGGATATGACATAAGACTTATTTATTTGTATTTAAATCATATGTGAACATTCATGAAAACCGATATAGTAAAGAGTACATTTGTTTTGAATTTGAACCTTTGGCATCCTTAAATGTCGACAATTGGATGTTATGCAAGCCCCATCTATATCTGAAACAAAGGGTTCTAAGAGTTTGTCTGGTTTTAGAACAACGTCAAATCTGCTCTAAAATTCAAGTGTTTCATGAATCCATCCTAAAATTCATGAAACAAATTAGATCGTGTTTGACATGTTTGAAACTTATAATATGTATGTCAGGAAGCAGCAAGCCGCATTCCAGCGTCATCTCCTAGTAAGTTGCCGCAACTCCCAAAAAAATCTTATGCAGTTATAAATGTATGAAGATCTTGGATTATTTAAGTTCTTGTTCGCCCTCTGAATCAACCCTAGAATTCTACTTTAAAGAAGAAGGAGATCCGTGGTCTTTTGGGTTTAAAAAGACAATACCGAGCTGTCAATATGTGCTATGGTGTCATGAACAACGCCATCCATATGATCAGCTTCGAGATTGAAACTACGGCACGCAGGCAGGAGTCTCCGCAGACTGCAAATCGAAATAGAAAGCGGATCAACTTCAACGCACAGTCGAGAAGAAGAAAGCAACGGCGACCATTACACGACCACAGAACCTTGAAGAGGGAGAATGAGGGTAGGACCGGAGAACAGACCGTAAGGACGTGGCTCAAGACTGAATCTGATAAGATGGAGATGTATGTGGACTTGGGCACCGGAGCTTTCTTAGAGCTGGATATCAGATAATATGTTGAATTTCCAAGGTGCAAGTAAATGAACTGGACAACTCGGTGCAGATAATCCAAACCATGGGTCGTGTATCCCTGCGCAGATTTCTGCTTAAGATGCACGGAACTCTTGCTGTCCAGATAGAAGTCATACTGATACAAACTATGGGTCTTTGTCGTGTCATATGTCATACTGATACATCACTCCAGAAAAATCAGGCTAAGATTCTAATGTTTTGGAGGATCTGAAGGGAGCATCTCCTCATCAACACGGCAGGTTGTCAATGGACGGCCAAGAATCGTTTCTCTTCTGATGCTCCTGCTTCCAACCGGTCAACCCAATGTTTTCTGCTCAGCTAGTTTTCTACCAAGCTGCACATTTTGAAAAAATGAAAGCTTCACAAAACATGCTCAAGTTTGAGTTCTTTCATTTAACTGCTTAGATTAGAAACAAAAGAGGTGGTTAAAAGTACACGAATCCACATTAAAGCATGTTTTTTGTTAAAAAAAACCTTCAAAAGTTGCTAGATTCACATATTCCTTATAACTAGGAGATCCTTAGCTTTGTCATTCTGAACAAGAGAGGAGGAAAAGGCAGTCGAGAAAACCCAAAAGAATGGATTGAATTATGATACAATTATAGTCACAAAAATCCCTTTTGTGTTTTAAGCGGTGAGGGTGAGGTTTTCTTGGGTATAATATGGCAACCTTGAAAAAAATAGGAAAAATAATGCAAGTTTTTAAAAAAATTTAAAAATATATTAAAAATTAAGAAAAATAAAATAAATGAGAAACTAATAAGATCAAAAAATAAGTAGATAAGCAACAAATAAAAATTAGAAAAAAAAATTGGAAACATACAGTTTCACATTAAGAACCCAGAAAAAACCTAAAATGAAAAAAAAAAAGGGAAAACAGGACAAAAAAAGGAAAAAGAATGTGTTTTTCATTTTGACCTTTTTTTTAAGACGGTATTATTTGGCTGTTTTTTTCGGTTGACTTACTTTTATTTCTTTTGAAAAAAACACATTTTTTATGACGATAGATAACACCGTGGTAGAAACTTTGGTTTCAGCAGATTACCATAAACTACGAACCCAATATCAAGTAAACTTCACATGCAGCAGGAGCCAGGAAATGCATACGAAAATCAGTTATAATCATGTACCAAGATTCGCAGTACTATCTACTATAAACAGAAACAAGACCGCAGTTATAAAGGATCACAGTCTACACGTATATTTTCAAATTTATGCACCAATCCTACTCTATTACAAGGAACCTACTATCCAAAGAAGACAAATCTTCCTGGAATACTAAAGAAGCAGGATATCCACCCTATGAACAAGAAAATAAAGAAGAATCATTGGCATGACAGACAATGAGAAAACAAAATTGCTCCCTTGAAATACTCTAATGATCAGAACATACCATGTATAAACAGCAACACAAGTCAGGGTTAACACTTGAAGACAAAAGAACATTCCTGATATGATAGACCATATAAACAAAATCAACTGCAAAACAAGGATAGTAGCTGACCTGCTCGAGATCATGTCCTACAGATCTCTTCCCGAAAAATGACTCCAACCACATAAACAAAATCAACTGCAAAACAAGGATAGTAGCTGACCTGCTCCAGATCATGTCCTACAGAGTAACCAAGATGAGAGGAAAACACAAAGTAAAAATAAGCTGTCCATCAAAAGGCATTAATCAAGATAATAACCCAAAAAAGCAGGCATGAGGTGAGCTTAAGAGAACTACCATTTCTTCCATCCATGTCACCAAAAAATAGCAAGAAGATTGTGATACAGAAGAGAAGAACAGGATAGCAAAACAATTGCACCGCAAACCATTGATGTACAGAAAAGTATGATGCAGAAAATTGGAAGTGTCCACCAGCAGAGAAGAGGAGTTCCTTTTGCTCTTGGTGAAGTTCACTTCCATACATCCAAGAAATTGTGCAGTCTCTGAGCCGAAGTAAAGAACTCAAAGTTTCAAACACCTAGCCAACATGTCTCCCAATAACCTGTCATGCCTCCTAGAAGAAATATTGCCAAAATAAATAAATAAACAAAACAGATTCATATTGTTTAAGGATATTGACCAACCTAGTGCAAGGAAATGGTTGAGAGAATATGAGTTAAGGGAGAATGCAGAGGATTTTAACCCCTTTCTCAGGATCATCTGGTGCGCCTCTATATATTTTTGACTTTTTCCTCTGTAACCATTACCTACCTTATCAAGCTTTTCTTTGAAATGCTAACTCTGCGTCTTGTGCCCTTACCTGTTGCGCATCAGGGAATATGCATCAGAAAAGGAGAATGATAACCTTCCAATATAATTGTATGTAGTCTTAACAAAGCACTTTGCAGTTTGAAGTTGTATTAATTTAAAGAAGACAGTAGCTATGAAGAGCTTTATATAGCTTGGATTTGTTTGTTGAGTACCCAAGTAAGGAGGCAAAGGTGCCTAGTTGCATGTGTAATTGTTAACGTCTATATTAAATCAGTTACGCGCTCGACGATTGTGCCCTTGCATATTATTATTATGAAAATTCACTAGGCCCAGATTATCTGATAATTTTCGGATTTTTTTTACTTTTGCCAAAGGTTTTGCAGTTGTGGCATTTGTAATTGCACCATCCTGCAGCTTCAGCTTTATTCTGTAATAGTTGCAATTGGGACCTAAAATGGTACACAGTACATCTGCAGTTTTTCCTAATAGACGAAGCCTCTTTTTCTGCTGCAAATTGTCTAATAAACTAATAACGAGAGCTCCCTACAGATGTGGAGATGACATCCCCTCACCACCTAGGCATTCTTCAAGATACAAAATTGTCTTTTCTTTGCATTGCTAGCACTTGAGTTCTTCAGATTAGAGCTACATGGGAAATAAATACATGATAATAAAAAAATTGCTTTCTGATCTTGTGCTTGTTTTATTTCAAAAACTTCCTATGGCCATTAAAAAATGTATAAAAGATGATGGATTTTTACTCTCTTCGTTCAAAATTTTTTATTCTATTAGGACTTTTTAAAAGGTTGTTTCAAACCATGCTCTACCTTATGCTCCAATAATGAACTGCTGGTAAATAAAACTGGATTGTGTAGCACTGGACTACAGATGCCCAGAAAGATAATGCAAGTGGCTAGCTCATGGTCATGCAAGGGAAGCCCCGTCAAATAGGGATTTCTTTTTCCCAGTAAATGGTATAGTTCTAGAGCAAAGTAACAAGGAATGACCAAGGAAAGAAATTTTTTAGCATGGCTACAGTCATCTATTTCCATTTCTTTCAACAACAAATATACTTACCCAAAGGACCAAATATACCTACAAAGATAAAAGAACTCAGGAAAATTACAGGCTAAGGCAATTGCAGCCACTGATGCATCTGTAAGTCTGAACCAAGTAGCAGAGCAAGAATGCACAAATTCCTGTGTTGACAAATACTAACTTGCAGAGCCATGGGAGGAAAAGGGGAAACGCCATGTTGAAGACTGGAAACGTAAGGGAAGAAAAGGAAATTTTCTGAAATTCCACCAACACCATACCCATTAACAAATTTGTACAAAATCACACACAATCATGGATTCTGGGGTTCAACAAGAAACATAGTAAAATTAGATGATAAAAGCTGGGAATCTAAATGAAACATAGTGAATACATATGCTCTAAATTGGACAAAAAGAGGGCATCAACAAAATGGTTGAAAATTTGAAATATGCACTTCAAGTGTAAATAGCAGAAATGCCCAAATATTGACTCATTGAGTTGGGATTCTAGAACATGATCTTAAGAAGGGAAATCAACAATTAAAGAGCATTATTGTTATTATTAACCACCTTCATTTTTTGTATGCTGGCTTGTGGTAACAAATGGAAATTGAAGACATGAATTCAATTCGGATCATAAAGAAGATACGTTTGTGAAAATACAATGCATGATCTGCATCGTGCTTGCAAAATCAAAGATAGCTCCAGGATGAGAAGCATTGCAAACCTCAAGTTTGAATTGGTGAGTGCAAGGACAAACCGCTGAGATAGTTGAATAGAAGAAAAATTACAGCTCCTAATATTTTTTGCCACAGCCGGTAGAATAATTACCTTCCTGAATAAAATCTAGAGGGAGTTCTTTCAGGCAATAACATTCAAGACCCACAAATTTTAAGGGAATGCAAGAAAATAAATACGTACAATTCAGATTCACACAAATGGCAGTTTAATAAAAGTTTAGGAAACTCTTCCTGCCGACAACATGTCAGTTACTATCTTCTTTCATCATTTTTTTTTGTGTTAATGCACTTCTCCATCTCCAAGATCAGAAAGACTTATACCCATCTTTCAAGCCCAGTCTTTTGGAGCATCCTTGAACACTGTTGTGTGAAGGAAGTGCTTTCTCGATTACTGACATCCAAGATTTTGGGGGGACGGTTTTATGAGGATGTTCATAGAAAAAAAATTGCTCATCCATAAGAAATCTTATTATTGTATAAAACAGCTGCATCATCTTGAAACATTTATCTAAAAGCAAGCAAGAGAACCAGTATGAAAATCAATCTTAATGGAGATTATGGTTGCACCATAGTGAACATCCTAGGATCTCATCTTCCTGTTCAACCACTTCTTTCCATCACAAAAAAAAAATAAAAGGATTCAAAGACCAGCAGTCAACTGTGTGTTCGCATACCATGAACTTGGTTTCTACCTATGCTGCGCTAAAGCTCTACCAAAAGAATTAAGCACTTGGACTTTAATCTCAAAATTTCTATAATAATCCAAAATTAGTTATTTTGTTTACAACTCAGTCCTGCATATAATGACACAACATCCACCAATCCTACACAGACAGCACGAACATACACACACACAGATGTGCACGCACATACAGTGTACTGCTTAAAGATCAACAGGTACTTTTAAAAGAAAAACTAGAATGAAGTGCTGTTGTCTTTATTTCAATGCAAAAATATGCTCTATATAATTTACTTCGAAGAAATCAAGTATTAGATTATGAATTTTTATCACATTCAGATATCTTTTAGAGTAACACAAGACCATCCACCTAAGATTGCATCAGAATAGAGGAAATGAAAAAAAAAATGCCACATCTTGACATTGAAGTTAGGTAAAAAAAAAATTATTGCTGAAAATGTTTAGGACGGTCCTCAAAGGGATGCATATTACTGGCTATCAATATTGGACACAATGAGAAATGAAGGGAAAAGGAGAAAAACACAGAGCAAATTGGTGCAGGAAGGGACTTAACATGCAAAACTATATTCCCCACTCCTCTTATTCTTTTTGTTTCTTCCTACTGGTGTATTGGGGAAGTAATAAGAAAAAAATATATATTGTTAGAATAGCAAGGTAAAGATTTCAAGTGAAGCAAGAACCAGACCTGGAGCCCAGGATAAAAAAGCACCATCTAGCACAAGGCAGGAGCTATGTAAGCTCGATTAAATTAATCCTATATAGCCAACTGACTCGTCAGATGATGCTGATCACCAGATTCACCGAGCAACTGAGTTGTTCTAGATTGTGGATCCACTCATTGGCTAGACACTACCCATATTTTAGAAGTATCAGAACATGTCTTCTTGCTTAGGACATAAAACAGGTTTTTGATGAGCCAGGTAGGCAACATCATGTTTACATTTCCTGATTCCAACATAAACATGTTTTCATTAGCCAGGTTAACAACCAAAGCAAAAAGAATATACTACTCTTTTTTCCTTTTTCTTCTCTGAGGCCAGATTGTCGAAATTAGTACTATATGTAGAGCATTTCTCACTCAATACAATAAATCAAATGCCACCAAGAATACATAACAGGTACAAGTAAGCTGCCATGTTTTAGGTTCCAATCAATTCCATCTTATATGTTAAACAGTGGCTTTGTCTGATGGAACAAACTTGGCAGCAAAATGGGTGTGGAATGAACCTGTTTCACATGTAACTGACAATAGAACTGCACAAGTTTAATATCAGGCAATCCGGCAGCAAAGCAGGGCAATAAATCAATAACATAGCAAGGAGAAATTACAAACAAGTAATCGTTTATCTGGTAACAGCAGAAGACATAACTGCCGTTCATAATTATAAAAATCATAACTGAGAGCCAATTTGCACCTTAGCAGATTGTAATACATGAAGTTAATATCAACCTTGTATTTTCTTTGGTAAACCAGAAACTCAGAAAGGAAAATAAAAACGAGTACTGGAAACCTCTCAGAGAGGTGGAACCATGAAAAGGGGTCATCAGTGTTGAAGCTCCTGGTTTTATTTCCTTCTTTTTTTCTTGTCCCTATGCAGCTCATTCTCTTGCCCTCCATCTTCCCCTTCTCCAATCTTTTTCTTCCTCTTCTTTTTCTTTTCTGTCTCACCATTGACAATATCTGTTGTTGAGTCTTCAAATTGCGCAACTTCTTGAACTTGTTGGTATCTGTTGTCCCTTTTACTAGGTTCTTTCACTTGCTTTTGCCTCAGCTCTTTCTCAAGCTCATTTGTTGGCATGTTGTGATCCACAACATGGTGAACTTTATGGCGCATCTTGTGCTTCTCTCCATGTTCTTTCTTCGGAACCTCGTCCTCCCTTTCCTTTTGCCCTTTGCCGGAAACCCTCTCCAATGCATCTGGCCGGTGACTCCCATCTAAGCTTTCTAGGTTTTTCTCATGTTTCTTATGCCTATAGCCCTTCATAGTATCATCCAAGCCCATCACTTCGCTTTGCAAGTACTTTGATCTTGGTCTCTTATCCCCATCTACATTTTGCTGGTGTCCTGCATGTTCTCTCCAACCTACCTTCCCGAGCTTGTCAGACTTACTGCCCCTTTTGGCATCTACAATGTCTCCCTCAAGGCCTAGTTGCTTCTTGCCTTCACTCCCACTATGCCCATCACGAGGTGCCTTCTTCTCTAAGGTCTCATGATCAGTGTATTGGTCTCCTTCAGCACCACCTTTAGATTTAAGGGCTTTGACCTGAATGAGCTCATCGACAGCAGCAGACGACCGTTTGAGGCAAGCGAAGACCTCAGCGCTGGTGCCATTGTCAGAGGAGAGGAATCGTTTGAAGATGGAGGAGACCAATGAAAGAGAGACGGTTTCTGATGATACAACCTGAGCCGTGACATGGCCCATTGAACCTGTGACCAATGACTAAGAGCAGCAGGAACAGTGATGCAGTGCGAGGTTGCTGTCCACTATGACCAAATGTTGTTAAATGTGATGAGGCAATGTAAAGCACTGAATTTATCACGAAGCGAGGCATACACCTTGAGGCATTTCAAGCATAAGCTTCCGGATCAAGATAGTAAATTTTATGATATCTGTAAAAACAATGAGAAAAAAACAACAAACCCACTAAAACAACAAATATTTAAGTAAATAACAATATAAAAAGCACATTTATCTCATATTAATCATCTTATACACATAGCCCATAGGCCAATGTAAACCACAACCAAGTCGTATTCACCATGCAAAGTTATATGCACAATCATGAAAACAGATTGAAAACAATCCAAACAGATGTGAGGTTATCCACAAACCGACATATCTTAGGAATACCTTCTATACGCAAAAAAAACTTTTGTCCTAGCATCCTGTCTTAGCAATGCCTTCTATATGTAGTTCAATTGCACAACCAATCCATGACCACAGCACCAAATGTTTTGGCAACTATATCAGCAGTTGAACATTAAAAACTTAAAAACAACCTAGGTAACCAAGAAAAAGTACCTCCTCATTGGTTTCTGGAACACTGCAACACTTTTTAACAGTTCTTAAGGCTGTTCCTAGTGAAATTCCAATGCCCAATGGATACGTAAATTGGCTTCAATGAAGCTGTAGTTGCACGCAAGCCTGTAAATGTAGTTTCATGCATAATTTGGTTGTGCCGTTGTAATAACACATCTTAGCGAAAAGCTGACATGATCATATGCAAACATGCATGTCAACATCCTATAACAGTATGTTATCGGAGAACACTCTTAAATAATACGAAAAACTATCGCTTAATTCCAGAACTAAAATCTCAACTGAAGCTGGGAAATAATAGACATGAATGTCTATGTTGAGCACCATATTCCACCGAAAATAGAAAGTCATGCAAGTGGAAGTGCTGGGAGAACCCATTATCATGACCAGTTACTAGCTAGTCAACAAATTTGGTGCCATGGCTAGCAATGTCTACACGGAAAAGATTAGCAAACTCCGAAGGACTAACCTAAACAGATTATGTTTAAACAAATTCTGACCTAAAGAGATTACCAATTTCTAACTCTGCTCGCAAAAATAGATTTTATTTCAAATGAAAGCACTAATCTAAACAAATTCCTCTACACTTTAACACCTCCTTGAATCACCTACAAGACCAACAAAGGGTAGCAGCCTACTAACTCAAGACTTAACAAAAAGAAAATAAAAGCACATTTCAAAAATAATAAATAAATGAAACACATGCTCCAGGAGAAACTGAAAGGAAAAGGGAGGAGCAACACCCCTGTTTGCAGCAGAGAGAACAAGATAGAACAAGCGAAAGAGGGGGGAGGCGCTGCCCTTCCTCGACGGGAAAAGAGAGAGAGAGAGAGAGAGGGAGAGTGAAGGCATATCGGATGGACTTCCTTGACGGAGAAAGATACAAAGAGAGACGAAGAGGGCGACGGCGGCCCTCTGTCGAGAAAGAGATATACCTGCAAGTACGCTCGGCCGGTGCGAAAATGAAACCGTGAGAGAGAGAGATGGGAGGGAGACGGCGAAGGGATCCGCGGCGAGACTGTTCAGTGTTCAGTGCTCCGCCTTCTACACGCTGGGCACTAATTTTTTGACCCAGCAGCGGTTCCTAATTATCCAAAATTTGGGCAGTGATTGTTTATATCGAAACTTTAGGCGGCATTTTGAATTGTAATAAAATGCATGTTGACAACGTTTTTGGTAATTGTATATATATTTAGAGGAAATAAAAAAATTATGAGAAACTATATATTGATTTTGTTATGATCAACTGATCAAGTCAACAATAGTGTTGCTATTTGTACAATCACACTGCATATTATAATTTCTAAGATTGAACGTCTACTCTAACTCTCTCCAATTTTGATATACATTCCTATTTTATCGGCTCTTTAAATGTCTAAAGTAATTCCTATTTTATAGGCTCTTTAAATGCCTAAAGTAAGTCACTAACTCTCTCATCAGAGTATACTGACAGCCTTAAGCACTTTTAAAAATAAATTAAAAATATTTCACCTGTTTGTTTTATGGATGTACCATGTCGTTCTTTGCTTTGCTTCTACCTCTTTTTATCTCAATGAGGAGTGTTACATCTTTTTGGAGTTTTTAGTTGTTTTTAGTCCAATAACATATGGTCTGGTCTTTTCTCACGGTCACAATATACAACATGTTATATCTTAGCCCCTTTTTTAAAAGCAACTTGAGTTTTATGTATTTTCAATCACTTTCTAAAAGCTTATAGTGGTTGGGTCCTTTATGCAATTTGACGCAACTTAAGAACACATTGTAAAATTGAACATTATTAAAAGCTTAAATTTAGGCTTTTATGAGGGAATTGTGACTATATATAGTTGTGTGGTGATTGTAATAGTAACATATTATTTCATGCATTTACTCTCGAAATTTGATAGATTTATAAAGCACTGTCATACATCATTCCATAAACTTGCCGTAAATTTTAATGTGAATAAATGAAACAATTGAATAATATGTTACTACCAAACAACTCTATCAGACAGGTTGGCAATCCATCTAAAAAATTAAAACATATTCATAAAACACCATAATACAATGTCCTATAACGTTGTCCTAATGTTTGACACGGATTCAAGAAATAGGAACAAGTTTTTCCACTGTCAAACTTTTTGAATACAAAGGGAGTTTTTTTATTTTTTCTGTTTGCCTTCCGTTTTTTTTTTTTTTTTGGCGCGTAAAACATTTCATTATAAATTCGGAAATCCTCGTCGGATTCTGGAATTACAATTAGTGGAAAAAAAAGAGAAGAGTCGGACCCTTCGCGGTTTCTGCCCGTTAGGGCTATCGAGAAACAGGCGCCATTTCTGCCTCGGCGCTTCTTCCTCATGCGAAGCCCAAATTTTGGAAACGAAAAAAATTCGGACTCCTTCGTTCCGAAGGGAATAGGAGCAAGGTTTATCTCCCTTTTTTTCTCAGGATGCAGAAGGTAAATACCTCTCTCTTTGGCGAAGGGTCTTTTAATCGATCGCTTCATGTTATGTCATTTGTCCTCTTTGCTTTCTTATGGTTTGATGAATTTTCTGGTCTCTCGTATTGTTACGGTCTTCTCTCAGGATGGACAAGGCGATATGCCGGCGCATTTTAAGCACATCGAGAGGAACGAATTTCTGCATAGGAAGTGAGTTTGTTGGCTCTCAAGTTTTCTTTTACTTAGCATTTCGTTTTACAAATTTTATGGTGTGAGCTGCAAAATAATGCGCAGTGGGTCAAGTTATCGTCTATAAAGAATTTTGTGAATTCGAAATTAATGTAGAATTAGAGGGCTTCGCGCTATTTGAAAAGCAAAGTTGCTCATCTCTATTATCAGAATAATTTAGATTTGGGTCATCAAGTATTTCGAGTAACCACGTACCTTACACTTCTCTGGTGCCATGAATAGTCGTAGAAGGTTTTGCTGCGGCTTCCTTTTCTGTTCATCTTTTCGACGAAAGTAAAGTACTGTTGCAGCCCAATCTGATAAGGCAGCGGCCCTTTTGTTTAACGTAGGCGACTAGAGCGGAGGCGTGTTGCTTGGGTGCATCCATCCCTTATCGGAAGTGCCTGTCCTTGAAATTTTTCGTGTAACTGCGAGGATTGTCTCCCTTCTCCTCCAGCTCCAACTCGACTGCAGCCTCTAAGTCTCAGAAATATGTTGATATCTGAGTCCATATCACGGAACTAAAAACGTATGTAGTCAAGAAACTTCCTGCATAAAGACATTGTTCCAAAATTGTTGTTTCTTCATCTGCTTCCAAGGTATTTGGAAGCATGTAGACCTTTTTTTTCCGCTGATCAGAAATGTACGCTATTGGTCGGGCTACTTTTTTGTCTATATTATTTTGGCATCTTCATCTGCATAGTGGTAGGATGATGCTGTGTATTTTCTTGGGTTTGTCCATGGAAGAGATAGTCCAAGTGTGGATACAATGATATTCTTGGTCAATAACAAGTTTTACAGAAGAACTCCCAATTGTTGGCATTTTCTTTATAAAGAGCACCTAAAAGCCAAATCACTGGAGTTGTCAATGAATCTAGGGACTGGGAGAGGTGTTATTTTCCTTTGGAAACCTTTATGTGGAAGCCGCTGACCCATTATGTGGACTAAACTGTGAGAAGGAACTCAAAATTTTGTGCTTCATGTATCTGGCTTCATACTGTTGCTGATTTCATGCCAAGATGTGCTTCATGCATGTAATTACATCAAATGATGTAGTCCTCATCATTCAACTCTGTGAATCCTCATGTTGTTACTACATGAGTCAAATTTTACATGATTTTAACTTGATGTTTTCCTTACTGCTCTCACGAAAAGATTTGGTCAGGGCGGAGATGTATGCTGTTTTATGATTTTATTTGCCGAAGTTCTCATGGTAGTTGTTCATGTTTGAGTTTTGTCCATTTTTCTTTTTGCAGCTCTTAACTTCCTTCATACATGTATTATCTCATTTTTCCTCTCAGGAGGCAACTATTTTGTTTTTTTTGTTTTTTCTTTCTGATGAAATAGTTTGCTTATTCATTTTCTGTCCTGCTCAGGCATCTAAAGCAAAAGAAACAAGATATTCCTATATGCAATTGCAAATATATTGCTGATGATCCTGAAAGTGCATGCGGTGAAAGGTGCCTGAACGTATTGACAAGCACAGAATGTACGCCTGGGTTCTGTCCTTGTGGCGAATATTGCAAGAATCAGGTTAATTACAAAAGGTCATTATATGATTAGTGCTATTAAATGATACATTACAATTCACTGATTTCAAGATTTTAGTGGCTAATGCTGAGGTGGATTAGCCCGATTGGCTTGTCTATAGTATATTTCAACATTTACAGTGTTTCATTATATGAATCTCTGATAAGTGTTGCTGGACCTGCAGCAACCATAAGAAAATGTAGTAGGATCTTATGATAAGATATTGTTGATAAAGTGGCTGTGTTAAGTTTTTTTTTTTTTTTTTCAGAAGAAGAAAAAATTATTCAATGCCTTAATTGTCAGATAGTGATTAGACAGTCCATCTAGTTGCTAGTCAGGCTAGGTGCCAGTTCACCTGATTAGTCTCTGCCTTCAAGTGAAGTGGGGCCATTCGAGTTGGCTGACTAGTCATTGATATAAGCCCTTTTTAAAACATGATGCCTTTCTACAATGTCAAATGTGATTTTGAGTCCTTTCTAAAATAAGACGATCTTCCAAGTGTCAAATGTGAATTTGTTAACATCGTATTTGATTTAGATAATTATAGATGTTATAGATAGATTTTTTTTCCTTTTTTTTTGCCTTTACCTTGTATTTCAACTTATGACCTAGCTTCTCCAGCTTTCTATCATTTTTGGCTCTCTCTCTCTTCTCTCTCTCGCCAAAAGGTTAAGGTCTAAATGTGTAACTGTATATATGTTTTTTGTCCTGTAAAAGATGAAGCTCTACCTATTTACATACTTTTTGTTTTCTTTTATTTCATGCTCTGTAGTGTATATGTTCCTTTCCTCTACAACATTAAGTTCTACATGCGTTTTCTGTGCTCCAAAATGTGAAGGTGTATTTATATCTTATGCGCTGTATAACATGAAAGTCTGTAGTTTTTTTATCTCCGTTGTGTATTATCACCCACACACACACACAAACTCCTTATCAATTTTATTTTAGTAAACCGACTTGGTCTGACCAGTCTTATTAATCTTTTTAGGGTGTTCTTGATTGACCTGAGTTGACTTCTGATTTTGCAAAGTAAGCTTTGTTGGATTCATGTCATTAGCTTTGAATTTTTCTTTATAAGCTGTTCCATATCTACAATTACCATGTACCTCGTGTTTTGAGCTTTAATGCCATGTTGAGGCTAAATGTGGTTTCTTTCTGCGTTAATGCAGAAAGATACTTGTACTAAAGTGAGAAGAAATTATTGCAAAACGTTATGTATGACATGTGTGCGTGCGTGTATGTTACGAGCTCTCAGTTCCTAATTTCTAACTAATTAATTAGTTACCTGCGTAGGCTACTATTTCCACTTTCTAACTAACTACCTAGTTGCTTTGGCTACTTGCAAACAGCTACATATATATATATATATATATATATATATATATATATAAAGTCAATGCTGCTGGATGTTGGATAGTTGTTGGATGGCTAAAATTTGAAAATCCATAAATCGTCACTAAAGCCACTATTAACCATCGCCACACTATAAACTGTTGCTAATTCCAATGTAGTGACTGTTATCTAGTAGCAAACCTTAAATTTTAGCCATCTAGCCTTTGGCAACATTGAATCATCCCACATATATATATCATAGTCACAAAAAACTCGTTTTTTCGAAAAAAACACGATAAATTAAATTGCTGTTTAAAACTTAAAAAAATGCGTTGTTTTAAAAAAAACGTTAAAAACGTTTAACGCGATTTTAAAAAAAACTTTAAAAACGTTTAATGCGTTTTTTTCGCATAGTCACAAATAAGTCTCGGAGTTTTAAACGACGAGGTTTTTCTCGGGTATAATACAGTGAGCTTGAAAAAAAGGGAAAAATATGGTAAATTTTTAAAAATTTTAAAAAACTAAAAATAGGGGGAAAATAAAATAAGTGATAAACTAATAACACAGACATTAAAAGATAAGTAGATTTGCAACAAATAGAAAATAGAAAATGAAAAAAAGACTGTTTGGCATAAAAAAATGAAAAAAGTGAAAATAAAACACGAAGAAACACATTTTTTCATTTTTAACGTTTTTTTTTAAACGTGTTTTTTAAAGTTTTAAATGGCCATTTAATTTATCGGGCTTTTTCGTGTTTTTTTTAAAAAACGCGTTTCTGTGACTATTATATTATATTTTATATATATTTATATATATATATATATATATATATATATATATATATATACTCAAGCTGACTTCTGATTTTCACAACTTAGTTTTGATGCTTGTTCCTTTCTATCTTCTGCTTCCATTCTGTCTTTTTTTTTTTTTACTTTCTATCATCTTTCTTTTCCTTTTTGCGCCAACTAAGACTAATTATGTCCTCCATCCATCTGGCCTCTCAAGCATGCTGCCAGATCTCTGTGTGTGTACTCTATATATATGTATATACATACAGAGTTAGGCTCTTACCATGTATTTTTGTTTGTAATCTTTTTTTTTATAAACTTTTCAAAGAAAACCTAATAATTTTCAAAAACCAACCTTGAATTTGTATTTGCAGGATTTTACTAGTGAGATTATCTTGCTATTGAACATATTTGGTCATAAGCATGGAGTCTTTATCAGGATTGTGCTAACATGTTCTGTCTGTGTCTCTATATTTCTGATTCATATATGCACCTATTTTGCAGAGATTCCAGAAATGTCAATATGTAAAAACTAAACTGCTTAAAACTGATGGTCGTGGATGGGGCCTTCTGGCTGATGAGAATATAAAGGTAAAAGTCGTATATTCCTATAGTCTACTTGATAACTTTTAAATGCTGGATATTTTTTAGCATGTGCAATTTCAAGACAAAGGAAAAGAAGAAACATAGTCTTCACAGTATAAATTATCATGAACAGAAATGTAAGTTCACGCCCTTATTCTTTTTTAACTTATTCAGGCTGGTCAGTTAGTTATTGAATACTGTGGAGAAGTAATTACATGGGAAGAGGCGCAGAGGAGGTCTGAGATATATGAAAAAGATGGTAATGGATAATTTCCATCAAGATTGCACTGAAATTTCCTTTTCCTTTGGGAATGAAGAATGTATCTCTGACAGTGTGACTGGTATGTTATAGGACTTAAAGATGCATTTATTATTTCTTTGGATGCTTCTGAGCTGGTTGATGCCACCAGAAAAGGAAGCCTTGCTCGATTCATCAACCACTCATGGTGAGCATTAACTGAAAAGGAAGGACCGGATTGGAACAAAATTTAAACTTTACATATTTTGTCATAAATTCTAAGATTTTCCCTAACATCTTATTTGGGATGTTTAACTCTGTAGCTTTCATTTGTAGTTCAGTTTCTAATGAATGAATTGTGATCTTTTTGTGTAGCAAATGCATATTCAACTTATAGCTGATTGTGTTTCTGTGTTTGAAAGGATGAACTCCATATTTCTGCTTGAAGATTTATTGCAATTTTTTAACTATATGTGTGTGTTGATGCTCTTCTTTAACTCACGGTTTCCATTTCTTTGGAGAGTGCAGTGAGCCGAATTGTGTAACAAGGAAGTGGACTGTTCTGGGGGAATTAAGAGTTGGGATTTTTGCAAGGCAGAACATTTCATATGGTACAGAACTCTCATATGATTATAATTTTGAATGGTATGGTGGTGCCAAGGTTCGTTGCCTCTGTGGAGCAGCATCTTGTTCTGGATTTCTTGGGGCAAAATCTCGTGGCTTTCAGGTAAACTTTTTCAATAAGATCTAATGTTCTATAGGAAATTCCTCTCACCAAACAGCAGGAACATGCATGTCGTTGATACATTTGTTAACTGTGTTACAGATGTTGCCCATGCAATTTGATTTATCTGGATAGTAAAATTCTCTTTTTTCTGTTGTCATCATACTTCCCCTGCCCTCTCTGTGTGTGTGTGTGTTTTTATTTTTGCTCTTGTCAACTGGCTGGTTTGAGTATGCTAATTGAAGAAAGCAGTTTCTTTTACTAGCTTCTACTTCTCTCTCTCTCTCTCCTTCTATATATAGTACATGCTTCTAGTTTTGTCAATGTTATTGATCTTCATGCATATATGCAGGAGGACACTTATCTTTGGGAGGATGATGATTACAGGTGATTTACTAGTCATTGTTATTGTATGTGCCGTTTTGAAGATCTTTTATCAATTCTCTCGTCATATAGTACTTAGTATAATCAATTACTAGAACTTATCGTTCTAGTTGATAAAAAATCACTGTATTTTCTGCCACTTTATGTGATTACATGAAAGGGGGATTGGCATCATCAGATGCGCAGTTGCAGTTTGGCCTCTGTGGATGAACCCCTTGCGGAAGCCTAAGCTTGTCTAGATCTTGATGGTGGGGTCACAGGGAAATGGTCCACAGGGTTTAGGTGTGGGTGAGCTATTAACTTTAAGATAAAATAATATTCAGAGACATGGTAATGCATGTGTTCTCATTGTGCATATTGAAGAGAGGGAGAAAGATAATTGTATGATGCATCATCTAATTGTTTAGATTTTAAATGTACAGTAACATGTTACGCTTTCCTTTCTTTTTCTTCTGAGGAAATGTTCTTTTCATGTGGTTAGATTCTCTATTGAGAACATCCCCCTCTATGATTCTGAAGATGATGGACCATCCACAAGGCTCCTGAAGCCTATGGATTCGTTGGAAGATTCTAGTTGGTTAAATGAAAAACAAAATGGTAATTTACTTGAAATCGGTGTTGATTTATCCCTGGAATAGTCTCTGATGCTCTGAGGTGTTGAATATAAGATTCTTAATTTTCAGGTTTGATGGATGGCGACATTGTTGATGAGAAGATGAAATCGGAGGAGAATGAAGATGAAAAGATGAAATTAGAGGAAGATGAAGATGAGAAGATGAAATTAGAGGAAGATGAAGATGAGAAGATAAAATTAGAGGAAGATGAAGATTCAAAGATGCAATCGCAAGATTCTGATACAAATGCATCTCATATTCAAAGTAACAATACATCTGACAATTATAAAACTGAGCCTGGCCAAAATAAAAGCTCAGTGTGTCATTCGGGTGGAAGATCAAAAGCTGTCACTCAGAAGCAAGTCAATGTAAAGCTTATCACTCAGCTCTTACTATCAAAAGAAGCAGAAGAAGAAATTTTGGCTTACGAGGTAAAACTTTTGCAGACCTTATGGTTTCTAAATTTGCTTCATATAATTTTCTTGATCTAAATAATCTGGGTTGGCGCATTGTTGTTTCTTGCTGCAGAACATTATCTTGTCAAAATTCTTGCTAGATTTTGCTAAGTTACTGTCACTTCTTTTCCTGTTAGATGTTTAATTAACTATTTATGGTTTCTCGAGTTTAATATTTTGACTTAGCCTGTTGATTATGGCATTTTATGCATGGTAGGTAGGTTTATTGTTTCTTGCATTTTCTTTTCTTTATTGAATCTGTAGTCATTCACTTGTGAATAGCTACATGAATGGATTGCAACAGAGATATGGACACAAAAACAAAATTTAACATGCAAAAACATAAATATATACAAGTATTTGTTCATGTATACTTTATAGTTTATACATGTTTTTTGCTGCCTTTCTAAATACAAAGTTTAGATTTTTCAAGTACAAGTTAAAAGTTTTATCATTGTTATATTCTTGGCCAACAAAAAATCATTCAACAATGTCTAGTAGTGGGTATAGACTTAAGGAATTTGGATCTTAAAAGTAGCTGAAGTGGTTTGACTTAATTAGAGATGTCGTAAATGTGAAAGTTGGACACTCAGTTGGATATTAAAGGCACAAGAAGACTTGAAGATAAGTTTGAGCCACATACATAGGACCAGCTCATTAAGTGACAAGTGCATGAGGTTCTAGTGACGGCCATATGCCAAGGCAATTGCAGTTTATATATCTGGGATGCCTTGTAGACCAATTCCACTTTTCCCACAGCTATTATATCTATCACGTTGAAGCTTCCAAACACCTTGCACTGAAGAGTGGTGCAAATATTTTGGCTGATAATCATGCCCTTTTTCTTGCTTCTACTTCTAATTGCTTTCATTGCATGATAACTTCTGCAGGAAGCTAGAAACCTGGCTAAAGCCCAACTAGATTCTCTATATGATGAGATAAGACCAGCAATTGAAGATCTCGAAAAAGACAGTCAAGATAGCGTCTCAACCAGTGTAGCAGAGAAGTGGATTGAGGCTTGCTGTTCTAAACAGAAAGCAGAGTTTGATCTCTACTTCTCCATTATCAAGAATGTATCAAGCACTTCCAGCAGGTTGTCGCAGGATGAAGTACATGTGAAGGTCGAAGACCACGAGAATTTACTTGATTCTAACTGCTGATGATGGCATGACCTAAAAGTAGTTTTTTATTTATTGACGCATCTTGATTTGTTTATCTAAACATTGTATTGGTCCTCATAATCTGGAACTGAAGAGTCAAGATCAAATTTTATCAAGCGTGAAGGGTCCCAAAATCAAATCTTCTGTCAATTTGCAACTCTTAGAAAGTCCAGCAAGTTTGAATCAAATTTCCCTTCAGGGGTCCAACTATCAAAATGGAACGGATGGATGCACATTTAGTCAGATTTTTGTTGATACGTTACATGGAAATACTCATTATGATGGAAATACATTGATTTCATCTGTGGTATAAATGATTACCATGCGCTAACGGTGAAACTCTGCAGGTTTTGTTTTGCTTCTTGAAAATTGATAAATGCATTGAAACGTAGATGCTACTGGGGAAAAGGACATCATTTCGAGCCTAGGTGGAGATACACAGACTGCACATGCCCGCGCACACACAGAGACCATGTACGTATCCGGTGTCTAGACAGGCAGCAGTATTGAGACTGAATCTTCCTTTCTATTTACATTTTCTCCACTTCTGAGATACAAATTGTGCGCGAAGCCTAACACTGGGGAGAATGGTCTGATTGTTCTACATACATGTAAACAGTGAATTGCATTGCATGTGCTTGCGGCCAATAAGGGGCCGAGTATGAAGAACATTTTCTAGCCTCCTCTTCCATGGTTCTGAAAAGTATGGTCAAATTTTGAGCAGTTGTATGGCAGCACTAGCAAAGCTGGCCCCGTTCTGGTAGCCAATTTTGATGCTACGACGCCTTCCTCATTGTTAACCACGAGAGAATCTCACTAGCTACCAACCTGGCGATTATATTTCAAGAAGTCTAACCGAACCGCCTGTGGGTCATGATCTATCCTGGAAAGACAAGACGCAGAATTGTTTCCATCAGATGTTATATAAACAAATGTTTGTGTTTCGTGTGTTGAACATTCTCACCCTCCGCTGCCTTCGATTTTGCAGGATGTTGAGTGCTCTCGCCATTAAGTAGCAAGGAAGCAAAAACCCTCCCGCTCTAACTAGAACAAACTGCAAAAAGAAGGAAGGAAAAACGGGGTGCTTGAGAACAGGCTACAGTTTTAAAACAATAGATGGAAAAGACGCGGTGCTTGAGAACAGTCTAAAGTTCTAAACAATGTAATGTAATCGCAATACTTTCATCTCAAACGAGTCGGACATGAACAATGATGGCTATTTTGGATGCAAATCGAATGCCAATTATACATATTGGCCAAATAGACATGCATTTCTGGGCCACCCATTATTCAGGTGCATTAGCCGTACTAATACTAGCTCTGTGTACAGAGAGAGAAAAAGAAGAACATGCTTACCATGCAAAAGAGTGTCGCATCTTCCTGGGTGTTTTCCACTACTACAGACAAAGCATGGCGGAGGAGCAGCAGAGCCATCAGCTGCCAAAAATTTGCAAGAAATAAAAGATTACTCGTTATTCCATACAATCAGGCAGAGAGTAAGTCACCAACATGAAAAAGCCGAAATGTTCTTGAATCTTAGTCATATATTTTCATGAATGGCCCTGAATCTAAACCATGGTTTATGATGCTCAGCCCTGATAACCAGTCTCCCTCTCTTTCTCTCGTTGGTCTCTTCACCACAGCTTTATACCGCATCCACCTGATCAGGGGTCCTACCTGGGTCCATGACCAGTAGCTCTGTCAGGGCCAGATCCTTGGACCCAGCTAGATCTGCCTTTCCCTCTGCGACGACTAGCTTTTCCGCACCGAACAAGCAGAGGCAGAAACTAAGATAGCAGCCTGCTCATTCATTAGTTGGTGCCTGGTCAAGAGCGGCTTTCGTATAGACTTTAGCAGAGACTCATTTCTCTGCTGTGTTCTGCAGCTTTCGCCGCCTCAAAAATAAAAAACCTGCTGGCCTGGTGGCAGGTGGTCATGTGCTACACCAGTAACACCACCACTAGGGGCTGATATGTGGACCATTCTTCTTCATGTTCTCGTCTGGTTGTCTGTTTTCTTTTTTCCTATTTTATGTTATATATTTTCAACAACTGCCAACTACTTTTTGGAGTGGAAGTTTTCAATTGGTTCATGTGCCTAGCTTCAAGTTTCAATTATACGGGAAGCATTCTGCGACGCGATTCAAGACGCTTTTAGATCATTTTACTCTGTGACTTCCGTTCTCTCTGAGTTGGGGACTCGATTCTCTCGAGGAAGCCTTGTAACCAGGAGCTCCTCACATTTGCAATCATATGAGAAAATGGTTCTACTGAAAATTGTTCTGTAAGTTTAGAAAACGATTCTCATAAACTTAGAACTGAACGCATTTCGAAAGAAAAATACGATGCTTATCAAATTCCTGTAGATTGAGACTAGTAAGTAGTGTCATACCATTATTGCAGCGGAACGGCAAGCAGCCGCGGCCTTTATCGTGTTCCTCTCGAAGTAGTCCTCATCATCTCCAGCCAGAACTCGCTCCCCAACAAATTCCTCGCTGCAGTTTCAAAATCAGAAACAATCGAAACCAGGGATGATGCTTATGGTCAATTCATAAACGAAACAAGAAGATGAAGATGAAGACCTGATTTCAAGTGAAGCATATCTCTCTTCCTGAACATTCACCGTGTACCCACTCTCATATGGCTACAAAAGTAAGAAATAAAAGCAAAAGAAACAAACAGTAAAGAAAATAACAAAAAGATTAACCAGTTAACCTCACATTCAAGTCATAATCGAGACCGTTTGGAATCTTATAGTCGCTTCTCAGGAAAATTCGCGAGGAAGGCTTAATGATATTTGAAAAAAATCCGATTTTCCTCAGAAATTCTTGAAAACATATTGGCATATCTGAACAAAAATTATGTAATAGAAGAAACCCTGGAAAAAATGATTTTATTATCATAACAAAAAGTTGTTTCCCAGCAATTCTTTTTCTGCAAATTATCTTGCTCTCTGGCTCTGCACTGTGACTAGAACGAGAACCCATCTTAAACAACCTGAAACTCAGTTTGCATCCTTACCTGGCAACAAATTTCGCAAACAGTGTTTCCTTTCTCATTGCACCATCTCTGCACGCACTTCCGGTGTGCATACTGATACCAAAAGCAGCAAGAAAGATTCAGGAGCTAAACAAAAAAATAACATACTGAAACCAACAACCGCAAGGAAATCGAAAGGAAAAGGAATTGAAAGGAGGATGGGGAAATGGACATATGTGAACACCTTGGCACTTCCAGAACAGCCACAGGGGGCTTCAAGGTTGAACCTCTCTTCCTCTTCTTGACAGATTCTGCACTCAACCAACCTACCTTCATCTTCCTCTGTTGCATCAGATTCAATAAAGATAAGGTGCTCATCCACAGAACTCATCCCTTCTTCACTCTTTGAGTCTTCTCTTCTCCTGGTGGGGGGAACCTTCTAGCTGATTATATACGTGTTCTTGCCTGAAATATTGTCTCTGTAATTTCTGACTGATTCTGGAGAACTTTCAGTACACACTAGAAAAAGGCCAGATTAGGTGGACAAAACCATTGAATGCTAAAATAAAAATAAAATAAAAAATAAAAATTGGACGCTCATGTTTTACTTGCAACGACTGAAATTTTCCTGGTTGAAAGAGTCCCCATCGACAGATAAGTACCACAGGCTCTGGCCACATACTGCAATATGTCGTCGCCCGGAATAATTGATTGTACCACAATAGCTTTTCCGTTTTTTCCCTGAAAATGTCTACTTTTTCCTTTTAGAGAAACCATATTCTATCTTTTCACTCCGGGAAATGATTGGAGCAATATTCCCCCAGTCTGAGGGCACGATCCATTTCTGAACACTATCGATGCTTGACAGGGTCCGGTGGTATTCAATATGCCTTTTATTCGACAAAATGATGCTCTTGAGATTGATTTTTTTGTAATAATGACAGCAGGAAGCTGAATCCCAACGATGGCACCATTAGTGCTACCAATGACACAAGTCCCAAGCAGGTCGAGAGCAGAAGTAGTGAGTTATTTTGAAAGATGCAGAAGAAACAACAGATAAGATCTCTTTCCACTAAAAAATCACAAGCTCTTGGGCTGGTTTAATTTCTTCTTTTTATTGCTCATTCAAGGTTCAAAGTGAGTATTGAATGAGAAGGTATAGAGACAGTGAAATCATGCTTTAGATGTATAGCAA
This sequence comes from Nymphaea colorata, assembly GCF_008831285.2. NCBI lineage: Eukaryota > Viridiplantae > Streptophyta > Magnoliopsida > Nymphaeales > Nymphaeaceae > Nymphaea > Nymphaea colorata. Next base: position 1,821,268 of record NC_045148.1, on the reverse strand, counting down.
ATTGGATAAAAAAAAATATTTTTTCTTCTATTTGATCCACTTTTAGCTTTTTATGAATTACTTCTATCCATAGGTTCTAATGTGGCTTTAGTTATTGATTCAGTTCTTGTTGATTTGAGTAGGATTAGGAAGCTTAAGAGTGGTAGTGGTTGGAACACACGCTTGTCTATTGTTTTAAAGAGAAAACAATGGATGTGACTTCCAAGCACCTCCTGGTCATGGCAGTTGCACTCTTTTTCTTCTTCTCTGCATGTTTAATAAAAATCAAAAGACAGTTTGAAACATTATTGAGGCCGGTGCATACCGACTCCATTTGTTTCTGACAGCAGTCAAGTTAAAATATCAGTTAATTTAAGACAGTTTCCAGCAGCAAAAGTAAGTCTATAGCAGAAAAAGAATTGAAAAATCAACACAGTTTTTGGCAGATGGCCATAGGCCCTTGAATTAAAAAAAAAAAAAGGTATCGCTTGTTTCAACAAAGCAATTATAGCCGAAATATTGGAAAACGATCAACAAAGGGAGAATCACCTAGGGATATATATATATATATATATATATATATTGAGAGAGAGAGAGCGCTTTCGTATAGAGTAGCCTAAGATGAAAACAAACAAAAAAAATATAAATTAAGAATAAATGACCCACATCCATACTTTTTTTTTTTTGTTTTTCATCATAATAGATTAGACAGCTCTAAGAAGATTAACTATTCAATTTTGATTCATTATTCAATTTTTATATGAACAAAAAATATTTTATGATTTTTTTGTTATTAATTTAGAATATGTGAAGTGAAAATGAAGTCCCTTTGCCTTTGCCTGAGGACTTGATTTTTTTTTCTTAATTTTAATTTAATTTTCATTTAGAGGTTCTTTGCCACTGGTCAAACCTTACTGATGTTTGTCAGGTATTTAATTACTTTACTAAAATGCTGTTATTACCGTCATAGCTTTGTAGGTTACCCCTCCCCACTGCAGAAAAGCAAAGCAGGCTGGTATCCAAGTCTCTAATTATTTTCTTTATTTAATTCTCTGCAGCACTTATTACTGGATATTTTTTACAAAAAAAAATTCTGAGATTTTACCTCGAGCCCATCAAAACTATAAACTCAAGTTGGCAGGCCGTGCAAATAAAATAATTTTCAAATCACCAGTAAATATCAAGAAAAGAAAACACAAAAATTGACATCGTCATGAAACTTTCCCCAAATCTTCGTCCATTGTTCGTTGCAGATTTCCATAATCGATTGAAGGCCATTAGAAACGCCTGATACTTAAAACCAACCCTTGTATTTGAAAGTCAGCTAGATTCCATTCAACTTTTGGATTCGGATTCAGATGCCAATTTAAAAAAAAAAAAACTTTTCCGGATTTGGATACTAATTTTCTTCATTTATATTTGAATATAAATATGTAAAAGTCCAAAAATACATACTAAGTTAAGAGTATATCTGATTCAAATCAAATCCGTTGACATCTCTATCTTCACCTGCAGTATTTTTAGTATATATATTTTAAAGATGCTTAAGTGTTAATTGGTACTCCATTAAAACTGTCTTGTCTTTAAAGCCAAAGTGTCGATGCTGAGATCGTCTACAGTGTTTCAAGAGCATCCAGTTTACATCATATATACACTGATTAATGCACCAACCATGCAAGGTAGATGTGAAATTAGCTGAAACTGCCAAATTTGATCTGACTCTCAATTATTTAATTGATAACATATCTATCAACAGTTTATGTAATTTTGTATCTGCCTCCATGTTTAAGTACCATCTATTATATGTCCATTTGTCCTGATTGCACACTGGCTTTGCAATTATTTTTCTATTTATACAACTAATTAACCATAGTCCGGCATTGATTTAGTCTGCTCTTCCCAGTTCCAACTGTGATCCCACCAGAAAGTGATTCTTTCAAATTTTATATTTGGTTCTTTGGAAGAAGATGGTATGTCAAGATTGCATGCTTTGCCTACTGCGCACCAAACATCCACCAACCCAAATGTGAGTGGAGCAGATCCAGGAACCGGTTTGCAGTTTTTGCAATTCTGGATCCAAAGAGTTTTGGGCAGTATCGGGTCCGGACCAGTATCCGAAACTAGGCGCTTGACGTAGTTGGTTCCAACTGACTCGTCTCTTGACTTGATCCAGCACAAAATCCCCAGACCATACATTAATATTCATAAACGTACTGCTTCTTTATTAGATTAATTATTTTCGTGTTGAAGTTGCTAAATACAATCAAACATGCTTTTGTATGGAGACTATAGGGTGCCTGAAGTGGCACGTTAGATCACAAAGGATCAAGCATAGACACAACGTCAGCCATTAGAGGTCTCTCGCCAGGGTTATCAGTGATACACGAGCAGGCTATCCTGAAGAACTCTTTGACACTAGGTGGCTCGAGCCCATCCTCTGTTAGAGTCTGGTCAACGGCTTCCATCTCCCTGCCTTGACCCACCAGCTGACGGGCCCAGTCGACGAGCCAGACCTGCCTCACCGTTCCGTTCTCCTTCTCCTCCACTGCAAGGTTGGGCCTCCTGCCCGTGGCCACTTCGAGCATGAGCACTCCAAAGCTGTACACGTCGCCTTTCGTCGTAGCCCGGAGACCGTCCTTGTACTCCGGCGGCATGTAGCCCATGGTCCCGGCGACTTGGGTCGAGACGTGGGAGTGGCTCGGGTTGTCGACCCTCCGAGCCAAGCCGAAATCGGCGATATGGGCTTGGAATTCCTCGTCGAGAAGAACGTTGCTGGCCTTGATGTCGCGGTGTATGATCTTCGGCCGGCAGCCGTCGTGCAGGTAGGCTAGCCCCGCCGCCACACCCCTGATGAGATTGACCCTGATGGGCCAAGTGAGTCTGGTAGAGACTGGAGTGGGTGGATCGCCGTGGAGCCACTGGTCGAGGCAGCCATTGGCGACGTATTCGTAGACAAGGATTCGGTCACCGCTGGACTTGCAGTAGCCGAGGATCTTGACAATGTTTTCATGGCTGACTCTGCCCAGTGTTTCCATCTCGGCTTCAAATTCCCGGAGGCCCTGCCAAGTTACAATGTGCAGACCAAGTCAGAGTCAACGGGTTAGACGCTTAATTTATAAGATAAAATAGAAAAGTCATGTTTTTTTTTTTAAAAATTTCAAATAATTAAAAGACTGTAGACAAAAACTGATGTGGGCTTATTGGTTAATTAAATAATATGGCTGATAGAGACTCTTGTCTCTGCATTTCTTCGTCACAGGGTTCATACTGGATGCCGGTATTGAGAATAATCAAAGTTAGGCCGAAGCCCGAGTTTTAATCATTTTAATAGTTAAGAGCAATCAATTTATTGGCATAAGCAGCAAGGGAATTGCAAATCATCTTACAATCAAATCAAAGAGATTTATAAAGATTGACGTCTAAATCAATGTAGTTTTGAACTTTTCGAATTGAAGTTCATTGCTTTTATCCCGGTCAATGATCAAACTAGCTTTTTCACAAGAAAGAAAATTGAAGGTAACTTATCTTTTTAAAGACCAAAAGGATGGGTGCGCAGTTGTTATGCTAATTACTTTGTTTATGAAAAAAGAAAGCATAGCTGAATGTCAAAAAACTGTTGCATGTAAGGCCACCCCAAGGGCAGTGAAAAGATTCACACCCAGACTTCCTAGGAGTGCCAATACTCATTCAACTTAGACCTAGCACTCCAGCCTAATCCATGTTTGACATCAAAGAATCTGATAATGAATGGATCAAAACAAGATCCAAACCTCATGGTAACTCAGACAGGAGGCTCTTAGATCCCTAACAGTCATCATTTTTTTAATCCAATCATAGGTGCATATTCGTTTATGTAAGATATAAATTTCAGACTCCAACTTAATTTGGAAAAATAATGTGTGTTTGAATCCCTCGTATTTTGATATGAGAGATGTGATTAGATTTTGAAACAGATGGATCTTATATCCGACAATAACGATTGAATTTTGGATACTAGGGATATTATTGATTCAGATAGTATATGAAATTTGACTTGAATTTGGATCCAGATAGTTAGCAGGATAAGAAAATCATCTTATGGTTCGATAGTGTGTTTCTTCCCGAATCTAATATAGATCCGATTTTCATGAATATCCAAATCTGTTTAGATGTAGATGCCCTTTTCCCTTGTTTATTTTCAAATTTGATCCATCTCTAAATGAAATTGGCCAATATCCAACACCTCAATAGGCGATAGGATAATGCATGGCTGTCTCTGACGCAGTCTCATCCTTTGACATCCTCACAATATCTCTGATTTATATTTCCGATATAAATATCCAATCAAACCGTTTTGAAAAATTCAAATATGAAAAAGAATTTAACATTCGATTAAGAAATCGGATTAAGGAATGACATTGGATTGGATTCAGATATGCATAAATATCTGTTCAGTTTTGAATCAGATTTAGTTTTAAATAAATATAACTATATTCAATGCTCTTGCATTTTGAAAACCAGCCAAGGTTCAAAACCTATTCAGATTCGGATATTAATATAAAAAATAGATTTGGATGGAATTGAAATTGTAAAATCGAATTTCAGATTCAAATTCGGATATAAAGAAATTCGGATATAACTTTTCTTTGTTCATGGTCAAACCCCAAAGTATGAGAATATAAGAAAAAACAAATATATAATTAAAAATATATTTGATTCGTATTCGATCCCCTTATGTATCCTTATGTCTCAGTGCAATCCCAAAGAAATCTGCGAACCTTAACTTTGGTTATAGGAGAAAAAAAATCTCGAAAGTGGAATTTCAAGAAAAAACATGTAATTAAGTTAGAGTCGTCCGATAGCACGAAAAATTTGGTGTAATTTTCTCTGTGAGTCAAACACCTTAGCCTTGACTTCTTTTTATGTTTTCTTAAGCCATCAAGAGCGGACCTTTTTCTTTATTTTTTGCCATGCAGTGACTTTTTTCCTTCTGAAATAAGTAATTGATGTAGAGCGAGCAAAAATTTTGATCCATGTCTATCGAGATACTATAGATGGTGCCAAAAAAGGAATTTTTCCACATTAAGCCAGAAAACTTTGCTTGTATGTATGCAGGAAACGGGCCAGCTGGCAAATGTTTGCCTAATATGACTTATCTCGAAAAGATTGCTTCAGAAAAGGAATTGGAAACTTATTTCTAAGAACATGATGCTCAATTTTTGTGGCAGGGAAATCAGTTTTTATGAATCTCTTGAAACAAAAAAAATGTTAGACAGAATGTCGTTGAGCTCATGCTATACGGACACCATGCCCGCACACCAAGAAACAAGCCTTTGTAAAGCGGATTTAGAATGAGAGATTTTTTAAAGGCGAAAATTTTACCCCGTTTGATTCAGTTGGCGAGATGTATCAATGTGTACGCTCATTGAGACACAATTTTGGGTGGATTATTCTTGCCCCACAGTGAAATCGCCCAGTCCTTTAAAAGCGAGTGCGCGTCAAAGGAAAGCCAATAAGCGCGAGGATTTGGGCGCGGGAAACAGGTTCCCGCTTTCCGCAGCTCATTTTTCTTCCCGTCTATGGCCCAAATTCAGCAAGAGTCAATAAAGAAAGGCGGTGGCGCGTTGAGAACAGGCAAAAAGAGAAGATGAAAAACGAAAGCAGGCATAAAATGTAGGTCGGCAACTGGCCGATAGCTTGTAAGTAACGCCTCGAGTCATTGACCATTTTTAATGTAATATCGAAAAAAAACGGACTCGCTTGCAAGGCCAAAATATAGCGGCAAAAATAACGGGTTAAATGCCTGGATGCAGTTAAAATGACTGAGGAGATCTAGATCTAGTACCTGGAAAGCATCCGTGTTGAGCTTTTTAACGGCGACGAGTTGGCCGTCGGCGAGCTTGCCCTTGTAGACGAGGCCGAAGCTCCCGTCGCCGACGACGGCGGAGTTATCGAAGTTGTTCGTGGCGGCGATCAGCTCTGGCATCGATATCCGGTGGAGGGACCGCCCGAGGTAGGCGATGCTGCTGAATTCCGAGGCCGACTGCGCCTGCAGGTTCCGGGAACCGGCGGCCTTCTTCCTGCCGGAGCATAGGAAGAAGAGCAAAAGGAAGATGATCGTGACTCCGGCGAAGCCAGCGACCGCTGCCGCCGCCACTTGGAGCGGCACGCTTAGCTGCGAAAGCCTCGCCATGGCCGATTTCTCCTCCTTCTTCCTTCAGAGAGAGAGAGAGAGAAAGAGGCGCGTGGGGACTGTGGGCGACGGATCTAACTCCATATTCCTTCTTATTTAATTTTCTCCTTTCCTTTTTTTTTTCTCCTCGAAGCTTTTCCTACCAAGTCAGCTTTTTAGTAATATTCTGATGAAAGCTTGTATTTCAGGAAAAAGCATTTCAGTACTCACTTCTCACCAATATTTTCATGCGAAAGCCTCAGCTGGATTAACTATGGTTAAGTGGAAAATTTAAGAATGGATTCCGTGGTAATCACCTACTAATCACTGGTAGAAATAAATAGGGCCGACTGCACGCACAAAAAATTACAACACGATAAAGGACAATACACAACATACATAAACCACAATAATTTGTAAATAAATTTTTAAAATTTATAATTTAAAAAAAAAATTGAGGGGACCAAGTTAACTTAATCCACAACTTAGTATAAGATAAATTAATTTAATCCACAACTAACTACTGCTTAAATCACATGCATTTGATTTTGAAAATCTTTTCAAGCCCAAAGAATGATACAACCAGGAATGACAAAGATACCGAACACTGAATCATTTGGAATACTGCCCAGATTATTGAGGCCGAGAAGTAAATAGCTTTGATCTGACACAAACCCGACTAACTAAAGTTGGCGTCCAGTTTCATGGAAATGTCAAAGTAACTTTTTGTTTCACATCCATATACCTAACTAATTGTTGTTTGGGTGTCAAAATATAAATGCTTTTAGAGATTTCACGTTTTCTTTCTTGGGTGGAATCTGACTAAACTGAATATCTTTAAGTTTTCTTTACCAAATTTATAAACATGTCGGCGAGAGGAAAGGACCATACTTAATGCCGTTCTAACTAAGAACCAGCCATTTATGAGTAAAATTTGAACTCTCGAATTAAAAAAAACAATGAAAGTTTTACCAATAGATTTTTGAAAACTTTAGTTTAACCTGTATAAAAATTTAAATTTCAAATCAAAATTTTGAAACTATAATTCAATTTTCTTACTTACTTTCGCCCCTTTCACGAACGATGGAAGGATTCCACCCTCTCTTCGCCTCTTATGTCTTATGCCGTAAGACGCAACCAGCTCCTTGGAGTGGGGTTTTCTGCCGAGGTCCTTTCGAGCAATATGGGATAACATTTGGACTCCGAATAATATTTTTTCCCTGTTTTTCGCTCGCATATTTTTTTTTTCCCTCGGTGGGGCAACTGAGAAATGGCCGTTGGTCGGCGCAAGAAGGGCCGGTCGAGACGAATGGAGTATGGAGATGGTGATTTACTTAGACTAGAGCTCGATTGGAGCGGTTCCTTTTCTCTCGGGTCCGTTTCTGGTTCTACTTCTACCCGGTTTGAGTCCAAGTAGGACGTGAGGCTCGCGGGTCCCGGTTCGGTTCAGTGGTATCATTCGACTCCAAAACAGGGTCCGAGCCTACCCCAAAATCCAATTAAGTCATCCAAGTGAAGTTTAAACCCGATCCGAATTCCAACTGTTTACATATACCTCCTTTTCGTTATCTTTATATATATATATATATATAAATAATTATATATGTATATTTATATAAACCATGTAATGTGGCGAACCAAGTCTCCGGCATCCATCAGTCAACTAATGAAATTACCCTTTTGCCCTTCATCGGAGTGCAACTCTAGCAGCAAGTGTTTGATGCTGATACGGAACTCCCTAGGACTAGGCCGGGACTAGCCTTGATTGCTGCCGAATCCCATCAACTACCACAGGCCGATAGCGCTAAGCTTGTCTGCGCGAACCCTTTGTCGCCAGATGGGCATGAGAGACTTGGTAAGGGTGAGACTTGGCCACTGAGTGTAAGGGGCAGAGAGGCTTTACTAACTGTGAATGGTGCAGCTTGTAGCGCTAATAACGCCACACAAGGCCTAACGTCACACCAGGTAATCGTCGGAGGCATGCCACTGCCGGCCACAGGCGCAGCACAACTCCGGGGCACGGCCGAGCGCACAGCCGAGGGACATCGCCGACTACCGGGCATCGAGGACGCAGACGGGTGCCGTGCGCAGGAGAGCGTCGACGCTGGAGGTCACCTGGAGCATTGTGAGGTTGTAGCGAGCGAGGACGCTATCAGAGTGCACAGCGGAAACCTTAGAGAGGCTAACGAGCGGGCACCACCATCACCACTAGCAGCAGCAGCACTCGGGCGGGTGGCCGATCCTTGTTCCGAGGGTATCACGCACGGAGGTCATTCCAGCGAGGACAACATTTTTCTTAGGGAGGCTAGCCGATGCAGTGAGCTGGAGTTGTCCGGGCCCAGCTGACCGACCTAGCCACACATGCCCAGTGGACCGAGACTGAGTTGGAGGAGTTTTCAGCCCCAAGCCGACCATTTCAGGCCGAGACGGAGTGATTACAGCATTACGGGTCAGTCGGAGCGGTTTTGACAGGATCCCGTCTTAGGACCCGATCCAAATCCAGCGTTTTTAGTAGGAACCGGTTTCATTTTTAGTTATGTTTCAGTTTTGTACCGACCCGGTTCGAGACATAGACCGAACCGAGTCATGCTACACTTTAAATAGTGTCTTTGTGAAGTTAACCCTAAGTTGTTAATGATTTTTGGACAAAGTTTCTAATAGAAACAGGTTTCTCTTCACCCGCGCGTTTCTTGCGCCTCCATCTTCTTCTTCCTCCCCATTTCTGTGTGAAACATCTGAGGTTCTTCTCCAGCCTCCTCAGATTCATCAATGGCGGATTGGCAACCCGACATTATCCCACACCCTCCGCTGGTTTTCTCTACTAGGAGGTGAAACGAAGCAAGCAGCCGGCGGGTTGTCTTCTTCATCGTCTACCCGAGCAGAAGCAAAGGTGAATGCCGTGCGGACTCCTCAGCCACAGGGGTGTCGAGAGGCGTCATCCACCATCCGGAAGGCATTCTCCAGCCTTCGCGCAATGCCTACACGGCGGTGTGAAGATCTGAGATGCATTTGATCGTCCGTTCAGCAGAAATACAGCTAAGTGTGTTTTTCCAGCGTCATTTCCTCTTGTAGTGACTGTAAATCGCCTCCCAATTCGTTTGTATGCCGTGGGATCCTTCTGGAATCCGTGAGGATGATCTGAAGAAGGATCGAAGCGAAGGAGAATGGATTTGGGGGTCGTTTGGAGGATGATCGAGCCTCTTTTTGAGCATTCGGTTGAAACAGGCCTACCACAGCCAGTCTCAATCCGAGCTTAAATCGAAGGGTCAATCGGCCATAACTTTTGGGGATTTTGATACTGTTCGCTTCCCACCGAACCAAGCTTTCTATAGGAAGTGGAATCGCGTCAATCCGTTCAGTATTGAGTGAGTTACGAGCTTGAGAAGTCGGAGTAGGTTCTGTCACGCAATTCCGCCGACCAGTTCCTGTTTCCGGCGACATTTCCGGCGATCCAACCGTTGGATCTTCACGATTCCGGTGCCATTAGATTCCCAACATACCTGAGATCATCTCCACCAAATTTGACGTCGATCGGACTGTAGATGGCGTTTCTGGAGGCGACGGTCTGAATCTGGCGGGAATCGGCGGCGAGCATCCCTGTTTCTCCGCCACAGGCGGCTGTAACCCAATATTCGCTTAGAACATTGGGAATGCAGCATCACCGGGTGATCTATTGACTTTAGCTTGTTCCAAATTTAATTATCTGTCGATTGCAAGTGGTTTCATCTCTTGATTTGATCGCATTGAGGCGGAGTGGCGATATGAAGACCTGTGGCTGTTCTTCTGCACGACGGCTCTTCCTGAAACAGGCGACAGAACTACAGCGACTTTAAGGGATCAACGACTGGGGTCTAGACAGCTCAGATTCAGCTCAAATTTGGAGCGTCTACTCCTTGGCTAGTGGTCTTGCTACAGTCCAAATTTCAGGATTTTTGGAGGTGTCTATGAATTGTTATGATTTTTCCATCGAAGACCTCTCCAGCAGTCCTGAAGCTGTTCTGCGCCTGATACATTTCTGAACGAAGGACAGAACGTGCGCGATTTTCAGAGCTCAACGACCTGGCCTTAAACTCGTCGGATTTGGCTCAAACTTGGAGCGTCCACTCCTGAGGATGTCTACTTGTTGCTGACCAAGTTTGGGGATTTTTGGAGACTCCTGTGATTTTATACGAATTTTAGACTGGAGGCCACTCTCTGCCAGCGCCTGAACCTGTCTTCTTCGTTTTCCAGAACAGAGGCCAAGCCTCGACGCTACCCCGATCTCGTTTTCTTCGATATTGGGGAAACGAGTATCTCTGGTGATTTCAGCTCCTTGAATCCCTTGTTTTCCTTTGATTATATCCTGGATTTGATCGTGCTTGCACTTGTTTTGGCGGAGCATACCCCTGCTGCAACGAGGATGGGCTGCAACCTGTTAGCATAGACTGCAACAGTCCGTGAGCCGCAACCTTGGAGTTGAAGGGTGCTCGTCGACACCAGTTCGACGCCTGCTTCCCCCTTAACAGAATACAAAGAGGGGTTTAGATCGCATCTTGTGAGACATTTCATACTTTGGCTCTGTTGTTCGATTACTGTTTTGCTGTAACAGTAATCCGTGCTTCCCTTGTTGCTGAGGTGAACCGTGAGCCATCAAGCGACCGGTGAGTTGGGGTCGTGGAGCTTGCTGTCCAGCTTGGGCGAGGAGGCATTTGCTGAGTACCGAGGCTTAGTTTCTGGTTTTCCAGCCTCGGTGGATAGCTCGGACTAGCTCCGAGGAGGTTTGTACCCTGTCCCACTATAGCACGGGGAGGGTGTTCTTGCTTACAAACCCGCCTACACGGCGTGCGGCATAGTGAGGTCCTCGGAGGCTCGTTCAGCCGACGACACACCTCCTTGCGGCTGGGCCACCTAGGGGTTGAGGGTGTGGTTTGTGCGCTTAGGCATGTATGTTTTTGATGAATGCTTGGATGTGAATGTGGTTGAGTGAGGTGAGCGTTTAAGTTGTATCGTCGCGGTTGTATTAAGCCTTGAGCCCCTTAGCATTCTTGTAGTAGGATTGGCTATTTGGGTTCGGGAAACACTCTTGTAATTCTGTCCTAACTTGGGAAATTAAGCCGGGGTTGCTGTCCGGCAGGGAAAGAGTGTAAAGTCTTCTTAATACTTAGCCTATTCGGAGCCTGCCCCAAGAGATCTTGGGAAGGGAGTTCGGCATTCGGCAGCGAGCTTAGGCAGTCCTAGCCGGGTTCCCACCAGTTTGGTATCAGAGCACCTTGGGGCTGATTGAGCAGCTATGGCAAAGAAGAAGAACTCAAGAGTTGAGCAACAGGAAATGGAAATGGGCGTCGAAGATGCAGCCACCGAATCACTTCATGAGGGCAGCGGAAGGAATGAATCAAACCGAGAAAAGTTCTCACGGATAGAAACCGAACTTGAGGAAATGAGAGTAAGAATGAGTCGGCAAGACCAGCCATCACGTGTGGAAGAGAGGTTGTCTCGCTTTGAGGAAGCTATGATTCGTATGACTGATAACTTCACGCAAATAAGTCACCAATTGGGTTTCTTAACCGGCCGAATGAATAAAATGGACCAATTGTCAGAAAGTATAGAAGGGCTAAATCAAAGAATGGACCGTATGGAAAGATCCGTTAATCATGGGCACAACCGAGAAGATAAGGGAAAAGGACCTTATGAAGAGCCTCACACATCATATCAAGCTCCCAAAGAGCATGCCGCATCGAGTTTTGGAGGGATTAAAATTGGAAAAGATAATCAAGTTCCACCCAAAACCAATGAAGCTCACATGGGAAATAAAAAGACCATGGGAGTTAACATGGCAACTTGTTCCAAACCACTGGTAGACAATGATTTTGAAGAAATTTCAGATGAAGATAGTGAGAGAATCGGACAAAGAAGTGAGAAAAAGAGGGGCCAAAGGAACATAGAACCCAGATCCAACATTCGGGTTGACTTTCCTAAGTTTGATGGCAAAAACGCCCAAGATTGGGTGATTAAAGCGGAGCAATACTTTGAGTGCCAAGAAGTTAGGGAAGACAAAAAAATTACAACGGCCATGATCTACTTTGAAGGGGCAGCTATGAGGTGGTATCGGTCGTACAAGAGGAAAAACCCGGTCATGGTATGGGAAACATTTTCAAATGCATTACTCGCTCGCTTTGGAGTCTCGTCATATACTAACTATCATGTGGAGCTCATCAACATGAAACAAATCACTACCGTGGAGGAGTTTCAAGGTCGATTTGAGGACATGTCATGTATGGTTGGAGATTGGCCCGAACCCGCACTCATAGGTGCATTCATGTCGGGATTGAGAGAGGATATTAGAATTGAGATGCTATCCGAGGAACATGTAGACTTAGACAGTTGCTTTGCAAGGGCACGAGTTATGGAGGAAAAACTCCTCAAACGGGCAGCGTATGAGAAATTCTCTAAGACCGGAGGATTCAACCAAAACAAAGGGAATTTCAACAGGCCTACTCCTAAACCACAGCCACAAGGGTTTCCAAAGAGGGATACACGTCCAGCCGTTAGGGACAATGTTCCGGTTCGTTACATCACCGCTAAGGAGAGGGATGAAAGGTTCAAAGCCGGGCTATGTGTGTCATGTGAGGAAAAGTGGTTCAAGGGACACAAATGTAAGAGGTTTCAGCTAATGGTGGTTGTAGAGGATGAGGACGAAGTTGAGGTTTCAATCCCAGTTGAGGAAGAGCAACCAGTAGAACAAGAGTGCCCAACGGAAATTGAGAAGGTGGATGAGGTTCTTCACTCCATGAGGGACCCAAACCGTCCTAAAGCAATGCGTGTTCTTGGAACCATTCAAGGGCACAGAGTCACAATCTTGCTAGATTCGGGAGCAACTCATAATTTTATGAGTTTAGAAACGGCCAAGGATAGCGGATGCACATTGGAAGATCAAGCACCACTCACGGTCTTGGTAGGAGATGGAACAAGGCTACCTTGCGTCCACATTTGCCGAAACATGGATATAACCGTGCAAGGGATCCCATACAAGATAGATGTCTTAGTTCTTCCGATAAAAGGGATGGACCTTGTTCTTGGTGTTGATTGGTTAGAGACACTTGGGGGAATCTACTGGGATTTCTCCAAAATGAAGATGAGATTTGAGAGGGAAGGAGGAGATCAAGTGACACTCGAAGGAATCCAGCCCAACTTAGAACCGAAGGCAGCCATCAAGGCTCTCGTAGCTCAACAGCCAGCCCTCTGGCTGATATCGTTAGCCACTGATGTACCTCCAAAAGGGACAGAGACCGAAGTCATTCCCAAGGAAGTTCAGCAAGTATTGGATGGTTTTGAAGATGTCTTTTCTGAACCTAAAGGGTTACCTCCTCCAAGATCATACGATCACAGGATCGTCCTATCAAACGGGGCAGAACCGGTAAATGTTAGGCCTTATCGTTATGGGTTTACACAGAAAACGGAGATAGAGAGATTGGTAAAAGAAATGATTGAAGGGGGAATCATTCGCCCGAGTAGCAGTCCCTTCTCCTCTCCTGTTTTGTTAGTCAAAAAGAAGGATGAAACTTGGAGATTTTGTGTTGATTATCGGGCACTTAACGAAGTCACGATTAAGGACCGCCACCCTATACCCGTCATTGACGAACTCCTTGATGAATTGGCGGGCGCTTCCATTTTCTCCAAGCTTGACTTAAGGGCTGGTTACCATCAGATACGCATGGATAAGCATGACGTACCCAAGACTGCATTTAGAACTCACGATGGGCATTATGAGTTCTTGGTCATGCCCTTCGTATTAACCAACGCCCCGGCTACATTCCAACGATGTATGAATGATATTTTCAGACCACATCTGAGGGATTTCATTCTAGTTTTCTTCGATGACATTCTGGTTTACAGCCGATCATTAGAGCACCACATTGTCCACTTAAGGAAGACACTACAAATTTTGAGGCAGAATGAACTCTTTGCAAAAGCTTCTAAGTGCAATTTCGGTCAAGAATCAATCGGCTATTTGGGACACATAGTGTCCAAGGAAGGTGTTAGAGCTGATCCAGAAAAGCTCCATGCCATGGAGCAATGGCCTTTGCCAAAAGACCCGAGAGGAATGAGAGGATTTCTAGGTCTTACTGGTTACTATCGAAGGTTTATTCAAGGCTATGGATCTATAGCCTCCCCTTTGACGAAAATGTTGAAGAAAGGGGAGTTCACCTGGACGGATCACTCAAGGGAAGCATTCGTAAAGCTTAAGGCAGCAATGTTAGCCGCGCCCGTGCTAACCTTGCCAGATTTTTCACTTGATTTCGTGGTGGAGACGGACGCAAGCGACGTTGGTGTTGGGGCTGTCCTCAGCCAAAAGGGCCACCCAATAGCCTACATGTCCAAGGCTCTCACCCATAGGGCAAAGCCATTATCCACATATGAAAAGGAGTTATTTGCCATCGTGTTGGCCGTGGAGAAATGGAGGCCCTACCTCATCGGGCGCAAATTCATTGTGAGAACGGATCATAGTAGTTTAAGGTATATGCTCAAACAAAGGGTCTCAACGCCTACTCAACAAAGATGGCTCGCCAAGCTATTGGGTTACGATTTTACAATCGAATACAAGAAAGGAACCGAAAACTCGGCGGCTGATTCGTTATCGAGACTTGGAGAGCAATTTCTAACCTTGTCCGTTCTGGAAACCGATTTGTGGCAGCGATTGGTCATTGAGCAAGAGGCTGATGAAGGTTTGAGACTACTTAGAGCATCGGTTCAGTAGAATCCGGGATCAATCCCAAACCATGGCATGAAGGGGAACGTGCTTTACCGAAAGGGCAAAGCTGTGGTACCACGCGGTTCCTCCCTCAAAAAGGAGCTCCTATCACACTTTCATTGTTCAACCACCGCAGGTCACGAAGGCGTGGCCAAAACGCTTGCAAGGATCAAAACCCAATTTTGGTGGGAAGGTCTAAAAGGAGAAGTCAAAGAGTTTGTGAGGAGTTGTCAGATTTGCCAAAGGGAAAAGTATGAAGCAACCAAGCCACCCGGGCTGATGCACCCATTGCCAATACCTACAAAACCTTGGGCTGATGTATCAATGAATTTTATTGATGCAATGCCACGTTCGGAAGGAAAGGAAGCGGTGTTTGTAGTGGTGGACAGATTGACGAAATATGGGCATTTTGCCCCTCTTCCAAGACACTACAATGGGCCGTTGGTTGCCGGGATATACCAAGACTATGTCGGCAAACTTCATGGAATGCCGAGCACTATCGTTTGTGATAGGGATTCGATATTCCTTAGTGCGTTTTGGCGCGAGTATATGCGCATGGCTGGGACTTCATTGCATTTCAGTACAGCCCACCACCCGCAAACCGATGGGCAAAGCGAGGTGGTGAACAGGACACTAGAGACCTATCTGCGTTGTTTCGCGGGGGAACGACCGAACACTTGGGTTCGGTATCTTGCTTGGGCAGAATGGTCCTACAACACTAGTCTCCATTCCGGGACTAGTATCACTCCCTACGAGGCACTGTATGGGTGTCCTCCTCCACTCATTCCAAACTATGAAGTAGGGACAGCTCAAGATGATGAGGTGGACTGCACACTCCGTAATCGGGATGAGATCTTGACAGTTTTGAGGCAGCATATCGTAAGAGCCCAGAATCGAATGAAACAAACATATGATAAAGGCCGCAAAGATCGAGAGTTCAAGGTTGGGGACATGGCATGGTTGAAGAGGCTACCTATGCGACAAAAATCGTTGCTTGGACAGCCTTATTCCAAACTTTTACCCCGTTATTATGGGCCATTCCGGGTCTTGCAAAGAGTTGGCAAAGGAGCCTACAGGTTAGCACTACCACCCACCGCATTAGTCCATCCGGTCTTCCATGTAACTAGACTCAAGCCGCATTTTGGTCAGTTGCCAGAACTTATTGAACCTTTGCCAGATTTTCGGCCTAGACCGTATAGGATACTTCGTCACCGGCACCTGCAGAGAGAGGGGCGTCAGAGACATGAGGTTTTAGTTGAGTGGGACGGCCCAGATTCAGGTACATCATGGGAGCTATATGACAGGATTGTCCAGGATTTCCCAACTACTAGAGCTTGGGGACAAGCTCAGTCTCAGCGTGGTGGATCTGATACGGAACTCCCTAGGACTAGGCCGGGACTAGCCTTGATTGCTGCCGAATCCCATCAACTACCACAGGCCGATAGCGCTAAGCTTGTCTGCGCGAACCCTTTGTCGCCAGATGGGCATGAGAGACTTGGTAAGGGTGAGACTTGGCCACTGAGTGTAAGGGGCAGAGAGGCTTTACTAACTGTGAATGGTGCAGCTTGTAGCGCTAATAACGCCACACAAGGCCTAACGTCACACCAGGTAATCGTCGGAGGCATGCCACTGCCGGCCACAGGCGCAGCACAACTTCGGGGCACGGCCGAGCGCACAGCCGAGGGACATCGCCGACTACCGGGCATCGAGGACGCAGACGGGTGCCGTGCGCAGGAGAGCGTCGACGCTGGAGGTCACCTGGAGCATTGTGAGGTTGTAGCGAGCGAGGACGCTATCAGAGTGCACAGCGGAAACCTTAGAGAGGCTAACGAGCGGGCACCACCATCACCACTAGCAGCAGCAGCACTCGGGCGGGTGGCCGATCCTTGTTCCGAGGGTATCACGCACGGAGGTCATTCCAGCGAGGACAACATTTTTCTTAGGGAGGCTAGCCGATGCAGTGAGCTGGAGTTGTCCGGGCCCAGCTGACCGACCTAGCCACACATGCCCAGTGGACCGAGACTGAGTTGGAGGAGTTTTCAGCCCCAAGCCGACCATTTCAGGCCGAGACGGAGTGATTACAGCATTACGGGTCAGTCGGAGCGGTTTTGACAGGATCCCGTCTTAGGACCCGATCCAAATCCAGCGTTTTTAGTAGGAACCGGTTTCATTTTTAGTTATGTTTCAGTTTTGTACCGACCCGGTTCGAGACATAGACCGAACCGAGTCATGCTACACTTTAAATAGTGTCTTTGTGAAGTTAACCCTAAGTTGTTAATGATTTTTGGACAAAGTTTCTAATAGAAACAGGTTTCTCTTCACCCGCGCGTTTCTTGCGCCTCCATCTTCTTCTTCCTCCCCATTTCTGTGTGAAACATCTGAGGTTCTTCTCCAGCCTCCTCAGATTCATCAATGGCGGATTGGCAACCCGACATTATCCCACACCCTCCGCTGGTTTTCTCTACTAGGAGGTGAAACGAAGCAAGCAGCCGGCGGGTTGTCTTCTTCATCGTCTACCCGAGCAGAAGCAAAGGTGAATGCCGTGCGGACTCCTCAGCCACAGGGGTGTCGAGAGGCGTCATCCACCATCCGGAAGGCATTCTCCAGCCTTCGCGCAATGCCTACACGGCGGTGTGAAGATCTGAGATGCATTTGATCGTCCGTTCAGCAGAAATACAGCTAAGTGTGTTTTTCCAGCGTCATTTCCTCTTGTAGTGACTGTAAATCGCCTCCCAATTCGTTTGTATGCCGTGGGATCCTTCTGGAATCCGTGAGGATGATCTGAAGAAGGATCGAAGCGAAGGAGAATGGATTTGGGGGTCGTTTGGAGGATGATCGAGCCTCTTTTTGAGCATTCGGTTGAAACAGGCCTACCACAGCCAGTCTCAATCCGAGCTTAAATCGAAGGGTCAATCGGCCATAACTTTTGGGGATTTTGATACTGTTCGCTTCCCACCGAACCAAGCTTTCTATAGGAAGTGGAATCGCGTCAATCCGTTCAGTATTGAGTGAGTTACGAGCTTGAGAAGTCGGAGTAGGTTCTGTCACGCAATTCCGCCGACCAGTTCCTGTTTCCGGCGACATTTCCGGCGATCCAACCGTTGGATCTTCACGATTCCGGTGCCATTAGATTCCAAACATACCTGAGATCATCTCCACCAAATTTGACGTCGATCGGACTGTAGATGGCGTTTCTGGAGGCGACGGTCTGAATCTGGCGGGAATCGGCGGCGAGCATCCCTGTTTCTCCGCCACAGGCGGCTGTAACCCAATATTCGCTTAGAACATTGGGAATGCAGCATCACCGGGTGATCTATTGACTTTAGCTTGTTCCAAATTTAATTATCTGTCGATTGCAAGTGGTTTCATCTCTTGATTTGATCGCATTGAGGCGGAGTGGCGATATGAAGACCTGTGGCTGTTCTTCTGCACGACGGCTCTTCCTGAAACAGGCGACAGAACTACAGCGACTTTGAGGGATCAACGACTGGGGCCTAGACAGCTCAGATTCAGCTCAAATTTGGAGCGTCTACTCCTTGGCTAGTGGTCTTGCTACAGTCCAAATTTCAGGATTTTTGGAGGTGTCTATGAATTGTTATGATTTTTCCATCGAAGACCTCTCCAGCAGTCCTGAAGCTGTTCTGCGCCTGATACATTTCTGAACGAAGGACAGAACGTGCGCGATTTTCAGAGCTCAACGACCTGGCCTTAAACTCGTCGGATTTGGCTCAAACTTGGAGCGTCCACTCCTGAGGATGTCTACTTGTTGCTGACCAAGTTTGGGGATTTTTGGAGACTCCTGTGATTTTATACGAATTTTAGACTGGAGGCCACTCTCTGCCAGCGCCTGAACCTGTCTTCTTCGTTTTCCAGAACAGAGGCCAAGCCTCGACGCTACCCCGATCTCGTTTTCTTCGATATTGGGGAAACGAGTATCTCTGGTGATTTCAGCTCCTTGAATCCCTTGTTTTCCTTTGATTATATCCTGGATTTGATCGTGCTTGCACTTGTTTTGGCGGAGCATACCCCTGCTGCAACGAGGATGGGCTGCAACCTGTTAGCATAGACTGCAACAGTCCGTGAGCCGCAACCTTGGAGTTGAAGGGTGCTCGTCGACACCAGTTCGACGCCTGCTTCCCCCTTAACAGAATACAAAGAGGGGTTTAGATCGCATCTTGTGAGGCATTTCATACTTTGGCTCTGTTGTTCGATTACTGTTTTGCTGTAACAGTAATCCGTGCTTCCCTTGTTGCTGAGGTGAACCGTGAGCCATCAAGCGACCGGTGAGTTGGGGTCGTGGAGCTTGCTGTCCAGCTTGGGCGAGGAGGCATTTGCTGAGTACCGAGGCTTAGTTTCTGGTTTTCCAGCCTCGGTGGATAGCTCGGACTAGCTCCGAGGAGGTTTGTACCCTGTCCCACTATAGCACGGGGAGGGTGTTCTTGCTTACAAACCCGCCTACACGGCGCGCGGCATAGTGAGGTCCTCGGAGGCTCGTTCAGCCGACGACACACCTCCTTGCGGCTGGGCCACCTAGGGGTTGAGGGTGTGGTTTGTGCGCTTAGGCATGTATGTTTTTGATGAATGCTTGGATGTGAATGTGGTTGAGTGAGGTGAGCGTTTAAGTTGTATCGTCGCGGTTGTATTAAGCCTTGAGCCCCTTAGCATTCTTGTAGTAGGATTGGCTATTTGGGTTCGGGAAACACTCTTGTAATTCTGTCCTAACTTGGGAAATTAAGCCGGGGTTGCTGTCCGGCAGGGAAAGAGTGTAAAGTCTTCTTAATACTTAGCCTATTCGGAGCCTGCCCCAAGAGATCTTGGGAAGGGAGTTCGGCATTCGGCAGCGAGCTTAGGCAGTCCTAGCCGGGTTCCCACCAGATGCTGATGTTGACAGGTGCCGACCTGCGCAAGGACCAAATTTTGGTGACAAGAAAAAAGTGCCATGTAATATTTTAAAATGGCGAAGACGGGAACAGCAAGAAGATTTAGAGAATCGGCTCAATTGAAATTCAAATCCAAATCGTTTGTGAATCGGATTAATATATATATATATATAATTTACAACAAACAAGATGAGAATGTAAAACTAAAGAACAATAATGTTAAGTTCTACGAAAGAGGGTGTTTGGCAACAATAAGAAAGTGTTTGATGGTTTGAAATTTTGATTAAAAAAAAATAGAATCATGATTCATTCCTCTTTAAACTGAAATGGAATCAAAATTTTAGATTTCGGCTTTTAAATTCTGAAAACAAAGTACGTTCTTTGTTCAATCGTTTCAATTTCATAAAAATTGAGAATTTTGATTCTAAAATTTCATGATTTTAAGTACATCAAACGCCTTGTAGCATATTGCTACTATTTCAAGAATTTCTTCTAAATTCATCAAACACTTGTTATGGCATTTTTATGAATCTGATAAGTTGGCAGTGTTATTGTTGCCTAGTAATGTCTTGAATCGAGAATAAAAGTGGTGCAGTTTCATTCATTCGGATGAGCCGATTCATGCCAAATTTCATCGATTTCAACAACGCTAAGCAACGAAGCCACGTCCAGCTGAAGGTGCACTCGTGGCTGCGAAAGGTTTGGTGAGATATTTGAGAGCGCGTTTGATAAGAAAAATATTTTCCAAAAGACATGTTTGAAAAATCCGTCTTCTTTTTTCAAAACATATATTGTGATTATATTTACTGTTTTATTATTAAATGAATTTATAATCATGTTTCCTGGAACAAGCACGCATTGTTTTAATTATGAGGCTCCTTGGTAAAAGAGTTCACCATCGAACCCGAGCTTTATAATCATGTTTCCTAGAACCATCATAAACTTCAGTGTTTGAGATCCAGAAGCATGGATTTAAGAGCAGACAAGATTTTATATCCGATCTTTTTTCAATGCAAAAAAGTAAAATAAAGATTGTGAATTGTAAGTCCGTTTAAAGTTCCTGCGTTTGATGAATCATGATCTTTTTGCCAAAAATCACATCATATCCACATCAGATTCATAAATTTGGAATTTCGAATCCAAAGTAATCAAACACATATCTCCGTAACTTGGGCATCCTGTCGCTTGGAAAACGATGTCATTTTAAGCACTACAAGTTGTGTTCTGCAAATTTTAAGCTTTTTTTTTTTCAAAAAACATGATATAATAATGAAAACATGCTTTTCAAAAATAAGAGCATAGCATTGTTGGATCATGTGTTCCTGGAACAAAATGTTCCTGTCAAACTTAGAACATGGTGTTACATGATTTATTTTCTGTGTTTTGATATTCGATGTTTCATGCCTTTCTTGACTTAATTCAATTTTATATTTCTCGGCAGTACTCTTGCAAATCAAGCATACCAAAAAAAAACTATAGATCAAACATGCTCTTAGTGGCGTTGAGAAGCATTATCTTTGGAAAGCACTGGAAAATTCTCTCTCTAAATATAATTTCATGGCTCTTACGCTAACGGATCTGTTGTCGTCACGAGCAGCTACTGACCCACGGCCAGCTGATCCGAACCGGTGATCAAACGCGAACGAGTGAGAAGATTCGGGATTGTTCCCCGCCCCTATAAATTCGACTACACTTTCTGTCTCTGTTTCTCTCGATTCTTTTCGTTCTCTCTGTCGCTTTCTCAAGCGCCATGGCCGTCATCTCAGAACTCCAGAATGATGAGGAAAACCCTAATCCCAAGCCTAATACCAAGGAAGCGGAGGCCTCGTCGTCCTCCGCCTCACCCGGGCCGTCGGATGACGATCTGAGTCGGATCCAAGGGTCTCTCTCTTCTATTGACTTCCTGGATCGCGTCATCGATTTCCTCCGGCGGAAGCGCGACCTCTTTCAGGACGAGGACGCTGAGCGGAAGATCCGCGGCATCATCTCGGCAGCCAAGGAGAATGATGCAAAAGTGAGAAAGAAGAAAGCTGAGGAGGAGAGGAAAGCGGCGGATGCGGAGAAGCGGCAGAAAGCGGCTGAAGCTCAGGCGGAGAAGAAGCCGGAGAACGGGCAAGCTGAAACTGACCAAGGCAAGGAATCCAGTCGAAGTAAGTGTCGTTTTGAAATCCGTTGCACCATTTCGCCCTCGCCCCTTTTCCTGGTTTCAAACCCTTTGTGAAGTCATCGGTGTTAGGGTTCTTATCTGCTCACTGTGGTAGCGTGAACTATCTTGACAATCTGTGACCAATTTCGATCGGATCAGTGGTACTGTTTGTGGCCAGTAGTGGTTCATGTTCCCATAGGATCATCGAGCTAAGCTAATTGTTGCTATTTTTTTTTAACTTATCGCAGGATAGTTCTTTTTGTTACTGAAAAAGGAAGTGTTTGTTTTTTCTGTAGTTTCATTTGCTTCGCGTGCTTTCCCCAAGAGTTTCTATTAGTTCTTATTTGGTGCCCACTGGAGAGTTCATTTCAGGGTACTGCTCTCTTTAGAGCAAGAGACATTCCAGTCGTTTTGTTTTTTTCTATATGGTAACCTTTTTGTTATAGGTTCTACTTCCTCTCGATATAGTTCGTGGTGTTTCATGAGTGCCGCTTGTATAGCTTGGCTAGACATAACTCTTCATTCAGTATTATATTTCCTGTAAGCAACCAGTAGTCTGGTATTTGGAACCAGTAGTAGCCAAGCAGTGCCTCTCTCATCCTTGAAGGATTGACTGTGAATTTTGTGTTCTCTACATCTATAGCGTTGAGCTTCCAAATTTTTTGGCACATGTAAAATTCCGGATAATTTCAGTATTCTGCTTGGAAACACTTTAGAAGTCTGCACAAGAATCTAATCGTTATAAAATATGGTTGTCTATATTTAGTCATGTTTTAGTTGTAATAAGTCACAGGCTATACGTATTATTATAGGGTTGTGCTGCACTTACTTTTAAATTCCAGAACGAATGGACGTGTGTATTGGTTTGAGTTTACATGCCAAGTTCTGCCAGTTACATGTAACAGTGCCTCATTTAATTGGTTATTTAGGAAAAAAGTGTGTCTTCATCTCAATTGATGAGAGTTTCTGGTAGTGTTTTTGCACAAAAGTCTCCTAATATTAAATTTAAGTGCAACCCGGCTTCAGGTTGATATGACCTGGAGGATAATATTAGCTAATTTTATGCAGTATAAGCCGCAGCTTCACTTAATCCTATTAGTAGGGTTAAGTGTCTTCCCATGTTTTCAGGAACCCGAGTTGTGCTCCATTGATTGTTCCTTGATTTTTTTTTGGGTTTATTTACGTCTTATTGGCATTATACCCTTTGTTTGTCAATAGAACCAAACTCTGGCAATGGCATGGATTTGGAGAACTATTCATGGACGCAGACTTTGTCAGAGTTAACTGTGAACATCCCAGTGCCACGAGGAACAAAATCAAGGTTTGTCGGATGTGAAATAAAGAGAAGTCATTTAAAGGTTGGGCTGAAAGGACAACCACCCATTATAGACGTAAGTAAACTCTTTATTTATGTAACTCTTTTGATAGAATGCATTTTTAAAGTTTGTAACCTTTCTGTTAGTTGCTTCTTGAAGGATTTTCCACATTTGTTGTTTTATTTTTTAATCACATATTTGTTTATCACTTTAATCCTATGCAGGGTGAACTTTATATGCCTGTTAAAGTGGATGATTGTTTTTGGAGTATCGGTGAGTCTTCATCTATATCTTGATTTTCCCCATCGAATGGTTTTGATACTCATTTTAGAATTCGTATACAGAGGATGAGAAGGCTATTTCTATCCTCTTAACCAAACACAATGGAATGGAGTGGTGGAAATCCTTGACAAAAGGTGGCCCTGAGATCGATACACAGAAAGTTGAACCCGAGAATAGCAAATTGTCTGACTTAGATCCTGAGACAAGACAAACTGTAGAGAAAATGATGGTAAGTGACCTTAATCTTTTCCAGTGCTTCTGCTGGCTTCCTTCATTTCCTATTGGCAACATGATACCTTGGGAGTTTGAAGTTTGATGTGTAGTGTATTTATATGACATTTCAAGAATATCTGTTTTGCTTTCTCGTTGCACAATGTCTGCATTATGTTTTTCTTTTTGTGATCATAATAAATTGGAATTGCTTTGATTGCATTATGGAGATCAATGTGTCATATTATCTATGACTAAGTGAGAATATCTGATAAATTCAGTTAATGTACTTGCTGCAGGTAAGGGGATGCCCTTGCCCACTGATTTATCTGGTTTTAGGATTGACAGGATAATTAGGTTGTTTCTTGTCAAATATAAGGGCATTATGATCTTTCCTGTCAGACTCTGGTTCTTACAATAGTCCTGTCTTTGTAAGCTTTTGCACTTTATGTGTGCTTCCTGTTCATTTCCCAATTTTTTGGTTCCTGAATTGATGTTGCCATGGAATGATCATGCTGGTTCCTTTCTGGCAAGCCGGCATCATAACATGATCTGGACCTACGACCAGTATTCGGAGCATGCTTCTTGATAACCACAAATGGACGAGGAATTGTTGGGGTGAAGGAGTAACAAGTGAACCTGCATCACCCGCTTGTATAGGAGTTAGGTTAAATTGTTACAGCTTACAACTTCTCCAGGCAATTTTGTGTTCCTTTTTCTCCAAAAGATCTTAAGCAAATTACAATGAAACAGCTATTCTTTTGTTGCATGACTTGGTTTTGCTTGGATGTTGTTCATTCTGCTGAAAAGTTGAAGATGTTGTGTGTGGTCTCTTGTTGATCTGGTCTCTTGTCTACTTCCGTAGTGGCAACATAGCAATAAAGCTTGTCGTCTCGTTCATTTCCCAGATGTTTGAAGCTTAATTTATTTTTGAGTTACTAAAGAGCTATATTTTGCACAGTATTTCTACTTTTTGTCATCAGTCGCTTCATCTCATCAATGCTGTTTGAGTGATGCCCTTACAACTGATCATTAAAATTGTAATGTGGCAGTTTGATCAACGGCAGAAATCTATGGGATTGCCAACGAGCGATGAAATGAACAAGCAGGAAATCCTTAAGAAGTTCATGGCCGAGGTGAGCCTATCACACCAATTTTTTTCTGTATAGCCCGTCAGATTTAGGTTTTTCATGTTGCGTCTGATATGTTGATTTTAATTTGGTATGCAGCATCCTGAGATGGATTTCTCGAGGGCGAAGCTATCTTAAACGGAGCTTATGGAACAGTCTAGTGGAGTGATGGATGCACATGATGTGGATGATTGTTAGCTTTAAATTTATCGTGTTAACGCATGTATATGACAATGCGGTATTACAGTTTTGCTTTTATCAAGGATTTGAATTAGCGTTGCAGTGATGGTTTACTTCGTAAAAGACATTCCAAAGTTCCATCGAAGAAACTCTTTTAGGAACCAGGGGAATCTCCCTTGCGGAATCAATTTCTTTTAGGTTACATGTTTCAAGACTACGGGGGCGTTTCGATGACACCTTCCTCTAACATAGTTTTGTAAACAATGAAGTTTCATGAAAACCAAGTTTGTTAATGAGTTTTATTATTTTTTTGTGTGTGACACATCAAAAACCTGATTTTTGAATAACTTGAGGGGAATCAGGTTTTTCACTCTCTTTTAGAAAATCAGGTTTTGTCAAAACTGGGTTTTCTTCATGACACCTAAACGCTCAAAACATGGTTTTGGAGGTAAAACCAGGTCTTGTTTCCAAAACTTGGTTTTGAAGTTTTAGTTTTTGATTTTTTCTTTACCTTTCTATTTTGTTTCCTACACCCGGAATTCACATTCCATGACTGACATGAGCAGAGGGCTTGTCACTGTTTCTGTCTTGAAGGGCTTGTCACTGTTTTTGTCTTGAATGAATTTCCATTTTGTCGGCACTCAACTCACTCCTTTTGTAAAACAAAGTGATGGCCATGAAATCCTTATTAGAATAGGAGGTGCATCAGCTTTGTTATCCCTTTCCGACTTTTTTTCAAATGCATGTCCCTGTTTTTCTTGTTTTGCATTTTAACTGCCTGCTTTTTCATCAATGCGTTCAAAATGCCACGAGCTGTAGCTATAAAAATCCTTATTAGACTAGGAGGTACATCACCTTTGTTAGCTCTTTCCATTTTTGATAAATGCAGGTCCCTGTTTTTCTTGATTTGCGTTTAACTGTTTGCCTTTCTACCGATGAAAAGTTTTTCGATTGCCTTTCTACCGATGAAAAGTTTTTCGAGATATATATTCTTTTTTATATGACAAAGAACCTGTGTGAATTTGCAGGTGGTGGGAGCAGGACAGACTTACTTTCAGACTAAAATAATGACCTACCTTACTCGTTGTGAGGAAGAAAATTTACTAAATTTGTGAATATTTGAATTCAAATCTATTAAAAGTTTGGCCCATTCCTGCTAGTGAATAGTTTGTTAAGCAAGAATTCCAGGGTCTGAGTTGGCATAGGAACCAGAATTGGGTTAATATTTTGACTTGGAAATCTTTTCAGAGGATTTGGAGAACAATGATCAAATGTATGGAAGCAATGGGCGAAATCATTTAGAAATTCACACCAGAAATGAGGTTAAGAATGAGGATCTGACAGGGAAATGTGATGTGATTTGTAGACATGAAGCCTGCAATTGTCATGAAGTGAGAGACTTGCAATCTTAGAAATCAATGTTACTATTGCACAAATTGAAATGTACTCGTGACTTAATCTCAAAACACCAAAAACAGACCTGGTACCTAACGAAGATGAGGATAGAAATGCAGGGACTTTGTCTCTCACCAGATAGTAGGATGAAATATTTCTCACGCTCAGCCCAAGAAATCATAGAAAGTGATGTTTTCAAAGTTGGTAATTAAGAGATTCATTTCATTAATGCATATTACCTCTACTAGGAGTTTACATTTCAGTGAAATTAAGCACTTTCAATGATTTAGATCCACTGGTAGATCATTGCAAACGAAGCTGTGAGATTGGCAGTCATGGTTTAGTTCTTTAACCTACCATTTTTTACCAAGAAGAAGTTGGGTAGGACCAATCGGTTTTAGTACTGCTGGTTCCATGAGGGTTCAGATCTGGGTCCAAACTTCCCTTGATGTAGTGGAGTTTGACCTATGGAAATTGGGAGTTGATTTGGTATTGGCAAGAAAGGTAGACCGGCCCTAATTCTTGAAGATGACAATCCAAAGTATATATGTAGCTGCAATAGGAGATATTTCTTGGGTTTTGATGAATCACATGAAAGAGAGAGAGAGAAAGGGGAGAGGTGGCGCCGTCTTGTAAGCCCGCAGGACCTTACCCTCAGCACTTACCTCTCAATCCGGTCCTACAAGCGTGTAGGACCTGAGTGTATAACGTCCATGGAAATTGAACTTGAGACATGCCGTTCACGCGCCGCAGATCCAACCAGCTAAGGAGTGATTCTTCCTTCACATCTTCCTTTTCTTCTTCCTTCTTTTAAGCACGCACTCACCTACACACCTATGTTTTATATACACACACACATCATGCAATCCTTATACAGCTAAGGAGTCCAATATTTTGTGCGCTTCACTAATATTTACCATGACCAATAAAGGAAAAAGGTACTAATGAAAAGAATACCAATATAATTCCCTTCATTTTGACTATAAAATCTCTTGCATCACTAATGTAGGTAGTTATAGTAATTCACTGATTCATTGTGACTTATCTTATTCCTCCAAATCCTACGTGTTTTACAGATTATTGCAAATCCAAATTAGTGACAAATATAAGTTAGAATTCATATTTCATTACTGCAGCACATGTCCTTTTATCGCCCACGCCCTTCGAGCCAGAAGCCCAAAGCGTATCAGCCACTGGCTCAAGCCCGGCACACCAAGACTCCTCAGGACAATTACTAAGAAAGTTAGTTACATGCGTGGGAGAAGATAAGTGCAAGCTCTCCAAGTCTTGAAAATAATGGACCCAAGTAGAGTCTACTACGGCTATTTAGTATACAATATGAACCCATTTTGCTCGCCAAATATAGTGGTTTGAACGTAGGTCCAACTTCCATTCTGGTTCACATGTCACAACTCTGTTTGACATATCCCAACTTGCTTTCTAGCAGCTTCGATTTCAATCCCAAAAAGGTTAAGAACGATGACAACCAATCATTTAACAACTCTATTTATAATTTCCATAAGATTCTTCACAATGTTAGTTACATAATTAAACTTTTTAATGAGTGTTACAATCCACCCACCTTAAGGCGCAAGCATTGGGGCCAAAATTGAACGGGATTTGATACCAAAATTGTCATGACTGCAATAGCCAAGGATCATGCAAAGCAACATGAAAAGCTGCTTATGCTGATGTAGGTTTGGGATGCTTACACACAATGAAGCTGCAAATTTAACTTTTTGATGTATTTGCATCAAATGCAAATATCATTCAGTTCCAAGATTTTTAGAATGGGCTTCAAGTTTCTAAGTTTCTGATCAAATGGGAACTTAATGGTTCCTCATTCCGATTTCTAGATTACTCCAACAATCGCGAGATCGTAATATTGGATTTTCGGTCATGCCCATTAGGTTAGAGCCACTTGACTAAACCAGTAATGGGCAGCCAACTTCTCTCTGACTCATTGAACTTGCTTCTAGTTACAAAGTAATGGGTCTGGTGGATCTGCACTTGATCGCCTAGACCTGGATCTATTCATGCATGTAAAGGCAACAAATGGGCATGCATTAGCATATAGACACTTGACACTGAGAGAAGTAGTAACCAGGGCTACCATCTTCCCTGTTTTGATGATTTCTGTGAGAACTTGAAGATAAGAAGTGTTTGCTAGAGGCTTTCCTGCACCCGAAACTTTCCACCTATTGAACTGTTTTGATAGAGCAGATTTCTGTAAACTCTGGCATAGGCTACCTTTCCGGGACTGCTTTGCTTGTAAACGGATAGGATCTTCTTGATCCCCATTTTGTTCTGTGCATATTATTCCTAATTTTGTTTTAATAAAATCCGGGCAGTAGTTTTCCGGAGATTGAGAGCAGTAGCATTTGAATTGTAGTTTTCCTGCTGCGTTTCACTTGTTGTGTCATGTTTCAGGCGCCACCAGCTTCTCCTTGTTTTGTCCGGGCAGGGCTGGCTGGCCTTAGAGCCCCTCGTCTCCGTTTTAGAAGGTGTTTGAATGGCAGCAGCCCCAAAACCTGTTTTTGCCTTCAAAGTCAGATTTTTAGAGTGTTTGGGTTCCTTGAAAACTGGATTTGAGGAGAAAACTTGGTTTTTATAAAAAAAGAAGGGAAAAACTTCATTCCCCTCAGGTTATTCAAAAGTAAAATGTTATATATCCATTCAACTTGAGTCCCAAAAGGTTCAGCTCGAACTGGACTCGACTCGAGTTTAAGAAGGCTCAAATAACTCAGTCAGCCGAGAACTAGCTGAGCCGGTTGAGCCGTTTGTTAAAAATTTAAGGTTTTTAAACACATGGGAACAAACAGTTTCAAACTCTCAACTTGGTGCTTGCTAGTCACAAGAAACTCCATCGACATCGTCACAACATTTTTTTTTTTATATATATAACTATTTTTATGTATTTTCCTTCCATGAGTTTATTCCCCCGTTTGATGGGCTGGAAAAACCCTGTAGCATCTAAAATATTTTCGGTTTATCAAACGCGTTAATAAATATTTCGGTTTATCTCTCTCGCCCTTGCTCAACCCGACCGCCTGCTGCTCGTCGTCTCTCTCGGCCTCTCACTCTCCTGCTCCCCTCGTCGTCTCTCTCGCCCTTGCTCAAGAACAAGTGGTCCGTCTCTTCCTCTCTCGTTTTTGCAGCGGATTTCGTGTGGGGAAACTCGGATTTTGCTTTCGACTCCCGATTCTGAAAGTATCTTGTGGCTCGCCCTGTTACCGAGCTCAGGAAATTGCCAACCTCTCTCTCTGCACCAACAAGCTGAGGCTCGATTGTTTCTCTGTGAGTTGTCAAAAGGTTAGTGTTTGAAGTTTGAACATGAGTGGTGAAGATTTTAGGTATTTTTTGTTTTTCTGGATTCGGTGGTCCGCTTTTCGTGTTGTATGATCAATGTAGTTTTTTTGTATCTTTTTTTTTTTTTTTTGAGAATGCCTGGATTTTGTTTGTTCATTTGGATGTGAACGGTTTTGATGCATTTCTTAGTATTTGACCAATGGATGCTTGGAGTTTTGAGAGACTTGTATGTGAAAATTTAGCTCGCTTTCAGGACTTCTTGTTTCATATTTTGATTCTCCCATCTGCATGACCCAGATAGCTGCTTCAACTTTTCATTCGGCGATGCTTCTGGATTTTATCTTTTCCTTCTTTTTTGTGGATGTCCGTTGACACTTGATAATGAGGCAGACCAAACCTTCGGTTGTTTACTCCTTGTGGGTTTCGGCGACTCTTCTACTTCTTCTTCAATTGCTTTCTTCCATTCCTTTGAATATTATTTATTTAGTAATTGCAGAATTTAGCAACTAATTTTTTCGTTTGTGATGGTTACTTTCCTAGAAGGCAACATTTAATCCACTCATTGTTGCTAACATGCGTAGTAAGGGAACATTTTGCATTGCTATTCTCTTACGGTATTAGTGGTAGAAATGTGTGAATATTTTTTGTGTTTCTGCTAATTTCATTGGATTTTTCTGTTGTCAATGTCATCAGTTACTGATGGCCATGAAGCAGTTGCTATGCCCTTATGCTTGTTGATAGAAAAATCTGAACATTTGTTATGTTCTGTTAGCATAAGTGGATATTGCAGTGAATGGAGATTGTGAACCCCCTCACTTTCATGGTCTTGCACTTCATATCAGGTCCGCCTATATGTAATGGAGCCTGCAGCTATTTATGTTATAGTGACATTCCTGTAAACATTTTAACAACTGGATGTTGTACAAAATCTGTATGTTGAATACATGGAGAGGCATATAAACCATTTTGAACAACTGATAATCGAGAAAGGAAAAATAAACCCATTAGACACCGAGTATGTATTTTCATTTTGAGTTGATCAGCTGTTAGCACTTTCAATGTCTTCTACATATACCAATTATTTTGGCCATATTATGCTCTTTTTTTGTTCTATTTTGGGGTTTGTAATTACTTGTTTTGTTTTCTTTTGTAATGCTTGTGTTCCTCTGCCTGAATCTTGACAAAGATGCAATGTAATCTAAGAGTAGCAAAAGGGAAAAGTGCGTGGAGAAAGATGTGTTACTGTTATCTAGTCCTCGTCTAGTTCACACCTGCAATTGGTGATCAAGAACAGCAGTTTCTTGTTTAACATTGAGCTTTCCTGTTTATGCTGCAACAGGTGAGGATCTTATTCAACTGAATACTTCATTGCCATGTTCAATAAACAATGACTTCCATTCTAATTTCCAGTTATTTGCTCTTGCCCAATTGTCTTTATGCAACATTCAACACCCAAAGAAAGCCAAATTTTTGAAGTATGGAAGCAATTTGACAGTTCACGTCAGTTACAGGTACATATTGCAGTGCGAGCATTCATTGGTTTCATTTTCTCAAGGATCCATTTCATAGAAAAAGAAATGCATTTAAGATGTACATGCAATTGCTGCTGCCTTAAACATATGCTGCCAGCTTAACCCCCTCAATAGGTTGTTCATGAATTTTTGGCAAACTCTTTTTACATTTTAATGTAAACCGTTTCTTTTTATGGTTTCTGAAAGTATATTTTTTTTATCAAACTAAGAAATATCTTTCTGGAAATATGTTTCTCAGTCATCACACACACATCAAAATGGGACTCAGAAAGAATTTTTCCATTCCTTTTTTCCAGAAAATATATTTTCAGAAATATATTTCCAATTCTAGATTTCCAGGCCATCAAACAACCGCTAAAGAACACTGGCCTATATCATGTCATGCTTTAATTTTTTTAAGGGAAACGATCCTTCTGCATTTAGGGTTGTCAATGTATCCAATTTAGATTAGATAAACATTCCAAAAAAATCAGATATGAAAAAAAAATAATATTCAATCAAGAGATAAGAAATGTCATCTGATCCGACGTAAATATCCTTATCGGGTTTCGGTTCAGGTCAGATTTAGTTATAAATTATATATATCCTATATTCAATAAGGGTGGGTGCCAGACCTTATAATGAATAATATATTTTTTATTATTATTTTACATTCAAAAAATATTTTATATCTTAAAAATAATTTTTTTTATTATAACCGGGCCGAGCTTGGCCGGGCCTGGGTTTCAGGGTATCGGGCCTGGGCCTGGGCTCGGACCCGAGTTTTGGACATCGGACCAGCCCAGACCCAGTTCTTGCCGGGCCGGGCCGGCCTGATGCCCACCCCTAAGATTATCCAATGCTTTTAAATTTATTCAAAGTCCAAAATCAGATTTTGGATTTAAATTCGGATATGACTTTTTTTTAATTCAGATGACTTTGGATGGATTTTTGTCTCATGGATTTTCATCCATGGAATTTTATTCATAGATTTTTGTCCATGGTTTTATGTCTGTGGCATTGGTTGTTTTCTTTTTTCCTTTTTCTGATTGGATGCTTGAACTGTTTTTTATTTTGTGCTCAATCCATATGCATAATAAGAGCATCAAGTCGTTCATGGAGATCAAGCTCACAAGTTTAAATCACTTGAATCCCGTTGCCTCTAACTATATACTAAAAGCATGACTATGCATCAATCTTCATATTGTTCAATCCTTTTGACACGAGCATGTAATTTCTCTTTCTCTGTCTCTCTTGTACTCTCTTCAGGTATTTGAATGTGACCTTATTTTTTGTTTCTCTAAGATCTATTGTTATGCAATTGGTTGGTGCTTTGGCAGTTCAAACTGTGATAGCGACATGATGTAATATTGTAATGCATGAGCTCTCGTAGTTTCCCTTTGCTTCAGTTTGATCTGTTTAATTATTCTGAACCATGATATTTTCCATAATTTTTATATTATTCATTTCAATGTGGCTGAATTTTAAAGATTATTTACTGGTTCATCTGTTCTTTACATGCCAAACATTCTTGTGTGTAAAGTGATGATTAAGATGAAAACACCAATTGCAGGGTTAACGTACTTTTCAGAGATGCCACCTTTCCGAAACCGGTATATGGTGGTTGAAGCTTTTTTGGACCCAAATAGGGACTTCGCTGGAGATGAGACAATTATTCTCACTCAATTTAATGTGTCAAAAGCAATTAAAGACAGTATTCAATTCAATTTTGGAAAATGTGGCTTAGCTGCCTCTCTTGGATCCTTCCATGGTAATTTATTTGCAATTTTGCCTTTGAATTGTTCCATAATTGTTGTAAATTTATCAGTGGATCTTAATTTTATGGTGCTGTTGTTTTCATCATTACATCCTTGAATGTCATCTCGACCTTCGTAGTCAGATCCTGAGTAGTCAGTTGAGTCAATTGTCAATTGACCTGTGTTGTTAAACCCGTGACTTGTTGGTCAAGCTGGTCATTGATCAGCCTTGTCCTTGGTCAGCTGACTAATCCAAAGCTAGTATATTATATTCGTGTGTTTGTGTGTGTGTGTGCACTTCAAAAATATGTGTTTCTGTATCTGTTTTGTAAGAAATATATAGGTTTATTTATTTTTAGCCAATCAACTTGGCCTGACTTGAATGGACTACTTCAGACTAGTAAGGTCTTGAACAACCTGATTTTGACAACTTAGAGATCCAAAATGTATGGATTAACATGAATTTACAGTCCACTACTCTAGTTCTGAAAATGTCTGTGAGATGCACAAAATAGTCTTTAGTAATCCATGCATCTGCTGAGCAGTCTTATAGAATCAGCCTCACTTCTCTCATTAGACCCTGTTTCTACTGGCAGTGAAGTATGTGAATCCAATAACACAGCTATGCATTATTAGAGTGGCTCGTAAAGAACATCAAATGGTATGGTCTGCTATCACCATGGTTAAGAGCATTGGGCAATGTCCAATAATTTTCAACTTGTTGGATTTGAGTGGTAAGTCAATTTGGTTTCTTACTAATTGCTAGATTTGTTTCATGTAATAGAATTTATTTTCCTAGAAGACTCATTCTTAGTGTGTTGAGAGCTTTCATGTTAACGAATGCATTTTCAATTGATACACTTTTCTAATTTGACAAAATGACAGAGCAATTGCTTCTTTATGGTTGGCAACGGTACATGCTACGAGCAAGCTTGTCCTTCCCTGCAATCTAAACCAATTTTGTTTTTTGTTTTTTTCAATGAAAATGAACCATGACTTCTCTTGATCTGTGCGTAGGATTACATTTTGTACTGTATTGTTTTAGAACCCTGTTTAGCACATTTATTTTGCTTGCTACTGAGAAGCTTTCTAAGTACTTGGTTTTGTTGGAGACTTGTGTCAGTGGCTGTTTCTTATTGTTGCTTTTTCTTCAATTAGGGTCTGTACTCTGTAGTTTATTCCTGTTTACACTTACAATACAACTTTGGACCCTTCGTCTCATTTCTTTACATTTCCTTTGTTGTCAAATCAAGCTGCTGTATAAGTTAGTCAGATAGCAAAACAGATTGTCATGCAAGTTACATGATAGCAGGTTAACTTATAGTCACTATTTTTTTAACCAATAAGTCTCTAGGATATACTTGGTTGTCCATCTTGGTAGCTTCAAGTAGATGGAAACAATGCTGATAGTGTAATTCTCTCTCCCCCCCACCCCTCATTCTTCTCTCTCTTTCTGAAAGCTTATCCAATTTTCTTACTGTTCTAGGGAGCTTGAAAGTATGTAAGACTGTTGCCTTGAAATGTGAAGAGGCAAAATTTGAACGCTACAAGCTTACAGCTAAAGATGGGAACTCGCCAC
This sequence comes from Nymphaea colorata, assembly GCF_008831285.2. NCBI lineage: Eukaryota > Viridiplantae > Streptophyta > Magnoliopsida > Nymphaeales > Nymphaeaceae > Nymphaea > Nymphaea colorata. The sequence continues at coordinate 1,786,715 of NC_045148.1, read as the reverse complement.
AACTTGTCCAAGAAGTACACAATTATTTTGAGAAAATAAAAGCTTTGGAAATGTAGAGGTGAAAGTTGTGGCATTGCTCTACATGTGTTTGCTAAATCTGCTTTTTTGGGCTGGGTCCACCAAGTGCCTTATGGAGTACCATCATTAGCACATGGTTCAGACATGGGATTGCGAATGAGTAGCAGCAGCTGCTGCAATACTTGAGAAGGCTCTGGTTTGCAGAACAGCTTAGCTAGTGGCTCTGTTATTGTTTTATTATAGCTGGTAAACTGGATGATTTCAAAATGGAGAGGTCATGCCAGGCAGATTGCGGGAGGTGTGTTTGATTTTAATGTGTATTAACAATGCCATTATTGAATGTAAAACAAAAGACTTTTGGGCAACCCATCAATTTTTTTTATATTAGAGCACCTAATGTGTGCCTCATTCATTGCTTTGAAAAGTGCACTAGCATTTGTCATGTCAGTGAGGAATAAGCGCAGGACATTACTTTTGTCACAATTTCACTTGTTTGAGGCGATCTTTATCTGGTTGAAATGTTTTATTACTCTAGCAGGTTTGTGTCGGCAGAGGCAATGATTGTACAACCTTCACAGGTGCCTTCTTTCTATCTGTAGTTGTTGTTTGACGCAGCTTGTTTATGAACGGCTTTCAGTTAAAGGTAAAACACTTCAGTTATAAATAACATTCGATAAAAAGGAATCCGACACAAAGACTGACATAGATATGAGCGTTCACGCAGAGAATAAGGGAGAGAAAGAAGACATGCAACTCTCTCTAGGGAACTAGAAAACCGTTTTCTTCAGCAGGATCAAGCTTAAATGAATCTTTACAAAGACGAGCTTCTTTGTTCGGTTGGAAGATCATTCATGAATTGGCCTAAATTCCGGTTATTAATTTGAGAATCGCCTGCATAAGCATACGAAGATCAAAGCGGCCGTGCTGGACTTGCAGACCGTTGGCCAAGGAATACCATATTGGCCACGTTTAAATAGTCCTTTTACGAAAGGCAGGAAGCTCATAACCACCTAAGCACAACACACCAACTCCCCCACATAAGCAGCAGCTTCCAGTTCCATCACCATCTTGGCTAGGCCCAGAGCCAGGGCAGTCATGTTCACAAAGAGCAGTGTGGTTGTGGGCACATAAATGGCCGACGAGTCGTAAATGAACTTCCTTGCCTCAGCCGGTGCACCTTCCAAATCATCTTTGCGAGTGAGCTCGAATACCGTCTCTGAGATCCCAAAAACCTTGAGCAACACAGCTAGGAGACCAAACAACCAGGCAGTTGAACTCAGAATCCTGGCCAGAGGATTCTACCATTACTTAGTTGTACAGTCTTCTGCCTATCGGATCCACTTTGATTCAAGTTAGTTGTCTCAAAGTGCATGTCGGCCAGTCCAAACTTAGTTAAATTTATGGATGACGGTTACTAGGTGTATCCATCAAACTATCTGAATAATAAGGATTCAAATTTGGTGATATATTAGAAAATAAACGCACCAATAACATGTCATCAGTTTGAAAGTTTTGACATTTTTAAGCATCAATGGAATATTCACAGTTTCACATTCATATAGCTCTTCATGTTTCCCCTTTTCTTGTAAACCTTGGAATTTTTTACAATTCTTTATAATGTTTTTTTGCACATAAGCTATTTCTTTCCTTGTTATAAGATCTCCCCTTCGCTTAAAATTTTCTCGTATTGAATTGGAACCTTGTTCATGCAATAAAACAAATCAGACCCCTGTTGGCCTGGATCTGCTGATCTAAAACCAGACAGACTCCTAGCAAAAACCTGAAACTGGTACCTCAGTAGATTGATCACGTGACTACTTGAATAAGAAGGGAAAGAGAGATGAAACCTTAGGGAACATGGAAGTGTTTGTGAATATGCATAATGCAGGCAGAATAGCGTAGCAAAGTTCGGGTACAGATCGGGCTGCCCACAACAACACAATGAGATAAACCATGCATTGTCTCGGTTGCAGCTTTTCCCTGACTGTAGCCCTCAGTGGGTTCTGCCGGCTGAAGAGAATTTCAAACAAACCGGTGGCCCATCTCTTCTGCTGGACCATGGGCACCGAGAAATGCTGGTGGATCAGGCAAACATGTGACTGAGTTCCAGCCTGTGGAGTGGATCCTACACCCTGTCATGACGTCCTCTACTGTTGATCCATAATCCCAACCAACCTGAAAAAAAACTAGTCATTCAGAATTGGTGCATTAAGCAAAAACACATTAAAGCGCATGAACCCAGAATCAACCACACATGCGAAAAGCAAAATCAGGGAGATCTTAATTTAAGGTGGGGAGTAAGAGTTTTTCTCAAAAACATGAATCGATTTTTAATTTTGAAAAACTATTCCCTGCCCTGTAGGCCCTTTTGTGAATCATGTTTGCAGATGCTGTGGATGGCAAAAACTAAACATGGTTCTCTATTGTTATTTTACAACAGAACATGCTTTGAATTGCATTGGTTTATCGAGGGAAGGGAAATTGAAAGCACTACAAGCCCTTGAGAAAGAATAATCAGAAGATAACTTATAATCTGACTCATTAAAGATCAACTCTACAATATCTCATTGCAAAATGTCATCTAGTCGATTGTTTGAGAGAGAAAGAACCTGTTTTCCCCATAGGGTGTTGTCTTCCTGAACACAAGCAGAGACAGCAATGGCTGCTTCCAAAGAACTTGAAAGGGTCTGTGAGGGAAGAGGGTCGAGGATGGCTCTCCCTTCAGAGGCTACTCTAAGTGCTGATTCAATTAAGTGCTGGTTGCCTCCAAACATGGCTGCCAATGCTTCTTCCATGCCACACCTCCCATTTTGGCGCCCTGCATTTCCAATATACACGTGTTTTTCATCAAATAATGTGCCCCTGGAGACCGAACTTTCAAATTTCATAGCACACTTATGGACATAATATATGTCTATATATCAAAATTGAATGGTGACTCTAACTATTTAGAATCATCCAGCCATCTAACCAAGACCATCTAATCTAACATGAAGAAAGGTTAAGAGAAAAACATTGAAAAAAATGTGATAGACATTTTTATCATGTACTTTTTTCTTTATCTTTTTATCTCAACCATCTATCTACATCTGATGGACGATCCTAATTAGATGGTTGGGTACATTAGCTAATTTGTAGGGTCCATTTTTGGCGAGTGGACGCTCTAGGGGTTGCTGACCGTAAATGACTTTCCTTCGGTGGAAGGAGCCCGTGCCCCCATACATGGGCCCTTGACATGCGTTGCACCCTGGCATGAGATGCTACACTCACAAGTCAAGCTTACTTAGTAAAACAAAAAACAAACTGAACCCAATCGAGGGACGGTGTTACATGTCCCTGGGAAAATATTAGGCTGGAACAAGAACAACTAGTTGTTCATTGAGATGTCATCCCTGGCCCACATTCACTGAACCAGGTGCTGGTTGACTGAAGATGATCAGATCCATATCCAGACATCAAACATGATTCTACTCTTGGCAAGGCTAGCCAGTAGACGGTTCGCAAGCTCGAGCCGAATCAGTCCAACTCGACACAATTCAGTAATGGAGCTACAGTGTGGTTGGTGTGAAACAGCGCCCACACCAGCCCTTCAAACATCACATTGAAGTGCAACTAGACCTAGCATCAATCACATGCAATGCCCACACCAGACTCAGTCGGCGACTCGAAATGCTCTGCCACTTACAATTTTGTCAAACTTGACACAATTAATTTAAACTTGAGGCTTTAGAATGACGCACCTTGATTTACACCTTGAGTTGGTTCCCATATGGGTCGTCCTCGAGCGCACCATGGAACATCTGTGTAAACTGCACGAACCCACTCTGCATCTCGGACTCAAACCCCAGCAAGAGGCAAGAGGGCATGGTACAGTGCCTTGGGGTTGTTCACAAACATGTCACAGTCTAGGTTTAGCATGAATGGTGCATTGGTCATCACTCCAGAAACCATTGTCTGAACAAGCCAACCAAGTCAAGGAAGTCAAACAAAAGGATCTGAGGCAGCTCAGCCCGGCTCCAGCGGAGCCGTCTGGGTTCAGGGAGACATGGGCCTTGGTCAATACCAGAACGTTCATGGCTCCTGCTTTGAAGTGGTGTGCGCGTGAAAGCCGTTTCTCTCTGGATATATAAATCAAGTATGGCACCTGATCATCCTCTCTTCCCTTGTGCTCGTTTATAATCTGATTCCATACCAAGAAATTAAGAAGCTATATGTTATTAGGACATGAAACAATGTAAACCCTGGGCACGGGCAATCTCACCAGTGTTTGATAAAGTTATATATATTTTTGTAAAATTTAAACTTGGTATATGTAAAAAATTCTAAAAAATTGTTATTTCTCTCTATAAAATAAAAAAGAAAAAATCTGGCTCCACCTTTGCACCCATTCACTACAGCCAAAAAAGCTTTGACTAGGTACCTTCACGATAGCAGGATGATTCCGCTTCTCGACTTGGGCAAAATCTGAAAATTCTTCTCCTGAAAATTTTGCTGGGATTGATTTGTGAGCCGCCTCCGATATCTTCTTAGCAAGCTCCTCGTATGATCTCTACATGCAGGGAAAGTACTGTCGTTAAAAAAAATATTAAAAACGATTACAATGAAAACTGACACATGACACTCTTGAATTGGCTGCATTATGAACAACTCTTGATTTTTGTCTAACTGGTGAACATGTTTCCAGTATCTCCACACAAGTGTACATAAAATTTTGAGAAAAAGGAGAACTATTTTATTGCGAGCGAACAGGCTTTGTCCAAGTTCCCAAGCGAATATTCCTGCATCTGTTTTTGAAAACAACAGTGGTAACTTCAATCACTTTCTTTGGGTGGTGCCGGCCATTTAATATCAATCTCCTCTCAAGAGAAGACAAAATCAAGATCGACATGGTTCGATCAGTTCACGATCGAGCCCGACGCTGCATGGCATGTGTTGCCCAAAACCTAGGGAGATGGCACTTTAAGACACCGAAGAAAGCACCCACATAAAGAGACGGTCGGGAAAGGTCCTGTTTTCGATGAAGTGCCACTTGTAGTTGAGGGACAGCGCCACATAAAGGCAGCCAGCCACACTCCGAAGGCAGCGCCGCCAGGCAGCTCCGGCATGACAGTCAGCCAGGCAGCTCCGGCATGACCGTCAGCCGGTAGAGGAGCAAGCCCAGGATGGGATCCGAGAGGAAGGAGAGAAACACGCTCTCCACTGTGTTGGGGTGTTCTACCCTCTCCTGCAGAGGAAGACAAGCTGACCTGACATCGTCTCCCTATTTCTCTGTATTCATGTACCATGTACCTGAGACCTGGCGGGGACCGGAGAACTTGCCACGTTGTCAGATTCAACCAGCTAAAAATATAATTCCTCCTCAAATTAAAATGAAATCAAAATATCAAGTTTTATTTTTTTAATTATAAAAACAAATTACCTCCTCTGTTTAATAATTTTAAAATTTTAAAAGTATATCAAACGCTCCTTTAAAAAATATGCAAAATTTCTGTCAGTCTGCCCAATGGCCAATGTAAGGTGCTAAGTGCCAGATAATTATTAATGAGTTTCTAAATATTTGAGTTTTTTATATTTTAGTTAACTTTATATTTTTAGATAAATAACAACCCGGTCTATTTTAATCATTAGTTTGTAGTGAGATAAAGAAAGGGACTTGTGCGACGAGCGAGAGCCACATTTTCTGAGTGGCGTGCTCCAGATATGCACCAAAAAAAAAGTACCGAAGCAAAATATCGATCAGTAAGACGACGACGATAAGTGAAATTATTCGGCAGTGATATTGGCCGACCAAGGTCTGCATCATTTTGAACCAATTCATCTAGGGGGTGGAGGTGTTTGATGGTTTCGAATTTTAAAGAATGAAAATTCTAAAATCATAATTTCTCAACAAGTTGAAATGAAGAAAAGAATTCAAATTTTAGTTTCCTAATTCCAGAAACAAAATATCTTGTTTTTTTCAATAATTTTAATCTTAAAAAATAAGAATTTTGATTTTAAAAGTCAATGATTCTAGATATATCAAACACTCCTCTATATTGCAATAATGAAGCTCCTTCACACATCTCTCCAAATCCCAGATTTCATGAAGGCACTAACCATATAGAGCTTGATTGTCATTTTGTGAGGGAAAAGATCTAATTGTCATTTACAGTCGGCAGACATCTTAATTAATTCAAATGTTAGTAAGCAAGTTGGATGTGTTACAGACTTCTCATATTTCTTTTAGATAAATCTTAAATAAAGAAGAGGTTAAGTTGCCATATGATAGCAACTAAATCCTTATAACATTTTGTAAAATTCTTGGAACAGCAAAATGTCTTGTGTAACGCCACAACCATTGAGCATCTCCTGTTGCATTGCACCTGCTATAGGCATTGGTAAATCTGGTGCGACAGTAATATATGAAAATATGAAGAAGCATCTGCGCCCGGTTGGAAGATCATTCATGAATTGGCCTTAAGTCCAGTCATTAATTTGAGAACCACCTGCATGAACACACGAAGATCAAAGTGATCGTGCCGGACTTGCAAATCGTTGGCCAAGGAATACCATGCTGCCCACGTCTAAACAGTCCCTTTACGAAGGGCAGGAAGCTCAAAACCACCCAAGAACAACACACCAACTCTCCCACATTAGCAGAAGCTTCCATTTCCATCGCCACCTTGGCTAGGCCTAGAGCCAGAGCCGCCAAGTTCACAAAGAGCAGCGTAGTTGCAGGCACGTAAATGGCCGACGAGTCGAAAATGAACTTCCCTGCCTCAGTCGGTGCACCTTCCAAATCATCTTTGCGAGTTAGCTCGAACACCGTCTCCGAGATCCCAAACACCTTCAAAAACACAGATAGGAGACTAAACAGCCAGGCAGTTGAACTCACAATCCTGGCCATTCTCTGATTGTTCCACCACTCTCTCACTGAAAGGCCACAAAGAAGGTACTCCACGAGTACGTAGAGATTCAGGATGATAAAAAGTGCAGATGGCAGTCTGAATTCTGGTTCAGTTATCTGCAAGACAAGAGGATGCCACCATAACTTAGTTGTACAGTCTGTGTGCAAACAGATCAGATAAGATAACCTTTCTGAATTCATGCCGATGCCGGATTTTGTTTGACAAAGTAATGTGCACATCTTCATTTAAATCTTATCTGCATTTCCTTGATGTCAATGATCTTGAACTTGGTCAGGATTTGAATCAACATTTTGGTTTATTAGTATGGTCTCAGTCGATATACAATCCAATTTTCTACACCAAACTGAGTGCTCCTTCTTTTTATTGGATCAAGTGTTGTGGCATACACTTGTGGGATCTGAGTTCGACCTTTGACATCAGATGTAGTGTAGATTCCGATTTACATTTGAATCTTTCCATGGTATTCAAATCTGAGCCAATCAAGGACCTAGGAGGAACTGAACCATGTCCATCTAGTTGTTTGAGAATACGAATATGGAATGGCATTGAGACATCAAGGTGTAGAGACAAGCTTGTGTCCAAGCACGGATCTGCCTATTGGATCCGGTTTGTTTCAAACATTTTCACATTCATATAGCTCATCCTCTTTCCTTCTTTCTTATAAATCTTTAGATTTTTGACAACTCTTAATATGTCATGATATTTTCACAATGTTTTGCAACTAAACTTTTACTTTCCATGTTATAAGATTTCCCAAATTTTCCTAAGGTCTTGATTTCGAACATTGCTCATGCATTAATGAGTCAAACTCAACTCCTTGTGCCCTGGATCTGATGATCTTAAGACCAGAGGGACTCGTAACCGAAATCAGACGACTACTTGAATAAGAATGGAAAAGAGAGATGATACCTTTGGGAAGATGGAGGTGTTTGTGAATATGCATAATGAAGGCACAATAGCATAGCAAAGTTCGGGTACGGATCGAACTGCCCACAACAAAAAAATGAGATAGACCATGCACTGCCTCAGTTGCAGCTTCCCCCTAAGGGTAGCCTTCACCGGGTTCCGCCGGCTGATGAGAGCTTCAAGCAAACCGGTGGCCCATCTCTTCTGCTGGACTATCGTGTCGGGTCCGGTGGACGGCGCCGCACCGAGAAATGCTGGTGGCTCAGATAAACATGCGATTGAGTTCCAGCCTGAGGAGTGGATCCTAAGCCCTGTCATGACGTCCTCTGCTGTTGATCCGTAATCCCAACCAATCTGAAACAAACACAGCCTTTGAGTTACTGTGTTAAGCAAAATAAACATGAAAGCGCAAGAACTCTAAGGGGTCGTTTGGCAAATGGATTGCTTTGTGATTGTTCCTGAATCTGTCCTAAACCAGTTATTATGAAGCATGTTTGTTTATGCATTGGATGGCATTATCTCATCATGATTTTCTATGTTACTATACGGCACGACACGGTTTGAATAAAATTCATTTTTGGAGAAAAGGGAAATGAAAACACTGCAAGCCATTGAGAAAAGATTAATGAGAAGATAATTTACAATCAGACTCACTAAAAGTTCAGCTCTACAACATCTAATTGCAAAATGCCGTCCAGTTAATTGTTTGAGAGAGGGAACCTGTTTGCCCCACAGGGTGTTGTCTTCATAATCACAAGCAGACACAGCAATGGCTGCTTCCAAAGAACTTGAGAGGGTCTGTGAGGGAGGAGGGTCGACGAGGGCTCTGCCTGCTCTAAGTGCTGATTCAATTAATGGTTGGTTGCGTCCAAATATGGCTGCCAATGCTTCTTCCGTGCCACACCTCCCATTTTGACGCCCTGCATTTCCAATATTACGTGTTTTTCACCAAATGTTGCTTCCCTCGAGACCTAACTTCCAAAATTCAGATGTATATATATATATTGAAAGTGGATGCTGCCACGTGCCAAATAGATGTTATATGATTAAAAGTTAAGAATTTACGGCTAAAAAAATCATAAATCATCGTTATTAATTCTTTGGTTGCCATGGTAATGGCTTTAACGATGATATATGGACTATTTAAATTTTAACTATCTGACAACTTTCGCTATGCATGAACACATATGTGTTTGTGTGTGGTTGTCTCGAGGGGATGCTGAAAGGAAACGTCAATGGCCTAAATCATGATACATTGCATAAAAAAAGAGTAATAGCCAGCACCATTAGCTAATTTGTAGTTGTAGAATCCATTTTTTGCTTCTTGAAAATCTGGTGGTTGCTGACCGTAAATGACTTTTCTTCTATGGAAACAACCTGTGCCGATATACGCAGGCCCTTGATATGCATTGTAACCTGGCATGAGATGCTGCATTCAACCCCAAACACAAGTAAATTTTTTTGTATAACAACAAAAAACAAAGAGGTTCCTTACAGTTTATTCAGAAATTCACAATTGTGAGTTTTAATTGTGGTATTATAGAGCTAATTTTCATTCAAAGTAACCACAAGGAGTATGCCAACCTGGTTCGGTGGCTGGCGCCAAGTTGGTCAACCTTGACACAATTGGTTTAGGCTTGGGGCTTTAGAATGGCGCACCTTGTTCGTCACCTTGCATTGGTTTCCATAAGGATCATCCTTGAGCGCACCATGGAACGTCTGCGGAAACTGCACGAATCCACTTCGAGCCTCGGACTCAAACCCTAGCAAGAGGCACAGGGCATTGTGCATCACCTTGGGGTTGTTCACAAACATGTCGCAGTCCAGATTCAGCATGAATGGTGCGTTCGTCATCACAGCGGACACTCTAGTCTGAACATGCCAACCAAGTCAACAAAGTCAAACAAAAGGATCTGCGGCAAACCGGCTGGGGTCTGGCCCGAGCCGTCTGGGTTCAGGGAGACAGGTGCCGTGTTTGTCCAGTACCAGAACGTTCATGGCGCCCGCTTTAAAATGGTGTCCATGGGAAGGTCGTTTCTCTCTCGATACATAAATCAAGTGCGGTACTTGATCATGCAGTCTTCCCTTGTGCTCGTTTATAATCTGAACAAATTAAAAGGCTATGTAATCAGGACAATCTCACCCTTGTTTGATTCGAGATGTAAAAGTGGGTACAATCTAACCCATACATTACACCCAAAAATGTTGGGGTTGCTTACCTTAACGATAGAAGGATGATTCCGCTTCTCGACTCGTGCAAAATCTGAAAATTCATCCCCTGAAAGTTTATCTGAAATTGATTTCTTAGCCACCTCTGCTATCTTCTTAACAAGCTCTTCATATGCTCCCTACGGAAAACAATCTCAAAACAAATTCACAGGAGGAATGTGGCCGTTTATGGAGATGTCAACACATGGGATGTGGAACGAATATCTAGCTGAATCTTTTCGAACAACTGATTGGATGTAGAAAAAAATACGATTAAGATGTACAACACTAGACCCGATTATCTCATACACCACAATCGTAACATAATTGTTTTTTCTTTATATTTAATAAGATATGAATCGCGCGGAAGGAAATCTGATTGATCAGTTACTACTCAGTGTTTTATTATGCCGATTTCATCCGTTTAAATGTCCTTACCTTCGTCTCCTTCCAGTCTTGATGGAAAGCAGAGGATGGGTCGTGGGCGTCGCCTGTTTGTGACTGAGAGAAGTAGTTGAAGGGAGCCCTGCACTCTAATCCATACTTCTTGCAGAAGGGAACCCACGAGTGAGCAAACTTGGAGGCCTCTATTAGAGAGAAGAAGGTGAAGGGCGAGCAACCATCATCCGACACGTAGCAGGTGATCTTCGAAGCTGGGTAGTCAACGGCGAGAATGGAGAGTACGGTGTTAACGGTGATGATGGGAGGCTCCATCACCGGATCGGCTGTGGTGACGAACACATCCATGGCAGGAAACTCTTCAGATGATTTGAACCTGTAAATTCCAGAGCTTTTGGAGTAAGTGATTTCGTAGTTGCATGGAGTTTCATGCTCTCTCTCCCTCTCTGTTTCTGTAGATTCGTGGTTTATCTCACCTCTGAAGGAGACGGTCGGGGAAGGTCTTGTGCTCAATGCAGTGCCATTTGCAGTTGAAGAACAACACCCAGATGAAGGCGAACCAGCACTCGCACAAAAAGGCCGTCAGCCACACACCGAAGGCCACGCCGCCAGGCAGCTCCGGCAAGACGGCCAGCCGGTAGAGGAGCAAGCACAGGATGAGAACTGAGAGGATGCAGAGAAAGAGCCTCTCCACTGTGTTGGGGTGCTCTACCCTCTCCTGGAGAGGAAGTCCTCCTGATCCCTTCATCCTCTCTCTCTCTCTCTCTGGTGAGGAACACGAAACCCTACAACGTTCATAAAAATAATGCTTGAAATCACTTCGGAGTTATAAAGATCAATAATGCACATTTGGCCGATTGCGGCCGTCATGTCATACTTTATGTATCCCCCAAATAACGAGTGGCATGCTCCAGTGTGCCACGCTTCAGCTTTTCATTATCTTTTTAATATTTTTAAGTTTTTTTTAGTTATTTTTCATCGTATTGAAAAAAAAAAAAGCAATTAAACCAATGCAACTAAGGTTGGCTTATTTTCAAAAATCAATGGAAGTTCAGGCTCTTTAAAACCAACGGAAATCAAAGCTAACTTAATTGAAACAGCCCATCCAACGATGGAGCATTTAAAGAAACGGAGGGTACGCTGCCCCATCCACCCTTTTCTTTTTTGCTTAACAATCAGTGATGTCAGCTGGAAACGAATTCCTGCTTCCTTGGTTCCCCAATTGGAGTGAATGAATTCCCAAGGAGGCCATCACTGTTCCTTGGTTCGCAAGTTGAAGGGACCAAGAGCTCTAAGAGAGCTTCACATGCAACAGGAGCCAGGAAATGCAAACGAAAATCAGTAATAATCATGTACCAAGATTCGCAGCACTATCTACTAGAAACAGAAACAAAAGCACCGGAGTTATAAAGGATCACAGTCTACCCGTATATTTTCAAATTCATGCATTAATCCTACTCTGTTACAAGGAACCTACTATCCAAAGACAACAAATCTCTCCGGGAAGACTAAAGAAGCAGGATATCCACCCTATGAAGAAGAAAATAAAGAAAAATCATTGGCATGGCATACAATGAGAAAACAAAATTGCTTCCCTAAAATACTCTAATGATCAGAACATACCATGTACAAACAGCAACACAAGTCAGGATTAACACTCGAAGACAAAAGAACATTCCTGACATGATAGACCATATGAACATAATCTCTTCCCCAAAAATGAACTCACACAATCAACTGCAAAACAAGGATAGCAGCTGACCTGCTCGAGATCATGTCCTACAGAGCAACCAAGATGAAAGGAAAACACAAAGTAAAAAGAAGCCGTCCATCAAAAGGCATAAAAATAAATGATCAAGATAACAACCCAAAAAAGCAGGCATGAGGTGAGCTTAAGAGAACTACCATCTCTGCCATCCATGTCACCAAAAATAGCAAGAAGACTGTGATACAGAAGAATAGGATAGCAAAACAATTGCACTGCAAACCATTGATGTGCAGAAAAATATGATGCAGAAAATTGGAAAGTGTCCACCAGCAGAAAAGAGGAGTTACTTTTGCTCTTTGTGAAGTTCACTTCCATACATCCAAGCAATCGTACAGTCTCTGGGCCGACGTAATGAACTCAATGTTTCAAACACCTAGCCAACATGTCTCCCAATAACCTGTCATGCCTCCTAGAAGAAATATTGCCAAAATAAATAAATAAACAAAACAGATTCATATTGAGGATATTGACCAATCTAGTGCAAGGAAATGGTTGGGAGAATATGTGTTAAGGGAGAATGAGGAGGATTGTAACCCCTTTATTAGGATCATCTGGTGCATCTCTATATGTTTTGGACTTTTTCCTCTTTAATCATTACCTACCTTATCATGTTTTCTTTGAAATGCTAACACTGCGTCTTGTGCCCTTAACTGTTGCGCGTCGGGAACGTGCATCAGAAAAGGAGAATGATAACCTTCCAATTTAATTGAATGTAGTCTTAACAAAGCACTTTGCAGTTTGAAGTTGTATTAATTTAAAGAAGACAGTAGCTATGAAGAGCTTTATATAGCTTGGATTTGTTTGTTGAGTACCCAAGTAAGGAGGGCAAAGTGCTTAGTTGCATGTGTAGTTATAACGTCTATATTAGGTTCAATAACACAAATAACCTTACGGCAATAAATACATGATAATGGGCAATAAATACATGATAATCAAAAAATTGGTTTCAGATCTTGTGCTTGTTTTATTTCAAAAGCTTCTTATGTCCATTAAAAATTGTATAAAAGATGATGGGTTTTTACTCCCTTCGTTCAAACTTTTTTATTCTATCTGGACTTCTTAAAAGGCTGCTTGAAACCATGCTCTACCTTATGCTCCAAGAATGAAGCGCTGGTAAATAGCACCTGATTGCTATTGCCCCATTGAAGGAAATATCCTGTAGCACTGGATTACAGCTGCCCAGAAAGATAATGCAGGTGGCTAGCTCATGGTCATGCAACGGAAGCCCCGTCAAATAGGGATTTTTTTTTCCAGTAAATGGTATTGTTGGAGAGCAAAGTAACAAGGAATGACCAAGGAAAGAAATTTTTTAGCATGGCTACAGTCATCTATTTCCATTTCTTTCAACAATAAATACACTTAACCAAAGGACCAAATATACCTACTAAGATATAAGAACTCAGGAAAATTACAGCCCAAGGCAATTGCAGCCACCGATGCATCTGTAATTCTGAACCAAGTAGCAGAGCAAGAATGCACAAATTCCTGTCTTGACAAATACTAACTTGCAGAGCCATGGGACAAAAAGGGGAAACGCCATCTTGAAGACTGAAATGGTAGGGGAAGAAAAGGAAATTTTCCGAAATTCCACCGACGGCATACCCATTAACAAATTTGTACAAAACAACACACAATAATGTATTCAGGGTTAAACAAGAAACATGGTAAAATTAGAAGATAAAAGCTGGGAATCTAAATGAAACATAGTGAATACATATGCTTTAAATTGGACAAAAAAAGGGCATAAAAAAAATGGTTGAAGTTTTGAAATGTTCACTGGAAGTGCAAATTGCAGAAATGCCCAAATATTGAATGTCAATGAATTGGGACTGTAGAACATGATCTTAAGAAGGGAAATCAACAATAAAAGAGCAGTTTTGTTATTATTAACCACCTTCACTTTTTGTATGTTGGCTTGTGGTAACAAATGGAAATTGAAGACATTAATTTCAATTCAGATCATAAAGAAGATACATTTGTGAAAATACAATGCATGATGTGCATCTTGCTTGCAAAATCAAAGATAGTTCTACGATGAGAAGCATTGCAAATCTCAAGTTTGAATTGTTGAGTGCAAGGACAAAACTATAAGATAGTTGAATAGAAGCAAAACTATAGCTTCTAATATTTTTTGCCACAGCCGGTAGAATAGTTACCTTCCTGAATAAAATCTAGAGAGTTCTTTCAGGCTAGAACATTCAAGAGCCACAAAGTGAAGAAAGTGCTTTCTCGATTACCGAAGTCCAAGATTTTGGGGGGATGGTTCTATGAGGATGTTCATAGAAAAAAACTATTCATCTATAAGAAATCTTATTATTGTATAAAACAGCTGCATCATCTTGAAACACTTATCTAAAAGCAAGCAAGAGAACCAGTATCTGACTGGAAAATCAATCTTAATGGAGATTATGGTTGCACCATAGTGAACATCCGAGGATCTCATCATCCTTTTCAACCACTTCTTTCCATCACAAAAAAGAAATGAAAAGATTCAAAGACCAGCAGTCAACTGTGTGTTCGCATACCATGAACTTGGTTCTACCTATGCTCTGCTAAAGCTCTACCAAAAGAACTAAGCACATATTTGGACTTTAATCTCAAAATTTCTACAATAAATCCAAAATTAGTTATTTTGCTTACAACTCGATCCAGCATATAATGACACAAGATCCACAAATCCTACACAGACAGCATGCACATACACACACACACAGATGTGCACGCACATACAGTGTACTGCTTAAACATCAACAGGTACTTTTAAAAGAATAACTAGGATGAAGTGCTGTCGTCTTCATTTCAGTGCAAAAATACTCTATATGATTTACTTTAAAGAAATCAAGTATTAGATTATGAAATTGTATCACATTTAGATATCTTTTAAGAGTAACACAAGACCATCCACCTAAGATTGCATCAGAATAGAGGAAATGAAAACAAAAATGCCACATCTTGACATTGAAGTTAGCTAAAATTTTATTGCTGAAAATGTTTAGGACGATCATAAAACCCTCAAAGAGATACATATTACTGACTGTCAGTATTGGACACAATGAGAAATGAAGGGAAAAGGAGAAAAACACAGAGCAAATTGGTGCAGGAAGGGACTTAACATGCAAAAATATATTCCCCACTCCTCTTTTTCATTTTTGGGTAGTGTCTAGCCAATAGATAGCAAGGTATTATAATAGCAAGGTAACGAGTACAACTGAAGCGAGAACCAGGCCTGGAGCCCAGGATAAAACAGCGCCATTTAGCACAAGGCAGGAGCTATGTAAGCTTGAATAAATTAATCCTACATAGCCAACTGACTCGTCAGATGATGCTGATCACCAGATTCAGCAAACAGCTGAGTTGTCCCAGATGGTGGATCCATCTATTGGCTAGACACTTCCCATATTTTAGAAGCATCAGAACATGTCTTCTGGATTAGGACATAAAACAGGTTTTTGATGAGCCAGGTAGGCAACATCATGTTTACATTTCCTGATTACAACATAAACATCTTTTCATTAGCCAGGATAACAACGAAATCAAAAAGAATATACTGCTCTTTTTTCCTTTCTCTTCTCAGACGCCAGATTGTAGAAATTAGTACTTTCTGTAGAGCACTGCTCACTCAATACCATGAATCAAATGCCACCACCAAGAATACATAACAGGTACAAGTAGGCTGTCAAGTTTTAGGTTCCAATCAATGCCATCTTATATGTTAAACATTAGGTTTGTCTGAGAACAAACTTGGCAACAAAATGGGTGTGGAGTGAACCAGTTTCACCTGTAACTGACAATAGAACTGCACAAGTTTAATATCAGGCAATTCGGCAGCAAAGCAGGGCAATAAGTCAATAACATAGCAAGGAGAAATTACAAACAAGTAACCGTTTATCTGGTAACAGCGGAAGACATAACTGATGTTCATAATTATAAAAATCATAACTGAGAGCCAATTTGCGCCTTAGCAGATTGTAATACATGAAGTTAACATCAACCTTGTATTTTATTTGGTAAACCAGAAACTCAGACAGGAAAATAAAAATGAGTACTGGAAACCTCTCAGAGAGGTGGAACCATGAAAAAGGGGTCATCAGTGGTGAAGCTCCTGGTTTTATTTCCTTATTTTTTTCTTGTCCCTACGCAGCTCATTCTCCTGCCCTCCATCTTCGCCTTCTTCAATCCTTTTCTTCCTCTTCTATTTCTTTTCTGTTTCACCATTGACTGTTGGGTCTTCAACTTGCGCAATTTCTTGAACTTGTTGGTATCTCTTGTCCCTGTTACTCGGTTCTTTCATGTGCTTTTCCCACAGCTCTTTCTCATGCTGATTTGTTGGCATGTTCTGATCCACGACATGGTGAACTTTATGGCGCATCTTGTGCTTCCTGCTGCCATGTTCTTTCTCCGGAACCTCGTCCTCCCTTTCCTTTTGCTCTTTGCCGGAATCCCTCTCCAATGCATCTGGCTGGTGACTCCCATCTAAGCTTTCTAGGTTTTTCTCACGTTTCTTATGCCTATGGCCCTTCATAGTATCATCCAAGCCCACCACTTCGCTTTGCGAGCGCTTTGATTTTGGTCTCCTATCCCCATCTACACTTTGCCGGTGTCCCGCACATTCTCTCCAACCTACCTTCCCGAGCTTGTCAGACTTACTGCCCCCTCTTGACAACTACAATGTCTCCCTCAAGGCCTAGTCGCTTCTTGCCTTCACTCCTACCATGCCCATCATGAAGTGCCTTCTTCTCTGGGTCTCATGACCAGTGCATTGGTCTCCTTCAGCACCACCTTTAGATTTAACGGCTTTGACCTGAATGAGCTCATCAACAGCAGCAGACGACCGTTTGAGGCAGGCGAGACCTCAGCGCTAGTGCCGTTGTCAGAGGAGAGGAATGGTTTGAAGATGGAGGACACCAACGAAAGAGAGACGGTTTCTGATGATATAACCTGAGCCGTAACATGGCACATTGAATCTGTGACCAAATGACTAAGTGCCGGCAGGAACAGTGATGCAGTGTGAGGTTGCTGTCCGCAATGACCAATGTTGTTAAATGTGATGTGGACGATGCGAGGTATACACCTTGTGGCATTGAAGCATAAGCTTCAGGTCCTCAGGATCAAGATAGTAAATTATATGATATCTGTTAACACATGAACAAAAATAAAAAAAACCGACTAAAACAACAACTATTTAAGTAAACAACAATATAAAAAACACATTTATCTCATATTAATCATCTTACATAGGCCAATCAATGTCACCTAGGTACGAGTATGGGTACGACATTTTTGCAAATATTAATACAGCTAAGGCGATAATTATATTTTTTAAATAAAAATTTGAAAATTTTGAAAAAAACAAATGATATCACAACAAAATAAGACAATGTTTCTTTTATAGTTCTGAAAACATAAAATGTTCCTTTCATAGTTCTTAAGTATAATCTCATAAAAAAAAACGTAAATAAACTAGATCATTCTTTTTATTCTTTTTCCTCTTCTTTCCACCTCCGCAGCATCCTCCTCATCCACCTCACATGGTTCATTTAACAAACATGTACAAACATGTCTGAAAACTCGACAAGGGCATATGCAAGGTTTGCACTCAAAATCCAAGTGTAAGAAAGAGTCTCAACTGGATAATCACAATGCTTCCAAGAAAGTAAAGATAGATGTTCTGCCACATATCATGTACGAGGATGACAACAGGGAATATGATAATAATTTTGCAAAAAAGTTGAAGGACCAAAGTCCCTATCCATTCGACGGTGAATGCAAGGTAAATCCTGGTGCCATAAGTACAGTAGAGGTTGATAAAAATGAAATAGCAACAAAAAAGACGAAAATGAAAGAACGGCAGGAAATTCAGGAGTTTGGAGAAGGCCCAACTAACAAGGGACATTGCTCTGATGTTAGGGATTCAGCAAAAGAGCTGGAGAGTGAGCATAGACAGGAAAAGAAAATCAAGTCATCAAAATCTGGTGGAAGAGAGTCAAGCACTAGCAATGCAAGAACGGAAAGCAAAGGAAGAACCACACAAGTTGTGCTTGATGTCACTGGAGATCCCCCATTTGATGGAACGGAAGATGGTAGCACCAAAAATAGTACAGAAATTTCGCATATTAGGCAGCCATTAGATGTACCAAACCTGTCATCAATGAGTCGCCGCCCGTCGCCAATCGCCAGCCACTGCCCAAGCTCCCGCCGGACGCCCGTCGTCAGCTGCCAACAGCAGCAGCAACCCTAACAACTGCCTAATGAAGAAACCGAACATCGTCCACTCACCGTCCGTTGCCGCCGCTGCCCAAACAATCAAAGAAACTCAAGAGGGTGAAGAGATCTGGTATTGGGTCCAAACGTACCACCACGTACCGATACCAGTACGCGGGTCAACTCTGCGTACCATGGTGACATAGGGCCAATGTAACCCACAACCAAGTTGTATTCACCATGCAAAGACACAAAGTTATATCCACGATCACGTAAACAGATTGAGAACAATCCAAACGAATGTGAGGTTATCCACAAACCGGCATATCTTAGCAATACCTTCTATACGCAAAAGATCTTTTATCCTAGCATCCTGTCTTATCAATGCCTTCTACATGTAGTTCAATTGCTCCACGAATCCATGACCACAGCACCAAATGTTTTGGCAACTATATCAGCAGTTAACCATTAAAAACTTAAACTCAAACCTAGGTAACCAAGCAAAAGTACCTCCTTATTGGTTTCTAGAGCACTGCAACACTTTTTAACAGTTCTTAAGACTTCAATGAGGCTGCAGTTGCACGCACAGCCTGTAAATGTAGTTTCACGCGTAATCCGGTTGTGCCGTTGTAATAACACATCAAATCGAAAAGCTGACATGATCGAATGCAAACATGCATGTCAACATCCTATAACAGTATGTTATCGGAGAACACTCTTAAACAATGCGAAAAACTATCAGTTAATGCATGAACTAAAATCTCCACTCAAACTGAAAATAATAGACATGAATATCTATGTTGAGCATCATATTCAGCCGAAAATAGAAAGTCATGCAAGTGGAAGTGCTGGGAGAACCCATTATCATGACCAGTTACTAGCTAGTGAACAAATTTGGTGCCATGACTAGCAATGTCTGCATGGAAAAGATTAGCAAACTCCGAAGGACTAACCTAAACAGATTCTGTTTAAACAAATTCTGACCTAAAGAGATTAGCAATTTCTACCTCTACTCGCAAAAATATATTTTTATTTAAAAGTGAAACACATGATCCAGGAGAAACTGAAAGGAAAAGGGAGGAGCAGCACTGTAAAATAAGGAGCAACAATGTTTGCAGCAGAGAGAACAAGATAGAGCAGGCGAGAGAGGGGGGAGAACTAGAAGGCGCTGCTCTTCCTCGACGGAAAAAGAGAGAGAGGGCATGTCGGATGGACGTCCTTGACGGAGAGAGATACAAAGAGACAGACGAAGAGGGCGAGGGCGGCCAAAGAGATATACCTGTGAGTACGGTCGGCCGGTGCGAAAATGAAACCGCGAGCGAGAGAAATTGGAGGGAGACGGCGAAGGGAGCCGCGGCGAGACTGCTCCGCTTTTTTACATGCCGGGCCTTAGTTTTTTTACCCAGCAGCGGTTCCTAATTATCCAAATTTTGGGCAGTGGTTGTTTATTACCCAACCTTTAGGCGGCATTTTGAATTTTAATAAATACATATTGACAATGTTTTTGGTAATTGTGTATATATTTAAAAGGAATAAAAAATGATGAGAAACTATAATTTGAGATGCATCTTGAGAACACATTGTAAAATTGAACATTAACTTAAAAGCATAAATTTAGGCTTTTATTAGGGAATTGTGATTCTATGGTGATTGCAGTAGTAACATACTATTTCATTTCATGCATTTAACCCCAAGTTTGGATACATTTATAGAGCACTGTCGCACATCATTCCATAAATTTGCCCTAAATTTTAATGTGAATAAATGAAACAATTGAATACTATTTTACTGTTTTCATTACCAAGCAATTCTATTACACTGGTTGGCAATCTATCTAAAAACTTACAACATATTCATAAAACACTATAAGTCTATAATACAATGTCCTATAACCCTGTTCGGTACGGATTCAGGAAATAGGAACAAGTTTTCCCATTGTCAAACTTCTTGAATACAAAGGGAGATTTTTTTTTTTTTGGTTTGCTTTCCGTTTTTTTTTTTTTTTTGGCTCGTAAAACGTTTCATTATAAACTCGGAAATCCTCGCCATATTCTGGAATTATAATTAGTGGTGAAAAAAAAAAAAAAAAATAAGAGTCGGACTTTTCGCGGTTTCTGCCCGTTAGGGCTATCGAGAAGCAGGCGCCACTGCTGCGTCGGCGCTTCTTCCTCATGCGAAGCCCAAATCTTGAAAAAGAAAAAAATTCTACTTCGTTCCGAAGGGAATTGGAGCAAAGTTTATCTCCCTTTTTTTCTCAGGATGCAGAAGGTAAGCACCTCTCTCTTTGGCGAAGGGTCTTTTAATCGTTCGCTTCATGTCCTTTCATTTGAACTCTTTGCTTTCTTATGGTTTTACGAATTTTCCGGTCTATCGTATTGTTACGGTCTTTTGTCTGGATGGACAAGGAGATATGCCGGCGCATTTTAAGCACATCGAGAGGAACGAATTTCTGCATAGGAAGTGAGTTTGTTGGCTCTCAAGTTTGCTTTTACTTAGCATTTCATTTTACAAATTTTATGGTGTGAGCTGCAAAGTAATGCGCAGTGGGTCAAGTTATCGTCCATGAGGAATTTTGTGAATTCGTAATTAATGTAGAATTAGAGGGCTCCGCGCAAAGCAAAGTTGCTCATCTCTATTATCAGAATAATTTGGATTTGGGTCATCAAGTATTTCGAGTAACGCACATACCTTACACTTCTGTGGTGCCATGAATAGTCGTAGAAGGTTTTGCTGCGGCTTCCTTTGCTGTTCATCTTTTCGACGAAAGTAAAGTACTGTTGCAGCCCAATCTGATAAGGCAGCGGCCCTTTTGTTTAACGTAGGCGACTAGAGCGGAGGCGTGTTGCTTGGTTGTATCCATCCCTTATCGGAAGTGCCTGTCCTTGAAATTTTTCGTGCAACTGCGAGGATTGTCTCCCTTCTCCTCCAGCTCCAGCTCGACTGCAGCCTCTAAGTCTCAGAAATATGTTGATCTCTGAGTCCATATCATGGAACTAAAAACATATGTGGTCAAGAAACTTCCTGCATAAAGACATCGTTTCCAAAATTGTTGTTTCTTCATCTGCTTCCAAGGTATTTGGAGGCCTGTATACGTCTTTTTCGGCTGATCAGAAATGTACACTATTGGTCGGGCTACTTTTTTGTCTACATTGTTTTGGCATCTTCATGTGCATACTGGTAGGATGGTACTGTGTATTTTCTTGGGTTTTTCTCTGGAAGAGATGATCCAAGTGTAGATACAAGGATATTCTTGGTCAATAACAAGTTTTACAGAAGAACTCGCAGTTGTTGTCACTTTCTTTATAAAGAGCACCTGAAAGCCAAATCACTGGAGTTGTCAATGAATCTAGGAACTGGGAGAGGTGTTACTTGCCTTTGGAAACCTTTATGTGGAAGCCGCTGACCCTTTATGTGGACTAAACTGTGAGAAGGAACTCAAAATTTTGTGCTTTATGTATGTGGCATCATACTGTTGCTGATTTCATGCCAAGATGTGCTTCATGCATGTAATTACATCAAATGATGTAGTCCTCATCATTCAACTCTGCGAATCCTCACATTGTTACTACATGAGTCAAATTTTACATGATTTTAACTTGATGTTTTCCTTACTGCTCTCACGAGAAGATTTGGTCAGGGCGGAGATGTATGCTGTTTTATGATTTTATTTGCCGAAGTTCTCATGGTAGTTGTTCATGTTTGAGTTTTGTCCATTTTTCTTTTTGCAGTTCTTAACTTCCTTCATACATGTATTATCTCATTTTTCCTCTCAAGGGGCAACGTTTTTGTTTTGTTTTGTTTTGTTTTTTTTCTTTCTGATGAAAGAGTTTGCTTATTCATTTTTTGTCCTGCTCAGGCATCTAAAGCAAAAGAAACAAGATATTCCTATATGCAATTGCAAATATATTGCTGATGATCCTGAAAGTGCATGCGGTGAAAGGTGCCTGAACGTATTGACAAGCACAGAATGTACACCTGGGTTCTGTCCTTGTGGTGAATATTGCAAGAATCAGGTTAATCACAAAAGGTCATTATATGATTAGTGCTATTAAATGGTACAGCACAATGCACTGATTTCAAGATTTTAGTGGCGAATGCTGAGTTGGATTTGCCCGATGGGCTTGTCCATAGTACATTTCAACATTTATAGTGTTTCATTATATGAATCTCTGATAAGTGTTGCTGGACCTGCAGCAATCATAAGAAAAGGTAGTAGGATCTTATGATAAGATATCGTTGTTAAAGTGGCTCTGTTTAAGGTTTTTTTTTTTTTCAGAAGAAGAAGAAGAAGAAATTACTCAACGTCTTAATTGTCAGATAGCGATTAGTCAGTCCATCTAGTCGCTAGTCGGGCTAGGTGCCAGTTCGCCTGATTAGTCTCTGCCTCCAAGTCAAGTGGGCCCATTCGAGTTGGCTGACTAGTCATTGATATAAGCCCTTTTTAAAACGTGATGCCTTTCTAAAATGTCAAATGTGATTTTGAGCCCTTGCTAAAATTAGATGCTCTTCCAATTGTCAAATGTGAATTTGTTAACATCGTATTTGATTTAGATAATTATAGATGTTATAAATAGATTTTTTTTCCTTTTTTTGGCCTTTTCCTTCTATTTCAACCTATAACCTAGGTTCTCCAGCTTTCTATCATTTTTGGCTCTCTCTCTCTCTCCCCAAAAGGTTAAGGTCTAAGACTCTAAATGTGTAACTGTATATATGTTTTCTGTTCTCTAAAAGGTGAAGCTCTACCTATTTACATACTTTTTGTCTTCTTTTATTTCGTGCTTTGTAGTGTATATGTTCCTTTCCTCTACAACATCAAGTTCTACATACGTTTTCTGTGCTCCAAAATGTGATGCTGTATTCATATCTTCTGCACTGTATAACATGAAAGTCTGTAGTTCTTTTTCTTTTTTTTGATCTCCATTGTGTATTATCACCCACACACACACACACACCTTATCAATTTTATGTGTTAATGCAGAAAGATACTTGTACTAAAGTGAGAAGAAATTATTGCAAAACGTTATGTTTTATGTATGATATGTCTGCGTGTGTGTTACAAGCTCCCAGTTCCTAATTTCTAACTAATCAATTAGTTACCTGCTTAGGCTACTATTTCACTTTCTAACTAACTAGCTAGTTGCTTTGGCTACTTGCCAACAGGCAACAGCTAGTTATATATATATATATATAGAAAGTCAATGCTGCTGGATGTTGGATAGTTGTTGGATGGCTAAAATTCGAAAATCCATCCACTGTTAACCATTGCCACATTATAAACTGTTGCTAATTCAACGGAGGTTATGGAACGGTCTAGTGGAATGATGGATCCACATGATGTAGATGGTTGTCAGCTTTAAATTTATCAAGTCTTAACGCATGTATATGACAATGTGGTATTACAGTTTTGCTTTTATCAAGGTTTTGAATTAGCGTGGCAGTGATGGTTTACTTCCTTCGTGAAAGACATTCCGAAGCTCCATTGAAGAAACTCTTTTTAGGAACCAGGTGGTGAATCTCTCTTGAGGAATCAATGTCTTTTAGGTTACATGTTTCAAGACTAAGGGGGCGTTTGGATGATACCTTCCTCTAACATAGTTTTGTAAAAAATAGGTTTCATGAAAACCAAGTTTGTTAATGAGTTTTAAAACCTTTGTTTTTTTTTTGTGGCACATCAAAACCTGATTTTTGAATAACTTGAGGGGAATCAGGTTTTTCACTCTTTTTTACAAAACTGGGTTTTCTTCGTGGCACCTACACACTCCAAAAACATGGTTTTAGAGGTAACACCAGGTTTTGCTTTCAAAACCTGGTTTTGAAGTTCTAGTTTTTGTCTTTCTAGTTTGGTTCTACTCTGTTTCCTACACACTGAATTCACTTTCAATGACTCTGGGCTCTTAACAAGAGGGCTTGTTGTCAGCATTGACAGGTGGAATGGAATTTTATCTTTATTCTCGTTCCTCTCCCAGCCTTATATTCCATGTAGGTGACATCTTTATCTTTTCGTAGAAGATTCAGGAGTTTTAAGTTAAGTATATGTGGATCTCTTCTTATGCTTAGCCTTTCCAAGGTCAAGTCAACCTGGTTTTGAAGTGTTCCACCGCAATTAACTTAAGCTATTCTTCTACTTCCTCCACCTTGGCATATTTAACGTATGATATTTGCAGTTGAGTTTTTTTGTCAACAAAGAAAAAGGGAAAAACGTGTCCTTATCAATTAAATTCTTCTTTCCGCCACTACAATAACATGTACATGTGAAACCATGCACATAGTCTAATCTACGGTATCCGGCTTTCTATACTAAAACGGGAACCTGCACTTCTCGAGCGCGCTTGTTGTGGAAAGAAAACGATGTCTGCTCAATTCTGCGTCTTTCTCAAGTTGCTTATCAATGAGGGCTTCCTATATTGTCGTCAATTGTGAACGGCTTATTAAATGAGATTGGATATGTGGGTTTAAGTTGGTGGGCGGCGCAGGTCTGGGGCTGCCATTTGAATAATTAATGATTTGGTAGAAAGTCAAGATTCAAAGGTTGGAGAATTTCTTTGGGGTGGAAGCGACACACTCTTTCCTTTCGTCCAGCGCCTTTGTTTATTTTATGTAGATCAAGTGAAGTAGGTATCGTGCGAAGATGAGTACTCTATCCTTTTTCTTCGAATTATACGTGGAAGCTACTATGTTTCCTTTGGCCGGTCAATCATAAGTTTAAGACCCTGCTTGTTATATTTATTGTTTGACTGATTCAATTTGCATCAAACTTTGAATGGCGCATGCTGATACCAAAACGTCAAACTTTAGTATTATATTCGGTAATACTTCAAAAGTTTAGTCGCGTATTGAAGATTGTGAGAAATCTTCAAGGACTTATAAAGGGCGATCTTTAATGAAATGATTATCTTGGTTTCTAGCCTTTTTGAGACTGGAGTCAAAACTGGTAGGAGGCGGGTTGGGATCTGTCAAACCAAAGGCCCGAGCCCATGAGTGGTTGGATTGTTATAGTGGTATCAGAGTAGATTCAACATTCAACTTAGGATTCCATACGCGTGTATTAGTTCTGTATTGAAGATTGTGAGAGATCTTCAAGAACTTATAAAGGGCGATCCTTAATAAGATAGAGGCCCGAGCCCAAGAGTGGTTAGATTGTTATATATTCAATGTTATTTTTCTTACCTAAGACCTCAATCGAATTCATAAGGTCGTACCCTCCAAAACGTTCGGATATAAATGAGCTACTCGTTCTGTTGCTTGGAAATGAAGTTCTTAGAGTTCCAAATCTTGTAGCACATACCACATACCACATATTGAGCACATCGAGTCTTCATTTTTCTAGAACAGCGAAAGGTTCCAGAGTGCGACAGATTCATCCTCCATTCTAAAACGAAGTAGAAAAAAAATCAGCCCGTTCGATTCGCTGCAGTCTCGAAAATGATGGAAACATTATCAGTTTTCCCCAATCGTTCCATTTTATATTCTAAATCTTGATTCTCAATACCCAATCCAGTGGTGAAACCAGAAAAAAGAAATTTGAAAGGACACATATATGGTATGTTCAAGAAGAGGATATAGTGTAATAAATATTTAAAAATGTTAATATAAAAAAATTAAAAGAAAAAAAAAACATGCTTATGTGGCTCCGCCTCTGACCCAACCCGTCCATGTAAGATCCAAACTTAAGAATCACGTAAGCACTCTTCCATCAGCACCTCACGTGATGCTGAAGCACTGCCAGGTGTACGGCTCATTCCTCCATTTCTAAGGCACTTCTTGGGCAAGCATGTTAACGGATCGAATTCAGAACAAAGTCTAGAATCGGATTCGACTTTGAATATATAGAAAATCATATCCAGCCTCTGATATGTGCGGATGTCCACCGAATTGAGTAGGAGTAGGAGAACTTTATACCATATCCTGATTATTAGTTGGATGCGAATCTTGTTTCCTAAATCCGATTTCTTGAAGTCGGATTCGAATCGAAAATATCGAATGACATCCAAATTCGAGCAAAGTTGCTAGCACAATGTTTCAAGGCGAAATTTTTGACTGTATATTTTTCCTTCGTTTATTTTTCACAATGTAAAAGATTTTGGGAAAAAAAAAATATTGACGAGGGACCTGCTTGCTAAAATCAATACAACAATAGAAAAAGATAAGGGAGAAGGGAAAGAACGTCAACCGGAAGCTGGAGGGAACCAGGGCGGTCGAGGCCAAGAAGTTGCCGGAAAGCTCTCTTCCGGCTGTGGATTCCCGAGGTTACGCTCGCCAGCTGCCGGCCGTTCAACGGGACTGGAGGTCGAGCTGCTGGGAGTAGCCGCGTAGCGATACTGTGGAGGGAAGCTCTGGAACTGTTCGTAAGCACCACCGGAGCTCTGTAGCAGCTGGAAATACGACGAGTAGTCATCGACGGAGCTCGACGCTGACAAGCCGGACAAAGTGACGGCCGGGGCGCTCTGAACCTGACTGGTGGTGGTTACGAAGCTCGCCGGAGGTGGCTGGAGGTGAACGCGCTCGGGGAAGTTAAGCTTCGCGCGGCTACCCCTGAAGCGGAGGGCTGCCTCGTCGTAGGCCCGCGCGGCGGCCTCGGCGGTGTCGAAGGTGCCGAGCCACACCCTAGCGGCCTTGTGGGGGTCCCTGATCTCCGCTGCCCATTTTCCCCATGGCCGTTGCCTGACCCCTCTGTACCTTCGCCGACCCTCGCCGCTCGTAGCTGCCCCTTCCGCGGCCGCCGTGCTCCTTGAGCTCTGTTCCCCTTCATTAATGGAAAAATCGCCGGAATTCATGGTCAATACAGGTGATCAACTCGACTCTAAACAAGTTTCTGCTTCAAAACAATTCGTACTTGAAAGGGGACTATAAAAGAAAGAACTAAGAAGTAGCTCAAGATCAAGTGAATCAAATCGACAGATGGTTTTAAGGGGTCGATCGTTGAATCAAAACAGTGGTTTTGCTGGAGTAATCATCATCAAAACCGCTATGCTGCAGAAGGGTTCGCAAGGGGATTAATGATTCGACGGAATGACACAGAAGCAAATGAATGATGTTCTCCAGTTTTTCGACTTCAAGCAACTTCGCTACTCAACTGTTCTTTGCCCTCAACAATCAAGGATCCGGCCAAGGAATAATTGAGGATTATGGCAGTTAGGCTAAAGAAGATAGGGGAAAGAGAAAGGGCAGTGAAGTGCTATTTGCGTCTGGAGATTGGACAGCAGAGGCTGTTTTTATAAATCTTTTGGCTAGTGGAGAGTAAAATTTCAAGTGGTATTTTCCTCTAAAGCACTTCCTGATCTGTGGTTTTTAAAGACTTTGGTTGGTGGTGGTGATAAGAATGCCGAAGATTATATTAATGGCATGGGTCTCGGGGATCAGAGGAAGAGCAGTCAATGTTAAAGATCTGGTCGAAGTAGATATGGAAAGGTCCTCTGAAGAGGAGTACAGAATAAGATTTTATGCCTCCTTGTGTGGGGACTCGTCTAGTTTCTAGAAATTTGTGTGCGGGCTATCCTTGGCAAGCAAGAATTTTGAGGTTTGAATGGTACTGACTGTGATGTAAAGCTGGGAATTTGACCATCTGAGGAGAGGACAGGTTTTAGCTTTACCTAATTGACAAAAGAGAGATGGAGACCTGCAGGCTGTTCAAATCTAACTTGAAAAGAAGTACCAGAATTAGGTTGTCTTTATCCTTTCAACATAAGCACATTAACACGAGAGAGAGAGAGAGAGAGAGAGAAAGAGGGGGAGATCATTGGTTCCACCTGTCGTAATGGACTAACTTTCCTGATTCGGAGAAACGTATTCACCCTGCAATTTCTAGTGAGAATTGAATAGTTGGCAGGTAAAAAGTTGCGTAAACAACTAGAAGATGAAGAGCTGCACTCCTTAAAATATGAGGCTGAATAATGTCACAACAAGTTTGATTACCTTCGCCCTGCTGGAAACCAGAATCTAAAGTCCCTAGATTTAGACCCATCATATAGGCAATTATTTTCCCATTACATGCCTTAAGCTTTACACTTTCTTTTTGTTTGGCACAACGAATTCAATATATATCGTTATCCATCAATATATGTACATGCATATCCCCTTGAAAAGAAAGATGCTTTAAAGATGTTGCCTGAACTCACGCTTAATGCCGTGAACATATATATAATCGGTGAAGATGCTTCCTAACTTCTGCCTAATAAAACGATAATCATTGGCTCATTTTGGATCGACAATCATATCACTGAAGATGAACATGGTACGGGACGTATTTCCAGTGGACCTCGAAGGCACAGGACAGAGAGAAGAGGAAGACCCATCGGAACCTAAAGATCATTCTAACAAAATCGATCGTCTAAGGCATTCTGCTAGGAGAATCTGCTGAAGCTGTAGGTCATTAATTTTCCGCATCCCTCACAACCACAATAACGGCAATCCGAACTACTTACCTTGTGAAGAGAAAGAAGCAGGCCTGAACTGTTGAGGAAGAAGGGAAGAACCGGTGCCCATTTCGTCCGTCCCGACGACTTGCCGGACCGGCGCCCGTTCTTGCTGCGGCACGGCCTGCGACTCCTCCCTCTGCCGCTTAAGGCCGGAAGAAGAGCTTCCAGCCACCATCGTCCCTCCTCCAAAACGGGGAGTGAACCAGTCCAGCTCGACCGGCGGAGGGGAAGTCGCCCCGGAGACGACATGCGTCAGCGCCGATACCATCAGTGTCATTTCCTCGTCGCTGCCGATAAATGGATACTGTATTTCCTCCCCCACCGCGGACGGAGAAACCACCTCTGTTTTGACGTCGCCCCATCCGGCGGGGGTTTGGTGCCGAGCTTTGCTGGGATCCCGCCGTTCCGCCACTTTCATGCACGTATAGACAGCCTTCTCTTGATGGCGGCGGCGCAGTCAAAAGAACACGGACTCGGAAGGGAGAGAACGTGTGAGAGCAGATCCACAAACGAAGAATTTGCCGATGAATACCAAATTTTATACATTTCTGAAATTCAAATGGCGCCGCCATAGGAACAGTTCCCGTCGGACCCGCCAAATTATACTTCACACCAACGATTAGGACTTTTTGAGTTAAATTAGTGAGCTCATTCTTTTTGTAAATTTCACTGTCTTATATCTATTTTAGCAGAGAGCGTTTAACTTTTTTCTTTTCATTTATAAAAAAAGGTGCATGTATGTGTTTATATATATATATATATGAAACCTATTTTGAAAGTGGAACATGATACTCCTCAGTTTGAAAAAAAAAATCTTACAAAATAATAACATAAGATACAATTAGTTTGAATCTCTAAGAACACACACACCAATACCAAATTGATGTTGTAAGAAGAAAATTTTAAAAGCCAAACAAATTGACTGTCCTGATTTTACAATTGCACATCTAAAAAAATGTTATTGTTTACCACACATTCATAATCTTTTGAACGTAAATACCACACCTTATCTTATGTTGGTTATCTTCCAATTTAATTTGCTCCCACTCAATCCAGCAAGGAGTTTTAGATCAACCAAAACCAAGTAAGAAAGAACATAAGCCTACCATTTTAATCATTCATCCCAGAACATACACGATGCTTGATAAAGGGCAGATTTCATCGATTAAAAGCGGATTTCCACTTTAGTATATCACATATAGACAATATATATATATATATTGTGTGTGTTCTCCGTAATCAAGCTTATCGAAGAAGAAAATTAATGGAAGCGATCACTTTGAGCACATTATAAGAATGGTTGGTCCTAAATAATGGCTTTGCTCAGCGCAAAAGTAAAATGTAAGGGAACATATTCAACGCAATTGGAAATGTTTATTGAAAAATGCAATTCAAATAAGCAAGTAATAATGCCGACTAATTTATATTCCCCATTCGACGTTTAACTTGCATAATCAAAACAAAACAGAATACAAGAATTTTGTCTATATATCTTGTTTTCTAAATCTCGGTGCTCAAATTTTTAAATAAATTTTTTTTTTTTATGTCAAAAGTTCTCGTACTTTGAGGAAGGTCTCCGACTCTAGTAGGTTCGCGGAGTCGGCCGGGTCGGTTTCACACACTAGGGGCCGGGAATATCTATCTGGCCTTCAATTAAGTGAAATGACATGTATGCCCTTATACGGTATTATGAACCAGGCTAAATTGGGGGAATGTCAAGATGAAAGGACGAATATGCCCTGCTCGGGCTTGATTTAGGAGTAACCACGGCTGTCATGGAGGTCATTCTTGGAGTGTACGGCCCTCGAGTTTCCGAAGGGCCATGGAGCTTGCCTCCACGGAGAAGAAATGGCAAATGGAGCCAAAGGCCGTCATGGAGGTCATCAACAACCGAGTTGCACCGTCAATACGTGTTGTCCTTTAGTCGCTTCCAGGATTCGATCCGCAACAGAGAAAAGGCAACTGTAATGCAGACAACATGCATGCTTCTTGGTAGATGAAAAGTTTTGCATCAGCAGCAACAACCATAAGACCGCAGTCGATTAGTTCAGCACCAAACAAAAACTGCACAAGCTCCAAAAGAAACAAGTCTGGCAGATTGTTTGGCAACAGTAACAAAATATTCTTACTGTTCATGAGATTTAGATCTATTAGTGAAACACAAAACAACAGCAAACTGCTCCTGTTACCAATCAATTGCTTACTGTTCATGAGATTTAGATCTATTAGTGAAACACAAAACAACAGCAAACTGCTCCTATTACCAATCAATTGCTTACTGTTCATGAGATTTAGATCTATTAGTGAAACACAAAACAACAGCAAACTGCTCTTATTACCAATCAATTGCTTACTGTTCATGAGATTTAGATCTATTAGTGAAACACAAAACAACAGCAAACTGCTCCTGTTACCAATCAATTGCTTACTGTTCATGAGATTTAGATCTATTAGTGAAATACAAAACAACAGCAAACTGCTCCTGTTACCAAACAATTGCTTCATGATATCTTTGGCTCACATTATTAATATATCATTTCCAACAACCACATTCTATATAAGCAACGTGGTAGTCAAAAGAACATCTCTGTGTTTCCATACGTCCCTTGTCAGTTGGTGAGGTCGGACATTCTTTTCCGGGATCAAATATCGGTGTGACGTCGCCGTGGACGGTGGTCAACGCAACGCGACGGTCCTAAAACCTTAGTTTAGTCGGTTCTTGAACTGTTAACCCGAAAAGTAGAGGTCCAAATTTGTTCACCTCCAAAGGCGGTTGCATTAATATTAGGGAGAAGAATACGAAACGTGATCGGTCCCGCCTTCGTCTTTATCTGTTTTTAGCCACCAAAGTTCCAAGCAATTTCGTGGGTGGGACCGGACAGATGTCGATCCGGATCCAGACCCGTTACGAATTTGCCTGCGTTCTCCACATGACTAATTGAGCTTCTGCCAAAAGCAAAGATGTCGACTACTCTGATCTGCCGGACGGTTCCTCTCTTTTGAGTTCAAATCCTTTTTTTTTTTGTTTTTGTCCGCCGCTTTCACCGAAGTCTAGGTTTAGGATTGATTCAGTATCTCACTGTCATCTTAAATATAACAATTCAACCCACTCTTGGACTCGAGCTCCTGATTCTGACATTAAATGCAAGCTCTACACTGTATAAAATGTAGGAGAATAACACCTACCAATTAAAGTGTTTGCAGTCTATTAGACTATTGTTAATCTCTAATTTCAAAGGTTTTTTTCCAAACAAAATCTTGACGACATTGTTTTTATGTAGAGCCCGTATTTAATTCTGTTTGAAGTCTAAAAGAATAGGCCGTTTTTTCTCAAAAAAAAAAAAAGAAAAATCTTGGGGAGATTGTTTTTACATAGAGCCCACATTTAATTTATAGTTTTAAAAAGAGCACGGATTTATGATCCTCATTACACATCAAATTTTAGGATCTCAAGTCAAACGTGTAGCTCATTTGAGACTAGTGGATTTTAAAACGGAAGATTTACTTACCGTATTGAAAATCAAAGATCTGAAATTCTAGTATGTCGAGTGATCAAATGTTCCTTTAATAATATCGTGAAGTTCTTGAGGCTGTATGCATTTTTCACGTTAGTCCGCCTTCTTTTGCAATTTTATTAATTTTAGATAGCATTTTTGTGAAATTTCCGTTCTTGCATTTTAAACAAATAGTAGCCATTTTAATGAAATTGCTTTCATCAGATATATATGGTAGGTTTTTATCGTGATGTATATTCAGCTTTTTAACGTCATTTATTCGCTCCATGAAGAGTAAGACCTTGGTATGATTTCTTAGAACCGAAGCACCCTTAATCAAAAGGCCATTATTGTCATTCAGGCCATGTCTATTGCATACTTGAAGCCTAAAATGGTAATTTTACGGTGCCCCCTTTTAAAAGTAATTGACGGCCGGACAGAAGAATTCGGATTCGAATTGAGTTCCTTCTCATACCGACATAACCACTAAACGGAGCAGATCCACAAATTCCCTGACCCGCTTCTCTCATCCTTCCTAATTATTTTTTACTTTACCAGGAATTATTTTACTTTTTTTCCATTGCCGACTTCCAGTCAATGGTACATCGAGAACCGGAACCCTTTTATTCGTTTGATTTGTATTTTTGAAGTCTACAAAAATAATATTGCTTTCCAAAAAAAAAATAATAATGTTTCCAACGGCAGTGATGCAACTGAGAAACTTTACTATTTGCGCAAAATTGCCATTTAAATGAGTTTTAAAACAAGTTATTGCGTTAATTAAATCAAATAATGGACTACTGATAAGATCTAACCCCAATCCTTACGTATATTATGAAAATTATGCTAGACGGATGCAAATTTAGTTTTGGTGTGAAGTGTGAACCCAGAGTTTGAATTTGAATATGACTGCATCGAATTTGATTGAGTTAAAGCAGGAATCTAAGTATTCCTAATCAACATTTATTTATTTTTTTTCTTTTTACTATCTATGGACCTGATAAGTCAAAAAAAAGAAAGTGTTAACAGAGGCACACGTGGGCTTGCACGGGCAATTGCTCATGCGAACCATTCATGTTTTAGGAGATCCTTTCTGGGTCCACTGAACTGTCACTATATTATTTCTTGGTTTCAAATGAAAATCAGTGGTTTCTTGAGAAAAAAAATCAATCAAGCAGCATTAGTTGAAAGCCAATCATAATAATCCATTCATAAAATCGGTTGTTTGTTACAACATTTTGCGTTTGCATATTTCATCGTCGCAGGTAAAATGTCATAATACTAAAGTTATCGTTATTCTTTGTACATACCCACTTGGTTTTTGTTAGCACTTTTTTTACCAATATTATGCAAAAATAAGAGTTGTGTAAGATCTAGTTCTTAGTTTTTCAAGATAATTCGAGAGTCTATCCTTCTATTACCCTTTTCTTTTTTAAATCTTTGTGAAAGAAAGCTGATTCTTGCGATGGATGGGTCCAAAAGGGAGATAGATAAGCATGATCCTCTTCTGCTTCTTAGTCTTTTTGCACGAGATACACGCGAGCCACCGACTCCCTTTTAACGTTCAGCCTTTACTCACTGCCGCAAAAAAAGAAGAAAGCACCAAATCCCACCGACCGCCGTCAGGATATGGGCCACGGCCGAGGCCCACGGCCACTGCCGTCTCTTGGTGAGGACGACGTTGCAGAGTTGCAGTGCGCTGTTTACGCGGTGGATCACAATCATCCAGGTCCCCAACATTTCTCTTTTTCTCTCCCAAAATGGTCCACATTGGATTTGGACGATTCATTCCCAATCCAATTAGATTTGACTGTTTTTTTTGTCATTTGATTCAAACACGGCCCGGCCTTGGATTTTACCTCTTGTACCAGATCCAATGGTGGACCCGAAGTTCTTGTCCTAAGTGAAGCAATTTTCGGTGAGTGGGTTTCTCAAAAGAAGGCCGAAACGCTCACTCGTCTTCTTACCCCCTTCCAAAGTACATGGTCTGCTTTCGATGTCTCAGGGGTTCTGCTATCTTTAGATTAAATTGTTTGTTTGGAAGTTAGTTTCGTCCAGTAGAAACAAGAGATGGGGAATTTGAAATGGAATTGGGATCTGAACAACACCTTTGATTAGTAACTTGTCTTTTGTCTTACATCCCAACAAGAAGAAAATGTTTTTATTAGTCACTCTTCCAAATATTTAGGTGATAGCTGCCCAAACTTGGACCCACTAAAAGGACTCTCGTTTAACTAATTCAATTTCAGGTGGCCCAGTATGCTTCATGGGTCTTTTTTATAATGAATTTGGATCATAGATGGATGAAGAAAACGTTGTTTTCCAGCAGTAATACAGACCATTTGATTTGCAAGTTTAACAAGTCAATTTATGAACTTCAATAAACTTCTTGACAATTTTATGTCAAGTTTTCTAAAGTCATTGTAACTTTTATATTTACAAAAAAACATAATTGATGGATGAGTATATTTTAGGATTAGTGGGAGTAAGTTCTTGATTTTGGGGTGTTATACTTTGATGATAATATGTTTGCAACTAATAATATATACATATTAATAGAAACTAAACAATTTCTACAACCCAATTTGTGACCACTGAATAAATGACAAATGAAACGCTTGGTCCGGATTTGGCTGCATCATTTAGATGCATCTAATAGAAGCTGTCTGTTTATCCATAGTTTATTGATTATGAAGCAGTTTTAAACATTACTATTCTTTCCTCAAGAATACGTTGCCTTAAACCTCACGTTATGTAGTCCCAATTTCTTAAGGTGCATCATTTCCCACAATTATTATTATTATACTTTGGAAATATACACGGCCATACATGCGTACATACATGAAGGGGGCATTATTCTTTAACTGGTAAGTTTATGACGTGTTTGTCCTGTCCCATGCCTGATGTCATAACAATATTGCACCCTGACGTCCCATCCATGTGGTTGTTATACGGTACATGTTTTGTCTAGTAAATGAAGACCGGCCATGTTTCACGGCACCCCTTCTGGTTTGTACTATTATTACATTTACTGACGCCTGATTTCTACTAAATTCTTGTCTTTGTCAAAGATCACAAATTTTTGGACTCTAAGCTGCTCTTTTTTTTTACTGTTTATTCCTGTTATTTATTAAATGAGAGAGACCTGACTGACCACAATGGGACGTCAAAATTCGACAGTGCAAGGACAAATACTATTTATTTTGTCGCCATGTTTTGTCGCCAGCAAACGTGGAAAAGCTAAGAAAAAACAGGAATTTTCAGTAGCCGCCTCATAAGAGAACAATGTTGCCTTGAGATTATTTGCCGACTTAATTGAGTCGTTGTTTTTCCAATGGCAGAAGAAAGAAGCCATGGTTAGTGGAGTTCATGCCTCAATCAAACACATAAGTGGATTGATTTTGAGCTATGAAGATCAGATATGGATCCATGGTATGTCTAAGTCGTGAAAGGTGGTGGGTAGTAAAAGTTTGGTTATCAGTTCAATTCTTGTGATTGTCATTCCTTTATATTGTAAATGATGGATGTTCGTCGCTTGATTTGATGGGTGTAGCACTCCTACATAGGTTCCGAAGCAACGGTAGACCATGTGGGTAGAGGAAATGAGAAAGGCTTCGCCCTGTTCGACTAGTCCTATTTTAGAAGCTGTTTGGTTAGAACAAACATTATTTCTTATTACACATATTTATATACCACAAGGTTTAGGCAATAATGTTTTTATTGTTTTAAACATTGTCAATTATATCAGGTATTTATTGAATAAATCATCTGCAATCATACCATGTTCCGTAGAAGGAAAATATGGTGCATGTGTGGAACATAATATTATTCTTCTTATCATTTCTTGCATCATAAAGCCCGTTTCTAGGGCAAATTTGACAAACCACCCACATGATATATGATAAATACAAAACATGAGAAGACCTACTTTGAAGATGGACCAGCAAAAGCCATTAGGTCCACCTTTTCCACATATAAATTTAGGATAAGGTCCATTTCAAAACCAACTTGGCTTTTCCTTGAGGAGGAGAAGGAAAAAAATGAAGCTACTTTTGCTTCTAAACAAACTCTTCCCTTTGAAAGAACCTCAAGATTTTCCTTTTGAACATAAAGTAGGCGACCAATTGAAATAGCCACTGCATTGGTATTAGTGACGGTTTTATGTTAATTTCGACACTAAATTTTTAAATTTTAATCATCTAGCATTCTGCACCGTTGATTTTTCTGGTATATATACACAAGAAAGGTATATAATCTAAGCTGCATTTGATTTAAAGATCAGACGGCTCTGTTATTTTGACAAATAAATGGTTCTACATATATAAAGGAAAGAGACAAAAAAAAAGGGGACCATGAAAGTCCAGTCAAAATCAGTTGGTTAACAAATGGAACACCTGTAGTTCAATAGCATCACACTTTTTAGACAAAATGTGCTCCAAGAATGAGGTGGCTTCCCTCCATTAGACCATATTAAAAATGTCAATAATAATCATATGTTGTTTGACCATAGAAGCGATATGTGGTCTTTATCTCGAAAACATATCAGTGGAGCTTACGGCATTATAGAAGGAGACTTATTATTTTCATATCTCAAAAATTAGCAAGCACTTATGGCATTTCTCATGCAAATTCTTCAATCCAAACTATGCTAGCAACCTATATAGTGCTCTGCTTCTGATGCCCAATTTCTCGAAAGGTCAGAACAGAGGCACCATGCCGCTAACCTAGTCTGCCAAACTGAGCCCACCGCACCGAACTGAACCGACCCATCACGTCAGACCACTTTCTGCTAGCCATGCCTAACTCGACCCATAGTGGTTGGGAGAGCAGGGACGAATAGTTAGCTATGGAACCAAGTTCTTTTTTCACTAAAATTTTTCATCCCCATATGAACTGTTCCACCTAAATTGGGACCCAGCAGATCCCAAATTGGTGCAGAAAATCTGAATTCAACAAAAGTCAGATCTGGAATCCGGTTTTATGTGATACCATCTGAACTGAATTCAAATCCGGTTAGACCATATTCAAATTAAGTTAAACTTGGTATGCCTAGATCCTGTCAGACTCAGTGGGTTTTAGCTGCAAGTTTGACCCAGCTAGAGCCAAGGCCACTTGACCAGCCTGCCCTAAGACTTGTCAACTCACTAGGATCTGGCAGTAGCCATTTTTCATACCACAATTGCAATTGTATGCTATAGATCTTTGACCATGATTTCATTCCACTACCAATTCTCTTTTTCTTCTTCTTTTTGGTCCTTTTAGTTGAAGTGGTAGATTTCAATTGAGACTGAAACTTTTGTTTGGTGAGAGCATCGATTCCGGTATATTGCCGGTGCACGTTGTTTGGTGCCTAGGTCTTGACCAACAAGGGAAAAGCATAACGCGTGGGAAGACCATGAAATTTGTACATTGTATATACATATATATATACATGTAAGTTTACAGATTATGTAAGCATACAAATTATGAAACTTCCAGATTATGTAAGTACTTTTTATGGATTATGAATCTGAATCCAATTAGCCAACGCCCATGCATTACTTGGATTTGGTAATGGCCACATGAAACTTGAATCCAATCCATTTAGATCCATATGTAAAAGTTTGTCGACCCAGGCCTGTGATCGACTCCAAGAAGGACGGTACAGCTGAACTTGTCTTGATCTGATTCAACATTTGGAGCTGAGATTTTCAAGCAGATCAACTGAAAAACCTTCTTCCTAATGTTGTCAAGCAGTTGGACCCCCTCCAAATCTGCATCAAAATGCATTTGGTCATGGTCAGATTATCCGATCCAACTCCGTCTTGATCCGAGATCAATGGCAGAATATGTGGAGCTAATGAGATATTCTACTTTCTTCATAGTTCTCAAGCATTTGTTTTAGAGTCATGTCCCCATATTGTGCATCTGGTTATAACAGAGCAGCCAGACCTGAAAACCTGACATAGTAGTTGGTTCCTGCTGATAGTGGGATCGGTTTGAGTTTGACTTTGAACGTTGACCGAGCCCATGTATATCCAACTTAGGATTCACATTGACCTCCAATAGTTCTACCAATCAAGTTGGTCTAAATCCACAAATGAGTGGCACCAGGTCATTTTCAACTTTTCACCAACTGCAAGTTTCAACAGGCCCTGATCTTGATCCAAGAACCAAAATTCTTCGGATTGATCTAACTCGGCCAGCATTCGGAAGACCGTATCATTAGTCCAAGCACGGCCGAATTGCTTGTGTGATTATGCCTCTTAATCCGGCTTAAGTCGGATTCTCCGGCCATAATCCATGAACTTGTTCCAGTCATTGAAAATCAGCAGTCTAAATGCAATGCTTGGATTTGATTTTCTCCTAGCACCAAAATCTGAAACTTTAGTCAAATAACTGCAGCTTCAAGTATCACAATATATTGATTCTCATTGAACTTGTCCACTTCATAAGTTTGAATAACCATCGCAGATGATTGATTCGTGGAATACTTAATTGAATTCAACTCTAGCATGGCCAACTACTTCAACCTTGCTTACTGCAAAAGGGCTGCTTCTGAATCCGGTCATAAGGCATGTGAATGCCATGGTGATCATAAGCTCCAAACGGCATTTGTTTACTGATTTTGTCACCAATTGATCTAAGATTAGAGCACCCTCTCTCTTTTGATTTTATATCAAACTTTTTCTCAATATTTAAAAAGTAAAACGAAAGTGTGGAGTTTATGTCTCGCCTAAGATCCTTAGTTTGGCGAGCCATATATTTTAATGTAAACATTGTACTATATCAGCAAAAGCATATATCAGATAGGTTAATCCTAGAATATGAAACTATCAAACACCCACTAAATGCCGGATGAAGCTCTGTGTGTGTGTGTGTGTGAAAGGGAGAGAGAGAGAGAGAGAGAAATTGACAATGAAAGGTCTTCAATTCAGAGTTGTATATTCAACAGGATATGATCTAACGCCGTCTCGGCGGCACACATTTCAAGAATAGTTTTCCTTTAAAGGAAAAATAATTTAGAATATAAAGATTTAAAAAAAGAAAGAGTCTTATCATATTACCAATTACACTTGGAAAAGGTTGGGTTTGCAGCAAGATAGTCAATAGGAAAATAAACTTTTTCTTAAGTTCGACATACACATATTCCTTTCCCACTGTATAGTTTAATAGGTATGCTATATGTCTTCAAAAGGTATTTCATTCATGAATAGTTTAAGAGGCCAAGATTTCAAAATACGAAAAGGTTTTGGTCTACTTCGATTCTTGGGGGGACATGCTTTTGCCGGAAGTCTCTCATTTTGCCATGAATTCCTCTTCGTTTGCCTTGCCTTGTTCTCCTACTCCGGCATTTTTTATGTTCAGATCTTTCAAGAGGAGATTTGGCGGTCAAGTTAGCCCCATCAGTCGTCGGAAATAAGTGTAGAATGAAGTTTTAAAATGTAACAAATGCAATCTGTCGACGTATAAAAGAGTATCAGCAGGGTCAGGTTTGCAACACCAAAGAGGTAGTTAAATAAAAAAAAAGTTCAAATTTAAGTGCATTTTTGTTAAAATCTTCAATGTAATTTAAAGCATTCTTTCAAATTCATTTTTTGAGTTAATGGAAAATTTGTGCGTATAATCACCATTGACAATTCATCAGGGATGTTTGAAAAAAGGAACACTAGGAATGTTACATTAATTCTTAATGAATCTGTCCCAATTCATGAACTTACCTTAATCCTTGGCACAAATTCGTAAAATATTCTTGCTTGAAAAAAAGGAACACTAGGAATGTTAACATTAATTCTTAATGAATCTGTCCCAATTCATGAACTTACCTTAATCTTTGGCACAAATTCATAAAATATTCTTGCAGTGTTCCTGCTATCAAACGCTTCCTAAGGATTCAAACTAGCCTATAATAAATTTGTCGTAAAATAGAATGACTCGAGCTTTTAAAAGGACAGAAATAAATGAGTTAACAAAGTGGAATGAAAGTGTACAGTAAATGACAAAAAAGAACACAGTTTTCATCACATTGTTGCCCAAAACAAACGCACCAAATGAAATTCATTTAAAATTACAAGCTTATGGAAAGGAAGATTTCCCCTTTGAGATTAATCGCGTCCAAATGAAAGCACGAAGGGAAGCGGCGCGGCATATGTAAATGAATTCATAGAGGACACGAATTTTTCATGTCTTTGTATTGAAACGCTATTCAGACCTGGGCTCCGAAAAACAGGTTGTTTTATTTGTAAATAATTTTGAACATTTGTAATTGTTTTTTTTTTATTTTAATATCAATCAGCAAGCCAATGACAATGCCGATTTTCCACACCATACTGCAATCATTTACCACTTTTTAAGTTCTAATCGACTTAAAAGCTTCTAACTGAGTACAAAGGCCAAGCTCTACAACATAACCACAAGGGGGGAGAGATGCCCATTTTGCCTTTCATTGCATTAAGGAAGATATTTGAACAAGTCACAAGCACTATTCGTCCAATAGATCAAACTTACTAGAGGTCATTGCCAATAGATATAAAGAAAAAACTTTCATATGTACAACCAATCTCATTCTTCCTCTCGCGTAATATCGTCCACCGAAGTGAACAAATCATAGCCAATGGAGAAGATGTACTCCAGCCTGCAGTTGCCTGCCTCGTGGCAGAAATATTGTACTAACACCAAGATGACATTCTAATATTTGCCAACTCCCAAGGCAAAGCATTCTTCTCGATTTTCTAAGGAGACCATCCTGGCAGTCTCCAATAAAAAAGTAATCAAGTACGGCTAACTCCCGCATGCCATGCATTCTTCTCGATTTTCCAAGGAACAAACCATCTGCGCCATCTTCGTCTCAATATCATCATCCACCGTTAACGGTTTATCCTGATGTATGCATAAGTTAATTGGCATCAGCAGAGAAATAAAAAGAAGAAAATAGAGGTTAAAGAACAATAAATGACATAAAATAGGGAAAGGAAATGTTGTCACCTTAAGCATAGAAGCGTCTACAGTGAATTTGATTGCATCAGCTGCAGGACGGGAGCGTAGATAGTACATCCCCGTTTTCAAACCCTGCCAAGATGAAGAATCGCTATGAAGATAGAACTAATTATTGAAAAATGAATTTTCATCTATGACACAGTTATGAGACAGTGATGAACAAAAACTAATCTGAATTCCATATGAAACTTGTATCAAGAGAATGAGCGGAAGCATGAACAGCATGGAACGACAGGTCGGTCCCCATGAGAAGTTTTCACAAAGAATTTAACATTTGGCATCCTTTCGGCATGAGTGCCATTACCAAATCACTGAACAGAGGAAATTAGACAAAGGCATCATTTGACATATGCTTTAGACATTAGATCAAGTCCCAACCATATAGTTCCCCTAGTGTTGTAATAGTAAAGCTGGCAATAGAAAAAGGTGGGGGGCATGGAGGCGAGAGATGCAGACTAGGAAAGCTCCACCATGTATCCGCATGAACTGATACCAACATCAAACTAGTAAATGTAGATGACACACTAATCCATATATCTTACCTTAGACCAAGCATGGAAATGCAGAGAAGTAAGTTTGGCATGATCAGGTTGGTCCATATATATGTTCAGACTCTGACTCTGATCTATGTAGCATCCACGGTCAATAGCAAGGTTCACTAGAACTCTTTGTTTGATCTCCCAAACAGTTCTGAAAAAGACAAACATTCAAGTTTAACTTCAAAACTAATGGCTAAATAGGAGGAAAGGGAAGCATATAAATAAGAGTGGGATATGAATCTCCGTACTTGTAAATTGATCTGACATCAGCT
Source organism: Nymphaea colorata (assembly GCF_008831285.2). Taxonomy (NCBI): domain Eukaryota; kingdom Viridiplantae; phylum Streptophyta; class Magnoliopsida; order Nymphaeales; family Nymphaeaceae; genus Nymphaea; species Nymphaea colorata. Next base: position 1,744,611 of record NC_045148.1, on the reverse strand, counting down.
GGAATCTCCGGTATTTTGTAAATGGAGCCATTGTCATATATTATTTTGTTCTTTAGAGAAGGAGACCAAAGACCCATTTCAGTCAAGTCATGAAGAAGATGTTTGTTAACCACTACATATTCGCCACTGGAGATGGTAGCAAACTATCAGACATAATCCTCAGATTCAGCTGAAAGAAATAGACAAACGGAACTGCCTAGAAAACATACCTCAAAACCCTTCTACTGTAGATATTGGAAGTGTATGGTTCGAAACATTCATTATTGCCAAGAATCTGGCTGGTAGATGCTGTGGGCATTGGAGCAACCAGAAGGGAATTCCTTAAGCCATTGTTTGCAACCATTTCTCTTAAAGCAGGCCAATCCCATCGATTAGATGGAGTTACTTCCCACATGTCAGGTTGGAAAATTCCCTGCATGCAATAGAAAAGGAAGGAGTTAATATATAATAACCAAAGCAGATTAAAATGCATAAAAAAGAGTTTACATATAACCTCAAAGCAACTTCAACTTATTACAAACAGGCAGACTGGCTGACCTCCTGTTGAACCTAAACTGCTTGTGCATCATTGTGCAATTGCACAACAGAGCATTTGGTACTCATACACAATCTTTCAGCTCAGTTTTCATTCAGATAATTCTTGTTCTTAAAAGCATCCAAATAGCAGAGGATAGAACGTGAACAACAAAGAAACACAGTAGTGGACATTATAGATCATAGACGAACCTTGCTTGCTGGGCTCCCATAGTATGTCTCGTAAGGGCCTTCTTTTGCAGAAAGTTCAGAAGAGGCTTTCAAAGCATGATAATAAATAGTTTCAAAAATGTCCTTGTTCAGTTGACGAGCCTAATGCAGAAACAAATCAAATTTGAAAACCAATCAGAAAAGAACAATAGCTGCACCAGCACAATAGAACAAGTTTGGTGCAGTAACTAACCTCCTCTGAATCAAACGGCATCCCCAACAAGATAAAAGTATCAGCCAGTCCCTGAACTCCTATACCTATTGGCCTGTGTCGCATGTTTGATCTTCTTGCAGTCTCAGTAGGGTAGAAGTTAACATCAATTATCTTATTCAAGTTTGATGTGATTATAGAGGTGACCTGATCAAAAAGGAAAGGGAAAAATATCATGCTCACTGAACTGATAGAGAAAGAAACTGATAAAAGTCATATCAAAGCACAAACCTCAGCAAGTTTGTCAAAATCAAAATATCGATTGGATGAGCCCCTGCTGCCAACCAGCTTGGATGGCTGGGAATCCTGTGGCAGACCCTGCAGAAGGCAATAAGTTTAGACAAGCCAAAAGATTGCGACAGTGACGCATAACTAGATATTGTTAGAACACTCAAGTACCTTTTCCTTGACAAAACGAGGAAGAGCAATTGATGCAAGGTTACAAACAGCAGTCTCTGTTGGGCTTGAATACTCAACAATTTCAGCACACAGGTTAGAAGACTTTATTGTGCCCAAGTTTTGTTGGTTGCTTTTTCTGTTGCAAGTATCCTGCAAAAGATAGCAAACTGCATAAGAATAACAAAGATTAACTTAACATAATACTAATGATTAATAATGTTTGAGCAAGTGAAGACCTTGTAAAGCATGTAAGGGGTTCCAGTCTCAATTTGAGATGTCAAAATAGAGTGCCAGAGATCTTGAGCCTTCACAACCTTTTTCGCCTTTCCCTAAAATGGAAAAACAAACCAACGGGTCAAACAAAAAAACATTCTAGAATACCTAATATTGCACAGATGGCAATCAAAAGACTATGTAAGGCTATATAACTTACTTCTGTCTCGTACTTAGTATATAGGGCTTCAAATTCTTCACCCCAGCAATCAGCTAGGCCTGGAGCCTCATTTGGACAGAAAAGTGACCATGTTTCATCATCCCAGACCCTCTTCATGAAGAGATCAGGCACCCAAAGTGCATAGAAAAGATCACGTGCTCTGTTTTCCTCCTATAGTAACCCAACCTCTAAGTTCAGTCAAGCATCATCGGCAAATCCATAATTTAATAGATTGCACAAAATACATCAAGCAAGCAGCAAGCAGCCTGGCATCCACTTTGCACACAAATTTAATCAGATTCATCATGTAACCTTGAAATCAAAGTTTCAAAAGGCACATATTAACCTGTTAGCTATGTTCGAAACTTCGAACAGCTTAGTAACAAACCCCAGTCATCTAAACAGGCAAATGCACTCCTCTTTTTACCAGCTTTTGGCATGTAAAATTAAGGCTGTCAGTCATGGGGAAAACAGCTCTAAAAACCGACTGCTAAGCATGACTTGAAGTCTAACAAGTACATCTAAAGCAGGTCGATGCATAGAGCACGGGATCCTCAATCACACTCTAATTCACATACGCAGATGTGACATGCAATGCAAAAAAAGGAGAGGAAAAAGACTGCAAGGGGGGTATGTCATAATGAAGGCTGTAAATACCTTTCCATGATTCTTTCTCAATTCAAGAAAATCAGAGATGTCCGCATGCCATGGTTCGAGATACACAGCAAATGCACCTATAAAATCAAGAAGCATCACTTAAAATGCAACCAAACTGCAGGATTCGAACATTGAGTATCTAGGAACTTCCGCAAGAAGTTCTAATGCCATTCAGCAATTAGCATCATGAGAAAAGAAACAAGATGACTTTTTTCAAGGGAAAAGAAAAAGGTTACCTTTCCTTTTGCCGCCTCCTTGATCAACATAACGAGCAGTGTCATTAAACACCCTTAGCATAGGAATAATCCCATTCGAAGTACCATTTGTACCACGGATATAGCTGCCCGTTGCACGAATATTATGGACAGAAACACCAATCCCCCCAGCAGATTTGCTAATAACAGCACATTCCTTCAGTGTATCATAGATACCTTCAATGCTGTCATCTTTCATGCAGATAAGGAAGCAGCTGCTCAACTGATAAGACAACTACCCATTAAAACTATACCACAATTACAAGTACGAAGGAGCAGGAAAGCATTCACAGGAAGCTCACAAAACATACCTGAGGCCTTGGTGTTCCGGCATTGAAAAGAGTGGGCGAAGCATGAGTGAACCAGCGCTGCGACATTAAATGGTATGTTTTGAGTGCAGAATCAATGTCGTCTTTGTGGATGCCAACAGCCACCCTCATGAGCATATGCTGTGGTCGCTCAACAACCTTCCCACCAATCTTGAGGAGATATGATCTCTCCAGGGTCTTAAACCCAAAATAATCATAATCAAAATCTCTGTCGTATATGATTTCACTGTCTAGAAGAGCAGCATTCTGAAATAAGAACGGCATTTAAACAATCAGGAAACTGGAGCTGCTGTTGTTCTCATTCAAAAAAAAAAAAAAAAAAAGAATAAGCAGACTTTTCTGCTTGTACGTTAAGAGAAAATCGCATAAATATAGGCCCTCAACTCAAGCGAACGAATATTAAAAAAATATATATATTCAAATAACAAAGTCACACAACGGGCCAAAACAAATTAAAGGAAACCAGGAAACACAACAGAAAAAAGTAAGATAAAGAAACCTTCATAATTATCTCATAAACATCATCTGCAATCAAAGGAGCCTTTTGCCCTGATCTCGAATTCACATGATTGTACATATCCTTGACCCTAAAACGCGCCGGAAAAAAAAAAACAAAAAAACGTCAGACGACGGAACAATTCTTGTATCAGTAAAAAAAAAGAACATGGTATCCAAGCATATAGAGAATCTCACGTTTCAGAAAAGCTCTTCTTCGTATTTTTATGCAGATTTGAAACCGCAATCCTGGCCGCGAGCTTCACAAAAGAATGCGACGCAATCAGATGAAAGAAATATAAATCTGAGCAAAATCCACCGCGTCATTGTACTAGAAACCCAATGAAAACAGAAACTACTTGCAACTTCAACAGAGACAGGGAAGGCGAATTACAGAAGCATAATCAGGGTGGTTGGTGGTCATGGCAGCAGCCGTCTCAGCCGCCAACTCGTCAAGCTGGCTGGTGGTGACGCCGGAGTAGACTCCGGCGCAGACCTTCTGGGCGACGCGGACGGGGTCGCAGTGCTTCTCGCTGAGGCCATAGCTAAGCTTCTTGAGGCGGGCGGTGATCTTGTCGAAGTGGACAGCCTCCTTGCGCCCGTCCCTCTTGATCACGTACATCTTCGCTGACGGTGATCTGGGGCCTTCTTCTCTCAATAATTCCGCCAAACACTTTGCAATTGCTACAGAAAGAAAGGAAGAGAGACGGACAGAGGGGGGGAGATAGAGAAGGAGATGATGAGGGTTAATGGCGAATAGAGATAAGGGAAAGCGGCTGCTCTAAATAGGCGGGCACGAAGCTTTTCAAACAAAAAAAAAAAAAAAAAAAAAAAATCTTTCTCCCTCCTTCGTATTTCCCGCCATTCTGGCCCCCGCCCCCTCCCTCTCCCCACTTGCCCCAGATTCCTCTCTCTCTCTCCCCCCTTGAATGCTTCCCTCCGCCGCTTGATTTCCTTCCCTTTTTACCATTTTCCTCTCTCGCTCTCACCATTTCGGGAGATTTTTTTGAATGGAACGTGCTCCTTTCGCCCGCTCCCCCGCCACTCGATTCCTCTCTTTCCGGGGGTTTTAAGTTTCCGTTTCTGCCTCCAAAAACAATAAACAAGTACCTTTTCTTTTCCGTTTTTTTCAATATATCGCATTTTTGCGCGGAATTTGAAGCTGGGAAATTCAAACTATGTCTGCCGAAAATATCGTGTTTATATCTTCCTTATGTTTCGATTTGTATGTGTGATCCTTGCCGATTTTATCGGACATCAGTTCGATGTTTATTTTTATAATATATTGATATTGTTCAAGGATGAACCGTGAGCGCCGAGAACGTTACCTTCATTTTTTCCGGCCGATATTTTGCGCTTCGAAATAGAATTGCCGGGAAAGCTTCCGCCACAAGACAGCCAGCTCTCGTCGTCTGCCCGTTGTTTTCTTCCTTTTATGGGGCTGCTCCGTCGCTGTGGCTTGCTATGGAAGCTAGAAATGAATTGAATGTGGGGTTTGAATTTGAAGTTTTGAAATTTTTAAAGCCTTTGCTGTTCTTCTTCGGTTTTGCCATTCTCTCTCTTTCTTCTATTTTGTTTGGCGTGTTAAAGAAGCCACGGAGGTTTGAAGTTTCGAATTTGAAATGTTACGTTTAGATGATGCAACTAAGACATTTATTCAAATCGTGTACAATGCTCCGAATTTGGAAGATTATACGAAGTGATTGATGCAGTATTAAGTCGCTGTCTCGTAAAGCAAGTGTTGAGATTCCTCAATCTCTAAGTAGGGATTTGGTGACAGAAGTAGTTTTAACACAATGTTTGATCAGTAAGTCTGAAAGATTGTGACAAATTGATGATATATGACTTGAATCTACCGAATTTTTAGGACATATTCATAAAACCTTGCTTTAGTGCTTCTCAAGGGCATTGGTAGAGGCTGGTAGGGGCCTTGGCCCTCCCTCAATTTTTAAAACATTAAAAAATGTATATGTAAATTTCAAATATTTTATTTCAACAAATATACAAATTTTGAAAAAATTTATTTCGGATCCTGTTAAAATTTTAAAACTATAGTTCGGCTCCTGCAATGAAAGGTAAATATGCAAATTTTGAAAAATTTTATTTTATATCCTCTTAAAATTTAAAACTATAATTCGGCCCCTACGACAAAAAATTTATAGTTCTGTCCATGCTGGTGCTTCTATTTCCAATGGGGCTGACGTGTTCCCATTTAACTTGTCGTTCATCGTGAATCCTGACGCTATGCCCCCCCAAGTAACAAAACAAACAAAATTTTTCTAAGCGGGTTTTTGTAAAAATAAAATATCTTTTCTCCAATCAATGATGGAAGCAGAAAAAAAAAAATTATAGGACATGAAGGCTTTTGAAAACTCATAAAGGAATGAGTATGTCATAATTTGATAAACCTTTAACAGTTTTTTCTAATAATTATATATTCCAAAGCATCATCGAATGTGTGTTTGGATAGTGTTTGAAATTAGGTGTACGTGTCAATTAGTATTTACCATTTGCAATAAGGAGTAACATTAAAGGAATTGAACAGATCACCAAACTTTCACCAATAAGCTTATTTGTCTAGCTTTGTTATGCCTATTGGGGCAAACATCATGGATATGAAAAATCTTAGTTTTAAACTGTCAATTAGAAATTGATTTTGTGTCAATTAAACTTTTGGTATCACCAACTTGAGTTGGCTTTAAGAGTTAAGACGACTAAAACTAGAAAAGTTATGGAAAAGTGATCGACATGACTAATGGTAATTGTATGTCATTAGTACTCACTATACTCAATGGCAATTGTATGTCATTAGTACTCACTATACCCAATGGTAATTGTATGCTATTAGTGCTGACCATCAACAAATTTGTATGCCATTAGTGTTGACCATACAAAAAATATGAAGCACACTCGCTTTGTTTTGGCTTTCCTATAGTCCGTCATGTCATTTTTACTATATTAGCAAAGGCCAAAAAGCTTTGGCAACTTTCATTTCGTAACGAACAGATATTGTTTTTACATTGATCAGTTGTTAATAACCTCTTTAACCATCCAAACTACTGTTAACGTGAAAAGGTTGTTTGAAAAACACTTATTATATTTGCAAAAACGTACTTATACTTTATAGTGTTAAATTTAGCGAAAAATTAACAATATGGATGCTCACACAAGGGGATTGGTGCAAAGACTTGGGTAGGGGCTGCTAGGCAGCTGGTATTGATTTCTCGTGACGTCAATCTTCTTTGCTGCAAAAAAGGGGTTGGGAGGAAGGAGCACCAACATGCAAATAGTGCATAGCGGGGGTGCCTACCTCAAGGCATCACCAAGCAGTTATAGACACTGAGGGATGAGGGGAAGGGGTGGGGTGGGGGCTTCGGCCTTTATTAGAGGGGTGATATTAGCATCTTCCTCATCTAAACAATATGGATGCTTTAAATTACTAATCTTTTGCTCATCTGAATAATATGGATGCTTTAAATTACTTCAAGTGATTTTAAAAAGTTTCATTCTCCCCAATACCCTTCAAGTGATCGTAGAACAAAAGTAAACTCTCTCCATGGGTTTTATACATAAACAAAGACTCGCACCAACACTCGGGGGAATACGACCTTCTCTTGGTTTGCAAATTCAATAAACAAATGTTTGGGAGTCTTCATGTCACATGGAAACAACCCAGATTGGGAGGGAGCGATGAATAAACAAAGAAAAGTTTGAGAAAGTATAAATAAAATAAATGTCATCAAGTTTTTTTAGATGTGTGTAGAACTTGCTGTTTGAGGAATTACAATGGTTTGAGGAATATATAAGAGATACTGGAAATCATAACTAAGATTATCTAAAATATCGAGTAGTTTTCGGGAAATAAGCCAAACTTTACACTTTTATCTCATTATAATATACAATCATTCGGCGGTGTTTGATAAAGATAGAAGACAACTGGAACCACCTCAACTTCGCTGGGCACCAACTCGCCGTGCCGTCCAATCTGGATTAGCTTGCCAATATATATATATATATATATATACTTTTCCTTATCTAAATGTAAGATATGATGCACCTTATAAATGGGCATATCGGGGTAGCACTGCATGGAGTTCATTTTGGTGAATAGAAGCTACCCCAAAAAAGGTCGAAGCTTGTCGAAGCTTTCTTCATGGGGTTCAGAACTGTTCTAGAACGCCGATCACCCATCAATTAAAGTATCACATTACTACCATACCAGTTGAGCTATGAAATAAATATTTCGATGCCAATTGAAGCATGTAAATTATTTCATAAGTTTGATATAATTTTTACGTTAGAATATTTATTATCGGGGTCGAATCAACTTATCCAACAAATTTTTTCAAACCAAGTCCAAATCCAGCCCGTTTGCAGCCCTAATCTGGGAAGTAAGATGGAGTAAAGAATCCAAAACTTCCATTTCATATCAGGTATGTGAAATGTTGGATGTGTACAAAGATGGAGTAAAGAATCCAAAACTTCATACGGAGGCAAGTTCAGCCGCTAAGAAGTCCATATACGTGTCAGTTTATGTACAGGACAAACAATAAACAAACACGCGTGGGTCTCTCTCCAACAGTACAAAAAACGTCGTGGCTTTTGTCCACATCTCAAAGGCTGAGGTTTCTACAATAATGAAACTATTTAAAATTCAATTATCATTCTTATTATTATGCTCTTTAGAAATGCCCTTTTTTTTTTGGACTTTAGCAAATTCTATCACAAATTGTTACTGTTTAATGATTATATTTTAAAAAATGTAAGGTAAATTGATGGTAAAAATAATTAGATAGTAATAATCTGTCATGGAAACTGGAACGAGACAGGACAATCTGTTCCTGTACCAGAACTCCCCAGGGCTCAGACACGGAACCGATCCATTTGAGAAGTAGAGAGGTTCGCAAGAGTCAACGCGTCGGGCTCGAAAACGGCAGTGAGTAGGAGCAGGCAACCAACTTCACGTTATATACAGCGGGACATACCCGAGAGCCAGTTTATTGCTCGAAATTCTAAATGCCGTCCGTAGTGTTCGGTTATTTGCTAAAACACGGTCGCAGGTTAATTCCCCTTATTTCTGCAAATGTGACTCAAGAGAGTGGAAAACAATAATTTACTGATAAGCATTTATAGAAATTTTAATGTGGCCTTTGAAAAATTTATTTACCATAGATCAAACATTTTGGTAAGTCACCTTGTCAAATTTCAGCTTATCAAAATCAAATAAAAGAAAGAAAAAATCACATCCCCACCTAGCCTGGAGCTGAAAAGCAAATAAAAGGTTGTTCTTGTACTTTTATGAGGATCTTCACAATTAAGTAAGACTAAATTTTTTATGGTGATACTTAATATAATTTGGTTTGGGTGGTGCCTTCGAGGTCAATGCAAACACAAACCAGTTTGAGTCAAGACCAAGACCAAGTTCGGCGTTTATGAAATTTCAAAATGAATCAAAGATAAGATATTAGTTTTTGACAAAGCAAATGCACAAATAAATATGAAAACAGGATAATCGCTTGAATGGAGACAACTGAAATTGAACGTCAGGTAGGGAGGAAAAGAAGTCTTTAGCACGGGTGAAGAAAGCGGAAGCTCGTAGCAAAAATTTTGGGAAGGTGGAGTCACTTACACGATTAGACATAAAATCATGGGTCTGAACTGAAATTGCTTGTGAAAAAAGTAAAGAAAAAAAAAAAAAATCATGAAGGCTTGACGTAGAGGGGAAGGGGAAAGTGGTCGAGCAGGTGGGTGAGAGGGAAGGCTGAATCCCCTTCGACTGGGCAGCGGGCGGGACGTCAGAGCGAAGTCGCTGTTCCCGCGGGCGGGAGAGATTTGCAGAGGAGAAAGTGCGGGCGCCAGAATTGGAATAAGCTGATCCGTTTCTTTCGTTTTCTCTCCCATCAGAAAGAAACGGAAAAGGACGGATGGCGGAGGAGAAGGAGGCGCTGTCGTCGGGGACGCCGCTCGGGGCGCGGCTGGTGGTCGCGCAGATGGAGTCAGAGGACCCCGAAGACCCTGCCAAGTCTCCCGCCCCTTCCCCCAACTATTCCACGCGTAAGGTCAGGATCGGTCTCTCTTCCCCCACTCTCTCCCGCGCGCGCGTATGCTGGCGGAATTTTTGGTCTCCGTCGATGACTTGTATTGTGGCATCCGATTTTTCATGTAAAAAGGAATGGATGGCATTCGACTAATTAGGGTTCGATTTTAGGTGAGATTTGTAATAGTTGGTGGTCGTTTTTGGTTGAGGATGTGATCGGTGTCCTCTGGGAATGAATGACGAACTAAACAAATTCTAGGTGCGTCTCTTTTGAGTATGATCTGCTAGATTATCGCACTTGATCACTAATATATACTCGGCCAGTGCGTAAGGAAGTATCAGCTACTTGTTTCGTCGGGATTTGATTGTCCATTGCGGAAATACAATGTTCGAAGGGTTTCTTTTCGATGTGAACAGAATTCTGAGTGGTTCGAATCAGGCAGCGTTAATTGTGGAGTTAGTTTGCGCTTTTTTATGTTTTTGCATAGCCTGGATTAGAGTTATTGCCATATCGCAGGCCTTACGATAGATCTTGGAAAGTGCTGGAAAATAAAATTAATTTTATTGGAAAGAAGAGCACGGTAAAATTGAGTACGTCTTCAGTCCAAATGGGTAAAGGGAGAGCTGTAAATTTGCGACATTTTGTTTTTCTAAATAGTGGTTGCAATTATATTATCAAAAGACCGATTCAAGCACTTGTAGGATATGTTGTATTATCCAAAAGAAGGATTCCTTTACTATAATAGTTTGGTAGATGTTTGACGACCAAAAAGAAGAGTTGCGTGGTTTTTACAATCCCAGAGTCAAACAGGAGTGTGAACAAGATTATGAACATATCCATCAGGACCAGATTGCTAAGCAAGACAACTTGTGATGAATTATCGTTACCTTATACTAAAGAACATGTGCCTCTACTTTGTAAATTTTGTTGGACTTTCAATGTTGAAGAGGTTTATTGGCTTTTTAGTCAGAAGAGATGGAGAAGTATCGTCATTGTAGTTTAGAATAACATAATAATATTGTTCTTTTGCAATATATCAGTTAACAGAAATGTGATTGGAACAGGTTTGGTGGGGCCATATCATGTTTGTCAGATTATCAAAATCAGTAATAATATATGAAACACAGGGTCAAATGTTGAGCAAGACGGTGAAACTTTTGTTAAAAAGACTAGTTGATGCATGCTAAAAGGGTTGGCATATGATGGACATGAGTTGGTTTAGTGTTGATAGCTGCCTAAAGTTCATACTGTACATGAACCAAGGACTAAAATACCTTATGATAATTTGCCGATGGGGAATAAAATGGTCTACAGTTAGTGTTTGGTTTGTGGATTTAACAACCAAAGCAAGGGTTGCTGTTGACCGTCAATTGAAGGCATTCTTGTGAATCATGCATATGTCCTTTTTCTTCATCTGAACAAGGCAGGATAACTTGAGGCCGGTCTAAAATGTCTAGTATCTAATCTCATGGTATATATTTGTTTCTAGCACCATCTGTGGTATGATTTTCTGCAACCCTGATGGTCATTCCTACCACAAATCTTTCTGCAATGTTCATATGCCGATGTGTTGTCACATCTTTAACTGTAATTTGGAGAAGTCATTACCAGACAAATGGAATCTGTGACACCCCATACGAGTTTCACAAAATCAATAGCTAAATATCAAATTAGAAAAACCTTCACAACCCTGTCTCTTCCAAATAAAGTGGAAGGGCTTGTTGCACCAGGTTCAAATGTTTTCTTGTGTAGGAAATATCTAACTGATTTAAAGATTTGCTTCCTATTCTTGAGAATCAGAAAGCAGAAATATGACAAAGATTAAAGAAATAAATTATGGATGAAGTCTATCAGATGGGGTGCTCTATAGCTTTTTATGCACACTCAAACTGTGAAAGTTGGTCCCAGATGGCAAGACTTGGAGATTTCTATATCAAATGAGGAAAACATAGAAAAGATGCTGGTATTGTTGTACCATTTAATTTTGATTGGATGTAGGAAACATTGGAAGTTTCCTTTTGGCCTTAAAGCATCAATTACCTCTTCCTACCAATTTCTTGCAAATTAGTTGATTGAATCGGTCATCCATAGCAGATTTATATTAATGTCATTGCTTGTATTGCATGCCAGATAAAATATAATATTGCAAAGGTGCTGTTTGTCTTCTTTTGGTGATCTCATTATTCTGAAAGTTTCTTGTTTCAGTGGCACATCTATTCTCAGTTTCTATCTTTTGTTTCTATGACAGAAATTTGGGGCTAATTTAAAGTTTATCAAGGGTCAAATGCAAAATCATAAGAATATCAACTTAAAAGAAAAATAAAAAATGTCTTAAAAAAAGTTATTTATCAGTTTAATTTAACAAGTCAATCATAAGCGAAAAAAATTATCTGAAAAATAAAAATAAGAAAAGAGATGGGTAAAATTGGAAAGATGAAAGTAACTCTAGATTACAAAACTTTTATAAGTGAGATTGGGTCTTAAAGTTTGAATTAAAACTATGCAATGAACTGTAGTTAAAAAGTTAACTAACACGGAAAATGTTAGTCTGAGACTCTGAAGACCACTATGACAAGGCCACCGGCCGACCAGATTTTTTAGTTAGACATGGGATGATGAGAAGGTGTTGGATAAGGCCTTCAGGTTCCTTCAAAAATAAGGAAGTCACGTCTGCCTCCTCTTGAAAAAGGAATCCTAGACAAAGGAACTTGAGGACTTGGAAGGCTTTGTTTCCATGATTAGAATTTGGTTTCCTTCCAAATCCTTGAGCCGAAGATCTAAATTTTAATAAGGAACCGAACTAGGAGAAACTGATTCTGGCACCATCGCAAATCTTTTGATGCCTATATCCTAGGGGCGGCCTAAATGGGGTTGATTTTTGAATAGAACGCTTAGTTTTCTATGCAACTTCTTTCATTGATTTTGACCATTGTGCATAGGGTAACGTTAACTAATCTCCTCATGTAGTGTACTCAATAATTCTGTTGCAACCTTTTGTCTCCGATACTGTTGCCCCTGTTAACTAACACTCGTCTCTGTGCTTGGTCAGGCTTTCTTTGCGGTCTTTCAGAACTGGGTCTCTAAAAAGTTCATGACTGGATGGTAATCTTCAGGGCTTTTCACATAGCCTAAGATTTTCTAGTTTCCTGATTAACTGTAGCAACTTTTCCCTCAGTTTAGTTTTGTAGTTCAGTTTTTTTTTGTCCTTTAACAGTGAACTTTTATACCGATATGCAGTGTGGTTCTTTTTCCCGTTGCAATTACATTTTACATCACATGGTGGTTTATTCAATTTGTTGATGGTTTCTTTAGACCCTTGTACATCAGACTCGGGATCAACATATTCGGTATGGAATGCATCTACTTTTGCTCATTCTTCCTCCCCTCTTGGCAGTTATTCTTTTCTCATTTTGTACGTATTGATTTTATTTTGGTTTGTTGTGTTGATTGTCTGATATTACTTGGTTCCAAAGTGGCGAGAGGTCAATACTTTGAGTTTCCTTTATAATGGCACTTGTTATGTAAAAGTAGGATTTTATAAAAAAATGGAAATAATGTGCTAGATATTTTCTTTACAAGCATTTAATTTTAAATTTCTTTTCTTCTTTTGAAAAGCTGCTATGAGGCTTTTGTGAGAAAGCAACCTTCTTCTACTGTCATTATCTAAGATGATCACTTGTTTCATATGAGTTAGAAGTGGTGATGTGGAAAATCTCTAAATAGCTGAGAAAATTTCCTATTTTATATTTTGAAGAAGTACATATATTTTTTGTTTTCTTTTTAGAAAAATTGAGAGGGCATTTGATAAGAAGAACAATGTGTTTATGAAATGCATGTTCCAAAGCATACGGTTGAAGAACTCCATGTTGTTGTATGCTCATCAACAATGTTCCTTTACATAATTGTTCCAAGAACATGCATTTCAAGACACTCAACACCATATTCGTGTTTTGTCAACAACAATGTCCAAAACTTATATTCCAAGAACACCATGTTCTTGGAACAAGTGAAACATAGTGCAATATGTTGAGTGGTCCTACATCGAACAATCAAACACTTAACATAATTGCACTACTTTTTTTGGAACAAAAGCATGGTGCTCTTGGAACACGTATTTTAGAAATATAAGTTCCAGAACACAATGTTTTTCTTATCAAACACCTTCTAAGGGGTCTCTTGAGAAGAACCATATCATCATTTCTACCTTAAGTAGATGTAACAATCCAGCCCACTCCGCACCGGGCTCGGGCCCCTGGTCCGACATATCCCAACCCGTCCTCCAATAGCTTCGGTTCCAACTCTAAAAAGACTAAGCATCAGGACAATCAATCACTTAATGATTCCTTTTATAAGTCCCCTAAAATCCTCACAATTTTAGATACAAGACTAAGCTTCTCAAAATGAGACGGTACAATCCACCCCCCTTAAGGTACATGCGTCCGCACGTGTGGGTCTCAAGTTTGAGTATTGAACCGTCTGATATGATTGTAACAAATTGGCTCACTCCCACACCAAGCTTGGGCCCTTGGTCCGACAAATCCAACCTGCCATATAGTAGTTTTGGTTCCAGCCCCAAAAAAGGTAGGAATCAAGGCAACCAATTAGTTATCAACTCTTTTTTATAAGTCCCCCAGGATCTCCTTCATAATCTTAGATGCGAGACTATACTTGTTAAAGTGGAGCATTACAGTAGATCTGTCACAATACCTGGTACGTTAGAATCATGATAGTTCTTGATGGGTAGTGTTTTATCTGGCTGCAACCAATTCTAAGCCATAGTGTCTGCTATGGAGCTGTTTTCTCGGGCGTCAGTCTTTCTGCTTTATGATATAGTATAAGGAATTCAAGTTATACTCACTTGAGTTGACATTTGGATCTCTGGTTTTGTTGAAGAAGAAGCCGCCTACTAATCATATTGAAATGATAAAAAATGAATATTAGTATACATTAAGCAAAATAAATGTAATATTTGCTTGTACTTGTCCAAATTAGCAAAATCAGTTCATGCAGGTGAAAAGGCCTTTCTTAGTCCAGTTGGCACATCTCAGAATGTTGTCCAGCCATGAGAGTTCAGATGTGATTTACCTTTATTGATGGTCGTCTTTTGCGTTATTGTGTATTATGTATACTATATCCTTTATAGCTGATTCCAACATCTGAAGATGATTGATGGACATATTGACATCCAAAGTTTACCTTTTCTAGTAGCATATGTATGTGCTGTTGCTTTCATCCTCTCTAGTGCATGGTGGGCCTTTCCAATTTCATTCTCATTCTAATTGGAACTCCAAGTTTGTTATTTTTGCTTTCTTATCCTCTATGGATGCTTTGGATCTTTGTTGCAGGCCTTGGATTTATTACTACTTTGATTTTTGTGTTCTCAATTGGTTTGTTTGTGTCATCCTGGATGGGCGCAACTGTTTTGTGGGTTGGAGAATGGTTTATCAAGAAAATGCCATTTGTAAGGCATATTTATTCTGCTTCCAAGCAAATAAGTACTGCCATATCTCCAGGTACTCATTTACGATTTTCTGTTGCTGAGGATGTCTTTCTTTCAGTCTGTGATGTATTGTGTGATCAACTGCAGTTTACTTCCTAATGGATAATGGAGTTCTGTTATTGCTCTGGTTGGAAAAATAAACATATTATTTGATGGCCAATATTTTTTCACAAGGAGCATTGCAGGGAGTTTACATTTTCGTCCACTCTTGTTTGTTGAATTTCATAGTTCATGCCGGAGGTGTGTGTGTAATTTTTTGAGGGGGCATTAAGCTGGTCACTGGGCTAAGATGATCCTTTTTTTCTTCTGATCTTGAGTGAAGATAAATTTTCTTTTAAAATATTGTTACTTCCATCAGGAAATTCAGTAATCTCTCTCTCTCTCTCTGAACCTTGATCGTATTTTCCATGAGCAGGACGATCAAATGGTAGAACCATAAACTTCTACCAACCATATGGAGTCATCATTGAAGCTAAATTATCGTGTAGTGAAATAACTAAGTTAATGCTTAAGTTGCCATTAAGGACACAAGAAGACCTTAAAGCCAAAAACTTGTGAACTTCTATTTAGCATCAACTTAATAAAAAGTTGATATTTCTAACTTCTAAAAAATCTCTATCTGCAGCATCTCACATGGATTCTCCCCTTTGGCTTGGTTCCATCTTGTTCTTCTATATACAAGTCACAAGTTGCATAATAGTTGCTGAATCTCCATACAGGTGGTCTCGTCCATGTACTTCCAACCTGGCTTAATTGCCTGGGACTGCTACCAATACAAGTTAGCCCAGCCCAGTCATCTCATACTAGGGTTGGCTCCTTGTACTCCTTTAACACAACAATGAATAGTCTGACAACATTTAATCTCAATTTTAACTTGGTGGATCAAAAACACCAATATTGTGAAGGGCATTCTCCACCATTTGGTTCTTGCCTCCTTTCAGTGAGCATATTCTGCAAACCAGAGTCATTCAGTCTTTCTGTTCAAGTTGTGTTTTTATATTGATTAAGAGATCATTCAACCAATATTGTTAGGTGTTTGCATTGTCTGAATAATGTAAGTAGTTGTTTGTAGTTTGTAATATTCTTTTTCTCTTTGTATATGCTTGTTTAAGGAATGCTACATTAAGTCCTAATTCTATTGCAATGCAGACCAAAACATCACAGCATTTAAAGAAGTTGCAATTATACGTCATCCTCGTGTTGGGGAATATGCATTTGGTTTTATTACATCCTCACTCATCCTTCAGGTAATTTTTTAACTTGTGTATGTTACTTCTGTCACAAGTTCACATGCTTGCGAATGCTGATAGATTTTTCTTGCTAGTCTTGAATTCCAATTCATTCTAATTTATTTGTTTACCCTGTTTATGAAATTGTATATTATATTATTCTCCTTAGTTTGATCTTTATTCATATTCATCTTCCTAAGATTTATTTGTCTTCTTTAAGTTTTTCATATATTGGGAATCCACTATCAAGCAGCAGTAGTTTCTGATTTTAGTTTCATGAGGAGTCTTTTATCTGTATAATCATTTTCATCTTATTGAATTTGGTGCAGAGAATCTAATATATCAAGATATGTGTTGTTACAAGATTATTGGCCTGTACTCTGGGTGGTTGATGGCGATTGTTTCTTTTTTACTGAACTTTGTCTTATGGATTTATGTCACAATGCACTGGATTTCTTCATAATTTCAGATGATTTTTTTTGTTGATCAAATAAAAATGTATATAAAATTATAAATAACGATAACAATGAAACTTTTTCATGTTATGACTGATAAAAAACTGACTTATTATTTACGTGACTCAACATGCTATCAATTATACAACTTATCAGAAACACAAAGCTGCAATGAGTTTTTCTTGCTTCAGGTGGCAAGTTCATAGTTTTGGTTTTGTGACCAGTATGTGATAAGCTACTCCAGTCGATACCTCAAGTTTATTTTGCAACTATGGTCTTTTAGGCTTAGACTAGTAAATGGGAAGAAAGGATCGCTTAGGGCTGTTCTATTGAATGGTTTTTGTTCAATACTCAATATTACTTTGGATTTCAAATGCCCCAACTCACCTGTACATTGTACAGTTGCAGCCTCAGTAAAGAAGTTATCCACTCAAGTATCTTGCCAAGGAAAGCATGGGCAAACAAGATGGAGGCCACCTTATGGTTCCTTCCTGTTAGTTGTAGCTGGACTGGAAACATTTCAGTGGTCAGCCAAGTAGCTTTATTCATGTTTCATGCTCTTCCATTAATTTATTCATGTCTGACTAACAGTATTTTTGTAATCATACCAACATGGTTAAAAAATCAACCCCGGTTAAAAATAAATTTCAGTTAGTTTGACAATTATGCAGATGATCACATGGCTGCTGCCATGACTTCTTCTTTGGTCTTTGTGCAACTCCCCTGCATGAAGCTTCGGATATATTGGAAATCATTGTCTAGAATAATTGGACGTCTATACTTGTTGGTTGTCTAGATCATGCATGTTTTGTTTTTTGAACATATTTCATTCTGAAGGTCAACCTATGATGATGCACAAATTTGTGATATTTTAGCTACTGTATCTCACTTGTGTACTGTTCTTGTTATTTGTTACTTTGGCTTGCTTGAATAGTGCAATTTTTGTTACTGCCTCATGAAAAAACGACATTCCAAAAGCTTGGTCTGTGGTTCTGTAAGGAGAGCGATGCTTGGTTTCTCTGTCGCTTTTTTACTGGGATATAGAATATGCATGTTATGTTCATCTCATGCAGTTATATTTAACATTTCCAATTAACTTTTTTGTTTTTTGGGTTGACTTCAGAATGATGGTGGAGATGAGGAACTTTGCAGTGTATATGTTCCGACAAACCATCTATATATTGGCGACATTTTCTTGATCAATTCAGCAGAAATTATTAGACCAAGTTTGTCTATCCGAGAAGGCATAGGTGTGTTATGATTCTTTGGTTCTTGTGATATGGTTCTTGACATTTTCTGTTCTTTATTGATGCTTTTTGCATATCCCTCTCTCTCTCTCACTCTCTGTGCTGGGGTATCTGCTGTTGCATTTCGTTTTTGCTTTTGCTTTGATAGCTGTGTTTGCTTTTGTGGACCATGGAGAATATGATCACAATCAGCTTTGGTAGGATGTCCTGTTTTTGTTTAGGATTCAATGGTCCTTAAGAATCTAAGATATTAGAAGCCTATGATATTACGCTGCAAAAGTGGTTGCTAGTTGAGTTTGTTGGAATAACATGCACCCAACCTTGCCCATCGTGCACACTGGTATTGTTGTTAAAAGGCATTGATATCCTGATAAACGGAAATGTTGAAAAGACACAAGGTGGCACAATTTCTATTGACCTGGAAGGGTAGGCAGAAATTGTATTTGTGTTACAGAGTAAGATTTACATGATTCTGTTCCATCCATATTGCAGTTGTTAAAGTGCATGGTAGCATTTTTGTTTGCGCTTTTTTGGGACCTGGATATGTTTGGTACATGCAGGGACTCCCTGGTTCCAAATTGATCTTTTGGGGAAATACACTTCCTTTCTCGTACTACATTTCCACCACCCTGAATTCTTTCGTATGTTGACACTGGAGGAGTGGAGGATGTGAATTTGGGTCGACCTGTCTTTTTTGAAACCATAAGCCGTATTAACACATTGTGCATGCTTTGAGGTGACAGCTTTGGAAGACTTTAAACGTGCCTGAGAAATGAATGCCTGCTTCTCTGAGATCACCTTGGACCAGTATTTGATATGATGTTCAATCATTTTTTCTCTGTGGATACATTTCATTCATTTAATTTTCCGGGAACAGTCATCATGGTGGAACTTTTTCTTTGCAGACCTATTTTTTTCTTTGTTCGTGCTTTGTCTTCTTTTTTACCACCACAATCATTCATCCCCTTTATCAAGGCCAATAACAACACCATCACCGCTACTGTCAGAGCTGCAGCCATCAGCACTGCAACGCTATTGCTTATGGCAATCAACGTTAAAACCACTGTGCATACAGTCTACTTGGTATTGTAAAGTATCTTCACATCTGCACTGGGATGAAATAACAACTTAGAAATACAAGTACCTTTCTGTGCAGTGTATACTTAGAAATATACTGGAAGATGGTTAAGGTGCTTCCTTTTACTCTAACCAACCAACCTGGCTTTATCCAAGCATTGCAGCAGATTAACCACGTCATCTGGCCAACCAATTAATGTTTAGTTTACAGTCCTTGGTAGAAACCTTTAGACTGTGACTAACCAGTCTCTCTGACTTTGTCACCTGTGATACTAAGGGGGTGTTCGGCAATAGGAACACTAATACGGTGTTCCATGAATTTGTTCAGACATTGGGTAGATTCATGGGACACAGTCATGAATCTGTCCCAACAATTGGGGCAGATTCATGGAATGCTGTAGCACAGTATTTCATGAATTTGCCTCAAACTGTTTCATGAATCTACCCCAATCTCTGGAACAGATTCATGAAGCTCTGGGTTAGTGTTCTTGTTGCCGAATACCCCCTAAGTGTTCCCTAATCACCTCATCATGTGATCAAAATACATGTATCAGCACCACAAAAATTTCACTCTACCTGATCCTTTGACCTTTAGGTCATTGAGATCTGAGCAATTGAAACTTGCCTTGGGTTTGGCTATTTAGTGTTTTCTTCTCATGAATCTCTAAGATTGATATGCTTTTCCCTCTTCATAAGCAGAGATTATCGTCTCTGGAGGGATGACTATGCCACAGAAAATCACTCCTTTGGAGAGGGCACCACGTCAAAATGATAGAAGCCGTCTGAACAGCATAGCTAGATGAGGTATGTTCTGTTGAGGTGAATTTATTGATGTCCACTGGACAGAAGCTTTGACCAGCTTAGTCATTTGGTTCAATGCGACTGGGAAACTACCAATTTGTGCTACATAGTTGCATGCACTGAGACATCATATTTGTATCGTGGTACTGTAATAATGTTGTTGGTGGAGAATCATGCATCCTGGCTTGATTACACGTCACACAGGGTTGATATTTTTTGGGGCTGTTTGGCATTACGAACAAGGTGAGAGTGTTCCATGAATCTGCCTCACAATTGGGATAAACCGTGGAACATTTGAACAAGTGTCCTGTGAAATATAATCTACCCCAATTTTGAAGTAGGTTCATGGAACGCTCACATGCTGTTCCTAATGCCAAACAGCCCCTTTATGTACTTACCATTGTTTGAACAGGCTCCTCTAAAAAAGGATAATTCGTGTCTTAACAGGATTAGGAGCCAGTTTCTGAGAAAATAGGTTTCAGTTTCAGAGACAACGAAGGAGAGGCATGTACCAGATGGCCAATTGTGGCAAAGCTTATTGCAGGTGGGAGAGTTTTTGATGCAGAGCAAGTCACAGTTGCCTGGTATGGTGATCATGCAATGTAATTTGATGTAAGCCAGTGCTTCCGCACAAGGGACGCTCAGCTGTTGTCTTGCGTGGTCACATTGCTGCTGGTCTACTGCCTGTATTTTTCCTGTCTTTTCTGTATGCTAGGTATTCTTTCAGAAAAGAAAAATTAATGTCCCTCTACGTCTGGTGGTGCCGCGGTGTTGCTGTAACATCTAATTTCTCGTTGTGCAACATGCTTTCCTGTAACCACTTTAATTTTTATGTACAAATAGCAGAATTGAGATCGAAAATGTTTCCGCGTGCATGCAGTTTAGACACGCACACACCCTCTTTTGAAAAATTTAACTCTATTATACTTTTGACAAAGATACATACCTTTTGGTCCTTTTATAAGTTCTACAAAATTAAAGCACACAAAAGATTATACTTTTTGAGATATTTATTATTAATAGAATTATACTTTTATTAATGACATATACCTATATAACTCAATCAACTGCAAACATATTTTCCTAGGGATTTATATTTCTACTAAAGAGCTAATGTAAAATTTTTCGTGCACTTGATGTGTACGGGTATCTTTGTGGGTTATACGTTAGATGTTATGAGCCGCTAAATATAATCCTGGCATCTACTGGTGGAGCTAACTGGAATGAGTTCCTCTTATCGTAAATGCTAATTTTTGAGCATTTAATAAAAGAGCGAAATAGATTGAATTAATATTTTGTCAAGATCTGGTTAATATGTATATGCTAGAACCGGGTTAGGGTCTGCATGACTGCATCTAGTGACAGTGAGGTGAATTTGGCACGCCCCTGCTCCAAAAACAATTATGAACGAGCCCTTGTTTGTGCATCTACTTTTGGGTTCGAATTCACAAAATCTTGTTAAAATGGTCGCGGATAAGTTGTTCCACCTTTCCATCCTTGATTTAGAACTACAACCGGCGGAGAAGATGCTTGGCAAATCTCCATTCAGAACAATTTATTTATCAATAAATATAATAAAACAAGGCCAGTGTAAGCGCAGTGAGGCCGAGAACATCAAGATTTCCCAGGCCTGTCGGCTAAGGCTATAAAACCATATATTGTTCCTCAAAAGATAAGCAACAAGTGGTGGTTTGGAATGTGTCCAATGAATCAAAATCCTTGAAGAAATAAAAAGAAAGAATCCTACCTAGCGTTGTTGTGACTACCCACTTTTTTCAAGCGCAAAACCGCCTTTAACATTGCCCCTTCTGAAACAGGTCAGCACAATTGCACCTAGCCGCTGTCATTAGGGTTTGTTAGCCTCAGATCTTAGATGGAAGAATCATATTTATTGGGAGGTTAAGAGTTCAACATTGCATATAAGGTCCACAATTTTGTACAATACCAACGAGATAAAATCCTTAGCTCTTAGATCCACGATGGGAAAAAAGGGGTTGGGCTTCATGCGCAGATCTCATGTCCAGTTGAGAAGTACCATTGCCATGCTTTTAATGGTCATGGTGACCAGAAAGAGACCCTCCACCAGAGAGAGGGATAGAGACTCACACAATTGTCTTTATCGTGGGAGAGAAACCCTCCACCGAGGTTGGAGAAAGGGAAAGAGAGAATTCGGCTTCATTATTTGTATCTCAAACACAATACTTATACGACCAGAAAGTTGAAGTGTTTTATACGGGTCATTTGGCTAATTGAATGATTACAGACCATTCTATGAACCTACCCCAGAAATTCAAAAAAATTTGTGGTGGACCATAAGAACTGGTGTCTTATGATCTGCCTCAATTCTAGAGGTAAGTTTATAAAATGATAAGTAACACAATGTTCTTGTCATATGAATGTATCTCAAAAAATAACACTCTATGAATCTAGAGATTTGAGACATATTCTAGCGGCATCCAGGGGATCATCGTAAGGGCGACTATGATGACCTACGAGGCCTGTGATTGTTATCGATCCGGAGTTCGGATAACTTTTGAACGGGTCGGGTACCCAATTCTCTAGAAACGAGCCCTAGCGCTCGGCCACTGCTGCTGCCGCTACCGCGAACATAAGAGAGGGAGAGGGCGGGATTGGCTGGGCCGTCAGTTTCCGTCGCTCTCGCTCACTGGTCTCGTGGCCGATCGTGCAATCGCGAAAGAGGGAGAGGGACGGCGATAGAGAGGGGAGAGGGGCAGCCAAGTATCTAGGGTTTCCACTGTCCTTCTTCCTCGCGGAGACAGGGGGCTTTCTTCTAGGGTTTTGAGAATCTCCGTCCATCAACAGAGGGTAGAATAGCTCCTTACTCGGATTGAACGAAGAGGTCCTCTCTCTCTCTATCTCGCTATCTCTCTCTTTAGTCGTTGCCCAATTTTTGTTATTGTTTTCTCCAGTTCGCTCTTAGGGTTTCGTTTCATGTATAGTATGTTTTTCTTTTCCAGGGCGGACTTGGAGGAAGGAGTTTTATTTTTCCGCTTTTTCCATTTTGTTGATAATCGTGATATTCTGCACCTTCTCTTTCGGAAAATTTGAGAGGGTCTCTCTCTTTTTTTTTTTTCTTAATGGCGTGCACATTTATAATGTTTGTTGGTTTTAACGGCTTGTGTTTGGATTTCTGCAGATTACTAGGGTTTCTCGATTTGCTTTTTCTGGCCTTCCAGGTGTAATGCTTTCCTGTGTGCATATGTGTGATGATAGTTCCAAGTTCTTTTTTCTTGTTTCCTTGCAGAATTGGTGTCGGAGATGGATTTCGACGAGTATGCTTATTTAGAGCAGACTGTTGAGGACCCTGGGTTGGCCAAGGGTTCTGCAAATGATGGAGGTGGAACTTCAGGGAAGCGTGAGCGTGAGAAGAGTTCGAGGCACAGGGACGTGGGGGATGGGGACATCACGGAGAGCAGGTCCAAGAGGGAAAGGTCTGACAAGCAGAATGGCGAGAGGAGCGAAAAGGGCGAGCATCGACATTCGTCGAGGCAAGACCACGACTATCGTTCCGAGAGGAGCTCATCACGTCACCGGGATTCGCCGAGGAGCAGCGAGAAGGACCACCATAGGAGTGGCCGGGATAGTGGTGCACGAGATGGTGAGCGTGAGAAGGAGCGAGACAGGTCGGACAGGGAGAGGGAGCGGGACAGGTCAGAGAGGGAGAGAGAACGAGAGCGTGACAGAGTAAGGGAAAGGGACCGTGACAATGAAAAGGAAAAGGAGAGGGACCGCGATCGGGACCGGGACAGGGAGAGGGCTCGGAGAAGCAGCAGCCGCTCGGAAAGGCATAGGAGCGACCATGAGAGGGATCCTGAATGGGAAATGGAGAGGGGGCGAAGCAGAGATAGGGAGGCAAAAGAAAAAGAGAGGGAGAGAGAAAGAGAACGCGAGATTGAGCTTAGGGACAGAGATAACAGGTAAATGGGTTTTTCTTCTCTTCCGTCGCTGCTTATGAGTTCCTGCTTAATTTGGTTGTTGTAGCATACAGTCATAGGTTGAAGTTTCCCTCTGTTTCCTGTAGATGAACTTTCTAAGATTTTATGCACCTAAATTCGTGCTAAACTAGGATCCAGGAGCACAACCCATGGAGGCTGTTTCGTGCATGTTTCTTGATGTATTATATAGTATCTTCTGCATCATGAGTTAACTAGTTTTCAAGATTTATTGACTCTTTGCTGTGCATGGATTAGGATGACAGAAAAATTTGAATGTTCTTGCCGAACAACCTCTTGCACTGTTGATTGACAAGGTTTAACTTCCCAAGCCTTACCATTTTTCCACTGATGTAAATTTGTGAAGGCTGAGTCAGATTGAATAATCAGCACCAGAAAATTTCTCTATTTGTTACACAGTGCTGATATTTTGAATTCTGGTGGATGATGTTATTGCTTTTTCTATGCATTAAAGGTTGTGTATGAAATTCTGAATGCAGAAAGTTTAAAGAGAAGAAAGAAGCAGCTGAACCTGAAGCTGACCCAGAGAGGGATCAAAGGACTGTCTTTGCTTATCAGGTGTGTCTTGCATAATGATATTTAGCAGCTGAATGTCACAGGTTTCACAACTAACTGAATTTGTTTGAGCTTTTTACAGATGCCTTTGAAGGCAAGTGAGAGAGACGTTTATGAGTTCTTCTCAAGGGCTGGCAAGGTTAGTTGATTGACCACGTAAATTTTTACCTGTTATGCTTTTAGATGTGGATATATTTTGCTTATTACAGTTAAAGATGTGGTACATTTATTTGTGGTTTCTTGTATAGATTTAACTTTGAAATCTTATGCACCATATCATATAGATGCGGGTACTGGTACGACACAAAATTGGGTACAGGGGTGTGGTGAGGGTATATATATATATGTAGTATAGTATATACTTATATGGTCGTTTCTCAGCTTAATCTGTTTCTTTTTTTACTTTTATTATTGTAAATAAAGAAAAAGGGAAAGAGAGAAGAAAAAGAAAGAAGAGAAAAAATTTTCCTAGTGAATAAGAGATGTTGGTTTTGGGGTGCATGTTAGAGCTGCACCCGTGTCGTGTTGACGTGGGTGTTACCCCTTTTTTGAAGAGTCCATGCTTAATGTAGGCAAGTCTATTCCAACTAATGTGAGCAAATCACTGAGATGTATTGGCTTCTTATTGCACTAAACTATGTCACATCTAAAAGGCTGCCACACCTGTGTCGCGCTGATGTTGTCACTGGTCCTGCTGCTGGTGCTTCTCTGACACAGCATGTCCTGTGCAGTCACCTGAATCGAGCCAAAACTGTTATAAATGTGTGCCTGAATAAGCTACCTCTAATAGTAAAAGTTCATATGTAAATATGGACAAATAAGGGTACTAAGCAGTTAAATAACTATATAACAAATGACACACACACACTATAAAATACATCCTCAGTGCACCCATGCCTAAATTTTTGGGAAAAAATGCCTCATCTGCACCCTCACCCTCACCCATGTGATGTAGGCAGTAAATGTTGGCATGTTGCACTCTCTTCAATGAGGTCTAGTGTATTGACTAATTATGTGTGTGCACCACTTTCCTAGTGTTGTAGAATCAGATTGACAGTAACCGTGATGAAAGTATATTTCAGTTTTGTTCACTGCTCTGATATTTTTTTTGGTAATTGTCAGGTGAGGGATGTCCGTCTGATAATGGATAGAAATTCGAGGCGTTCAAAAGGAGTTGGGTATGTGTGCTACTACATCTGCTTTTTGAGGGACAGGTTCTTTTGTGAGGCCAATTTTCTTCCTAAATATTGTAGGTTCCTAGCAAGGCAGCAATATGATGTGCAATCTAGTCGCTCCAGTGCACAAGAAGACATAGCAAGCAAGTCTTCAATGAGACTGTCGCCTCGCAGCATAAAAAACACATTTACTTGTCCTTGCACATGCATATGATAAAATTCAGCAAATACTCTTTCTATAATGTAGCGTTGTGGTGGCAAAATAAACATCCATATATGCAAAAATAGCAACATGTTATTGTACTACTCGAACTAGGACCTATCAGATCTGATGATCTAAATCATGCCTTAGGATTTTGAAAATGATCCCTCGTTTCTCAACCTTTCTGAACCTTTACATGGCAGTAAGTTGAAAGATACTATTTATTCAAGTTCTGCTAACTGTTCTCTTGCAGGTTGACTTTGTGACAAATAACAGGGAACTGGTACACATGCCATCCTGCAAGTATGTGTGCATGTTGTGCCTATTTATTCAGGCATATCATCAGCCATTTGCATCATTTGACAAGTAACTTTTTCCGTAGACACTGATATGGTTCCTAACCGTTTTTTTCTGCCCTAAAATGTATTGTTTGTTTTATGGAAAATTTGGAGATTTAAAATTTTAAAATAATATAATTTAAAAATGAAATAGAAGTCTTTTTAGCATTTCTCTCACAAAATATAACTTAAACAACTGTAGGTGTTTTCTAAATGTTTAATAATGAACCTTCATGGAAAAGTGTACGTGAAAACCCAACACACACTTATAGGAGGACTATTTTTTCTGTACACTGAAAATATGTTTTGGATACATATTGGTGATCTTTTGCCAATATTATTAACTTTGTAATAATTTCAGTTATCAGTGCTTATGCTTTCGTAGGGATAATTTCTTGGAGAAACGTCTTTGCATCCAAACCCCAATTCTGTCTAGTAGTTAGACGTTTTCAAGATAATATGGTTTGTTTCATTACTGGCTGGCAGCCCAGTTTTCCTAATTTCTGTTGGTGTCTTGCTGTGTTTTTATAAATTGTTTGGGCAAATATGCATAAATAGATGGATTTTCAGTGACTTGTTTACCTCAACATGCTTAATGATGGCGTCTTAGTGCTGAATATGATTTAGGATAAGAAAGAATTTCTTGGTCGTACAAATTTTTAATCAGTATGAATGGATACAATTAATGATTGCTTTTTTTGGTCAAATATGAATAAATGGATTTTCTTTTGATGGCTTATTTACTAAAAAACATGCTTCTTACAGCCACTAAAACATCATTTAGCAATAAGGCTTCTAGGTTATGCATTTTGTTTGGTAAATATACACAGACAGGTTGATTTAATCTTTTCTTTACGTACTTTAAATTGTTTAGGTGAGTAAATCCGTTCTTCACATTGAACTGTTTAAGGCTTTTTCAAATAAATAAATAAATACGTAAATAAATAAATAAAATGTGTTTTTTTGAGAAAAAATAGTCAGCAAAGTTGTGCGGTGTTCTCGGATTGGCTGAACACAATTCCTCATTCAACACTCAACAGGTTGACCAATATAATCATACTCTACACTGTCACTGAATTAAGCATATAACACAAATGAGCAATAAATTAACGTCAATGGTCAAATTTGTTAGTTATTCATGGCAAGCATCTTCCTATAGCCTGTATGCATTAAAATTCTTAACGGTGACAGGAAACCTTGACGTGCTTTTTTTTTTTTTGAGATTTAGCAGAATGGTGGTAGCTTCTTGATCTCAAAGCCATTTCTTTATGCCTGCATCTGGATCTAATCCTGAACTAGTGATGTAAAAATCAAATATGGGTTTATTTGATCGACTTGAGAGAGCTTTTCTATTTCTTCAACTATGAGTAGTAGAACTGGATGGCTCATGTACGATAAAACACGTCTTTGAGAAAGGGCTAGTACACTTAAATTACTAATTACATAATAAAAAAATTAGACATGATTCAGAGTCAAGTGAATGATTCCTATACAAGAAAATCATTAAAATGGACACCTTAATCGTTTGATTGGAATCATGATTTCTGCGATAAGAACAAATATGTGATGCTGCAAAATGTCCTGGTGCTATGTAGTATAAATTGCCTTAACTGAATCAATGTTCTGGATAACGTGAACTGCTTTCCTAGTATTGGGCACAGCATATGAGGTGTAGGTTCCCAGGTGAAATCTGTTTTCATATAAATCCACATCTCTGCATGGAAATCTGTCATATTATGTTTGTGAAGCATTTAAAACCTGACATGATATTCTTGTGCTTTTAGTATGTTGTCGTGGGTGTGAATTGGAGGATGCTTTATGTGGATTATCTCTTGTTGGACTACACCTCAGTGGCATCAAAAAATCAGCTGGTCGGTTAATTTTTTTGCACATTACTCTGCATGAGTACAGTAAAAACACATGCATGCTGGTGCCTAGCCACCGATGTACTTGATGCATGTGTTAGAGTTCTTGCATACTTGACTTTATGACATTACTGTCCTGGTGTTTTTTGTCTTTACATGCTGGCATAGAATTTCTTCTATTTTCTTTGACAGGTACATTGAGTTCTACGATGCAATGTCTGTGCCAATGGCAATTGCTCTTTCTGGGCAGCCACTTCTTGGTCAGCCTGTAATGGTTAAACCTTCTGAGGCTGAAAAGAATCTTGTTCAGTCAACTGCATCTGCTGCAGGTGCAGGGGGTCTTGCGGGACCATACTCTGCCGTTGCTCGGAAACTTTATGTTGGGAACTTGCATTTCAATATAACAGAGGATCAACTTCGGCAGGTGCATATGGCTTAGTTTGTTTTGACTTATTTTTTTTGTCAACGCTTTTTTAACCGTTCTTCATTTGCACTTATAGATATGATTGTTTTGTATTTCTTCAGTTGTGTAAACATACAAGAACTGCCTGATGGTTAGCTGGCCATATTAAGGCTTCTTCAGGTCTTACTTTTTTGGTCTTATTTACTGTAGACATGGTTTTATTGCTGGATAAGCTTTGGTTGTGAAGCTAAATTAGCCAAAACTGTTGTTTATAGTACTTGTTTTATAATTGTTTGTAGGCCTTTGTCATGATATGGTTCATTGCAGAAAAGTATTGCACGAAATAAGGAACGGATGCGGATGATTTTGATTTATTATTTTTTCATTTCTTATTCTACAACATGGATATGGAACAACTACAATTGGTAGTTAAGTGGAAACAAGAATTACTTGCAGTTGATGATCTAAAGCTTTTCCATTTAAGTTATTTACAGAAGTGGTAAACTAGGTCATTATTTCGTTGGCTTATATCTATCTAGTATAGACATGTTACCTTTGGCAGCTTGGTTATGTGGATTCACAGCTAATTTCATTTTTGTGCATAAGAAGAAAGAAAGAAATGATGCATTTTAAAAATATTTTAGTAGTTGGTGTCATATTATATGAACAAGCTTAAGGACAATCATCCAATGCTTCAGGAGATGGGTGTAGAGGGCACAATCAAAGCTGTAGATGTGGACAGGGCATCTTGTTCTCTTTCTTGTCCAACTTCAGATTTGACATTTGATCGACTCCATTCTTGCTTTTTTTAGTTAACCTTTTAATTTAAGTGTATGTGTGCGGGGTCCTGAGGGGGCAGTTGATTCAAGCCCTTGAAATATGGATCTTGATTCTTCGGAGTATGGAGACAACCGGCACTAAAAATGGTTGTTATCTGATGTATTTGATTTGATTAGTGAATTTGCAAGTTTTTAGGATAATCCTCCACTTACTGTGATAGCATATGAATTAGGGACAAGTCATTTTGTTGTACAGGACCTTGTTTTTCAAGCACATTAGATATTAGCATGTGCAAATTTATATCTATATTTGCTACTAGGATGTAATTTGCAGATGAACAAACAGACCAATTCTTGTGTGTTATTCAGCAGTTCTCTCCTTATTACTTTTTGTGTATATGATCCATCACCGCCTGAATTTCTTTTACCCTTGCATGCTCATGTTTCTGCTTCTGATCCTGCTTTGTGGTGCTTAGTGGGTTCGTTGCAAAGCCATTATTGTTTCCTTGTATGATGTTTTCATAACTAGGTAGATTTTGCAAGTGTTTTATGTGGTTATTTTTGTTCTGATATTTTCAATTGTTGGATCTTGGTTGCATCTTCTAGGTATTTGAGGCTTTTGGCCCTGTCGAGCTTGTTCAACTCCCTCTTGACTCAGAGACTGGACATTGTAAAGGCTTTGGATTTGTGCAAGTCTGTGTATTAAACTTTTTTCAGATTTATTTATTTCTTGTTTATCTTTTGTTTTCCTTGTGTAGATTCTTCATCTTCATTTTGTCAAATTCATTTTCTCCTCCTGACTTGATCTTCACAGTTTGCTCAATTGGAACATGCCAAAGCAGCACAGTGTCTTAATGGAAAACTTGAGATTGCTGGGAGGACTATCAAGGTGCCTACTTGGTTCACATTTTATTGTTTTGGTATACATAGAAAGATGCATCTTAAAATTTTTAAATCTTAAAATACATTTTATGAGTTTTTTATTATGATTTATAATCAACTTGAAGGTTTTGTTTTGAACGTGACTTTATCTGTAACTGAAGTATTTCAGTGCACAGTGATGGATAGTGGTATGTGGATGTAGGTTTCGGCAGTCACTGATCATGTTGGTATACAAGACGTTGGAGCAAATGCTGCTGATTTTGATGACGACGATGGTGGTGGCTTGGTAAGCAAAATATAATCTCATTTTGAAAAGCTGGAATAGTGCATGGTTTGATACCAGTAAATTTAGTTTCATAGATGGAGTGACAAAATATTCCAGATGTTAACTTTTGATTAGCATAAAGACTTGTTCCAAGTGGTAAATGTGTGATAGTCCTTGTGTTTTAATAAGAGTCATAGCAGCTTGAGTTTACATATGTAGCTTGCTTGTCCCTTGTATGCATGCATTTCAAGTTAATGGGATAGGTGGATGTCGTGCCTGCTGTGTTAGATCTTTAGTAGGTGGGTTTCCACATGGATGACCATGGTGATTTATTTTCTTGAATTTCGCTCGACTTGGCTGTGGTCATGCATGTTTTGTTCTTGATTTCTGATTAAGTTGCTATGAGGATCAACTTGTCCCAACTGACTTGTGTGAAGAATTTGAGTCGCTGTGAGGAATTAAACTTCTCCTGTATGATTTAAAGAATTTTGATGGACACTTTTATTGCGTTTTGGTGTTCCTGTCTTGCTAATATATTTTAGGTCATATTCTTATTTTTATAGGTATAGCATTTGAGTCACTATGAGGAATTCAACTTGTCCTGTATGATTTAAAGTATTTTGGAATACACACTCCTTTATTGTATTTTGGTATTCCTTTTTTGTTAAAATATTTTAGATGACATTCTTATTTTGAAACTTTGGATCTCATTTCATTGCTAGACACAGTGAGTTGATACTAGTTGATCTTCATTTCTGCACTCTGTATTCTTGATACTACTTTAGACAGCATCAAGTGCTCTGGGGTTAATCTGTGTTTTTTGCTTCTAGCATTTTTTCAATGTACTATTTAAGTATCTACGCAAAATGTTTTGTTGTGAAACATTATTGTTTGTTTCACTTTGTACATTGAAAAGCATGATTTTGATTTAATTTTTCTGATTTCATTGCTCTATTTTATTTGAAATGTTTCTGTTCCTGTTGTTCCAAAAGGTTTTTGTTTAGGTTGGTTTTGCTGCTATATTATAGTGTGCAGAATCTCTGTAGGAACTTTTATGCTGAATCTAATATAAACCAATCCTTTTGCATATGCTGTTAAAACCTTAGCATGGTTAGTCTTTTGAATAGTATGTTGTTGAATATGCTTTTCCTTTTTATATGCTTATATATGTATTATGTTACAATGCAGTCTCTTAATGCTAGCTCGAGAGCAATGCTTATGCAGAAATTGGACCGCACAGGTACTGCCACAAGGTATGCTTTCATATTCTTACTGTTTTGTCTTCATCTATAGAGTGATTGTCTAACAGTAAATAATGCTTAATTCATCTATTGCGTGATTGTCTAACAGTAAATAATGCTAATTCATCTATAGAGTGATTGTCTAACAGTAAATAATGCTTGCACCTGTTGCAGTATTGTGGGCACCCTAGGAGCTCCCATGATTAATGGTGCTGCCCCAGTTCAACCTTCTGTTCTTACCATCCCCGGGCAAACTTCTCTTGCAACCTCTGCTGTTCCGGTCTTACCAGTTTCAGCTGCTGAACCAATAGGCATTCCGAGTGAATGTTTGTTATTGAAGAACATGTTTGATCCAAGCACTGAGGTCTGTGGTCTATTTTTGCTTCTTGTTGATCTTGTTTTCTGTCCTATCTGACAGCTAAATTTATTCTGCAGACGGATCCTGAATTTGATTTGGATATTAAAGAAGATGTGCAAGAGGAGTGTTCTAACTTTGGTCCGGTGAAACATATTTATGTGGACAAGTGAGTAGTGATTCTGTGGCTCTTTTCCTGGAGAGTGTTTAGTGGATTATCTGTAGCTATATATTATATATTTTCCTTCTCTATGAAGTAGTTGGATGTCAATTTTCGTTGTGATCTATACTGTTTATGTAAATTAGAATCATAAGCATTGATGCAATTTTACGAGTATTCATGCATTTCTACGAAGTCCTATGGTTACAAAATTACTATAGTTCTCTGGTGACTTGATCTGAGTTTTTTTATTGATGGTTTTGCAGGAATAGTGCTGGCCACGTTTACTTGAAATTCGACAGTGTAGCTGCAGCGTCAAAAGCCCAACATGCCATGCATGGCAGGTGGTTTGCAAAGAGGATGATAACAGCAGTCTTCATGGTAAATACTCTCAAATATATCTTGTCCATTGAACATATGTCTTAAATAATGGTTTTTGAGTTGGCTCCAGGATTCCAACTCCAATGTCAAATTTGGGAAAAAATGGAATTATGTATCAAGTTCTTGTTTCACAGAGCAAAATTTCCTTAAATGCCTTTGATATTTTTTGAACTGCACCAGGTATTGGTGAAAACAGAAGTAAAGACACGAATGTATGTGTTGCTTCATGGGAGCTTTTTTATATACTAGCTTTACTTTACTACGATCAGGAACCAAAACAGTATGCCTAGTTTGACTGCGTCCTGGGTTTGATAGGAGATTATTGCTTGGCAAGAATAAGTTTTACCTGCGTCATGATTTTGACGGTTGATCATCTTTGCAGGTTCCTCAGCAGTATGATGCAAAGTTTAAAGGCTGAAGTTAGTACTTGAGCCTGCACCCGTAGGCGAGGTTTGCTGGTAGTGTTCAAGTGTTAACCTTTGCTTTATGGCTAAGTTGCACACAATTTTGTACTTCGTCATAGTGCAGAGAAGTTTTTCTGCTTTCCCTCCCAAGGAAATCAATAGTATGCATAAACTGTACAAGAATCAATGGCTTAAGATTGCAGTATATGCTCTCAAGCAAAATGTAGTTAGTTGTTGCATTCTAAACCTTGTTCTTGTCAAATGCGATTAAATTGTTGAATTGTTGATTTCTTAGATTCTAGTGCTTCTGCGTGCATGAGAGGGGGGCTCTGGTTTCTTTGGCATCAATTAATGGAATCCACGAATCTAGCTGTGAGAATTCGGGACTTTTATCGACCGTGTAATGTCATGCTTGTGGTGGAACTGATTACCTTTTTTTCTGTTGTTGTCCCAATTAGTAAAGCCAGGAACTTGTTCAGGAGGGAACCTATTGTTTTTGTTTGTCATTTCTTTTCGTTTGTTTGTTTTTGTTTTTTCTTGCAATCAGTCGCAACCTTGTTAAGGATGACATTTCCTCAAAAAAAAAAAATAAGTGGGCTTGCTTTATTCCTTGAGTTGGACGCATGCTTGTAGAATATGTACGTATATATTTCTTAAGAAAACGTTAGGCTTTATTTTCTTAAATTCAATAATCAAATGTTGGTTTAATTATATACTATTCTTTATGAATCCAAGCAAACATGTGCTTTTAAGGTTATTGACGGGTCGGTCCAAAATATTGTCAATTTGAACGTGTTTTCAGTTTTCTTGGTTATTGCCTGTGGGTTTCTTGAGGAGCACTTGTAGCCAGACCTGGTAGGCACAACATAGTAAGGCATCACAAATGCACGATATATGTCGAAATATTAAAAAACACGCATTTTCCTCTAAAACAGTCAGTATTAAGTAGTGGTGCACTAGCGAAATAAATCCAACCTTTCAATGAAGTGTCTTTTTGACCTATATATAAGCCAAATGGATTCAATTACGCCTTGCCTGCCTCATCTTTGCATTACTTTACCTCCACAGCCATACCACCACAACCGCCCTTGGAGGAGGTGAAGAGTTCAATCCATGGCGATGGCGATTCCTAAATTACTGAGAGTTTACCCCGGCTTCCTTGTTTACCTCGGTTTCCTTGTCAGTCACAAAAGACCGTTTCACCAGCATCTTTTTGTAAATTCAGAAATTACTAACGACCCCTTGCCGTTGCCCTTGTCTTAGGAAAATAATATGCAGAAGTAGTTCAGTTGCCCTTGCCAGTTCAAGGAGCTGCATTCCGCCGCCTTTGAAAAAGGGCATGAGTAGCCGAGTAAATTTCAGACTCCTATCATTATTATGCATTTTCATAATTATTCAACATATTGTCAAGTTAGTGTGAAAGTTTCTCTTTTAAGAAAGAGCATGATAAAGGATAAACAATTTCCCTGATAAATTTGTGATCCTTTTACCATTTTGCTCTTTTGTAGGTCCCTTTGTCTAGATTTCTGCTCATCCAGAAGGACTCTTGTAGATTTACACGCTGCAGTTCACTCTTCTTCTCTCCTTCCTTTCCTTTTTAATGCTTTAAGTCCTCATCTCAAGTTGTCATTGGCTGCAACCTTCGATAGGGTACAGAAACTGCTATGGGTTTCGAAAAATGATGTCAGTGAACTTGGTGAGCTGCACATGCACATGTTGGATATACATCGAGCTTCATGTACTCGGGGCAGATCTGGCTGTGGTTGGGCCAGAAGTGAGAGGGTGTCTGGAGAAAAATTAGGTTTATACAAGCCTATGAGCAGTAAAGATGCCAGATCTTGTGAAGAGAACTACTCTGCCTGGCCTGTTGGAGGCAACCAATAATCAGTCTGAGCCAGAGAAGTGTCTAAGCTTTTGGGCATACCAAATTTTCTTGGTGAGCAGAAGGTTAACAATCTACTGGCGTAACTGCCTTTTCGATACCTGTTCATGCCAGTCTGATATTGTCCACATTCGCTTCACGTTACGCATGGAGAATCCTCTCAATCAGGACCATACCGGAGCTTGATCCTACTCTAGTTGTAGAACACCAAATGGAATCATAGTAAAGGAAAAAGCAGAAAGCATTTTGGAACTAACTAGAACGATTGGTGTGCAAATCGGTTGTGTTTCTACACCTAAAACGCTTTCGTCAAAATCTGATTTAGAAGATTGGTGCAGTTGACGACCTATCTACTTGATCCTAAATAACGATATTTTCTGTTCCACCTGACAATCAAAGAACAAGCCAATTACCAACTCCATTTCTTCTGTGTGCAAGCGTGTTTCGGTATATATATATATAGAGAGAGAGAAAGAGAGAGAGAGAGAGAGAAGTTAAGAACGGGGTGTTGGGGTAGGTTACCCTCTTCAGATTAAATGTTTATTCGTCCATTAGATGTGAGGGCTCTGGTTGGTGCATCAAAGCTTTGGGTGTAAGAATTTCATTATAAGAAGACATACAGCCATTCACATATTTCACAAACCCAAGTTCTATTTGAACTCTGAAAAAGATGAGAGTTGCGAAGCTGCTGTTTGCCGTCATCCTAGCAGTTGCGCTATTCCTGCACTCTGCAGAGGGAGGAAGGAGCCTGCTCATGACTCCCCATCATAAGCATGGCCGTCCACATCCGCGCCATTTTGACAAGCACCAACACCATGGCCGTCGCTACAACCATCCATCGCCCCATCAACCCCGCAATTCCAAACACCATCTTTCAGATGAGGGATGGGACCAGAGTAGTTCCTATTGATCCAAGTGGATAGCAGAGGCAGATGCCATGGCTTGCTTCTTGTGTAGACATGACAGTTTCCTCATGATTGATTCTCGCCAGTGCATCCATGCTTGTAGCGCTTCGATTGTTAATCAGTAATAATAATCGGAAACGAGATCGGACCGTGGAGATCAGACTACGCAAACGAATTTTTAGAATGACACTATGGGTATCAGTTTGAGCTTAGGAATTGTTGTTGTCATTTAGCTTTTCCAAGAAATATTTGTGCTTTGTGCTTTGATCAAGTTCAGCTAGGCTTCTGTAACTGTATTGAGTTTGGTACTGTCCGCTCGTGTTTTATATGATGGTAGAAGTTGAATGTTCGTTACAGATATAACTGTGGAGCTTGGTCCTTTGCACTTTTACCATCAGAGACCCGTTCAAACGACCGGTCCATCCAGTATATATATATATATATATATACACACAAGCTTAACGCTCTCTCTTCTCTCTGTCTCTGTTTCTTGGCCTTCTTGCTCATCCTTGGCTCAGCCGTCGTTTCTTGGCCTTCTTGCTCATTCTTGGCGGCGTTCATCTTCGCCATGATCAACTATGACATACTCACGAGACACGTCTGGGAAGACAACTTCGACGAGGAGATGAGCATCATCAGGAACAGCGTCGTCACCAACCACCCCGTCGTCTCTCTGGCAACCCGTTTTTCTTCCTGCGCCGACAGAGTCCCCACCGGGATTCTCTGGGGAGACTCGGCCGCCAACTACTCGGTACTTCTCGAGACGATGGAGAGGATGGAAAAGTTGACGCAGGTGGGTCTAGCCTTCTCCGACCAGAAAGGGGAGCTGCCTTGCTGCAGCGAGACCGGGAGGCCCTGGGTGTGGGAGTTCAACCTTACACCGGCCGACGAAGCAGCCGATCCCGATAGGAAGGAGGGCCTTTCGAAGGGGTCAGGCGGCGGAGTCGGAACCAAGAAAGGGATCAACCCTTGGCGCCTGGCCGCCGATCTCTGGCGCTGCAACTTGCTCATGAACGACAACGTCATCTGGGTGGTGTTCAAAGGAGGATTGGACTTCGTGGCGCTGCTCAGGTGGGCAAGACTCAGCGTTGAGGGCATGCCTACTGAGCTCGACGAATTCCTGAGGCTGCAGCGTCTCTACTTCCCGGTGTGCCACGACGTGGCGGCGGCATTGGGGTTCCACTCCGTTCTCGGCGACGATGGGACGATCCACGTCTTGGCCCGCTCCTTGTGCGTGCGAATGGAGGAGATGCCTCCTAGCCGGCCGGCCTCCGACAGCCTGCTGGCCCTGTACCTCTTCACCACCATGAAGCGTCTGCCCTTGGGCTTTTATATGCTGAAGCACAAGGTGAACGTGGTGTTTGGCCTCACCGCCGGAGAAGAAGCTGATTACGCCCTTCCTACGCTTGGCAATATATCTCTGGTTTGATGCCTAGGCTCGTGTACAAGTGCCTTATCCTGGCCCATCGATTTTGGTGCTTCTGCTAATTCGCTTTCGATTTCTTCAGAAGGACTTCCTTGATAATGGTGGTAGTGCGATTTATCGTTGTTTTTACGTGTTCATACACAGCTTGTTCGTTTCTTTCTTGGTCGAATTTAAAGCGTAGTTTGAGACCTTGCCTACTTTGCTTTCTGCATTTCTCGTATTAAAAGATCTTGAAGACAATTATTTTCGCAACCTGATTTAGCTGTACCTTTTCGGGATCATATTGTCTCTCTAACTGGCCGGCCTCGCTAGCAGCCTTCTTTCCTTTTCATTCCTTTAATTTATTCTGTTGTTGCTTTTTCGATTCTCTTTTAACCTGATTTCAAGTTATTAGAACGAGTAGTTGATGAGTTGGCGCATGTCGATTGAGATGCTGATTCTGCTGAATCCTGTTCTGCATACGCTTTCGAGTCTGAGACCAGAACAAAATCAAATGATAGTTCAATCGGAAAACGTGGCTAGACTCAGTATTCTCTTGGATGGACTTTCAAGTGCAATTGAAGCGGAGCTATGCAACTTAATTAGCACTAATATATATCTTAGATTCTGCACGAAAGCAAGTCAAAGAACAGTCGAATATAAATTCACATTTTAGCGTGTGATATTTCATTGTCAAATCCACCAGATATATGTGAAGCTTGCCCTGAATCCTAGAGGTTTTCTTGTCAATTTTGAAAGAGATATGGGCAAATTAAATATATAATTAAGTAATGAAACAAAAATTACGGATGGCTGCTGAAGCTTGATCTCAATTTCTTTCAAAAAGTGAAGAAGCAAGCCTAGCTGAACGCCAGATTAATGTATGACAGCATGCATATTTCTTGACTCGTAACCTGAACGTCGGATTTTCGTGATCAAATTTTTGAAAGCCTATTTCACTATACAAAGCAGGTTCATATGTATAGTTAGGTTCATCAAAAACAACTCTAGGATATGTAGGAGGATACGCATGGCATGTGGAAGTCATATTTGGAGAGATCAAATTACATACGTATTTGGATATGATTGTCTGTCTATAGCCTCAAAATATATACTATATTGCTAATTAACGTACATTTATCAGTATTTCAATTGCAGTTAAATTTTTATACAAGATAATAGTACTGCTTCCAACCATCTCCTCACATGCGTTAATGTCTAGTTATGTCCCAATTGAATTATCGGTTGAATTGGTTCTGGTCTCCGATTCGAATGCATATGCAGAACAGGATTTTGCACCTGAATCGACTGTTTGTCCAAACAACTTGAAATGAGGCTAAAATAAAATTAAAGGAGCGGCAAAAAGGGAAAAAAAAAATGAAATTAGAGGAAAGACTCTGTCTAAGCTCCTCACCCGGAAGTTTAGAAAGACAAATATTTCCAAGAGATACAACTAAGTCAAGTTAGGCAAAGATTGTCATCAAGACCTTTTATTACGATACTTGCAAATATAGACAAGATCTCAAATTCGACCAAGAAAGAAACTAAGAAGCAGTGGATGAACACGTAAAAACAACGATAAATCGCACAACCTCCATTATCAAGGAAGCCGTTCTAAAGAAATCGAAAGCGAACTAGCAGAAGCACCGAAGTCGATGGGCCAAGAGAAGGCACTTGTACACGAGCCTAGGCATCAAACCAGAGACATATTGCTAAGCGTAGGCAGGTCGTAATCAGCTTCTTCTTCGGCGGTGAGGCCAAACACCGCGTTCAACTTGTGCTTCAGCAGATAAAAGCCAAAGGGCAGACTCTTCATGGTGATGAAGAGGTAGAGGGCCAGCAGGCAGTCGGAGGCCGCCCGGCTAGGAGGCATTTCCTCCATTCGCACGCACAAGGAGCGGGCCAAGACGTGGATCGTCCCATCGTCGCCGAGAAGGGGGTGGAAGCTAAACGCCGCTGCCATGTCGTGGCACACCGGGAAGTAGAGGCGCTGCAGCCTCAGGAATTCGTCGAGCTCAGCGGGCAAGCCCTGAACGCTGAGTCTCGCCCACCTGAGCAGCGCTACGAAGTCCAACCCGCCTTTGAACACCACCCAGCTGACGTTGTCGTTCATGAGCAAGTTGCAGCGCCAGAGATCGGCGGCCAGGCTCCAAGGGTTGATCCCTTTCTTGGCTCTGACTCCGCCGCCTGACCCCTTCGAAAGGTCCTCCTCCCTATCGGGATCGGCTGCTTCGCCGGGCGGCGTGAGGCTGAACTCCCACACGCAGGGCCTCCCGGTCTCGCCGCAGCAAGGCAGATGCCCATTCTGGTCGGAGAAGGCTAGACCTACCTGCGTCAACTTCGCCATTCTCTCCGTCGTCCCGAGGAGTGCCGAGTAGTTGGCGGCCGGGTCTCCCCAGACAGTCC
Organism: Nymphaea colorata; assembly: GCF_008831285.2. Taxonomy (NCBI): domain Eukaryota; kingdom Viridiplantae; phylum Streptophyta; class Magnoliopsida; order Nymphaeales; family Nymphaeaceae; genus Nymphaea; species Nymphaea colorata. Next base: position 1,705,165 of record NC_045148.1, on the reverse strand, counting down.
CGGTGGGGACTCTGTCGGCGCCGGACGGAAAATGGGTGGCCAGAGAGATGACGGGGTAGTTGGTGACGACGCTGTTCCTAATGATGCTCATCTCCTCGTCGAAGTTGTCTTCCCAGACGTGTTTTACGAGGACATCAAAGTTGATCATGGCGAAGATGAACTTCCCCAAGAATGAGCAAGAAACTAAGGCTGGGCCAAGAATGAGCAAGAACTCGGAGAAGGGTAGGCTTGAGAGAGAGAGAGCTTGTGATTTCAATTGCACTAAGATCGGTTCGTATGGCTCTTCTTTGCACACCAACAAACATATATACACACACCTGCCCACCAGGATCTTGATAATTGATGCTTTTAATATCTGCATGTATTTACCATTAATTACCGAAAATAAAATTTTAGTCTAGTTTACAGTCATCTTTTTTGTGAAGCTGCGTATGGACGTCTAAGATTGCACAAAAAACTTAGGGGGTGAACTGCTCAAAATTTTAATTTTAAATAATGTATTTTGATGAACAAGTACTGAAAACACTTTTGTAGGCTTTAATTATTGGACAAGATCATCATCTATGGAATGTCTCAATGGAACCTGACATGGGGACTGGAAAATCGAGTTTTGACGAAAGTGGGGAAATCTACAAGTTCCCAACATAGGAAACGTACATAATTTTTACATATCATTAATCCTGGTAAGGCATGATTGGGACTCGCTAAGAACAGGCCAGAGCCAGGAAGGTTACAGGCAAAATCATTTTCGCAAATTAGGCACAACATACATGGTTGTGTTTTGATGATACAGTGGATTGGTGGAAACCAGTCGATGGTGGAGCTGTCACGAAATTGTAAATCGCTAGATGGTCCCTAAACATGGGAGCTGGAGTAGCTCAGTTGGTTAGAGCGTGTGGCTGTTAACCACAAGGTCGAAGGTTCAAGCCCTTCCTCTAGCGGTTATATTTTCTCGTTATGAAATTTTTCGTTTATGGGATGAAATTTCACCTTTTATGATTTTCGAAGGACCCAATGGTGATGTCGGCCGGGTTCAAGACGAACGAACCTACTACATTACATTGTCGTTTATGAATGCAAACACTTCATTTTTTAAGATGAGGATCCAATGGTGATCTCGACCCGGATGAAGACAAACCAACCTACTGTCCGGGCCGAACACCGGTGCGCTTAGAGACAAGTTAATGAAGTGGGGGTTAACCAAGAGGACACAACTTCCTCTGTGAGTCGAAGCGCACCGTATCTCATAAAAGCCATAGGAGCGAGCCCATTAAGTAATCTGGCACTTACGATTATATTGAGAACATAATATATATTCACCAGCCGTGGTCTCACTTAAACCTGGTAGGATACAGCCAGCCTTACATATTCGGACGGAAAAGGCTTTTTATCCAATGTAAATTTGAAGTAACCGTGTCATGCCAGTAAAAGAGAACATACACGGCATCGAAAGCCTGATCCTAATGTGACATGTTTCTTCTCCAGTCAAATCCTTAACCAGCATTTTGGAACAAGTAAATAAGTTGCTTTTTTTATTCTACCAAATCTGTTACAACCACATCATGATATGGGACGAGTTCATCTAGAACTGCCATGATCTGGTCCATAGTCTTAGCGGCACCACATCCATTCCTCGAAGGCACGTATGGCCATATCTACAAAGTTCCCCATTAGAATTCTCAGTTTCAAGATGGTACACAATCTCTAATAGCCAATAGGAACTAAGTCTTCAGTGAAAGGGTAGAGTACATGATTCCCTGTGATCCTTAACTAGCAATGCACATTTCTACGACCACCTAAACAAGTTCCGATCTTATCAACACCTACTTCTGGTTTCTCCTCTGGTACCTTCGATTCCTTTGAGCCCTTTGAGCTGTGGGAGGGAGTTTCTCAGAAGGTCCACAGGGAAGTTTCTGCCCCGTCTCTTGTTCAATTCGACTCTTTAATTCTCGAAGGATGCAAATCTGTCCAAGCTTCTCGGGAGACAATTTTTCCCAATAAATGCCTGCCACATTTGCAATAAGCTCAAACGTCAAAAGCTAAACAGGTGACAATTTACTAATAATTGCAGAATTAGCAAAGAGATAATCTCATAAAACCGAAGCACATGCAATCAGTACATTTGATGTGGCAGGCCGAGATATAGTGCTGAATATATTTGCAAACCTTGTGGTTTCGGGATTGTTGTGTTAGTGTAAATTATCTGAGTTGGTGTGCAGACGATGTCAACTGGAACATCATGGACCAGGAGCTTTTCCACTGGAATATCATCCACCAGTTGTTTGTCATGTACTGCAGATGTAATATTATCACATAGTTACATACATGAATATTATTATTAGATGGTAGACACATTAATCTCTAACCTACAGACCAATGCAAATCAGCCACATTGATGCCTAATGCAATCTGAATAACAAAGATTCTCAGTGGCAATGGAAGGCAACAAAGGATGTAGCTGTCTCCAGCATTTGCCATTAAGCAAAACTGAAAAATGTTCTAAACAGAAAACCTTGCTTGCTGCCTAAGACTACAGCTACACCCTAATGATTTATTAGATGCAAATGCAGTATGTCAAACTGGAAGTACTGATGATCCAAGAGTCCAAAAATTACCAGATGTGATAATCATGGTCGAATCATCTATTGCTCCCATATAACGCAACATACCATATTCAAGTTCTGCAAAACCCTGCATTTCTTTTAATGATAGTCTCAGCATAGACAATAAAAAAATGTATTTGATTTCAGACGTTTACAAAATAAAAGGACAGTTTCACAATGATCTGAAAGAGGAGAAAAGAAAAACTGTATTACTTTCCAAAAAAAAAAAAAGGAAGATTGAATCATACCTCTCCCTTTCCAAGACGTGCCCCTGTCTTTGGATCAACTGCAACAGAACCAATCACAATAAGGTCCACCTTTAACTTTTCATCCAAACCAATGGCCCTACCATATTTGGCAACTCCTACAGAAGTACAAGCTTCATTAATAGCACCAGAAGCAACCATCCCAGCATCCAAAATTGAGAAAAAGCCAGTCCTCAATCGTGGCTGAGGTGTCAACAACTTCTTACCACCTATAATCTCCCAATAAAGTCCAGTAAGAATGTGGATATTACATCTCATGATAAGATTGAACTTCCATAAGACAGCACTGAAAGTGAAAGACTAAGACAAGAGCAAATGCAGTGTTTCCTTTGCTGTTAGCTGGAGAATCACCAAAAAAAAAAAACACAAAAAAGTAAAGAATGAATGAACTCAAAATATTTTGAACTGAGCCACAGAAAATACAATGTGAGAAGCCAACAGCACCCACAAGCACCACATGCATACACGTGCAGCTGCACGACAGATATATATGAGAGAAAGAAACAGAGAGATCATACACGATAGTCACTTCTGCCAATATTAGCAGCCATTTGGTTAGGTTTCTAATATAGGAAACACTCAACACTTCCACACCTGTCAGGGTCCAAGAGCTAGCAGCAACAGATGATATGGAAAGTTGCACACGTAATACCATGTACTGGTAAGCTACTATCATTCAACTACTTTAGTGCATTCATACAAATTTTATCAGTATGTAATCCTACAGAAAAAGCTAGGCACACATATGCTACTAAGCATGATGCACAAACTTCAGTTAATAGGCATGCATGTTTGTGCATATTGTACAAAAAATTATGGCTAATAGAAGTGTGCAAAAACTTGTTTATGTAGCTTGTTTTCTATGAATAAGATTCTTCCTTTACCTGGAAAAAGTAACCTGGTCTTTATCTATATAACATAGTATCTACATTTGCGTATGGCATGTAAAAGAACACATTGCACTTTGAAAATGATTTAAAGGAAAAAGTAACTATAAAAAGATACGTGAGATGCTAAGGTTTTTCTACTTTTAGACAATAAAGATAAATAAGATGCACTACCTTTTCTGTTTGGCAAAACTAGAAATTTAGAATATAACAAATCATTTTTATGTAAATCTCCAAAATCTAATATTACTTGTGAGCCCTAAATGTCAATTTTTTTGTAGACTGCAGAAATGGATAGTTTCTTGGTTTACAGGAGTGTGCACATAGACATTCATATGGAAGTATACGAACACCACATGTTCCCTATAGGTGCCACGGTGATGAGAGAGGAGGGAAGAAGCGTTACAGACAACACCATGTACCTTTCCTTGTGAAGGTTTTAGCAGAGCAGCAATCATATAAATGAATTATGGAACATTTGTGAAAAAAAAAAAGCAAAATATGAAAGCATGAAACCGATTTTGATATATCTATATATATATATATATATGTATATATATATTATTTATATTAATATATAGAAATGTATCTATATAACTATATAAGTGTACCCTACTTAAAAATCTATAGGTAGATGCAATTCGAAAAGCCTATTTGGAAATGGTCATGCAACTGAACCTTAACTCTGGCATGCTTAATGCAAAGTATTCCGGCAACAAAATAAGCATTGTAAATGCGTTTATGTTTTATACCATGTAATCCAGTAAGAAAAGTGCAAAAGTAATACTTTGCTTGTTCATACTTCATAGTAACGTCCTGATAAGCACTATGTCGTAAACCTATATACAAACTCCGAAGCCTAAGGACAATGATGTTGTAAATTGTAATAGCAATAGCCTCCTGTGAATGCTCAGCAGTTCTCCTTTGCTTTATACAAAACCCATCGTACAAAATGGCCAAAGGGTTCAGTAAAACTCCATGAAATTGGACTCCCATCCCACTGAATTCGGTCAAAGCCAAACACATTATCATTGTCAATACCCTGAGCAATCAAGTAATTTCTACAGAAATGCCAAACACGATTCCACCAACATTTCAAAATCCGACAACGCCACGAAGGATAAACAATTCTACAGAGTAAATCACAATGCAGCCATAAACTTCAAAATTTTGACACCCTTCTGCTTACCTGAAAGTGTAAGAAAACGCACTTGTTTCTGAGGCGAGTCTGGATTTACTTTTACACAACCCGCTCTTCTGAATTCGTCCAGTTCCGCCATCTATTGCGCTAAAGAGTCAATAAATAATTTCCCCATGAAAGAAAAAGGAAGGGCGGCCACTAAAAACTTACCTGACACTGGGATACCTATTATACATGTCAGGGATATAGGAATTATATGTCACCTAATGACTGAGATATATAGGAATACCCCTCAGATGAACCAATGCCGAAGCATATTTATACTACGGGGACGCAAGCGTCGCCACATTGTTGGGGAAAAAAAAAGAAGAAGAAGAAGAAGAAGCAAAAAGGAGGAACTCTAGCTCACCATGCTCGCGGCCGTAGCCGCTCCCGCGAAGTTCGGTATGCGATGATGGACTGGCCGAGGGTCCCGAGCGATGTTCTCCCTCTCCATTAGATCCCAAATCCTCTTCCTAATCCTCCATTTCCACGCCCTAGGGTCCTCGCCGTCCACCGCCCCTTCCTCCGCCGCCACCCGTGAAGAAACTTCGGCCATCGACCGCCGTGCCTCGGCGTCGAGACGCAGGCGTTCCGCCTCGAAGGAGGCTGCGTCGAACGGCTCAACCCCACCACCCGTCGCTCCACAGAGGCGGGCCAGCCCAGCCAGGCGTAGACTTGCTGGAATTATGCGCAGAGACAGACGTCCGGCCGCCGGCGGACTCTCGACGGGAGTTCGCCTTCCCCTCGCGGGGATAGCGCACGCGAGTCGTGATCGACACGCGTCCATTCCGTTGCGATTTGGCCCGCCCTTTTTTGCCGGACCTTTTCTTCCCGAGCTGCGTCTTTCCCCGTAGTCTTCAATCTCATGATCGACCCGAGCCGTGACTTTGTGTTCATGATCGAGTCGAGTATGCTCGGCCATGGCGCGGCCAACGAGCTCATCTAGCAAAAGATACGTAGAGCAACCAAAATATTTCAATAATGCGACTAAACTTTTGTTAATTTTTCTTTTCGACTAGGCGTTATAAACACATCGTGCATATATTTTGTTCAATACGAAAGTCTTAAGTTCAATTCCGCAGTTAGGTGGATTGAGATCCTCTCGCTAAGCAAACTCAACTAAGATTTATTATAAAAGTATAAATTTCGTTTAGATGACATCTAAAAACAGTTTTTAAGTGTTTAAGTATCATCAAAACTGAATTTGAATAAACCATAGTTTTAACAAAATCGGGTTTCTTATAAAAAAACCCAATCCCCCTCAAGATATTCATAAAAAAAATAAGGTGTTAGGTTGGTCACCCAAATTAAAATATAGTTAGATGAGGATATCCAAATAATGCCCAATAAGTTTTTGAAATATCTTTCATGAGACTGTTGTGCATTGTTAAAATGAACAAGTGCAGCATGACATGATGAAGAAAGAAAAGAACAATTGAAAGCAAAAGCAAAAGCAAAAGTGTGCATATAGAGGAATGTGATACTTTGCACATTCAACCCCACTTCCCATTCAAATTCTAATTCTGTACCCGAGGTTTGAATCTAAGTCCCATGATGGGAGATCCAATTGAGTTGAATTTCTTAAATTGTGAATCTTGATACATTTTTTATGAGACGGACTCAATTAAAGTTTTTAAATTTTGATTAGGACTGAAATATCATTTTCAAAATTTTTATATAAAATAATTGATTTTTTTAAAATTTACATATAATTTTAAAAAAAATTGAGGTAGGGCTAGGGCCCAAACCAGTCCTCATGGGTAGAATGATGGCTATGATAACATTTGAACTTTGTGTGTGTTTTTTTTTACTCTTTCGGCTGTACCAAACTGTATCATATGTGATATAAAAATATTTTAAGGTTATTCGAATCGAAACTACTTAAATCTCTAAATACGGGTCCCGCTAACACGTTCATACAAAAAGATTTGACCCTATGCGTGGTTGAGTTTATCTCTTAATACAATTCTCAGAACAATTTAAGGCAATAAGTTGTAACAATCCTGTTGGCGGACTTCAACTTGTCTTCTAACAGTTTTGGTTTTAGTTCAAAAAAAAAAAAAACCAGGATTTAACAACACTCATTGTAAGTCTGTTCAACAATAAGTTGTAAGGATCCCGTTGGTGGATTTTAACTTGTCTTCTAACAAGTTTGGTTTTAATTATATATATATATATATATATATATATATAAAGAACCACGATGATTAATCATTTAACAACACTCTTTATAAGTCTCCCAAGCAATAAGTTGTAACGATCTTGTTGGTGGATTTCAACTTGTCTTCTAACAGTTTTGCTTTTAGTTAAAAAAAAAGAACCACAATAATCATTTAACAACATTCTTTATAAGTCTCTTAAGATTATTCGTAATGACTAAACTTTTGGAATTACAATCCACAATCTTAAACACATACGTTCGTCTGTGTATGACCTCATGTTAGAGCATTGAATTAGTTTTGATATCATTGTAACGACTTGACTTATGAATCCTAACCAGCAATTTCAATTCAAACTCCAAAAGCTTAAGAAATTGGTGTCTAAACACTTAACAACCTTTCTTAAAGTTCTTCACAATTTTAGTGGTGGTGTTATGATTTTTTTAGCCGTAGGGCATGCACTAGTGACACAAATTTGGTGTGGGCATTGCAACATGAAATGCAATTTTTGACGAGCTGGTGTGGGTAAATGGCCCACCCCAACTAACAAATAGCTCGACTACTAAATTCTAGATGCAATACGAAGCTTTTGGTGTATTACAAAAGTAGCTCGATGAAAATTTCTCTTAACAACATGGATTTTTTATTAAATCCATCAAAATAAACAGTTTTATAATTTTTACATTCAAAACCCAATCTAATTTTGAGTAAAAATTAAACAATGTTTGATTATTAGATGTGCCATCACTATGTCCAATCCAATTCCAAACCATTGAACTATGATGACCTATCTCTAGCTCGCATTTAATCCGGTGGCGTACATTCAATGAGAGAAATATAATTCTCCTGGTTGATTTTTTTCTTTTACCTCTCAATTTTATTGTCAATCAATTCATGCAACTCCTCCACTCTAAAGCCATTTATTTTGCAAAAGATTTTCTTTTTTTAACATATGATGTAATATTTTAGGGTAGGCACCATAACTGACACGGTAAACTTTATTCCCCCATCTGAATAAGCATCTTAGCGTAGCCTATGGCGGTCTAAGTTAAAAGGAGGGTTCCCTCGCGCGCGCTCGAGTTATAGAGAGAGAGAGAGAGAGAGAGAGGGGGAGAAGGCGAGCGAGAGGGAGAGAGCGGCCGTTTATCTAGCGCTATTGACGGTTTGGCGTTTGATCTGGTTCGTTCATATTGACCTCTTCTTCTTCTACTTTTTCTTCTGCTTCTTCTTGTTCTTGTTTTTTCGGCGGTGGAGAATCCTAGTGGAGAGACATATTGACATTTGTTGTTGGTGTTCTCCTGTTTGCTTGTTTTGCTGATCGGGTTAAGCTTTGACAAATCCTTGGGAGCAGATGGATCGGTACCAGAGGGTGGAGAAGCCGAGGGATGAGACGCCCATAAACGAGAATGAAATAAGGATCACCACTCAAGGGAGGGTTAGGAACTACATCACCTACGCCACCACTCTGTTCCAGGTAGCCTAGCTTGTCATCCTTGTATCTCTTCTCAATCTCCTTACAAGCATGTTTTTTTTTACCCCCTGGTAGTCCTGCATTGTTTCTTACTCATTTTGTTTCAGTTCTCTTCATGATGTTCTGACTTCTGTGCCTATATGTATTGCCGACCATCATGCCTTTCCGAAGCCTTGATGTTGAATACTTGTTGGCCTAAAAAGTTTCTGGTTTTACACGCTGTTATTGATTCGGGAATATCTGTTGATGCCAGTTTGTTTACGTGGATGCTTATTGTCGGTGAAATTGCTCATGTTGTTTCTGGCCGTTCCTTTAACGTGATGTGTATATGGAGTCGATTTTCATTTGGGTTTGATTGAATGTTATACGAATGTTAAGCATTGTTGACTTGCTAGAATTTGCTATCTCTTGCTGGGGATTGAAACTTTGAAAAGCTATGTTATGTAAAACATTTTCATGGTTAACATTGATACAAAGTTCACAAGATGAATTTGGTACAGCAAAAAATGTTTTGAAAGGTGAAAGCCTGTAACGTAATCTGTTTATAGATAGGTAAGGGTGCAATTTATGAGTCCCTCTAAATGTGTTCTGGATATCTTGCCAAGTCCTTTCATTTGCTTCTTGATCTTAGATGGTTACTGAACCTGCCATATCTTCGTGGTGCGAGTTATTCTACTTTCTGAATGTTTAGTCTGTGCCTTTGCTGTCTGCTTCACCTGCGACATAGTGATCAACAGTGTAACAGATCGAAAAGTCAATAATGTCATAAAGGTGACATGTTTAGCGGAAAAATGATCAGCTCTTGTATGCTTTCTGATATGGATGACATGTTTATTATCTGAAAATTATTCATCTACATAGATGTGTGGCTAGAGAGAACTATCATGATAATAAACTGATTTGTTTATCTGAATAATTGTCTTCGATGCAGGTTACTGTTCAAATGTATTGCCAACTTCACATTCTCTAAGAGCATGTTTGGCAACAGCAACAAGTTGCTACTGTCCCATGAATCTACCTCAAAGATTTGGATGAATTCATGGACTGTGACAACACAATGTTCTATGAATCTACCCTAATGTTTGGGGCAGATTCATGGGACAGGAACAATTTGTTACTGTGGCCAAACGGGCCTAAGGGTTTGGAAATAATGCATCCCTATGTGTATATACATCTATCTACTGTTCACTGGTCTATGAAACCAGCTAGCCTCTGGATTCCCACCTCAACCTCTAATCTCTTTAGTGCTTTGTCTCCTTTTCAGTTGCAATGCACTTAGCAACACTGCTGACCCTAGGATTTACATATTTAAAAATAAATTATTACCAGCTGTTAGATCGTCTTAATTATGTCTGAGGAGCTTGATTGAGAAGGTTAAAAAATTGAATGTACTCCAGTGATTAACTATTTTCTAGCTTTGCTGGATTGCACTGATTGGGTGCGATTGTGAACTTGAAGAATAGAATATGATTTTAATACCACGCTATGGAAAAGCTCTGCTTGTTTTAATGATATGTGAGCTAGATAAGGAGGGAACACCTGAATGGAGGTTGTAATTTGTATGAGAGTATTGAAAGTATTGGTTGCTCATTAACGCATGATGTCCACCTAAATAAATTTAAACCATATAGCTAAGCCATTGGACTTTTTTTTTTTTGGCTTTTTCTTGATTTGGATCTTTGTTTTTCCTGACTTTTCCTGTTATATCCTTACACAAAGGCACACCGGTCTGATGTTGGATATTGTTTATTTTTTCTGCATGCTCACGGTGAAGTGGATTACACTTTTTGGCAAACTGAGTGGGTGCACTCTCCAGTCTCCAGTAGCTGATGCAGACCCTCTAAAGCATCAAAATATGATGATTATTGTAGTAGTCACCATAATCGGTCTCAAGGGATGACTGGAACTACACATCCTATTAAAAGATCTTGTGTTTTCATTCTCAATCTGAAGAGAAACCTTGCTCAACTTCTAAAATTGTTTAACAGTAGGTTAGAATCATTAGATTAATGAAGGGTAGCTGTACAACTGGCCCATATACGGTGAATTCTGGTTCTAGTGTATTCAGAGTTGCAGTTCTTCTTTTCCATTTGATTTTAATGAAGTACCTAATGTTCTTCCTTTAGACTCTTTTTGGTTATTTTCTGTTATCATGGGTAGCACTTTTATTTAGCCCTGCAAATCAATTTTCTCATTTCTTCTGTCTCTTAGCACAGTTAGGATGTACATTTGTTTTCAAAGACCGATTAATATAGTTTCTGGTTACGATGGATCCTGTTTTACATATTATATAATGGGTTTTCTGGCTTTTAGGAGAAAGGATCCAAAGAGATTGTCCTTAAAGCCATGGGGAGAGCAATCAACAAGACTGTGATGATTGCAGAGTTAATAAAGGTGACATTGCATACAGATATGTGAATTGTAGTGTGTCTATTCTTCATTTGTCGCATATGTTCTGTTCTTATTTTTTCATTTCTTGATATGATGTTACCATTACTCACTTTTTTTTTTGGGTTCATAATTTTGCTTGTTCTAGAGAAGGATAGCTGATCTCCATCAAAACACCTCAATTGGGTCAAATGATATAACTGATGTTTGGGAACCCTTGGAGGAAGGGTTGCTTCCGTAAGATCATTCTTTAGTTGAATTAATTGCTGGTGATCTTCTTTTCTTGATAGTAAAACACACAATGGTAATGGTGGGCATGTTCAACTTGCAGGCTTGAAACTACAAGGCATGTTTCAATGATCACAATAACTTTATCGAAGAATGAGCTAGATACATCATCCCCAGGGTAAGCAAGAACTTTATCTGCAAAGATGGGCTTTAATCTGGGAAAGGGGAATACAAGAAGTAATGATTCATGCCAGTTGCGACACGTGCTTTTTAGTTTAACTGAACATGGTATCTGCTTGTGTTTTATCAATTACATGATTAAAAACATGACTATTAGGGAATTTTTTGGCTCATAAGTGATGTGCCTGGAAAAAAAATTCAGTGATCCTTGTAGTGAAGCCGAAGGGAATCCACATTATATATAGTTTGTGGAATATGTGGACCAAGTAAATGTGAGGATTTTGACATTTTGTACACTAGTTATAGACCATTTGACCAACTTGGTTGATGGTTCACAAAATGTTACGTCAAATTTATCTTTTCGAAATGGCGATGACAACTAGTATTTTGATGTTGAAGAAGGTAATTTTACATGCAACACTTTCTGAATTATAAATGAAGCTGATACAACAGTTGATAATCAATATGCATAGTTGTCATATATAGTTAACCCACATATTCCTTGAACACCCCCCACCCCACACAGACGCACACACACACACACACAGACACACTTGGCCACAAAAAGAAGACGTGCATATGTATATGCATGTTTATGATATTTTTTTGTCTTATTTATTGTGGTCAATGTCCTCTGTTTTGCATATACAGCTACCAACCACCCTTAGCGGCTGATCAGGTGAAACAGTTGACAGCCTATGATAATGAAGGTGGTAACATATGCTTCCTGTTTCATATGGCTTACATTAATGTTCACATTTATGCACATCCCCTAACAGATGCTTACCTGTTACCCTGATTTCAGAAGATTCACCACAAGCAAGTGGTAGAGGACGTGGTGGTCGTGGAAGGGGTAGAGGTAGAGGTATTACAGTTACTTTTTGTATGGAGAATTCTAGTAATCATGTAATGGGAGAAATTTTTCTGTTAAGAAAATGGTGGTAGATATTCTGGAATATCAAAAGTTGCAGCAATTATTCACTAATGAAGCAGAGATTTAAATTACTGTTTTTATATATTTCATATGTTTATTCACCTTTGATTTTATTTCTTCTATGTAACCAAGGCAACATCTTTCATGTAAAAGTGTAGTATGGTTCTTTTTCATTTTTCATGTTGACATGCAAATTTGTCTTCATTGTCCATTGAGGTCGAAAGGCTACATTTGGTTATTTTTTTTAAGCCTAACAGAAAACCCACCTGGATGATGGAGAGGTTAAAAAATTTTGTTTTTTTAGCATTTATGTTTTTGATTCTTTCAGATGACAAATTAATTTTATTTGCTATTGTCTACCGGTTTTATTTAAGACAGGTCCTTTATGGAGGTTTTCATTGTTTAGAAACATTGTTTTTTGACTTTCTGTAGCAAAAATGGTGGGCACTTCCTTGCTTTGTTAATGAACAAGCTGTTACAATTACTGAATCATATTTATTGAGTTGGTTTATACTTTATCCATACTTTACGGTGCATGGACTATTAAAACTCTTTCTCATCATCGAAGATGTCTTCTTTATTTTATTTTTTCATGCTTTTCTTCCCTTGGCATATATGCAGAAGATGTAGCTTCTATTGTTCCGTTCATTCTTTATTTAAGGAAAGGGACATCTTCATGTCCTGTTTTTCTTTATATGGTTGAATGTAACTTTTTTTGCGTAGCAGGGATTTTTATTTGTATGATAATTGATAAGTGTTATCATCTAATTCTGGTGCACAAATTGCAGGTAATGTTACTGGAATGGGTGAATATAATGGCAATGGAAATTGGGACATGGGTGGCCGTGGATACACCAGAGGAAGAGGCCGTGGTCGAGGACGCAATTTCCGTGGGGGAAGAGGGTATGGTGGTGGGAATATGCAGGCAGAATCAGGATATAATGGGAATGGTGGATCAGAACCACGCCCATCACAAGGGCGAGGTGAGAACATCTCTTTTTCCATCAACTATGCAATGTCTAACCATGTCTTGGATAAGAGCCTGGTTCTCTCTTTGGTCAGGAAAGTGTTTGGACCGTTTTGCTGCGTTTACTTGAGCCTTGTCTTTGTAAGATTGACTACATTTCCATGATGGTCCATCCACTGACAGGGATTTGTTTATCCATGCATGAACTTCTTAAAAAGTTTCCTATGCTAGCACAAAGACTAATTTTGAAATATCTGGGCCTCTTAAATGTTTTGGGACCTACATTTTACCATGCCTTTGGGACATGCATTTTCTGTAGTCTATGTTGATTAAATGCGTTATTTATGTGGCCTCTTATAATTTATACTGCGTATGTTGATTAAATGCTTCATTTATGTGGCCTCTTATAATTTATACTGCAACTAAATAGTTGAGTTATATGTCTTTGTAAGTGTTGGGAGGCTGGAAAGTGGGGAAGTTATTGTTGGATTAATGATAAAAAGGAATTCAGGTGTATTCTCTGAAGGCAGTTGGTTTCAAAGAGCAGTTGCTTTTTGTATGAACGGCTCTCTCTTTGAAACAATCTTGTCAACATGGGTAGCACATGGGAAACATTTTCCCCTTGGGAGAAGGTGTGGTTCCACGAGGAATGACCATAAGTTGGAAAGAGCTGGGCCCCAGACCTGCCATGTGGTAGAATGTGGATGCTTGCTTATAAAAATAGTGTCAAAACATTTTTTCATTACTGGCCTTTCTTTCTCCATAAAATCCATTATTGTTCATTGTTCCAGAAGTTTGTCCACCTTGACAGGGGCCTTTCTGCTCCCGAAACTTCCCTCTGCCTTAACTCTTTCTTTCTGCCACAAGCAAAGACTATAAAAATGATACGAGAAATGTGAATTGTCATGCATGTGATTGAGAATGGTTAAGGTTCTCCTGTTTCTGCAGTGCCAAGAGGTGCTAAATTCATTATTAAGCCCATAAGGCTAATTGTGCGGGGTAGGTTCCTGGTTACCAAAATCTTGTTTCTGTTGCAATAGATAAGTTGTTTTCTTTTTGTGTTCCTTGATCGTGTCAAAACTTTTTCAATGGATTTTGCCTAAACTACATCTGGAGGCTGTCATGAAATGAAAACTTACTCTTAAAACGTTCATTAAGACTAAGCTCTCTTTGTATGAGGAACGATATGTGAATTGGCTTAGACTATCATGCATGTAATTTATTTCTATGTAATATTGTTATGGTCTCTTGTCATTTCATGTCATATTTCATCATCTATCAAATAAAAATTTTAAAACATCAAATGACATTAGTAGACAAAGCTGGAAGTCATAATCACACAAATTATTCAAGAACAAATGACATCCATGTCGCTTCTTCAATGGACTGTAATTATATGTTGTTGTGCAGACTATGTTAAGTTCTTGAGAGAAACCTTGTCTGCTATCATTATTTTGTACTAGGTTCGGGGAAACATGACACTTTAATTAAAGCCATACACATTAAACAAGTATTTTTAGATGGTGGACTTGGCAACTTTTGGATCCACACTGAGCTTCACTTAAGTATCCCGTTGATCCTGCATCTTGGACATGCTTGATGGCAAGACCCATTTGTTCTTCATGTCTCTATCTGTGACCAATTCCGTTAGGAGTATTTGTTCAATGAACTTGGTCAAAATGAATGTGGCAGCTGGTGCCTGGCTTCCTCTCTCTTTTTCTTTTCCTCAGTGCCTTTGATATCAAATTTTCTCAATAAAGCTTGAGGACCGAATTGTTGGCAGGGTTGTATTGAAAAAACCAGTGGCTGATTGATTGATTCATGTCATTTTCTGCTCGTCTTTTCTTCAATGTTAGTTACCCGTTTACTTGGTGGCGTCATTTCTTGTCTGGGGAAAATATGAATGCATGTGACTGGTTACAGGAAATGGACGTGGATGGGGAAGGACTCGTGGGAGGGAAAGGAGATCAGAAGGGCCGGTCCAAGAGGTTGTCTGAGTTATTTTCCACTTAGATGAATTTCATGAAGTTTGTGCTGAAGTTGTTTGAGTTTTTGGGGAATTTAGATGCTTGCTCTGCTTACTCCGAAGAGTTCCTGACCTAGTAATTTGTTTTGTTGTTTTCTGCCGAGAGCAGCCATGTTTTTACAGGTAGGGTTTCCTTATTTATTGCAGATAAAGTGTCCCCTTGGGAAATTTGTTCAATCATGCAATTGTTTTTCTCCCCTGAATAATAAGCAGCACATTCTTTTATTTGGAATTCATTGTTCTTTCTTCATATGGATACTGGAGGGCATATCGACAGTTCAGGTTAAGTCGTATGTTTATCATTTCGATAAAGGTTTTTCCCTTTGAAGTTATTTCGAACGATATGACGATTGAGGTGTTGTTAGTCCTGCAATGTGGGAAGAAACTGGAGAAGACTAAAGGGTCTGCCCATGAGCTTGTTGGATTTGATTTGACACAACTGATAACCTGGGACGTACTATGGCTTCTTGATATTTTGGTTCCAAGCTGTTAGTCTATGAAGTCTAATATAGGGAAGACGCATTTTAGAATTATCAGGATTTTAGATACCTTTTGCAGCCCTAACTTTCAGTTGATTCAGATCCTCACAATTCCCATCACAAACTGAAGCATGGCATTGAGAAGATATATCTCGGCTCTGTTTCTGTTCCAAGTTGATTTGTTTTTAGGCTGAGTACGAGCAAAATGAGTAAATCCTGGTCTCTCTCCTCTGCAGTTAATAGACTCCCTTGGTTTCTTCTCCTACCTTTTATTTCTCAAAGTTGGAACTCATGTGCTTTGAATTGTTGTGCTAAACCTCTGAGTTCTAATAAGAGGCGAATTTGTTATATGTGGTTGAGTAATGACATATTTCTAAAGATGAATTGAAGAGATGTTGGTTTACAGGCTTGTGTGAGTGATGCCCTTGCTGTTATTGGAAACAAAGTCGTTTAGCCACAAAAGTGATGTTTGAGGCATGTTTGGGTGGGTCCAGACTGAATCTATGATGCTTTTAGAAAGGGTGTGATTAAAATTGACCTCCTAAATTTTTCACAAAAAATATTGTTTTAGTTTTGTTAATTAGTTTCAAAAACTAGTTCAAACCAAAGGGGATTCTGGGTTTTCACTCCCTTTTGAAAAATCCAAGTTTTTAAGAGGCAAAACTTGATTTTACCTCCAAAACAGCATTTCAGAGTGTCATCCAAATGCCCCTTAATATTTTTTTGAAAGTAATTTTCATAGAATGACGTTTTTTTAGGGTATGATAACGAAAACTTTTTGTGCCTTTCAAATTCTTAAATGTAATTTAAGAGCTAGGATGGAGGACAAGCAAAGCCGGTCTCGGTCATTTGCAGTGTCCGGACTCCATTGCTTTTTCTTTTTCCTCCCAATCTTTTCTTCTGAAACTTGGTTTGAGTGGCCAGCGAAGAGCCATCTGTCTATCGAGGTAGTTTGGGGTCATCGGAGTGACCTGGTTGAGAGATTCAGTCGCTTGAGGCTTGTCCAGGGAAGGTGAGGCTAGCCGGAGATCGAACGGGGTCAGCCCATCCTGTCCTGTATACAGATGAAGGCGCTGCGCTCTCTTTCGTCTTACTGATAATGGGCGGATTAAACTGAACTAAAAGGACTCACTTAGCGACTGAGGAGATGCATTTGAATACATTAACTTGCGCACACTTTTGAAAGAAGGTGAATGACCAATTATGATTTTTTTTTTTTTTTCATTTTTTTTTATTACAGAATCGTCCAAAGGTTAAGCAGCAGAATCATATATATTACAAAGATGAAAATCTAGTTGGATCTTCATTGGAGTTTGAACACCCAGTATATCTTGAGAGAGAGGACTAGCTTTTTCTCTCTCTTTTTTTTTTTTTTTTTTTTTTTTTTTTTTTTTTTTTTTTTTTGGGAAAAGCGTAAGCACTAAGGTGTTATTCTCATCATACACCTGAACACTGTTTTGGAGGCAAAAGATCAATTTTTATATCCTGGTTTATACCAAAGCAACGTTTTCTACTGAGAAATTGAAAAAGAACCCAATGAACATCCAACTAAATTTTTATACCATTGACAAGGTTGTTCTATTACAACGTTTTATATCTGTTCATGAATTGCTCTGTTGTTTCACAGGTTTTTTTTCTCAATAGAAAACGTTGTTTTGGTATAAACCAGGATATAAAAATTAGTCAAGAAATTAGGTTTTTACAGAACCGAATTTTTGCAAGAGAACGCTTTTTTTGTGGTTATCATCCAAACAACCTTGTCTAAATTCTTATGCTTACCGGAAAAGTGGTGCTTATGAGAATTAATTCACGAACAAGCATGTCTTTTTGAACGTCTAACATAATATCATGACTGCCCACAACTTGTAATAATCAACAACAGAGCAATAAACATCATTATAAAATGGCCACTGATAATTGGCTACAAAACCCAATAAAAAGCAGCGGAATCAGGCCATAAAGGGCCAAACAAAGAAACAGCACAGTACCCAAAACCAGACCAGAGAACACAAAGAGGCTACAAAAAGAGCACAACATCAAACCCATACTGCAAAAACTGACGGCACGTTTCATCCGAACACAGCTTTACTAAACACTTGCTTCTGCTTGCTGAAAAAGTGGCTGTGTGTGTGTGTGTGAGAGAGAGAGAGAGATCCCAAGTCACATTTTCTTCAAACAAGAAGGAGAATTGTAGAGTTGGATGTGATAGCTATCGGAGAATCGGATGCATTCAGAAAAGTTGGATGTAATGGAGAGTGAGCAGTAGTGGGCCGACCAAACTTTTTAGTTGGTGCATGTGAAACCTATCACATACATTAACAGAATTTGGGTTTAATGGACGGTGGAGATGTTAGGTTTATGAAGACCAGAAATTTGAAAGAAACAGACTCGCAACGCGATCTTCTCGACTATAGATTATGATATTTTCTGTCAAAAAAATATTACAACTGGCCCATCAGTGGAAGGCAAAACAAGCCAGACCCTCCTCTCTCTCTCTCGGACCCACAACAGCCAATATATATATATATATATTAGCTGCTGTGGGTCGGAGAACCATAAAATTTATTTTATTTGCATATAAATACGTCATGCTTTTTTGCTACGTATATAAAATAAGTGCCCCTTAAAGTTTGAAAACTTACCCCTTACCCAAAAATTTCGAGTTCGGCCATGATGTGTATATATATACATGTATACATTTATAGCTGCCGCATGTTGGCATTTGATACGAATTCTTATTTCAAATAATGCAATAAATTGACAAGGTTTACAACTAACCCCAGCTTGAGTATCGGTCAAGCTGGGTTAGTTGTGACCTACTAGCTAATTGGTTGTACCATATAAACAAAGGAAGAACATTGTTTTAATGAGTTAAATTGTGTTGGGTTGGTAAACTTCACTACTTAACAATGCAACGACCCTAGGATTACAAGCAATTCATGGGACGGATTCATTTTTATCTCCTTATGACAATGGACGACTGCGCTGGTCTTATGTCCTTAATTTGCCTTTATAAAGGAGTCTTGGTAGTTCCTTCTCCGCAGAGACGCTCTACGTGATTCTGCTGAGACAACAATGAAGCATTCGGTAACCATAGTTGCTGTTTTTGCAGTCACTTTTGCTGCCGTGGTTGCAAACGTTGCCGTCGAGGGGAGAATTCTGCCGGAAACAGGAGTCCGGCACTTTGGCCTATATGGTTGGCGTCACGGGTGGCCGTGGCATTACCGTGGTTGGCGCCATCACCATCGTCACGAATGGCCTTATCGCTACCATGGTTGGCGCCATCACCATCGTCACGAATGGCCTTATAACTACCATGGTTGGCGCCATCACCATTATCATGACCGGCCTTATTACCACCACGGTTGGCGCCATCACCATCGTCACGAATGGCCTTATCACTACCATGGTTGGCACCATCACCATGATCATGATTGGCGGGAGCCCTATTACCATCATTGGCATCATCATCATTGGTATGATTGGGATTGCCCATGGTTGGTGTGAAGACGAACCGTGTGTATCTGGTTTCTCATATAAAGTTACTTCGAAAGAAGAATAAGTTGGAGCGCCAACAACTTTTGCTAGAAGGTTCTATGTGCCGCTAACAGGGTTTGCTGCTTTAAGGATTAATGGACGTGCTAGTTGGTGCATTCTCAGCTGAGAGTAGATGTCAACGGATCAGATTAAAATCGGACATAGATTTACTCATAATTGTATCTGTTTTTTTTTTTTTTGGATATTGATTCCAATTTGGTTTCAATTATGATCAAAGAAAAGCCACGTCCGAATCCAAATCTGAAATTCATTTTACAATTGGAATATGATTTTGGCATTAATGTCCAATTCCAAATCAAAATTTAGTATCGAATTTGGCCAACTTTTAAAATATAAGAGTGTTGGATATATGATATTTATTTAAAACTATATTTGATCTTAATCTGATCAGACATTTATGTATATCTAAATCTGCACTCCATGGGATGTCATTTCTTAAATTCGAATTCCATCCGATTTCTTATTCGGGCAATAAAATTTTTATACATCCATTTTTTTCAAAATGGTTCGGTGAGATATCTGATCTAAAGATCAGATACATTGACATCGAAATTGGTGCTGATTAATTAGTTATTGTAGCAAGTCCCTCCTACACCATTAGCAGGGGACGATTAGCAAAAGTTCAATTGATCTTTTTGGCCACTTTGTGTCGCTAATTCATTGTACGTTCACTGGAGCTCTATTTGGCTGTGATAATGTACCTCAGGTCCAATCAATACATAGACAACTGCATTAAATGTATCATCCAAGCCGCTGAGGTAGTGACATGATTTCAGTTCATTCGAAACGGGCGCTTCAAAAAGCTAGAGAACAACTGAATTTAATTCTAACTACTCCAGCAAACTCAAACCCGATGAAGGCAGGCAATGCAATGTACAGAAGCAGAAGAGTTTGAGAAGATTATTTGAAACGAGAAAAGGGCTTCCTTATTGTCTCAAAACTTTGAGAAGAAAGGTTGAAAATTTATGAGAGAGAGAGAGAGAGCATCTATTTTCTTAGGTCCATGAAGGGATTGTTACTTTTAAGGCTTTTCCAGAGGCTAGTATGGGAGGAGTCCAAGTTTCATGCACCACCTTACTGAGGTGCAACAAAAATGCCCCAAAAAGAGTTTTGGAGCTTTTTTAGCCATTTATGCAAAAAATGAATATTTTCATAACTTTATTTTATTTTTTTACTTTCTTCCATTTTGTCCTTGTATCATTTGTGAGACAAAGTAGATCTTTTTGGCCGAAGCTGATTATATACACCACTTTTGGTGGCCGCAATGGTCAGGGTGGGAAATGGTAGGGTGGCCAATTCCCATTTCTAGTGTTGAAGACGCGAATTTTCTGTGCTACAAGTTAAAGCCAACACAGTACATCGAAACACCAAAGGACCAACCCCAAGGAGGCCTTGGCTCTTGAGCATTACAATGAAATATTTCTCTTGCTCACCTACCCATAAAGTTAAATTAATCTAGGAAGTGATGAGGAGGTGGCCAAGGGGAATCTGAAGGGCACCACTTATCTAGCCTCGATCCATCCACAACCCGTCATTTTGTTGCCTTTGGAAATTATTGAAATATAAGTCCCATCTAGAATGGAACAAACGTGTTCAAGCAACTGAAAATGAAAAAATATTTTTGTCTCCTCCCCTCAAAGAGGCAAAAACTTAATGGAGAAACTGGCCGGTTTTCTAATTTGTGGGAATGATTGAACCTCGTTTCATTCGTTACGAAAATCACTTATCGGATTATTAAAGTCACATTTAATCCATTTTCTTTCAATTGTTTCATATTTAGTTTTTCTTGATGCACTTTTTTGTTTTCCACAGTGATATATATGATGTTAAGTAATTGTTGCTGTAAGCGCATAACCATGGCTGCACGGCAACGCATAAAAGCACACATATCTCATAGAATTGTTTTGTAGAAGTATATCGCTTCTCAGCAACTTTCGAGATCTGTTTCCCCTGTCGCCGAAAGGATAAGTCCTCGACAGTTCCTGTTAATTAATAATGAAGTTGATCACAGCACCAGAGCATCCCTTCCTCACTCCACCCACGATCTGCTCCCTTTCACATCTAGACTAGTGGAGGCAGCGTTGTGGAAGAAAAAACTTTTCTCTTATATATTAAGAAGGACGACAGAAGTGGAAGAGAAACTTTTGAGCGCAGATTAAGAAGGACGACCGATCCAACTTAAAACATTTTCTCCGCCACTCTTTTAATTTTTAACAAATAAATGTTTAGGATTTTGGGATGTTGGACAATTTCTGTGACAAATTTAGCTCATATAATTATCTCCACTGTACTTTTTAAATAGCAATATGTGGAACTTAAGCTGTTTAATGAGAGAAAATACGTATATATATATATTTATTAATGATCAGAAAAATTCTACAGGGAATTGAGTAGTCCTCCTGATAAAATTCTGTAAATCGATTCAGTCAACAGAACCCCACAGATTCTTTTTCATGTGTCCACTTCCATATTGTTGGATCCTTCTAGTTTTTAATGAAAATAACATTAATGAGGCCGGATATTGCATTTATGAGAAAACGAAAGTAGTATGCACTTGGTGTTTTCAATATCCTTTTTCCAGAAAGTCCAGGCCAACATATCAACATGATTAGCTTCACAGCTGCCAATTCTTGAACTGTCCCATTAAAATATATATACCGGTGAAGCTCTTCAATAACATGTAATTAAAAAGTCAATGATACACACACACATACATAATATATATATATATATATATATATATATATATATATATATATAGTGATTGAGTGTTGGGGTCATGTGATTACATTTAGGATTGTCATGTTAGAGTCCAACTCAGACTCTGGTCATCGTCTCTCACGATGGTTTGCTTAATAAATCCGCAGCAACACAATATTTTAGGATATTCCTCTGTTTCTGCCAGTAGATACGGCGTGACAACCGCTGGTTTGGTATTCCGATTTCGGTGAAGAGGGAACAGTCCAGCCAATTGCAGTGCTGAACTTCTTCATCCTATTCCCGGGCAAGGAAGAAACTTGCAGCAAAGAGCCTTCCATTCTATTCTAAAAATCAGGTTCTGATTGGTTTCGGATTGTGAAATCGATTTTCGAATCAGATTCAGATATGATTTTTGTTAATTTGTATTTAAATCTGAGTATATAAATGTTAGAAAGCATAGATGTGGTTGAGAGTATATCCAATTCAAATCCAATACCTTAACATCACGGTGCCCTCCATTGCTAGAATGTTAAAGCCGTGTGTCTTTAATAATTAGTACAATGAGAAGGCCGATAAGAGTTGAAGGCAAGAAGGGAAGCCATGCATGTGCATTGTCAGTTGTACAGATTGGAAGAAGAGTCTGCTCTTAATTTTCGAACGGGGAGGAGAATCTTTTGACTTATTTTTTAAGCGAAGATCGAACTCAGCGAGTTATTTTAACTTTCATTTCGTGTAGCGCAATAAATTACTCAGCCACCAGGCAACTGATCACCCCGGTTTGACCATAGAAAGAAAGATATTATTTTGTGAGCTAAATCATTTACACTTTGATTGGTCACAATCTGACAATTTTCTCAAGATCGAATTTGTTTCCTCGAGAAAGAAATTAGTGGGCTCATGCTTCTATGCTCTTGCTCAACAGGACCGTGGCAACTTGGCACTGTCCCTTTGCCTATATAAGGGAGCCTTCCATCACAAGTCTCTCCGCACAAACACTTGCGTAGATCCTTTGGCTCACTCCACTCAGTGAGGCAAAGATGAAGCAGTCGGTGGCGATTTTGGTGCTGTTCGCAGCCATTGCTTTGGCTGTCTACGTCTCAGAGGGAGCGAGGCCTGCGCCGGAGAAAGGCGTCCAGAACTTCGGCGACGACTGGCCTCACCTCCCATGGCGTTGCGACGGCGATTGCGACGACCACCACCATGATCATGACGAGGATCATCATCACTATGATCATGACCATGACCATGACCATTACCACGATCACGAACATGACCATGAGCATGACCATTACCACGATCATGAACATGACCATGACCATGACCACGACCGTGTCCACGACCACGACCATGAACGCCCCCATCACCATGACAAGCACCACCGCCACCATGACAAAGGCGACTGCCATGACCATCCTTGAAGTACCCTTCAGTCACATTGAGCTCCAACGGAGGCTCCTCTCTTTAATTTCTTCGGACGTACGTGTAGTGCATGCTTCTCCTGGAAAAAAGAAAAAATAAGGAAGTGTAGAGTGTTCTGTAGAAGGTTCGAAATGCTGATATATTTCGTTCTTCAGGTCTAGAGAATGGATTTGGAAGCTAGCTGTAGCATGCGTGCGGGTATTCGTGTTGTTGGTGTTTGTTTATGTTGTAATAAGCTCCTCCTTTTGCATCAGGGGATAATCAAGAGTTTGTGTTTGGCATCTTCTTCTTCTTCTCTCTCTCTCTCTCTCTCTCTCTCTCTCTCTCTCTCTCTCTCTCTCTCTCTCTCTCTCTCTCTATATATATATATATATATATATATATATATATATATATATATATATATATATATATATATATATATATATATATATATATATATATAAATAAACCAGTAGATGATAGACACTTCTATTCTGGAAAATAAAAACCTCAGCCCCTGATCGTTTCCAGATCAGTAGTTAAGAGAAAAACAAATAAAAAATGTGACATTTTTATCATCTGGCATTATTGCATACATTTTTTTTTTCATTGTTTTCCATGAATTGCAGATTTGAAAAAAATCAATGGATGAGATTATTTCTCATCTGTTTAGCATCGAAATGTTCAACACCTCTTTTTGTGTGTCTATACATGGATCTCTCTAGCTGTTCGGATGCTTTAGCAGCTCGATATATTGCATTGGGATGGCTGGAGGATTTAAAATCCTAGTGTGCCTTTTGGTGCCTTTGCTGACATTTACACTTTTGGTACACTCGACTGTAAATATGAGTTTAAATTGTTTATAGGATTCAAAACAAGTTATAGAAAACCAATGCGTAAATCAAGTTATATGAGCTGGAAAGTCTCGTGCCATTTATTTGAGTGATGCTATTGTGAGATCTAAAATGAATTTTGTCAATTTTTATATGGAACAGAGGCCAGAAAGGCAGAACATTTAAGATCTCATATTTGGAGATGTCAAAGTTTGTGAATCCTACATATAGTGCACCCATGTACAGGTCAGCCATTCTCATAATCATATACAGTTGTTAAATAATATCATCTTAGGGAACTATCAATGTTGTGAAACTTATGTTGGAAGGAATAGCCATATTTTAATTATAAGCAAGCTGAGGGGCAGCTCGATCAATACCAAACAACAAGTTCCTACGAAGCTTGATAACACAATTCCATTGGATGAGATTTAAGTTGCAGGCGATCACGACATTAACTTTTCAGTAGAAAGAGAAAGAGAGCATTAATTAGAAAGTAATTTCGATTCCTAGCCACATTAGGCTCAAGAATATCAACCCTAAACGCAATATTCAATATCATTAAGATAGCATCCTCTAGAATCAAACCGAGAAAGTGGTCAATACACGCAAGACATTCGGACCCTCAATCCAATATTTAATAACATTCTCTAGAAGCGAACCAAGAACATGGTTAATACATGCAATACAGTTCAAGCGATTGTACTACTCATCACTTAGTAATAAGCACCGGAGGTAGACCCAAAGTAACACCAATGATGCCATGCATAATACACCATAATACCAGATATAGATAATCGATCATGCAAGTAATTGGAAGGGCATGCGATTGTACACCAATCAGTCTGCTCACTCCTATCTCCACAACGCCTTTTATTAACCAAGCCCATGGAAAAGCCGAGGAATACTGCAGATGAAGCTGCGGGCTGGCAGCTAATCCTTCTCAATGGCCATGGTGGCCACCATGTCCGTTGTGGAGACCATTCTGGACTGCTGGTTCCTCTGCGGGGAGACCCCAGCCGCCGTGACGGTGATGCCAATGGCCATGGCAGCAGCGGCGGTAACCCCAGCCACCATGATGCCATCGATAATGGTGGCGAAAACGCCAGGCTTGTGGCTCGGCTTCACCTTGCCCTCTCGCACCATCGGCCGCATGGATAAGCACGGCGATGGCCACAAGGACAGCGAAGAGCAATACAACAACCCTCTTGTTCATCCTTTCTCTCACTCAAAGCAACCAGAGATCAACTCAGTTGGAATGTGTGATCGGGCATAGGATGATGGTGTTTATATAGAGAAAAGAAGCTGCACATTGTTGTGAGCTTGCCTTTGGATTCTGTGAACTAAGTAGAGGAGCATTGGTGAAGATGCTTCACAATATTGTGCATTACAGAAGATCTGTACAGAACTAGGAAGAGGAGTATTGAAGGTGCTTTGCAATATTTTGCATTACAGAGGATCTCTAGGGAGACTGCTCACCTTGCGTTGGTTTAAAATGATCAAGGGTGGGTGTGCCTGGTCAGGCCCACGGCCGGCATCGTTCGAATCACGACAATGATCTTGACGCTGTCATACGGATGACAATTGACAGTCACGATCATACACGGAAAAATAATCTTTGGTCAATTATTTCCATACGATGATGTCTGCATTTACCAAAATCCTTCTCACGCCAGACAAACACATCGACCATGGGCATGACTCGACATCCAAACTAGCTCCATTTTTTTTAAGTTTTGAAAATATGGCCCTGTAATTTGCATGGTCTCAAGACTCTAGCAATGAAAAATCAGCGGCTGAAAATGCATTAAAATTTGAAGGTGGAACAAGTAGGAGGAGCTTAATTTGTTTTATTTTATCTTTCTTTGCTTTATTAATTTTTTTTCTGCAAGATCGTTATATGTTCGGTGTTTGGGTGCCCTAAAATGTTTCAGTGCCAGAGTTCCGAACAAGCATCCAAAAAGATGAGAAAAAGCCCTGACAAGGAAATTGTTTTCCTTTTTGTTCTCCAGGGAAGGAAGGCAGTGTCTGCTGGCGTGTTTGACTTGATTGAGTTGTGTGCACAGACCAATAAACATTGAAAGGAAAAAGAAAGGTGGTTGGGGTATTTTCAAAAGTTTTGTAAAAAAATGTTATTTTTTTAGACTTTTTAACTTTTTCATGACCCCTTTCTGTTGTCCTAAAAAGCTTCTTTAGGACTAAACTCTTAAACAAGTCCTTTATGAATCTGTTCTTAATTTCGGGAAAATTCATGCAATACCAACATAAGTGGAGCGATGCTTCTTAGCTTTCTGTGCTTGTTGGAATCTGTCCAACTGAACAGACACGGCTAGACCACACGAGGCTTGAAAAGCCAGGAGCCAAACCATATCAGGTGACAGCCAGAAGGTAGCATTCAGATTTGCCCAGGGTTCGGTGCGGTTGGATCATATACTAGTCTTCTGAACCTGGCTAGGTTCATGTGTGGTTCGTCTAGGCTCAGTTGCATTAATTTTTCATTTGAACATGGACCCAATCAGGTATCCATGTAATTGAACATTTGAGATGCACCACAGCTAAATACCTTACCGAAAAGCTGGATTTTTCATGAGAATAATTCATCCTCTGCAGCACACACACACACGCACACATATATATATATATATATTGTGTGTGCAAATAGGAGATTAGCTAGGAAGGGAAAGAACTGTAATTCATTTACAAAACTACGCCAAGATTGAGGTAGAGTGCCAATCAACTACCATCATTCAATTTCTTAGAGAGTTTAAGCGTTGGTTTCATTACTCATGAAAAATGCGGCATTCAAACATAAGATTGCCAAATGCCAATGGCTAAACGCTAGTAAATACCAAACTAATATTACACCGACATTTATTGCAGAAGTTTGCAAGGTATCACACCTTTGACATGTTTTATTACAAGTAGAAGCACTCATTGCACCACCACACGGTACACATCCAGACCAAGCAACATCAATGGTACCATGCATCACACACAACGAACATACAAGTTGGGAGGGCAATGAAACACGAAACACGCGTACATGTCCACTGCTACCTCCAGAATATGTTCTTATTTTAACATCATAATGAAGCGCCGAATATCTCCCTGATGATATGAAGTTATGGGTTGCCTGCTTTCCAATGACCATGGTGGCCGCCGTGTCCATGGTGCCCACCGTATCCGAAGTGGAGATCGTTCTTTACTGGCTGCTGAGCGCCACCGCTCCAGCCGCCATGGTGACCACCATGATGCCAACCGCCGTGGTGACCGCCACCGTGGTAGTAGCCGCCGTAGCCATGATGACCCCAGGATTGTGTCTGTACTTCTTCACCTAGCTCTCTTGCACCATGAGCTACGTGCATGACCATGGCAATGGCCGCAAGGACGGCAAAGAGGAAGACGATGGCCCTCATGTTGTCTCTCAACAAAAGCAGCTAGAGAAACTCACAAGGAAGTGTGTGTGAGATGCGAGTAGGCAGGTGGAGTTTATATAGAGAAGAAAGGAGCTAGCTGAGCTCCCTGGGCATCTACTAGCAAGAAGAGTACCAAGAGTCATGCTTCTAAGCGATTTCCAATAGGTGGAGTTTCTACAGAGACTGCTTACCTGACACTGGTTTTGAAACTTTCAATGGTGGTTGTGCCCGGTCAATCGAGGGCGGCCGGTGTCCCTTTGGATGTTGGAAGGGCCGATATATATATTCGACTGCAAAGTACCACTATCAAATATGTGTTTAAGAAATAAGCAGTAGAAGAGTGACATGGGAATTATATTTGGGAATTGGATCTCATCTCGGTAGAGATTTGAGATAATATTACTTTCAAAATCGGCAGTAGATTGAATTAAATGAGTTCATTATTAAGATTTTTTTTTTAACTTTCTAGTTTCTTCTTTCTTTAAAAAGAATTGTGCGCCTTCAGGTTCTTCAGTAAGAGATATATGTAATGTTTCTCGTCATTGTTGACACCCGATTCCTATTCCGATTGGATTGAGTTTGAGATCATCGAAAGATATTGAATCTTTCTATTCCTTGTCTAACTAATATCCTCCCCCCATTTCATTTAACTAGAGAGTCAAGGATTTATATGCCTTGGATCGAGAATAAAATTTCATGATGATCCATGAAACATCTTAATTATCATTTTCCTTTTCTTTTCTCTCCAGAAACCCTTTTAAGAGTGAGCCCCAACAACCACCGGGTCAACACCATGATAAAGCTCAAGACACAGAAAGACAAAATTATCAGTAAGGTCCTCGGAAGTTTTAATTTTCTATAAAACAAATTTGAATTAGATTGCTAACTGGAGAGCTTAGTTTTACTCAGAATTGCAAAATTGATTTAGCTAGCTCATTTATAGTGTTGTGACCAGCCTGGCCCTTGGCTGGGTTGGCAGTTGGTCAGTATATAACACTAGACAAAGCAAGCATAGCTGGTGAGATTGATGGATTCGTGAAAGTTCGTTTGTCAGTTGGATTCCTGTGGGTGCTACTCTATAACGGTGGATGCACGTAGGATACTTTGTGGATGCACGTAGGATACTTTATTTGATGGATGTCTTACTCCCCACATAGATCCCGATACAGCCCTGGACCCAGGCACATGAGAAAAGGGGAGGGCTTCGGCCTTGGATGAACTAATCGGTGTATATGTAGTTCAGGTGCCTTTGTCAAATGATTGCAAAACGATCCACAGATTGCATTATTTAATACTTAAGAAGATCTGAAAACCTCGCCGCATGTGTAATTTAAAACCATTTTCCACTTCATCAAAAGGTGCATATTATTCAAATGAAAACGTCCCCACGTCAGAACTTTCATCGGGCTTCTCCTGCACGCATATGTGCTAAAATTACATAGAGATGGTGCAACTGCTTGTTACCAACTATCACATTTGCTTTTTTTTTTTTTCTTGTAAATCCAACCTTTAAGATTCAATCCATAGAGATCAACCTTCGAACTAACAGAGCCCGTCTATATATAAAGTCACTCCTTGCAATCCAAAAATCATTGAAGAAAAATGCAACAGATTATTTTGCTCAAAAACCAACAAATTAGGAGTGGTTTGGTGCGCTTTTCATTATACCAAATACATCTAAAACTACTGATATTGAAGTGAATCAAAACAACTATGATTTTATGATTTTAAGATCCCAATCAGATTACAGGTAAAAGCGAGTACACAAAAAAAAAAAAATTGCAGAAAGGGCAGTCGATCAACTAATCGTGCAAGAATAAAATATCCATGCTCATATAAAAATGGAGCAGCTAAGAGCTTCAAGGACACGAGAAGGAAAAGGTCGACGCCTGAGCACGAAAGGAACCGCAGCGTAAATCTAGACGTTTATATGTGTCGGCCACCCACCCTCTTCTCATTGTTACCTCACCCTTCCTTCCTCGATGAATGAATCAATAGACACGCTAACTGCAACAGTGGAGATTGGTAGCGTGAAGAACCTGATAGCGACAAATTGATTACATGATAATACACACACATGTGTATGGAAATCTCATAAACTTGTGAATAAAAAAGCCAAGAAACTTCGTTTAACGTGTTAGATTCGGCCATTAGCGGCCAATACTGATTTGAAGCACAGTAGAATACAGACGCCGGAGCTAACGCTATATAGAGTATTTTAAGGGCCATGGCGGCAAAAACTAAAGGAGGAAGAAGGTGGCTTACTATAAAATCAATGTCGTTGGCCTCACGAACAAGAAATCTCAAAGGACACACGGATTTCAATCTTGGAAGGGGTAATGAAATTAATTGATCGACATGCTTCGCTATTGCACCGCTGAATCGGTCGCCCCGGCCCTTGCAGCATTGCATCTGCTGATGCAAGATTCGGATGAGAATTAATGCATCCTGATCTTATCTCAGTTTGTGATAATTGGATCGACCCATGTGGTCCAATTAATCCAATTTCTTCTTATTAGTACCTGAACTCATGGCAGGACTTGATAAGGACTATCAGGGTCATTACTCCCTGCAAGACATTTTATAGCACGGGATTGTGAATAAAGTGGGACGTCCAGGTTCGAATCTGATGTTGGTCCCAGTTCAAATCCGCGGTTCTACTTTAGACTTTTGGGGCCGTTTGGTAATAGTAATTGTGTTCTGTGAATTTTGACAATAATAAAAAAAAAATGAGTAGATTCATGAAGCACTTGTTATGGTATTCTATATGTCTACCTCATCCTTTGGAAATGGTTCATGTGATAGTTCGCCAAACAACCTATATTAAGATCAAAGTGTGAATTTTCACAAATATATTCCAAAGTAGAAGATTCCTGGAACATTTGAACAAGTGTCCTATCAATCTGCCTTAGTTTTGAGGTAGACTCAAAGAACACTCTAACATTTGTTCTTAATACCAAAGAGCCTCTTAAAGTTTCGGATTTAAGACTCTTTTTTGTCTATCAAATTTAGGGGGGTAAGTGTGTGTTCTAAACTAGATCATACATGAATGGCTTGATTACTGTTGTATTCATACATCTTCAAACAAGAAATCTAAAGTCACTATTGAAATTTTTTTGAATTCAATATCCTGGAAGCTTTGATTCAAATAACTTAAGTCACCTTGGAACTGATGACTTTTTTTGTCTATCAAATTTGGGGGGGTAAGTGTGTGTTCTAAACTAGATCATACATGAATGGCTTGATTACTGTTGTATTCATACATCTTCAAACAAGAAATCTAAAGTTACTACTATTGAAATTTTTTTGAATTCAATATCCTGGAAGCTTTGATTGAAACAACTTAAGTCACCTTGGAACTGATGACTTTTTTTGTCTATCAAATAAGTGTGTGTTCTAAACTAGATCATACATGAATGGCTTGATTACTGTTGTATTCATACATCTTCAAACAAGAAATCTAAAGTTACTACTATTGAAATTTTTTTGAATTCAATATCCTAGAGGGTTTGATTCAAATAACTTAAGTCACCTTGGGACTGATGAAGTCGGGAACAAGTACATGAACCCATTGTTGTCAAGTATCAGCCTCCGCGGACCACCTGGTGTCTCCCTCTTGGTAATACGATGCGTGACCCATATGGGTTTAATATTATTATTTATTTAAGTTAAATATTTTCAATTATTTTATAATTAAAAAATCTGTTATGGGCGCGGCGGATACAACGTACATGAGCAAGCCAATATGACGTTAACATGATTGAATAAAGCTTGACAAGAAACCTTTTTTTTTTTTTTTTTCAATTTTACAACCTTTATAATATTGTCTTACTAAGTTAATGATGTGATGCCAATTTATTACGTGATGACACCACAAAAACGCAAAAAGTCCATTTAAAGCCCTTCCTTTTAACTATAATTTCAACTAACTAGCATTTTCTTCTCTTGGAATAGCTTTATATATATATATATATATATATATATATATATATATATATATATATATATATATATATATATATATATATATATATATATATATATATATAGTTTTTACTGGTATCTCGATGTTTCCAGAATCAGTTAATTTGGTATAAATGCTTTCACAAATTCCTTTATCCAGCCTTCCGGAGCTAACTGGTTGATTCTAAAAGTCGCCAGGTCTGACATATTCCTAATTTCAATAAATCTCATCGAAGAAATTGAAAATGTTTATAAATTTAAGGGTATTAAGGAGGAAAGGGGGGAGGGGGTCGAAAGGGAGAGAGATAAATTGACATCTGAAATTCATTTTTATTTTCAATTATAGGTTTTTCAAAAGATTGTTAGCTATGTAATTGAATGTCACGCCAGAAAAGCGGTGCCGAGTGAACGTGAAAGCCTGCCTATACTCTTTAATGACACGGCCCAGAGGGCCCTGAAGTTGAGCCATCTAGGTCTCATGTCACATGGAGGTGGCTCGTATATTACCTGCACATGCTCGACTTGTTGTTGAAAAATATTAAAATAGCATGAGGAGCAATTTTTGGACAAGAAATCTTGTTAGAAAGAAAGAAGAAGGTTGTAGTATATAACGTATAAGAAATCTTTGAATGTGAGACGTCCTATTTTGCACAAAAAAAATTTGAGGTGTTGCTCAAAGGAGCCAACGATATAACAACCCAACCCACTTCCTGGCTCGAGCCCCTGATTTAGTGAATCCCAACCTGTCCCCTTATAGGGAGGACTCCAACTCCGAAAAGGCTAGGAACCAAAACAATCATGTATCAATAGTCTCTTTTATAAACCCTTGAAGATCTTTCACAATCTTTAATGAGACTAAATCTTTGGAGTGTTACAATTCCCCCCTCTTAAGGCACATGCATCTGCGCGTATGAAACCCTAGGTTCGAGCTCTGGTACCACTGTAACAACCTAACCCGTCCCCTAGCAGTTTACTGATCTCAACCCGTCCCCTAGCAGTTTCTGCTCTAACCCCAAAAAAGCTAAGAACCAGAATAACCATTTATTTTATAACTCCTTGAAGATCTCTCACAATTTTCAATGGAACAAAATCTTTGGGGTGTTACAATTCACCCTTCTTAAGGCACACGCGTCTACGCGTCTGATACCCTAGGTCCGAGCTCTGATACGACTATAACAACTCAACTCACTCTTGTGCTCGTGCCTATAGTTCAACGGATCCCAACCCACCCCCTAGCAGTTTCGGCTTCAGCTCCAAAAAAAGTGGGAACCAAGACAACCATCCATTCAATAGCCCCCTTTATAAGTCCTTAAAGATTTATCATAATATTTTTGAGGTGTTATAAATGGGGCAACCCATCATTTTTTATAGAAGAGAGGGAGATATCCTGAAGAGGCCAAAGCCTCTTGCTTTCTCTTCTTTCTCTCGGGGTCTAGAGTTGCTTTGGGATTTTAGTGAGGAGCGCAACACCCATCAAATAGCGCAATCCAGATGAACAATGCCTATAATAATCGAACTAATGACCAGATTTTCACCAACCCTCCAGTCCGATCAATTATACAATGTCCCTCGGGACAATCCCTCTTATTGAGGCTTCGCTCAAGCTCACTTGAAGGAGTTACAAGCTCAAACTTGGCTTGGCTAAGTGAGACACAAGCTGAGCTGAGCGTCAGGAAGGCAGCTCCATTTACTTATTTATTTGCCTCAAGGGGGAAGTATCGGCCTCTCTCCTTCCTGCTGAGCTGCACTTACCCCTGGAGCTCATGGTTTCTGTTGCTGTTAATTCTTTAATTGATTGGAAGCTGAGAAGGTCACCAAATTAAGTTGATTGATCAGTTGGGGTTAGCAGAACTTCACCAAACTGCAAGATAAGCAACTTGACTACTGTCCACTTCTTGTCTTCTGCAACTCAAAGTTCTCAAAGCTAATATTCAAAGCTAGAGTAGAGTTGTTAGCCTTTTTCCTCAAATATACTTTATATAAGCTAATCTCCACAAAACCAGATAGCTAGCCTCTTTTTTCAACACAAAGTTCTTAACCTAATTATTTTCAAAATCAGAGCAGCTTTCATCACCCAAGTCCAACAGGCCACTCTGAACCCTGATCTATTGAGACACTGCAGACACAATGAAACCTGCTTTCGGCTACGCATAACTCTTAGGGGTTGTTTGGTAGTAAAGATATTTTGCGAGTGTTTCAAGAAACTACCCAAAAATTGGAGCCAGCCCATGAATTATTAGAAGCAAGGGTAGAGCTAGAAATTTTTCGTTGCAAGAGCCAAACTATAATTTCAAAATTTTAACAAGACCGAAATATAAGTTTTCAAAATTTTATCTAGGTTAAACTTTTTTTTTTAAAAAAATTTATACATAAAATTTGATATATATATATATATTTTTTAATCAAGGTGGGCTAGGGCCCCTACCGGCCCCTTGCTTCCATCCCTTACTAGAGCTAATGTTCTATGAACATGTCCTAATCATGGGCCACTGACAGAATGTCCCTGCAATCAAACGACTCCTAAGTGGACTTTTTAGTGTGTGTGGGTGCGTGTGTGTATGTTTCGGAAAGCTGAGGGTGGGCAAACGCTTGCCAGTTTAAGCCAAACTAGTTTATTATTGGAGATAAAGCTCAGTGAATTTGATCATATTCACATTGTTACAACTTGAAGAGAGTTTGGTTTACTTTCCATTAACACATGCCGTTTTGGATCATACCAACCCGAGACGTTCATGACATCTAAAAGGCCGGGCTGAAAATGAAAAGAAATTAAGATGTTAGTTTATGGTTGGGTATTTCACCAATGAAATAGTAAGCATTGCTCTTTGGACCATAAACAGGGACTAAAATATAAATCTGCTAACGAGAATACTTGGATTATAATACATATTAGTTGACCAATAAAAGTAATTAAACAGACTAATCTAATCGGGTTAAATTAATCAGGTCCAACCCCTTGGCTGACAAGAGCTTCGTTCACCTGGGTAAAGGGTTGGACTTGAATTTCAAGTTGCAAGCAAGTCAGGGTTCTAATACACAAGGTTCATCTCTTGGCATGATCACAAGTTCGGTTTTTTCTTTGGATGATCACAAAAGAGTCAGCCTTTCGAGATAAATCTTTAGAACAGATGAACACATAATCACAAGAAGTTCTTGTCAATTTGTTACCAGAGCTGGTGCTTGACATGTTCAAGCTTGCAGCTCCTGTGTCTCAATATGCTAATCAGAGGTTAAGACACCTTGCTAAAGAAGCACAGCCAGATCTGTTTGTTGTAATTCCACATTTTTACATTGGCTCATCATATGGAACATAGGTTTCAAGATTCAAAGCCCTCCAGATTGAAGGTTTATAGAACAAAATATGCCACATGACATGATTTTTCCGATCAAGCTTATTTCTCAAGAACATGGATCTGACTTGGGTACAATGAGATCTGGGATCCAACGGAAAGGTGTTTGGATAACAGATCCAGCATTTTCATATCCAAATATGAATACTAAATATGCTGCCGAATCCAAACCACATTATTATATGTTAAGATCCATTTTCCAAAATGTACTGATATTGGATATAGGACACTTGTTTAAAACTAAATCCAAATTCACTTATGAATTCAGATGTGGTTGGATATTTATTCAATTGAATGCCATTTTTTAGATGCGAATCCAATCCGATTTCTCAATCAGATGCTAAAATTTTTCCGTATCTGACTTGTTTGAAGTATTTCTGTCAGATATCAGATCTAAATCAAATCCACTGACACCCCATTTGATACCTGTTTGTGGCTTATACTTAAATCGGCAATCTCATTAGTCTGAACTTACTTCGCCACTAATTGAACATGGAAGACTGCTCTTGCCTTTGCATCCCTGCTTATCACATACCTAAATGCAACATAACTGGCTTAAATTTATCCACAGAGACCATAATCTCCTATCCTCATGCCATTAAAGTCCATATTCATTCAAAATCCATAAAATGTGCGTTATTTCTAGTAAATCAGAAAATGGGGGGGCATATATATGCCAATAAATTATTATTTGTCTTTTCCTAACAAAAATGTGGTTTATCTCAAAAAATTCAGTCATCTAATCTTCACGTTTATGGGGGAATACACACATAGATTGAATTCCAAATATGCAAGCATCAATTCCCATTGCCAAATGAACCACGAATTGAAACAATATGCAAGTATATATGGACTTAACGTGAACTCAAAACTAATGAAATGTGCATGGAAAAGTAGTAGGTAATCAAGAAATCCTGACCATTATTCCAGAATTGGCTAGTTTCGAACTAAATATTATATGGGATTCGCCAACATCAGTGTGCAATATCTTGAGAAAGTGTTAGTCTTCTTGAAGGAATCATAACGCATGCAACATTAAAAATAAACTAATGACTACGAACGCTGATAGGTGTATATCAAATATTTATCATAATCGCTAACCTTTCTTAACTGCTCTATTTGGAAAACTAGTTGAACAACCATGGACCGAAGGAGTGCATAAATAAATCGCAAGTTGGTCTCGCCGTCTATATAAATCCATGATATCTCCTATGTCCTTACTCTATCCATCTGGTTTCCTTGTTCAATCTAATCTAGTGAGCAACCATGTCTCTTCTTCCTCTCTTACTATCCACGGCCTTGTTCTTGTGTGCTGCCAATGGAGGAAGAGAACTAAGGGACGTCCCCAAAGTGGAAACAGTTCAGGTCAACATGACCAACATCATTAACAACATCACTAGGATGAGCAATGTGACGGCAGACAGCCAGCCAATTCACGATCAAAAGTGGTGGCGTTTTCACCACGAATGCGAAGAGTGCGAGGAAGAAGAGCATCACCATGAGTGCGAAGAATGCGAGGAGGAAGAGCGCCACCACCACGAGGAGGAAGAGCGTCGCCATGAGTGTGAAGAATGCGAAGAGGAGGAGGAGCACCGTCACCATGAGTGTGAAGAATGCGAAGAGGAGGAGGAGCACCGCCACCATGAGTGCGAGGAATGCGAAGAAGAAGAGGAGCACCGCCACCATGAATGGGAAGAGGAAGAGGAGCACCACCATGAGTGCGAAGAATGCGAAGAAGAAGAGGAGGAGCATCACCACTGGTCTGATGAACGTGAGCATTGGCATGCAGAATTTGAGGGTGAGGGTGAGGACGAGCGCAGTTGGTACCACTACTATGAGTTTCCATAAGGTGTCCGATTGCGTTGCTCCATGAGAAAGGCTAATTTCCCCATTGCATCCAGCCCAAGACTTTGTTAGGTTAGGTTAGCTCAGGTTAGCCGGCCGGCCGGCCGGTGATACATTGCATGATGTCATGCCTTTTGGCTTAACCCTTTCTTTCCTTAGCTCTTCCTCTTCCATTTTTCTTGAGTTCATTAACCAAGGCTGATCGATTTGGAGCCCTGCAGAAGCAGGTGCTTCTCGGTGCCTTTGTTTGTTCCATCTGATTCAAGAAAACAATAATTTTTCTTTGTCCCTGCTCTCATGATATGCCTATATATCTATATATGTATATATTCTACCTTTTTGTGTGTACAGTTTCATTGATAGGACGAGATTTTCCCATCTCTTTTGGTACTCTGGATTATTATACAACCAATGAATTGAAATTGCGTTGTGAACAAAAAATCAATGCAGGACCAACCAAACATTGACAAAATATATAGAATTTAGCGCAAGCCAGATGAGGAGCACGCAACTGAAGGTGTTAACAAGATGAGGAGCTTTTGGTAGAAACTGTGCTTTCTCGTTCTTAAATTCGGCTCAGAGCATAATCGTTCCTTCTAGAATGGAAAATGCAGAAAGCATAGTTGATGGTCTTTCTTTAATCAAGAACAAAAGAGTTATGAGAACTTATGTTGGATCGATGTAGAAACTGGAATTTTTTTTTTTCAAATTTTGTCATTATTTTGGGCATCTCAATAAGTTAAAGCAGTTCATAAATAATGGCAGTGTTCATATAAATGGTCTAATATTAAGAAGGAACTTTAAAATCCTTGGAAGGTCAGTTTGGTTCTTCTGCTTCAAAAACCGAGTCGACTCTAAATTGTGATGGACCGATCCCACTTGTCCAAGGGAAGATCCCAGTGCAGGGTAAAGTAATCCTAACTCAATCCATTATCCAAAAGTGAGAGGTCGTGGAGCGGATCATATTTAAGGAATTGAATTTCATTGTTGCCGTTACGTTCTAATGTGTTGTTCTTTTCAATTGCAAACAGTGAACCATATGTCCTGTGCGTAGATCTATTTAAACATGAAGCGAGCGAGAGGAAACCGATTTTAGAGTTTTTACGTGGAAGATGAGATGATTCCCCTAATAAACATCAAAAAGAATAAAAGAAGAGCGCTGGACGACATCGCGATCCAATTCATTGGTTCTCGATCCGAATCAGAAAGCAGAGGCCGCAGACGAGACGAGGGACGGAAGAAAGGGGGCAGAGGGAAGACGAGACGGCGGGAAGGTGTGTATCAGGTAGGACCGTAGGAGGAGGAGGGAGCCCGGAAGGTGAAAAGGAGAAACCCCTTGCTAAGGAGGACGAAGGGTTTAGGGAGAAGAGAGGAAGAGGGCGGAGATGGCGTCTTCTTCTCTGGACCTGACGCCGCTGAAGGACGCTGTTTCCTCCAGGTCTTACGATAAGATCGCGGACATCTGCGACGAGCTACGCCTCCAGGTGCTCTCTCTCTCTCTCTCTCTCTCCCGTGCTTATTGTTGCGAATCCTATGTACTGAGGTTTGGAATTCCTATTTGCTTTGCTACCGTGCTTTTGGAACGGTTCTCATTGTATCAGCGTGTGAATTGATGCTGCTCCTCATCCCGGCGGTCGGACTTGCGGAAGCGGGTTCCGCTCTCGCCTGGGGTTTCCGTTTGAAATATCTCTGTGGTGGTCTTTCAGTCCCTAAATTTATTTTAGAAGTGAGAAATGAGAACGCGCAATAGCAATCCTAGGTTTTGAAGTCCGACTTCGTGGCCTCGTTTTATGTCACTCAAGGATTCTTTTGCTCTTCATTTACATTGTCCTCGGGAGG
Source organism: Nymphaea colorata (assembly GCF_008831285.2). Lineage (NCBI taxonomy): Eukaryota > Viridiplantae > Streptophyta > Magnoliopsida > Nymphaeales > Nymphaeaceae > Nymphaea > Nymphaea colorata. The sequence goes on along the minus strand of NC_045148.1, from coordinate 1,666,489 downwards.
TTTTGGGTTTTCATTTTTTCATTTGGATTTTGGATGGTCTCTGATTTCTCCAATGGCGGATCAGGTCGCTTCCCAAGGTATCTCCTATGTGGATGAGTGGCCTTATGCTATTCATCTCCTGGGTTACATGCTGGTGCAGGATATGTAAGTATGTACTTCTGTTACTCTAATCTTTCTTGCAGTAAGAAAAATGTTTCTTCCTTTTGTTGCTAGTTTTTAAATCAATCGAAGTTTCTCCGTGCAGGAATAGTGCCAGATTTCTATGGAAATGTATCCCAAACTCAACTAAGGAAGGCCAGCCTGAGCTTGTCGCTGTCTGGGCAATCGGCCAGCGTCTTTGGACTCGTGATTATGCTGGCGTGTACGAAGCCTTTCATGGTTTTGATTGGAGCCCAGACATTCAGGCCCTTGTATCCACATTGACAGGCATGTTTCGTGACTTTGCTCCTGTTATGAATGAGTTTCCTAACTGCAGTAACGATGTCTGTTATCACTGCAGACTGTTGTATATTCTTTTCGTTGGTTGTAGGTAATTGAGCTGTTGCTTATGCATTTTTTTATGCTTCCTACAATTATGTTGTTCCAACTTTGTGCCCCTAGGTTGTAATTGGGATATGTTTATTGTTATCCGATAGAACTCCTATTTTTCCATACAGCGAACCCACAAGTTTTTCTTATTCATATGATAAGCGTAGTACAAGTTGCATTCCCAAAATTCAAATGTTTATGCTCATTGAGTGATGTCGTTATGCAATTTTAGTATACAGAGACGGCTATTTTTTTGTTTGTTTCAAGTTTGAACAGGAAATTGTCTAGGGTGTCTGGAGAAAAAAAAAACATAATTGTGGACCTTGAATTGTATATTAGAAGCGTAGGCAGTTGACATTTAAAACGTTGAAAACGACATTGATGAATTAGGCTTTGGTGTCATTGTGTACAAAAAAACGTTCATGTAAAGAAGATGAAGAGCTAATGCTGAGATACTAAATTTATGCATATGGATTATGACAAGCTTGAAGGGCATTGAGGAGAATGTTATGTTGTTTATGAAACAATGTGAATGAACCAAACCGGTGATGGAAGTATAACATCAGCATGTAATGGACAAGTTCCTTTAACTGGATCAGAATGGAAAGCACATGCTTGTTCGGGGAAAGAAAAAGAGAAAACCATTTGGAGTTAGTGAGAAAAAGGTGGAGAATTAGGCTTTCCTTAAGGCAATCAGGGGATGCTGCATGGAGAGGTTAGAAAACCTTCGTTTACTGTCATCCGTATTGTGGTCAACCCTCTTTTGACCCATTTTCCTTTTGTTCTTTCACTTTCATTTGCTATCGAGTTGTTTTTTTATTTAAAAAAAAACTCCAAATTTTCCTTGATTTTTTCCAAAACAATAACTTTGCCAATAAATACCCGAGAAAAACCTCACCGATAAAAACCCGAGAAACGATATTTGCAGCTATGATCTTAAGTTTGGAAGGCACAAAAACATGGATAGGCTCTTGGAAATGAATCATATTTCGAGAATGAATATGGTCCCAACCATTAAATTTCACAAATTACTTTCAGAATTATGCTCTTCTCATGATGAGCAAACAGAAATATCACCAGGGAAATGCTTTGTAGTTTGTAGTCTCTTTGGAACATATACTTTCCTTACTAAAATGGAATATGACTAATCATTTGTAGCTTCATAATTCAAAAACTGTCGGTTGTGTAACCCTTCATTGAGAAAATGGTTTGCTATTGCTACTAAACCTTTGGAAAAGCAAAAGCCTATCAAACCTCCATGTTTAGTTTCTGTAACTTTTGTGTAACTTTTTTCCTTTCATTTGTGCTTCTTTTCTTATTCACATTGTGCCGTGTCCATTTTTTTTCGTTTTTTCCTAGTTCTTATTTTGTTTCCATGTGAACACACCTGCATCCGTGCAGATGTATTGACACATACATGTTCTACACCTCATTATCTGATAGTATTCATTCTTCATTTTCCTCCTTCCATTATGAAGATCATGATTTGTATCTTGCAGAGAGGTACAGGAACAGGATATTTCAGCTACTCTTGAATGCTTATTCGACCATAAGTGTTGCTGATACAGCTCGGTTTCTTGGGTTGAGTGAAGACGACGCCACAAAATGTAGGCATCTTTCTCTGTTTTGCTTGATAATAAATGTGTCGCAATTAGATGCATGTCCCCTATTCTTCCTTCAATATAATCGGATGCTCGTTCCAGCATTTTGATCTTTGTTGACACTTGCAATGAGCCAGGTTGTTTAAGGGTTTAAACATGGTTTGTTACTTCGAGGACGACTCCTGATTTTCTTTCCTGTGCTTGCTTATTGGTGCACCATGTTCTATGCAGATGCTCTGAAACATGGCTGGAGTATAGACCCAACTCTGCAGATGCTTACAGTGAAGAAAATGCCGGTGGTCAGTGAGCAGAAACTGGATCCTGGTAAACTGCAGAGTTTGACGGAGTATGTTTTCCACCTGGAGCACTGACTTCCTGGATGTTTCAGTTGGGGTCAAAACATTACGGTGTGAAACTTGGACCGGGATATTGTTGAGAAGAGTTGGTTTTCTGCTTACGATTTTATGCGCGTGTACCAAGTCTGTTTTTATTATTTTCGCAACTTGATTTTCCTCACTTCCTCTTTAATGAATTGACGACATTGGTTCTTACGAAAAGAGGGGATGGGAGAGAGATTAGTTGTGACAGGTATGGATGACAGAGAGAACTGCTTTTCATCGTCAAGAAAGTCGAATAAGCTGCGAGAGGCTGGTAATATCACAGCTCTCTCGACTTATAGATGGACACGTACGTAGAAGGGAGAGAAGGAAAACACGATCCCCTCGGTAACAATCGGCCCAGAGCTCTTCCTTTTTGAACAAAAAAAAGGTACGAAAATAGAACATTTTTATGTGTAAGTGGGCATCGAAGATCAAGCTCTTAAATTGCTGTTTAAATGAAGGCAGAAGATTTGTCATAGAAAATTTTTTTCTGGCAAAGTTTGTCTATCAAAAGTTTTGTCCCGCTTATTATAGGAAAATTTAAATACTCTCATACTTGACAAGTGAGTGGGGAACAGGCCCTACATAAGGGGGATGGTTCAGTTTGGACAAACGTTTTGAACCTTTTGACGGGGAGAGTCCTTTGTCTAAGAGCCAAAGCATAGTCAAACGTTGCCTTACACATGTTTTGCCTTATCCCACAGAAATAAGAAAAATAGATGGAATTTCGTCATTTTGGGCTTTTCTTTTTTTAGAAAAAGATTTGCATGCATTGTAGAAAATTCAGAGCCTTGTTTAAGAAGAATTATATAATAGTTTATTTTCTGCTGATCCTACGCGAAGTGAAAAACCAATGATTAAAATTCATGAAAATTTTTTAAATTCTGGTCTTTGTTCAGGTTGCTATCCCGGTCTTATTTAAGCATAGAAAGAACTGATTTAACAGCACGTTTTTGTGTTTTAAAATACGATTTTAAAACCTAACCACCCAGCAGGTATTTTCCAGAAATGTGATTACATTTATAAAATAAAATAAATACTTGACGCCGAAGTTTGGAATAACATTGTAAAAGACATAACCATAAAAACATTATGTAACTATATTGCATCTGCTTTTGGCTTCCTCTGAGAAGCACAATGTTCATCACTACAACTAAAAGTCTATAACTGGCTAAATTTTCGGGCAAATCATAAAGTTCTATCATAAGCTTTCAATGGCGATCAATGCTAAAATGTCTTCTTTTTCTTCTTCCAACCAACCATATAGCTGGTCGTCTATTTTCTAAGAAGTAGTTGCATTTAGAAGGCGTCCCTTTGGATGAATCTTCATCCCAAGTCCAGTATAGTGGAACTTGATATTGCTGACTCATAAATTATACTCTCACTGGACTCCTGTAGGGATCTGGCAATTGCAAAAACCATGTACACCTAACAATGCAGCTCCAACCTCAACATGCTGAGCTTTCTCTCTCTCTCTCTCTCTCTCGCGCGCGCGCGCCATGGCGACCCAACTTCTTTAGCTGCTCTCTTCTCTCTCGATGGCCAGAAGCGGCCTCGTCACGGAGAGTCCGAAGGTTCTTTCTCCTCTCTTTCCCTCTGACCCTCTGCATGGCATGTGAAAGGCTTTTTTTCTTCCGGCGGCCCCGCCGGAAAAGAAGGCCTGGAAGTCTTTCTCCAGCAGGAGAAGAGGGCTTCGAAGCCCTCATTTCCATCGACAGAAACCATCAACCTTCTGCCTGTTTTTCCATTCATCCGTAATTCAACTCTTGCTGATGAACCCTCTCTTTTTTGTCTGACCGGATCTTTTTCTCAAGGAAGTATGGGACAAAAATACCTTCATTGTTGCGACAGAAGATTTTGCAATCGATGGATTTCATCTAGCAACGCTATATGGTTATGGTGGCTTCAATATTAGAATCATACCTTCATTTAATGTCAGCAGAATTGCCCTTACACGAAATCTTGGGGCTGTCTTCTGCATAGCAAGTATACGTGGTATGGTATGGAGAATAATGGGCATAGTAAAGCTGCCTCTCTTGCAAAACAAGCAAAAAATTGCTCTGGTAATTTCGTTTCTACAGCTGAATTCCTCATATCTGCTCATTACACAGAACCGAATCGTCTGCGTACTGAAGGTGGAATCAATGGTGGGGTTCCAGTTGCTATTGCATGTGAGAGCGAGAGAGAGGCAGAGATGACGACAGGGAGGTTAGGATAACTTTGTCAGAACCTTTGAAGTCATTGCAGTGACGATCAACATTCAAGATGCATCATATGCCAAAACTTGAATATCTTCCGAAGTTGCATTAAAAATGTGTTTGTCAATATCTTCGTAACGTGGATCTTATAAATCCGCGTGTTAAAAACCATGAACTTAAGATTGGATAAAAAGAGCTTCCAACTTTAAATCTACAGATGTGACGTAGATCATCGTGATCTACAGTGAAACAAAACACACCCTCACTTTTGCCGCTGGAATAGGTATTCTGGGCGGCCGTTCGTTGTAAGAGGGATGGATGTTGGGCAGCCTTTCATTGTCACAGAGATAGAGAATGTGAGAGAGAGAGAGAGAGAGAGAGAGAGAGGAAACAGAATGGAGAATGACATTAATATAAGTCTCACGAAAAAACAAAGATTACATATAAGACTCAGCTCTTAATTCTTGTAATCATAAGTACCAGAAATTAACCAAACATTATACAAAATGAAGGATGGTATACACTGAATTGAGATGACTTCATTCCTATAAATATTATCATTCTTGGAGCTTCAATTGACCTACCAAAATGTAAACAACTAAATTCTCCAAATAGTACGTCATTTTTTTTGTTTTTCACTCTAATTGATCTATGGATTAGGTTTCAAATTGTGTATGTGTTTGTGACTTCAATAGAAAGTTAAGTGCATAGGAATCGTGAAACACTTCACAACAAAACCACAACAGGTGAGTGGTAGTTTCTTGGGCACAACAATATCATGGGCACCTGCTCGCAAGATGAAAACCAAACCTTTTGAGGTATTCTAAGTCAGAATATAATCAAACAAAATAAGCCAGACAAAAGTTTTGGATCGCTGAGTAAGGCCCCCATCCCAAAAGAGAGTATGAGGAAACCAGTCATCACTAGAAGGTTGAAATAAGTTGTAAACACGATGTACAGAGAAACATCCTTCACCATCTGGTGCCCATAAAAAAAAATGCTTTGTAAAAACTATTAACTGCACTTGAAGAAGGTAGATGTCTACGATCTCATCAAATGAGGAATTCTTTGTCTATGTAAGAGAAAAGAGAAACTATAGAAATTGTATTTGTGTCACAAGGCCATTGCACAAATTGAATTGGAGTCTTAATAAAAGTCCATCACTTTAAAATGAAAAAAATATTTCTTTTTCTCATATTTAGAATTCTTAAAACTCTACGAGCAAAAGGACAACATAACGTATTTCCAAACCACATGATGGTTTTTCTTCTCTAAGTTTATCCCACACTGCAAAAATCTGTTAACAATATGGTTGATCTTAGAGACAGGCGCGGTGGGGGTCATCCCCGCCACGGCATCCCATCGAATCTTAGAGAAAAGGGAGATGGCGACTAAGACTCAGACGGCGGTAAGGAGGCGTCCCCTGCAAGCCATCTCTGGGAGGACGTAAAGGGCTTAGGCCGTCTGGATTTTACACGACAGGTGGCCCTTCTATTTCCCTGTTAGTTTTTTATTTGTTCTCTTTACGCCCTGCTTTCCGCTTTCTCCAGCCACGGTTTTAGTGAAGGCTGATGTTGCCATTTTACGTAAATGTTTGTGCATTGATGGAATAAAGCTCTTAAGTTCATTAAGTTATTTTGATCAATTGCTACGACTTTTATAAAAGGCAGGTGATTCATGAATGTAAAACTCCAAAGATAAAAGGGTATCAGCCACGATAAGTTCACCAACATGTGTACGCACGATTATTAGTCTTAATTGAAGTGAATTTATATGTGAAGGATTGGCAAAATGGTCAAGATATTGTTGGTAAAAAGTCAGTTTTTATTTCGAATTCTAGTGATATCAATAAATAAATAAATAAATATATATATATATATATATATACCAAGTTGGACAAAGGAATTTGAATGTTCAATAGTGCATGGAGATCAACTCCCTAGATGAAAAGAGCCTCTACCGATGGGCCAGGGTTTCATGTCTTTAGGGAGGGTCGATCTGGATGCGTTTTCTAGCATCGTCTTCAGACTTCATGTTGGCCTATCCAGGGGTACATACATGTGCGTATTTATTATTCATCTTTCTCTTCATCCCGTGCTCCTCTTTAAACATTTTATAAAGCAACTGTTTAAGGACAGAGTCTTCAATCAGATTAATAGTTGTTGAAAACTAAATTCCTTGTGTATATGTAACAAATTCGACTTTCTCTCTCTCGTTCTTTTTTTCTCTATGCATCATCAGAGCAGCTCAGCATGAAGTAAATATTGAATCATGCATGGTAAATCGGTGTCTCATGAGCACCGCACGCGTACTTGCATGGTCAGGACGTAGCAAAGCCTACGAGAAGATGCTCTACCATCCCCACCATTTTCCTACATATTACAAAATGAATGCGAGAGAGGTGGAAGCGGGAAGTGAGTCCTAAGAAGCAGGAGATCAAAGAAAAAATAAGAATCCACATGAAAAATGCGTAGGGAATCATGAGGCGGGACAGACGAAGAAGAAAGTGGTGTTACACGTGACGTTAAGGAACACTGAAGTGATGGAACAATAAAGTTCTACAAATTTTTTATATAATCTATATAAAAAATTGTTCTTCATAAAAAATTCCTACCTCCCAAGACCTCCCCTACTGGAAATGAGAACAGGAGAATGAGATTGATTGGCTTGCGAGCGGAAAAAATCAAGTGGGAAACGATCACCTAGGAAATGAAATGAACTACCCATAATGAGCAACTAGCTCCTTCAATGAAAGCTTCCCGTAGACATACTACCATCGATCCTCCTCGTTCTCTTCGTCAAACGGATTTTAATCAAGCGATTCGTTTCGTGAAGAATGGCGTTCGAATGAAGCGTTGCTGCTCGATTTTCCCGCTGATAAGGGCACAAAATGAATAGTTTCATCTTTCTCAAACACAAGAAAAAATTTCGTTGAGGAAAAAGAAGTTCGATTCACCGCGATCGAGTATATATGCTCATGAATTGAAGTGCGTGATCGACGTTGATAGAAAAATTTCCCGCAGTTACGATTCCTGAATCAGGAGGGAACGACGATGGGGAGCGATAGTTTCTGGGGCTCCATAATCGGTTGTTGGAGAACAATTATTAGATAACAACAAGAACTTATGAAGCCCAGCTAGTTCCTGAGGATCTATCCAACTCAGAAGCCAAGTTTAATAATTTACAGTAGAAATATTCAAACCTCGAATACATATATGAAAAAAAAAAAAAAAGAGCCGCTAGCTTCAACACATAAAAGGCTTCGCTAGTATGCATGACAAGGTGTAACAGTAAGTCAAGACTACATTTGGGTTCACCATCGATGATGATGATGAAGAAGATGAAGATGAAGTTCAAGACTAAGTTATCTAAAAAGGGGTGGCTAAATGACAGAAGTAAGATCTGAGCCACTAGGTCAGGAGGACCCATCAATCAGCTAACCGCTGTGGCAGCACGTATTCGGTGCCAAGTTGGTGGACCTATCTGCTACAGAGAAAGAAACATGCGTCCATCCCAATCTCCAAACACGGCCTGAAACCTATAATCAAGAATGTTTTCTTTCTGATTCAGCAGTTAATTACTCAAGAAACTCAATTCCCCGAACACACAGGCTAAATCAAGCACGGCCCCGCGCGCGCACACAGAGAGGGAGAGGAGAAGCCACAAAATGGTCTCATGTCGAATACTTATTCTTGGCTCTATACAAAGAGAGAGGGAGATGGGCAACACCAGTCTCTGAGAAAGGAAAACGGTAAATACCAATATCTTTTGACGGTGCAGAACACGTCGAGGCGGCTTCTTACAGTACGAGGACGAGCTCTGTTGGCGGACGTTTCTCCGGCGACCGAGACAAGGGGAAACGCAGGCGACCGCTCTCGCTGCTTGTTGGCATCTCACGCAGGAAGGAGGGCACAAAGACGAGAAGGATCAGGAGCCGACTTTCCAGGTCTTCAACGGCTTGGTTCGAGAATAGATGGCAGAGATGGACGCGAACCGGCGCTTCCGGCTGGTGGGAGCCGGGGCAGCGGAGTTGGAATCGTCGCCCCCCCTTGAGATCTGGCAGGTGGCGGTGGGTGTGGCTTCGGCGGGGTGACCACTGAAATTGTGGGAGGCATCGTCGGCGTCGGTATCGCTGCTCAGGTGGAGCAGATGTTGAGCGGCAGCAACGTCCGAGTCCGATAGGATGAACGCGACGGAGGAAGGAGGAGGGAGGCCGGATGGTTGGGGGAGAGAGGCGGCGGCGAGGGAGGAGGAGGAACGGTTGTGGCTGGAGCAGATGGTTGTTGCCGTTGGGTGGCTTTTGAGGAACTGCGGCGAGGGTTGATGGGCCATCAGAGGGCCTACTAGCGCCATGAGAGAAAGAGAGAGAGAGTCGTTTGAGTAACGAAGAGGGGCGAGGGAAATAGAGAGGGGAAAGAGAAGTTCAGAAAATTTTGGCGAGAGCAAGGACGTTGTGAAAAGAAGGGCAAAGGTGGATGTTGGTTTCTTGGAGATATAGAGAGAGAAAGCGTGCACGGGATTCAGAGGGGAGAGAGAGAAGAAGAAGAAGCAGAGTTGCCGTTTGAGAGAGATTTTAAAGAATTTTAGTGAGAGAAATGGCTTGCCATAAAGAGAGAGAGAGAGAGAGAGCGAGCTTTGTTGTAGAGAGAGAAAAAAGAGAAAACTACAAGCAGACGGAACGGAAGCATTTTGACTTCTGAAACATTTTGTGGAGGTCATGTCGTTTACTAAAGAGGGAGAAGAAAGTGAGGAACTGTTCGATAAGAACACCACTCTTGCTCTCTACCTGGGAGGAAGACGAGTAACTGAAAAGGTCGCATCGCTTGGTGAATCATTTTCCCCTACATTCCATTCTCTCTCTCTCTCTCTCTCTCTCTCTCTCTCTCTATCTTAAACGTTTCAGACCCACCGAAGTTAGTTGAGTTCAAGCGGTCCAAACTGTTTTGTTTAATCAGAATAGAGAATTTTAATCCGCCCAATTCAATGTTAGACGACTAAAAATTTAAAATCTATTACTAATCACATGAAGATGAACGATGGCTCATGTTGCAACAATGGTTCATATGCTTTCAATAATAGTTTTTATGTTCTTAACAATAAATTTTTAAATTTTAACCACTCAGATAGATTATAATACTTTTAAAAGATCTATTAGTTAGAATTTGATAGCGCCCCCCCCCCCCCCCTTTTGATGCACAAAAAAATATATTGTATAATGTGGATTTTTTTCAAGTTTGTATGGTTTTTTCTTACAGCATCAAACACATGAAATTTTACCATACATTTTTCATTGAATTCGAAAACTCTTCACGCAAAAAAATGGGACCTTTATTCTACTAAAACTTATCTATTACATGCATTGATAATTTTACCATGCAAAAAACTTCCTGCCTAAGTATGAGTATGGAAATGTATGCTCCGCTACTACCACATAGTGTCCAGCATGGTCTCCACCTTAGCGTCGTATAAGGTTTTGCAAATTAGTCAATATGTATGTTGCTTGTGTTGGGCTTTTCTAAAGAAAAGTTATTAAACTAATCTTGACAATGTACCTTATCATGGTTGGGTGAATAAAAAACTGTTGTTATCATGTGTACAGTACAAAGACCACCATTGATTCTAAATGATTAAACTTTCCCAACCCAAGTCACTAATCTTATCACAAACAACTTCACTTTTTCTTCTTGGTGTATCTCCAATCTACACAAGAAATTTCTTATCATCCAAAAAGGCTTTCTCTATGAGGGCATGACTATAAATTTAGTTCCTATTTCTCGTTTAATTTGTTTTTACGAGTGGGAGATTTTTCAAATGTTGCCATCAGTAAAGTGTTTCGAAAGGGGGTATTTTTTTTAAGATCCTTCAGTTTGTTTCAGTGAGATCTTGAGGTTTTGCAAAAAAGCTTGTTTAAATGACTCAAGAAGCATAGTGTAACTGAGCAGCAAGATGGCTCACACCCAAGGAATCCAAGGTTTGAATCTCGCGGTCACTATCACATCTATCACATCTCGATATGTTACTTCTCTAAGCAGCTGCAAACGATGACAAACACGATATCCGAGTTAAATAATATACCTATAGGTCCACCACCTATCTCCCAAATTAAATCAAAACCTTGAAAGCATAAGGATATTGTCTTGTGGGTTTATGGGAAAAGTGGTTTGCTAAAATAAATACTAAAAAGAAAATAGTTCAAAGATTTTGTGAACTTTAATGTATCGGATCCTACCTCTAATGCATTTTGTTGTGTTGAATCAGATGATCCCGACCTACATGGGCCGCCGGTAAAGTTGATTGCCGACAAAGTTGCCAGTATGTATGGCCCGCCGATAATGGGTATTAGTAACTAAAGACCTTCTATTCGTGCAAAAGTTGTGGCCTGTATAATTGAGTTATTAGGAGGTGTTTTTTTTTTCTTTTAATTGTAGAAATGAAAAAAAAAAAGAAAGTAATTCATGTTGCCTGTTCGTTTCACTTGCCTGAGTACACAATGGAATATAGCGTTAAAATGATATAGAGTGAAAATGTTTTAAAAGAAAAAAACTCAGAAGTTTTAAAACTAAACTTGAAAATAAGAAAGGACAATCAAGACATGTATAGAGTGAGATATGATGCCTAGCACAAGTTTTCAGCAAAAAACGAAAAAGAGAAAGGAAAGTAGGGGAAAAAGAATAAGGCATGTTTAAAAGTATGCAAACGGAAGTTTTTGAAAATCTCGGGAAAACATCAGAAAAATCTCCAGATAATAACGTAACGTTATATTTTCGTTGTGGATGGCGTCATACTGAAATTATTGTGGTGATATCGCGATGTTCTCCAAGAATTGTTGATAATGACGTTGGGAAAACTTTGAACTCATGCTAAAGATGTTGAAAAAATGCTCAGGTTTTCATGTCTACATAAAATTATCAGCTCATTCAGGATTTGACTTGGGATTAAGAATTCTCAAGTTGTAGAAGATCATTGAACATCGTAGAAGAAGATCATTAATATGCCATTTTTTAAAACCCGGCCCCTTTTTCTTGTCATTCAGGTCTCAGCTGACTAAAGACCATTTTCAAGGCATTTAGCGGCGGAGTTGGAAATTTTTTACTGAAAGGCACCAACACATCAAATCCTAGCTTTCATTGCCATTAGGTGTTAATATAGGAATAAGTAAATTTATGAGAGCATTTTGCATATAAACGCTTTACATATACTAACTTATTCTCCATTGCATTAGTCTTTTAAATGTGAATGGCCACACTTTCTCAAGAAAAATAGCTGCATCGAAATTGTTTCGAAAAATTTGCTCGTTACCCATCCACGTCTCTCAAACACACCTGACAAGAATTGGGTCTGATCAGCTTTCAAAGCTCAATGTTTGAGGATTTTCTTTTCTCAGGAAAGTAAATCATAACATTTTTAGAAGCCATGGGACTTGGCTAAGGTTACAAAATCCTTTCTTCGTTGGTGGTTGGCAAGAGGCTTAACCACTCCCCTTTCCCTCACCTCAGGCTCCACAGTCAATTTTGCAGTATATCCTTCAAGTTTAGTGTTATGCATGCCAATGTTTGCAGTCTAACAGAGCACCATTGAGAATCGAACTAAGTGTGCATTGTCATTTGCAAACTTGGAATCTGTCTTGACCTGGTTAAGCTTTGGTTTGAGCTCAATTCGTAGGATGAACGGATCGATTGGTTTTCTGTTCCAGATTGATCTCGAATATCAAAGAGCGGAGTTTGAGTTGCCTAACACATGCTCAGTTAAGCTCACATACAACTCTTTCCGCATGCTGTTTGGTGAAATAGTGACTTGGGTATGCTTTCGATAAAGGGTTTTCTTTCGGAGCAAGTTTGGAAAAGAAAATCAAACCACCTTTGTGTAAGTGTTTGTAGAGAAAAATCAAAACTACTTTTGGGATTGATTGGCAGATTTTATATACATATATCAAGAGAGAGATCGATCTGGCTCAGGTATGCATAACCACGGGCTCCCTGGATCACCTACATGGCATGCGAAGATCATATGCGCAGCCTAGATCATCTCTAGAACCGAACCTATGAGGACATAGATCACGTATTCTTCTTTTGCAATATGACAACCAAAGTTTGGCAGATGATAATTTCTGCCAGATTGAACAGAGGAAGGATTCCCCGTCCTAATATACGAGGAAGTGAAATCCTTCGGCCATCTGGATCATTGCATCAAGCAGTTATGATTAAACACATTGTTCAAAGCCATGCATTGGACCATATACTGTGAGATGCTGGAGGATTTCTCCGTCCTAATCTCTCTGTCCAAACAAGGATGGAGAGATCCTCACGGAAACATCTAGGAATCCGTAACTACTGGCGCAAACTAAGTGGTGGTTTGCAGCAAACATCAAAAGAGGATGGATTGTTAAATGCAATGCATTGGACCGTGTATTGTGAGACGCTGGAGGATTTCTGTGTCCAAACAAGGAGGAAATCCATGAATCCATAATTTGCGTCAGAAATTGCAGCAAACAACATAAGAGGTTGGGTTGTGAAATGTTGGAGAATCTGTTTTCACATGGCCAAATGAGGAATTCGGGTAGTTCGGAACTCTTATTTTGAACAATAGAGGGAGATGTAACCTCAGGACAGAGACGGAGAAAAATTGGAGAAAATGTGAGGACTGCTTCTCCTCCGTTATTCAAAAGGCAGATGTTAAAGAAAGGGAACTTCGGCTTTGGCTTATTACAGATAATCAGTGAGTATGTGGCTTCTGACTTGAGAAAGCAAGCGGGCTGTGGGTGTGCCACAATATGGCTCTGTAGTGATGCATTATCAAGCTCAGAGTTATCCACCGATTGTGTTCTTGAAACAGGACTGTTGGAATCGATTTTGTCGAGAATGTGCTTTCATTGGGTCAGCGGGATCTTTCTATTGTCAGATAAAAAAGGCCAGTTGGGTGGGCTTAGAGGGCGCTTGCTATGGGGCAGCAGGACCAAAGCTAGCATGGTAGAAGGAAGAGCAGGTAGAAGCCTTGGACGGGGAAGAGGAGGGGCACAGGGACTCAGAAAGGACCAAGAAAAGGGAAAAGAAGGAAGGCGAGAAGGGATTGGCTTAATGTTACCAGCAGTGAAGCATATTATTCCACCACGTTTAAGAAAGAATAGCTGAGCGATATGCATTCAAATAACGGACAAGGTAAGCATTTCGCTACAAGAACTGGTTGTCATCAACGAAAGAGTCGACGACAATTCTTTTTCAAAATTTCACTTTGTCTTCAAATTTAGGTAAAGAAAATATGCGCTCAACGTATTGCTGGTATTGAATTCTATCACGTTTAAAAGTAGATTTGTGAAAAAAATAGTGTGCGAGCCAGATTCTCCAAGAGCTCTTCAATGTTGGTCCTTTTCTTTATGAGTACTTTTTAACATTTATTGCTCTTAAAGTAGCTTCAAAGCAGAGTAATTCCTATTATATGAATCTGAATTTCACAGAACATAAGCCTGACCGCTGCATCGGAAGAAGTCTCCTCTCCTTCAATATATGACTAGTTTGTCAACTTTCGTTCTTGGAAGGACCATGAGCTCAGTGAATCAATTCAATTCAAGCCACAGAGTCAATTCAAGCCAGAGTTTCGGTCATCCATCGACTTAAAGTAGAGAGATATTAAGGTAACCTGCCCTTTTCAACAAGGGAGAAAAATGATACATTTCTGACACAAGCTGCTCTAAGTTCAGACCATTGAATTACACAGGCCCCTGAAGCCACCATTAGCCGAAGCGAGAAAAAAATGAGAAAAATAAAGCCAAAGTATACAATATTTGAACACTATGAAAAGAATGAATAAACACAGAATGAATATGAGACTTGATCAGTGTTCCATGCTTCTTATCTACACAGGGCTTGATGGCTTCCACACCGAAAGCGACCATTGATGAACCAAATAAGCTTTTTTATCAAAAATCGCCAAAGCAGTTGTCTCTTTCAGCAAGCTTCCACATGCTACACAACCAAGATCATCTAATGGCAATCCAGTTTAGTTATTTTCACAGTCCAATCCACAAATTTCTAACACAGGCCCTGTTGATCTGCTCAGAAACGGATTGATCCGCACCCACACAAGTGAGAAAATTGAAGCCAAAAGAATAGACCAGACTACCACAATGGTTGGTGTTCTGTTCTGCTTCCCCATCAAACCCTTCAGGAAAGGATAGAGGTGGACAATGACCCAGAAGGCAAAGAAGAACTTCCCAAACAGTGGACCCCATGAGTCATAGCCGTTGTTGATTGCGCTAGATATCCCCGACACAGTCCCAATTATGTTGATGATCAGCAATGTCAAAGGAGGAATTAACATCGATGTCCATTTGAATACATAGAGCTCTGCAAACTCTCCATCATCTCCACCTTTTGAAGTGACTGTGAAACTGGTGTCAACTCCGGCAAGCACCTTCAGCAGGCCCTGGAAAAGAGCAAAGAGGTGGGATGAGACGCCACCTATCACCCAGAACTGTTCATTTCTCCACCAATCATCAATTCCGATCCTGCCCCACTGCATCTCAAGCACACCAGTTGCTATGATGCACAAAAAGAGTGAGATGAAAATTATGCTTCCATAGTTGCTAACCTGTTAAATAAGAGGATATAAACATCAGAATTTAGTAGGCAGAAATATAACATATAACAGATTCTAACTAAATACTTATATCTTAGGAAGAGAGATAAAGAGAATCATCCAAATATCTGATAACTAAAAAGGAAAATATGGTTTGGTACAGTTAAGTACCTCAGGGATGATAAATTTTCCAGTGAGAAGGCAAATAGCCGGTAATGTACAGTAGGCAATGAGTGGCAAAGATGTCCATGGATATACGACAGAATTGATGTAAGAAAGCCTCTCCAACCATTTCAAACCACCCCCATAACCATACCAGATAGGGCAGTGCTTGCTTAAGAAGATCTCCACTGACCCAAGTGCCCATCGAAGGACCTGGTGAAGGCGGTCAGAGAGGTTGATGGGTGCAGATCCTTTGAATGCTGGCCTTTTGGGTATGCAGTAAACAGAGCGCCAACCATGGCAATGCATCTTGAATCCTGTCAGTATATCCTCCGTCACAGAGCCATATATCCAGCCGACCTGCCATGGACAGAACCAAATCATACATTTTACATTCAGCCATTGCAAACCTAGCCCGTGCTTGGAATGTCACCAATGCCAAAAATTGGCGCCTGGAAATTTATTTACCTCCTTTCCCCATTCTGTTTTATCTTCATAGCCACAACTTATAACATGAATAGCTTCATTCAAGAGTGACGCTTCAGCAGCATGAACTATTCCACCATTCTCCTTGAGAGTGGCTGCCACGAAAACAGGAGATTGGCCAAACTTTTTCTCAAGTTTCCTCAGGGGTTGCAGGAGATCTTTTTCCCCCTTGGTTTCTGAAATGGAGAAAAGAAACAGATGAATGGCCATTTTTGTTGCAGTTGGCATGATTACAAAATGCTTTGACATGCTGAAAACTGTGAGTAATGTTGAGTAAAGAATTGAAGTTATAACTTAAAAATACACGACACCTTGAAGCCCCTCTCCAGCATCATTTAAGGCATATATCTGTGAAGAAGTCTCCTTCGATTTGGTCTTTTTGTTCACCTTGGTCTTTCCTATTCCCTTCTTACGCTTTGACCCACAGCATAAGCAGCACCACCTGGGCCAACAGTTGCAAGACTTTCTTGGGGGTTTCTCCCTGACAGGAGCATCATATCCATAAAGAGCACGCCTTCTGAAGACACATCCTGTTCCTACATAAATTGGTCCTTGAATGCCATCCAACCCTTTCATGTTGACCTAATAAGAAAATATCAGGTTAAAAAAGATCAAACTTTAAATTATAACTTATTAGCTTTAAGAACATTCATCCAATTACAATTGAATGACATACATCAAAGAAAACAATATTTCTGTTTGCATATCTGTCATGTCGATCTATCCCATCAAATCTCTGAGGAAATTGAACATAACACACTTTTTGCCCAGATATAGGATCCATCATGAAGCACATGGCTTCTCTGAGAGCTTTGCTGTTATTGATGTAGTGATCACAGTCAACATTAAGAAGAAATGGTGCATTGGAGAGAACAGCCGACACTCGCACCTTGAGACATCCAAACAAATCAGTTACAAACATTGGTTTGACATTATATATATCTATCTATCTATGTATATATATTATATACAAACACAGAATGAGATCTCAGAACAAACTGTGTGACATACTAAAGCATTCATAGCACCAGCTTTTTTGTGATGATCAAATCCAGGTCTTTTTTCACGCGAGACATACACCAAACGAGGTAGCTCATTTCCTTCCACATCAACCACACCATTAGGGCCAAGGAAAACCTGCATATAAGCAAGATTATAAAGACTGTCAAGCCTTTCAAGGATCACAAGAGAGAAAACCATAACTCGAGAGAATAGATCAAGAACGAAATGTCGGATAAAGGCAAAAAAAGCTTCAGCATATTATTCAAAGAAAACTTTAGTTCTTTTGTTCAAGAAAACTGATAAATTTATAATCCTAAATAGTTACCGTATGATATTTAGAAAATACACCACCTTTTGTGAATGGACCTTATTAAGTTAGTTTCACATAACCAATCAGCAAGACATTTCTGTGACATTGTGCAACTTCCCCATCAGGAACATCAACCAGGTATTGATAAGTACTTTTCTGCGTTTCCAGTGGCTTAGTACAATATCAAAGAAAATCAAGTTTTCTTAACTAAAAGATGGAGAAATTCAGTGCACATGAACATCGATGCCATACAGACAGACATGCAGGTGTAACACACATTTAGTTATGCAAGTGATGACATCTCCATCTCAACTCGGATAGTCTGAAAGAGATCATATCAACAATAATTGCTGATGCAATTAGTGGTGACTTGGAGATACAATTTTTAGGTGTAATCAAAGAGAGGCAATGGAAAAGTAGTAAGGACAAACTTACAGTATGTGGGAGACAGTTTGAAGGAAAAGAAGCTAGTTCTAGAGCAACATGCATTTAAAAGACACCAGAAAAAAGCAATTTTTGGGGCATAAAACATTTCATTTAGTCATGCTTGCCTTGCTTGCAATTCCTAATGCATCACAAGTTGTGACTTAACATCAGAAGGCCTGTGACAGGCTCTACAAACAGAGAAAGTGTAGCCTATAACTGTAAAAACATTTTACGCTAAATTGAGACCCTCCAAACTTGTGAGTGTTTGACATGCATAGTTCTAAACTAATTTGACTTTGAGCTAGCATTAGTTCTATGTCCGTTCGCCAGGATAAGCGTACAGCTATCTACTAAGTCACACAGGTGCGTCAAATATGGTGGTGCATCCGCGTCAACTCAGGTGCGGGTGCGGCCCGACACGGCACTTGACTCAGTCGGTTGCTGCTGACCACACCCATTCTTCTTTTCTCTTTTTCCTTTTTATTTTTTTCCTTCTTCTATCTTTTCCTCTTCCTTTTCCCCTCTTCTCTCTTTCCTCCCCTATTTTATTTAATAAAACTTTGAGTTTTGTATGAGATTAAGCTAACCTTGATAAAAAAATGTTTTAAAATATAGACAAATAAAATTACTTATATATAACAGATCATATATATATATGCTCTCACCACACCCGCACCTAAATTTTTTTCGAATTTGTCGCATCCCGCACCCTGCACCCATGTGATATAGCCTATCTACAGATGAACTTTTATAAAATTTCAGTTCCCAAATAGCAGTGTAGAACCCCATACCTGTATCATTCCTGGATGATCGCGTACATTATTTCCAGGCCAAGGAGTTCCATCTTGCATGGTCCAACCATCCTCCGGGACTTTCTGAGCTTGTGCAACTAAGGCATTGATCCGAACTTTGAACTCTTCATATTCTCTCTGAGGAAAATTTAGAGGCCGTGAAGCAAGTCAGTTTCCACTGTGAGAGCTGCAAAAACTTTCGGAATACAGAAACAACAGATTGTGGTGCTTGCAACTGAAACCAAATTAAGAATTGACAGACAAAACATGTTAAAAACGAACACTTTCATATTGCCAACAGAAATCTAGGTTGGTGGAGGGAAATGCCTAATAGAAAAATTACAAGTGCAAGTAATATGTTCAAAAGTATTGTGCAGTCAATCAAAAGTTAGAACTATCTTGATCAGCAATGCTGGACTCTGATCCTATTCAATTTGCTGAACACAGTGATTGATGCAAAGCAAGATTTAACGGAATGTAGCCTCAGAACAAAACATACACATCAAAAACTGACCTTCATAGCTCGTCGCTCTCTAATAAAATCTGGATGAACCTTATCCTTAAGATAATCAATTTTCTGTGCAAAGTACCATTCAGGAGCCCTAGGTTCAATGCTGTATTTTTTGCAGAATGGGACCCATTTTCTAGCAAACTCAGATGTTTCTGAGAGTGCTTCAAATGTCAGCATGGCAGCACCATCATCTGAGACATAGCAAGCAACTTTTTCAACTGGATAGTCCACTGCAAGAATAGACAACACTGTGTTTGCAGTAATCAATGGAGGTTCCTTCATAGGATCCACTGTACTGACAAAAATGTCAATATCAGCAAGCTCTGATGGCTTCCCCTCTCTTTCATACCTGAGAATTCAAACATAGAATCTTAAAGATATGCAAAGTGGTCGTTCTTATTTAGGAAAGGCAAAAAACATACATTCACAAAAAGGATTAAAATTATGTATAGCAGTTAGCCTACAAATGCTGTGTACCTCAATGACAGTCGATCTAGGTACGTTTCTCGCTCAATAGGAGACCATTTAGGAAATTGATCAAGAATCCATGATAGAGCAAACCATATCTCACAAATAACAGAAGTAAGCCACAGTCCGTATGCATTTGGAACAGGATGACGAATTCTGTAATGGAAAAAAAAGCCAAGGACTACAAGCCGCAGTACAATGATCATTCTGTATGGATTTATTTTGCTTGAAGGAATGGGGACCTTCCTGGATAATGGTTGCCTTCCTTCATCATTTCTGTAAATAATAAATAAAAGGAAGTTCATAAATGTGAATATAAAAAAGATATAGTACATGACTACCAGCAAGCTATCCAAGGTTCACTAAATATGATATGCGACTAGAAGAACACTATTATGTTACCCAAAAGAAAAGTTTGTCAAAACAAAAGGAATATACATACGTGGGCAAATCAAGATCATCTGGCTCATCACCATCAGGATTTGCATTCTCATGTCTAACCATCTGCAATTTATTCTGCCTCTTCTTCCACTCCTCCATTCGATCCTTCCATGTGACACTTCCATAACCATACACTGCCAAATCTTTGTTAGGATCCAAAGGCCTAGGTGGCCCAGCTGCGATACAAAAGATATAGATCAAGAATCAATCACGGTCTTACAAGAACAAAAAATACACACGAAATACTGACAACATACATGACACAGATTGATCTGGAAATGATACAGGATGAACACGGTTGCTGCTTCCCCCGGCAAATGGAGGTACAATAAGTGCATGACTATCATCAGGAACTCCAGCATCCTGAATTAAAACACAAGAAACTATTAAGACGAGAAAAGCTGCAGATGCCAAAATACCATCCAAAAGCATAATTCATGTTAATTATGTACCTCTCCTCGGTATGTAAGGAGTGGAATGTCAGATGCGCCATGAGATCCAAATGTGTCCCCTGCATCACTACGACCAACATTGAGCCTGCCATGCAACATTGACTCAGCAATTTGCCGAGAATCATTTTGGTTCCTATGACCGCCAAAGCTAAATTCATTCTCCAAGTCATCGAAATCATCTTCTTCTTCATCACCATCGACTCTAGGACTACCTGAAAAGAACAAATTTCTCTACATTCAATTGAAAATACACACTGAAAAGAAGTCACATCTTTACTTGAAATGCACATAATTTCCCAGGACTGAGAAGTTCGTTTCCTTTCAGACCATTGAAAATGTGACAAAAAAAAATTGTCCATTTGAATATGCAGATCTCTAGCCCAAATAGAAGCTTTTTGATTCTATCTTCACCCTTAGGTATCAAAAAATTGTGTTGACAAAATAAAAAAACGAAAGAAGAGCTTATTTCACATAAACGTTTCTACCATATGACAGATAAAATTTGAAGACATAAAGTGAAAATACGTTTGACCTTTATGCCTTTTATATCTAGTTCTGCACTGTGGACATGCCTGAGTACCCTCCCTCCTTTCATATTCATAGCAAGTTCTACAGACAGGGAAGGCACATTCATTACAGGCCACAAAAGGCTCTCCGTCAACTGTTATTTCGATCCCATCTCCACAAATCTGGCAGATCTGCCCACTTAATTCTTTCGTCTTTGGCTGAAAAAAAACAATAATCCACGTCATCGAAGAGAAAAGGAAGACCCAACTATAGTAATAAGAACTGGCCATACAAACTAAAAATCCAAGAGGTGGACTGTCAGCTCACAAGCACAACACAGGAAACAGAAAATCAACAATTTCAGACAGCAGCATGTCAAAGTGGGTTCAGCTCTAAGGGCAACACAAACACCAAGCTAGATTGGTCAGCACATCCATCTAAATGGCTAAGCGGAAGCGAACTAAAAGTAAAGTGGAGGAAGCATGCGCAATTTCCTAAATCAAAGGCCAACGGAAAAGATGACCGGTTTTGCCCTGAGATAGAAAACAAACCGACTAATTTGTGAGTCAAACTGAGGAAGGCTGAAGCAAAAAAGGAGAAAAAAATACAGCAAAAAGTAATGGCAAGAGAAAAAAAATACGGAACTGCAGAGAAAAAGGATGACACCTGAATACATATTCAAAAAGAGAATTAGCCAAGTGGTACTAGCATTTTGATAAGTAGACACGGAGAGAAGAAAAAAACGAAAAAAAGCAAAATTGAACAACACCAAAAGAAAATCGAGAAGGAATCGTAAATAACGGTTGCGATCTTTTCGTAACAAAAAAAGAGGAAAAATGGAAAGGAGGGGGGTGGATGGGAGGGGGCGGAAAGAAGCTGAAAGAAGAAAAAATGAGAAGTAACATAAAATTTTGACGCCTGCGACAATCAGAATCCACCAAGACACAGGGCATTCAGTAAAACAGAAGAACACGGCCTAGCCGAACGGGCATTCCACGAAGTGTATAAGAAGGTGCATTTGAGAGGGCAAATATGGGTTTTTTTCCCCAAATCGAGCGTACCTTGTTTAGTTCTTCGGCATTGATCAGTATGAACTCGTTTCTGTTGTGAGAGCCAGCAATAAGCCGACCATTGGTAGCCATAAGTCCCCGAGAAGAAGAGAAATGAGAGAGGGACAGAGGAGACTCTCTCCCCAAGAAGGCCGAAAACAACACCCCCCGTCTCTCTCTCTCTCTCTCAGACTCCTCTAAGAGAAGTAATCCCGGCACCCACCTAAAATGATCGTGTAGAAAGCTTAACCAACAACATGGAAAAGTAAGAGGAATTAAAAAGTGCGCTGAACAAAAATAACACAAAATGTCTATCTTCCTCCAATCTCCCTCTTCCCTCCTCTCCTCTCTCCCTCATCATTTGGGCGGCGAAGCCAATTCCCTTTTGATCTGACTCAGATGGGTCATGGTGCTTACAGTTACGGAAGGGCGACGACAGCAGACATGGAGAAGAGACTCATGAGGGAGAACTGAAGGGAACGAGAAATTTGTTAAATATACTCAGAGAGAGAGAGAGAGAGTTCGTCGTATTAACTTGCTTTAATTGAACGCGTGAATGAATGGATGAGAGAGACAGCAAAACGCTGTGGTTGTGGGGCCAAACAAGAAGCCTGAAACCTTTTGTTTATTGTGTTTCAGCGACAGTCAGTATCACTGTCTGAGCACTGCTTGCTACAGAAGGCGGACTCAGAGGAAGAGAGGGAGGAGTTTGTGAGAGATCACTGAGAAAGCTGGTGGGGTTCAATGTGGATAGTGAGAGAGTGGCCAGTAAGAATCGAGGGAGGAAGAAGAAGGGAGAAATGGGGAGAGGTAGGAAGCGCTTGTGGAACTGTAGCTTTTCTTTGGTCTCCATCACAGTTTTGGAAGGGGCTTCAGTCACATGTTTGGTGAGAGGAGCAAAGGGTAGGGAGGCGAGGAGAGGTGGGATCACATGACATCAAGGAGTACACGACTGGCACCGATGGCGATCTCTTAAGATGGGTGGCGATTTCTCGATATTAAAGGCCTGCCATAATGGTGGATCAATTTTCTGACAGAATCTCTTACTGTAAGAAGCCTCTAACTGTATAGAAAAGCCACTGGTAACTATATTAAGGCAGTCTGCTAATTTTTAGGCCGACCGTCTGTAACCTTTCATTTTAAAATCGTTGTCTTTAATTAATAAGCAGTTACCATCCACATTTCCTTTCACAGCTACTTTCCCTGTTCTCTCTTCTTCTTCCCATACTTACAGTGAAGTTTGAACCCCATAAGTCTCTCTCTCTCTATCTCTCTCTCGCGTTGGTGCATCGTTACCAGCAAATTACTAATTTCAAAAGCTTGAAGGCACTTGAAAATCGGGGTTGACAGTGCTCTATGCTCTTCCAATACACCACCTGATGCAGGAATACAGAAACAGAAGGATTAGCAGGTCTCTCCTTGAGATATTTGAGAGATGCAGGATTGCCCACATTTTCATCGTTTGGTAAAAACGAATGCTAGAATATTAGTTTAAAAAAAAATCGGCCAAGCTGCTGACTGCCCGATTTAGTAATTCAGCTGAACTGGGTAGTGAATGGTTAAAATATTATAATATTTATTAAATACTTAAAAAATCATAAATACATCTAAGAACTAAAAAACGTTTAGCCGCGACACTCCAAAGTCGCCTATATCTGCAAATTCAGGCCAAATTTTATGCTGATTTCTGTAACGCTTTTAATTTCTTTTGGGAAACAGTTGGCAAGGGAGATAGAGATAGAGAGAGAGAGAGAGAACTGTTTCATGATTCATGGAGCCAGTTGTAGAAAAGATGAAGGGGAGGGAGGGGCCTGAGTTTGGAGTTTTCTACGGAAATGGCCAATGAGATGCTCAGCACATCCATCGGGAATAGCTGTCACAGCTTTGAGCCACGAAAAAAATGAGAAAGAGAGAGGTGTGTACATCTTCTTTATTTCTGTGGAGATGTTTGTGTCAAGGAAATTCGGCTTTGCCACTCTGTTTTTTTCTTTTGATGATCTTTTTTCTTAAACTATTGGGAAATCATTATTTAATAGACCAACTTTTGACTCTAATTTCTAAAGCTCACGTTGGGATCGGCTTCTTTGCCCAGAAAGCCAGCTCGACTCATGCTGCTGCTGAATCTGAATCGACTTGGGGAAGCTCAGCCACTGTGGTGGAGAGGGCAGTCACCATGGAAAAGGATTCTGTCACAAGAGAATTTTGCAGAAGGTTTAGAAGAAATGAAGGGCTAAAAGAAAGCATCTATCTGCCTTTAATGCTAAAACTATCGGGTCCCTGTCTGCCAACTAGGTCCAGGTGTCTCTTCTTTCTTTAACACCAAGTAAACGGCCATCCATCCGGCGTTTCATACATAAGCTGAAATTGCCCTCTCTCTCTCTGTCTTAATCACTTATTGTACCCTCTCATGAGCTCTCTTTTGACTCTTGACCTGCAAGATCTTGCACATGCATGCCCATATCATGATTTTACAAGGCAAAATCATGATTTGAACATATGGTTTTTACCTAACAAGGTTGATAGATCTTATGAAAATTGAATATGTAAAAGATTTAACATCATATTGAGAAATAAGATTAGATTCAGATGTAAGATATGACATCTGGTCATCGATTCAGATTCAGTTTTAAATAAAAGCCTCATTGAATTCAAATTAAGTATACATATGATGCAGTCGAGATTCGGATGTGAATCTAGAATTCATGTTAGGATAAGGTTTGATGTGTAAATTTAAGGATTGAATTCAGATATGGTATAAACTTTTCCTTATCCATATTTGAATATGAATACGTGAACGTCCGACAAGCCCGATATAACTGAGGGTGCAGTCAGTTCGAATCCGATCTGTTGACATCTTTATTCTTAACTTCCCATGCATTGTGGTAATGTTCATATGACCAGCAAAATGAAACCACATTCTCAGCCAAGATCAACAGTGAGTAAAAGAGAGAGGAGTAAGTTTTTAGAGAGAGAGAGAGGTGTTTGGTGATTTAGATGTCTGCATGATGACCTGGGAGACCCAATCCACTAGTTGACAGAAGATAGAGTTGAGTCGTGGGCAACAGTAAGATTGACGTATGAGTAGTCTTTGTTGGATTCTCATGTACTGAATGCCAGGAGAGCAGATCCAACCAAGTTTGGAAGAAAGGTACATGTAGTTGTTGCAAAATGGTATATGTTAGTTAGCCTAACGAGCGGAGCGACCTACTCCATTATCTCCAAACAGATGCAGCAGCACCAACCCTTGCGCTAAATTTTTTAATGCCTTATTAGTTGGATCTCCATCAGGCCCACCAACTGACGCTACCAAATATACCAAATCAGTAACTTGTTCTGGATTTCATCAAACAAGATCATGATCTCACAGCTTTCTTCACAGATTGGGAGACATTAAGAAACAGAACCAAGTTCATGATTCTTGGGTTCTCTCTACTGGTGTTTCTAGTAAGAATTCTGGAGATCAGGAACTTGATTGTTACCTTACAAACTAAAATTCATTCGGTGGCAAGGATAATGGCAGTACAGGGGAGAAAAGGTATCGATACCCACCTGTCGATCGGTTTCGGCAACGTAGGTCGCCACCTGAAAGACTGTAACACCTTTCCTTTCTAAAAATTCGCTCAACTTTACGTTCTTTCTTTCTTTCTCTTAGCAAAGGACAAGGAGCTTGTCTTCCCTCACAGCTAACAAGACTCTTAAGTAAGATCAGGTCAGATCTGACCTAATTAGATATATGTAGTCAGCTTTGGACTTGAATTTCGATTGGATTCGATGTTCCAAGTTCTAAGACAGAATCCAATCCTAATGCATGTAGTTCAGTCCAGTTCCTAGCAGATCTCAAACTCGATTTTGGATTCACTTATCTATACTGCACAATGAGCCTGCATTTGATTAGTAACCGGATGTTGTTTTTTACCAAATCCGACATGTAGTGGTCTCTGAGGTGGTTGGTGTAACATTTTGAGGTAGGGGTTGGTAGACGGTCAGTTTCTATTTCGAGTGTTGGAGACGTCAACCTCCTGTGCTGTAAAATGAGGGAGAAAGGGGTCACTTGTGAGCAAGTTGAAACATCTAAGACACCGAAAACAAGCCATGTATCTTAAGCTCTTTGCCATGAAGTCCCCCGCCCAGAATTCAATGTCACGGGAGTTATAAAAATCAACTGCCCACAAGTTGAGATCCTATACGAAACCAAATTAAGGATCTTAGTTTTGATGTATATTTTATATCGCCGGGGTCTAACTATGGTCATAACTTAAGAGAACGTGACGTTTTGTTCTCAATTGTCACAGTAGAAGATGAAAGGAGCTAATTCTTTTATGCTAAGAAGTTTAGAGTTCAATACAGGCAAATCAATCCAGCCTTCATGTTTGATTGATTACCAAACACTTAGAGATCCCATTTTTCTCAAACACTTAGAGAAAACATAGATGAAGGCCCTTCTCATAATATTTTAAATATAATGTCTACCATATAGATGACCACCCTTTTGGCCCCCCTTCGCCTTCTTATTTTAAAAGGGAAGAAAAAGAGCTGAACCGCGTTCCTAGAAAGCAAAAAGATAACCTATTTTATAAATTTGACGTTCAAGGCAACACGATATGCATTGTGCAAATAATAAACTATCAAAACAACGAAATATTTTTCAAGGAAGTTGGCAAATTTTTCACCCTTTAGAGTTACCAAAATACCCCTCTGTTAAAAAGTCGATCGGACCTTACCATGTCAACAGCATAACATGTGAATTGTCTTTTGCTATTCCAGAATTTTTAGCATCAGTTGGATTAGAAGTCCCATTGCTCCTTTTTGCAAAATTGGACAAGTGTAGGGTCTCAAGTGTCTAAAGTATTGTATGTCAGATTTTTCACTAATTTTTATTCTATTTTTAAATGTTTGTTTTATTTATTTTATGTATTTTTCATTTATTTTTTAAAATTGAGTTTTAAATATTTTCCGCATATATATATTCACGACCTATTCATCTGAATTTGTGAAATCAGCAAATTCACCAATTGAGTCAGATATGAGGCCAAAAGCTTGAAGTTGAGGGTACTAATCTTTTAAATTCTAGCCTTTAAGGGCCAATCGACATATAATTAAGTAGAAGTTTTTGAGATATTAACATATATATAAGCAATATGTGCGGGTTTATGTGGTCAGTTGCCCACACAAGCCTACATGTGCCATGGCGCATGACTGGTTTGACTTTCTGGATAATTAGGCATTTTTTTGTACTATAAAATTAGAAATATACAATTGTTTATATCCAAGGACGGGAATATTCTCAGATGATTTATCATCAAACTCCAGTACTAAAAAGCAAATTAAACTTCAACAAACAGATTCTTCTTTATTAGAATTATAAAAGCAAAAAAGGAACCCCAGTCCTATAAGTTTAGCAAAATAAGGTCGCAACCTAATTTTATGGGATCTTGGAGTTGGAATACTTTTAGGGCCTTTTTTATTAAAAACTTTACATTGAAAGAGAATTGCATGTTTAGTTCAGAAAAGTACGACCATGATCCAACTTTATCGGAACTTGGGGTTGGAATACTTTGAATATTTAAAATTTAAGTCCTCCTGTTAACTCTCGTGCATTAATTTGATCATTTCTTCCAAAAACAGAGAAAGAAACTCAATGATGGTATATAATATGAATGCAGATATAATTTTCATTTGTATATTGAAATTAAATATGTATCGACTGTTTGAACATTAATTCGGTGTAGTCGACTATTCTTTGCGTCATGGATTGTAAAACTGTTATATTACATATATCTATCAACACAAATTTAAATTATTCACTACTGTTCCACCTTGAGTTGTTGGCTCATTTTATCATGAATGTTTTTCTCTTTTATACTATCGGTTCATACCCGTAAGAATTTTTATAATTGAACGCCGACATTTATTTTATGGTTGACAAAAAGATCATTATGGGCGTATATATGTGCATTAATTCATTCCCCTCATGAGTCATGCCCATGGTTAACAGATGATGAATTCTAAACTCATGGTGCGGGAAAATAAGAATGGCTCTTCCCCGTCTTCTGATGATTTTCTGGCCATTCGCCGGAAATTGCAGAGAGCTGGTATAAACGTTTTGTAAGGAATCGGAAAAGATCGATAACTTAAAGAAGGCAGGCAGGAGCCCGCTGGGGATAGTGCAGTAATCACAGTTAGGACTTTCTAACAAATATCTATACTTTATCTATATATATATATATATATATATATATATATATATATATATATATATATATATATAAATAAGATAAAGATAAAAGGATTTCTTGATCATAGATCATAAAAGGGAGGAAGGTGTACGTATATGCAGTCCATGAACTCTCTTTGGGTATGAATTTGAATTATCAGAAGAATCTAAGTATGTTCATGTGCAGATAACATTAAAATATAAATTTATTCTTAACAGCACGTCAATTACGTGATACAAAAAAAACTTTGACGAGTAATTTTATTTTTTAAGAATTTAACGCAAGAGAATATTTATAAATTATAATGAGACTATAAGTGCGTGCTTCAATTTCCTGTCTCATCGTCCATTTGCGATCAATGGTAAATCTGGGGTCTACTTTTAGTAAGGTCCCTGGTTTGCTTCCTGTTTGATATGTAATTCAAATTTTAACTGGATCCAACATGATAATACGAATCGCTAGTAACCAAGTTTGAAATCCATAATCCATATCGATTTTCTGGCTGAATCTGATAAATATCCAAATCCAGATACACGCAAAGGTTCGAGATACTATTTTCACTTTGTATAATCCAAACCCCCTGAGTCTCAAACTTGATGTAGTTGAACATTTGTTGTAGAAAACATAATAGTTGTATTTAGTGTGGACTGATTGTTCACCCAAAAGTTTGAAAGGTAGTGCAATATTGGAAATGATAAGGAGAAAGGAAATCAAGGAAAACTGGAGAAAGTGTTTATGGAATCCAAGCACTCCATCAAGAGCAAGTTGGTTTACTTATATAGCTTGTAACAACAACCTCCCCACCCAAGATCGACTCTAAAAATTTGGAATTCTCATGACAATCAGGTGTTACAATGGGGAGAAGAGCAACCTCCACAGTCTAACAGTGTGTCCCATATCACAAAATGTGTGGAGTGGCGTAGTGAAGAGATTTGGAAGGAAAGGGATTCCATGGTGGACGATGGATAAGGAAGCTAAAGCTTTGTCAGAGGTTAGAATAAAACAGAAAAGGCTCCATGAGTGCTGGTCTATGACCTTTCAAACTGTAGTTTGGAGGCTAAACCAGATAGCTCATGGAGGAAGAGAGGACTGGGGAGCTAAGGGCATCAATGCTGATGTATGGACTACCTGCAAAAGGGTTTTAGAAGGAATGAAATGGAAGGGCAAAAAGAATGCAGCTCTGTTGTTGAGGTCGAGGCACAGCAATCAAAATTCTGCTCTAAAATCTTCAATGCTCATGGTGCAAGGAATGAGGCGTAAATGTTTCTTTCATATTGGCTAGAAGGCGTGGCCAAGAACAGAAATAAGGTGGATATTGTCAACGATAAGGCAAAAATCACTTGATAATTATGAAGCTGCAAAGAGGACTTGTCGAAGATGGTCGAAATGATCTTGCCTCTTTCTAGACTGGACGACTAGATCATCGAAAGACACCTCCATCCTTGTCTGCAAAATCCACCACTGTGCAAGCTGGCCAAGATAGCATTACAGCTAAAGCTGTCACCTGAGTATGCCAAAATTATATTGCTAAAATCCTTCAAGTGATTGTAACTTTCAATGGTGAAGTCAAGGAGATTGATATGATAAAAGTGGCAAAAAATCTCCTTGTAACGAATCTGTATTATTTAAATGATGTAGATAGTGCGTCTCTCACATTCTGTGAGGGCTATTGTGGATGTAGGTATTGAGTACTGAACCATGTTAAGTTTCTCTTTTTCATTTTTATGGTATTAGAGTGCTCGATCTTAAGGGCAGCGTGCTACCTTTAGTGGTGATTCGGAGCAGGCATCCATCTTCTAAGGAAGGGTTTCGATCAACCACCAGACCGTGGAAGCTAAGTATCTACACCCCTATAGTCTTAACATGGCAAACTCCGTCTCACTAAAGCTGAATCAATCAAATTTCCTACTATGGAAAACTCATCTTCTTGGCCGAGATTGTCTTTTGAAGAGATGGATCACGGAAACTCTATCAAAAGAAGTTATTGGTTTAGTTGTTGGTTGGGAGACTTCAAAAGAAGTATGAGATGCTCTTATTACAGCCTTTGCTCATGAATCAAGAGCTCGTTGACCCAATGATCACAACTTTATTGCAAAAAGACCTTATCCATAGCCCAAGACTATTTGCGATGAGTTGGCTGCCATAGGCAAGCCTATTTCTGATCAAAATCAAACTGTTTTGGTTATTAAATGGCCTAGGTGATGGCTATAAGGCGTTTGTCACCTCCATGCTCACAAGGCCTTTCACCATGCAATACGCCGAAGTTGTTGCCTTACTGCAGGCTCATGAGACCAACATGCGCTTCAAGATGAAGAGGCTGAAATCAACCACCACTCAGCGTAACGAAATAATGATCAACTGCCATGCACTACAGTAATCGCAACAAGCAAAATTTCAATTCAGTAGGAAGAGAATTCTCTGAAGCGAACAACAATATGAGCAGAAAATGTCAGGACAAAAGGTGATCCAAAGAATAAACAGTTTGCAAATCCCTACAAGGTATGATGTGCCAAATTTGCAATAAGCTAAGTCACTGCTGACACATATTCAATCAGGCATTTCGAGTTGAAGATGTTCCAAAGGCCCTTGCTGCTTTAAAGATTGCTGATGAACAAGATCAAACCTGGTTCATGGATGCAAGAGCAGCATCAAACCATATCACGGATAGTCCAGGTAATCTCTATTCCATGCCGAAATATTGTGGAAATGAAAAAGTAATGGTTGGAAATGGTGAAAAGCTTGCCACTACACATACTGGAATGGTCAAGATCTCCACTGGCCATCAAATTCTCACACTAAACAATGTTCTGGTCATACCAGAAATAAAAAAGAACATGCTCTCAGATAATCATAACGTCAAATATGTTATGTTTGATGCTAATGTCCAGATACTTGCTCATTTTGGTGGCATTCAGAGATGGCAAGGGGAGTCTAAATCAGATTTTTGGTGATGTATCATCAGAGCTTCTTGCCCTGTTGCTTATTATCATAGCGAGACTCACTTCAAAGAATGGGGGGCGTCAGGACAAGATGTGGTTCCCTCCTAACAATAGCTGATTTGCTTCTCTGTTGATCCGTTTTGTCATTGGGGCTGGTTTTCTCTTGCGCAGGTTTTTTAGTGTTGCTAAATGCTCATTCCTGTTCTTTTTTGTACCTATCATGTTTCTTTTGTATAAAATTTGGGTAACCCCCGAGCAGGCGTTTTCCTGGACATTAACGCTATGTTTGGATGAAGGGAAAGAAAGGGAAAGAAATGGAAAAGGAAGGAAGGGAATAGGGAGGAAAAGTAGAAGAAAGGAAAGAGAATGATCATCCATTCATTTTCTTTCCAATGTCTCTATTTTCTGAGCGATTAGAATTATATTAAAATATCATTTCCTTCTCCTCAACTTCCTTTCGTTTAGTCATCCAAACATAGGAAAGACCTTTCTTTCCATTTCTTTCCCTCCCTCTCCCTATATATATATAGGTAGATAGATAATTTCCATGGTCTTGTGTTTTAATGGAGGACATTTAAGGCAGTTATTTCGTCAAGGGAGTGTGGCTAATTGGGTCTTAGTGAGTGCAACGGGCTTTGAATGATGGGTCCGAGCCATGAGCTATTTACTCTTTTCCAAGCCATTTACACACAAAAATATATATATATAGTAATAGTACTCCTGCTTTTGGATCCAAAAACAAGTTCATTTTCTCCCGAACGGCCTCTGATGTCATGTATCAGTCTTCTCACCTTTTCGATCATTCAAACCGGGCAAAAGGCATGGATCCACCTAACTCCTGGACTCGTTAAAAAGAACAAGCAAGACCCAATTTCTTGACCAGTAGTTCAACCTAACCCAACTTGACGGCAACTTGATTTTCAGATCCAAAACATTAACCATGTATAGAGACGCGAACGATTGACCAGCCATTCCAATTTCCTGGCAATAAGATGAACAGAGACGGACTGACATCATCTTCTTTGTCTTTTATGCTACATTTTATTTATTTATTTATGTTACTTGAATATATTTAAACATAGTTCCACTGCAATTATTGCATCAACTTCAAAGCTCACTTTTTTTCACAGCAGCAAAACAACATTTCAGCACAAGAAACTACGCCTCTTCAGAAAGTGATTAAATATTTTATTAGTATAACAGCATGCATGACCATGACGCCTCTCTGGTTCATTCGAAATCAATTTTAGATCAATATTTTAATCCCAGTTGCACCACATCTTTCTGGCAGTTGAACCTAAAAATAACTTACATTGAATCCCCCCCCACAATACACAATGAATAAAAGGAAAACCAGACCCTCACCAACCACAAGACGAAATAATAACACACAAGGAGAATGCAGTTTCCGTGAGAGTGAAGGGTCGCTTCTGTGCTTGCTATCTGTGTGCTGTGACAAGCGTTTCTATGAATCTCAGCCCATCGAGCCTCGGTGCAAATCTATCTTCCAGCTGACCGCTTTGAGA
The DNA here is from genome assembly GCF_008831285.2 of Nymphaea colorata. Lineage (NCBI taxonomy): Eukaryota > Viridiplantae > Streptophyta > Magnoliopsida > Nymphaeales > Nymphaeaceae > Nymphaea > Nymphaea colorata. The sequence goes on along the minus strand of NC_045148.1, from coordinate 1,633,925 downwards.
TGGTACCTCGCTTGTTGACGAATTCCTTGAATTAGGATACCCCTGCATCACAGTAAATCATGAAATGCATGTCAGAGAAGTACCCATTAATGAAATCACATCAAATAAGCTTCCTGCATTTTTTCTTTTGAAATTTGATGACAGCAAGTTCTGGAACGCAAGAAGATCCATGAGAATATACGATGGAAATATACAGATTAAGACAAATTTGTGATGATGTAAAGTAAGGTTGAACTATTTAAATCGTGCACATATAACAGCATGTTTTTAATTTAAAACATAATTGTTATGTGACGCTTTATAAATTGTCAACTGAATTGATTAGACATCTCAATTAGTTTTTTAAAGAATTGTAGACTTTGGTCCCCATAAGAGTATATGGGCCACTCCTGTGGCTTGCCGTCCTCTCCCACTAGAAGCTTCCAAGGGCAGCGCAACTGCAAGCTACCAATCTCGTGGAAGATACAGATTCACGCGGCCCACACCTACTCCTATAATTGAACGTGAGGCTGTCGTCGTTCTGGAATTTCCTGGATTTTACTAATTTTTAGTGGTCCGGAGGATTGTACTTCATGTTCAATTCTACTCCACTAGAACCGTCTGGTCGTCCTTCGGGAAGAAACAGAATCCGATTCCAATGAATTTGCAGAACTCGAACGCTCATCCATGGGTGGAATTCTTGGGGCTTGTGACGTTGTCCATCTTCGCCTCCCCATGAAGCCAAGCTGATGGGTGTCAAGAGTTGCAAGAAATACTTATTCCACAAGGGTGAAACTCTCAATCGCGGAATTACCAATTACTTTCTCGTGAAAATTTGAGACATAAATGCAAAACAAACGGACATTGGAAATTGGAAACAAGAGCTAGTTAGAAATTTAGAAATTCTGAGTGGCAGTGTCCTCCCAATTCTTTTGAAAACCCAATCTCAGGGGGCGTTTAATAGCTCCGAAATATTTTCCAAGGAAATTTGGCATGAAAATTTTCACCTGTGTTCTTACTTCATGGAGTGAAATTTCTAGGGGAAAAGTTCGACTATTTGTTTTGAAATATTTTCCCTACTCGGTATGCGGTGAAAAAGGTGGGTCCTGAAATTTTCAGAGTACCAAAGGCCTCCTTAGTCTCAATCTGAAAGAAACGCATGTTTCAATAGCATTTCTTATGAAAAGCAAGCGTTTCTTATGAAAAGAGAGCGGAATAAATATGGCTTTCTTGTTTCTTCTGCTGAGGAAAGGAGTTCTCAGCGTTTGACGAAACGTGCTTCTCACGTCTGACTCATTCCTTCTTGTCAGACACGCGTGAAGAACAGGCCAGAGCTGCGTTTGGATTCCAGCATTTATTGGAAATTTTGTTCCCAGGGCAACCCTGGCGTTTCCTCACAAAAAAGGTAAGAAAGTAGCCTATGGAAACAGCAGGCGAAAGACTCACAGGAAACTTTCGAGTTTTCCGTGCAAAACAATTCCTCAGATGGGAATAACAGGGTAAGCCATTTAAACTTCCCTCCTCCGAAACAAACAGGGCCCATTGCAAAAAACTGGGTGCTGAGAAAGGGATTCCTAGGGGAAGCATGAAAGCAAAAAAAGTCATTGCTGGTGCGGAAACTGTTATTCCCCAACACGCCTTGGATTCCACAAGCAGCCATGGATCCAAGTGAATCTGGGAAGCCATGAGTAATAACAAGGTGGGTCGTCACTAGGGCAGCGCGAAAGCCATCGGGCTCTTGGAACAAACCGACGAAAGCAAGAGCTACCCCAAACGCAGGCCCAAAAAGAGTTGGGGATTGGAACCCGCTTTCCCAGACCAACCAAACCATGAGCAAACGGTTAAGGGCGGGGAAGTTTACCTCCTGGGAATTCAGGCTCCTGGAATCGCTGGGGAGAGCCGAGGCGGAGAGCAAGGTGGCGGAGGCGGCAGCCATGGACGTGAACAAGGTCGCCGATTTCTTCATCCCGTCAGAGAGAGAGGCGGAGATGGAGAGAGAGAGAAAGAGAGGGAGTGTTAATGAACCGGCGCTCCTGAAATGTGGAAACTCTCACAATTCGAAGGTGGATATTTAAAATCCGAGAGAGAGAGCGAACCGATCGTTCGTTTTTCTCAAATTTTTCGCTTTTTTCTGGTGATTGGAAACAGAAGAAACAGACGTGACTCTCAACTTCGCACTATATGACACAGCCACCGAAAAATCTCGGTTGGCCGAAGATCTTTAAAACCACAGAGAGAGAGAGAGAGATGTCCCGCCTTGTTAGGAAAAATATTATTGAGCGAGCAAAAAATTTTGAAAACATTAGGTTATTGTACTTGGACTGTACCCTTTTTTACACCGCGAAAGATTGGTGTATAAATGGATTGATGTATCCAAATTTCCATCTCATTTGAAATCATTTAAGTTAGATTTGGTAACAAGTTGAATCGGATTTCCTAAAGTTATGTTTAATAGAAAAGATGTGTTTTGGTAGATTCTTAATTTAAACTGAGGGTGTCAGTTAAATCCATTTTACACATTAAAAACTATACGTTTAACTCTGAGTGCCTAGTAATTTCACATCATCAAGGAATTTGGATTCATCACGAACTTCCGTAGCCTAAAATTTGACTCTGATTATTTAGAAACGTCAGTTATAAAGTTTCTCGGACTCACTCTGGAGTCCAAAAAAAAAAAAATCAAGTATCCTCTTCCTTTTTCATGATTTTTGTGGTAAAAACTAAAAGTTTGTTCTGAAAACATCTGGCCACCATCTTCCGAGAGCGCGTGAAGCGTGTGGGCCCCATGAGGCTGTTGGCTGCTTCCATTGGCTCCCTGATACGTGGATGGTGCCTATTCGTTGGATGAATGCCACGTGTATGGCCCAGATTCTAACACGCAGACAATATAGGCGATTTCGGAGTAGATCGGGTTCTGTTTAACCTCGATCCAGATCTGATGCATCGAATCTCCTCTTTGGATCTGAGCTTCTTAATTGATTTGGAAATTTCTCTATGCAAAGTGGATGCACGTTGAGAGGAGGAAACTTTTCTTGGGTTATTGTATAAGGGATCGAAACTTGATCCGCAATGGTTTGCGTTTTGGATATGACTAAAATCCAGATTCAGCATCAATATTGAATTTGGATTCGGGTCGGCCACGAGGCTTCCTTAAATTAAGTCCCATGCAGTAGACGAGAAGGCAGCCATCTTTGGTTGGATGTGGGCAGAATTTATCTCCTGTCTAGCCAAATAAGGCAAACAATAACCCCAGTCGGGTCGGGTCGGGTCTCTGTGATCCAATGGGCCCAGAGTTGGAGATTATGGATTCCAATATTTCCTTTATGGGCAATGTGGCAGTATCAAACAGAATTAAATTTATTTATAAGAGAAAATTTGAGAAAGAACTTTAATTACGCAGGGTCAGGGAGTCTAGGGATTCCAATATATCCTCATGGGCAATATGGCAGTATTAAGAAAAAATTAAATTTATGAGAGAAAATTTGAGGAAAAACTTTAATTTCCAATTGACCATACATATTAAAATGCAGAAATGTATAAAAACCATTAGTATAATAATGAAAAACCATGATATTTAGAGGATAGAAAAATTAAATGCCTATTGATACCTGTTTATTTTTTTGTTCTCATCATTTTAAAAAGGATCCGTTTCCATTGGTATCAGAAAACATGGGAATCCGGTTTGCTACTTCATCGTTCTTGGTCAAATCCAGAAAAATTAATAAAATCAATAGAGTTCACTATAAGGACTTGATTATCGAACCAAGATCAGTAGCAAACAAGAAAAACCGCCTTACAGAGTCTGACTTGCACGACATAATTTGTAAGGAAAAAAATATATTCAGGTGATTTCATAAAGAAAAAGTACTCCCTTAATAGTCCATCTAAAAGTATTTAAGTCATTGGATTCTTTCTACAAAATGTCTATACATAGACAAGGACAAAAAAAAATTTGGACCATTTCTCGATTTGTGCGTGTCATCCTTGCGCAGGGGCCATGCTAATCTTCTCTGTATCGTTCCAATTTTATCGGATGTCTCCGAAGAGACATGATGACAAACCTCCAACGGATATATAAAACTTGACAAACTTTCTACAATTTTCGTTACAGGACTAAACTTATAAATATCATAAACAATATGTTCTTGGATCTTACTGTGATAGCTGTGATCCTCATCCGTGAATTTTGAATCTGGCAACCCCTGGCGGTTGAGACGGGTCTATTTTTGGTTCTGGTCGATCTGAAAGGGGATCCATTTCCATTTGTATCAGAAAAGATGGAGTCTCCGATCCATACCCAAGATCCAACATTGTTGGACTGTTGAGCTTTTTACCAAAACAACAATGGAAACGTATATGGTGAAAAATCAAAATAAACAAACATATAGAGTTTCTTAAATGGCAAATTCCATGAACGATAGAAATTCCAATAAAAAAATATTTGATGATAATATATATCCGTTATTTCTAATTTTTTTGACCGCTATTCTTGCGCACAAATGCAGTTAGAAGTCGCAATAATCTCATCGGCTGAGATTAATTAACCAACAAAAAAGCAATCTGAGCCGTCCATGGAGTCCTTTATCTAAGCGTGTGAAGTTTGGAGCCCCTACTTCTTTGCTCTTTGGCATACAAATAGTCCCTTGCCTCCCTCCTTTCTCCATCTCCCCTGTTTCTACAGCTACACAGTTTCGTTGCTTTCTTTTGGATTGTCTTCGTCTTCGTTCTCTGACATCACCATGGCTGAGCACCACCATCATCATCACCATCACCATCACCACCAGAATCAGGAAGATGTACCATCTCCTGCGCCGGCAGTCGACTACAGGAAGGAGGAGAAAGAGCACAAACACCATGAGCGGCTCGGTGAGCTCGGATCAGCAGCTGCTGGTGCTTTTGCTCTGGTAATTTCCAAATTGACCGATCTTGGAAACCCTTTGATGTGCGTCTTATTTTATTCACAATTTCTGGTAATGTCCAAATTGACTGATCTTTGGGAAGTCTTTGATGTGCTTCTTATTTTATTCACAATTTCAGATTACATTCTTTCTATGAGTATATTCTAGAGCTACCCTGACTTTTTCTGAGATTATCAAGGCGAATTCAAATAGTTGGCTTACAAGTTTCTCATAGTTGGAGACTAACATAAAGACTAATTGGCAGCATGAGAAGCATCAGTCAGAGAAGGATCCGGAGCATGCCCGCAGGCACAAGATAGAGGAGGAGCTTGCTGCTGCTGCTGCCATCGGCGCCGGCGGCTACGCTTTCCACGAGCACCATGAGAGGAAGGAGGATAAAAGGGAGGCCGAGGAGGCATCAGGAAAGAAGCACCACCATTTCTTTTAGGTTACAAAGCTCTGCTGCTGCGGTTCTGTGTCCAGGCTCGTCTCTGGATTTCTTTAATGCGTTGGTGTGTCTCTGAATGTGCGTGTGTTCTCTGTGTCTGATGTTCTTTACGTGAACAATATCAGGTTAACTTTATCATCATCATGGATTAAGGCCTGCGTATCATGCTTATGTTATTATCGATTTATTTAAGCATAATTGCTATAACAAAAAGGTAGTTGGTAAAAAAGTATATATATATATATATATACATATATATATATATATATATATAATGAAAGGACAACAGAGTCTCTCACAGACCATCAAGCGACTACAGAATTCCAGAATTCCTCGCGGTCAGCAGTAAGGGAAACATAAGCGACTTAAAAGAGAAAAAAAAACGAAGACGCAAGGGAATTGAAACACCAGCATTATCACCACCGCCATTCAGATCATCGGACCAACAGGAGGCACCGCACCTCCATCACCAGATTCCGGCGGCGTTGCAACGATGGCACCACAATAGCCCTTGAGTATGTCACCTTCCTCGGCCGTGAACCCCAGGGAAGAAAGCATCGATGGCCAGCAGTTGTAAGTGATCATCCGGATAGCACCGCAGCAACCCATCCCCAAATACGACTCCCCATTCAGGAAGAAGAGTATGATCTCCGCACTGCAGGATCGCAGCTCCCACAGAGCCTCCCAGCATTGCATGAGGCCGCCGCCTCCTTCAATGGTGGCCACTGCCGCCTGGAATGGCAACTGCCTGCCTGATGCCGGCAACAAAAGGCCTACCAGAAGCATGAATATGGCCATCTTGGTTATGGACGCCATGGACCTCCCTGTCTCTTTCTCTCTTCGTGTTTGTGGTTGGCTGATTTTGGCGATGGTTATTTATAAGGACTCAGGGCAAAGGGTTGCTTCGGACGTTTTGCATGGAGGAAGCCCATGAGGTCGATTGATTCAGTTACGCTAATGGATATCCTTTATGACGGCAGTGGTGGTGGTGGTGGCGGCGATGGTGGGCGCCGTGGCTGGTGGTGGCCGCACTGGTAGAAATTGAATGACAAAGTTTTAGATTTTCGTTAAACTGGGTTTCCAGATATTCTAATTTGAATTTTGTCGATTTCATTCGAAATTCTCGATCTCATTCTTAAAAAATACCTTGAACTCAGGTTGGTCATGTGAAGGGACATGAATTCTACCTGTCCATATTTGGTAGCAAGCCAGAACCGCATCAACAATTGGAATTGAACATTGGGTGCAGCTGTGCATTTCAATCTGAGTCCAAACCTGAACCAGATACTAATATATGATGTTAACGGCAGCCACCGTGATTGCGCTCATCAACAACCAAACTAAGAGTCGGTAATCAATTCCGATTGCGGATCACGACTCTGGCTACAGTTGAACGATGACTGATAACAAAAATTCAGGTGCCCCAGAAGATGAATGAAGATTAGGAACTGATGAAGATATCTTATCTACAATGATAACCTGAATACATACAGACGATACCGAAACAAAATTAATTGTTTCTTGATCCACTTTTCACGTGCGTTACATCATTATACGAACCAAATCAAAATAGGAGTTCCTTTAATGGAGCGGGAAAGATAGCTTTTGTACTTCTTTTCTTATTTATAATGCCATGCCCCACATTAAAAAATTATAGGAAAAATAGGAGCACGACAAAAAACAATGAAAGAATATTACCAAGTCCTTTTTATCAGGAATAAAAACCTAAGAGATACAGGGCAGGTACCACCATTTCTCCATTGTCAAAATTATTGACTGAACGGGGTTTCCTGTTTCTTCTGAGGCGATAGCCGGCAATGGTAATTCTGGAGGTAAATGACGGTGAAAGGAGTTTACTGCTTCAGCCACACCATCTTCACTTCCAATAGCTTTTGCTAATTCCAGTGCTCGTATTTTCACCTAGAAGACGATTTGAGGGCGGATGAGTTCCATAGGTTAAGAAGCACTGCTTGAACATTTGAGAAAGGCACTAGTACTATGTATCTAAAAGGGAACCAATATCATAGATTTGGAAGCCCTAACTCTCATTGAATCAATAGACTCAATGCTGAGTTATTAACACAAACATAACAACTAACAAGTCTGTCGCCATTTCCCAGTTGATGTCGACAAAGAGAACGCAGAAGAAAAGCATTATTCCAATGCCCATAGGCCTGCAACTACCAAACAGCTCCTCTAATAAAAGTGTCAACCTAATGATGCACATAGCTGGCAAGCGATCTACAAATTGAAAGTCACGATAGAAATGAATACGCAACAGTTCGATCAAGAGTTAAGAGAATAAACAGAGAACAGGAATTCAAATGGCTAACAAAAATGAAAGTAAGAATAGAATATCCATGTCATGGGACAAAAACAATTGTCAAACCTGCAAAAAAAATAGCCCAAATAACCTAAAATGCAGAGGAAAAAGATGAATGTATATATTTCAATAATTCCTTAACCGACGGACATGCTAAGCAACCATTCATCACAGAGTAGTCAAAAAGGCAAACAGAAAAACTGTTAAACAAAACCAAACAAGATAAGGCATTATATTTCAAGTAACTGTTCACTGTTTAAGCAAAAAAAAAAATGTTAAGAGGAAGGTGTTCATTTTCTTAGATAGCACCAGTATTTGGCAGCAGAAGGCTGCATATTCATGCATGTATCAATGTTCTTCTAAAGCCTTCCAGAATATCGCAGTATAGGTTTGATTCTATGAGATGCTTTGCACTTGAGCAGCTTTAGACAATCAATATGATGACAATAGTGAAAAATATTTCTACACGAAGCACAAATGACATGTTTATCCGTCACTATAGAAAGGCATGATAAAGTATCACATTGTTTGGGAGTATTACCTCAGGATCAAGCATAAAGTTGATTGCATTTGATAATCTCTCTACACTGAGTTCAGAAATAGGTATTGGTGCAGGACCAACACCTTTTTCGTGTACTCTGTCACCCCAAAAGAATTGATCACCAAAAAATGGTATGACGGTAGTAGGGCACTGTCAAAACATTGAAAATAGAAAACGAGCAATGAGATTAGTCGTCATATGGCTGACAGGAACCTTTCATAGAAATAGTGATATGTTTGTGCTTCAAAATTGAATATGGAGCATTCTTGAAAATGAGAAAATTGAATGAATAATTAATAAAAAAGTACTGAAGGCTCATATCTGAAAATGATGAGTTGGCAAAGAATGACTTTTGTTACTACTGTGTTTTAATCCGTTTTCAACATACAATTTGAGTATTCTCCTTGAATACATGTGGAAGTTGCTTTGATGGTGTTCGATGATTTTTGTAGTTGATGATTTATACAATATGCTAATTTAGGTACTGTTTTCTATTTATTCTAACTTGGTAGGGATGACATCCTTTATTTATTGAATGCTGCCACCTTGCTTAGGCATAAACTATTTAACAAATATAAAACCATCCACATATTAGGATACGTGAGAGTAGCTTTTTGTGGAGATTCTTACCCCTGCCTTCAGCCCCGTGGCTGTCGTACCTGCTCCTCCATGATGAACCTATAGTGTTGAAGCCAGAAATCACGTTATCAATACCATATGCAGAGACAGGATGAAATAAAGAATACCTCTCAATCACAACCCTAAACTTGTAGGTAAGCCATATTATGGTACCCACAAGACACTTGTCCTTCATGTCACAACATTGATAACTTATGGAACAAGAAGAGAAGCAACGGGAATTATGGTTGTCTACCATAATATCATTAATCTTCAACAGACCCTCCCCTATCTCTTTCATATTCTTCTTTTCCTTTCTCTCATCTCTCTAAATATTCTTGTTTACTTCGAACTCTTTCATCTTTGAGTTTGGGCATGTTCCAACCTCAGTGCAAAGTTCATGTATGGAACATCATCCCAGGACCACATAAAGTTTGAGGTAAAGATCCAAGAGGAGATTATGTACAAACCACCAATAGCACACATTTTGCTTCAAGTAGTCTGCTGTTCAAATTGAAGCCAGGTTTTAAGTTATATTTCCCGAACTCTAAAGCAAGCATGTGAAATGCATTACCTCTGCCACATCCACACCAGCTAAACAAGAAAAATATAAACTCATCAAAGCCACGTGAGCCAACACAAGCAAAGTACCAGCTCACCTGCTACACCAGCCAATCTAAAAAATTTGGTTGTATAACTAGATCTTTTTGTTTGTCTTTTGAACTGACCTATCACTTCATATATTCCAACAAGAACTTTTTCTAGTCACTGTTGCACCCATACATCTTTCCCATGAAGCATGAACATGGAAACAGACAAGACAACGCTGAACCATGCCAGCTACCAAAGAACAGGTATACAATTCTTTGCATATAAAATGGAAAACCACAAAAAACTTGATTTTCAATTAGCATAACTTGCCGAAAGCATGATAGATATCATTGATAGGTCCAGATATGGGAGAAGAAAATTCATCTAAAAAATGTGGGTACACCTATATGTTTTTAAGTGCACATCTGTGCGTATTGAAATATTCTAAAACTAGAATTTCAACAAACTCAGTTATGCCCAGGTACCATCAAAGATTGTGTATTTCCTGACTGAGTGAAGTCCAATATGGATGCATAACTCACCACTGCAAAGCATTGAGGGAACAACCAATCATGTGGACACTCTTCAAGAATAAAAACATTGTCTGATATTTCTGGAACTGCAAAATTTGAAAAAGTAGAACTAAATGATTAAGTAGGCATACGCAAAATTATTAAGTTTAAGCCACATAAATTATGTTAAGAAAATGAAATGATCAAATGTGACTGATACATGTAAGCAATAGACAGTTCTACAAGCAATCCAATGCCAGAGGAACAAAAAGAAAATAAAGTCTTAACGCATTTTTGACATGTCATGTAGAACTATTTATTTCTCTCAAGAAAATACTTTAAGACATACCTCAAATTACTATCAGACAAAGGACAACACTATAATAACAGAATAGCTTGAGAGGGCCTTCTCATTCATGATATGTTTCAAAAGTAGATGTAAAAGGGGTAGTTATCAGATAACAGAAGTAGGCACACTAAGCACAAGGAGTACTTAAGCAGAAAAAAAGGGGTAGTTATCAGATAACAGAAGTAGGCACGCTAAGCACAAGGAGTACTTCAGCAGAAAAACAATCTTACACTTGCCAAGGCCACCCCATCCCCTATCAATTATTCCTCTTTGTCCTGTACAATTTAGTGCTTCAAGAATGATACTTGTTGTCCTTTCAGCATCTTCAAGTGGCTTCACAAACAGTAAAGCTAGTCATGTTACATGCCATATTTAATAAAGAAAGGTATTCTAAGTCAATGCACAGATATACTAAATAAAATAATCAGCACATGCAACTGGTGCAAATAACATTACCATAAACAGATTAAATAGGACCTAAATGTATTCACCAAAGATTGTCATATAAAATGTTAATAATCTATTTTCATTTTTTTTCTTTTATATAGTTCTAATATCTCTATCACTAGATACTACTTCAAGGTAAAGGTTGTATAATATCCTTGAGCAGTTGAGAAATGCATTACACTGATCTTTTGGGAAATTGCTCTGGGTTATTGAATCACATTCTATATCTTTAGTAGACACTTGTAGAGGTGGTCGGAAAACTATGTTTTCAAAAAATGTACATGCATCGTCTGGTAAGTATTTTTTTTTTTTTTGAATTTTGATTCATATTCATAGGTTCCAAGTGTAGGAATTAAATGATACCCAAAGGGGTTGGCAAAATGGACGGTGCAGGGGTTGGTAAATGGTTAGTCTCCAATTCGAGCTCCCATGGCATCTATGTCACACGGGTTCTCCTCTTAAGGAGGAGTACCCGCATGGTACGGGTACGGTACCGGTGTGCCCGTGGGTGCTCCAATTTCGGACTCGGTCAACTTTGACCGAGTCCATAGTTGTCCATTTTTTATTTTGATGATTTTAAGCTTTTAACGTTTTAAACATCATGTCACGTTAAAATGGTTGAAAACCCTAAACCCCAAAGACGTCTTCTTCCTCCTTCGACGCATTTCTCACCGACTGCGGCAATCTCTTTGGCGACCGACAACTACAGTGGACGAATGATGGCGACCAGCGACTGCAGGAGCGACCGGCAACGGCAGGTGGCGTTGGCGACAGTATTTTGCTTATTTCTTGTGAATCCTCTCGACTGACGCTTGTGTTTTCGATGGTCGACTGCAACTTGTTCCTCCGGCGGCGATTACAACCATATGTTCAGTAGTTTTTCCGGTAGCTTTCTCTGGTTCTTCAAATCCCATCTTACAGTCCCTTTCTTTGTTTTATTAATCTATTGTATGTCGTTTTGATTTCGTTTTTACATTTTTTTGTTTTCTTGTTGTTCGTTTAAAATTTTTAACGGTGCATCTTAATTTGGTCTGTCTTCTGAATAAGTGAATGTTCTATGGACTGTTTTTATTTGTTTTCTGTTTCTGTTTTCTTGGTTTCGGTCGTCAAGACTCTGCCAGACAGCTACTCAAGGCTTATGAGTGCTGCTAAGCCTGATGTAAATAACTTAGAACAGAAAAATAGCATTATAGGCTATAATGCTATGTTTCTGTTCTAACTGTTATGTTTTTTTATCATTAAAATGATTAAATCAGTAATTTTTGGCTGCAGCCTGCACCGACTTTTACTGTTTTACAGTTTGACTTGTTTAGCATGTTCTTTTTACCTGTTTAGCATTTCCTCTTTAACCATGGCTTGAGTTGTGACTTGTTTATCAAGAAAGCTGAAATATTTGTATGTTAATTACTTCCACACTTGTTTTGGATCATGATTTATGAATATGCTATTCTGTTTGTAATTTTTTGATATATATATACGTGTGAATATGTTATTTTGTTTGAAATTTTTTGATATATATATATATATATATATATTATAAATATGGCCGCATGTGTGCACGGCCGTACCCCCACACCCAAATTTTTTGAAAATGGTCCGTACCCGTACCCACACCGGCACCCGTACCCGTACCTATGTGACATAGCATGGCATCAATTCTCCTGTGCTTACGCAAGTTGAAGCATAGCAAGGGAATCATCCCGAGGCATCGAAAGTGAGCCTGGTACCTTGAGGCGATGAGAAGAAAGGTGGGGGCTTCGGCTTTCAACCGGAGAGTTTGATGAAATACTCATCTTGCTCACCCCCGAAGCGTAGGTACTAGATGAGAAAAAGAAACTGGAGCACAGAAAGTTCCCCGAAGGAGATGAATATTGGAGAAGACTGGATAAGCAAGCACAACACATTGCATCAGTTGAAGGCAGGTGTCTAAAGACAAAAGCTAAAGGTTCGGTAGATTGCACAAAGATGACTTGTTAAGGCAATATTGATATCGTGAGCACCTAAACAATATCCTGAGCAAGTACTATAGTTGGGCACTGGCATGATCACATCATCAAGGTAGTAATCATAACATAAAGCACCAATGTTCCTTTTTTCTTTCATGAGAAAATACTAAGAACAGCATTTTCTTTTAATGTCCTAGTTGGATTTGTGGTTAACATATGCTATGCCTCATGATGATTAACTCTAAGCATGAACTTAACCATGTTTAGCTTATAGCCCCAGCAATCATACCATGCTACCAAAACCTATATATATGGGCTTTGCACCAGATAGTATCCACTCCAGAAACTCCTTCTGCGGCTGATAGTTGAGACTATGGTTCATGAAACAGAACCCAGAAACATCTACTTGGGAGCCCCAATCTGTAGATAAATTCAGAAAATCAGATTCAAGTTAACTTTGATAAGAACAAAGTACATGTGAAGATTGGTCTTCCAAAACAGTTAAGAAATGCATACAACTTTGTCGGAGATGACATCTAACAAGTCGAAACCATGAAACTATCTGTTTGTGAAAACCAGCGGCAGTCGAAACCATGAAACTATCTCAGTTTGATCATCTAAAATGCACTCTAGGTAGTGATTCTTAGCAGAGAGTCAGAAACAACCAACAGGACAGCATGATGCTTCATTGAGAAATTAAGCAACAAATTTCAGCATATAGATAGGGGGATGTGAACACTTTGGAAAGAAGACGTGTCACATGTACCCAGATAGCTTGCAGTTAGTTTCAGCAAGATTGCCAACACGAAGGCATCCAATGAGTTCAACTTCCATATTATCACAATGGCTAATATGGTGCTAGCACCCACGTGATTAAAGTCTAAAATTAAACGTTGAAAGGTAATGAAGAAAAAAGTTAGATTCAGTAAGCACTGGTCTTCAGTCACTCAACTATTATTCATTTCATTAAGAAGTAAGATTTTGGAATGTGGAAACTTCTTGGTTTGAACACTTCATTTCTTGATTAAGTCAAAACAGTCAGCAGACACAGCACAGTTGGGAGGATAGGTGGTTACTCCCTGAAAGGGCTATGTGGCACTGGCGACCATAAACAGCACATAAGAAAAAACAACGGAAGATTAAAAAACTTATGTGAAACAGGTTCACTTAGGCACCAAATAGTTGGAAGGACCAAGCACAAAAACTCTCTTAAGCATGTATGCAAACAATTGTGCGAACTACTTTTCTTGTACTTTTATCAGCTAGATTCTTCTCGGATATTAATTGAAAAGTTTCTTTTCTTTGGAAAAACTTGGAATTCAAAAAATTAAAAAAGTACAAATATAATAAAAAATTGTGAAATAGTAAATTTTTTACTTTTATTAATTAAAGTTCAAATTAGTTAATAAAATATTTAAAGAAAACATCAGGAAATTGAACTATATTCAAAAAACTCCAAAAAGGCGGAAACTTTTAAAAAATGAAATATTTATTTATAGCTGTCAAATGATGCAAGCCCATTTGATGAAAAAGAAAAAAAAATATATAGAACACACCCAGGAAGTTATCCAAGATCGTTTTTGTATGCACTTGTATGTGTATGCGTTTGCACTCATATTTGTCTTTTGCTTCTTTGCCTGGGAACCCTTCCACCATTTGATCCACTTGAGAAGATACCCTTTAGAAAAACTTGTGCATGCAAATCATTTGTTTGTCCATGCATGTGGTGTGAAACCATGCTTTCTGCAGGTTTTTACATAATGTAAGGTTACCTAAGCCCTCAATTTGAAAGATGGAAAAGGCCAACATATGGACTTTGTGTTGGCGAAGACAATGGTTGAAAAAAACAAAGCACTGTCCAAGCATTGAATCAACCAAAAATGAAGATTCACAGTAGGAAAACAGTGATAACCAAAAGGAGAAAAAGCTTAATATTCTGCTGCAGTTGAACAAGCATATTCGGGTACTGATTACAATGAAAACCAGTCTACGGAGTTTCATATTATGCTCAGAAGTGCAAGTACTAAATGACAAGGCTATCTACGGGAGACAGAACATAATGCATGTGCCATGCATGACTTTCAGCAAAAGTGTGCATGAATGACAAACAGCCATCACTTAGAACCTTTAATCTACAGTTCTCAAGTAATTTTAAGGATTCAATGGCAGATACTTATGCAGTTGGGCTCTTAGATTGTTGCTTATGGAAGGTCATATCTCATCCGCTTGCATTTAATCCCTCGGTTCTTTCCTGGGCTCTTCCTTTACTCCACTTTCTAATCCTTGACTTATTATTATTGTTATTAGTTATTACTATTAATATTGTCAATCTGTCCTCTTCACAGTTTAAACAAGAGAAGAATGAGATGATGCACTTCATTATCCCATTATAAGTTAGACCGTTTTTGTCTACAGACTAGAGCAGAATCTCAATATTGATGCAACACAAGAAAATCAATTGTCAAGAAATCAAATTAGAAGGACAGCACTTACCATTTGGTTTTGGCACAAGATGTGGACTCCATATATATGAAGTTGGCAAATGAGAAATGGATCCATGGTATGTACTGAAGTATGCAATGGGTGAAAGTTTCATTCTTCTTCTGAAGTCATTTACAATATCCCTTATAAACCACCATATTAGCAAGTCCACAACAAGGTATGAAAGCTGGAAAAAATAAGCAAAAACCCATAAGTAAGCTATGCCTTACAAAAGAACGAATTTTGCAATTAGAGGGAAAAAAAAAAACTTAACAGATAAAGCTCATATATATGAATCCGCCAATATACGAAAGAGGCAATTTTTTTTACTTTGAATCATGTGAAGAAACATACTCGATAACCAGCAGTTTGATGCACCCTTGCCAAAGGATGAGGAAATTCCTGTGTTGGACTGTCTACGCACAAATTCAAGCAAAAAAATCCATTACAACTCCATTTTAGAACAGCTACTTAGATCAGATAACTTTCATGCACACAGCGTTCAACTGTCAATAGGCAATCAGGTTGGAGGGAGCAAATAAAGACACAAGAAAAAAAGAAAGTGGTCAATGACTCACTTTAGTTGCTTCTTCCTTTGATGGCTTATCACAACTTGTACAAAACCATCAGATGAAAAGCATAGACATAACAACGAGGATCTCAGGGACTTTGTGTATGACTAGACAAGAGTACACCAACTTTTGCATCCATAGGCCACAAGAAAAAACACAAAAAAATATAAAGGCAACAAGTCAAAAAATGATAGTAGATTGTTTGCATTTTAACTCTTAAAACATGGATTTTGCAGATTATCATGTAACGCTGCAATCTAAAACAGTAAGTTTGTTTCATAACTTTGTTACATGTTTCATAACTTTCCCCCAATCAAATTTGTTCCGTAACCTTGATCGAGAAAAAACATCCAAGATCACAAGTCAAATGATCTTATCTGAAACTCATTGCCAGTACTAAATAGAAACAGAACATATCCAAAGTTTGTTTAGTGGTTTGCAACTAATTCAAAATAAAATTTTCACATGGAACAGAGTGCATTTCAGCAGATGCTCTCTTCACTGATCTCAGCTGCATCACAATCTCGTATTCTACCTTTCTATAAATGCAACCATTTTAAATAGCCAAATGTTTAAAATTTCAAACTTACGTCCATGGCATGGTGAAGATGATATGTATTGGCACTCCAAGAGCTTCGGCAACATGCACATGCCCTGCAAAGACAAATGAAACCACACCTATGTTACTTGGCATGTGTACCTTGCATCAACTGAAAGAAACTTTCATAGTTACATGTTGAGATCACATGCACAGAACACCATCAAGAGAAAGTAACATAGCATTAAAAGGCTGGATTGGAATACCCATGCATATGCTTTTATAATACTTATGCCTATTCTGTATATGGGTACACAAAAGCAGGTACGGCTAAGACATTGAAGTAAATAATCAACATGCAAATTTTCATTTATAACAAACATTCTGATCTAAAATTGTTAAGAGTTGTAGAGACATGTTTTGCTTCTTTAATTGTTATGATCAAAAGGATGAAAAAGGTTAAAAGTGCATTGATCAGTATGGTGACTGATGATGATTGGAATTGCTATCATGCTGATGATGATGACAAAGTTCAAACGATAAAAAAACCTGATTATTGATGATAAGTGGTGGGATAGAATCTTTTATTTTCTGGCATTCACAGAGCCTATTTGGGAGATGTTGAGAGCTCTTGATTGCAATATTTCAACATTGCATTCTGTTTATGAGATGTGGGACAGTATGATTGAAAAAATCCAAGAGGTCAGTTTTAAGCACGAGAAAAAAAATATATTTCACTTGAAGATTCAGCCTTTTTTTATCATGTGCATAAAATATTGATTGCAAAATGAGATAAAAGTAGCACTCCTCTTCAATGCATGGCACATTCATTGAATCCAAAATATTATGGAACAAATGGCTATAGAAAGTATTGGTATTGGAAGAACCCCACTACATAAGGATTCATAATTATCAAAAAATAGATTGGCATGTCTTAATAGGATTTTTATTGATTTACATCAAAATCACCAAGCTCGCGATGAGTTTGCAAAGTTCTCTACAGGAATTGGAGAGGATGTGTGTGCAGCTATAGATAAAAATGATTATCCACCTATTTTTTGGTGGATTAAACATGGACATGCTTATCCTACTCTTCAATACCTTGCTTTCAGATTGCTAGTTTAACCTGCTACATCTTCATGCTACGAGAGAAATTGGAGTACATATTCACAAATCCATAATATGAAACGAAATAATCTCACAAGCAAACTCGCAAAAGATCTGGTTTATGTGCATTCTAACCTTTGGCTTCTTTCATGAAACAAAGAAGAACATAGGTAAATAAGTATACGATTTATTGATTTAGATGTTTCTCTTCTTATTCGCTAATAGTTACAATTTGTTTTTTGTCTTGTAGGAAAGGAGAAACTAAAAATTGGGATGTGAATGTTGAGGACTTTAACTTACAATAAGACACATTTGAAGCTGTTAGTTCAAGATTCGAAGAACCCTCTATTCCATCAGCATCTTCTAATGTGCTTGAGGCAGTGGAAGAAGAGGCGGGCGAGATGGACATTGACTGGGAATAGCTAGAATCATGGGATGATGATAATGATAGTGTTCTTATGATAAACAATGTTTTGTTTGATGTTTGTTTATAGACCTTTTTATGGGATTACAAATATGAACTATTAATTTTTTTTGTTTCATTTTATCATTTTTTTGGAATTTAAAAATTTGTCGTACCCGCGTATCCACAATTTTCAAAACTATTGTGTCTGTACCCGTACCGCTATACCTATACCCATACTATAACTACACCCATATGACATAGATGATGTGGCATTACTGGTTCTTACTTTGCACTTGGTCTTCAATGACAGCTTCATTTGCTCATTCGCAAATGAAAAGCAATTATAAGATTGTTTTCATCTGGTAACACATACTGTCAAGGTAAGTTTTTGGGAGGTAGCTGAAATTAGATACTCACCATAAGCAGGGGGATTTGCAATAATTGCTTGGGCTCTAAAAGGAGAGCCAGAATCAGGATCAGGCTCTGTGCATGCTGGAAAAAGCGAATCAATAATAGCTCGTATTTGCTTTCGTTGAAGTGCTATATCTGCTGGTCCAGATGGCAAAAAGCCTTTATTTCTTGCCATATCTGTATATGTAAGACTCGTAACATTAAAATCAGGTAGCAATTTAAAACTCAACCAGCCATAAGACTGCCAAAACCACAAGAAAAGGACAGAGGGTTTGTCTTTTCTTTATAACACCAGTGTACATAAGATTGCTTACATCCTGCAAGCACTCGTGCATCACCACCCAAGGGATAAAAATCAATGTCAGCTGATTCCACAAATGCTTTAAAGTTAGCATGAGTTGCTAACCTGACCTTGTGACCAAAATCCTGCAGTAAGTCTTGTAAGTTAGTGCAATATCATGGAAAAAATATTGCAAACGAATGATAATCTTTAAGGTGGATGAAACAGTTACTTTTGAAAAAAAAAAGATGAAATATTTAGTCAGATGGATCTAAAAGTAAATAGCAATTTCTTTTCTCAGGCATGTTGCACTCTGATCAGAAAAACGCTTTTGGAAAAAAATACAAGTTTTTTGGATAAGAAAAAAGAAGTCACCATTTAAAGTTTGTACTTCCGACAAGCATAAAAATGGATAGGGTAGGCCACATGCTTACACTTTGAGTTGGCAAGAAGAAAATGTAGACCATCAATATTGAACGACTATATCAGGTCCAAATCAGCATAATATAGGTGAAACCTTGAAGGTCTTGATCTGAAGCCTTCATCTGATGATTATGTTATAAGAGGCGAGGACTAAACCTACAAGTTAATGGAAAGTGGTGCAAAACTTCAAGGTGATGAAATCTGTGGAAGTAATGCAATGCTGAATACCTAAACAATACAAAGGAGGTAATTAACTTAAGAATTTGTTGTTTGTTGCTAGTGGTGGATATAATGAGTGTTTTCAGGAGTTATTTGTGCTTAAGATTAATAGAGATCAGCCACGTTCTATTACTTCTGCAACTTGTTCTGCATACATTCTAGCATGTCACTTTTTCCTTTTGTTGTTAAGTATGATATTTTTTCTGGAAATGCGCCTTCTTTTTTTTTTTCCAAATATTAAATACAATTGTATGATTTTCTTAGCATGATAGTTTGCAAATATAGTTTTCCCTACAAGTAAGATAAGGCACATATATAATATGACAACCAACTTTCTTTGACTCGTATAACAATGTGGCATAAATGTTTGAATAAGAAGCTCTACTAAGAGGTTTGAGGAATATATTTGTAGTTGATTCTTATAGGAGCTGTGTGTTCTTTTGCATACTGGTAGTCATGTGCTTAAGACAATTAAGGCAGTTTCACAGTAAATTAATTCATATCCTCGTGATGAGAAGCTTAAAAACACTTTGCATGAAGATCTGTAAGAGGAATGTCTATCAACTGTAAGTGACTTGTAAAACATGAAGCTATTAACAAGTAAATGAACTTCAAGAACAGATGAAGTATTATTCTGTTATAGACACATCCACACCAACAAAAAGGGCCAGGAAATCAAGTAGGGATAGATGGACCTGAAGACGCCTAGCAATAGCAATAAACGGCTGCACATCTCCTCTGGTTCCAACAACTAGCATTGCAATCTTGAGCCGTGGAATTGACTTATGGAATTCAATTGCTCCCTCTCCAACACCAATGTGTTGTGTATCAGCAGCATCAAACTCTAGTAATTCAGAAGCCATAGGTTCATTTTTGGTAACATCAACCTCCACCGTGCCATCCTTTTGGACTTTGACAAGCTCAATTATCTTGTTCTGATAACCACAGAAGGCAGGGTTCAGCTAGTAGCTACTGCAAGCAAACACATGAATGCATGCAATGGACACTCAATCACTCATATACTGACTCATTGGAAGTCTGGCTGAAATTGCTTATTTTTTACTAGTAAAATTGGGAACGACAGAACTGATATATATAGTACATTTTGGACCTTTTGCATTCGTGTGGAGCAATCGATGGTTCTCTTTTAGTTTGTTATGAAGCCATCAAAAATTGTGCCATGAACCCAAATACATACCTACATTGTTCATGACTCATTGACCAGTATTACTAGAAAAATGTATAGCCGATCAGACAATAGTTTGCTAACTATTAGATAGAAAAGCTTCCAAGGCGACCAGAGACGTATATTGTTGTTTGAAGTGGTGGTTCAACTCGAAGCCACCAACCAATGTATTACCCGACCAACCAATGTATTACCCGAAGCGGCGAAGCCATATATGCCAATACGACAATGCACTTTTGAAGCCTCAACAACCCAATATAAGTATTTGTTTCAGAGCACATCAGAAGGAACATAGGTTGCTGATTGCTGGAAGCATGATATTTGCTGAATTACTAAATTAAGAAGGTAGGAGCATTCCATTAGTGGCATGAATGCCCATAGTTATTTGGTGCCCTCACCCAAATATGGTAGGTAAGGTACCGCCCCATTTCAAATTGGTAATGCTTGAACGGGAAGGAACATAAGAAAATTACAGGATCGCAGTTATTTGTTTCTTCTATTACTTTTGGGAGTTCGTTTTTGGAAGACCAGAGATCAACAAGACGTTTTCAGCTTAACATTTGAGAACTCGTTCTAGGACCATATCTATCATATAATAACAATAGCACCACGACTACGAAGAAAAGCGTTGGATTATTAGCAGGATTTGCGACGAGAGAGAGAGCAAACGCACCTTTTCGGTCTCCAATAGTTTGTCCAATCTCAATTCAAAATTTCGACTTTCCTCTATTTCGGACTTCGACCGGCATATGGAGAAGCTATGACCACCATAAGGCAGCTTCTTATAAGCGTTGAAGCTGAGTCGAGCAATTCTGCAGTTCTCAAGACCTGAAAGAAAATAGCGGTGAATATTATTCAGGGACAAAACAGTTTCCATTGATGTCACTGCGCATGAAAGTGTTAGTAACGATTTTCTCGTGCCGCTCTTCACCTCTATAAGTTTTAGAAGAAAGGAGAAAAGTATTACTTCATCTTCAACTTGCACCAATTATAATTCAGCTTGCTGGTAGTTACTTTTAGACGTTAGTCCGCTACTAACAGAAACTAGCCTCAAATTCTTGAACCCCCATCATGCACTTATCTTTCCCGCTCACCTCTGACTCTCGTTATAAATGCATGCAGTTAACTGAAAAAGGGTAAGAACTTACTCGGGAGCCATGAGCCTATTCCTGCTAATTTCTCGACTTCACTTGAAGAGACAAACGAAGGATCGCCCTCCACTCCATTCTGTCGTGCAAACTCTCGATCGGGAGCAAATTCGGCCCCGATTGCGGAACAACCATCGCAGTTTTCCTTCGTCTCCTTACGCAATGCAGCAACTCCATCCCCATTTTCTTCAGCAGAATCTCCGTCAAACTCCATGTCTTCACCTCCACACTTCAATCCCTACTTCTACAACTCGAATCCGCAGCCGAATTCCACGAAGGGCCTTCGAGACCCCGTGGATCCTTCGAAGAGGAAATGATTGATAGGCATCAAACTACCATTCTTCAGCAACCCAATCCTTGCGGCATTGGGATGATTTGAGGTCTTGCTCTGAGTCAAAACAATTCGGAGTTCCCCTGCTTCCTCCCTTTTCTCTACCTACAAGTCAAAGCACGGATGGCGCGAGTTTCAACTAATCTGTCAGCGCACAGCAAGGAGAAAGTAAGAAAAAGAAATAGCTGTACGATACTTAATGAAGTAACATAAATGGAAGAAATGAAACACTAAAAATCCATCAAATGCGATACAACAGAAAGTGTCTCAAAACGAAGCTAATTTTTTCCACCTACAGAAATTGAATCATGATTTTTCCCTTTAAAGACACCATTAAAAGAAGGAAAAAAATATGCGTAGCCCGAAAGCAAGCAACCAAATGTCACAAAAAGTAAGAAATTAGCAGTTAAATACTTAGATTATTTACCAAATAATTTTTTACCGATTGACGACCGGTTTCAGCAGATATATTTGTTGTCCTTTCCGGTGCGAACAGCTGGAAGAGAATCCTCCTATAACGGTGATCTTTCCTAAGAATATTGGATAAATTTTTAAATGCATAAATGTAGTCATAATGTGTAGAGTGCTAAAATTAAAAAAAAAAAATCTGTCATAAAATTCGATTCAATACATATTTTCGTGATTTAATGGAATTCCACATTATGTAACGTGTAGAGTCTCTAGTCAAGTTCGTGAAAAACGGCTTCAAAACGTTAAAAATTAAGTCGATATCACATCTACCCGATCGACGGCCAGATAATGTGGACGACAATTTAAAGATAGCCTATACACGAATAAAAAGGTATGATTTATTTGAAGAATTAAGGCGAATCTCTATGGTTAGGTGGTTTTTTTTGTATTTTGTAACATTAAAAATCGTTGTAAATAGTGCATGTTGGGACAGCAGTTGATTCGTCACAGCTTTTAGCCATGAAATGCAGCATCACAAAATTTAAAAAAAAAAAAAAATCATTCAAAAATAGCCAACTGATTTCAATTTTTCTGATTTATTTACCTCCGAGAAAAATAAAAAAAGGGAGAGAGACTGCCGGAACTGTCCCCTGTCGCCCGTCGAACCGCCTTTCGAGCGTACTGCTGATTTTCCGGTGATCTGGTCATCTCTCTCTCTCAAATGTAGTTGGTTCAAGGAACGAACTTTTATAGAGTGACGATATCAGTATTTCAGAGTTCCTTTCTTTGATATGACGAAAGAGATCACGTTTAAGTAAAATTAAGTTCATAATAAAAGGAATCCACTAAACACGGGAAACTTTGCTTCTTCCTGAAAACCACAGTGAAACTCTACCTCTCAACGGCCAGAAGAATAGTGAAAAAGATGTTTGTTGTTGGTACTCCTCGCTGGTTGAGTTGGTGAGAGTTTTATCTATCAATTGGATTTTGTGGACGCTATTCTCTAGACTGAACTTGTTAAAATGACAGATGCTACTTTTAAACAACTGAAGGGAGTAATTGTGGATGCTATTATCTGGACTATCAAAGGTGACAAAGACTATTGTTTTTAAATTGAAGGAATAATTATAAGTTCACTTGGTTCTAACATAACTCTAACGCCCTGTTTGGTTGGATGGAGGGAAAGAGAAGGAAAGGAAATGACAGAAAGGAAGGAAAAGGAAAGAGAAATGAAAGAAAAATAAATGAAATGGAAATGAAAGAAAAGAAGTGATTAAAAATGTTGTTTAGATAGAAAGGAAAGGAAAGAAAAGAAAAGTCTAAAATCTTTTTTTAGTTTTTTCTTTTAGACGTGGGTCCTCATGGGTATTATGGGCAAAAAAAACTTTTCATCTTTATTTCATTTCCTTTCCCTCTCAATCTATCCGATTTGAGGGGATTGGATTTACACTAATCTATCATTTCTTTTCCCTTCCCTCGCAGCCAAACACACTTTGTTTTTTTTTCCTTTCTTTCTCTCCTTTCTAATTAGCCAACCAAACAAATGAGAGATTGTTCAATCCCTCCCTTTCCCGAGCAATCCCTCCCTTTTCCTTTTCTTTTCCTCCAACCAAACATGCCGTAAACCCTATAAGGACGAATAAAGAGGGAAAGATTTGTCCCTTTTTTCAAAGTGTACCCTGCAGCTCACCCAAAATGATGTATCTTGGCAAAAGATTTGAGTTTGAAAAGTCACACAAGGCAAACACTATTGATACATGTACATCAAAATGCGTTATATATAGGCTTCGGTTGGGACAAAGCTAGAAATTTTTCATGAGGAGATCAAATTAAAGTTTTTAGAATTTTGACATGGACCGAAATATTATTTTTAAAAATTTTATATAAAACAAATAATTTTTTTTAAATTTAGATGTAAATTAAAAAAAAAAAAAAAAACAAGTGGGGACCCTCCCTTGACTCCGCCCATGGTCCCCGTGTTTATTGGGTTCATTAACTTACCAAAAACAAGCCGTGAGGCGCCTGATGCGCATGGATTAAACATCTTTTTCCCTTTGAGAACATCGTTTCCCATTTGCAACGCCAGCTTCCTTTCAACATTAAACAAAAAGGTTTCAATCTTTTCATATCTAAGTCAAAAAGAATATCGTCTCAAAGCCAAGGGTTCCCTCCGGCGAACGCACGAACTCACCGTGGACCCTCTACCTCTCCGGCACTCCTCTCTCTCTCCGACTAACACTCCGGCAGCCATTTCTCTACCTTTGGCACTCACACATGTATTTTTTATGTGTTTGACTTAAACTCTCTCTTCCTTACCCCCTTGTGCAATTCTCAAGCTTCCGGTCTTGTTCTCAAAATAACCCGTTCATCTCTTATCAATACTATGAGTGTCTCCCTCACTATAGAAAATCGATTCAATCCCATGGCAGATTCAAGGTGCTATGTCTCAACTTTCAGACTTTCAACTATTTTGTTAAATAGTTTAATAAATTTTAATAATTTTATATAGCCAATTTTACTATTCTTGCCAATTCAGATCAATTCACCTTTTTGACTGCTTCGGCTCAAAGACCTAACCTTACAATGACTGCTACGGAGTAAAATGATTTTTTACCTGCATGAGTGAGAGAAAAAGTCGAGTATCCCCAACAGATGAGTTCAACTTTTACTGGAGGAAATTTATCCATCCTTTATAGTCTCTTGAATGCCACATTGATGGGTTGATGCTGGAATTTTTTAACTGGAAACAAGGTCAACACTATTTCTAATCACCACCAAATCTTAATTGTTTAATTCAAAGTTCGTTTTCATGAGTTAGACTTCTAAAAATGTGTATCCTAACTTAATTTTGCAAAAGTTTACTATCGACTGCCTAACTCTATCTGATGCATATCAGGAAGAACACAATCCAGACTCCTGACCTGAGCACTCTCTCAGGGCTGACTAGCAGTGGTTTTCTGTTTCTTGCTCTTCATGTGCTGCTATTCTTTTTTCTACACTTGTTCATAGTGTTTTTGGCTCTTTTAATAAAACTTTGGAGGGATCCTCCAGCAGGTTTGAAGCGGAAATGCCTAACCCTATGGTTGCAAATTAAAGAATCCAAAGACAGCATTGATAGAAAATGAACATTTGTGTTCACTAAACACATGATTCAAAAAAATAAAGTTTTTGTTTTTAGTAAACATGTTGTATTTATGTACATTATTTTTATATCCAAATGGAATATTTGACATGATCACATTTTGGCTTTTGAAATGAAAGCGTGATGTGCATAACATTTATAATCCAATAATTTTTTTTTTATTATTTTTATAAATACATATGATTGAGAATTTTGGTCATAATGCTTCCACATCGCTTGTTTCCCTTCGCCTCGCCTCATCGCATTTAACAACATTGGGCACATGTTTTCCATGAATGAGGAAAATCTGGCTGCATAATTGTGATTGGCAATTAGGAGCTGGCTTTTTTACTACTAACTGCTCTCCTCTTTAAAGAGGCAAAATTGAAAACATGGAAAAAAAAAATTATTTTCTCATACACGATAAAAATTGCTTCTCACACACCCAAATATTGATCATGCTCTCATACTTACTTACATGTACTCAATTCTTTTCACATGTTTGGCACAAAAATCTCTTGATTCATACCACATATGTTCATATTAATCAAGCCATAAGTGTCGCGATCACAAAGAGAGGATCGATATGCTTTCGAATGCACTAGCAACAAAAAGGTAACTCTTTGCTATGGCCAATAAACTGGCAATAGCCTGAGACCTAGTAGCCAAACTAATGTCATTGGTGGTAGGACCTACAGCAGGCGTAGGTTTCACCGGTATAGAGAAGTCTAAGGTCCCCTAATAACTCAGATCTACGTACTTTCCAATTCACTATAACAAAAAAATTGTCAATAACCTTGCTGGCAATGTGCTGCACCCAAACTGCTAGTCAATGGATGCCATTACTTGTGGTACTAAGTTAGCTATATTACATGGTGTACTAGTGCATGAAATTTAGTGTGTCAGTATGGTTAGTGACTGACAAAAATGCCTTCAAAAAAATATCTCCCTTTTGCTTGTGGTGTATGTTTGTTGCGTGCACCTAACGGCTCATGCAACTTAAACTCGCAATGAGAACCTCAATTTCCCCAATCAGAAAAGAACTATTGCACTGGTATAAATTCATAGCAGTGATCTTTGTCTTTGTTTTTGCATTTAAAATACCAAATTTGCCAATGAATTAGAGAGAATCTATACCTCTCTCTCATTCTTGCTAAGTTGGCATATAACTTCTAACATTCAACAAATAAGTTCTGCCAAGTTCACAACCCGGATTTTAACACTTAGACAACGCAACAGAAAAAGATGATTGTCATTGTGGAACAAAAAAAAGTATATAAGTGATAAAAGGAAGAAAAAAGCCACAAATAATAACCTAAAGCTTTCCCAGTCTTGAATTGATTATCAAATGCTAAACAGCAATTATATTTATATGGACATAAGTATTGGTGGAATAAACAGCAATTATATTTATATGGATATAAGTATTGGTGGAACTATGAACACATACAGTGACCATAACAAGATTTTGTCACGCACTAGCAACAGTCGTTTTCATATATATAAATAACACCAAAAAGGCTTAAAAAGTTCATCTTTCTCGAGTTGTAATTGGGTCTAAGAGGCTACAAATCCTTCTGTGATTTACTTGGTCCTCAACACGAGATAGATAGACTGTAAATTTGGTGTATCCAATCGACGTTTTATATGTCAATTCAGCTTTTTCTTTGCTTGCATTGATTCCATATTGGCTGTAGGATGGGGTCGGCGGCTACAAAACGTTTCCGGCCGACCAATTTTATCCCCACACTTTTGATAAAGGATTAACTTTTCAACTGTCTTGACGTGTGACTAGTGCATTTCGATTTCGATATGGTTAGATGCGTTAGGACCAGCCAAGAATTTTTTTTCTTTTTACATTGAAAAAATCAAATTTTTTTAATTTGGTCCGACCAATCGCTCCTCATCACTTTTCTTGACTCGACCCTGACCCAACCCACAAATTGTCTTGACCCAACCCTAAAAAAAATCTTGGCTCCACCCCTGGGACCATCATCAACAAGGGGCGACAAGTCTCAAGTTGCTTGGAACAATAAAAAATAACCAAAACTGTCAAGATTTGTTAACAATCATGTTTCATAGCCAAGACTTGTTCTCAAAAATAAAAAAAAAATCCTAGTCTTTTGAAACTTTAGGAGCCCGTTTGGCAAGAGTAAGTAACATACGGTAGGAAATGAACCATCTTACCATTTTCATCAAAGCAGATGTTTCTGCGCGCAGATGCATTCGTAATTCGAATAGAAATGAACCATCTTACCATTTTCAACAAAGCAATCACAACTTATGGAACAAAACCACGTAAATCTTCCAACGCATCTTATCATCAGTATATACCAATAGCTAAAACAAGCACACGATATGACGACAGTAAACAACATTACATGGCTAGGAACGGAGGAGAAGCAGCTCCTCTAGCGAATGCGCCATGGGAACAATCTCTATTTTGAAAGCGAGTTCGCCACGTCTATGACGAACCGGTACTTGACATCCGATTTGGCAATCCGATCCATGGCGGTGTTAACGTAATCCATGTTGATGACCTCCACATCTGCAGTAATGTTGTGCTTGCCACAGAAATCCATCATCTCCTGCGTCTCCTTCATCCCCCCAATCATGCTTCCGGCTATGGCCTTCCTCCCTGATCAACACCAAAAATTGTTCAGCCAAAACGAGAACGATCCGGTAAAAATACCAATCTGAATTAGCAGCAGGAAAAGGACATTAGTTTTGAGCAGGACCATGGCGCATGATCACGTTTTACAGAAGAAAGTTCTTCGAAATCAAGAACTACCAAGTATCGAATCGAAGGTTCTGCACTTCTGTGAAGTAAAGACGGCTATGATTGGCGGTGTGCCGCGCAGTTAGGTCGCAAAAGCTTGGTCATTTTTTACGCACCGAAAATTAGAGGAAAAGCGTGGACGGTTAGAGGTTTGTCTGGCGCCCCCACCATGATGAGCTTCCCGTCGCGCTTGAGAAGGGCCATCAATGGGTCCAACGGGTGTGCTGCGGAAACAGTGTCGATGATGTAGTCCATAGTGTTAGCAGCAGCCTGAAGATGAACCGGAGGACAAGAAATTCTTATAAGCCAAGCAAGCAGAAATGGCTGAAGCGAAGCAGCTTCCAACCGATGCTCGTCCATGTTAATGGTTGAGCCACACGCTCATTAGTTGCTTACCTTCATCTTCTCCGGATCCCGGCTGACCAGGAAGGCGTCCGCACCGAGCCCCTGGATCGCCTCCTTCTCCTTGGCCGGCGACGTGCTGACCACGGTGACCCTGATACCGAAGGCCTTAGCCATCTTTACCGCTATATGGCCCAGGCCCCCGAGCCCCACCACCCCGACGTGCTGCCCGGGCTCCGTCATCCTGTGGAATTTCATGGGACTGTACACCGTGATTCCCGCGCAGAGCAGCGGCGCTGCAGCAGCGAGCGGAAGCCCCTCGGGCACCCGGACGGCGTACCGGCTGGGCACCACGATCCGGTCGGAGTACCCGCCGTAGGTGACGTTGCCGTCGTGGTCGATGGAGTTGTAGCTGAAGACCAGCCTGGGGCAGTAGTTCTCCAGGTCAGCCTCGCAGCTCTCGCAGGAGTGGCATGCTCCCACGAGGCAGCCGACGCCGGCGATGTCGCCGACCTTGAGATCGGTGACGTTGGCGCCCACCTCCGTCACAGTACCTATGATCTCGTGCCTGCAGAAAAATTCACACCCTCACTGACACTGCGAAAACAACTACTGCAGAATTCTCAGAGATCCTGGTAAGCCATACCCGGGGACGATGGGATAGATGGTGTTGCCCCATTCATTGCGCGTCGTGTGGAGGTCGGAGTGGCAGATGCCGCAGTAAAGGATCTTCAGGGTGACGTCATCGGCAAGGTTGGCCCTGCAGGTGGAGTGGGATTAAGTCTTGATCGCAGGTAGAGAAGAAGGGCAAATTTTGTCTCGGTGAAATTTTTTCTCATACAGGTAGAGAAGAAGGGTAGGCAAAACCAGAAAAAGCAGGTAAGATTGCCAAGAACAGACGGCGCGACCAAACTCATTTATGTCATTTGCCAAGCTGCCCCCCCGAATTAAAGAAAGTATTTACGAACCATTCACCTATTTGATATTTTGATGTCCTCTTGTGCAAAGCCACTAAAACTTCTCTGTCATATTTCTTTCCCTCTGAGCTTGCTGCTTTCACCTTTCTGGTGAAGGAGCGTTCCTCGTTTGTTCAGTGTATCGCTTTACTTTTAATCTAACTCCCATTTTCCCTTCTTGTATATCTCTTTCTAACTATTACTTACAATAGTCTCCACAGGATTCGAATTGAAGACGAGTCTCAAGAATGCGCCAAGTCCGCCACCCTTGGGGGCTTGACGTGAGTTAGACATTGCTATGCTAAAAAAAGAAGGGTAACAGA
Organism: Nymphaea colorata; assembly: GCF_008831285.2. Classification (NCBI taxonomy): domain Eukaryota; kingdom Viridiplantae; phylum Streptophyta; class Magnoliopsida; order Nymphaeales; family Nymphaeaceae; genus Nymphaea; species Nymphaea colorata. The sequence goes on along the minus strand of NC_045148.1, from coordinate 1,604,239 downwards.
GGGACCGGAGAACGAAATAGGAACTCTATTTCTCTCTCTCTCTCTCTCTGCAACCTGCAAATGGGGAAGAGGAGGCCACATATACGAGAAACGAAATCTAGAAAATGAGCACAAGAGGAAGTAGAAGAAAGAAGACGACACCGTAACATAGCACGCCTTCCCTTTCTCTTCCACTTTCTTCTTTCCTACTTCTTTTGTTGACACTTTCTTTCCACTCCCACTTTCTGTGCTGCGAGACAGATTGTCTCTCGTTTTTGTTTGTTCACATATCTCTACTTGGTCTGCTTTCCTTCCTTCCTCGCTCTCTCTTTCATACACAAACAATTCACCCAATCAGAAGGCAAAAGCAGAGAGAACCAACCACACTGTCAGTGGTGGAAAAAGAATCAGAAGAACCACCAACGTCATTAGCCTTCGGATATTACAACTGCCCAAGGAAGCTCAAAACGCGAATAACTCCCCAACACAAGGAACCAAAGCAGGAAGAAGAAGAAAGAGGTAGGAGTGGGAGATCAGAACCTGCGGGAGAAGTTGAAGGGTGAGAGAACACCAGAGGAGTCTCTCGCGGCCCAACCAAACACCTTCTGTGACTGTGGGTGCTCTTCCTCCCGAGACTCCACCATCTTCCTTCTCTCTGTCTGCACTTTGTGGTTTATCTTCAACTTCTCCACCTTCTCACCCTTTTTAAGGATTAGCCCAGACTCTTTTTTCTTCAAATGAGCAGCTTCTAGAAAAGTAAAGAGGGAGAGATGAGAGGGCCCTACGTTCACAACCATTTCCGGCTGACATCACAGCTGATGCCACACGCTTCTCTTATTAATTTCTCCCCACGCAGCAACCAAACGGAAGAGACGAGAAAAGGAGTGATGGAGACTGGAGATGAAGGCCAGTGAACTGGGAACTGGGCTTTTAGCAACTTCCGGAAAGACGTGTAATCGAGTTCACCCACCCGTCGGACGGTCTCGCCTCATATTCCTCGAACGGTAAAGTTATTGCACCATCGTCGAGAAGGACGGGAAGCCATTAATCTGGCGACAACAGAGCAGTCACTGCTCTGACGGAGCCTCACTTGTTGTAAACTAGATCGGATCTCCAAGATGTGGTTGCCGGGAATTTATGTGAAATGTAAAAAAAAATTCGTTGATTACACCGACAACATTAGCAAAGGGGACATGTGCAACCACGCGGCTAGACTAGGGAGCTCGCTTCACTGAAGGGATTTGATGTTCAAATAATGTGTTTGTTGTCAGGTTTCAACCTCCTTTGCTGGAAAGTGAAGGTTGAGAACGTAGTTCTACCAAAGAGGTCGAGACCCCGACCCTCGCCCGGCAGAAAGGGCATCGACGGCGGCTTGCTGTTCATAGAATGGGTAGAGGGGATTGTCAAAAATGAAACTTATGGACAAAATCAACTAAAAACTCAAGAACTTGGTTCTAGAATACTGGAGATCATACTTAAACAGAGTAAACCAACCAAAAATCGACCGATTTAGTGCTAAAAATTTCAAGTTTGTTCCTAGATTTTGAGAAAAATCTACTGGCAATGACAGTATTTGACTTTTAACACAAAATATAGTCAATTGTTGTTGTTTTTTCCTCAATTTTCAATTCAAAATCATTCCAAACCTAATCTTAGAATGTCTTCAAGAAAAAACACCTATTAATCAAGTTGCAGGCCCACATTTTGAGTCAAAACGCATTATTTGCCACTAGAAAAGAAGAAGAGCACATGCAACAACGATTTTGATGAAAATCCAATCGATTTCTTAACATTTTTTGGCTAAATTTTGTTTCAAAATCTTCTAAACCGATCTTAAGATTCTTTGAGTATAAAAATGAATTAAAAATCGACGGAAAATCTTTAAACTTTTGTTTTGGAATCACCGTTACACAATTTCCAAGCAGGTTTCCGATGTTTCCTGCGCTTAGATCTGGTTTTTGGATAAACTTTCGACGCAATTAAACAAAAACTAAACATCTTGATTTCCAACTGTTTTTGCTTTTCACCCCTCGCTGCATAGGTCTCTTTTTTTATTTTTTCAAAATTTTAATTTGAATTTAAAGTTTAAATTTGTAAATTAATCTTACATTTTAATATTTCTTTATGCAAAGGGGCACTTTGTGAGCTCCCTGAAAAAAAATTAAGTGCTTATTTTGTGGTAGTTGAAAGGTTGAGGGCCTACTTATTATTGGCTCAAACTTTAGGTTGTCTTTTGTAAATTTTTCTTTCAGTTAATAAATGATTTGGGTAGCGATGGAAATGGATCTATTTAATGTGGTACAGACATGTAATTGGGTCGAATATCAGAACGAGATCCAATAATGTTCCAATTCAGATGTGAGGTTATAACTCCAAATTTCGTTTAAGAGACTAAACTCTTCAGAATTGGAGCTTAGCCCAAAGGTAATTCGTGAAAAAGCTAGGCTCGAACCCTCTTCACTCTTTGCCAAAATTCATTTGGATGATATTATAAAACAGAGATTTGGAGGAAAACATAGCTTGAGGTGTGTTTGGGTCCAGCTTTAAAAGAGACAGGGTGTAACACTTTAAAAGCTTAGTCATTGTGAGGGATCTTCAAGGGCTTATAAAGGGAGATTATTAATGAGATGATTGTCCTGCTTTCTAGCATTTTTAGGATTGAAACCAAAACTGCTAGGGGGCGGGTTGAGATCCATCGAACCAGGGGCCCGAGCCCGGGAGTGGGTCGGGCTGTTATAATGGTATCAGAGCAGTTTCAACACTCGGACCTTTGGTCTCATACGCGTGGACGGGTGTGCCTTAAGGGGGTGGATTGTAACATCTCAGAAGTTTAGTCCTGTATCGATCATTAATGAGATGATTGTCCTGGTTCATATCTTTTTTATGATTGGAACCGAAGCTGCTAGGGGACGAGTTGTGATCTGTCAAATCAGGGGCCCGAGCCCAGAAGTGGGTCGGATTGTTATACAGGAGCATATAGGCAGGTGGGGTCTTTATAAGGCATATGTTCCACGGAGCCTACTCATTTAAAGGTTAATTTAGTATTAAAATTTACGTGAAGTTGGGTCCAGAGGTGAGGTAGCCCAAAAAATCAGAGTCAATGTGTCAATGTCTGGTGGTCAATTCAAAATTTATTTAACTATTTTCATGAAAAAAAATGTCTGGTTGTGCCTTTAGAAAGAGACATTTTGAAAATGAAGTGAATAGCACCTAACAAACAATCAGAAGTCTAAAAATCAAATCATAAAACCAATCTTTTGAAAAATTTGATTGTCACAATGCAACTTTCTTGAGGGTGTCGTCTAGACGCTACATAAATCAACGTTTTAAAAAAAACGGTGCCTCCTTTCATGCTGCCTTCTTTTCAATAAATATATATATATATATATTCACGGTGAACTCGGCTTGATTGAGCTTGAATTTCTCTAACTTAAGCTCTGCTTGGCTGGGCTCGGCATGAGAAACACAGAATGTGTGGGTTGCTAACCTCACATGAGACTATTAGGGTGCCTTTTCACTTATGATAAAAAAAGGGAAGTATTTTTTAAATATTCTTTTTTCACGAGCTTATGAATTAAGCAAGTTCATTGTTTGACTTGGGCTCGCTCGTTTATTAAAGAGTCGAGTTTTACCGAGGTGGGTTTGAGCCGAACCCGAGTTGGCTTGACTCTTTGAACAACCCTACTTATATATTTTATATTTTAAAATCAATTTAGAAATTTTAAAATATTGAAAATTTTTACTAAAATAGGGTAATAAACTACTCTGCACTGGTATCGCCTATGGCGTGTGCATGCACTGTGCACCGAAATAAATTAACCAAAGGACATGAGAGATGGGAATTGAGGCAATCAATATTACTCTATTATACCAATTAACATTACCTGCAGGTTACCATCTGATGGAACCCCAAACAGAAAAATGATAAAATCTTCAAAGCAAAACCAGATCATTAGCAATGCAAACATGGACGCGAACACGAACACGAACTTCTAGTACTCAGGCTACAGCGGATTGTGTGCAGTGAGTCCTCCTGTATTAATTACCAATTTTTTTTTATTGCAAAAGGAAGGTTGAAAAACGTAAAAAACGTCCTTCCCATATAAAACGTACAAAGTAAAATATTTTTTTTTATATGATAAAAGATTAAAATGCCTCGTTCGCAGCATTTTTTTAACTTTTTATAATTATTATTTTTATCCTTTCAAAACTGGCATTTTTTTTACTTTAATAAAGGCATTTAAGTTATCACATATTTTTTTGTGCATGCACGGTAGCTATCAGGTTGTTAACCCAAACATTTAACAGGCTGTCCACGGACATCATGGGTCGTGTTTGAAATCATGCGGCTGTAAGGCCCTTAGTTTGACATGTGCGTCTGATGTAGACAATGAACTTTCTTTGGTTTATCCTGAATTAATGTGAATCATTCAGACCCGTTATTAATTTTAAAGTGATCAGATGGTAAAAATTAATTAAATTATAAATATAAAAATCAAACTATTTTTTTATTTGAAATATCCTTGAGAAAGAGTTTCGGTTGTTTTCCTTTTTTTTTCATTTTCTGCAAGTTTGAAGGCAATTTAGATTGTTAGAAAAGAATTTGGCTTTTATGCTTGCCCCTTAATCACAGTCGTCTGACTGCTTTGAAATCAACGACTCAAATAATTCCAATCAAGTCTTATAAATATAAAGGTCAGGTAGCATATGTTTTTCCTCCCTCACACACATATATAGGAACTGAAATGCATAGAGATGGGAAAGAACACCACGGGCCCACATGGACCCACATGTTGATGCCTCTTAAAAATTTAAAATTGGTTTAACAGTTAGTCAGAATTTCCTGGCCCCGTGCATGCTATCATGTTTGGGACTGTACTAAGAAACATAAATTTTAAGTATCTACAGGCTTTATAAGCATGCAAATAAGTAGATAACTTGCAAAAACTGCGGGAATTATAAGGTTGTGTTTGTTTCACTGTTGACCTAATATTTGCAGTGATTTGAGATCCTTAGGATCTTAAATCTATGGCTTTATGATCAGACACCCTCTCCATCCAACCATAAATTCATAGCTTTAACATGTAGCATGAATGATATTGAGATCCTTACATCTCTCAAAACACACCTTTTTATTCAATCTTGGATCTAAGATTTTAAGCTATCAAACACGACCTAAACCTTATGAATAGCATACAAACATTTCTTTTCCACATGTGAACAGGTGATGGAAAACCCCAGGCCAACATAAAGTTAAGGAATTACACATTCAGAATCCCTGCAAACACCCTCAGAACTAAAGAACAAGGCCTAAGTACTGGAATTGCAGCACAAGAGAACGAAACAAAGTCCTAAAACTCCTTGCAAAGGAGAAAATCCAGAAAGCGAGTAGAAGAACCATGGATAGTGAGTAAAAAGGTGCCTCAGGCAATTGTTCACAAGTATAGAAATTCTTATTTCTGAAGGAGCACAACATATATAAAAAAAAAGTAAATAATTGTAAGAAATCTATGTAAAAATAAATAAAAAATTTGTTGCTGGCATGGACAACTGCCCTCACCATCCTATAAGGAGCTCCGATGCTGATGGGAATCGATGCGACATTACTGAACGCACTCACTGGGAAAGATCCAGAAAGCGGTGCCTCACTTTTGAAGTCCTTCAGCCTGCATCGATTAGTCCTCAATTGAGAAAGATCTTACAGGTTCATTCAAATTCAAAACAGACGGCAGAGATGAACTAACATCACCATGTGCTTGCCTCCTTACTGGACCATTTAATTATCTTGCAGATTTGTGCATGCACAGGTCAGTGGAGTGGAGAATCACCTCCATGCTCGCACCATGACTAGCGATCTAGATTGCGCCAACTTCATACCCACCAAACACAATCTTCCAGTGGCTGATTTACGCCTCTTTCTCTCTTTACATCACCATTGGGTTCGAGGATGACAGCCTTATAGAGAGTGGACCGACCTCTCCACGGGTGAATGACAGCCTTATGATCCACAACCTGATTTGTGAACCTCCCTCTATTCCAGGGGCGGAGGGGGGGGGGGCGGGGGGGCCGGGCCGCCTGGGCCATGGCCCGGATGAGCTAAGAATTTTTTTTTATATGTAAAAAATTAAATTTTTTTCGTTTGGCCCGACCCATCATTCTTCTTGGCCCTACCGTCGCTCCTCTTGGCCCGACCCGCCGATGGTTTGGCCCGTCCCTCAACAAAATCCTGGCTCCGCCCCTGCTCTATTCCGCTTAACAAGGGGATGCTCCTCTAGCATACCTGGGCTTTTATTTAGGTGGACCGTCTGAGATGTGGGCAACTCTATTATTTATCATGGTGGCTCCATTTGCATTCTGGCTATTAAATCACCACATCTTCCCAACGATTCACATATGTTAAACCTCATGCCACCTTTGCTTTCATGTTTGCCTTCATTTCGGATTTTTGTGTTCGTTAATTGGGTCTATTAATGCATCTGGTCGGGTTGGTTGGGTGGCGTGTTGTAACTACGTCTTCAATTTGATTTCTAGAGGTATGAATAGTATTGATCTTAAGACTAGGAGTGCTCATTATGAGGCCAAGTGGACAAGTTATTGTCCCCTCTTTTGTCTTTCATGGCAAATACAATTCATGATGATCATTGTTATATATATATATATATATATATATATATATATATATATATATAATATTTGGTTCCCGTATTGTTTATCGTAAAAATTGGTTTGAGAGTATATGTGCTCCTGCACCGACCAATTCTAAGCCATCACAATCGCCGCCTCAATTTAAAATCCCAATATTTATGCTGCCGTGCTTCAATTTTAATTCCGTATAAAATATACGTGCCAGCATGATTGAATAATGCCAACTAAACCATGTTGCAAGCTTTTCCACGATTTTTCTTTTTTTCTATGACATTTCTTGTAAGGATTTCTTTTTTTAAATTTTTTCTTCAGGAATCCAAGACCAATCATAACAGATAAAACAAAATCATATATATATATATAATTACAGATGAACCAAAATCACAGACGTCTTCCAACACATCTTACGGTGAATTCATACAACTAATTCAACAAGCATAGTAAAAGGCGATACAGAAAACCACTGTAGATACACACACTAGCGGATTCGCCATGGGAACAATCTCTAGTTTGAAAGCGAGTTCGCTACGTCGATGACGAAACGATACTTGACATCTGCTTTGGCGAGGCGATGCATGGCGGTGTTAACATAATCCATACTGACGAGCTCCACGTCTGCTGTAATGTTGTGCTTGCCACAGAAATCCATCATCTCCTGTGTCTCCTTCATTCCCCCAATCACGCTTCCTCCTACGGCCTTCCTCCCTATCGAACCCGAAACCAGGAGAAAGAAAATAATCAGTCAAAACACTAATTTATTTGAAGTAGCAAGATTCCGGCGAACCGGAAAACACCAGTTTTTGAGAAGGGCCATGGCGCATGACCAAGGCAGCAAGGATCGGTCGGCAAGTGCCGAGTGCAAACAATCTTGTGGACCAACATACTGACTTGATTATCAAAAGGAAAATATGGCAGTAAACGGTGCTGTAGATATGCAGGAATCACAAGCTGACATTTTTTACGTACCGAAAAGTAGAGAAAATGCGTTGATGGATAGAGGTTTGTCCGGCAACCCCACCATGACGAGCTTCCCGTTGAGCTTGAGGAGGGCCACCAATGGCTCCAGGGGGTGTACTGCAGAGACGGTGTCGAGGATGTAGTCCATGGTGTTAGCAGCATCCTGTGGATGAACCGGAGGACGAGAAATTGTCATAAGCCAAACTCTAAGAAGTTACCAGAAATGCCTGAGCCTCCAACCGATGATCGTCCATCTTAATGGTTCGAGTCACACGATAACTAGCGGCTTACCTTCATCTTCTCTGGATCCCGGCTGACCAGGAAGGCGTCCGCACCGAGACCCTGGATCGCCTCCTTCTCCTTGGCCGGCGACGTGCTGATCACGGTGACCTTGAGACCGAAGGCCTTGCCTATCTTCACCGCCACGTGGCCGAGCCCGCCGAGCCCCACCACCCCGAGGTGCCGCCCGGGCTCCGTCATCCCGTAGTGCTTCATGGGGCTGTACACCGTGATTCCTGCGCAGAGCAACGGCGCTGCGGCTGCGAGCAGCAGGCCCTCGGGCACCCGGACGGCGTACCGACGGGGCACCACGATATGGTCGGAGTACCCACCATAGGTGATGGTGCCGTTCGGGACGACGGAGTTATAGGTGAGGATCGGCTGGGGGCAGTAGTTCTCCAGGTCACTCTCGCAGCTCTCGCAGGTGTGGCATGCTCCCACGAGGCAGCCGACGCCGGCGATGTCCCCGACCTTGAAATCGGCGACGTTGGTACCCACTTCCGTCACAGCACCTATGATCTCGTGCCTGCAAAAAAGTTCAGGCCGTCGCCGTTAATTGGTTGGGAAGTAGAAGTGATACGACAGCTGTAGAAATAAAATTCTGTGAGATGTTGGGGAGGCATACCCGGGGACGATGGGATAGATGGTGTTGCCCCATTCATTGCGCACAGCGTGGAGGTCGGAGTGGCAGATGCCGCAGTAAAGGATCTTCAAGGTGACGTCGTCAGCACCGTTGGTCCTGGGGACGGAACCAGGTGGAATCCGGTAAGCTAGCAGTTTTGTGGGGGAATTCATCATACTGGAACAGATGACCATTTGAGTAATATTTTTCTGTTGGGATCAGACTTGGGTCTGAGCTAATTTGTCCAAAAATTTAGGTAAAAGGTTTCCACCTCCCACTTTATTTTCTCATTATTCTTAACTTTAATTTGACAAAATTGCATAAATCCATTCTGAAACTGAAAAACATATGTTGTCATTACTCTTAGGATATTATAATTGAAGAAGCTAAAAGAACCACCAACCCGACGAAGAAGATGAAGAAGAAGGAAATTAAGGAAGGAAGAGTAGGAAGGGGACAGCAGCACCTGCGGGAGAAGTTGAAGGGTGAGAGAACACCAGATGTGTCTTTGGCGGCCCAACCAAACGCCTTCCGTGGGTGCTCTTCCTCTGGAGACTTCACCATCTTTCTCTCTAGATCTCTTTCTCTATCTGCGCCTTGTGTTTTGTTTTGCCTCTCCCCCGACTTCTCCCTTTATATAAGAGTAGCCAAGCATACTCACTCTTTCTCTTTGAAACGAGTAGTCCTTTTTCGTAGGAGTCTTTTTCTCTATGATCTAGAAGCGCTTCTAGAAAATAAAGGTGACGAAAAGTGTGGCAACCATTGCTAACGTCACTGCTGATGCACGTATTCGGTAAGCAACGCTGAGGGCTTTTAGTAGATTTCCTTGGCATTCAGTGGCCGATGGAGTTTACCCCGAAGAACTTCCGACCTCCTCTGATTCACGGGAGGCGGTTCACACGGCGCCGGTGAACGTCGACCAGATGTGGTAGTGTGAAAAGATAGACTCGGCTGGAATTCAAAGCGCTCGCGTGCGTATACAGGCATAACCGGGCCGGGACCGGGGCCGGGGAGGCCGGCTGGCTTCTTTATTGTAGCCAAACCTTTTTCTACGTATCAAGACAGACAGACTGCACCTAACCCGTTTGGTGATCACCTTATGTATTGGAATCTTTATCACCCAAATGCAGGAGTTGGGTTTCAAAAAATGCTTGGTAAACAAGTTTTTTACACAACCTTGCTCTTATAAAACAACTTTTTTTTTTCTTTTATTTGGTGACACAACCTAAATCTTTCAACGACAGTAAGAAATAATGATCACTGCAACAACTCTTTTAGTCCATTATTAGCAGCGGGTGTTAATTTAGGGTTACAAATGAATAAGATCTCGAACATATAGGTCAGATAGATAGCTACTAGAATCCGACGTAATAAAAAATGACGAAAAGCTTTCAAAAGCATATCTGTACCATTTGCAACCCCAGCCATTTTTTGAGATGAACATTGAGGCCGTTTGGGGATGGTAACAGTATGGTATAGTACTGTTTTATGCACTTATTTCAAAAAGTGAGATAATTCACGAAATACTGTTAAAGTGTTCGATGAATCTAATCAATTTTGGGTTAGATACATGAAAAAGTAACATAATAGCAGTAACATAATAGAGCTTTTAAAGAACAGTTTTGCGATAAATGTTATGTTACAATATTCTGACACATTCATTGAATGTTACAGCATTCTAAGAGACTCATAAACCATGCCGGCCGATAACTTTTAAATCATATGGATCGGTCCACATGGCCAGAGAAGTCCTAATTTTTCTCCTCGACATGGGTCCACCATCAAAGGAAGCTTAATGCTTCTTCTATTGTCACATGTTCTCGGCAATTTCCATTGGAAGACGAAACAATATAATAGACAGTCAACTGATTTCTATTTCATTCAAACTCATAAAATAAAAAATTAGAGTGCCAATTAGAGTCAATCCACGCCCTTTTCTAATTAGTGTATGAAGGTATGGGCAGATCCATTTCTTTAGTATGAAGTGAAAAACTCATTCCACACATGGGATATGATTCGGTGAAGTGGCATGAGCGGGTGGCTAATGGATGCTTAGTTCGAATCCCGCCATTATTTGGAAAAATCAACCAACTGATTATAATGAAATCTACCGGTGTGATTTGGAGAAAATAATTTTATCCCATTTTATCAAGATATGCATCACATGTCTAAGACAACTTAGATGTGAAATGATAATTTTGAATAATTTGTCGAGAGGTGGTTATGCATGCATACACAGCTGACATGTGTCTCTTTAGTCTAGTACTTTTAGGGGTACTTATCATGCACATGAGCGTACAGTGCACACAGGCAAAACCCTGTTGAGCAGCAGTTCGAGTAAGTCTTGAATGAGTTCCTCAAACGCTTGGTGCAAATACAGGCCTGTGCATATATCCAGGTTTGTAATTTGAATGAGATGATTGGTTCCTGCTTCATGCCGATGGGCTATTGGGGTATTTAACTTTAAACATTGAAAAAGGGGTTTGATGATAGAAATAATGACAAACTGTTTCATGAATATGCCTATTGTTTGATAACCATCTTACCGGACGGAACAGACAGCTCGCGTTCTGATTTTTCCCTGCTGACACAAACAACGGACGTGAAACGGGTAGGACAGATGGGACATGGAACGAGGGAGAGGGGCCCGGGCCATGGCCCGGGTGAGCACAGGAATTTTTTTTTTACATTGAAAAAATCAAATTTTTTTAGTTTGGTCCGACCGGTCGCTCCTCGTCGCTCCTCTTGGCCCGACCTTGGCCCGGCCCGCGAATCGTCTTGGCCCGACCGTAGAAAAAATCCTGGCTCCGCCCCTGCATGGAACGCCGTCACCCGACCTCGTTGCAGCTCCCCCTATTTCACCCCTGCTCCCTCCATGTCACCCTCTCGCTGCTTCCCCTCTCATTTCTGTTGCTCTCTTCTCTTTCTCTCTTCCTCTTCTTCCTGCCTCCTTCTTCCTCCCTCCTCTTCCTCGTCTAACTCATCCATTCAACTATGAATGGGATGTGCTCAATTCTGTATAGTATTGCAGTTGCAAGCCATCCCACTCTCTCGCTCGCTTCATTTTTTGTCATCTAATCCAGCTTGTAGGGCTTATCGGTGGTTTTTTTTTTCCTTCATTTCATTGAAACGAGACTTTTTTTAGTAGGTGCATTTCTTTAATGCTTTTCTCTTTATTTCTCTCACTCTCTTTTGGTCATTCGGATGTATATAAAGTGTTTGTGCATTTGACTGAATGAGTTAGTGTTTGCTTTTATTTGTAAGTAATCATAATTGTTTGTAAGCATATTAACTGTTTTATTAATAGACATTATTTCAAATTCTAACAAATGAAAACATCTTCTTCAAATTTCATGTTCGTCCACTTCTTCTAACTTTACTAATCAGAGGGAGGTGGATGTTTTTTATCCCTCTGAAAGTAGGGAGAAAGAGGGGAGGGGGATGACTTCCATTGATGCAGATAAACATGTCACTAGAGGGCCGGGACTTCCCTCTATCCATGTCGCTGTCCTTCATAGAGAGCAAGGCACAAAGTTGGCTTTTGGACTTCTTGATTCTGGTTATGACCGGGCCATAGTTTGTCTTCACCAGAGCAGATCCAGACCTTTCCTTCCTTCAGTGAGTGCAGCTTATGGAAAGTATTTTAGTGCAGATTGATGACCCTGTCAAAGGAAGTTCTCTGAGGATAGGCCCGCCTCATTGGAGACGAAGGTTTACCAATTGTATTCGCAATCCGAGGGGAGCTGTCATGAGGAATATTACTCTTTTCTGCTGCAGAAGTTTTATCAAGTTTCAAATTGTAATCCTGCCTATGAGATTGTCTCCCTGCTCCCTGCTTGTTTAACTGTACTGCTAGTAGCAGGGATAACTTTGAACTTACATCTCCTTTTGTTTTTGTGTATTTATACATAATCATTCTTTTGAAATAAAAATTTGGGGGTTTTCTGTGGGCATGTCTTGCAGTGGAACTATGACAGCTATATATGTTTATTCGCTCATTATGCAACGATCAATGAAAATACTTAGTAAAAATATATAGAACGAGAAACCACAATCTTATTTTGTTCCCAGGAGCATAGTTCAAACAGGCGGGTGGGGGGCATGTGTGATTGACTTGTGGAGTGCTATGCAGACCCCCTAGGAGCAAGGGAAAGAGGGAAGGTTTAGCTCTCGTTTGCGTGGTGGGATAACTTCCCACACACCAAAAAAACCAAATCTTTAATTTATTAAGTATATATATATATATATATATATATATATATACGAATTTTATTCTTATTTTGATATAACATATTTAAAAAATAAGATATTTTTATTATCTTATATCGGACACAACAACTATAATAGCCAAAACTGATCATAAAAGACACAAACACCAGATAGAACATAAACAAACACAAGTAAGGACAGACTATGGAAAACTCAAACATCGGACATAATAAATAGATCAGACAGAACAAAAACAAACGCCAGACAAAACAGACATATGTGAAACAAACACTAGACAAGAGGAACATAGTGTTTTGTTCATAAAATCATCAAGCATGAACATGGAACATCATTGTCTATAAGGACATCACAGTAGTGTGATCGACAGAATGTCTTGTCTATCATGTCACAATAGACAACAATCAAACGACCTCTTAAGGTTTTAAAAAAAATTTAGAAACAATTTTTAATATATTGTTTTTATTGCCGGACGATCTAAAATGTCCGTGCTTCAATTATGATTCCGTATAAAATATACGTACCAACATGATTGAATGATGCCAACTAAACCACGTTGGCATTTAATTATGTTTCAATTATGTTTCCACGAATTTTCTTTCTTCTCTGAAATTTCTTTCTTTTATTTTTCTTCAGGAATCCAATACCAATCGTAACCGACGAAACAAAATCATATAGTTCATAACTAATGAACCAAAATCACATACATCTTCCAACGCATCTTCTAGTGACTTCATACAAGTCATTCAACAAGCATATTAAAAGGCGACACAATGTAGATACACACACTAGCGAATTCGCTATCTCTAGTTTGAAAGCGAGTTCGCCACGTCGATGACGAAGCGATACTTGACATCCGATTTCGCGAGGCGATCCATGGCGGCGTTAACATAATCCATGTTGATGACCTCCACGTCTGCAGTAATGTTGTGCTTGCAACAGAAATCCATCATCTCCTGAGTCTCCTTCATCCCCCCAATGACGCTTCCTCCTATGGCCTTCCTCCCTGATCGACCCCGAAATCAGGAGGAAGAAAAGAATCAGTCAAAACACTAATTTGAAGTAGCGGGATTCCGGCGAAAACACTAGTAAACAGATCGAGTTGCTTCGGTCGTAGAAATGCAGGAATCATAAGCTTGATCAATTTTTTACGTACCGATAAGTAGAGAAAATGCGTTGAGGGATAGAGGTTTGTCCGGCGCCCCCACCATGATGAGCTTCCCGTTGAGCTTGAGGAGGGCCAGTAATGGCTCCAGCGAGTGTACTGCAGAGACGGTATCGATGATGTAGTCCATGGTGTTAGCAGCATCCTGTGGATGAACCAGAGGATAAGAAATTGTCATAAGCCAAACTATAAGAAGTGACCAGAAATGCCTGAGCCTCCAACCGATGATCGTCCATCTTAATGGCTCGAGTCACACGCTCATTAGCGGCTTACCTTCATCTTCTCCGGATCCCGGCTAACCAGGAAGCCGTCCGCACCGAGCCCCTGCATGGCCTCCTTCTCCTTGGCCGGCGACGTGCTGATCACCGTGACCTTGAGACCGAAGGCCTTGCCTATCTTCACCGCCACGTGGCCGAGCCCGCCGAGCCCCACCACCCCGAGGTGCCGCCCGGGCTCCGTCATCCCGTAGTGCTTCATGGGGCTGTACACCGTGATTCCTGCGCAGAGCAACGGCGCTGCGGCTGCGAGCGGCAGGCCCTCGGGCACCCGGACGGCGTACCGACGGGGCACCACGATATGGTCGGAGTACCCACCATAGGTGATGGTGCCGTCCGGGACGATGGAGTTATAGGTGAGGATCGGCTGGGGGCAGTAGTTCTCCAGGTCACTCTCGCAGCTCTCGCAGGTGTGGCATGCTCCCACGAGGCAGCCGACGCCGGCGATGTCCCCGACCTTGAAATCGGCGACATTGGTACCCACTTCCGTCACAGCACCTATGATCTCGTGCCTGCAAAAAAGTTCAGGCCCTCGCCGTTAATTGGTTGGGAAGTAGAATTGATACGACAGCTGTAGAAATAGACTTCTGTGAGATGTTGGGGAGGCATACCCGGGGACGATGGGATAGATGGTGTTGCCCCATTCATTGCGCACAGCGTGGAGGTCGGAGTGGCAGATGCCGCAGTAAAGGATCTTCAAGGTGACGTCGTCAGCACCGTTGGTCCTGGTGACGGAACCAGGTGGAATCCGGTAAGCTAGCAGTTTTGTGGGGGAATTCATTATACTGGAACAGATGACCATTTGAGTAATATTTTTCTGTTGGGATCAGACTTGGGTCTGAGATAATTTGTCCAAAAATTTAGGTAAAAGGTTTCTACCTCCCACTTTATTTTCTCATTATTTTTAACTTTAATTTGGCAAAATCGCATAAATCCATTCTGAAACTGAAAACCATATGTTGTCATTACTCTTAGGATATTATAATTGAAGAAGCTAAAAGAACCACCAACCCGACGAAGAAGATGAAGAAGAAGGAGATTAAGGAAGGAAGAGGTTGGAGGGGGAGAGCAGCACCGGCGGTAGAAGTTGAAGGGTGAGAGAACACCAGATGTGTCTCTGGCGGCCCAACCAAACGCCTTCCGTGGGTGCTCTTCCTCTGGAGACTTCACCATCTTTCTCTCAGCTCAGCTGTCTTTCTTTATCTGCGCCTTGTTTGAGTGCTACCTCTCCCCCACTTCTCCCCTTATACAAGAGTAGGCCAAGAATACTTTCTCTCTTTGAAATGGGTAGTCCCTTCCCGTAGGAGCACCTTCTGTATTATGTAGAAGCGCTTCTAGAAAAGTTGGCCACCATGGCTAACATCAACTCTGATGCACGAAACGGTTTTTGCGAAAGAGACCCTTCCCTTCTGTTTCTCCACACCTTTCTTGTGAAGACCAAAGGGAAGAGAAGAAAAGTTCAAAGAGCGTCGTTGTAAGCGGCGCGCTCAGTGGGGAAAGTGTTGGTGTATGGAACTTGACCCATACTGGACACTCATTTCCTTATGTAAGGGCATATATGTCATTTTGTACAAATGCGAGTTTGCCTTAATCCTTATGTTTTGAGGATGGTCGCCGCTTGTTAGTGTTGTCTGTGTGTTCTTCTGAGAGAGAGAATACAAGAGATCTGTGCAACCGTGGACGTAGGAGATTATTGCTCCGAACCACGTAAATCGTTGTCTTCTTTGCTTCTAAGTTAACGGATGATGTGGTAGTGTGAAAAGATAATTCAAAGAGTTCATTTATACTGGTTAGAATAGGATGACGAAAATTGAATCTTGATAAAAATATGTTCATGTTACTAAAACCTGCCAGGATGATGTGTTTGGTGGATAATAAAATTGTGTTTGTGAAAGGTTGTGTTTTTTCAACATATTTGAATAACTTGGCACCCTTAGGTTTTAAATAAAGAAAACTTTCAAGCAGATCTGCACCATTTGCAACTATAGCCATTTACTGTCAGTAACTCTACCAAACTGTTCGGCAATTGGGAATAGTAACTCATTCATTCATGAAATGCTGCTCTGTTACAGTATTATTTTAAGAGAGATTCATGAAACTTTCATCATTGCTAAGCGGCTTTTAAGATTGAAGCCCACGCTGGAAAGGTAAAAAAATGGGTCCTATAAGGCAACATCATGGATCTGAGTGGGGCTGAAAGCTTCTAAAGCGTACTGATCGTGATCGACAGCTCCGGCAGTATGGCCAGAAAAATGTTGATTTGTCTCCTCAACATGGGTCCACCCTCAAAGGAATCTCAAAGCTACTCGTAATGTAATGTGTAAGTTTTTCTTGGATCTCAAGTGTAAAAAAAAGTTCATTTTCAATACTAGCTAGTTGGGATTTTAAATCTTACCCTCAAAATTAGCCTTATGGAGATGCTTTAATTAATTCGTAGTAGTTCTTATCAGCTGTATCTCATGGATACGGCATTGAGCTTCAGAAATTGCAAAATTTCAGCTTTGAGATGTTGGAAAAGCTACCATCATATGTTTTCAAAATATGTTATGGCTAGCCTATGAAGTCAAAATTTATAGAGAAGGAAGTTGACAATTTAGTATTTTGTCAATGACTTAAAATCAAAATTAAGTAGCATTAAAATCCCAAATTGCAAGTGCAGATAATTAATTACCAGGAGGATGTGCTGTTCTAATTAATGAAAACCCTAATAGACGTGCTTGTCATTGGCAGGTTAGGTTATATATATATATATATAACCTGCCTTAACACCATCATCAAGACACTGAAACTGAGCAATTTCATGGTCAAGGCCGTGGCCGTTCGGGAAAATGGATATGCCCCTTGTTGCAGAACGACTGGAGTCGACTAGATCGGCGAGTCCTAACCACCGATCCACCACAGACTGGACTCCATCACACCCGATAAGTACCTGTTCCCTGGCCATGGCCCTACCCAAGCGAATTGAAAAAAAAAAAATTACATTGAAAAAATTGAAAATTTTTAATTGCGGCATCTTTGTTTGGATTCGGATTCAGTTTGGCCTCACCCAAATCCAAAGGTTAAACTTCGTCTTGAAAAAAATCTTGGCTCCGCCCTTACTTGGAGCTGACTTTGTCTTTCACTTGGGTGGTGGGATACCTAGTGCTCATCTTAAATGTGTTTATTTATAAGTACTCCTTTGAATTTTAGCATGCTTTGGTTGGTTCCGATACTTGTCAAAACCACTTGGAGGTAGTATAACCCCATAATCAAATTCGACCACATAGATGCCATCTACATATTTGTTAATAATATAAAAAAATAGCTTTTGAATCATTCAATTATGGCTGCAATCAATTTCTGGACCGGATTTACCTTTGCTTTAATGGTGGTACCATCCTCCACGTGAAGGATGATTGGAGACGACGACTGACGTGATTCTTCTATGGATGACAATTCAAAAACAGAGTTTTAGATGAGTGCCGACCTTGTGAACATTTTTGAGATAAAACGAAGCTACTGAAACTTAATTTGCGGAATTTGTCAACACCAGGTTGTTTCTATTACTAAACATGTTTGGGGATATACATCGTGAAGTTCATCAAGCATATGGATCCACAAGCCTCAATGAATAAGTGGATTGGCCAAGACAAGCTTAAGCATGAGAAAGAATTGGAAAGCTAAGCAGGCAGGTGGGTATAGCGGGGTGAGCTTGTGCTCAATGCCGTGCGAGCCCAGGGCTTGCCAGGCATTGGAGCAGAGCATGAGTGCAGCTCCAGTTGTTCGGAGCTCCGGCACCTGTTCGAGAACCCGGCAACCGATCCCATCCTTCTTACCATGGATGATTTTCACAAGTATGGGAAGGGTGCAGGCTTCAGCTTTCTTGTATATAGAATAATGGCCGCCCCGATAATCACTGTCAAAACCAATATGAATGTTGTAGTGCAGTAGGATAAAGTGCCCTTGATATTTGTCCTAACATTTCTGTGGACTCTAGACTCCAAACAAATGAATGATAGGGAAATCAGATGGAAATTAAAATATGAAAACTCTGGATAACCTGCCCCACTAAATTGAAGAAAGATCAATAAGGAAAGTTAGGAAAAAAAAAAACATAAAGAATCGGTTATATTCGAGTAGCAGCTAACTTTTTCCATGAGTATTGAAAGAGATCCAGAAAATTTTCTGTAAAAAATGACTTTATCTATAGGAGGAGGATTTTAACCTCCAAAAGATTTCCAATTCCCCATTTTTCCTTATCCAATTAGCAATGGAATGGGAAAAGATTCAATCTGTGCATGACTTCAACTCTGACATACTTTAGAAGGTGTTTGAAAAAAAAAATTGTGTTTCCAAATGCATGTTTCTACACGACATGATCTAATAATACTTTCTTATTTCAGGAAAAGTTGCATGATTGTTGATACGAATGAATTAGAACGACCAAAAGCGTGTGATCTCTTTTGGGGTGATTATGACATTAAGCCTCTGCTTTACCACTACATTTTTGAAGTTGTGCGATTTTTTTAGGCGCCGATCGCCAATCAAGACAAACAGATCACGAGTTATATAACGAAAATGTGTGACATGTGATTCCTTCTCAAACGTCTTTATGAAAGTAATGCTCTCTTTCATGTGACTGTTGATGGCGATTTGACCGTATGAGGCTTGTGATTGTTACCAGCAATCTCAGGTTTGAAGATGCTTATTTAACCTAACAGAAATTCAGTGTCCTAACAAAAGTGGGAAGTATATTGAATTTTCTAGGGTGCACCATCTTCTATATTTTGTTTTTTGACGTGCATAATAATAATAATAATCTCTATAAACAGATGATCATTTGGTAGGAGCCTGATATATAAACTTAGAGAATGGAATGGGATTTTAGGTAGTTGGTCTAAGAATCCAGAAAAGTTTTGGTTAACTGCACCAATAACTGGATACGAATATCAATCCTGTTTTCAGAAATAATCAGGTAAATCCCACCATGGACACAGAAGATCAATGTTGTTTCTATTCATCTGCAAGAAGCAACTCTTACACCTTTATCAATTTTTTGATGCCTAGTATACTTATTGGTTCGAATACAAACTTCAATAACCATGTCAAGTTAAGCCGACTGATGAATAGGCCAGTACTAACTGGGGGTCACCAAAAGAACTGTAACCGAAGGGGATGCAGGTAGATCTTCTTGGTCTCTTTTCGTTCTTAATTAACTTTCACATGTTCCTTGCGGTTCTCTACATAAAAAGCAGAGGCAGAAGTCTGCATAACTGAAAGAAAGATTTCATTTTATTTGCAAGATCTATTCCGCATAAATACTCATCCATTTAGGATAAATCATATAGGAAACTTACTTAATGATCCCTGTTGATCAGATCCACAGGGGATCCATGTTCATTGAGCTAAGGAAAAGAAAAGAAAAGAAAAAAAACTGAAACGATCACCTACAATTTAATGTAGCTATAAAAAGTATATACACACATCAGGACGTACGTAAAACAGGATGAAGTGCATATGCTACAAACTTTTGGCCAAACAGTCCTTTCCAATTTGAACCTTCAATTGCGGGAGCTAATTGCAGGCAGTTTTCCACAATCGTAATCAATAGCATTGAGGATTTTAGGGAACAAATACGGATAGAATATATTGTCCCTTATCATCCTCACCAACCAGACTGGGTTCCCCTGAATCCAACCAGAGAGGAAAGCACCAGTAATGAGACCAGCAGTTCTCAGCCTCCTCTCCTTGACATACTTCTTCAGGCCTTCTTCAATCGCATTCTTGTCAAACTCGATCTTCCCATCCTTCTGTAGAGCTTCACCAAGGTTCCTAGCAAGGACTACGGCATCTTCTAATGCAGAACATCCACCTTGGGCAATGTCCGGTGTCATTGGGTGCATAGCATCCCCTGCAACTGTAACATTCCCTTTTGAAACTTGACCAGAGAACAGGTTCCATGGCCACCTAAACATCAATGGAGCTAGTGTTGTTGATGCCAAATCAGATTTCCTGACCACTTCTTTATACTTTTCTGGAAAATCTTTTACTAGCTTCTGCAATACGTATTCCTGTACCAGTTCTGGGTATTTTCCAATATCCAAATCTAGAGAAGCCAAAAAGGAGAATATGAGCAACAAATGCTAGCTATATACATGTTTCATAAAGAATATAAGCATGTTTCATAAAGTATATAAGCAATAATTCTTGAAAAAGTCAACAAAAGTTAGTATATGTACAACTAGTGTTATTTTGCATATACAGATGTGACGAAAATTAGTTTGATAATCATTTATGATAACGTCAAGAAAGTCCTAATTAGCAATAATTTGTCCAAAGATCATTTGCATAAGACTCCGAATTTGAATATTAGCAATTGAATTTTTATAGTGGGACTGTTAATGTATAGTACAGTAAAGTACATTAGGTTTCCAATGGTTCTGTAGTTGCTTAAATATTTCTAAAAATATGTCCAACTAGAGCAAAGGAATCTCAAGACTGTTACTGTGAATGCAAGTTCAGGCAATAGACTATGCAATGCTAGCTAGTTAGAATGAATTTAACCTCAACAAGATACACAGTTACCTTCCTTTGGTGTTTTAAAGGTCAGAAACCAAAAGATTTCCTTGTCACTAAGAGGAAGGAAACCGGCACGTATGCCTTGTCCAAGCACCTGCTGGAGCTCATGTTCAAAGCCATGGCCATCTGGAAAAACTCCAATGCTCCGTACTGCCGATCGACCAGAATGAACTGGTTGAAGGAGGCCCAGCCACGGAGCCACCATGGATCGAACACCATCGCATCCTATCAGTACCTGTCAACAGCAACCCACAAAGACCCCAGTCACATGGAGAATCATCACATTAGGCCTTGAAGATTTGGAGCAATGCTGAACCCATGTCTATTTTAAGTCATCTTCTGAGTTTGGGACTTGGAGGTCAATATATACTTAAAACATGATATGGGTTGGTCATGTACTCTAGCTTTTACAATTGTTCCGTCTTCTAAGTGTAGGATGGCAAGAGATGAATCTGGTGACGTTCCAATGGAGGTAGGCTTCGAGCTGAACCGAATTACTGCTGGTGGAAGTTCTTCTGCAAGTGCCTTGAGCAATGCTTTCCTGTGAACCAATCTTATACCCAGTCCATCACTGCAATGGTCCAAAGACAAGCATCCTGTCAATCCGTAGGACCATAGCCAGTTTATACCTGATATAGGTTTTGCTCAAAATCAAGTTTAGAATGCAAAAAGTAAAGGTTGCCTCTTAGATAATGCATCCATTTTAAATAAAGAAGGATATTGTTTGCTTGGTCCCAAGTGTATGAAACACTCATATTTGACCAATGAATCTTTTAGGAAATAGGTGTCATAAGAAATCATGTGCAAAACATAGAATGAATTTAAATCATTTACACTTGAAATGGTATGTAAGGGTTCAAAAGCATGTGAATTATTATAAAATTTGAGTAAAAAACATTTTTCCTGTAACTAGGCTCTTTTGCATGAGGTCGGAGAACCTTTGGCTGAAAAACATTTCATCTCTGTAAAGAGGTGAATAATTTTTGAAATGTGGAGACATTGCAAATGCACTATTTTCACCTTTTTACTTTGAAACTCTCAAAAAATTCAAGCAGAAACAATTAACCTGCAGGAAAGAAAGATTAAGGAAATTATCAGTACCTAGACTTTATTCGGGCTAAAGAAAGTTGTCGTGTTTGTCCAGATGAAACAGAGGTGACAGAAGCCCTTCATTTGCAAGAAAAAGGATTAGATTGAAGTAAATAATCACATTAGTTGTGAACCATATAGGCTTATAGCAGCAAATGGAAATAACTCCACCTGATTGTGCATTCAAACTCACCCGAGTGCAGCAGTCTATATGTAAATGTCAATGTGATATAGGTATATATTTATACTTTCAAGTTGAAGTGGATCAAGAGATCAATATCTTTGTTTGTGGCTCTCGAAACAATGTAAAAGAGTCTATCCCAACATCAGCTTACCCATATCACATGCCTGCAACTGCACACGTACATAGACATGCATGCATGCAACATAGTCTTCCAGATCTTATTTCTTGATAGTCATTGACACGGTTCACTCATTCAAGAATTCTGAATAGAACATATTATACTCCACCATAAATGGTTACTATATACATACAAAGAATCGATGTGTTTGTGTCATAACAGGGGGAGAAAATCATAGATTCTCTGGCAAAACATGACGTTGGATATACCCGACCAATGTAAAGCGGTGTACAGGAAATTCGATAGTTCACATAGATCTGACAGTAATTTGAAGTGAAAAGAAAATCCAAATTAGACGTCGAAATCCAACTGGGAAATACCACCTGCCAAGCCGTTACATTCGAACTGGAGGTATGTGTTTGACAAATTTGAACCTAAACCCCACTCTGAGCCCAACTGATCAATAAAGTCCAGTTAGTGAGATTTAATGATAGTTTCAGTCGACCCCCAAATATCAACACAATTACATCAGTCACTTTCAGAAAAGGCAAAGCTGGTGGCTTCCTGAGTAGAAAAGGCACCAGGTCATTACCAGGCTGAAAAGGAGATAGTCGTGCGGCTTAGGACATGTGAAAATTCACATTCCAATAGTAGATACCTAATTTGGCTTTTCCTTTTCAAATGAACAAGATGGGATTAATCAAACTATCGTGTCTGTCCAGGCGAATCACACACCAAGATTTCCAACTCTTTTGATTTTTCTCAATTTGAAGTCCCAAGTCTAAAATCCCCATGAAGGGGTTCCTACAACCTCTCTCCATGCGACGGTAAAAGCACAAGACAACTCAATGGACATTGTTAACAGTAATAGACGTCTGTAAAGATGAAGGAAAAGGTGTGGATAATTAAATAATGAAGGAGATGTGGACTCACTTCTCAACAGCAGGGTAGTGGGGAGTGAGTTTGTCGGCGACGCCAAGTTCGCGAAGGGCTCGCCAGGCGTTGGGGAAGAGGGCAAGTGCCGCTCCCGCAGTTCGCAGCTCAGTCGAGCGCTCAAGCACCAGGCATGAGAGCCCGACCTTCCTCAGCGCTATCGCCGTCGCCAGCCCCGCGATGCCTGCCCCTACGATCACAACCTCCTCTTCGATCTCCATTGCTGCTCCCCTGCCTCTCTATCTCTCCCTCTCTCTCGATTGCACACTGCGAGCACGGAAACCAAATTTACAAGTGCAGCATCTCAAGGCGTGGGAGGTAGAGCAGCTTGATCCATCATGAGATGCAAAAGCCAGAAGCTTGTGCACCAAGCAAGCAACTAAAGGAACGATAGCTACATCTCGTTTCCTTTTCTGCGTCACTGGCCCTGACACCGAAGAAGATGACAAAAAACTTCACTTATCCATTCTCAACGTCATCCATTCCCATGCCTCCTCCTCAAAATTAACTTTTCTTGAAGCCAGCGTCACACATTTCTCTCAAAAGAAGGCCTTACGGCTTATCCCCACAACTTGGTTTTTTAGGCTGGTCTCCTTTTTTGTCAAATATCCCCAAGTGAAATGACATAACACCCAGATCGTATTCAATTTTAATGGAAGCAACTACATTTCTTCTCCCAAAGGCATAAGAGGCACCGGAAAAGTGAATGGAAGAAGATGTCTAAGTATTTCCCAAAAGTTCAACTACTTTGTATATGGAGCCCCACCTATCTTGGTCCCTGCTTTAAAGCCAGAGGTCATTGAACCCCTCTGCAAAAGGTGATATTAAAAGCTGCGCAGAATCAGAAAATTCTTTGCAGGTTATGCACTAATCAGCTTTAAAATTGAAAAAATTAGCACTCTGTCTGCAGATATATTTACATATTGGAAAAAACTGAACTTTGCAGTTTGCGCTCCGTTCCTACTCGATGACAAGAGCAGCTCTGCTTTCATAAGTTTGAGTCGCAGGCTACTTGGTTAGTTTAACAGCCCTCCCCTCTGTATATGCTTCTTTAATTGCCTTTAGTGAACTAATGGAATCACATCTCGGTGAATGTTAACTGGTTTCAAAATTGGGATCAATGGCCATTGGGCTTGAGAGCAAAAAGGCTTAGACAAGTTGAATTATAGAAAGAGAAAAGGCACAAGCAGTTAGCTGATTACCTTCATTGACCTTCATTATACAATTCAAAACTTATTTATTACAGATATGTTACATTAGCAAAAAACACATAAGAAACCTTTTATTCAAGAAACCACTGAATCATGGTCATCTTCAGTGCACCATCTACGAAGACCCAAGTAAACATGACCAACTTAGGATCGATCACTGCAACTGGAAGATATGGCTTTGTGCGTCAACTGAAACACAAAACAAAATCATGAAGTCCAGTCCATCTACCAGATAAGGATTTCTAAGATACGAGCGTGTGTAGCAAGCTGCACATGCCTTCAACTGTGGGAGCCGATGACAGGCAATTTCCCACAATCATAATCAACAACCTGAGGGAGTTTGCTGAACAAATAACGATAGAGGATTGTGTTCCTTATCATCTTCACCAGCCATCCTGTCTCTCCTTGAAGCCAACCAGAGAGCAGTGAGCCAGTGATGAGGCCAGCAGTTCTCATTCTCCTCTCCTTGGCATATTTCTTCAGTGCTTCCTCCGCAGATTTCTCATCGAACTCGGTCCTGCCATCCTTCTGCAGGGTTTCTCCAAGGTTCCTAGCAAGGACTACGGCGTCTTCCAGAGCCGAGCACCCGCCTTGGCCGAGGTCAGGTGTCATTGGGTGCATGGCATCCCCTGCAACTGTTACATTCCCCTTTGAGACATGACCGAAGAACAAGTCCCATGGATACCTAAAAATCAATGGAGCCAGTGAAGTTGTTTCCAGATCAGACTTCCTGACCACTTCCACAAATTTGGCTGGAAAAGCCTTCTCGATCCTTTGTAACACCGTGTCCCGTATCAACTCTGGATGCTTCCAAAGATCTGCATCTACAGAAGCCAAACAGGAAAATTCAGAGATACATTGAACTTACTTAAAGCTGCGGCCTTTTGTATTTACTTGTACTGATTTTCTTATTCTGCTTGTTTCTCTTAAGAATCAATATCAAAAGAGTATTAAGTTGCAAGATTTTAAAATTAATCTGGTCTACGTCCACTTGAAATGCAATGCTAATCTGTCCTTTGAGAGGATTGGTTGTGTTTCTTATGAGTATTAACATTTTCTCCCGATGCAGATTTAATAGGAAATGATACAAAAGCACAAAGTGTGGTAAGATATCTTTAAATTAAGTACTTAACATGCATGTGTTTCCTAATCAAATATGTCAATGTGGTATACCATGGATTTTAACCACTTATAATGCAGTAAAGCCAATAATGTACTCTTTCATGGATCTCCAAATTTCCACGCTATGTAACCAGACAAGAACCATAGTTAAACTCATTGGTAGATTAGCAGCTTGATTTGGCTTTACCCAAATCCCAAATCAATCAACCAGCCGTGGACTTCCATGATTAATGGACTCATTGGTTCTACCCAAAATGCATGTGTGTCAATTCATGATGGTCAGTTTATGACTTTAATTTACTTCAAGAGGCTGATTAATTAATTACCTTGATCGAGGTGAGATTTATATGTCATGAACCAATACACTTCCTTGTCATTCAGAGGAATAAAACCAGACCGGGTTCCTTCGCCAAGCACCTGGTAGACCTCATTCTTGGTGAAGCCATGACCATTGGGGAAAACTGCTATGGCGCGCACAGCTGACCGACCTGAGTGCACGGGTTGGAGAAGGCCTAGCCACTGAGCCACCACGGATCGAACTCCATCACATCCAATTAGTACCTGCCATTAGCCAACACCAACTAAACGTTTATAGAAGTAAACTAATAATTGTGCCTCAGCTTGGAACAACAGTAGCTAGGTGGCTGCACCATGGTGATCCACCGGCTGGAATTAATTACTCATCATTCGATTTGAAGCATAGTGACCTTAACTAGTTCTTCAATCTTACTCACTAATGAATACAGAAGCGATGATTTGAGTTCACACCTTGGTTTTGATCACTGTTCCATCTTCTAAGTGAAGGGCGAGAAGAGATGAATCTGGTAAATTTTTTATGGATGACAGCTTCGAGCCAAACCGAATTGCTGTTGGTGGAAGTTCCTCTGCAAGAGCCTCGAGTAATGCTTTCCTGTGGACGGATCTTAAACTTAGATCGTCACTGCAACGCGCGAGATCAACAAATATATTGTGAGTCCATGTTCAAATTAATGCCTCTGGTTGGTGTGCGACCAGAGATTGAACTCTGCCATCTTCATTCAAAAGAATTGAATCCAAATTACAGACTTTCTTACATATACATATAGAACAGGGAGGAAGAAAACTTGAGTACTTCATGAATCAGTACCTGATGTTTAGCAAAGAATTAGTACTGATGGTTTTTCCAGAAGAAAGATCGGTGAACACCATCCTGTTGCAGTAGGATTGATTAGCAACTGTGAAGAACAGCAGAAGGAGAAGAAAGGAATACTGGGTAGGTGGATACTCACGTATTAAGAGGAGCGTAAAATGGGGTGAGCTTGTGAGCTACACCAAGCGTCTCCAAGGCGCGCCAGGCATTGGGCGCAAGTGAAATGGCCGCACCGGTGACTCGCAGCTCTTTCGACCCCTCGAGCACTAAGGGCTGCAGCCCCATTCGACGGAGCGCTATCGACGTTGCCAACCCCGCAATGCCTCCGCCCACGATCACAATCTCTTGGTACTCACCCTCCATCATCTCTCTCTGTACATCCAGATCCCTCTCAAGTGTTTGTTTTTCTGCCTTCTTTTCACTCATAATGCACGACCAAGCTCATGATCGTGATCATGAATTTATAAGGAAGATCAACGCAGAAGCAAGGATTTCTGGAAATGGCCGGGTGCAAGCAAGAAGCTTCCGAATCCTTGGGCAACAAGTAAGTGATGGCAGAGTCCGCCCTTGACCCTCTCGCATTTCTGGTCACCATGTCAGTCACGAACAAAAAGTAGAAGTGAAAGAAAAAAATTGTCACATTCATTTTCGTTTCAGAAACTTTACCAAGTCCAAAAACATCTTGATAAATAACCAGAGAAAACCACTCGATGATCCTGCTTTCTAGGAGAACAATATTTTTTCATGAGAATATTCAACTTACAGAGTTTGAGACTTGGGACCTGGTGTTGATGTTGAGTTTTTTATTGCCTTATTTTCTTGGATTTTCTAACAAACAAAAGTGAAATAAAACCACCTGTTTAAACTCAAAAATAAAATTTTGAGTCAATTCACTGAGCCAGGTGCCAAAGAAGTTGAATGAAAAGTAAGAATTTGACCAGCCAATCAAAGAAATGAATAAAGGGCGTTAATTTTGACTCTTTGTTGGAGTTCTGTTTAACGAATCTTTACACCTGAATGTTGTTGTTCTCCAGAAGCAGGGTCCTTTCTAGCAGCCTTTTTTGAATGACCAGCTCGTTTCTGATGCAGATAGAAGCATCTTCGGTTCTCAATGCAGGAAAATGTGTACATGTGTTCATCTCCTAAGCAGACGTATCCGACGCCAAGTTTTATTGAGGAGTTGGAACGAATTTTAAGTACTTTAAGATCCACGTTTATCTATGGAGTCGTTGAAAAAATTTTGTATAATGAAAACTATGTTTGCTTATTAAGAGTTTTCTAATCAACTTAGTCGTAGTTCACAATTTGCAATATGTAAATATTTTCTTAAGTAATTGGCAACTAATTATTTGATTTAACAAAATGAAATTTTCGTTTGTTGGTGACCTATCGGTCAAGCTAATCAAATGACTCAATACTTTGTGTGCATAGTCTCAAAGATCATTAGCCATCACTAGCACATGAAATGACATCTATTAACAAATTGAATCTCAAATTCCTCAATGCTATCTGAGGATCCAAGGGCTTCCAACATGCAAATGAGAGATGGATTCCTCATCACTCCACATTAATGACATCTATTAGCAAATTGAACCTCAAATCTATTGAGTCTATCTTGGGTTAAGAGTCTTCCATATATAGCTAAGAATATCCACCATTTGGTCCTTGATGTAGCTCATTTTTCATAATATGTATGTATGAACAATCTTGATCTTCCTTTTCTCTGATCTCATTGTACCTATATGATTCCAAACTGACTTAGCTGCAGGGCATCCAACAAATAAATCAGAGATAGATTCCTCACCAATACCACATGAATGACATCTATTAGCAAATTGAACCCCAAATCTTTTGATTCTATCTTTGGTTAAGAGATTTCCATGTGCGGCCAGGAACGAGTAGCGCAATTCTTCCAAATATAATTGTACTGAGGATTTTGATCTTTCTTTTCTCTAATTTCATTGTATAGATAGTTACAAGATTCCAAACAAATCTAGCTATAAGGCATCCATATAATACATGAATGACATCTATTAGTCAATTGAACCCCATCTTTTAATGGGCTCATTAGGCGTTGGGGAAGAGGGCAAGTGCCGCACCCATAGTCGCAGCTCAGTCGAGTGCTCAAGCACCAAGCACGACAGCCCGACCTTCTCAGTTCTATTACCATCGCCAACCTCGTGATGCCCTCCCCTATGATCACAACTTCCTTTTCGATCACCATTGTTTGCTTTTTTTTCTCTCTCTCTCTCTCTCTCTCTCTCTCTCTCTCTCTCTCTCTCTATATATATATATATATATATATATATATATATATATATATATATATATATATATATATATATATATATATATATATATATATATATATATATATATATATATATATATATATATATATATATATATATGAGGAAGAGAGAGAATAGTGTTCCACAAGAATCAAACTGCTATCAATCGCTCGAGCACTAAGGGCAATGAGGGGCAGAGGGAGGACGAGGGCGCCGTGGCCCCACTCCAGCTAATTGAAAAAAAAAATACATTAAAAAATTGAAAATTTTTATTTGTCGAATGTATTTTTTGAATTGAGGTTTAGTTTAGCCCTATCCAGATAAATTCGTTGAACCGTTTGGTTTGCCCCTGAAAAAAAAAAAATCACTCCACCTCTGCCTGCAATGCCTCGGTGGACGATCACAATCTATTGGTACTCACCCTCCGTTTATCTCTTTCTCTAGATCCAGATCCCTCTGGAGTGTTCGTTCTTCTGCTTTATTTTCACTCATAATACACGACCAAGATCGTGACCATGACCGTCAATTTATACGGAAGATGGACGCAGATGGAAGGAGTTCCGGAAATGGGGTGCAATCAAGCGAGAAGCTTCCAAACCCTTGGCCAACAAGCAACTGAGCAGCATCTGATCTGTGCCTAGGAAATAAAATTCCCAGTCATTTCACTGAGCCAGGTGTCGAGAGCGAGGTGCCAAAGAAGTTGAATGAGCCAAACCAAGAGGTGCATTTAAATATTTGAATATATATATACATATTCAAAATAACCAGCTATCTAACAAGGGCATCAATCTTTAGATGGACTGACGGATAGTTGAGAAAAAAATAAGAAAAAAAATATGAAAATTAAAAATAAATGTTGAAGGTGTGCCTATTGTTTTTTTTTTTCATTGTTTTTCTTTTTAACTGTCCATTATATGCTGGATCAGACAATCCTTTTTAGATGAAAAGGTGACTTTAAAAAGTTAGAGTCACCATTCAATAAATAAATAAATAAATAAATATATATATATATATATATATATATATATCAATTTCATTTCCCACATGACTAATGTGAAGAAGTAGGTTGATGAGTTCTGTACTCCTATTTTCGAGAACTAAGGTCCAATCTAGCAGTCATTTCTGAATGGCCAGCTTATTGGAAGGCAGAGAGACGTTCTCAAGGCAGGAAAAGGCGTAAGTGTGATCATCTCCTAAGCTAAGCCAAACTTTTATTAAGGATCTTTGAGTCGTTGTTAAAAGTTTTTGAAATGTATTAAAATTGCAATATGTAAGATATTTTCTCAAGTAAATGACAACCAATTATGTTGACTTAATAAAAATAAATTTTACGCTTGTTGGTGAGCTGTCCATCAAACTAATCGTACTTTGTGTGCATAGCCTGAAAGATCATTGCTTTCTCTTTTTGGTGGTTTATTTATTTCCCACATGAAAGCTAGAGCTAATTTATGACTCTCTAACAATATTTCCTTCTGCTTATTACTGCATTTAATGGCAGATTAGGTAGATGTCAAATCCTTGTTCAACTGCTATTCGGCTTAATATAATCTGTAATTATTTTTTTGATAATCTAATTACGAACGATGGAATGCTAAGACATCTCCACCGTTGGTCCTCTGACCTTACAGCTCTCTGATGGAGTGTTGATAATTTGGTAAATATTGTTTATGAGAGAGAGAGAGAGAGAGAGAGAGAGAGAGAGGGCTTCATTTCCCTCCCAATTTTTATATTTTCAAAGGGATCATAATTACACTAAAAAAAATCATATCCTTCCCCTCCTTAAGGGTGTGTTTGATGCACAGGGAAGAATTTAACGTGGTAAATTTTTCTAGAAAAAATTTCAAGATGAAATTTAACCCTCTTCCGATTTGAGGTCATGTTTGATGCACAGAAAGAAATTAAGGGTGAGAAGGCGAGTTGCAAGGGTGAGAAGGCGATCTGCGAGGGGATGGTCTTTCGTTGGTCGGGGGAGGGTGTCGAGCGGGTGGAATTCCACCCGCTCGAAAGTCCGAGGTCGGAGCTCGGAGCTCGGACTTTTGAGCGGGTGGAATTCCACCCGCTCCTTTTTGAAAAAAAAACGGGGTGAATTTCATCCCGTTTGATGCAATTTCGATTTCAACCAGTGCATCAAACGCACCCTAATAGAGTTTCTTTCCATTTCTTTTTCTCTCTCTCCCTCCATCCAAACAGGTTGTAAATCCCAGCAAAGGGTTCTGCGCCGCTGATTTTGGCCGTCCAAGCGGATGGCGCGTGTTATTTTTTTATTGAACAATAAAAGAAAAGCAGACACACGACACTCAGCATACAGTCGGGTAACCGATGTCTCCTGCCAACCGTCGCTTGTCGTCGTCGAGCCTGACTTTGTCTAGCCTTGGGCCGGCCTGATGCCTAACCTTATCCTTAATCTCTTCCATTTGTTCTGGTTTGTCTTTCCTTCTTCTTGAGGAGCTAATGCTGGTTAGGTCGATTTTACTCGCTCAAGGGCATCCACTAGTTCTGGTATATATATATATATATATATAAAAGTTATAGGTAGATACCAGACGACTTGGGTAAGGTATAAAAGTAGGACACCTTCAAGTTTCAAATAAAATATGAACCTTCTTCTAATGTGTTTATAAACTCTAACTTAATAATATGCGGGGGGGAACTGCTGCCACGCTCCCCTTGCAGACATGCATTTAAAAAAGTTTGGCTTTAATGGACGTATTTGAGTCACTTACATCAGATACCAAATCATATATATATGAGTGCCTGAAACAACTGTAGTTAGTTAGATATTTTTCTTTAATGTTCATCATGATGGATTGAATGTCTCTGATTCGATGACACTAGGTGACTCTAAAAAACTAGAATTACTATTCAAAATAAATAAATATATATATATATATATATTAAAATTAAAATAATAGAACAATATGGTGTTAAAATCATAGAATAATAGTCTGAAGGGTGGGTATTTCGCTTTTGGATGGTACCTTTTCCATCTGCCTGGTTGCAGCAATGCACAATGGTTAGCTGAGAACTGGAAGGGACCTTTCCGTCACCTTCCTTGGTCCAAAACACTGGCATCTTTTCATGGATTCGCTGGTGCGCAGCACCTTCTTGTGATTGTATGGAGAAAAAAGAAAAGAATGGCGTGCTTATTAATTTGCTAGAGAGTAATCGAACCACCACACATTTGATGGCTTCGACTGTCTAATCCTTCTTCATTTTCACCTAATTATGTCTGCCTTCCACTGGAAGTTCTTCTTGTTTGGGTTCTAGGATTCTCGTTCGCCCACCCATAAATTGTAAAGCCGAACTTTTTTAAGTAAATGAGACAAAAATAAAAAAGCGTAGCTGATGAGGCACGCCCTTTGGGTGAGTGAGAGGGTCAATCCCACCGCCTGAAACCAAGCCCAAAGGCCCCCCCCCTCATTCCTCCTGCCTCTGGGGTCCTGAGCTGCGTCAGCGTCAGTGATAGAACGAGACACCCTTCAACTTGGATGTCGCGCCCTACCGCCTTAAGACACAGGAACATAACGCCCATGAAAATCGAACTAGAAACCTGCCTTTTACAAGTCTCTAGCCCGGCAGCTACGCTATGCTCCTTGAAGCGAGGAGGCACGCCCTTGTAATCAATCGTTTACGATCGAATTTTATAAGCATGAATTAAATTTTTGGCATGTGGCTTCGTGTTCTTTTTACATGTGGCCTCGCCCACATTTTTTAATGTCTCCTTTTCCAAGGAAAACATGTTCAAGGTGAAAACTTGGGTAGACTTTAGGAAAAGGTATTATTTTCATACATCTAAAGTCTTTTAGGGTTTCATAATTTTGTTATTGTTTTTCTTGAATTTCGATCAAAACCAAATTCTGTGAAATTTCACTTTGAGTGAGTTTTCACTTTGAAATCTTTTGAAGTCTGAGTCTGTCCCTCTTTTTTTTTTCCCTGATTTCATTGCATACGTCCTTGCGAGATCTCAAACAGATTTAACAAATAAATGAGAGATGAATTACTCATCACTAGCACATGAATACCATCTATTAACAACTTGAATATCAAATTCCTTTATTCTATCTTAGATTAAGTGTCTTCCATGCATAGTTAAGAACATCCACAATTCCAACATTACCAAAGATATCTTTACTGTGTATCCTTATTTTCCTTTTCCATGATTTTATTGTACATCCATCACTACCACATTAATGATATCTATTAGCAAATTGAATCTCAAATCTCTTGCTTCTATCTTGGGTTAAGAGTCTTCCATGTATAGCTAGGAATATACACTATTTGGTCCTTAGAGTAGCTCATTTTTCCAAATATATATGTATGAAGGATCTTGTTCTTTCTTTTCTCTGATTTCATGATTCACATTCCTCTAAGATTCCAAACTAACTTAGCTCTAGTGCATCCAACAAATAAGTCAGAGATAGATTTCTCATCAATACCACAAGAATGACATCTACTTAGCAAATTGAATCCCAAATCTTTTGATTCTATTTTTGGTTTAAAATTTTCCTTGCATATACATCCCTACAGGATTCCATAACAGATTTACTTGTAGGGCATCTACATGTAAATGGAAGATGTATTTTTTCATCATTACCACATGAATGACATCTAGTAGCAAATAGAGTCTCAAATCTCTTGATTCTATCTTGGTTAATAATCTTCCATACATAGCTAGGAACATGTGCCATTTCAACCTTGGGACAGTTTCATTTTACCAAACATATATGTACCAATGATCCTTTTCTTTCTTTGTTCTGATATCATTAATTCCCTACAAGATGCAACACATATTTAGTTGTAGGGCATTCGACAAATAAGTGAGAGATAGGTTCCTCATAATTGCCACATGAATGACATCTATTAGCAAGTTGAATCTCTAATCTTTTTATTCTATCTTGGTTAAGAGTCTTCCATGCATGGGGCCATGTGTAGCTAAGAACATGCTCCATTTGGATCTTGAGTAGCTTCATTCTTCCAAATATAACTGTACCAAGGATCCTCATCTTTCTGTTCTTTCCAACTTCATCACTACCACATGAATGACATCTATTGGCAAATTGAAACTCAGATCTCTTTATTCTATCTTGGTTAAGAATCTTCCATGCATAGCTAGGAACATGGAACATTTGGATCTTCAAGTTGCTCCATTCTTCCAAATATATCTGTACCATCATCATCTTCTTCTTTTTTTTTTTTCTAATTTTCATTATACATCACTCTTGTCATGGTAAAAAAGCGAACATCACTCCCACCCCCACCTCCAAAATAAAAAAAACAGAAAATATAGCACATTTGGTTAAATATTTATCACAACATTCTAAAAGACATTTGAGAAAAAATCAAGGGTGAAAACGAATATTATGACTACTGTGGCTTTCCTGACATTAACTTTACCATTGTCGCTGTTTCAACAATATTTCTTTCATTGTTGCCCTCCCAATGCATCATTATCGCAGAATCACTCTCAACATTTTAGCATCGCATCATAATTATTCTCCATGATAACGTTAGAGTTCCATCACTTGCTACGGTTTATACCGTTACGGTAATGATCATCATCTTTAACGAAACTCCGTCGTTGTCTCCACCATTTTCGCTGCGATTTTCCACATCGCCACCAATGCTATCAAGTGCCAAACAAGAAAAGGGAAAGAACGAAAAATCGTTTTACATATAAACGATCTCTTGTAAAGTTGACGTCCAATTCTTGTCGAGAATTTGACCGTTGCCATCATAGACGCATGCGAAAAATTTAGAAGAACAGAAAAATGAAATATCTAAATATCATTCATTTAAAAATTAATTTTTATGTTTCTAGATTAAATCTTACATATTAAAAGAGAAAAAACTGCAGTATATTTTTTGTATACATAAACTCCTTCCTTATATTATTTCATCAAAATATCAATTAAAAACCTGCTTATATTTGAAATAAATATTAATAGAATATTGCTCTAGTTAATTACGTAAGCTATATAAAAATCAAATGATAATATTGGAATACCATTATAACTTTTAGATTTCTAATGATCAATAATTTGAAAGATTTACAATATTAGATATCTCTCAAATTTCTAGAATATATATATAAATGTCACGTTCATTAACATAAGAACACATATTATTGCTACATAAAAATGGTTTTCCATATAAAACAAGTTGGGTACTCATTGACAAATGAAGAAGGCATTACGTTTTCAAAAATATTTATAATTTAATTATAAGAGGGAAAGCAGGTAGGACGTTACTCGTTAGTTTTAACTTTCTCTCTCTAAAAATTTAATAAAAAGCCGGTGTTTGCATGGCTTAAATTGTCGCATCAATAATAAAAAAAGTTTAGGTGCTTTTAAAGCATTTCAAAACTTAAGTGCGCTTGCGTAAAAATATTATTTTTATTTTCGAAAAAGCGGAGCTTATTGTCAGCTATTCCTTTAAGAGGTAGAAAGAAAGATGGAGAAAGTTTTTCGCTACGGCGTGGGGCCCCTGCATTTGGCAAACGGAAAAGAACTTGCGTGTCTTTTCGACATTATGTTTATCGTCACAAATTGGAGAGTTGATGGGTATTTTCTGGTGGAGAAGAGGAACTTGAAGGTCCGTTTGCTGTAAAGGTGAGGGTATTTTGGTCATGAGGTTTTCAAGAATATGCCGGGATCATCGGTAATGTAAAATTTTTCTTTTCACGCCTGACGGACGATGTGACCAGTAAATTCCATCCACGCCTTCCTCCTCTCTCTCTCTCTCTCTCTCTCTCTCTCTCCCCCAAATCCCCGACCTCTCCCAAGCACAAAAAGGTTCCGAGTGAACGCAAGCGGGCGTCTCCGGGCCGCCGGAAAAACCAGACGATATCCGGAATCTTGCTCCGTCGGGAACCACAGCTGCGTGCAGTTCGGTTCTCATCTGGACGTAGGACCCGGTGAAGCCGGAGACCCCTGCCGCCGCAACTGATTGTTCCCTGGTTTCCTCTCTCTCTCTCTCTCTCTCTCTCTCTTTCTCTCTCTGTCTTTTCTTCTGCTTTGGTCATGTCCTCCTGATCGTTAGTAACGGAGAGGTGGAAGAATAAGAAGGGGAAATTCTGTAATTTCCCTTCTCTTGAAACCGGAGCCGCTGTTTGAAGCGTCCGATTGAGGTTTCTAAGGATCTATGGGGGAAAAAAAAATCTATCGGAGGCGGTGGAGGAAAGAAAGATATTGGACGGAATCGTAGGGTGTCTCACCGTTTATCAGCTACGGGCGGTGTATTTCCCGTCTAACCGAGGGCCAGATCTGGAGCCTTCCGATGAGTTATCGGAAGGTGAGGGTCCTGGCTGTTCTCTTTCGCTTACCTATTGTTAGAGTCTTTGGCCTTCTCCTGCATAAACTGTGTGGCTACGAGGCTTCCTTTTGGAGACTCGGCGATACACCGTTTGTGAATCCTCGTCTTTTTCTACATTCAATTTTTCGACTTAAAATAGCCGGATTCCGGTGGAAGCTAGAAGTCCGATCTGCTTGAGCTTGGATAAGATCGATTGAGAAGAAATTGAGTAATTTTGGTAATTGTTGCTCCATTTGAGGAGTCTTTGCTGCTGAAGTTATTCGTCAGTCCATTTCCTAATACATTCCATCTCTTCGGATTCAGTCCAGAAGAGCAGTATCGGAAACTGGTATTTTTGCATACTTTTTCTCCGATCGCCTCATTTGCAAGCCCAAAACGATTCGAAGTGTTTGTTTTCCGTTTGATTTCAGTGAGTTTACTCTCTCAAAGTAACGAATCTCTCTTTCTTCTCTTCCTTGCAAGAAGAGAGAAGCAGAGAGGCCACGAAAAGCTTGAAGCGAGCCGCGGTACAACCGGTGAGAATTCGCCGGCAGGCGCATCGGGAACATCTCATCGGGAGGAAAACAGAGATGGATTTAGATGATTTCAGGTCGATAATGAGGAGCTCCGGCTTGGATGTGTGGACGTTCATTGAGACGGCAATATCGGTGGCGTGCTTGGACCATGGCCAGGAGCTGAAGGCTCGCCGAGACGGGCTAGCCGAACGCCTTTACGCCAGCACTCTCCCTCGTTGCCAGAATTGCGATCTCGGTGCGGCAAAGGAAATGATGATGAAAGAGGACGAAGCGGAGGAAGAAGAGGAAGAGGATGAAGTGAGGGAGAAACCATTGGCTGGTCGGGGCCGGAGGGGGGCAATATCCCCGGATACGTCCCCCTCGTTGGTGGACGCCGGCCAGGATGAGCACCAAGGTGAGGACTTCCATGCCGTCGACTCCGAGGAAGAGCAGCTTCTCATCATCAAAGGAATGCTGGAAGATCCCGATCAGGTCAGGAACATCCGAAGGCATTCAATTCTCGTCCTCTTTTGCCCTCTGCAATTTCCAGTTCGAATCTGATTCGACTTGCATTCGACCGTACCGTATAGTGTGATGCGGTGCCAATGTCATAGACCAAAATCATTCGTGGGAATGTGGGTCTGACTGGGCAGGTCGATACTCAGCATTTCCCGAGTCGGTTCAGGAAGGATTGCTGCAAATATTTTCCCTAGAAATGTTCTGATTTCTTTTTTCTGGTTTTTTGCAATCAGAGTGACGAATCACTCGTTGAGCTGTTGGAAAGACTCGCTGACATGGACGTCACGTTCAAAGCCCTCAAGGTGCGGCCGCGATTTATTCGTTCTTTAGTTGCAATTTCGAAGTTATTTCGAAATTTCAGGTTGCATGTTCTGCCTCTTTCGTTGCTTGGAGTTCACACCTCTCACTTTCTTTGTGGCAAAGGATTCCGATGTTGGTAGACACGTAAACATCCTTCGGAAACATTCTTCCGGCGAAGTAAGGCGACTAGCAAAACTTCTCGTCAGGTAAAAGTCCGTCACCATCTAATGTTGGTTTAAGGCTTCAGCTCTGTTTCACTTCGGTGGCTTCTACTGAGTACTGTAGCTCCTGGCTTCGCCGAGGTGGGCGCAAGGCTGCTGTTCTTTGGGAACTGTAGAAATTGGTTCCACTACGTCGAGGCTTTACTAAAGGATTGCCTGCTTATACCAAAAGCTTGCAGTTACGTTTTTCATTATTGTCGTTTCTGGTTTCCTGGAAAAGTTTTGCTAGTTCTTTCGAAGTGCTGGCAAGTCTTCAAGCAATAGTCAATTGGCAAACCACCAGGATCCTTGTGCTCCTTCTCACTATGTCTAGGTTGGCTTGAACTAGTTATTCGAACGGCCGATTTTGTAGCTTGCGTCTTCGTACCTCGTTCTGTTGCTAAGTGGTTAAGATAGGAGCAATTATTCTCTCTCTCTCTCGCGTCTATGAATTCCTTTTTTATTTTTGCAGGAAATGGAAAGACCTCGTGGATCAATGGGTGAAGTCCGGTAAAATGGGTGCCTCCCCCATTGTCGGTAAACCGCAACAACCATTCCTCTTCCTATGATTCCTATCGTTTTTTCTGAAATGGCAAGTGTTCTGACGGTTTGACTGGTGGGAGCAGGTAACGAGTCGCCCCTCCAGCACACGCCCCCTCAACAAACCCTACCTAAGCCAATCCAGAACGGTGGAACTCAGGTACTCGTATTAAGAAAGTTGAAATAAATAAAGAAAATGTCTTTGATCCCGATATTAGAAAATCGATCATTAACAAAGAAGTTTATCATGTGGATCTTCTGATTCGTCCTTTCGCTGTATCAGGCCTCGGATTCGCCGTACTCTCCAAATCGAATTCGTGAGTACATGGAATTTGATTCGGAGTTCTTTGATGCTGCATTTCTGGCTCTTGATTTCCCCCGCTTCCATCTCGATTTGGTGAATATCTGTTTGTTCTTTTTTTTGGCTCCTTTCAGATGGTTCCGACAGGAACGGCCAGACCGACTCGGGTACGAAAGGCGAGAAAGGAAACGGTCAGAGGGAGCCGCAGGCTAAGCAGAATCATCCCGCCGCTCCCTTGTCTTCATCGATCCCGGTAAGAAATTTATAGCATGTACTTTAACTTGCCTGAAGTCATCCAAACCCATTGTCTCTCTTTCTAAGTTTCCCGAAGCCTTTGTTTATATCGTGTCAGCAGTACTTTCCCGAACCCTAATTCAAGTACTAGCTTTGCTGTTTTTCCTTTCCTCTTTCTGTTTTTCCTTCTATCTTTTCCCTTTTATTGAACCCGTCTTGGCGTTCCCTTGCTCTTTTGTTGTCCAAATCATATGGACGCGCAAATGGTCGTTTTCACATGAAGAGGAGAAGGTCTTTACAAATCATTGGTTATTACAAAACTTTTTTCTTATCAGAAACCAATGTGAAAACAAAGTCATTCACAGTTCCCTACTCCTTTCGGCTTTCAGAGTAGTCTAAAAAGTGACCAAGCTCGGATAACTGAGTTGTCTGAGACTCGATCTGCTTCATTTGGCAAACAAACGGGGCACATGTTTGAGTGATTCGGCAATTATTGCGTCTTTTTTAGGGTTCCGCTGGTTTGTGTTTTTCTTTCCAGCCGCTTCTTGCGCTGCTCCTTGCTTGGATTGTGGCTTTTGATTGCCCTTTCTTGGCAAATTTTGATGATTCCATTTTGTGGCATTGACACTATAATCGTTCCCGGGAAATTATTTCCGTATCTGGGGGGCTCTGCCGTCGGATATTCCAGATCACCGTGGTCGATGCCCGTCGGATATATTTTCCTAGAAAAAAAAAAAGTGTAGTTACTAGTTACTGTTGGCCATCACTGAGCACCCCTTTGATCTGCAGAAACAGAAAGAATGCGCCATCGACCAAGAAAAGCTGGCCTCTGCAAGGAGACGGCTTCACGAGAACTACCAAGAAGCCCAAAATGGTAGGCTGTTCCTCCTCTTTCATCACTGGTGCCTTTTTCTTTTGTTTTTTTTAATAATTTCAAGGGAACGACCACGTCCTCGTCTGGACCCATCTTCGTGCGTGCCTGGGTCCAGGTTGTGCGCGCGCCCCGAGGTGACCTGTTGGAATCAGCTTTTCCTCATTGCTGACCAATTTTTTCGTTGAGTGCCTTTCTTTTACTCAATTTCGAAAGGAGGCCCTATCTTTTTTATTTTTTTGTTTCATATATCCTTTAGCTTTAGTCCATTTGTTCCTTCCCTTTCCGGCCCTTTGACGTGACTGTCAACGTAAGGTCCAAAATTTTTGTGTCTTTGTACGAGATTTGAGAAGGGTGAGTCTATGATGACGAGTGATGGGTAAATAGGTGTGAGTGAGAAAATTCCCTGTAAGCGTCCCGAGGCATGGTAGCTTAGCCGCTGCTCGGACTCGCGTCCGATGCTCAACTCAGCCCAGTAAATTTGTTCAGATTCTGTGAGAAGTGACTCGTTTCGACAAGGGTGTTCCTGCTTCCTTTTTTCCCTCGCCCATCCATCGGTCCCGCTGTCTAAGGCCCTAACCTCGGCCACCTTCCTTGCTCTCGAAGCGTGGCTCTCTTCCTCCAACATAGAAGACGTCAACGTGGATGGAACAGTTTCCTCTTGTACATCAAGGGCCTTATTACTTTCGGCTGTGAGCAGCGCCATTAATCTGAATTCACGTTGACAGTCTCGCTCTTCTTTTTCCCGACCTATACAACGGTCTATTAACGTTGCATCGTCTAATGGTGTTCTTGTGTAGCTAAAAAACAAAGAACTATTCAAGTGATGGACATCCATGACATCCCCAAGCCCAAAAACGCCTTTTTCTCCCGCAACAAGGGTGGTTTCCAGGCCAAGCATTGGTGAAGGAATAAAATAAAGATTGAACCAGGAGGGTTCTTTCTTGGTCTCTCCCCAGGAACTCGGATCCCATACCTTTTACTGTCAATCTGGACCTCGTGCTTCGTGGATCACCAGCGCGCCGGCGAAGCAGCTTCCCTGATGAATGTAAACCATTCGACAACGCATCGGGGCCGTCGTTTTCTAAGCCGTCTTGAAGTCGAGAACGTGCATGTACTTTTATGCGTCGTACTTTGGCATTGAATATAATAATTTATCATCCCTCCTGTGAGCAATGGCGATCCAGTTTGCCTTCTATAGACGGTATGGCGGCTTTGTAAATTATACCGCCTTGCGTGGGGACGCCTGGTGATGGCTGCCGTATGGATGGATCAAATTTGGGATATATACATTTAATCATACTAGTCATTCCATTAAGGTACTCGTTATATTTTAATTTTCTTTTCTGGTCTTCGCGAGTGTAAAAAAAAGTTGCAAGTTCCAAATGCTTTCCTTTTTTTTTTTGGTCCTCTTGATGGTATATTTTGAAGCTATTGGTGGCGAATATTTGACTTCATCCTTCGGGTGGGTCTAATGATTGATTCATGGAGTTCACCAGTTAAATTGGTCGTTCTGGTAGAATTGTATCTTGTTCTGCAGGTCGTGCAGCGACCTGGATTTCTTCAAAATATGTGATGATGTTCATAATCTTATAAGAATTTGGTTGTGAATAAATTCCGGAATACCGTGTTTCTTCCCTGCTTCAATCGTCCAACTGGTTTGATGTTGTTCTCTTGAAGTTTTGCCCCAGGTGGTCTGCATATTTTAACTGCTGACCCTACCTGGCGCGGAGGCTGGGACCGTAGCTGTCTATCAGCGACGGAGGGTCCCATGTTCAGCCAGTTTGAGAGGGGCGTTTCATTAATGCCTGTATCCACTTCAAATATTTGAGAGCACCCGGTTCTAGTTTCGAAGCTTGGTATTATAAATGTGATTGGGGTATCAGGTTTGCTGGCCTCTGACCATAATGTCCCTGTTGATATAAATGTTGATAGTTTTATTTATTTGTGCTGGTTAACTAAATTCGTTAATGTAGTTTTTAATCTTTTAAAACGAAAAAGTATAAAATAAGCTGGCGAATGGAAGTAGGTATGGGTGCGTCTCCGGCGTCACTTACGTCCATGTCGACGTTTTTTATGGGGATTATTTTTCCTTTTTTTTTTCTTTTTTGTCAAACTCTTTAGGGCAACCCAGCCCACGGAATCCCCAAATCAGGTTTTGTAATAAAACCAAAAAAAAAAAAAAAAAACTGCTTTTCATGGTGGGGCCTGGTCCCCTCACTCATCTAGACTTCGTTCTTATCCTTATGACGCGTCAACTATCTAAATCAGTTTGATGGAATCAATCAATGTCTCGATTTC
This sequence comes from Nymphaea colorata, assembly GCF_008831285.2. NCBI lineage: Eukaryota > Viridiplantae > Streptophyta > Magnoliopsida > Nymphaeales > Nymphaeaceae > Nymphaea > Nymphaea colorata. Next base: position 1,562,384 of record NC_045148.1, on the reverse strand, counting down.
ATTTGTACGTTTTTTTAGTCAAAATCGGTGTTTCATTGTTCCAGTCAAACCGGCGTGTAGGTGTTCATTTTTCGAATGGCAGAATATTTATGATTGCAGATTTAAAAATTTAAAGAAATCCGGCCGAAAAAGCAGGTAGAAACCAGCAATTCCTTTGATTTTCCACGTCTCCAATCAACTCACAGTTTCAGACTTTCAGGCCTTCCGTCGCTCTTGGGGAGACATTTATATTGTCGAAGGACTGCACTTAGGTTGCACTTACGCAAATAAAAAACTTCGATTCTTATGAAGAAAGCCCGTGTGAGCAGTTCAGTTAAACAGCCCACAGTGCCACAAAGCCACAAGAATGAAGTTCGGCTGGCCTAGTGTTCTATCTTGTCATTGTCAACTAATTGGATTTGGCAAATCTTCATGTTTAGGCAGATAAAACTGAATGTGATCTCAATTTTGAAACAACCACAGGTGTATCAGTAGTTCGTAACATATTGTTTTATGAATCTGCCCTAAATTCATTGGATAGTAATATTTTGTTATTGGCGCCAGACAGATCATGTGGGAGTAATAGTGGCTGCCCCCTGTTCGGCCCCGCCCATAACAAGGGGCTCAATATTCTGTTTTTTCAAGGAGAAACTTTTGGTTTGGCATTTTCAGAAACAAATTAAAAAATATTTTTTTTCCTTTTCATTTTTTCCCTCTTCAAGTATATAGTAAAATATTCAAGGATGTCAATTAAAAAAAAAAAAAGACTTAAGTGGAACAAAGTTCTTATATGTCCACAGCTGCATGGAATTTTCACTACCGCAAAAAATTTGTGGAAAACAAAGAGCATGGTAAGTGCTGAACCTATTTACAGAAGCATCATAAGCAGAACCTTCATCCTTAATGTTTGTGTTCATTGCTGCCTAGCCTGCTAACTGTACATTGAAGAATCAACAAAAAGCAAGGAATTCTAATCAACAAATTCGAATTTCATCTAGCATCGAATTTTTCAGAGGTTCCACTGCATGCCTTCCCTCTGCATATGAGATGTGCTCCCATTGTAATTCAGTTCTCTTATTTTTATGACTTTCCAGATTTGCAGAACATTCATCTGTTATTTTCCCTTTTCATCTTGCGTGCACACGTCTATCTATCCTTTGCAGAATATTCATAAACCTTTTCTTTGCGCCCTAAGCCTTGAATAAACCTATCTAGTTTAACATAACTGAGATACCTTAGTTTAGATCAAGTCGCTCGAAACCTCCTCAACTCCGCCAAAGCTGAACCAGTCACATGATTATCAGCAATGTCATATCATGTCAAGGAAATCTATGGTGGAAGGCAACCATGTTAGGAGTTTTGTGAAGCCCATATAGCTTCACTTGGGCAGCGAAACCATGAACACAAAGGTTTGTAGAATTCATTGGCTCAGTTGATCCAAGCTAGATAGGTGCATTGCAGTGGCAGAACGAGAGGGCACTCATATATACATGTAAGAGAGCACATATGTGAATATGTTAATGTGAAAAAATGCTTCTCCGATCCAGAAGTTCTCGCGAAGAGAAGAAAATGCTTCTCCGATCCAGAAGTTCTCGCGAAGAGAAGAAAATGCTGCCCTCTGTCTTTGACAGAGACGATTCAACAACAGATCTGCAAAGAAACATTAAGGGGTTGATGTGGGCAACTGCCCACACTAGCCCATATGGGGCTCTGCCACTAGTGCATTGCTGCTGGACCCTGTTCTTCTACAAGGTGTGCCTGGCTCTCTGACATATGACGTTCATCTAGGAATTAAGTTTGGACTATTTCTCTTAAAGGGAGTATTTGGTTACTTTAGATTCATAAATTTGATGGGACATGCATGTTTTTGGTTGATATGGTTAAAAATTCTCACTAAAAATCCTTATAGGTTGAAATATTTTGTTAAATTTTTGATTGAGGAAAAAGTCTGCTCTCAATGAAAGGAGAAAGAGTCTGATCTTGACAAAAATAATCTTAAAAATCCTGCATCAGCGTAAATCAATCAAATCACTCCTCACCATACTTGAAAAATTGGTATAACAAAAAGCGGTATTCATTGTCATTCATGAGATTTTTGACATGAGTGCAGTTTCAGGATGACTTTGATTGGCAGTGGCCAGGATATATCATAAAAGAACACAATTTTTTTTCTCCATGACATTGAGATGGCTTCAAAATTCAAAAGCAAGTTCAACTCCAAAAAAGATGAAAATCTTTATAAATATGCTCCCAATTTTTTGGGTAATATAAGAAAACGAAGCATGAGTTTGAATTTCTTTCATTTTACCCTTTTTGTGAACTCTTCAAAAGTTATATCTGATCTTGAAAACTTGTAAGTGTTGTATGAATTTACCTTTAACTCTTAAGTAAGATTTATATAATACTCACAAAATTGTATTTATTATCGAACAACACTTAAGAGAACAAGGAATTTGATGAAAACTTCAACATTCGGCCGGCAGAGGGCCCAAGCATGTATTGTTTATTCAATATAGCTCCCTCACAAGTAAACACTGATTATGGATAAGACAATTGTATAAATTTTAATGATACATTCTCTGAAAAAATTAAGTGTTACTTAAATTTTCTTTTGCTGGAAATCTCAAAGCTGTCATTTCTCTTGAAAATTGCCTCCTGACCAAAGGAAGATGTGAAATACCTTTACTTTTATGACTTTTTTGGGGGAAATTGGCCTCATAAACATTGTTTATTAATTTCTAGGATCCCCCTTCTTGATGTTAGTTACTTTATATAAAGTATCATTCATGGTACTTTTACTTCTACAAGATTAACAATTGAACGCTTCTCAACAATATATATATATATATATATCAGAAATGGCTTACAAAATCAGGTCATGCCATGCGTCATTAGCCTATAAAGTAAAGAGTCAAATCGCCGAAAAAGACAGAAATGGAAATAACGGGACGGGGACCTTACGTTAAAAACCAAACGCATTATGAGGTTTCTGGAGTTAACTTTTACCCTCCTCTTTTACCGCCTTTGGAGGAAAGAAACATCATGAACAATCCTCGGCCATTACTTTAAACTGAGGTGGAACTTGGAAGAACTAAATACATTCTTATCGTAAAGTTTTTACAAAAATGGAGCCTACCTTTTTCCTAACTCTTCCAAAATAGTTTATCGAGTTGATATCATTAACTCCACAACCTAGTTAGTTATAAGTGTTTAATGAATCTATGTTCAGGTAGATTTATAGGACCCCAAAACTATATTATTATGAATATGTTACAATCTTTAAATTTGATTTATAAAACACTTACACTGTGTGGTCCATTTATCAAACAATTCTTTCATACTCTATTCAACTTTCTATAGATGTATTTCTTAAAACATAAATGTTTTAATGAAAATGTAAACCGCTCTAGGAGGTTCTTATTTCTTAGATGTGACATCCATTTTCACTCGTTATTGAACTTCTATAAACGAAAAAAAGAACGAAAGCGAAGCTTGCACACTGATGCTTGAAATAAAATAAGGGAAATATTTTGGCTTAGACTTGGGCAAGAGGGACACTTGAAATGAAAATAATTTTTTCCCACAAAGAAAGTGGTAAATTATAATAACATTTTTTTTACGGTGACAAAAGAATATGTTTGATTTGGTAAGTTTCCGACAGCACCCAAGAAGTTCTTAGTTTTCCAATATGGTACCCGAGGACGACGAGGAGGATACCGTTACTAATTAAAAGATGCACAAGAACAGTGGGAAGACTCCCCCAGCGTTTACCGCTACGGGACTCTCCCTCCCTAAAATTTCGAAAGCCAACCCTGCCACTCTCCTAACCATAAACTTCCATTCATTCCACGGTGAGCGACAGAGAAATGGCGTATAAGGTAAGAGCGTCAGCGTCCTCCACTGCAGAGTCGGATCTCAACAGTCAGGCAGCGCGGAATTGCAGCCGCCAGATGACCCACATCCCTCCCGAGCCACTGCCATGACAGTGGATGAACTGATGAAAGGCTCCTGGCCGGCTGAACCAAGCCCGCCAGCAGCGCCTGTGTTTGCTGCCAAGCTCAGCGGACCAAAGACGGTGGAGGAGGACTGGAAGGAGATCGGAGAGCAGAGAGGGTGCGTTGGCGGGCAGGAGATCAGGGAGATGACCCTCGAAGACTTCCTCGCCAAAGCCGGCGTGGTAGTCGATGGTGGCGTCGTCGAAAGGGCGGCGCGTGCGGAGTAGATATTTCCGTTGGTGGAGTCGAGGGCTTTCTGAAAAGGTCCCGGTTGCCGGACGGCCGAGAGGATGTTGTGAGGACGAAGCGGAAGGCACGCCGCTCCCGCTGCTGCGTTGGCAGAGCCGGTGGACAGGGCGGCGCAGCAGCGGCAGAACAGGATGATTAAGACCCGGGAGTCTGCCGCGAGGTCCAGGGAGCGGAAATTGGTGGATGTTCTCTCTCTCTCTCTCTCTCTCTCTCTCTCTCTCTCTCTCTCTCTCTTCATTTTCTATGTTTTCTGTTTTATTTTTGTTAGTGGTGGTGTCTATGCGATCTCTTCGGTTGCAGAGTGTGAATCTATAGATTGTACGTTGTGCTGAGTTTTGTTTCTTTTTTAAATCTTATTTTCTCTTTGGTTGGTTTTCCTAATGGCAGAATTCGCGGTCTTGCTATTGATGTTTTGAATTCGTTGCGCTGATGATTTTGATGCTTCACCGTCCTCTGAAGAATGGTCTGCTTTCCTGGTTTCCACTTGCACTATAGTATTTTGCTTAAGCTCTCAATTATTGTATTGGTCGTTGTGGAAATATGCTCATCTTGGTTTTCTTCATTTACAAATCTTTGATGAAAACGGTCTGTGGTTTCTCGTTGTTGAGGTAATTAGTTGGCATACCTTTTCCGTTTTCTTGCTCCTCTTTTCCGCTTAAGAAAAATTTGGGTGGCTTTTGACCTGTACTACTATGAATAGTAATAGTTTTTCGCGAGAATTTTGGGGACAACGGTCATACGAGCCTGTTTTTCTGTTTCTGTAGGCTTACACCATGGAATTAGTTTCAGCGGTGTCTCAACTCAAGGAGGAGAACATGAAGCTAGTAAAAGAGCAGGTCGGTATCTTCATGTATGTGTTGGGCTGTGTGTGTTACTGATATAATTGGCTGCAGCGCATGGTTTGTCAATCTGCATCCTCAATGTCTCTAGTCGTTTGACCAAACTAAAACCAAATACTTACTCAGAGTGTTTGATTTACTTTACTCGAGCCTTGGGTCGTGTTTCCTCAATGGTGTTTGGGTGACACTTCAAAACCAGGTTTTGGAGGTAAAACCTGGTTTTGGAGGGTTTTGATATGGTTTTGTAAAAGGGAGTAAAAAAAACCTGGTTCCTTTAGGTTATTCAAAAACCAGGTTTTGGATGGGTCACCTATGGAAAACAAAATTTCCAAAACTCATTAAGATACTTGGTTTTCATAAAACCAAGTTTTTATAAAACTGGGCTAAAGGCGGATGTCATCCAAACGCCCGTTAGTATTTAATGAACTCGTTGAACTGTAATCCCTGAACCCAGAAGGCCTTTAGTTGAAAAGAACAGACTTGTTTGTCACATTCGGTGTGTAGACGGCAAGGGATTTTCAACCATCCTTTTCTTTTTTGGTTGTATAGTCTCTATAGTTTGTGTCTCTCCCCCGTCCAGCACTACTGTGTGTCAGGTTTGCAGATCACAATTGTGTCTTTCAACCATCCTAATTGAGCTTCACATTCTATTACATTATTAGTCAATAATAACAAGGTTGTTGACAGATCACAATGTCACATTTATTAACTCACAATAACATGCATATTAGTGTATTGCTATAGACAATTTCAGTTGGTTATCTAGATTCTAGATGCATCTGGTTGCATAGTTGCATACTAACACCAAAATTACTGCAGATGGAGCAGAAGAAGAAGAAGAGGTATAAGCAGCTCTCTCTCTCTCTCTCTCTCTCTCCCCCCCCTCCCTCCCACGTATATATCTTGATTCCATGTGTCTCTATGCATTTTGCTTGTGGCCTTCGGTATGATTTTAAAGATTGATGGAGTTCTGAAAACGGCCAGAAGCTTCCAATTTAACCGAATAACCCATTTCTTATCTTTGTGGTGCATAATTGGCGCAGTGAGAAAAAAAGAATAAAAAAAGTTGCATAAATATTCTTTTTGTTATAATTGCTTAGTCAGTTAGTGAACAAAGAGCAGCATTATTTTTGTATGATATTCCTTGGATTTTTTTTTTTCTGTCTTTTGGGCAAAAATTTGTTTCTGCCTGCATAAGAACTCTCCTCAACGAAATCAAAGTGGAGACCCTTCGTGGTTAGACCTGTAAGGATAATTCATCACTGTTCATTCTGTGCAGCTTTCACCTTTCCGTTTGTCAAAGAGTCGAGAATATAAACTATACAGATATGAGCGGGAAAACATAGAGCAACTTCATGTGTTTGTGCAAAGAATGATATAAGCAAGCAAGTACGGCTAAGTATCGTTTCAGTTTGTATAATTGTACTTCAGCTTGACAAACCTAGTTTTTCCCTTGACATGAGTGCACTCATTTTGCATGAAGGAAGTTCATAGCATAATTTGAAACTTGAAAGATGTTAGTTGAGGTCTTCTCACTCTTATCTGTTCTATTTGAAGGATTACTTGCTCTTGATAGCAAAATGGAGTAGGATCTGCCAGAATCACCTGAGGATCATTTGGACTTGCATTAGCGTTTCTATGAAACATCTTAATAACTAGGTTCATGCAGCATCTCTGAACAAATTAGGGACGCGAGAACTGGAGCTTTCTGTTCACTCTGGAGTGGCCGCTACGGATTACCATTCTCTCAGTTTATACATGTTGTAAGCTTCAGTAATGTTGTTTTGAAGTTTTTCTTTGTACGCCTCCCCCCTTCTTTGCTTGCTGTCTCTCGTATGGCCAGTTCATTAGCGTGTTTTCATTTTGTGCAAATTTGAACCTATACACAAGAGGGCCATCTATACTGACTAGGAGACACACAAATGCATACATGTCTCAATGCATAAGTAGTATATAACTACTGGACTCACAAACTAATTTCCAATTCTTGCAGCTCATAGACAACGTGATACCTGTCGTAGAAGGGAAGAGGCCGAGACGTACCCTTCAAAGAACTAGTTCCACGCAGTGGTAGATGGCTGAGGGCTCTTCTCTTGGTCCCTGTTTTTTTTGTCAAGGGCAGGGTTGGCTTCTGCATCCTCTTGAGCAATTTTTTATGCAGGTTCTTGCTGAGTCCTTTGCACATACTGAACATGACGAAGAGGACCCCAAGCACTGTCTCTGAGTTTACTCAAAAGTGATGACAATGACTTATAGTTCTCAGGTGGTGTCAGTTTACTGAGTCAACCAGAAAACCATTGCTCATCGCCTTTTTTGTTTGAGAAATAGGGGCAGGTTGAAGACAGGATCCCCAATATATATATATATATATAGTGTATTATTTTGCATATGTTATTTGAGTAAATTCAAAATGCATTTGCTGTCTGTTATGCTACGTATGTTGGGTTGCATCTTAGACTTGAATGCCTCCACAGGACTTGCCCGTTGTTTATTTGCTGCTGTATGTGTGTACATGTGTTCCCAAACTCTAGCGAGGAGTGTTATCCATGAAATCCAAAGATGCCTGCTCATCTGACAGATTTTTGCTGTTATTTTTCTTGCTAGAATGGCAACCATGTTATGTGTGATATTCTCTGGCCCTGGCTCATCCCAAGGTGGAAGAGGTGAAAAGGATGTAACAGTTTTCACTTGAGACAAAAAAACTTTCTCCACTATTTTTGTGGAGAGAGAGAGAGAGAGAGAGAGAGAGAGAGAGAGAGAGCATATTCAAAGCTCTTATATTGCTATGGGAAGGCCTATTAGTTCTTTTTTGCTCATGGAGGACTTGGGAGAAGGCAACCTAAATACATACTTGAGCTTACAAGGCAATCCCTTTCTTGGATCGAAAAACGAATTCATTACGTTCATAACTAATTCAACTCGTACATAAAGCGCCTACCTTGTCTCCTAGCTGTTTGAACAATCCTTTTTTCGACAGTATTCCATGTTTGCATACCTAATGGTGACGGGTAAATTAAAGTCACACTAGCCACTTATTTAGTTAAACCATTAGAAACCAAGCATAAGAAAGGGGAAAATCTTAGATAATCTCATCATAATAATCCACAACGAATGCATGGTACACTGAAGATAAACTGATCGAGAAACGCTTACACCCGAATCAATTATCCAAGATTTCTGTACCATGAATAAATTTCATCTTTCAAAACTTTGCCTGATGCCGTCTGTCAAACATGGCCTAGTAGATACACTTTGCATTATATTTTTGTATAACACTCTCTCATTGCTAGACGTGCTTTTTTAGAGGCCCATTTTGGCAGTCCAGTTTGCTACATATTGTACAAGTATCCATTCAATCCATGCTCTGCATAAATCCGGGCCTTTTAACACTAACAAAAAATTCCCATCGTTGTAAGAATTCACTAACCTTCCGCGCCACCCAGCAGCCAGCAGTAAGTTTTCTTGTTACATCTTGTCTTGAAAAAAAAAAATTACGTCCAACTTTGTTTCGGCGTAAAATTTCTGCACCATACTTTGGTGCCTATATAATAAGCACTCCTTACCAGATGTTCGGCCCAAGATTTAAAGTGGATTATAATATTCTAATAATCAAACCTGAAGCTACCATAATACCGGTCGACCTGAGTGCGCCTTGCATTAACATCTCTTTCGCAATTTGGGAACTCTGCTGCAGTTGTCCACTTGAGACAGCAGTCCACGCTTACTTCGCTGTACCTCTCTAACAATGAGCGTGTTAAGGGGACTAGTTCTTAAAATATTTCACTTCATTTTATATAACAAACTAAGCAAGTTCGTTAAAATTTATCATTATAAAGTGAAGTTTGAAAGTATCTAAAGTGAACTGAGCCGTTTTTATATAGAAGAAATCTATCAGTAAATCAATGAAATCATCCATTTAAGAAACGTAAGAAATATCCAAATTAACTGCATTTTCAAATATGAAAAACATTTAGATTAAAGAAAAGTTAGAATTCTAATTCCAACACAAAATCTGCTAGATACACGATTTGGCATTAGTAGAAAAAAAAATATCAAAATAACCCATAACTTATGGGCCATAAGTGCCGAAGTGCAGCTGATTAATTTATATATGAAATTAGCTTTTGTGTTCAGTTGCGGCACTCCCCGGTCACCTTCTTTTCACTTTTCTCCTTACGTGGCTTTCCTAGCATCCTATTACCCGTCGCCATCTCGAAGGTAGTCGCCGTCCACGCCAAAGCACTGCAGAGTGCAGACAATGCCTGCTTTTCCTGCCTCTTGATTCCTCCGTCTCTCTCTCTCTCTCCTCTCCCCTTTTAAACTGCTGCATTTTTCGCCTCCTTATTCTGCTTACATACTAATGTCTCCCATGGCTACTGCCTCGCTGGTTCTTTATTTCTTGTTATTCTGTCTTCTTCCAATTCCCCTTTCCTCTGCAGAAACTTACATTGTTGGAGGAAGCACAGGATGGACAACTGGAGTGGCTAACTACTCTGCCTGGGCAGCTTCACATACTCTACATGTTGGCAACACCCTTGGTACTCTCTCTCTCTCTCTCTCTCTCTGCATCCTGGTTCTTGTGGACGTAGCCAAGTAAGAATAGGGACGCTCATCTGTATGTCATAAGTGTGTGTGCTTTACTAGTCTTAGTTCTTGTTGCTGCAACCAAACCCTTCCCTTTGTCCTTCTCTCTCTCTCTCTCTCTCTCTCTCTCTCTCTCTGTGTCTCTTCCTCACGGGTTTGCCCTGCACGCTTGTGTTACTGGTCTTAGTTCTTGTCTGCTGCTAAAACCACCTAAGAATGGCCCATCTCTCTCCCTCTCTCTGAGCTTGACGCCATGTTCCTTCCCCGTTCAAGTCTTCAGGTACGAGCTCCAAAGACACAACGTCTACATTTTCCACCATAAAAGCGCTTTTCAGACTTGCAACTTCACGCATGCGACGATGCTGGACCGAGGAGACACTGGTTACTTTAAGGTGCTGCACGGACGCTTTATTCCTTCCGCTTTTTCCTATTTCTACTTTTTCCTTTTCTCTTTAGCGTCTCGAGAATATTCCGGCGACTTGATCCCCTGCTTTGTGCCGGACTACTGCAGTGGACTGCTACTCGGCCGGGCATTTTCTACTTCTCTTGCAACGGCCCCATAGAGAAAGGCGGCAGCACCACTCATTGCCAACGAGGACAGAAGATTGCTGTGCTGGTCTACGGAAAGCCTCATGAAGGATTTCACGGTGTAGCGCCGGCACTGTCTCCATCTTACGCTCCGTCGCCAAAGGATCAAAGACTGAAGATACCTAAGCGTGCCGGTTCGCTGGCCAGATCACCGAGTAAATCCCCAAGAGCTTCCACTTGGGCTGCGCCGGGGAGCAGCCCCTCGCCGTCTCCGGTGCCAATGCCCCCGGTCCTGCCGGACTTCAGCAAGGGAATCCCTTTTATCAGTAGTAATCCAGCATTGCCTTTACCAAAAGGGGAGACGGATGCTGCCACAATTCGACCATTGCCTACATCCGGCGGAGAAGGGCAGGTATGTGAAAAAACCTCCAACTGTATGGTGTTGTTTCCTTTCAATTCAAAATTGATCAAGGTTAACGGTTACTTTTCATGCATTCACCAAAAAACAGGCGGTGGGCTGGCGGGAAATTCAAATCCTACTCTTGGGGCTTCTCCTTTACAGTGTCACGGTCTTACATGTTTGAATTTTAGTACTGAACTGGTATAAACAGTTGTAGTTCTTTTTGAATGATGAAGCAGGAAAGCAGATACAATGCTGTTTGTTCGTGATTTTTGAAGGGCAAAAGGGCCCTATATCTTTCTCTCTCTCTTTCTTAACTGTTTGCCACTAGATTGGAATGTGCATTTGCATTTTCAGATATGGAAGCTTCTGCACCCATAAATCTTCCCAAAGTTAAAAAGTTTAGAGCCCAAAGAACACGCGGTGAGCATCAGCTTGCACTCTTCAACACGAGTCATCTGGTTACAGTCTTACAGAGCTTCCATTACTTGTCTCGTTGTGCATTTTCTAACCTTCAGGGGAAGCCAACCAGGTGACACTTGAGATTCCCATTAATGACAGTTATCCTAAATATGCACCATTGATCTTAATAGTTGCAGGGCCCGACACATAATTAAACGTTGAGACGATCTATTCCGGAATTTGGAATCCAACGCTAAATAGTAAAAGTAACCACTGCTAATCACCTAATCTAGATGCCAACTGATCCAAGCTACCAGTTACAGCCATGTCCAGAACAAATCAAATGGCCTCACCGCCATCGTCGAGTGAGGAGCAGGTCAACACACTTTTTCATCTTAGAGGATCACCTGCGCATGTCGAGTTGTGACAGTATCTTGATCAACCCTCGCAGAAGAGACGAGTGACTCGTGTTGCTAGTGGAAGTGCAATCCATCGATTCGACCCTCTTAAGTTCAACCATTGACAACTCCTGCCAAGTGACAAAAACTGGAAGTGCAATCCATCAATTTCTTCACAAGGCCTACGTAAATCCAAATCTAAATCCAACTCCAAATGTATTTCCAAGGTTTTCCTACCCAATCTAGACCATGGTTGGCTTCATGCAAAAAGACGTGCCCGGCAATTCCTACAAGCGACGGCATATACAGAGGCGGCTGGGCCGGCAGAAACGTTTGATAAGACAATTTTTCTCATTTACATGTTGATCTCTTTCTATAAATTTAAAATTTATTACTCATGTCCCTTAGCCAGAAAATTTTGGCTCAACATTGGACAACTCCCATCTGGGATGGCAGCTGGGGAGAGAGAGAAAGAGGAACGGTGGAGAGCGAGAAAAACTACATACCCCTTACATCAGATTTATGCCACTTGAACTTTAAATTTTAAAAGATTAAACAAAATTAAACCCCAAACCAGGTTCACCAAACCGTAAGGTCCGAAGTATCAAATTTTCATGCCATGCAAAGCAACCCACAGGTAACAAAACCCAAGACATGAGGTAACGCCTATCATAGAAATTAAATTAAAATTTTTGCCTTCAATGGAAGAAAGGAATAAATGCTATGAACAAAAGTGAAACCAAAAGAAGCTAGAAAGCGTCATTCAAGCCAAAATGATACAGGCCAGGTTTCATGAAGAAGAAACCCTGAAAGTTTCATGCCAAAGATCAAAGTTGGTGAATTTTCAGGAATATGGATTCAAGAAGTTAATGAAGCCACTGATGTAGGGACACGAATTGTTGCCATTGAGATGGGAAAAGTGGGAGCAAAGTCTGGAAACATTGCCTACTGAAGATGATTACCATGTGGGGGCATGGAAGGCTTTTCAATGGAGGAAGACGATACAGAATCTTGTAGCGGAGACAAAATGCAACTGGTGGAAGAAGAGGAGCAAACAGGACATGGGCCTGGAGAAATGATTCTTCAAGAAGCTGCCTTCCAAAACGAAGAAAAGGAGGTAACCGACTTAGAAGATAACAGTCAACGTGAACAATTAAAAAAAAACACAGTGCCCTTCAAGCTTAGGGAGGACCAAGGGGTTTCACAAGAAATGTCACAAAACAAAGGCAGGGAAGATGGAAATAAGCCAGAAGTGCGTGAAAGTGTGGGAAAAGATACATTAAGAAAGGAAAATAAACAGGAGTACAGGTGCCAGGGTCACCTGTCCCTGGTACAAAATTGTCAGGAGCACCATTTGAAGAAAAGCACCTCAAGTCAAACAACTGAACAGGAGACCTCTGAAGCTGAAATTTCAGAAGACTGGGAAAAGCAGCAGAAAGAAGCAGAAAAGGAAAGAGAGAATATTGAAGAGATTGCAGGTGGAGGTATGTCAAGCAAGGAAACATATGAAACTTCTACAGATGAAGAAGATGACATTTTGTCAGAAGCAAAGCAAAGAACAACTACAAAAGCTCAGTCCACTGAGACACCTGTATGGCCAGAACAAAGAACAATACAAAAGATCAGTCCACTCAGACACCAGTATGGCCACGCAACAGATGCTCCCTGTATTCCCTTTGGTTGTATGTAAGTTCAACGATTACACTCCTCATAGTGGTGGTTGTGCAATTGTGGAAGGACAAAAGGAAGAAAAGAAATGAATAAAAGAATAGAAGTGTTAGATCACGTCTGTGTGTGTGTGTGTTAACGTGAGGATCTAGTGCACAAATCATTAAAATTCCGAGCACAAAAAATATTGCATGAAAGTCCGAGCAGTGGACATAATGGAGTCCTTGCAGAGAAGCAGCAAATTGGAGCACCACTCCCTTTCTGTTCAAGATACTACAAGAGGTCTCCATTGGTTCAGCAAAATTTCTCACTTGCACAGTTGTTACCAGCCATTACAAGTCTCTGTATCCTCTTACAATGACTTCAAAGCACATCGTTGCAATTGGCTTTAGATCATTGTTGACCACAGAACAGCTCTTTGAAATGTCCGTAACAAAATGAAAGAAAGAAGCAGAGAAGATTGATCAAGCAGAATCTAGATCAAGCTCATAACCATAATTCTTTTGAGTTCACAGAGGCCTTAGAAATAGAAACCACCTCCTTGCAGTATACAAAAAGTTTGGAATGGTTGGAGATGCTTGCCAGCTGTATAGATCCAACAACACGCAACAGATTTCAGCATCAAGGGCCTCAAGACAATTATATGGGATCAAAAGCTAGAAACTCTTCGAATTACATATTTGGTAATGTCCACAACCTTAAATAAGGACAGTACGGTTTACAATGTATAGTTACGGCACTGCCGAGACACAAAATATAACTGGTCATATTATGAACTTCATGGATACAATATCTAGGAGAATTCTATAGTGTCATGTATCAAATGTTGCTGGATGGCTAAAAATTAAAAATCTGTTATTAAAAGCACCATGAATCGTTGCTAAAAACACCATGAACCATTTCTGTATTATAAAAGAAAAAACTACTGTTCATGCAACAACTGTTTTTTAGTGATTGAATTTTATTTTTATCCATCCAGCAACATTCGATACACAACGGCATAGAATCCACATAGATACTGGGTTCATCTGGTTCCATTTTGGGACCGGATTCCACCTCTCCCCCCGAAGAGAGAGACGTGTGTGAAATCCAGTCCAGTTCCCTCAAGGACGTAAACTCTACATTCTGTATCCTTAGTTCTGGGCCTAATGTCTGCTTAGGCCTGCTGAGAAAGTGGTGCTCATAGTTCATACAAGAGAAAAACGAGATTATCAAGCATCAAACCTTAAGTCATCATAAGCCAAAATGCATTCAAAACCGAGATAACAACAACTTTGCTGAAGCTAATGGCAAGAATCCAAAATGGTAACATTTCTCGAAAAGTATACTTGCCACTAGAATGACAGCCGTATTAATATAGCCATAATAGGGATTCTAGATATATGAGATTCTAGATAGGATTTTTGAATGCCATATTCATTTAATATCAATCATTCCATATACCAAATAATCTCTTCCGGTTTAGTAATGTCAATTCCCTTTTTCTTCTTCTTTTTTTATGTGTTTGTCTCGCATTTTCCCCTTACACCAATCCACTGCATTGGCATATGACCTTAAGTTTAAATAAAATATCAATTAGAACCTCCTCACGTTGAACCAGAATCAGACTTTTCACTAAGAACACATGAAAAAGAGAAGTGGAAAAGATCTAATCCTTGCTTTTTTCGGACATCATATTAGTTTAACTTACACTGAAAAATATAAGCAAAAGGAGTAAAAAACTAAACCTACACAAATTATTGAAAGAGAGATTAAAATATGTAAGAAAGCAAAACTTAGTAGAAAAATGAGTTACTATCTTAGTTTTTTCTCCTTCACATGCAATGCAGCCAAATTAGAGAAAGGAACAACTGCAGGCAGCTACACAAAATAAAATTTGATGTGTGAAGTAAGCATATACAGTATTGGCATCAATGTAAAACCATGGCCAGTAAGACTCCAGACCATGTGCTGAATCTTCCTGCCCTTGGATAACAATAACAATTAATCACAATAAAAATTAGCAGGAATATAACAAGGAAGAAGTTCTTCAATCACTAACAAGTTTCTCACTTTATATGTGATGTTTGTATGTCCAATTGTTGAAAATATTCCTTTCTAGTTTTTAATCTCCAATATACGGAACATCTGCCGTTTTCTTAGCAGCTTATATGAGATCATATTTCACCATCCATCAAACATCAGCACTCACTGCTAGATTGATGAGATCAACCTGGGTTTTTTCAAATTCCTTTCCCTTTTGCCATCTGCTATGTGTGTTACATGGGAAGTCACAAAGGAGAAGTAAATCATTAACTACTGTTCCAACTTGAGTGAAGGGCCAAGGTGGGTGTTTCACAAGATAAAGCATCTCTTGAAACATTTAGGTTCCTCGGAGCATTATGGTCATGAAAATTTAACCAAGATGTGTTGTTCAGTTTTTCAAGTTTGAGGTTGATGGTTTCTTTAATGTTCCCAATATGCCATCTATCAGCTTTTCCTTTTTGTCATCAATAGGATCTAAAACAAAAGAGTGGCTTTTAGAACGCTTCAACCTTTGCCTTCGATTCACATTTCCACAATGATTCCGAGAGACTGTAGTTGGGCAACTAAAACGAGAACAATCAACCAATCCATCAAGACCGTGTGACTGATTCTTTTTACCTTGCTCCTGAACACCATACCATTTATCCAAGATCTGCATTAAGGAGTCTCCTCCGCCAGAGTTTGTGCATTCTTCTGATTCTTTTGAATCATTTTCAACTGAGAGTTCCTGTTCTGAGTCTGTTAACTCCTCTGAATGAGAGGAACTCTCATCCAGGAGATCAAGCTTCTCCAGCTCTACACCAGTTTTCTCACATGGCCTAGATTGCATACGCTCAGCATGAGCGCCCATTTCAGTAACAGGACCAAGTTCCTCAAAAGCACACTGTCGCCCGAATACTGCGCCAGTGTCATCATCCGACTCTCCAGAATCAATGTCTTCACTATTTAGATTTATTGCTTCATATGGATCATTTGAAGACAATCCAATTGGTTCCTGTCCACAATTGCTTGTCACCTTAGCTTCTCTCTTGGGAAAAACAAAACTACCATCTACTTTGACTCCCTGCATTACCTGCAACATGGAAGATAGCTTAGGATAGCCCATTATTTGATGATCTAGGACATACCCATACTTTTCCAAGAATGAATCTTTTAATAGGCCTAGATTGAACCCTGCCGGATGATGCTTCAGCAACTCATCCAGCAAATCTTGACAATCAGTTATCATCTTTTCCCTGGCTACTACTTTCCTGGTTTTATTGGACATATAAGCATAACAGGCTTCCAGAAGATTTTCTTCTGTAGCGAAACCATAAAAGCTAGGTATAAGTTTATTTTGAAATTGACTCTCAAAATGTTTTCTGAGGTCAGCTACCCCAACTCTTCCATGATTCTCATGAATGTCTTTCAGCCAAGCTCTCAACTCTAGAAGATTGTTTGGTTGCAGCACTGAATAGCTTCCATTGTTCATGACTTTGCGCATTTCATGTGTTTCTGAGCTGCTTGCTTTATATGAGAGCATACAACTAGAAAATAGTGAGCTCAATCCTTTTGAACCTTGATTAGTGGAAGAACTTGAGCTATTCTCCATAGGAACTGCAACTTTGAACGGGAAGGTACAAGTGGAAGTTTCAACTATCCATTTTTTGTCTGAAATTAAGATATCTAACAGGATTTCCAAACTACTTTCTTTAAGAGTGCTAAGAATCAAAGGACCTTCCTTCTGCAGCATTTTTGCCATATTAGCCCTACAAAATGTTAAGGAAAGCATAAGAGAAATTAATACCTCAAACCAAACAAACAGATAACATAAAATTGTACACATAACAGAACCAACAAAAATATTAAGTCTTTAGCAATT
This sequence comes from Nymphaea colorata, assembly GCF_008831285.2. Taxonomy (NCBI): domain Eukaryota; kingdom Viridiplantae; phylum Streptophyta; class Magnoliopsida; order Nymphaeales; family Nymphaeaceae; genus Nymphaea; species Nymphaea colorata. The sequence goes on along the minus strand of NC_045148.1, from coordinate 1,545,456 downwards.
TATAATAGCTTCAGATTTTCAATTCAATGTATTTTTTGAAGATCAGGAACCCTTCAAATTGTAGACCACTTAATGGGCCTCGTCCTAAAGAGGAAAATTCCAGATGAGATCCGACCACGGTGCCTTATGAGGACAACACCATGGGAAAGCTCATTTTGCAGAATTAGCAGATTGGGACTAGGTCCAAGTTTTTCAGCTTAACACCATTCAGAACCCAATTCAATGTAATTTTGAAGAAAAGGAACCCTTCAAATTGTAGATCACTTAATGGGCCTGCTCCTGGAGAGGAAAATCCCAAGATCCAACCACTGTGCCTCGCAAGGACAACACCATGTGAAAGCTCATTCTGCAGAATGAGAAGATTGGAACTAGGTTCATGTTTTTCAGCACCCATCACAACCCCTTACCACATACTAACCACGTACGGTGGTAGTTTCAAACAAATGTAAGCTAAACATACAATAAAAAAAATGCAGTCTAGCAATAACAGCTTTTCTCATCTAATGGGAGAAACAATTTATTGAATGACTCGGTTGACTATTCAAGGCTAGTAGTTGAGTTTACAAATCATTTGGAAACCTTTTGTGAGGTTCTAAAAAACATTTGGAAACCTTTCGTGAGGTTCTTTTTTTAACATGTTTAGAAACTTCTATTTTCTCTTTACTGTTTAGCCATTTCTTTTCAAATTTCTTTTGTAGGCTCATTGCATATTCCTTTTCCTGTCTCACTTATTTGTTCTATTGTTCGGCATGTTATTGTTGCATGTTTCCTTTTGTATGTTCAGTGTTTTGTTTGTCTTCTTTTTGTGCATGTTGTTAGTCAAAGATTCAAATCCTTCTATTTCAACATCATAGACAACTATTGTACATATTTATTGTCTATCACATGCATATTTTAGTCTTTTATTAATTTTGGCACATTTTTTTGTGCTAGTTCGAGTCTGATTTAGAGTGACCTCGACCAACTAGTCTTTTAGGGGGTCAACCAACTTATGTCCAACTTCCAATTCAGGCATTAAGTGAAGACACTTATACCGAGGAATCTTAAGTCCCAAAAGTTTCTATTTCTTTATCTATAAAAAATGCCATTCCTACTAGTACTGAGAATTTCATGTAATTGTCAGTTGCATATAACTATGTCCAATGAACAGGAACAAATGCAAACCATTATGTCTCCACTGTGTCATATACACTTTGAAGAATAATATAAACAGATACACTTTTGAGACATATAGACACTCTTCTTTTTCTCCTTTGTTCTAACTCTTTCTTTTTCAGCCGACAGGAACAAATGCATGGTGCCAAACTGATTCATAGATGTTGGTCCAGTTCTCAACCTATCCCATGCAATGCGAGAGTTAATAAAGATTTTGGATGCAGCTGAAAGGACAGCAGAGCTGTGGTAACTGGTAGTCTGGTACTTTTTATTATAACATATGACATATCTGATACCCTTATTTCACAGCTCCCATAATGAAAAGAAACATGAAAACAAGCAGATAGAAAGAATTGCCAATGTGACATATAAAGCATCCCAGCAAACCCTCAGGAATTATTCCTCAAAATGATTAGTTCTAGATAGTGAATGCATATAAATGAGCTAGAAGGAAAAGATACCTTGATTTTGCTTCACAGACAAGAGAAACACCTTTTTGACTGCAAATAAATAATTTAATATCATCCCAGAAGTTGGGGTTGTGAAAGACATCATGACTTAAAGATGGATGGTCTGTCTGGCAAATATCAGCAACACCTACATTTTTCACTGCACATTGGTTTTCCATGGTTATGTCGTTGATTGCAGAAGTGTACTTCTGCTTTTCTTCACCAGGAACCCAGAACCTTTGAACACCAAATATGAGCCTTCGGAATCTCGACACCAGATTGGAGCTATCAATACTTGACTCAACGCCTTTCCCCACCAGGAAGCTAGAACTTGAACCAACAGAATCAGAACGTTGACAACTTTGTTGCTTCTCTGAATTCCTCCCAGAAGAATCATTTATATGTGTGTCTGTTTCTTCACCAGACACATTACTTTTCCTTCCAAAGAAAATCTTTCCCACTCTATGAAGAAAACTCTCTCCTGAATCCTGTACACAAATAGACGAGGAAAAGTTGCTAGCCTTAGTTTCTGTTGGCTTCTCGCTTTCTACAACTGATGTTGCACAGGTATTTTGCGCCAGCTCCATCCCTTTAGCAACTGAAACTGATGATGGAGAAACAACTTTAGGTTCTTCCTGGGCAACAGGTTTTGTTTCATCTCCATTTCTGTCACTTCTCGCCTCTGACGAAGACTTTGAATTTGACTTGCCAAGTTCAGCAGGTGTAGGATGAAGCCCATAAACAACTAGATCTCCTATGCCACGCCTGATACCCAGATTTGGTAATGACAAAAGAAATTGAGTGAATTTTTTATGCCCAAAATAATCTTTATGTTTTACCACATCTTTTGTTATTAGTTCTGAACGGAGCGCCTGAATGTTCATGCCATCTGGACATGAATTCACTATATTACAAATCCTAGCAACCACTGATTTAGGGACAGGACGAGGCTTCAGTTCCACAGCAGGCTCTTGAGACATCTCAGGTGGCAAAGGACTACTAGGAGGCTGCTCCACAACAACAAAAGGGTCCTCCAGAGGTCCCTTCAAATGGCCATACCAGGAAGAGGACGCCCCATCTGGAGGATGGTTAAAATGCTTGCCCACAAGGGTATGCCCCCTAACAAGTGCATTCCAATGCCACATAATGCTTGCAGCACTATACAGCGTTGGTGAAGAGGTTTCTGTGCTCGCTAACAATATATTGTAGTTACTCATCCTTAACCGATGCAGAATGTTTGAGAAATCACCATCGCCAGATATTAAGAAAAGATGCGCTGGTGGTGGATTTTGTGCGACCCAGTAAATAAGATCAACCAGAAGATATTTGTCAGCGCTGTTCTTTCCACCTGCACAAGAAGAAAATCCTAATTGACTTAGAAATCATAATCGGACGTTCAAATAAAAATTCAAAGGCAACCAAGCGTCCTTATGTGCATATACGGGCCTATGACTCAATTCATGCACAGAAAAATGCAGAAGAAGCTCCATTGCAACTAGAACTCCCAAGCCACTGATTTCCAGAACATGCACATACAACCCATTGTCTTACTTTCTCAGATGACTTTAACCTCATGCTGTCATTGCCCGGAAAACCTATCCCATTCATATGGAATTGATAATTCATTTAGGGGAGTCGATGGCCTGTAGTTGAGACATTTACGGAAAATTATCATGAAAAAAAGAGTCACACATTTAACTTCGAAAAATACAGCATTTTCTTGTCCCATTCCTGGAGTCACAAACACAGGGACCTGCAGAGTTTATAAAGAAATCTGCTCGAATTCTCACGGTAAGACTACCAAGGATTATAGTGGACCTCAATCCCATTTTATGATAAAAACCCTGGGTCCCCAAAAATACAAGTGCATTGCGCCCCGCAAAAGTGATTCCAAAAAATAAACCAAACACCACAGAAAATAAGCACAGGTGCCTGTAAATATGAATAAGCACAAATTGGCAATGTGTGTGTGTGTGTGTGTGTGTGTGTGTGAGAGAGAGAGAGAGAGAGAACCAACGGCGTGGGACGTGGGTGAGACCGACGCCGGTAGCGTTAAGCGCCTCCTGAGCGGAGCGAGAAAGTTGGGCAGTGTCGCCGAAGGCTGTGATGGTTACGGGACCGCGGATGCCGGAAGCCCTGAGGGCGGAGGTGATGCGCTGGGCTACCCTACGGACGCTCACCCCGGCGGGCACGGAGCAGTTCTCGAAATCCCACCATACTGACACCTTCACGTCTCGCCCTTCATCTCCTCTGCTGCATTCACTATCCCACCGTTCCCTCCTTCCTGCCCGCTCCTCAGGGCCGGTGGCGCCGCCACCCGTATGGAAGAGAATAGCCCAACGTACGGTGGCAGCAGAGAGGAAGCCGCAATAAGGAGAAGAGCATGAAGAAGAAGAGGAGGCAGAAATCGCCGCCCTCATTGTTGCTTCTCTGAAATCAGGTTCGACGATCCTCCGCTATTAGAGCTTGGTAGGGCTTATGGACTCCCTCCTGTTCTCTTCCTTAAACCCTTCCAGGACGCGTGGCAGGACAGAGCAGATGGGAGTCACAAATGCAGGAAAGAACCACGGATCTGGAATTTGGATCAGATAAAACTGAAACTAAACTTTGTGGAAGAACAAAAAAGCAAGATTGTAAGTTCCCCCTCATTTAGGCTGCTAGATGTAATATGTAAAATCTTAGTCGGGATGATTCCCAACAACCTAAGTCACTGAACCAATAAGGCCCATGTGCCCGTGTACTTTCGTAAGTTATAAACTTTACAATTTTGAGAGTAATTTCTTATATCAGTGTTGTCGTCAAAATCTGTATATTTTTAGATTGAATTGATGGCAAACATTCAATTCACTAGTACATTTGATGCAGGTGCTGAGCTCCAATGCCGCACTCAGGCTGCTGTGGGCAATTGCCCACACTAACTTGCAGAATTTTTATTTATTTGTATATACATATTTTTTTTTTCACCAGTGTCTCTTAAGATTTGAAATATTTAGAGCACAGTTTGATAATTGTTTTACAGAATGGATAGAACATCCTGTCTACTACATTATTGTCTTGTTCTACTATATTATTGTCCTGTTGGTTCTATTAGTGGTGCTCTCGGTTCATTGTTTGATGATTGTATGAACAAAACATGATGTTTCTTTTGTCGGACTTTTGTTTCACATTTGTCTGTTTTGTCTAATGTTTGCTCGTCATTTTTGTTTTTGTTGTTGTTTATTTTGTCCAATATTTGTATCTTTTTGTCCAGTGTTTGTTTCGTATTCTATGTATTTTGTCAAGTATTTGTTTTTGTATCTATCTATTGAAGGGATTTGTGGTATATCATCTCATAAGAATAACATATTAAAGAAAAAAAAAAGATTAGTAGTGGCCTTACAGCCCATTTGCACTGTGCCCTTTGAGGCTTTTCAGCTACCATTTGGATCCGGTTCAAATATAAGTGCAAATTTGACACCGCGTTTGGTTGCAAGTTTCGAACATACTGTTAATTCGGTGATCATTCACCAGAATCACCCAACAGGAAAAGTTTTTATTTCTCAGAAGAAAGATGAAAGAGGTCTCATCGAAGCCCACCATCATTACTAGAAAGAGAAAAGTATATATGTTTGCACAATCGGTTCAGATATAGAATGCATCCTACCAAACTTTTTAGATTTGGATTGAGGTCCAGAGCAACAGAGCTACGTATTAACCGTGCATGAGTCTTTCAAGTTTCTGCCTCTGTACAAAAAAAATGTTGTTGGCTTTGGGGTCTGCTTGATCAGTTCGAGATGTTGTAATCAAGAATATGTCCACATCTGGAACCAGTATCTTCCAGCTACGATCCTTTGGCCTAGAAGTGGTGATCTCTGTTGGAGTTGATGCAGCGGAATAGCGCCTTTGATCAGTTCTAAGTTTCCTGAGCAAATTCACCAACGGAGTCTCCAGGATGAGAAAAGGCAGGTAGCAGCTGAAGCTGAAACAAGAAAAGGAAGAAGAGAAACATAGACAGAAGCAGGGCGATAACCGAGTTTCCTTCTATGATATGTCCAGCCTCATTGGACTCCGGATTCCAGCGTGCGGTTAAAGCGAGTGAAATATTTCAGGATAGTGCAAAACCAAAATTCGTTTAAAAAAAAAAATCTTCAGTTCGAAAAACTTTGTAAAGATTATCGCGTAACTGCGAGTATCACAGTTGAGAGAGATATGAAGAAGGCTCATGGTCACTATCCAACAATTTCAACTAGTGAATTACAAGCCCATAAGGTTTTGTCTCGCTTTCTATATGCAAATCCAACTTAGAGCAGGGAATCTTGCTCCGCAGTGTCTTTCACGGTGAATTTGGCTTTCACGTTCAAATTATTCTCACATTTAGATTCGTTATAATATTGTAACCCAATCCAAAATTAAGCCAAGCACGGATCGATAACCTACAAGTCCTGTCTTCAGGGTCCTAAATATGATATATTCTCTGGTTGGTTGGATGTGTCAAGAACTATACAGCTTGATCTTTGTGGTATAGATGTTTAATTTTGAACTGTTAGGCCTGACCAGGGTTTTGGCACTCGAACTCAGACCAGTGGCGGAGACAAATGAAGGCTGGTGTAGGACACAATGTGATCGCACTGCCCATTAAAAGTTTAACTGAAAGACTTAAAATCACAAAGTGATAACTCAAAAGTTTTACATTAGGTGCCTACACTAGACTTAGGCTGGTGACTCGAGTGCCACTTAAACCAAAAAATTCTGGCTCTGCCAATAACGTAGATCAATACATGGAGGTTTGGAGATACCTTGAAGAGGTCGAAGCAGCCCCTCTCTTTCCCCTCGCCCCCCTTCTTTTCTCCTTTCTTCGGAGGTTCATGGTTGCTTTAAAACTTGGGTGAAGAGCAAAATTGTTGTGCATCCACAAAGCCCAGAAGATTAGCAGCCAATAAGATTGAACTGATGACCGAACTTTCACCAGCCCACCAGTCCGATCAGCAATATATGATAGGCCCCTTGGGACTGGTCGAACACATGAATAGTGTTTGTCGACCCAGAGTGCCCACCTAGCACTACATCCTCCATTCTGCCCAGTTCCTTCAAATGGAACATTGAAAAATCATGGAAATTAATTAAGCAGAGGCAAGATTTTTTATCGTTGATGAATTGCACTGACCGCTCATGATCGATATTTCTGGAAAAAAACATGAACTAAATAAGAACTGGCCGGATGAGCGTTCCAAGCAAAGCAACGGTGGCGACAACGTACAAGACTCAGAATCCTTGTAGTTGCATTCCTTAAAGCAAGTGGACATCGAATTCTCACCTAGCTACAATTTCGTAACTGAACGTAAATCTGAGTCTAAACCAAACTCAAAATCCGGCGAGAGTTCCATACTGTATGGGCTTAGTGCTGCATCAAATTTTGCAGATAAGAGAATTAGTTGAAGTTCAATACGTACACATATCCGAACCGAGTTTAATCTTGTTCGGAAGGATTGCCACACTACAACAATTTTGATCTTTTGGCAACGGCCAAAATCATCACTGCTTTCTGGGTTTCCATCACAATATTGTTTATTTGCAGCGGCAAAATTTCCGCCACAACAAGTTCCGTTCGTGAAACTAATAGCAAAGCTTGCCTTGCAGTCATGCAAAGTTGTAGAGCATCACACGAGTTCAAATGCATATATAGCATAATACTTGCGGCAAGCTTAAACTTGGATAGATTTTAGATGAACAAGGAAACTTTAGAGGGAAGTTTATTACCTCAGATTTTAGTTTTATGGATCCCTCCTCACATGCTTTTGTTCCCTCTAAAATTGATATTGGTTCATGAATCTAATGAACTACATCTAGTCATGCATAGCTAAGACGGATGTTTGAGATCTTTATTTTACTTTCTACATTGGGTACCAAAATTATGATCTAAGATCAAGTAATTAAAAAAAAAAAGGTCTGATATTAAATTTACAGATCTAAAATCCTAAGGAGATTTTCAAACAGATCAAAGGTAATCAACCAGCCCTACGGGTTTTACTAACCGTAAGTTTTGATGATCCGTGTAGTGGGTCTAGCTCTTTAGCCCAATTGTAAAGATAATAATAAAAAACATATGAACAAGAAATTTTCCAACTTCCATTTTTCAATTCGTGGAAGAAAATAAGAGCACTAGTCCCCTCTCTTGTTGACATCAATTATTGCTTTTTCTCCCTTCCAAGAACTTGATATCTGGACGACTGGACCATCAGTAAAGTTCCTGCAAGTCGAATATCCTGCTATATTCGATCATGCAATAATATAATATTGACACTTTTCATATTTGTCACCACTTGCATTTCAATATTTCCACAAAAGTTGCTACGTTATATCATTGTTGTGACTTTTTTCAGTTCATAACTATCAAGAAACTTGAACCCTGGCTTTTAGTTCACTTTTCTAACATGCAGCCATCAATTCAGACTCTATATATATATAGTTCACTTTTCTAACATGCAGCCAGCAATTTAGACTCTGCTTTATATATATATATATATATATAGACGCACGCACACGCCTACATGCAGGCACCATTTATTGCAGACCTCCACCATCGAAAAATTTGATTCAATAGTGTCCCCCAGCTCATAGAAAAATAGAAGGCCATGACATCAAATGATGCCATTCAACATTAATGTACAATTCAAAAGCCTGAAATTGGCCACATACTTTCACATGCCTATCCTCTACCCTAAGATACAAACATGTAGTTTCGAAAACCAGGACCAACCAAAGGGCCCATTTTGATCGAACGGAATTTCTGATTCCAGATTGAAGATTTCGCTTTGTAGGTCCTTATGTATCACAGACCGACCTACTCTATTAGACACAACGGGAACCGCAGAATATAATAGAGCATGCTAAATTAAGTATTATTCTAATGCCAGAGACTATTCGTGCTTGGAATTTAGTCTATATAGTCTTCCTTGAAATTTTCTAGATATACGTGAAGTGCCTAACGAGATGGACGTGTTCTTGAGAGAGGAGAAATTGTGCTTGGGTTGGAGCTAAGCTGGTTATGTGCACACCCCTGTTCGACAAAAAAATTATGAACCTTTAAATGACCAAAGTACTCTCATTAAAAAAAAAAAAAAGAAACTTTCTAAACGGTAAAAAGAAATTGTAAAAACTTAAAAAAATTAAAATACCCATTATCTTTATAAAAAAATTTAAAAATACCCTCCGCTGCTTTGGTGTATACTTATTATGTGCACCATGCAACTCGATCTAGGGTTGGAGACCTGACCAATCTCCATTAGCATATCATATCACAAGGGCATCCCCCAACATAATGTAAGATTCCAAAGTGAGAACCTCTTTAACCCCAGGAGAAGAAAGGTCGAAAGGGAGTTTGAGCCCATGACCAAACTGCCTACAGCACAATAATGAGGCTAACTTTATATATTGACTATGATTACATGATTCTTTAATTTTCTTATCAGATTACAACCTCAAAGATGAATTTAATGAGAATATCTCCTATCTTGCTCCTTTTTATTCTTTCAATCGTTGAGATAGTTATATGGCAGTTAGTTGATTGCATGGATCATTTTAGTGGTTAACAAAGAGAGGAGTTCTATGTAGTCAAACCATAGTGCAATTGATTGATGGCCATTTCATAAAGAATTTGTAATTTGGATCCTGCAACAAGTATATTTTGTGGCACGGAGAAAAATCTGAGACATTTGACACTTAACGTTGAAATTGCCTCAAGGGACATGGTGTAACCGGTCGGGCTAAGCCCCTTTGTAAGGTGGGTCGCTAGTTGGACTCTTGTGGGGCTATGTCCTCGTGTCTTAAGCGATGGGGATCAGTATTCAAGTTGAATGGTACACTGCTGTCATATGTGACACCAAGCAGCAGATGACCTTAAAATTAGGGAAAATTGAGGGAGGGGAGGTTTAGGCCTGTAAACCTCCTTCTCACCCATAAAATGTTGTTGAAATTGGACAAAAGAAAAGGTCAATGAAAGATTATAATGCTACCCAAAAAAAACTGAATAACAGGACGGTTGAGAAGAAAGAGGAAGTTAAATATCTTCCTTCAAAATAGTTAATTAACTAACATTTTTTAAGAGAACAATGTCCTTTCGAGGAATGCATGGTTACTGCATAACTAGAATATGAAGCTAGCGAATATACATGAACAAAAGAAAGAAACCTCAACATGTGAAGAATACCCGAGCACAATACAACCAAAAAAAAAAATTATGGTTTTACTCAAGTCTACGTTCCCCCTAAGTTTCCTCTAATTGTAGATTTCGCAGGAACAATAACCTTCACAAGATAAAAGGCAAAACCAGTTCTAGGCTGAAAAGCATCTTTTTAACACAAAAGCAGATTGCAGATAGTAAACTAGCTACTAGGATAACTAAGTTGGAACACACTTGCTATTTTGTTGAAATAGTTTGCATTCTAACGAACGAGTCTCGTGAAATGCAGCACTACTCTAATCCAAACTAAATAGAAGTAACTTCAAAACAAAGAGTACGAGTTCTAAAGTGCAATTGAAAATTACATCCGTATGTGCTACTTTCTTCCTAAAAATAGGAAAAAGTATATCATTCCTCCACATTTTATTGAGGATGTCAAAGTTAGAGATATTCGAAGATAAATCTCAAACTCTGTGATGAAGATGTTTTAGGCAAATTAATCAGGCAATTTTAATTGTGTTTATCTCTCTCTTTTTGAACGTAGAATAATAAATATTGATTGAAGATAATGATGTACATGACATTTAGCATGATGAGGAAAGTAAAAGTGAACATCTAATTTTCTTGCATACATATAGAATAATTCAGTTGTGTTGTATAGAAATATGATGCCTCTGGGTGCGTTTCAGGCTTTCTGTCAAACTGAAGTTGTTTTCATGAATTATAATCATACAGATGAATAGACGGACATTCTCCTTTCAACCTAGAATTCAATTTGCGGCACTCAATAATATTAATACATAAATCATTACATAAGTTGAGAAAACTATAATGTTAACGGAAATAATTCTACAAATCTTAATCTAAAAATTGTATGGTAAGAAATACATGAAACAAACTTGCATTGCAGTTACTTGATTTGTACAGTATAGGTACAACTTCGTGTTAGACTCCAACAAAGCTTGTTTATTTTCCTTTAAGTTTTTTAGCAGTATCCTTAAGGTTCCCTGCAATAGGTCTCAGTAGGTAGAGATAGAAAGAGAAAGAGAGAGAGAGAGAGAGAGAGAGAGATTTCTCTTGGCACCATTCAATGGCGGCCAAGTCAATTAATGCCACCTCTGTTTAAGAGCACCTAGTTGGACGTTCTTCACAGTTGGTTATTTACTACCAAATTCAGAACGAAAACCCTCGTGCTCAAGAGATGTAGTATTCTGCAACCGACAGAACCTTAACAATCCAAAAAGAGGAGACGGCCGGCCATCTTGACACACGGGCGGAAACATTTTTTTGGCCGCGATCCCCACCGGTCGACCGAAGATCCTTCAAATAAAAGTGGGGCTTAAGGCTCACCTACATATTTCTGATGCGCCATGTAAACCCTAGCAGGAGCTTTCCTGATTTTGTCAAGACAATTCATAACTTTGAAAAGAAACACACAAACTAAAGGAGATTCCAAAAACTTGTATTGATCTGTGTTTGTTGTCTCTGTGAGAGAGATGGGCAGAGAGAGATCAGAGCAATGGCTTCACTTCTGCTACAATGATCACTCAGCCTATTTCCATATTCAGATGTCCGATGTGTACAGTATTTTTACTTTTCATCAATCAACTGAAATTCAATACAAGCAGGAAAGAAGACAATGAAAAACCAAATATTGATAGTTCCATCTACTGGATATCCCCACTCACCTTTCATCACCTCTCACCCAAATTCTGTAGATCACGGCTCAACTCCAAACTGCATAGCTTGTGATCGTCGCCAGCCGCAAGGTCCACGCCGAATAGGCGAACCAACTTCGCCGGCCTCTGTTGTTCTTTTCCTGTCAATGGCTGCCACATGGAGGAGGCCCAGAGCGGCGGTGGGTGAGCCTTGGCTCGGACCACCCCATGCTTCCATCCTATGAAATTGAACCTCTCCGGACCCGTCGACCTCGCGAAAGTCACCACGTCCCCGGCCTTCAGGCTCTTCTCCTTCACAAACCTGCACCACCCTTTGGTCAGCACGTAACTCTGGCTGCTGTTCCAGTAGGAGTATCTGAACCTCCACACCCTTCCTCCCTCATCCTCGAAGTTCAACAGCACGGCCTCCGGTCTCCGGCCGGCGGCCACCGGGAAGTACCTCTCCGCGTGCTGCTTCGGCACCACCAGCCGGTTCAGTTTGCCCACATCGCTGGGAGTGAGCACCTTCTCGAACAGCTCTTCCTTCTCCCTCAACCTCTTGGGGTCTCGTCTCGAACGACACGACAACATGCCCCCCGTAAGATTCCTCTTCTCCACCAAGAGCTCCTCATGGTACGTGTTCTTCCGGAGCATGTCGATGATCTCCGCCTTCGAATGGGATTCCAGGAACCTTGCTTCGAACTCGTCCGCCACCGACATGTCCCGGAAGTTGGTCGCGGCATCCTTGCCTCTAAACTTCAAGGCAGCTATGTCGTAGGTCTTCGCCGCCTCCTCCTCGGTTCGGAAGGTGCCGAGCCACACGCGCTGGTGCTTCTCGTAGATTTGTGCTCCCCATCTGCCATTTGGCTGCGGAACCACTCCCTTGTAGCGGGAGGACGGGAGCTTCCTGGCTGAGGGCCAGAACTCGTGCGACTCTAGGTCGTTGACGGCGATTGTTCCGACCACTCCCCGGCCTTGTCGTTCATGGCCGGAAACCGTGCCGGCGAGCCCGGCGGCATCCCCACGGCCGACCAGCCCCTCTTCTCCGCGAACTCCGGTACCCATGAAAGAGGCTACCGGGTGCTTGGAAAAGTCCAAAGGAAAAGCGGCAAGTGCAGGTACAAATTAATATGAAGAGTAGGAAGTGTCGTTTTGTGCTAAGTTGGATATGGAGTGACAAGTCTTGGCTTTTCTTGCTTTTCTGATTAGGGGATGCCTGATGTGAGTGGGTCCCCCGCGGCAAGTTGATCACCTTCACATGGAAGTGGACCTTAAGAAACCAAAGGTTCATCCCCCTTACCCTCACCCTCTTAATTTGAAGCGTCCAAATATATACGAGAGAGATATATATATGTATATATATATATATATATGTGTGTGTGCCACGTGGCAAGCTACAATTAGTCGCAACCAAATGCCACTTCTTGCACGTTGCCAAGTTGGAATTCATGACTCGTACAACAAATAATACCGACAAACCAGTTGGCTTTAGAGCACCAAGTTCACATATATACATACATAGATATACATATTGGCAGGTAAATGATTCAGGGCAGCTGTACTCCAACCGTTCAAGTTCATTTACTGACGTACGAGAGTGAATAGGAAAAGTATTTCATCCCACAACTTAGAAAAAGCTGAAGTCCCCACCAACCTCTTGTCCCCCCTAAAACACATGACCAAATTTATTAGAAGATCTACAAAGATATGAATACCAGTTTGACTTTTATTTCCTCTTGTATAATAGTTTAAAACTATTCTTACCAACTCGATGTTGTGAGTGGGGAGACGATGCAAAGAGCAAAAGCGTTGTAGCAAGTGGGTCTGACAGAGGGAGAAATAACAAATTAGGAGTGGTGCCACTTGATCAAGTGGCGTTAACCTTATCCAAGCCATGCAATTTTGATGCTTGGACTTTTCTTTCTCTTGTTTGTCCCCACATTTTTTTAACTAGTTATTTAAGTATGGCACTTTTTATGAGGAAGATATATATGCTGTCCTGTATAGAAACTATTTATTTAATTGTTGCCGTACTTTTTTCCTATTTATTTATTCCAACAAATATTCATATCGTTATACATATTTTGGTTTTAGCTTTCTAAGAAGCAGCTTAAATTATTGATCAAGGAAATATGTTGCCTCATTGCTATAAAACTCTATAACCGGATCAGACAAGTTGGCTTCGAGGTTAAATGCGACGATATAAATAGTCTGAACCATGATGGCCATAAATGATGACGATGAATGTGTAGGCGACCATGATGCTCAGCATTCAACATTCATTCCCAACCTTTTTGATTTCCAATCTTTCTCCGATCCCTTTTTCTTTCGCCGGTAGAACCCGATCCAGTTCCACAAATCATTTGCATGGAAAGCATTTCCTGGTTACTTTATGTGCATGGAAAGCATTTCTTCGTTTAGGTTTGAATGTTGAAATCTTTCGACCTCTCACAACACATTGTTCAATGCATTTCATCAGATAGTGTATGTAATCACATTGTCTCAAGTAATACATTGGATGGTTGTGATTAGATAGAATTCAAGATATATATATATATATAGAAAGAAAGAGAAAAAAAAGCCAACAAAATGAGAATTCATTGAATTGAGTGAAGAGAGGGAGAGAGAGAGAGAAGGCCGAAAAGTATTAATTGGAAAAGAGTAGACGTATGAGAATGGTGTTATTTGTTTTAATTTTGGCATTAAAGAATGGGAAAGCCTTTAGTTCCTCTTGCTTTCGTGCATGCATGGACCCCTGTCAAGCGCATGCTTTGTCGAGGACATGGAGGACGAGACCGTCTCGTCTTCCACACAGGCAAACACGGCCCCTCTCGTCCTTTTTTTCACAGTATTTAATTTGTCCTTCTCCTTGAAACGGATCGCTGGAAATGGAAAAGATATTCCCACATTTAGTGCGGGAAGCTTGTTTTTGGGGCACTCATGAGAAAGCGACCGTCTCAAGTTGACTACTTGAGGATGGATGCCCAAGTCTTGATGGCGACAATTCATTTGAATTGACATTCCTAACACTTGGCCAGAAACTTACCTACCTCTCACCGGGATTTCCCATCTATGTCTCAAAAGATTAATCACCATCAACTTCACATTCCATCCTTTTTCCAAAACCTTCAGCACCAAATCCAAACCGCTTACATGCATGTGATCATCTGTGCTTTAGATTTACGACTTGTAACGTAGTTATAAATTGCATGAACGGGTTATTTGAATGCACCAAACAAAAACCCAGCTTTTGCATTTATCTTAAAGTTTTGAAATTTCATGAGATACAAAATTTTATCTATACTCACCAAAATAAACAATGTAAAAGTAAGTCAATACATTGTCAGCCATAAGTCTCAAGAGGCATCAAGGAGGTGGCTCACACTTAAAGAATGTGAGGTTTGCATCTCGTGGTCGTTGTCACATTAATTTTAATAACAAGTACGATACTTAAGTTGAAAGATATGCATTAAAAATCGACTTAGGACCAAAATAAGACAGAACCTTGAAACCTTGAAGATATAAAGACATGACCTTCAGAATCTTATATAAAAATCGGATTTTACTACATAAAACATTAAAAAAAAACTGTCAACCATGAAATTTACGTCGTTAGAAAACATCAACACAAACAAATAGATTTTACGTTGCATCCCATCTCGTCCTTTGATAGCAATGGTGTTTGGGGGATAATATATAGAAAAGTTATGGCTATATATATATATATATATATATATATAAGAAAGTTATTTTCACACACCTAACCAGGAGACTAGGTGTATATTTGGACCGAGAAAGCCCCTGTCATGGGCATGGGGCAGGCAAAATAAGTGTTCGGCCTAAATACTTGACCCCTTTGTCGTAGCTAATGGGTGGTTGATTATGACCTCATAGTCTCTTGGATGACTGAGCCCTTCTGCCACACTTGCTCCAATTAAGTAATGTATCAAGATTCAGAGAGCTAGGCTTCACTCTAAAGGTTTATCCCGTCATGGTAGTCCTAGTGTTCATCTCGAAATATTAAATTATTATAAATGTAATGCATAATGCATGCAGGGGGATAAGCCCCCTGCCTTTATCCATCAAAAAATAATGTGTACAATAAAAAATTGAAATCCCAGTTAAGGATGAAAGGCTTTGAACCTTTGGAAGATGTCCCAACTGTGAGATCTTGAGTCCACCTGCAAATCCATCTTTTAATAAATAAACAACATGACAAACTTATGGGTACAGTGTATGGAGGCGAAGTGGTTATCATGTTCTTAACCGGCGCTGCATTGGTCACCAACCCACTAAATGATCAACTGATCCTGAATGGGGACTCTTTGTCATATACTGAAAGTCTGGTTGGCTAAGATTCAAATGATATGCAATCATCTTCCTAATTGTTCTTCCTAGCTACCAGAAAAAAAAAAAAAACCATTGCGTCTCAATCTTTCTACTAGCTCGTGTTCACAAGGCCATATTTCATATATTCTTGAAGTTTGAATCATGTAGTTTATGTTCGCTCAACTAGAGCATTCTAAATATTCCAAGAAATCTCTCATATATTGTACTTATGGCCTCTCATCCATAACAAATATTATATGTCTTAGAAATTTTGACATGTCAATCACACCCACTTACATTCAAAAACTTTGGTTTCATTTCTTTTTAATATAGTCAATGGGAGAAATTAATTGAGGCCCAGACCACAAGACGCCGAGCTCAATAATTCCATGTCCGCTCATATATATCCTTGTTTAAATTCATGGTCCAACTAGCTAGGGAAATTAATTAAAGGCTTAGCCAAGTCAAGGCAATTTATTGAGGAAGACAATAGGGGCCGAGCCAAGTAGGATGAAGTTGCAGCTGCCATAAAGGGAATATCTTCAACTTGTGTGGCAGTTTCCTCACGAGCCCATCTGCCACATTTAAACTTGCGCCCACGAGTTGTTTGGATCTTTCCCTTTCATGGGGCTTAGCTTCGTTGTCTGTGAGAGAGAAAGAGAGAGAAGGGAGAATGTTGAATGCATGTCGCAGGCAAACGCAGGTGAATTGTGGTGGTTTGGCGGTGTCTCCGGGCAGGTGGTGTTGTAAAATGGGCTTCAAACGTGTTTGCTTCCAATCTGGTTCCTGGCAAACTTGCATGTGTGCCATACACTTTTATTATTTTTATATACTTTAAATGCTTTCTTCTTTTGAATATATATATATATATATATATATATGTGTGTGTGTGTGTGTGTGTGTGTGTGTGTGTGTATGTATGTATAGATGTATATATTATTGCTTGCTTAATTTCTTAGTAAAAGCATAGATTTACCATAGGCAACTCATCAAGAGCCAATTCTACAAAATCATCTGCATGACATTGATGAAGGTTGGTCTTATAAAAAAAGCGATTTAAAATCATCTGCATGACATTGATGAAGGTTGGTCTTTTAAAAAAATCGATTTAAAATCATCTGCATGACATTGATGAAGGTTGGTCTTTTAAAAAAATCGATTTAAAATCATCTGCATGACATTGATGAAGGTTGGTCTTTTAAAAAAATCGATTTAAAATCATCTGCATGACATTGATGAAGGTTGGTCTTTTAAAAAAAGCTCTTGAAATCATTAAAGTTGATGAACTCATCTAGTGGTTAAACCCCGCCAGGCTCTGTTCATCAACTATTACGAAGGCTGAAAACGAAAATATGTCAAAAAAAAAGGTAATCAAACCAGAAGCATTTTTTACATTCATCTGACCGATACATAGCTTAAAAAACAAGAACCTTGCACCGAAATCAACAAATCCAACATATTAAAAAAAAAAAGTCCTAGTCACAATGTAAAACTCGGAGCCCCTCCCCAAAAACAAAAAAAAAAAAACAAAAAAACAAAACATTGAAAGCTCTTTTTTAAGACATTCGTACACCCATTTTAAATTTCTAAGAATTCCAAAATTTGTAAAAGAAAAAATATAGGTGTGTTCTCAAATCCTTATATCCTTTTTAAATGCTCCTCAAATTCAGTTCTCTCAAAATCCCCCTCTACATTACATTCAAAGAGAAAAACTACATATTGACAAGTGTTTAACGAAGTCTATCCTGGTAAAATGCAGCGGTCAAAAAGGAATTCTATCTCATGGTAGAATTTCGACGAGGGGGATTCGATTTACCATGACATTCTAAAACACGGAGCAACTTGTCTCTGTGGATAAGCATTCAGCCTGAGTGTGGATTCGTGAGGCTCTGAATTGAATGTGCCGGACCATGGGAGTGTTATGAGCCAACTGGAAGCAGATCCTGTCACAAGTCGTACTGCCACTGTCAGATCCGATCCAAACATGGCCCAAGACAGCGTAAAATATATATATATATATATATATATATATATATATATATATATATATATATATATATGTGTGTGTACATTATCACCACACCACAAGCCAGCGGTGCATGAACCTGCTACTGTCTTGAGGGCGCCCATAAATTAGAGTCAGATCCAAACCCCACGCCCACTTGGACCTGACCCATTAATTAGTCCATGTACGGAGGTCCTACCCTTTTGTTCTTCTCGATTGTGGTGCACGTCCAAACAAACCAGACCCGTTAATTTAATCCAAGTACAGCGATCCCGAACTTGTTACTTGCTATTGAAGGAGATGTATATTGGAGACTGTTCTCACATGTGAGAGATCCAGGTTGATTATGAAGATCTTTGCCACTTTTTATATATAATGGCATAAATAAGTTAATCCTTTCGGATTCATGTGCAGTGGTATCAGAACCGGCTCCAGTCTGCCAATTTGATCGATCCAATCAGTGGCAAGACTGCCAATTTCCAGTCGGATTCTCTTCAGTTCAAACCAAAATTGTAGAAAAAGGCATACATTGGGTATGTTAAACATTGTAGTTGAGCAATATTTATTTATTAATGCTTGAAGACCTGCTCTTGCATGGAGGGGCGGAGCTAGTAATTTTTTGCAGCAGGAACTGAACTATAGTTTCAAAACTTTAACTGCATGAACCGAAACATAATTTTTCAAATTTTTTGTATAGATAAAGCTAAAATTTTAAAAATTTATAAGCAAATTTTGGTTTTTCTAAAAATCTGAATGTCCCGGCCTTCCTTGCCTCCGCCGCTGCATGCATGGCGCGCACTCCTTTGTCTTTACAAAGGAGTTGCACTGTTATTATACATCCAAGCAATCAAACTTGCCCGAAACAGACGGGTTATCCAATCATTAACTTTGAATAAGATTGTTAATTTTTTAAATGAGTTGCCCGAAACTCATTAAGGGGAAGAAATGTTAATGTAGGTAGTTTATCAATCCTTTTCACTTTAAATGGTTTTCGATGTCTCCAGCAAAGTATCTGTCGATAAATTGTCTTGGAAAACAACTTC
This sequence comes from Nymphaea colorata, assembly GCF_008831285.2. Taxonomy (NCBI): domain Eukaryota; kingdom Viridiplantae; phylum Streptophyta; class Magnoliopsida; order Nymphaeales; family Nymphaeaceae; genus Nymphaea; species Nymphaea colorata. The sequence goes on along the minus strand of NC_045148.1, from coordinate 1,526,659 downwards.
ACGCTATGAGAATCGCAAAAAAGATAATCGCTAGGTTGAAACAATTTTGTACTTGATGAGTCGAGACAAATTGTCCTCGATATTGTTTTGTTTCTTTGGGCAAATACCTATGCATCTATAGATGCTATCTTGATGACTTGTTCATTTAATTCAGAAACCAAAAATATTCCATAGCATCGAACGTGATTGCCGGGTACTGTTATCCAAAGTGTAACTTCAATATTAACCAAATACATTCACCGTATCATTAACATGCAAGGTAATGAACTAAGTGCTATTCTTGATGTATATGGCAAATGCACCATTTACGTGTTGAACTTTCCATAATATGATATCACCACCCATTCTGAGACTCTATAATGAGAGAAAACTTATAGGAAGGTAGAAGGCTTCACTATATATATATATATATATATATATATATATATATAATGCTATGGCCCTTCGTTTTTTCTATTAGTTGTTTTTGTGACTGTCCCCTCTTGAAACAAGGGATGCCAATTGGATTTTCGAATTAGATGTACCTTTTGCCACACCATATATATATATATATATATATATATATATATATATATATATATATATATATATATATATATATATATATATATATATATATATATATATGTTCGTATATTCATATTTGATTAGGAAAAAAGATAAGTTTATACCATACTCACATCCGAAAGAGCTTTTAAACTGAGATTTTCAGAATGGATGCATGGCTATTAGATATAGAATCTTGAGTTAAAACAAAATTTGAATATGAACCTGATCAGTTATTTATTAGTTAAATTCGACTCCACTGGATCGGATGTCATTCGTAATCCAAACTGATTTCTCAATCGGATGTTAATTGCTTTAATTTGTCATGTCCGATTTTTCGAAGCAAGCAGTTCAGTCGAACATCCTATCCAAGTCAGATCTATTGGTGTCCATACATATAAGGCTTTTTAGACTATGCTAAAATCACATAAGAAACCTGATTGTTACCGTCAAAACTAGTTTATATCTGCTCAACTGTGGTGCAATAAAAGCCAGGTTTTGGCCTGCTTTAATTAGCTTCGCTAAATTCGGCCACAGAACCATAAAACCCTTCGGCTTTTTCCTTTTCTCACGGTTACTTCTTTTTTAAGGAGGGCAAAGACATCATTTTGCAGGAATTTATATAACAGTATGGACTAGCTAGCTTGCAAAAACACATTAAGTGAGGCAGGGAACAAGGCAATATCATCCATCAAGAACTCATGCCGGAGAAAAAACCGGCTATTTCCTCCTACTTATGCATGCTAGTAGTCGGTTGAAAGTGGCTGCACAAAGTATCCCCATTGCTTAACCGATATAAAGCACGGACAGGAGGAAATGCCAGTTGCTGCTGAAAAAGATTATGCCTCGTCCACTATGTAAGTTGATCTATTCTTTGTCTCTAAAATAAACTTTATCAAAATTGAAGCACAGTATCGAAATTATACATTTCGAGAAAAAGACAGCAGGAACGTACCACCTTTTTCTTTCCTCGAGACCAAGTAGTCAAGGAACCGAAGAAATCTACCGAGTTGCTTCACTTGATAACTTTAACCTCAAATGAAGCAGCTAGGTAAATTTCTACAGTTCCTTCGCTACTTGAACTCAAGATTACAGCCACTACTGATGCTTCAAACTTCAAAGTTTAGCATGACGGAAAAGTCTTCTCCATTCATTGCTTTTTCACGACGTACTGTCATGCTACCTTTTATTTATCTAGGAAAATTTTGCTGTTTGATCAATAAGAAATATAAATTTGAAAGAACAAGCAGGGTAAGCGCAGGGACTAATGGAACGGTTTCCTGTCCGCCCCGCCAACCCAAAAAAAAAAGGACGTCAGTATAGATATGAGGATGCTAACAGGAATGCATATTATATGTGAGAGTGGATAAAGTATTCAGAGTCACTCAGAAATTAAAGTTAGTGTTGGAATCTAAATCTCAAAAGATGGAATATCATTGTATTACGAATTAAAAGGAAATGTACCATTAATTGCTTCATTGCAAGCTCATTGTAGTCAATTCTTAGTTTTGGATTCAACACGAGAATCTCGCTCCTGTCGGCAAATATCATAAGCTTCGCCATTATAGATTCCTTGTAACGGAATAAATAATTTAAAAGAACAGATTTTCCATCAACTTGAGACTTCTCACTGACGTCAAGTCAGCACTTCATGTGTTCATCATTTTTAACAGATAAAAAAGCATGGACAGCACATGCAAGTTGGCCCTGAAAAAGGTTCTATACCATGTTTCTTTGAATCTTTTCCCCTTCTTCTTTCAAGATCTTTACCTTTTAGAGTGTCACATGATTTGAACTTCCCCCACTTGCAAATATTTACATCTCGTTTGGAGATTTACCTGGGCAAAGATCGAAAAGAAAAACACTTATATTCGCCATTTTTGTTATTACAAAGCTATTCAATTCAACATGAGAGACAAAGGCCTAATATCCTCTGCTTGCTACAGCACTCACTGCCAGTCAATTCCTGCTCCCTCATCCTCTTGCAGTTTCTTCTGCAACCATAAGGCTGAGGAGTACTAGTACTACTGCTGGATAGTTCAACCCCAAAAAGCCTGACCAGTTTTTGCGGCAGTACCGCCACCATTGCCTCTGCCGGCGGTGATGGTGGCACCTCTAGTTCCGACGTTACGGGGCTCTGCTGCAATAATGGAGCATGATGCACCTTCTCTGCAGCTGATGAGCTTGATGTGCAACTTATGTAATACAGCTTTTCTGCACCGGTGGACCTTGCAAATGCCACTACATCCCCTGCTCTGAGCTTCTTTTCCTTCACGTACCTGCTCCATCCTCTAGTGAATACATAACTATGGCTGCTCTTCCAGTAAGAGTACCTGAACCTCCACACCCGGCCGCCTTCGTCTTCGAACGTCAGCAGCATAGCTTCTTGCTTTGCCGCCGGCAAATACTTCTCCGCGTGCTGTTTTAGGATCACCAACCTGTTCAACCGGCCGACGTCGCTAGGTGTGACCGCCTTGCTGAACAGCTCTTCCCGCCGCTTGGACTCTGAGCTCAATCCCGGTCGGGCAGACGTGACACCAGTGGTGCCTGCAATTTTCTTCCTATTCTGGCTGGCAATCGAGAACTCTTCCTGATACGTGTGCCTCCTGAGCATGTCCACGACCTCCGCCTTTGAATGTGAGCCCAAGAACCAGGTCTCGAGCTCATTTTCCGGCGAGTTCTTGAAGTTGGTGGCTGCATCCTTCCCCCTGAACCTGAGCGCAGCTACATCATAGGCCCTGGCGGCCTCCGACTCCGTCCCGTATGTCCCCAGCCAGACCCTGTGGTGCTTCTCATAAATTTGAGCACCCCATCGGCCGTTAGGCTGCGGCACCACTCCTTTGTACCGAGACACCGAAAGCTTCCGGTTTGAAGAGAACGAGTCCGCTGAGTCCGCGTCTCCGGCCAAGAGAAGACCGGTACCGGCGATGTGGAGCCTCTCAACGCCACAGGACGTGGACCCGAAGAAATTGATATGTGGAATGTTTGCTTCCATGACTGAGCTTGCGGCTGGAGGATAGTGTGAGATAGGTATTGGAACAAAGGTCTATATTAGGTCAGAAGATCTGAAGCCTGTGAGTGTAAGATGGCAGTTAGGAGAAGCCTACATAGGGTGAAGGAAGAAATCAGTTTGGCTACATATTTATTGATCGCTAGAATCCTCTTAGTTTTATTGGAAAATATTGTTGTTGATGGGGTCCATACAACAACAAGTTGATGTATGTGAGATGGCACTGGAGCTCAAGTGGTTTCGGGTGCATCCCCCTTGACATAACCTCTTAATTCTGTGGATTGTGTGTTTGTGTGTGTATGTATGTGTATGAGAGAGAGAGAGATATCATGAGGGAGGTTTGGTAAGGCTGCACAACTAATCAAACCAACTTGATCTCCAATCGAACTCGCTTGAAAAAAACTCAACTTGAGCTCCACTCATTCATAGTTTAAATTTATACTCAAAATGTTAAATGTGTCGAGTTCGAGTTGTAAAAACTCCACTCATTTAAACTCGACTATGCTTTACTACATAAAACTTGTTTATCATAGGTTGCATTAGTTAAACAAGTTAACTAGCTGACGAGTTCAACGAGTTAAAAGAAACAAAACAGGTTAGCAAAAATGACTCAAGCAATTTGAGCTGGAGCTTGACGTTGTATAGTCCAATCGAGCTCAAGCTTGCCCTATGGAGCTCGAGATCGAGCTGGAAGCTCAAGTTTTTTTTTTATTCAAGTCAAGCTGGAGCTAGCCCAGCTCGAGATCAACTAAGCTTGTGTGCAGCCCTAAATTGATTGAATATTACAAAGTGCAATATTTGCTACTAATATGATAATTGTGGTTTGGTGTCTACTTCATGTTTTGGGAGGTGATACCCAAAAGCCAAAGTCTTCCCCTCCCCACCCAGCCCCCCAAACCCCCACCCTACTTCTTATGCTTGTGGTACCACCATTTGCTATCCAAGGTATATAACACCTAATCAAGACGATGACATGCTATTTATATGCCACTCAGCTCAACCAGCTATGTTAGGCTCTTTGATGAATCATGTATTTAATGTTTGGTGTTATTAAAATTTTATGTGAAAAGCTTGTTCTTTATGTAGTAATTGGACATTGGGGACTATTTCATGTTTGGAGCTACTAATAACTAAGGACTCTTTAGCACTTAAAGATGCATGTTATATATGCCAAGCTGCCGACATCGTTCAGGTACGTTCAGGTACGACCTGACTAGGGTTGATTAAAGTAAAGGAGGTACGTATGACCTCGTGTCTGGCTGTCATAAAGGACTGTTTGGCTCCTATAGTTTGGAAAGTCCAAACAACCCAATTCGATCTGGCTTTTCCTTGCTAGATGGATATTCTTAATTGCCAAAGTATACCTGTTCTTTTATTTACATCTTGAAAAGATTCACCTTGAGTTTAAAACTTAAATTTATAAGATCTACTTGAACTTTGTCTAAATAATTGAACCAACCTTAATGAGGCTAGGACTGTTAAAGTATTATACCTAGATTAAGATCAGTATTTTATGGGGCTGGTTGACAACAGCAATAGTATGTTACTATTTACCTCAAATGTTGAAGCAGATTCATAAAACATAACATTACTGTAGCCAAACAACCCCTAAGAGTCCCGTCATTATAAGAGATAATGATCATGGCAGTGTTGGCCGGAATAAAAATTGATTAGATGATCGAAAGCAGAGGCATGCATGCATTAATTAGCAAATCTAGGAGTTCAAGGTATAGGTCACGGGTTCCAATCTCACTATAGCCACCTTTCCAGTGCCTTGCTGCACTTACTCCTGTATTGAAGCTTTTCCACTGATTAATTGCACGGAGCTTTCTTAGTAGAGATTTTAGCTTCTCGAGGGTGTAGCTGTAGATACAGGAAGCTGAACCGATGGAGTCAGGTCTGCTACCCCCAAGAACGACTTATCCATTACTGTCCTCAAAAACCAAAAATTAAGTGCAAGCAGCAAACCAACACAATAGTCATTCAAAAGTTACATAGATTGCAAAAAGAATGCAGAATGCTCATATTCTGAGATGCTTACATTAACTTTCTAACAACTCAAGGTTATGTGCTGCTTGCTTTTATTTTCCTTCTTCGCAATTACTAGGTAACTTTTTAATCATCTCAATATAGAAGATACCAATATAATGAAAAACGTAAGTGTTTCTTACAATCGATCTTCTTGCTGCGGCCGCGGCAAGCTTTCATTTCTATTGCCCAGACTTCCAAATCTGAAAGGTCTGAGGGTCCAGATCTTGTCTTCGTCTTGAACAGGTTGGACGTATTTGAAGGTAGGAGGTCAAAGATTCGAGCTGCTGCTGAGTCTGAACTTTGGCAGTGTTTAGATAAAAGGTAGAATGCATATGGGCGTAATCAGTTATTATTGGAAGAAAACAAAATTGGCCCCAAGTTGGAGCTCGTTCAATGCATATATACACAAAAAAAGGAGAAGAGAGAGAGGGAGAGAGAAGGAAGACGACAGTAAAAAGATAGAACGTTAAAGATGGACATAATAATAACAGGATATTAGTGACTCGTGCATTTTGGTGATTAATGAATGATGATTATTGATGATAAGTGAAGAAACATTAGGAGTCTTCGCATTTTGGTGCCATCCGTTTGATAATAATTCGCAAAAATGAGCCTCATATATCACAATGTACCGGCTGTGCCTCTGATTTAAGATAAGTGGCGTCAAATCAGGTTGGCAGACCTTGATTTTTTGCTTTTCTAGTTTCTCATACTTTTCTAGGATTAAGTTGTTTAAATATTGGTGCTTTGGAAAACAATTTAACTTAGATTTTTAATACAACTTATCAGATATAATTTGCATGAAGGGGCACGGTGACAGGCCTCTGCTGGCGGTTTTCCAAAAGAAAAAAGAAGAAAACAGAAACCTTCTCGACGCATCAATTAAGGCGCGCATGTTGATTTTGAGATTCGAAGAATAATTGGCCTCCGGCTGTATCCTTCTCGTGGTGATCGTTTTCTATGTTTTGCTTTAGGGAACATGGGTTCAGGCAGTGATGAAGGTCTCTGGATACAGGATACAAGGAATCGTCAGCGGCCATCATGTTTCTGATGATCATGATCATGATATGACAGCGGGAGTCATCGTGCTTTTACGTCTCTCTTTGGAGGCTTTCACTTGATATGGTTTTAGTGAAAATTGCGTCGTTTTTTAAACATTGAACCATCTGTTCACATAAATACCAAAAAGAAAGTGAAAATTTTCCTCAAATCATCCCAAATCACTGATTTTATCATGATTCAGGTTATGAGTGAGCGCATGTGTGTGAGATAAAAAAGGAAAGGTAAAAAGGAAAGGTTGGTTAAGGTCGAAGACTCCACCCAACTTAGGGCTGTTCAACAACTAAACCAACTCTAACTAGTTCGATAAAACTTACTCTTTAATAAACCAGTAAAGTTAGAGCCAAACTCGAGGCAAACTCGAGTTAGCCAACTTGGCATCTACTTGAACTCAAGATGTGGCTTATGCCACTCAATCCGAGTTCGAGCTGGCTCAGCTAGGCTCGAACTTGGCTCATGAACAGCCTTAACTCAACGCCTCATCTTTCAGGGCATAGAGCATGCTTTTGGTGTCTGGTGGTGCCATCTAAGTTGCGCTTCAATTTGTGTATTGTTAGTCACTCATTTTGCAGCACAAAGAATTGACACTTTAAGGATTCAAAACAAAAACTGACCACCTAACATCTTGTCATGCCAAACCCCTCGAAAATAGTGGGTAGGTGGAGGCCTTTATTGCTGAAAAAAAAAACATCAAACATGAAATGATGGAGATATATAATAATTTTGTGTATCTAAAGTGTTATTTCTGATTATGCATAGTCTTAGACACATCAGTAATTGCCAAAATAATTGCTACTTCTGATTGTTATGGGTGTTGTACATCATCATTGACACTGTTGGCTTGTTGGCATGTGATGCATAATGCTTTTAATTTCGTTCTGTTCCTTTTGTTAGGGTGTAGAGTTAGAACCCTATACGTCTAATGGGGGATAATAAGTTCTATTAGTAAGCTGTAAGCAAGTCTGGTGTCTGTTTCTGAATTAATTTTTCCTTTTTTCCTTTTTTTGCACAATATAGATGCCACTCAACGAGGGATAAATTTGGCTAAATTGGCCAATACGATACTTTTCATGTTTGGTCGTTGAAAGAAGTAAAAGAAACAGAAGCATAAGAACCGGTCTCTCCTTCAACAATAAAGGAATAAGAAAAATAAGTACTTTTCTGGAACTACTTTTACATTACAAACATAATTATAAGCAAGATAAGTATTTTTCTAAAAGTATTTTTACCTTACTAAAGGATCTGACTCTTCTGAAAGAATTTACTCAAAGCAAGGCGAATGCACGCGTCGCCTTGTGTGGTAATTGCACAGTGGCACAAAAAATTCTTTTATTCATATTGATACTTCAAATATTTTTCAATTGCATATTAGGACTTTTTAAAAATTCAAAATTTTGTAACTAATGCTTTTGAACCAGAATTTTTTTGCTCTAGCCCTGCTATGGGGCATTGGGCCGGCCCGACACCCGAAAAATGGGCCCAAGCTGATTAAATTAAAAAATATATTTTTAATATAAAAAAATATATAAATATAATTAATTATAATAAAATATTATAATTATATATATATTAATAAATTATATATTAAAAAATATTATCATGCCCACCTGAGCCGACCAGATAGTTGATCACGCCGGCTCGGTGCCCTTTTTTTCTGGCCTAGGTTTGGCCGGGTACCAGATACCTGCCGGCAGCCCAGGTCGGGGCCCAAGCTTAAGCGCTGCATCAAAGACAACTCCTTTTCTTATCAAACGACGTCTAAAAAAGAGTTGAACATGAAATTAGTTGGCAAGAATGGACAAAGAATTTTTGATTGGGACTAACACAAGTCATACTTCTGCCTTACTCGAAAATAAAGTTTTTGCTGGTTGCAATTCAACCAGACAAGAGGCATAAAAAGGGTTTCGTCCCTTTTCACGGAGACGAGAATCCAAAGCTGCAGGTCATAGGGATGTCAATTGATCAAATTCCAAACATCAAACCCTTTACTGCATCTGATTTTTTCCGATACTCACATATTTGGATTCGAATTCAGACTTTGGAAATGGAAAAAGTCTAGGATAATGTTTAAATTCTTAACCGAATCTCCAAAATTTCAAAATCTATGTTGGCTTTGGACCAAGCCCATGGCCCAGGATTGAACGGGTAGCAGGCCAGAGCACTCGCCCGTGTGTATTGTTGTTCCTCTCCCCAACTGTTCTAACCCCACGCTTTTAGTTCACGTGATCTCCCTTAGTCGTGGCCAATGAGTATATTAAGTTGTGTAATCAGCATATTCCAAAAAGTTCGTATCCAGACATCTATATATAGCCGTTTGTATTCCTATTTATCATAAGGTTACATGATTAGCATAATGGTTGTGGTTACAAAAAATGTATTGTTGAAAAATCGACAAAAGCTGATCATCTTATTAAGTTTGTGTTTGAAATAAAATTCCATAATCTCTTGCGTTCATTAAAGATTTAGTATTATCTTTTGTGAAAACTATTTATAATTGCTCGTCATGTAAGTAGGTCATTTAAATTTCGTTAGTCATGAAACAAATTTTGATTAATACTTCCCTTTTAAATCAAACAATGCACTTGAAACGTGTATATCAACGGCACAATCTTCCTATTATATGCCCTCTGATGGTTACACATTGAACATTTTTGCTTATACTTTTTTCCTTGCGTTAATTCCCTTCACTCATGTTTGCTTCTTATGTGAGGTCGTGCGTTTCGATTTATTTTTTGAAGTTTTCTGACATTTGGTGAAACATGACAGGTTCGAACCTTGATATATAATCTTTTCCTAAGGAGGCGTTTGTTTATTTCCCCTGGTTTGGAGGTGGAATTTCACCATGGGAAAGTTCCCCTGGTAAAGGTTGGAACAGGTGAAATTTCACCTCACCTGGAAATCAGGCACGTCTGACAAACAAGTGGAATTTCACCTGGTGAAATGTATTGGTGTTGATTGTTAAAAGAGGGAAAATGAGAGAAAAACAGTTAAAGAACTGTTTACAACAAAGAAACATAACGTAATAAAATTATCAAGCAAGCAGGAGAAGAAGGTGTTGCCAATCTAATAAATAAACAGAGGACATTAGAAACAAATGAAAGCAGCACTGCAACGACTGGTGCCGCTTGATGAGCTCTGCAAGAGGCTGCAATGGCGTCAGAAAGAGAGGGATGGAAGATGGAGACGCAGCTTCTTTGCGCAGGGATTTTCGATGCACAACAAAGGGACGCGCAGGTAAAGTTTACCACGGGGGGTCTGACTATTTACCGTGGTAAGTTTCAACCAAAAACCCTCGGTTTCCTTGAGTAAAGTTTTCGGTGTTTGGTGGAGGAAGGAAAGTTCGTACCATTTCCCCTTCTCTACAGTACTTCACCAGGCAAACAAACGCCCACCCTAAACAATGGTGGCTGAAAACTCCTTGCTAAGGGAAAATTTTCCCCAAACAACACTTCAATTCTCAAGAGTAACAACTTCGATGAAACTCGTCTCCCATTAAAAGTTCTCTATGGCCTTTATTACAAGTTGTATTTTGGTTCTAAAATAATTTCAGAAGCACATATTTCTTTATTGCCTTCTCTAAAGCAGATCCTCGAAAAGGTACCCACTTTGTCGCAGGTACTGATGCAAGAACTTCTCCAAGACATTGAAACAAAAAAGTGTTAACTTACTCCACTAGCACAAAACCCCGCGGTACCAACCTACCCTACCCAACCCCACCCAACTAAAACAAGAATACCTATGCATTCTGCGCATCAATAAATCTTCATCTCATGTGCAGTGCACCCTTGTCTCCGGCAGTCAAAAAAACTTATCAGATGCTACTTTTGTTGTTAGCACACAGGTGCCAACAACAAATTTTACCTGCATACTCAGGCCAGTGCAAGACAAAAGTACAAGTGCTGAAGGAAAAAAAACTCCGCAAAATGATGACTTATTATTTGTTTTTTCCACTCGCAGTAAGGATGTTGGGGCGCAGGCATTGTGAAGCCAACGGACACAGAGATTCAAGAAAAAAAATAGCTAGAAATATACAGCAAAAACCATATCACAGCGCAAGAGATCACAGGGCTATAGAAGTTTCTATATCACAGAGCTATATAGGTTTCTAAATAAGCAATACAAACCATTCCCAGAGTGGTGAGGATACTTTTACTCTTTTGGGATGAAAAGGGATCCAGTTTCACCGCCTAATGATGTTTATCCAATGGAAATTTGAAAACTTGCTTGTCCCAACTAGACAAAAGCATAAAGATAAACTATAAGAGAAACTGGCAACGGAGCAACAAAAACGTCACATAAACTTCGCATCAATTATGTTTCCTCTTATCATATGTGCCACCCACCCACATTACTTCCAAATCAACCGACCTGCCAATGAACAGAAAACAATGGTAGGGCAGCAGAACTTCGATAATTTCCTCTCTCAGAAAAAAGATAGCAGACAAAATTGATAAGAACGTGGATTTCTTTAACCACACTGGAAATCTAAAATATCAGCAAATGGAAAAGAGAACAAAAAGGAATCAGATGAGCCATCTAAGAAACAGAGCTTATATAACTAGGACCATCCCAAGCTTCCAGCCTTCATAAGTAAATAAATCACTTCTTGGCTATTGAATCAACTCCAAAGTTGGCCTCCGTTTTCTATAGATAAGATAAATGTCCAAGCACTAATTCGTATCCAAGGCGCATTTCAAGCATGGACCTAGAACAAAATGGATCAGACTCACGTTTGAGATTCATAATTCCTGGTGGACTCCATCCTCTGCATTGTCAACAGAAGAGATCGACCTACTATAAGTGATTTTCACAGGTTTAGTTAGGCCCATGAACAACAATGAGAAATGAACATACAAATGTAATATCTTAAGCCATTCCTAAAACAAAAGCCGTAAGAGTGCCAAATAGCCTTCTGTAACACCAAATATTAAAAAAAAAAACCCAAAAAAAAGAAGAAAAGAAAAAGGAAATAAAAGAAAACCAAGCGACTTTCAGAATTGTCAGGTACAATCCTCTTTTGTCTCAGTCCATTAAGCCTAAAGATTTCCCCTCAAGACCCAGACTACAGAGACTAATCATAAGAATCAGTTAGGTAATCAAAATAAGAACATCACAACCACAAGAATGATTCCAAACAACTCAAACACTAGCATTCATACAAACTGTTGCCCTGATAAAGCATAAAGCTGAGCAATGCAATTATATATCTTTGCTCTTGAGACGGGCAGAAGTATGTTGCTGCAGACTCATAAGGATTAAGCACTCATGGTTACGAAAATGACACATACAGAAGAAGGCTACATATTGGCAGCCACCACGTGAAAATCATGGATCTTATCACCCTTTACATTCAACCTCCACCATCGCCCTAGAAATATCCACAAGAGCATGATGGATATAGCGAAAAGCAAACAAAAGGGACAACACACTCACATTACATGTTCTCAAGCGTGAAAAGAAGCGAGAGGGATAGTAAATTGAATGAAACCTGATGGACACACTAAAAGTTAAGGAATTAAGTATTTAAAACATTGTGAGAAATAATACAATGAAGACAGGAGCCAAGATATAGCACTAATGACAAGGTGATAACAATACTTTTTTGTACAAAATACATAGTAGATACAGAAGGTGCAACCTGCTTCCTATCATATCACAAGAACATCTTATTCTTGGTGAGCAGGGGAACGGAGTATATCTATATCTTTCCTTCCATTAAAACAATAAAATCACATCCTGAAAGCCAAATGCTCAGAAAAAGAAAAAAAGAAAAACAATATCAATTGCAAAAAATTTACATCAGGATAGCCATCCATCTGGCACAGCATGCTACTCAGAACTGTGTGGTCTCCCCAAACAATCGAGACCTTCAGTTCGGCTATTGACAATTCTGTGGAAGACATCCCTAATCTGGCGCTCGAATGGGTCAAGCCCATCTCTCAATGTTTCACACACATGAGCTAAGTCGTCAACTCCTTGCCTAACTTCCTTCTGTTTGGCCTCCGGCAACGGGAAGTGGACGGAGTCTGCCAACTCTGTTATTTGACGGGCACATTTCTCGATCTGGTGTATTTCCTTAAGAAGCCCACAAGAATTTTTTCGGTCCCTCTTCTTTGCTTCCTCCATTATTTTCTCATGCAGAGGGAGAACAGAAGATGCCCACGAAAAATGTCGTGGAACTGAGAAATGTATCTGAATGCCCCGATCCTGACAAGGAATTGCTGCAACCAGGGCCCACATGACAAAGAGAAGAATTGTATTCATGGTGTATACAAGAACAGAAAGACCACCAGTTGCTAATATATCATTGCTCCGTGGTGGGTTCAGGTTGTTCCCAATAGCCTGAAGCTGGCGGGCAGCTGACCAAGAGCGGGATACACTCCATGAAAGGGACCGGAAATGACCCACCGTTCGTTCCTTGGTGGAATTCCGTCCGAAAGACCTATTTCTCTGGGCCAGAAATGATCCAGACTCCTTTTCCTCAAGCATTCCAACAGCCAGATCGCTAAGGGCTTTCCTTGCCCTACGGAACTGTCCCTCCCCAAGAGTACGATGGCGTGCATCCAATGCAGACAGTACAATTTCAAGCTGCTTGCGCCATTGTCGGACCTGCTCAATCCCATCGCGAATAGCATTACAGAGATCAAGAGCCTTGACGCTGCGCTCAAAAAATTCAGCTGTTTGACGATCAAGAGGAGGTTTTGCAAACTGGAACCTGTGATTCATAAGGATTAGCCTAAACTCTTCCTGACAGGCGAGGAATGCATCCAGAAGGCGGCGAATCCAAGACAATGAAAGAAGCTCATCCGGATTACAGGAAGCAAGTTGGTTGAAGTTCTCAGTGACCATCCGCTGGAAGGCCTCAAGCCTCTGCTCTTGTGCAGACCCAGATTCAGAACTCCCCTCCATTGAATGAACCTGTTCACGTCTCAGACTTAGAATTGTACGTCCTAATGACCCAAAAGGCACAGAAGTACCCTGGTAATCTGTAGCAGGCATTCTCACTAGAGACAGCTAGTCAACATTCCACGCAGACAACAAGCATAAGAAACAGCCCTTACACGGAAGAAATCACGGCTCTGGACTGCAAGGAAAAATAAGAAAGAATTAAAAGACGGATGGGTCAAAAACTCGTTTTTTGATAGAGCTCGATTAAACGAATATATGAAAAAGCAGAGGCTTTTATGCAACAACAGAGAGCCTTCCGAGACACAAACTCACCCTCAGGCCTGCCAAATACAGACAATAAGACAAACATAAGAAACCTAAATTCTCCCCCTATTCACCCTAGTTAATAAAATCTGCGAAAAAAAAGCATATAAAGAACGTAATTGACTCTGGTAACCCTACAAGGAAGATACAACAAGGAAAGAACAGTAAATACCCAAACTCAATCCAAAACCCTAATTTCACCCTCAGGCTCGAATCCCCTCTGAATCTCCGATCCTAAACCCTAGAATCACCACAAACCACCTCTAGATGACCCGCACAGTAACCGCTCAAAAAAAAAAAAGAGAGAAAAAATGGGGGAAACCGAGGAAACAAAAACAAAAAAAAAACCCAGATTTAGCCGCACCCCGAAATGTTCCGTAAATAGATTTCAAGTAGAAAGAAACAGATAATCCGTGCTCATGAGCGGTCTATGCTCAAAAGGAACGAAGCCGAACGAGATCCGGTTAGGGCTATATCGATCGCCTCAAACTAGCGATTGAGAAGAAATGAAGACGCTCAGAGACCCACCCCATGAGCAAGTAAGAAGAAACAGATACACAGAGAAAGCTCAAGGACAGCGGAGTTTCCAAGAGGCACCTGGCTTACATATCATTAATCTTCGGCCATGGCTGATCGATCCTTCTCTCTCCCTCCTTCTCCCCCTCTCTCTCCCTATGGGTTTGCTTCCGCTGTGAGTTCACTCATCGGCCACTTTTGCCCGATTTTATACGAGGGAAAGTGTACCTTGTGACTCAGTAAAACATGCAATTATTTTATGAATAAATGGAAATTAGGGCTTCCATTTACTAAAAAGCCTCTGTTTTTCCCCAAAATGACGACCGTGTTCTTCCGGGACGACGTAAACACCCTTCTGTTGTAACCAGAATTACATCCAGGTCCCCTCTTCCTCCATTCACCCTCAGTAACCGCCAAAATAACCAAAGCGTTCCCCCCTTCGACGTTCGACGATAAATTTCTTTTCCTGAAAATATCGTATACGTCCTCCCCAATTATTTTGGTCATGTGGATGATGAAGTAAGAAAGTAATTGTTTCAAAACCATTATAAACTTGTAATTTGCCATTTTATATCTTTAAAATATCGTTTCAAGTCACATTATATCTGCTTTTTTCAAAATATCGTGATAGATTCTTAGGATGGGATGCTCGCTTTGGGAGGCTGCCTGGATCCGACTGGCATGACGTTTCGAGTCCGGGATCTAGATCCAGAATAGCAGTTGGATCCATGTTTGTGGTGCACTGGGTCAAGGTCCGGGTCCTACTGGTGGGATCAGACGTAATAAATACAGGTCTTGTCCAACTGGGTCCCTACTTCTACGTCTATTGGATCTGGATCCTACTGATGTGATGTATGGATTGAGGTCAGCATCACTAGTGGACCCTCCTTGCTGTGTGCATGCATGCACTTGAACAAAGAAGTCGTATGAATTCTGTCTGGTCAAGATTGGATTGCAAGGTAAAAAAGAAAATCGGGTCAGATCCAAAACTATTTAGTTTTCATATCTGCATGGACAACTTAATTATAAAGGGGATAGATTGTGAAATGTGACCCTTGTCGATGGACCCTAAGAATGGGCAAGTTATTTACTTCCTAAAAAAAACACGCTAAATATTCTTGGGAAATGACATCAAATGGCTTCAGAGTCAACAGATCCAAAAGGTAAATGAAATATTTTAATTTTTGGGACATACTGGTTTGAAAGTAATGCAATATAATTGCAACAGTTGTGACGTCGCCATGGATGTTATGAAGGTAATATGTGTGTGTTAAGGCATTTCACTTGCGATAATTAAATAATACTTCATATTATGAGTAAGAAACTGGTATGTAGTGAGCGACAAGTGGTTGGGATATTCAACCGTCGTAAGTAGAACGCCGAAATAATCAACTCTATAGATAGCATTGGCTCGATGCCTTTTTCTTGCTAAGAATATTTGAAGGGTTAAATTCAATGACATTTAAAATAAATTAAGATTAAGAACATCCTATACTTGACCTATGCCAGGAAATTATAGCCAGTTATGAAGTTAGAGCGAAAAGATTGGCTCTCAGTGTGCATTTTTCTTTTCTTCAAAGAATAACTTAGACGCCCCTCTATTCTTATATACCGAAAAGTTTGTGCACCTAAGAAGAAATTTACATAGAAGAAGCACCAACATGTAAATTTCCTAAAGCACTCGTCAGACGATCTCAGGATGAGGGTTATTCAGTAATTTTGTCACTAAATTGGTGGAGGACCGAGTCTGCTAACGAGGCCAACGAAGAGGAACACGGATTGGAAGAAATCTACACACACCATGTTTTACTTGGTCCTCGCATTCTCACCCTTTGATTTCGAGAAAATAACTACGACGCCATCCCCATCTTTGGGGTTGCATCTGGCCCGGACTATTAGAAGTAGATCCAAATCCAGATCCAATAAAGTAACCTACCAATGTTGAACTAGTCTTGTTGTGCTAAGGGAAGCAATTAATTTGTGCTCAATGTAGTCAAATGAAATAAAATCAAACTTAAGCGTGGGGTCGATACATACGACGAAGCTCCTTCTCTTTTTTCCTTGTCGTTAAAATTTAGGGTTGCTTCGAGACCTAAGTAGACTACAAAAGCTACATTTATTTTTTTCCCAAAACTTAACCTTTTCGCCTTTTATTTTTCTCACTTCAAATTGCTTTCTCTCAATTTGACGACCTGTACTTATTTAATATCATTTTTCAAAATAACCACGCATATGATTCTTACATGTAGTTCTTTATAAGGGTTGATTGTGCATTTCTCAGCCATTTTTGGCACACCAACTATGGTCCAACTTACTAGTTTGGATAATAATTCCCTAGGGAAAACATTTCTTTATCTTTTTTTATCATAATTTCTAGGGAGTTCTTCAAAAGAATGTGTTCAACCATATTTAGACAAACTTCTTAATTCCAATTAATAGTTCTTTAAGAACATGTCAAACCTTGACTGGAGCTGATGGCTAACAGGCTGGGCCATGAGCCATTATGAGGTGCGGTCCTATTCTGTGCAGAAACGGATCCGGATAAAATATCTGATCAGATCCGGCCCATACTCCACCCGCCGGCGACGACCATGCCCTCGGGGGTCTGTGAGGCCGGAAATGGAATCGTCCTCTAAATCGAAAAAGGGGCACGAAAAACGTTTTCAAAAAAAATTAGGGGTATATTAGGAAATAAGGCAAGGTCTCGGCTCCTGGATTCGCGCCATGATGTCTACACGTGGCAAGATGGACGGCCGGGATCTTTTGCGCCAGCTCATTTCTTGCTGCCTTCCCCCCTCAAACACGCCGGTGAGAGCGCATACGGATATACGGTACATTATACGTATATCAATAAAAATACGTATTTCGTTGACCGTAGTCAGCGGCCAGATAAGGTCGTCTAACCGCTAAAACCTGCCCGAACGGTATGTACGGTCATTTGTAAAATGACACAATTGTCCAGAGGAATGAAAGAAATGGCATCCCCATCCCCATGCACATCGGTAGCCTCCGACCGAGCGTTACCGTCTCCCCACGCCGCAGTTACCAAGGAAACGAACGGGTCTCGGGGATTCGGGATGCGACAAGCGAAGCGGCATTGCACTAGCGTGGACGGCAGGTGAGATTCGTGGAAGCGGTGAGAAGCGAGAAACGGAAACCGGGAAGCAGGTTTTCCGTCAACCATATGCTCCAGGGCTGCATGGTCTTTTGACTCTTTTCAAGTGCCCACGCGTCGGATCTGGACCCGCATCATGCGGGTCGGATGACGCCCACCAAGCTTTCATGGGAAACCAAATTCGGATATCGGTTCAGGTAAACGAAACTGGATCCGAAAATCTACCACTTTAGTATTCCAATCTAACAAACCAAGGGTCTTAATTCACCTGTCCAGATCCATATCCATATCCGTTTAGGCACTTACAAACCGCACCAAAGAAAATGGCATGACCGGTCCTATATATATATACATAGTACTTCGGCTTTTTAAAGAAAACTAAATCCAAGGACATTTTATCTCTTGACCAACCTCTCTCGTATCCAAGACATTCACCGTCCTCAAACTGGGATGAGTCAAACGAGCTTTTTATATTGCTGTCGCAGCAGCAAGCAATCATTAAGTACACGATTTAGGGTTCCCAAGATTGTTAAATAATGAGACGTTTGCTCCCATGCAAGTAGAGCACATGGTTCTACAGGGTCAAATATTCTTACCAATATCGTTTATCAACCATGGTTGCTTCGTTTATCAACCAATGTCGATGATGAATTAAAATATAAAAAAGAGTCTGTAGATTAAAATAAGAGAACAATTAAAGTAAAAGAAATTCAACGGTTCTGACCATCTTCTTTCAATTAGAAGAATATAAATGGCACATTAATGCAGCAAACAGTCATTCCCTGCTTCTTCTATTAATATTTCAAAGGACATTCCACTAAATGCTCTTTGCCTTCCAAAGGGAATGTCAGGATATGAAGTAGTTTCCAAATGGTTTGGATTAGAGATGTCAGTGGATTTGATTTAATCTGGAGGATGTCCAACCCAAATGCTTAAAAAAAAATTAGATGTGAAAAAAAAATTAAGCTTCGATCAAAAAATTGGATCATATATGAATTTGAAATAACAACCCAAGAGATCCGGATTCAGTTTTAAATAAATATACGATCATTTATGGTCCAGATTTGAATTCAGTTGTAGATAAATTTTCTATATCTGATGCACACAAATTTTGAAAGACGGATTCTCAAGAGATTATAATCCAGTAGTCAGATTTAAATTTGGATACGAATTTAACCGACTGATTCTGATCAAATTTGGATTGTAATTTAAAAATCAGATTCTGACACAATATCTTTACTTTCTAAATTTGAATCCAAATGTGAGAATATCCAATAGATCAGATAATGGTAAAAGGGGTGTCCCATCCGCTGACATCCCTTGAATTGCTCCTCAGTTCAAGATCTTGGTGGGTACATATGGGTCCACGAAAGTGGCTATTAATATTCTATAGATAATTTTGAATCAGAATATACGTTTTCGGATCCCAACAGGTCAGATTGAAATAGATTACGCAGATATATCCAGGATTCGAAGTCCTATTTAAATCCAATTTCTTCCATGTGCCTTGAGTTGGAGAAGCAGGCCCACTTAATGCAAGTCGGCTGTAGCTTTGGGGCATTTGGAAAAAGAAAAGGGAAATCTGATCCATTTCAAAATGGTAGTATTCTTGAACGAAAACCATTCATTTTCTCGCTTTTAAAGTTAGGGCTGTTTCGAGACTTGAGTGGTTCTATTATATATCTTTCAACTTGAGTAGAAACATAAATTATTAAACAACTGGGGGCTACAGTCTTACCTTGATCTGACACTTGGAATCGACGCCACCAATGTTTTTAAAGATAGAGTTGTTTCGAGACTTGAGTGGTTCTATGGTATATCTTTTAACTTGGATAGAAACATAAGTCATTAAACAACTGGGGGCTACAGTCTTACCTTGATCTGACACTTGGAATCAACGGCACCAATGTTTTTAAAGTTAGAGCTGGGAGACTTGGGTGGTTCTATCGTATATCTTTCAACTTGAGTAGAAACATAAGTCATTAAACAACTGGGGGCTACAGTCTTACCTTGATCTGACACTTGGAATCGATGGCACCAAAATCTTTAATATATACATATATATATATATATATATATCCGGTAAGAAAGAAAGGTTCACTTTTGGACCCAAAATCTGTTCCATGTGGTTTGTTTTGGATGTGTATGTGAAAACAGGGTCCACAGGAGTCGGGTCTGGAATTGGGTCAAACTCACCGCAACATCAAATTATTTATAGTTGGAAAGAATAGTGTGAAGAAATGACGGACCACCAACTCTCTCAGTTGCCTTAATTAGGATCATCACTGGTATCAAAAAAGCCAGTTTGATGTAGCAAGCAGATGATTGGAGGCCACAAATATTTCCTGAATATAACAATTCGAGATTCACAGAAAGACAACGACAAATGACACATTACTTTTGGCCCAAGTCCTTCGAGGGAAGTAAAATGTTCTAAAAGAGAAAAAACTTAAGAAATGCAACTAGAAATTAATAATGAAGATTCCTATTGGCTAGGTTCCTGCTCATGTAATTAAAAAAATTGGTTTGATATTTGTGTTTTTTTTTCCTTGCTGATTTGAAAGCGGGTCCCTGGAACAGGCCATTACTATTGATACTCAAAGGTCAAGTCAAGTTTTTGCTGTAGTGGGTCCAACTTTAGATCTACAACTTAAAAATCATTCATTATTTTGTAACTTAAAAAAAACAAAACTAAAAAATAAAGGTGCCAACGTAAGCAGAATCCACCCAACTCAACCATTCCATCCAAGAGCGGAGCCAGGATTATTTTCAGGGGCAGGACAAATTGTCCAACCTTTAGATTTGCGTGGGGATAAATTGAACCCGAATCCAAACAATACATGACGCAATTAAAAATTTTCAATTTTTTCAATGTATTTTTTTTTTCAATTTGCTGAAGTGAGGCCATGGCCCAGATGCCCCCCCCCTCCCTCAAGCCCTGATTCTGTCCTCATCTGGACCAAAAGCCCGCATTCCCTTGCCTTTAGGGTCTATGACTGTGTCGACTTACACAATAAGTTGATGCCTATGAAAATTGAACCAAGGACCGGCCCGATCGGCAAATTTAGATGGTTCAAATATGCGAATTCATTTGATAACAAGGCCAATTAGTGCTGCTCAGGTTTTTGAGTTTCTTCCAGATTTGAAAGCGGGCCCCTTAAACAGGCCCATTGCTGTTGATATTCCAAGCTTTTGTTGTAGTTGGTCCAGCTTTAGAACTGCAATTTAATCCACATTCATTATCTTGCTACTTAAAACACAAAAACGAAGTGCCAACAAGAGCTTCATCTCCATCCACCTGACCAGGAGTTGCATTTACATCATTTAAGCTCAAAAGATTCATGGGGCTCAACAGAAGGTGTGCCTCTGTTGGTAAGACTGATGCAGGCCAGCCCAACACCACCTTTCATATGCAAAATAAATTATTTGTTGAAATATTTTAAGAAAGATTGTTTTAATTATTTTTTGCATATTTTTCCTTTTAAATTTTCTGAAAAAACATTTTTTTAATATGTTTGGCGATTAACAGCTGATTCAGCTGAATCAGTGAATCGGCACCTCCGCCGATTCGGTTCACAAATCGTTCTTTTTTCTCTTTTATTACAAGACTGGTGGATGAGATTAGGCTTTGCCATGAAAATGGCATGTCCGGAGGAACTTGCCATTCATTAACGTTAGGTGGGAATGTTGGGTCCCGCCTGTTTTCTTGCTTTGCTGTTGGTTACACTCAGCAAAAGAAATCTGCTATGAAATTTCTCTCCAAAAGGCCTAAAAAGTTTTCATTTGCCCACCACCAGCTGTGCACCTTGAGGGGTCGTTTGGTGGCAATAACACAATCGTTAATATTCCATGAATCTACCCCATAAATTGAAGCAAATTCATAAAACATTTTGTTCTAGTGTTTCATAAATATCTCCTGTTTTCTAAAGCTTGATTAGTAACAAAGTGTTACTGCTGTCAAACGACCCGGCAAACTATTGATAACTCCCAACAAGTGGAGGGGACTCCTTAACTTGAAGACTAAAAAGAAAAAAAAGAAAGAGATGCACCTTCTGGAAAATAACTTTAGAGGATTCAAAGTTATTTTCCATGTAATCAAAATCAAAATCGAAGAAAAAAGTTAAAAGTTTAAAATACAATATTCATGTCAAGGGTCTGCCCATCTCAAAAAAAAAAAAAAAAAACCATGTAAATTTCATAAAACTTCATTTGTTCTAAATAAAAATTTTAAAAAATGATATTTCAGCTCTCAACAAAATTTATATTTTCCTCATAAAAAATTTCTGATTCTGCACCAAATGTCACCCTACCCACATGACACCCTCTAAAAGAAACATGCATGCTTCCTTAGAACAACAATAATAATTAATAGTAATAATAACACCGCCATCTTGAACGGCAGTCAACATGCAGAAGGGGAGTTGCCATCTTGAACGGCAGTCAACATGCAGAAGGGGAGTTGTGCGTCCCAATCACAAACCCCATAAAGTTCTCTCTTCCCAGAGTATATTTGTCACAGCGTGGGGGAAGGGTAAAGGGCACTGGACCAGGCTCCGTCCATATGATGCGTCTCTCAGGAGGAGATGAAAAAAAAAACAAGAAAAAATTGAGTTCGAACATTCATGTAAAAATCGAAGCATGAAACTGCAGATGAACTGTTAGGCCCCATCATTTGTTTCACCAGATAGCGTAGGGGCCCCTCACCCCGCCTATGTGACTCCACTTGGACCTCAAAAAGGAGAAAGGGTGATACAGTTTCGGACCCACGTCCATAGCGTCAGGCTTTCCTTTCTCTGAGGCTTGTAACTGTTCACTGCAATCAATTGGGGAAAAAGATCTGAATTGTCACTGCCATCTCAGAATTCCATCATTCAGGATACATAGTAAACGGCCATTATGGTGCACGGAGGCAAGAAAACTCTGTATCAAGAGGGCACGTCTTGAAGAGAGAAAAAATGGACATAGCAATCAGGATATCGGCCAAAAAGTAAGACCTTTTTTAGGATAATGAGGCTAACATGGCCCATTAGTCATTACAAGTACTTTCTAGAAGGTTAGAGCCACTTGCCCACTCAAATCTCTCTCTGTAGCCTTAAGAGACCCAACTAGTGAGGTACAAATGTAGGGAAAAGGCAGTTCCATAATTGACTAAATTGTCCAAGGATTTATGGCAACTGAAATGTGACCCTTTAACGACACTTAGATATTGAATCGAAATGAAAGAACCAAGCAATTGTTTCTCCAAATACTAACACTTATGTAATTAACATGAGCCTGTCTTATGCTATCATAACCCAACCCTGATTTCATTAATCATAGAATAAGAAAATGGAGTAAGCATTCCATGGCAAACATGAGGTGAGGATAACCATCTATTCTGTGTGCCTGATCATGCAAAGATAGCTCAGCGGAGACTGTAGACGTCCCAAAGCAGCAGGAAGGCCTTTGAGCCATGTGGCGAGTGAAAATGTGAGCCCAGAGAAGGCACATTTAGCTCCTGCATCCAGGAGGAGGAACTTCAACGCAGGTGAGGGTGGCACAACAAAGTCTATCATCTGTAAGGAAATGCACAAGTGCAAAAACATTAATGTGGAACGGACATGATTTTTAGACTGAATTTATCCAAGCTCACACAAATCCAGTTAAATTTAGCATGTTTTTCTTCTCTTTTGAGAGGTGAAACATTACATTTTAATACCTTCAGTAGTTTGAATACTTTAACATTAGTAAGGAGGTTAGAGCTTGCATTGGCGCAGGGCTACATTGTGGCCAGAGGTTCAACCCCTGACCCGGCTGAAACCCCACCAATGAACTAACCCGTCTAGGTTGGGAGGAAACTAAAATTTTTATGAGTGTTTTCCCCATTTTACTATCTGTTGGTGCCCGTACCTAAAATTTTGGATCACCCTAGCCACCAGGTTCCACCAGATTTAGCATCTCAGAAGAGTCGTTTCAAAACTTTAGCCACATCTGATCAATTTGAAGCTATGGTACTTTTCCACGAAACTTTATTACTTTTACAGACTAGGAAAAAAGCACATACGTAGAGATTAGTGGAAAATAAAATGGACAAGAGAGGAAATCACTCAATTATGGGGGTACTCGAGGCATGTAAAGAACAAACTGGTGGAACCTTGCAAAGTCATCTAAGCAAGACGAGGTCCAAAAAACCAAATTTATGAGGAAGAGATTGGCTTAAATGGAAATTGAGAAGTCCTACTGTCGAAAAGTGGTGCTAGCAAAGAAAATTTTCTGGGCTTGGCTTTCATGGTGAGGAAAACCAGCAAGTTCTTTGGAGATACAGTATTTGCCAATCCACGCATTTGGTTTAATGGAGGACGATCTTACCTTTATGTATGTCATCTTCCACAAATTGGCAAGAACTAGGCCAGCACGACTCTACCTGCAACAAAACTCAAATGACGAAGTTAGATCAGTATCTATCAAGTCCCTTGCATAAATGTGCTAGGCATGATATTTTTTTGGTTTTCTTGTGTATGATGCACAGTGATAAGAATACCTGCCAGTTAAACAACACACACATTTGCCAAAAGCACTTCTATACCTGAAGCTCCTCTTCATATCATTAAGCTGGATCAACTACTGCTCAGGCACTATTGTGTGTGCATGCACATGTCAGTCCCCACCTTGAACAAACATAAACCTTTCGTGATTTTCAAAATCTACAAGGTGCTATGTTTGCTTGTGGTACCCTCTATTAAATTGTACTGCAAAATTTTTATGATTGAATCTGATATATCAACAGAAGTATAAGAAGAAAGATACTTGAAAACAGAATTTATTCAATGGTACATATCTCAAAATCTTTGCATGAAGGACCTAAAAAGAGCATAAAATCAACTAAGCACAGCAATGAGCTACATACAAAAGTTTCAGCAGGCAAAACTTAAACCAGAAAATCTAGATCATTATTATGCACCTTATTGTTGAACTCCAACATCAGCAACAAATATATTTCCAGAATCACACCAACCAGCTATAGTGTCAGTCGTTGAATGCTGTCATTTCCAACACAAAGCTTGTGAATCCAAGGGCTAAGAAGTGTTCTGTCACGCACAAAATTAGGTACTTTTGTAGCAAGGAAACAGGTGCATACCTTGCTAAACCCTAGCCAATTTGAGTCTCCTCTAAAAGAAAATACCTTATTATTCTTTTTCCAATTCCCACAAGAAACCTGTGAAAGGAATCCTTCTTTTTACCATGAGAGCAAAAATTTTGTGTCAAAGCATTTCTAATTTCTCAGCTAGGACAAATGCATCTTTGTAATTGTGAAACTAAAAGGAAAATTTATGAGGATAAAAAATTGTGGACTTTTGAATTAAACGAAGCTCTTTAAGGCATCATCAGATACATATATGCATGCAACAGCATGGACATACAAGAAAGAAAAATTAGGCACAAAACATGCATTTGCATAGGGTTGTGTGTGTGTGAGAGAGAGAGAGAAAGAGAGAGAGTATGTATAAAAAAATATTGCTTAGACTAAAGGAAAATACTTAAAACTCAATATGTGCAAGTTTCAGTCACCAAGAAGATATTGTTTCTTTACAAATGTTTCTTTACAAATGTTACCAAAATCAGCCTGAATCAGCCACATCAAATAGAATTAGTGAAAAATTGTTTTGATTTGCAGGCTGAAAAAAGTGCAACCTGACGTACGTTATGCATTTTCTATTATTTTTTAACAGTTTTAAGTTTTAACGCATTCTTTTTAATTTTTCTATTGGTCATTTGATTTAAGAAAAGTGCATATAATAGTATTTTATGCCTATTCATAACAGAAAGCTGAACCACTGAATCAGAAAATTGATTAAATCGGCCGCCTGGCAGATTCAATTCAATTTCTGATTCCACAAGACTGCATTATGGCAATTATTTGATGGGTCATTTCTGGATGAAATTCTTTAAATACTATTTAAAATTTTAAACATATTATTCCGATTCCCCAATTTGAAGTTCCTTCTTTTTCTTCTTATCTGTTTTCTGTAGTCATACTCTAAAATATTATGGATATATTCATGACTTTTGGTGGTTCTGCACTCGATGGACAATTTCAGAACTCAGATCCTTGCATCTACCCAACCATCTCATGTCCTGGCTCTGACATGTTCCTTTGCCACCGCTATATTTTTTCACAATTTGCTTTTTAACCATGAAAATAAAAGGCATAGTAAAGCAGCAAAGTTGGTATTTGTACAAAAAGGTTATCAAATTGAGGAATCAACAGCTGATCAATTATTGAAAAAAAATAATAATAACCAAAAGGGAGACATAATTGAGGAGGATAAGGGAAAATATCAGAAAACAGAGAACAGTCAAAGAATAAGATCCAACCAAAACCGAATGAAACATACTTCCTCATATCAACCATAACTTGGAAGTATTCAAACCACGGATACCAAATAGGAACAAATACAGAAAGTAATATGGAAATGAGAACTCAGAAGTCATTTCATATCCCCAGATATAGTTCCTTGGATGCAAGGGTAAGTCAGCATACGTGAAACATTTAGCAAGCAATAGGAGAAAACATGTGTTAGAATACCGTGTAATAGGGAACCGGGTCCGGATATGGACCCGGTACCCATTGGCGTGGGAACCGAGGATGGGCTCGGTTCCCTAGGCAAGTCTCTCTTCCTCCCTCTTTTATTCTAATCACTTATTGTAATTGTTGATTAAGTGAATTAAGTTTTCTCTCTCCTAGGGTTGCGGTTTTGCCCCTAGGTTAGAGCTTCCCCGTGGTTTTTCACCTCGTTCTGAGGTTTCCCACGTAAATCCTGTGTTCGTTTTTTCTTTCTCTTCTTCCGCTGCGTGTTTCTACATGGTATCAGAGCCAAAA
The DNA here is from genome assembly GCF_008831285.2 of Nymphaea colorata. Taxonomy (NCBI): domain Eukaryota; kingdom Viridiplantae; phylum Streptophyta; class Magnoliopsida; order Nymphaeales; family Nymphaeaceae; genus Nymphaea; species Nymphaea colorata. The sequence continues at coordinate 1,500,310 of NC_045148.1, read as the reverse complement.
TCGTGTTGTTTGGCTTCTTCGTTGTGTGTGATTTAGGGTTTTTTTTGGAACCCTAAGTCTGACCTTGCTGGAGTTCTAAGTCCCGCCGCCCTAAGTCCCGCCGCCGACGCAGCTCGCCGTCCCACCGCCGCTGGTACAAATGCTTTATTACCACTCTGTCTATGTCTGTGATTCCTAGGTGTGTGGAAGATGCTGGAGAGGATCCTAAATGGCTACAGGCTATGACAGAGGAGATGGATGCCTTAGCAAAGAACAACACTTGGGAAGTGGTTGATATTCCCAAGGGGACTCACTTAGTTGGTTCCACGTGGGTGTTTAGTGTGAAGTATAAACATGATGGCACTGTGGAACGGTATAAAGCTCGTCTGGTTGCAAAGGGGTTCAGCCAAAAATACGGAATTGACTATCTTGAAACCTTTGCTCCTGTTGCAAAACTGAAGACTGTGAGGGTCATTTTGGTACTTGCAGTGCAAAAGAAGTGGGGCATGGACCAACTTGATGTCAAGAACGCCTTCTTGAACGGCCATCTAGAGGAGGAGGTCTATATGAGCATGCCTCCCAGATATGCTCAAAGTGGAAAATGCTGTCATCTCAAGAAGGCCCTGTACGGCCTGAAGCAGTCCCCTAGAGCATGGTTTGAAAGACTGAGGGTGGTAATGAAGACAAATGGGTACAAACAAGGAAATGGTGATCATACCCTGTTCATTAAGCAGAGAAGTGGCCTGGTGAGCATTCTTCTTGTGTATGTTGATGATATGATTGTCACAGGTGATGATGAAGAAGAGAAAAGGAAGATGAAGGAGAGGTTAGCTGCTAAATTTGACCTTAAAGATCTGGAAAAATTAAGGTACTTTCTGGGAATAGAGATTGCACGATCAGAAACAGGGCTTGTTATGAGCCAAAGGAAGTACACTCTGGACCTCCTGAAAGAGACAGGTAAACTGGGATGCAGGCCCTTTCTAACTCCAATGGAGTCAGGTACAAAGATAAGTATCAAAACTGGTAACATCCTGGATGAGGAAGGAAAAAGACGGTATCAGAGGCTGGTTGGTAAGCTTATTTATCTTACTTTTACTTGCCCTGATATTACTTATGCTGTAAATGTGTTGAGTCAATTTATGCATGCTCCTATTGATTGTCACTGGAAGAGTGCAGAAAGAGTGTTGGGGTACCTGAAGAATAAACCAGGTAAAGGGTTACTGTATACACGACAGGACAAACTTAATATTGAAGGAAATACTCTGACGCCGATTGGGCTGGTTGCACGGATACCAAAAGATCTACCAGAGGGTACTGCATCTTTCTAGGAGGAAACCTGGTGGTATGGAGGAGTAAAAGGCAGGAGGTCTGTTCTAGATCCAGTGCTGAGGCTGAATACAGGGCTGTTGCTATGGGGGTTACTGAGATGTTATGGCTAAAGATTCTTTTAGCAGATATTGGAATTGAAATTGAAGAGAAGATGAAAATGTATTGTGACAATAAGTCTGCGATTAACCTGGCAAATAATCCCGTCCTGCATGACAAAACCAAACATGTGGAGATAGATCGCCACTTCATACGGGAGCGCATAGATTCAAAGGAGTTGATCCTTCCTTATATGAAGTTTGAAGATCAAATTGCAGACGTTCTAACTAAAGCCTTATGTACATCTCAATTTGAAAAAAATGTTAGCAAGCTTGGTATGTTTGACATGTATGCCAAGCTTGAAGGGGTGTGTTAGAATACCGTGTAATAGGGAACCGGGTCCGGATATGGACCCGGTACCCATTGGCGTGGGAACCGAGGACGGGCTCGGTTCCCTAGGCAAGTCTCTCTTCCTCCCTCTTTTATTCTAATCACTTATTGTAATTGTTGATTAAGTGAATTAAGTTTTCTCTCTCCTAGGGTTGCGGTTTTGCCCCTAGGTTAGAGCTTCCCCGTAGTTTTTCACCTCGTTCTGAGGTTTCCCACGTAAATCCTGTGTTCGTTTTTTCTTTCTCTTCTTCCGCTGCGTGTTTCTACAACATGTAAACAATAATAAACTGACATAAATAAATTCCAAACGTTGCCTATAGAGAATGGATGCCCAAAGAAGAGAATAGTAGGAAATACAATTACCTCATAGTCAACACTTTGAATGTAAATATGATCAGCATCCAGAGAGGAGAATGCAAGACCTGTTATCTACAATAACAAGCAATTACAGTTAGAATCCACCAATTCAAAGATATTCATTCTGCAGGTGATACGTCTGATAGAAACATACTTTAGACGATCTATGAAATATTGATTAACCATGTAGAAGCATAAGAGAGCTTACAAATTTTAAATGTTTCTTCACCATTATGTCATTGAAAGGGGAAAAAAACAGTCATTTTCAAGCAAAAAACTTATTGGCCCGTCAATTTAGAGAACACATGCTCAACATGTAAAATTTTTTGAAACTGTGCAAGATAAGTGGAATTTGGGATCCGCAAGACTGGAGTAGCCAAGGTGAATGGTTAGTGCATGGCTTGATTAAAAGCATTTATTGCTTGACTAGATAATGTGATGCCCGGATAGTCCATGGCTTGGAAAGGTGAATGGATATTGCATGGCTTCACTGGCAATGTGAATGGAATCAATTACTTTCTTTTTTCTTTGACGGCAATGCACTGATGCAAGCATTTATAAATATATTATTAAAAGACTAGATAGAGATTTGAAGCATCTGTAGCTAAGGGCAGTCTTGGACATTCTAATCGCAAGGAGAAAATACAGTTTGATAAAAAAGTTTTAGGCATTAGGCACCATCCAGGAGGATGTTGGGTGCCTCCAATAGTGTTACTGCAAGAGAAAGGAGAAGCACTACAACAAGACAACCAAAAAAAATATCTCATTACGGTGAGGGAAAAATACCTCCTTGAGGTAATACAACACTAACAAGAGTGCACCAGACTACATTCAGAAAAAAAAAGCCAAATGGGAACATCAATAAAGGAATAGCCTCCAAACAGCTTTCAGGAGGGCAAAGTAATAAGGAGAATGACCACCATGTAAAGAAGAGAGCATACTGGCCGCTGGCCAGTCTATAATATATTCAAATGATGCATATAGAACTGGCAGCAGGAGACCTGCTATTTCAGAAGATAACAAAAAAAGTACTTCGAAAGAGAGAAGCAGCTGCAGGACAACCCACCTCATACTTTGAACAATTCACCCACCTTGAAAAAGCTGACCATCTGCATGCAATGCTGAAGTCAAAATGCAAGTTTTTAAAAAGGTCGGAAACAAATTAACTAGTACGCTAGATACAGTTGAAACCAAAATTTGACAGTCATACTGCTCTTAGAAAGCTGAGAAGAAACAAACACTCCTGTGGATTTCTTCGGTTTTGAGCTACCAGTGCACCCAGTTAGATCACATTTAGCTTCCGTCTTCTTAGCTTTAGAACCTTAAATACAAGTATGTTTATAAAATAAAATGCCAATCTACTTTTGGTTGGAAGTTGACTTTTCTGCTTTTAGTTCCAATCATAGTTATAGATGTCAGCAGCATTTGAGAAAATCACAAGATAGTGGTAAAATATAAAAGAAAAATCTTGTAAGAAATTGAAAACACAGGAAATTTAAACACTTTTCAAACCTATGTCACGTGGGTAAAGGTGCAGTGCGCATTCGAATGCAAAGCAATTTAGGAAAACTTGGATGCAGCCACAGTTTTTATATATAAATATAGATTAAGAAAATATGAGGACTATGTGGACTGATTAAGAGTCATCCAAATAACTTAATTGATGACCATATGGTGCTTCATATACAGTTATTTTTCAAATCATGATTAATTTGTATTTGAAAAAAAAAAATTTGCGTAAACTATGAAGTGTGAACAAAATTGATTAGATGGCTCTATACATTCACATGGTTATCATATTTACTAAGTCTACACACATACACATATATATCTCACAAAAAAATAATTATTGAAAAATAGTTACTACATTGATAAACAACATAACATGAAAGTGTTCAGAATTAGAAGGTTTCAGGAAACGGTTAATTCAAGTGACCAAATAAAAAATATTAAAAGGTTTTAAAAAATTACAAAAAAGATAAAATCGAACTTAACGAAAGTTCACTGGATCTAAAGTTGGACAAAAAATGGCAGAAAATGCATTGATGCATCTGCCACACCTTTGACTGTACCCATGCCCACACTCAAGTATCCTGAAGTGCCCAAACAAGTGCTGGTGCTTTACAAGTGCATCCGCGTGACGTAGTTGATAATTCACAACAATATCACTGTGATATCATGAAATTCTCATTTGTTTTCATATTGAATAGGATTTTTCTTGCTTGCGTTTCAATTTTCTCAACAGATTTTTTATTCTTGAGGTTTTCCTAGATCTTATTAGAAAACCACTAATATTGTGTGATTCTGCCTTGAACAGATGTAGGCATTAGCTAAGAGCCTAAGACCAATATTTGTGAGTATGGTTCCTATAAGGCTTCCATAACTTCATTCTGAAAGTTTAATGTATATCTAAGGTCCTTTGAACTCTATTTATTGTCAAAACAAAGACACAAAAAATTGATGTCTTTGATGTACAAGAATGAAAGTGCTCGATAATGAATTAGTTTAAGACAAAATTAGAGAAAAAAAAGAAACAGTGGTTATGCCAGAACTGGCATAGCAGCAGTGATGGCACTGGTGGTGAAACCAATGTTGTAAAAAGCGTATCGTAAGCCGTATCGATCTGGCTTTAAGATACGCTGTATCGTAAAATATCGTAACATATCATTTTTTTTTAAATAATCAGAAAAAATATAAAAAATTCTCAAAAAATAATAAAAAATCAATAAAAATTATTGTATCGTACATGTATCGTGTCGTATCATAACCGTATCGTTGTTGTATCGTGCCCGTATCGTAAATGTACGATACAAGGGGTGTATCGTATCGTTTTTTACGTTTGATACGATACGTATCGTATGATACGACTCTGTATCGTACGATACGTACAACACTGGGTGAAACAATAGTAATGTTGTGATGGCCAGGTGGCAGCTGTAACAATGGTGATTGCAGTCGAAAAGTGTTGGTGAAGGTAGCAGGTGGTGTGACAACCATTTGGGGTGGTGGTGAAAGTGAGTAGAGGTGATGGCAGAAGCAATAGCGGCTGTCGAAAAGACTGCCAGTAGTAGTGTTGGAGGTGGTAGGATCACAGGAATTAACTTACTAGCTAAATTATAAAGTGCATGGAACCATCCATGAAAACATCCAAAATAGGGGAGCTAAAGGTGCAGATAGCAAGAATTACAGGAACCATATGTAATAATATCAGAGTCAAATCATAATTCCAATGTTCGTTTGGTTGTTAACCTGCGACAGTCAAAGATGGTCACAGAACGATCGGCCCCACCAACTGCAACCGAACCATCTGCAGAACTGCAAACAGCATGAAAAGGGCTTCCCAGGGTCCCAGTAATGCGCTGTATGCAACCACCATTTTGCTTTACTCTGAGATCCCAAATGGAGAGCTGCAACAAGTTGGCTCGTGAGGAAAGAAAAAAATTGTATTTCAAAGATTAAATCTAGAGACAAATTCTTGACATTGATGTTTGATTGAGGGCATGGATGAAAGTAAATACAAACCTCAGCATTTGAGGACTGAAAGGAACTCAGGTGACTAGCATCAGAGAGGCAGTTTAGGAAAAACAAAAATAGAAATTTTTGTAAACTCTAAAGAGTAAATTATGTTTTATTTATTGCAGCAAGCACTTGAAAATGTGGCTCAATACACCATAATAACCATCTTCAAACACGGGGACCCTTTCGAGAAAACCTGTTTACCACCTTCAAGAGTTATCTAAAACAACTTAAAATCATCTGCTTAGAAGCATGATACCTGGCAGCCTTCAGCAATGGCTATTATAGAAGAGCCACCATCTCCAATTACCGTTTGCACAAAGCATATAGAAGCAGGATTCCACAAGCTGCAAGAAGACCTCATAATTGAATCAGTCGCTAGACAGAAACAACTACTATCACTTTTATAGCTCAGAAAGAAGGTAAATTTCAACAAAGCCAGAGAAACCTTTATAACAATAAGCTGATGATAACTAACTTATGTGCTCTTATTGTGAGCCTCTTTTTGTTACTCAAGCACATAAACATAAGATCCAGATGTTGATAGAGATCCATTTAAATAATAAAATAGCTTACGTGTGTAAACTCCGAAGATGAATCTCTTGGTCGTAGATATCTATGCTTTTGCAAAAACTACGAGCAACTGCCACCTGGAGATCAAAACAGAAAAAACAAATATAATATTAGCCAATGTTATCCGTAGCGTACGATACGGACGTGTATCGCACGATACGTCTACGATACACGATACGGCCGTGTATCGTAGGCTTATTGCACGACATGGGCGATACACCCCCGTATCGTACGATACGGGGAAATTTATAAAAAAGGGGCCCCGACGTCCCCTTTTTTGCGTCTTCTTGTATATACGCTCTTCTTTCTCTCTCTTTTCTTGTTTCTAAACGCTTCAAGAGACGTGGGAGGGAGAGATTTTCCTCATTTGCATCAAGTTTTGCCCGTGAAAATGTTTCTTTCTCGTAGAGGGCACAATGGGAAGCTTGGAGAAAGAGGGTTTTTTGGTTTTTTTGTGACATTCCATTTGCAACAGAGGGGATAGAAGAAGCACTTAATGAAGAAAATGAAGATGATGATGAAGAATGAAGATGATGATGCAAATGACGATTGACGAGGCTTTTTGTTGAATCAGGAAAGATGATAACTATGTCTATATGTTTTGACTTCTGAACTTATAAATTGTGATGTAATCAAATACTCTTCGGCTGCTTAGTATGTTATTTTGATTTTTGAACGTCTGGTTTCTTATTTTGGAATGTGTTGTTCATATTCATACTTCATACTTTCATAGTTCATACTTCGTATGCATGAATGATGAATGTTCCTTTAAATACATTTTTCTTGATTTTTTCTGATTTTTGTTTATCTTTTCGGACTTTTTTAGATTTTTTCTGATTTTTTTGTATTTTTTATAATTTTTTAATATTTTTTACAAATTAAAAATTAATTTTACGATACGTTACGATACATTTATGATATGTTACGATACGGCGTATAGGTCGGCCCGACCGATACGCGATACGATACGCCAGTGATAACATTGATATTAGCAGATCAATATAAGCACATACATGATTTCTGGTATTCAACAACGTTGAACGATTGGGCACGAAGGTAAAATAAAAAACTGAATATCCAGTTGCCAATATTTGTAGGAATCTAGAGAATGTTAACATTTTGCAAAAAGAACATCTTATTCCATTTTTCACAGGATCATAGTTCCATGCAAGCGCTTGTGCCATTTCCCCCCCCCCCTAAAACCAAAATCTACAAAATCTTCCCAGCATGATGCTAATTGCATCTATCTCTAATGTGTTTAAGACAGTTCATTTGCTCACCAATGGTTGACAGAGGTGCCTATTTCCGAAGTTTATGTTTTTGGACTTTCTGCAATCAGGTTGGCTGATGGATGATTTCAATTGCAGACGAAGATGATGTCAGGCTATTTACATATTTTCACAAAATTGTCTCAGCTTTTTCAGTATCGAAGAATCAATAGGCACAGCAATAAGCAAATAAACCTCCATATTGACATTTATTAATTTCAATTTGGGAATTTTGAGGTGAAACGCGCAGCTGAAATTAGCGTCTACACTTTATAGATGTCCATACCTGTAAGTCACCCCACAATTCTAGCCTCAAACATCACAATTCAAAGGCCATGTTAGAAAATGAGGATCCAACCCACGTGTAGGCACACACATGTGTGGACTTTTGATAGCATGAACCTTGTGACATCCAACAGAGGAAAAATTACATCCTAGTTCCATAATGGCACAACTACCACATACCACCACTAGAACAATAAGTTATGACTTAGAACACAACTGATATCTAAGTAGACAGTCATTGTCTGGAAAACAACAGATGGGTCATAGGTTAGCCACAATACCAAAACACCTGATGCATCTAATTAAGGATTTGACAGTTAGAACTTAAACAGTCATAGGTTAATGAAGTATATGATCGTCAACAGGCAGTTAGCAAGATTAATTAACAAAAAATTTAGGAGCTGAATACAAACAAATGGAAAATATCCCTTGGTTCATAGTACAATCAAGTTTTATGTTGTGATGCCAATCCAAAAGGTTTTATAGTATGAGGAAAACAGAAGCAACATTTACCTACAGCATAAATGAGAGCAAAGTACATAAGTGTATTACCGTGGACCATTGATTTGGACTGAAGCAAAGACCAGCCCAGCTACCCTCACCCACACCACAATCCAGAGGCAGAGCGGAATACGTGAGCCTTTCAATGTCTGACAATTTGACACGTGTAAACGGGAGGCATTTGCCAATATATAATGGACAGAAAAAACATTATTTTCTCCATTACCAAAAGGAAGCATCTTTGTTTACATCCTAACTTTTCATGATCTGCCTATTTGAATAAAAGCCAGCTGTTCACTATGATAAACTAATAGAATGATCAATTCAGGAGACAGTAATTTACAAATGAGGGAACATTATGAACGAAGTTAAATCAAAATGTCCTGAACATTCCTACCGGTCCCATGTACTTATCCTCATATTTGTGTAATACCCACACAAGTACTGGGTCCTCCAGGGCTAGGACCAATTTACTTCAAACTTAATTCAAATTGCTTGTTCTCAACCAACATACAGCCCATGCTCAACATGAAAAATGCAAACTATAAATTTTCAAATTTTCAACACCAACAATATACCTTCTACATTTCTTAAGATTTTAGTTTACAACTTTACAACTAATGCCCTGTAAATTCTTATCCAGAGCATTTCCTGAATCTTTCACACTTTCCACTTGTCACATAACAAGTGCATTTTTCATGCCTACTCGTATGTAAATATACTCAAAGCCTTCCCAGAAGTGCTGTCTAACTGTCTTTCCCCTTTGCATCCATACCACACCCTCAGCAATGTGAATTGGCCATTTTCAGCATATCTTGTAGAATAGAAAAGGACAGAAAGAAATGGTACCTTGGCTTCCAGTATCCAGTACAGACACAATGGCATGACCATAAGAATCAACTGTACCTAACACTAAGCCCATATCACCTGCAAAATTGCCAAACAATCACAGGCATCAACAACATATAATACAACAGCCACCAAGCTAGCCTGATATATTAATAAATTTTTTCCACTAGGTGATACTAGACTTCAATCATGTGCAAAACAATAAATTTACCACGATAAACATACTTTTTTTATGCATCCAGATAGGCATTTTTGTTTAAACATCTTAAGACTAGAAGCATGAATGAATAAGCGGGAAGGCGCATTTACAACCAATGACATGGTGTACACATATATATTGAAGGGTATCAAAGAAAATAAATCCATCAATTCACAAGCAAACACAATGTTTTTCATCCCTTTTTCTTCACGTGAAAGAGTGGCTTCATGAATCACTAAGTTTTCACATAATCTACAACATCTTAATTGTCTTAGCACTCCAAAAACCTATTCATATGTCAAAATCACACAAAGCAAAGGGTCCAAACTTCCTTCCTGCCAACACAAACATGTGGATCAGATCCGCAGGTTTAATTTGTAGAAAATAAGAGGAAAAAAAGAAAGAAATAAAATGAATTTTTTTGCATTAATTTTATGCCCTTGTTAGTGTAGAATATCATCATATAAAAAACAGTATATGCAAAAGTGAATCTCTCTCTCTCTCTCTCTCTCTCTCTCTCTCTCTATCTATCTATCTATCTATCTATTTATAAGAAATGGGTTCAACGGTTCAACCACTCGGTCCACTCCCATTTTGAGAATGGGTTTAATCACCTTTTCTCTCTGACCTATTCTTTCTCTTTCTCCCTTTTTTGCATTTTTCCTCTACAACCATCGTCCCCACCTTACGACTGGTGAATCCTAGGGAGGGTTGGAGTTTACTCATATCCCATTTCCCATGAATATACATGTGTGTATATTTAAAATTGTAGACGTGCCCAGCAAGGCAAAGTGTTCACAAATTGACCCTTGACTTGAAAAGTCTTGAATTGTTTATTTAATAAAGGTACCATTCCATCAGAAGGAATAAGTATCCTCCCATACAACAATAGTTATATATAATAGTCCTATGTGAAGGGGTGTATGTATACACGCATATCAATTGACATTGCAAATATGCCCAACAAGGTCGAGTTCTAATGAATTTACTCTTGACTCCAGAAAGTACAAACTTTTAATTTTATCAGTACAACGCAGTGTTTTAACAATCGAATGGAATTGGCCATTCAAATCCAATCGATGGCAAATTCATTCAATTCATTGGCCAATATAAGGGTGCCATGTGCCATAGACCATTAGTTGTTCTTTTTTATTTCTTAATCATTTTTCATATTTTTTCCATTATTTGAAAAAATACATATATATACATAATCTAATTTTTCGCCTAATCATAACCGATTAAGCTGTTTTTCTCAACACTGGTACTAATATCATACCATATAATAGCAATTATATAGAATAGTAATAATGAAGGTGTACATGTATATGAATATAAAAAATGACGTTCCAGATAATAACAATAATTATATAGATTATAGAACAGTGATATGTGAAGGTGTGCAAGTATATGGATATAAAATTTGACGTTCAAGACGTGCTTAACAAGGTCTGAATTGATTCTTGACTGGACAAACTTTGAATTCTTCGTGGTTGTTACAGAAAGAAACGAACACACATAAGCATATATATGGAGAGTGATTAGATTTTCACAACCACCAATCCTAACAACTTTAACTGTGCTTTTTTTTTTCTCCTCTCTTCTCTTCTTTTGTAAAACTATGTTTAATAAGGAGAGAAATGGAAATGGAAGTTGGGTTTCTGTGTGTGTATATATACAGAGCGAGAAAGAGAGTCGAGAAATTTGACTATCGACGCAAAGCAAACTATGCCAAAGGGCGAACCGACATCCATTCTAATGCAAATGCGGGTAGAAGATATGTGCACACACACACACACATGGCCGGAACTCACAAGCATCTGCCAGAGCCAGACTCTGAACCTCGGAACGATGCGGGCAACGCCTGACCCTTGAAGAATTCATTATCTGCAGATGAACAAGCTAAAACCCTATGTACCAAAACCAAATGCGAACGAATTGTACGACAACTGTAGAATAAGTTTCAGCAATCGAAATACAGGCCCACAAAAGCAACGCAAATGAAAAATAACAGTATAAGACCTTCGCTGGAATAGGTATCAGGAGACTGTCCTTTCCCTCTTCCACCGGACAATCCTCCATGGCGACCTGCAAAAGAACGTCCGCATCACCGGGAAGTATAACAGGCCCTTGCTTAAGGACTAGGAATTAGGAGCGATGGTTTCCAACCTCCACTTTGTAGGCATGGCATCCAGAGGCGACGAACACCGAAGACGACGAACCCTCTTCATTCACCTGTCCACGCCGAAATAGATAGGTCAGAAAAAGAGAGAGTATAAGAAGAAGAACAATAACAAGAAAATGGGATGTGTTCCGTACATGGAGGGAGAGGCGGGTGGATTGGAGGCTGGCAGGAGAAGGGTTCGGAAGGAGGGAGGGAGGGACGAGGGCCCTTCTCAGGCTCCTCACCTTCATCATCTCTCTCTCTCGCACACACGCACACACACACTCACTCTCTCTCTTTCTCAGAGGGCGCCACACCCCGCACAACGGCACTAGTGGGCGCCGGTCCGTTCAAATCGAAACGCGTTTTAAACGACAATTATAACGGCCTCAAAATACCGCGATATTTTGCATTTGACCGGCTAAATTCCGTATGCAATAAATTTGGACCAACCGTGTTTGGCGATTGACGTAATTGAATTGAGTTGTGTCCATTGAAATTAAAAAAATAAAGCGTTAGTCAGCAGTAAAATAAATCTTCAAATTGTTGGCTCGGCGAATGACATCGTTCGATTTCGCTAAATTGAAATTTGGAGAGGCAAAACGATCACATTTGGATCGAATGTAGGTAAGATCATTACATCCCATCGTGCATGTATTGTCTGATCTGGATCAAAAGTCATCTAAACATGTCCCCACAACATCGAAACAGCCTTCTTCTCCACAACTATTCGAGCTTCTTCTTGTCAAAGACGTGCAATGAGGCGTCTGGGGCATTTGGATGCCATGATCATCTAACCCAGTCTTTTAGTTTGATGACAATCAAGTTTTTAATGAGTTTTAACATTATAGTATAATGTTTTTGTGTTCGTTTAAGACAGTAGTGGATGCCAATGAACTGAGAAACTCCACAGTCAAGCCAATGGAAAGCGCCGTTTGTTTTTGAAAATTAGCCGCCCTTTTCTCTGGAGCTTACTAGATCTAAATAGGAATCCGATATGTAGAGAAGATTGGCAAAATGTGAAGATCACATTAAGAAAGATTTTAAAGAGAAAATGCCCATGATGAAAATATTAAGCCGGAGTACATTTGCATGAATATATACGACAATTATTAACTACGAGAACAATGAAAACAGCTTTTCTCATGTACATCAGAATAGTGGTTTTCTATCAAAAGCTTGTTGTTGTTTTTTTTTTCATAAGTAAAGCTTAAATGAAAAGTGTATGTTGAAGAGAACTTATTAATGTGATTTTTTTTTTTCAGCAACGTCTATAGGTGTATTGACCAATCAACTCGGCACGGCAATATTTCGACCTGAAAAAGGCCTAAGAGAGGGTGCTCCTGTAGAATTAGAAAAGTGACAGCTCTTATTGGAATTACGTACAAAATTTGGGGGCCTACATGAGAATTTGCCCGATAAAAGCTCCCTGGCCTCTTTGGCCTCCCTCTGCTCCCGGTGCACTCTCTCCCCTTCCGGCGTTGGTGACACACTCGGTACACTCTCTCCCCTTCCCTCTTTCTCTCTTCTTTTCCTTTCTCCACTTTCAATCAGAATAATATTTCCGTTCTCCAGTCTCTCCTGTTCCCCTCTTCTTCCCTCCCCTCATTTTCTCATTTGCTTCCTCTCATTTTCTCATTTGCTTCCTCTCTATTCTCCCCTTCCTTCTTGCTTGTTGTCCGACCGCCGCCAGTCACCGACGGTTGCCGCGAGAACAAGAGAAAGGAGGAGGGCTTTAGGGGATGTTAAATAAATTAGCACTACCTAGATGGAGTGTTTTTTTTTTTTTTGATTTTGTGTGTTTGAAAATAACCGAAAAGGAAAGGGGGTAGCGGAAATTTCATCCCACACTAGGGTTTCTTCGTGGTGTCTCCATTTCTTACAGGCAAGTCCTCCGCCACTCTGGTTCTTCTTCTCCGTGTCATCTCAGGCGATTTCGATTTCCCATTACTTATACGCTTCTACGAGCACTGATTCTCAACCAGGGTAGATAATTATGTTTTTTATTTTTAAAATTTTTGGTTAATATTTAGGGATTTACCACTGCAGGGTTTAAGACTCGTCCCCTGTCTTGTCCTGGTAGACGATAAGAACATCCGTCCTCAAGAAACAGGAAAAAGCAATCATTTATTTCTTCTTTTTTGCTTTTAGATCTGTGGAAGGACTCAAATTTTCTTTGTTTGGAGTTGTTTTTCACGCTTGAAGAACTATCGGGGTTCTTGCTTGAAAGAATGTCTCTTTCCTTGTCTAGTGAAGTGAGTTAATTTTTCATTTTTCTGATTTGTTGATGCCGTTTATTTGCAGGTATGGCATTGAAATTATCATTTGCAGCGGATAATCCGCCCCTCTCTGTAATCGCAGCAGCTGGAGTTGCTGGTGTCCCACTCGAGGTCGATCCTTCTCTTCCATCTGGGGCGTTGCCCGAGTTATGCAATTCCTCTGGGTACTTCTCTCCGTCTCTCCATCTCTATATCTCTCGCTGTCTGTGTCTATCTGTCTGGCTCTCTCCCTGTCTATCTCTCTCCCCTTCGTTGGGGTTCTTTGAGTTTTTTTTTTTGGCGTAATTATTGGTCGCATATGTTGTTAAGATTATGAAAATATCATGAAATTTCCCGTTTGATTTTTTTCGTTTCAAAAATTTATATGATGCTGTCATCCCAATGGGTTTGGATTGACTCGATTTTGAATTCATTGAGATACCGTTTACATGACGAGCAATTTTTTGGGGGTGAAATCTGTGTCCCAGATCAAAGTGGCAGGGAGTGGCCGAGCTTCTTCGCCGAGTTGGGCAAGTAGCTGCGTTACCAAATTTCTATCCATGTGATGCAGTTGAGGTTGAACAGGTGATTCAATAACCCCATGTTTCTACACCTCTGTCCACTTGGGTTCGTTTTCTATGTCTGTAAATGAAAGCCTTTTATATGTTCATTTATCTATAAGCCGTAACCTAAGATCCTTAGTTGCGTTAGTCCGCTGGTCCTGCTTTTCTTCCCCACTTAAACAGATATCTAAAAAAAAAATTCTTTCCTGAGTAGCTGCAAATATATTTTTTTTGTAGATTGAGAAATGGCTGGAGTACGCACCTAGTCTTTCGTCGGGAGCAGAGTTTGAGAATGCGTGTGAATGTGTGGACACTTATCTTTTGAAGCGGACTTTCTTGGTAGGTTATAGCTTGTCAGTTGCAGACATAGCCATTTGGTCAGGTCTTGCAGGTATTTTACATTTTCACTATATGTTGAAAATTTTAGTTAACAATTCATATTTTATTTACTTATGGGATTGTTTCTGAAGGCACTGGTCAAAGATGGGATAGTTTGAGAAAGTCCAAGAAATATCAGAATCTGGTTCGCTGGTATAACTCCATAGCATTAGAATATGCTTCTGTTTTAAACGAGCTTACCGAGACATATGTTGGCAAAAGAGGCTTAGGCAAACCAAAATCTGCAAAACCAAAGGAAAAGGAGGAGAATACTACAAATGCAGAAAATAGTGACAGGGAGAAGTCCATGTGCCCTTTTGATGTGGAACTTCCTGGTGCAGAAGTTGGAAAGGTTGTCTTACGATTTGCCCCAGAGCCTAGTGGTTACCTTCACATTGGCCATTCCAAGGCTGCACTTCTGAATCAATACTTTGCTCAAAAGTACCAAGGGAGGCTAATTCTGCGTTTTGATGATACAAATCCTGCTAAAGAGAGCAATGAGTTTGTGGAGAATATCTTGGCAGATGTCGAGACGTTGGGGATCAAATATGAAAAGGTGACTTATACTTCTGATTACTTCCCAAATTTGATGGAAATGGCTGAGAAGATGATAATCAGTGGAAAAGCATATGTTGATGATACACCAAGGGAACAAATGCAGAAAGAGAGAATGGATGGCATTGAATCAAAATGCAGAAACAACAGTATCGAAACTAATTTGGCATTGTGGAAAGAAATGATAGCTGGGACAGAGAGGGGTCTGCAATGCTGTTTGCGTGGTAAACTGGACATGCAGGCACTAAATAAATCCCTTCGAGATCCAGTTTACTACCGCTCCAATCCTATTGCTCATCATCGCATAGGGAAAATGTATAAAGTGTACCCAACATATGACTTTGCCTGCCCTTTTGTTGATGTACATGAAGGCGTAACACATGCACTCCGTTCAAGTGAATATCATGATCGAAATGAGCAATACTACAGGATTTTAGAGGACATGGGAGTGCGGAAAGTGCAGATTTATGAGTTCAGCCGGTTGAATCTTGTTTATACTCTTTTGAGCAAACGTAAACTTTTGTGGTTTGTTGAGCATGGGAAAGTTGATGGCTGGGATGATCCTAGGTTCCCCACTGTGCAAGGAATGGTTCGCAGGGGTTTAACAGTTGAGGCTCTTCTCCAGTTCATCCTTTCGCAGGTAACCTTATTTGCTCTTATGTCTTGCTTTATGTAGCATAATCATATTATTTTACTCAATTTGCTGATATCAAATTCTTACCTACAAACTCTTATAGGGTGCTTCAAAAAATCTCAACCTCATGGAGTGGGACAAATTGTGGACTATCAACAAGAAATTAGTTGATCCAGTATGCCCAAGGCATACTGCTGTTGTTGAAGAAGGACGGGTACTATTGACTTTAACTAATGGTCCTGAGACGCCATTTGTTCGAATCTTACCTCGGCATAAGAAATATGAGGGTGCTGGACAAAAAGCTACCACATATACAAAGCGGATTTGGGTAGAAAAAGCTGATGCTTCTGCTATGTCTGCAGGAGAGGAAGTAACTTTGATGGACTGGGGAAATGCCATTATAAATGAAATCCAGAAAGATCAGGATGAAAATGTCACCCTCATGACAGGAGTTTTGCATCTCGAGGGATCTGTTAAAACAACAAAATTGAAACTTACATGGTTGCCTGAGACAACAGAACTGGTCAATCTTTCTTTGGTTGATCTTGATTACCTGATCACAAAGAAAAAGGTATGTTGTATGTTCCTTGCTACCTGTTCTGTTTTTTTAATTTCCATCCTATTTTATATTGGAGAAAGCTTTGTATTTCACCTATTGCAAGGCTCTGGGTAATGTGCTGAGGTTCTTGTGAAAAGGCTTGCGTGAGCTTGAGCTTACTTGTATGGTATATTACTGGAGCTGAGATGTGGAGATAGGTTCACCAAAATTTGGCTAAAGTGGAAATACTGAAAATAATAGCTTTACTACTACTATCTCTCCACATTATGACTGCACTAAAGGGTCCATATATCAATGGAGTTCCTCATAACATTCTGGCATGAACAGTAGTGTCTTTGTGGTATTACATGAGGGTTTGCATGGCAGCAGCTAAGCACCTTTGTTCATGTACTGATGTAGGAAGAAAAAGCATACTTTGAACTGAATTATTATGATTTACTACCGAGAGTTGCATGACAGATGGCAGGAGGGCACTTTTCCTGATTAAGCAAGCTTCATTTATTTTATACTAGCACATGCTTCTTTCCTTCTGTCTTCAACTTATTGTTTCTAGATTCAATTGGGTCAAATTCTCTGATTGAACCCTAAAGCAAAAAAGTTTAATGTACCTTTTGTAGTTGCTGAACGTGTAGCGTGAAAGAGTAAAGCACGCTCAAACTAGGGACTTCGTACATTATTGACTTGTATTACCAGTTAGTGTTTGTCATCTTATATTTTTTCATTGTCTATTATAATGAGTATAATGCTTCTCCAATTTTAGAACAGTTAATTTTGTTCTTGTTTCTTTCTCCAGTGCTTACTCTAATGTTCCTTGAAAACCCAGACCTTCTGTTGCAGATTTTCACTGCTTTCTGCATCTTAGAATATGCTATTCTAAACCTTGCTTTTCCAAATAAAAAATTGTTCAGTATTGATGAATCCTAAAACTAGCCTATGCTGACTATTGTGTTGCTGCAGTTGGAAGAAGGGGAGGACTTCCTTGATGTGCTTAACCCCTGCACGAAGCGGGAGACACCAGCTCTTGGCGACTCTAATATGCGGAACTTGAAACGCGGGGAGATACTGCAGCTCGAAAGAAAAGGCTATTACCGGTGCGATGCTCCTTATGTTAGGCCTTCAAAGCCAATAGTTCTGATTGCCATCCCAGATGGCAGGCAGCAGGCACCGTTGAGTTTATGCAAGGACCTCAACAACCTGCAGATCCATTAAGCTCTTCGAATTACCCCTACTGCAGTGCTATTAGTTCTCATTAGATTTGAAGATTTTGTCTTCTCTATTCACTTTTGATCTGTCCACATTTCATCCAATCGAACATTCGAGTGACTTGTATTTTGGATTTTGTAATATTGCAAAATTCATCGGATTAAGCTCTAGGCTGTGGAGTTTGAAAGGAAAGAGCGGATCCCCTAGTAGCTTGCTTGAAGATTTGTCTTTGTTGGCTCTAGCTGATAAGCCTAAGGTGCTGCAACTCGATCACGACTTAAGTTCAGCTGTCATATTCAATCTGAACTGCCTGTCAAACCCTAGAAGTCTTTCGTTTGACGATCATGGTATATAATATAATTCAGGCGCTGGAATGTCTGAACACGTTCCCGAGCACTTTTTCGGATCTTCAGCTAATTATGTTCATGAAGGAAATAGGCACAAAAATTAGGAAACAACTCTGGCAGTCGTGAAATACATCTTTACTGAACTTTGGACAGGCTTGAATAAGTTTTAAGCATGGCTATCATTTCCTTTCCTGTATGATTATTCATCAACCTTTATTGCATAAAGGAATCTCCTAGAGAGCGGTCGATGCTGGAGTCGACCACTGACATTGGTGGATTGATATAAGCCACCACGTGACACTGTGGGGGACCTTATTGTCTTTCTCTAAAAAAATGGAGGGCTTTTGCGTCCTTGTGAAATCCGTGACTTTTTCACTTTTCTATCTTTGTCCACTTAGGAGGGCTTCACCCTTTCATTCTCCCCGATATTTTGGCACCGAACATTGAGTTCTTGGCTTTGGCGCCCGGCATTGAATCTGCCTTCCTGATCTCCACATACTCTCAATTGGAAAGGCTAAGATTGCTGGAAAAAAAATGAACTATTAAATTAAATGGTGCATTTGTAGCATGTATATATATATATATAGATATGTATCACACACAATCTTAACAATGGTGTCACTGATGCTTGTGATTGTGCCGGTCTGAAATACAAAATATCTCGCAAATTTGGCAATCCTGAGTTGATAAATATATTGGATAAGAAACGGCCCAACAAACGCTTAGCTTTGGGCGTTGTGTATCTGGTTAGGCTGATAAGCCTATGAAAGCCAAGTAAGATTCTTGTGTGTGCTGTTTTTTTACTATAAATGGTGGTAAAAGGCACTCTAGGATTGAAGAGAGTGATGGTAAGTTCATCCATGTCTCCAAGCAGTGCAGTGGCAATAGGAAGGAAAGAGAGGTTTCAGTCTCTTTGAGGTATCTCCCTCTTTCTAAGGGAGACTTAGCTTTGGCATTTGTCCGCTTATGGCACGGCGATTGGTGCCCGTAGATATATAGAAATGTTTCACTAAATTTGCGAAGAGAAAAGCCCTGAGTTTTTTTTTTTTTTAGGGTGTTATCCTTTCAGGTTGTGAGGTCATTGTTTACTTGAGTTGCATGCACAGGAGTGTACCACATAAATATACACCGAAGGGAAAAAGATGGGGGTTGAAGTATTTTTTAAGTTATTTATAAAAAAAATGTACATTTTTAGTTAACTTTTTTATAACCATTCTTTATCCATTTAAAAAGTCACCTTTTAAGCTTTAAACTGACGATATTTTGGCCATTGTTCACTCTGCATAACTTTTCTTTTGTATTGGTATGCATATCACGAGTTTAGCTCCCTTAGTAGTCTTGGCCTTGAAGAGTTCCCCGTCGTTAAAAGAAAAGCTGTTTCTGTGCATGCCTAGGTCGCTTACTGGGTGTTCAGATCCAAACATTTAGCCTGCTTTTCTCCTTGCTCACTATTTAATCCATTTTTTCCCTTAAGCCGGTGGCCGGAGCTCTAGTAATGCTAGTCCTTAATCCTTTATCTAATCCAAAGCTTTCCTTCTTGTGCTAAGCATTGGTTTCTCCAGGTATGGCAACCTCTCTGGTTTGAGATTGTAAGGTTGGGACTTGACTTAACAGTCTGTGAACTTAAAATCTTTGATTTAATACCCTCTTGGTCGCCAGACGTAGTGGTAGGTAATATATAATATTTATTACATTGACCCTACGAACTGGATTTCGTGTTACTACAGCTTGAAGTGGGTATAGCTAATAATTTAAGTAGACCATTCCTGAGATTAAAAGCAGTCAACTGCTTAATCTGCATAACCTTACTTGACCCAGTTATCAGATGTCTTGGCATTGTCCGGCACTCGCATAATTACACTAACCACAATATACTTTTATCAGTATAATATTACCACTCTTAAATGGTAGTATGCACGACACTCGAGTTGAATGATTGTTCTATAGGACCAGTGAGGTCTTGAAACAACCCTCAATCCGAAAGATAGAGGAAAGACGGCTTTCACGAATTGCCACAACACTAGATGTGAGACCTACTTCTGCAAAGAGTTGCCTGGTTTCTATTTTGATTTTACACCTTCAGCGACCGAAATATTTTATTTATTCTGCAAGAATCAATTTCTGTTGGGAAGAACGAAAAAATGTTCATGTGGTATTTACATTATGAATATCAAGCATGTAAGTGACATGCAGGCACGTACGCTAGAGGTGTATATCAGGCTCCTCTGTTTAATAATTTGATTTTTAGCTCATTTACAATTGAAAATCTATATATGATTTTCATACTTACTGCATTTGCCTTAGCATGCGTTAAACTTTTTTTGTTCCTTATTTATCTACAAGCTGGGGTTTAGCAAACAATTTTTTCTTTTTCTTGGGTCACATGGAGAAAGAGTTTTTGTTAAGCCACTGCTAAAGCCAAAAGTAAGTCAGAAAGTGAGCATGTGGCTAAGGAATCATTCGAACTGCGTTGGACTTTATCAAGGAATATGCCGAGAAGCACTCATTCTCGGCTCTGCTCTTTATTTAATAAAGAAAAAATTACACTCTACCGCCTAAGTAATGATCGAATAACAACGAACCGCCTAGCAATTCTGTTTCAACAGTTAGGCGGTCAACCTTTCACCATAATTCTCAAAGAACACCCTCCGGTTAAAAAATAATAAGATAATCAAGAAAAATAAAAAAAAATGCCTGTATAGAAAAACAACTTTAGAGTGGCGTAGATCTCAAATGGGAACTTCTTGCTTCATTCATCATTACTGGTGGACACATTTGTTTTTAATCCTTTAATAAGTAGACTTCAACTAATTTATACTAAGCCAAGCAAAGGTACTCCAAATATTAAACGCTTGACTTCTTTCAACTTGAATATCTTTAATGTGAAGCCATGTTAAGTTCACGGGTGGATTTAAAAGCCCTTTTCCTTTTCTTCACAAAATACATGGGTTTCCAGTCCAAGGGAAGGGGTAGTAGAGTTTGCATGAATCAAAGATGAATGAGTTGTAGTTAAATATTGTTGTGATTCGTGCAACTTTTAAGGGATTTAAGAAAATTCATGGACATGCTGAGATTTCAAGCTCCAAAGGTCTTAATTCGCCTAGGCTTTGAGTTCGGAAGCCTGAAAACATGGCTCGGATCCAGTGATCAAAGCTCTTGTTAATTGCCCATCAAGTGATTTATTCTTTGTTAAATGTTCTCCGCCGCAAAAAAGTTCGTGAGCAGACACCTTAACTTGCTAAAGCTCCACGAAATGGACTAAATTGTTAATCGGAGACATGGGATCATATGTTTGCCAGCCTCTAAAATGACTCATGAAAACACGCCCCTTATTTGATCTATTTTCTCATGAGAATCAGAATCTGAACGACCATGCTGTGATTTCAAGCTTTCGAGTTGCAAAGAACACAAAAAAACTAATTAATCACACGCATTTATCTTTCAGCAGCCTTACTTATGCTTATGTTGATGACAAAAGTGGATGTTTGTTGGCGATTGGATGAGCGGTTGAAACCGCATCTCTTTCCCCTGCTTGTTTCTCAAAAGTGAAGGTTTGTTAGAATAATTCACTAATAAGTGCTAGAGAATAGTTCTAGTGAGGGGCCAAGAGAAAATGGCCACACAAATCATTCTTGATCTGAGAGTATATATTATTCTCTTCAAATTTTTTGGCTCGGAGCTGCGGGGTGGTTTGGTAGTAAAGATACTTTGAGAGTCTCCCATGAATCTATTATAAAGATTAGGGCAACTTCAACAGGATACTAGAACTATTGTTTTGTAAACCTACTCCAATCTTTAGGGTAGATTCATGAGACGCTCACAAAATATCCATACTACCAAACCACCCAAAAGGTTTGAACTTGTTGGATTTACAACAAACTCGGACAAGTCTTGAGTCTCTTGACTATGACCAACTTTTTTGAGGCACCCCTGGTGTAACCAGATTATGAGCAATGGATCCGCTCACGAGGAAGTTTGCCCTATATTTTTGCTCATCATATGGCCTCTCTTATCCCTTTTCCCAATTTCACAACCATTGGATCAAGAGACTTAATTTTCATAGATATGATTCACATCACTTGTTAATTTAATAATGGATGAGTCATGAATGACATTATTCTGGCATGTAAGAAAAAAAAAACAACATTAACTCATAATGCTGCTTTAATGGATCAAAAGCTCATGATTTATTTACAAGAACGTGATCGGAGACATAATCTTAATGACAACAAACTGTATTAGATTAGTCAGTAATATGTATAAAATTGAAATCATGATAGGCCATCTGATTTTCTTTATACATATACTATATGTATACCATAGGCTAATGTGCCTATATTAACCCATCAGAGTCAAGCAGTACATATATATGTAGTAATCACGTAGGGGTGTCTTGAATGCATTCTAAGAGAGCTTGATTACTTTTGTGTTTAAATCTATCGATTTATTGCAGAAAGCTTTTTGTACATGTGACAACAAAGCCACACCAAAACTGTTAGTTCATCAATCAAACAAAGAACCTTAAGTTGGACTTAAGATCCGCTTTTGGAATTTTTGTTTTACTCTTCGAGCTGATAACAAAACAAATTGTTCTTAGGAGACATGTTCTAGAATTACTATGTTGTTTTTTTCAGGAAACAAAGTGCAACTCTATCTAATGTTAGATTGTTAGATCTAAGAACCACAACCATAATCACACAACTGTAACTAATGTCTTTCAAACATGATTCCAAAAATATACCAAACTTTGATGGAAATCATATGGGTCATTGGTTTTAATTAGAAGAAAAGTCGAAGATTAAGTTATAAATATAGAAGCTAATATGTTTTAATTAGAAGGAAAGCTGAAGATTAAGTTATAAATATAAAAACTAATATCTAAAGTTATAAATGTAGAAGCTAATTCTACTTTGTAAAATGGTAAATTCGAATGTCTAATCTCTAATGCATATAACTCAAATCTTGGTAACATATATTAGAGTAGATCAAAGGCAACCAGAACACCCCGTCAAATGCACGAAATGGCCGAAGCTATTTGGCAATAAGAAACGACTATTGCCATTACTCAAGAAGTTAAATGGTATCAATGCATTTAATCAATATACAAATAAGTCCCATCGCAACCGTTTGACCAGAAAGTATCTAACCGTTAGTGTCGGTGCATATTGGTATTCGTGCAGTCTAACCGTTGCAAACATTTACACACCTATAAATGTTTCTTACCGTTCCTATTCTAGATGCCTCGACGTGGCTCAACAAAACAGTATTCTTGATACCTCATACATAGTTGTAATATCAGACCAACGTATAATCATATCATGTTACTATATAATACCTTATATGCAATAAACTTTCAACAGTTTTCGTAGGTACTATGTAATATAGCACTCACGAGAATCGAATCACGGACACACTATTTACACGACCCCACTCAAACCGGTTATGCTACACTCCTTGATGCGTTTTATGCATATAATTCATCTATGAAAAATCATAGTAAATCGTAGTGAATTAGTGTGTTTGGTGCTTAAGATGCATCTTAATCGTTCTTTTTAAAGTTAAGCAATTGCCTTTAGAACTAAAATAAAGCATGTGATTCCTCTCATGCCTACTCAGAGGCCACTTCAAACAATCATTTATAGATTTTTTCCATCTTGGAGCATGCGTTTTGCCCATAATCATGAAAGCGGCCTCATTTTTGTGTAATTAGTTGAATCTTAGTGCTTCTCGTGACCAAGAAAGGACTTATATATGGAGCTTTCTTTCTTGAAACAATTTCACCATTGGATCACAAGTTGAAGGTTTAGGTCGGGCTCCATTCTTTTCAATACAAAAATCAAGAGTGTTGCTTATCTTAAATCACAATTAGATTGACTATTATCTTTCCTCACAAATCTAACCCACATTTTATTCTTACATCTGGGGATTTCTACATCTTTTTGTATGGTTAAGTTTTTGAAAAGAATGCTTAAAAACGTCACACGGTCAAATCTAAGCACTGTGTAATAAATAGAAAAAGTTGCTGGTCTTGTTGTTGGAAGATTCTTTGTCATAAAAAAAAAAGTGAAATCTGAAAATAAATTATTCTCAAACCTTTTGAACAATAAGCTTAAAAACCAGCAGGATTTCTAGGTTTGCCTTTTCTTGTCTTTGCACCCATTAAACTAATTAGGAAAAGCACAGGAAAAAGTCTTAAAGATGCTTAAGGTATTTCCCACCTCGTCTTTTGCTTTCTTTGTCACTAGTAACGGTTGCTTTATCTCCAACCAACGAGTTGATTGAAAAAAAGTTATGAAATTGCTAAGTAAGGCCAACTTTTGTTTTTAATTCTAAAACAAGCATGGGATCTTTTATATTTTTAGTTCACTAGATTTTTCTAAGGAGGAGGTTATTTGTTAAGAAATTAAAGCCCTATTTGGTTGGAGGAAAAGAGAATAATTGCATAATTAATCATTTGTTTGGTTAATTAATTATAAAAAATTAGAAAGTTTGTTTGGTTGTAAAAAGAAAAAAGGAAAAAGAGAAAAAGGAAAGTAAACGATAGACGATTGAGAAAGAAAGGAAACCTATGCCTCTTTCTACCATCTATACTCATTTTAATTTTTTAAACATTTTAATTGTTAAAAGTATTATTCTAAAGTATTATAAATTATATCATTTCCTTTTATTTTTATCCAAACAATTGTTTATAATTACCTCCTTTATTTTTATTTAATTCTTTTTCCATTCTTTTCCTCCCTCTTTTTTCCTTTCCCTCCCTCCCAACAAAGCTCATTTCTCTCCATCCAAACAAACAAACAAAGCATAAGGGCAGCTTCTACACCCTCCCTTATTATGTCGTAATTTACAGCCGGCTGTAAAATGGCAAAATTTGAGGCATTGCGGAACATTTCTGAATATTCAAAGCTATAGATTGTTTTATGGATTTCCCACGGTCTTGCTAGAGCCTCCTCTGGTTACCCATTGTTTTCTGCAAACGGGGGTTAAAAGAAGTGGGCGTCAGCCTGAAAAACCTTCGTTTCGTTATCCAATGAGGCTTCACAAAGGCACATATAACGCAACTGCCATCGTTTCAAGCCTCGGGTCGGGCGACAGTGTGTTCAATTGGCTCACTGGCACTTGTATTTACATGGACATGAGGACAGTGATGTTGACTTCACTTCTTAAATTATTTGGAAAGTTATTACGGCCCAAACTGTTTCTAAAGAATTTGTGAACAGTTGAGAATAATTTTTCTTATAATTTGTAAAGAAAAAAAAAAACATCACGTGAACATTAAGAAATTCGAAAAAAAGCGAAATCATCAAATCAATATCAGTAAATTCTGACATTTGATGATTTGAAACCAAGTGTTTGCAGGTGCCAATTATCAAACAGGACACAGTACCAAAATGGCATATTCTGGAGACATAATTTGTGGCGTACTCGAGGGCAGTTGCCATCAACTGACCAGTTAAGAACAACTACAAAAATCCTACACCATGTGGTGTTCGGTAGCGAGTCATGCCAATACTGCACTCCAAATAATTAGAGGACCACAAAATCAAACACACTTGCGGACAAGGGCTCCGCGTCCTGGACCGCCTTGTCGCCTTAAGACCTTCAAGTTGAACGGCAGTCACGGACTCACGATTTTAGGACCCCACCTATAACATAATGAAGAAACTTGTATTCAAAATGCATATCTAGGTCTTCTTGGATCATTCCCCTCATACATATCCTTGTCTTTAACTACTTTGGATCCAAGTAGCCATGATCTAGACCTATTCCATGTGCTGCTGCTCTCACTATAGTAAGCTTGAATTCCATACTTGGGTTTGATTGAATTTGCTTACTCAAAACTATATCCTATCTGTTTGATCCCTCTACAAGAAGTCCGAATCCGGGTCCAAGTTCAAGTCTAGCTACTTACAGTTCCCACTTCAATTAAATCAAATTTGATAAAGGGTAGATCCAACCCGAATCTAAAGAGTTTACGTCCCTCGGCGATAAAGGATCTTCTAGTTCGAACTTGATCCGGAAGCGATTAAGTAAGATCCGATCAAGTCTGACCCCCGAATGCGGTCTACCCGGTTCCCTCCTCACTCCTCAGGGGTATTCGTGAAAGCTACAGTGAAGCGTGGAGGCTATTTTGGTAAACGTCTTTGTTGCTGCCCGAGATCGCACCGACCCCCTCTGCCGTCGTTTAACTGTTTTTCTTTTTCAAGAATTAATATTTTTAAATAAAAATAAATAAAAAAATAAGAGAAACGCGGTTTGGCTTTTGACAAAAGCAAGAAATAACGGCCATGTCTTTATAAACGATTAAAATATTTTAAAAATAGAATTTTCTGTATTTTCAAAAACTAAGTGCTTTCGTTGGAGGTATGTCGTAAGTCTGAAATGAAACGATTTAAGAAGCTGCCGAAGCGGTTTAATCGACCATTGGAAAAGTCAGGCCAGCTCTTTTAAAAATACCAAAACTTAAAGCCTCTTTTTTATTATCTTCAAAAGTATAGTGCGTTTAAAAAATATCTTCAAGAAGAAAAAAGGAGCCCCCGCAACCTGACTGTTCCCCGCGGACGGAGCCCCCCTACTCCCTGCCTTCCCTTGATTCCTTAAGAGGGCGCCCACGACTCTCCTCCTCTGGGTCGGGGGGAGTTTCTTCCTCCATTTTCATAGGGTTGTCTGTCGAGATCCCTGTTCCTTTCGCTGGAGATTCGGGCTCTCTACTTTCTGATTTCGTCCCGCGTTGTTCTGAGCGGACGTCCCGACCTTTTCTGAGGTAATGATTTGAAATTCGATGAAGTTATTTTCATTACTTTCTCTTTTTGGGTTAGAGGACGGTAAATCTCGGTTTGGTGGTAGTAGGTGTTTGTTTGGATTCTTTGTTCTTCTGATCCTCTCAGCACTGTGCCGGGTTGTCATGTGCTCTGCTCCGAAGGTGCGAAAACTAATTGTGTATGCGTCTTGTGGTGTTTGTCTAATTTCTTTTTCCCCGTTTTTGGAGGGGTTTTGGAGTGGATATGTGGAAATCCAGGGTTCAAGAAGCCAGATCTCAGATTGCTTCGGTCGAAAAATAAAACTTTCTATCCTTTCTTAGCTTTCGTTCTGTTGAGTAGTCTGGACGGAATTCAGATTTTAGATTTTCATTTTTTCCTTGAACACGATTCGGTTGTTTTTTTTTTCATGGCGTGTCAATTCCAGCCTTATTTGGATTTCACTTTTTCTTCTCTTTTGACTTTATTTTAATCCGAATGTGGACTTGGAGATGCTGATAAGTTTGCATCTTGGAACTTCTTTTGGATGTGAAATTGTAATATCTGGGAATGGATTTCTTTGTAAGACGCTGAAATTCGTTATACAATGTTTGACTTTGCGCAATTTGTACTCCTCTTGAGCATAAGTTGATTGTAAATTATCAATTGATTGATGATATGTTATTCTTATTTACTGAACTTAGTCATCATGCAATGCATTAAGTATTTTTTTCGTTTGCATGCAGAAAAATAAAACATTTTTGGAAGATCTTGCATGCATTGGACTATCACTTTTAGTCTCTTCAGCCTTTTCCAATATCGAGGCTTCAATATGTTAGCTCAAGTAGAATACTTCAAAATAAATTTACATGCCTGAATCTTAATTTCCCTTTTTCTTTCGTTTTTTTTTTTTACTTGGCATTCTTTAGTTACAAAGTTGCAGTTTCCATAGTGTATGGCGCCAAAGGTTCAACTTTTTTTTTAAAATTCTCATGCTGGTCGGAGTGTTGGTTTTGAGGCTTTACTTGGCATTGAATAATGTGTTTTGTCTTTTCTGTTTTCTTTAATGTTCTTACTCTGTTCTGGACTTTGCAGAAACCCCCGTTGAAGGAAGTATTCTCTCTTCTGTTTTTGTTATAGATTTGGTTGGTTATCATTTGAATTTGTCGAACTGGTGTTGACCTGCATGACAACTTTGGCAATGAGAAGTATTGAGGAGGAAGTCTCTTACATCCAAGTGTAATAGTGTTTCGGCTGAATCAGTGGTTCACATTTGGGCTGCAGTTTTGAAAACAGAATCAGTCAAAATTCAGCGACCAGGGTCTGGGGGTGACCTGCCGCAAGGCAGCGGCATTGACTACGGTCTTCCTGTGACACGGAGAGTTAACTCTGCACATGCCTTCATGATGATGGACAATGACATGGAGGAGGGAAATGTTGGCTCTTACCAGGATCGGCCTAGAACCTTTCCATCCATGCGGAGCAAAACTTATACACCAATGGTACACTATAACTTCTGCTTTTGGTTTTTCATTACTTTGATCTGTATTTGCGGCATGGCTCTGCATCTGAGTGCGGTTCCTGAAATTTGTATCCATTTCAGTAAACATCTTGATTATAATGGATTCTTATATGACATCTTGAGCAATTTTAACTTACTGTTTTCTCGAATGCTACAAGTGATTCTCATTTTTGTGCTTTAACATGCTCTGGAAATGATTTTCCATGCATGTTTATATATTCATATGTACATAATATGCATATGCTAAAATCAATGTTGTAAAAGGCATGTCGTAGCCCGTATAGATCAGGCCAATAGATATGCTGAATCATAAAGAATCACATCGGATCATAAACGTATCATAACATTATTTTTTAATTCAAAAATTAGACGAATAGAAAAAATCAGAAGAATAAAGAAAAAATATACATATTTTTAAAAACATATTATACATAAATATAGGCTTATGTAGCTACAAAGTTATGGATATTCATTCATATGATAACACAACATGATCTAACACATCCAGAAACATAACAATGACATAACATAATCTAATGTCATAGCTCATAAGCTGTAACACTTCAAGAAACATGATACATCACATGATATCATGAAATTGTTCAAAACTTCAGTTTCAATGCAAATAACAAATGAAAATATAGTCATTCATAGTTTTCATCATCTTCATTTCTTCCTTAAATTGATTGATTTTTCCTTGCAACTGGCAGAAACTCTCCCTTGTTCAACTCTTAGAAGTGCAGAAACTCTCCCTCATGATACAGTATCCCTATGATGCAGGGTATGTATCATATGATACATATGATATAAGTGCAATATACCACCCATTTAAGATGCAGGTGTCGTATCATATTGCAAATGCAAAAAGAGATGATATGTATCATACGATACAACTCCGTGTCATATGATCCATATGACACTGGAAAATAAATGGATAGATACACATAGGGTGTTTGGAATATGATGACTAGGAAATTTGAGGGCCATGATGACCAATTACGTGAGGCAGTTAATGCAATTTTTTTTTTGTGTTGTTTTTGCATATTAAATAAAACGATGTGCAATGTTAGTTGCTAGAAAAGGAAAATAATGGGTGCCTGGTTCATATTTGGTCTTTAATAACTGACATGTTGCAAGGATGTCTTGCTTTTTTGTATGGGACATATTGTATGTGTTGGGAATGAATTTTCTTTCTTATTCTTGTGGAGGAAAATGGTTTTGAAAAAAAGAAAGAAACTAGTCAAGGGGAAATTGTGTCAGGCAGTATTAGTATATGTACAGCAAATCTAACATTTAATTGCAGGATTGATTTTTTAAATAAAAAATTGTTGAGTCAAGCCTTCGGTATTGCCTTTTGCCACAGGATGCCAATGGCACCAAAAAGTACTAGGATTCTATGTCATCAGTATCTGTTTTTTTTCTATGTGAAGTGTTTACAACTGTTAACCAGATAATTCTCTATCTTCATTTCCTTCCTGTTCTAGCTGAAGCATTGTCAGATATGTGCCCAACATATGGGAATCATAACTTTGACATTTCATGATAAATTTAGTTGTATGCACACCATGTATGTATGATCTCTGTCCAATAAAAAAAGGAGTCTCTCTGCCAGGGATATAGCTCACATTGGGGACGCATTTCCTTGTCACAGGGCATACCATTGCATGTATGTCCTATTTCTGAACAGTATGGTCCCTGAGTCAGAACTACTACAATTGAAAGAAACATGCGTATTTTGTCACTTTTACTTGTCGCTGCCATACCAGGAAATGATAAAGGGAAGGGCATGTGTAACCAGTTAAGAAGCATGTTAAATGACCATTTAGATACTAATGAATTGTATAATAAATAGACCTTTTTCTAAGTGAAGACATGAATTTAGAAAGGAATCCAAGGCCAATTAAATTAAAATGACATACAACTCAACATTCTACATATTCATAGAGTGATGCCGTAGCGGATTTGCTCCTCTATAATCAGTTGCAACTGGTCTCTACTCAATTGAATGCAGACAAGCAACACCCTTTCTGACAAGGACAATGCTGCAGCAGAACTTATCAATTTGGCAGACCGATGTTTAGGATGATAATATACTGCATCATGGAAGAGGAGCAGGTGTACCATAAGTCACTGCTTCGAGCTAAGATTAATGAGCATGATGTTCGTTGTACTTTGGAGCATCCCATTTTAAATTTTAAATTTGCATGGCTCTGGCCCATGTAACAAGGAAACAGGATGAAATGTTTGTTCTCCTCATTTTTTTTTTCTGTTTTTAACTGATTGAGCTAATTAATGTTTAGGGCTAAGTATGATGTTGGCCTGGACACTTGAGAATATTTTTTCTTGTCAATCAAATCCTCATTGGAATTTTAATCCAAAGCTGTTGCTGTTTCTTGGTTATTGAATGTTAACCTTTTCTCTATAATTGGATTGTGCAGATAATAAGGATATTCATGGGCATGAATTCTCGTCTCTTACTGGTTCTCCTGCTATGCACCCTTGTAGCCGTATTTTACATTGGCGCAAGTACTTCTCCTATTATTGTGCTTGTGTTTTCTATTTGTACTGCCAGTTTCATTTTCGCGTTATATCTCACGAAATGGGTACTGGCAAAGGATGAGGGACCACCAGAGATGGCTCAGGTATTTTGGATATTTTTGTTTGCTTGCTTTGTCTTCCTATGTTGAGGCTTTGTTATTCCCTATTTTGCTAGCCTGTTAAATTTGAATTTTTATTTTCTAGGTTGTTCACATGGTTTTATAAAAGATAGGAAATTGTGTGCTCAATTATGACTGCTAATTGTTGTCTAGTTACGTGTCTGTCTATCATTTTTCTGTCTTTGATGATCTATATGTACGCTGTTGAGTGTTGCCTGTGCCACAAGATTCTTTGCTAAGGGATTTTCATTTTCTGGCTGGGTCTATGCTTGCTCTATGCTGTGACTCGAACAAATCTACCAGCTAGGTAATCAATATGGGTGTGTGATGTGGTGGATATACTTTGAGACATTGGAAAGGGTGATTAGAATAAGATGAGGAAGCCCTCGAAAGAAGGCATTCATTCTAATGATTTCATGTCTTTTAGTGCTATGATGAAGCATGCCAAACTGTCACTACTATTTCTTTCACAAGCAGTGAAGTTATTTTATTTTGTGTGCATGTGTTTGCATGTTTATGTGTATGCTGAAAAATTATGCAAATAATTGATTGTTCCTCCTCCATCCTTGGGTTTTTCTTGGGACCAACATGTTTCAGTTCTTCTCCTTCGTCTTGGGTATAATCCTATTCATTCATGCGTTTTTGTTCCTGCATCATGTATGAAGTAGTTATGGCATTTAGTTCTTTATATTAATATATTATTGTCAATTGAGGTGGTTATCTTAACATTTTTTTTATGTTCATGGGAAGGTCAAATCAAATGTGTTAGTGAAAGGATTATGTAAGAGTATTTAAGTCAACAGCATGTGCATGTGAAATTTCTCCATGTTCAATTGTTCAAGATGTCCTTTTTTTAACATATATGCTCTACTTCTTGTTACTCCATTATCCTTTGATCTATATCCTGCAAAAAAAACTTGGTTTGTGTTAATAAAATAGCAGATATTTTCAGAAACGTGCAAACATATGGCTTCTTGAGTACTTTACTCACTAGAAGGATGCTTACGTTTTTGTGGACTTATGTGTTACGTGACTTGGAGCTGTTGATCATATTGTAGATATCTGATGCCATTCGTGATGGAGCAGAAGGTTTCTTCAGAACCCAATACGGAACAATTTCCAAAATGGCAACTTTACTGGCATTTGTGATTCTTTGTATATATCTGTTTCGTAGTACTACGCCTCAACAAGAATCATCTGGGCTTGGGAGGTACTTTATTAGTTCTTCATTAAGTAAGCGTTTCTTCAGTAACCTCACAATGATCTAATGTTTTTTATTTCTTATGAGATTTTTTCAGGTCAACTTCTGCATATGTTACTGTGATAGCATTCCTTCTGGGAGCTTTATGTTCAGGTATTGCTGGTTATGTTGGAATGTGGGTATCAGTGCGTGCAAATGTTCGGGTTTCTAGTGCTGCTAGACGCTCAGCAAGAGAAGCATTACAGGTTTCCTGATGCCTTAAATCTTCTATAATTAGAAAAGCTATTCAAGGTTTGAGACTATTGATTCAGCTTCTTTACGCAGGTTGCTGTCCGTGCAGGTGGATTTTCTGCTCTTGTTGTTGTTGGGATGGCGGTCATAGGGGTAGCCATTCTTTATTCAACATTCTACATTTGGTTAGAGGTGGACTTGCCAGGTTCAATGAAGGTGACAGAATGTGAGTGTTGATCCTCTTCAATGTTGCCATTTTATTTAGCAGTTGATGTTCCTTAACTAGTTTAATCCTTAGTTCTTGGTAGTTGTCCATTGCAATTGCCAATTTCTTTTTAGAGTTTCTTGCTAATGAGGGTATGTTCTTGCTCTGGGCTACCAGTGACTGTAAGACATGTATTGCCAAATTTTTA
Source organism: Nymphaea colorata (assembly GCF_008831285.2). NCBI lineage: Eukaryota > Viridiplantae > Streptophyta > Magnoliopsida > Nymphaeales > Nymphaeaceae > Nymphaea > Nymphaea colorata. Next base: position 1,467,608 of record NC_045148.1, on the reverse strand, counting down.
TCAGGCAGTTTTTATTCTAGGTCTTAGGGTAAATTTTAGTGGTTTAAGGAGTGATTGTTATGTTAAAATAAGTTTTCTTCTGATCATCACATCCATGATTAAATTTGTCTTCATACTTGTGCACAAGAGTTTATGTTTGTGGTGTTATGCAGTTACATATGCTTCTATTCCTTTTGATTCTGTCTCTCTCAAATATGTGGAATGATTTTTATGAAAAGCAGCTGTGTGCAGTTGGAGCGTTTAGTTTACCAAATTCTTCCACAATATATTAACTAGGTTTGCTCTTCGGTTACTTCATCTGGGTGGAAGCTTGTGGATTCTCTACAGTGGATGATATTAATACATCAATGACCTTTATTCTTAAAGTTGTTTACTAGTTGATAGCAATTTGTTCACAAGCTTCCATTTCAGATATACTTATCTGAATGGGTTAGTGCTTTCTGTGTACTACTTTCAAAAAATTCCTTTATCCCATCATGATTGTTCCAGAGCTATAGAAATTGCAGTTATTAGCTCTTATTTGTGTTCAATGTTCTGTACTGTTTGCTTCAGATATAAATGAACCACAACATTGTTGACATTTGGAGTTTTTTATTAGTCCATGAAGATGATCGCTAGGCTGCAGTTTCAGATAGGCATGGATACTGATTATCTCAGTTGATGGTTTGTTTACATTTATCAATTTTTTCCCAGTACCTCTTCTCCTGGTTGGTTATGGATTTGGAGCCTCATTTGTGGCACTCTTTGCGCAACTTGGTGGTGGTATTTACACTAAAGCAGCTGATGTAGGAGCTGATCTTGTTGGTAAAGTAGAGCAAGGCATTCCTGAAGATGACCCACGTAACCCTGCTGTCATTGCGGATTTGGTACTTCCTTCCTTGCCTCTTGATAGGCTTCATATAAAAACACAAAAGAATTTGTACTGGCCTTCATAATCATGCATTATTTGGTGTTAAGGGAATAAAGAACATGTATTTATGTATTTTAAAGAAATATCTATATATTGAGAGAATGGTGATGGCAATGAAATGGTTGAACTATACGCTCTAATGTTATTGCTTTAGTAAGATTGTTGAGAAGAGAATGTTTCTTATGGACGTCAGTTGTCTTTGTGCGGTAGAACATATTGTTTTAAGATAATTGCATAACTGGTAGTCTTTCTTATCTTGAAGGTAGGAGATAATGTTGGTGATTGTGCAGCTCGTGGTGCTGATCTTTTTGAAAGTATAGCTGCAGAAGTAATCAGCGCCATGATACTTGGCGGAACAATGGCCAAGCATTGCAAGATTGAAGGCAAGTATGAAGGATATCTGATAGTGTTTTGGTTTTTAGTTATGGTCACTGCCCCAGTAGTGTGACTTCGAACTGCTTTTATCATTGTTCTTCCTGGTCGTCAGCTGTTCTTTTAGTAAAAGTTGGGAGCTTGAAGATGATTGGCTACCGTCCTAGTCTTAACGTTCTATTCTTTTAGCAGCCATGTATTGACTAATAATACTTCCTAGTGTGAAATTTGTTTTTGAAAGAATAACTTGTCCAATGTTCTGGTCTCACACGTCTTTTTAGATCCAATGTTCATTTTCTTCTGTGATGTCCATAAAACAAAGATGTGCCAGTAACTGGATGGGGTTCTAGCATTTTGTATTGTTATTGTTTGGTATTAACTTGTATTGATGTATCGAACCCTAAAAGGCACTTAAGAGCGGGAAAGTAGTAGTGTCTTCCCATAAAACAATTTCGTGAAGATTCTATTTTGTAACATTACTTATATTAGCATGTATTTTCTGTTATTCTTTTGGCACCTTTGTTTTGTGATTCTTTATATTGGATTATGCTGTCTATATCATTTGAATAGCCACAAACATTGCCAACAATGAAGTCCTGCTTCGTGTATGTTTTTAGTTTATTTAGTGGAATAAAGGTATTCAGTCTGTGCTAATGCAAAGCTTGTATGCCTTTTTGGGCTTTATCCTGTTGGGCAGGCCTGGTCCGTGAACATAAGCGTTAAGCTATTATGTTTGTGTAAATATTGTCTAGCATTTGGTAGTTGCTGACATTGGACTCGGTTGCAATGATTTTGAAAAATTGCAGATCCTTCTGGTTTTATCCTTTTCCCTCTTGTTGTCCATTCCTTTGACTTGGTGGTATCATCAGCTGGGATTCTTTCCATCAGGGGCACACGTGATTCAGGTCTCAAGACACCTATAGAGGATCCAATGGCAATACTTCAGAAGGGTTATTCAGTTACAATATTCTTGGCTGTTCTAGCATTTGCTGGGGTAATATTTCAGTTACAAGCGATGCAGTCCCATTTTTTAACATAAGTCAGATTTGTTATTTACATGGTTTACATTAATCTGCAATATTGGAGTACTAAATTGGTAATTTACTTTGTGTTCTATAAGTTTTTTCTTGTCTCTTTATCAATTTTTTTTATTTAGTTTGAAAACTTTATCCACATAGATACATGTATGTTTTACCTTTGAACGTAATTGGCAGTCAACACGGTGGCTACTTTATACTGAGCAAGCTCCTTCAGCGTGGCTAAACTTTGCTTTGTGTGGTTTGGTGGGCATCATCACAGCCTATGTTTTTGTGTGGATCACAAAATATTACACTGATTATAAGCACGAACCAGTGCGTTCATTAGCTCTCTCAAGCTCAACAGGCCATGGTACCAATATCATTGCTGGTGTCAGTTTGGGTCTCGAGTCAACTGCCTTGCCAGTTCTTGTCATCAGCGTATCTGTATTGTCAGCCTTCTGGCTAGGACACACCTCAGGCCTGGTGGATGAGAATGGACATCCAACTGGTGGTTTGTTTGGAACTGCTGTTGCTACAATGGGGATGCTCAGTACTGCAGCATATGTGCTAACCATGGACATGTTTGGCCCCATAGCAGACAATGCTGGTGGAATTGTGGAAATGAGTCAACAGGTGAGTAATTGTCAAACCAATAGCATATTTTTTCACTTTGTTTAATTTTTTTGTGCACCACTTACAATGATATTGTTAGTTGACAGTACATTATCTTCAAGCATGCATGCTTGTAGAACATGCTTATTCTTGAAATATTACTTGAAGTTTGGATATGATGGAGGGACAGAATTATATTGAACTTTATGGCTAGTGGCTAATGTTAGGCAGATTCGTCCTGCACATGCTTCCCTAAGCTTTAGAACTTATGGTCAATATATCCAGAGAAGTTGATGCTTCTTCCCAGTTGGCTTGAGGTTCATAAAATTTTATGTCATTCACTCATTCTCTTGTAAATATAGATTCATGCCTGGTAAAGGAAAAAGGATAAAGTTCCAATATTTCAAATAATTGTGCAAGTAATCATTCTACAATTATTAATGACATGTATTTTTTATTTCAGCCTGAAAGCGTCCGGGAGATCACTGATCTTTTAGATGCAGTGGGGAACACGACCAAAGCTACCACCAAGGGGTTTGCTATTGGATCTGCAGCACTTGCATCTTTCCTTTTGTTTAGTGCTTACATGGATGAAGTAGCTGCTTTTGCTCATTCACCTTTTAAGCAGGTATGCTTGTGAATCTGATTTCATTTCACCAGCAACCATCTTGATTTCATTTCACCAGCAACTATCTTTTAGATTTTAGTACCTGGGTTTTCTACTTTCAGTGGGGGCATGATGTGTGTAGCTCAGAGTTTCACCTATTAGAACCTTAACATTGTTTAACTGATAAAGGTCGTATTAAAGCTTAGGATCTGGTTTATATGTCCTCCCTTTCTGCCAAGCTTGACACCAGTCCTGCTTGCCCTTTGCCACTAACCTGAAAACACATAGTCTTAGGATGGGTTTGTGATTTTATGATGGTGGTGCAATAGCTGAATTAGCTAATGCTTAATGCATTTCAGGTTGATATTGCAATACCAGAAGTTTTTGTTGGAGGCTTGTTGGGTTCGATGCTGATCTTCCTGTTCAGTGCATGGGCCTGTGCTGCTGTTGGTCGGACTGCCCAAGAAGTTGTTAATGAAGTTAGGAGGCAGTTTATTGAAAGACCTGGCATAATGGTGTGTGGTTTTCTGAGTTGTCTTTTTGAAGTTTCTTCTGCACAGCTTATGGACTGGCTTCCTAAAATTTCTGTTTCTCAGGAATATAAAGAAAAACCAGATTATGGGCGTTGTGTAGCTATTGTCGCATCAGCATCACTCAGAGAAATGATTAAGCCTGGAGCTTTGGCAATTGTGTCTCCCATTGTTGTCGGTGAGACTTCATTCATGCCACCGATGTTTGCAGATGATTGGTGTCTTCAAATAGGATGAAGTTTATGATGGCCTTTAATTTGCCGACCTTTGGTGCCTTCGTAAGCTGAAGCATGTTATAGAAGATAAAATAAGGGAACTTCATAGTGTGGACTGTCAGGTTTTTCTTGTTCTGAAATTTCTTCCTTTTGCAGGGGTTATTTTCCGGTTCATAGGGCATCATACAGGTCATCCATTACTTGGAGCCAAAGTGGTGGCTGCCATGCTAATGTTTGCTACTGTTTCTGGTATACTGATGGCACTCTTTTTGAATACTGCTGGCGGCGCATGGGATAATGCAAAGAAGTTCATAGAAACTGGTGCTCTTGGAGGGAAGGGCAGTGATTGCCATAAAGCAGCAGTTACTGGAGATACGTAAGTCTAGAATATTGCTTTCAATATGAAATTTCAGTGTCATCTTTGCAGTTTTCATGTCTAAAAGAATTGTAGTGTTTCTATATTATACCCATGTTATACATCCTGGTTGTCTATGTTGCAGACGCTTCCAGTCTCTGATGGTGGTAGTTCTAGTATGCAATAGAATAATGTAGTTTCACAAATCATGAATTTATCGACGTTTTACATTGAATATATGATGGTTCGTGCCTTGGAAATAGGCTTAACGACAGATATGATCTAACTTCATCTTTATTTTGGCAATGATTCAGTGTTGGAGACCCGTTCAAAGATACTGCTGGACCTTCACTTCATGTTCTCATCAAGATGCTTGCAACCATAACACTGGTGATGGCCCCAATTTTCCTGTGATTCTAGCTGTGATGCCTTTCCAGAACTTTGATGCCCACTGCGTGCGGGAACCAATTGAAGAGAGGGAGCTGACATGATTGAGGGGTTTGGAGAATATCCTCCAAAAGAGAGAGGAAATGGTTTTATATGGCTTAGTGCTTAGGAAGCCCATTTTTTATTTTCCTCTTCTTTCTTGTAACCATATCACCTTCATTTCAACTGATAAAGAATAATAGTCGGAGTATAGCCCATTCGAGTATTTTGCAGTTGATCGTTAATATCTGGTTGCTGATTCGAGCAGTTTTATTGCATCAACTCGGTCCGTCTTGTTAGTGTCATGTTTATATTGTACTGCAATTTGAGGGTACATTATCGGCTAGTTGGCAGCAGGGGCGTGCCAGGTTTGTTGACCGGCGAGCCTAAACCGAAGCTTAGGACATTTCATTTAATTTTTTTTGGCAGGCTAGCCATGGGCCTTGGACGGGCAGCCTGGCCTTTTCAGATATCAACTCACTCATTTGCGTGGCTTCACCATTCTTTCTTCCCATCTAATGTTTTTTTCTGGAAAGTTGTGATTTCCTTGTAGATGCCTGATCTGATTTTGACATGCATGCGACGCTAAATTAGAAATGCGAAGAGTGAATCGTGTTTCTTGGTTTGGGGGTGAGGTGATGGTTAAAGGAGAAGAGGATACTTCAAAATAGATGGAGGTGCCTTTCCCTTTCTCTTGCTTTCAGATCCATAGCCGCTTCATATGGGAGTGGTTTCCCATCAAGTAAAGTATTGCACATCGACCTTCCTGAGAACTAATATCGCCTCCCGGCCCAGCTCTATCATCAGGCCTTATCTAGTTTCCCCTACTTTTTTCAAGTAACAGTCTATTGAAGATTTGTGCGTCTTTGGGACCGTATGTTCCATGTTTTGTTGGGTTCTGAATATTTCGAGCCTCAAGGTAACAAGCTAAGAGAGGAGTTGAGAATTGATAAGCCGACATAGAGTTTTTAGGGCTTTTAGTGAATTATTGTCGCAGGTTCTTGAATTCCTAAGCCTGACTTGTCCATTTGGACAGTGTACGTGCTAGATGTTACCTTTTTGAGTGTTCGAACCGACAAGTCTTGATCCGTGTGTTCAAGTTTTAGAGCCCATTAAAAAAAAAAAAAATTCGATTCAAATTTTATCGTGTGTTCGAGATTAATTCCCCTGACCAAACACGATATGTAACAACCCAAAGATATGGTTACGCGTTCTTCAGGGAATTGCAGGTCGTGACTTTAACCCGTTCTGCTAACGCAAGTGCAAGTATATCGAACCGCCTAAAAGGAAGAACAAGTTGTCTAGATTGGACAATCTTTTTATCTCGACAACTTTCCAACAAGATTTAGCAACTTTACCATGAAAGTGTTTTCAGCACCAGAACCAAACTACCATCGACCGAACATTGTCCGAACTGTTTCAATCGCTTTCATCTGGATAATGCACCATCAGAGGCTGCAAATATGAATTCCTCGGCATATGAAATGGTTCATGTTTGGAAGGAAGATCTTGTCAACAAATATGGAGTGACAATGCTCATACATGGGGGTGGCTTTAAAATAGATTTCATTTTGATTCCCAAAAAGGAGGTGATAACCATTCCTTTTCTTTCTCCACATTTTCATTGTTCCAGGGGCCAAGTTTAAGTTTCCAGACCATAAAATTTGCTTTCTTAAATTAGAAAGAACATTACTAAAATCAATTTTGAAGCACGTTAGACTTGGCAGAAAGCGATTATAAACGCACAATAGCACTTCCAAAAACGATTAGACAACCATGCCCTTATAAACGCACATTTGAAATTTACCACACTGCAGAATAAACGAAAGAACCAAAACATATAACAACTTCTATTTTAGCCTTGATAGAGTTTGTGGTTCTCTTCCCTGTACAATTCACAAACTACCAAAGTTTTCAAGACTGTAAGGAAGCAGTCCTACAATAAGTGCAACCTCCTAGATAAGCGTGTATGGATTGTTGCTCCTCAGCCACAAGATTCAGAAAGACGTCCACAGGGAAGTGGTAAGCTTCCTCTAAGAACTTTCAATAGCAGAGCGCAAGTGACCATCCCTATCTTCCTTTTTATGTTAAATTCTCCCTAGTACGGAAGTGCAAGCAACTGCAGAGCCACTGTAATGAAGAAACCAAGACAGGCTCCTAACAAGACCGCATCACTGGGGTCATCTGTGGAAGATGGGAACCCATGCGGTGTTGTTGCCACTGTGCACCTTCAACCCCGATGGCAGCAGGCTGCGGCTGCAGTTTCAGGACATCATCTTTGGGTTGTCTTCCTCCATTTGCGTTCCCATCTCTTCAGATTCCATTGGATCAGATGCACTGGCTCCCTCAGCTGCTTCAGCTGGTGCAGGAGGGTGAGATGGCGGCACCAAGGGAACGACAGCCAAATCATCCCTTGATGCTGCTGCATGTAAGGTAGTTGTGCTTGGTCCAGAGAACAGTTGATGTAAAAGAAAAAGCAGAACAGACACTTGACTATAATTTTTACATTTTAGAGAGAACATAACAAAAGTGGGAAGACTTCCAAAGCATGATCAATTTCTGTTAGAAACTTAAAAGCACTAGAAACGGGAGAAAGAAAGAGGAATATCCACTTGCATTCCTTCAAATCTTACTTGGCAAAGGCCGTAAATTAGAAAATACGTCCTTCTCTTGGAACCAAACATTGTCCAGAAGAAAAAAGCAGGAAGTCGTCACAGCTTAGAAGCAGATCATTACAAATTAACAAAGATATGAGGAATGTGCAGGATAGCCCTGCTACTCCGTCCCTCTGATTCTTAGGGATAAACAGGAAGGTGGTCTTAATGTTGTCTTAACATTCTGTGTTCATGGATCTATTTAATTTTCACTTTTGGGACTCTTTCATGTAAAAGCGTTTATCAATACCGATTCTCGTTGTGACATCCAACGGTATAAGTTTAGCTAAAGATGGCCTTGAGAAATGTTTATCTAGACTAACAAGAGATGAGTTTAGATATTTACCCGATCTTGGTAAAGTCAACTGCGGTAGTTATTTCTGGTTGAGTCAACTGCGGTAGTTATTTTCCATTTTCTGTATACGAATATCCCCACCCATTGTTCTGTTATCTTCCTTCAAGAATCGTTCTCTGGCCATATTGCTGCCGCTGCATCCTTTGTCTCTCTGGTTTTTTAACACCGGCGGTCATGGAAAGTTCAGGCAGGCGGTTTGAAGGTGGCAGAGAAGCTGGGTTCAAGTTCGACCCCACCGATCAACAGCTGCTGGCTTACCATTTGAGAAGGAAGGTTCTGCACCCTGAAAACTATCAGTGGGGCGACTTCATCCTCTCCACCGACCTCTACTCCAAAGAGCCGGACCAGCTGAAAGGTAAGCGTGAGAGAGCCAGGATCGCCTGTGCTTATGTCACTACCCATCTTTTATCATTTTCTTTACCCTAGTCATGTGAGCTTACAGATGTTATGGCGTCACGATGGTCTGCAGCAATGGCTCCTGGACATGCAGAAGAAGCATGCTATTTTTTCACTCCGAGGAAAAAGAAGTATCCGCATGGTAGTCGACCGAGCCGATCGACCAAAAAGGGCTACTGGAAGGCTGTCAACGGAGAAGTGAGCATTGTTGACGATCAGATGCACAAGATTGGGACAAAGATGGTACTCAACTATTATGAGGGAGAACCCAACCGTGGCTTCAAAACCAGTTGGATCATGCATGAATACCGATTAGTAGATTCTGAAAACAAAAGTAGCGTTAGTCGTGGCGATAATTACATGGTCATTTCTCTTTCTCTTTGTCTCTCATGCGTTCAACTCGTTGGTTTGCCTCTCCTTTTTTATTGACAAAACTGGAATACTCTGCAGTTGGATGAATGTGTGTTGTGCAAAGTGTACCAACGATGTGCTTATAAGCAGAAGAAACAGAGTGCGAAGGGAAACTCAGATGTGCATGTGCCGAATGAAATGGAGGAAGGTTGCAAAATGAGTAATAACGAGTACGTCGATGTTGTCGTGAGCAAAGAAGTAGTAGATCCACCAGCGAAGAGGCAATGTACTGAAGAACTACAAACAACGTCTTGCGACAATACCTCCCGCATGCCTTCAAGAATATTCATTCCTTTAGCTCTGGAATGTCTCCAGACGGCGACGTTAATGGAGAAGCATTATGAACTACGGACACCCAAAGGAGAAACAGATGATCTTGCTGGCCATGGGCAGACAATCAAAACGAAAAGGCTGAATTCGACATCAATGCTGGAACATTATAGACTACTTGCACCTGAACCAGAAAGGGATGGTCCTTTTGCACCACAAAATCATCAACCGAGCTCACCTACAACAGGACTACTTCAACCAGTGGTTGCATCCTCCATTACTCCTAAGCATATCAATTCCTTAATGGCGTCAACCGATCAAAGGCCGACCATGATCTCTAACCTCGCTGCTGATACACCAAATAGTATGGGTTCCACGATGTTGAGCTCAGTTCCACAAAAACATCAACCACGCTGCGACTTCATTAGTACCAATGGCTCGGCTGTCAGTCCATCTGCTTATGCCCATGAGTGGGCCGATTGGATGAAACTGGTGCCACTGGAAGAGTCAGTCCCATTTGGAATATTGGAGGTAGGCCCAAGGACAGACGCCGAATATGAGAAATCTGCCGGATCATATCTGGATGATGAACAGTTCACAACCAGCTGGGATATTGATCTATGGAGTTTCTCTTGACTTGCCTCTACTGTGTTGAGACATCCTCCTAACGTCACGCAGGAAAGCTTTTGTCTAGGACATCCTTCCATGGTGGTCATCATCATATGTAAACGTCTGTGGACGTTGGATGTACCATTGAGAGTGGAGCGACTTCCTTCCTCGCTTCAGTTTTCTCTCTCAATGTTATATATGCTCTTGTACTCGTTGATGAAAAATAAGAAGAAAACCAGCCCTGCGTGATGTTTCTTCCGTGGATGTAGGATCTTTAGATCCGAACCACGTAAACTGTGTGTTATCTCTTCTATACACTTTCTTTTAACCTTATCATACTCCATGCCATATGTGATGATCACTAATTTGATTGGTGATGATATAGGACATAGCTTTTATTCTTTGTTTTGGCTGGCATGTGTCCGCCGTAATTAATTTTTTGAGAGCAACATTCTTTCCCAGTTTAATTCAGATATAACCGGTCATGGCTAATAGCCTTAATGTCGTATGCCCTTTGTGGCTGCACACACGCGCATTCGCATTCGACGATTTGGACATCCACTATGATATAGTGAGCCAGTAGCCATCAGGCTCTAGGGCCGGACCCTGGCTACTGCTTTAATTCCAAAAATCTGATGCTATAAAAGTAGTTGAATTTTTCCAATAGGAACTATTGAATATCTTACGAGTTCAGTGAATGTTTTATGAAGCTATTAAAATTGAAAATTTTAGCTATTGGTCGTCACAAAAAATCTCACGATAGGATTTCGACCATTTCGTAATAAAGAGAGGTTCAAGGAAGATAGATATCTAATATGGTGGACCTTACACATTGAGCATTATGGACTTTACGAGAGAGTTTTTGGATGGTAACTCGCTCGTATGCTTTAGAAAGATGTACCCTACGGCACACATAGTCCTTCTTTTTCTTCGCCATATATACTTTTTGCGTCATAACCAGGTATTCATCTTTTCTTGCCAAAGAATTGGAGATATTTTCTCCTTTATTTTGCTTGGAAACTGAACGGTGTTGCAATCTCATGCTTAATTTCCTAGTTGCCAGTGTTTTTGCAAACATTTGACAAGTACTATGCACTAAGATTAGTTATGTTCTATGTTTAAACTCGATCGCTTAGGCGAACTGACTCCACATTCAGTACACTAATATTGTCATTTATGACATTTATGATATTCGGTCAACTGGTGAAGAAGAGGGGTGTATCGCTGGCTAATTGGTGTGCAATTTGTCCAAAGGATGAGGAGTCTTCTGATCATATATTGTTCAAATGTTTCTGGCTGTTGAAGTTTGTAGTTTTGTGGTGAGGAATTTAGAAAGGAGAATTCCCCATTCCAATTTTGTGCACGAACTTAGACATTGGTACTCCTGTAAGTTCATGCAAGACTGGCTGGTTAATGTAACATTTGGCTCTCCTTAGGCTTTATCCCTGAGATCGAGCATGGAGTGAAGGGGAGGTTCCTCATTCAAATCATATCTGTTGACAAGAAGGTTAGCAGAAATGCTGTCTTGGCCCTTGGGTATTCAAGATGAAGGAAATCTCCAAGTTCATATCTGAGGTGGTGGATTTTAGGCAGAAAGGGCCATATACTAAGTTGTCGTTATTGGAGGAGATCTTCAGTCAGTTCCAATGCTGGAGAGCTCAAGGATTGGAGTATTTTCTAATCTGAAAGTTATTGGAGGAGATCTTCAGTCAGTTCCAATGCTGGAGAGCTCAAGGATTGGAGTATTTTCTAATCAGAAAGGCTGGCTTAAGACATTGAGAGATTATATTGAAGGATGAAAAGCCGTTTCTTAGATCTTGCTGTGGGCTGGTAGATGTTTACAGAAAACTGTCAATGAGAAAAGGGAGCTTTCTTTGGAGATGGCTAAAGCCATTCTTAGAACCTACCCAGTATGGCTTTTGGCCAGACAATGTTCTTAATGGAGCTTCTTTTTATAATCTGTTTTTCTCCCATTTGTTTATGTCGGTTTAGCTGCAGGGAGAGGTTCAGCTTTGCCTATTCCTGTGTTTTTCTCTCGTTGATTCTTTCTCATTCTGTTTTTCATTGTTTGTTGAATAAATTTTTTTGAGGTCGCTGCTCCGGCAGGTTGAGACTGGATAGGCCATCGAACCCGACTCTCTATGAAGAGAACCTCTTTAGCTTTTTAAGTTGAACACGACTTGTTCATTAAATGAGTCAAACTTGAGCCAAGATGTGACTAAAAAATAATTAGGCATTTGCCTTTTGTAAGCTCAATTGATTGCATATTGAGGAGAATTCTCATTCTAGGTTGTTTAGTTGGTAGCGTGTGTTTTACTCTTTCACAGCTTATTTTATTTGAAGGGTGAGAATAATTCTCTTAAGTTCAAATTACCAAGTCACTCGGTTCTTTTGAACTCAGAAAGGCCCGTAAGAATCAGATGAGATACCAAACCTCATCGTTCTTTCCTATTAGGGCTGCACACTAGCCGAGTCGAGCTGCCTAACACAAGCTCGAGCTCGACTCAATTAACAAAGTCGAGCGAGCTCGACTCGCTTAACTCGAGTACACAATTAAGTCGATTAACTTGAGTTTCATTAAATAATTGTAAAGTTGGGAAGTTTTCTGTTAATTAGTTTCCATTAGAATTGCACAGATATTTTTGTTTCTCGGTCCAAAGTGCTCGGCGTCGCCGGAGTCATATCCATCACAAGACGGGAGCACGCAAAGCTGACTGTTAGTACCCAAAGCAAATCAACAATTTCAATGTCCATGTTCTAGAATTAGTATTGGCAGCAGTCTTATCTTCCAAACAATGACCATAAAACTCTAATGGTCTTAAGAACTACAAGCGTGGAAACCTAAGCCTACAAGGCAATTGACAAATAGCAGGACTAGTGTAAAAGTTCTTCATATTGTTACCGTAGCACTAATCATTCCATCAAGCTTTAGAAAAACTTCTAGGCTCTAGCATATACACAAGTAGATCAAAATATAAGATGAAGTTATTTGCTTCATCAAGATAGTCCACATCAAGATCACCGAAACCATCAACATTTCCAAACATAAACCCCAGGAGTCGGTTCCCTCCATTGCCTTCTTCATATTCATCATCATCATCATCTGCAAAATACAGGATTGATAAATTAATAAGCTGATTATCTGAAGCAAAGGCTCAAAGAATACTTTATAATGCTAATTGCTAAATAATGAAGAAAAATAAATCCCAATTAAAAAGTAAATATAAAAACTTCTCCTTATCAACTTTTCAGTGCTAAAAATTATAGGAACAAACGCTTAGACTGTTGTCTAGCAATCAAGAAGTGGACACCTTATGTAGAACAACAACACTTTGTTGACACTGAGAAAACCATACTGAGAAAACCATATGATTCTTGATTCATGCATAATGCTGCTTAAGGAAATGAACTTCTGCAGTTGATCACCGCACTTCCATAAGAACACCATCAGGGCAAACAATTTATTTGAGTAGTAAGGCTGGAAAATAAATACAACGCTAACTTTTCAAGAATTTTAGGCCTATCAAGAATTTCAGATGCACCAACATTCAAAAACACCATGTGCACCTACGTAATAGCATTACATGAGGGAACAATTCAATAGATCATGACAGTGAAATTGTTAAAAACTTAAAACATAAATGCTTCTGACACGAACAAAGTAAAAGCACAATTCAATAGATCCTCAAATTTACCTGAAATAAAATGGACTATATATCATCCTCATGTCTATACTAAAGAAGATAAAGTGCTTTCAACATTTGAACCAACCCATAAGACAATAATAAGCTAATTGATTTCATATACAACATCAAGCACTTACATTTAAGAAAGAAAAAGAAAATAACAATACTTGCTTGTTTCAAGGTCAAGTACTTTCCAACTTTCAGGATTGCGAGATGCTTATTTAAAGTTAGAGTGACTAAACAACATAATATGTTCGAATTAATGTTAGAAATTCAGCTATAATGTTGCCTCAAGGTAAAATCAAGCATCTAAGAACAAAACAACAACTGAACTTAGAACAATACCTAATATTTTGACAGGTTGTTACTGCATAATATGTTGGAATTGATGTTGAATCATGTCATGCAATCTCATCTTCAGCAGTACCTTACAAAAAAACCAACAATAGTTGATAAGTAAACAACTTCTATAACATATAAGCATAAATAAACATGATAAACTTAAATATACATGCATTTGGGTAGTTACCTTTATATCGTTCCTAGTTTCTGAGAAATGGTCCAGCCACCCATCAAACCCAACCTGTTATCTTGTCTTTAGAGGTTTAATGTTTTGGGTTGACAAAAGATGCAGTCCCCTTCTCATGCCACATCTGTCTACCAGCCAAGCCACTGGCGGCACACGCCAGCTGAAACCCATATGCCTTCTCTCTCTCTCCCCCTTCCTATCGTTGGTTTAGCATTCACTTTGATCAAGCAGAGAAGACGTTGCTGCCTCTTGTAGATAGGGCAGAGATGGTTGGACATTACTGTTCTGAACTATTATTTTGTTTTTACATATTCACAATAAAGAAGCATCAACTTGGACATGCTATGATGATGTTTTACTCACGTGTGATGGTGCAGTAGAGAATAACATCATATGTGCATTCACATACTCACAATAGTCATACCAACAAGTGAAAGTGGCTATAAGACAGGCAGGTTAGATTACTTCTACTGTGCTTGCATATAGAAGGGAAAAGTTCTGTTGACGGGAACAAAATGTGAGGTAGACTTCACCGCCACATGAATTTCATAAGAAATTAAACAAACACTTAATATGCATATATAGTAAACCTCTTAAAAGAGTAAACATATGAAAAACGTACTGGATATGAAAGAGTAAACCTCTTAAGCCTCCACATATATGATATAAAGGAAGAAATCAAAACATACTGGATATGAAATGAAAGCGTTGATGGCGTCTGAGGCAACAACGGCAAGAGAAGGCAGCAGTAGTGATTTCTGGCGGCATTTGGGCAAAATCAGTTGGGAGGAGGAGGAAGAAGAAGAACAACCAAGGAGAAGAAGAAAGAAAGGCTGAAGGGGTACCTGGCGTGAAGCGGTGAAGGCGGGAGCATGAGTCCAGCAAGAGCGAGAGGGACGCTTCTGAGGCTGTGAGGCAGCAGCAGCGAGAGAAGGGGAAAGGTAGCAAGAAGCACGATTCTAAACAATATAATGCCCAAAAGAAGAACAGACAACCGTAAGAAAATCTACAAATCCACCAAAAAAACTCTCAAAATATCGACACTACAATAAAAACATCTTACTTGGTTCCTAGCATGAAGGGAGCAGGTGCGTCGCAGCGTCTAAGGCAGCAGTAGCGAGAGAGGGCAGCAATGGTGGTCCAACAGAAGCGGCAAGAGTAGCAGTCCAGCGAAAGAGAGAAAGCAAACGGCGAGCGAGGACAGCAACGGTGGTCCAGACTCCAGCGGAAGCGGCGAGAGCAGCAATCTAGCGAAAGAGAGAGAGCAGACGGCGGTCCAGCGGAAGCGGTGAGAGAGCACAGCAACGGCGGTCCAGCAGAAGCGGCGAGAGAGGGCAGCAACGACAGTCCAGTGGAAGGGGTGAGAGGTTGAGAGTGAGAGCAGCAGTCCAGTGGAAGGAAAAAATTTTAACCCTAAACCCATGAACCGGTCACCGGTTCAATTCAATTGATTTATTTTATACCGAGTCGAGTCGAGTTCTTGTAACTCGAACTCGACTCGTTTATTGATTCGAGTTTAACTTTCGGCTCGAACTCGACTCATTTATAAATGAGTCGAGCTCTAGCCGAGCTTTGTCGAGCGAGTTCAAGTCGAGCCCTAGTTGGCTGGACTCGTTCTGCAGCCCTACTTCCTATGAAGCAAATTTTATGGTGCTTGTCCTAGTGAGGTTGGAAGTACATTGTTGGATCTCTCACTCAGTTTTTTTAGTTAACAAAATGTCATAAACTGTAGTCATTTCTGTATTAATATAACATCACAAACACACAACATATAATCTATATTGCGACCTATTAAAACAATGGTTTCATTTTCATTGAGCAATTGTTAGGTTGAGTTTAGATGACAACACAAAAAAAGTCTTTCTGAAAATCAGATTTGTGAAAGTTATGTTTCTTTTCCAATTGTTAAAACATAGTTTGCGTGAGTTTCAAGGGACATATCATAGTTTGATAGGGTTAGGAGCATGTTAAAGTGTATGTCTCTAGTTCTATTTTTATGGACATTATATTTATGTTTTAAAGTGGTGAGGTGGAGTACTTAACTTGAATGGTAATGCAACTTAAGATCCTGTAGACATGGAAAATTAACTGACCTCTTTTTCAAGCCATGGGTTGTTAACTTGTTGCTCAACCAAAAAACATAAATTTACATTTTTAGAAGACAAGATTAAAACAATTGTTCTAGAGAAGAATTTGGGGGAAGACAAGTTACTTACGCCCTTACAAAAAAAGTTTGCTTTGATAATTTTTTTTTTTTGTAAATCTCGTTTGGGCAGCCACCCACACATGTCTCAAACGCAGAATTAGAAATAAAAGGAAAACATCCATTTTAAAGTGAAATGACAAAAAAAAAAAAGAGATTTATCCAACAAAGGACGTAAGTTTATTAAATCTCTTTCTCTCGATCTTTTAAGTTTAAGATTTTTTGGAAGGACATAAGAAGAATGAGAACTTATTTTAAATTCGACGGGCGGTCAGGGATCATGATTATAGCGTGTGTAAAGCATAAAAGATGCTCTTATAAAAGTAATTTTAATGTGTGGGGTTAAGTATAAAAGATGCTCATCTTCCCTATCCATTGAGAGCCAAACTGGTTTAGCCCTCTTGCATTCTGTGTGGGAAGCCCTTCAGAGAAAGAGGTTTTAGGGTTTACCAGAGACGAGAAATGGAACCGGCGAATTCTTCCTCTGCCACGCCACCTCCGCCACCGCCCCTTCCCTCACCTCCCACCCCTTCTCCTCCGCCTATGCAGAAGGAGGAGTCGCAGAAAAGGAAACCACCAACCCCTCAAGAACTCGTGGCCATGTATGAGGCAGAGGGTCTAGACCACAAGGAGGCCTCGTTGAAGGTGATTCGAGATCTGCAGACCATTCTGTACAGAGTTACAGGGACGGGAAGGAACAAAAAGGACAAGTTCATGGTAGAGACAGCGAGGAAGCTCGACACCGTCAACACCCGCCTCGCCATTCTGGAGATGAAGGTCGATTCGAAGCCGGGGTTCGCAGAGACGCTGGCAATTGGGGTCGCCGCCGGCGGGTTGCTGCGCGGGATAGGGAACGCCGCTCCCCACGTCATGACGGCTTTCTCCCAGATGTGGTCCAGTGTTAAGAACTCCACAA
This sequence comes from Nymphaea colorata, assembly GCF_008831285.2. Classification (NCBI taxonomy): domain Eukaryota; kingdom Viridiplantae; phylum Streptophyta; class Magnoliopsida; order Nymphaeales; family Nymphaeaceae; genus Nymphaea; species Nymphaea colorata. Next base: position 1,450,533 of record NC_045148.1, on the reverse strand, counting down.
GGACTTGAATTTTGCCTTATTTGCTCCCCGGCCGACCCCTTCGATCCCCCTTCCAAGATTTTTTGCCATCTTTTAGGGTCTCAGTCTTTCTTTTCTTTTTTTTTCAGTGAGAACGATGAGCTATATGTTATGTTTCACATCTTCCTGGGTGTTTTTGTTTCTTTAAGTTACTTTTTATGGTTATTTGCGAAACAAAATCTTGTTTCTTTAGCGGGAATTTTATCTTGCTAAAGCAGATGATCGCCTACAGATTCCCCTGTAGGAGGTATATGAATTGAGCTCCATGTATTGAAAACAAGCTTTTGGTGGAGGCATAGAAATGGTTGCCTTAACCTTATCTCGTTATCAGCATCGCCGTTCTTTTCTCCGAGTTTCATTATGTTATCCCTTAGGGCATTTGGGCCCTTAGATAGAAACGGGGCTTAGATTTCAACGACGCAAGTTGCCTGTACAGGGACCTATCTGACCAGTAAAGATGAATCTATTTTTCTCGTTTGTCAGGTAAGCTATTGGAGGTCGCCCCCATGGAACTCAGACCCTTCCACACCTTGGTTATGTTAATATGAGCCGACAATGAGTAATCGCTCTCTGTTCCTGGAGTTCCTGTCTTGCCTTCTCAAGTTCTTTTGTGAAAGACCAACAGTAAGAGTACCACAGTGCCTGCGCTTAGTGACCTGTCAAGATAAAATAACTTAAAACCTGCAAAAAAGAACAGGGCCTAGCTCTCTGTATCTACGGGAGAGTGAATTTCTTTCCAATTAGTTTCTAGTAGAACTGTTGTATCCTTTTCCATTTTTATTCTCTTTCCTTTACCAATTGTCATTGTCTTGGCCAAGTATATGATAGAAGGGAACATGAATGTCTAAGGGTGCTTTTAACTTTTAAGTAGTGCATAACAATCACCGTGAAGATTCTTCCTGTTTCTAGGATGTTGGTTTTCTTCAACTTATATCGGAGGCTTGCAGAAGCAAAATGGGCTGCATGAGATGGAGAAAGATGCCTGAATTAATAGGCAGTTTGTTCATAAATAACGTTGTTCACGCCTCCGGTGTCTAATTGTTCTATTCTCAGTTATTGTTCTCTTATATGTTTTTCACGAAAGAAAAACATGTAATGATCTTTTCTATGGATGAATTACCTTGTAGTATTACGTCACATGGATGGTCACAAGTGAAAAGGGTCGGTTGGGAGAGAGAGAGAGAGAGAGAGAGAGAGAGAGAGAATGCATACAAGGCCCATACCCAGAGCTACTGAGGTGGCATCACTCTGAAATACAGGTTTAAGGAATATGAATTCTGGCATCGAGGCACCAATTTTCAGTGATGCAGGGTGTGAGGGTTGAGAACTGCTCGAGGCTGAAGCTTTGAAGTTGTCTAGAAAATGTGTAAAAGTGAACCCACGAATGGCACTCATGCATTTTGTTTCTTCTTTTAAAACTCAAGTTCCCCCTGGCTTGCATGGTTCCATTCTTCTCTTTCTATCTGTTAAGAGAGTACTTTTCTATCTGTTACGAGAGCGCTGGTTTATGAGTGCTGTTCTGATCAATTGAGTGCATGTTATCATGCTTCCCGTGGGTTTGCCTGTCCGGCATACATGATCGATTCCTTGCGTTCATTTGCCAATTTCAGTTCATTTTCTGTACAATCACATATACCAAATTGCCAACATGAACGCTTTTTTTCTTTGAGAATCACCTGCATTTGAAAGATTGAATCCATGAGTTGGAGTCTTTCTCCGATGTTCTGCCAACATCGCTTGCTTAAGGTTGTGGGTGTCTGTGCACACTGCTTCAACCGTAAGATTATTTCCATCCTTCATGAAGGAAGATGAGGAAAGGCATAAAAAATGCTTCCTGGGAGGAAAGGCATAAAAAAGAAAAATTGAAGTTCACTAATGACGAGAAATTCAGAGTCCGAGTGCTAAAACGAAAGTGAGTTTATGGACAAAATCATGGGTGAGCCGCAATCACACTAAACAGTCCTTGAAATTCCATTACGGTGGCCCATAATGACAGATCGGGTTGAACTCTAGCGGCCACGGTAACTGCCCCATTTTCCAATTTCTCCAATGGCTGAGCTCTTGCATGAGCATGTGCCATTAATGGTCGACTGGAAAACATGAAAGGTACAAGGATGAAAAATTAAACGGTTTTGGGCACAGTTCTTCATTTACTTGCACCATTGACACGGTGTAAGGTGGCGTTGTATGGATTAACGGACCATCAGAAGGCACATTACAACAATTCATATATTCAAATTAAACATTAGTAACGTCTATCATGTCATGAGGCAAGCCACCAAAAGCATCACACTCAATGAAAGTGAAAAGAAGCTAATAATTCTCTCGTGCTTCGTACACTAATCCTTCCCTTCCTGCAGAGCATGATCATGGAACTTATGAGAAGAATAATGTTGCAATGGATATGGTGAAATGCATTCTGAAATTGCCATAGTGAGGTAATAACCATTGAACTTTGTTTGCAAATGTGGATCTGCGTATTTTATCCCACTATGGATATTGGAAGAGGCGACATATCTTCATCTTTCACGTTGTCTAGTTAATTCATGAGCTTCTGCTCGTCTTGAAGTCCATTTCCGCTAAACTTCGCTCACTATAGGAATTCATGTTATCTAAGGCCAGTTAGTCCGTGTAATTTTGTGTGTGCGAGAGCGAGCGAGCGAGCGAGAGAGAGAACGAGAGAGAGAAAGAAAGAGAGAGAGATGCAAGAGCCAGTAGCTGCCCAAGTGGATTAATCATTAATCAAACAAAATAGCTACTCAATTGGAAAACCAGGCATAAAGCAGCTTTAGCAGGAGTAACCAAAATCCTGGCACTCTTTGGTCACACCAAAGGCCGCTCGTGGATGCTCTTGAGGAGCCTTGGATTTGAGACTATTAAGTCTCCCGACGAACCTCAGAAGAAAAATAACAATTAAGAGTGAGATTCTCAACGGTGAAACCATAATCCAAGCTTACGTACAATGTGGTTTCCAAATGGTGGCATTTACAATCAGTTTCAGAAATTATTTCGAATTCCAGCTTGGTATTGTTAATGATGAAGCTCCAAAATTGACCAGTGTACTCCTCATGACATACACCAAATTCGTGGAATATCTCAGAGAGAGAAACATACGGTAGTCATGTTGGTGATAATGCCTATAAAAATTTGCAGCCATGCAACAAATTCGCAATCCACATGAGTGACATCCACAAAAATCGAATTCGCAATCCACATGAGTGACATCCACAAAAATCGAACCGATGACCAGTTTTTCTCTAGTCCTCTCTGGTCTGCTAACCCAACCAACCACATGCTACACACTACACCCCTCAGGGCCCCGTGAAGTTTTTTGAGTTTTGACAACTCCAACGACCCCAACGGCCTCTGGCCTGACTTCAGAATTTGCGTTCCAGACAAGCATAAGAAATGGATCAATGGTCCCAATGAAGTATTTATGTCATTCATTCAGATGTCCTGTGTTTGCACCAGCCTCTGACTTTTTCACGTAGGCGGCGTCGCCTATAAACTCGGGGCAAAGCACGGAACGTTTAGGAGGATTAAATGTCCGACTTTTGCAATCAAAAAGAAAATCCTCGACAAATAGATGCTTAATATATCCGCAAAAAATTGAAAGGAACAAGAGGGAAGTCGCCCTTTATTTTTCTTCTCATAATTACCTTGTCTCATATTTAGGCTATGATACAACGCTTTCCTATGCACATTATTTAGCCACATCGCATGTAAACTTACACGACATGGCAAAGAATAATTTAAAACTTGGTAGTGGAACTAACCATTAGTAGCAGCGTCAGAAACCAACAAGAGGATGATGGAAGAGTAACTGAGCATTGGATAGATATTATTGTCAAGGAAATGAGAATATTGTTGAATAGCAACTTCTCTATCTGGTAAATCTTCTGATAGGAAGTCATATGGTGCAGGCTTGCTGGTGTCGACGAGTGGCTCCCATCGATGGCCTGGCCGGTCAGGGAGCAAGACTGTGACTGGTAGATGGCTTGCGTTGAAGGCGATATATATCTCTTTTTTCTCTTTATCAATCTGTTGAACAAAGATTTAGCACTGATAACGCCAAAACTAATACAACTCTGCTAGTCAAAGCTATGGATTAATAAGCTAGAGAAAGAAAAAGAGAGAGAGAGCTAGGCAAAGTTGACAGACATCTTCTTTCTCATGTAACCCAACTGACATAGTTCTCAGTTCACTAATGACATACTTGCAAAACCAAGGAAACAACAGAAATCTGGGCTACTTACCAATGAAAAAGCCACAAAGCGGCTAGATTCAGACCAGTCAGGATTTCCAGGAACATGGCCATGCCACTGAAGACGTTCTGCTGTGGGAAAATCATCTAGACCAAGGGATTCACATTCTCTGCATTAAAAAATCAGGTTCTTTAGAATGTTAAAATGTGTGTTTAATTGCCTATATAGGAGAAAAGCTTTGCTTTTCAGTAGTCATATACCTGCGGAACTTTGTCATAAGGCAACAAAATCTGAAAAAATCAGCTCCACTAGTTTTCTTCTTATCCCATCTGAAATAATTGACCTGTAAAACAATGGCCATTATGTTAAAAGACCTACATTTGGCAAGAAAGGCCTGGATTGTCTTTGGCAAACAAAAATTGCAACATTGCAACACTGGAGGTATAAGCTTACGTAATTATCATGGCAGTATGTATTATTATTCCCCCCTTTTGTGTGTCCATATTCATCGCCCATGTATATCATTGGAACACCCTAATCAAAGACATGAAACTATTAGCAGAACCTTACAAGGAATTGCAAGAGAAATGGGTAATGACCAATGCAACAGATTCTAAAGGTTAATATAAACAGGTAATAATATGCAGGTGCGCTGACTTTATTAATAAATTGTTACCTCCAAGAAGTAACTTGCCTCCATCTAAGGTCTTAAGATACATTAATATGGCAATACTGAACACAAGAAAACATATCATACTTGTGAAACCATGAGAGAAAGGAAGAAGTTCCTTATTTGCCGCTTCCTCAATCTCTTCACATGGAGGCCTACGAATTCTCCTTCCTAGAAAGTGGAACAAGAGATTCAGTGGCTGCATGAGTGCAAGAAAACAATAATGACGGACAGGAAAAAAAGACAACGCTTAATAACGACAGATAGACATGAGAATACCCATACCATGAAACATAACAAGGACCAATAAATTACAGAAAAGAATTATATGGTTTAAACTTTACCAGAAATAAGGCAGAAAACAAAAGGGCAATTCTTATGCCAACATTTTCATGATCACAACTTACAGTCCATTCTTGTGGTCATTAGAGAATAAAGCAGAAGTTGAAGCAAATTTAGAAAAAGCAAGCAATACCTGTCCACAGTTCCAGCTATTATTATGGTCCTCACCATCCTTGTTGTTTTCTCCATTAGCCAGGTTATGCTTATTATTGTATGATACAAGATCAGCCAGAGTAAAGCCATCGTGTGCACAGACAAAGTTGACACTGTTCCATGGCTTCCTTCCACCCTTCTGAATAAAACGAAGTTTTAGTAGGAAAACAGCTGTCAGCATCTTGTTTGAAGTATATGATCACAATAAGTGCCATTTCATCCAAAGTATAAGACAAGGCAATGAGCTCGCCCAGCTCAGGTCAGCCAAAGGGCTGTTCTACATGATGACATATCAAACAAGTTGGATCACTCTTCAATGGAGGCAATGTGCAAGCGTCGCAGAACCTGGACTAAACGATAATCTAGAAAGGCAGGGAAATCCAAATCCAGCACAAGGCCGATGAGCGAATACATCTCATGTGTGCATGGGTCTCTACTTACTAATCTAAAATGAGTGGTGTACAGTGTCAGCATGGTGTTCATGCATAAATTGCATATACCAGACCCAGTGGCCTATCGCCTAAACTCCTTGCGCTGTCATCCTGTCCAGTCCTCCACAACCCCACAATGAAGTACATGAAGAGGAAAAGAAGCCAAGTCCACACCAAGCACAAACACAGTTTTCCTGATGGTTGAGTAAGAAAACATGGCCCATTCTGAGTCATGATCTGTCTGATCACTGGTGGTGCCCCTAGTTTATGGCTAGCTGGATAAGAGGAAGCCGAAGTCCCAGAGAGTCAACTTGGAATCACCAGAGTCAACCTCGATCACCAAGGACCTAGATCAAGAGATAAGTACTGACCTAAATGCAACTGAATCCTAGAGGACTGGGTTCTTGATCAGCTGAATCAGTTGAACCATCTCGAGATAGCTTGATTCTAAACTGTTTCTTTCAGCACCATATTAGATATTACTAACATTACTGAGCGATAAATTATACTTGTTCATTAGAAATAAACTAATGTAACACATTGTTTATTAGTTATTGTTTTTTAGTTGTATTCATAAAGTATAGTTATTTCATTATATTTTACTTGATAGTTACTTGTCATTTGATAGATATGTTAACTTCTTCACCAATATCCAGTAAAAATACACAATAGAAATTTATGTCCTAACTGGAATAAGTCACTGAGTTAATTTACTGATCCCAGCCAAGAGTCCAATCCACAAGTTTGCAAACTACGGTAGCATTTACATTTTAGGACTTGGTGGAACATGCATATCACAAAGCAAGTTCATTTATGATTTATGACAAGGATCTATTTTTTATTGTCAAGACCAAGGGTTAATTGCATACCGAACTATACAAACATACATGAAGGAACAATAAAATACGTATATTTTTGTTCAGGAAAATCAAATAGTTAATGTTTTTATAAGGCAGGCTTCAATCTTCACTTCAGCATTGGCCACTAAGAAACACATTGTTTGAGGTATCAGCCCAGAAAGTTTAAATCTGCATGCCAAAAGCACAAAAATATTTCTTGTTTCCATCAACATTTTTGTGTTGTATTATGTCTTCATGTAGAAGAAACAGTTGTAACTCTCACATGGATGCCTATGCTGCATGGTTTTCCAGTCGCAAGTGACTACATCTTCTAAACAACTGTTTTGGCTAGTATTCAGCAATGAGATTCCTGATTATCAGGAACCAGTGACATTCAGACACAATCTTGTTTTTTAGTAACATCCAAACATATGCTTCAATCAACAGCAAATACTGTTCATCTGTACGTTTCACTTTTTGAGCACTCCTGCTCTATTTTGCCAAATGGTGATCCTAACTCCTAAGACATTCTTATTGAAATATTAAATGTGTCAACTCATGCACCTACAGAAAGGTGTCAAAAGCAGATGGTAGTTAAAACCTATGCATTGCCCATGGACTATGAGAGAAGTTTAATACTGCAATCTGAGCCGTGCAGGCAATTTCTATGAAAGTGACAAGCATGAAGGCTTAAAGTACTTGAAAAGTTGACAATTACCTGGTATAAATTTGGACTTCCACAAATGCATTGGGCAAAAGCACCTGAGAATCCGTCAGTTCCCTTAATGAACTGACGAACTACATCACGAAACTGAAAATTGACCAGATAAGAATGAGGTCAAAATTGGACATAATATTAACCTTATGCGACATTTTTATGAAGAAAAAGGTGCGCTGAATATAAACATGTTAGCATAAATTATAATGTAGAGATAGCGTAGTCTGTTGTTAACATAAGATCAGCTTCTGACCAATAACCTGCTCAATTCTGGAACTGCTCAAATTGTTTCACTGGTTGACACAACATCAACTTGATTGATGCTGTTAAGAGATTGGTTTGAGAACTAAGAGATTACCAATGAGTCCTTGACTCATCGAAATAGTCATTCATATGTAGATATGCATGCTTGGCCAGAGGACAATTTTTTAGTGAACATTTATACCATATGCTGGATGCTACAATGGAACAAATACAGAAACTTCAGTGGAGCACTTCTGCGAATAGGCCAACCAATTAACTAAGATAGCATCAGTCTTTCATTACCACAACTCAGGCACCCTATTTGGAAAAAAACTTGGTACATTAACACCATGAAAATGAAACTTAGTGCTACCGAGCAAAATTCTCACTTCACCAAATGAACTTCATATCCGTAGCCCAGCCTTTTTTTTTTCTCTATGCAGTTGGGCTTGCAGCACTATATAGTATTAGGAAAAGCAAAAATGTCTAAAATATGACGTTCCACAAAAAGAGAATTGCACAGTTGCACAGGTCAGTTACCCAAACCAGCTGCTGAAAATTATCTTTCATCAGAAATTATATCCTGAAAGTGAGATATATTGTGAAGGTGTGAACCAAGAAACTCTCAATCTCTCAATATTCTAACTCGGCTAACAGATAAAAAAAAAATGTTTCACTAGTATATAAACAGAACATCTTGTAGCAGAAAGTTATTAGCACTCACTGCAGGCTCACATAAGAATGTGTAGCAGTCACAGAAAATATCTTTGCTTGCACAAAGATCTACTTTAGAGAGTGTGTGGACCATTTCACAGCAATACATCTATATTCATCAGTTTACATGCATGTCATATAGATATACTAATCGTTTAAGTCATAAGCTCCATTAATATATGGTCTGTCCAAATGACAAGTGAGAAATGAAAACCAATAATTTCACATGTTCCCTCATTTTCTCTTTAGGTTCTTAGAACCAGTAATGATGACACTAGTTGCACGTGAAGAATAAGATATAATCTATATAAGAAAGCAATTACAGATCCACATTTACATGTCCTTTCAACAAAATGAAAAAAAAAAACTTTTAGATTCACCTGCCCATTCCATTCTGACCAAATGCCCCAATGAGGAAATTGACCAACTTGATACAGGCCTCCAGCGTCCCAAGCTTCAGCTACAAGCTGATCAAATGGAAAAAGTAAAAGATTAAGAATCACACCAGAACTCAAAACATGAGCATAATCTACCAGACACAGTCATGAAACAAAATGAATGTTCTACGCATTTTGGGAACAACATCAAGTACAGAAAATATAATTGACATATTGAAGAAACATGAAAGTTTTCTCTTATCAATTCTTTCTTCTATCTGTTAAATCGTAGACGAACGTTAAGGGCTTAAAATTGCTGCATGAAAAGATATCCTTGGATCATTTTGCGTATATGACACCAAAATTTTTGCAAAGGTATCTTCTTACAAATGATGGCAATCAAAATGTCATGAAAATGAACAGCTTCTGAAAAGGAGGAAGAATCCTATCAAGTACATACCTTGACCCCACAGAGGATAGGATCATTACTAATCATATCAATGATCGGAGGATTTCTTAAAGGGGTGCCAGTTGTCACATAATCAACATCCGAGGAAATTCCGTAGACATTTACTGGATCCCACAGGCTTCAAAAGTCTACTTCAGCAGTGAAAAAATGGGATAGAAAATCAACAAATGATTGAACAAAGAAAATAAACAAACCTGGATGCCCTGGTCAAGATTGAAGCAAGATCAAAGCGAAAACCATCAACATGCATTTCCAAAACCCAGTATCTGTTGGACAAAAAGAAAAATTTAGTACAAGTATCCAAGTTAAATCCTTCACATGAGCACACATCCACCTTCATATGTGGAACAACAAAGAATGCATTTTTTCATGCCCAAACTTACACTTAAATCAAATCCTCACAATATACCAGCCTTTTTAGTTGCAAAAGGTTATGCACAATTCGTAGCTTGCTTATGGACCACTCTTTTCGGCTGTTCTATTAGATTGGACATGCTGATCATAGCTCTCTACCCTCTTGATACCTCACCTAAATGATAAATGTTCTTAAGCTTGCAGAGAAGTTTTACAGTAAGGGCATCAAAGTCATTACTCTCAGGAACAGGATTGCTTAGTCCAACTTTTTCCCATTATGCTATATGGAGAAATTAGTTACATGTTCTAACTATCTTTATCTTGCTTTAGTGTACCTCAAGATGGGGATATACACATATAGTATATAAATAGGTCAGGAATGCATATGGCTCAATTACTTAGCTGTGGCCCAATTTCTTGAGGATGTTTGCCCCACATTTAAAAAAAAGCTAGATTGCAGGCTAGATAAGGGCTTTATGACCATAAGATCAATATACCTCAGGCAATCCACAATAAACTGGCGCACAACAGGATGGTTGCAATTGAAGGTGTTCCCACAACCAGAATAATTGTAGAACTCACCCTGCACAAGCACAACACAAACATTCAACTTTCACTAACAAGAAGCAAGAAACAAATTGTAGAAAAGAATATAATATCATAGAGGATACCTTTGGTGCAAGCATGTAATAAACACTGTTACCAACACCCCTGAATGATAAAATGGGTCCATTCTCATTTCCTTCAGCTGTGTGGTTGAAAACGACATCCATAAGCACCTGAAGAAGCCAACACAGAAACGAAACAACTATTCTTCAAATTTGAATAATGAGTCACTCAACAGGAGACAGGTGACAACAAATTCTAGCTTTCACCTCAATGCCTCGTTTATGAGCCTCTCGAACAAGAAATTTAAATTCGTTAATTGCATCATGACCACCGTTTTTTATGCCTGAGGCAGAATATCTCATCATAGGTGAGAAAAAGTTGACAGTTGAATATCCCCAGAAATTGACCCTGAAGCAAGAAGTCTGGATCAGCAGTTGACCCAACTGTAGTGTAGATTAGCATGCATTTGGCACAACCGAGGAGACAAAAGACAATAATTATCAAATTTTCAATCTTCTAAGAAATCCATAAAAAATCCATGAATTTGTTGGCATCTTTAACAAGAAAAAATTGACACCTGAACAAGCAATTCATGCATACTTTGTGCGGCTCCTAGGAAACATTTCTGTTCACCATATAAGCATGATAATCCAAGACATTATCCCATTCAGCTCAAAAGAGTGATCCATAAACATATCTGTCAGCATTTTTTGGATGGATTTAACTGAGATGACCTTTCTTCACATATATGTATCAGTAGTAAGCAAATTGTGCATATGCCAAAGCATGCAGTAGCAAACAAGGAGAATCAAATAAAACAAGAAGCATATGAGTTTTTAGGTGACACATAAAAATACAGAACCATGACAAGTGACCGACTTACTTGTGATCACCTAAGACAGGGTTGTAGCCGAAATACTCCAGCTCATTGAATTCATGACATGGCATAAGCTCTATACAGTTAACACCGAGTTCCTGCTTCCGGAGGAAGAAAAATACAGTTCAATATGTCAAATTCATGTCAGTAATATATGCAACATCCTGTAGGTTTCCTTATGGACTTTATTTCTAACTACACTTTTTTGAGGGCATAGTTACAAATCTGTACATCATCTAGCATTTACAGTATCATAGTATTGCAACCTCTACTTCCTGAAAACTCGCATTAACATTTCAAATGGTGAAAGAATAACCCTTACAAAACTACTTTTCATATTGAATTAGTAACAATTTCAAAATGTAAATCTGTGAAGGGAAGACGCAAATCTATCCACTCAATATGCAAATAAATGCCTCCAGATAATATCTGACCATCTGTGAAAGCATGACATCATAAAAGCAACAAAAAAGAAGCAGCAACATGTCCTCTACTAAAAGAACAATAGAGAAAAGGATCAATCATAATATGTCAGTAAGTCTAGTAAAAACTAAAAAGTAATTTTACAGCATTTCATTCAGCACATAGCAAATGAAACATTTGCTTAATTGACAAACTTTTCATAAAAACTTATCCGCAAATAAAGATGATAAACCAAGCAACAGAATCCGATTGATCTACCACTATGATCTCTTGGTTCTCTCCATGCTATATTTGCCCATCTTTGGATATACAATATTTAAACTAATACGTGGCTGTACTTTTGTTTTCTAGCTAAGAAATATTTTTAAGTTGAAGCACAAATATTACTGGAAATGTAACTGTAAAGGGGTACCTGTAGGTGGTCAAGTTTCTCAACAACACCAAGATAAGTCCCAGGAAATTCAGTCTTACTTGATTCATGCCTTGTAAATCCACGGATGTGCATTTCGTAGATAACAAGGTCCTTTTGGGGACGCCGTAGTGGTAGATCCCCCTCCCAGTCAAACTGCAGAGAGATGTCAGGCTTAAATTGCTTCCTTGCACACACAAAACATTCATCAAATTTAAACAGGTTACTGTCCTGCAATTTCTATAATAAAATATAAATTTCACAAAGTTGTAAGACATGAGAAAAGGAATGTTAACTAGATGATATTCTATCACATTAGAGATAAATCACTGACATCAGAAAAATGGAAACAACTACATCCATAAAATATAAAAAATATCCACACACTTAAGCATCAAAATTATGGAATTATAAATAGTAAACTACTATTGCTTTCAAAATATAAAAATTTTGCTTGAGAAATATCATAACTGAACAATTTTATTTAGATTAGAGTTTTACAGATGAAACATAAGAGGGAGTAGACCTATATATTTTTTTAAGATGAATACCCGAGGATTATTCCACCTTCAAAGAAGAAATATTAACTAATTTTCCACTTGATTCAGCAGTTTTACCTCATAACGAAATCAACTGAAGACAAAGTTAGATACTGGCACATAGACATGATGAGCAAAAATCATAACGAGGAGTTTATCTGAATACAAACATCAACCATGTTAAAATAGTAGCATCTAAAAGTAGCTTTCTCGAAATGATTTTCACATATTAAAGATCTAGTTCTTATCCTAAGAGAAGACAACCTCTAAGAATAAAAGAAATGGCCAAACCTATGTCGTGCATTTGCTATAACAAGTGCTAGATTGAAAAAAAATATCATTCTTACAGAACGTTTAAATACCTCAACCTCTGAAGAAAGCACCGAACCAGCCATCTGTGGCCAACAACTGCCATCAGATCCCAGGACACCATACTCCCCTCTGCTAACAACAGCCTGTACAAATAAACAACCAATAGAGAAATAATGATCACTTAGTGTACGTAATAGATATTCTCCATCATTTCGCTTTATCTATCTTAGCCAGATCCATTTAAAAGTTGAACTAGGCAAGACGAAAACGAGAAATATAATCATCACTTTCAGGTACAAATAAGAAACAACTATTAGGACATAATCAACAAGTAACCTTTGCATAGGGGTCCAATAATATGCGAGAAGAGTCAAAAAAGTGGCCTTCTTCAGGGCAGAATTTCCCGTCGACCTGATACCCATACAGCATATCTTTGAAATTTCCCAACACAAATGCATGCCATACATCTCCAGTCTTGTTGACCACCGGATCAAGGGTGATCTGCTCGGTGATTCTGTTCTGAAAATTATCACAAAAGGTTCTTAGGACACCAATTTACAATGCAATGAAAAGTCAAGAGAATAATTTTTTAGTTTTTATATAAGAAGCAAACAAAACTGGCGTTAATCCCACACCCACCTCCTTTAAGTCAGACACACTGATCAAACACAAAGTCACCGAAGTGGCACTACCAGAAATAATTGCAAAATTTACTCCCCCATCTCTACCGGTAGCACCAAATGGAAAAGGAGTTCCAGCAAGCACTTCAAAAGCTTTCAGTTTTGGACGCTCAATTACGATGGTTCTGGAATCCCCACCTGCCTCTGTTTCTGTTTGTACTCTATCTGATGTAGTTGTGACAAGAACTTGTGCATTCTCAGAATTCTCTCCTGTAGCTCTTGGCATCAGCGGTCTTCCCCTTCTTTTCCAAGTTAGTCCTTGTTTTCTGTCGACGACCAGCGGATGACAATTGGGACGACTGGTGAAAGGATTTTTCCATCTTTCTTCTTTGTAAAACGAGAGATTCGCTGTGCATGATAAACTTTTAGCGAATTCCATGTTCAAGAAACTCAGCGATTAAACTCTCCCACGAGCACCTAACTGGAGGAAAACGGGCAAAAAGGAATCAGACGGACAATTAACGCTCACTTGCGGAGCTGAAGCACAAGCCATGGATAAACATCCAATTCATAGCACTGATATTAAGATAAAACTCCACTCGAGCATTAGGAGGAAAACATCGACGGGACTCTTATCAGAGAAGCGCCAAACCATATAAGCAGCAAAGAAAAAATCAAGCGACAGCGTGAATGCAGAAGATTTAAAAGAATAATTCAAGACGTTGGGGTGTCCTCGCCAATGATACCAAAGAGATAGACCAATCTGCACGTGCCCGTGGTGGCGGAATGCATAATCTGCGTATAAATTTTAGGACTTTCCCAACGAAGGGATCTCGCATTTAAATGCCCTGGGGACCATGCCCAGCTTGAGCACAGGAGCAAAGGTAAAGGGAAAGAAGCAAGAGGGAAGGAAAAATAAGGTTAGAAAAGGTACATGAAAAATGAGAGCGTTCGTACGTGCGAGCACAGGCACACGAAAGTGCCAGCGTACTTGTGCGCATGTATACTCGCGTATGTCTGTAACTCAAGCATTAAAAAAATAAGAAGGAAAAGAAGTTAAGCACCTCCGAAACCGCCAAAGAACCCCAAGGTCACAGTAAAATTACAGAAAGGCTCAAAGAACAGGCCGTGGAGCACTAAACACGGAAGCAGTTAGCTCGTGAACACTCGAACCAAGTCCCATCGACTAAAAAGAAAAACCGGAACGCCCAAAACCCCAAGCATCATCCCCACCGTCGCCTTCAAACGAAACCCGGGAGATTTCGACAAAAAATTGAAGTTCACTTCCGCTATGACTCTCGATCAAGCAGGAAAAGCTCCTCAATCGCATCCGCCAGAAAAGACAAGTCGATCTCCGGTTCGCGACGAACGAATCCGAGAATGCGGGAGATCTGCCGCACAGGAGCTTGGAGGAAGATGAGAAGGGGAACTCACGAGAAGATAAAGAAGCCAGCGACACTTAGAACCTCCCTCGAAAAGGGGGCAAGAATTTCGAGGATTCTTGTCTTCGACGGAGGAACGCAGGGAAGGGAGAGGGAGGAGAGGGATCGGGCACGGGAAGAAGCAGGAACGTGGTGCTTCGTCGATCGTCCCTCTATCTGTAAAAGTTCCCGCTTCGCCACTGCGACGATTTGAACCCCCGGCACCTCCTTTTCTGTCGTATTTGTAGCTTTTCCCTTCAAAGGAAATTCACCGTCTAGTGTTACTATTTTTACCATAATGTCATAAATAAAGGGGCCTCACAACCTTTGACCAATATTTTTGAAAACCAACGAACGAGATCATGGTCTTAGGTAGGGCTGAACAACATGGGTAGACTCGTTAAATCTCACCTCGTGAATAAGTTTGAGCCGAGTCATTTGTTTAACAAGTTGAATTCGAGTTTATGAATTAATTTTTTTAAATAATTGAATTGAGTTTGAGCTCAACATGTAATTGCCAAGTCGAGCTCTAGTCTTAATCGAGTTTATCGAGCTTTAATCAAGTCTATACATTCAAACGAGTTTACGAGTTTGTCGAGCCTTAATCAAGTTGAGCTCATCAATTCTATTCAAACGACTTTGTCGAGCCTTAATCGAGTCGAGATCAAACTCAACACGTAATGATGAATGTCAATTTTATTCAAATGAGTTTGTCGAGCCTTAATCGAGTCGAGATCCAACTCAACACGTAATGATGAATATCAATTTTATTCAAATGAGTTTGTCGAGCATTAATCGAGTTGAGCTCTATCCCAACACATAGCTGCTGAGACAAGCTCGAGCTACTTCGGCCGAGTCAAGCTCGAGCTACTCCACCGAGTTATTCTTGAGTTTGAGCTGAGTCAAACTGAAGGTTTCGTGCATACTGAACTCAAGCTTGACTCCACTTGTGTTCACTTTAGTCCTGGGCATGAAGTATCGCCATTTTGAAGCATGTGAAGCCTCATGCCTTTGTCGTTTTCAAGCCGGAAAGCATTCAATCCTACAACAAAAATTGCTCCACTTCATTATATTGTTATTATTATTATTTTTTTTTAACTTGAGCCAAAGAACAATCGTCATTGGGTTCCACACATTTTCTGTATTCCTTTTTGTCCTAAAAAATATCAGTTGCCATACTAAAATCAATAATCGTTTTCCTGCTAAGTGGGCGTTGAATTAACTGTGGTCTTTTGGCAAGCTTCTACCAAAATCAACAAAAAACAAGCCTTTTGTGAAAAATGCAAAGCTTCGTGCCTTCTGAATTATCGTCAAGTATAGATCTCCAAATTGAAATATTTATGTTTTTTTTCCCTGGAAAAGAACAAAATAATCTTGCCGCCTTATCTGATGTTTAACATCAGGATTGCCGCTCTTGAATTGTGCAAATTTCCATTTAGTGCCTATTGTTTAGTTTTAATGATGAAAATCTACCACATCTATTTCAATTTTTTCAGCTGCTGATCTCTTAACCAACATTGGAGAGATTCAAGTCTAACAAACACGACCTAAGAGGCCGTTTAATATTAAGAAGAATATGACCTTAAAATTGAGGTAGATAGATTCACAAGACAAGACACTTGACACTTGTACAAGTGTTATATAAATCTACTTTTATTTTGAAACAAATTTATAAAACATTCGCAGTTTGTTTTTAATGCCAAATAACCACAAACTTAATGCCAAATAACCCCTAAGGGTCTAAGTAGGTTAGACTTGGGTTTCATCTACGCATTATTGAGTGTGATATAATAAGATTTAATTAAGATTACTAATTTTATTTAACTAGGGATATATTATTTCTTAAAGGTGTCCAAGCCCATCTATCTTTAACTTCTAACATATTCAGATTCTACTGCATGGCTGTCTTGCATAATGCATTCAGGTTAGCAGTTTTTTCTTTTGCTTTACATATTCATTAACACATTTATCCTGATATTATTGTCATTGGATATCTTAAAAAACTCTCTTCCTCTAAGCAATTAACCCCTTCATTTGGCACTCTAAATAACAACAGATCCAACTTGAAAAGTGTAGGCTACTGCTCACATCAGCCCATCGAAGGTTCCATGATAGAAGAACTCACAATAGTATCATAACAACTTAAAAATTATAAGAGACGCTCACATCAGGCCTCGGCTGGTTATTGGAAGCAGATTCATGAAATATTTATTCAAGTGGTTCACGAAAAATTATAAGAGACACCCACATCAAGCCTCGGCTGGTTATTGGAAGCAGATTCATGAAATATTTATTCAAGTGGTTCACGAATCTACTTTAATATTTGTAGTAGATTCATATAATACTCGCATAAATGGCCCCTAAAGAATTTAAATCTGGATTTTCCTTCAAATTCATGCGCTCCCAAGGAAAAGGGGTCCTGTCTGCTTAATTAAAGTGACCACTGAAACCAATTTTGACACTTTTTTGTGACTGATGCCTATTGGAAAGAGATGGTTAACCATATTCAATAGGTTGGCCAATTTCTTTCCAACAATGGCTTCCCATATTCTGCTAAAAACATCATCTGATTTAATGACAGGTGCGGACTTTGGGATAAGCCCAAGATTTATTTATAGACTTTATCGTATAAATGCTGTTTATATCCTTCTTCCCTTTAGCTAAACAGGAAAAGGACAGAGGTTGTTGGCCTCGAAGTAGTCACTTAAGCTGGGAACGGAATCCACTATGCAAATATTTGTACATGTGTGGGGACATGCTTGCGTGCATGCATGTGCGTGTTTTGCATCCGTAACTTCTTGGAGGTGAATGTCTCGTGCTTGTGCTTGCGATTTTAATTATTTGTCAAAACAAAATGAAATTCAGAAATAGGACAACCAACCAAAATACCCGGCATGATTTTGAAAATGCGAAAGTTTTGGTTGTTTAAAAAAATATATACGAGTTGCTTTCACGTCTCAAAGGATGTGACTTAATTGTCAAAACCTCTACCGTCTGGGTCACATCTGCACGTACTCTCTCTACCACATTGGACAAAGAAATATCATGGAGATCCAAATCTTTACCCTTAATTCTGAAAAGGGAGCATGCTTCTTCTATGGACCCGATTAAAAGCTGAATTTTTTGGTGCACTAATAGAAAAGAATTAATGGGTGGCTTTAAGCAACTTGATTGATAAAAGCAGGTCGTTGCTCGGTTAATTAATGGTCCACCAAATTCTTTCTCACAATGAAAAATTCATTAATGCGAAAGCTGAGCAGGTTATATATGTTGGGGGGCGCATATAAATTGGGTTCATGTGAAGTTGCCTTCTCTTTTTTTTAATGGACTTTGAATGAAAGTTGATCTTATGGAGCTATGGAGTCGCTTTACCTGAAACCGGAGGCACTAGCGAGACGATAAATCAACACGAAAGCACCACGTCTGAATCGAATCCTGCGATAGAAGAAACAGCCATTTCCATTTCTTCTTCCAAGGGTTTTCGAAATTCATCTTTGGCTTATAAGAAATTGATAAACAGAGAGTCGGCGACCTCCTTCATTCTTATTCGTCGATTCAAGCTTGCCGTTTTATGCAAGTGCTCCGAGCTAATCTTTGGAGTTAAACTTATTAACTAAATAAAATTATTCATCTTCTAATTATCCCGAAAGGAAAAGAGGTTATTGATTTGCTAAAATGATATATATAAGTATTTTTTAAGTAACAAATTTATTAAGAGCGAACATATATATATATATATATATATATATATAAGCGTTCCTGATGAACTTAGGATAGGGATGAATGTGTCATTTGTTTATAAATGGAGTGGGTATTTTAAAATTTTTTAAAAAGGGAAAAGTGCACGGGAGTTACACGTATGGCCATAAATATTAACAACCATCTGTCTGCCATGTTTCTTTTACATTAGTTTTGGATGGAAGAGAGACTAATGAAAAAAAGATTTTTTTTTTTTGATGTAATTCAAATGTCTTCGAAATAAAGAGGTTGGGTAAGAAATGAATGACGCTCCTTCCCTTCCCTTTCATATTCATTCCTTCTCCATTCTCTTCTATCCATTCTTTTCCCTCTCTTTTTCTGCATCCAAACATAGCGTTAAAGGAAAAAAGTGATGATTTGCAGCCAATGTAAGAAGGAAAAGAAAAGCTAAACAGCATATTGGTTATGCGTGAGTTCAAAAGTGAAAGATGCTTTAAGCAGTGGGCAACAAGAATTTGTTAAGATAATTTTTTGGCATAATCACTTATTATGTTGTAAATATATATTGGTCCAAAGCGTAGCTGACTTCATTTGCTACTATGTGATTATTTAACTCTACTTGAAATTTTCAAAAGCAATTCATATATATATATATATATATATATATATATATATATATATATATATATATATATATATATATATATATATATATATATATATATATATATATATACTTGATCGAGGATAAAGAATATTCTTGCTTCTTTTTTTAATGTAGAAAAGGTAAAATAAGCCATAATAACTACATTTGTTTCAGATCATATTATTAATAAATGTTGCAGGTGAATCATCTGGAACCGTGAACGTCACGTCACAAGCAAAGCCCTTTCACAATTGATTAGAGTGGAAGATCGATGATTTTAAGAAAGTCATGGAATTGTTTAGCCTAGTTCCTGAAACCTATAACTGATAAATACCAAGTGGCAGAAGCACCTTCGGGCTCATGTGGGCGTTTTGCCCACACAAATCCACAAGAAACATTTATTCACATATTAGTGTTCCACAGCCCAATTCGCTTACTTATTTATATATTCGTGCCCCAACTATTGATTTTCTAAAGGCTCGAAGGTTGATTTTCTCTTGAAGTTTCCACTCAGGAGCCATTTGCTGGCCTAGAATTTTGACTCCAAAATCAAAATTATATCTTAAATTAGTTGAAATAAAATTCCCAGTGCTAATTTTCATAGTAGGGACCTTAATTTCCGTTTATGTTTGATAGTATGGAATTTTATTTCTAAACTTTGGTTGGTCCACAATAAAACAGTGGGACAAATTTGTCATGACGATTGACGTAAAGTGACAACTTACAGACAAATTTTGCACAACTTTTAAGAAGTTGGCTCCGTGAATCGGTCATTCGCTGTCTTGTGGGTGCCAATTATAGGCAAAAGTGAAGCTATGGTAGTGAAGAATTAAGCTGATCTTTTCCTCCTAGCAACAGTAACGAAAATTGAGAAAACTTAGATAAGCAGTGACTTTAACATTTCGCTTCCTAACAAGAGTTTAATTTTTGGTGAACGAGTAGGAGATTGATCAATAAAAACATCGAAGTGAATAATATTTGGTGAACCAAACAGAAAGAACAAAAACAACTTCTGTCAAATCAGGCATGACGAGACAGACGATCAATCACGATGACCGGCTATTTAAGATTCATATTGTCCGGGACTCGAATAAGACACAGACACGATACAACCCTCAAACACAGAATCAATCTGTTCCCACCTGATCGGTACTTCATCCCTGTTGGAGGTTTCCGGCTAACACCAACATTGGTTACCACGTTCTTGCATAACTATGTTTAAAGAAATTGTGGTTTCTCATTTGTCACTCTCCTTTGAACATAGCGAGCACTTGAAGCCAAACAAAGTCCAAGTTTCTTCACCTTGTCGTCCTCATAGTTACTTGAGATTCTGACGTTCTGCCATATGCTTCGATGCCAAACATTGGAGAGTAGGGCTGTTTTGCCATATGAAGAAGTCGTCTTCTCCACTGACAACGCTTTGCCTGTTCTATTTCGACGAACAAACCTGAGACGATTGCAACCGGGGTCCCCTTGCCGATGGCCCGGGGGCGGGGAGGGGCTATCGGCCCTCATTAGATTTGTAGAGAAAAAAATATTACTTGTAAATTGTTTGGCAATCAGCGGCTGGGAGTAGGCCTCGGCCCAGCGGTAGAGAAAGAATTTTTTTGCAAAGGGGCACCTGAGTTGGCGACATAAGTTTGGTATGGGCATAACATGTAATTTTTGAGTCATGACAATGTGAGCATGGCATTAAGGCTGGGTACCAAGCTGGGCCACAGGCAGGTACCTGGTACTCGGGCCTGAAAAAAAGGGCACTGGGTCGGCCCGATAATTTATCGGGCCACTGGTAGGTGCCTGGTATAAGGTCCGACTCGGGCTCGAAAAGGCCTGGTTGCGCTTGAAAAGCTCGGGTGGGCTCCATAATTTCTTTTTTAATATTTATTATATATATATATATATATAACATTTTATTACAATTAATTACAATTATATATTATTTTATATTAAAAATTATATTTTTTAATTTAATCTAGTCGGGCCCAAACAGAGCTCAAGCCGAGCTCGGGTTTGGGTTTTAATGATTGGGCTGGGCTTGAGCCCGAGTTTTGGGTGTCGGGCCGAACCGGCCAATGCCCAGACTTCCATGAGATGCTACAAAAAGATATTATACACAAAAAGAAAATGGGAGCCTATCATGGCTGTAAGCCACAAAATGTACAAAAATGTTCCCATTTACATTTTCATTTCATAGTAAAGCACTTGTAAATCTTCAAAAAAGTTCAGTTTAACCTCTATAAAAAAATAAATGGTACCCGGCTGCCCAGAATTTGACCGGATCTCTTTCATGCATTCAACATATCCTTCCAAGAGGCGGGCATACTGTGAAAGTGATTAGATACAGCAAATTGATTGAGAACACCAAGTAAACGCTTGACGGCACACCTTAATTATATATCAATATGCAAATGTCTGGGGCCATCCAATATGTAAAACAGAGGAATTTTACTGGGCCGTGTAGGCAACTGCCCGCACAAGCCCGCAAGTGGCTTGGACCCTGGCCTCTTCTCACAAGAATTTGGCGCAGATCCGACGAATGAATGGTCCTGGGAGGAATGTCGTAGGAGCATCACACCCTGAGAGATTAATATTTTTACATAATGTCCATATGATCATCAAGTCCCGTATATCTTCTTATGAGCAAACAAAACATCTGACTGGAGACAGTGTAGCAATCCTTGAACAATCTCATCTAAAAAATTTGGAAGGGCTTGGATCTTAGTCAGCAACAACTTTCTTGCTAACTAGCTGTCTAAGGAAATTAAGGAAAAAATTGCATGTAATTTTAAAAAAATTTCACTTAGCTTCTATAAAAATGTTGAAAAAAAATTTATATCAACTCCTATTAGAATTTTGAAACTATAGTTCGACCCTCTTAATGAAAAATATCTGGCTCTGGCCTTGTAGCAGACCATCATTGTGTGTACGGGTTGTTTCCAAAGCCATATAGCTATGAATTAGGTTCAGTTTTCTGATACAAAAGAAAACAATCTGTGATGTGTGACACCCTTTTTCAAGCCAATCTGTCGAATGATTGGTCAGTTTAAATTAGATGGAGTTGCATGCACCACCCTGATGCAACAAATGATATATCACCAGGTACTTTAGTCTTTTTAGAAAAAAATGGATCGATATTTTTTAGAATTTTATCTTCTCCTCTTTTCAAATTTTCAACTATTTTGCACTTGGTGCACAAAAAATTCATGCACGGGGTGGCACACATAACTAGCTTCAAGTACAAATCATTCAATTCAAGCCACCTCTAACCACACCGCACGCTCATGCACATAAAAACATAAGAACTTGAAGCATTAAGATGAGGCTGGATAGAGTAGACTCATTGAGCAATGTAATAACACTTTATCTGCCCAAAAGATGTAAAGGGATACACAACTTGTGATTTAAAAACTAATTAGAACATTATTCATCCAAGTTTATAAGCAAATGTGAGAAAATGAAGAACCGAAGGAGTTACATGAAGCGATGGGTTATGTAGGAACATCCAAAAGGGTTGTTGTCAATTCAAAACATATATAGGAGACAATGAATTTAGTTTTCTAAGACAATAATGGAAGGCATTTGGAGTAGGGCTGGAGTTGTTACATTAATAAAAGAATAATGGTTTTCGATGAAATGATTCTCCCTTTGTATATATAAGTAGATGATTGAACTTGACAGTTGAACAAAGTTGGCCTTTATCTTTTTATGTTGCACACCAAACAAAAAAGAAGCAAAAATATGCAATCAGGGATGGAGCCATAAATTTTTGATGATAGGGGTCAAATTAAAGTTTCTAAATTTTAACTAAGACCGAAATATCATTTTTCAAAATTTTATATAGAACAAGTGAATTTTTATAAAATTTACATGTATTTTTTTTTTTAAATTGAGGTGGGGCCAGGCCCAAGCGAACCATACCTTGGCTCCGCCCCTGCATGCAACCCAATCAAAGGTGCCAAAAGAGAACCATCTCAAAAAACCCACAAGACAAGGAGTGACACAGGCCCCAACCAGCGAGAGAACCAAGTGACACCGACACAATACATGATCAAGAAAAAACAGAAACTCCCTACAACCGAAACACAAAAAAAACCAAGAGAGGGAGAAAAATAGCCGCCCAAAGGGCATAGTACAGCGAGGCAGCAAGGCGATTCACACTCAAGGGATCCGAGGCTCGAATTATGTGATTGCTATTACGTTGGTGGTGTATTATTCTTGGGCTGAAAATGATAGCAAGCGTAACTTCTGAGTTGAGGGTTTTACACGAAGGGGGTTTTTACTAAGTAAACATTAAAAAAGAAGGAAAGAATACATTAACTTCCTACCAACAAGGCGTTAGGTAGGCAAAGAGAATACTTAGAGAGAGAGAGAGAGAGAGAGAGAGAGAGAGAGAGAGAGAGAGAGAGAGAGAGAGAATGTGATGGGGCAGGTGGTCTTGTGACAAGTTAACCAACGGAGCTTGTGTTCAGTGCACTCAATATAAGAGAAAGGGGAGGAGGAGGAGGTGAATTAGAAAAGCTATTCTGATCCATCAGTTTCACAAACCAACTCAGTTTCCTTTATTTGTCGTCCTTGAGGATATCGACAGTTTGCTCAATCAATTTAAAACTTTGCAAAATGAACAAGCCGGCTTTGCATCTTTGTTGTCAAAGCTTCTCTCTCTAGCTCTCTCAATCTCGCACATTACACAATGACAACAACATAAGTTATGTGACTGCCATTATTGGACGATTAAGGCATTCAAGTAGCAAAATAAATAGGAAACCGACAGTTAAGATGCTTCATGTGTTTGAAACTGTGACAGCTTCATTAGCTCCTCTTCTACATCTCTCTCTCTCCCTCTCTCTTACATAATATTTTTCAATTTTTTTATAAATTAAAATAGTTCAAAGTAAAAATCAATACAGCCGATACCGGACGCTGATACAAAAATTTACAACGTTGGTGATTTGGTTCGTAAACTTGCTTCCCGTTGTGGAGCTTTCGCTTCGTACGTATCATCAAATACTTGCCGTGATTTCATATCCTTCCAAGTAGAAAAGTTGCTGGAAAATACACCCTCTGGTAGCCTTTGATTACCTGGGATTGAGATCTGGGATGGCTTCAAATCTACAGTTGAACAGCAGATCTGGAAAACGTGGGATCTGAGATCCCATTTATCCAGCAAACTAATCACTTTCTCGTGTGGATTGGAGATGCAATGTTCACAACTTTATGTAGTAAACCATAAATCTATTTTTAATGCCAAGTTCTCAGATTACCTCAAATATGAGCCGTGTACTGAGATTCGACTGCAGACTTAGGGTGGGACATTCTTCATTCTGTGATTTGCTGCATTTCTAATATTTCAGAAAAAGGAAAAACTTTCAACATTTCTTTTATCCACCTGTTCGTCTTATAATGTATAAATAAATAAATATGTAGTATTAGTGAATATATATACATATATATATATATATATATATATAAAAGAGTGAGAGGAAAATTGAATGGTGACAACTCAGCCATCTAATTAAGGCCGTTCAATTTAATATGATGGATGATTAAGAAAAAAATAAAGAAAAGAAGGTGACATTTTTGTTATATAGTATTAGTTCATATATTTTTTTCATTGTTTTTCTCTCAACCATAATCTGGATATATATATATATATATATATATAAACACTCCATAATTTCATCTCAGATGTCATGTAAGAATGCTGGATTGCAACATCTACAAATTTAAGATCAAGCACAGTCCCCCCCTTGATCTTGGTAGTAGATTACTAATATAAAAGTTGAAATACAAGGAGACTTAACACTCCCCAGCAGCAAAAAACTCTTTTTCAAGAGTGAGGACCATTCTTTCCCATGCCTGGGCCTTTGCATTAGTCTATTAGTTTGGGCCAGGGGCGAAGCCATGATTTTTTTTAGGAGCTGGTCGGCAGTCTAGGGTCAAATTGAATTCTAATACAAAAAATATATTACTTAATTAAAAAATATTATTTTTTTAATATAAAAAAAAATTCTTGACTGAGGTGGTGCCTAGGCAGTAGGGCCATGGCCTAGGCAGCCCCCCACTTCACTCCGCCCCTGATCTATGCAAAGCATGTACAGATTCTTGTTACTCATGTGAACGCCAAAGTGTAGTTATGCTTCTTTCTTCTTCAGTTTTACTGTAACTGCATCTGTCTATTCACCACCGTCATAAAATTTGCATGACCGATTCAAATTCACCGGTGGTAAGTCCTCAATTTCACCCGCCAAAACAAGGTTGTCATGTGTCATTAATTACTTAATTTCAACATAATACAAAAAAATCATTTTACTTATATATATTTATATTCTTATTATAAATTTTTAAAATAAAAAACACTCATTTTCGATTTCTTAACCCGTTCATTTGAAAGAAAAATCTGGGTTGGGACCGATCCGACGTCCGGGTACCATTATTTTACAAGAACCACCCTCTCTCTCTCTCTCCTCTGTACTACGGATCCTGTGTCGGATTATAAAACGGCTGAAAATATTTATCATAAAAAGTCGTTTGGGTCCGTACGGGCGGAGGGGCCGAAAGGATACCGGAACCGTACTTACGACGCCCCAATATTTAAAAGTATGAAACCGCGAGGGCCAGGACAATCTTGCCACTGAATAAATAATAATATTACCATAATACCCCTCTCTCTCTCTCTCTAAACTAGAGTCTCCCCTCCCCAGTGCCAAATGCCCGCATTCAAAATTGCAAGTGTTTCCCGTTTCTGCCGTTAAAAACTTTTTCGCCTGGAAATTGGAGCCGCAGCAAAAATATTAATGGAGTCCACGAGACCTGCGCCTTGGCACTCGAGTCCCCACTGACCATGGCCTTGTCCATTTGACCACTACCCAAATGACATATCCTGCCCCTTTTATGAATGACCATTTTACCCCTGCGTGGTTTTGGTTCCTGGCCCGAAGTCTGACCCACCTTTAGGTCCGACCATGGAATGGCCTGCTGGTGAGGCGAGCCTGTTAACTTTTAGAGTAAATAAAACTAAAGCTTGCGTAAAAATGTGGGTGGGAGGGCTTGAGTGGTTCGCTTGGTTGGTTGGAGCACATGGCCTTGGAAGTAGTTGCGGTTCATTGAATGTAAACATTCTTAAAACCCTGCGGTTTGGAGGTCATCTCTTGTTAAGCAACCGTGTGAACTTCATCGACATGACAAAGGATCGACGAAGAAACCCTAAAATATTGTGTTCCAATAAACTTTGGCTAAACTCAGCCTAAAAAGAGAAAACTCTCTCTCTTCTCGATGCTGCAAAGAAAGAGTTCTTTGCTGATATATATAGTTGGAGTTATTACTAAGATCCATGGATGTTGATTTAGATAAACAAGGAAACTCTTAAATTTTATCTTCTGCCGATTGCTTGATTTTAAGAAGTGATCTTTCGTCTTGATCTTCAACCTTGATTTTAAGAAGTGATCTTCCATCTTGATCTTCAACCGATTGTTTGTTAGAAAGAGATCTTCCACAACTGCCTTTATTTTATCAGTTCATTCAAGAAAAGTATATACAACACTCTCTGCAGTCGGCTTGAGTTTGGCTCAGTTTGACACCAGGAAATGATCAACAGGCTGGGATTGGTTCATCCACAGAGACGTGGAGCCCTAGACGAAGCTTAGCATGCAAGTGTTCTGGTTTGATACCAAGGTTTTGTCTCGGATGAATTTACTTTGACTCATTTGCATATGGTAAAGAGGTGAAACGTAGAAGATGTTAAGATGAAAAAATAAAAATCAAGTTCTAACCATATCGATCTGCAGAGTTCTACTTTCTAGAGAGGGTGTTATCCTCATCATGCATGGTGGTTGAAGACTTGAAGTCTTCTCCCTCCCTCTCCCTCTTTTTTTTTTCTCTCTCTCTCAACACTGCAACTTTTCGGGTAATGGTAAAGTTTTGCTTCTTTTTGCGATTCATGAACCAGGAAATCCTTTTTTTGTTTTCCAATCAAAGGAGAGGGTAGGATCATCGTAATTAAGCATATTCCCCTTTACATCTCATGGCCTCTTTTTTTTTTTTTTTTTCCTATTACAATAGAAGAAATGCCACAACCTACCCACAACCAATCTTCTCGTACATTACTTTTTCCACTAGAAAGATGCCTTTCCTGTCAGAACACAACGACGACTCCTCTCCAAATGACCGACAGTGGAAAAAAAAATCGTAACGTAATTACAGAGCAAATCTATAAAGATAGTTCCTGCAAAGCAAAATCTCCAATATATCTGTTACCACTCTGACTTAAGATACAAAAATAAGCAGAGAATCCAACACTAGAACAAGGAAAACTATATGAATAAAACACAAGACTGCATATTCCATCTTGGGCAGAGAATAAACGAAAGGATCGATCCCCTTTGATACACATGAAATCATGAAAAGCGGTGATAGCCGAAAGCAAAAGAGTCAAGAACATTGTCTTCCATTACTGTGAGTTATAGGGTTCATGGTGGTGAAGAAAAGAAAAAACAAGATGAGAGGAAAACTACATCTCAGTGAACCCTTAAAACAACGGGCTCATGGATGGTACATTGCTTTCTATACTTGCGAAGAAGATCTACAGAAAAAGAAAACGAAAAGGGAAAAAGGACTTTTAGAAGGAAAGCATCATAGTTTTTCCCTTCACTGCTATTGAACCCAAACCGAAAAAGGTAGGAGCGCCAAAGAGAGCCCTATGTTTAGGCCCTGGTTTTGTGAAGCAACGGGGTGAGGAAACCCTTGTCGTTTGGAGAAGGATAGGAGGAAACGGCGCCGGCTTGCTTGCTGCAGCCGCCAGCCTCGGCGTCGGCGACGAAGCGGAGGGCGTCCTCGAGAGGAAGGGAGACGAATGCCTTCTCCTTCTTCTGGAGCGCGCGGAGGAGAGCGGCGAAGAACCCGACGTCGCAGGGGAGGGCGAGGGCGCCGCTTCTCTGGTAACCGAACTCCTCCTCCGCCTGCTTCAGAAGCGCGGCGAAGACAGGGAGGTTGAGGTAGCGCGTGGGGATCACGAAGCGGCGGTGCTCCGACCCGACGTAGACAGGAAGGCAGCCGGCAGGGATCTTGCCTTCACGTTGGTGGCGGTGGGCGTCCCGGTAGATGTCATCCTCTTCGTCGCCGTCGTGTGAGGAGAAAGAACGGCGCCTGAACTTCTTGGGCGACATGCTGCAAGTAGGAGTGGAGGGGCTGCTGCTGCCGCTGACGGCGGTGGTCGAGGAGGAAGAGAAGGTCCGCCATTTCTTCAGCACCCTTTTTAGGTGGACAATCTGCAGGATCTTGTCTCCCTTCTTGCCGGACGGAGTCGACATTGATCTTGGTGGTTGAGACTCGTCTCTCGCAGGAAACAGAGAGGGAGAATGAGACGGAAAAGGAAGAAGCCGAAGGCACGTTCTTTCAGGCTTTATAGAGCATATGAGGATGGTCGCCCTGACGGAAAATGGAAAGAGAGAGAGACTGAAAAGGAAAAAGCGAGAGGAGAGGAGGTAATGAAAAGAAAATATGGGAGACAAACCCCGTGCAGTTGCATACCGGAAAAGAAAGAGAGAGATGAGAGATTTGATTTCATGACTAACTGAGATTTGGACTCCGATGAGCAAGGAAAGAGGGAGCGCAATTTGAATGTCGTGGATTCACACCACAAGGGTTGGATTTTTATACAATTGAGATCTAGATTTTTTTTATAGAAAACTAATTAAATCAATTCAAAATCCAATCAATGATTTGGATATATACAATCCATTCTCCAAATGGAAAAACCAATGAGCAATTAAGAAAGCAGATTTAAGAGACATAGAGAGACCAAATGGTGTCTCATACGTTTCAATTCTGGCCTAGCTTTTGACATCATTAGATTTAAGTTCCAAGCCTGACTAACATGGCTTAAGGGTTTAAGCGGGCTACACCATTCATAGATTTTATTTTTAAAGGGGCACTATGTATACAGAACAAATATTTGAAAATATTAATATAGAAATAAAGAAACAGTGAAGGACTTCCATGGGCAACTGCCTACACCAGCCCATATGTGTGTCCCTCTTTCGATTACACTAATCCATCTAGGCATTATCAAGTTTGACCTTAGAAGATCTAAATAAGACTACATTTATTTAACTAACTAGGAATATGATTTTTGAGAAGTGGTTTCCAAGTCCAACTATCGTTAAGTTCTACCATATTCAGGTTGTAATTCACAGGTTTCTTTTTCGGATTTGAAATCTGGTTGACATGCAAATCTGCATGATAGATGCATGTAACGCTTTTTCTCTTTTATTTTATTAATTGGCGCCTTCGTTCTGTCCTTGCCATTGGACGTCTTAAAAAACCTCTTTAGTTAACCGCAGTCAGGTTGAGTGAGATTGTAAAAGCGTTCCTTCCTTCCTTCATGAGAAACTAATAAGCAATTACCCCTTCAAAGATAGTATCGTAATCTACAAAAATGTGCATTCTACAGAACATTAAATTTAATTTGAAACCAAATTTTGGGGTGCTGCGTTGTGTATGGCTTGAGCACACGTTCCAGATTCTTGTTCAACATTCGCATTTCTTAGTTACTGGCACGGTCTTTTCCACAGGTTAATAAAACCGACTTAGGGTTCTTAGCAGGAGCAAGACATGAATCGCTGTTCTTGAAGAATAATAGTCACCATCAATGGTGGAACTGGGATTTTTTTGGTTGAGAGGCAGTCCAGTTACTAACCCTAACCCTATGATGTAGACATCCTATATAATTTTTATTCACAATATGGTTTTGAAATTTTTCCATATGTATCTCCGCCAATGGTCACCATCAACATCTAAACATACGGCCATTTACTTTATGTGAACAAACCAGTGAGTCACCACATCGCATTCAACTCTGGAGTTTCCTTCAAACTCAAATGCTCAAACGGAAAAAAAGGAAGAGAACAAACAAATCATTCTCTCCTGTAGTAAACTCGGGGACATGAACGGTGTTGCGGTTTTGAAACAAAATTTGAGTCCGCATGCGACTGCCCTGTCCATGCCGGCCTACCGTCCGCTGGTGATGATCCCGACGTCACCACAACTGCCATTGAGTAGGCCTACGGCCAGAACCTGGTGAGACATCTGGCGAAGAGGAAGGCTACCCGAAAGCATCCACTAACGCCGATCGAGGCTTACCTGTTTGCTCTGTTCAGTTCCGAGAAGGATCCGGCGGATAAGCTGGAGTGGGGCTTCTTCCATTTCGACATGCGACCTGTCTACCGTCTCAATTTCTTCGCTTAATCGAGGCACTGGTGATGTCATCTTTTGTAGTTACGTTCTTCGTTCGTGCAATTTGTGAACCTTCTTAATCTTGGCTTAGTACATACTTTTTCATCTTTTCTTTCTTTCTTTTGTTTTTTGTTTTTGGGTTTTCATATATATATATACATATGAAACACAAACACGGCTTTATGCATGCCATAAATAGCTTCAGATTAGTAAAATGTATAGCTGAATAATATTATATACGCAAAGTGTTGAAACGAGGAGGATGCCTGGACATGCAATAGATTGTGAGAACCAAAGATACAAAATAGTTCTCAGGTTTTGAATGGTGACGTTTTCCCTGAAAGCTTGTTTTTCTCGGGAAAATATGCATGATCAGAGAGCTTGTTTCTTACGTGTAATATCAGATATTAATAAAAACTATCTCTACCTTGTAAACGAATGTGAATTCGGCACAGGATTTTCCCACCGAATTCTCAATGCCAGTTTTAAATTTACATATATTAAATCGGATTAAGTGTGAAGCTTATTTAATTCACTCTTGCTTCGGTTTTTTGTATATCTGAATAGAAGTCTGACTCTAGGAACAACTGAGCAATATCCACTTCGTCAAATTAACGTAGAATAAGTCACATTTGACCAATCTTCTATCCATGTGAAATGGGTAAAAGAAATGCGTGAATCTTTCAATATATTCCTGACCTCTACAGCAATAACTACTCTTTTCTTATTCCCATTAGTAATTGCTCTTTATTAAATGGTCTTTTAATTCAAGCTTTGGAAAACAAACGCTGCAAGTGCCCATGAATATTTTGGAAATATTGGGAAGAGAGAGAAGGGGTGCCACACTGGATTCCCTGTATATGAGATCAGAAGTTCAGGGACAATATCTCTCTCTCTCTCCTTATTGATTGGTAGGACCTGCCTCTTCGATTCCAACATGCTTCCTTTCTACCGTGTCAACTTCTTTCCTTAGGTTGTGTTTGATTACCGCACATCTCAAATCCATAAAGATTTGAAATATGAGGTTTTCAAGTCCCCCTAAATTCATGCTTTTTGCATTAAAGTATGGATTTAAAATCCATGCTAGGAGTGAGATCCACAGTTTGCTACAACTATAGATTTTAGCTACCATGGATTTGAGATTCCCTCATATCTGAGATCTGATACAACTATAGACTTCTACTATCTAGATTTGAGATTCCCTTGCATCCTTGATATGTGGGGAACCAAACTCAACCTTAAGAGTCAGTACTGTGATACCATTGCTTACAGTTATGTTATTGGTTTGTATTTGTTTTGAACCTTTTTCACCTAGCTACTGGTTCTGGGTCATATAAGTGGGCCCAGATTCGGCGAAGTCTCAGATATGTGATCCGTATGCATTAGAATGGCATTGCAGGGTTCGACAAAAAAAAAATCCCCTTCTATTATCTACCAAAGAGTAAGTTGTTGACCAAAGAAAAGTATTGACAGAAATATGAGTAACAAAAGCTAATTAAGCAGTGAAACACCCAAGCTACAGGATTACGTCAAAGACCGA
Source organism: Nymphaea colorata (assembly GCF_008831285.2). NCBI lineage: Eukaryota > Viridiplantae > Streptophyta > Magnoliopsida > Nymphaeales > Nymphaeaceae > Nymphaea > Nymphaea colorata. Next base: position 1,418,676 of record NC_045148.1, on the reverse strand, counting down.
ATTAACATCGCAACCTGGAGGCCTAAAGCCCCTTGCATGAAGCGGTTGTTGCATCCTCAAACCCATATTAAATCTTAACATCAGTGGAAACCCACCCTGCAGACGATACTTCAACTCTGTATCAAACCTGCAAAAACTAACCTCATGGGCATTTCCCAAATCTTTGCTACTGATTTCAATCGCATCTAAGCATTCACAACAAAATCCATTCGAACTGTATATGGACACTTCATTTTGAACAAACCATTTTTTGAATTTTACAAGTGGGTGAGAGGTTAACACCCTACTGTGCAGAAAAGAAGCATGAAGAACCCTTAGTTTCTCCTAAATCAGGGTCCTGGGTTGTGCAAGGGCCAGGGTGAACCAATCCTGATTTGGGATCCTGGGTTGTGTAAGAGCCAAGGTGATCAACAGGCTTCTTTCAGCTCGACAGGGCCCAAAGGAATAACACTCACGGGAATCAAAGTAAAGACGGCAATATCCCAACTAGAACCTTTGAGGCTTGAACAAACTACTTTAATATCATACAAAAATCATGTAAATGCTTTCATCTTTGGAAATTAAAAGAATTTGGAAACATTAAAAGAATTAAAAATCATTTTACTCCTAATCACAAGAGAATACTTTTAATATAAGAAGTACTTCGCAATTCACAATTCTAGGTAGGTCTCTTCACGATTTCGGTTTTCTATTAATGTGCTTGCAAGCGAAGAGGAAGTATGTGATGCAATGCAAAATTGTAGAGAAAAGTGACTTAAAAAAGCATAATTTATGATTGTCTATTTTTTTTGAATAAGTTAATCTTCTGAGTATATTTTAGTATTTTTATTCATCAAGAATGTGTTTGTAGAATAATTTAGAAACTCCTGCAGTTATTTGTATTTACTGACATTAATAGTAACGCCACAGGTCGAACCTTCATTGGTAAATTTCTTCAATAGCAATTCATCTCTGACTTGCAGAATATTCATCTCGGGTCCCAACTTTTGGGGGTGGAAATGGGAGGCGACAAGCCTTCATTATTGTTCGAAGACTTTTCGAAACATATTCGTGTCAGTTACTCTGTTTTATCCTTTTAAATCCGACTTGTTAGAAAGAGAGGATATCCTTAAGAAACAACCATTTCGGTTGGAATACTTTTCCTCTGGACTATATTAAAGCAGGTTTTCACAAAAAACCAGCTAAATGTTAAAAACAATTCTCGATAATATCTTCTCCGGCTCGTCCATAGCGGGAGGTCTTTCATGCCCTCCCCCCTCTTATAGATTAACATACAAACGGCTCATGTTTAGCAGTAGATAAGATGAAAAGCAAATATACAAAGGGATAAAAATGACACTTGGTTGAATATCTTCACGTTGGCATTTTACTGTTGTCACCATCAGTATATAGATTCGAAGATGCATACAACATTTTGCCACATATGCAGAGCATTGAACTATTCTTATTTACTCAATAAATAGTTCATAATGCTTAAAGAAACTAGGGATGCAAGTGATTGAATGTGGTTTACAATAAAAAAGAAAAAAAAATTACAAAAATGGTGCCCACCTTTTTTAATGTAGGTTGTATAGTTATTGACCGCAATTCTCGAATCACTGTCAGTGTACACATCCATCTGCTGTGAATAAAAGTAGAGATCATACCTCCCAGCACTTCCAAATGGTAAAAAAGGAAATAAAATGAAAAAGAAAAACTAGAGATGCAAGTGAATAAATGTCGTTTAAAAAAGAAATTTACAAAAAACCGCTCCCCTTCTAAAGTAGGTTGTTAAGCTTTGACTGTAATTCTTGAATTGATGCTTCTGTATTTAAAACACGAATTTTAATGGAATAATTTACCGACTTCTCCTTACAAATCCAAAACATGTTATTTATAAATTAAAAAAATGTCAAAATTATTTTAACACTCACTAGAGAGCCAGTCTCCTTGTCCTGCAAGGGCTGGCAGCAAGTGACGGGCATTGGAAGTTGCAATGAACCTCGGTCTACCCGTCATGATACCCCGGGTCTCGGCCCCTGACAAGTTTAAAAATAAAAAATAAATTTTAATTATAAAATATATTTATTAATAATAAATATATATTATTAAAATAAAAAATTTAAAAAATATATATTTTTAAAACTAAAACCGGACGAACCGGGCCGGCCTATCGGGCCCGAGCCTGGCCCAGGCCCGAAAAATGCTGGCCCAAGCCAGGCCACTGACGGCCCGGACCGATGCCCACCCTTAATTGTGTTTGGCAAGATAGTGATGGTTTTTTTTTTATTATTCTATTCTTCTTTTTTCCTTTAGATATTTTGTTTTCATACTGGTAATTATGTAGATTACCCCTCCAGATTCACGTGCTAATCAGGCAGTCATTTAAAAACTACCACAAAAAACTTGCTAACATATTAATTAGGCATCAAATATGAACACCCCTTTTCACCATTTTTTTTTAAACAGTGACATGCAAACTAATGTTAAAAATAATCACTTAATGATGACTCATAGATGAAAGATGTAATGGGTAGCCAACGATGACAGCTTCAAATTCTGCTCTAATCTTTGGGGTTCTTGTTCCTAACAGTATAAGGAAAGATCCATATAGCCCTTTTACGCCCTTCCATTTCAAGTCATACCACCTGTTCGCATTCATACTTGAAATTTTAAAATCAAATCTGCATCTAAGATAAAAAATTTTATGTATAATTGACCCCAAGCCATTTACCGTATTTTGGATTCAGGCCCAGGTTCAAATCCTTTAGGAGTTGCCGGATCTAACTACATGGACCCAATTTGGGCTCGACCTTGGATCAACCGACCCATTTACATCCTTGGTTTCAGGACATATTATGATTGAACACAATTTGTCCCATAAATAGCTGCCACAATTTCGGATTATGATGGCATATTTATCGAGCATCTCATATTATAGGCTGCATTTTTTTTTTTCTTTCAAAACCAAAACCAGAACTTTACTGAAAATAATAGTATTCAGGAGTTAATGCAAATAAAATGAACTGTTAAGACAAAGATAATACATGAATTGCATAAAGGCAATAAACTAATAAATGCTACCTAAGCTTCCTAGAACATGCTTGCTTTCACTAGAAATAATAAACATGACAACTTCAGTTGCTCTCAATACAAGCAGATAGCCAAACAAATAGCTTTCCATTATGTATGAGATGGAGCCTTTCAATAACTTACTGGTCATAACATTTAAATTTTTTTTTTTTCACAGCAAATACAGATTCTACGTAAAACCTCCTTGAAATATATAGGAATGCCTTGGACAACGAGCTTAACATTCAACCTTGAGGAACATACCAAGTGAATTCCACTTTTGTTGGTTGGCAGATAAGCATCTAGAAGCTCAACACCGCTATCTTAGGGGGGGACTAACCAATAGCATCCTTCACAAAAACTGAGCAGCTGCTCGCGTGCATGTGTAGGTTTTGCATGAATATTGATTGTCAACTATTTGTAATGAATTGGGTTTCGATTCATGCATGAATGATTAGTGAAAGAAGGCTGCATTCTACATTTTATCGGGTTTGTACCCGGAGATTTACGTCCCTTTTGGGCTTTCTCATTGTTGCAATAATTCTCTTCTCCATTACTTCTCTATTGCTCGAGCATATTAACTCATAAGGTCTATCGGAAGGGGACCAACCATTTATCTAAAAAATAATAAAACACAAAAAGGTGGAGATTTTTCAAATCATACCAAAATTCCCCAAAGTTTTCCCAATATTAATAATGAAGTCCACCATAAAGATTACTTTCTGTCGAAGTGATTATCAAATCAGTAAAAGGCTACTTTTTTGCCTCTTAAAAATCGACATGAAAAGGAAAATAGCTTCATGGATACATTAGTTTGCCTTACAACGTCCTAGAATTGGTAAAACAGAAAAAAGTCACACCCAACTGTTTAGATTAGAAAAATAAACTAAAGTGCATATAGTTGACCCACTGATTATTGGGTATGTTTGAAGAGATTATAAACAAATGATCATAAAATTTATTTTATTTGAGAGTATTGTAGCTATTTTATCACACCAAATACACCAGCTTAAGTTATAGCCTAGGGTTAGTCGGAAAAAGATTATTCTTGTTTGAGCCGTGCAAAACATAGGTGTGTTTCTGAAAGTGAAAGCAGAAGTGGACAGGATCTACACCAACATTTCATAGGTTGAAGCACAGCAGCTAGCACAATGGTTATAACCCACAATGGTTAACAAAACCACCAAACACCACTAGCTTTTCTAACCCACAATTCAGTTGGAAACGCAAACGACGAATGTGTTGTGAAATGATTGCGTTTCAAAAAGGGCATAGCGGTGGAACTTGTTGTAACTTGATATGTAGAAGATTGACATAAAGATCAAAAAGCCTCTGGGCACAAAAAATAGCTTATAAACTGACTGGCCAAAATGGTATATCTATATAATGCAAGCACTAAAGAATGGAAGGAAGGTCAAAGAAAAATAGGAAGAACGCTTCAGCTTAAGAATCTAACCCAGCTCTCATTGAGAAAAATATAGGACATAGAAGAGCACAGAGTGTCAACTAAACAAGACCTATAAAATGACAATGATTTATGTGGATTAAGATGAATAATGGTTGAACAAGGAAGAATAAGGGATGCAACCTGACCAGCAATAAAAACCAATGTTGAAATAAAACAACAAAGAACTACCAACTCATTTCAATAAAAGCTTGAAATAACCAACAAAGAACTAGCAATTCATTTAAGTATGTCCCGTATCCCATATGTACCCAAAAGAAGATGATCACTACACTACTTTCGGAAGGAAGACCGCAAGTTCAGTGTTCTTCAAGCTTTAATTAGAGGACAACATTAGCAGCACCCAATAAAAACCGTACACATGCAAAAGGAACTAAAACAATGGACAAGCAATGCAGTTAAGAGGTACTGTGTCCTTATCCAGAGGCAGATGCTCAACTGCATACTACTAGAAGGAATCCCACGAATCCATTGTTCTTTATGTTTTAATTATGGAGGTCAATATTAGCAGAAACCAACAAAGAGATTTTTGAACACATATAACATAACAATTTACAAATTTGTAAATTAATACATATTCCAGCACAAACATTAATCAAAACTTATCCATCAAAAAGATGGAATTGCCAACAGATCAATTATTCAACATAATGAATAAACATAAGTTGTAAATTACAACTTAACCTCCATTTTCATGAACACATATAACATAACAAACAATTGCATCAAAGATTGAAAGGTTTCCAGAAATGATTGAAAAAAGAATCATAAATCTGAATAATGTTTATAACCACTTAGAGAAAGGAAATTAATTAAATATGGGCAGTCCATGCCCCAAATCAAAGTACTAGTGCGATGCTGGGTACGGTCAAAAATAAAATCGCACCAAATACAGTCATTGTACCCAGGACCGTACTTGTCTATTTTAAGAGTAGGTCAAAGTTGACCTTTTTTTCGAGTCTTTTTGTTGAAATTTAGGGTTTTTAAATACTATTTAATATGGTAATAATGAAACTTAACTCTATATTTAATGTTGCAATAATGAAGATGCTATAATAATGAATGTTAATTGCATATTTACAGCTATAATAATGAAAATTAGCTAAAAAGGGGCATAATAAACGAGAGGGGGATAGACAACCCAATCTGCGAACCTACTACATAAAAACTATATTAATGATAATAATGAATGTTAACAACATATTTAATGCTATAATAATAAAGATTAACTAAAAAGAGGCGTAATAGATGTGTGTGTGAAAGAGAGAGCCCAATTTACTAACCTACTACATAAAAACTGTATTAATGAGGGGATTTAATGAACAATTTCTGTATTTGATTTCTAAATAACTTCAATACAACTTTTAAATAAAAACTACCATCATGAAGACTAAATTTCTCATAAGCTGTGCATCCGTACTCGTACCTATGAGACATAGGGTGAAACAACACTATACAACCACCATAACTTCCAAATAAGGGTTTTCAAACGTTGAACCGAATTTAAGTTGCTAACTGTCCTACCATATGGATCCAAAAGGCATGCCAAACTACCGTTTTCCCAAACAATAGCACTCTCAAAGAAAAAATTGTTTCCAGAAAACATCCTCAGCCATAAATCAACCAAGAAGATACTTGCCAAAAAATATTGATCACAGAAAACTTGATTTGTAACATTTCCGCCTTTTCATGTGTATGAAAACCTTTACCCTGCCATTAGAATCAATTTTCTCAGTGACATCTGAAATGTAGGTGAAAAGTTCACAAACATGATTTACATTTTTCTTGATTATTCTGAAGGACTGGGCAGGTCACTCATCACAAAGTCACATGCCCACCCTCATCTTGAAAGATGCTAATTGAGTCAGGCATTCTATAACAAGCATAACATCTAAAATGATAGGTTTATGTAAATTGAGAACAGTCTCCACAACAAGGAAAACAAAAACTATAGCAGTATGTAGTAACAGATTGTATCCCAGAGCTGGCGAGAACATTGCAATGCACTCTAACAAACTTATGCATAAAACTAGTAAAACATTTTCAGTATGCCTAACCGACTAAAAGCCAAACCATGAGACTGGTCTTACCATTAAAGAAATAAATAAAAAAATGTAAGTTCTCAAACTAAACGTTCTTTGGATCAATGGTCACGTCTAGTTTGACTTGGATATGATTGTAAGTTTGGATTTTGTAGCAGGTGTGGATCAGAGGTCTTATCTGATCTTAAAAATGTAGGATTTAGATATGCTTGAGAGTCTAGATCAATGGTCATATCTAATCCAAAAGTTATTGGCTTTGGAACAAATTGTGAGTTTGAGTCAGTGGTCTTATCTGAGAGAAGTTATTCAATTTGATTCTAGTTGTAGGTTTGGATCAATGGTCTTGTCTAGTTGGATTTGGACATGATTATAAGTTTTGATCTTGTTGTAGGTGTGGATTAGTGGTCTTATCTGATCCTAAAATTGTAGGACCTGATATGCTTGTGAGTCTAGATCAATGGTCGTATCTAATCCAAAAGTTATTGGTTTTAGATCTAGTTGTCGGTTTGAATTAGTGGCCTTTGTTTTCAGAAGTTCTTGAATTTGGTTCGAATTGTAGGTTTGGATCAATTGTCTTGTCTGGATCAAACTAAATATGATTACAAGTATGAATCTTGTTCTAGGTGTCGATCAGTGGTCTTATTTGAGACAAAAATTGTAGGATTTGAATATGCTTGTGAGTCTAGATCAAAGGTCGTATATGATCCAAAAGTTGTTGGTTTTGGAGCTAGTTGTGAGACTAAATCAATAGTCTTATCTGATTCAAAAGTTCTTGAATTTGGTTTGAGGTGTAGGTTTGAATCAATTGCCTTGTCTAGTTGGGTTTGGATATGATTACAAGTTTGTATCTTATTGTAGGTGTGGATAAGAGGTCTTACCTAATCCTAAAATTGTAGGATTTGGATATGCTTGTGAGTTTAGATCAATGGTCGTTTTTTATCCAAAAGTTCTTGGCTTTGGGTATAGCTTTGAGTATGAATCAATGGTCTTATTTGATTCAGAATTTCTTGAAATTGGTTCTAATAGTAGGTTTACAACAAGGGTTTTGTCTAGTTGGATTTGGATATGATTACAAGTTAGGATCTTTTAGGTGTGGATTAGTAGTCTTATCTAATACTAAAATTGGGGAATTTGGATATGCTTGAGCATCTAGATCAATGGTATATCCAATTGAAAAGTTATTGCACTTTGGATCTAGTTGTGAGTTTGAATTAATGGTCTTATCTCATCCAAAAGTTCTTGAATTTTGACTCGAGTTGTAGGTTTGGATCTTGTTGTGGCTATGGATCAGTGGTCTTACATGATCCTAAAATTGTAAGATTTGCATATGCATGTGAGTCTAGATGAATGGCTGTATCTGATCCAAAAGTTATTGGCTTTGGATTTTGTTGTGAGTCTGAATCAATGGTCTTGTTTGATCTAGAAGTTCTTGAATTTGGCTCGAGTTGTTGGTTTGGATCAATGGTCTTGTCTAGTTCGCTTTGGATATGATTATAAGTTTGGATTTTCTTGTAGGTGTGGATTAACGGTCTTATTTGACCTCAAAATTGTAGTATTTCTATATGGTTGTGAGTCTAGATCAATGGTTGTATTTCATCCAAAAGTTATTGGCTTTGGATCTACTTGTGAGTCAGAATCAGTGTCTTTATCTTATTTGAAAGTTCTTCAATTTGGTTCGAGTTGTAAGTATGGACTGATGGTCTTGTCTACTTGGATTTGGATATAACAATAAGTTAGGATCTTGTTGTAGGTGTGGATCAGTGGTCTTACATGATCGTAAGATTTAGTTATGCTTGTGAGTCAAGATCAATGGTTGTATCTAATCCAAAAGTTATTGGTTTTGGATCTAGTTGCGAATCAAAATTACTGGTTTTATCTGATCCAGAAGTTCTTGAATTTAGTTTGAGTTTTAGGTTTGGATCAATCGTCTTGTCTAGTTGGATTTGGATGTGTTTGTGAGTCTTGATCAGTGGTTGCATTTGAACCAAAAGTTATTGGCTTTGGATCTAGTTGTGAGTATGAATCAATGGTCTTGTCTCATCCAGAAGTTCTTGAATTTGGTTTGAGTTGTAGTTTTGAATCAATGGTCTTTTCTAGCTACATTAGGATCTTGTTATAAGTTTGGAACATGTTGAGGGAGTGGATCAGTGGTCTTATCTGACCCTCACGTTGTCATATTTGGTTATGCTTGTGAGTCTAGATCAATAGTTGCATATGATCCAAAAGTCACTATTTTTGGATCTAGTTGTGAGTCTGAATCAGTGGTCATATTTGATACAAAATTCCTTAAATTTGGTACAAGTTGTAGGCTTGATCATGGTCTTGTCTAGTTGGATTTGCATATGATTATAAGTTTGGATTTTGTCACAAGTGTGGATCAAGGTCTTAATTGATCCCGAAATTGTAGGATTTGGATATGCTTGTGAGTCTAGATCAATGGTTGTATCTCATCCAAAAGTTATTGGCATTGGATCAAATTGTGAGTATGAATCAGTGGTCTTATCTAATCAAGAAGTTCTTGAATTTAGTTCGAGTTGTAGGTTTGCATCAATGGTCTTGTCTAGTTGAATTTGGTTATGATTATAAGTTTTGATTTTGTTGTAGGTGTGGATTAGTGTGGATTAGTGGTCTTATTTGATCCTAAAATTGTATGATTTGGATATGCTTGTGAGTCTAGATCAATGGTCTTATCTGATCCAAAAGTTATTGGATTTAGATCAAGTTGTGAATTTGAATCAATGGTCTTATATGATCCAGAAGTTCTTGAATTTAGTTCGAGTTGAAGGTTTGCATCAATGGTCTAGTTGAATTTGGATATGATTATAAGTTTTGATCTTGTTGTAGGTGTGGATCAGTGGTCTTATCTGATCCTAAAATTATAGGATTTAGATATGTTTGTGAGTCAAGATCAATGGTCGAATCTGGACCAAAAGTTATTGGTTTTAGATCAAGTAGTGAGGTTGATTCAATGGTCTTATCTTATTCAGAAGTTCTAGAATTTGGTTAGAGTTGTAGGCTTGGATCAATTGTCCTATAAGTTTGGATCTTGTTGTAGTTGTGGATCAATGGCCTTATCTAATCCTAAAATTGTAGGATTTGAATATGCTTGTGAGTGTACATCAATGATTACATGTGATCCAAAAGTTATTGGTTTTGAATCTAATTGTGAGCCTGAATCAATAACCTTATATGATTCAGAGGTTCGTGAATTTGGTTGGAGTTGTAAGTTTGGATCAATTGTCTTGTCTAGTTGGAATTGGAGAATGGTTATAAGTTTGAACCTTCTTGTAGGTGTGGATTGGTGGTCTTATCTGATCCTAAAATTGTAGGATTTGGATATGCTTGTGAGTCTAGATCAATGGTCATTTCTTATCTAAAAGTTATTGGCTTTCGATATGATATAGTTGTGAGTTTAAATCAGTGGTCTTATCTGATTCAAAATTTTTTGAAATTGGTTCGAGTAGTAGGTTTGCAACAAGGGTCTTGTCTAGTTGGATTTGGATATGATTAAAAGTTAGGATATTGTACGTGTGGATTGTGGTCTTATGTGATCTTAAAATTGTGGCATTTGGATTTGCATATGAGTCTAGATCAATGGTCGTATCTAATTGAAAAGGTATTGGCTTTGGATCTAATTCTGAGTTTGAATCAATGGTCTTATCTGATCCAAAAGATTTTGAATTTGGTTTGAGTTATAGGTTTGGATCAATGGTCATGTCTAGTTGGATTTGGACATGATTATGAGTTTGGATCATATTGTAGGTGTAGAACATTGGTCTTATATGATCCTAAAATTGTAGGTTTTGGATGGGCTTGTGAGTCTAGATCAATGGTTGTATCTTATCCAAAAGTTATTGGCTTTGGATCTAGTTGTGAGTCTGAACCAATGGTCTTATCTGATTTGGAAGTTATTGAATTTGATTTCAGTTGTAGTTTTAGATCAACGGTCTTGTCTAGTTCAATTTGAATCTAATTATAAGTTTGAATTTGTTGTAGGTGCAGATCAGTGGTTTGATCTTAAAATTGTAGGATTTAAATATGCTTGTGAGTCTAGACCAATGGTCGTAACTTATCCAAAAGTTATTGGCTTTGGATCTAGTTGTGAGTCTGAATATCTGATCTATAAGTTTTTGAATTTAGTTGGAGTTGTAAGTTTGGATCAATGGTCTTGTCTAGTTGGATTTTGGCTATGGTTAGAAGTTTGGATCTTGTTGTAGGTGTGGATCAATGTCTACAAAAGCATCAAAATTGGTAGACCAACAAGTAAGAGGTCACTAGTATTTAAAGAATTCAAGGAAAAGCATTCAGTCAAACATGCTTTAGTGCATACATTAGAAACCCATTGCAGTTCACAATTTAGACTTATTGGTAAAGTAATGAATACAAAACCTGTGATATTTCATTTGCCCCTAGAATTTGTACTAATCAGCATATCATATAGCCTATGAAGCGTAATTTCTAGCATGTATCACATAATGAGATAACAAAACAAAAGAACAAACATTATATATACACATACTAAATCCACATGATTTGATAAATAAACATTAACAAAAACAACATACCATCAATCATTAATAGAATGCAGGAACTTATAATTGTGTAGAAAGGAAGCCCATACAGATGGTTTGCTAGTCTTCTTCTCAGGCAAGCAGATGACCACATTTGTAGCACCACCATAGAACACAGAAGTGCACAAAGATCCTCAAGTGATTTCTGGAAGGAAAACGAAAAAAAGCAAGGGAAAACTATCAGTAGCAGACCCTTCAATAAACTTACAACTAGGATTGTAGGTTTCAAAGGGAAAAGATGGGGAAAAAAAGAAAAATATCATAAATAAATATATGAGGATGTAATTTTCATCATAAGGAAGAACCTGGGAAGAAAATATTAAATGGTCCAAACACCAAATACATATTTGAGTGGCCATAACTTTTTTCTTTTAGGTGTTCGTTTTGTTGTTTTTTAGGGTTGGTTCAAATTACATAGTTTCATATTAAACCTAGCATGCTCCCATATATATAACATGTGAATTTTTGCTTATTTATATAATGGGAAAGGAAAGTGTGATGGCACATTCCATATGTCACATCACGAATTTAACATAGAGGAGGATCTATATTTTCTTTTAGATGCTATAGCTAACGAATTCTACTAATACCTCAGCCTAGCACGTCAACTTGTTGAAGAATGGATTACAGCCAGGTGAATCTAACCCTCCTCCTCAAGAAACCTGTGATTCTTTTACTGAAACTTTTCCAAAGAAAGTTACAGAAAGGCCTTTGTAGTTGCAGATCCCACCAAGTCAGACAATAATCAGCTGATACTTTAATAGGTTCTACACTTCTACTGCAGATATATATTACTAGTATAAGTATCTAAAATGGTGAATTATATCATTATTATAGATCCTATATCTGCTGTTTCATGTCACCAGTGTACACCTATGCCAATGGTGATGCACAAACGTATACCAGTGCTTGTTGCCATGTCTACACTCTACAGTCTTAAGAACAAAACAAAAAAGAAATACTGCTTTATACAGGTGGCAGAAAATTCAACAGACATGCTTCCAAAAGCCAACAAGAAGACAGAAGCAGGATTCCAAACTAACAAGATAATCAACTTGACAACTAGGTTTGATCTCAAAAGAGTCAAAACCAGAGAAAAAGTAATCAAAATGCTTTAGAAAAAAACTAATTGACGCGATGCTTTAGAAAAAAACTAATTGATGCGATGCTTAACAAAACAACTAATTAAATGAATGCTAACTTTGAAATTTCAACACAACTAATTAAATGAATAATGACTTTGCAATTTCAACCAAAAAAAGAGTTTAAAAAGGCAATCACAGGATGTTCTTAAGAATGACTTACCATCTGTTGAAGCATAAGATCCCAAGTGCTCCCACTCGAAGCATAACATAGTAAACAGATCTGCTATGCATTGTGATAGACAGCCTGGGCATTGGCAAAAAGAAAAATGAAACTGCTATCAGTTACAAACGATTAAATGCAACATTTTTTTCTAATGACTAGCAAAGCATTTGATCCATTAATAGTCAATAAATGTAAAGTTATGCACCAGAAAAAATCAAATACCTGCAAAATATTGATTTGCCTATCCTATGGTCTCTTGCATGTCACCTTAAGAAGTATTGTAAGTTGCCTCTCATTCAATCTTTTGGTACATCTTTGGCCCTCCACATTTTTACAAGCCTGCTATATGCATTTCACAACTATGAACTAGAGACTAATAAACAAAAAAATACTAGGATAAGTGAAAAGAACAACAAAACAGATAGCAACTTCTTCATAACATAAAAAGAGACCATTTAAATGCATCCTTGATCGTTGAAGTTCAAGATTAGCCAACCCAAGATTACTTCTTTCTCTCTCTTTTTTGTAGGGTTTTGTGTCTTGCCGTGGGGTTGATCTGGCTAATTTTTTCGGTGTCCTTATGCATGTCTATTGCTTAAGATTGTTGTTCAGGTTACCGGTGTTTGCTATGAGCATGCTTTTGGAGCTTCAATTTCTTGTTTACATGTTGCTGGGTAGCGCTTCGCCTCTCCAGGCTTTGAATGGTCTTTTTTGTGCGTTTGGTGTCATTTTTGCCGCATTTTCTGATTTCAATCATTTGGCCAGATGTCCTGACTTTTTGGTCGGACAGCAGAATCCTCTAACTTCGCGCTAAAAGTGATCGTCATGTAATGGTGACTAATAAGTTTCTTTCTCGCACCAAGAGGGAAGTCATTCTCTCTCTCTCTTTCTCTTCTCCACCCCCGCCCACCCCAACTATGAAAGAGAGAGTAATTGGGGTTGAATAATACTGAAACTTGAACTGTCCGAATGCAAACACATTTTTGTGCAAACTCAAGCAGGCAGATACCTAACTATACATGCAGCTATGTGAATAAATATGAGAAAAATCAAACACCATACCTAGCTAGACAACTTGAAACCACAGTAACAAAAAAAAAATGCATTAAAAAAAATCATGTTTTAAATAAATCACAATAAATAAGTCAACCATTTAAAACTTTAAACAAACACCTTTTTTAAAAAAAATGACAAAATGAAACAAAAAATTATGCTTTCTATTTTTTTTCATTTTTTTTATTGCCAAGCTGCTTGTTTTTATTTTTAAATTTTTATTTGTTGCAAATCTACTTATTTTTTGATGTTTATGTCATTAGCTTCTCAACTTATGTTACATTTTTTAATTTTTTCTTCTTTTCAATTTGTTAAAAAATTACCATTATTTTTCCTTTTTTTTTTCTCAAGCTCACAATGTTATACACAAGAAACACCTCACTGTTTAAAATGCAAAAAAAGTTTTCTGGGACGATGCTTCAAACCATGCATATTTTTGTCTATGTACCTAGTTTCTTCCAATCACTTCCTCCATATCAAGTTGAGGGGTGTTCGAGCACCTACAACAGGTCATACATCCTTTCATGCATCTAGAAAACATCAACACATTGTCTTACTTCAGTTTACACTTATCCTATAATTGAATAAAAGAATACACAACAAAAGAAAGTGTCTTGCCTTAGATGAACTTCCCACTTCAGTTGATTCCTTCCTCACTACCTGGTCCAAAACTCAGAGGGCAGCACCTCAGTGACATCTTTGTTCGCTGATGAGCTTCCTCAAGAGTCTATCCTCCACCCAGCATCATTTCCCTTCAAACCAAATAAAATGAGAAGAAAGGCTAACCTCACCCTTAAATAGTACTTGTATAGAAATCGTGAACCCTGAAGTCAAGTAAGCTGAATGAGTATTTTGTTACTTTGTTTCAAAATAAGAGATGAATTTCACAACTATCAACTGCCATAGGCATAAACATATGCATATTTTCTTACAGCTTAATAACAAATGTAATTTTTTTAATTTAAATAACAGTCAAAGGGAGGATATATCCGGGTAGAAGGCAAATATTGGTTAAAGCAGACCCATTTTCAACAAAGACTAGAAATTTAAGATATGAGATGTAAGGAGAGGTCCAGGGAAGCAACTCCTATTGACGGTTCTAGGAAATGACCATATCCATAAGCTGCAATAACAAAGGTTGCAAAGAACATAATAAGGTAAAAAAATGGAAGATGCGAATGCCATTAAAGTTTTTCAATTTCAATACACTTCAACTCTGTAAAACTGAGAAATAACAGATAGTACACTAACGCTTCGCTTTTTAACTCATTTAGCAAAGGTGATACAACAGATGAAACCAATCCATGCATACATGAATTCATCTCAAAAACAAATCCAAAAACTTATAATTTGCTATTAAGGAAGATTGCAAACAAATATAACAAGTTATCTCCAAATGGTAAGACTAATCAAGTCAGCCACAAGTATTTGTACCTTACAGGTTATGCCACACAGTTACTGCTCAAATGGCGCAGTACCTGCACCAAGCCGGTACAGTAATAGTACGGCCCACGTATTTAGGACCATACCCATCCATTTTTTACTCAGTCAAAGCCTTTTATATCCAAAAATTAGGTCAAAGTTTAATATATTTTGGATTTTCAGTATGTTTTCTGCTTCATACTTTATTCTTGTCTAGAATCTATAAATTTTGAATCATGAATATGCTGTTTTGTTTGATTAAAATCTAACCTTTCATTATATGAATATATATATATATATCTATATATATATATATATAAAACGATACACGATATGCTCGTGTATCCCAAGCATATCGCCTGTATCGTACGATACGGGGAAAAACACAAAGTTTGTTATTTTTTAAATTTTAAACACTTCTCCCTCTCTCTATTCTTGTGTTTAAACTTAAAGACTCCAAGAGACGTGGGAGAGAGAGATTCTGCCATTTTTCATAAAAAATAACTGAGGGTTCATCGATTTAGGAGATATTATCAATGTTGTACGTACTGTATCGAACGATACGTACCATATCGATTTCCTTTTATGGTACGATACACCCCCTATCGTAAATGGAAGGTGTATCGGGTCACGTATCGTACGATACAGAGTAATTTTGAAAAAGGGCCACCCGACGCCTCCTTTTTCACTTTTTCTTTAAAACGTCCGAGGGTTCTTCATTTGTAACGTGGGGATTGTGCATCAAGGGGGGAGATCATCAATTTTCACCATGAAAACATCGATTTTCACCATGAAATCGAAGATTAAAGGGTCGATTTGTGCGTGGGTGGTTGATTTTCGTTGGGAGGAAAGAGGTTTTATTCATTTCTTCTTCACAAGGTATGAAATCTCATGTTTTTACCATATATTCATAATTTTTTACCGTACAATTGTAGATTAAAAGATTTTTAATATTTTTTATTAAGTTTACCATAAGATTTCGTTTTTTTTTTGAAGATATGGATCCTACCTGGCAATGAGGCGAAAGGGTGAAGGAGAATAACCGGTTGAAACTCAAATGTAGCTTTTGTGGAAATACATTTTCAGGAGGGATTAGTAGAATGAAACACCATTTGGCAAGAACCTCCAAAGATGCGTCTCCTTGTGTTGGAAGACCAAACAAACCTTTGCCTCCATTTGTGCAGCAATGTTTAGATATGCTTCATGCTTTACATCAAAAGAGGATACAAAAAGAAATTGAAGAAGCAGATGTACGTTACAATGAGCCTTTGAAAGATGAAGAAGAAGAGGAAGAAGCTTATGAATGTGATGATGAAGATGATAGCAGTCTAAGAACAGATTTCGAGACCTCAAGAGGTAGAGATTGTAGAGGAAAATAGATCATGTATGAAGGAGGTCGATCTGGCATAACGGGAAGGAAGAGAAGAGACACAACAGATAGGGCCAGGCGTGGTATGCGACACCTAGTGGTAGAGTTCCTACTGGTAGGTCTAGTGTTAGCTCTATTAAGAGCTTTTTCCCTTCCTATTCTAGCCCAGGTGGTCAGCCGCAGATTCGTGCTGCTATGACATCTAAAGATATGCTATATCAAGCACAAAAGATGGTAGGGAAATGATTTTATGATGCTTGTATTCTATTTAATGCAGCTAATTCTTTTCAATTCCAAGCCATGGCATATGCAATTGCTTCTATAGTCCCGGATTAAAAATGTCATCATATCATCAGTTGAGGGGTAAAATTCTTCAAAATACAGTGAAAGAAGTATCTGAACATTGCAATCAATTGAAATTATCTTGGAAGGAAACAAGTTGCTTCATTATGTCAGATTGATGGACTGATACAAGGTCAAGAACACTTGTAAATTTTCTTGTTTATTGCCCTAAAGGTACAATGTTCTTGAAATCTCTTGACTTGTCTGATGTTCCTAAGACTGCTGAGATTTTGTTCAATGTTTTTGATAATATCGTACAAGAAGTTGGACCTGCAAATATTGTACAATTTATTACAGATAATGCTACAAATTATAGAGATGCATGACATTTGTTATTTCAAAAGTATGGAACATTCTTTTGGAGTCTATGTGCCACTTATTGTGTTAATCTTATGCTTCAAGATCTTAATGAGATGCATGATATTGACCAATGTCAAGAGGTAACAAAATTTATCTATAATCATGCATATGTATTGAGTTTGATGAGAAAGTTTACAAAAGAAATTGAATTGATACGACCTGCACAAACTAGATTTGCCACAAATGTATTGACTGTGCAGAGTGTGGTGAAACAAAGAACTCTTTTGAGGCAGATGTTCGCTAGTGAAGAATGGGCTGCATATCCACATGCTCATAAAAGAAATGCTTCTTTAGTTGTGGATATCATATTTAATAACGAATTTTGGGAATCATGTGTGAAGCCATTGAAAGTTTGTGTTCCATTAGTGAAAGTCCTTAGGTTAGCTGACTGCGAGGATAGGCCTTCCATATGGTACTTATATGAGGCCATGGATAAACCAAAAGAGGCAATTTGAGACAACTTAAAAGGAATGAAAAAGTTATATATGCCCATATGGAAGATGATAGATAAAAGGTGGACTAGACAGCTTCATCAACCTCTTCATGCAGCAGCTTACTATCTAAATCCTGCAATTAGATTTTCTCCTACATTTAAGAAGGACAGAAAAGTCTTAAGTGGTTTGTTAGATTGTATTAACGTGTTAGTGGCAGATTCTAGAGAACAACAAGCTGTCAGCAATGAGTTGGATCTATATGATACTTGTTATCAGAGCATGAGACAACTTGTCGCCATTTAAGCCAGGACAACCATGCGTCCAGGTAAATACATAGAAATGTTTAATTTACTTTGCATTTGTTACATTTGATTCTTTTAGAACTTTCACATTGATTTATTATAACATTATATTTTTGTTTAGATTTATGGTGGAATAGGTATGAGTTTGATTGTCCAAACCTAGCACGTTTTGCAATCAAAGTCCTCAGCCAGACATGCAGTGCTAGTGGATGCGAAAGGAACTAGAGTGTGTTCCAACATATCCATAGTAAAACAAGGAATAGACTTGAACATAAAAGGTTGAATGACCTTGTCTTTGTTCGATATAATATGAGGTTGAAACAAATGTAATATAGCTTAATATTTATATTTTTTGTACAATATATTTATATGAAATTATATATTAACAAGTTTTCTCTTATGTAATATAGAGAATTACAAAAAACAACATCAAAGAAGCACACATCTGAGTTCGATCCTATCAGCTTGAAAAACTCTGACGATCTGCCATGGAATGAGAAAGAACCAGCTACAATATTTGATGATGAAGATCTTGAATGCTTCAACCTTGAAGCTGAAGCAACATAAGGCTTTGTTGATGAATGAGAGTCTGCTAGTGCTACTGTTGGTGCTGAATATGTTGGTAAGGATCTTCCAATTCTTGACGATGAAGATGAAGAAGATGATGATGAAGATTATGAATGATGAATCATTATATGCATCGAACCACTTAAGAGTTATGAATCTATGGTTGTTGAACATTTGAATGTTTTATCACTTTATGGCTTATGCTTTGTTGATTGAAATTGAATGATATTGTTATGAATTTTGATGTCTATGAACTATGAATGATGAACTGTGAATGCGAAAGTTTATAACATTTAGCAATAATAAGTCTATCATTATCTAAAACATGTTTTCTATGAAGAATTTATTATTTTTAATTTTTTGTAATTTTTTATGAATTTTCCGAGTTTTTTTATTTTTTTCGGATCAATTATTATTTATCAAAAAAATTTACGATACGTTTACGATACGTTACGATACAGCGTATCTTAAGGACTGACCGATACGACTTATGATACGCGTTTTACAACATTGGATATTATCGTTAAATCATGAAAAATGATAACTATATATTTTGAACTTATGAAATTGTGATGTAATCTAAGTCCTAAGACCCGAAGTCCTAAGACTCTAAATCCTAAGATTCTATAAAATTTTTAAGTTTAAAATTGTGATGGATACTTATTATGTTATTTTGAATCTCTAATTTCTTATTTTTGAATGTGTTGTTGATACACATGAATGTTTCTTATGTATGATGATCTTTTTTATATTTCAATACATTTTTCTTGAGTTGTTTATTTTTTTAGATTTTTTTATAATTTTGTCCTTTTTTTATTTTTAATATTTTTTAAAATTAAAAATTAATTTTACGATATGGTACGCTATGTTTGCGATACGTTATGATATGGCGTATAGGCCGGGCCGACCGATATGCGTTACGCTATATCTTTTACAACATTAGATATTTTTGCTTTCATATTCCTAATCTGTCAATTCCTTCTCGAATGACTTCAAATGAAAGGCAGAAATGAGTATTCTAACTGTCCAAGGGACAGAAGGGTTAATGTTTGCCCTTAACAATGGTTTTCCACCATGCAATTGACGCATGAGAGAAAGGCTTAATGTACAACAAGGACATAAAAGAGGACATTGAATAGCACACCAACATGAACGATAAGTATTTATAGATAAATGGTTTGAACTTATTCGATTACAAAATTTTATCTACACTTCAAAAACAGTTGTCTTTTCTTTCTTAAGTTTGTCAATCACATAGGTCACATCTATATAGCTAGTGTTATAAAAAAAGTATATAAAATTATAAATACCAACAATACAATCATTGTACAATTAACACCTCTCCCTCTTTCTGCCCACAATATATATATATATATATATATATATATATATATATAATTACGCACACACACAGACAAAAAAAAAAAGACATATATATAACAATATATATATATATATATATATATATATATATATATATATATATATACTTATGTTCAGCACTCTTGGCTCCTGGAAACCTTGGTTTTATAATTTTTTTAAGTAGTTTCATATGCACCAAGAAGACATGGCTTTCATCCCTGCCTTAACATTTGTAATTTCAAAAATATGTCTTGTTTCCAATGATGCTTATATCATTTCACCTAAGAAAAGTGTTCATAGTTATGTTTTTTTAAAGACCAACATGGAATACTTGATGCAAAGATGGATTGCAATTGCAAGATTGAGAATAACAATTTGATGTGCCATGATATCTGCTACATAAATTAGATATTCCACGACACAGTGCCTGTTGATAACACAACCGATCATACAAATTCACATGTTGAAGTTTGGACGGAAGTTAGATAAAAAAGGGTCTATTGAACAGAAGTTAGACAAAAATTCAAAGAACTGACTGGAATTTAAACTTTTTTCTCATAATAATAGGAAATTCAGGTCCTCACTTATCCTTGACAAAGCCAGATTCAAGCAGTTGTAGGGGTTCATGTAGGAACATGCACATCTCAGTATGAAGGAGATCAAGAGTGCACCTGCTAACTTCTCTTAAGCATTAGGAGGTGGTGCCCAAAGAGAAGCTTTCAGTACATAGGTTATCAAAAACAAACTCTCCTTTTCTCTGTCAGCTCATAGATCAAAATTGTGCTGAAATAACAAATTATCTTTAAAATTTGGATTGCTTATTCTGCATAAGACTTAACAGTAAATGAAATAATACAGCAGAAAAGATCCTTGTGAAAAATCAATTACATGGTACACTCCCCTTTGACTTTATTCTTCAGGTAACTGCAGGTACTTCTTATTTAGTTCTTTGTACATTCTAGATAAGCTTTTTGTTCCATCATTTATGTTTTTACATACTTACTTGACTACAATAACTATGAAAGTCTTTGTTATTAGGTAAAATATATATTTTTTATTACTTATTACTGCTCATCTGTACTTTTTAGAAGTTTCAAATGGCCATGTTCTCTCGATAATTGTGAAGATTCATCAAGAGAACTATGTTCTTGAAGTTTTTGTCTTGCTAAGGTTGTCAAGCACCAATACTCTAGGGCCATATGAACCTATTTCCTAAAAATATGACAATGAAGCAAATAAAGCAGGAACAGTAAAAAAAGTGGTTACTCTTAATATATGCATAAGTATCCGTCCGAATCACAATGCAATGCATCTTTAACTCATGTATAACAAGAGAAATCATTTCAAAAAACAGAAACTAGCTGGTTGTACCAAAGGCTACAAAAGACACCAAGTACTTCATAACTAAAGGCCAAAAAAATTTGAAATGACAAGGGTGTTTAAGAACATCATACTTTTCTAAATTAACAAAAGATTGCACTGGGAGGAAACTTTGGTGCTCTGGGACAACCCAAGAGAAGAAGTCTGATCTGAACATACCCTGTCAATGTAAGAAGACTATACTTAAGAGATAAATTGCCATAAAATGCAATTTTAATATTTTATTATATCAAGATTGTACTGCATATGATTACAAACGCATAAAAAAGTGTGGACAGTGGTATAAGAATATACATCTAACTTGATCATAAAACAAGTGCTACAATATTTTGGATGTATCATAATTAAACAGCAAACATATAAGCACGTGGGGGGTGGCCCCTGTTCAAAAAGATGAATCAGAGAGCCCCAATGTTGACCAAATTTGATTTGAAAAGTTTTAGAATATTCAAGTCTAAACCATCTATATTCATGGTTGTGGACCCAAGATGCTTTGGAGCATCTCCTACTCAAGGAGAAAAAAAAAACATAAATTGGGAAAGGGACCAAAGAGTCCATTTTCAGCGATCACTAGTTACCCATACAATGGCGCTCTTAGGTATAAATTTCACAAAAAATGTCTCCTTCAAAACTGAGACTCGTTGACCATATATGTGGTTCAACTCAAACGTGGAATTGCATACAACTATGAGGAATTTTTAACAGCAACTTTAATATGTTTTACCAGTGGATTTTTAACCTAAGAAATATGGAATCCCAGTACTTTTACAAGTATTTCTATAACAACTTTAGTGTTTTTACCATTGGATTTTTAACCTAAGGGGATTATCTTCTTTTCACCAAATGCAAATATCAACATATGTTATCATGTACCAAGCATATAAGCAATACATCAATCGAATCAATCACAAAAGAAATGATTTTTTTTTTTTTAGAAGAAAGCAGCTATATAAAACAACATCAACTATTGAACGATCAACTATTTCTCACCTGATTTAGGAACACAACATGGTGCTAGCTCAGTTCGTAGATCAAGTCCTTCTGCCTGAGTTATACTTTACCTATATACAAACACGACAAAATTAGAAGATCATCCCACATTCTAAATAGACTCTAAAGAATCCCACAAGCAAATACATATATATATATATATAGATGCATCAAATCACCTAGGCCACCCGGTTCCGTCCAAAACGGATGCATGGACGTCCAAAAAGACAGTGGTTCCTCATCCCATTCTCCCACTCGCGCCCCGCCCCCTTTCAAACAAGGGCAACAGGAGATGCGATCACTTGAAGGAAGGATGAGCGATTAGAAAGGACAAAACCTGCAAAACAAGAGTTAGAAAGCCTTAATGAGCTGATGCCAAACTCTGTAGTTTTTTCCCCTTTTACGCAATTAAAATAAGAAAGAAAACATAAACTCCAGTCGTCCTCCAATATTTACAGCCTAAATCTTTGGAGAAAAAATAATGGAAATCACGATAGTTGATAGTGCAGAGGAAGAACAACATTACATTGGGACGATCTCTTGCATGGAATCTACTGGCCAACACCATTATCCCAAGGGTTCTACAAAAAAAGAAAGAGGGAGAAAGAGTATCGAGCAGAACCTAATTCCAACAGCATATTGCCCTTGCGCAATGAAGTTTAAAGAAAAACAAATTCTCATCCTCCTCTACTTGACAGTAATCTCTCGCCATCCCGAACCACAAAGAGAGAGAGAGAGAGAGAGAGAGCTCACCATCGCCATCGATGAGACTTGAGAGGATCCTCCGAAGCCCAGAGGGTGAAAGTGAGGGTTAGAGAGGCCGGAACGCCTAACAAAACTAGACCTGGGCAATGGGCCGGCGGAGGTCCGGCCTTGGCCCTTTTCTTTGCAAGTTTGTTGTCTTTGACTCAAAAGTTGAAATAATAATGTTGAATAAAGAATGTTTATTAAAAAATAAATCATCCGTACATCACAGACCCGGTACCACTTACCAATTAGACCATTGATACTCCGTACTCGCAGCCGCCTATTATGGAAAGAGGAGACCGCTGTAATGGTTTGAAAAATCGGGCTGGGTACCCGATATTCATGGGATGGACATTTTTTCTTCTCCGAAGTTGTTTGCCCACAATGGAGATTTTTGATCTGGATATATGCGGGTTGATTTGTTACTGAGGAGAACCAACTGTTATATTTCTCTGCAATTGTTTCTTGGCTTAGGACTTGAGTTTCTTGTGGTTTCCTTTGTTACATGCGGCCAGTTGGATGTATATATATATATATATATATATATATATATATATATATATATTATCTGAGAGTTTATAAGATAAATTTTCTTTTTTATGAGGAGAGCGATGAAAGTAGGCAAGTGGTGAAATACATCAAGTGAAGCTCGAGCGGCAGTGTCGGAAAGACTTCTACGTGAACCACTATCGTGGCTATTAAACCACTGCATCACACATCTACAGCTGGAGGAGATCTCGCCCATATCAGATCCACAAATCATGTCCCTATCAAAGATAACACTCAGGCTATTAAGACTACTACAAAAAATGAGGATCATCTATGTATAGCAACTGAAAAAGAGGAAACGTGTAATTATGTAATCAAATCTAATCCCAAAAAATACGGGATTAGCGATTCTGTAATCAAATTTAATCCCAACAAATATGGGATTAACGATTCTGTAATCAAATAAAATCCCAACGAATATGGGATTGATGGTCATGAAAATTGACTATAAAAGAGAGTCTCTTGTCTTGTAAAATTAAAAAAAAGAAAGAGATACCCTCCTTCGTGGATGTAGACCAAAGGTCGAACCATGTTAAAATCCTTGTCGTCTTCTCCTTTTCTCTCTCTCTTTTCTTTCTTCTACCTGGCATGTGGTCTTCTATGGTATCAGAGCTGGTTATGGCGAATCAACAAGCAATCCCAAAAGGAGACTCCTACAGCATCAACCAAGTCTGGTTTCGACAAAATGAATATGCCATTTTGAGGTCTGATCTTCTCCGTCATACCTGCCCCAACTATTCTTCAGCATTTTTTATCCATCAAACTGTCTTCCGACAACTACTTGCTTTGGGAATCTCAATTCATTCATATGCTTAAGAGTTATAATATGATGGGATATATTGATAGGTCGTTCAAATGCCCAGACGAGTACTTGCCTAGTGAAGATGACAAAAGAACTATCTTAAATCCAACTTTCTTGGAATGGCATCGAGGCGACCAACTATTGTTAAGTTGGATCATTTCGTTGCTTAGTGAAGTCATCCATAGTCAAGTTGTAGGTCTCGACTCGTCATACAAAGTCTGGACTACCATAAAACGCATCTATGCTGCTCAATCTAGAGCAAAGGTGCAACAACTTAAATCTGCCCTGCAAAACCTGAAAAAGGGAAATGAATCCATAACAACATATTTTCACAAAGCTAAAGGCATAACTCATCAGCTAGCCATGGCTTCCAAACCAGTAGATGAGGAGGATCTTATCATGAATATTCTTTCTGGTCTTCCTACTGATGAATATGGCATCCTGAAAGTTTCGTTGCGCACTCGCGTCGATCCCATAAACTTGGAAGAATTATATTCTTTGCTTCTTATTCAAGAATCTGAAATTTCAAAGTCTGGAAACGTTGAGGATCCTTCAGCCTATGTAGCCCACCGACAAAACTTCAAGAATCTCAACTACCGTGGAAGAAATGAGCAGCAAAAAGGGCGTTCAGGAATCCGTCCTCAGGATAAAAATGTCAGTTGTCATGCCTGCGGAAATCGTGGCCACTTCGCTTCCTAATGTCGAGCTGTATGTCAAGCTTGTAGGAAATCAGGACATGGTACATTGAGTTGCAAGTTATACAAGTTCCAAAAGGGATCTTCATCCCCAGAAGCTTATCATATGGAAACCATACCTCAAACAGATGATGGATTCTGGTATCTCGACATCGGTGCTACTCATCACGTGACGACTGACTAAACAAACTCTCTTTTCACTCAGAATATCGTGGGCAAGATCAGCTGAGAGTTGGAAATGGTACTGGTTTTCAAATCAAGAATGTTGGTAATGTCTCTCTCTACAGCCCAGCCTCAAAATTTTTTATAAACAATGTGCTGCATGTTCCCACCATCTCTAAAAATCTTCTATCTGTGCATAAATTTGCCCGTGACAATAACATTGTCTTTGAATTTGATGCAAATCATTGCTATGTTAAGAATCAGACAACAGGGGAGAAACTTCTTAAGAGAGCAAATAAAGGAGGATTGTATCAGCTGAAGTTACAACAACATGGAGCCTGCCAGAAAACAACACTTGTAGGAGAACGGGTCTCGATTGGTGATTGGCATAGTCGTTTGGGACATCCTGATTTTAGAATTGTGATGCATGTTTTGAATAAATTTGACTTACCTATTGATGGCAAATCTCATAATCAAATATGTGATGCATGCGAAAAAGGGAAAAGTCATGTTCTTCCTCTTGCTCAAACATTACATAAGATTAATGCTCCACTTGATTTGATTTTTACTGATGTTTGGGGACCGGCTGCTACCACATCTGTTCATGGTTATTGCTATTATGTTAATTTCATGGATGCCTTCTCTCGTTTCTCTTGGATATATATTATCAAAAGTAGATCAGATGTTCTTTCTGTCTTCAAAGCGATTGGGGAGGAGAATATCGCACTGTTTCCACCTATCTCAAATAAATTGGTATTGTTCATAGAGTTGCGTGCCCACATGCTCACCAATAAAATGGCAGCATAGAAAGCAAACACAGACATATTGTTGACATTAGATTAACTTTATTTGCACATGCAAATTTACCTTATAAGTATTGGGACTTTGCCTTTAGAACTGCTGTTTTCTTGATCAATAGAATGCCAACACGGGTTCTCAAAATGAAGTCACCATATCAAGTTTTGTTCAAACAATCTCCTAATTATAAGTTTCTAAAGGTTTTTGGATGTGCCTGCTATCCTTGTCTACGTGATTTTAATACTCATAAACTACAGTTTCATAGCAAGCAACATATCTTTTTTGGATATAGCAGCATGCACAAAGGATACATTTGCTTTGATTGAGATACAAGCAAACTTCTTATCAGCAGACATGTGGTTTTGATGAAAGTGTATATCCATTTAAAACCTTGGCATCACCAGCCCAACCTACACCAAGTAAACCTCCACTGCCTCTATTCATTACTTTGCCCTCCCCAAACATACCACCTCTCTTAAACCGTTCCTCTCTCACACCCGTGCACCATTCACCAAATACTACATCGTCCCCACCACCACTCCCTCTCGTTCATTCACCATCCAACATCGTTCAGGATATACAATCTGAACCTACACCCTCACCTACCTATTCACCACCTCATCCTTCACCGCCAAACCCTTCACCACCCCCTAGACTGCATCGCTCTCACCACATGCTCACTCGGTCCAAACTGGTTCTCTTAAGCCAAAAACCTACACCATCTCCAAATATCCCCTTCCTGCAGTTCATCTCACCCATCTAATCTCTGAAACTGAACCTCGTACTGCGTCTCAAGCCTTGAAGCACACTTATTGGGTTCAAGCCATGAAAGATGAACTTGTAGCTCTACACAAGAATCACACATGGACTCTTGTATCATCGCCTCCCTCTGCTAATATCATTGGCTCGAAATGAGTTTTTCGTATTAAAAGAAAAGCTGATGGCACAATAGAAAGATACAAGGCTTGTTTAGTGGCTAAGGGCTACACTCAAGAACATGGTGTTGACTACTTTGAAACCTTCAGTCCCGTAGTCAAACACACTTCTATACGTGTTTTTTTCACTATTGCCATTGCTTTTGGCTGGACTGTTCGACAACTTGATGTTCACAATGCTTTCCTTCATGGTGTTCTTACTGAGAAGGTATATATGGCTCAACCACCGGGCTTCATCGATGATCGTTTTCCTCATCATGTTTGTCAACTGCATAAGGCTATTTATGGTTTAAAACAGTCTCCCCGTGCTTGGTACCAACAGCTTACTAATTTCTTGGTCACATTGGGGTTCATCGGCTCAAAAGTGGATTCCTCTCTTTTTCTGTGGGTGCGATCTGATTAAAATTTATATATCTTGATCGATGTTGATGATATTATTATTACACGAAATAATGATACTATGATCAAGTCCATCATGCATACTCTAGATCAAGAATTTGGCATTAAAGATCTTGGCCTCCTGCACTATTTTTTGGGAATTCAAGTGACTTTCTCCTCCGAAGGTTTATTTCTTTCTCAAAAAAAGTATATGCTTGACCTTCTGCAGAAAGCAAATATGATTGATGCAAAACCTCACTGCACGCCTATGTCGACCACTTTAAAACTGTCAAAACACGTCGGGGAGCCTCTTTTCGATCCCACTCCATATCGACAACTTGTTGGTGCACTGCAATATCTTACGCTCACACGGCCTGATCTCTCATTTGTTGTCAATAAAGTGTGTCAATACATGCAACAACCTACTACTATTCACATGACTGCTGTCAAACGCATTTTGCATTATGTCAAGGCCACCCTATCTTGCGGTCTTCTGTTAAAGCTGGCCACCACTTTTCACATTGATGCTTACACTGATGCAGACTGGGTTAGCAACCTTGATGATCGTAAGTCCACTGGCAGTTTTGCCATCTTTATAGGATCATCTTTTGTTTCTTGGTCTGCCCACAAACAGCCTACTATTGTTCGATCTAGCACCGAAGCTGAATACCGTGCTCTAGCTTCCTGTTCTTCTGAGGTTTTATGGCTCACGTTTTTACTCAAGGAATTACATATTAATATGCCACACGTTTTTCGTCTATGGTGTGACAACATCAGTGCTGCCTCTCTCTCCGCTAATCCGGTTTTTCATAATAGAAGCAAGCATATTGAGATTGATGTTCACTTTGTTCGCGATCATATTGCCAAGAATCATCTTCAAGTCCACTATATACCTAGTGTTGATCAGCTCGCGGACATCCTCACCAAGCCACTTGCTCAATCTACTTTTGACAATCTTAGATTCAAGCTTAACGCTCTTTCCTGAACATTCATCTTGAGGGGGAATATTAAACCACTGCATCACACATCTACAGCTGGAGGAAATCTTGCCCATATCAGATCCACAAATCATGTCCCTACCAAAGATAACGCTTAGGCTATTAAGACTGCTACAAAAGATGAGGATCATCTATATATAGCAACTGAAAAAGAGGAAACGTGTAATTCTGTAATCAAATATAATCCCAACAAATACGGGATTAGTGATTCTGTAATCAAATATAATCCCAACAAATATGGGATTAGTGATTCTGTAATCAAATCAAATCCCAACGAATATGGGATTGATGGTCATGAAAATTGACTATAAAAAGAGTCTCTTGTCTTGTAAAATTAAAAAAAAAGAAAGAGACACCTTCCTTCGTGGACGTAGACCAAAGGTTGAACCATGTTAAAATCCTTGTCGTCTTCTCCTTTTCTCTCTCTTTTTTCTTTCTTATTCCTGGCGTGTGGTCTTCTAATGGCTTTGCAGTTCGTAGTCGTAGAAACAGAATTAGGAGCGAACCTGAATTGAGAATGCTTTCTTTAGGACGTTGCACTATTGACTGGAAAAAGGGGAAGCCAAAGAGAAGAAAGGTACAGCAGACAGCTCCACAAAAGCCTTCACAGGTGTCAAACTAGATTGGACGGTGTATGGTGCACAGGGTTGTTACTCAAAGTTTTAATTCTTTGAATGTAGTCAGTAAGAGAAACCAGCATGTACGGAACCTTGCGGCTTCCTTCAGTGGTATCTTGAATCTATTTCAGTGAGTAGTTGTTGTTAGCAGCCAGCATGATGCTCTTTTATGAACAGAAGCCTTCAACAAAGATCCTCTTTTGCAGAACAAAATTTTCAAGAGTGGTAGACAGCCGCACTGCTGACATATCCCTGGGTGAAGATGAGATTGTGGAGTCTTTAGCATGGTATGCTGCCACCTTTCTTTCTCTGACTCTGGCCGATGCCATTTGCAAACATATTTGATCTTGATTTACAGCCGGCCACTTATCAGGGTGAACTATTTTCCTTTGGGGTTTAGATATACAAGGATTTTTTAATTTCACCCTGTAGCATTTCCTTTTTAGAGTTCAGCTGTTAACATAAGGCATTCTTGATTCCCTGTCCATTTGTCTAAGCAAACTGTTTCCATCTCTCACCTTACCGACTGTTTGGTTGAAGGGAAAGGCAGAGATTGGGCAATCCCTTCCTTGCTTGGTTGGCTAATTATAAAGGAGGGAAAAAAGAAAGTGTGTTTAGCTGCAAGGGGAGGGAAAGGAAAGGGAGGGAAAAGAAATGATAGAGTAGTGTAAATCCAATCCCTCCAAAATTGGAGGGATTGGGAGGGAAAGGAAAGAGCACAAATTGTTGCCTCCCTTTCTACCCACAATACCCCTGCACCCACGAGCCTTTTTTTTCTATAAAAAAGCATGAACTGTTGCCTCCTTCCCCTCCACGAAAAACAGTCCACACCTACTGCGCCTCCTTCCCCTCCATGAGAAACAGGGCACACTTGCTGTGACAATCCTGTTCCAACATTGTCTGAGGAGTGCTGCGACACCTTGTTCCAACGCCATCTGAAAAGAAGGTGAGCTTTTCGTTGCTGCCTTTTCCGTTTTCAGTTGCTGCATTTTCTTGATTTTGGGTGCTGCATTTTTTTTTTTATTTTGGTCGCCCTTACAACTTTTTAATCAGATGAAGTGTGAAGGATCCAGTTTGGAATTGTTGTTTCTAATTCACAAAGAATAAATAGTAGGAGTGTAGAGTTCTCTTTTGACTATGTTCATCATGAACTATTCTGTAGTGATAAACTCTGTCATGAAAATTTTTTCTGCTATTAAATTTTGTATTTTATTGTTGCCCTCCAAACGCGATCTCTTCCCCATCTACCTTCACACTCTTAAGTTTGTCATGCTGATGTAAAAATAAACAAATAAATCTAAAAAATATTAACAATAAATTGACAGGCTTTGGAAGATCCACGAGCACTTTCTAACATTGTGTTAGATTGGGTATGACAACATAGATACTCAGCAGCAACATGTGGAATCACTTCCATCACTTTATGAGTATGAAAAACTTCATAGAATGATAAGACGAGCAAGCAGACAACTATGAACAGTACTGTATGGACTGACTAGATTCTAGTGCAATCAGATTCATGGAAACAAACTTAAGCAATATCGAGAGGAAAACCCAATGAGAAGTTTGTCATGACAATGTTAAGATAAAATAGCTGTTGAGAGTAGACTGTTCATTGAATTTAATTACTTGATCTTTTATTATTACACATGATTTTTTCTTTTCATTATGAACGTCTTTCCTAAATTTGTTTTACTTTGCATTTAGCTAATAACAATGAAGAAGAATCAAATATATACAGATGAAGGAAAGGCTCACAAGATACAATGGAGTCAATCTATGGATGATGTGCTTATTGATGCATTACTGCTTCAACAAATAATAGGTAATCGAGTGAATGACACTTTTACTACAACTGCATATGATAATGTTGTGATAGAACTGAACGATAAGTTGGGTAAAATGCTCACCAAGGGTCACATAAAAAATCGAATGAAAACGTTGAAGTCTAACTTCAGTAGTTGTTATGACATCTTTAAAAGAGGTTTTGAGTGGATTTAGCATTGATTCAATGACAAATATGTGGACTGCTGAACCTGAAGTATGGAAGCCACTAATAGAGGTACCTATTTTCTTTTTAGTAATTTAATATTATTTTCTTATAGCATTACTTTTTATGTTAAATAAGAGTTGCTTTGACGTCATTATCTTTTTTTGTGTGTTTTTTATAGGCAAATCCAATGACAAAAAAGTAAATGACGACACCTGCTCTAAACTATGAGAAGCTAGTAAATTTATTTGGTAATGATAGAGCAACAAGCGAAGGATCGATGATAGTGAAAGACAAGCGCATTTGAATGACTTCAGCGTGTGAGAATACTAGCGAGGCAATCCAGCTTATTGATGAAATGGTTTCTCAAAATCAAACAGTATTAAAACCATTTATCAACCTAGGAGACAAGTGTGAAGTCCAAGTTGAGCCCAACACAGGATCATTGTCAAAGCGTAAAAGGACAAGAAGTGCAAATGAAGATTATTTAAAAGAGATTGAAATAATGAAAGATGTTTTCGAGAGAGTTGCTAATGCAATTGAAAAAAGTAATGTCATACCAAAGTCGAGACAGTCAAATAGATATTCTAAAGAAGACATATTTTCAGCATTTGAAGTTATTGGTTTTGAAGAAGAGTTACAAACCAAAGCATATCTTCATCTTACTGATGATAAAAATAGGATGGAAACATTTTTGTATTGTCCTTCTTCTAAGCAAAAGAATGTTTTACTCATGATGCTTAGCAGAGCTGGAATTATCTAAGACATGAATGTTATTTTTTATTTTGCTATGTGATTTTTTTGTCTTTAGACAATTACTTTGTTTACCAACATTTTGTTTGATTGATCTAAAGTTATTACTTAAGACGATATTTCCCTGTTGTTCTAATGTTTTCACTCTCTTTTTATGTAAGTTTTTGATGACCATTGGTGACTATCTCACATTAAAACCTCCCTCTCATGAATATATATATATATATATATATATATATATATATATATAGAGAGAGAGAGAGAGAGAGAGAGAGAGAGGATCCAAAGACCTCTCTCTCTTTCTCTCTCTCTCTATATATACTAGGGCTCTCATTTTGGGACAGTAGAAGATCCAAGCGTCATTGGGGTGGGAAACACATGAGCAAGGTGGGGTGCGTAATTTTTCTGTTTTGTTTTTTCGATGTGTCTTTTCTTTTACAAACCTCTCAATTTTTTAAACTTTTTGATTGTTAGGGGTATTACTGTAAAGTATTATAAATTATATCATTTCTTTTCCTTTATGTAGTCCATACAAACATGATTTTAGTCTTTCCTTTCATTTCCTTTCCTTTCTATCAAAGCAAGTTTTTTAATCACCTCTTTCATTTCCATTCCATTCCTTTCCCTTTATCTTCCCTTCCATTCCCATTCCCTCCCTTTCTCTCCATTCCTTTCCCTCCCTTTCCCTCCAACCAAACAAGGCGTTAGTGAGCCTTCCACTCGCAACTGCACCTCATAGTGAGGGAGAAACTGCTTCTTACATAACCTCAGCACCCTTCTATTCAGGGACAGACTGTTCTTCACACATGTTCTACCATCCCACCTGCATGTTTTCTTAGACAAAGCATTCAGAAGTCCACATCAACATGCCCCATGTGATGCTCTACTGATCTGCTGCCAATACATATTGTTACGAGATACTAATATCATCAAGACATATGCCTTCTTTTAATTGTTTGTATGTTTGTGTTCTCGAAGTGCAATGGAAATGAAGGTGAAGAGAAAACATGAGACTAGCATCCCTCAATCAATTGTTCATTCAAAATGCTGATTACTTTTTAGATCCACATTCTCAGTTGAACGATTTGTGAGTCGTTCTTATTAGAAGCCGCAAACTGGCAGGCCCACAATTTCTATAATAAACACCAAAATGATTTGTCAACACGTGAACCAAATGGAAAATTTCCATAATAAATACCAACCTTGTGGTAGGGGGCCCTCCCACAAGCAGTGTCAGTAAGCCAAGGAAGAACAACATTGATGGCAGCTGCTGTGCTTCTTCTGGCTTCTGTAGCTCTCTTCCTCTCGTGGGTGGTGGTGAAGATAGTATACTCTGTGTGGTGGAAGCCCAGGCAGTACGCTGAGTTCTTCAAGAGGCAGGAATCCATGGCTACCCTTACAAACTCCTTGTCGGCTAAGCCCATGGCCTTCTCTCATGACATAGTAGCTTCTTCCCACGAGTTGCCGACGAGGAGTTTGTAAGGGTAGCCATGGATTCCCTGCCTCTTGAAGAACTCTGCGTACTGCCTGGCTTCCACCACACAGAGTATACTGTCTTCACCACCACCCATGCGAGGAACAGAGCTACAGAAGCCAGAAGAAGGAGCATGGCAGCTGCCATCAATGTTGTTCTTCCTTGGCTTACTGCTTGTGGGAGAGGCCCCAACCACAAGGTTGGTATTTATTATGGAAATTTTCCATTCGGTTCACGTGGTGACAAATAACGAAGAAAAGAGCTATCAGGAAAAGAGTGGGAGGAGGATGCACCAACCAAAATCTGCGTGCATAGAGTGTTGTAGGCAACTCACTCTGAAAGAAATTATAAAAGGGAAGGTGCCATTACATTGCACCAACCAGTTTCGTGTTTGCGCATAATGGGTTCATATGCAAACTGGGTGAAAGAGAGGGAGAGAGAGATGGGAAGGAAGGGGCACACGAGCAGCTCTAGGTTTACACTCAACAATGATGTCGGTGTATTTCAACACTCCCATCACCACCAACATCTGTTATCTCTCCAATCACATGCGAGTTCCAAATTGTCACGTACTTACAAGGGAATTATACGTAGCAGGCCTACAAAAATGTAGCTTTTAAACAAGCCTATCGTTGGATTTAAAATGTGTGATCGGATCTAGTCGAATGAAAGCAGTGTGAATGATTGACGGCGTGATGCAGTCGATCATCCAGTGGTTGATAATAATCGATGGGCGAGGTGCACTTAATGGTGCTACAACAGATGAAAATGGAGAACCTCCGACGATTTTATTTGTCTCCTTTAATATTAGAGTCATCTTTTAGATTCATTATCTATTTTGGCAGTCTTCATAATTGATAATTAGGTATCTGTAGATTTGCCTTTGATGGGGAAACAAATTGTTCCCTTTTTTTACTAGAAGAGATGAAAAGTCGGGATTTTGTTGTTATATAAGCCACTGATAATATTTATCTTAGATTTATTATCTATATTGGCCATCATTATAATTGGTATAAACAAATAAATTTGCCTTTAGTGGGGCCACACATTGTTCCATCTTCTTTTTGAACCAGAATCAATTACAAATAAAAAATACAAAGAAAAACAATCTCTCTCACACAGCCCCACAGGTACAACTTATCCTATCTTTGAATGTGTCCTAAAACTTGAATACTAAAAATTGAGTCAGATTTATGAAACCATTTCATGAGAATTTTATAAACCTGCCCCAATTTTTGAGAAACATGCATTTATAAAATAGTTACAAGTTTTGTTTTCGGGATACATACATTTATGAAATAGTTACAAGTTATTCTCGTTGTTCAATGGTAACCAAATTAAGAAGATGAACATGTGTATGTATCTATAGTGAGCTCAAGAAAATGCATGGTGAAAGCCAAAGACTTGGCTCCATAAGTTAAGTTTTGTGCTTTCAATAACTCAGGTAAAAAAGTCAAATCTGTCAAATATGAATCAGTTATGTCCCAAAATACCCTAAGTACCAAAATTGTCTTGTGAAACATGTAACAGTTTTTTCAACAAGAGTCTCAAAATTTTTTAT
The DNA here is from genome assembly GCF_008831285.2 of Nymphaea colorata. Classification (NCBI taxonomy): domain Eukaryota; kingdom Viridiplantae; phylum Streptophyta; class Magnoliopsida; order Nymphaeales; family Nymphaeaceae; genus Nymphaea; species Nymphaea colorata. Next base: position 1,384,199 of record NC_045148.1, on the reverse strand, counting down.
ATTGTAAAATTATAAAAATTGGCTTAGTTTGGTTTTTTTATTTCATCATTATTTTTATACAGTTCATTACATTGATCTTGAAGCTTACACTTCAGCATCTCTGAGGCCTAAACCTCGTCTCATGACAAGTTTAACATTTCATTTTATTTCATTGAGCCCCAAGAGGTATAGTAACCTGGACATTTTCGGGATGCCCCTAATAACCAATGAATGGCAAGTGCTTTCTAGCTGGTCTGGTCAATCTAAGTGTAATGCTGACGATATGTCTTCAGTTTAGTTTCTATAAGTACTACTTTTCTTAAGTACCGACGATAACATGCATGTCAATTAAGTTGAAATGTGTACCATAAGACCACTTATGTTCAAAAGCAACCCTAAACCCGAGGAAAAGAAAGAAGATGGTAGTTTTGCTTAACGCCACTTTGCTTTGTTGCTTTTACCAACCTCAACCGATATTGTTTCAACTAAGTTGTTAAATTAATTGACTGACATTCTTCATTTTGAACAAAAAATGTTGGTGAAGAACATTTCCTATACATTCAAATACGAGAGAAGTCATACACTAATCATTTCTTCCTAAATAAGTTTTTCTATTAAACATCTGCAAAATTAAACTCGTTTGGGTCGTCATTTTTACTGTAAGATAGGGTGAAGAACCCTACACAATTATCATGCCAACAAACTTGGGTCAAATTCATTTAGTTCGGCCCATTCAACATTTTAATTTACAAAACTGAATCTAACCATATCCAACCTCCATAATACTTGAGCTTGCCGAGATCCTAACCTGAAATGGTTTGTTTTTTGAGCTTCAATGGGAAAAATCTTCCTGTAGCATAAAAGATGAAGCAGATTCCCTGTGCCGAAGAAGACAAACGTGATGGGATCGGAGGGGCACGACCTTCTAGAAAATGGCTAGGGCTCAGATGGACCGCCAATAAATAAATTAGAGACAAAATATAGGTGTACATAAACTTTTATGGTCCTAGAAGACTTTCAGTCCAAAATGTTGGGTCAGATCCAGCCTCAAGAGAGGACCCGACCCGACCCAACCCATTACTTAAGTGACGGGCGGAGGAAAAGGGGAGGGCACCCGATGATGCCCCCAATCTCTCTCACATCCCTCTCTCTCTATCGGGTTTTTTCTTTTGGAGAAAAGAAAAGAGGGCTTCCTTCTTATGGCTGCACACAACAAGAAGAGAATGGGAAGACGAAGACAAGGAAGAGGAGAAAGAGAAATCACAGCAAGGTGCTTGGGTTGATCGGCATGCCAAGAAGAGAGAGGAAAGACAAAGAAGCAAGAGAAAATGAAGGGAGTCTTCATTTGATGATTTCTTTCTTGAATCTTTGGGGCTCTTTCTTTCATTCATATAAAAGAGTGTTATTGTTCTCTTGAATTCACCGTTTTTCTTAAAACAGTAGCAATATTGCTGCTAGTGTATTTAACTCACTTTCTTGATATATAGAAAGTCTCTCTTACCCATGGTTTTTTTTCTTCATTATTGGGGGTTTTTTCACATAAATTGGTGTATCTTATTTTCTGCATTATTTAGCATATATTTTGATATACATTGCTGCAACATTGGTATTGGAGACACGATCTTATGCTCACAGCCCTGTGATTCCTATTTTCAGCAGTTTTGTGCATGTTCGATTATCATATTGGTTGGTTTGACCTATTTTATTGTTGTTGAAGCGTTCTTTTTGAGAAAAACGACTATAACAAAGTGGTATCAGAGCCAGATTGGTTGTGTGCATTCTCATTGAAGGATGGAGTCGACTCCCACTAGAATGATCTCTGTAAATGGAAACAATTGGACCATATGAAAAGCGAAAATGAAAGATTTGTTGTATTGTAAAGACCTATATGCACCCATTGAGAACCAGAAGCCAGCGAATATGACAGATGAAAAAAGGAACTTATTGGACAGGAAAACCATTGGCACCATCAAACAATGGTTAGATGATTGTGTTTTTCATTTGGTATCCACAGAGACGAGCACAAAGTCGTTATGGTAGAAATTGCATGATCTTTACAAGATGAAAACAACTGGGAACAAGGCTTTCTTGATTAGACAATTGGTAAATCTGAAACTTAGAGAAGGAAAACCTATGTCAAAGCATTTGAATGAAGTGCAGAGCATAATCAATCAGTTGTCAACTATGAAAATGATATTAGATGATAAGTTACAGACACTCTTATTGATCAGTTCTTTTCTCGACAGTTGAGAGACTTTAGTTATTTCTTTGAGCAACTCCGCTCCAGATGGTGTGCTTACGATCAAGCATGTAATCAGTAGCATTCTAAATGAAGAAACAAGGAGAAAGTCTCTTGGTACTAGTAGCTCACAAGTGCTAGTGATGAGAGATAGCGACATACAAAAAAGCCGTAACAAATGGTAGGACAGATCAAAATGTAAGTCTAAATCAAGGCCCACGATGATAGGTAAATGCTTTCACTGTAGTATTCTAGGTCATAAGACGATTGATTGTAGGAAATGGAAAGAAGAAAAAGAATAGAAAAAGAAGAGTCAAGAGAATGTGAAGCCAAAAGAGTACACTGCAGTTGCTTCAGATGATGAGATAGTATTATTTTTATCTGAAGAAAATGATTGTCTTACAGTTCAGAATGGTGATTCTATACGGATTTTAGATACTAAGGCTTCATATCATACCACACCATGTAGAAAGTTGTTATTATCCTACAGAGCGGGTGATCTTGGAGTAGTTTACATGGGCAACAGTGACACTTCAAAGATTGTTGGGATATGAGATGTTTGCATTGAGACAAACACGTGATGCAAGTTGACTTTGCGTGATGTAAGACATATTCAAGATCTTAGAATGAATTTGATTTCTGTAGGAAAACTAAGTGAAGATGGATATTGTACTTTGTTCAGTCAGACTGGTTGAAAATTGACAAAGAGGGCACTAGTGTTGGATAGAGTTTGCAAATTTGGTTCTTTGTATGGGATGAAGTCTCGAATCAGTAGTGTGGAGGTACATGCAGGTACTGGTGTCAGATTTGTAGCACAAGAGGTTAGGTCACATGAGTCAAAGATAAATCGATTTGCTCACGAAGAAGAATTTGTCACCAAAGGCAGATGGTGCACAATTATCTCCTTATGATCATTGTTTGGTTGGTAAGTTGCATAGAGTCTCGCTCTTCAAAACTAAAAATGTAGTAAATATACTTTATTCAAATGTATATGGACCTATAAATGTGACATCTAAAGGTGAAACATCATATTTTATTACATTTATTGATGATGCATCTAGGAAGGTATGAGCCTTTACAATGAAAAACAAAAGTTAAGTAAGTAGTATCTTCATGACTTTTCATAAAGCGGTTGAGCGCGAGACTGGTAAGAAGATGAAGAGACTGCGTACAGATAATGGTGGTAAGTACATAACATGTTCTTTATGAGATTATTGTCTAAAGCAATGTATTAGACATGAACAGACAATTTCCTATACTCCACAGCATAATGAAGTTGTAGAAGGATGAATAGAACTATAATTGAGAGAGTTAGAAGTTTGCTGTTTAGCCCTAAGTTGTCTAAGTATTTTTGGGCAGAGGCAATGTGTACTGCAGTTTATTTAATAAACATGTCTCTTTCAGTGCCTCTAAATGGAGATATTCCACAGAAAGTTTGGTCAGATGAAGAGGTTAAGTATGATCACATCAGAGTTTTTGGTTGCAAAGCTTTTATGCATGTACGAAAAGAACATAGAACCAAATTAGATCATAAATCTATTCTTCTAATATTTCTTGGTTATGCAGATCATGAATTTGGTTACAGGTTATGAGATTCAAAGAATGACAAAATCAACTAGAGACGTGATGTTGTCTTCAAAGAGGATCAGACGATTGAAAATATCATGGGTAACATAAAGTCAAATGTGAATGATAGTGGTGTTCATGAGCCAACCTATGTAGAACCTGAAGAGCTTTTATCTAAGCATGGCAGATGAGCAATATATAGATGGCAACCATTTGGATACTCAAACTGATCATGAGCATGAGTTGGAGGGGGAACTTCCTCCTCATTCAGATTCAATTGAGGAACAATTGGGAAGAAGTAAAAGAACACATATACCATCTACTAGATATTTTACTGATGAATATATTATATTTACAAATAGTGGGGAGCCAAAATGCCATGCAGAGGTGTTAGATGATGTGCATAAAGATGAATGAGTTCAAGTTATGCAGTAAGAGATAAATTATACATATAAGATTCACACTTTTGATTTGGTAGAGATGCCAAAAGGTAAGAAAGTGTTGTTGAACAAGTGGGTCTACAAACTTAAAAATGAAGGTCAATGCAAGTTGAGATACAAAGCTCGGTTAGTGGTGAAAGTTTTCAAGCATGAAATAGGTATTGATTTTGATAATTTTTTTTTCTCATGTGGTTAAAATGTCATCTATCAGGGTAATACTTGGTTTGGTGACATATCTAGACTTAGAGTTGAAGCAGTTAGATCTAAAAACTGCTTTTTTTCATGGAGATCTAGAGGAAGAAATCTACATGACACAACCAGAAAGTTTTGTGATTGCTAGAAAGAAATACAAGGTCTGTCACGACCCAATTTTTTGACACCAAAAATTTTCTTCTTTCTTTATTAAAAATAATTGCGGAAGCAATATTGAGTCATGACCATAACATAAGACATTGTTTTATTTCAATAATAAAATACTTGGACCCAAAAAAAATAACCACAAATCTCCAAAACCAACGCAGTGCCCAGAATGCCAATGCCCGTCCATCACAAGACTGAGGTCGATGCTCCAAAGCCAAAAACTATCAAGGACTACCTGTAGATATAGAAAGAAGGGTCAGAATTCCTCTGAGTATGGAAAAATCCAGCCACGAATGGAACATGCCCAACAACATAATATTTGATTTCGTAAAACAAATCCATATAAGGACCTTATGATTCACAACCATAAGTCTCCAAATCTTAACACATATTATAGTTACGACTCATTAACATAAACAAAACCGAGGTGTGCACAACCTCCAAAATTTCGTAGGCTTCCAACCGTGGTTCTCTGACAATGTCATGGTCATCGTGTCGAGCAACAGAAATCCCCATGGGCACTCACGGGCAGAACATAACATATCTTCACCAGACGATCCAACGGATCGAGGGTACCTGAAGTGAAGCATCCTGAGATATCCCAGATCGCCGCTGCAACAGCATGGCCCCCCTAGGAACCCGGTTTGAGGGACTAGGAGATGTCTCTCTCCCAACACAGCAGCAGTACCCCGGGCCCTTGTGCCGCCCAATACCCTGTGGGCCCTCCAGTACAGACAAAGGAGTGAGCGACAAAAGAGAATTCTCGTGCATCACCCCTCCCGGGACAAAACCAAACACTGGGCAAAAACAAAAGCTCGCACTCACATAAACCATCGCACAAAGTCCAAGTTTCGCCTTCGAATTTCAAAAGTAAGGGTTTCTCATCACTAGACCTTGTCTAGTACCTCTCATAGAAACCGCCCTTAGGCTTGGTTTCTTAGACAGAAACAATAAACCATTTTCTGATAATGGCCACAAAACACAGTCGAATGGAAAAAACAACATACAGATCATCACGCCAAGAATTCTCAAATAAAATAATCATTCAAAAGCAAGAGAATTTATACTTTGAATTCTTAAAACGTGACTTTCCTCTTCAACTTTTCGAAATTGATTTCAGAACCATCTTTCTAAAATTTTAAACACAATTAGGAGCATCAAAGAGCAATAACACATAACTTTTCATTCTTAATTTATAAAACCCCCTTTTGGTAATTTTTAAGAACTTAGAGGGGACGAAAACGTGATTTCTTATTAAATGCATGGTTTTTGCTGAAAATCACTTTCCCAAGCCTCTTTTTGAAGAGGTTTTCAGCAAAAACGTTGCGGCGTGAACGCTTAAACATTATAACAGCTTTTTCGAAAATTTTGATAATAAGGTGGACCCGCTTTGTAATTTTTCATCTTTGATATAAAATCGGTCGACGCTCGTTTCTCTTGCATTTTACGCATCGTTTTCTCTCTCCTCGCGTGAGAGCTTCTTCCTCGCGTCCTTGCTTCGTTCGACGGTGGTTCCACCGGTTCTTCAATAACCCAACACCACAGAAAACGAGACCAGAGGGAGAGATTGTCCTCCTCCTGCTGTCACGCCCACTGACCATCCGACCAATGCTCGCAGTTGCCGTCCATCGTCCGACCAACGCCCTCAACAGCCTTCGCTTCCATCTCTCCTCCCGTTTTTCTGGGCGACTGCTCTCCACGTCGATAGAGCACGAGGTCATTCCTCCCCTTTTTCCCTTATTTGTTTGCTGATTTAAGATTACTGTATGTCGAGCAGAGTCTGCTTGCCCTCTGCCGGTGACGTTCTAGATTGGTCCTCTTTTTCATTGCATCTAAGTTATTACGTTTTATCCATATGTGACTATTATCTCTCTGTTTTACCTCTGCCGTTGGTTTGAATCCTCTACCAGAGCCCTTAACTTAGAGAGACTTGCTTTAGGGTCGAGTGAAACCTCAATTTCTCACGGACTGAATAGTAATAAAAACATCAAGAATCTAGGCATATGAATATAGAAATTCACTATTTTAACATGCATATGACTATATCTATCCACAGAAAACAGAAATCAAGTAGAAAATAACAAGACTACATGTCCCATCCTTAACTGAAAAATCCCATACCTCTGAAAATCTTGGCAATTTCTGCTTCTGGTTCCTTTCCAGCAGCCACGAACCTCTACTCCAACAAAAGAGCAAGAAGAAGGACATTACGTTCTCTCTCTCTTTCTATCGTTGAGTCCTTTCTTCTAAGAAAGCCGTTAATGAATGGTTAGTTGTCATTAAATGTGATTAGATCAGCTCTTATCTCCATCTTTTTCCACATTTGTCTCCACTTGATAAACTTGGCAGTTTTAAAGAAAACATGGGTCTTACAAGGTCTGTAAGTTGAAGAAGAGCTTGTATGTACTTAAACAAACACCTAGACAATGGTACAAGAAATTTGATGCATTTATGATAAATCAAAAATATCGCAGGTCAGCCGTAGATCATTGTATCAACATCAAAGAGTTTTCATCAGGTAACTTTATTATCTTGTTGTTATATATAGATGACATGCTTATTGTTGGACAAGGCAGTCAATTGATTAGCCAATTGAAGAAGGACATAGGCAAGTTCTTTGATATGAATGACTTGGGGTCAGCACAACAATTATTAAGCATGAGGATTGTTCGTGATAGGAAGACCAAGAAGTTGTGGTTATCACAAGAGAAATATATTGAGAAGGTGCTTAGCAAGTTCAACATGAAAGATGCCTAAACAGTAAGTACACCTTTAGCAGTACATTTTAAATTTGGAAATGAACAAAGTCCATCATCAACAAATGAGAAAGAAAGAATAGAGAACGTTCCATATGCCTCTGATATAGGGAGTCTCATGTATGCTATGGTTTGTACACATTCAGACTTGGCTTGTACAGTTGGTGTAATTAGCAGGTTCTTATCAAATTCAGGTAAGGAGCATTGGGCAGCAGTGAAATGGATCCTAAGGTATCATAAACATACTTCCAATTACTGCTTGTGTTTTGGTGAATCTAATCTAGAGATATAAGGATTTGTTGATGCAGACATGATATGTGACTTGAACTCTAGAATGTCTCTTTCTGGTTATGTTTTTACTTTTATAGGGGAGCAGTATCATGGTAGTCTAGATTGCAGTAGTGTGTTGCTCTTTTCACTACAGAAGCATAATATATTGCAGCAACTGAAGCTTGTAAAGAGTTGTTGTGGATAAAGACTTTTCTTCATGATATAGGTCTTAGCCAGAAGACCTATGTGTTGCATTGTAATAGCCAAAGTGCTATACACTTGACGAAGAATTCAGTTTTTCACTCAGGGACCAAGCACATTGATGTTAGATATCATTGGATTTGTGATGTGCTTGAGCAAAAACTGATTCAATTAGAGAAGATACATACAGAGAAGAATCCTGCAGATATGATAACGAAGTCTCTACCTAAAGAAAAACATGACATGTATAGAGACTTAGTTGGGATGACTGCCTTTAAGGCAATATATTAATTTTTGTTCATTTTGTAGGTATGATCCCTCTCTTAAGGCTGGAGGGAGAGTTTGTTGGGTCAGGTCCAGCCTCAAGAGAGGACCCGACCCGACCCGTCACTTGAGTGACGGGCGGAGGAAAAGGGGAGGGCACCCAATGGTGCCCCCAATCTCTCTCACGTCCCTCTCTCTCTATCGGGTTTTTCTTTTGGGGAAAAGAAAAGAAGGCTTCCCTTTTGTGGCTGCACACAACAAGAAGAGAAGGGGAAGAGGAAGGCAAGGAAGAGAAGAAGGAGAAATAACAGCAAAGTGCGTGGGTTGATCGGCATGCCAGGAAGAGAGAGGAAAGACAAAGAAGAAAGAGAAAATGAAGGAAGTCTTCAGTGGGTGATTTCTTTCTTGAATCTTTAAGGCTCTTTCTTTCATTCATATAAAAGAGAGTTATTGTTCTCTTGAGTTCACTGTTTTTCTTTAAACAATAGGGATATTGCTGCTGGTGTATTTAACTCCATTTCTTGATATATAGAAAGTTTCTCTTGCCCGTGGTTTTTACCCTATTATTGGGGGTTTTTCCACGTAAATTGGTGTATCTTATTTTGTGCATTATTTAGCATATATTTTGATATATATTGCTACAACATTAGTATTGGAAACTCGATCTTATTGTTTGCAACCCTGTGATTCCTATTTTCAGCAGTTTTGTGCATGTCTGACTATCATACTAGTTGTTGTTGAAGCATCCTTTTTGGGGAAAACAACTATAACACAAAACAAGTTTGATGTGTGTTTGAGTGATGGATGTTAGCCCAAAATCAAACTTGGGCAAAGCTTTTTACTACATTGCGCTATGGTTTTTAGAGTATTTGGGTGTCATCTCGACGAAAATTCAATTTACCCAAATCTAATTTTTGTAAACGAGAGCCAAAAACCCGATTTCGTTTAGGTTATTCATAAAAAAAATGTTTTGAGTGGCCCTTTCCAATTTTCTATAAAAACCCAATTTTCAGAGTGAAACCATCATTTAGAAATAAGCATAGCGTTATCAAGCGTAGTAAATAGTAGTTCAAGAAAACATATAGGAAGAGAAGCTTTTTTTTTCTACTTGAACTTCGTAAAAACGCTAGATTTTCTGGTTAACTAGTATGTCATCAAACTAGTTAACCAGATTAATCTACCAACAACACAATTTAAAAAAATTATTTTTACTATTGTTCTTATTGCTCTCTCTCTCTCTCTCTCTCTCTCTCTATATATATATATATATATATATATATATATATATATATATATATATATATATATATAGAGAGAGAGAGAGAGAGAGAGAGAGAGAGAGACTTTGTAGGATACAATTCTCTTTTTTATGATGAGAGCCGTGAAAGTAGGCAAGTGGTGACATGCATCAAGTGAAGCTCGAGCGTAGCGTCGGAACGACTGCTAACTGAACCTCTATAGTGGCTTTGCAGTTCGTAGTCGTATATACAGAATTAGGAGCGAACCTGAAATGAAAATGCTTTCTTTCGGACGTTGCACTGTTGACCAGAAAATGTGTTTCATCTAGGAGCAAAGTGCCGAAATCTGTTGGTAAGATGTTGTTCTTATGAATTCTTCTGTCTCGAAATAGTGGCCAGAATCTTCTCTTTTGTGAAGTAGACATGATGCACATGATCTTGTAGCTACATGCCGAGGGCCTCCATGCAAGTCTAGAGTTTGCTCTAGTAGTCCCATTTCTTTCCCTATTTCGATATGCATTGATTTGCTAAACTCGTTATTTACGTGGACGGAACTGTAGCTGCTTCCCTTTGATAATTCAGATGGATGGCATCTTGACATCTTGCAATCAACGTTGGCCTGATTGAGGCCTTTGTATACGAGGCTTGCTTATGTATTTTTTGGTTGCTATACTTTTGGCTCTTCTTGGTTTTCCCCGTAGACTTTTGGGACCTTTAAATACATAGCCAATCTTGAAAACTTGAAAGAAAAAAAACTTTCATGTGAGAAGATTGATAAGCATCTTCTATCGAAACTTTTCAGTTAATATATAATTGTGAATCACGAAACGCAAATAATGAAAATTGCAGATACTTTCTTGCATTACTTGGAATTCCTGCTTTTTCTGACTAATAATTTTGACATAATAAACTTGAAAGTTAAAACACACTTTTTAAACTTCGCTTTTGAGAAGGAAATAAATTTTATGTTTTGTCTTCGACTGTGATGATTTTTTGGTCCCTCGCTTTTTTGTAGGTTTAAGAGCAAGAGCAGGAGGAGCGGTCGAACAGATCATGAACTATTGGTACCTCTACCATCTTTTTCTGAAACGACATCCATGTTGTCAGAATAGTGCTATATAAAAGAGTTTTGACCAATATCAGGTCATTTCAGGAATATGATACAGTGACTCACATGTTGTCTGTTGTTTAGAGATTGAAATTTTATGAAATCTGAGTTGCTGTAGAATGGGGATCTTAGTATTGTGAATTTGTGATTGAAAGTTTTGCTACCTTTCAGGTCTAATAAGATCAGCAAATTCTTTTCAGCTTCTCTGTGGGCCCTAAACATTTTGTTATTCATCCTTTTACTATTTTAGGCATTGATGATTTGTTGTTTGACATTCTGTAGATGTAAAATTTGCCCATTATGTTATTGAGATATCCTGAGTTTAAAATGTTAGTATAGCTCGGTTCACGCAGGGTCCGCTCAGCAACTAATAAGTAAATTATTGGGTAGCTTTTTCTTTTTTAGTAGCACTCAAAAATTTCAGAATCTGGTAATATAGGGTATTAGTATTTGCATAGAATGGAACTCATGTAAATGAGCACACTTGATGCTAAGGTTCTATGCTTCATGAATCCTATGTTACTCTAGTCATTATGCCAGGAACACTATGCTGTTCCAGCATTTTGCTTGAATTCTATTCTCATGTTCAAGAAATTGATTTTAGTGGGTGAATTGGAGTCTTGGAGGACTTATAGTCTTTGTCCTGTTGTCTTGTGCACTTTGTCTGCTTTGCATACAATTAGGATGTCTGTAGTTGATTTTCTTTTAGGCTCATTTTGAACAAAATCTGGACCCAAATGGGCCACTAAATTGTAGAATGTAGGTCCTTTTTTGGGTTTATAATTGGGAAGTATCAAACTGTGAGCCGTCGACCTGGTACACGATAGTGGTCAAGGAGTTATGAGTAAGGGAGTTTAGAGTCGCTAGCACAAACCTTCATAAGACACTGTGCTAACCATAACCTCTCCAAGATGGTAGCAATTTGTCATATTTACACCAGTGAATGAAAGGAGATATCACCTTTCTATATATGTTGTCAGGCGCTTTCATCAAGATACCTACATGGTCAGCCTGATGTGCGATCAGACCGAAAGTATTGAACCATGTCAAATCCCTTACTGGTGGACAAATTATGCATCTGTGTAAAGCACCAAGACAGTTATGTGCAAAAACAGTGCCAAATTAGTATAACGTATAGATGGAGATATTATGTTAATGGACTGTTGAAATGAGGATATGCAATAGATAGAGAAGCATGGACACAATGTGATTGTCAGTTTTCATTGGTAACTCTTTCTTGGGTGTTAATCAGAGGGCTAGTTTTTCTTGGGAAATTTCAGGAATTCAAAAAATTTAAAATTACATAGGAAATAGTTACAAATTTTTATAAAAAAACAATGTCACACAGGTGGAGGGTGAATCTTTTGCCGCAACAACCCTGCGAGGGGAAAAGGCCTCCTAGCCTTTTATTCAACCATTAAATATATACAGCCAACAAAAAAGAAATCGGCTACCACGATACAGGTCACAAAAGGGGAAGCCGAAGAGAAGAAAGGTACAGCAGACAGCTCCACAAAAGCCTTCACAGGTGTCTAACCAGAATGGACGGTGTATGGTGCACAGGGTTGATACTCAAAATTTTAATTCTTTGAATGTAGGCAGTAAGAGAAACCAGCGTGTAAGGAACCTTACGCCTTCCTTCAGTGATATCCTGAATGTGTTTCAGTGAGTCGTTGTTGTTAGCAGCCAACATGATGCTCTTTTGTTGACAGAAGTTTTCAACAAAGATCCTCTTCTGCAGAACAAAGTTTTCAAGAGTGGTAGACACACCCGCTCTGCTGACATACTCCTGAGTGAGGATGAGATTGTGGAGTCTTTAGCACGGTATGCTACCTCCTTTCTTTCTTTGAACCTGCCCGATGCCATTTGCAAACATATTTGATCTTGATTTATAGCCGGCCACTTATCAGGGTGAACTCTTTTCCTTTTGGATTTAGATATATCTTGTTCTTTCACCTTGTAGCATTTCCTTTTCAGAGTTCAGCTGTTAACAGAAGGCATTCTTGATTCCCTGTCCATTTGTCAGAGCAAACTGCTTCCACCTCTCACCTTAGTGAGCCTTCCACTCGCAACTGCACCTCGTAGGGAGGGAGATACTGCTTCTTACAGAACCTCAGCAGCCTTCTGTTCAGGGACCGACTGTTCTTCACGCATGTTCTACCATCCCACCTGCAGTTTTTCTCAGACAAAGCGTTCAGAAGTCCACATCAACAAGTGGGCGCCATGTGTTGCTCCAGCTGATCTGCCGCCAATAAATATTGGTATGAGATACCAATATCATCAAGATATATGTCTTCTTTTATTTGTTTGTTTGTCTGTGTTCTAGAAGAGCAGTGGAAATGAAAGTGAAGAGAAGACATGAGACTGGCGTCCCTCGATCAATTTTTCATTCAAAATGCTGATTACTTTTTTAGATCCACATTCTCAGTTGAATGATTTGTGACTCGTTCTTATTGGAAACAGCAAACTGGCAGGCCCACAATACAATCAGGCACAGACCTGCACCCACTAGTGCAAGTCGGCACATGATCTGTTGCTGCTTGGTGGAAGATGTGAGCCTGTTGCATGGGGATCATGGGTTCTCCTACCATGTTTTCTTACATATGGGTCTTTAATTGGGTAGTATGATTCAACGAGCGTTCTAAACAGTGTACAGCAACCTATTACCAGTCCAAGTCTTCGAAAGGTAGTCATAGATTTTCTTACTTCTCTTAAGCCCATAGTGTTTTGGATACCATTTATTGTGGACTTTCATGTAACCCCACCAGCGTCACTGTTTCCTGTCCTTGAGTTATTTGTCACATGCTTGAAGAGGAAGCCCTGTTTTTTGCACACGTGTTCTGCATATGAGACACACATAAATGTACCTGTCATGCTTCCCGACGTGTAATAAATGCCGGCCAACGTCAGATTACCACAGCTTCTTGTTTTATGCTGACTTGCTGCTCTTGCAGCGGTACGAAAACGCTGCCTATATATATATATATATATATAGAAAAGGGACTCTGAACAAAAGATCAACCAAATTTTTCATTGATCACAAATTGTTTACATGGTTAAAAAATTATACAATTAGTAATGAAAGGTACCAAAAATATTGCATGTTTTCAACATATACTTAGTTTCATCTTTCACTTTCATCTTCCGGCCACCTGCAAATTAACAATAAAATTCATAATTAAAATGTCAAAATCATCAATAAATCATACACCGTCGTAACTGAAAAAGTAAGAGTGTATAAACTAGAAAATATAAAAAAATTTTCCACTAAATTTTATTGATGAACAGATTATAGATTTTGAAAACAAGCAGCCTTTTCTTTCGAAGAAAGCAACTGATATTCAGCTTGAAAAAGTGAGGACAAGGGCCACAGGTATGAGTTATCATGTACCCAAATATATAATTAATTTCCAGTTGAAGATTAATCACAACAATAAACGAGTATAGGAGACAATAATCATAAGAAATTTTCGTGGTAGCAATTAGCAAAGCCTGACGGTGAGAGGCCACCTCTTCCATGTCAAAACTGGTATCGCTCTGGTTAGCACATGTCACAAGTAAGGCCATCATTAGAAAGTTAAATTCATGTGTATGCTTCATACGGAATTGGATACATTAGGTCTGAATTTGCATATAAGCGCAAGGTTGCAATGAGAAGATAAAGAGAAAAATAGAAAGATATGAAAAAAATCTGATATGAAAAAAAATTTAATACCCGATTAAGAAATTGGATCGGATTCAAATTTAAAGAAGGACATCCGATCTGGTTTGGACTGGCAGGTGTACACCCTTTAAATGACACCCTTTAAATGGTGCTGCACTAGACAGGTTACTACACTCAAAAGTGGCCCCACTCGGCATACAAAATCAGTCGGCAAAGATGCATGATAAATCAACCATATCGACTGCAAGACCTAAAATCATTCGTTCAAATGATGACAAAGCCAAGAAGACTCCTGCTTAGATTGTGCATCTTCCTAGGGTTGACATACAGAAGTGCTTCCAAAATCAATTTTGCTATAATATATATCTTCGAAAACAATGGACAATTATCATGAGCTCATATAAAGAGAAAGTAATCAGAGTGACAAAAGTTTTGCAGTCCATATGGACTTTCAAGTACAAAAACCACTTTGGACTTAAAAGTTAGAAATTGACGATCAAAAGAAAAGATCCTTTTTTGCCATTCAATGTATACTCCATCTGTTCAAAAGAAAATCTCATATATACTCCATCTATTCAACCCAGACATAGTGGCTATTCTAACTTTCTTGCTCTGCTTTACAATGACGAAAGACATGATTGAAGATGGTGCTAAACAAAGGCTGAAGGACAACTGTGATCAATTCTCAAATCTGCTGGGAAAGACTGTTAAACCATTGGACTTAACAGCAGCTGGGTCAGAAAAGGAGGGAATTGTCATCTTTGCAGAGATGCCAGATTCGATTGGTGAAGTGTTGGCATCAGGAATTCTGGATATTCAGGGGCAGCATGTTCTTGGAATGATTTCGGGTTTCATGCAGGCACGCAAGAAGACAAAAAGCAAGTCATGTTGCATGATTGAAAGAAGCTCTCAGAAATAACATATCCTCATTCATATAGGTTAACATTGGTCTATGACTGTTATGAGCATGGAGAAAATGTTTATGGGCAATTCTTTTTTATGAAATTCACTCGCGCTAGAGGGGCCAGAGCATTTGAATTCTTCTTTGTTTATATTTCCTTGTAATATACGAAAAGTTTAATTATGAACAGGGATAGGGATATTAAGTCTAATACTTTTTTTTTGTTTGCCATTCTATTTTGTATGTGATGCCTTTCTCGACAATAAATCTCTGTCACTTCGTCTCCAGACATTGTATAATATGGAGAGAAGGAGTTGGAAATCATCTTAGTAACTGACCCTTGATCAAACAATTCAGGTAAATGGCTGCAGTCATGCATGCACTCACAATATGATTCCTTCGGATATAACTCTTTGCACGATATGAAAGTACAAGCCATGCATGGTGGTAGAACTCTGGACATGGAGGTAAACCTAGAGGCTTCTGCCATTATTTCTAAAGGGACTCAGATTCTGACTTTGCTGGGTGCCAAAACAGTAGAAAGTCTACTTCAACCTATGTATTTCTATTGGCTGGATGAGCTATCTCATGGAAAAGTGTCAAACAGACACTAGTAGCTACTTCAACTATGGCAGCAGAATTCATAGCATGTTACGAGACATCCAATAATGCTTTATGGTTACAGAATTTTGTCACGGGGCTATAAATTATGAATGGTGTAGAATGACCACTAAGGTTATTGTGTGACAATAATTCAGCAGTTGTGTATTCTAATAGCAGCCGCAGTTTGTCAAAGTCAAAGCACATTGACATTATGTTTTTGGCTTTTAAAGAGAGGATATAGAATGGTCAGGTGTCTTTAGAGCATATTGAGATAAACTCTATGATTGCAGATCCGCTTACTAAAAGTTTAACACCCAAGGTCTTTCACGAATATGTTGTTCATATAGGGGTTTTATCCTTGGATGATGTGCTGGTTTAGTGGGAGTTTGTATTTTTTTCTTCTTATGTATAAACACATATTCAGTTTTCTACAGAATATAATTTAAAGTTCTTTGGTTCCATTCTGTGTTTTTGTTTTTGATCTACATAAGGTTTTAAAGTAAGACCAATTGAGAATAGATATGTTGTAATCACATTACATGTAATTCTTATGCTATACATCCATACCAGATCTATGTTATTGATTATGTCAATATTTGTGATCATATTAGCATTGATGAGATTGGTGAAAAATGACGTTTAATAAGATAACAATTATGTGCTCCTATGGTTTTATGTAATGTCTGAGTGTATAAAGACATATTTAGCCCAAGTGGGAGATTGTAAGGATCATTTGGTGGGCCGACATATGTCAACGAAAAATTTCAAACATATGACTGTCTTAATGTAAATATTCACTTAAGTGATTGCATTTTGGGATATTATGTCATTTTATATGGTATAGGATAATTTTATAATGTATAGATACTTGTACGCAATTATGAATTCTTTGATGGGTTGAACTCGTAATTGCTCATAATATAAAAGGGTAGTGGTCCCTAGGGTTGTGCATGGTTGCTTTTGTCTCTTCCCCATCTGAGAGAAACCGCACGTGCTCCGCACAAACCGTGGAAGATCCTACTGCGATCTCACCATCCGGTTGTTCAGATGGATTTAGGTATGTTTCTTCTACAGTTTAAAGTATTGATTTAATGATTTAGCATGTACAAGATCCTGTTTTACGGCATATTCGTTTGTTTGTGTGTGCATGAGGAAATTTTCTCCCCCATTAATACTATTATCTCCTTCGCCTACTCCCAATGCTCAGCCGCTAGTAGGCCATAGAGCTCTTGGTTCAAGTTCTTCATGTTGGTGTGCACGGTTTCCCAAAATTTGTTAGTTTCGAAGTTGAGGTCAGGGTAGCCTCTCACAAGGTTGGAGAAGAATTTATCTTCCGCGATGACCGGCTAGGAGGCTGCATCATGTCGCAGCTCCATAGTTTTCCGGTTGAAGTCATCGATGAGGGACACCGAACGGATGATGACGTTGACGGAAACGCCATGGATTGAGTGGCGAGATTCCTCTATGGCTCTATTATCTTGAGGAAGCGGCGAAGCTCTTGGGAGAGATCATCATTGTCATTGTCGAGTGTAAACCTAGAGTCGCTCGCATGCCCCTTCTTTCCCATCTCTCTCTATCCCTCTCTTTCACCATGTTTGCATATGAACCCATCATGCGCGAACATGAATATGGTTGGTGTACCTTTTATAATTTCTTTTGGAGTGAGTTGTGTACAGCACTCTGTGCATGCAGCAAACTTTAGTTGGTGCATCCTCCTCCCACCCTTTAACTATCTCATATGTCACAAATGCAATAGCAATAGATGGCACAACGTGCAATATTAGAACAATAATTCAGCCGGTTGTGTGTGGAAAGTACTTTAGCCGGCTGAAGTACTGTTCTAATATTGCAGGTAGTGCCATCTATTGCTATTGCATGTGTGACATATGAGATAGTTAAAGAAAAGGGTGGAAGGAGAATGCACCAACTAAAGTCTGCGTGCACAGAGTGCTGTAGGCAACTCACTCCGAAAGAAGTTATAAAAGGGAATGTTACATTACATTGCACCAACCAGTTTTGTGTTCGCGCATTATGGGTTCATACGCAAACCAGGTGGAAGAGAGGGAGAGAGAGATGGGATGGAAGGGGCAAGCCAACAACTCTAGGTTTACACTCGACAATGATGTCAGCGTATTTCAACACCCCCATCACCACCACCTTACATCTGTTATCTCTCCAATAACCTGCGAGTTCCAAATTTTCAAGTATTTGTAAGATCTAAAAACGCATGAGAACATCAAGTCAAGATTATATGCTTTTGTTATATTTACAAGAGAATTATATGTACCAGGCCTACAAAAATGTAGCTTTTGAACAAGCCTGTCATTGAATTTAAAATGGTTGATCTGATCTAGTCGAATAAAAGCTGTGTGATTGATTGACGGCATGATGCAGTCGATCATCCAGTGCTTGATAATAATCGATGGGCGAGGTGCACTTAAATAGTGCTACAACAGATGAAAATGGAGAACCTTCGACGATTTTATTTGTCTCCTTTAATATTAGAGTCATCTGTTAGATTCATTATCTATTTTGGCAGTCTTCATAATTGGTAATTAGGTATATGTAGATTTGCCTTTGATGGGGAAACAAATTGTTCCCTTTTTTTTCTAGAAGAAATGAAAAGTCGGGATTTTGTTGTTATATATGCCATTGATAATACTCATCTGTATTATCTATATTGATGATCTTTATAATTGGCATAAATAAATAAATTTGCCTTTAGTGGGGCCACAAATTGTTCCTTTTCTTTTCGAACCAGAGTCAATTACAAATAAAAAATACAAAAAAAATAATCTCTTTCACACAGCTAAGGGTGGGCATCTGGCCGGGCCGCCGCCGGGTACCTGGTACACAGCCCGGTTGGGCCCGGGTCCGGGATGGGAAAACCGGGTCTCGGGCTGGGCCCGGGCCCGATGGTGTGGCCTGGCCCGGCCCGATGGTGCGGCCTGGCCCGGCATGATATGGCTTGTTAAATATTTTAAAATACGTATATATTTAATTTTAATAACATAATTTTATTATTAAAAAACAAATTTTATATTATAAAAAATAATTTTAAAATTTAAATTTATTTTTTATTGTTAACCAGGCCGAGACCCAGGATATCGGGCCGGGGCCGGGCTTCGGGCCCGACGGGCCGACTCGGCCTGATGCCCACCCCTACACATAGTCCCACAGGTATAGCTTATCCTATTTTGGAATGTGTCCTAAAAATTGAGTCATATTCATCCGGCCGGCTCGATGCCCACCCCTACATGCAGCCCCACAAGTGCAGCTTATCCTATTTTTGAATGTGTCTAAAAATTGAGTGAGATTCATGAAACTATTTCACGAGAATTTTATAAACCTGCCCCAATTGTTAAGAAACATGCATTTATAAAATAGTTACAAGTTTTGTTTTTGAGATACATACATTTATGAAATAGTTACAAGTTGTTCTAGTTGTTCAATGGTAACCAAATTAAGAAGATGAACATGTGTATGTATCTATAGTGAGCTCAAGAAATGCATGGTGAAAGCTAAAGACTTGCTCCATAAGTTAAGTTTTGTGCTTTTATCTCAAGATCCTGTGAGCAGCTTCAGTGTGTCTTGACTTCGGGTTGTGTATAAATTGACTTACCAGGGAGACTGCATAAGTGATGTCTGGTCGAGTGACAGTCAGGTTTATGAGATTCCCAACCAATTTCTGAAAACTTTGAATGTTTTCAATTCCTTCTCCTTCATCTTTCTTTAATTTGCAATTTATCTCAAGAGGTGTGTCTGTAGCCTTTGCTCCCAGGCATCTAGTTTCCTTTAGAAGGTCTAGAGTATATTTTCTTTGGCATATGAAGATTCCATTTTCTGAGTGCGCCACCTCTATACCCAAGAAGTACCGTAGGGTTCCAAGGTCTTTTATTTCAAATTGCTGATTGAGATAAGTTTTGACGTGTGCTATGAACTCTTTATCATCACCTGTCAATATGATTTTATCTACATAAACAAGTATAATAGTTATTTTTGAAGATCAAATAGCAACAAATGAGGACTTAGAGAAAATTTTCCAAAAATTCTCAAAAACGAATCTCGTCTCTTCTCAACCGGTCGCAACTCTATTGAAGGTAACAACCTTGCCCTTCTCACTCATTCTAGTAAATCTATGTGGCTTGTTGATACTGGTGCCACCGATCATATGACAAATGATCCGACAAGACTGACCACTATTGATCATATGAACAAAAAACCCGTCTTCTCAACCGACAGATCACATATTGGAGTTGATGGAACGGAGAAATTTTCTTTTTTTGAAAACAAATCATCCTCAATTCTTTATGTACCAAATCTCTCCACTAGTTTGATGTAGTTAGTAAGTTGACAAAGACTACAATTGTATGGCTCTTTTCTCAACCAAAAATGTGATATTTCAGGATCTGGAAACGAAGAGGGAGATGGGTAGAGGACAGGAACAAAATGGGCTTTATGTGGTGGAGAATCCAGAGTCAAGATTTCTAGTACACACCAATAATGAAAAGAAGAGGCAAGAATACCAGATGTGGCATGCAAGACTTGGGCATATTTCAGACAGAAGCTTGAAAATATGTGTTCCTAATGTCACCACTAACGAACACTCTTGTGTTGCTTGCAAATATTCGAAGTCAACTAGGCTGCCGTTTCAAACATCCACTGAACGATCTATGGATTTTTTTTATTTGGTACATTCAGACGTGTGGGGACCAGCACCCATGGAATCCTATATGGGATACAGGTATCAAGTGTCTTTCATCGAAGATAAATCTTGCATGTCATGGATATTTTTTGAAATAAAAGTGAAGCTTTTAAGGTTTTCCAAGATTATTACAATTTGGTATACACTCAGTATGGTGCAAAAATTAAGAATCTTCGATCTGATAACGGGGGGGGGTATGTGAACCAACAATTTGAGGAATTCATGAACAAAAAAGGGATACAACTTCAACTTACGTGTTCAAGGACTCCCCAACAAAATGGGGTGTTAGAATGAAAAAACAGACAACTTCTTAAAATTGCCCGTGCTCTTATGATGCATATGAACGTGCCTCAAGTTTTTTGGGTAGAAGCAGTTGGTACCACCTACTATCTTGCTAATAGAATTCCCAGTTCTAGTATTGAAAATCAACTTCCTCTTGAAGTTTTAATGCACAAAACAATCTCTATTAGACATTTTAGAATTTTTGGGTGCAAATGTTTGTGCATATACATGAGAGATTCCCAAATGAACTTGAAAAACGAGATTTGAAATGCATCTTCCTTGGGTACTCAAGCAAGAAAAGTGGCTACAAATGTTTTGACCCAAAATCAAGAAAGTTTTTTGTGACTCGAGACATGAAATTTTTTTGAGAATGAATCCTTTTATGAGGCACCAAGTCAGGGGGAGACTCAAGATCAAGGCACTAGCTTTGTTACTACTCCTCTTGCTCTAGCTCCTCTCTCTCTTCCTCTTGTTGATGTTTTTCAAACTCATACCAAAAACCAAAACCAACAAACCTATGGTGTTTCAATCTGGTGGCATTGTTAGTTTTGATATTTTTCAGCTGTCGAACAAAGGATCAATAGCTTCCCAGGTGTCTGACGATCATTCCTACACATCTTGGTTTTTTTTGAGAATATGGAAAGTTGTAGTCCATTGTTTTTAAATATCGTCTGTCATCAAGAAATTGCCTGCAATAGTTGGCAACTGATTATCCTTTGTTGAGATTAACCTTGCAATACGCTGCACAAGCTGCGACTGCACACTTGTAACAGGAGCTTCTGCTGAAAGTGATCGCTGGCCGTTTGCTTCCCTTACTCTGCCTCTACCATGGCAAATACGTCTAGTAACCAATCCAGCGGCAACTCCAGCAGTATGAAAGGAGGACACAATCAGAGCCATGGGATGCTCAAGATCACTTCTATTCTCCTCAACGACACTAATTATCTCAGCTGGGCTAAAGCTGACCATCTCTTCTTAAGCGGGCGATCCAAAGTAGGATATATCAGTGGATGAATCACACCTCCAGCAAAGAACGATCCCAACTACGAAGATTGGGAATCTGAGAATGATATGGTAATGGCTTGGCTTATGAATTCTATGGAACCTCACATCTCTAGTTTATTTCTATACAAGGAAACAATGATGAAATATGAGATACATTGAGAGAGATGTACAACAAGCAAAACAATCTTGCCTGCGTCTATCAACTACAACTTGATATTGCCAATCTCACCAAAGACAGTAAGCAAACCAGCCTCTACTTAAACAAACTTCACAACCTGTATGATGAATTCGCCCAATAAAGACCAGCCACTGCCGATGCCGATGTCTATCAAAAGTGATTTGAGGAAGACAAAATATTTAAAGTGCTTGCTGGTCTTGGACCTGACTATGAGAATCTTCGTAGCCAGATTCTCATGACTACTCCCTTGCCGATTTATAATCAAGTTTGCCAAGCAATTCAAAGAGAATATGCCAGAAGAAAAGTTATGAATCCCACATCTAAAACAGAAATATATGAAGAAAATCCAGAGACGATGGCATGTCTAGCTCGATCTGAATCAAAGACATGGAAAGGCAATTCAAAAAATCAAAGTGGTGGCAGAAATTTCCAATGAAACCACAACAAACTAAAATGTTCTCATTGCAAGAAAACAGGTCATCTTCCAGAAAGATGTTGGGAACTCGTTGGCAAACCTGCAAGAGACAAGGTGACAACCACTCCTCAAGTTGATCTTGCTCTGATACCATGTTAAGAAGTATATAATGGAAAACAGAGACTGCAAGAGGAGGAAAAACAGGGAAGACAGTAATTACATGGTTTGGCTTGAAGCCTACATCCACGAGAGAAAGGGAGAATTTCTTTTCTTCATTCTGTTTTTCATACTTTACAGCAGGGTACACCCCATTATATAGATTCCACTTATCAGATTTAGATAGAAACAAATTTTGAGGAATCTTCAGTTGCTGCTGTTAGAGATGCTCCTTGATCCCGATGATCTTGGTGTGGACGATTTGATAAGGATCACGCAACAGATCAGCGTCCAATCTTCTCCCAAAAATGGCAGATCTTCTAATCTCTTTTTATGGAAGATACGAGATTTCCACCCCATCTCTTTGTAACTAACAATATACACTAGAAAATATAAAAAAAATTTCCACTAAATTTCATTGATGAACAGATTATAGATTTTGAAAACAAGCAGCCTTTCTTTCGAAGAAAGCAACTGATATTCAGCTTGAAAAAGAGAGGACAAGGGCCACAAGTATGAGTTATCATGTACCCCAAATATATAATTAATTTCCAGCTGAAGATTAATGAAAACAATAAACGTGTATAGGAGACAATAATCATAAGAAATTTTCATGGTAGCAATTAGCAAAGACTGACAGTGAGAGGCCACCTCTTCCATGTCAAAACTGGTATCACTCTGGTTAGCACATGTCACAAGGCCATCATTAGAAAGTTAAATTCATGTGTATGCTTCATACGGAATTGGATACATTAGGTCTGAATTTGCATATATGTGCAAGGTTGAAATGAGGAGATAAAGAGAAAAATATAAAGACAGTAAAGTGAATAAAAAGTGGGTTCATGGATCCTTGGTTCATTGATGAATCAGATACGTGCATGTAATCCTTTATGACAAAATCATATATTTAAAAAAATTAAATACCCGATTAAGAAATCAGATCGGATTTCAGATTTAAAGAAGGACATCCGATCTGGTTTGGACTGGCGGGTGTACACCCTTTAAATGGTGCTGCACTAGACAGGTTACTCAGCTCAAAAGTGGCCCCACTCGGCGTGCAAAATCAGTCGGCAAAGATGCATGATAAATCAACCATATCGACTCCAACACCTAAAGTCATTCGTTCAAATGATGACAAAGGCAAGAAGACTCCTGTTTAGAATGCGCCACTTCCCATAAGGGTTGATATACAGAAGTGCTTCCAAAATCAATTTTGCTACAATATATATCTTTGAAAACAATGGACAATTATCATGAGCTCATATAAAGAGAAAGTAATCAGAGTGACAAAAGTTTTGCAGTCCATATGGACTTTCAAATACAAAAACCACTTTGGACTTAAAAGTAAATTGATGATCAAAAGAAAAGATCCTTTTCTGCCATTCTTGTATACTCCATCAGTTCAAAAGAAAAATCTCATATATACTCCATCTATTCAACCCAGACATAGTGGCTATTCTAACTTTCTTGCTCTGCTTTACAATGACGAAAGACATGATTGAAGATGGAGCTAAACAAAGGCTCAAGGACAACTGTGATCAATTCTCAAATTTGCTGGGAAAGACTGTTAAACCATTGGACTTAACAGCAGCTGGGTCAGAAAAAGAGGGAATTGTCATTTTTGCAGAGATGCAAGATTCGATTGGTGTGTGAAGTGTTGGCATCAGGAATTCTGGATCTTCAGGGGCAGCATGTTCTTGGAATGATTTCGCGTTTCATGCAGGCACACAAGAAGACAAAAAGCAAGTCATGTTACATGATTGAAAGAAGCTCTCGGAAATAACATATCCTCATTCATATAGGTTAACATTGGTCTATGACTGTTATGAGCATGGAGAAAATGTTTACGGGCAATTCTTTTCTATGAAGTTCGCTCGTGCTAGAGGGGCTGGAGCATTTGAATTCTTCTTGGATTCTATTTCCTTGTAATATACGAAAAGTTTGAATATGAACAGGGATATTAAGTCTAATACTTTTTTTTTTGCCATTCTATTTTGTATGTGATGCCTTTCTCGACAATAAATCTCTGTTACTTCGTCTCCAGCCATTGTGTAATATGGAGAGAAGGAGTTGGAAATCATCTTAGTAACTGGCCCTTGATCAAACAATTCAGGTAAATGGCTGCAGTCATGCACGCACTCACAATATGATTCCTTCGGATATAACTCTTTACATGATATGAAGGTACAAGCCATGCATGGTGGTAGAACTCTGGCAGTGGAGGTAAACCTAGAGGCTTCTGCCATTATTTCTAAAGGGACTCAAGTCTGTGATCACTGTTGAACTCATTTTTTTTAAAAAAGGAAGTGGCTAAGTTCCTGGCTTGAATTCTGCAGGTGAAATGATGTTGATAGTTCCCATCAGTTTTCACCTTGTCTGAATAGATTCTCACTAGAGAAATTACACAATTGAGGCATCAATTTCACAGTTGCCTTGCATTTTTCTTGAACGTTCAAACTCATTTTAATTGAGCCACACCTTACCTGAACCATTTCTTGGACTTGTTTATAATAGATTGAGCCCGAACCGTGATTAGTGACCTTGTCCATGAATGCATATCTTACTAATTGTTTTGTGTGTGTGTGTGTGTGTGTGTGAGAGAGAGAGCGAGAGAGAGAGAGAGAGAGAGAGATCAATTAACCTTTCTCAAGATATTCATATGTGGAGCAGTGAAAAGAAAGATGGGCCAGCGATGATGCCCAAAGTCAGCTTGATACCACGAAATCGACTATTACAACAGCAAACAGATGCTTAGTAAGTCCCATTGATAACGAGTAGGACCAAATTATTCTGTCGGGATACTGGGATTAGAGTTTATGTAAGGTGCATAAGAAGTTTTTGTCTTTCGCTGCTTGATTCACCAACACGCCCTCCTTTATTTAATTCAAGTACTTGTTCCTTCTGCGCTCGATGTTGTTCTTGCTCAACTTGACTTTCTTTATCAATTTGTTAATGGAGCGATCACCAGACATAACTTGTTCAGGAGGCTTTCCTTTATCTGAATCATCCAAAGCTGCTCCTCACTAGAGTGCATGTTCTCTGACACCTCTTTCAATTGGTAAACCAATGAGTACATTGGCTGGAAGTCATGCAGCACATATGCTTTATTGCACTCCATAGGCTGCAACATGGTACAGAGGTCCTTCCCCTGCTGCAATTCAATCAATGTTACCATCCATAGCTTGTCCACCCACAAGGCCAACGGCTGCCAACACGCAGCAACAATGCTCGCAAATATAGGGCCGACATGCAGCGCGACCATGATAATTGAACAAACTGAAGCAACAAGAACAAAGCCGGCATAAATAGTGGAGATGGCCTTCTTGAGCCATTTCAGCCTTCTGAACTTTCTCTCTAGCGAAGCCCCCTTCTGCTGGACATTCTCCATGATGTTTTCATGATGCTTCAATCTGCCGCCGAATGACTCTAGGAGCCGCTCGCTGAAGCATTCACTACATCAGAAAATGCCATAGCTTATCTGTATGAGTCTACTCATACAGATATTATAAGCAATAGTGAGGTCTTCATTCCTGCTATTGTTCCATCAACATATTTAGAAGAAGGCAATGATGATGGTTTTTCTATTCAAACCACTGAAGAACAAACTCAACAACCTTAAGAAAATCAAGTAGATGTGCTACTGAGAAGATCCACTAAAGAGAGGAGAAGTACAATTTCAAATGATTTTGTCTATCTCCAAGAACATCATGTTGATATGGGCTTAATGGAACATGATCATATCAACCTTCAGCAAGCGATAAAGAGTTCTAAATCTCACAAGTGGATAGATGCCATGAATGAGAAAATAAAGTCTATGATGGATAATGACATATGTGACGTTGTTCCCTTGCCTGAAGGTGTGAAGCTCATTGGTTGTAAATGAATATTTGAAACCAAGAGAGATTCATTAGGAAACATTGAAAGGTATAAGGCACGTCTTGTCGTAAAGGGCTCTACTCAAAAGGAAGTCATTGATTATACAGAGACTTTCTCTCTAGTTTCGTCAAAAGACTCTTTTAAGACCATAATGCCACATGTGGTTCATTTTGACTTAGAACTGCATCAGATGAATCTAAAGGCAACGTTTTTAAATTGAGACATTGATGAAACGATATATATGGTGCAACAAGAAAACTTTGTTTCAAGGGATGCAAAGAAAATGGTCTGCAAAATCAAGAAATCCATCTATGGGCTAAAGCTAGCTTCCCATCAGTGGTATTATAAATTTCATCACGTTATAGTTTCATTTGGTTTCAAGACTAATATGGTTGATGAATGTGTATACCAAAGTTTATTGAAAGTAAATTTATTTTTTTGGTTTTATATATCAATGATATTTTGCTGGAAAGTAATGATGTGGGTATATTGCATAAAACTAAAAAAATTTTGTCAACAAAGTTTGACATGAAGGATCTTGGTGATGCATCTTTTGTATTGGGGATCCAAATATTTCAAGATCATTCTCAGAATATTCATGGATTATCACAAAAGACTTATATTGATAAGGCGCTTCAGCGATATGACATGAAAGATTGTAAACCAGGAGATACTCCATTTGCTAGAGGAGACAAGTTTAGTCTCGAACAGTACCCTAAAAGTTAACTCGAATCTAAAGAAATGGAAACGATTCCTTATTTATCTGTTGTGGGAAGCCTTATGTAAGCTCAAGTTTGTACTCGTACGGATATTGCATTTATTGTTGGAATGTTAGACAGATACTTAAGTAATCCTTGTATGAATCATTGGAAAACATCCAAAAGAGTATTGAGATACTTACAAAGAACAAAAGATTTTATGCTCACATACAAGAAGTTAGACCAGTTGGAGATCATTGGGTATTCAGATTCTGACTGTGCTGGGTGCCAGGACAGTAGAAAGTCTATTTCAAGCTACGTATTTCTATTGGCTGGAGGAGCTATCTCATGGAAAAGTATCAAACAGACACTAGTAGCTACTTTAACCATGGCAGCAAAATTCATAGCGTGTTATGAGACATTCAATCATGCTTTGTGCTTACGGAATTTTGTCATGGGCTGTGCATTATGAATGGTATAGAAAGACCACTAAGGTTATTGTGTGACAATAATTCAGCAGTTATGTACTCTAATAACAGCAGCAGTTTGTTAAAGTCAAAACATATTGACATTAAGCTTTTGACTATTAAAGAGATGATACAAAATGGTCAGGTGTCTTTAGAGTATATTGGGACAAACTCTATGATTGCGGATCCGCTTACTAAAAGTTTAACACCCAAGGTCTTTCACGAACATGTTGTTCATATGGGGGTTTTATCCTTGGATGATGTGCTAGTTTAGTGGGAGTTTATATTTTTTTTGCTCTTATGTATAGACACATATTCAGTTTTCTGTAGAATATAATTTAAAGTTCTTTGGTTTCATTCTGTGCTTGTGTTTTTTTATCTCCATAAGGTTTTAAAGTAAGACCAGTTGAGAATAGATATGTTGTAATCACATTACATGTAATTCTCATGCTATACATCCATACTAAATCTATGTCATTGATTATGTCAACATTTGTAATCATTGAAGGTTTAGCTCATTTTAATATAGCGAAAGTCGTATTGGTTCTGTGTTGATATTATCATTGACGAGATTTGTAAAAAATAAGTTTTAGTAAGATAGCGGTTATGAGCCCCTAAGGTTTTATGTAATGTCTGAGTGTATAAAGGCATATTTGGCCCAAGTGGGAGATTGTAAGGATCGTTTGGTAGATCAACATATGTCAACGAGAAATTTCAAACATTATGACAATCTTAATGTAAATATTCACTTAAGTGATTGCGTTTTGGGATATTATGTCATTTTATATGGTATGTGATAATTTTATAATGTATAGATACCTATACGCAATTATGATTTCTTTGATGGGTTGAACCCTTAATTGCTTATAATATAAAAGGTAGTGGTCCTTGGGGTCGTGCATGATTGCTTAAAACATCGCTTTCTAGGGTTGTCTCTTCCCCATTTGAGAGAAACCGCACGTACTCCACATAGACTCTGGAAGATTCTACTGCGATCTCACCATCCGGTTGTTTAAATGGATTTAGATACGTTTTTTCTACAGTTTAAAGTATTGATTTAATGATTTAGCATGTGCAAGATCTTGTTTTAGGGCATATTCATTTGTTTTTGTATGCATGAGGAAATTTTCTGTCCCATCAATACTATTATCTCCTTCGCCTCCTCCCGATGGCCAGTTGGCTTCCACTTAGGTGGGCCGCTAGTAGGCCATAGAGCTCTTGGTTCAAGTTCTTCATGTTGGTGTGCACGATTTCCCAAACACTATCAGTTTCAAAGCTGAGGTCAGGGAAGCCTCTAGCAAGGTTGAAGAGGAATTTATCTTCCTCGATGATCGGCCAGGAGGCCGCATCATGTCGCAGCTCCATAGTTTGCCGGTTGAAGTCATCGATGGGGGACACTGAACGGATGACGAAGTTGACGGAAATGCCATGAACTGAGCGGCGAGATTCCTCTATGGCTCTATTATCTTGAGGAAGCGGCGAAGCTCTTGGGAGAGATCATCATTGTCATTGTCGAGTGTAAACCTAGAGTCGCTCGCATGCCCCTTCTTTCCCATCTCTCTCTATCCCTCTCTTTCACCATGTTTGCATATGAACCCATTATGCGCGAACATGAATCTGGTTGGTGTACCTTTTATAATTTCTTTTGGAGTGAGTTGTGTACAGCACTCTGTGCATGCAGCAAACTTTAGTTGGTGCATCCTCCTCCCACTCTTTAACTATCTCATATGTCACAAATGCAATAGCAATAGATGGCACAACGTGCAATATTAGAACAATAATTCAGCCGGTTGTGTGTGGAAAGTACTTTAGCCGGCTGAAGTACTGTTCTAATATTGCAGGTAGTGCCATCTATTGCTATTGCATGTGTGACATATGAGATAGTTAAAGAAAAGGGTGGAAGGAGAATGCACCAACTAAAGTCTGCGTGCACAGAGTGCTGTAGGCAACTCACTCCGAAAGAAGTTATAAAAGGGAATGTTACATTACATTGCACCAACCAGTTTTGTGTTCGCGCATTATGGGTTCATACGCAAACCAGGTGGAAGAGAGGGAGAGAGAGATGGGATGGAAGGGGCGAAGCTCTTGGGAGAGATCATCATACGCCATGGATTGAGTGGCGAGATTCCTCTATGGCTCTATTATCTTGAGGAAGCGGCGAAGCTCTTGGGAGAGATCATCATTGTCATTGTCGAGTGTAAACCTAGAGTTGCTCGCATGCCCCTTCTTTCCCATCTCTCTCTATCCCTCTCTTTCAGCACTCTGTGCATGCAGCAAACTTTAGTTGGTGCATCCTCCTCCCACCCTTTAACTATCTCATATGTCACAAATGCAATAGCAATAGATGGCACAACATGCAATATTAGAACAATAATTCAGCCGGCTGTGTGTGGAAAGTACTTTAGCCGGCTGAAGTACTGTTCTAATATTGCAGGTAGTGCCATCTATTGCTATTGCATGTGTGACATATGAGATAGTTAAAGAAAAGGGTGGAAGGAGAATGCACCAACTAAAGTCTGCGTGCACAAAGTGCTGTAGGCAACTCACTACGAAAGAAGTTATAAAAGGGAAGGTCACATTACATTGCACCAACCAGTTTTGTGTTCGCGAATTATGGGTTCATACGCAAACCAGGTGGAAGAGAGGGAGAGAGAGATGGGATGGAAGGGGTACGCCAGCAGCTCTAGGCATATTTGAACACCTTCATCACCACCACCTTACATCTGTTATCTCTCCAATCACCTGCGAGTTCCAAATTTTCAAGTATTTGCAAGATCTAAAAACGCATGAGAACATCATGTCAAGATTATATGATTTTGTTATATTTACAAGAGAATTATACGTAGCAGGCCTACAAAAATGTAGCTTTTGAACAAGCCTGTCGTTGGATCTAAAATGGCTGATCGGATCTAGTTGAATGAAAGCAGTGTGAATGATTGATGGTGTGATGCATTCGGTCATCTAGTGGTTGATAATAATCGATGGGCGAGGTGCATTTAAATAGTGCTACAACAAATGAAAATGGAGAACCTCCGACGATTTTATTTGTCTCCTTTAATGTTAGAGTCATTGTTAGATTCATTATCTATTTTGGCAGTCTTCATAATTGATAATTAGGTATATGTAGATTTTCCTTTGATGGGGAAACAAATTGTTTCCTTTTTTTTACTAGAAGAAATGAAAAGTCAGGATTTTGTTGTTATATATGCCACTGATAATACTCATCTGTTAGATTTATTATCTATATTGACGATCTTTATAATTGGTATAAATAAATAAATTTGCCTTTAGTGGGGCCACAAACTGTTCCTTTTCTTTTTGAACCAGAGTCAATTACAAATAAAAAATACAAAGAAAAACAATCTCTTTCACACAGCTAAGGCTGGGCGTCGGGCCGGGCCGCCACCGGGTACCCGGTACCCAGCCCGGTTGGGCCCGGGTCCGGGCCGGGAAAACCCGGTCCCGGGCCGGGCCTGGGCCCGATGGTGCGGCCCGGCCCGATCCGACTCGTTACATATTTTAAAATATATATATTTAATTTTAATAACATGTATTTTATTATTAAAAAATTTTATATTATAAAAATTTATTTTATAATTTAAAATTATTTTTATTGTTAACCGTGCAATAATCCAGCCCCAACACACAGCCCCACTGGTACAACTTATCCTATTTTTGAATGTGTCCTAAAACTTGAGTCAGATTAATCCCGCCTGTTCCGGTGCCCACCCCTACAGACAGCCCCACATGTACAACTTATCTTATCTTTGAATGTGTCCTAAAAAATAAGTCATATTCATGAAACTATTTCATGAGAATTTTATAAACCTGCCCCAATTTTTTAGAAACATGCATTTATAAAATTGTCACAAGTTTTGTTTTCAAGATACATACATTTATGAAATAGTTACAAGTTGTTCTCGTTGTTCAATGGTAACCAAATTAAGAAGATGAACATGTGTATGTATCTATAGTGAGCTCAAAAATGCGCGGTGAAAGCTAAAGACTTGCTCCACAAGTTAAGTTTTGTGCTTTTGACGACTCGGGTCAATAAGTCAAATCTGTCAAATATGAAACAGTTATGTCCAAAAACACCCTAAGTACCAAAAATGTCTAGTGAAACATGTAACAGTTTTTTCAACAAGAGTCTCAAAATTTTTTATCTTGTAAAATTATGAAAATTGGCTTAGTTTGGTTTTTTTATTTCGTCATTATTTTTATACAGTTCATTACATTGATCTTGAAGCTTACACTTCAACATCTTTGAGGCCTACACCTCGTCTCATGGCAAGCTTAACATTTCATTTTATTTCATTGAGCCGCAAGAGGTATAGTAACCCGGACGTTTTGGGGATGCCCCTAATAACCAACAAATGGCAAGTGCTTTCTAGCTGGTTTGGTCGATCTGAGTGTCATGCTGACGATATGTCTTCTGTTTAGTTTCTATAAGTACTACTTTTCTTAAGTACCAACGATGACATGCATGTCACTCAAGTTGAAATGTGTACCATAAAACCACTTATGTCCAAAAGCAATCCTAAACCCAAGGAAAAGAAAGAAGATGGTAGGTTTGCTTACTGCCACTTTGCTTCGATGCATTTAACAACCTCAACCGATATTGTTTCAATTAAGTCTGTTAAATTAATTGACTGACATTCTTCATTTTGAACAAAAAATGTTGGTGAAGCACATTTCCTATACATTCAAAAATGAGAGAAGTCATACACTAATAATTTCTTCCTAAATAAGTTTTTCTATTAAACATCTGGAAATTTAAACTCGTTTGGGTCGTCATTTTTATTGTAAGATAGGGTGAAGAACCCTACACAATTTTCATGTCAACAAACTTGGGTCAAATTCATTTAGTTCGGCCCATTCAACATTTTAACTTACAAAACTGAATCTAACCCAATCCAACCTCCATAATACTTGAGCTTGCCGAGATCCCAACCTGAAATGGCCTGTTTTTTGAGTTTCAAATGGAAAAATCTTCCTGTAGCATAAAAGATGAGGCAGATTAGTGGCACCGAAGAAGACAAACGTGATGGGATCGGAAGGGCACGGCCTTCTAGAAAACGGCTAGGGCTCAGATGGACCGCCAATATATAAATTAGAGACAAAATTTAGGTGTACATAAACTTTTACGGTCACAGAAGACTTTCAGTCGAAAACAAGTTTGATGTGTGTTTGAGTGATGGATGGTAGCCCAAAATCAAACTTGGGCAAAGCTTTTTATTACATTGCACTATGGCTTTTAGAGTATTTGGGTGTCATCTCTACGGAAATTCAATTTACCCAAATCTAGTTTTTGTAAAAGAGAGCCAAAAACCCCATTTCGTTTAGGTTATTCATAAAAAAAAAAAGAAGTTTTGATTGGCCCTTACCAATTTTATATAAAACCCAATTTTCGGAGCGAAAGTATCATTTAAAAGTAAGCAGAGTGTTATGAAGCCTAGTAGATAGTAGTTCAAGAAAAAATATGAGAAGCGAAGCTTTTCCTTCTACTTGAACTTCTTAAAAACGCTAGATTTTCATCTCACTCTCACTAATAAAGACCTCTTTAATTGATTTTCAACCAAAATGATAGAGTATGTCATAAACTAGGTAACCAGATTAATCTACCAACAACACAATACAAAGGTCTTTATTTTTACTGCTGTTTTTATTACTCTAAATCCCAGATTTATCATATCATTAATTGACTGTTCGCCTTAGTGGACACAGGTGGCTAGACCTAGGCACCAGGCCAGGCCATCGGCGGGTGCTCATTACTCGGTCTGGGTTGGCTCGATCCAGCTTGATAACTTTTAAATAATATTTTTTTAAAAATGATAATATATATGTTATTATTAAAAATATATTTATATTCAAAAATTTTATTTTATATTTTAAAAAATAATTTTTTATTGTAACCAGACCCAAACTCGAGTTTCAGACATCAGGCCGACCCGAACCTGGTTCTTACCAGGCCGGGTCGTGCCTGCCCGATGCTCAAGTCTACAGGCAGCCTCACAGTCTTCAGTCATCATGTTATAGTATAGATGCACGGGGTGGAGTCAAAGGGGGCTCAGGGCCTTAACCCCCAACCAATATTTTTTAAATTACATATAAATTTTAAAACATTTTAAAAAATGATATTTTGACTCAAAATTTAGAATCTTTAATTCGGCTCTCATTTAAAAAAAAAAAGTTGGTTTTGCCCTTGTAAGTGCACATCATTGATGGGCCTAAGTCAATCTACTTTCTTTTGACCATTCTATGTTGTTGAAATTTATGTCCCTGTTGATACTTGCATTCATACTAAACAAAAGTACAGTAGTATGGGATTCAGGTTTAAGTCAATCTACTTTCTTTTGACCATTCTATGTTCTTGAAATTTATGTCTCTGTTGATACTTGCATTCATACTAAACAAAAGTACAGTAGTATGGGATTCAGGTTTCAAGCAACAAGATATATACATAAAGAGTGCGTCTAGTTGTCCCTTGCGCGCCTCTAGGAAGAAACCATCGAACAAACGTCCAACTTTCTCTTCATCCGTTGAGACGCCTTTAAACAAGTGCATTTATTATTCACTTTGAGGTCGCCTTACCATTGCGTGCAGCATTAGAAAACTTTCAATGCTGATTTAATTTAATTTATGCAATCCCCTTAGGATTTGAATGGCATCTCTTGAACTTAAAGGCCCAAACATATAACCTTCTCCAGCCAAGATGCCTCCCATCATACCACTTATGGTGCTCCAATGCCAAGCACAAAAAAAAAGAAAAGAAA
Organism: Nymphaea colorata; assembly: GCF_008831285.2. Taxonomy (NCBI): domain Eukaryota; kingdom Viridiplantae; phylum Streptophyta; class Magnoliopsida; order Nymphaeales; family Nymphaeaceae; genus Nymphaea; species Nymphaea colorata. The sequence goes on along the minus strand of NC_045148.1, from coordinate 1,350,055 downwards.
AAAGTACATCGTAAGAATACCTGACTAGTAAAAAGGAAGCCCTCCTATAAGGATAGAAGAGGTTAGTTCCAAAAAAAAAAAATCTTTTTGAAAAATTATCTGAAATTCGTCAACTTCCTCACTTGTTTTTTTTTTTTGTTGTAGGCACCATTGTAGTGCAGCAACTTGATGTTACTGCAACTTTGGTCTTTCACGAATTTAGAGTGCCAAAGAATTAGAGTGACACGACAAAAAAACACTCCTATCTTATCAAATAGCAAAAGGCCGCCAAAAAAAAAAATTAAAACGGAAGAAAAAAATAAAAAAATCTGAAAATATCCATTTCTTTTTCAAAAATGACTAAAATACCCCAAAATGTCATGAAAACATCTTGTCAATGGAGGTACGTACCAGACACTAGAGTATTCAGAAAACTGGTTCTAAATGCTCTCAATCTCTTCAATTTCATCACCACTTTTGTGCAGCCAGGCAGAGCTGCTAAAACACCAGCACAGCCAGCAAGAACACCAGCACAGCCATGCAAGGATAGGACGACGCCCACTGCCGTGCACGCCAAAATGAGAGCTTCTTGACGAGCCCTATGAGCTTCACTCTCTTCGTTATTTTCCTCTTCCTCTTGGTCAGCTGCATCAAGGTCATGAATGGTTTGGAACTGGGTGGGAGGGGAGATGGACGGGGCAGAGGGAGTGGTTGGGGGCCGCCTAGGCCATGGTCTCATCCTAGTCAATGAAAAAAAAATTACATTGAAAAAAAAAAAAAATTTTAATTATGTCATGTATTTTTTAGATATCCGCTCTGTCCCATAGAGTTGTTTGATACGAAAAAGGAGGAAAGTTCTCCCATCACCAAATTGAGTTATTCATTTGTGAAGTACTGTGGATTTTGCGTCATGCTGAGGACCTTCTGTCCTCGCCTGGTTGATGCACTGAAGGAGAATGGCGCATGTCTTGCCAGCCTCGGTGCTGCTGTCTAAGTAATCATGGACGAGATCGCGTAGCTGGGAGTTGGAGGCGGAGATTTGCTGCTGGAGAATGAAGTCTATGGTGTCTTGTCTAGTTCTAAGAGGGACTCAGGCAAGTGGTTGTACAGGGAAGACAACGATGGTGGTGGCTGTGAAAACGATGACGAAGATGAAGAGGCTAATGAGGTCCGCTCGTCTGCCGTATCTGACATTGGACCTTGCTCCATATCTCTATGTATGATCCGGTTCTGAAAGCTTCCAGGTACTCCTCATTAACACTTGCTTGGGCAACAAGTTAGCCTCCCCTCTTTCTGTACCTAATAAAACAAAGCCATCAATCAGGAAGAAGAACACGAAGGAATTGAATGAATACCAAAAAGACAAAATCTTGAATGCATGAGAGATCTTCAGCTAAATTTGATACAAGCGATGGGACGTTACCGAGAAAGGGGGGTAGAAGTTTGCCTCTTGGGGGGAGGGGGAGCCCCGGCGGTCTGTCCCTTCAATCTCCTCCACATGGTGATCATGGGGGCTTGCATCTTCCTTCTCTCTTTGAAATATCTTTGTTCTCTTTTAGTGCGCGTGAGATCTAACGATGAAAGAAGCAGCGGAAGGACGGGAAAGAGGCGGTGGTGGCGATCAGAATCTGATCAGGGAATTGAAGAGTAGGGAGAGGGGAAGCCACTGAGAAGGAATTCGAGCGCCCAGAGAATGATTCCTTAATATAAGCATCATCCCGTATAGCGGTGCAACGCAGAAGCATAAATGGTTACGAAACTAAACCTATTCTCCCTCTAAACTACAAACTCTTACCACTCACAAGTTGCACAGAGAAAGCAACTCACAACTCATGAGCTCAATAGTAAGGGAGGGTCCGCGATGAGGGTAGGATCGACATTTTCGGGCTGAAATTGTGCACACTTATGACTTACCGCACCGGCAGGTTTACTTAATTCTCATATAAGTCGCTTTCAATTATAGTTTTCTTCACATTTTTATTAGAAAAATACAATATTAAAACTTATAACTACTCAATTCCAAATAAAATATTAAAACTTAAATAAATATCAGGATATCAATATTTTAGTAAATTTGATTGCAATTTCATTCCAGGTTCTAAATCATCTTTTCCTTATGTTCTCTAGATCTTGAGTTTTTATCTTTTCCTTATGTTCTCTAAATCTTGAGTTTTTGAGTGCATATATGTGAATAGCTAATAATTTGAATATAAACTGTATTTCTCGAACGTGGCTTGAAGATATCGAAGCAAGTGATAAAAGAATCGAAGACACGGCAGCTAGTTAGATTCGGACCCTAGGGGAGGTGGGTGGTCCAGTCCTCCTGAAGTTCGTTGTGGACCCGCTCCAAGGATCCACTTGTTGGTCGTTGGAACTTGGACCTCCCATGGTGTCTCAGCCTTTTGGTATATATATATATATAGGTAAAGGTTTATGATATTCAGTTAAAAGTGTATGGGTCGGTTGTGGTGACCCATGAGGTCCGAATCCGACGCATTGGCTGTGGGACCGACCTTCGCGGGCAGACGCACTTCACGCACGGTCAAGGGAAAGATGCATCCGAAACGGCGACTGGACTTGAGGAGCGGAGAGGATTCAACGGTCGTAGGGCAGGGCAGAACCTCCAAGTACGACGGTCAGGATCCTGCCCGACCGCGGGCCCCGCCGTTCCGTTCCCAGTGACGGTCGTACGTCCCTTCCCGTAAAAGGCGGTTATCTGCCGAAGGGGAAAGTACTGATTTGGTCCTTGTTTATGGTTCGGACCTTGGAACGAACCCTACGGGTTATGGTACTAACGGATCGGGTCGGAGGACTTGGTTCCCCACTCGGTTGTTCTACCTTATTAGTCGTCCAGCATTTTTTAATTAATTATAACTTATGAACACGTCCAGGCAAGTAATTTGGTAGGTACATGGTATAATCGAGAGATGTTAATAAATCTGATTCAAATCAGATATCTCCAACAGCTTCATAGTGTTTAGGAACAAATCGGAGTTGGATTCCACATAGCTTCATAGTGTTTAGGAACAAATGGAGTTGGATTCGATGTCGAAGGGAAAAAAATGTAGCATCGATCACATTCTTATTTAATGATTTAATAGATGACATTATTCGAATTCGAAGTTGGATTCGATGTTGAAGGGAAAAAAATGTAGCATCCTATTAAGGAATCCGATCACATTCTTATTTAATGATTTAATAGATGACATTATTCTAATTCGGATTTGTATACACTTTTAAGCAAATGTATGATTAGGGAAATCCTGCATCATATATCCCTGTATTTTGAACTCATATCGCATGTATTTAGGGGCCCGTTTGATGGGCGGGTGAAATCCACCGGGGGAGGGGAAATTTGTACGGGCGGGTGAAATTTCACCCGCCCGATTGAAATCCCGTCAAACGGGATGGAATTCCACCCGTTTAACCCAAAAGGGAGCCAGTGGAATTCCACCCGCTCGAAAGTCCGAGCTCTTTGAGTGGGTGAAATTTCACCCGCTCGTTGTTTCGGCCGCTCGACCTCCCTCCTCAATGCACGACCTCCTTCGGCAGCTCACATCGCACCGCAGCTCCTCCTCCCTCGAGCCTTCTCACATCGCACCAAAGTGGAAGGAGGTCGCACCGTGCCGCTGCCTCTCTGCTCCACCGCCGGTAGGCTTTTTCCCTTTCTCCCTCTCTGATTCCCTCCCTTTCTCCCTTTCTCTGATGCCCTAAGTTGTCGCTTCTTCCCCTCTGCCACAGAGACCGTCGCCTCTGTGCCGTCGCGTCTCCGCTCCACCGCCGGTACGCTTTCTCCCTTTCTCTCTCTGATGCCTTCCCTTTCCCCCTTTCTCTGATGCCCTAAGTTGTCGCTCATTCCCCTCTGCCACAGAGACAGTTTGCCACTGTAGTTGAGGTGCATAGGCGTCTAATTTGGGCGTTTGATGCCCTAAGTTGTCGCTCATTTTTCGTCTTTTGATTTCTTTAGCTCCTGCTGCTTATCAGTGTAGAAATACTAAATTCACTGTTTTTTGATTTCGGACATCATCCTCGACATCTTTCCCTGTTGACTCTTGCGGCCTCCCATCATCAGAGCTTCGACTCCTGCTTCATTAGACGCTTGTTCATTTTGGCTTATAATGTTGAACATGTATATGTTTAAAATGGATGATATATGCATCATGATGACTTGAAATGTGAGAGAGAGAGAGAGAGAGGGAGAGAGAGGGAGGGACACTTCATGTAGGTTGGAAGCATGGTATGCACAGTAACGGATGCTCGGTACATCTCGATCCTGTTCTTCTGCAGCTGACTTGCAGGTGCTAAATGGGAAGCATGTAGACTGCCCCTCTCCAACCTACAGTCCAAAGCTACTCACTGCGCAATCTAAGTTACGCATAAGATGGAGCTCTGGAGCTCTCATTCAGCACTCGTACATTACCATTTTTAATCTTGAACCATGAACTGTAAGACCCTGTTGCTTGCACATCAACCAACAGATGTAGACTTATCTGGACAGGTGAATGTTAATCAACAAGACACTGAAATGGGGTCTCAAAGCGCAGTTACATGGAACTGCCATATGTTGCTTACAGATTTTAGTTCTTGTGTCAAAAGTTTAGGCCAATCTGATTCCCTTTGTCTGTAGTTTGAACTGGGCTTCTGCCATTTCTTTTTTCTTCTATCATTTTCTTCTTAGATGTTAGGGTTTGTAACTAATATGACATATGTTAGGGTTTGTAATTAATATGGCATGTGTTCAAACATGCCTTGGTTTTTGATGCTCCTTTGTGGTTGTTTCTCGTACAACTGTTGTTCATGCTAGATTCATACCTGGAAGTGGCTATGTCGAGTATATCCAGTTGTGACGTTTTCTCATGATTGTGGCAACTTTGTATCGTGCCTTTAGATGTTTCAGCTTCTTGACACAAGCTTTTGTGAGATTTATTTGAGTGGTGATCTTTTGTTGTTTTGGAAGATCACATTCCTACTTTTTCCACCGTCAGATTGGAGAGGAGAAAAAAAAACAACATTTTCCAGGTTAAATTTTTCTTGTGCATCAAACAGGGTTAAATTTACCACGTTAAATTCTTCATGTTCATCAAACATGGTTAAATTTACCACGTTAAATTTCACCCGACAATTAAACAGGGTGTCGTATTGGAAGAGGGTGAAATTTCATCCACTAAATTTTTCTAAAAAAATTTACCATGATAAACTTACCGCGTTAAATTTCACCCGCCCATCAAACGGGCCCTTAAGGTCGAGTTCATATTCGAATGTGAATGTAAAAGTTAGATTACCAATTGAATTCGAATCGCGATTATAAAATTCGAAGAATCGGAATCAAAGATATCAAGTCCACCCATTTGCATTCTTAACGGACCCGATGGCAACAAATAGGTTGGGCGACAGCTGGATCTGGTTAGAGTTGCAAAAGAACCCGTCTGTTTGAATCTTGCACTGAGTGGAGGGCCTGTCATATATTGGCAGCCTCTTCAACCAACAAAATAATTAAATTGTTTATTTCCTCTTCATAAAAAAAAAATTATCTTCTACTATTTTGTAATTTGAGAATATAATTTTCACCAATAATGTTAACCTAAAAACGTAAAAAGGTGGATGTAGTCTCTTTTAATATTTATTTATTATCAGTAAAGAATAATAAACATCATTTAATCGAAAAATAATATTTAAAAGTGGTTGCGGCTAAAAGGCCGGGACTGCAGAAAACTTTCAGCAAGGATAAATAAGACGTCTGGTTTCGTTTACCAGGGAGGAATTCTCAGGGCGCGAACCAGACGGCGGGACCCGCTCTCGGGCTATGGCGGCCTCCAATCATTCATTTTTGAATTGAATCACCCGACATCCAATATGATGATATGCCGGTGCAGTTTTGGTTCGAAGCAAAAGAAATTTTATTTTTGAAATGTTATTGCACAGAATTGTACAAATATTTGATTCCTTACACTTGTCCTGGTTCTGTTAAATCATACTTAAATAAATATCAGGTTATGATTTATGAATGGGATATATATATTTGGGATCAGGGAGCCAGGATTTTTTTCAGAAGCAAGCCCACAGTTTGATTTTTTGATTTGGGTAGGGCCAAACTACATTTTAATACAAAAAAAATGTATTACGAAATTAAAAAATATTATTTGTTTCAATGTAAAAGAAAATTTATATAAGCGCCCCCCCCCCCCTTCCCTTCTCCTCTACTTGGAACCACTTTTATGTGTCACATTCTACTTGGATATTGGATGTGAAAACGAAATGGATGATTCAATTAAAAAGATTTTGATAATACAATGTTTCTCGGTGTTTAGCACATGAGAAGAGAAAGCTTGCTCTGAAGTCGAGAAGAGTCATCCTTCGTAGCTCCTCATTTCATTCCATAATGAAAGGGAGAGCAGCAATAGGTGGGTCTTGGGAGCAACTTTGCTAAGGAGCGAAAACAATTACCCGTCTCGAGGGTTTTAAACACTGAACACAAACAAACACTAGCACATACAGTATCTTGGGCATTAGGGCCGAAGGCTGATGTATGCACATACACACAATCCAAGGCTGATGTATGCACATATACACAAACACATACATACAAACACATCTACACAATATTTGAAGAGAAGTGATCTACACAAACTTATTTATGTGAGTATATAACTGCGTGAGTGAAGGTCCCTCTCCCTCCTCTCTCTCTCTCAATTTGTCGAACCTCTTTGGGAGAGCAAAAAAATGTGCTGCCCCGTAGCCGCCATGATTTGGATTAGGGGAGTTGCAGCAGCCATCCTTTTTCTTGTTCATCGCCTCTCATCACTCGTTCAATTGGCCATCAACATGCTTCCTCGATATCCAGATCCCGATCGCACTGAAGCACGTCTTCCGGTTTACACAGGAAGTGGAGGTTCCCTCCCGACTGAATGCAACCGAGACGAGAAGCTCACCTTGTGGGCCAATGTAGAGGAAATGGACACAATGGTAACATTTATAGTCTTTTATTTGTATAATCAAGTTGACATTGGCCCACGAGGTGAGCTTCTCGTCTCGGTTGGATTTGGTCGGGAGGGAACCTCCACTTCCTGGAAGACGTGCTTCAGTGCAATCAGGATCTGGATATCGAGGAAGCATGTTGATGGCCTGTTGAACGAGTGATGATAGGCGATGAACAAAAGAAAGGACGGCTGCTGCAACTCCCTTAATCCAAATCATGGCGGCTACGGGGCAGCACATTTTTTTGCTCTCCCAAAGAGGTTCGACAAATTGAGAGAGAGAGAGAGGAGGGAGAGGGACCTTCACTCACGCAGTTATATACTCACATAAATCCACTCTTCTGAGGCTTCCATCGAGCTGGCATGGCTAAAATGAAAGACGTTTGATTATCTACCCAAGAAGATATAGGGGAACGTCGAATCCTTTTACATCTACAAGGCTGGCTAATCGTACGTAGTAGCAGTGGCAGCCTTGAACATCCTCGCTTTGCAGCTTGCATAGTCCACTTCGCCTAGTTGTCATGAAAGCAACAAACCATTAGCATCTCCGATTTGAGAGAAGGGTTCACACACGGAAGAAGTGCCCTTTCATAGGCTACACTTGTGCGTGCATCTAGCATATTTCTGAGTAAACTTGTCAACCACACATCATATGATGACCCGGATTCGAGATGGGATCGCCTCAAAGTTATACATGAATTGGGCGGATCATGATCTCACCTATAATTATCCATGGATTCTTCTCTGCTCGATACAACATAACAAGACGAGACCAAGATGAAATTATCACAGGAAGTCAGCTAGCAATGACATGACTGTAACTAAATAGATAAATTTAGTTAGACAATAAATTGCCCTTATTATTACAATCTGAAGGCTCAAAGGAAAAAATGGCTTCATTGTTTAAATTTTTCAGACTCAAAGTCAACAAGTGAATTCCCTAAAACTAAACAGATCTTATACGTTTAATGGTGATCAATGCTAATTAGTTTCTTATTTCTCAGGACACCGTCTGAAACTTTGTATTATCAAAATCTTTCTAATTGAATCATCGATCTCTTTTCCACATCCAATATCCAAGTAGAATCTGGCACGTAAAAGTGGTCCCAAGTATATATATATTCCACACATAAATCATAACCTGCTATTTAATTATGCTCTAACGGAACAAGGACAAGGTGAAAAAGCACAAATATTTGTACAATTCTATGCAATTATATTTTAGAAATAAAATTTCTTTTGCTCCGAACCAAAACTGCGCCGGCATAACCATCATATTCGATAACCTAGACGTATCGGATGATCAAAATTGAATGATTGCAGAAGATACAATAAGATAATCAATTTCTCGGTCCTTCTGTAGGCTCATTTATGCATTGCAATAGGCTGATCTAAGAGTGGATTCCGAAGTTATGAGCCCATGAGATCAAATTTGTGTGGCTAGAATTTGGAAAAGTCATTTCAAACTCTGATTTCAGATCGAGTCGTATGTATGTATCTGAACAACTTTTATGCATGCAATTACATACTCTCGATCTATTGTTGTTACCTAAAGGCATTATTTAGAAATATTGATGCAATATATCGTGACATTATGGTATAGTTTTTTAATGTTTTATAAGCTGTCAATAGAAAACCTTGTCAAACCTGCTGGGTCTTCAAGAGAGGCCTCTACCAATCAATAATGTCCAAATCTATATCGTTGCTATGTCGTTTAATTAATTTGATCACCATGTCACATATTGGCCCTTCTTTTCCAATTCAAATTCCATTTATATTTCACTACTTTGTTGTATAGATATTTCAATTGTAAGGACCCAGTCACATTGAGGGTGTTCTTGATACGCTTTTAATTTTGCACGTAGCAGCGATATCAGATCCCCTGTTTGTTTACACGGTGGATCTCATTTAGCATGGCTTTGCATGGCCTTCAATCAGATCCGAGGCTATAAAACAAAACCTGAGACTTTTTTTTTTTCTAGATTTTGATTTTCCTTATATGGGACATGCTCTTCTTTACCTACGAAAAGTCACACAACCAACTTGGACTTTGTATCTCTGGAAATCATGCAAGGTGATCACTACTAATAAAAGCATGAATATAAATTTTGCCTCATAATCAGAAAGACCTCTTTCAAAGGAAACAAGATCCCTCATTAGATGCTTGTAGCTGCACATGGTAAATGAGCAGGTTGCCTTCAATCCGCAAATTAGGGTCTGATCATTGAATTCCTGCGGGCAGAAGAAAAATGGAAACGCAGTGCAGTTCCTCAAGCGTTATGAAATGATTCAACAGTGTGCCACCCATACGCATTACTTTTTCAGAAATTTTAAATATTTTTAAGAGTCTTTTTTATTTTTAAAATTATCCATATGTTTTCCCATTGACGCTTTTAATTTCCAGTAAATAAATTTGTTAATATTTCTGCTGATTCACCTTGTCCAATTCAGCTGAATCGCCAAAGAATACCCGGAATCAGTAGCTTGGCCAAGAACTTAATTTATTAGCACTGGTCACAAAATTTTACTTTGTTTATTTGCCAATTGAACTCTGCACATAGGCCGGACATGTTGGAGTACAAATCAACCAGCCATGAAACCAAATTCTATGGGGTTCAGTTGATCCAGCTCATATGTATGTACTATGATCATATTAAACCATGGAGTGGTGAAGAAAAAGATTATGTTATTAATTCACATGAGCTTACCTTTCTCATCTCATAATTTTGATATATGAATATAACCAAGTTGATATATAATTAAGGCATTTGTAGAGTCTAAAATCCACGGAGAGCATCTTTTGCAACAAGTACGAAGTTAGTGTACTTCATGCTGGGAAGAGAACTCAATAGTATTTTAATCAGCTATCCTGCTGGTATTGAGGTGCTTCCTCCCTACCCACTGAATGAACTTGTTAGTGCTATAAGAGGATAACATATGGCTGCCTTTAAAATATCAGGTTGTGAAACTTGGAATTTCAGATCTAAACATCCAGTGACTAAAACAACTAGCTTTTTTCACTTCTTTAATTTAGTTTCCTTATCACAGGGCTTCCATGTCCACTGGGCACGTGCCATGTGATCACATGTTGATGTACAGACAGTATTTCGACACCAATAATGTTTAGGCTTGGATAATACCTTTCATAACAAATTAATATTCTATAATAAAATATATCAAATTGAGAATTAATCTACACTTTTTTCCTATTTAATTTCTTGATCCAAATTTGGATTTCTTGCTTTGTCTGAGGCAGAATCCATCAGTTGATGGACCCTTTTCTTACGTTCCTTGTAAAACAATGAACTCCCAGTACTAAGACGAACTAATCGCCATGGGGATTGGCACATTGGACAGGGTGGGAAGTGGACTGCTTGTCTCCATTTTGAATACTCAGGGCTTGAACTCTTTGTCTTCTAAAAGGAAGGTGGTCGACATGCAAGTTGAAACGTAACGGGAGAGGCATCCTAGGCACAAAAAGTAGAAGGCATCCTAGGCACAAAAAGTAGACCATGTATCTTAAAGAAATGAGGGGTTGGGTGGGAACTTCAACTTTTTTTCTAAGCGGTAGAATAAAATGATATTCTCCTACTCACCCAATACTAATATGAACAAAGTATATGTGAGAGAACAAAAATAGATGTTTGTCCACCAATGTAAGGGGCAATGTTTGAATTCCAAATTAACCAGAACATGTGAAACATCGATACCCAAGTTCCATTTCTTTTTCTTAACCAAGTTGAAGTTTTCATCTTTTAGTTTCATTAACTATGATCTAGATTAGGATCAGTTTCTTGTGTACTAATAAATTTAAATTTCTCGGATAATACAATTCATTATAACTCAATCTTATCCATTTCAACAAAATTTCTGCATCGTCTTTCCCCTGGCCTATCTTCGATTGCCCATCCATTTTTTATTATCAAAAACCAAATTTAACTTGGATGTGATCGGATTTCACAAGCTTGCATTAATTACTAAAGACCGATCAAAAAATAAATCAATATGCTATACGGATTGCAGCTCCAGAACAGATAGTTGAAATCGTAATTACAAGTACGCTAAACAAAAAGGGTCCAAGAAGATAATTTGTGAAGATATGTAACTGAAAAATATTATGTTAGTCCAAGTTATGGCATTGGATGATCAGTGTGTAGCGGAAGGCCAGTTGAAAGCGAAGAAGCTGAGATCAAAGTGACGGTGCTGGTGATAATTTCTAGGGCATCCACCTGAAAGCCTCATTTTTTTTGAATTTTTTACTTAGGGGAAACTGCCTTAAGCTTATAAGGCTCAAGACAGTATCTTTTGCTTCTTAGATTTTGGTTTGCTTGAGACTTAGGCTCAAGAAGTTTCGAACCTCAAAGCCCTTAAATACTAACCACAGTGCTGCTCGTTTAATGCGTATAAAACCGATAATTCTGTGACTTCCCTTAATGAAAAGCACTTTTTTTGGCATGAAACTGCGCTATAGTCTCTAAATTTCCATCCTTTTCGAATGGCGTCTTTCGTACTTTCAATTGCTCCCAAGAAAATGAAGTGACACGAAGCCAATTGAATATTTGATGAACACAAATATAAAACACCTAGTGCAATAAATCGTCGACAAAATACGCCTTTATACCTGCAACTTGTTCAACGACAAGGACTACTCCAACCAGAGACCTAAAATAGAAAACCACCGACCAACTACGTAGTTTTCTATAATCCACTTAAAAAAACCACCCACTTGCACACAGAATCCAAGCCAAAAATATTACTAAAATAATAACATGGCTAACTGAATATATATAGTATTAAAAAAGATTGCATGTGATTCGAATACTATCGAATGGGTATGTAAGCAAAAGTCCTCGTCTCTTGCTCTCCCATGCAACTAAAGTTTGCGGCCTTTCTGCTGAATCGTCTTCCTTCTTGATCTTTTGCCCATGGATCCCAAGAAACTCAACAAGATCAGTGAGATCGTTCGCCTGCAACAACTGGTAAAGAGATGGAGGAAGCTAGCAAGCGCCCCCAAGAACCGTGAGAAGGAGAGCATAAGCTTCCTGAAGAGGATGTTAGGAGGTTTGCCTAGAAAGTTTAGAATAAACAGCTGTAATATAGTTGTCTACAGCTGTATCCCATTGACAATGGGTCTCATACATGTATATACATCTGAGTTACACTGTATATATATATATGATAAATAAGAATACGGGATTTTAATCCCTCGCATAACATTGGCCCTTTCTCCCTGTTTCTCTGTTACCTTACGTCTCCAGTCGATCCTTCTCTCTCAACTACGATCTTCCCCAACTTCAAGATGGTATCAGAGCCAGCAGGCTGAAACTCAAGGACAGGCGTGAACACCTACAGCTGATCAAGCTACAGGTCCTCCATGTCAAGGTTTCTGTAGACGTCGACGGATTCCCAAAGTTTAGGGAAAGTTTAGGGTTTTTTTGTTCCTGCACAAAAAGAGGAAGGAACCGACAGGCTAGGGCTCGGCTTTCTGGTCTCAGCTTCCCAACTGGTGCGGTGAGCGTGGATTCTGCAGATCAAGGGATTCTCAGCAGCGATGGCAGAATCAGAAAACCAAAACCCCCAAATCTCTATTGTAAAAGCAATCATGAAGGAATCAGATCCGGCTCTCAAGATCACCACAGCACCTCTCAACGGTGGAAACTATGTGGTTTGGGCGAAATCAGCAAGCTTATACCTCTGTGGAAAGTCAAGAATAGGCTATATCAATGGCAAGATTACAGCTCCTGAGAAAGATGATCTGAGTTATGAAGAATGGGAAGCTAACGATCGAGTTGTAATGTCTTGGTTGCTAAATTCAATGGAGCCCACCATCGCCGAGAGCTTCCTATTCTTGGATTCGGCCAAAGAGATCTGGGACACCTTAGCGGAGATCTATGGTGAAGGCCAAAACCTGGCCAGGGTCTATCTTCTGCAATAGGATATCGCACGAGTCACCAAAGGAGAGAAGCCATTTCACGTATATCTAAGCTCCCTTAAAGCGATGTGGGATGAATTATCCCAATATCGTCCCCTCGTTCCTGATATGGAAGTACTGAAACAGAGAGCTGACGAAGATAAAGTGTTCAAGCTTCTCGCTGGGTTAGGGGTAGAGTTTGACTATCTAAAAAGTCAGATTCTCATGTCTTCCCCTCTCCCGTCCTTCAACAATGTTTGTTCTATCATACAACGAGAAGAAACCAGGCGAAAAGTCATGAAGACTGAAGACGACTTCAAAAAAGAATATGCGCCTGCTGACAAGGCTGCATTTGTCGCTAAGACAGAAACATCTCATATTGCTCCAAGAGACAAGAACAACTTCACAGTAGATACCAGGTTCGGTCGAGGACGAAATTCTCTGTTCTGTACTTACTGTAAAAAACAAGGCCACAGTAGGGAATGTTGTTGGAACCTGAATGGCCGTCCAAACAGAGGGAGAGGACAAGTTCGTAATGCTGGACTCAGACGTGAAGGTGACATTGCTGAACTTACACGTTTGCTCAAACAAATCACCTGCAGCAATCTTGCTATTACAACTAAACTAGGAACAAAAACAGGTAAGACTTCAAACCCGTTACCTTGCTCTTTCTTGGCTCGTTCCAATAACTCAGCATGGATAGTCGACAGTGGAGCTACAGACCATATGACTGCTTGTTTAGAACTGTTACATAATGTCAAGTATGATAAACATATATCTGTAAAACTAGCTGATGGGTCGACCACATCTGCAGTAGGATATGGCTCTGTTTACATAAATCAACATATTACTTTGCAAGACGTGTTGTATGTGCCTAAGTGCACAACAAACTTGATATCTGTTAGCAAACTGAGTAATACTCTGAGCTGCTATATAATTTTTGTTGGAAAAAAGGTGATACTAGTAGACAGCAAGAATCAGACGAAGATTGGTGAATGTGAAGAGGAAAATGGCCTGTACTACTTGACTCAAGAGCACAACTCCAGTGTATACACTGCAATAAAAACTGCCAGTGATGCTCGCATATGGCACTGCAGAGTGGGTCATCCCTCCAATAAGGTCCTGTTGAATATGTTTCCAGGTTCTAGATTCTTAGTAGATGATTGTGAGGCATGTACCCTGGCTAAGATGACCAGGTTGCCTTTTACAGACTCTGAATATGTTGCTGAGTCATGTTTTGACTTGATACATACTGATGTCTGGGGACCAGCCCCCATAACTGGACATTCTGAATATAAATACTTTGTTACTTTCATAGATGACAAATCTCGAGCCACCTGGATCTATTTCTTGAAAAGGAAAAGCGATGTATTTCTTACGTTTAAGCAATTTTTTCAGTACATAGTCACTCAGTACAATCACACAATTAAGACATTGAGGTCAGACAATGGAGGAGAATATATTAATGCAGAATTTGAGGAATTCACAAACAAACAAGGAATATTACATCAAACCACTTGTAGGGGTACTCCTCAACAGAATGGGGTAAGTGAACGACGAAATAGACAATTGCTAAACATCGCCAGATCTCTAATGTTTTACATGAATGTTCCTTCACAATTCTGGTGTGAAGCAGTGGCCTGTGCTTGCCATGTCATGAATAGAACCTCGAGCCACAGACTAGGCAACAAGAGCCCATTAGAAATCTTGAATGATAGACCCCCTTCTTTACAACACTTACGAGTTTTCGGATGTGTGTGTTATGTTCATGTACAAGAAAGTTCAAGACACAAGCTTGAAAGACGAGCTGTTAAGTGTGTGTTTCTAGGGTATTCCTTTAACAAGAAAGGATACAAGTGCTATGACCCTATAAGAAAAAAGATGTATGTATCTAGAGACGTCAAGTTCATGGAAAATACACCTTTCTACACTGAAACTATATCAGATGCTTTCAGCAAGGGGGAGAATGACCCAGACAATGATCTCATGCCTGCTATACCTCTTCCAATAGCAAATGAAAATGATGATGCATTGGTAATATCTGGAACCAGTTTGGCTAATGAAGAAGCAAGCACCAACTCCCACTTGGAGGTGGGTGTGGCTGAAAGTGCTCAAAATAGAAGGATTGACCGCATAAGAAGAAGACCAGCCAGATATAATGACTACTATACATATCATGTCCAGAAAAACGACAAAGTCAACATAGCTCCCTGCCATGAAAGAGAACCACATACTTATGAAGAAGCTAACACTGAAGATAAATGGAGGAAAGCAATGCATGAGGAATTAGCTGCCCTGGAAAAAAATCAGACCTGGGAACTAGTAAATAGACCCCCAAACAAAAAATTGATTGGCTGCAAATGGACATATAAAATCAAGTATGACAGTAGTGGGCAGGTGGAGCGCTACAAGGCAAGACTGGTAGCGAAGGGCTTTACACAAGAACAAGGCATTGACTATCATGAGACGTTCGCCCCGGTTGCAAAGATGAGCTCATTACGAATATTACTTTCAGTAGCTGCAGTAAAGAATTGGAAAATGTATCAACTTGACGTGAAGAATGCTTTTCTTCACGGAGATTTAGAAGAAGAGATCTTTATGGAATTACCTCAAGGACTACATGTTCAACATGGTACTCAATCACAGGTGTGCAAATTAAAGAAGTCACTATATGGGCTTAAGCAGTCGCCCAGGGCGTGGTATGAAAAGTTGAGCTCAAAACTGATTGAAGGAGGATATAAGATGAGTAGTGCTGATCATTCTATATTTGTAGCATCTACCAATAAGGGAACAGTCATTGCTGCTATCTACGTTGATGATATAATTTTAACGGGAGAAGATCTGAGTTTTATTGAAAAAACCAAGAAAGTTTTGAGGAAATGCTTTGAGATCAAAGATCTAGAAGTATTACACTATTTCCTTGGCATGGAAATAATACATAAACCAAAAGGCATATTCGTGTGTCAAAAAAGATATGTTGCAGACCTGCTACATGAAACAGGAATGACAGATTGCATAGAAGCCGATACTCCAATGGAAACAAACTTGAAGTTGATGCATGATGGCGGAGAGCTAATAGATGAAGCAAGAAGTTTTCAGAAGTTAGTTGGTAAATTGCTATACTTGACAGCTACTAGACCAGATATCACTTACGCAGTAAATTTGCTAAGTCAGTTTATGCACAGCCCCAGAAAACCTCATGTAGAAGCTGCCCATCATGTGCTCAGGTATCTTAAGAAGACAAGTAACAAGGGCATCACGTTTAGAAGAAACAATCATCTTCAAATATATGGATATGCAGATGCTGACTGGGCAGGAAATCAAGATGACAGGAGATCAACCACTGGTTACTGTTGTTTCGTTGGTGATAATTTAGTCTCTTGGAGGAGTAAGAAACAAACGGTCGTGGCCAGATCAAGCGCAGAAAGTGAATATCGAGCAATGGCTCTCACTGTGTGTGAATTGCTATGGATAAAATACTTGCTACAGGATATGAAGATGAATGTAGAACAGCCAATAAGCCTCTTCTGTGACAGCAAGGCTGCAATTTACATTGGAAATAATCCTGTGTTTCATGAACGAACGAAACACATTGAAGTAGACTGTCACTTTCTTACAGAGAAAATTCAATCAGGAATCATAAAAACAGAACATGTTGCCTCAAGGAACCAATTTGCAGATATTCTAACCAAAGCTGTGTGTAAAGATACATTTCACAAGTTATGCTGCAAGTTAGGTCTTCAGAATTTGGAAGATCTAACTTGAGGGGGAGAATGTTAGGAGGTTTGCCTAGAAAGTTTAGAATAAACAGCTGTAATATAGTTGTCTACAGCTGTATCCCATTGACAATGGGTCTCATACATGTATATACATCTGAGTTACACTGTATATATATATATGATAAATAAGAATACGGGATTTTAATCCCTCGCATAACATTGGCCCTTTCTCCCTGTTTCTCTGTTACCTTACGTCTCCAGTCGGTCCTTCTCTCTCAACTACGATCTTCCCCAACTTCAAGAGAGGACGCTCTCCTTCTCCGACTCGTCCAAGTTCGGAGACGTGCCCAAAGGGTACCTGGCAGTGTGCGTGGGGAAGGAGATGAAGAGGTTCGTCATCACCACAGACTACCTCAGCTACTACGCCTTTGCTGATCTGCTGACGGAGGCAGAGGAGGAGTTTGGGTTCCAAAACGAAGGGGCTCTGAGGACCCCCTGCGATGCAGATGCCTTTGAGAAGATACTGAAGGTGGTGGAAGAAGATGATGGGGACGGCTTCCACGTGAGGGATCAGGGTGATGCTGCCGCTGCGTCGGTGAGGAGATGGGAATGTCCTGTGGGTCTCCATTGCTGGCATGGTTCGTCTTGTTTGCACCACAAGCCCATGTGTAGATGATCATCGTTCATGATGATAATTTACGGCAACTGTATATGATAACCTTGATGTTATATGACTATCCTCTCTCTCGCTCTCTCGCTAGGTCTCTCTCGCTCCTTCCTTTCTGGTTGTATGTACAAGGCGAAGGAAGCCATAAACGTTTTCAAATGAGCAATGAGTTTTGTGAATCAAGTGACTGATAATTGAGCATAGTGTATTTTTGCTTCTTCTCTGTGTGTGTGTTATGAGTTCATAAGATTTGTTTTTGTTCTTTCTGATTTACTTGGTTTGCTGGTTTGTCCTCATGAGGGGCGCAGGGTCGTGTATTGTATGTGAGCATTGTACCACTGATATGCTGACAAAATCAATCACTTGAGCATATAACATTATATGTAGAGCTGTACAACTAGTTCAACCAACTCCAGCTCAACTCATACTCGGTTCATTGGAGTTCAAGTTTAACTAAAAATTCGAGCTTGTAAATTAATCAAGTTCGAGCTACATGAGTGTAGATCGCTGGATTTAACTTGTTTAATTTGGGTTTATCTTTTTTTTTCATAATTTTCAGTTGTAAGTGAAGGAAATCAAGTTAAATAAGGAGTTAGTAAACAAACTTAAATGAGTTAAGCTCCAGCCAAGTGCTTGACTTGGTCTATTGAGTCAAGCTTAAGCTGACCTTATACAGCTTGCTTCCAGTTTTTAGACAAACTAGACACGAGCAAGATAATGAGTCAAGTCAACAGAGCTCGATTTTGACTTGAATCGTATATAGCCCTAATTATACGTGATCCTGGATTAACATGTATAAAACATCAGGTGACTTGACCTTACTTCTTACTTGAGGCCGTGGTGACTTAACAGTTCGGACCTTGATTGATTAAGGTGCCGTTTGATTCCACAAGAAAAGTAGGGAAATGGCGAGATCATGTCCCGTTTGGAGGTGAGCCCCATTGCCTAATATCAAGCACGGGACAGCAGAATGTGTGGAACACCTTGTTTCTCCGTCCAGAAAGCTCGTATGAACCTACAAAGTATGGCTATATATACCAAGCTTCAGACCGAAGCTTCCAAGCATCAGCTAAAGAACAGGGTGGGAGGGGGATGCACCAACTAAAGTCTGCGTGCGCATAGTGTTGTACGCAACTCACTCCGAATCGAAATTATAAAAGGGACACCAACCATAATAGTTCATACGCAAACAGAGTGAAAGAGAGGGAGAGAGAGATGGAAAGGAAGGGGCAAGCGAACAGCTCTAGGTTTACACTCGACAATGGCGGTGATGATCCAAGAGCTTCGCCGCTTCCTCGAGATAATAGAGGAATCTCGCCGCTCCGGCCATGGCATTTCCGTCAACCTCGTCATCCGTTCGGTGTCCATCATCGATGATTTCAACCGGCAAACTATGGAGCTGCGACATGATGCGGCCTCCTGACCGGTCATCGAGGAAGATAAATTCCTCTCCTGCCTTACGAAAGGCTTCCTTGAGCTCTGCTACGAAACCGAGGATTTCTTGGAAACCGTACTCACCAACATGAAGAACTTGAACGAAGAGCTCGATGGCCTGCTAGCGGCCCTACTGCAGTGGAAGCCGTCTGGGCACCGGGAGGAGAAGAAGGAGATAATAGTACTAGATAAGCAGTGGCGTTTCGGATGTAGCTAACGCTTTAGCGAGCGACTCCTGGAGTCGTTCCGCGGCTGGTTGAAGCATCACGAAAACATCATGAAGAAGGTCAAGCAGAAGGGGGCTTCACTAGAGAGGAAGTTCAGAAGGCTGAAATGGCTCAAGAAGGCCGTCTCCGCTATTTATGCCGGCTTCGTTCTTGTTGCTTCGGTTTGTTCAATTATAGCGGCCGCGCTGCATGCCGGCCCTGTATGTGCGAGCGTTGTTGCAGCAGCGACATCAGCAGCGAGTTGGCAGCCGTTGGCCTTGTGGGTGGACAAGCTAGGGATGGTAAAGTTGAATGAGTTGCAGCAGGGGAAGGACCTCTGTACCATGCTGCAGCCTGTGGAGTTCAATAAGGCATACGTGCTGCGTGACTTACAGCCGATGTACTCGTTGGTTTACCAGTTGAAAGAGGTGTTAGACAACGGGCACTCTAGTGAGGAGCTGCTTCAGATGATTCAGATAAAGGAAAGCCTCCAGAACGAATTATGCCTGGTGATCCGCTCCATTAACAAATCGATAAAGAAAGTCGAGTTGAGCAAGAACAACATCGAAGGCAGAAGGAACAAGTACTTGAATTGAACAAAGGAGGGCGTGTTGGTGAATCGGGCAGCGAAAGACAAAAACTTCTTATGCACCCTACATAAACTCTGATCCTAGTATCCCGACAGAATAATTTGGTCCTACTCGTTATCAGTGGGACTTACTAAGCATCTGTTTGCTGTTGTAATAGTCGATTTTGTGGTATCAAGCTTACTTTGTGCATCATCGCTTGCCCATCTTTCTTTTCACTGCTCCACATATGAATATCTTGGGAAAGATTAATTGCTCTCTCTCTCTCTCTCTCTCTCTCTCTCTCTCTCTCTCTCTCTCTCTCTCTCTCTCTCTCACACACACACACACACACACACACAACAATTAGTAAGACATGCATTCATGGACAAGGTTACTAATCGTGGTTCGGGCTCAATCTATTTAAACAAGTCCAAGAAATGATTCAGGTAAGGTATGGCTCAATTAAAATGAGTGTGAACATTGAAGAAGAATACAAGGCAACTGTGAAATTGACGCCTCAATTGTGTATTTTCTCTAGTGAGAATCTATTCAGACAAGATGAAAACTGATGGGAACTATCAACATCATTTCACCTGCAGAATTCAAGCCAGGAACTTAACCACTTCCTTTAAAAAAAAAAAAAAAAAAAGAATTCAACAGTGATCACACACTTGAGTCCCTTTAGAAATAATGGCAGATGCCTCTAGGTGTACCTCCACGTCCAGAGTTCTACCACCATGCATGGCTTGTAACTTCATATCGTGCAAAGAGTTATTTTTTTATCCGAAGGAATCATATTGTCAGTGAGTGCATGACTGCAGTCATTTACCCTGAATTGTTTGATCATAAGATGATCGGTAGACCTCCTTATTCTACCTATTGAAACAGAATCAATTACAATAAAGAATACAAAGAAAAACAATCTCTCTCACAGTCCACAGGTACAGTTTACCCTACTTTGACTTAAGGGTGGTTATCCGGCCCGGCCCAGTAAGGGCCTGCCCGATTCGGCCCGGCCCAGTAAGTTCCTGCCCGATCCGGCCCGTCGGGCCAGCTCGGGTCTCGTTCCGGGCCCGGCCCGGCCCATTTAAATTAAAAAATATTTTTTAATTACAAAATAATATTTTTTAATATAAGATATATTTATTAAGAATAGAAAATATTATTAAAACAAAAAATTTAAAAAACATTTTTTTTAATTTATCAAGCCTAAACGGGCCGGGCCGAGCTGACCCGGGCCTGGCTGTCGGGCCCGGGCCAGGATTTTCCCAGCCCTAACCCGGCCCATACCAGGCCGGGCCGGGCAGCCCGGCCTGACGCCCAGCCCTACTTTGACTGTGCCCTTAAACTTGAGAGTGATTCATGAAACCATTTCACAATAGTTCTATAAATCTGCCCCAGTTGTTGAGATGCATTTATAAAATAGTTACAAGTTTTTCTATTTTTAAGATACATGCATTTATGAAATAGTTACAAGTTGTTCTCATTGTTCAATGGTAACCAAATTAAGAAGATGAACAGGTGTATGTATCTATACTGAGCTCAAGAAATTGCATGGTGAAAGCCAAAGACATGGCTCCATAAGTTAAGTTTTATGCTTTTGACAACTCTCGTCAATTAAGTCAAATTTGTCAAATATGAATTAGTTAAGAGCCTCAATCAAAGTTAAGAGTCTCCTATGTGTCAAAAATGTATAGTGAAACATGTAAGAGTTTTTTCAACAACAGTCTCAAAATTTTTTATCCTGTAAAATTATGAAAATGGGCTTAGTTTGGTTTTATGTTGTTTAGTTGGAGACATGCTGCTTTAGGTTGTGCTTTTTTTCATTTCATCATTATTTTTATACAGTTCATTACTTTGATCTTGAAGCTTATGCTTCAACATCTTTGAGGCCTACACCTTGTCTCATGACAAGTTTAAGGTTTCATTTTGTTTCATTGAGCCTCAAGAGGTATAGTACAGCTGGTTAAGTCTATTTGAATGTCATGCTAACTAGGTACTACTTTTTTAAGTACTCATCATGACATGCATGTCATTCATGTCATTCAAGTTGAAAGATGTACCAAAAGACCGTAATGTTAAACTTGAGGAAAAAGAAAAAGAGGGTAGTTTCTTACTGCCACTTTGCTTCGTTGCTTTTAAAAACCTCAACCGAAATTCACAAATCAAAGAAAATGAAAATGTTGTTCCAACTAAGTCTTTTCCTCATTTTGAATAAAAAAAATGTTGGTGAAGCACATTTCCTATATGTATATACATTCAAATACGAGAGAAGTCATACACTAATAATTTCTTCCTAAATAAGGTTTTCTATTAAACATCCACAAAATTAAACTTGTTCGGGTCATCATTTTTACTTTAAGATAGGGCGAAGAACCCTAAACAGTTTTCATGTCATCGAACTTAGGTCAAATTCATTTAGTTGGCTCATTCGAACCATAATAGTTGAGGTTGCCAAGATCCTAACCTGAAATTGCCTGCATTTCACGCTTGGCGACCCGATCCGATTTCTCGTCAGTTTTTTTGAGCTTCTAAGGACAAAATCGTCCTGTTGCATAAAAGAGCCGTACATGCAGATGAAGCAGATTCCCGGCACAGAAGAAGACAAACATGATGGGATCGGAGGGGCACATCGCCAATAAATAAATTAGAGACAAAATTTAAATGTACATAAACTTTTACGGTCGTAGAAGACTTAGTCCAAAACACGTTTGATGTGTGTTTGCGTGATGGTTTTAGAGTATTTGGGTGTCATCAGAATTGAGTTGGACGAAAATTCAATTTACTCAAACCTAGTTTGTAAAAAGAGAGCGAAAAACCAGATCTCGTTTAGGTTATTCATAAAATAATAACTTTTGAGTGTGTCATTCAAATAAATAAATCAAGTTATTGACTTTACTTGAACTTTTGAAAAACGCTAAATTTTCATATGCAGATGACTCTCACTATTAAGATCTAGTTAATTGATTTTCAACCAAAATGGTAGAGAGTATTTCATAGAACTAATTAATAGCATGAACGAGATCAATCTACCAACAACAAAATGAAAAAGTTTTATTTTTATTGTTGATTTTATTACTCTAAAAAGCTAAACCCAATTTTTTCAGGGGATCATTAATTGATTGTTTGTCTTAGCAGACACAAGTGGGCTCACAGGCTTCAGTTCTCATGTTACAGTACAGGTGACACACAGGACGGAATGAAGGGGGCTTTCAAGGGGGCTCTGATCCCCTTTTAACTTTTTTTAAATTATATAAATTTTAAAAAAATTTACTTGTCTTATTTAAAAATTTTGAAAAATGACATTTCGGTCCTTATCAAAATTTAAAAACTTTAATTGGACCCTATGAAGATTTCTGGTTTCGTCCTTGTTGGTGCAGATCTTGACCATCAATGGATGGACCACTTTTTGTACGTCAATCTAATTTCTCTTGGCCATTCTTGTGTCATGATGTTCTTGAAATTTATGTCCTTGTTGATACTTGCATTCATACTTAAAAAGTACAGTAGCATCATGAAATTTAGCCCCTCCCCCCACCCTCCAATTTCTGGGTCAGTGACCTTGGTGAAGGAAGTCTTTAACTTTCTCGACATTTATATTTTTGATTGCCGTCAAGAAAAAGAAAAAAAAAAAACATATCAAGGTCCTCACGTCAAACTAGTGGGTCATTTTAAACAAAAGCTGAGGACCAGACCATCTGAAAAAATATTAGTAGCCAAATAAGGAAAAAAAATAGGTGCATATATGTGAATAGCTAATAATTTGAATATAAACCGTATGTCCCGAACGTAGCTTGAAGAAATCGAAACAAGTGATAAAAGAATCGAAGATATGGCAGCTAGTCAGATTCGGACCCTAGGGGAGGTGGGTGGTCCAGTCCACCTGAAGTCCGTTGTGGACCCGCTCCTAGGATCCACTTGTTCGTGGTTGGAACTTGGACCTCCCATCGTCTCTCAATGGCCTTTCTGATCTCTCTTCTTAATTCGTTTCTAAAACTTGTTTTCTTATAACTTTAATTTAACATATACGAATTCTTCTTCTAACCCATGTTTGGTCCAAGTTCCACAGTTTTTTAGACCGTTGGCAATTCTTCCGTTCCTAATTGTTTCGTGGATTTCATAGTAATTTAAGAATTATGTTTCTTTACCGGCATTGGTTTTTGTTTTATAGAGTCAAACAACTTAATTTATTATGTTTCTTCATAGGCATTGTTTGTTTTAGTAGTTTATCACTTTGTCAATGACCGTTTAAAAAAAAAAAAAACTTTAACAAATTTTAAAAATATGCATGATAGTTCCGCCATAAATTAATGGCACCACATTCTTTCCTTAGGTTCTCAATAAAATATATCACTTTTTATTAGCATAAATAAACTAATTAACTTGGATGGTAGGCCAATTATATTTATCTTATTTCTTTTAAGTTAGAACTTCATGTACCACCCTTTTTCCTTTTTTTAATGTGGTTTTCCATAGTAAGGAAGTTTAAAAGAAGAGTCTAACTAAGTTTCAATCAACAATCTTTGAACCCAACTATAACATTTTCATTACACTTTTGGCAAAAAGAAATAATATCCCACAAAAATAGAATGGCATTTTCACTAGTTTCTTTGAGAAAAAATGTGACTTCTTACCGTAACTAAAATTTTGAACATAAACAATAAAAAGAATAACGATAACAAAATTTAGTTTTCGAATATGACGAAGGGTCAGTTTTTGGTAAGAAGAGGCACGCGAGCAGAGAAGGAGAAGTCATCGATGGCGTTTTCGGATGTAGCGAACGCTTCAGCGAGCGGCTCCTGGAGGGCCGCTAGTAGGCCATCGAGCTCTTCGTTCGTTCTCTTCATGTTGGTGTGCACGGTTTCCCAAAAAAATGTCGATGAATTTATCTTCCTGAATGACCGGCCAGGAGGCCCCCATCATGTCGCAGCTCCATCATAGTTTGCCGGTTGAAGTCATCGATGAGGGACACCGAACGGATGACGACGTTGACGGAAACGCCACGGACTGAGCGGCGAGATTCCTCTATGGCTCTATTATCTTGAGGAAGCGGCGAAGCTCTTGGAAGAGATCATCATCGTCATTGTCCAGTCTAAACGTAGAGCTGCTCGCGTGCCCCTTCTCGCGTGCCCCTTCTTTCCCATCTCTTTCTCTGTTAAAAGAAAGTCAACGTTCAAATCCAACGGCATTCCATCTCAACGTCTTCCTTCCTCAACTTCAACGTTCATGTCAAGGCTCTCCAAGCCCACTCCTTACCGTTGTGAACCCATTGTATATATTACCTTGAATTGTTAATAAAAATATTATCACCTTCCATTGATAAACATTCTTTTCTTGTTCCTCTTCAACGTGCCCATACTCAACGTGCCCATACTCATGAGAAAAATATTTCACATGGTATCAGAGCCATGAGGGGAATGGCAGACCGTGGAGTTGATGAGAACAACGATAGACAAAAGGCGGATGATGTCGTTCATATTGATCCCAACGGCGCAGATCTGTCCCAGGTGATGTCTAACCCATTCTTTATTCACCATTCTGACAACCCTGGAAATGTCTTGGTTTCACAACATTTTAATGGAGAAAATTATGGGACGTGGAGCCGAGCCATGTTGATGGCTCTTTCAGCAAAAAACAAAATTGGTTTCATTGATGGTTCTATCAAGGAACCAGAAAAAGATGATCCGAGCTAGCATCTATGGGTTCGGTCCAACAATATGATACTTTCTTGGATCTTAAATTCAGTCAACAAAGATATTGTAGAGAGTGTTATTTATTCGACTAATGCTAGAGAAGTTTGGGAAGATTTGCGAGAACGATTTACTCAAAGTCTTGCCCCTCGGATCGATCAAATCCAGAGTTCTATTAGTCGTCTACAACAAGATACTATGACTGTTGCATTATATTTTACCAAATTAAAAGCTCTTTGGGACGAGCTTAGTTCATATTCTCTCATTCCCATGTGTTCTTGTGGGGCCATGAAGTCGTATTCGGAACAAATCCAAAGGGAACATGTTATCCAATTCCTAATGGGTCTCAATGATTCTTATAATGCCGTTAGAGGCCAGATTTTACTTCTTGATCCCCTTCCCAACGTCAACAAAGTTTATGCGATGGTTCTTCAAGAAGAAAAATAGCGTGAGGCACGATTTTTTGGTTCGGCTAATGGAGGGACTGCAGCCTTGGCAGTCAAACAAAGTGAGCGATTTAAAAGTTACGATGCTAACTATGGTGGCTTTTATAGAACCAAAGGAGGACGTCAAAATCAGCCTGTTTGTAGCCATTGTCGAGGAATCGGACACATTAAAGAAAAGTGCTTCAAACTCATTGGGTAACTTCCGGAACATCGTTTCTATGATCCTAATTTTAAATCTTCAATTGCAGCTAATGTGTCTCAAAAGAACAATACACTTGATGTGAAATCGACTCCCTTTGATGGTGTTGGGGGTCTAGATTGTGAAGGACTAGACACTAAAGGTTCTGCTCCAGCATTTACTCTTGAAGAATATCACAAATTGCTATCATTGGTGAAAAACCAGCATACCAATATCAATTTTGCAGGTAATGTCGTTCATGGAGGTAACATTTGTTCTATTAATACTCAATCTTGTACTTGGATTATTGACTCGGGAGCGAGTCGCCATATTTGTGCTGATGAAAATATGCTCCAAAACTTAAAATCATGCAATGTTCCCATGACACTACCAAATGGAAAAACAATTCCAGTTCATCAGGCGGGTAAACTATCATTGCCTTTGTTTGAAGCTAACGATGTATTATGCATTCCATCTTTTAAAGTTAATTTACTTTCATTTAGTGAATTAACTAAAAATTTGAATTGTTCCATAACTTTTCTACCTAATCATTGTATTATACAGGACCTAGAATCGAAGATGACGATTGGGCAGGGTGAGGTAAAGGGTGGACCATATGTTCTTCAACAAAGACCACCATTTGTTCAAGCTTGTCTTGCCGTTTCTAGTCATGAACTTTGGCACAAAAGATTAGGTCATGTTTTTCATTCTCGCTTAAAGCTTGTGAACAATTATTTAGATTTAAACTTTGACTTGAATGATGATTATGTTTGTGATGCTTGTCATCGAGCAAAACAAACTTGACTTAAGTTTGGTTTGAGTGAAATATCTACAATGCATCCTTTTGATTTAATTCATTGTGATATTTGGGGCCCGTATGCTCAATCCACTATTTCTGGTGCACATTATTTTCTTAGCATTGTAGATTATTACTCTTGTGCTACTTGGATTTTCTTAATGAGACATAAATATGAAACCTTGCATTTCATCAAAAAAATTTTTGCTTTGATTAAAACGCAGTTTAATTGTCAAATTAAATCTTTGCGAACGGATAATGGGACTGAATTTTTTTCACATGAAATGAAAGATTTTTTACAAAAACAAGGTACCACTCATGAACATAGTTGTGTGGCTACCCCTCAACAAAATGGCGTTGTGGAACGTAAACATCGCCATCTTCTTGAAGTTGCAAGGGCCTTATGGTTTGAAGCCAACTTACCTTTGCATTTTTGGGGTGAATGTGTTTTGACAGCCACATATCTAATTAACCGATTACCATCATCAAAACTAAACGGAAAATCCCCTTTTGAAATATTATTTGGAAAAAAACCAAACATCAAACATCTTAGAGTTTTTGGATCCTTATGTTATGCCACAAATACATGCCAACACAAACACAAATTCGATTCTAGAGCGATTAAATGCATTTTTGTTGGGTACCCTGACGGACAAAAAGCTTATAAACTTTATGATCTTGAGACCCAAAAGGTGTTTGTTAGTCGCGATGTAATCTTTCATGAAAATGTTTTTCCTTTTCAAAATAAAAAGTTGGTGAAAAAAATATTGTTTTACCCATTCCTTATGATCTAGACATCTATCCTACTCAAGCTATAAGGAATGACACGTCCATTTCTAATCCCCTTAACCTAGAAAACATTGATCAGGAAACCTATGAACCAAACCTATCATTGTCTAATCCAGATCCAGATCCATCTTTAAATGAACCAAACCCATCTTCGTTTGATCCAGATTCAGATCCACATCCATCTTTAGTATCTATGAGATCTACCCGTGTAAGAAAACCAACGGTATGGTTGAAAGATTTCCAATGTTCACTCCTTACCTCACCCTCAACCAACGACATCTCCAAATCAGGTTATCAACAAGGAACGAGGTATCCTATAAGAAATTTTATTTCTTTTCATCGGTTTTCTAGTAATCATTTTGCGTTTCTCACATCTCTTGTTTCCAAGTTTGAGCCACAAACCTTTGAAGAAGCAGTTCAACATAAGGAATGGAGAGACGCCATGGATAGTGAGATTAGTGCCTTACAAGAAAACAAGACTTGGACTATTACTTCACTTCCAATCGGTGTGAAACCAATCGGGTGCAAATGAGTTTATAAGATTAAACTAAATTCAGATGGGTCTATAGAACGTTACAAGGCGAGGCTGGTGGCCAAAGGGTATGCTCAACAAGAGGGATTGGACTATAATGAAACTTTCGCCTCAGTTGCAAAAATGGTCACGGTACGTACCTTTTTCACTATAGCAGCTAATCAAGATTGGGTCATGTGTCAAATGGATGTCAATAATGCCTTTCTGCATAGTGACTTGCATGAGGAAGTCTACATGAAAATACCTCAAGGGTATGTTCAACAGGGGGAGAATCAGGTATGTAAATTACACAAATCTCTTTACGGTTTAAAACAATCTCCAAGAAATTGGTTTCACAAGCTTTCAACTGCTCTGAAAGAGTATGGTTTTATGCAATCTAAAGCTGACCACTCCCTTTTTACATTCAAGCATGATAAAGTTTTTCTTGTCATTCTTGTATATGTTGATGACTTAATGATTGCAGGAAACGTGAAGGATGCAATTGATAACTTCAAATCATTTTTATGTCAAAAATTCCACATGAAAGACTTAGGCAAACCTAAGTATTTTTTGGGAATGGGAATTGAAATTGCCCGTTCTTCAAAAGGTATATATCTCTCACAACAAAAATATGCACTAGATATTATTCATGAAACAGGTCTTTTGGGAGTAAAACCAGCAGAAACACCCATGGAACAAAGACATGGGTTGGACGAAGATCATGGAGACTACATCAAGGATCCAACACAATATCGTCGACTTGTTGGGAGATTAATCTACCTCAGCATTACACGCCCAGATATACAATATGTTGTACACGTCCTAAGCAGGTTCATGCAACAACTACGCATACCTCACCTACAAGCGGCACTTCGAGTGATTCGATATCTCAAGAAAAATCCAGGCCAAGGCATCCTAATGAGTAAGTCGAATAATTTGAAGTTAAGTGCCTTTTGTGATTCAGATTGGGCCACCTGCTGTCAAACGCGAACATCTGTCACTGGTTATTGTGTGTTTCTTGGCCCAGTTCCTATATCTTGGAAGTCAAAGAAACAACAAACAGTATCACGATCCTCTGCTGAAGCTGAATATAGATCCATGGCAAATGTGGTATGCGAAATAACATGGTTGAAATATCTATTGAACGAGTTTTGAGTACGTCAACTACATCCAGTAACAATTTTCTGTGACAATCAAGCAGCATTACATATAGCTGCAAATCCAGTTTTCATGAGCGTACGAAACATATCGAACTAGATTGTCACATTGTACGAGAAAAATTGCTTCAGGGGACAATACCCACATGCTACATTCGAAGCAAAGACCAGTTGGCAGACCTATTTACGAAAGCATTAGGAAAAGAAGGTTTTTATATTCAAACTGGGTGTCATCAATCTTTACACACCTGTTTGAAGGGGGAGTGTTAAAAGAAAGTCAACGTTCAAATCCAACGGCATTCCATCTCAACGTCTTCCTCAACTTCAATGTTCATGTCAAGGCTCTCCAACTCAACCTGCCTTGAATATCAAATGTATCTTTGGAAAACTTTTAACGTGAAGGAAGGAGAGCTCACTCCTTACCGTTGTGAACCCATTGTATATATTACCTTGAATTGTTAATAAAAATATTATCACCTTCCATTGATAAACATTCTTTTCTTGTTCCTCTTCAACGTGCCCATACTCATGAGAAAAATATTTCACACTCTCTCTCCCTCTCTCTCACCCTGTTTGCGTATGAACCCATTATGCGCGAACATGAAACTGGTTGGTGTCCCTTTTATAATTTCTTTCGGAGTGAGTTGCCTAGAGCACTCTGTGCACGCAGCAAACTTTAGTTGGTGCATCCTCCTCCCACCCTTTTAACTATCTCATATGTCACAAATGCAATAAAAATCGATGGCACAACGTGCAATATTAGAACAATAATTCAGCCGGCTAAAGTGCTTTCCACATACAGATGACAAATAGATATCTCATGACAAATAGATTTCTCTTGAAACAAACAGTACCACCAGCCGGTTAGTAAGAATGTGGAGGCATTTTGCTTCCCTTGTTATCGAATTTTTGGTAGGGATTAGGAGATTTACAGATGGGTGGTAGCATGACAAACATGCACAAGACCCAGACAGGGAATCGCAAATTTGTCAGCTGGTGTGTCTGCTCATTAAGAACTACTTCGTAGGATTAACGATTTAGCTGGTTGGGTAGGTCAATCTGAGAATTCAGCATTTTGAATCTGGGTGATGCCCCAACAATATAGGAAAAGGTCTTTAATCCTTATTTATGACCTACAAAAGGAATCACCTTGTCTGTTTTACGCCTTGTCTATGTTTGTGCATGTCACTACTATGCATCAGCATGAAGTCATGGCTGCCTGTCCATGGTAGCTTTAGGTTCATGGTTGGTGGTACCGTTTGTTTCAACAGTTATCTGTTTGTCATCTGTATGTGAGAAGTACTTTAGCCGACTGAATTATTGTTCTCATATTGTAGGTAGTGCCATCGATTGCTATTGCATTTGTGACATATGAGATAGTTAAAGAAAAGGGTGAAAGGAGGATGCACCAACTAAAGTCTGCGTGCACAGAGTGCTGTAGGCAACTGACTTCGAAAGAAATTATAAAAGGAAAGGTCACATTACATTGCACCAACCAGTTTCGTGTTCGTGCATAACGGGTTCATACGCAAACCGGGTGAAAGAGAGGGAGAGAGATGGGAAGAAAGGGGCATGCCAGCAGCTCTAGGTTTACACTCAACAATGATGTCGCTATATTTCAACACCACCATCACCACCACCTTACATCTGTTATCTCTCCAATCACCTGAGAGTTTCAAATTTTCACGTATTTGCAAGATCTAAAAACGCATGAGAACATCATGTCAAGATTATATGCGTTTGTTATATTTACAAGAGAATTATACGTAGCAGGCATACAAAAATGTAGCTTTTGAACAAGCCTGTCGTTAAATTTAAAATGGGTGATCAGATCTAGTCAAGGAAAGCAGTGTGAATGGTTGACGGAGTGAGGCAGTAGCGCAATGTCACTGCGATCCGGCTGTTCAACCATCCAGTGGTTGATAAAGCTCGATGGGCGAGGTGCACTTAAATCCTGAAAATGGAGAACCTCCTTCAATATGAGAGTCATCTGGTAGATTTATTATCTATATTGGCAGCCTTCATAATTGGTAATTAGGTATTTGTAGATCCGCCTTTGATGGGGCCACAAATTGTTTTCCTTTTTCTTACTAAAAGAGATGGAAAGTCGGGATTTTGTTGTTATATATGCCACTGATAATACTCATCTGTTAGATTTATTATCTATATTGACGATGTTTATAATTGGTATAAATTAAATAAATCTGACTTTAGTGGGGCCACACATTGTTCCTGTTCTAGATGTCTGTATCCATCCGGCGTGGCAGTTAGGTCTCCTTATTCTACTTTTTATTGAACCAAAATCAATTACAAATAAAAAATACAAAGAAAAACAATCTCTCTCTCACAGTCCCACAGGTACAGCTTACCCTACCTTTGACTGTGCCCTAAAAATTGAGACTGGTTCACGAAACCATTTCACAATAGTTCTATAAATCTGCCCCAATTGCTGAGAGATGCATTTATAAAATAGTTACAAGTTGTTCTGTTTTTTATATACATGCATTTATGAAATAGTTACAAGTTGTTCTCATAGTTCAATGGTAACCAAATTAAGAAGATGAACATGTTTATGTATCTATACTGAACTCAAGAAAATTCATGGTGAAAGCCAAAGACTTGGCTCCATAAGTTAAGTTTTCTGCTTTTGACAACTCGAGTCAATAAGACAAATCTGTCAAATATGAATAAACTAAGAGCCTCAACCAAAGTTGAGAGTCTCAAATCTGTCAAATATGAATCTTTCAAAAATGTGTAGTGAAACATGTAAGAGTTTTTTCAACAAAGTCTCAAAATTTTTTGTCATGTAAAATTATGAAAATGGGCTTAGTTTGGTTTTATGTTGTTTAGTTGGAGACATGCCTCTTTAGGTTGTCCTTTTTTTATTTAATCATTATTTTTATACAGTTCATTACTTTGATCTTGAAGCCTATGCTTCTACATCTTTGAGGCATACGCCTCGTCCCATGATAAGTTTAACGCTTCATTTTGTTTCATTGAGTTCCAAGAGGTATAGCATAGCTGGTCTGATCGATCTGAGTGTCATGCAGGCGATATGTCTTTAGTTTAGTTTTTATAAATACTACTTTTTTTAAGTACCAACGATGACATATATGTTACTCGAGTTGAAGGGTGTACTATAAGTCCACTTATGTCCAGAAGCAACCCTAAACCTGAGGGAAAAAAAAAAGAAGAGGGTAGTTTCAGTTGTCATCTCAACCGAAATTCACAAATCAAAGCAAGAAAATGAAAATGGTGTTCCAACTAAGTCTTTTTTCTTCATTTTGAACAAAAAAATGTTGGTGAAGCACACATTTCCTATATGTATATACATTCAAATACGAGAGAAGTCATACACTAATAATCTCTTCCTAAATAAGTTTTTCTATTAAACATCCGCAAAATTAAACTTGTTCGGGTTGTCATTTTTACTTTAAGATAGGTTGAAGAACCCTAAACATTTTCCATGTCATCAAACTTAGGTCAAATTCATTTGGTTCGGCCCATTCGCCATTTTAATTTACAAAACTGAATCTAACCCTATCCAACCTCCATAATACTTGAGCTTGCCGTGATACTAACCTGAAATGGCCTGTTTTCTTAGCGTCCAAGGGCAAAATCATCCTGTAGCATAAAAGATGAAGCAGATTCCCGGTGCCGAAGATGACAAACGTGATGGGATCGGAGGGGCACGGCCTTCTACAAAACCACTAGCGCTCAGATGGACCGCCAATAAATAAATTAGGGACAAAATTTAGACGTACATACATTTTTAGGGTCCTATAAGACTTTGAGTCCAAAACACGTTTGACTTGTGTTTGAGTCATGGATGGTAGCCCAAAATCAAACTTGGGCAAAGCTTTTTATAAAATTCCCATTGTGGTTTTTAGAGTGTTTGGGTGTCATCTCCACGAAAATTCAATTTACCCAAATCTAGCTTTTGTAAAGGAGAACGAAAAACCCGACTTCGTTTAGGTTATTCATAAAAAAAAAAAAAGTTTTGAGTGTGTCATTCAAATAAATAAATCAAGCTTTCAGAACTCATTAAAAAAACTTGATTTGCATAAGACTGGCTAGATGAAGGTGTAACAACCGTAATGCCATTAGTTTTGACCAAGCGTTAATTTACAAGAGAAGTCAAGTTATTTACAAGATAATGCAGTTCATATAAAAACCCAATTTTCGCACAAGTCGTTTTGTGGAAGCATAATTTAAACACAAGCAAAGAGTTATCAAGCGTAGAAAAATATGGGAAGGGATGTTTCTTGAATTTCTGAAAAGCGCTAGAATTTCATCTGCTGATGACTCTAACTAGTAAAGACCTCGTTAATTGATTTTCAACCAAAATGGTAGAGAGCATGTCATACAACTAAGTAACGAGATTCATCTACCAACAACACAATAAAAAGATTTTATTTTTACAGTTGTTTTTATTACTCTAAAAAGTCGAAACCCAGACTTTCCAGGAGATCATTAATTGACTGTTTATGCAACAAGATATATACCTAAAGAGTGCGTCCACTTGTCCCCCACCCCTTGACAATTTGAATTCCCTGAAGGAAGTTTTAACTTTCTCAACATTTATATTATATGCTAGATTGCCGTCAAGAAAAAAGAAAACAAATCAAGCAATCAAGTGGTCATTTTAAAGATAAACTAAGGACCAGACCATGTTAATAAAAAAATATTAGTAGCCAAATAGGAAAAAAAAGGGTGCGTATATGTGAATAGCCAATAATTTGAATATAAACCGTATCTCCCGATCGTAGTTTGAAGAAATCGAAACAAGTGATAAAAGAATCGAAGATATGGCAGCTAGTCAGATTCGGACCCTAGGGGAGGTGGGTGGTCCAGTCCATCTGAAGTTCGTTGTGGACCCGCTCCTAGGATCCACTTGTTCGTCGTTGGAACTTGGACCTCCCATCGTCTCTCAATGGCCTTTCTGATCTCTCTTCTTAATTCGTTTCTAAAACTTGTTTTCTTATAACTTTAATTTAACATATACGAATTCTTCTTCTAACCCATGTTTCGTCCAAGATCCACAGTCTTTTAGTGTGAAATATATATATATATATATATATATAAAGGTGTATGATATTCACTTAAAGTGTATGGGTCGGTTGTGGTGACCCATGAGGTCCGAATCCGACGCATTGGCTGTGGGACCGACCTTCGCGGGCAGACGCACGGTCAAGGGAAAGAAAGATGCATCCAAACAGCGACTGGACGTGACGAACGGAGAGGATTCAACGGTCGTACGGCAGGGCAGCACCTCCAAGTACGACGGTCAGGATCTTGCCCGACCGCGGGCCCTGCCGTTCCCAGTGACGGTCGTACGTCCTTTCTCCGTAAAAGGCGGTTATCTGCCGAAGGGGAAAGGACTGATTTGGTCCTTGTTTATGGTTCGGACCTTGGAACGAACCCTACGGGTTATGGTAATAACGGATCGGGTCGGAGGACTTGGTTGTTCTACCTTATTAGTCGTCCAGCTTTTTTTTAATTAATTATAACTTATGAACACGTCCAGGCAAGTAATTTGGTAGGTACATGGTATAAAGATACCAAGTCCGACCCATTTGCACTCTTAACGGACCCGATGGCAGCAAATAGGTTAGGCGACAGCTTGATCTGGTTAGAGTTGCAAAAGAACCCGTCTGTTTGAATCCTGCACAGAGTGGAGGGCCAGTCACATAGTGGCAGACCACTTCGAGCAACAAAATAAGTAAATTGTTCATTTTCCTCCTCATAAAAAAAAATTATCTTCTATGATTTTATAACTTGAGAATAGAATTTTCACCAATAATGTTGACTTTGAAAACATAAAAAGGCGGACGTAGTTTCTTTAATGTTATTTATTATCAGTAAAGAATAAAAGTAATAGTTTAATCGAAAAATAATATTTAAAAAATAGTTGCGGCTAAAGTTAAAAGGGCGGGACTGCAAAAAACAACTTTCAGCAAAGATAAAAGAAGGTGTCTGGTTTCCTTTACTGCGGAGGAATTCTCGGGGAGCGAACCGGACGGCGGGACCCGCTCCCGGGCTAGGGAGTGGCGGGGCCTCCCCCTCCCCAGCCTTGTTTCCCTCCACGTTTAAAGAGTTGGTCATGGAGCGCTGGAGTTCCTCGCTGGACAACACTCTTCTCTCCCATCTCCCCTGAAATCACGGCTCCATCATTCCCCCTCCTCCCCGCAATCCGCTCGCCGATCATCGGTCTTGACTCTTTCTCTCTCTCTCTCTCTTGACAGGGCGATTTTGATCAACTTTTCCCTGTAGTGGTTCGCAATGCATCTATTTATTTGGGAGGTTCGCGATCCGCGAGAATAGAGTCTTGGAAGGGAGAGAAGAAGAACCTAATTCAATTTTCTTTTTGTTGTTTTGTAATCTCTGAAAGCGGAAAAGCATTCCGTGGAAGAGGCGCTTTGAGACTCCCTCTCCTCCTGAAAAAGCGGTTGTTTTAATCGCGTTGTAGATGAGCGATCTCTCGCGGCCGATCGGAACTCCAACCTTCATCCTTTATCTCTTTACCCCTTCTCTTCCGTTGCTCCGTTGTCCTACTCGTCGGCAAAGGAAGCTCTAGCCTGCACCTCAATTCCGAAATCAAAACCGAGAATACGAAGCGGAGAGGGAAAGGAAGAGGCCATTGCTCGGTGAGAAGAGGACCGAATATATTGTGACGGTTCCATTGCCGGGATTAAAGCAGCGATGAGCGCCGTCGGTTCGGACGATGGCCGCAGCAAGCAGATCGTGAGGCTCAGGAGCGTCCTCCGCCCCTGGAATTCCTTCACGGGCGGCCAACACCTGCGGGAGTCTCTTCTCTCCGACGGCGCTACGGCCAACCGTCCGACCGCGGTGCCGAAGGGCTATCTTGCGGTGTACGTCGGGAGCGAGCTGCGTAGGTTCGTTATTCCCACGGCGTTCCTCCGGCACGCGGAGTTTCGGGCGCTTCTGGCGCGGGCAGAGGAAGAGTTCGGGTTCGAGCACGAGGGCGGCCTGACGCTTCCCTGCGAGGCGGACGAGTTCGAGGAGCTCGTGGAGGCCATGGCGAGGAGAGAGCGCGGCCGGAGCACCTGCCGGAAGAAGGCCGCATTCGGAAGCCTCTTCAGTAGGTCCTCCTCCTTTATCGGCCTTCTCGCCGCCGTTCCTTCCTTGCTTCCCCACGCGAGGCCTTCTCTTACCGCGAGCCGGTACGCTTGACCGTGAGAAGAGAGCCCAGTCGGGAAGAAAATAGGAACCCACTAAGTTTGATGCCCAATTTGAAAGCGGCATCGTTTGTAAATGCTTCGCCTTAAATTGAGAGGCTCATCGTGTCCAGGTTTTAGTAATGAAACCGTTCATTCATTTTTTCAAAAGTAGAAGCAAACACGGTCATGGAAATTTGTGAGCTGCCGACGACTTTTATTGTACTTGCAGATGTGCACCAGAAAATCATCCAACATGCTCTTCGCATCCTACACGTACGTCCGAACGAGCCTTCTGGACGGGGGAACACTGTGTTCCACCCATTCTGCTGTCCCGTGCTTGATATTACGCGATGGGGCTCACCTCCAAACGGGACATGATCTCGCCATTTCCCAACTTTTCTTGTGGAATCAAACGGCACCTTAATCACGGCCTCAAGGTCAATTCACCTGATGTTTAGGTTCACATAACTAGGGCTGTACACGATCCAAGTCAAGATCCAGCTCTGTCCACTCGACTCATATGTTGTTCGTGTCTGGTTTGTCTAAAACACTGGAGGCAGGCTGTACATGATCAGCTTGACTCAATAGATGGAGTCGAGTCTTGGCTCAAGCTTGACTCATTTAAGTTTTTTACTAACCGTTACCCTATTTTATTTGATTTCTTTCACTTAAAATTGGAAATTATGAAGATATATTTCTCACATATAATGCACCACCTTGCCCCCCTCATGAGGACAAAATAGAAAAGATCTTTCTTTTCACATTTTGTTTAGGTAGTGGTGCAGTTCTTTATTTTTTTATTTTTTCAAGACAGTATTGTAATTTCTGTCACCAGAGGTCCAGAACACATGACATGTGGGGACATATGTTACCAGCTTGTTTGTTTTGTGCATTGGCCTGAAAGATCACCATAATAACCTTATTATAATAAAAGAAAATCCCTTTACACTGGAAAATTAAAGATGAAAAATAAAAGGATGGATTCTCCAAAATCTCCACCTTTTTTTTTCAGCACTAGAGTGGTGTAAGACGTCCCCTTAAATTTTAAAAACTTCTTAAACTTTCAAAAATTTTAGTTTAACACCTATATAAAAAAATTTAAAATTTTTTATTTTGATTCTAGTTAAAATTTTGAAATTATAGAATCATAACTCCGTCCCTGTTGAGGAGGTGTTCATGAATCTGCATAGATTCATACCAATATGTTCCATTTATGATTACTTTATCACGAAAAAAGCCAATCCACTGCACCACTCTCTCTTAACATACACAGACGTTCATGCTTTCAATAGGCCACGAAAAAACATGAAGACATCAATATTTATATCTTGCTCTATTTAAATCCTCGGTGAAAAGTTTATTTTTCCCCTGCTTGGAAGTTGGACGTGGTTTAGTTAAAATAAACCCATGATGTTTTATATGGAAAAGTTTGGCACTTCAATTCAGGGGCCATCGCATGTTAAAAGCCAAAGGAATTCCTTGTGCGTATTTATCAAGGGCCTGCCTTTTTATTTCCTCAACAAATAAATCTTTCTACATCGCATCGTAAAAGATGTTCATGATCAGCATCAGATGCAACCCAAAAAGCACGTACAGATGAAGCACGCACGCACACGCACACAGAGAAGATGAACTCTGCAAGATCTGGTCGCTTGTTTATCATACAAGAAGTCATCAATGGTTCGTGGCTTGAAGTGCCAACGAGAAACGATATTCTGGGGAGACACTGATCGAGACAAAGTCACAGCAAGTGGCGGAGGAGCCGTCCCTTTCTGAGTAGATATTGCGGTACAACTTGGGAGATCTCCCCATATGGCATCTCTCGTGCAGCCTGTGATTTATGAGCGATTAATGGCGACGCACATGGTCACACAGCTACACGCTGCCCGTGACTTCAACGCAAACTCCAAACCAGCAAACCAACCAAATCAGAAAGACCAAAAACAAATCTTACAAACACACAACACACAGACAGAGAAGAAGCAAGAATACAATATGCTCAATTATCAGTCACTTGATTCACAAAACTCATTGCTCATTTGAAAATGTTTATGGCTTCCTTCGCCATGTACATACAACCAGGAAGGAGGGGGGGAAGAGAGAGACCTAGCGAAAGAGAGAAGAGTCATATAACATCAGGGTTATCATATATAGTTACTGTAAATTGTCATCATGAACGATGATCATCTACACATGGGCTTGTGGTGCGAATGAGAGCGAACCAGGCCAGCAATGGCGTCGGCCTGAGACCCACAGGACACTCCCATCTCCTCACCCATCGACGCAGCGGCGGCATCACCCTGATCCCTCACGTAGAAGCTGTCCCCATCATCTTCTTCCACCACCTTCAGTATCTTTTCAAAGGCATCTGTATCGCAGGGGATCCTCAGAGCCCCTTCGTTTTGGAACCCAAACTCCTCCTCTGCCTCCTTCAGCAGATCAGCAAAGGCGTAGTGGCTGAGGTAGTCTGTGGGGATGACGAACCTCTTCATCTCCTTCCCCACGCACACCGCCAGGTACCCTTTGGGCACGTCTCCTAACTTGGACGAGTCGGAGAAGGAGAGCGTCCTCTTCAGAAAGCTTATGCTCTTCTTCCCACCGTTCTTGGGAGCGCTTGCTAGCTTCCTCCATCTCTTTACCAGTTGTTGCAGGCGAACGATCTCACTGATCTTGTTGGGTTTCTTGGGATCCATGGGCAAAAGATCAAGAAGGAAGGCGATTCAGCAGAAAGGCCGCAAACTTTAGTTGCATGAGAGAGCAAGAGACGAGGACTTTTGCTTACATATTTAAAGTGCAAGGCTACCCACTCGATGGCATTCGAATCACATGCAATCTTTTTTAATACTATATATATTCAGTTAGTTTTGTTAATATTTTAGTAATATTTTTGGCTTGGATTCTGTGTGCAAGTGGGTGGTTTTTTTTTAAGTGGTTTATAGAAAACTACGTAGTTGGTCGGTGGTTTTCTCTTTTGGGTCTCTGCTTGGAGTAGTCCTTGTCGTTGAACAAGTTGCAGGTATAAAGGCGTATTTTGTCGATGATTTGTTGCACTTGCTGTTTTATATTTGTGTTCATCAAATATTCAATTGGCTTCGTGTCGCTTTACTTTTTTGGGAGCAATTGAAAGTACTAAAGACGCCATTGGAAAAGATGGAAATTCTAAGACTAGAGCGCAGTTTCATGCCAACAAAAGTGCCTTCCATATAGGAAAATCACAGATTTATCTGTTTTGTATGCATTAATCGAGCATAAGGATATGGTCTTGAGCCTTTTAAGCTTAAGGCAGTTTCCCCAAAGTAAAAAATTCAAAAAAAGTGAGGAAAGCATTTTTCTTCTTTAAATGTATCCTAAAAGTTACCATAGTTTGAGATGGTATCTTATTCATTTCAAGAATCCAGCCAGTCAAATGTATACACTAATTTAACATTGGGCAGTCAGTAGTCCATTGTTTTCGGTTTCCTTGAAAGCGAATGATGCATCACAAGAGAAAAACTAATAAAAATTGCAGCAGAAACGTCCAACATGTGATTCCAGATATACCAAAACTAACATTCACGCCATTTTCTTCCTTTGAACATCTTCACAAAGAAGTGAAAACAACTTTAAAGAAGAAAACAAGCATACAAAATTATAAATCTACAACAACCCATCTTCATCAATCGCCAAAAACAAGAAACCAACAAATATAAACGGGTGATCAGATGTGTCGAAATCCAGAGATCAGAAGAAGGTTATGCAGCTTCGATTATATATAGATGTGAAGAAGAAACTAAGATTATCTTATACGGAGAGGCCAGGACACATTGTGGTACAAAGAGTGGTTCCATGGAAGTTAGGATTCTGTTGTTAAAATATCAAGGAGTGTGCCCAGACGCCATTGCCCAAAAAAAAGACAAAAAAAAAAAAATTGGCGCGACCCCAAACGGCATGTGAGCGAGCAGCGTGATATGAGGACGCCATTTTTTTAGGGGTTCTCACAGTTTTCGGGCAGAAAAGAACAAATTTGACTTTGGATTTATTTACAGTTGATTTCCCACAATCAAGATCTCAGTTTAATCTTCTTCTGCCTTCATTATTTAAACTAGGAATTGGCATGTGCAATCAATCATCCACAGTGTGAAGACCGACTCGAAGGTAGCATTTTTGAACGTATTCTAACTAACAAGCTACTGCTCATTCAACTGCCGATGCGCCGATAACTCCTCTTGCGAAGAACAAGGCACATGAGCCCAGGAATCATGCAGTTTTCAGGTGGATGCCCTAGAAACTATCACCAGCACAGTTACCTTGATCTCAGTTTCTTCACTTTCAACTGGCCTTTCACTACACACTGATCATCGAATGCCATTGCTTGGACTAATATAATATTGTTCAGCTACATATCTTCACATATATCTTCTTGGATCCTTTTTGTTTAGCGTACTTTAATTATGATTTCAACTATCTGTTCTGGAGCTGCAATCCGGATAGCATATTGATTTCTTTTTCGATCGGTCTTTAGTAATTAATGCAAGGTTGTGAAGTCCGATCACATCTAAGTTAAATTTGGTTTTTGAGAATTAAAAATGGATGGGCAATCGAAGATAGACCAGTGGAAAGATGATGCAAAAATTTGTTGAAATGGATAAGATTGAGTTATAATGAATTGTATTATCCGAGAAATTTCAATTTATTAGTACATAAGAAGCTGATCCTAATCTAGATCATAGTTAATGAAACTAAAAGATGAAAACTTCAATTTAGTTAGGAAAAAGAAACCGAACTTGGGTATCGACGTTTCAAATGTTCTGGTTAATTTCGAATTCAAATATTGGCCCTTACATGAGTGGAGCTGGCCTTTGTGAGCAAACATCTACTTTTGTTCTCTTACATATACTTTGTTCATATTAGTATTGGGTTTATTCATATTACTATTGGGTGAGCAGGAGGAATGTTATTTTATTCTACCACTTAGAAAAAACTTGAAGTTTCTACCCAACCTCTCGTCCCTTTACGATACAGCGTCAGCTTTCTATGCCTAGGGTGTCACTCATGTTGCGTTTCAACTTGT
Source organism: Nymphaea colorata (assembly GCF_008831285.2). Taxonomy (NCBI): domain Eukaryota; kingdom Viridiplantae; phylum Streptophyta; class Magnoliopsida; order Nymphaeales; family Nymphaeaceae; genus Nymphaea; species Nymphaea colorata. The sequence continues at coordinate 1,308,798 of NC_045148.1, read as the reverse complement.
ATGTCGGTGACCTTTCTTTTAGAGGGTAGAGAGTTTATGCCCTAAGCTTGAAATCCAAATTTGGTTCAAGAAATTAAATAGGAAAAAAATGTGGATTAGTTCTCAATAATGCAATTGATTGCAACTATTTGATATATTTTATTATAGAATATTAATTTGTTATGAAAGGTATTATCCAAGTCTAAACATTATTGGTGTCAAAATAATGTCTGTACATCAACATGTGATCACATGGCACGTGCCCAGTGGACATGGAAGCCCTAAATAGTGTGTCCCTGTGGTAAGGAAACCAAATTAAAGAAGTGAAAAAAGCTAGTTGTTTTAGTCATTGGATGTTTAGATCTGAAATTCCAAATTTCACAACCTGATATTTTAAAGGCAGCCATATGTTATCCTCCCATAACACTAACAAGTTCATTAAGTGGGTAGGGAGAAAACACCTCAATACCAGCAGGGTAGCTGATTAAAATACCATTGAGGTCTCTTCCCAGCGTGAAGTACACTAACTTTGTACTCGTTGCAAAAGATTCTCTCTGTGGATTTTAGGCTCTACAAATGCCTTAATTATGTATCAACTTGGTTATATTCATATGTCAAAATTATGAGATGCGAAAGGTAAGCTCATGTGAAGTAATAACATAATCTTTTTCTTCATCACTCCATGGTTTAATATGATCATAGTACATACATATGAGCTGGATCGACTGAAGCCTATAGAATTTGGTTTCGTGGCTGGTTGATTTGTACTCCAACATGTCCGGCCTATGTGCGGAGTTCAATTGGCAACTAAACAAAGTAAAATTTTGTGACACCAGTGCTAATAAATTAAGTTCTTGGCCAAGCTACTGATTCAGCGTATTCTTTAGCGATTCAGCTGAATTGGAAGCGGTGAACTGGAAATTAAACGAGTAAATGGGAAAACATATGGATAATTTTAAAAATAAAGAAGAATCTTAAAAATATTTAGAACTTCTGAAAAGTAATGCGTGGCATAATTTTGAATCATTTCATAACGCTCGGGGAACTGCACTGCGTTTCCATTTTTCTTCTGCCCGCAGGAATTCAATGATCAGACCCTAATTTGCGGATTGAAGGAAACCTGCTCATTTACTTTATGCAGCAACCTTGAATGCAAAAGCATCTAATAAGGGACCTTGTTTCCTTTGAAGAGATCTTTCTGATTATGAGGCAAAATTTATATTTATGCTTTTATTAGTAGTGATGTATCACCTTGCATGATTTCCGGAGATATAATTTATCTTTTGCTACAAAGTCCAAGTTGGGTGTGTGACTTTTCGTAGGTAAAGAAGAGCATGCGACAACATGTCTCAATAATTATGTCCCATAAAAGGAAAATCAAAATCTAGAAAAGAAGAGACTCAGGTTTTGTTTTATAGCTTCGGATCTGATTGAAGGCCATGCAAAGCCATGCTAAATGAGACCCACTGTCTAAACAAACAGGGGATCTGATATAGCTGCTACGTGTAAAATTAAAAGCGTATCAAGAACACCCTCAGTGTGACTGGGTCCTTACAATTGAAATATCTATACAACAAAGTAGTGAAATATAAATAGGGTTTATATTCGTTTTCCTTTTTTCCGTTTTTAAACTATCAGAATTTAATTTTTTAATTCAAAAAATGGAAAAGAGGGGCCAATATGCCGCATGGCGATCACATTAATTAAACGACATAGCAACGATACAGATTTGGACATTATTGATTGCTAGAGGCCTCTCTTAAAACCCTAGCAGGTTTGATAAGGTTTTCTATTGACAGCTTACAAAACATTAAAAAACTATACCACAATGTCATGAATCTGGGTTATCATATGATGTGTGGATGACAAGTTTACTAAGGAATAGGCCAGATGCATGCAGTATTGTAGCCTATGAAAGGGCTCGCCTTCTCTGTGTGAACCGTTCTCTCAAATCGGAGATGCTAATTGTTTGTTGCTTTCGGATGACAACTCCGCAGGAAGGGCAAGCGATGTGGACTATGAAAGCTTCAAAGCGAGGATGTTCAAGGCTACCACTGCTACTACGTACGATTAGCGGTGGTTGCTTCTTTCCCTGCCTTCTTTCATTTCCACTCTAGGCTTTGTTGTTGTTCCTGTTTAGAAGAGAAGGCTTGCTCTCAACTCGATAAGAGTCATCACTCATAGCTCGCCTTCCTTTAATCACGCTTCACAGGGGAATAGAAGAGATCAACTTTCTAGGCACATGATCGGGAGTTTTTCAAGAAACGGTCTCATCCTTTGAAGTTGCTAAGTGCATTAGTGAGAATGCAGTACCATGAAAATTGATATCTTTCTCGCAGCAAGTGGGGTTTCCCCTTAGGTGGATTGTTTCCTGCAATGCTATCCGTCTACTTGGCTGTGGGTGTAGAACTTTCGCTAAGATTGACAATAGGCGATTCTTTCTTTTATCTTCTAGGCATACTCATGTAAAAAGCTGCCTGATGATCCATATAGGTTGCAACATGTCCCGTCGTTAACTCCTTGTGCCACTGCCTTTCTATAAGCAAGCTCCCCTGGCCAGGGATTGAACGGCTCTCGGTTCTTGAGCGATACAACACCAACTTTCCTCGTGTGCTGATGCCGCCCAACGAGACGAGAAGATAAGAAAGAAAAGAAATGAAAATAGGATACAATCTGAGCACTCACCTGAGAAATCTCAACAGACCCTCATTGTAGATTGTCAATTGGAAGATCATTAGCATATCAAGGCCGCTTGCTGTTTACGATGTATCAAGTCTTTTTCTAAGGAAGTATGCTAAGGGACCCAAACCAACGGCTTTCCATATCTTATGCATCAAAAGGATTGTTTGGCAGACTGCCTTTTTATGTGTTGCTTTACTCAGGAAGGAAAATGAGCTTTGCACCTCCCAGGCTCTACGCGCTCCCTTAGCCAAACCATATGATCGAGAGAGGGAGCGGCTTCGCTGTTGGAAATATACAGCATTTGGTACTTGGCAAATGATTGAGTAGGCCTAGCTTTTCAGAGATGCTCCCAGCTCACACTATGGTGGATGATCCGGGCTGTCCGTTTTTTCATAGCTTTGGCAGGTGTATGATCAGGAAGAAAGGTGGGTGATTCTTGTTCTATCTCTCCTTGGCCACACCTACATATATTTATCATGAGGGGCGAAGCCAAGATTTTCTTCAATGATGAGTCAAATGGGGGCTGGGTTTTGTGGGTTGAATTTGGGTAGGGCTAAACTCAACTCACACTCGAAAAATACATAAAAGCAAAAAAAAATTTAATTTTTACACAGTATTTTTTTTTTCATTTGGTTGGGGTGGAGCCATGGCCTAGGTGCCCCCTCCCCCTCCCTCCGCCCCTGCTTATCATACGAAGAGCGACAGCCACGACTAAGAAAACAGCAAATTCAAAATTGAAAGATAGATAATGAAGCAATCCAAAATAAAAATACGTCGTATCCGAGTACGTTATGGCTAGAGGCATTGTTCACACCCCACCCCTTTCTCAAAGGGGGTCGAAATGTGAATCAACAAAATTCTTTTAAAATTGAGGTTTTGAAGAAAATTTTTAAGAGAAATGGATCCGCTCATCGGTATGAGGTCCATCCGTTCCTGCCGCCTTTAACAGGGATAATTAGACCAAGGAATAAGGATCATTTGGATAATGTATGAGTTATTGATGCAAGTCCTATATGCTTATGCATTGAAGTTTTGGATTCAAAAACCAAAGTGATTTGCTGGATTCAAAACTCAAAGTTTATAAGTGATTTTAACTTGTTTTGAAAATTGAAGATTGAAGGGTTTTTAAATTGATTTAAAAACATTTGTTTTGGTGTCATTTGAAATCCACAATTCTTAGAAATTTTGAAATTGAGTTCTTTGTTGTAAATTCAATTTGATTCATGAGTTGAAATGATGATCTTATGATCAAAATTGATTTTGAATTCTTCTTTTGTCAAATGGTGTGATTTAAAAACTTGTGTAGAGTTCATTATTTTGATAGGACATAAGTCCAAATTGTTAGAAAATGTATTGTTTTCTAAATATATTTTGATCGAAATTATGAATGCATTGCTTATGTTTTCTTTGGAAGTTAAGTGAAGTTTATAAATTCTTGTTGCAAAGTTTATAAATTCTTGTTGCAATATTACTTGGTCACTTTTTGCAACTCAAAGTTGAATCACTTAACTTCTTGAGAATGTGCACGTGGTGCTATTGATTTTAAGTGAAAATGAATGCATGAAATGAGAAGAGAGACTATATGAAACATTCATTCTTCTCTCTCTCATAATCTCTCAAGATTCATTCATTGCAATCACACGTTATACAATCTATGCGTGAAGATTGATTTTAATTAAAATATAAGGCTTTCTCTAAATGTGCTTATTATATGGTTAAGCACATGAATTAGAGATATAGTCCATAAGCTTGAGTCATAGATGAAAAACTCGAAACAAATAAGAATTAGGCAAATAAGGATGAAATCAAACTTTAAAATATAGAAGAAATGTGGATATCATCCTTTTTCCTCAAAATTGTCATAAAAATCAGATTTTATTCTGATTTAAATTGATTAAAATTAAAATATTGATTCTAAGAGTATTTGACTCTTGAAAAATGATGAAATTCAGTTTTACTCCATACGAACTAAGCATCAAGTTGGCAAAAATCATGTGCCACATGTTCTCGTTCATGTCATGGAGCTCTAAGAACCTCTCTTTCTCTCCAAAATCAAACAAAATTTCATATTCTTGTCCTAGAAGATCCATTCATTTCTTGAACTATTAAAATACTTTTGTTCTTATTCTTTAAGGGATACAAAGATTATGGTTTTTGAAATGTGATCTTGCATTGTTTTTAAGACTCAATCAATTACATGTAAGTCTGAAAATTGGTCAATGAAATCAGAAATTTCTAAAAGGCTTTTAAAGAGCCGATTAGGTAGGAGTAAAACTTTTTTATTGTTCTTTAAAACCTAATCATTTTGTGGCTGAAAATTGGCATCATAAATATATAAAATTTGACATTCTTAAGCTAATTCTCATAAAAGCATGGTCTAATTTCAACAATTTGCATACATTTTACGTATGGATTGCTGAAATTAAGTAAAAATAAAATGAAAATGATTTCATGGCCTTGCACTATAAAAATCAACAAAATGATCACCCTTCTTAAAAACCAGTTTGGAAACATAGTCCAACCTGATGGTAAAAGAGAAAAATTGTTTTTAAGAAGAGATTGCACTAGTATATATATAACAATATATATATATATATATATATATATATATATATATATATATATATTTTACTCTTCAAAATAGAATTTAATCAAGAGACCGCATAACTCATGAATCATGACGATTCATGGTTGAGTTCTTTTACGTAGGAAGATTGAAAACTTGTTTCTAATCTCTTCTACCACCCTTGATCAATTAAATTGAAATACATGAATCCAAATGACTTCAAATGAAAAGGAAAACAAAACCATGCTCAAGCTAATTTATCCATAATTTTGCCATGCAAGGGTAGATCACATTCATAAGAATGTAGTCATCCCTAATAGACATTTTCATCACATATGTTGCTGCAAAATCACTCTCTCACTGTGGGATTCTCTCATGGTGAGGAGTTCAAAATGGTTTTAAGCTTGTTGTTTTGAAAGGGACGTGGCCTTGGGGCCCTTTTTCAAAACTAATGGTTTAAGCTTGTTGTTTTGAAAGGGACGTGGCCTTGGGGCCCTTTTTCAAAACTTGATATATGGGTTCATCTTTAAAAGAAACCGATATATGCATGCATTATGCATTAACATATACATTAAATCGTAGGTTTCTCCTAACTGGACATCATTGTCAGCTATAAAATAAATAAAAATGAACCCCTCCCATGAATTGTTTGAAATTAAAATTAACTAATGAGAAGCTAAAGTATATAAGAAATGAGTTAAAATCACCTACCTTGCGGTCGGTCTTGATAGTTGATCTTCTTCTTCACTTGTTTTCTAAATCGAGCAATCCTAAGCAAGAATCCAAACTTGGATTCGAACTTAGCAAAACTAGAAGAAGAATAGCTTGCTTGCTAGAATTTAGAGTGGAAAATAGAGCTTTTCGCCATTAAAATCTTAAATAAGGGTTCACTTAAACACCCTAACTTAGCAAAATCAATTGAGAAAATAGAGGGAAATGAAAGAGAGGGGGGAAGAAGGCTTGGATGAATCTTCTTTCTCCTCCTTGGCCTCTCCCTCCTAGCTCCTTGGTTGCAGCAACTTGATGGAATCTTCAAAATTTTTGTCATCCTCCTTGGTGGTCAAGGGGAAGATTATATAGAAGAGGAGGTGGGTTCAACCTTGTTTCAGATCTTGGGAACTCGTAAAATGAGTTAAAGAGGGTTTAATGACTCTAATTGACTATTATTATCCCATTTACATGAACTAGGTGGGTTGAGTTAGGTTTGGTAACATTAGTTCAGACTTAGCTGACCAATTTTGACCAAAATTTCAGACAAAAATGCCCTTGCACAGGGTTTTTCTTTATTTTGTACTATTTATTTTTTTCTTTGTTTGAAATCAAGTTTGTTAGGTTAAAACCTAGTTACTAAGCTCCAAATGTCATTTAATTATGATAATTTAATTTAAATTTGAATAAAATTTGAAAATTCTATCAAATTTGGTTCGAAAAGGGTATTTCCTTCTACAACTTGATTAAAGATGGATTTCAACTGAATGAAACTTTGGTTTGAAATACTGAATTTTAATTTGGTATTTGATTTATGTATTTGACAAATCCAAATGTATATTTGTCTTTTATAAACCAATTTAGGCTCTGTAATTTTAATTTGACCATAGAATGGCAAAATTGTTCAGATTAGTCAATTTCAACCAATTGACCAAAGTCAAAGCTCATTTACGAATAGTTTCACTTTGTTTGTGGTAATTTGATAAATTTGAGCTAAGAAAGCTCTTAATTGAGCTGAATTATACTTCGACAGAGTCTAGTCAAAGTGGGTTCGATTCGGTCAAAGTCTATTTTCTTCCACTGATTGGGTTGCGGGATAGACCTACCATTTTGATTGTGCTGAGCCCAAATTGACCAAACCTAGCTGAAATTGGCACCACATTTGAGTGCACCCAGGTCAAACCTACTTAGATTAAGTAGGTTAGGTGAGTTTGACTAGTATAGTTATTGCTTTTTAGAAATTGACTCCTCTTTAAAAAGGACCTGGTTAAAGAAGAGAGAGAGACATAAATGTCTCTCTTTTCCTAGGTTTCTCATTCATTTCTTCTTAAAAATGACTTTTCTTCATTTAATTGAGAGAAAATATTTTTTTCTTTAATTGGGGGGGGGGGGGTGACCCCTAGGGGGCTCTTGACTAGGTAGTATTCTAGACTAAATTAGATCCAATTCTTCGATTTAAATCAAAATTTAAATTTTGCAATTGGATTAGATTTCAAATGACGTTTGGATTTGGATTTCAAATGACGTTTGCAATTGGATTTGGATGTCAAATGACATTTGTAATTGCATTTGGATGTCAAATGACATTTGCAATTGAATTTGGATGTCAAATGAAATTTGTAATTAGATTTCGATGTCAAATGACATTTGTAATTGAATTTGGATGTCAAATGACATTTGCAATTGAATTTGGATGTCAAATGACATTTGCAATTGAATTTGGATGTCAAATGACATTTGTAAATATTTAGACTCGTAATCTTGCATTGGGAGTTGTGTTGCGGGTTAAATTGAATCTAAATTGTTCTTTAGATTCGAAATTAGCTTTGAAATTACAAATTTTCACAATTCTTTTGTAAAATTTTGATATCGCTTCAGTTCTGATGTCAAAAAATTTGGGGTGTTAACATGCATGCATCTGGCTTACCGGCAATCTCTCATTCCTATGGTCAAGAAAATAAGAGAAGTATAGCATGCCATGAACGAGGAGTTGAGGTTCCCGTCCATGCTCCTAGCAATTGAGCCTATGGCTGCACCTGCATCGGTGTGGGTACTGGTGCAGGTGCAGCCCGACACGGCATCAAATGAGTTTTGGTTGTTTTGAAAAATGTTTTGGTTGAGTTTTCATTAATATATTGATTCAAGGTAACTTTGATAAAAAAAAGTTTAAAAATATAGATAAATAAAATTACTTATATAACAAATAATATATATATATATATATATATATAAATATATAATATTTTTCTTGCCCAAAATTCTATTTTTTTTTTTACTTGTCGCATCCCACCACTTAATATTTTTTTTTTTAACTTGCTGTATTCCGCACTGGCATCGACACTCACATCAGCACCCGCACCTGCTCCCATGTAATATAGCTGACACCTAAGTGAATATCCCGGTCGTAATGGGTTGGAGGCAAAGCACAAAGCATGCACTCATAAAGCTCATGACATGCTAAGCTTTGCTTTGCTTGCTGAACGTGAAGTAATGGCTTTTCTGGAATGAAGGGGTGGGGCTGTGGGAACCAAGAAAAACTTTTCCTATATAAAACGAAATGCCCTTTTCATCTTCCCAGCATGGCGCCAGAATGCTTGGTGGCCCTCTGCGCAGAATGCCTAAAGACTAGAAGTGACTTGGAGTCTATGAAGCTTCACTTCTGGGTTCGTCACACTGAATAATCTCATATTATCGGCCACTGCACCAAAAAATGATGGCTTACCAGCGGATGGGTAAGTAGGAGGACTTTCAATTGCACAAGAAAAGAGTACAAAGTTAGTCCTCTCCCAATTTCTAGAACAATGGGTCTCTAGGGCGACGGGAGATTTCCCTCATGTATACACAAAACGAATATGCCCTAAACAGGATCATGTTCATGCTAAATCATTGAATCAAAATCTTAACTGTAGCGGAAGCATACCTGAATCCATCTGAACAGCACAAACGGTAGATCACACTAGGATCTTCCAGGGTCTGTGCGGCGCATGTTCAGTCTCTCTCAGATGGGGAAGAGACAACCTTAAAAACCAATGTTTCAAGCAACCGTTGCACGACCCCAGTGAGCACTACCCTTTTATATCAAGTGCAATTACGGATTCAACCCATCAAAAAGTTCGTAATTGCATACAGGTATCTATACATTATAAAATATCTCATACCATATAAAATGACGTAATATCCAAAAATGCAATCACTTAAACAGACATTTACATTAAAACAGCCATAATGTCTGAAATTCTTCATTGACATATGTCGGCCCACCAAATGATTCTTTAATTGGGCAGTTTGGATGGCACCTAGATTCAATCGCTTGAGTCCATTGTGGAGACTAGCACTAGATCCGGTTGCAGGACTCTGTCTCGCATGAGAAATCAAATTCGGCGGGCCAATGGACGAAACTGGCGAATGTGTGGTTATTCCTATGCTCTTAATAAAAAAAAGGAGCAAGCAAGTACTCATTTCTCTATAATAAGAAGGAAGAGGCAAACATGCAAAACCTACAATACAAAGCATACGGCTTTGCTCATGGGAGCTTCTCTGTTCACGCAAGGGCTTTTTTAGTCAATCATCCATGCGTTGGCTTTAAAAGCTTTTTGAAAGCACTCAGCTTTTAGAAAAGAAAAAAACAGAGTGACCGATCATTGGAGAAAAGCACTGGCAAAGCAAAACAAGAGTGCTTTATTTGGTTCAACTCCATTTGCGACTTTTTTTTTTGTAAAGGGACTTTATATCTTCTTGGGAAGATAATCAACCGTCTTTCATTTTAGCGAGCTCGATGAAAGACTTAGCTTATCACTGATCAAAGAGTGGATTTTGGAGAGATTCTTCATCGATCTAGTGGCCGGTTGAGTGCTTGAGCTCCTATTCCAGAATGGAAGGGCGCCAGAGCAGCAATAGATGGGTCTTGAGAGCAACTTTGCTGTCTCAAACTACGTGGAAAACAATTACCCGCCTCGAGAGTTTTGAACACTGAACTGCCTAGCTTCTAGATCAAGCAAACACTAGCACATATAGTATCTTGAGTTCTTGTGATGACTGCCACTTTTCTGGTTAAAAAGTTGGAATTCAGAGAAACCAAATGATGATTGCCATTTAAATCTCAACATTTTAGGTTATATTAATAACTTGACTCTACATAATCGAGGTATGATAAAAAAACCACATGCATGCATCTAAATATATCGCATTTTTTCTATGTAAAAGGCGTTGATAATTTCTTGTTTCCAACCAAACCTTCAGATTGTTGAAACCCTCTGTTCTGGGAAAATGTTAACGGACACCAACCTTTGCCCAACTCCATTGTTCCGAATGCCATTCTTATCAAAGCGATCGATGCAGATCGTATTTATATAGTTAACTTTTCATTAGACCATACTAATGCACTACTTTTTCTTTTTTATTTTTCAAAGGATGGTGCTCGATGACATAAGCTTTTAATGGATTCCAAACAGGTTAGATAATGTGGACAATGGGCACTGAATCACCCCACTTCCCCTACCAACACACTGGAATATTCTGCGTTTCATGGTTATTGGGAGCCAACCCACTTTGGGGTACTTGGTCTGCAAACTCAAGACAAGGTCAACGTCCCAAGTGCTACGATACACTATCCAAACACCGATCAATAGATGTTGAGATCATGATCCTTGTCACCACCAACAAAAGGTCCCTTAGTGATCCTTGTTGACCTAGTGCTCGACATGCTTTCAATGGCATCGATTTCACACCTTTGACTTCGCGCCGGAAAAGTTAGACCGGGCGAGGAGGTGATCGAGGTCAGACCGGGCCAGTCATGTTTCAATTTTTTGGATAAATTTGATAATAGAAGTGCCATTTTTTATGATAATTGAAGCTTAAATATTAACTTTGCTTCAATCGATTATAAGTTAGAATTCAAACATTTATCAAATAAATTGACAAGTTTAACCTAAACAGCCTGGATCGAAGGAATGCCAATGGATCGGACTAGAATTTGGATATACCCATAATTGTATCTACTTTTTTGGATACTCACATATTTGGATTCAAATTCAGATTTGAATACAAACAAAAAAAATCATAAATGCATCTAAGTCTGAACTTTGACTTCACTATCTGAATCCAATTTGAATCCATCTTTTACGTTCATAAATCCAACCTGAATCCGAATCCAATCCAAAATGTAAAAGCATTGGATAAGGGATATTTATTTAAAAATAAATCTGATCTAAATCCAAATCTGAATTTGATCAAATATTTATGTATATCCGAATCCAATCAGATGCCATTTCTTAAATTCGAATCTAATTCGCTTCTTAATCAAATATTAAATTTTTTTTCATATCCGACTTTCTCAGAATGGTTTGTCATATATTCGATCCAAATCAGATATATTAACATCCCTAGCTAATTATATTATGAAGAAGAGAGACTTCTGGTGATCAGGATTACAGCTGCAAGTGCATAAGTACTAGTGAAAGTAATGGCATCTTGTGCTACATCTTTGAAACTATTTGAACTCATCATTACATCTTCACAGGATTGATGAACTCCAAATGGCAACTAAAAGATCGATCGTGATGGCTATGATTATGATCATGACCATAACGGGAGCAACATTTTCATTTCTCTTTTTTCTTTTCTTGTTTGTGTTAAACCAATGGAAAACTCCTCCAATGGGCAATCAATCATGTATTCGCAATAGTTGAAGCCACCATTTACCGTGTCCTGTTAATCGAGTATTTTAACCCCAGTCAGACTCAGATTCATATATCATGGACTTGAAGTTTAGGATCAAAGCAGACCCAACAGGTGTATGACGCTCTTTTTCTTTTTTTAAATATATAATTAGGTCTGATTCTACTTATTCCCGACTCAGAATTGGATCCAGATGCCTGAACCATGCATGTACCCAAATCTGAGTCCGACTATAATTTACCTTACCTGGACCCGTTTTCAAGCCAGCAATCAGGTTTTACCAAGCCGTTTAAACCGGCCCTTGGTAAAAGTAAAACTCAAATTGTTTCCTTACTCAGCAATCCACAAAGGAGTATGCAGCTTGGACCTTGTAGCCTGCCTGACACTTTTGTGTGCATCCGGATCGCGCACTAAAACATGTCATTTTACAGTTTTAACTTTTACTGTATCACCTTGCTCATGGTGTTGTAGTCAGGCTCACCTTCATCATCAGAAAAGCACTTTACACTGTGGATGTAGATGGAGATCCAACAATATACACAGTGCATGGTGATTTCTTGAGCAGCTTCATGCAAAATGAGTGGGATGCATTTGTGGCCTGCTGCACCTGCACACTTATATATGCTGCCTCCATTAATGACTATTTCGTCGACGTGTGAGAAAGAACCAGACTACAGCATTTTTCTTTTTATACATTCACTAGCTCTGACCTTAGATTTTCCCGCCCCACTTGTTTAATTCTTATCTCAGAGAAAGGATCACTTCTCTTCAAATATTTAGTGTAGATGTGTCATGTGTCTGTGCATACATCAGCCTTGGACCTGAGAGGATGGGGAAAGGGGGGAGGCATCGGCCTTCACTCGGGCAGTTATATACTCACATAAATATGTTCATGTACTTTCATGCATATAGAGCCACAACAAAGAGTGAAACATGCCCTGCCCAGCATTGGAGTTTTTGGAAGTCTGCTTCGACTTTGACCGATAAAATAATAATGGACTTTAGTTTTTCTTAGGGATGTAAATGAACACATTCAGATTAGATATCCAACAGAATCATCAGATCGAATTTAGATTTGAGAAATAACATCGACCGGATCCAGATTTAGATTTGCTTTAGACAAATATCTAACTGGATTCGAATTTTGGATGCAAATTCAGTTTTAAATAAATATTCCACATCCAATATTACACATTTAAACTTTGGCTCCTAATGTATCATAACATGCATGCATGAACATTCGCATCAAGGGGTATAGCATAGCCGGTTGAGACAGGGGACACATAAACAAAACATCCTTACTCTGATTCACGTAGAGTGCTACTCCCTTAGGCTGCAAAATGTGGGGGTGCTCCCTCAAGTTGAAGATAGTCTGCTGCCCACCCAAGCCGCCATGCAGCCCAAGACCTTAAAAGCAAGGAACTCAGGCTTCTTCTGGGTGGTGGACTGTTAACCCCACTTACCCTGAAATATATATGCGAACATCCAATAAATTGGATATAGCAATTGTTATTCCAATTTGAATCTGATTTTATGACACCTTTAGCTTTGCGCTGCATGCCTGCCGCTCCTCTTGCACTCTTAATTACATCAATTTTTGCATGTATTATGTAAGATATTACATTTTCCTTGTGGAAACTTTCTCATATCTTTCTAACATCTCATTTATACAATCAAATCAACCATTTGAAAATTTATTTATAGGATTTACGCTACGAAGACAACATTCGAGCAATTATAATTTAGAAAAGTGAAACCTAATTTGATTGCCACGGGTCAGTAACCTTGTGCAATGACAACTGCACAAGATATGCTTTCTTATAGCATTAGTGGCGTCATAAGGCTGTAATCGAACTAAATACAATGCAAAAGGGACAATTTCTGAAAAAAAAGTTAAACCAGAAGCGTCATTCATGCAGAGGCCTTGAACATCAACATGAGATAGAACAAAGGTCGTCCACATCTTAATATGGCCTACAAAGTGCGTATTAGTCCACTACTTGAACGCCTATAAACACCCAAGCGAACATGGCAGCCTTTGAAAAAACAAATGATGCTCAAATAATTAGCACTTTAGGTTTGCCTACCAATGTTGAATAAACAACATGGAAGTGTACGTCGCGTTGAGAAAACAATCATAAAGATATTCTTATCAAAAGTAATCCATCACAACTAGTGCTCCTCTGATGCTGGATTGGTTGTTGCCTTCTTCCTTTGTCTTATCAATAACATAGTGGAGCACTTTGTGGAAATTAAACAGCGCATGCATATAGTACATGTGTTCTCCCCACTTCATATTTGTGAATGGCTGTCAGATAGGACAAGTGCCAAATCAAAGAAAATGGTCATATGTATATATATTGAACCGAGGCACTATTACAGTCTCGTATTCCGAGTTTGAAAAAGATCAACAGTTCAATGCTTAGCTAGAGCGCGTCTCCTTCTATAATCCAGGAAGGACAACAAAAAAGAATAAAGTTCATAATGCTCTGTGCATAGATTATTGGATGCATCAATGAAGCTTCACTTGGGTCTAAAACTAATGCGCCTTTTGTCATTGTAGATGTATTTTTAATCTTCAACAAATGCCATATTTTCCGATAAATTATAACTTAAAGGGGTAGTTTGGTAGCAAAGACACTTTGTTAGTGTTTCATGAATCTATCCTAAAGATTGAGCTGGTTTATAAGACACTAATAAAACTATTGCTACATGATCCAATCTTTTAGAAAGATTGATAGACACTCACAAAGTGTCTCTTGCTGTCAAATCACCCCTAAGGGCCTCTAGCAAAAGAAATACTCACAGAGTGTTCAATGAATTTACCCTATCTCACAAAGTGTCTCTTGCTGTCAAATCACCCCTAAGGGTCTCTAGCAAAAGAAATACTCACAGAGTGTTCTATGAATCTACCCTATTTTCATAGGAGTGCTCCCACAGTGTCCCTTATACCAAATGACCTCTAAAAGTTCTCATCTTTCACAATCTTCACATATTTAGCTCCATTATTTGTTAATTTTCATTTGGCAGTAGCCACTTTGTTTCTTTTCACGATATTTTTGGTTTATATTAGGCCAGATATCACCTACAATGCTGTGAACTCGTGGCATTTTCCCGATTAAAGCTGGTATCTCTTTCATAATGAAAGAGAAATGAAAGAATGTTAATCAAGATTTGGGTTAATTTGTATTTGAGCTAATATATTGTGCCAACATAGTGATTTTCTCAGCCATTTTGAACCCTATCGCGATCATCTTCATTTCGGACCGTGAGGACAATGGTTCTGTTGTCATCTTTTCCAAGGGGAGATTAGTTTTGATGTTTGAATATCTCAGAGCTTGAATTTCATTATGTTCCTTAGAGTAAGTAGCCTACACATCTGGTTATAAAAAGCTTATTAATTATAAGGTCATTCATACGACTCGATCTAACGATATATTGGTATACATTTAGATGATCCATGGAAGCAAGATTATGTACCGACATCACGGTTCCGAACCAACTGTAATTTAGTTTCTTTTAAAACTTTGGTGTTGTAGGAAGGATTCTTGTTAGTCAACATAATAATATAAACAACAATAAATGCCCAAAGATAGGTATTTAGTTGGCCAATACCGGTGACTTTCAAAAGCTCAAGCACAATCGATCATGTGGCCGGAAATGGAGTCGACATTGTCGAAAGATATGGTTTATTATTCCGTTGTCCATTGTTGTGTATCAAGCATGCTCCGAGCTTCTTATTGGCTCTTTGCGCTTTTTTATTAAAACTTGGTGCCTTTTGGTAGGTGCGTCAAGGAGTGAAATTGTCCAGCCATGCTCATGCTGATTCGCGAAAAAGTTCACAGATTTCTACTTTTCTTTTTCTTTTTTGGTTTTTCTAAATATTAAATAGGAGCACCAGAAGGAAATGTTTGGTCCAATAGCAGATTACAACCATGTCTGCATCATAAATGACAGTCTCAAAGTCCACGTCTAAACGAAAATAATATTAAAAAATGATCAAATTAATATAAAAATGCCGTGCATTTCTTGGTCAACATTTGAATGAGATGCTTCACTTGTGACTTAATTTTTGAGGTCTCAAGAGCAAGAGCCATTATTATATGGTCACCAATACTTATTCAAATTTGAGGAGAATGCTTGATTTGGTAGGATAAACTTGATCAGGTTAGTAAGGTTGGCCCAATTTTTTCATTATATAGATCGAACCGGATGGACATCTGAACACAATTATATGTACCAATTCTGTTTGGATATTGTATTTCATGCATCGCTAATTAGAACTGATTAAGCGATGCATGAGTTTAATTAGATTTGCATCCAATCCAAATCTAGCCTCCTTAGATCCCTAGTTAAAATACATATATTGATGGGCACATCATGGAGATATCTACTGGTCAAGGCTAATAAATCACTTTGCAATCTGTGTCCTGTTTGCTGGGACAGAAAACCAGAGGGCCATTAACATATAGACAACCTACCCACTGTACAAATTTGGCTTAAAAAACTTGATCTTATATAGTAAACTGAGCTTTTATATTATAATCGGCTCTTAACTTAAAGTTCATCCAAAGTCATCATCTATTGTTCGTATTTGTCCCATCAAGCTCATGCTCATGAATTCAAGCAAGTTTTTTACACCACGCTAAGGAGTCAAACCACAAGTTTTGCAATTCAATCTGGTTTTGCAATGAGTTAGGCTGGTATTTTCATCATATCTATCTTAGCCCACTTATTTTCTTCATTAAGAAAGCCTTCAAAACATTTTTTGTAATACAAAAGTTTGGGTTTGTTTTCAGCATCTCGCCCACAATTCATCTAATAATTTACTATAAACATACAACGCTAGCCTCAATTCATCTAATAATTTACTATAACCATACAACGCTAGGGAGCTATCCTGAATAGGCTTGGTTCCGCACTTAGCTAGTAGGCAATCAGTCACTAGTTTGAGAAACATGAGTGTGGATCAATTCACCAAGCACCAGCCTTGTGCTAATGTCAAAGATAGTGATGCATTAGCTAATGTGCTATGCAAGCTCCAACCTAAGCACCGACACCGTCCTTCCTTGATTCACGGACACTAACTTCAGCTCAAATGGGTGGATGGGAGGTGTGTGTGCGGCATGTTACCAGTTTGACCCGTGCAGGGCTATGCTCCTATACCAAAAAGAAGGTGGGCTCTACATTCAAGCTGAAGCATGTGACTGTTTCATCGTGCCATACCAATGCATCTCTGAACCAACAAGAGTAAAGGAAGAAGCTTCGGCTCTTTGTTTTGCATGTCTGAACCAACAAGAGTAAAGCAAGAAGCTTCAGCTCTTTGTTTGGGTAGTGGGATAATTAACCTGCTGCTCCCAAAAAAAAAAAAAAAGACTGCTATTCGTTTATTGCGTCAGTAATTTTTAAAGAGACGTCAGTAAGGACTTCAATCCGTTGCTGGCAAGTGGCAACACCTCCACCCGTCTGATTTGCGCTCGTAAAAGTAGATTATAAGGCAGAACCCGGTCTACTCACGAGTTAAGTAGATAATAATGCGTAAAGTAGTTCATAATGGACTTATGAACTAGAGACGCGCCGATGAAAGGTGAGCAATGAGGAAATTAATAATGTGTGAGGTTCAACTTTGGAAGAGATTAATGCTTCAATTTGTACTTAAATAGTCAAAAGTCAGAGTCGGTGCCTGGATGCTAACAATCATCACTTGTTTCATATAAAAATGTAGGTAAGATCCAAGAAATATTAAAGGAAAATTAGCATTCTTAGGCACTCCGCGTGCTCCTACTACAAGCCAAACTGATGCAATACCCTGCATCAAATTTTTGACTGCATATAAAGGCATCAATCTATTGAAAAACCTACACCTTCATTAAGGAAATAGTGATGACTCATTCTTTTCTAGAGAATCTCCCAACCTCCACTTATTATCTTGAAGAGAACCACGACAGATCATATGGATTATAAAAATCACACTAACTCAGTCTCCTCATCATGATATGGAAGAGATTCTCCCTGTCTTCCTAATACCAAATCAGTTGTATATCAGGAGAGCACTCCTGATAGTGAATAAAGCAGACAACACCAACAAAACACCTTTAAAGATGCTCATCTCACAACGGGAACCACCAAGCACCCTTATTTTTCTTATTTCCCATTTTATCTGGATATTTTTTTTAAATTTTGAGCAACCATGATCACGTATATGATCCATAGCTTTGCGTACAGTGGCCTTTATAGTTTTGGTTACCTCCCTTTGCGTAAACTGCGCGCTGTTGTGCTTTTTCACTCACAATGGCAGGCAGATTTTAGATGCATGACGCTTCCAGTTGCAAGAGCTTGTAGAGAGAGTTTAAAATTGC
Organism: Nymphaea colorata; assembly: GCF_008831285.2. NCBI lineage: Eukaryota > Viridiplantae > Streptophyta > Magnoliopsida > Nymphaeales > Nymphaeaceae > Nymphaea > Nymphaea colorata. The sequence goes on along the minus strand of NC_045148.1, from coordinate 1,290,828 downwards.
TGAAGATTTGAAGGCCAACATGAATGAAGTTTCAAACTTACAGTTTTGTTGTCTAAACTTTCTCATGGTGTTAATTTCTGAAACTGAAGAACTGTCTCAAAATGGCGACAGTTGTTTCAGAGGTTAGCTTTGAAACGAACGGGCTATAAATATCAAACAGATGGACGACATAGACCAGCATTGCATTTCGTGTAGATCAAGTGATTCGATCAGCTTGGGCTGCCCAGGAATTAATTTCATGAGCAGTGTTCCCCTTATTCCGTTCGTGATCATGTGGGGAAGGTGATGTGCACGCCACACGAAAAGCAGGCTTCCCGGGCCGCCTCCTCCCTCTCTTCACCTCCCCTCTTCCTCTCCTTTTTAACGTGGGAGTGCATGCAAATGGCCTGAAGGTTGTGTGTGTATGTGTGTGCGCGAGTGTGTGTGTGAGAGAGAGAAAAAGAGAGAGAGAGAGAGAGAGAGAGAGAGCACATTAGCATGTCACGTCACTCCCCATTATCTCGCCCTTTTCAGTTCAAACTTTGCTTAATTATAATATTGTTATGGATGCGGAGTCAGATTCTCACTCATGTCACCCGTTTGTATTAACAAAATGATCCTTCTTTTCCCACTAACCTTTTGAAAATTGTCCGTCAGCCGTTTAGGGAGATAAAGAGATGAAACTTGAAGCATCTTACCTGATATTGGATGCTTGGAGTGCTCGATAACAATTCAAGGGAAAGTTTGGTAGTTGGATCACTTTATAAGTGTCTCATAAATATATTTTAAACATTGAAGCAGATTCATAAAACACTTAACTATAAGTAGCTGCTTATGAATTTGCTTCAATCTTTAGAATAGATTCATTTAAACACTTATAACAAATCTTAAGTTTATATTGGGGTTATACAATGTAATTTACCTGAGATATGCATGAACCAAGAGCACTACCAACTTGGACGGCAACTTTGGATTTGTGCACCACAAGAAGCATTGGCTGCCGAAGAATGAAGAAAGCTTCTTTGACCAAGTTGGCCAACTGTGCAGTATATTGGTCTCAAACTCCAAGTGGAAGAAGATGTGAGTTCCAGTAAAATGATATTTTTTGGTTGCATATTATGATCATTGGATCCATACATAGTGGTAGGTTAATTACTCAATAAGCCAGGGAGGCCCCATACGGAAAATTGAAAAGAAAAATTGTAATTTCTCGCTTAAATCACTTGATGAATGGTACTACGAAAGTTGGTTAGGCTAACTGCTCAGGTAGTGCGTATAAATATGAATGCAATATTTTGGGGCAAGTCGGTCATTTCAAGTGAACATCAAATTGTCTACGTTCATTGCATCGAAACCATCATAAATAGCAGTTAGCAGTGCGCCGGCATCATTTGAGAACTCCTTCTGCACCTAGAAAGGAAACTAGAGAAAGAGAGAGAGAGAGAGAGAGAGAGAGAGAGAGAGAAAGAAAGAAAATGGAATGGAAGAAGAGCTACTTAGACTTGGTACTGGTGCCATTAGGCCTTTTTTTCACACTTATGTACCACATTTGGCTGTGGCACAAGGTAAGGACCCAACCACTGCAAACAATCTTAGGCATCAATGCCGCTGGCCGCAGGCTCTGGGTGAAGGCCATGATGAAGGTACCTGTTCTTGTTTGTCTTTCTTTCTTATTTGCTCAGTACCCTTATATTTTTCATGGCCAGCAAGAGAAATATATATGTTTAAATATTGGTAATTAAGTTTTATAGTGGCTGCTACATGTACCATCTTAAGCACTGTAAGTTCTCTGCCCGCCTGAAAGAAAGTTGCAGTATACTTGGCTCTGCCTCTCAGGTTGATCATATGCAGTTACATATTCAGTCGTCAATTGACATAGCCTACTTTGTCTCCTGTTTTTCGGCAGTCATGGGCACATTCCCATCACAGTTGTATAAACCACCTTTTTCATTTTCTTGTAGCTTTCCTTGTTCCTGTAGGCTTCCCATGCTGAAGTTGGCATCTCTCTCTGTCTCATGTTAACTTGAAACATTTCAAGGGCAGAAGGGCCCCTGGCATAATATTAAACGTCAACTGCTGACATTCCATTCTTTATTGTGAGGTAGAAGTTGTTGTTGCCAGTGGCCTTCTTCTCATTTTTTGTACTTCTGATACTTTCCAATCAAATGCCATCTTTGCAGGCAAACTTATTGACATCCGACTCGGAATTCTTTCTCGACTTCCTATGCATGACATCATATCAATGTTAGCAGTGACAGGGAAATCACTTATCAAACTTCACTTCTAGGGTCTCTTTGATTTTTCTAAACAGTGCCTGTGGATGCACTTTTCCACAGGGAAGAAGTCAGACCTCTTCTCCATTTGACTTTTTCCCTCAAACTGCAAGGTGAGTGAAGTCCCGGACTTTCTCACCATGCGTTTGATTGCTTTCAGTACAGGAAAGGTATAAAAGGTTATCCGGGTAATCAAGTATGGCCATAACCAATCTCCCTCAGCAGCAGCATATTACCTAGGAGTTCATATCTTTGAGTGAATTATAAACCTATGTCGAAGAGACACTTTTATTTGGCGTATATCTTACCTACTTATGCACAAAAAAAATTCCTACCAATATTTTTTAGAGGCGTCGATGTGATGTTTTGAAAATGAACAGAGTCAGTCAACTTGAACGTATTGAAAAATCTAAGGCTGCTCTTACTGTAACCCTTTTTTTAATTACAGAAAGCCCATATACCAGCACCAAGATGTAATGAGTGGACATCATTCCTGCCACATATGCCCCAGGCACCCAGTGCCAGTGGTACAGCTAATACGTGCCATTTTGTCCTCAAATTTTTTAATGGAAGATATGATCTAGATTACTGTCATGGTGATTGATAAGGACATCCAGCTCTTCTTAGCTAGAATCAGGCTTGTTTAGTTTCTGGGGAAGGAAATCAGATCAAGTTAACAAGAGTTGGCAATATAATTTCCAAGAAATTTCCTCCAAAATATTTTGAAGACATTGTGTTGCCTTGTTTCTTGCAACAGTTAAAGGATACATAAAATACTGCGATCGAATACTCTTTCGGCTAGAATCATAATCCAAATTGTCTTCGTATATTTTTCAGATTGTCTTCCTTATTTTTATGCTTTTCATACTTTTTTTCCGGTACTCTTTGCAAGAGCTCACAAAATGCAGTATTAGTTCAGCTGTCTTGGTTATCCCTTATTGTTGTTTCTCGATTTTGTCAACCTTTTCGAGATTTTCTAAAGAAAGACTGTCCATTGAATGCATTCTAGCAATAAACATACAAATTGCTGAATAGAACATTATGGACTATGTTCCGATTTGGCATTCCCTACTTCAGAATGGACCATCTCACAGAGTCATGGGCACCAGTTGGCCCAGCAGCCCCAGCTGATATTTCAGATTGCTGCCAATACATATTATAAGACGTGTTTGATCAGGTTATGAATTCACCAATTGCTTCGAATTTGGGGATTTGGTGTCCTGAGTGCTGAATATTGAAAAGCAATACCACTGGCAGTTTTAGGAATCAATTGATCCAGTTCCAGTCATAGTGACTTCACTGGTAATTCTAAGTATCACTTGGTCCACTTCCACTCCTAGTGACTCACTGCATGGAAACCTTGTCTCTGTTAATTTCCACTACAAAGTAAATTAGTACTACAGTTTCATAAACTAAGCAAGCTACTTGTGGGGTTAAGCTGATTGTAATGCAGCAATGCAGCCTTCTTTTATTTCTCAATTGCCCCTCCAACTTGTTTTCATGCAGGACATTGACAAGAAGAGTGTCTTAGCTGTGCAGTCACTTCGAAACATGATCATGGGTGCTACACTTATGGCAACAATGTCGATCCTGCTCTCTTCCGGGCTTGCTGCAGTTATAAGCAGCACGTACAGTGTGAAGAAGCCGTTGTATGATTCGGTGTTCGGCGCACATGGCGAGTTCATGGTGGCACTGAAATATGTGTCTCTGCTTCTCATGTTCCTCCTTTCCTTCCTCTGCTACTCCCTCTCTATAAGGTTTATCAACATAGTGAACTTCCTCATAAACATCCCACCACAGTACGAGACCTCAATTGTGAGCCCAGAGTATGTGTCTGAGCTCTTACACAGGGGAACTGTCCTGAACATGATGGGAAACAGGCTTTTCTATTCTGCCTTACCGCTTTTGCTCTGGATATTTGGGCCTGTCTTGGTCTTCTTGTGCTCCGTAGCCATGATACCTGTGCTTTACAATCTTGACATAGTCGATGGAGGAGGAAAGGAAGAAAAGGAGATGATGAAGGAAGAGAGTGAAGGAAAGATCACCTGCTTTAACGTGTAAGAAAAGATTGACGGTGCGATTGGTTGGTTTTTGGAAGGAGTCAAGGGTTGGTTTGATCATGAACCTTGAAGCCTGAAGGCGCACCAACTACTGCAGCAAAATGAAAGTTGTTGCCCAGGGTCACATTTTATTGAAAGCAAAGGAGTCTTTTAGTGGGTGCTCTGTGATGTGTACCCAAAAGCCATAATGGACTCATGTGCTTACCATAACCTATGATTCTCAGAAATAAATGGCAGTATAATTCTCAGAAATAAGCACATACCGAAACTCTTTAACTACTATCTCTATACTGCTCCTCATCTAATGTTAAAGAGAGTACTCATTGGAAAGAGCATGAAGTCTTTCTTTGTGGGCGTAAGGTATAATTTTTCACATATGCAAGGGGGGAGACAGAAACTTTTTCTCTTAAAAGGGACGCAACTATTTTCCAAAAAAAAAAAAAGGAGTTACTCTCTTTAACAAAATCTACTGGTGCCTTACGTTAAACTATAGAACTTGAAAATTTAATGTCTCAAAAATACAAGGGGTGTTAGGCCCCTGATCATGAGTGTGCACGCACCGCACGTGCACTCACACACATATACACGACTGTTGTAGTTTCCAGTGGCGGAATCCATGAATTTTGTTATGAGTTCACGGCTCCCGCGAGGGCAAACCACATAACCATGCAGGAAGTATGAGCTCAAAGCCTCATAGCTATGGTGAAAACCAGTGGTGGTGGAGATACATGGGGGCTAGTTTGCACCACCGCCCGCACCAGCCCATCAAAAGTTTTAATGGAAAATTGGAAAATTTATATTCTGATGACTTGAAAATTACATGGTACACCCACATCAGATCTGTGCTGGTGACTCGAGTACCCTTTAGCCAAATATCCTAGCTCCACTGGCGAAAACTCTGATGAAAGAAAAACAAGGATGCCAAGTTTATGCGAGAAAATATCACCAATTTGAAAAACCAAGAGGAAGATAGACGTGTAAAGTATAATTGAAACTTCTAAAGAACAATTTTCAAATGGATATATATATATATATATATATATATATATATATATATATATATATAAGCAGTAACTCCAAAGAATTTTAAAATGACATCAGCAAATTAAATCTTTGGGTGACCTAAACAAGGTGACTATCTTTATGTAAAGAAGGTTTCGTTGCTGAAAAAGGTTTTCATTACAATAAAGTACCTTTGCTCTTCTTAATGGTTGCGTGGTATGACAGTTTAATTAAGTTATCGGTTTGTCGGTATTGGTGTTGCTTTATGTCATGCTTTAAAACGCAACACTTTTCTCATGGAAGTCTCCCTCTGCCTCCAAAAGTAACAGTACGTTCTTTCTACAGAGATCGGGTATCATCTTCTGACAGACAGAAACAGGGATGAACCATAATCTTGTAATTTTTTCCCTTTATTTTTCCTTCGGGAGACAGCTAGAGGGAGAGATATGGCTTCACGCTCAAAGATATGCTGGCTACTCATTAGCTATCACCATTGGAATGACACATTAACCATAAAATGGGCGACCAACCTCCCACAAGCTCTATAATCCAATGTTAAGATCTTTGACGTGGCCCTTCATACTTCTGCATTAGTGATCTCTTTCTCCTTTCTGCTCTCAAAATTCATCTCTCTCTCTCTCTCTCTCAGTCAGTATGGTTGTGTACATAAATATATTTTGGTGTGGCTGCCATTCTCTTTGTAGGAAATGTATTCTCATATGTTTGCCTTTTTCACTAAGCATTGACTGCTTTTGCAGCAACCCGTCTTCCATATAGGATGCTGGCCTATCATGTGGAAGCCATGCTGGTCACCATTATTTCTTTTGGAAAGCATGTGTCACCTCCTCTTTTTATTTTGTTTTGAAATAGTGAATCTTCACAACTACTTCGTGTTTCAGCACCTTCTCTAATAATAGGTCCCAATGTATTATTTTAGAATTTCCTTTAGGTTAATCGATCTAAAATGCTGTAAGATTAAACCCACAGAGTAGCCCACCCTCTCGGCGCTTCTATTTATATTTTTATAGCCTTCTTTAGTAGTGGTTACACAGTGGAACCCACGCTATTTCAAAACTAGCTACCATTAAGCCAATCTGATGAAAATTTTCGAGACCAATTAAGCTTGTCTTTGGAGAAAACAGGAAGAGCCTTTCTTGAGATGATATATGCATATGCAGCTTGATTCTTTTATATGATAAAAGTTTTCTTCAATCATTTTTGCTTTTTGACTTTCTTTTTAACTTGAACAACTTTGTAACCAGTCATGATGAATTGATTGCAAGCACAAAAGATTCATTGTGAGATCATGTTGAGTCCTTCCCACACTAGAACAGTGTTCATACCTCTGTATATGGGGCCTAAGCAGGTTTTTATTTTTAAAATATTTCAAATTATTTCTAAAATTTAAGATTAGGCTGATACAATCGATCATTAGCGATACGTGTCAGCAAATATGCTGTATCGGTGAGCAAACCGATACAGCACCGGTACCGTTTATTACAAAATTGCATTAGAGGACTGTAGTTTAAGGTTGAGATACTTTCGGCTCTTTCAACAATATTTATTTTATATATATGCAATTGAACATTCTTTCAGCGATGTACCGTACACCACTAGTATAGTTCTTCTGATGGGAAGGCTCAATTTCTACTCAATGTTTTTATCTTTATCATGTCATGTGTGTGGAAATCATGATCGTGAGAAGGTGATAGAACATCTCCTTTCCATCATCTTGCTACCTGAACCAAGTTGCACACAAAAGTCGAGCCTTGTGATTTGACGGCAGACTTAAAAAGTTACCTACACTAATTACTTAATTTCTACTCTATGTTTCAATCAATCGGTAGAGGAGGTGTTGGTGGGGAGAGAGGTGGGGGCACTGATATGTAAGTTGATCAAGCATAGCCAGGCACTGAAAGCAGTCTTAATGGAAAGGGAGAGGCTGTGTCACCCCGATAATGGATGTCATTTAGTTTTGGCTCTATTAATCAGGAAGACAGCAGTGTGTTGGTGACTGGTTGCCCTTTTGTTGTTATCCTGCTCTAACAAGATGGTGCAGTAGAGGTGGACTGTAAGTTTGAAACCCACATGCAAAATTTTCTGAAAAATTACAATGGCGCGCTGCTTCTGTGGTGCATTAGTTCAGAAAATTTTTTTCCCTACATCATTTGGCATTTTGAACTTCCTGACTGAAACTCTTTCTGTTGATAGTAATCCACTTTTAAGTCACGCAAGCGGCAAGCGTATAGACAAGTAAAAGTTGATATTTTGGCTACAGTTTTAATCTACTTAAAGTTTACGAAATCGAAACCAAGATGGTGCTTGTTTCAAATCAGAAAAAAATTTCACTAGTTCGAGTACATAATAATAGGGGACTGCTTTTCTTCAGGAGTTGGCAACGATCTAAGTATTCTTCTTCAAGGAATTTATACCTGAAAGCACGATTCTCATCTAATTGATGAATGCAATAATTCTTGTGGGCCATTTTGACGGTGGAATTTTTCACTGAAGAAAACCGACCATTGGCTTAACTATGGAACTAGAAGATTCAAAAAATTAGACGCTGTATAATTTACTCGCTAGTAATTTTTTATTTTTATAAGTTGTTATCACTTCACTTTCTGTCATATATAGCACTATTACCGAGCATCCGATTTTCGCTAATTTCTGTTTTGGGTAATACTGGTTTAAGCTCAAAATTCCTAATCTCTTCGGTATAGTACTTTTACTATTCTGATCTCCTATATTTAAGTAAGATTCTGTTTTCATATAATCCCTTCTTATGTTTTAAACGGTTTCAAATTAGGTAAGGATGGCAATATGTTGAAGGCAGGTGACTTCATTACAACACTTTATTGATTAGGTGAAAGTTTTTATATCACTAACTTTTTCTGATGAATGATTTGCTACAGTGCACAATTCATTAGTTTCATAAGAACAAAACAACAGTAGATTTAAAGGACCATTAATTGTTCTTGAAAGGTCATAAATATACACATATATCCTTTGTGACAAGTTTTACATAAAGCTAATAATCAGACTCCAATTTCCTCAACGTTTTTAGGAGAGTTTTGTGTTTAACGTAGCATATGTCAACAACTTCAATAGTTGATTAGCTACTTTTCCTTCTCAAGATTGTTTACGTTAAGTCAGTTCATTAATTAGTTTTAAGTAGGTCGATTCACCTCATAGGAATTGGCCATCACAGTTCAATACTCCGCATAATTTAACACCTCGATACATTCGACCATTTAGCCAGATTTGGTAAAGAGGACCGATTCTGATTGATTACGAATTCGGATTTGAAATCAGTTTCACAACAGTCTGAAATTGAGTTGGACATCTGACTGAGATGTCATTGCATAGAAAGGTTGGATCTTATGCTAGTCGGATATGAGTTTGATTTTTCAAAAATGAGGTTCGAGTCCAAATCTAAAGTCTAGATCCGGTCGAACCCTAGACATTGGCATCCCTAGATTTAGGGCTGCTTCAAAGAGGAATCAGATTTACATCTTTTGAATTTCATTGGGGGCGTTTAATATACCTAGAATCATGAAATTTTAGAATCAAAATGCTTCACTTTTAAGAAATAGCAATGATTAATGAAACAAAGTATTTTGTTTCCAAAATTAGGAAACTGAAATCTGGAATTCTGATTTCATTCTAGTTTGATGAGGAATTATGATTCTAGAATTTTCATTCTTGAATCAAAATTCCAGACCATCAAACGCCTCCTAAGGAAAAGGGTCCATCATATAGGAATTATCAACCCTGAGGTCAACTATTTGGTCTAAAAGGTTAATTAGGAGGAATTAAACATGATAAATTAGCAGCTAGTTTTGATACTTTTACCATTTTAATAAAAATTAAGCAACCCATGATTCTTTCATCTCTTCTCATTTTCCCAATCCAAAATCTTAAATTTTATGAAGGCAATAACAAATTTCTACTTGACATGTTCGTGTTCATATCTCAAATCTATGATGTCAGTCCTTTAATGTACACAGGAGGAATAAATTTTAGTTGGTTTCTTTAATTGAATTTATTCATAGAATTATATGTAGATAGCAAAATTTCAAATATCAACCTCTCTCTCTCTCTCTCTCTCTCTCATGATATCGTATAAAGAAAGTTAATCTAATTAGAGATTAGGTACTAAAACATTTACTATTATAAGATTTACGCAAAGAAAAAAAGTACTTTCTATTTGCTAAAGTTCATCTTTCTTCAATTTCACATTACAGCCCAAGACGGATCGTCCGTCCTTTTTCTTGATGGACCTTTGACACTGTTGCCTCAATTATTTCTCAAGTGTCCTCCTCATGTTTGTTATGTAAAAAAGGAAAAGGAAGTCCGTGCCGCTGACTGGACCAAACTAATAAACTCGCGGTAAGGTTTGTCTTTTCTTTATTGTCATGTGGTTTTGTGACTTTCAGTCTGTCAGAGCAAACGATCGATGGCGCAGATGGGGTGTCGTACCACAGCACAGTAGGGTTTATGCGGAAAGGTCAGTTTCAGAGACAATTTGTCTCACTGCAGGACGTCGGTGGCTAATGAAACTTGTGTGAATCGCCAGCAGTGTCGTACACACGGGAACACGGGAGCTGCTTGCCAAGAATCTCCGCATTAGATCAGCATGTAATATTTCCTATGTGCCTCTTTAAATTGAATTTTATGCATATGCGAGGCCATGGTTTTTCTTTTTCAAAAAAGGGGTTCTTCTCCTGCAGTATCTCCATCATCCTCGAATAGATGGCAAATCGATTTCATTTGACAGCTGTACAAGTGTTTTACGTCGTCCATACTCTATTCATTTTCTATTGCTTGTATTTTTAAAATATTTCCTTTCCCTTTTTTTTTTTTACTTGTTTTGTCTTGATTCATAACTTATTGCTAAAATGCTGAATTGAATTGTCGGATTCACTGAATTTGGCATCTTTGGCCTTTTTTATTTGGCTTTCTATTTATTACCACCACTTAAGAGCATTTGACTACAAGTTTACCATTCACAAGAAATCTGATGGTAACTTAAAAGAATAGCTAGTAGTTGATGTTTTCATCCTGGTTTAGGTGAGCTAGAAGCTAATTCCACCATCCGTCGAAGCCCCCCACTCCTTTCTTTTATTCCCTTAGGGTATAGGGCTACTTTGGTGCCTCGATAAGGTAGATTCACTGTGCACTATTTGCATATCGGTACATTCTTGTTTGCAGCATAAAGGGTTGACGCCACGAGAGATCAAAATGAAAACTAACCATCCAACAACCCTTTTCCCCAATCGTTGCACAAACCTCTTGAAAATTATTAAGGTCGTAGTACAGATTCAAATAAAATAGGACATATTCCAATGTAATTGTCCTAGCTAACTTATAAAATATTTGAGAGAAATGATTGCTGGGACAACTTTATACTCTGTTTGATGGACAAAGCCTACTACTATCCGACATAGTCAACATGCACATATTGAAGTTAGTTAATAGCAGTAGAAACGGATTCTGATCTAAAATGTTATAAGGCCAAAAAAGTGACTAGTCAAATGTTATAGAGCTTCTTCGAACAAGAGCTAGCCCATTAGTTTTTTGGGCTTATAAGATTCAATTCAAGCATTTAATGCGAGCTACCTCAACTTCGCTGGAGATGACTGAAAGTTAAGAATTTGTCGCTTGCATGAACATTAGCAATAGTTTATGTTGCAACAATGGTGGTTTATGATGCTTCTAGCAAGGGCTAGCAATATGATGCTTCTAGCAACGATTTATGATGTTTTCATTGATCCTTCTTTTTTTTTTTTAGTCATTCGGCATCCATATTCCCTAGAACCTTTCCCTTAAACTTATGAAAACAAAATCCATCCACAATTTATTCCACATACCAAATCAGAATTGATTTTTAAAGTAAAATGACTTTATTGGAACACTTTTCCTTGGGACAAAATCATGAATACCACCAATAGAAATTTTGTCAAATGCTCGTTTTGCTACATTTTGATTAGGAAGTGCAAGTAATTGAAGTCATCAACGTCCGTTTCGCAGAAAAAGCTTTAAACTAGATGATACGACTATTTTGTAAAACATTTTACTCAGGTTATTAAACAAGGTCCTTGTGTGTCAAAAGGGAAAATATGTGGTATCTTTCTGAAATTCCTTTTTTAAGGCAGTCGACCGAAAAGGGCGGGTGCCAGATGACGCCGCTTCTCTATCCCTTTTAGTCTGCATCGATCTTTCGCATGAAGCAGAGGAATCATCCGTATCGGTTGCGCATAAGCCATTAAGGACGACCGTCCACCTCTTCTTCCTTTGAAACCCGACTGCCAACTCCGTGCCGTTGCTTCTTCCTGTTCCATCTCCCTCATGGGTTGCGAGACCTGGCCCTCTGATGAAGAGGTACTCTGCTGTTCTACCTTCTCCTCGCCACTCACCCTCTTTTCTCTAGATCTCATTTGTTGCTGTATATGCTCTGATATTTTTCCTGAGGATTCCTGAGAAGACACAGCATTTTCCGTCAGCTTGATCTTTCTCAGAAACGAGTCTTGTCGTTTTGGTTCGAGTTCGTTCTCAAATCAATGAAACATTTGCAGGATTTTTGTTTCTTGCTGCTCATTCCTTTCTGATTGTGGCTTTTCTGCATGAACAATGTGAATGCATCAGTCTACGTGATGTATATGTCGAGTTTCTTTTTGAAACGAAGCCTCTCGTATGTACGAGGTCTTAATGGAAGACTCCAACGTCTAACTGTAGATGTATGTGTTCGAAATAAAGTTGCCTTGTTTTCAGGAATTGAGATAAGGTTATCCGGTGTCTACGGCAACATGCTTAAAGGAACCAAATTGGAGGGGAGCCAATGCATGCTCCAGGGTGGGCTACATGCCTCGAGGTGGGCAAGCACCTTCTTTGGCTTCAGTGGATCACATATGTTCTCCTGTTTAGGCTTGTCAGTGTCCTCTGATTAATGGTTTAAGGATAGGAAATGTGTCGTCGTCGTAGGCTACATGCCTTGAGGTGGGCGAGCACCTTCTTTGGCTTCAATGGACCACACATGTTATCCTGTTTGGGCTTTTCAGTGTCCTCTGGTTGATGGTTTAAGGATAGGAAATGTGTTGTCGTCATGGTATGTTGCATTGATAAAGGAGAAGACCGAGTCACTTGATCTGAGCTCATGTCATAATGTCTTCCTATCTTGTTAACAGGAAAGGCATTGCCTGGTATTCTTTGTGCATTTCGATTGGAATATTGCTTTTGCAAGAAGGACCTTAAGTGCGCCTTTTCCTTTTTTGCTCTTCTTACTTTTGACGGATAAATGCAGTATATGTCCCATAAAAGTTACTGTTTATGGCCGAGCCATACATGGAATTTTCGTATGGAATTCATATCTCTCACAGATGTATATTTTTTAGTAAAAAACTAATGAAACTCGTGGATGTCTCGAGTTTCTTTACTACATGCTTTACAGGAATTTACATATATCCATGTTCTATAGTAGGATTATGTATAATTTATAAAACATGATGGAGATTGTAACGACCCAGGCATTCAATTTGGACCCATCTTTTGGCCGTCTCCATTTGGACCCAAAATGTTACAGACCAGGACAGGAAAATGGTAGGAGGTTTTTGTATGCATCCCAGTCAAGTTTTCTCAAAATACTAGCATATTTTCAAGCCACTTCCACATTTGAGATGTTACAATTTACCTATTTTGAGGAACATGTCTCCTTGAAACTTCAGCTCTGATCCGAGTCCTATAATAGTCAAATTAGTGCTAACTCTATTGTTCAGTCTAACGTATCTCAATTTGTCTTGTTGCCATAAAAAAGCTTTTGACCAAGATACTAAGTAGGAAGGGGCTTAGGTACATATGGACATCAAAATTTCTCAAGGTTACATAGGAAACTATTCTCAGTTGCTCCTGTACTTTGGATGTTAGAAGGATGGCTTAGGTAGTAGGGAAGAGGATTATGAATCCTCTTGTCACCATTTCCAGGTTGCTTCTTGGTACATTTTTAGTGTTTAAGATGTCCATACAAGGAGAAAAAGACATATTGGGGATGCTGCAGTTCAGATATTGTTATACACATTTGTGACTATAACGATCCATATAAAGGTATAATATCAAGAGATACTCCTTTAGTACCTAGTAGGGATTAGACCAGGCCACTGGGTTCTTTTATTTGACAATGCCAAGTGTCTTTCGAGGGCCAGTCTTTTCCCTTGCAAATGTACCATTATCACTATTGACAAGGCTATCAGGTGGATATGCATAGTCCAGATTGGATTCTGTGTAAAACACAGTGTGACTTGATCTTGATTCATGTTTAGTGTTCCTGAGATTAGTTTCTTATACAATCCCATGTCCAACATTTTGAAGCAGTTGGAATGCATCCTTGTACTGTGGACCTAATGATATTTCCATGTTTGTTGTTCATGTGCAGCTGGTTGAATTGCAGAAGTCTGTGGCTGTCCTAGCAAATTGTGATCACAATAAAGTCAAGATTGTAGTGTCACCTTACAGAATATGTCCACTGGGTGCTCATATAGATCATCAGGTGATGCTAAAACTTGGAAATTCATTTTTCTCTTTTTCTGCATTTTCCCACATTTTCTCTTCCATCCAAGACCTAAAATACAAGTTTTATGACTTTTTGATACCTTTACGATAGACCTTATTATATGTCCTCGTTGAAGTTGAAGCAGTAACATCACCATGCTTTTTACAATGCCTTTGTGAGTCAACCATGAGCATGTTTACGTTAGTATTTTCAACATCTGACTGTATAAGAAACAAAAGTACCTTTAAATTGAGATACATTCTGCTCAGTGATAGACAGGATATGAATTGACTCATACAAAGATTGGTTCCAGTTTAATACAAAATCTCAGATGGGCTTCTATCTGAAAAGTTAAATCCTTGGTACATTTTTCAATGTCTTTAAGTTTTTTAGGTTACGTAGAAACAGTAATCCATTTGGTTAACCAGTGTTGGAGGAGATCTAGACTGATGTATTTCATTTCTATTTTCTTTTACAGGGTGGAACGGTTTCAGCTATGACAATCAACAGAGGGGTTTTACTGGGATTTGTTCCTTCTGGTAACTCAAATGTAAGAAGTGCTGCATTTTTGCATGTTATTTTCTTTTACAGTAGGCTTTTGAAAATTAATTTTCCTTCAATTTTTGCTGCATTGTAGGATTTTTTTTCTCAAATATACTGGTAGATGTTGTTTAATGTTGTTTAAAAATTTGATTATGTTCTAGCTATAATGTTTGTGACAACATCGTTGAACATGACAAATACATGGATAATCATGTAAATCATTCTCTCCCATTTGACAGCATAAGCAACTTCGTTTAATCAATCTATGATTCTACAGTACCTGATGGGAAGGTATAATTGTTGATTTTTTGCAAGGGGCGGTTTAGTCCTTTAGCTTCTGTACCTAATGCTGTAATGGGCAACTGAGTGGGTGATCATGGTGGTCCAGGCAAATCTAAAGGACATGCTGAATTTTGTCCAAAGAGTTCAGGTGTGCAGTGTGCCATCTGACAGTTACAAGAAACTTTGTGCAAATAGTCTTCTTCCAATGAAGTTCAAGATTTCTTGGCACTCTAGGAAATTCAGTTGGCTAGTTCTTGAATATTTGAATATTTGATTTATTCTTTACAGGTAGAGGGATGGATTTAAGGTGTCATTTATTTCTTGTCCATTATTAACTTTCCTTTTTAATGTTGTTCAAAGCTGGGGTTGTACATGGGGCTTGGCATTGTTTGGATCAAACTTCTTCCTATCATTAAAAGAAAAACATAAAAAAATGTGAGAAATTTGTTTTCTTCCAAAAGGGAAGTGGTATACCTGGTTACTGACTTTTCAATTCTTATGCATACATATATACATAAAATGAATTCAGATGTTTCATTCATAAAACATGTGATGATGTTCCTTAAGTTGAACATATCATGACAAATCAATAGAAAAACTGAAGTGCTCATTTGAAAATGTCAGTGAATTCGTAACCCAATCTCTACAGTTTTTCCTGCCACACACTTATGTGAAGTGAGACAATTGCTCTTATTCTTCTTTCAGATGATGGTATAGATTTATTACACTTTTGATCATGTTTGGATGTGCAAAAAAGTGGCAGCTTTTACAATGTTGCTTCATCAATTTTTCCTCTTCTTTTTTGCTGTAGGTATTACTTCAGTCTGGACAATTTAAAGGAGAAGTAAGGTTCAGGTACAAAATTGAATGTTTTTAACAGGGTATATAAGTGTTCTCATTCTACTTCTTGCCAATCTACAGATATTTGTTTCTTGTGCTGGTTTGAGATTGAACTTTAAAATCATGACCAGTTTGAAGAAAAAACTTCACACTGGTAAAACTATATAATTTCAAGATTATGCTTGTTCTAAATCTTCTTTCTTTCATTGTGCGTACTTTGTTCAAGTAATTGTGCCACTGCATGGTAAATGATTAAGTTCCTTGGCATGGCTTGCATTATTTTCTCTTGCATATTTTCTTAGCTTGATTTGTGGCACAATGTTCATTAGATGACAGCAAAGACGTAGTCGCTTGAATATGTTGTCGTCTATGTCACACGGGTACGGGTACGATAAGGGTACGGGTACGTGGACACAACAATTTTCAAAATTTTAGGATACGCGGACATGGTGAATTTTATATTCTAAAAAATTAAAAAAGATAATAAAATAAAAAAAACATTAAATTAATAATTCACTCTTACAATCTCATAACTCATAAGAAAGAAAGTCTCAGATTCTCAAACAAAACATTGTTCATCACCAATCTCATAAGTCATAAGAAAGAAAGTCTCAAACAAAACAAAGAATGTCGGGTTAGTAAAGTGGTTCGGATCGGGTCTGACCCAGACCCGATCCAAAACGTATCCTGCCGTGTCCAAGTGTCGGTATCCAGGTGTCGGAGTGTCGACACCGGTACGTGGCCCATTTTGCCGTGTCCGTGTGACATAGGTTGTCGTATTATGGTCAAGGGCAATCGAGAGAGCATAGTTAGAAAATTAGAAATCCAAGTTAGTGACGGTGGTTTTTGCAAAATGTAGCTTTGGCTCCTTGTCATCCAAGTAGACAATCTTTATATGTTTGCTTCACTTTAAATATCAATTCTTCGAGTATCAGAACCAAACTGTGAGATGAAAGGACCTGCTAGTTGCATATTGCAGATTCATACAAAAGTTTGTTCTTATTGAGAGTTAAAATATTTCAACTGTTTTTTTATTTGTATATTATGTTCTTTAAATTCAGTGTTGATGAAATTCAGCAGCCAAAGTGTTCAAATGCTAATGACAACCATGGAAATGAAAAATCAAAATGCTATGAGGAATGTGCATGGGGAACTTATGCAAGAGGGGCATTATATGCCCTGCAAAGAAGTGGACGACAAATCTCACAGGTTAGTTTGAACACATTTTGCATGAAATAACAAGCTGATGTTTTCTGGAAACTTAGAAAATAAAAAATAGGTTGTCAACTGTTGGAACATGTACATAATCCAGCTCATATCTCATTTCTGTGCTTCTATCTTAGCTTGGGCTTCATGAAGGACTGCACATTGGGACCAAATTATCTGGATAATTATCTACCATGTCCCCAAATATGTCATGCCCATTAAGTTCTTAGGAACTGCTATAAGCTCTTTATCAAAAGAAAGATGTAGGAGTGCTGCAGGATGATGCAGGTTCATTGGTACAGAAGATGCAGGCATGCAGATGCAAATTGCAAAATGTATCACTGTTTGACTTTTCTGCATCTAATTATGTTTTATTAGTCTTATATTGTTGATTTACTCTCATTGGGATTTTTTGTGTCTTGCGTGCCTATTGACACCAAATGTTTCTCTGTTATTCACAATTTATTCTTCAAGTATCCGTGTTTGTAGTGTCATATTGTTTACGAATAGGACAATCATTCTATTATTTTACTGCATTGTGTCCAAATTTTACAAACCAACATTTATTTATTAATCATACCACTTTGCTTCTCATGTGCTTGTTACTTAAATGAGTGAGTAGTTTCCACGGATTCAATTGTAGGGCATCATAGGATTTATTTGTGGCTCGGGAGGACTTGATAGTTCTGGTCTTAGCTCATCTGCTGCTGTAAGTATTTCATGCTCAAGTTGCTTCTTTGCTGGTGGACATTATGGATAGATTACATTTTATATACTCAAATTCCGTGAGAAAAATTGAATAAAATGAATCTTGAAGGGTCTCCTACGATCCATTCTTTAGTTGAAGCAAGGTTATCTGATAGTTTGAGCTAATGATATATTAGATTCACATTGATGTTGGGCTGGTTGGGCTGGCGTTAGTGAACATACCGTGACTCGTTATCTTGATTCCAATGGGTACTCTTCCCCTAAGCCTTGTGGGATGGAGCATATCACTGAGCTGAAGGGGTATTGCCTTCACACTCAGGCCCCAACACAGCCTTGTACTTTGGAGGAGGGAGAGAGGGAGGGAGTTTCAGCTCCTCCGGTATCACCCCACATTGATGTCTATATAATTAATGGGTTATGAAATTATCTTTTTTTTGACAATCTTCAAAGATAAGTCTTATGTTTTATTATTATGAAGTAGGTGTGTTGTATCCATCACTCGCACATGTACATGCCAAGCACAAATACACATACACAAAGTTGCATTCATTGAAGTTATTTCTTCTGAACACTCTCTGGCCCTAGATTCTCCGAAATTTGAAATTGTTACTTGACCCAATTTAGATGTCAACAATTGGTTACTCCTTTGTCCAGGTCTTTCTTTTGTGGTGTTATCCTTTGTCTTTGATAGCATTAATCAGTATCTTTTAGTTAATGGCTGCACAAATAACATGTGTTCCAATAATATTGAGCACAAAGGGGGTTCAGATGCCATCATGCCCCTTATATTTTTCTTTTGGTATATGATTTGGTAAACTTATACCATTTGCAATAATATGTTCTGATTTTCCTAAAAGGTTCCAATTTTAACGTGCGTACAGGTTGGCATAGCTTATCTATTGGCTTTGGAAACTACAAACAATATAATAGTGTCACCAGTGGAGAATATCGAGTATGACAGGTATAATACTTGAATCAAGTGTATTTTTCTTAAAAACCTATGTTGAATGATGAAAAATATCAAAATTATCAAACTATAAGATTTCAGCTAGAGCCATGATTGTAAAGTGCTTAGAATTTCTTACTGCAAAAACAAAACTACGTTTGTGCATTTACATTATATCACATGCTTAATAGTTAAAATCAGTTTTAGGTGCTTTCTCCAGGGCCTAGGCACATAGTATTAATCAATAGGAGGAAGCCACTTATGAACACATGATATATGTTCCTATAGTCTTTTACCATTTGCCGTTAATATATCTTTGAGATAATTTCTTAGTTCATTTTTTATTTTTATCTTTCACAATTTTTTCGTGCTTTTGGTGTGGAAAAGGGTATCCTCTTTTCAGCCGTCTCTATACCAAGCCTTTTTTTTAGGCAAAGACACTATACCCAGGTCATGACAGCTCAATAAAAAACTTTTGTATTCCTCCTTCCGCAGAAGATAACTAGGATGATCAATCTTTTCATCTAGTTCACTTAGGTTATTGCTGGGCCACATTGACTGGTTCTCATATTTTCTCATTCACACACATGCATGGCTGCATTCTTCTTATTTCTATTGACACATATGGTGTTGGGTCATTATTGTAAATCCTATAGCTGTTTTTAACTCAATGTTCAAATTCAGTATTTTGAGATTGTTTTCTTGCATTAATAGTTATTGGTTTCCCATCTAAAGCGAGAATGCATTGGAGGCAGTTTAGTCCAAATTTTATTTAGGTTCTTAAAGCATCAATCTTTCTGTTCATTTAGCTTTCTGTGTTTTCAAAACTTTATATCATCTTGTTGGAAAGGGGTTGCATATCTATTATTTTCATTTTTTTTATTTTGTATGGGAATACCAGGTGGAGAAAACCTCCTACTTACTGCTTCAGGAAGACTAGTGTGAAGCCTTCTTTACATAACAAAATATTTGCATCTGCAGGCTCATTGAAAATGAATATTTAGGTTTGGAGAATGGAATCTTGGATCAATCTGCAATTTTGCTCTCCCGCAGTGGCTGTCTTACATGCATGAACTGCAAGGTATGAGTTGGTTCACTGCAAGTTTCTTGATAGGTGTTATCTACTAGATAAGTAGAAGCATCGTGATGTCGAAGGTCACTCTATGTTCTTCAGTCTGGTCGTCCTGGACTCTTCAGGAAGAATGAAATAGTAAAATATGAGCCTTGTTTTTTAGTACCTTTACTTATTATCCTTACAACTGTGATGTTTTTTGCATTGTGCATAAACGTAGCTGAACAGTGCCATGGATTATATGGAATTATGGATAGATATGTGGAACTTCAGTCTTACGTATGAGCTCAAATGCTAAATGGCTGGCAGTCAATGTCAATTTGGACTAGCTATGATGACTTAGAGCTGAGTTCACATCCAAATATAGGTTTACGCCTGAAGCTTTTGAAAATTATTAGAAGCATGTCCGTTACATACAAATCCACATGACTGGTTTTTGACTTGGATCAGGGGTAGATCAGAACCAAAGTGCCAATCCAATTCAGTTACAGCTCTCATCAAACCAGAATTGAAAATTCAAATCCTATTTAAATCCATATTTTATCTTAATTTAATAATTCTTATACA
The DNA here is from genome assembly GCF_008831285.2 of Nymphaea colorata. Taxonomy (NCBI): domain Eukaryota; kingdom Viridiplantae; phylum Streptophyta; class Magnoliopsida; order Nymphaeales; family Nymphaeaceae; genus Nymphaea; species Nymphaea colorata. The sequence goes on along the minus strand of NC_045148.1, from coordinate 1,270,808 downwards.
AAACAACAGTTAACTTTCTCCTGCTGTTGTCCTTGCAGACTAAGGAATATAGTCTTACACCTCTGCCAAAAGAGGAAGGAAATCCAGATGTAAAAGGACAGACTACCTTTAAGGTATTATTGGCATTTTCTGGCCTCAGGCATGCATTGCCAAGCAATCCAGGATATAACCTTCGTGTTTCTGAGTGCAGAGAAGCTGCTAAAGTTCTTCTGGAGTAAGGCTTCTTAGCTTCTGTGGGCTTTCATGCTGCATTTCTGGGTTTCACTTGTTACTTGTACAAGACTTGAAGGACTCTGTCATTGAATTGGGTTATTAGCTAGCAGAAAATTCAAGGAATTCCTTGTCATCCTTCATAGTCATTTGGTGTTCGTAATACCATCTATGAGCTGATTCAACACCTTTATCCAATATATCTCATTTTTGTTTCCACTTCCAAAAGGGCCTGGTGAAAAAAGGGGCAGTAGGACTTCCAACCGCCAGCCCAGATTCTTAAACCTTCATTGGCTCTGGCTGTTTGGTGAGTATATAATAGGTAATAGAATATGAAGTGCAGACAATGTGACAAGTGCAACAAATATACTTTCCAGCAAAAAGAGAGTAAGGATGACCTGACCAAAAGAGAAAGAGACTGACCTACATCCCATGGCAAAGATGTCTTTGCCCCATACCGCTCCCTTGCTAGTGCGAAAATAGACTTACTGTCCTGATGGAGTTTTTACGAAGGAAAATTGATTATTTTATTCATAAGATCTACACATTTAACAGTGTCATCTGCCAACATGTTCTCAGATGCTTGGAGACTGTTGTCTTTCGAAAGGCAAATTGATCTTTCAATGTTGAGGTTTTCAAATGATTTTGGAGGATCAGGCTATCTGTGATGACAACCATGTATACGTACATCTACTGGTCGTTCATTTCATTGGATTGGGGAAGAGAGTTGGCAGATGAGGACTCACACCCAAAACCTTGCAAGAATGTGTGCATGTCCACGTCATGTTTCATGCCTGCATTGGCATCTGCAATTAGACCCTACTTCACGTTAGTACCTATAAGACACAGATTGAATGTATTTAGCATGGATCGTTAGTTATATCAATCCTTGAATCATGCCTTTTTGGTGAAAATCTTCGTGTGCACACTTGGAAGATATGCCTTGAAGGTCAGGTTCTATCAACCCAAGTATGTAAATTACATCTAGTTTCTAGGTCTAATGTAAAGAATGTTGTTTTCTCGTGTATCAAATGGATACAGCTTGTTTTCGCTTTTCATTCAAGTGCTATGCTGCTACCTGTTAGAAATTGCTTAAGTCAATCTATGTCTTTACATTACACATCCTAGGCCATGTATCATAGGATGTACTGCAATTTAAATGCAAAAGGCATACTGTTGTTAATCGACTTTCATGTCTTGGTAATTTATACCAATCGGAGTCAGTTGAATTGTGCTTGAACTACATTCTTGCTTTGAAACAATTTGGTGCATGGATGCTTCGTTACTGTGGTAAATTTACATTCTAATTCATTCTCTTGACAATATCTTCACAAAAACATGCTGTTACTCATTTGAATTATGAACTGTTTGTAGGGCATGCGGCAAAGGAAAGCTTAAGCCTCTTCTTTGCAATGGTTAGTCTTGATTCATATTTGCAATATCTTCTGCTGATTTTTTATCCATATTGTTTCAAAAATTGAATCCCATCTCTCTGTTCTCTTTTTTGCAGTTGGTTTTGATGAGTACAAAATTTACAAGGTAGTTAAATCATCCTGGAGTAACTACATTTTACCATCCATCTTTCTGTTTCGTATACAGTATGAATAATGTGACAAAGTCTCTATCATCTTTTAGGTTCCATGAATGCTGAAACGTAATTAGAGATCTTCTTTTGCTAAGTTTTTCTTTAGGTGATATTTGGATGCACAATGTGTGCATTCTTTCTCTGGAAATAACATCTTCACAGGCCCCACATATGTCAGGCAACACATGGGATGGGATCCATTTTGCCTGGAAATTACCGTCATCCAACTTAATGGACCACTAGCTGGAAGAACGGAGTGTGGTGGCTGGGCTGGATCTGGGAGAATGACACTCCTTATTGTGCATAAGGCCTGTTCCTGGGCACACCAATCTTCTATTAGATTGAACTTGGTGTTTGGCATTCTGATTACTTAGCAATTTTTTTCTGTTTAGTCATTACTAGTTTACTTTGCTAAGCCTTTTCATTTGGTTTCCACTTTCCAGTCTTCTGCTATATTTTATTGACTTCTCAGGATTCATAATAACTTGGGGGTTTTTAGCACGAAGCTGCTATTATCCTTTAGATTATGATGCCGAAGAAATACATTCATTTTTCAGGTTAATTTAGTTATTTGATTTTTTCACTTGTCATATGTAATAATCAGCATTCCAGCCTTCCAGGGTCTTTCTGTTCTACTTCTCTGAATACTGTCAAGTTTCATCTCATACTGAGTGTTTTTCATACCTATGTTGGTCGTGTTTGTGACAGCCCTATACTTGCAGATGTACTTCCAGGAAGATGCTAGACTAAAGATTTTCTTTTTGTTCTTATATGGTACTTCTTGCTATGCGTACTTATACCAGCATAATTGGTCTACTGTGTCTGCTGCTGCTTCTCCAAAAAGGACCAAAATGCAGCATCAGCAGCATGGCAGAGGCACACCTGCATGGGTGGACAGGGTGGATACTTTGCCCATCCTGACCCAAAAATTTCCTAATAAAGTATCTGGTTCAAGGTGGGAAGTGTGCAGCCTGGGCCCAAACCTGAGTACACAAGTGCTCACCTCAATCTGACCCTTTGAAAATTCAATGAAGTTAAAGAGAAATAAAGAAGGAAAAAAAAAAAAAAAAACACTAGTCTAATAACTATACAAGCCATTTACCTCCTTGGCTCTCTCTCTTCTTCTGTCTAGACCACACCAATCGCTGAATACCATCATATAACTGGTACTGGATTCAGGCCTCACAAAAGTGGTGCAAAATTTTCTCTGTGAGAATGTCAGGATGGAGTTTAACCATTTTTCTGTAACTTGTTTTGAAAAGTGTTTCCTTTTTCTCTCATCTATTTTTGCGTATAAAATTGTAAATTCAGGACATTCCTTTGGAGACATATTTCATCAACGATTGTTGTTGATTCATTGGTTTTTTGTTGCTTTTAACATTCAGGACAAGTTGAGTGCTGTTCTAGCTAGAAGAGCAGAACATTATTTCTCAGAAAATCTTAGAGTTACTGAAGGTAGTATTCAAGGAAAATATAGTTCCCTATTTTCTATTCTAGACATGGTCTGGCCATAATTTTTATTTATTTTTACTTTAGGTTTTGTATATACAGCTTGTGAAGAAGGTTTCTGGGTTTTCAATGGTTTTCTTTTCCAGGTCTTACAGCTTGGAGCGCGGGTAAGTTGGAGGAATTTGGAAAGCTGGTTTCAGAATCTGGCCTCAGCTCCATCAAGAATTATGAGTGTGGTGAGTTAAAACTCATGGCACCTCTTAAGAAATGATAATTTTGATCATGTCGCTCAATAGCAACACAAAGGCTCTCTTTCACCACTAGGGTTGCATATATTTAGGATATATACGGATATTGTTTCTTGCTTCAGTCCTTGAACCTCAACATGGCCTGGGCTAAGCCACCTTCCCTTGTTTCTTACGTATCATATGCCCATTATTATTATTATTATTATTTTGACATAAATATCTGATACTTTCTCTATTGCCCTTGAAGGAATGTAAAATATAACAATGAAATGTTCAATTTATTCCTTATATATGATATAAAAGGTCGGAACTTCTATCTGTTCTATTTGAAAAGCAAAGAAAACAGTTTAGCACGACTTTGCATTGCTGAATGAACTATTTTTTTGTTTCTCAAACTGTAGGCTGTGAACCACTAATACAATTATATGAGACAATTCTGAGAGCGCCTGGCATATTTGGTGCAAGATTCAGTGGTGCTGGATTTCGAGGATGCTGTTTAGCATTTGTTTCTGCTGACCATGCAGCCGAAGCTGCAACTTTCATAAAACATGAATACAGAGCCCTTCAACCGCAGTTAGCATCACAACTCAGTGATGACACTGCTGTATTAATTTGTGATGTAGGAGATGGAGCTCGTGTGATCGGATGAAATATGTTTTCCTTATCATCATGTGCTGTCGACATTGCAAATGCACGTGCAGGCAGAAGCAGGAACACGTTGGGTGCTTATCCTAGCACCGCTGAGAATCAAGTTTTTTTTTTCCATAGCAGTAACTTCTCCACCTGCGGAGTCCTGTCATCTAGAAGCAATAATGATCTGCTGTTCTTCATTGTATTCTTTTAGCAAAAGACGAGCGATTCAGTTATGCAAAATTCATTTCATTGAAGGAGTGAGTGGAAGGTACATGTGGGGACTCGTGAACTCATTTTTGCGCATAAATGTTACCTTGTAAGGTCAAGGACTAACTTTTTGGCCGTTAAATAAGGTATTGTTTTTTACTTGTCTGCTCGTGCAACATAGAGAATCTAATGCTGATCGTAGCCTGACTACATTTTATTTTTTCAAATCAACATAAGTTTTTTAGACGATTTTTTAAAATTTAAAAAAGAGGGAATCAGCCAATTTGCCGCACCAGCAATTGAACGTGGCGCATCTAATACCAATATTGACAACGTTGGTCTGGGTATTGGAGTTTTTTTATTGTTCTCAATAGGGCAAACTACTGCACTTTGCTGCAGAGTAAGCCTCATTTCTGTATCAGGAAGGTAGAAGAAAGAAAGGGACTTGGTTTTTTAGTTAGTAATCCGATTTACGTCTATATGCTACCAGCTGATCATGAGGTCCATTTTCCACCTTCCTTCTTTCTGACATGGAAAGAAATTGCTACTAGTTCGAGTACAGGATAGAGATTTCACAAATCTTACACAGACCCATTTCCTGTACATTAAGCTATTCCAGTTGCACCCTGTTTGCACCCCTAGATGTAGAACCCAGAAGATGGCGGCTCTTTCATACTGAACGCATTTTATGAAATTGTATCAACTAGCCAGCTTAGACCCAAAGGCAATATCTGTATCAAAGAATTTTAGGAATAAATTATTTTTTATAATTTTCTATTTATTTTTTAAGTTAAATTTAACTTTTTTTGCCAGTTCACAACGTATTCAGTATTCACCCAATCGGAGCAATGAATGCAAGTACTCGCAGTTTAATTCCTTTGGGCACAACTCTACCCACAATACGAAGCAGCGAGCCATGGTGGTAGGACCCAGATGGTGACAGTAGTGAAGGCAGAAGTTTTTATGGACTGTGAGACACTAATTCCAAAACCCTTAAATACAATAAACTGATTGAGGGACACACAATATATATGTAAACAAATTCTTGGTGACCACCAATGTGAAAATAAATAAAAACTCGGCGGCTCTGTGGGCAATTGCCCACACATGTCTTTATGTAGCTCCACCCTGGTCACGGAGGTACACCCAAGGGTACTGCTGCGTCTGTTATCACTGTTGAAGCTTTGAATTATACATGCAGGTGAATGATGCTGACATTCCCAATCAGTTTTCATGTTGATAGACGCTCGCTGGGGAAAATTTCTAAATCGTGCATCAATTGCAAAAGTTGCCTTACAATTTTTTTCTTCAACGTTCAAACTCGTTTTCGTTGGAATTGATCAATATCAAGAAATTAGTGATGATACTTGATAGCAGCGTGAACCAGTTCATGGCACAGCCTTTATTTGAACTATCTTGTACTTGTTTATATTAGATTGAGCCAAAACCAAGATTGACTCTCTTGGTAGCCCGTGAATGCTTTATAATTCAATGGAAGATCTCCTTTTCTGTCCGATTATATATATTTGTCTGATTTGTTCAGAGACTCTGAATTATCTCAACTGGGCTGATGAGAGACTTGGAGGGGGTTGGCATAGTGGAAGCAGGCCACACCTGTTTTGTTACGCAGGCTGGCCCGGTTTTGTTTGGAACAAGGCTCTCTCTCTCTCTCTCTCTCTCTCTCTATATATATATATATATATATATATATATATATATATATAGCCGCGCCATGTTCTAGAAAATTCCAATGGTGCTAAGATTACAAGCAACATGTAGTTGGTTGATGCAATTAGGTGACAAGGCATACAAGATGAGGTGGTAATGATAATGAGTGGGCTACATAGTACGCCAAGCTTTTCCACCACTTGCTGCGAACTTCTTGAGTTTTCCGAAGAACATAACGATTATAATGACGATCTTCCCTTTCTTGCTCCAAATCCCCGAGAAACTCAAACTTGTGTTCCTGCAATGGCCATTCCTGGTAACCCTCAGCAGTCGCTCGCAGCTATAGCCAACCGAAAGCCCTACATTCCCATAAGCACTGCAACACATAAAATGGTCAAAATTAGTATACTCTAGAAGAAAATTATTCCTTATATATATATATATATATATATATATATATATATATATATAGAGAGAGAGAGAGAGAGAGAGAGAGAGAGAGAGACCAGACCCTTAGGACAGGAAAAAAACCAGACCCTTTAACTTTTTTGATAAAAAATTTATATTAAATAAAATATAAACATCCTCATGTATTTATAAAAACTATTTTGATATAAAATATGCTTTGAATCAAGTTATTTTTATGAAAAATGTTGATTTTTCTATTATCAAATTGTTGATGCTATATGAGCCATTGATTTTTTGCATATTATAAAAAAAAACTATTAAAACACACAAAATGATCAACTTAATATATATTTTTGCATCAACCTATCCTTAAAATCATACTAGCAAGGATAGATTAAAATAAAACACTTTAAATATCATATTTAAAGAGTCTGTTTTTTTTTTTTCTCGAACTTATGGGTTTGATTTCTACCAATCACTATATATATGTATATATATGTGGTGGCTTCATGAGGGGTGATTCTGGCTTTTGATTTAGTTCATATAGACAGTTGACAAAATAAAAAAAATCAAAGATTAAAAAAATAGTTATTTCTGATATATATATATATATATATATATATATATATATATATATATATATATATATATATATATATATATATATATGTGTGTGTGTGTGTGTGTAAACAGTGCGCACCTGATGACCTCGAAAGTGATGTTGAAGATGCTAAAGTTAAGGGGGTCCAAGTATATGTGGGTCTGTTCTGTCATGCAAATTAACACAACAAAGATGACAGGATAGACAACTAATGGGGGCAGCCACATTGCCAAGGCCTCTGCTCCCCTACCCTTCCTCTCCTTAGAATTGAACTGGAGATCTGTCTTTTTGCTCGGAATTAAGAATGTGCAAGAAGGAATATACCTGGGAAAAAAAGAGAGAGATCACAACCATCCACACACATGCAAACATATTTAAATTTCACTTTGTTTCAGATCGCAGGGGATTTTATGTGGGGACATGCTCCCCCGTCTTGGACATGCGTTAAGCAAACAATGACAACACATTTATGCCGACAATGACTCCTTCCACCTGGTTTGCAAGTTAGGCTTTGTATCTGGTTTTGCTTGGATTGGGCGATATATGGTATCTTGTTTGAATGCGTAAGACGACATGTCGCCTCCCAAAGAGCTTGTTTGAGCCTTTCGGCCCTCTACTAAGAAAGACACGAGCATTTGTCGGGCCGCCCCACTGCACCTACCCCACTCGGGGCTGTTGGACTTACACGACCATAAGAAAGACTGCTCTAATGCATGAACAAATTGTTTGTAATAAGTAACCCAGGGTTTCAAGGCAATGCAAATGTTTCATCAGAATCATTGTCATTTGGTTCGTAAAAAGTAAGAGGCAAATCTATTGGAGAAGAAAAAAATGGGCAATATGTCAATGAGAAAGGTAGGCTTTTAGGGTTCCAAATGGCATGTAATTCCAGTCCGTAAAGCCTATAGGCTGCGAATATGAGAACGGAAACAAAAAAGAAAAAAAAAAAGATTAAAACCAATAATTCGTCCTTTTGTTAGAATCTTAGTTTATATTAATTAAGCAGGAATATGACCCTTAGATGTGTATGAATGAACATAGAAGGGCCATCATTAGGAATGCACAACAGGTGAGGCGAGCTTGCCGAGCTTGAGCTTGGCTTGAGTCACATGTTACTTTAAACTCGTGTCACTTTATTCATATATTTTATCTTTAACTAAAAATGAAAACCACAAAAAGAAAGTTAAAATTTATAAAAAATATCAACATACCCATATAGTTAAACAAAAAAAAAACAACATTAAACCAAATTGAGTTTAAACGAGCTTGTAATTAAAGTCAACTCATTTATAACTTGTGTTTCAATTCAAACTGAGGCTTATTAAAGAAATCTAACTCTAGTAGAGTTTATTTAGGCCAGAAGTTACGATGTTCAAAAGTAGTCAGCCTAAGATGATTTTATAAAAATGTAATATTTTTATGAAAAAGAATATTTGTTTATAATTATTTTGGCCAGGTGTCCTAGCAGCTAGCCAGTTAATTAAAAGGTTGGATGACATGCGATGGAGGGGAAATTTTGTCTCCTTACATCATCACTATATAGACCGCCAAAAGGGCTGGAGAGAAGAGGGAGAGATCGAAGACCGACTCTCCGGAATATCTGGAAACAATAGACTGAAAGAGGCCGGCGATGACCTTCCGGAAAGAGTCCAGTCCCCGAGCTGCTTCCGAGTTCCACTGCAAGCAGCAGAAAAGCACGAACTGCAGCCACGTGAAGCCGACGCCGGAGGCCGCAAGAAACAGAGAGCTCTTCAGCGGCAGCAGGTGGTCGAAGCCCACTTGCCCGGCGTTCTCCTTCAGGTAATGCAACTCCTCCCTCGGGAACGTCCTCTCGAGGGTCCACAGAAGAAGATTCAAGCAGGGAGGAAACATAGTGCTCCCCATTGTCACCAGAGGCATCAGCAGGAGGAGGAGAACGGAGTCCTCCTTGAACGCCATCATGTTCTCGTTGTTTGGAATCAAACCGCAGTTGACGAAGGAAGAAACTGACGTGAATACTGAGAACAGAACGGGTCTGATTCTTTTCTGCTGTAATATCCTTCTGGTGCTTTCACTGAGCCACAAGTGCAGGAGAATAAGTGCTACACCACATAACTGAACCAACACAAGGTAGCCCAACATGAGATTTCGCATGTAGCTCAAGCACTTAATTCTCTGACTCACATCCTCTGTTCCTGTAGTAGTAAAATTCATATTCGGGCTACTACTGCTGTTGTTGTTGTTATTGCTGCTGCTACTAAAATTGCACTGAATTGCCAGCTCCACATCGCTCTTGAATCGGCTTTCTTCTCCTGATTCGACTTCATGAACAAGTTTATATCTCTCCAAATGCAGAGAAACCATTGAAGTGAAGACATCCCCACCGAGGAACATGAGAATAATTAACACAACAAGCTGGGGACCAGAGAAGTCCTCCATGGGTATGGAGACTAGGCTGGAGCCAGTAATGGCGGAGACGGACATGAAAAAAAGATCAAGATTAGAAGCGCCGAACTTGGCCACTTTGGGGACTGGTCTCAGGTCAAAAACTCGGAGGAAAAAGAATCCGAGGAGGGAAACAAACAGGAAGTAGAAGAGCTGGAAGCAAAATGGGTTCAAGCGGAGCAGGGCGGCCTTGTATGACGAGCTGAAGAAGTCCAGGGACTTCCTGCAGCACCATGAAAGACAAGAAGCTGCCGAACAGCAGAAGCAGTGGAACTTCTCCATCAGAAGTGAGCAGAGAAGGGAGAAGATGGGCAAGGAGCGTGAGGAATGAAGTTGCTTATTTATAGGCTCGAGAAAAAGGAAGGCCTTTCCGTCCTTGAGATTGAGATTGTGGCTATAAATGATCATGCCTTTTGAGAAAATTAAAGCTCGAAGGGCACTGGAGGTCAATGGGTACATGACAGATGTGGCGTATAATTTGTGGGAATCTGGGCGCTCATATTCCGTTTGATGTGCTGGTCAGCTAACAGTTGTAGGGACAAGTCTCAGCAACTTTCATTTTCCTTCTTATATCGGGGGGCACAAACCGGTTGACGAATGTTCGGGAACACATGGTTGAGAAGGGAGCGCGTGGGCGAACATTGGTGACAAGGACACGGGACAAAAGGCGTTCTGTGTTCCTTTTCTCCAACGTAGAGAATGTGCAAACGGGGCGGGCGAACATCAAATGGAATATTTTATTTCTTTACAAAAGAATTTATCGAATGGTCTTCCCTTTGATAAAGGGTATTTTAGTCATTTCAAGTTCCATTTTTGAATGATCCAATCAACTCAAAATCAGGGATTTTTTTTTTTTTAAAGTTAGAGTGGTTATTTTTGTATCTTCCCCATGCCCCTTGAATGTACCTTTTGCTTGAAAGTTCATATAGTGTCCTTTGTGACCTTTTATAGTTTAAAAGAATCGCAAAATTAGAATAAAGCATTCGGTATCATAGATTCATAACGTAAGTTGAGATGATCTGTTTTGTGCATGTGCGTGCACACACGCATGCACTCTCATGCTAAATCAATTTTTATTTGTGACAAATCAAGTGTCAACATGAGTTGAACTAATCTAACCATATCCTAGAACTCAAACAAGTTTTTATAGGTTTTTTTAGGGGCTAGTTCTTGCTTACAATTTCTACAAGAGGATTACCTTTTCAAATTTTCTTAAAAAGGTCACATTTTTCATAAAAACTGTTAAATAGGAACCTAAATTGAATTCTCATTAACCTGAAAGAAAAACATAGCTAAAATGGCAGCTAAAGAACTAGAAAAAGTAACATAGTGATAGAGTGTAATATTGAAAGAACTTACAGCTACAACTTTCATTTTTTAATTTCATGAAAATTCACTTTAAGCCGTATTTGATTGTTCTCGTGAAAATTATGTTTTTAAGAAAATTGCAAAACGTGAACTTTCTTTAGAAGTATCATTCCAAAAAAGAGATTGCACTGTATTATATATGTTAACTCAAATAAATGTAAGGATCAATTTAAATGTGTTCTTACCCAAAAAATTGATGAGCGTTATATATACTAAAATATTTAACTTGATTGATGACTTACAAGGTATTGTGTGTAAAGCAATTCTTTGAAAAACTGAATAAAAATTAGTATATTGGCTTTGAACATATGAATAACTTTATGGAAGAACTTTACGTCTCATCAAGCAAGTAAAAACAAACAATTTATAGTTAGTATACATATTTTCTATCGCTATTTAGCCTTACATATCGTGTGATCTCTCTCTCTCTCAAATATACACAAACTTGTTAGTTCTTTGGCGTAATCTAACCTTGTAATATTATTTTATGATTGATTTATTGTCTTTCAAGTTTACATGATTTCTTGAAGTAAAAAAAAATTGTAGGGGTTCGCGTAGCGTAAGAAGCCAACAACAAGGAATCAAGATGTCCAAATGTTATTGGAGCAAGGATGTTTCTAATGAATATGCAATAATAAGCACAATAGCATGCTTAGATTAAGTTAATCCTACTTTAAGGATGTTATTTAGAGTGTTATGTTTTATCCCCAAGTTTACATCTATAGTTGCCAAACTTGAGCTATCCAACTTATCATGATGGTTGAGAGAAAAACAAGAAAAAAGGTGATTTAGTTCACACTTTTTTTTGTCTTTTCTCCTTATGAGTAAGTTGGGTAATTAGGGATATTCAGGGTCATCATTCAGTATATATATATAATCATGTTTGTCAGTTTTATCTTACTTTTTACTACTGCTGAAACATGAAACAATTGAAATCTTAGATCAAAACACTATGTATGGATAGTATGAACTGCCTAAACAAGAATTCTGGAACGGCGAACAACCAGAACCTATTACTCACTACATCAAACAATTTCCATTAATGAAACATGTAAATCCATTGGACCTTTTTGGATCTTGACCTTTCCAGAGAGTCCTGACCTTTTAATAATGAGTCCTGACCTTTCCATCTTTTTGGTATGGTGAGTACTAATGACATTTGTTTGTACAGTGAGTACTAATGACATTGAATTTTTGGTCAATTGAATACTAATGGCAATGTGTCACAGAAACTGAATGTGGAGATCAACTAATATAAGAGTTTAAACTATTTAATCTTCTTGAATCATGATAAAACCTAATCAAGGCATAGGATTTTAACAATTTTTGTTTGACTCCTATGTTCACAAACATTCCCCATTATATAGTTAGATTTACAAAAAATACTTAAAAACATGAAGAGGAATTCTCATCCACTACAAGATTCTACATTTCTCTCATTATTAAATGTTAGTTATTAAGAGATCTAGCATATAATTCAATAAGGAGGATCAAGAGCTGCATTACCTTTGAGTTGAACCAATTTAATTCACTTAAATAGATGCAACTTTCAGTAATATTTGAAAACATGCATAGTTAAGGGTGCCATCCAGGGGCGGAGGGAGGGGGGGGGGGCCCACCCGGGCCATGGCCCGGGTGAGCCCAGAAAAAAAAAATTATATGTAAAAATTCAATTTTTTTTAGTTTGGCCCGACCCGTTGCTCCTCTTGGCCTTACTGTTGCTCCTCTTGGCCCGACCCGCAGATGGTTTGGCCCGTCCTGAAAAAAAAAATCCTGGCTCCACCCCTGGTGCCATCATACTATAGGGTCACAATTGGGTTAGTCTTCTCCCTCTTGCTCTCACTTTCTCTTTCTTCAAAGTTCTCATGGCTTTTGAATGACCATGAAGAATATTTCATCCAACTTTTCAGAAGAAAGCTGAACTCTCACTCAACTCCTTGTCTCCCAAGGTATCATGGTCTATTTTTAGTTGTATTGAGAGTTGACATTTTGAAAATTGGAAATGGAAGCTCTTGATCTTGCGTCAACCACCTTGAAGACCACAGTTCTCCATTGCTTGTAGCGTCCCATTTATCGGAGAAACCTACAAAAGCAACATTAATTAAGTTTAGTGGTAGTTTTATTTTTTTTAATTGTTTTGTACCAATGCATTTATGGATTTATGCGGGCTTCCCATTTCTTCAAAGTTGAGACTGAATTAGCCATCGAAGCAAAAAACAAAACTTATATGGACCCAAATGGTGGTCTATACAGTAAAACCCAACCCAAAGTTAATAAAATGTTGAAAGAGATACCCAAATTCACATTGCTTGGCGCTTATGTAAAGAAGTCCCCATCTAAGTCTCAAAAACAGCAGCTCATACATGAATTGAAAAATAATCTCTCCACCAACCTATCATTGCAGCTTCTACAAATCTCAAGTACTTGGCACATAGAGACAGAGAGATAGTGAGGATTTTAATTAATGTAAAGAGTGAATCGGGTTCTACCAATAGAGGCAGTAGAAGCAACACTAAAAACCCACCAAATATAATATGCCATAGTTGGTCTCCACTACAGCGACACTTCCACTTAAACATCTAAAACCCCAAAAAAATAAGGATATGAACCTGGAAATAAGCCACGTGTAAGCCTAAGGCGAGAAAAAAAATTAGTGCGATGGGGATTCCTATTGCTTTGGAGGGCACGCTGGAGGATGATGATAATGGTGAGAATGATGATTGAGCCACTTTGTATTTTTTTAATGTGCGAGATCGCCAACAATGAATTCAACGTTCGTTTGGGATCGTATAAATATAGAGAATATAGTACTATTCTTTATTCTCACGTCTAACCATCGCCACAAAAAAATCAATACTTTCTTTTGTTCCTGTCTTTTTTCTACTTAATCAAGCAATTATACGAGACGAGTACCTAGGTTTAGTACCCTTAGTTTAACTTTTGTACAATGAAGTACAAAAATTAAAAAAAAAAAAGAGGGGCCATGCTTGTTCTCCTTATATATTCAATGCAAATTAAACTTCACATGTGCATGTAACGTCCTCTAGTAGAAATGGTACTCTGGGAAATGCATGCATAACCTTTTCTTTTGTTTTGTTATGAAATTTCCATTAGAAGGCAAAACAAGTACGTGGTTTAGATCGCACGAAAGCTTCACAAACCACGGGCTCTTTAGTTTTATCAGTACACGTTTAATCGTTTTAAATGATTAAAAAAAAGTTGGCTTCTTTACTTCAATCCAAATTAAAAGTACGCGGGCGACGCTATTGCTCATAATTGTCGAGAAAAGTTTCTTTATTGTCGAAAGCTTTACACTAATTAAGCAAACGTTCTGCCCGGGAATGGGTCATAAGGGACAAAAAATGCTTTAGGCAAAGCATTCGTCCTCTCCTCCGTCCAGGACATAATTGGTTTTACATCTTTCTCAGGCAAAATGTCCTTCTTTTGGCAAAATTTTCATGCATGGAAAAACTTTTCTCGCCTTCGCCAAATAAAGTCGAAACGTGTGAGGTATGGCCTTTTTCGACCAAGAAATTTTACAGTACAATCTTATGAACCTTGAAAATTTTGCATTTTGTGGGTTATCTCTCTCTTTCTCTCTCTAGCACAAGGAAACCGCTACTGGAAGACCCCTTATTTAACAACATATACTTATTTAAACTCTAAGATAATGGTCATGAGATTTGAATTATGATTGACTAATAGCAAAAGCACAAATGTTATTTTCAACTTTCTAAGCCAATTCCTTTACGCTCTCTTTGGATGGAGGAAAAGGGAAGGAAACGAAAGAATGAAAAAGAAAAGGATAGGGAGGGGAAGAGAATGGAAGTAAAGAGATATCATAAAGTTTGTTTGGACAAAGGAGAAAGGAACAACCATTTTCTTTTTCATCCCAATTCCTCTAATCCCTTTAATTTTGAGTCTTTTCCAACCAAACACAAATTTGACTACCATTTCTCTCTCACCTTTTCTCTTTCCCTCCATCCAATAACAAGGCTTTTGTCTTTATATATATATATATATATATATATATATATATATATATATATATATATATATATATATATATATATATATATATATATTTGTGTGCTCTATCCTCACCTAACTACTTATCTCATGAGTCAATTGTGATCTTTCGAATTAAAATTTCGGATTTTTCAAGTCCTTAAATGCCCTGGTGGCTTCACTCGTCGAGGTGGCCGAAAGAAGTGCATGTAAATTCTAAATATTGAGTACGTAGTAGGCCTTCATCCAAAAGAACAAAATTGGACAAGGAAATGGCTCGTTCCACCTTAGTTTGCAAGCTTAGCCTTGTTGTTAAGAGATTACACGTTCGATTACTGTAACCTTAAGGGTTAAAAGTGTGCGTTTGATAATCTTCTGTCTCATATCTGAAATGTGGGACTCACGGTGTAAACGAATCGTGGATTTTACCACTATGCAAAAGAAAAAGAATTGAGATCCTCAATTTATAACGAAAAAATCAGATGTAAAGTTGGAAGGGAGGTAGGTCTGATGTAGATCTGAGATTCCCCATGATCTCAAATCGTATGGGATCTCAAATCCGAAGTATAAGAAGAAGTTCGTATTGTTTGAGATCCAGTATAATTCATGAATGTAACCCTTGCGACACATTCACGAAGCATTGTGCATTCCAAAGAAGACAGCTTGTAGTAAACACCAACGAGTGGCCAGAGACATGTTAAGCCACTCATCGAGCTCCGTGCTACGTGACCTTATGATGTTACAAACAAGTACATGGCGCCTTTCCACTCTTTCTCCCTCTCTCTTAAGGCTTGAATTGCAGAACGTATGAATTTGGATTCAGCAGAATGCGTTTCTGCACTTTTGCGGCTTAAATCCATGTCTGTCGGAGTAGGGTTTTAGTACAGCTTTTGGAATGTGGAACTAATTCTTTTTTTCAGTTTCAAAAGGAGCAAATCAACCATATTAATATACAGGGACGAATCATGGAAGAAAGGTAGTCATGCCATTAAAGCTTCTATAATTTCTTGTCGACCAGGTAAGTTCGTTGTTAATTGCATTAACAAATTTCATACCAACTTGCCGTGGCAGGTACGGTACTGCCAAACTTCAGATGTCGCCATCAATCTGTCCACAGAGTGCATTTGGTTACCATTTCACTGCTTTTTCCATGGTGAAGGTGCTTATATGGACATGCACCTGATACAAACAAAAATGCACCCAAAAAAAAAGAAAGGAAAAGAAAACTCACTTAAAGACCCACTTAGAGCCACCCAATGAATTATTTGTCTAAC
The DNA here is from genome assembly GCF_008831285.2 of Nymphaea colorata. Classification (NCBI taxonomy): domain Eukaryota; kingdom Viridiplantae; phylum Streptophyta; class Magnoliopsida; order Nymphaeales; family Nymphaeaceae; genus Nymphaea; species Nymphaea colorata. Next base: position 1,254,725 of record NC_045148.1, on the reverse strand, counting down.
TGTCCATTGGCGGGCCTGACCTAGTTAAAGATCTCAACTCTCCCCGGGATATGACAAGACATGCATATCTGATTTTAATTTAGTCGAATCTTGGTTTTGATTTTATATACGGTTTTGGCAACAGAACCTGAATCCGGTACCGGTTAAGATCAAATAAAAATTTTGCATATGAATGTTAAAGCCTACGCCAGTTGAATACATTTTTAATGTATAGGAACCAAAATAATATGTATAGAACTTGACTATCTTAAAATGTCATGTTCTTGTCTTAGGAAATATCTGTGATTATGGGTACTTGTTGGATTTACATTTAAACCTAATTGATTAGCTTGTCCTACTTACGCTCAAATGGGCATAGAATATATGGTTGTGATGGTGGCACTGAAATCAAACACTATCCTTTGGGTTCTCATGAACATTATGCCTCAATATTATGAAAGAGTCATATTAGCTCATTAGTTCGTTAGTTCACCTACACTAAAAGCATACCAGGTAGCAACGTAGCCTTGTTGGACCCTGGATGTAAAAGGAAATGGAACAACTCCAACTCTTGTCCGAGCAATGCAATATTGCTCTTGCTCGCCTGGATGTTCTTGCTTACGATAAACACGGCATTGGTCTTGAAATTATTGATTCATCTCAATCCTCAATAATAACCAGACCCACCACTTACAAAAAAGTGGCTTTTGCAAAATTGTGACCACGATCCACAAAAGGAAGAGAGCTAGCGAACAGGTAGCAAATAGAATTATATTTTTAGTTCCACGTATCCTAGTAGCATTCTCTCACTGCTAAGAGCCTCCATTAATGTCAAACAGTAATAAAAGCAGGTCATGTTGTTCGATACCTACAACAACTTTAAAAATTCATTTATTTCCAATTAAATGTTACAGCAATTAGCATTCACCTCAAACATATCTAAAAAATATAAATTCCGTTGAGCTTTTGGAAAGACTAGAGTCTTGGGAGCTGGTGGCTTCATCATCCCTTTGCATTGAAAAAGCAGGCTTCAATCGAATAGGTGGCAAACTAATTAATATCCTCCAATATGTTCATTTTAATTATTTCCAGTAAATAAATGTAGTAACATTTTTGCTCATTCACAACGGGTACAGTTGAGTTGCAGACAATTCACGACGACCAACCCCATTCAAAATTATCTGAATTTGAATGACACTTATAGCGATAGTGAACTAAAAACTGACTGTCCACCAACCCCGGACCCAAACCATTGGAGACCTACTTATGCCTTTGAAAGGATCACCACAATTTGTACCTAGTGCATAACGAAACGACTAGAAAGGTTCACACATTGAAAATGCCCTTCCTATAATGGTTAAAAAGAAAATAGGTAACACTAACTTAGAATGCTTGGAGTGGTGGTGGGTCGTTAAACTCTTGTTCACCAGAAGGAATGAGTGATGGAATATGATACTCTCACTAAGTACATGCAGAGAAAACAATAAAAGGCTCATCTGCTAAATGATAATATGTCTGCCATCACTAATGGGACCATTCCTTGGACATGCACCTGAAATAATGGGAGAAGGGTCCCACCACCTGGGTTGAGTATTTCATTAGGAAATTTGTTTCTCTTATTAAATGTCAAGTGTCTGAAAATCATTCTCACTGTTGATCAACATTCTAGATACTCTTGGATCTATCCATTAGAAACAAAGTCTGATTTTTTCACAAAATTTATAGAATTTCATAAGATGGTGACAACGCAATTTGGAAGATCTGTAAAAAATTTTCAAAGCGATGAGGGTGGTGAATTTAATAGCGTTGCATTTCTCTCTTATTTAAAAGAATATGGAATCAAACATCTCATGGCTTGTCCCAAAAAATCCAAACAAAATGGATTGGGGGAGTGGAAACACAAGTCAGGTACTGAACATGGATTAACTCTACTTTCTCATAGTAATTTACCAGCAAACTATTGGGTGGAAGTTTTTTCAACAATTATATGGCACATAAATCGGCTACAAATGCAAAACCTATATGAGAGTTTACTTAAAAACCACCAGATTATTCTTGTCTACGGACATTCAGGTGTAGATGTTTTTCCTACATTAAGAGTTACAACAAATACAAATTTGAACCCAAATATTTACCATGTGTCTTTATAGGGTATAGTGATCAACACAAAGGATATCATTGTTTTTATCTTTTGACAAATCGTGTTTTATTTCAAGACACGTTGTGTTTGACGAAAAATGCTTTCCTTTCAAATTTCAATCAAGGTTCTGCTAGAGCACCGCTGAATTATAGTTTTGCTCTTGATCTTGTGTCATGTTTTCCTATCGCTACTCAAACTGAACCCACATGATCTTGCCCTACTTCGTAATAGTAAACCAGAACCTTATCCTATTGATCATATGGATTCTCAACCACAACCATTAGTCATACCCACTCCTTTAATTTCCTCCCCACCAGACTCGCCTCCCCTACACTCACTATCACCTAGCTTGCCTTCTTGGATCTCACCTCCTCCCTTATCAGATACCTACTTGACATTCTCATCCTATGGTTACACGTTCTCAAAATGGCATTGTTAAACCCAATCCCAAATACCTATTAACTACCTATGTTCCACGGAACCAAAACATATTTCCATTGCCCTTAAACACCCTGGTTGGAGAAAAGCTATGGAGGATGAAATGGCAGCAATGATCGCAAATGAGACATGGACTTTGGTACCTTGAGATCCCTCCATGCACATTATTGGCAGCCGATGGGTTTACAAAACAAAATTAAACAATGCTGGCCATGCTGATAGACATAAAGCACAACTAGTAGCGCAAGGCTATACTCAGGTTGAAGGCGTGGATTTTCTTGAAACCTTTTCACCATTTATTAAACGAGCAATTATTCAGATCGTTTTTTTCTATTGCTCTCATGAACAGCTGGCCTCTTAAACAATTAGATGTCAAGAATGCATTCTTGAATGGTTATTTGACTGAAACTATATTCACTGAGCAGCCTCCTGGTCTCAAAGATGAACAATTTCTTTATCATGTTTGAAAATTAAATCGAGCATTATATGGCCATAAACATGCCTCATGAGCATGGTATGATCGTTTTGTTCAGTTTTTATTCTCTCACAATTTTCAAGCCAGTTCCGCCGATCCCTCTTTATTTGTTTGACTCCAAGAATCAACGGTGACTATACTTTTATTATATGTGGATGATATTATTCTCACTGGTAGCTGTCCAATTTTTCTTGCCACCTTTCAAAAGCAAGTATCGTGTACCTTTGCTATGAATGATCTTTGAGGAATTAGATTATTTTTTAGGCACTCAAGTTCAACGCTTTGCTTACGGCCTGGTTCTCAACTAGCAAGGCTTCATGCTTTGGAGATTCTAGAACAAGCACAAATATAATCCTGTAGATCAACTGCTACACCAATGGTTGCTAATGTTTCTAGCATATGCACTCTAGAAACAGCTTATCCCAATGCTACTTTGTATCACAGTTTTGTTGGCACTTTGCAATATCTTACATTTACGCGACTAGACATCACTTATGCTGTTAATTATGTGTCTCAGTTTATGCATGTCCCTTCTATACGACACATTCAGTTGCTTAAATGAATTTTTTGCTACATTTAGGGCAATATATCTTTTGGAATGCAATTCTTTAAGCCCAAAAAATTGTCCATTCAAGCTTATTTTGATGCAGATTGCACCGAGTGCTTCTCCATTCGCCGGTCTACAACAAGCTATTGCACCTTTTTGGGATCCAATCGCATATCCTGGGCTTTTAAGAAACAATACAGTGTTGCTCGATCATCTTGCGAAGCTAAATACCATGCCGTTGCAACAACAACAACACAACTAACTTGAATAACTTTCATCCATAGAGATCTTGGTCTTTTTCTCTCCCAGCCACCACTGTTGTTATGTGACAACATTTCTGCTTTGCAATCCACCATCAAAACGGCTAATCACTCCCGGATGAAGCACATTGAGCTTGATTTTCATTTTGTAAGAGAAAAGGTGGCTCTTGGATCATTAGTCACTCAATACATCTGGTCCACTCACCGGCTTACAGATTTGTTTACAAAGCCCTTGCCTCACTCCCATTTGACAACATAATCTCGGCCTTAGACAAAATCTACCCTCGAGATTGAAGGGGGAATGTTAACGCACAATCTGATGACAGTTGTACACAATTTCAGAATAGCAGCTCAACGGATGGAGAAGATCATGACAAATCAATTTAGCACAATATTAGCAAAAAGGAAACTACACCCACTGGATCTGAAGTGATAAATCAAGAAAGTGCATATCACAAAAAAGGAAATCTAGGCAAGAAAAGTGACTTTCTTAGAAGGGGGAGAGCTCTGACTTTCTTTAACACTATTTTTGAGGAAAAAATGCAGCCTTTAGATGAACGTGGATGTTAGAATCAACGTTGGAGGAAGACGTTGTCGACCTTAGGAATGCACCTAATTTGATGCACACTCGATAAACAGTCATTGCTGCTGATCAAGGTAAGCCGTGTCCCATATATACACATATCTGGAAATTCGGATTGCAGAAAATGCACATAGCAATAAAATTCTAAATGTTGTTTCTCCCCGTCAAAAATATCGCGATAAACTCGAAAAAATACTAAACTTTATCACTCCTCATATGGATGTCATCTTCCTAACCAACATATCACGAATCCATATATTACTTTTATAATGAACATTTTAGAAAAGCTTAATGACCAGCCTTTAGAAGCTTATAAACTCATCCTGTATATGATTTTTATGTTGATTTGCTTGAACTTTCTCAATGTTTTAACCATGAAAAAAAGATATCTACATGATTAGTGTTGCAGAAATAGAAAAATATGTTGTTAACTCATCTTCCTCTGTCCATCCGAATGTCTTGCACACACATGCTGTGCGCGTTGGATTGCATGTGTAAGACGGACAGTCGGAAGAATCCAATAGCTGTTGTGTATTACTGGATGAATTTTTTTTACAAATTTTGCCGTTGAAAACGGTTGCTATAGGTGCATTAGCATTAGCAACATTTTTGTTTGACCGCGGTTTTTTAAGGCAAAAAGTTATCTGCTAAAATACGGCAACTGGCATATTTCAATTAGAGAGAAAAAGATATTGTAATATGCCAATCGTCTAGTGTTGCCAAAGTTACATGCGCTGGGCATAGGAAAGGAAGGAAAAACATTTTGGTAATTTATTTTAAAAGGAAATGTCCTCCATAATCGTTTTTATCTTTTTTCATTTCCAATTTTATTATTAGAAAACAAAAATCTTTTTCAGCGTGCATAAGAGGTTTTTCAGTCTTTAATGACAATAACCTACGAAAATTCATAAACCATAACCAGCATGACCCGTATAACCAGGTTCAATTGCCAGGTAATTTTTTTTAACTTTCCGTCGCTAAGAATCTCAAAACTGCTGCTAAAAGCCTTGAAAAACTGTGGTCAAATAAAAATAATGGCCAATGCACCTGTCGAGATACTTTTTAACAACGGGTAATAAAAACAATTCATCCAACAACACTTAGCAGCTGGCAAATTTGAGCCTCTCACTCTCTCTTTTTGGATATACATATATTATACACAGAGAGAGTGAGAAGCACCTGTAATTAATTTTCGAGATATGATCAAACAAGCAATAATGATGGTTCATCAGATGCTGGATCTCAACACGTGTAGTTTTTGTGGAAGCCATTTGGATGTCCACCTGCGAGTCACACCCAGACTGTCTACCGCGTAAATGCAAACACACGGCCAATAGCTGATCTTCCAACGCTGCATGATTCCTCTCACTTGTTTTCCTGCCTTAGTTGCCAATACATAAAAATTTTCTTTCACCAACCCCAACCCTCATTATGTAGACTTTGAAACAAACAATTTTACTTTTCGCAGAAAGAAAAAGTAAGAGGAAGAACAATTCGTGACGAAAGCGGAGTTCACGTGACGGGATGATTTTCTGCTGGCGTTGTGGGATTAGACTTCTCTCGAAACAATAGAAAAACCAAAAGCTAAATTTTCTTTTTCTTTTTCTTTTCTTCCTTTCTTTTTGGGTCAGATGGAATTAAAGAGTTTAGTGATAGTCTTCCCCATCCAACAAATGGGGTCGTCTTTCCACTTCCACAGACAATCACCCGTATGTAGTGCATATAGCACTCAACCGAAAGCGATCGAACTAAAAGAAGTTGATTTGGTGCAATTGCATATAATGCCAACATGATTATCGTAGCCAATATTTCATCAATCTTCTAATCATATGGAAAATGATGGATCGCCCGTGGTACGGAACAATCTCTATTTCATGTTCTCTAATCTTCAAAGAAAAAGGTTATGTTCTTCCAATTAATTTTATAAAGCAAACATTATAACACATACGTAGTATGATCACAGACCACTAGATGGTGTTGTACGAAGAGGTAATCCTTGATAAACCTCTGGTACACAAGCAACCGCCTACCAGTTAGTGGATCTAACATGGATCTTACAAGTCCTGCTGTCTATCTTTTCACAGATCTGTTTTACCCAGCATAACTTGTGAGTATTAACTTTATATGTTGATCAAATGGCTCAAGGTGCTTCAGAGAATCCACATTTCTTGGTGCATGTATTCCAACTAGACGTATAAAATAGAACAAAAGCGAAAAAGATTTTGAAAAGAAGAACACCTGAAAATCAAGAACCATTAATTCCCATTGCCTATTATCAGTGTCGTACTTCGTGACTTCAATTTTCAGAGACATTAACATTTTGACAGTTGACTTTAAAAATTTTGGCTAATTCTTAGTAACTTATGAGCTAGAATTTGCAACTCCAGTTGCATAGTTCGTAGATAGTGCGTATGCGTGTATGCAAACCTTGCATGATATTCAATAAGTGGTACATATTTTTCCAATGACACAAGGCATCAATTGGTGTAAATGTTTTTCAAATTTTATTACTTGATTTTGTCAATGCCTTCACTACTCTCATGTATTCTTGTTCTGCGAAGATATTGCTGCCCTTCAGTGCTTGTTTATGTACAGTTCTGCAAATGTACAATTGGTGCAGCTACTGTACAACCGGTGTGTTCCTGTTACCCTCGTCACCGTCCTTATTGAATTTTCAACAGCCTCCTTTAGTGGCACAACAATGCACGCGAGAGAAAAAGTGCGTTTGACATTTAAATTCATCGTTTTTAGGCTGTTTTATACAGACTCGATTGCATGAATGGATGCAAATTAAATGTTTAAATTCATATGTAACATAAAAATCTTTTGGAAGAACCAACGTTTGGAGAAAATTTTATAAGGTCAATCTCAAATATAACTGTTTTGTTCTAGATTTCAAAAAATTGATGATCTACCAAACAGTTGAAAAGGATAAAACCAAAGTTAGGATTATCAAGATCCTAAGTTTTTTTTTTTCTACATTAAAATATTAAAAACTCATTCAAGCTGCAAAATCAGAGCGGGGCCCTAGTGCCGGCTGCAGTTAAGATCTCCATTGCACTCCGAGTTTGAGCTCGAGGCAAATAAGAAGCTGTTCATCTTCCCTCCACTTGAACACTTTTTAATTAATGAAGGAGAAATAGAAGGTGAGCCCTTATGACTTGTGTCCATTGATCGTATGCCTTAATCGACGACACACTTCCATAAAATAACAAAAAAGCTCGGATTTTATTGCATGCAAAGTAAGATTCAAATGTGGTTTGTGAGGCCCAGCGCCATCTATCCATTTAATCCTGTCGGATTTCGCGTTCTTTATAAACTTTGGACGCATTGACCTACGGAGCTTGGTGTCGGCAGTATTTTCATATTAACTGTTTGATATATATATATATATATATATATATATATATATATATATATATATATATATATATATATATATATATATATATATATAAGTCTCCGAATGAGTGCCTCTCCAGAAAATCTTTTTTAACGGCTGCTAGATCATATGCGTCTTGGACAATAGGTTGAAACTTGACAAGATGATCCAAGATTGAAACCAATTTTAGTTTTCTGGTTCAATTTGGCACTCTAAATCAGCTGCAGATCAGCCACACTTGGACTCGTGTGGGCAGTTGTACACACAGCCATTTATTTACATGTTGGTTGGCTCCAGCCATTTGTTTCATATCCTCCAACGGGCTTATTTCAATAAAAAAAAAATTGTTTTACATACTTTTAAAACTAAACCTTTTTCCTTTAATCAAACGTGTCATTGAACCTAATTAAAACATTTTTCCAGAAACCATACCACATAAAGATGTATGCATATCCGATGCAATTAGTGGAGCTTAATCCATTCAAATGAGTTAAGCCTACCAATTCCTTTCATTTGACGTTTTTAAGTAGATGAACTCAGTTTTAAGCTTGTATTTGGTTGTTTTATCAATGGGCCAAGCTCGAACTTGCCTATATGAGTCAAGCTCAACTCATCGAGCTGCACTATATAGGCCTAGGCATCGGGCTCGTAACTGCAGCCCAACATCTGAACCAAGCTCGAACCCAAACTCAGCACGATTAAAAGAAAAAATATTTTTTAAAATTTAAAATAATACATAAACACAATTAATCATAATAAAATATATATCATTATAAAAATAAAAATATTATTAAAAAAACATATTAGACGGAATCAAGTCCCATCAATCGGGCCAAGACCCGATACACTTCAAGCCTGGTTAGACCAGGTACAAAGGACCTGGCCCGATGCCCAAACTTAACTGTAGGTGGACACTATGTTGGACAATGCATGAACTCCCACCACAAGGTGACGGACACGTCTCAAACACCCATATCTCATTCATGAGTGGACATATGAGATCGGGTGTCTCATGACACTTTATCGCATTCAAACACGCCCTTAAAGGGCTCGTGTTGATGAACGTGTAATGTTCAATGTCCCTGACGTCCATCTCTTTTTGACAACGGCCCGCAAGTCAAAGGGGAGAAAACTTCTTCGCACGCGGAACCTAGAAATGCGACGCATTAGGACAACCAGAGCAGGTCGTAGTCAAACAGGTGCTCGACGTGTCTGTCATTGTCAAGGGACAAGTTATAACTGGCCATAAGTTCTCCGTTATTTTCTATTCTTTGCAAGCGCCAGCCGCAGTTTTCCAGGTAGACCCCGACTTAGAAGGTGCATGTTTAGGGCGCTAGTTCAACTTACCACTGTAATAGCCGACTGAATTAGAAGTTCTGATTAAAAGAAAAGAAAAGCTTCTTACCAGTGGCCGAGATGGATAATAGTCTTCGCATTAGCCCACAAAATTTATTTTATTTATATAGAAAAAGTTCCGTTAATTTTTAAATGTAAACATTTGCCAATGATATTAATGCCATTAACCTCAATGGGACTTCACTATGTTTGCATTTGGAGATAGTAAATCCAACACAAAGCCAGTTAAAATCTTTTCATATTACCTCAATGCCAAAGGTAGGGTTGTCAAATAGATTTGCATTTGTATCAGATATACTTTGTATGGTTGTTTTGTGTATCGTAAATCCATATTAGAGTTCACATTCGAATATGAATGCAGAAATGTTTATACCATATCTGATATATTGCTATTCGGATTTGATCTGAATCCAAATTTTTAGATTCATGTCTGAATTAGAATTCAACTTACAATACATTAAGATGCAATTTTCAAAGTGTGGATAAATTGGATATGAGATAATATCTAAAAATAGACACAATCTATTAATTTAAATTTTAAATTCAGTTGGATACGTTTTTTTTTTTTCAAGTTTGGATACAATCTGTTTTTTTTTTTAGTTCCTATCATTTTGTTTAATATGTGATTTTTTAAGCAGTTTGATTGGGTATCAAATTGAAATCGGACTTATTGACATCCTTTATAAAACGTACATACATGTATGCAGCCACATGTTTATCTAATTTTGAATTTACTTAGTTGAATATGGTCATCAAATATAAATTAGTATATACTTATATAATTCAAATTCCATATGACATCTGATGATGAAGGCTCAAAATGGATTGTATATGGACATAGGTTCCAATTATCCAAGTCGGATCTAAATTCGATTTCAAAAGCTAGGAGTCCAAATTATAAACTCTAAAAAGGCATGGCTAACTTCTGGTACGTGCGTTAAATCATTGCATCTTGATTTTCCGGTACTTCAATAACAATAGTGCACGACACCTCGAATTATGTAAGTCTATATATATATATATATATATATATATATATATATATATATATATATATATGGCAGATTATGTAAGCATTGCCCCATTGGACAGATCATAAGAAGCAAAATCAATACAATAATTAAAGTAAAAATATGGTAACCATAGTAATACAAGTAACTTGACATCAACCATCCATAAAGTCAATGCTGATGAATGCTAGATATATTTGTTTGAATGATTAAAATTCAAAAGTTCATCACTAAAAGGAACATAAATCATAGCTAAAACAATCACAAACCGTGTCTCCGCTATAAACCTTCACCAATGTCAATACAGGGATTGTTTCTTAACGACAAATTTATAGATGTTATCATATCCAGCAATATGTAACATCCGGATAGATTGAATCGCCCATATAATATATACGTATATAGTTAGTAGATATTGCCAAAATAATAAAATATTTAAAGATAATTACTAAAGCATCATGCAACATTAGCACTAACAATGGTTTATGTTATAATGATGGTTTATGGTTTACTGGTACACTAATTGTCTACAGTTTTTAAATACTTAGCCAGTCGGGGGTGTGTGTTTGTGTATATATATATATATGAACAAGATTTTCGATTCTCAAGAAATATTGAACGCATTTTCTTCGATCAAGTATGGTAGTCATTTATAGTGAAAACCAACCCACCACGCCATGAGAGACCTGGTCCCTCGTATGCATGGCCCTTTAGTCTACTGCGCTGCTGTGAATTAAATATCAAACAATTCCACGCTGGTCATGAGCTCAGATTGCAGACTTTCATTTAAGAAGTGACGAAATTGAGCATCAACGTCAGGAATCCCCTAATATGTACTCGACTGAGAAGCACAGTTCTTGGGGATTACTCCGACCACAGGCATGAGTTTATGGCGTTCACTGGTAGGCGGCAGGGTACGGAACAAGCATCTGACTTTTTGTTCTTCAATGCAAACCAGGGATGTGGATTATACGCATAGCACCTTCAATAAACATGAATTATGATCCTAAGGCATGCTTCATTTTTTAAAACCCAGTTTAGGATGCTCAGCCAGTGCAGTCTCTCCGTCTGTTGACCCGTTTCGTCGGTCGTCACCCTTCACGCTCCGACGCCGAAAGGGACTTGACAGAAGAAGATTGGATGGAAGGGCGGCAATGACATCGGCCCAAAATTGTGCCCACTTTTGAGGCCAATGACTGTGTAACATAGTTGGCAATTCTGTGACTCCGATCAGCAAATGACCGAGTTACCGGGTCATAAGATTGAATGGAGGACGGGGGTGGCAATGACATCAGCCCAAAATTGTGCGGACTTTTGAGGCCAATGACTGTGTAACATAGTTGGCAAATCCATGACTCGGACTCGATCAGCAAATGACCGAGTTATCGGGTCAGTGAGTTGACTTGTTGACGTGGTCGAGTTTAAGGTGCTGTGTCAAACTTGGGTGGTGTTCTTGAAAGGGGAGAGAGGACCTCTAGGGGCCAATTTAATTACCCATTTGGACGGTGCTTGGTGACGTTAGGTTGGGTGTGGGGAGGTTCCTCTGGTCCTTCCCAGGGACGGAGAAATGGGGAGAAAGAAAATAAAAAATGTTGACGTGCTTACTTCGGTTGCGTGCTTGGAAGTAAAAAAAAAAAAAAAAAAACATTTGTTATTCAACCAAAAGGTTTCTATTTCTAGAATCATCTAAACTTTTGCAACTCCTCCCTTGTTTATTTTGTTTAAAGAAAATCTTACAGTCACTATTATCTATATCATCCCCAACTTGATATAGGATTTTTGAAAAATAATAAATCTCACACCTTATACTATGCTTGATGGAAATCATCTATGATGTAGATTTTGATGAAATCAGATAGTGAGAAGTAAATTACAAATGTGGAAGGTAAGGCGTTAAATGAAACAAGAAGTTTTTTCATCAGAACTCATTTGTTTTCTTTTTCTCTCTCCCTTCGCACCTTTGAATGACATTTTGCACTCTTGAAGAAAGAGTATTAGCTTTTATATTAACAACTTAATCTTTATAATTTGATTACTTGGAATTGATCTGGATGATTCTTACCAATATCAACCTTGATAGTTTAGATGAAGAGATGTGAGAGTAGGAAGCTCCTAATAGAGGAAAAGGTCAATATCTTTTTGAGAGCATAAAAACTTCCTTCCTTGTGGTCGATATTTGGTTCACTTGATTAAAACCAAGAGACAATCTTCATATATGTGTGTTGGTGGTTCCTGAATGGAAGAAGGGAATGGGATGGGACCATTTGAATTTGTGAGTTTCAAATTCTTTCCTAAAGTTTAACCACATGAATGCATATGTATGATCTGTAAATACTCATTGTTTACTAGTGTCCACTTATAAGTGCCATTCATTTAGACCACATGGCAATCTCTGAGACGAATTTTCAAAGATCAATGGTCATCGTTTCTTATGTTTTGAAGCCCCCAAAAATCATTTTTCATAAAAAAACCATGACCCGAAACACACACACGCATCTATATATATATATATATATATACAAATCTGTCTAATATATAATTGTTCCCATAGTTACATAAACGAATATGAGGTTCATTGGAGAACCTGTTACACTAAATTTGGAAGGCGCGATGCAATATGTTAAAATGACCAAATAAAGAGGGTTCCCAGATAGTACACACTTAACTAGCTTGGTACTTTATCAAACTATTACTGTCATGTCACAAACAGCATAACACACACACACACATAGAGATAGAGCGAGACAGAGAGAGAGATGAAGATGATTGTTGTTTTTTAGGCTTCACGAATATTCAAAGATAATATAATTGTTTTTTTTTGCTCTAACAAAAGCACACAATGAAATATGATCCTTAAGAATTAAAGGTGAATGGGACGACCGAAGTCCGAAAAGGTTATTTGGCAATGAGAATGGTAACAAATTATTTCATGCTTCAAATATTGGAGTATATTCATAGAACATTGCAACATAGTGTTCCATGAATCTACTGTAATCTTTAGATAAGATTTCTGAAACAGTTTATTACTGTTCTTATTAACAGGTTTTTTGGCAATTGGAATAATAATATAGTGTTCCATGTACTGCAGTAAAAATTGGGATGGATTTATGAAAGACTATATTAACATGCCTAATCTCTTGAAACAAGATATATAAAATGATATATTAGTGTTCTGATTACTAGACAACATAACATAAGTGGACTAGGGTTCTTTCTAGGAAGATGTACACGATCTTCCTATTAAATTTTAAGAAGTGAATATACATACTCACAAAGAGTACCAACACCTGTCATTAATTGAGATTTAGAAGAACTAAGCACGTTCAAGGCTGTATAATTTTCTTTTTGATTCATGATTGAATTTCATTATATTGATCATGATGTGTGCATAGTTGATTTGGTGAAAGTTGACCCAGGAAATGCCCCGCTTAACTTGAAATCTAGGATTGGATTTTACAGCATTTGAAAGTTGCGTGTGAATAATCTAAAACCACATTTTCTTTTATGAGAAAACAAAAATGGACCTTCACATACCACACCATGGGAATCATACCGACCGTCAATCTTATGGAATCCCAAGATAAAAATAAGTTGCAAAGATAGAAGGCAGGATGTTTTTTCAAAAATCTGTAATACCCTTCAAAACAAGAAACAAATAAGATTTCGTACATTTCCTTTGAATGATATTTCAAAGTTGTACAAAAATAATTTGGCTTCTGTGCTTAGAACTTAATTTTTTACTGTTTAATTTTATTAGAATTGACGACGTAAGTGATTTCCTCATGGAATATAATATTTTTGTTACTATATATACATATATAGCATGCATGGCCCAAAATATATGAACTGAGTATATGCGAATCATATGGACCATTATGCATGGCGCATCGTGTGACATTTTTTTTTTCATTTGCCACTCTTCGAATGAGCAGCCGTCCGCCATACAACGAATGTGAATGCCAGTAATTTATTTCTCACTCCAAAAATCTCATCTATCACATCTTACACGATTGACCATAGGGAGTGATGATTAATAGAAATCCACATCTTTCCTCATTATACATAGAATGAGAGAATCTCATCTATCACATCTTACACGATTGACCATAGGGAGTGATGATTAATAGAAATCCGCATCTTTCCTGCTCATTATATATAGAATGAGAGAATGTTGACTCTAGCTATTAAAAATCACCTATTCATCTAATCAATACAGTTTGCATGAAGTAAATGAATGGTTGACAAAAGAAAAACAATGAAAAAATTATGTGAACTAAAACTGTCTGACAAAAATATTAGTAACTTTTTTTCTCGATATTTTTTTTTAATCATCTATCATGATTAATGAAAGGGCTTTGATGAGGTGATTGGGTGACTATGAAAAAGCTAAAGTAACTATTTAATTTTTCATTATATCATGAGTACACCAGATTCACAGTTCACGCTCCCCTTCCCTTCTTTAAATTGGCCCATTTCTTCTCTCCCCATTCCCCGCAAGCAACTCTGTGTCTCTCTTTTCCAATCATGGGAGGAGTTGTTCATGTGGTGGACTTCCTCTCATGGTATTACTGCGGGTTGCACAGAAGAACCAGTAAGTTCTTCAAGCGGTCGTACAGGGCCACACTTTGGCGCTTGCATCAGTTCTGGCTCGAGCTTCTCTACTTCATGTTCTTCTCCATAGTGGGCTTCATTTGCCTGCTGGCCCTAGAGAATGAGAAGCCCGACCTCTTCTTTATGTCCGTCTTCGCCCACACAGCTTCCAGCTTGGCCTCCATTAACTTGGAGAACCTCTCAGATTCCCAGTTCGTGGTCCTCATCTTCCTTATGTTCGTGGGTGGTGAAGTCTTCCTCTCTGCACTTACCCTGCTGTTCCAGACGGTGGATTTCAACGACCGCGAGCGACCGGACATGCGTTCTGATGTCGCCATCAATCCTGCCACCCAGTGCAGCATTTTGCTACCACTCCCTGCTTTCCAAGGTAGTTATCCGCACAAGACGCACAGGTCCGTGCACAAGGTCTTCAGTATGTGTGCATGACACTTGTTCTTAAAAGTGGGTCAAGCCCATCGTGAAAGTGGGTTGAAGGGTTCACATGCTGGCATTTCTGTGCACATAGCTATCTCTCCATTGCATTTCCGCATCAAAACTGCCGGAGAGAGAGTTACTCGGAACTTTTATTGATCCACCACCAAAAACCAGCTGTACACAAGATGATACAGCCTACAGCAATGGTGGTCCGCACATCCGAGTTGACAAAAGAGATGCGGAAACAAGAAAGAAATTGCAGCAAAATTGCAGGAGTCTTTATCCTCTACCCTCTACTCTCAATACCCATTTGTAGCCAATGTAACCATTTTTTGATGTTAGAACTGATGTCTATCTAGAGGCAGATTGAAATCAAAAGTTTCCTGAGCTAAACACAGCATCTCTGTTTCAAGATAAGGAGAAATAGATCTTCTACAAAATGCATTGGACTCGCGCTTAACGCCACTAGGACCCCCCCTTGATAACTTTAGAAGCGATTTGCAACCTTCCTTGATTCGACCCAGCTCAGAGAATTTCCCAAAAATAAAAACAGCCTTAATTCACCATCTAATATCTGCCAGCTCTTCCAATCTATCCTTAAAAGAAACTTCAAAGTAATGGATGTATTCCAACCAGCTTTGCCCAGCCATGCTGCTTTCTAGTAACTACTACAGAAAAAAGGGAATCAATTTCTCTCCTTTAAAAAGACCCACATCAGAGCAACTCAATGGAGGGCAACAGATGACCATTAATAGTCTGACAGTTCATTCGCCGGCTTTTCATCGATATGGCCAAGTTAGAGATGAACTTTCCCCGGGATATGACAAGACATGCAGATCTGATTTTAATTTAGTCACATCAGGGAAAGAAACTTGGCTTTGATTCCATATACAGTTTCGGCAATGGAACCTGAATCGCAATAAGAATCTGGTACCGGTTAAGATCCAATAAAAATCTGAACTAGTCGCATATAAATGTTAAAGCCTATGCGAGTTGAATAGAAACTTTTAATGTATAGGATTCAAAATATATAAAACTTGATTATTTCAAAATATCATGTTCGTGTGTTAGGAAATATATGTGATTCTGGGTACTTGCTGGTTTTACACTTAAGCCTAATTGATTAACTTGACAATTTTACACCCCAAGGGGCATAGAGTAGATGGTTGCAATGGTATCACTGAAACGAAATCAGTTCGATTCCCATAAGCATTATGCCTTGATGCTTGATGCTATGTAGTATGGAAGAGTTATATTAATTCATTAGTTCACCTACACTAAGCGCATATCAGGCAGCAATGCAGCCGACCTTGGAGCTAAAGGGGAATGGAAGAACTCCAACTCTCATCCGAGCAATGGAGTATTCCTCTGGCTTGTCGTACTTACGTTTATTATTAGCAAATAATTCTTCTTGCTTAGGATAAACACGGCATTCTACTTGAAATTATTGATTCATATCAATCCTCAATAATAACCAGACCCACCACTTACAAAAGTGACTTTTGCCAAATCGTGAACACGATCCACAAAAGGAAGAGAGCTAACTGCTAGCAAGGCGAATATTTTTAGTTCCACTTATCCCAGTAGCATTCCCTTAAGAGCTGCTAAGAAACTCCATTAATGTCAAACAGTAACAAGCGAGTAAAAGCAGGTCATGTTGTTCGTACCTGCAACATCTTTGAAAATTCACCTTCTTCGCCACTTGATGCAATTTAAATGTTACAGCAATAAGCACTTAGCTCAAATAAATCTAAGAAACATTAATGATGTTGAGCTTCTTCTTCATCCGTCAGTGTTGTAAAAATAGGCTTGAATTGAATACGTGGCAAACCAATTAATGTTCTCCATCGTAATCAATTTAATTATTTCGAGTAGGTAAATATAATAACATTTTCGCTCATTCACAACTGGTTCAGTTGAATTGCCGGACAATTCATCTTATCAAGACGGCCAATCCCATTCAAAATTATCTGCTTTTAATAACACTAGTGTATTGTGATTTTAATTTTCTTTGAAGCGCCACTAGCTAGCACTTGCTGATCATTATGGAGCCAATCTCAAGCCATTATAGCATTAAATAAATGTATACATAATACGATGTACATACAATGTAGGAAAGGCCCCCAAGGGCCAGTTTAGCACCAGGTAACATTACTATGTGAATGTTTCATGTATTCCACCTTTATCTTCATCATCTCATAGTCAAGTTCACTTTTGGTTTCTCGATTCCACCTCCAATGCCCTTAAGGAGGTCGATGTCCTTTATACTCGAGCTAGAGACTTGATCGCCTGTCTGCCCCCTACTCAAACCATTGCACCATCCCCATCATGGTTTTTTAAGACTTTTAGCAGCTGGCATATATATATATATATAGTGACTCTAACTTTATGTAGTTAACCAACCATTTGCGCTGTCCAATCCAACATGAGTTGTTTTTGTGAAAGCCATTTGGATGTCCACCTACGGCACCTGTTAGGAACAACACAATATTTCTCAGGCACTCTCAAGAGGAGGTTAGAAGTAACAAAGAAGATGACAAATATTTACGTGGTTCGGAGCAATAATTTCCTACGTCCACGGTCACACAGATCTTTACTATTCACTCTTAGATGAACACAGACACTCTCAAATGAACACAGACACTCTCAGAGAATGCGGTATTGCATATGAGTGTCCAGTATGGATCAAGTTCCATACACCAACAACACCCAGCTTGTCTACTGCGTAAATACAATGCGGGTCCATAATTCCACACATAAAACCACAGCCTATATTTAATGTTTGAACGGTGCTTGATTCCTCTGACTTGTTTTCCAACCTTAGTTGCAAATACATAAAAGTTTTCTTTCACCAACTCTCATTATGTAGACTTTGAAACAAGCAATTCTTACTTTTCGCAGAAAGACAAAGTAAGAGGAAGAAAAATGTGTGACGAAAACGAAGTTCACGCGAGGAGATGACCTTCTGCTGGCGTTGTGGGATTAGACTTGTCCCGGAACACAGAAAAAAACGAAAGCTAATTCTCCTTTCCTTCTTTCCAGTTTTCCTTCTTGGTTAGAAGGAATCAAAGATTTTATAGACAGTCTGCCCATCCAACAAATGGGGTCGTTTTTCCACTTCCACAGGCAATCAGCCGTGTGTAGTGCTTGTAGCACTCAACCGAAAGCGATCGAACTAAAAGAAGTTGATCTGGTGCAATTGCATATAATGCCAACATGATTATCGTAGCCAATTTTCATCAATCTATTAACATATGGATAATGATGCATCGCCCGTGGTACTGATCAATCTGTTGGAACAAGTTTCAGGAACTTGTTTTTCCTTATGTGATTTGTGGTTTGAAAGTTCATATTTTCTAATGTACACAAAGAAAATTTTTATGTTCATCCAATCATAGAGGGCACCTATTCAAATGTTAATTAATTTCATTATTCAAACATATAATAGAACAAGAGCAAACATATTTTGAAAAAGAGAACACTTGAAAATCAAGAGCCATTAATTCTAACTGTCTCATTTGGTGCAGGGTCATGCGTCCTGACCTTAATTTTCAGAGACAGACTTGATGATTTACACTTGACAGTTGACTTTAAGAAATTTTCTCAATTCTTAGCAGCTTATGAGCTATAATTTGCAACAGTGCGTGTGTATGTATGTATATATGTATGTATACGATGAACTTGTGATCTATAATTTGCAAGGGCGCGTGTGTATGTATGTATTTATAAGCTCTGCATGATATTCAAGAAATATTATATATTTTTCGAATGGCATGAGGCATCAATTGGTGTAAATATTGCTAAGATTTCGTTACTTGATTTTGTCAATGCCCTCACTGCAGCTCCTGTATTCTTTTTCTCCTTGCGGTGTTGCTGCCCTTTAGTGCTTGTATATGTACAGTACAATCCGACCGTTCCTGTTACTCTCGTCACTTGTTGGATTTTCAACAGCAACCTTTAAATGTGGCACACCAACGCACGCGAGAAAGAGAGAGGGAGAGTTTGACATTTAGTTTCAATCGTTTTTAGGCTGTTCTATACAGGCTGAATCGATGCAAATTAAATGTTTAAATTTATAAGCTGTAAGATAAGAATCATACATATGTATAGAAGTCAAGCTCGAATTTATTTTTGGCAAAATTTGGGTTTTCAAGTCTTTTTCCCTCGTAAATTTAGGGGGAGAAACTCGAGTTGGAGATTAAATATCTGCTCTAATCTTTACTGGTCAGTTGTGTACGAGGGCAGAAACCATTAATGGAGTTCAAATGTGTCAAGCCTACTAATCCACTTTAGTTTTAAGCTTGACTTTGAATTTTGGTTGGTTTATGAATGAGTCAAGCTCGAACTTAGCCTATATAAGAGTCATGCTCAAGCCTGGCTTGAGTTAGCTCAACTCATCGATCAACCTTATGTAGACGCTATGCTGGAAATTGGGCTGCAAAATTAGTTGAGCCAACTTGGACTTAGACTCCACTTAGCTCGAAAAAAACTTGGCTTGCACTCGAATTTAGAACTATACTGGAAATGTTGAACGATATGAGTTGGAATTGCAAAAACTCAACCCGTTTAAATTTGATCATTATAGTTGAATTAGTTAAACAAGTTGACGAGTTAAATGAGTTAAAAGATGGATTAACAAAAATGAGTGGGAGTCGAGCTCAAGCCAAGCTTGACGTTGCATTGGCCCCTTGAGGTGCATGTGGTGTTGAGAGACACCCGTATCTGATGACTGGACATTTGAGATGGGGTGTCACGTGGCAGCTTATCACCTTCAAACACTAAAGGTGGGCATGGGCCCAGGCCCGGCCCGATAGACACCTGGCCCAAGCCCGGCCCGATAGCTCAGGTCTAGGTCCATTTAAAATTAAAATATAATTTTTAATTATAAATTATTTTTTAAATATAAAATATATTTATTAATAATAAATATATATTATTAAAAAATAAAAAAATTAATTTTTTAATTTAAATGGGCTTAACGAGCCGGGCCACGCAGGGCCGACCGACGCCCAAGCCTATTAAACACGCGTTAAAGCACTGGCACGCGGGGCAGAAATGCCACGGATTGATTACACCAGACAACCAGAACAGGTCATAGTCAAACACGTCGACCAGTCTGTCATTGTCAAGGGACAGGTTGTTACTGACCATGACTTTCCTGCTAATTTTCCCAATTAGGCATCGCTCTTGCCAACGCCTCCACTAAAGTCTTTCCATGTTACCTGTCGATGGATTTGCAATTGGATCAGGTATACCACCTTTTACTATGGTTTTTTCTGGATATTTATTTACATATTTCTATGTGAATTCATTTTCGAATATGAATGTAGAAGAGTTTAACCATATCTGAATCTGAATCTAAATTCATTATTCAAATTTGATATGAATCCAGTTTTTAGATTCACATCTGAATCAAAGTCCGACTTTTAAAACGAATCCAAATGCATTAGTACATACAAAGATACAATTTTTTCAAACCATGGACATTTGATATGGGATACATACTAAATCTGAATGTGAACAGATGTCTATTTAAATCTGAATCTAATTGGATGTCATTTCTTAAATCTGGATCCAATATGATTTCTCTTTTGTTTTTTTTCAATTGAATTTCAATTTCTTTTTTATATCTGAATTTTTTAAGTTGTTCAGTTATCGAATAGAAATCAGGTTTATTGACATCCTTAGCAAAGAAGCACATGCATAGATTTATTTAATTCTGAATTTACTTGTCTGAATCTGGTAATCGAAAACAAATTCGTTTATACTTGGTTATCTAGTTTGCTAATGAATTCAATTTCTGTATGACATCCGATAAAAGCCTCAAAATGGATTGCATATGAAACTCGCTTCTAATCATGCAAGGCAGATCCAAATTCAGTTTTCAAAAATAGGAGTCCAAATTTAGAATCTGATTTATTCGGGTGCCGAACCAAATCTGAGAAGAAAAAAAGATTCATGTTAACTTTCAATTTAGAGATCATATATATATATAGGCATTGGCCAATTGGACAGATCATGCGAAGCAAAATCAGTACAATAATCAAATAAAATGTGGTCTATGGCAATATAAGTAACTGAACATCAACCATCCGTCGTATATATATTGCCATATAGGAAAAATCAATGCTGCTGAGATATTTGTTAGATGATCAAGATACAAAAAAATCGTCATTGAAAGGAACAATAACCGTAGCTAAAGCAATCATAACTACAAACCTCCACCAATGTTAATATAGTGGCAGTTTTTTTGCGACAAGTTTCTGAATTTCATCCATCCAACAACAGCTACCTTTCTTCTGGATTGAAAGCTCGCAGTCAGATAATAAAATATTTAAAAAAAACGTTACTAAAAACACCATAAAATGGAAGGACTAACAGTTGTTTATAATATAATGATGATTTATGATTTTTTTAACAATAATTTATGGTACATTAATTAGCTATATATGTGTACATCAACTGTCTCGAAGTTGTGTGAGATTTTCTATTCTCAAGAAAAATATATTTTTGTTAATATATTTTAGGAAAGAAATATTATTGTTCGAATGTTCAACGCATTTTCTTCGATCACATTGATGATCGGAGACCTGCTCCCCTTTCGAATTTTGAAAAGTTAAAGTTCAGTCAAATTTTCTTTTCTTTTTTTTTTCAAATGGCCGCACTTTTCCATTCTAAAATGCTTTTAATTTTCTATGCTCCAGCTTTGACCCAAGGCCAAGGTTAGATTTATTTAATTTGCATCGAAGACGGCGATGGTAAAAAATGATGCTTCCTCTCCTATTGCATGCTTGTGGATGGTTTGTATGTGGGCCTTTTGGTCTATTCCATGCTGTGAATTAAATATCAAAGCATTGCACGCTGCTTGTGAGCTCACATTGCAGGCTTCGTTTAACAAGTGATGAAATCAAGCATCAACATCAAGACCCCTAAAATATGTGTTCAGTTCTTGAGAATAGGGATATTAATGGATTGAATTTGAAGTGGATATACCTTCAACCGTATCCATTTTTTATATATTCACACAAAGAAAGAAAAGTCATGTATATCCAAAGCTCAAATTTGATTTTTACATTTGTGTTCCAATTTGAATCCAAATTTGACCAATTTTGAAAATTTAAGAGAATTAGATATATGATCTTTGTTTAAAAATAAATTCCATTCGAACTGAACCCATATCCAAATCCAATCAGATATTTATGTATATCGAATCCAAATCCAATCAAATGTCATTTCTTAAATTTGAATCTGATATGATTTCTCAATCAGATATTAATTTTGTTTTTCATATCCGACTTTTTAAGAAAGGTTTAATCGAACGTCCAATCCAAATCAGGTATATTGACATCCCTACTTCTACTTAAAGAGGCATGAGTTGATTTTATGGTATCCACTTGTAGGCATTAGCGTGTACGGAACAAGTATCTGACTTTTTGTTCTTCAATGCAAACCCGGGAAGTGCATCATCACATAACACCTTCATTAAACATGAATTAGGATAAAAGCATGCTTCATTTTTTTAGCCCAGTTTAGAGTGCCCAGCCGGTGCAGTCGCACGGCAGGTCGACCCATTTCGTCGTTCGTCACCCTACACGCTCCGATGAAAACAGCTTGATAGATGAGGACATAGACCAAAAAATGTGCAGACTTTTCCGCCCACTTACTAGGGCTGCACAATGAGTTGAGCCAACTCGAGTTTGATGTAAACTTGCTCGAAAAAACTCAACTCTAGTTGAAACATTAAATGAGTCGAGTTAGTGTTGTAAACCTTGACTCTCGAACTTGACTCGTTTAAAGTTGGCTTAGCTCGACTATGTAAAACTGATTTGTCATAGTTGAATAGATTAAACTAGCTATTGAGTTACATTAGTTGATGAGTTAAGCGAGCAAGAAGAAGCGACACAAGTTAACAAAAACGAGTTAAACGAATTAAGCGAGTTAAATGGATCGAGCTCGACCTTTGAAATCTGTGGAACTAGACTCGAGCCAAGCTCAACTCTTGTGCAGCCCACCAATGACTGAATTAGTGTGCAATACTCACCGAGTTGAAGGCATGCCAGGCCCTAGAAATTAATCCCATAGCTGCAGTCAAAGCTGGGTCGTGTTCTCCTCAGGGGATCGAGGGACCTCCAGGGACTAATTCAATTACCCATGTGGACCGTGCTGTTGTATTATATGGTGAGGGTGGTTAGGTGTGGACAGGTTCTTCTGGTCGATCTCAGAGGAAGAAAAATGAGGAGGAAGAAGAAGAGAAATGAAAACGTTGACGTGCTTACTTCAGTTGCCTACTTGGAAGTAATCAAGAAATTTGTTATTTAACATAAAGGTTTCTACTTCTCGAATCATCTGAACTTTTATAATTTTATTTCTTCTTTATTTTGGTTAAGTGTTATCTACAACCTCCCTAATTTGATATAGAATTTTTGATAAAATAATAAATCTCACACCTTATATACCAGACTTGAGGGGAACCATTTATGCCTCGATTTTGATGGAATCAGATGGTTAAAGAATAAGTTGTAATTATGGAAGCCAAGAAACTCATTTGTTTCCTTTTTTTTCATGTTTCTCTTCTTTTAATGAGTATTTTGAACTCTTGAAAAAATTGTCTTGGATTTTATATTCAAAAACTTAATCTTCACCATCCCATCTTCTAGGAATTGATATCGATCGACCTTATATTTGGTTCACTTGGTTAAACCGATGAGGCAATCTTTATATGTGCATGTGTTGTTCCTGTCAATGGTATCATGAGGGGATGTGACCATTTGAGCTTGTGGTGTTTTAAATTATTGTTTAAAGGTTAACCATATGAATGCATATGTAGTCCACTTATATGTGTCCCTTACCAAAATATATACAGAGGACAACCCATCAATGGCATCTGGCCCTCTATAGATTCTGTCTAATGTATAATTGCTTCCACAGTTAATAAACGAATATGAGGTTCATTTGAGAACTTGTTACACTAAACTAAAAGACGATGTCATACAAACCTGGTTATATGGGTTGGTACATAAAATTCCGTGCCCCATATGGTTACTAACAAACATGCTTCTTTTTTATGAAAAGAAGTAAATTTGCGTAGAGACCAAAAAAAAAATTGAAAAAAGCGAAAATACTCAAAGAAACATTTCTTTTCTAACAATTTCAAAAATATCTCCTTTCTTCTTTTGGCGTACGATTTGCTGTGTGCATGGAAACTCAAACCCGATGCAATATGCTAACACGACCAAATAAAGTGGTTTCCCTTGTACCACACACTTAATTAGCTTGGTACTTTATCTTACGATGCCTTTCACAAACACCAACGCAAGCATACCTACGCACACACACAAACATGTGCACTGGGGGAGAAGAGAGAGAGAGAAACAAAGAATTTAAGATTATCGTTGTTTTCTAGGCTTTATGATTCAAAGATCATATAATTGTGGTTATTGTTATCAGAAAAGCACACATGGAAATCTTATCCTTAAGAATGCATGGGATGACCTAAATCCTAAAGAATGGTTTGGTAATAGAAACAGTAACAAATTGTTTCATAAATCTACACTCAAGATTGTAACATAACGTTTCATGAATCTGCTTCTAACTTTAGATGAGATCCATCGAACACTTTTTTTACTGTTCCCATTAGAAGTTTTTTGGCTATGGAAACATTAACATAGTGTTTTATATATCAGCCCTCAAAACTGAGGTAGATTTATGAAATGCTATATTAATATACCCTATCTTTGGTACATATACATAAAATTATATATAACTGTTCCAATTGCTAAACAACCCCATCAACCATTGACAAGAGTTCCATATCCCACGTTGGAGGCCTAGCCAGCAACAATATTCTAAGATTTTAGTTACTTTTTACAAAAATGTACGTGACCACTATGCCAAAGAGTACTAAGAATGGACATATTGTTGGTTTTTTGTATATACGAACCTATAACAATTGGATATAACAGAAACATGAAAGGTGATATTGCATTCTATGACTTGTATTTTTGTTTAAGTTTTTGTGAAGTGAAGCGAATATAGATACTCACCAACGCAAATGAATTTTAGATTGTATTAACAAATGAATTTTCGTAAATGAAATCTCATGTGTCCTTTAAAGGGTACTTTAAACTTCTGAAGAAATAACTTTGGCTGAAAAAACACAGTTCACTCGCGTTGATCAAGTATTACCACCACTTTTAAGAGGTTTCCTTTTTGCATCCTTCCTCGCACTAGCTAGATTTGCAACAAATAAAAAATAAAAAAACTGTTTGACATTAAAAGAATACAAAAACAATGTGTTAAAATGTGTTTTTTCGTTTTTACATGTTTTTTTCAAAAAATGTGTTTTTCAGTTTTAAATGACATTTTATTTTCCCGTGTTTTTTCATGTTTTTCTGAAAATAACGTGTTTTTTGTGACTATGAATTATATATATATATATATATATATATATGGTCTAGAATGTATGAAATGAAAAAATATGTGAATCATACGGACCATTATCTAGGGTCCATGGTGTGATATCAAATTAAATTGTTTTCGTAATCGTTCTTTTTTTCTTTCATCTGCCACTCTTTCAATGAGAGGCAGTCCTACAAAATCTGAACTCCCATAGTTTATTTCTCTCTCGAATCTCATCTATCATATCGGTTGACTACATATAAAGCGTGATGATTGACAGAAATTATAACTATACATTACTGATACGACTTGAGAGCGGCTTGTTGAGGGGCTGAAAGATTTCTCTATTCCAAACCAAGAGGAAAAATACACAAATCCTGTATACGTATATAAACTTTTGTCCTTCTAGGTACTCATGGAGTGCATTCCATGAATATGTCACAATCAATCGGCCTATCTCTTTCTTTCTCGGAAAGTATGTCACCTCTTCTCTCTCTCACGCGCAGCCCCTGTTAACGTGTAATAGCATCAGCATAATCATTTTATTCGTTGGTAGAGAACTCTCTCGGAATTCAATCCTCTTCAACTTGCTTGAAGCCTTTCAACTTCTCTGTATTCCAGGCTGAAACGAGAGAAAATTGCGGAGCAAGAAGGAAAGACATTTTAGCAATTTATTAAGAAAAGTTTTTTATAATTTTTTTACTTATTTATTTTTAGTTTCATGTTTATAATTTTTTTATTTTAGTTACTTGGCCACAAAAAATCATGCACCATGCATATAACTAGGTTCAGATTTTCAATCCGATCTTCAAGCCTTCTTCCTGTTCATATATGCGCGACGGCCAAGTGTAGATCGATTAGATCAGTGGTCATGAATCGATCAGATGGCATTCATACACCGCCATCAGAGTCGGCGATTGATAGATATTATCTCCATCGCCAATTAATTAAGCGCGATCACTAATCCATCTTTGCCGTCAACTCTCCTATCCTGAAAAACGACTTCTGCGGTAGAGATATTCAAGAGGGCTCCACGAAATCTTTTCATTCCCCAAGCGAGTCGCCCTCAAATTTTCTTCCACTTGCCTTAATAATTTTCTTCTTCTTTAGTTGTTTCTCTGATCCACTTACCCAAGTCCAGCACTTGGCGACCCGCACCAGATTCACAGTTACCCACTTGGACGCTCCCCTTCCCTTCTTTAAATTGGCCCATTGCTTCTCTCCCCATTCCCCGTAAGCAACCCTCTGTCTTCTCTTTTCCAACCATGGGAGGA
This sequence comes from Nymphaea colorata, assembly GCF_008831285.2. Lineage (NCBI taxonomy): Eukaryota > Viridiplantae > Streptophyta > Magnoliopsida > Nymphaeales > Nymphaeaceae > Nymphaea > Nymphaea colorata. The sequence goes on along the minus strand of NC_045148.1, from coordinate 1,227,858 downwards.
GTTGTTCATGTGGTGGACTTCCTCTCATGGTATTACTGCGGGTTGCACAGAAGAACCAGTAAGTTCTTCAAGCGGTCCTACAGGGCCACACTTTGGCGCTTACATCAGTTCTGGCTCGAGCTTCTCTACTTCATGTTCTTCTCCATAGTGGGCTTCATCGCCCTGCTGGCCCTAGAGAAGGAGAAGCCCGCCGGTGGCACCAGGATCGCTAACGCCGACCTCTTCTTCATGTCCGTCTCCGCCCACACAGCTTCCAGCTTGGCCTCCATTAACTTGGAGGACCTCTCGGATTCCCAGTTCGTGGTCCTCATCTTCCTTATGTTCGTGGGTGGCGAAGTCTTCATCTCTGCTCTTACCCTGCTGTTCGAGACGGTGGACTTCAACGACCGCGAGCGCCGGGACGCCGACGTCGAATTGGCCGGACATGCGTTAGAATCAAATGCTGTGAATGGAGATCACGAGGACTTGAAGTTAAGGTCGACGAGGCTGCTAGCACGTGTTGCCTTGGGCTTCCATGTTTTCGTTTGCATCTTCGGTTCCCTGACTGTGCTGGCCTACTTTAGAACGATCCCCAGTGCCAAAGACGTGCTTCAAAGGAAAGGTCTCAGCATGGCGACGTTCTCCGTCTTCACCGCGGTCTCTTCTTTCGTGAACTGCGGGTTCCTTCCTAACAATGAGAACATGATAGTCTTCATTCGAAACTCTGGCTTCTTGCTCATGGTGACGGGTCAGATTCTGGTGGGGAACACTCTGTTTCCGGCGTGCCTGAGTCTCATGATATGGGCATTTCAGAAATGGAGTCGAAGACAAGAGTACGAGTTCCTGTGGAAGAGAGGCCATGAGCTTGGCTACGGCCATTTCTTCCACTGGAAGACCTCTGCATACATCACCCTCTCGAATGTCGGGTTCACGGTGGTGCAGTTCGTCATGTTTGGCCTCTTGCAGTGGGGATCAGGAGCAGGGCTGACTGTGTACCAGAAGCTGGTGGCTGGGCTCTTCCAGTCGGTTAATGCACGGCATGCCGGCGAGATGGCGTTCGATCTTTCCGGCTTCTCGGCTGCGCTTTTGGTGGTGTACCTAGTTATGATGTGAGTTAATCGCTTACTAATTACTGCTTCTTCTCTGCATCATTCATAATTAATTGACCCTAGTGAAGAAATTGACGAACGAAAGAACACAAATAGTTATTTAGCTCGCAACCATTCTAGCTAGAGACTGATTATTTTTATACCTGTATGATTGTTTGAGAAATTAAGTTAGGAAAATATTGTTACAGTGTCAACGTTTTGTGTAATTTTTATCCAAATAGGAAAATTTTAAAACTCAGTACATATCATTATACTTATTTAGCTTCGCGCTTCCTACAAAGTTGTAGTACAATCGTTCCTATAAATAAACACGTAGGAAAGAACACGTGCATATATATATATATATATACATGCTAGTTACTAGATAGCTAAAATTAAAAAATTAGTCCCTGAAAGGACCATAAATTAGGGTTGAAACCACCAAACCTTCACCATACTATAGGTGATGGGTAATGCCAATTTATTAACTGTGTTTAGCAACAATTTTTTTAAAATTTAATCCCCGAACATGCTGCTTAAAGACAAGTTTTCACTTTAAACCTTCATTTTTAGGGATATTCTAAAAAGAGCTTCTTTGCTATTAATAGGTACAAAGTGTTCAAATTTCGGTCGGCCCAGTTAGGTTCACTAAGACTAACTTGTTACAAATTAACACTGCCCACACTGATGGCCCTTACACAAGTGTTCAGGTGTTACAAACACAAAACGTGTGGCTTGTCTTGGAGTATGATGTAAGAGCAGAGATTACATTATAAAGGAAAGCATTTGAATTTTGACAAAATTTTTCAAGCAAGTATTTGAATTTTGAGAAAAATTTTCAAGCAGTACCTACCAAAAATTTTCAAACACCTACTCAGTTAGGCTTATGCATGGGTTCGACACATGGGAATCGAACTAGGGACTGGCCTTATACCAAGCTGCTTGCCTAATCCACTAAGTTGGTCGACTTAGATTAGCATTGGAATTGATCTAAAGAAGTTATCAATCTAAGGTTCATGTAAGCATCTGTTTGGTTACTTTTTTTTTTTTCTTTTTTTTTTTTCTGGTCGGGCTCTTTCAGTTCCTGGTGGATCGATTGAACATTTTAACGAAGTTTTGTCCAAACTTTGTCCATAACAAACATGGCGGTCTTTTACCAACTTGTGATGCAAAACTGTGGTGTGATAATGAACAAATCGAAAAGTTTGGTGTATGCTTGAAAAATTCCCACCACTTTAGGCTAACAAACTGCAAGATTTCTTTTCTAGAGTTTGGTTCTTCACTAGTTGAATCCGTGTGGGAAGCGCGGTTGCTCTTTTGCATTCCGTCTTGGACAAGTTTGAATCAAAAGGAAAAGAGCTATATTCACTTTGAATACTTAATTCTTGAGGAATATGCTTGCTTTCACCAAAGACAGTTGCAGATTAAGGGGAAGCTTTTTGTTTGCCATGAAAGAAGATGCCATGGCTCTCTTTGTTCCAGTCGTATGACGTCCGTGGTACCGTGGTACCGACGCGTCTTGGGAGTGCGTTTGTACAATTAAGATCTAACATAAGCTTTTATATCCATATAGAATCTTGTATTAGCAAGTGCTTTGAAGCGAATTATGCACGTAGATGGATATGGCCTGCCTGGTTGAGTTCTTAAGAATCAAGTCCTACGTCGCTTTAAAATGACAGGCACTTGGGTACTCCACCAGAGTATTATATCCCCATTCTTTTCATTTTCATTTCGAGGTTAAGAGCCTTTTGCATGGGATGGTTACACTGAAACTTCTATTAATTAAACTCGATTCATGCTTTCTGTGATATACAAACATCCATCAAACTCGATTAGATACATAATTATGATCTTTCTCTTTTTTTATTGTTAAGGAATCTGAACGTGTCCTACTTGTGTTATTGGCAACATTTTTGTTTTAAGAATTAGAAGGTCTTCCCACGTCCCTTAAGGTGCCAAACATGCATTTATGCATCAAGGTGACCCTTTCGCTATGCTTCAACATGTATATTGGTAACCTCTCTTTTATAGCACGAGAAAAACTATACCAAGTTCGTAATATAAAGTGTTATTTATTTCATATTTGAATACAAAAAGGAATTTGAAGAAAGAAGGAAATATTATATACAAGTTTGTCTACATCATAAATATAAATTTTCTTTAAGTACAAAAATTTTTAACAATGAACCCACTTGTGAATGATATCATCTCTAGGCTGGTTGACCATTACTTCAAGGAAGAGTATCCCCTCGGCCGATTTCTTTTGTCATTGAAATTTAACTATAAATTTCCTTTTTAGCCTCAGCCTCATCATGGGTTAACGTAGCTGGTTGGGTAAGCTGGCTATAAACCTTTAGTTTGATTCTGACATATAACTTTGGTGAGATTTTTAAGATAAAAGTTAACATTTTTAAAAATTTTAATTAAGTCATTGGAGAAATTTTTGGACAATATATTTGACCCCAGTGAAAAATTTTCAGATGTTTCCATGAAAATTTTCAGCCCTTATAAGAAAAGCAAAAGTCTGGCCCTGCCCTTGTTAGGGGAGCGGCAGACAGAGGACCTTTCAAGGGCAATAAAGTCTCTCAGCTAGGTGCGCTTTTTCCCATGTAGGAGGCTCATGTATTTTTAGGAGCAAAGTTTATTCTGCCGGGTGTTGATAAAGCAGGCCTTACCTTTATTCACTTCAACTGAAAAGCAACTGCTGAGACGTTTATCTTGATAGTCGGATGAATGTTGCAGGTTCCTTCCTCCCTATACGTTTTTATTGCCGTTAAAAATGGCTAGGCCGGAAAATGGGGACGAAAATTGCGGCAGCAGTGGCCGCAGTAGCGTGGAAAAGGAGGAGATGAAGAAGGGATCAGTTGGAGGGCGGTTGAGGAAGTATCTGCTGCTGCCACAGGCCGCTTACCTGGTGATATTCGTGGTGTTGATCTGCCTCACGGAGCGGCGCCACCTCAGGGAAGACCCCCTCAACTTCAACGCCCTGACAATCGCTTTCGAAGTTGCAAGGTGAGAGCGACCACAGTGTCGACCTTCCGTCCATCTCTTCATTTACTCGACGTCACTTCCCAGCCTTTTCTTCTTTCGTTACATTACTGAAATTTTTACTTTTTTAATGATGATTTCAGACGTAAAATCTTTACTTTCTAAAGCATCCATGGCATAATATTCGTATCTTCTTGGTCTATGATTTCGTTATCGATATAGAATTTGATAAAAATATATGAATTAGACAAACGTAAGAATTATCTGAACTGATTATCAGCCGTATATTGATGGTCTTGAATGGTATAACCTCAGATTATAAAACATTAATTTAGATGTCTCACAACCATTTTGTATAATGTCTTTCCTTACTTATTAGCATATTTTACGAAACACACACACACACACACACATATATATATATATATGCCATGTGAAAAATCAAAAGTAAGATATTGATCTGCATCAAAAACCAAAGTGAAGTTTAGTTTAATTTCACCGAGTCAAAAGTCAAAACTTTAGATATGCTGCAGGAAAAGCAGAAAGTTAGGCATGGGGATGTATTCAAATTGGTTTATGTGTGCAGAGTAATTGACTACTATAATTCCAAGTTCGCGCATTGAAGGAAACAACATTCTCCTGCTACATCTCTTAGCGAAGAAGCACCATGTACAGTTATCTCCCGAGAATCTCACCAGACATTGTGGATGCATCTGTGATAGTGAGGTCCCTCTGAGATGTATATTGATGAACAAATATTTTCCAAACAAAAATACATACGTTTTAGGTACTGCATATTCACGACTATAACTAATACAACTAGAAATTTTGAGCGCCCTCGAGGACTAGAGTGGGTTCATGTTCAATCAGTTTCATCCAACAGTACTCACTTTGTCAGTCCTATCAAACTGGTGGCTCTCATGAAGTCTCACATTTTTTTAGTTCTCATATTCTCGAGGCAAACAATGCGTGATCATGTGTACGGGAAAAAGAAATATGCATATATGATACCCATCTAGATATTTTTTTCTTTTGAACATAGCAGCATACATAGCATTCAACTCTTGTCTTCCTTCAACTTGGAAGGTGCTAAAGCTAGGGCAGTGGAAAAATTCTTGTTGGCACATCCATTTGAAAACTCATATTCGTGTCTGACTTAAAGGTGGAATTGATTCTATAACCCTTTATTTTCGATTGGAAATCAAGCCCATGAATACAGATGCAATGACATCACTGCCCACTTGACCAACGAAGAAATGTTGCCTATTATTTCCTGGCATTTGTTTTCCTTAAAAAGCAACATATATATTAGTGGCTATAAAGAAGGTGGGAGCAGGGGCCGAGCCCAGGAATTTTTTTCTATGGATCATTAAATGTATAAACAAATTTATCAAGTCCCTCAATTTCTGCAGTTGCCTTACATCTTCTGATCTGCATGAACTTGAAATTTTGTATTAATTTGGCTTCATTGTGGTGCAGTGCCTATGGCAATGTGGGGCTGACGACGGGCTACAGCTGCCAACGGCTGCAGAAGATCACAAACCTTCCCTGCACAGACTCCTGGGCCAGCTTCTCCGGGAGATGGAGCTGGAAGGGCAAGGCCATCATCATAGTCGTCATGTTCTTTGGGAGGCTCAAGAAATTTTCAAGAGGCGGCAAAGCCTGGGTCACTCTTTAGGTCACTCGCCACCCTCGTTCCCTCCCTGCCCACTATATAATTGTTATAACCCGATGCTCTTCGTTCAATGTACACTTGCTAGACAAATACATATATATAAGTAAGCCCAGATGTCATAAGACGAGTAAGATGTGCTAAAAGGTCCCCAGTATGTATTAAGAAAATCCTTCCGAAGGTGAGGATTGATCACTGATATACAAATCAACTAATCAAAATCAATTTTACTCAATTTGCTCTCTCCTCCCACTATATATATATATACAAGATTGTAATTCTTGCTTAAAATCAATGCCCATTTGCCATATTCAGACCGTTGGATTTTTAAAAACAACGGTTAGGAGATTGAGTTGCATGTAAACGTCTGTGGACACAGACTTTCTTTTTTACATTTTTGCAATCTCTTTTTATTTTAATGAAGGTATTTTGGTCATTGTACACTCATATGCACAATTTTTGGTGCACAATAACGTATATTAAAACTGCCACCCTTTCATATTAAAGTTGCCAAATTAACTTAGGGAACTTGCAAATTTTTCATTGTGTGTGTTCATATTTTGAACAATGGACTTCAGTTTAATTTATATGCTTTTAGAAAAAGTGGTACACTCTGGATTTGAATTGCGTAAGCAACGACGCCCATGCGAATCTAAATGGGACGTCAACCTTTTCTTCCTTTTCCGATAGAGCAATATTACAGGGCTCAACTTTCTGCCAAAAAAATTCGAACTCAACCTCTTGCTTTCAAATAGGGACTGTTGAGTAATTTCACTTTTTAAAAAATTTCAATCGAAAGCTAAGTTCCTAAAGAACCTTTTTTAGTAAATTTATCAGACGCTTGGTCAAAATTAAGCCACTTAACTTTGTAAATACATGCTGGTAACTTGCAAATAGAAATTTCAGCTGCCTAGTTTAAATGATTAAAAAATAATCTGGCAATTTACATATAATTTAATAGGTACCAACATTATTAGATATAGTGAAAGATGTGAGCACAAATGAATGAAGATAAAAGACCAGCTGGGCATCTTTGTAAGAGTACGGGCAATTTTTATGCTAGTTGAGGTTCTCCCGAGAACGCCAGAAGTGGAACGTTCTGTTCTCGCGTTCTATCATGAGGGCCACGAGCGAACTCAAGTGTGCGTTCCCTGCTGTTCCGCAGATCCGACGGAGCAGCAAAGCTCATCCTTCGGGGCCATCCGTTCTGCGTTTGCATGCATGAATATCCTCCGATTGGGAACAAGGTATCACCCTCTTTTTAAAAAAATGGAAGTGAAAAGCTTGCTGGGGGGTTAGGCCCCTTACCTTAATTCCAACAAAATTGATATATACAAGAGAAGGGCCAATACGGACCTTAACACTAGACAAAAACAAAGGATTGACTCAACCCTTCACCAAAAAAAATTAAAATGATACATAGCATAAAAGCTACGTCTATACATTGAATTCAGCAAAGTATTCATGAGTATTATAAGCATGCTCCATGATTAACTGACCTAGGTCAACTCTGACTTCTCTCTGTTTTACAAATATCCTTTCTTGAAACTCACCAAGGAACCCAGACCAGCCTGCATCTATCCTTCTTCCTTCAAGTGTTTGATGTGTTTTCCTCACCCAATCTTTAGTTGGGGAGACTATAAAGTAATCTCCACCATATTCCTTATGAAATCTGAGGATGCGCTCCAAAACCTTCATTTCTCCCTCATGGATCCTGCCCCCATCCTTAATAATCACTACACAGCCCATAAGCCCATTAACTGCATAACTTAGGCCAGCTATTTTCGGCTCGCATCTGGTATTTGCTCTCACAATATTAATTAATATACCACTCCTATCTGAAACAATAGTGTCAACACTGTAAAGCCCGGTTTCCAGTCAAATTTTCAGTTTAAGTTCTGCCTTAGGCGACCATTTAACGGAGGAAAAACTATCCATACAATTCCTCCAAACTTCTCTTCTGAAACTACTGATCCGAGGTTGGACACTGTCGTGGAAACATGTGTTTCTAAGACGCCACAAGTTTTAGCAAACAATTAAGAAATAGCACTGGCGCCTCCACTTCTCCAAAATTCTAACTTGTAGCTATCTTTTGAGTTCAGCTACAATCTCTCCTTGAGAAAACTTCACTCTACCAAACTTTGCAGCAACATATCTCCAAACTTCCTTGGCAGTTTTACAATGAATTAAGGCATGCCCATCAGTCTCCTCGACACAAAAGCACAGGAAACAACGATTGACAAGTTGGATGCCAGCCTTTTGTAGTCGATCAAGAGTGGGTAACCTGCCTTCACAAGCTATGTAAGTGTGCCAGCAGCTCTTAGCTGGTGCTGAGCTATTCCAAATCTTTATTCGCCACCACTCTTTAACACCTTGCGTTCGGCACTTCTTCATACTGTCACCAGCTCTGAATTTCTCCTTACCATCATCGCTCTAGACTAAGCTGTCATCAGCTGAGCCTTATGTCATCCTTGAACACACCAAGACGCATAGCGACATCCAGAGACGGACTATTCTGGCTAACACTAGTAAACTCTCGGGCGCTGGTTTTAAGCTCATTCCAATGCAATCCATAGTCGCTTCCATCAGCTCTAGTGAACCAAAAACAACATCCACAAAAATTAACTTTTTTATTTTCTGACTAGAAAGCAGTGGCGTAGCCACATGGTAACTGGTGTGGGCATTGCCCACACTAGTTTCTTAAAAGTTTTTTATTTTTACATGGAAATCTTAAATATTTATCCTTTTATATTATATATATATATATAAGTGACTCACCAAATTTGAGTGTTTTTAAACAAGTGTCCCTCCATCAAATTTTTGTGGCTCTACCACTGGTAAAAGGTTAGAGTTTTTGAACTCGCTAACTAGTCAATAGACTTTGTTTTATATTATTCCATCCATCTTTGGAGATCCACCTTAACGATTAATTGTGGGCAGAAAATAAACAATTAGAGCTCAAGGTGGGAACATTTTTCTCAATGCATTTTTTTGTTTTTATAAATAAATTGAGCCTGCTGCCTGCCTTCTTCGTTTGCTTAGATACACACACGAAAACTGAACCCAGACTAATTGTTTATATGGACATTAAGGAACACCAAATCTAAGCCATTTGATGTGACCATACGGTTCAAATTCATTCATCATTTTTCTCTCCCCTCCCTTCCTCCTTCTTTCTCCCCGCCATCATCAGTGGGCCAGGCAGGTGGTGCCGTCGACGGTCTCCATCCATGTGGGTAGAGGTGGAGGTGACGGGGAGCGGCTCGTCTCTTCCACGATCATGGGTGCACTCACCATGGGTGGATGGAAGGACGGGCCTCCCCTTTTCTTAGATTTTAAAAACTTTAAAAATTTATATATAAAATTTTAAAAAAATTAGTTTAATAAATACTTAAAATTTAAAAAAAATTATTTCTACTCTTATTATAAAATTTTAAACCCATTCTTGCGACAAAAAATTTCTGAGACCCAGAATGAATGGAGGGAAGGAGGAGTACCGGCAGGCACCCCTTGCCCGAGCCAAATGTACATATACATGAACCCATAGCTTCCCTCTTTTTGGTTTGAGTGCACATTTGTTGCGTGCTCTGTGTCGACGTAATGAGGCAGGCAACAAAGCCAGGTCCAGAGGCTAAAGGGAACAAAACTGTCCTTCATTAATAATGACAGGCCTCTGCTTGTCGTCACTACTCTTGTCTTCTCTTTCGTTGCAACACTGACTCTTTCTCTTCTTACACGCTTCAAACGCGTAATGGAAACGTAGACGATCAATCAAAGACTGGGTGGGGAGTGGAGTGAGTTGGCTTTGATGCGCCCCTTCCCTATTATCTATTCATCTCACCCACCGAAAGGAAAGATGGTTATCGGAAAGATGGTGAAAAAGAGGGAAAAGAAAGATAGAGCTAGACGAACAGTTGGAACGTAATAATGTTGGCTTCTTCTTCTTTCGAAGAGGGCCTAAAGAAAGATAACCCATCAACTTGTTGGTCTCAGCCAATATTTTACACGGTCTTCAAGGGTAGAGCCAAAAAAATTTCAAAAATGAGGTCAAATTAAAGTTTTTAAATTTTGACTACCTCAATTTTTTTTTCAAAAGTTTTATATAAAACAAGTAAAATTTTTTAAAATTTACATATAAATTTTAAAAAAAAATTGAGGTGGGGGGTCTGGGCCCGAGCGAGCTCGGGCTTGGCTCCGGCCCAGCTGTCTCCTATTGATATCTTCATTTCAGAATAAAAAAATATATATAATTTGTCTCAATCAATTACAAGAATGTGCTATAAATTCTTCCTTGCTTGGATTCATCAAGAAAACCCACATAACTCGTACAAAGATCTCTTACCTTGCCTTTGACAGTGTGAAGAATAAAAAAAACCTTTTCTTTTATTAAATAGCGCAAGTTAACCTGTCGTACCTGCATAAAGGAAGAGAGGAGCACCTATAATTGTTGTGTCGAAATCAAGGGCAGAGCTAAGAATTTTTCGTTGCATAAATCAAACTATAGTTTCAAAATTTTAACTAGAATGTATCGCCACAAAATTCGTTACACACGGAAACATCAGGGCATCGATGTTGATTGTTACATCCCAAATAAGATTGGTATTCTGATCTACATCAACCTTGACCCGACCACCAAGGGGTGATCCAATCCCCTCATACCTTCAGCCTTTTTACTTTATCTTCCGCGGCGGCACCACCGATAATAGTCGGACACATGGCAGCATTTCGTAAGCTCCGCGGCGATGCGCCGCCGTGGGATTCCAGGAAAATGTATGCACCACTTAGGGTAAGAGGGCATCAAGACTAGATAATTAGTAGCCTAAGTCGCTCTCGATCATATATGCGAATAAATATTGGTCGATCTCCAAGTTGAATTCTCTTTATGTACTAATGTGGGTGCGCACAAATATGTAGAATTCTAGTTGAGAAAGAGGAAAGAGGTCCTCTTCTTATATAGATAGATCATGCTTTTTTAGTTCCGGCTAATGTGAACTCTTCTTTTGACTAAATCTCAACGATTTGCTTGGTCGAGATTTGGCGCATATGTGGCTCCACAACTTTTTCGTTTCAGTTATTTCAATATATATTCTAGAAATATCGTGATATGACATGACATGAAAATGTGACCTTTTTACATTTTTAGGATGCGCGGACTTTTAGTTTTATGCCTCCTATAACAAAGGACTTTGATTCCTACTTACCAAAATTGCTCCATAATTTCCCCAATTGATTTGAAAGAATCTTGCCCTCTTTATTCTATTTTCTTGTGTTGTACAGTTCTATTGGATTTAGGAGTTCTACAAAACATTCGAATGGCACCCACAAAGAATATGGTTCTGCAAAAATCAAAACTTCGTTTTCAATCGATTTTGAAACCTAATTTTTATGTGTGGATGACACAACAAAACATTCATGTTTTCTATGAAAAAACTAAAGGCAACAAGTTATTCACTCCCTTTGAAAATTTTATTTTGTGAAAACTAGGTTTTTAAAAAATCCAATTTCGAACACACCTTAAACAGTGTTTTGAGGGGCAAAACAACAGTTAAAGGTTCTACCCAAACATGTTTTGCCTCCAAAACACTATTTAAAGGTGTCATCCACAGCGGAGATACAAGGGTGCTCGCACCAGGCCATTAAAATTTTCATTGAAAGACTTAAAATCATAAGGATATGATAACTCAAAAACTTATATGGAGTGCTTACACCAGACTTGGGCCGGTGACTCGAGTGTCCCTCAACCAGAAAATCCTGGCTCCACCACTAGCGTCATCCAAACACCCTCGAGAATTTTCTTTATACCAAATTATGAAAATTCATGCAACATAACTTCAATCAACTTTTGAAAGAATATGCTTTACCCTCGATAAATTCTATGATGGTTCCAAAAAGATTTCCAAATAATTTCGTTGGCCAACTTAAAGCCATCTTCTTGGAAAGGAAACTTCATGGTTGGAGAGTTTTCGAACTGAAAGCAACACAAAAACTAAAACAAGAGACAAGAGAGAGAGAGAGAGAGAGAGAGAGAGAGAGAAGAGAATTATGCACATATTACATCCTATCACCTTTGTAAGCATTCATTCTCCACTGATACGAAATTTTTATCCCATGGAATTTGCTTTTGGAAGGTGTCTTTCAAACTTTAGTTTTTAACTACTTTTAGGTGGTTTGCGAGAGGAGAGACAACTTCCTCTTCTCTTCGTCCTTGAGGTTCAGTCTGTTTCGGAATCTGGGTGGGACCTAGATGGTATATAGTACACTCTTCAACTAGAATGTCGTACAACCGCATTTGCAGAAAAATCGCATCCATTTAGGATGTATCATTGACGACTGGCCCAACCAACTATGTTCCCTCCTTGTGACATATTTAACTGCATTTAGGCTTAAAGCTTTTTTTTTTAAGGTATAGCTAACGCCTCAAAGATTTGCTACGAGGTACCAAGAAATTAATAAAATGAAAATAGTAGCACTAAGAAATTAGATAAATAAAGTATGAGAAACGAGTAAAGAGTAGTAAAAAGCTGAGGTATTATACCTATATAATTAGTACAACGTCACATGTTTTACTTTTAGAAACACAAAATCCATGAAAAAGAATTAGGATAAACATTGAAAAAACCATCTATAAAGCATAATTAAACAAATTACTTAAGAAGTGAATTTTCTAAATTTATATGTAGAAAGAGATCCCGCAAATGAAGGAAAAGTTTCTTCAAGTTTTAGATCTTTATAGGGATGTCAACTGATCGGATTCGAATGATTATATCTTTAATCGTATTTGACTTTTGGGATATTCATATATTTAAATTCGAATTCGGATTCAAATACGATAAAAAAAGTCATACTGAATCAGAATCTGAAATCCGATTTCACATTCTGAATCCAATTTTTATATTTATATCTGGCTCCAAATTGTCAACCGAATTTAGCCGATTTTCAAAATTTGAGTGCATTAGAATCTAGTATTTATTTTTTTAAAAAAAAAATCTGATCTGAATCCATATTAGAATCTGACAGGATATTTATGTATATCTGGATCCGAATTCGAATCCAATCAGATGTCATTTGGTATATCTGAAATTGAGAATGATCTGATTTATTAGTCGGATATTAAATTTTTTTTTCATATCTGATATTTTTGGAATGGATTAGTCAGATAATCGATTCAAATCGGACATATTGACATCCCTATGAAAGAAGCATCAAACTTTTGGTTAGGTCAATGTGCTTCTCTAGAAAAGCAAGATTTTTATCCTCTTTTATAGAAGTTTATGGTAATTAATGTTAAAATGCATTGTGCAAGAAGTCATTCCCAAATTCTCTAAAAAGTTGGTGCCATTTGATCCATTTTTTCTTCTTTGTGCCTTATCATATAACAAGGTACAAAACCCCATAAGAAACCATGCATATTCTACAAAGGTACCGTGTTTGTTCATCATTTAAAAAAAAAAAACTTTCGTAAAATATAGATGAAGCAGGTTACATGTTCAGGTTCAGTTCCCCAACACCTAAGTGGGTGTTGAGGTGCCCATAACAAATGGTTATTTTTAATGATTTTGCCTCAAAATTTGGGATAGGTTCATGAAACACTATGTTTCATGGTTCTATGAATTTACCCCAAGTTTTGGAGTACTGATGTCAAACTGTCAACAAGGGGTCATTTGTTATTAGGAACAACACGAGTGTGTTTCTTTAATGTACTTCAAAATTGGGTAGATTCATACAATATTTGTGCAAGTGTTTCATGAATCCTTCTATTTTGAAGCAGATGCATAAAATATTCACACTTTGCTCTTAATGTTAAACTTCTCGTAAAGGCCTGTTTGGTAAGTAAAATAGTTTATAATTGTTCCATAAATTACCCCAAAAGTTAGTTTAGATTAATAAAAACATTGTTTGGGTAGTTTATGAATGTGCCCCAAGCTTTGAGCCATATTGATAGAACAATTACATACTATTTTGTTTGTCAAATGGACCTTACGGCCAAAACTTCTTGGCTCTACTGTTGAAGTTCCTGGTGTTTGATACAACTTCCCCTACAAACCATGTGCATGTTCTTGGCAAGCATGTCAATGTGTGGATGAGGACATATCATGTGTTCATGGAATCATGGTGGTGGTTTTAGGCTAAAGAGTTAGATGACATGACCTTTTCCCTGTTACGAATGTAGGAAGCTTGTCATCTACATTCTCTTGATCGTCCTTTTCATCATGTTGTCGTTGCTTCCTGCCTTCGTCCACCTTCTTGTCTTTTACATGTAACTTGGTGCTAGCTTCTAGAGGCGCCGTTGTGTATATCTGGGGGTCGAACACATTGGTCTTCTAGAGGCGCCGTTGTGTATATCTGGGGGTCGAACACATTGTTCAGCAGCAGAGTGAGTTGCATGCACCGCTTGACATATATGCCAAAAAAAGGGTTGGACTTGGGGAATTTTAGAAATTATATTATAAAATATCCTTTTAACGTTTTTTTCTGGTTTCCTTTGTTGTCGTCTTTTTACAAAAGTTCTGTTTTTCTATTAACCATAAACATTTTGGTCATCAAGCATATTGGTGGACACAAACGGTTCAATACCAAAAAAGAGCACAAATTTGTTCATATTGTTTGGATGCAAGGAAAAGAAAGTAAGGAAAATGAAATGAGTTTAATGTAATTCCAATCTCTCCGAAAATGAAGAGATTGGAAGGAAAATGAGGAATGGATGATCATTCTCTTTTCTTTCTTCTTTTCCTCCCTTTTCCCTTTCATCCATTCCTTTCCCTCTCTTTCCCTTCATCCAAACATAACCTACAAGAAAATTGATACAAAGGGAAGAGAGAGGAGAGAGAAAAGTTAATCATGAGGTCTATTCTAGATAGTCAATAGGAATGTGAGGCCCAGTCCTTGTACATATTTATTGACAGAAAATTATTCAAACAAAGGTTATAATTGGTCTCACACAAAAATAGACTTTGTTACTCCTATGTTTTCTTATGTGGTATAGTAAGCAGTTTAAAATAAGACATTTAGAATCAAATCTTTTCTTATTGATTTTGATAACTCCTGAATATTTTATACATGTTAATTATAAAGAAAGATCGAGAAATCTTATCTGCAGAATGTTTTCATATTAGTTTTTGTAAGATATAGATAAATTTTCATTTAAGCATCAAATCATGAAAGCTTTCAATTTGAAATCCCCATGATTGAAGTCTTACTTTCTCACTGGTACATGATTGACGCAGAAGAAAGTTGCAGAAATCTTATCTGCTACATGCATGTATTAGAATTAATTTTAAGGATAGAGACCATAAGAGATTCCAATTCAATTCTCCATGATTGAAGTCATACTTACCCTTTGGTACCTGATTGACGTTAGAAACCAAGAGAACAACAACAGGGGGAAGGGGAAGGGGAAGGAGTGCACAAGCCAAAAATCTAGTTAAATAGAGTCACTTTAGGCAACGGGATCATGTAACAACCCAATCCACTCCCACACTGGGCCCATGAGAGTAGCTCATTAATTGGACCCAGCCCTATAATGTATTTTTCTGTGGGTAGACAAGAAACCTGCTGACCTCAACTAGACAACCCATTGATTTATGTTGGAGAACTTCTTCGGCCCATTCTTAAATTTGGCTAGGTCTACTATTTGTGATTCTAACCAAATATGAATTATTTGGGGGCATTTGATCTATCTAGAATTGTGGAATTTTAGAATCAAAATGCTTATTTTTTTAAGAAACCAGAATTATTAAACAAACATAGCATTTTGTTTTCGGAATTAGGAAACTGAAACTTAGCATTTTGATTTCATTCTAGTTTTAGGAGGAATTATGATTCTGGAATTTTCATTCTTAAATGAAAATTTCAAACCATCAAACGCCCTCAGCGCGGTGATATTGTAGTTTCTGTTATGGTGGAATTACCCTAAACTCCTGTTTTAAAGAGAGTCGGCATCTCTTGTACTTGTTCTTGTTGGGAATTGTCACTGTGCAGCCATGGATGTAACCATGGCTTTAGTCTATCCAAACCATGCAAATCCTTGTCATATTGTGTGTTTGCTTCTTTCTTCTTCTTTATAATTTGGGAAGTGTGATAGTACTTTGCTTTGTATCCAAGTCAGATTATAAAGTAAATGTTAAAACATTAAAAAATATCTATGTGTGACACGCCGATTAATAGAGTTGTCCAATTGCTGCACCAGATTTCAATCTGTTATACTTTAAGTTTTCAAGAGGCTGTTTGATATTAGGAACAGTGGAATGTGGATGTTTCATGAATCTGCCTTAAATTTGAAGTTGATTCATATAACACTGTTCAAATATTTTATGAATCTATGTCAATTTTGAAATAGATTGATGAAACATTTATAATGTATTCCTAATGCCAAATGGCCTCAAATTGAACTGATAAATACAGACCAATACCATAACTCAGGTTAGTGCCAGGCAGTTTACATTCCACCTGAGCATTGGGCCGAGTACTCAATAGGTACCCGGCCCAATCGAGCTTGAAAAAACCAGATCGGGTTGGCCCAATAACAAATAAAAATTATTAAAAATATATTTTATATTCAAAAAGTTATTTGTATATTAAAAAAATATTTTGTTACTGTAATCGGGCCAGGCCGAACCCTGGCTCGGGTTTCAGGCGTCGGGTCTGGGCTCGGGTTTCAGACATCGGGCTGAAGGGGACCGGCCCAAAGCCCAGGTCTAGTTTACAGTGCATATATTTTACATAGATCCACAAGTTCAATTTGCCCATAGGTTAGACCCAAATGAAGACAAGACCCTATCGACGTATACCCAATTTCATCCAAACCTTAAATCTGAACTCAAACCAAATTGCATTATTCGATCCGACTTATAGACTGAATCTGAAATAGCTGAAGTGAAACTTTTCCACGAACTGCAAGAATCTAAGAGGCCAAATTTTTGCAGGATGATATTTCTCATTCGCATTTAAGTCGCTCAACTACTAGATCGCTGATATTAATGCTTATGGATTTAAAGCTGCTTGATTGAATATTATAGAATTTGAATGGTATATTCCTTCATGAATGTAGAGGTGGATCAGGTTCAGCATTGGTGATCAAACAAAACCAATGTCAATTATTTCATCCACCATGTTCGCCATGGCCCTACCCCAGGCGGATGGAAAAAAAAATTAATTATAAAAATTTAAAAAATTTATTACTTCTATGTAGTTTTTGGATCCGGATACAATTTGACCCTACCCGAATCCAACTCGAACCCCATGGCCGGCCCCGCTTTTTTGCCCTATTTGAAAATTTGGTTTTCAAAAAGGGAGAAAACCCACGCATAGGGAGGAGAAAACGAGAGACAACAAGAGAGGGAGAGGGTTTGACACAGAAAACGAAACGAGTGAGAAAGAAAGGGAGCACTGGAGCAGGTCTGCAGGAGAGACCGACCAAGAGGTGGGGCCATTTCCTGACTCTCTCTTTCCTTCTTTATTATAATGGTCTTCATTTTTGTTGCTTTGTGAAATATGGTGGGGTCGTTTTTTCCATACGTTTCTTTTTCCTTCTCTGTCATTTTCCTTTTCTCTGGGTTTCTAATTTCTATTATGCACATGTTTTATTTTTTAACCTTGATCTTTCACGGTTTCACTGTGAATCTGTTGAATTTTATTAGCTCTTTCGTGCTTAAATCGTTAGGCCTTTGAACGCGAAAGTGGATGGTGTATGCCACTATTTCTTTCCTGCAAAAAAAAAAAAAGTTGAACTTATGAACTCCAAGTTGAAAACGGTCTAATAGTATGCGAGCAATATTATGTATCAGATAAATCATTCTTACCTGCAAGTTCTGGTTTTATTGTGCAGTAATTGTTAGTCCCTGTTGTTTTTGACATTATATTACTGTTAGGGCGAAAAAGCTGGGGTTATGGGGATGCCAATGGTCTAGACACTAAGGACAATGAACTGAACATATTGTTATCCCACAAGCGGCTGGAATAGAATGAGAAGCAAGCCATGAACAAGGATGGATATCAAAGAGAACCTTTTTTTTTCTTTTGCAAGGGTGATTCAGGGATCACTTGAATCACTAGGACCAGTTTGGATGAACTTTTGAAAACAATAGGATTGACAACACCCTTCCGTGAGCTCGACTTGAGATAGACTAAATAATGGACTAGGGGATCATATCTTGAGGAAGGTAACTTGAACCCTGTTTCTCTATTTTCTTGCAGGATCAACCTCTTTTTCTGCTCAAAAGGTTCTGTTTTGAACAGAATCCATTGCCCACCCAAAGTTCACCAGCAATAAGAGTTACTTTGCCTTGCATTTGAACAAAAGTTCCCTGTTCTTGATCCACAAATAATAATAAGTTCTGAGCACAGCTTTAAAAAAGTCTTGCGGCTTCTTTAGTGGCATAATTAGTTCCAGAAAATGCTAGACAATAGAGAAATGCATTTCGAAAATGTCATTTTACTCAGTTCCTTCATGATATTATGCATTGTCTATACAATAATAAATGATATATTTTTTTATTTACATTTTATTGTGCAGGTAAGTGAATGATGATATGGAACTATTTTCAAAAAAAATAAAGGCAAAAACTGATTGTGTTGTATAAAAAGAATGCAAAATTGCTTGTTTTAGGTAAGTAATATTTATTTTGGTTTTCTAGTTTGTAGATGTCTTCGTTTGCTATATTTTTTGTTGTGATATTTGTATGTCCACACGTACGTCACTGTAACAGAAATAGAGCACCTTATCTGTTTAGGACAGATCGTGTTTTGTGCTAATGACACAAACAATTATTAAAATGTGCCGTAGGACAGATCGTGCTTCACGTTCATGGCGTGGGCAATTATATACGACATATGTTCATTTCTACTATACTGTGGTTTGTAAATATGTAAAGTGTGTGAGTGTATATATATACATGTACATATATATATATATAATGTATTACTGTTCATTTGACCGTTCGGCCCGCCCTGAGAAAAAATCCTGGCTCCCTGAAGATAGCTACCAGCAGATGACCGTGACTCGGAGTTTCTCTTTCATCTGTCGACTCATTCTATTCAGTCATGGCCTCCTAATTCTGACATGTATACACATATGAACAAGCTATAACTTTGAAGATCAACGACTCTTGATGAGAAATTAATGCCACCAAAAGAGTTAGGTGAGTATGTGAAAGAGACAGAAGTACAGATTTCTTGGGGAGAGGGAATCTGAACACTATCAAACAATATGAGTTCTACTGTTCCTACTTTGAAATGAGGAAAGGTAGATGTACTGAGAGAAATCACTTTGCAGCGTCGAAAGTATAATGTTCATCCTCGTTTGCTGTCACGGCCGGATCAGTCTGATGGAGAGTCGGTGTTTTGTTATTCTTGTTGTGTAATTTAAATAGACTTTACATTGCCGCAATTAATAAACAAGAAACTTGTCCAATCTAATGTACAAAATACTGATTTTCTTTTGTTAATTATGAACAATCTGATTGTTTATTTAATTCAAATTCGCTTTTTGCGCCATTAAAATATCGCTCATAATTTGGTTTTACTAAAGTAATTAATTCTAACCTACCAACTTGAAAATTAAGAAGAAAAAAATCGAGTGTTGCCCACATGCCAAGATTTTGATTATTATAAGTACATTCGCTTTAACTACTCGAATCAACATCATATTATGTAACGACGTGAACCATGATTGAAAATATGCTTACAAATGAATATTACCAAATTATATTATAATATTATTTGATGAAGAGTACTGAACGCATCAAGTTTTGTTAGACGTGCTAACTTGTTTAAGTACCCAACGTAAAGCCCTAGATCAAGGTTCCTCTATTATTGGATCCAAATATTCTTAAAAAGAACAAATATATTCAAAGGGTACATAAATCGCCAAAGAATGCATCCTTCTCGCTTCATTTATTCGTTGATTCCAGTTGCTTTAAGCCAATGTCTTCCGCCAGATATGAAAAACAAATATTAATTTGGTATCATCTAGAACTTGTTTGGATAATATATTAAAAAAATGAATGAAATTGAAGGATGTCAACGGGCCTATCGTGCATTGGCCTTTAGGTTAGAGGAGGTTAGATAGGATATATCTCCAAGTTTAGGTCTTTTGGATTATTTAGAGTTGCATTTATTTATATAATATTCGCAAATATATATTAGTTTTGACATTCTAGAAAGCCCGTAGAAAGCCCGTCTAAGTTGTTTGGTACTCAAGGGGCATGAACATACTTTTGTGTATTAGTAGAAGTTTGGTATTCAATGGAGTCAAAGTCTTTCTTTCTTTTTCTTTGTTCTCGGGACTCAGACTTGTTTGGAAAACTTAGGTGGGGAGCAGTACCTTAATCAACTACAGTGTTACACATTCATCCTCTTAGCAGGATAAAAGAGTAATACCCATATGAATCAAACTAACAACCAGATTTTCACTAACCCACTAGCCTAACCCTGCTACTTAGGCTCTTTGAGGCAACCTACACGTGCTCGGTGATGTCAATATATCCGATTTGAATCGGATATTCGACCGATCTGATCCGAATAAAATTGGATATGGAAATAAATTTAATATCTGATTAAGAAATATGATCGATTTCGGATTTAATAAATGGCATCCGATCGGATTCAAATTCATTTTTAGACAAATATTTTGTATCTAATGCTATTAAATTTAAAATTGGTAAAATCTGGTTCAAACTTTTGATTCGGATTCTGATATAAATATAAAAAACGGATTCGGATTGTAAAATCGGATTTGAGATTCGGATTCAGATATGACTTTTCTTTATTTGAATTCGAATCTGAATATGTGAATATCCAAAAAAACATTAAAGATATATCTGATCGAATCTGATTTGTTGACATCCCTAATGTGTCTCCCCTACTGCTACGAAATGCTCTTCTAAAATTTATAGTAATAATTTATAGTAATTGTAGACTATGGACGTTGGTATGGCAGCCACTTATTCCAACTTAGAAAAGGGTAACTTGTTCATTGTGCCACTTTTTGCCGCTAATCGCAATTAGTAGGCTTCGGCAACTAAATCATGGAATTAAAGAGGCATATATTATTGTATTTGCCCACAATTTGTCAACAATCAAATTAACATGCAAGCGCATTTAAATGGCCTGATTAAGGGTGAAAATAAACCAGGAAATCTGATAACCGAAGGCCTTGTGATTTTGGCCTGACCTCTAATGCATTTAGGAGCAACTTTCTAGCTCTTCAATTTGTAAGGAAAACCAGGAATTCGCCTCTGGCGTCCTTTTCAAACCGGCCTTTCTTTTTTTTTTTTTCTATTAAAGAATGGATACAGCAATATTTTGGAAAGTCTATGAGGACCACCACGTGTTGATTGTTCAACCCAAGTCCAGCCCAAGATACGGATATTTTGTTGCAATCGATTCAAAGCGCGACCCGAAATACAAGTGTCATATATATATATATATATATATATATATATATATATATATATATATATATATATATATATATATATATATATATTAGAGAGAGAGAGAGAGAGAGAGAGAGAGAGAGAAAGAAAGGGAGTGATAATTGCCCTGTAAACCAAAGAGACCAAATTGTTGAAACTTTAATGAGTGGATGAAAGAATGGATGTATTGTAGGTGAAGTAAAGAGTGGTTCTAATCGAGAGGCCCTTGTTCGATATGTCCCCTAAAATCTAGACGAACAATGCGCTATGTCTTAAAATATAAATAATATAAGATTAAAGATCGGGCATCTTTTTATTTTCATGGCTCCACTTATTGGCCTAAAGTCATCAACGCTCAGAAAATGACCCACACACCTCAAACCTTGTTTTTCTTTATATATATATATAAGAAATTGGCTTAAATGATTGAAAGGTAAAGACCTTGCCCAGCACATGTAAATGCACATTAACTATCCCAATCATGCATTGAAGTATTATCTTTTAATAAGTTTTGCTTACAGAGGCATTCTTTAGAGTTTAAAACTTATAAAATCCACTCTTAAAACGCACATAAGAAATCCTACAACATCCACATATATAATTAAACACATCCGGTGGCAAATATCTGCGTTTTTAACTATAGAGATCACACCTGTGTGGCTGCAACTTCAGGAAAGCAACTAGATAATGGTTTTTTTGTTGCCAAGCAATTACTTTTACCAACATTCATTGTCCCTCTGTTTTGCATCTATCTGGATTCTTCAGAGATGAGTCCGAGCTTGAACACGGCGCTTAAGGTCGGCATGTAAGTCTAAATGATCCAAATTACCAAGCCCCACTGTGTCATTATCATGCCACCGATTAACACCCGCCTCAGGTGATGACAAGGAGGCTTTTTGGTAGGAAAATTCGTGGGAAACTGTTGGCGTCTTGGAACAATCACTCTAACTTGCTTTCAACAAGTGTCAGACGGCCACTACACCAAAAAAGATGCGAACACTTCTTCCTCTCATTCCCTGATTCCCACAAATCTCTGCACCATTTATATGCCATATCTCTCAGGTCTAGTGCATCCCCATCTTCCCATTCATGTATTCCCGTTGCTTCAATTTTTTGGATACCAATCAGCAGCACAATGACCGACCTTCAAAATATGCTTCTGCTTCTGCACTATTTAAATGCATTCCTCGCATTCTTTCAGTCCTACACCCTCCACTTCTCAGCATACCTGATGGGGAAGATCTACCGGCTGTGGGAACTGGCCAGATCTCCCCTGCCATGGTGCTACAGGAAATTTGAGTACCTGTTGAAGTGGTCTCACAAGGCCATGCTGTTCTATCTGAACTCTTTCTGGATACAACTGCTTTATTTCATGATAATTTCCCTGTTGGGGTTCTTCGTCCTGGTTATTCTGGATCGAAAGATCACCAGGATCGACAAGCCCACTGCCAATCTCGATCTGTTCTACATGTCGGTGTCGGCGACGACTGTTTCGAGCTTGGTGTCGTTGAACATGGAAGATTTCTCTGTTTCTCAGCTCGTGGTGCTCATTGTCTTGATGTTACTCGGAGGGGAGGTGTTCACTTCCATAATTTCTTTGAATTTGAAGAAGATTCGTCTCAGAGCTGTAGTGGCTCAGAAAGAGCCCAAAATCTGCACCGTGACTGATATCGAGTCTGCAAACCAATTGCACTCTGGTGGCAATATCAACAGCGACAGCACCACCACCACCACTGCCGTCGCCGCCGAATCCGCCGCCGCCGCCGCAAGGAGTAACGATACAGAACCAGAGGCTTTCACCACTGAACAAAAGAAACTCAAGTGCCTGAATCATTTGAGGCATCTGTTGTTGGGATATTTTACTGTCGTTCAATTATGCGGAGTAGCACTCATTCTCTTATACTTTTGCCTCAATGCGGATGCTAGAAGGATATTGGAGAGAAAGCGGATCAATCCTGTTCTGTTCTCAGTATTTACAACTGTTTCTTCCTTTGCAAGCTGCGGCTTGATTCCAACCAACGAGAACATGATGGCATTCAAGGAACACTCTGTTTTGCTCATCATTCTGATCCCTCTGGTGATGATGGGCAGCACCATGTTCCCTCCATGCGTGAATCTTGTGATGTGGGTCATCAAGAGGGCGTTTCCGAGGGCAGAACTCAATTATCTGTTGGAGAACGCCGGGGAGCTGCGCTTCGCCCACCTGTTCCCGCTCAAGAATTCTCTCTTTCTGGCGGCCTCTGACCTCGGATTCATTACGCTGCAGTTCATACTGTTCTGCTTCTTGGAGTGGAACTCGGAAGCAACTGAGGGTCTAAGTGCTTACCAGAAGGTGATTGGCGGCCTCTTTCAGTCCGTTAATTCGAGACATTCAGGCGAGTCGGCCTTCAACATTTCTCTGTTTTCGCCCGCACTTTTGGTGGTCTACATAATCATGATGTAAGCCTCACAAACTACCCTTTCTTTCTTAATTTCTCCATCTATCAACTGCCCTTTTCTTTCTTAATTTCTCCATCTATGGATGCGTTTGCTACTTACGAAACGTTGCTCGAATCTATATTATTTTATAAGCGTACAAGTTTGTTTGATCGAGCTCTATTAATGCTATAGATATGTACTTGTTGGCAGCATAGCTGTGCATATTAATTATTTGAACCATTTAGAACGAATAATATATGTGAGAGAGAGAAGACGAGTAGGAGGGCTGTTGTTGGTATGGGCTATAACTATAAGCTCTGTACTTTAATGTTGGCAGTGTTAAATTCAATCGAATGAGCAAAGCATGTTAAAGGTATGGTAGTTTTTAAAATTACTTTATAGTAATTCATATATATTTATAATACTTGAAGTGAAGAAAGCGATCATGCATACTTTCAGAAGGTGGGAAGATGGTGTGGCTTGAATCTGGAAAGTGGTGAGAAAGGTTCCACGAGGGTGACATGGCAGCTACATATGACAAAACTGAGGATATATCTTAATTTCATCATCCCGAACGAGCTAAAAGCTGGTCAATGTTAGTAAAAAGTTTTCCAACATCCATTTCACATACGTGTGCGTGTGCTCTCCGCGTAAGCCTGTTCCTCAGCAGCCACGTGATTCCCTTCTGTTCTTTTCGGATGGTGCCGTGGAGGTGCCTGAATCGATTCAAAGGCACGGCCGATGACATGTGGGAGAGCTAAATTCCACCCAGATCTTCTACAGTTCCATGGAAAACGATTCTCAGGAAATCGTTTCGCATCACACACCATTTGCTGCAGGTCATTGACTCTGTCTCTCTCTACAGGTACATTCCTCCTTACACCTTTCTATCACCAAACAAGGAGGAGGGTGCAAGAGGGGAGATTATTGGAGGCGGGAAGAAGGGGAAGGGAGGGGAGGCCCTGAGGTTCTGGTTGCCGCCACAGGCGGCCTACCCCATCCTCTTCATCGTCATCGTCTGCCTCGCCGAGCAGAGCAGCATCCGGCGGGACCCACTCAACTTCAGCGTCCTCAGCATCGCTTTCGAAGTCATGAGGTAATCAGCCTTGTGGTCCCCACACTCCTTTCGGTTGCTTTGCCTTCCCCTCGTTGCTAAATGCTTAGAACAGCGTGGTCCCCACCACCTTTCCCGGCCAAAATGGCGTAAAGCCATGCCATGTGCTTCTTCTTCTTGCGTGAAAGTTTTGAGTTTTATTTTTTTATTTTTTTTCCTTTTAGTGAGGCAAATAATTATTTAGATACTAACATTTGCTCATTAAATATATATTTATCTGCTCAAAATTACAAAAATACTTTTATATTTGAAAAGAAGATTCAAACAACTTAAATTTTTGAAAATATCTCATTTTTGCTTCAAGGGCCATAACATAGCTCATCTATTTAGTTATGGGCATGTATAAAAGTGAACGTTATGTTCATGTGTATTAAAGTGGTAGCAAGGGACATCTAAGTTGAATAGTGTATTGTTGTTATTATTAACATTGGTGTAGTTCAGAACTCCAGAGGCAAGAGATAAACCTTTCACCTTTCGCTCCCTCAAAAATATCCAATTATTTTTTAAAGAATGCACGAAAAATGATTTATTTAAGTATAATATAAGCTCCAGTTATAACTGCTCAACATGCAAGCCTCTCTAGGGCGCCTATACCTATCGCATTTAAATGTAAATATTCAAAAACATAAACTGCTTTTCACCAAAATAATAAAAAAGTTTGATCAATTTTATAAATTACTCCTGAGCTTTGAGAATTATGCTTGGCCTGGGTCACCCCTTTAGCTCATCACCCCCATCCTCCAACCATCCAAGCATACCCTTTCCTCCCCCAACCTCCATGGAAGCCACCAGCATTTCCATGGCCCCCACAGCAACATGCTGCCACATGGCTGGCGGAGCTTTGCCGTCGCTGGCGGCCATCGTAGACGGAAAACTTGGTGATATTGTGTCGGAGCCGCACACGTGTCGGCGGCTTGGTGGTAGTAGTCCTTACAGGTAGGGAAGGGAAAATGACCATACACGTTTCTGCTTGAATTATTGGCAGATTTTTCTCCTTCCGGTCAGGTGAAGGAAAAGATCTAGTGGTTAGGAATGGCCAGGGCACGGACAGCGTTGTGTGTTAGATCTGAACGTGAAAATGAACCCTCATTGCGGTTTTTCAAAACGTGTTAGGTGTTTGGTCCCATTGTAGTTAGGAGCTGTCAATGATGTCCAATATGCTTGGCCCATTGTGGTTAAGGAATCAAAATCAGTACAACATCAGATTTTTGTGATCTATATTGATTGTCTCGATCCTTCCTGTTCGGATCTCAAATCCATGTTAGGTGAAATCCACTGCTGAAGCAAATAATGGATTTTTTGTAACTCCGGATTTGATATTCGCATTACATTATGAAGACCATAGATCTCTAGTCCGGCGGGGTGGCTCGTTTTCTGGACATAGAAAAGCTTAGTTCTTAGTTAATTTCTTTTCACTTCTTAATCAATTCTTTTATTTCTTTTATCACTTTATACTCAATTTCTTTTTTCATGTTTTAATGTTCACTTACCAGCATGCTTTTTTCTTAATATTGATGTGTTACACGTGCTTTACTGTTGACCTCACTGGCTATTTCATTTTTTCATACTTTTTCTTACCTATAATATTTCATGAAATGGATATTAAATGCTAAAAGCTAATGGGTAGTGGAAATCATGAAACAATTTAAAGTTCCTAACTGAGTACAAAATCATAGTAGAACAGTGTAACAGCACTAAATAAATTACGCACCAACAGAAATTACTAATTAGAAAAAACGATAGAAATTAACAATTTAGATGTTCAAAGGAGATCAGGAATGACAGAAAAGAAGGAGGAATATCGTTTGAAGAAGAAGAAGGAGAAAAGGAAAGCTTGTTTCTTGGCGCTTCCGCCATGAAGCACCCGCACTCTCTCTTTCTCACAAGTATATACAACCAAATGAGTTCAAATACTGTCCGGACTACAAAAATTCATTTGGAAAAGCTTAGGTGAAGATTCCTCTCTTGTTTGGACCTGATCAAGGTGAGCTGTAGGAGTTCATGGACCCATGCACGTGGTGCAGTGTGCCCCACAGTTGGGTGTGCAGGAACCACCTCCCAACAGCTAGATGCAAACTTCTGACAACCAGTTGAACCGATAGGCCCAAATCCAGGAACTGTCACGATCCGGGAGTTGCCCATTGATTTTGTGGATCAGATTCAGTATTCTGAGATTCACAAAGAAAAAGACCACCTGTTTTCTGTGCTTCTGCGCCCATGAGCTACTTTTGAGGTCGGAGCTAGCTGTGAACCACCGGATTAATCCGACTTCTCCTTTCCTTTGCTTTTAAGAACCAAAGCTGTGTTGGTATCCAGTGTGAGATCTCCACGTGCTTCAACTTGCATATAAAACCTTTGAGGTTCGAGTTATGCTCCTCGGAGAACGTTATTTGAGGCTTCAGGGTTTCAAAATGTCTAGGGTTAACCAGATGCCCCATCTCTTATGTGGATCCTTCTATCATTTCAAATGTCAGCGATTTTTGCCGATGTCATAGGGAAGCGTGCTTTTTTCTGATCAGATTTTACAGCAGCTTTGCACCCATAGATATATGTGGAATAGTAACTACTACCTCTGGCAAATCATTTAGACATTCTCAACTGTTGATAGAAACTTTTGAAACTTATCATAGGTTGCAGATTATTTGTTTAGTTGTGCTTATCAGTATTACTTATCTGCTGTGGATCGTGCACGTTTAATTTGAAACATATTTTGACAGGGACTTTCATTTTTTTCATGAACATTTTTGTTGGTATACGAGCCATTAATTTTTTTTAATGCGCAAAGAAGATACCCAAGCATGTAAAACCTTTAGTTTATGACATACATATGGAAAGATGAGCTAAGCAAAAAGCATGTGCAATCATCTTTCTCAAAGGCATTGAAATCTGTCTCAAATATGAAATATATATGACTTGAAGCTCTCTTCTCTCTCCCCATCAAAGACAAAGAACCCTTATAAGACTAAATCCATCATTCAATATGAAGATTAAACCAAATTGGGGTGTACCATATATTGTATGCTAATACTGCAGGTCCCTGTTTCCTTGGATCTTGCCTCCAGATATTGAATCAAACCCATGGATTTGTTTAACAAAATGTATTTTCTAACAGAACATTCGTGATCTGCTTTCTAGCCGAACCTACAAGATTCAGTCTCAAACTAATTAGCAAGTAAAAAACTTCATATTAAATATGTGGATGGCTACGAAAAAATATTTCAAACATCATTTCCGGCCAATGACATGACTGAGCACATAAAAAATACCAAGCACGATCAGGACATATATCTAGTTTTTTTTGTTTTGGGGATCAGTATATATATCAAAAAATAACTAGTAATCAGTGAAAGTAGTATATAGAATAAGAGCAATTACACATATAAGTATACATGTATGAAATTAATTGAGAGATTTTAGTAACTCTCATCATTTTCTCTACTGCAGCGCTTATGGAAACGTAGGATTGTCGATTGGCTATAGCTGCCAGCGGCTACTTAGGATCGTAAAAGGAGACTGCAGGGATACGAGTGCAAGTTTCTCAGGAAAGTGGAGTAAGCAAGGGAAGATCGTCATCATAATTGTGATGTTCTTTGGAAGACTGAAGAAGTTCACAGCAGGCGGTGGAAAAGCTTGGCATACTCTGTAAGAGCCAGCACAATCTAAGAGAGGAAAAGGTGCTGGTGGGAATGTCACTTATGTTTGAAATGTGTAATAACCTCTCTTCAAAAGATCTTGCCGAAGGCAAGCTCTTCAAACGTAAGATGCCAACCACTTGCTCATCAAAGGAGAGCAATTTCTTCGCTAAAACTGTTCGCGCTATGGGCATGCTATGAATTCTGACCAAGTTGATCGAATATCGTCTAACTACTGCGTTGAGAATGACCACATTGATCCAACCGAACACTCATAAGATTATAAATGCGAACACATCTAGCTAGAGCTGCATGGAAATAGCATTTCAATTTGGGCACCTACCAATTTAGTTCAAATCCATATATAATGCTCTATAAGAAGTTACTGAATTCAGTTAGGTTACTTAATCACGCAGATATATTCTGTTTTACTATATAATTTACAAGGGTAACGTCCCAAAGAGAAGTTATATATATATATATATATATATATATATATATATATATATATATATATATATATAACTTAAAATAATTGTAACTCATGACTTGCTGCCATTTCCTTTGTAAGGTGCATCAAATCCATTTTCCTTCCTACCAACTTTCATTTTTACTTACGGGAACTTGCCAGTTATATGATCCGACCAATTTGTCTTTCTTCTAACCTTCCTTTTCATCCTAAAGCTAGAGTTCCCACCTCTCGAGGTTAGGAATTCTCTGCCACTGTAATTGTCTGCAGGCACAAGATCCAACCGGAATTCAGGCGCTATTTGGAGTAATCAAGCAGATACCCAGGTACTCTAGCTGTGTGCTTATGCTCTAGAGAATAGACTTGTCCTTTGGTGTGACGTGTTTGAATTCAGAAAACTGGATCGAATTGCATTCCAAGTTTCCAACATCCCAATTTGCCTCTTTGAGATTATGCCATGAATCTGGAATAAGATTCCCCCCTGCATTATTTGTGTTTGATTGAGGATTTGGAATCCAATTCCAATTCAGTTACGCAAATACAAGCCTCAGCCCATCCATGTTCCTGATCGAGGGTCCTACATAAGGTTTGATATCTCTCTGTCTCTCTCTCAATTATGTTCATCTGAGTTGGACAGGACAATGAATCTCACTATATATGACAAAAATATACAGCCTCATGAAGACAAACCTTCATACAAATAACAAAAGAAGTTTGTGGGATTTCAACTACTCTCCCACATGTGTTGTCCTCTCTCTACCTGCAATCTGCACCCCTTCATAATGGTGGAATGGATTGTCGCGCACTGGCACGGGGGAAGTGCTCTGTCCGCTAAAAACCCGGGTCGAGTCCTTGGACATCACCTGCCTGTTTCAGACGCGTTTTAGTCCTTGGCCCGTAAAAAGGGCCCGAAGCAAGCTCGAAACCTAGAGAGAAGGTGACGAGGGGGCTGTGGCCTCTTAAGGCGGTGGAATGAACCACTCACCCTAAATAAATAAAAAAAAAAAAAGGATTGTCTTCTCTCACAGCTATGTTCATACTGCAATGGAGAGGTTAGGCCCCTTTCAATAATTAAGCCCATATTTCATCATATGGCGTCCAGCAACTGCTCTCTTTATAGCTAAGCTATTATAAAAAGCTAGAATGTCACATACTATTTGTTGCCATTAATAATGCAGTACACTAATGTATACGACTCCAATTGAGTACGAACTAATCCTATCGAGAAACCCATCAGCTAAAGTCCTATCAAGTCGCTGTGAGAATAATTCAATGTTAGAAGACAACCAAGTACAATGAGAAATTAAAAAAAAATGTAAAAGGAATTAAGCTTGGTAACTTACTTAAAAGGTTGTTTGGTAGAGAAATACCATGTGAGTATTACACACACACATATATATATATATATATATGTGTGTGTGTACAGAATTCCTCTTACGAAGCATGAGCTATTCAACATCCACTAAAGCTGCCATCAACTAAGCCCAAATCTGCCTACAAAAGTATCTAAATCGAATTGATAGAAGCATTTTGTCTGCATATATATGCTTGTAAGTATATAATTATATGTACATGTAAATAAACTACATATATATATTGAAAATTATCACACCAATATATTAATTCTTAATTGTTCATCCTTGCGTTGTTTAAAATTTTCAAGTACATGGTACAAAAATTAAGCAGGTTGCCATTTCGTTGCAATCTTAGGCCAATTGCTCATGTTAGCAATAACAATTGCAAAGATAATGTTATTATTAGACGCAGCATCCGTTGTTATTTAAAACGCTTAGTTAATATTGATGAAACAAGCTTGGAAAGCAAAGAAACTGTGACGCGATATTGGTGCTTTTGCTATCCTAGACCAATTCATGTAAGAGAATGAATATGATAAATATAAGAAAAAATAATTTAATTATTATTAAAATAGTATATACCATGTCCTAGCTAGATTAATAGGTATTGTGGGTCTTTAAAAAATCGTTATACCAATGTAATAGTTTAAAAAAAAAAAACGTCAAGAGGTGGTTTATGCTTTTTAAGACAAGTAGGGACGTATCACTTAGCAGAGGCCATTGGAACTTCTAACTTCACGGTAAGAAAAATGAATAATTATTAACAGAGAGGAGCATAGAACATATGATTTCTTGCTGGATTATCGTAAGGATGCTAAGTTTGTAAAATTCAATGGTGTTCAAGATGCTAGAAATTATATAATCATGCTTTTGCCTAACATATATCAAGTGAGAAACAATGTGCGCAAACTCATTAACTGAAGACTATTAATTAACTTCTATTGGAATACATTAAGGAAACCCAAATGTAAAATCACAAGCCAAGAAGAAATTTCCTCAAACAAACTGGTTAACTTCTATTGGAATACATTAAGGAAACCCAAAAGTAAAATCACAAACCAAGAAGAAATTCCCTCAAACAAAGTGGTTAACTTCTCTTGGAATATATAAAGAAAACCTAACAGTAAATTCACAAACCAAAGCAAAATGATATGAACCATGTGAAGAAGGATTAATTAATTCCAAATTCAAGATGCGTCAAGGACAAAAAAAATGCAAATAAATTAAATATCAGACTCAATCCAAGTTCTTCCGCCTATTTTTGAAATGATACTGATAAACGGTTGGATCCTTCAAGATATCCTCAAATAAAGAGGAGGGACCTCGAAAACCGGTTTTGATTTCATAAAGTATTGAGCATGATACCAAAGAACACTCTCTAGTTAAAAAGATCAATTCATGATTATGTTGAAGATAAAAGTCTTCAAATTCCTTTGAAACTACGCATCTATCATAGCTCAAGAACAAAGTTTTTATGGCTTGTCTAGGTCACGTTATAGAACTATATGTGCCAGAAGCACCATTGTTCTACATAGATGGCATCTTGCTGACAAAAACATTATTAGACTTTAATTCTGTATCCATTGCTTAATACAAACTTTGTGAGTGTTTCATGAATCTACCCAAGAAATTAAAACTTCATTGAACAGTAGTCTTAGTATCCAATAAACATACATCAATCTTTTAAGCAGATTTATGGGATACTCACAAAGTATTTCTTCTATGAAAGGGTCATTTGGCACCATGAATGTATTTGCCCAAAAAATGGGGCAAATTCATGAAACATTTGTGACATTATTTCATGAATCTGCCTCTGTTTTTTTTTATACATTCATGAGATAATAACAATATGTTATTGTTATCAAACTGTACCTGTGGTGATGTTTGATCACTTTGGATCTGAAAACCAAGTTGATTTGCATGGAATTGAAAACCCGAATAAAAGGGATTTTAAAATCTTGCAATGGGAAGCCACTATTTGTTTAAAATAGTATATTTCTCCCATTGCACATAGTAGATCAACTTCATATTTTAGATGCAAGGTTATCAAAGACTCCCTTAGGAGTTGCATAGCAAATTCAGGTAAGTGTCTGTTAGAATGAAAACTCTCCTCATGGAAAAAGCTGAGGAAAATTCAAACATCTTGAAAGAACTTTTCTTCTCCCAACTTCGTTGACAGAGGGTAGGGAGAAAAGTAAAAGTTGGGTAGCTGGAATTGAACCAATCATACTCTTATGAAGATGACAACATTTTTGCATGATATCTGCACCTTTCAATAGAGGCTCTATTTTTTCAATGGTTATTTTTCATTTTTTCCACAGGTGGTTCTTTTAGTCACACCCTTGTATTTGTGAGAAGGAGATGGCATGAGTGTTTATTGGATCAAGGAAAGAACAGTGGCGGAGCCAGAAAAAATAGCTAGAGGAGTACTTGTTTAAAAATACTCAATAATATATATATATATATGTATATATATATAGTTTAAAATTTTAAAAAATAACTTTTCTGATTTTGATGTCTAATTCTTGAGGTCACTTGGTCGAGGGAATAAAAATTACGTAAATGCCCTTGTAGTTAAGAAATAGGACTTTCCTCGACAAGTGCAGAAATGAAAAAAAAGAAGAAGAAGCAAAGTTACCTTTTATGAAAAAATGATTAACATATTTATTTTGTCCATAAATACATACATGTTCTTCCCCTCACATTTATTCTGATCGAAAGGGGAGAATGGTCAAAACAACTAGCTCTCCTCAATTTTCATCCTCCAAAACTAAGATCCTTAGCTTTATTCACTCAATTTTCGTGATTAAATGTAATCTGAGAAAAAGTGCAACCAATCTTTCAGTAGTAAGGTAAGAGGAGGTAAAAAGTATGAATTTTATTAACAATGTCAAATTTTTTTTATTGTGACAAATGGTAGCATTAAGAAAGAAAATTTCCCTTTATTTTAGCTTAAAAGTGGGTCTATAATCATAAAACTGTGGAAGGGCCAGAACCGAATCAGCTAGAGATTAAAACATTTGACACTGAGACTTGTTTTATTTAAAAAAAAAAACTCTAATATAAGCTTACCTTTGATTATAACATCAAATTGACATATATAATCCCATAATCTCTAATATGAATCTTCACTTGAAGGACCATCTCTTGATTAAAATATTCAATATGCATTCTCTCTTTCCATCTGCATGATATACTTTAACATTACAGCAGGGAGATGAGATATCTTAAAGAGGCTGAAGCCCCTCCTCCCTTCCTCTTATCGTTGGGTCTAGACGTGCTTTATGACCTAAGTAAAATGGAGAATAACACTTGTCACCATTTATAATATAAAAAAGTAGTACCTAAAGGTGTCCATATATTCAATTTGGATCAAATATCTGACTGAACTGTTTTGAAAAAGTCGGACATGAAAAAAAAAATATTTGAATAAGAAATCAGAGTAGATTCACTTCACATATAAGAAATAACTTATGATCAAATTCAGCTTTAATAAATATCTTATATCCAATGCTGTTACATTCTCAAAATTGAGCAGATTCAGTTCAAAGTCAGATTCATATTTGAATATAAATGTAAAAATCATATTCGGATTGTGAATTCAGATCTCAGATTCACATATGACTTTCTTTGTTCGTATTTGAATCTAAATTCAAATCTGAATATTGGAAAAAGCAGATACAGTTAAAGGTATGTCCCATTTGAATTTGATTTGTTCACATTTTTAATGACGCCTATAAAAATTGAATTGATAGTCAAACTTTCACCTACCCACATGCCAGTACGCTGTACCCCTTGAAACTCGAAGGTGATACGGTTTAGTGCAAGAGGGCACGAATGGCGCTTCTCCCTTTGTGATGTGCATACAGGACCTCAAACGACAATCAAGTGGGATTGTGAAGTTAACTGCAGTTAAAGCCTGATATCGTAATTCGTTTCTTTTTTGTGCCGTTTTTCTAGAAAAATCGAAGCACTTCCGTGAGAAAAGAAAAAGTACGAAGCACTTACGCAAAATTCTGATTAAAAGCTGGAGATTGGAAGAAATCTTTATCCACGTTCCGGATTATCGGATCACAAATTGGGCCGTACCCGATCCATTCCTACAGCGCACGCGCTGTGAGTCCAACTGTTCCCCGCTACCACTCCGTCACGATTCGAACACGAGACTTTTTCTTCTCTCCCACCGTTCCAAGCGTCTAAGGACTCGAAGGGGAGTCGCCTCTTTTTGTTCTTCCTCCTCTCCTCCTGAGACCGCGCGGGGGAAGAAGGTACACGATCCAGAGATCCAGAGAGACTCCCTCTTTGTTTGGATTGGCAAGACCCAGAGACTCTCTCTCTTCTCGCTGTGATAGCCGCTCGGTGCATCCGGTTGATCGGATCTGAAGGGGTGGCGGCGGGAAGATGGCGTTGTCCGGGATGAGAGGTCTCTCCGTCTTCATCAGTGACATAAGGAACTGCCAGAACAAGGAACAAGAGCGGCAGAGGGTTGACAAGGAGCTGGGCAACATCCGCACTCGATTCAAGAATGAAAAGGTTAGGACATTCCCCCTTTTCTTTCGAATTTCCCTCTCATTTACACGCTTTATCGTCCTTTTTTCGGAACGGATTTCATCTTGGTTTATGGTTTTTCGCCTGATCTTGTCGCCCGTCAACGATCCGCTTAGCGGGTGGATTGATTGGAAAGGTCGCCTTGGGACCGTCCGACCATTTTCCTCTAGGAGCTCTTTTGCGTCGTATGATGAGATCGACGTGTTTGTAGTTACGGAATTAAGGGCTTATGTTGCGACGGAAACCGAGATCGCAGTTGTCCTGTGGATTGCTGATTTTGAAGGGACAGGGAGGTTTTTGAGCGATTTATGGGCGGGCCTGCCTGATCTTGTTTGGAAATTGAAGGGAAATTCAAACTCATTCAGTGGCTCGTGGTATTCCACAGTTTGTGCTTTCTGCTGAGTGTGAAATTTTGGGGGTTTTCTGTGTACGATCCATGTCATTGCTTTGAGATCCGTGAGGCTGTGCCATGGTGGGATGACTGTCGTGCACTTGTTTTGCTGTCATTCCGGTCAAGGTCTTTGACTTATAACTTTGCTGGCTGGTCCATGAAATGCCCAACTTGGCCTGGGTGGGTCGTTCAAACTACACCAAAGGTTGTATTAGCAGTAATGTCATCTTCTGTTGCAGTGCGATCTTCTGATTTCGCAACTTATATCTGAGTGAATGCTCTCAGAGACGTGTTTAACTCATGCTTATGACCTCACTTTCTAGTACCTGTTTTGCTGATGCACTGAGGCACCAGAACCTGCATTGTGATGGATTAATTCCATAAAAGGAATCACTTTTTTGGCAGGTGTTGAAGCACTGGATGGAGGGGTCAACACCTTTCCTAATGCAAAATTTTTATACCGTGATTTCTTGAGAGTGTGGAGTAGTGGTGTCAGCATGAAAACCAATAGACTCATAGTGCTTTCTAAATGATCTTCAAAAGGAAGGAGGGAAGGAGCTACTTATAAGTTACAGTTTTAACCTTCTTATTTATGATAAAAATGATATTGAGTTAACTGATCATCCAACGTGGTTGCATGAAAATTTACCATCTCAAGTCGTTTGGCTTGGATCCTGAAGCTTGGATTGGACCTGGTACTTGATGTTGTAGTCTACAAATATAAAAGGAATTAGTATGAACGCTGCACAGATTGGAACTTCAACTTTGTTATTAAGAGCATGAGGGCATGGCCACTTCCAATGACATATTCTAACTTCTAAGACGTTGTTGTTGATCGTCTTAGTGGCACATTAGGATTATGGTTAAATGATTGACTATCAGTTATCTGATAGTTTCTAGTCTGTGGCCTGCGAACCTTCTAGAAAGGATATGAATTTTTCTGATACGTAGGCTACTTGATTTGGTGAAAAGTGCATATATTGTCTTCGTAGAGACCTTTTCTATGAGAATCCTGTAAATTTTTAGGGGTGCTGTAGTTTAAGACTGTCTGAAAAGAAGGAATAACATACCTATTTGGCGTAATTACAGATTATAGGAGAGGAGCAAATTCTTTCTGCAATTAATGTTTGCTCGCGACTGGTCTTATCCATGTATGCAAGGTTGTGGTTTAATAGCATGAAAGAAGTTGCCTAGGAGCCTTTTTCATGTGGTATGGAGTGTGAGTAATTTCAAGAAAAATAGTTGGAACCCCCTTGAGGCCATCTTAACCTTTAAAGGCTTTCACAGTAGTACCATGCTTAAGGTTTTACTGAACTGTTTCACTCATCTTTGAATTGAGGATGTGTTGGTGACCTTGAAATATTTTTCAGGTGTTCCGAATGACACTTAAGGTAATTTGTTTTGTGAAAGAAGCACAATGGTGTGTTGTCCAGATTATAGCTCCATTTTTTCAACCCTTATCAGCTGCATTCCTCCATTTAATTGTACATAGTCACTTGTTACTGGGGATATGGCATCCCTTTAGGGGTGGAAAAAGTGAGTGATTGTTTAAGTGAGTTGCAGGAAAAAACTAGCAGGTCAAGAAAGGAGCTAGAAGGCTTGTCGTTATTGAATATAAAATCAGAGAGCATTTTGTTATATCATCTTGAAAAGTTTAGAACCCTGAATTCTTCACCTGCAATGGACCTCAAAAGGAAGGAAGAGGGTGGGGGTGGGGGTGTTGGGGGGAGGGGTTTGTGTTTCTTGATAGAAAATTTGGTTGCCAAAAGGTTCCCTTGGCAGCCTGGCAGCTTGGCCAACCGGCAAAACCCACACAGAGAGAGAGAGAGAGAGGTCCTTTCCCCAACAGCTGCATAGTTCTTCAGCTACGATTGTGTGTGTTTGTGTGTGACACACACAGACACACACAAGAGAGAGAGAGAGAGAGAGAGAGAGAGAGTAAAATGTTTGCTTTGGGATGGCAGGATACATGATTCAGCTAATCATTAGCTGGCCAATGTAATTAAATGGGTACATGAATAAGTGAATGTGCATGTTTGGTTATGCAGGCTACATGTTAAAATTGTTGCTCTTGCTAATAATGCTTTCAGCTTGTATGTATATGACATGCATGATAAATGGTAATAAAAATCCAAGAAAGTGGTGGATGGAAAATAATGATGTAGAATAAAAGGTAAATCAATGAATTAATCCCAACAAATCACATGATTTACATTGTTGATGTACATTACTTCTTCCTCCTCTGCCGTTGTGCCAAGCAAGCATCAATATACCATCCTGTCAATTTACTAGCAACCTTGTCTTTGTTTGCAGGGTTTGACACCGTATGAGAAGAAGAAATACGTATGGAAAATGCTTTACATCTATATGCTCGGATATGATGTAGATTTTGGTCATATGGAGGCTGTTTCTCTGATATCTGCCCCAAAGTATCCAGAAAAACAGGTCAGATTTTGTGTCTGTTGATCGTAACACCCAATGTTGTTATTTTGGTTCTTCAATAGTATATTCTAAGAGATACCTATATGTCATCAACTACTTCTTTTCTTTTTTTTTTGGTTTGTGTGAGGTGTCTTGAAATATAACTTTCCAATAGGAAGCTTATCTGATCTCAATCTGAGCAAAGAAAGGAAATGCCATTAATTTTGCCAAATTGATAATGTGATCCTTCTCAACTTGAGACCAAGTTGTTATAGTTAATCACATTGATGACTGTATGTCTAAGCACTTTAATTTGATGAAAGTGTGCCTTCTAAAGAAGCATTTCTTGCTTTTGATACTTTATAATTTATATATGTATGATTGAGGCCTGGTTTGGAATATGAAATTTGTTTTTAGCCAGGTTTTCAGCGTCATCCAAACTTGTCCTATAATGACTGCAAACCTTGATACCAAAGTTTTGAGTGCATTTTATTTAGGTTCAGCAGAGGCTGGCATGGATCTTTTAGAGAACATCTCTAAGAATTTTCATGCCATGGATAAATTCATGGACTATGACAATCCTATGATAATTAATCATTTCAATTTTTACTATGCCCATTTTGAATCTTTGCATACTTTAGAATGTAATTTGGCATGACAAGTCATAACATTTTGTGATTAGCTTTTCATAAACTATATTTCGAAAAGTTCTAATTGGTGCTCGGCTGCAAAAGTGCCTGGCTTGTGTCCAGGTAAGAGTGCATGACTTGTAGATGATTAGTTCAAAAATTAGGTATTGGAATCTTAGGAAACTTGGGGAAAAAAAAAAGAAATTATCACAACAAAGGAATTGAGAGCTTAATGTTTAACAACTAATGAAGGTGTTTTCTTCTGCACCGTTGCTTACACAAGTTGGTGGTCCTAGGTCCTTGCTTGTGTGTAGGGTAACCAATGAGGCTTACACCACTTCTAGAAATATTCTAGGCCCTTGCTTGCGTGTAGGGAACTGATGAGGCTTACACCAGTTTTAGAAGGCCTTGTGCGGTGAATATTTGTGAAAGAATAGAAAAGTTTGATTGTTGTCTTATTGGGAATGACTTTGTTAGTTACTTTTATGGGCTAGATTCACTCCTTCAAAAAAGAGAACCTGGACTAATTCATGCCTGGCTATATGGATACAAGCATTTGAATTTGGCATTTTCTGCATGCATGGTTGCAAACAAATAACCTCCTTGGAGCCAGTGTTGGTGTTCAGCTGGAAGACAACATAATTCCTCCATAGCGTGTCTTTGTGGCAGACACGAAAGCACATTAGTCTTAGACTCTTAGTTGTGTTACTTATCTTACTGTGCCATGTGTAACCAATGTCACTGATAATGGATTTTTTTATTTCCTTCAAAATTACTGTAGTTCTTAAATAATGTTCATGTGTCTACATGGCTTTCCCTGTTTCCCAATATTTAAAGTGACTATATAATTCAAAATCTAATCCTCTCTAGCATAGTCATCCATTCCATATTTTCCCCTTTACTTCTCTAGGATCATTCTTCTTGTAACTTGCGTGTCCTGTTTTCATGAGATTGTTTGCCTTATATGTACATGCCTTGCTTTAACTCCATTGATTACTTTGTGCAGTTCTCTCTTAGTCATTTATTTTTAGACTAAATCATGGCAAAATAATTTCAGGTGGGCTATATTGTTACGTCATGCTTGCTCAATGAAAATCATGACTTTTTAAGATTGGTCATAAATACAGTTCGTAATGACATAATTGGACGCAACGAAACTTTCCAATGCCTGGCACTGACCATGGTACGTTCTTTAACTTTTCTTTCACTTGTGCAACAGATATTTTTATTTATAACTTTTATTAGTTGTTTTTTGGTTAGGAAGCAGTGATATGCATTCAGATACTGTAGTCAAGGGTTTTCTGATATATTACATCCATTCTACCAAGAAATTTGACTGTTTCACCCCTCTAGAGTTGATTGCAAATGCATGCTCTGTGGTCTTAAATAGAAATATTTCTATCTTCTTCTGTTTCTGGTTCCTCTTCAGTGATTCTCTGTTTGTCATGTGATTGCTGTTAATAACATGAAAAAAATGGAGGATTATCGAGTGGATGAAATTTTTGATGTTTCTTCCTGATTATGTCATTCATTGGAATACATATTTTAAAACATTATCTACTTCATGGGCAATTGCCAGCTTGATAGCATTTTCTTTGTTATGAGAACATGAACAAGACATTATAAGACCTCTTCAGATGCATATCTGCTGACAAGGTGCAACTTATCTTATTCTCCATTTTTTAATAAAATGGACTTAAACTGCTATTTTTTGTTTGAGGTCAATCCTTATTTATTTCTTGTTAAATTATCATAAGGACAATATGGGAAGAATGCATGAGGTGGTGACCTTTCAACTTATGGGTGCATATCTTTTGGTACCATAGTTATCTTAACTTGGCAATCATTAAAAAATTAAGCCATTTTTTTGGTAATATGTATATGTTTACCCATTGTAACCAAGAACCTTCCTTCTTTGTGTTCCTACAGTAATAATTGTGTTCTTACACTCTTACAGTAATAATATGTGTTTAGTTTGAGAAATTGAAATGGAAAGGCAATGGCATTGGGCATCACTGGGTTTAGTCGAGCTAATTGGGCCTTAGATCTCAACTGGCACATCTTAGGGCACAACATGGTTCTGAAGGTTTGATGTGATTTTTTATGAGCCCAGGCCAGGTCAAGACCATCTTATCTCCATAATTGGCCTAGGCTTGGGTAGGGCTATTCACATCTCCTTGTAACTACTTACTGAGTACTCTACATTAAGAGTTAGATATTCTGTGCTGTAGTCGAAGCATCACATAAGGCCCCATGTTTTGCCGCTTGCCTAGGCTATTGTAGTTGTTCCTAGATGACTTCCTAGGCCATTGCGTAGCCAACCAAGTTGCTCCAGTGTCTGGATTTTTTCTTATTGACAACTTAAATTTTTGTCTTTTCCTTATACTTTGTTTCTTCTGCTTTTGGGACTTTTTCCTCCTTTTTCTTCTGTTATTATGTAGTTTTTTTTTTTTGCTTTTTAACTTTTTTTTGGGCATGTGATATGCGTTGAAAAAAGAGTCTTGGTGTGTTTATGTGTATGGACACTTAATACTTAATAGTCACAATTACAATTTATATACTATTA
This sequence comes from Nymphaea colorata, assembly GCF_008831285.2. Lineage (NCBI taxonomy): Eukaryota > Viridiplantae > Streptophyta > Magnoliopsida > Nymphaeales > Nymphaeaceae > Nymphaea > Nymphaea colorata. The sequence continues at coordinate 1,187,175 of NC_045148.1, read as the reverse complement.
CACATTGAACAGTTGTATGTTCCTTTAGGCCCTGTTTGATTGCAAGGAAGAATTTAACGTGGTAAATTTACCACAGTAAATTTTTTTGGAAAAAAACACAGGATGAAATTTTACCCTCTTCCGATTTGAGGCCCTCTTTGATTGCAGGGAAGTTTTTTGCAAGGTGAAATTAACTGTGTTTGATGTACATGGTAGTTTTTTGTAAGGTAAATTTAACTGTGTTTGGTGCACAGGGTAAAAAATAGGAGAGACTTTTTTCCTGACCGTTAGAAATTGTTGTTTTATTGGTTCTCCTCCAATTTCACGTGGGTAGAAATTGAAAGATGATGTAAACAAATTATTGATTAAAGCAAAACTGTTTCCAAATACAGTCAAGTTAATATAACAAAATTCCTGCAATTGTGAGGTCTAGAGGGCCTGTACGCAGTTGAAAGCTCAAGACCCTGGATCAAGTCACAACTTAGCCATTTCCTTCTCTAGTTTTTCTCTAGTGTTGTCTTAGCGAGGCTTGGTGGTTGGACTCACTCTCATCATCCTAAAAAAATGGTGCCATGATAGTGGTGAACGAAGGTGCAGGAATAATGATGGAGATGAAAGAATAGTGTTAATAAGAACTAACAATGGTGATCCTTATGTGGCAGTCATGGCAAAGGAAAAAGGATTTGTATTTGGTGGTGGTGAAACTTGAAAGGATGATCAAGAACGATTGGGCATAATGATGATAATTATCATGATAGACAGATAGAAGTCGAATAGATTCAACTGCCCTTCAAACTGGTGTGCCAGTTGGCATCATCACAGGCATCTATCCATAGGCTACCATATGATACATACACAAGCCTTAAAGGGACTGTATATCGCCAGTCAACATCCCTATCAATGGACAATGCCAATAACCTATGATCTCATAGTAACAATCAACAACTCTTCATAACTCTTCCCCAAAACCTGCTATAGTGCCTCCTGATTCCTGAATTCTCACCCAATTTTCCATATAAAGAAGTCCCCAGTGTAGCTAAGTACAGCAAATTACCTTCTAAATGAATTGAAGTATATGCTCCTTGCAAATGTGGGTTGCAGCTGAACCACACTATTCAACTATTTCAACAAACAATCTAACAAAAGTGGGTTGCAGCTGAACCTAAACAGATCCAGGACTCTAGGCATATATATGTCCGCTTTATACTGAAATAATTGGTAAGAGAACCTAATGATTCAGAACAGACATTATCGAAGGAAGCTATAACTTTATTTAAAGTAGTACCCCAGAAATGATGGAGAAGTATCCTGAATCCCTGATGCAGTGTATCATGATTGTGAAGATCCCATAACCATCAATATGATTTATGACAACCATTTATGCCAAAGGCAACAGGAACAACAAAATGTGGCAGTTAACATGTGACCACTGTATTCTTACTTCTTATTGCCAAAGAAGCAACTAATTGTAATATAAAACATATGATTTCCTCTAATAGGCAAATTGGACCACAATTGATGTTAAGGAACATAAATCAAAAAACTCCATCGGGATTAACAACTTTATTCATAAACATGTGTGATTGCCATTATCTTGCTCCCAAAATGGTGATGTTCAACACCTACCTCCATATATACAAGTCCTCAAAGAAACAGAGACATTGTTATGTACTCAGCTAGACTATAAACTACAACAAAAAGGGCGTTTCTCAGGATAATACACGCTTGAATTGCAGAAAGCACAAAATAAAGATTCAGTGAGAGGCATACCTGAGTAAAGCAGTAGCCAAGAGGGATAAACCCAAATTTCCTGTTGAAGATGGTGCCTAAGTCCTGCGTGTGAAGAGAGAGAGATGGGTTATTGACAGAACGTGTGTGTGAGAGAGCGACAGAGAGACACATAGTGCTCACCTGGGGCTGCAAGCGGGCGACGTTGGGGAAGGAGGGAGCGAGACAGCAGCGAGAGAGGAAGGAGGGGGCGAGAGAGCAGCGAGAGAGGAAGGAGGGAGCGACGTTGGGGAAAGAGGAGAGGAAGGAGGGAGCGAGAGAGCAGCGAGAGAGGAAAGGAGGGAGCGACGGTGGGGAAAGAGGAGAGGAAGGAGGGAGCAAGAGGGCAGCAGAGAGGAGAGGAGCGACAGAGCAGCGAGAGAGGAGAGGAAGGAGAGAGAGGAGAGGGGAATCAGCGCTTCGACGGAGGGGAAAGCAGAGAGAAAAGGAGCGGAACGAGAGACCTCTAACGGCTCTCAAGAAAGTCTGTGGGAAAAAGTCCGACCTCCTGAGGTCGGAATTTTTTGCGGGTGAAGTTTTCCTTCGTCGTACCATTTTACCGGGTGGATTTTAACAGCGTTTGATGCACCAACCACTTACCGAGTGAAATTCTCCCTCGCCGTACATATTTCACTCGATGCACAGGATTTTTCCTGTGCATCAAACATGGCCTTAGGTTTATAACTTTGTTTGTGAATAGGTGTATATTATCTTCGTAATTCGTTTTCTTGTTTATTAGATATATAATAGAAGACAGTTTTGCAAGGAAGAACCTTAACATGAAGTGATTATAGTGAGGATATTTCTTCCTTCCTCTGTTTATAATTAAATTAGTAAATTTAGGTTCTGTTTAAGGATTTTAGTTTTGGAATTTATAATTAAAAAGTTAATAGGAAATGGAAAGATTTTGCATGCTTTGTAACGTTGAATAATTGAAAAAACATTGATATTTACTTGTAAACTTTTCTCCATATGGTATATAACTTGTAAAGTTTGATTGTTCATCTTCTCCTAAATTTGTTTTTTAATTTTTAGTTATATTTGTTATCATGTTACAATATGTGTAATGTGTTTATGTTATCATGCATTTTAATTGTTTCATTATTGTGAATTGGTAGTTATAGATTGTTTATTGAGAAATACTTCAATTTCATTGTTAATTTTAACAATTAGTATTGCATGTTACTGGTTTTCCTTTTTTTCCCAAAAACCACTTAATGTGCCTGCTCATGCCTAGTCTTGCTAGCTGCTAAGCTCATCTAACTGCCTAGGCTGTGCCCTAATGCTTTGAAAGCAGAGCTTTGAGAATGAATGTTGTATTTTTTCCTCCATTATATGAAGTATAAATACTAATCATCTTCACTTCATATGGCCTGAGTTATTTGTGGTAATCAGCTGCTAGTTAGTGTTGGAAGAAGCTATTGTCTGAACATCTATTGTTTAATTGTCCGAGTTTTCAAGATTACTTGGGTGAAACCCAAGGTGCAGTATGCAAATAAAATGGAGCTTGACTGATTCACAAGTGGAAGGAGGGTATGCTAAGAGATGTGGTATTGTTCATGCGGGGTTAAAGAAGGAAGCTGATTGAGATGTATATTTTATTCAAACATGGATCCGACACCAAGCAGAAGAAAGAGAGAGAGGAGATCTGTTGGTGTATTTGTCTTGGAATTTGGAACATAGAATCTATGAGCCTGAAATTTTTATTATTATCATTTCCTTCACCCCTAAACTAATTATAGTACCCCTCTTGCATTGTATGCTGCAGATTTTCAATTGATTTTTTCTACTAGATTTTAAGATTCTCTTCTCAAAAGAAAATATTACAAAATCATAATATAAGGATGGCTGTAGTTTCCGTTCTTTTTTATTCTGCCATGAGGAAAAAGCAGGCTCCATGAAGTGGTGACCTCTAATTTGGGGTGTTTGAGTGGTGAAGTAAACTGTCTCACTACACTGATGTTTGAGATGTGACATCCTTCCATACCATTCTCGGTTAAGCACAGGACTCAGCATCACAAGACATTCAATCTCATTTTCAGCCATTTCGCATTTCAAGTACACCCTCAAAGTATGTTTTGTTTGCTATTCACTGAACGGGCAGGACAGGAGGTCCTGTTTTTGGAAGAAGTGGAAGAAAATGGCCTCGAGTAACAAGCATGACTTGAGGCTTGTGTTCTGTGCATTTTGCATCCAATATTTATATCCATTTCTGTGGAATGGCCCTGTGGCATTCCATTCCAGCACCAGAACAAGTGATTAGACATACCCTTGTTCCCAAAAGGAGGATGAGTAACATATGAGAACTTTCAAAAGCAAAGAAGTACATAAATCATAATATTGCCCTGAAGTGAGAACAATGTCTCAACAATTACTAACTGGACTGTATTTTTTTACTTTTTCTTGGATGATGAATATGCTGGGGTTTCTAACGTTAGTCAAGAGACTCAACAATCGAGTGGCTTTGTCTTTGTGTTCTTATTCATGCTACATGATCTAAAATATTGCCTTTCCTTCACATCTTCCTTCTATCTTCTTTCTTTGCGACAGTAGGAAGATGCCTTTAAAGCTATGAGTGTGTTCTGTCACTTCTGTGTGTGTTCCTGTTTTTAGTAGTTGAGGTATCCTGTTAATAGCCGAGACAGAAAAATCAAAATTGCCTCATTCTTTGAGTACAAATTTTTTCTTTTACATAAAGTTCTTAAAAGACTCTATTTCTGCACTGCTGCAGATTTTCCGGCCGGTTGAACCTAGTCTGCTCATTTATTTTTGTTCATTGGTTTCTATATCTTACTCTGCTCTCCAATTGGACTTGCAGGTTGGAAACATTGGTGGAAGGGAATTTGCTGAATCATTAGCACCTGACGTTCAAAAGTTGCTTGTAAGATATCTCATGTTTATCTTATTCCATGTATTATTTGCAGTAGTACACTAAGTGATTATTGTATCTCCTTTAGATTTCTAGTAGCTGCAGACCACTTGTAAGAAAAAAGGCTGCGTTGTGTCTGCTGCGTCTGTACAGGAAGAATCCAGATGTTGTAAATGTGGATGGATGGTAAGTGGAGGCATACCTCTGTTTTTGCACAATCTTTCTTTTTATGCCAAAATTATGGATTTATACATTTTCTTTGTTTTTTCAGGTCAGACAGAATGACTCAGCTTCTTGATGAACGTGATCTTGGTGTTCTGACATCTGTTATGAGCCTCCTTGTTGCGTTGGTTGCAAACAGCCATGAAGCATATTGGAGCTGCTTGCCAAAATGTGTTAAGGTTTTGGAAAGACTTGCTAGAAATCAAGATGTTCCACCAGAATACACTTACTATGGAATCCCATCTCCATGGCTACAGGTTTGTCACACCGTGTTTTTAGAATTGTTTGGGTTCCATATATGGCCGCAAACCTGGTTTCCTTAGGCTTGCCTTGAAGCTGGTGCAAGTTGGGGATAGGCCATCCTTTTAAAAGCACGGGAAGGCTTTTTCATCTGATATAATGTGCCGCCTTTTCTCAAGGAGAATCAGTTTGTAACCTTGCAATGTTGTTAAAAATGCCATTGTTTTTTTCTAAAATATCATGCTTAAACAAAAAAGTAAAGAAAAATAGAATTGGCTAAAATGGTAGTAAAGTTTTATGTTATTGTTCATGTTTCCGAGCAAAAAAAATTTAATTTATTTTAATTTTTGAGATTTCTTTTAACATTTTAATACATTGTGAATTTTATCAATGTTCTTAGAAAATCATTTGAAAACTCGAAAGTTCATTATTGCTTCTTATCTTTTTTGTATTTCTTTCAATTGTGAGATTTTGATTTTTCCAAGGAAGACAAACTTTTTGGTTATTGCCTGATAAAGAAGCTTCGTCAACAAGAACCTGAAAATATTGTGACAATGCTTAACAAATGTGGTATTTATGTTTTCTAGCCAAGATGACATAAACAAACACTGTTTTTTCATGCACGAGGAACTTTATTTTTGAAAGCCCTCTGTTGTGCTTTTCCTATGGAACAAATGCAGCTACTTTTTCTAGGGTGGCTGTACTTCCATGCAGGAGTCAATATTGAAAGGCATTTTGAGGTCCCACAATTAGGTGATCTGTGATTGTCAAGCATAGGTTTGCTATTGGCCAACCAAACCCTTGCAAGTCTTGTACAATTTTCGAGTTTGAGGGATTCAAAACTTTTTAGAGTGCTTCTTCCATTCCAATCAACTTTTGAGGACAAAATTTTCCCTGCCGAAATGGTGGACTTCTAGATAACATGTATCCTCATATGACTTGTCCGTGAACAGGTGAAGACAATGAGAGCCCTTCAATATTTTCCTACAATTGAAGATCCTAATACAAGGAGGTCCTTATTTGAGGTTTGTCATTGTGTTCTTTAAGTATGTTCAACTACTTTAATATCAGTATTTGGGCATCATATTCTTGATCCTTTTTCAGGTCCTGCAACGTATCTTGATGGGGACTGATGTTGTAAAAAATGTAAACAAAAATAATGCTTCACATGCAGTACTGTTTGAAGCTCTTGCATTGGTGAGCTTTTACATTTGTTTGTTCTTCCAATAGTCTCAGGTGCTGATATTCTTTAATATCATCAGGTTCCTGTTCCCTATTTTTAAGAGCCTACATATTATGTTGCAACTTATACGATTATTTTACTTATCTTGAATTTTTTTTAGTGACACGAAAAAGTAAAATCCAGGGATGGTTAGAAATGGATTCGTGATGGAAACTTCTTATTCATAGTCAAGCCTGCTAGCAATATCAAACTTGCAAACTGTTACTGCTTTAAGTTTTCTGTATTGATCTTAGTCTAAGACTCTAACCAATGTTGTTAAATGCGATGAGGCAAAGCAAGGCATTAAGCCCATCATGAGGGGAGGCGTAAGCCACGATGCATTGGGGCATAAGTTTCAGGATTAATATTCATAAAAATAATGACAAATAACAAAAACCAACTAAAATGACAATATATAAGTAAAGCCCAATGCAAAATTACATTTAACTCTAATTATCTAAATCATCCAAATGTCAGATGGTCTTTAAATAATTTCTATTTTTTCATGCAACAAGTGATAGTCTACTTTGCAATTTGTACAGAATTTAGGTCGCCAAAAAAACTATTAAAAAAATATCATGTCTATTTTTGAAAATTTTAATGTTGCCTGTTTAAGTTTTTTAAAATGCAATTTGTTAAGATAAATTGTTTGGTCATTATTTTTGAAGGTAAAAAATACTCTTATGTAATAATTAACCATAAAAATATGAGTTTTATGAAGAAACAAAAGAAAACTATTAATTTTCTTATTGTAATGGGTTGGCATTTTGCATAAGAAAAGCATAGACAGATTATTTGATTCAAGAGCAAAACATTTTCTTTTAGTGTTTCTATAAACAAAATGTGCAAAGCGTTGGTTTAGCTCAACGTATGTCCTTCTCATTTACCTAAGCTGTGAATTATTGTTTTTATTTGAAAAATGTATCCAAGGCTCCTATTTCATTTAATAATAAAAAAATCTAATCTTTGCAACATGAGTATTTTATCCTATAAATTTTAAGTACTCTTATAGAGTAAAATTTTGAAATACTGATGCTCTTCAATTATATTTAAGTAGTAATTAGATAAGTAGCACTAAATATGTATACAGCAACATTGAAAATGTAATTTGGATGAGGCTAATGAGGAACCAGACTTGTTTTTACGATATATAAGTAAAATTTTTAAAATTGAGTAAATTAAATTGTTAGATCAATTATATGTGATAGGTATCTGTTTTTATTTATCATGAATATTTGTTAGTATAAAAAGTTCAAGTCTGTACAATATTTTGTTTACACAAAAAACATTTTTCTTTGTTTTTCCTCTACAACAAGTTTAGGCTGCCCAAAGGAAAGTTTAGTATTTTAATCTTGGCACTGTAACAGACAAAAATAAGCCATGTGTTCAGTAACATGTGGCTGTTTTTTTGCTGTTGCTGTGAAGTGAGAACGTGATACCACCAGAACATCATCACAGTTTTAATTTTTAATAAAAGATAACATTGCGCCTGACGCATCAGACGTGAAACAGAGTGGGGCGTGTGCTTCAGCCAATGAGGCACACACTCCATGTCGATAGTGCCTCATTGTAATGCTCGTAAGCATTTGTTGTGGTGAAGTGTACTGAGGTGTACTCCTCGTGCTTTTAGTTGTACACCTCTAATAACATTGGGTCTAGCTTTTATTTTGAATCAATTCTTTCACACTATAGGCAGGATTTGATTTGAATTAAAAAAATTTGTTGGAACTGATATTATTGCAAAATATTCTTGCTTTGGGCATAATGTCTGTACTTTATTCCAAAATATTTTCTTTCTAAAATTTATTTTCTTGTAACTGGTTGTCATGCATATGTGGTTGATAAATGATTGACGAAGGCACTTCATATAGTACAAATTTCGTTTGGCTTTTTTGTGTGCTTATTTGCTTTGATTTTGTGTTTTGTACTTGTCATCTGTCTCAGGAGGTACTTTTTATTGTTTCTTGTTCATTGTTTAGTTTGTAATACAAACTGAAGCTTGAGGTACATGTATAAAGCTTAGTCTTCTCACACGTTACTGTCCATGTTGGTCAATTCTAGGTGATGCACCTTGATGCTGAAAAAGAGATGATGTCTCAGTGTGTTGCTTTACTTGGGAAGTTCATTGCAGTACGTGAACCAAATATCCGCTATCTTGGCTTGGTAAGAGCTTTATAATTTCAAATTATTCGCTTTATGCCGAACAGTTAAAACTTAAAAGGCTTTTACTGACAATAGTTTTATGTTGCCAAATCTACAGGAGAACATGACGAGAATGTTAATGGTTACAGATGTACAGGAGAGCATAAAAAGACATCAAGCTCAGATTATCACATCTCTAAAGGATCCTGACATCAGGTAAACCATGGTGGTCTCATTAATTTTAAATTTTTGATGCTCTGAAGTGCATATTTGACTTCGTGAGTCTCTGATTTTGTAAAACTGAAATCTGTGGAAGCATAGGAATAAAAAAATTGTCGCGTTCCTAAAGCAAACACCAGGGCTCATAAATCTTCCTTTTGTTGAGAATGTAACACACCTTTTTCATGTCAGTCATGGAGATGAACAATAGCTATTTTAGTTAAATTCTTATTGCTCCAATTTTTCCTTACCCTTTTTCATGAGGCATATTTGAGATATGGTTTCTCGATTAACTGCTGCAACATGTAACTGTTAAACCTTCTCAAGTATTAGCACAGGCAAGGTTTACTTCTGTTTTGCAGTCCCTGGACTATGAAGGTTGAGCTGATGATTTTAATGCTTGTTCCTCCTATGTTTGGGCACCACCCCATTTATCTATAGGGAATGTAGCACCCCTTTTATCTAATTGTTTTGGAGCAACCATGTCAAGGAAAGGGCTATCTTGGTTGCCAGTATGATTGAAAAGCAAAAAAGGGCTGAATGAAGTGAAACATGTTTGCCATGGAGATAAACAGTATCACTTAACATTCTTATTGCTGCAAATTTCTCCAAGGAAGTTGTACCTAATAATGGTTTTTATTGCTATATAACAGTTATATAGTAAGCTGAAGAGAGTTAACTACATGTTGAAAATGAAAGGGCATACTCGGTTTGCAATTGGTTATATGATATCTGACCCCATCTCCAATATATTTAGCTCTCATTAATTCAACCTGCTGTCATCCTTGCCCCATATTAATGAATTATGCAAAATTTATGCATGTAATTGTCAGCTTGTTTACCCTTTGTGCTAATGTAAAACACTCAAACTGGATATTCCTCTGTCTTAGGCTTTCTTTTGAACACTGGCTAAACCTGATTCTTTAAGTTCACCTTATTTAAGTAAACACAGAGCGCTGTATATATTGACATCTCACTGTGAGTCTTGCAGTATCCGGAGACGTGCTCTTGATTTGTTGTATGGAATGTGTGATGTGACAAATGCTAAGGACATAGTGGAGGAACTACTTCAGGTATTGTTTGATTTATTTCCAGCTGAGAAGATTTTAGTATTTTACAATGGTCCCAAAATATTGGATTGATGTCCATCTCACTTTCCTTGACTTATTCCTAAACTAAGATTTTCTTCACAAAGCTCCTTGACTAGGAACCTAAAAAATCGAGAAGTAGAAATATCTTCCTTTCCTTCTTTCTGCTTTTTCATCCTTTCTTTGTCTTTTTTTATTTTCTCTTCTTGTTTCCTTTTCACAGGTACTTTTCCTATTTTACAAAGTAATCTGTCTAAATTCACCTTTATGGTAATACAATTAATTATGAATTTAACATTTCAAAAAAGTAGTGTTCCTGGTCATGTGATGGATGCACTCAATTTGGAGTTTGGGGTCTTTCAGGATCCTTGTTAACAAACATTCACCAATGCACTCAGATTTCACAGAAGTCAAATCTTCTGAAGCTTGTTTTTTCGGTTTGGTAGTTTCTATTTTCATGAAGTTTTTGCTGCAATGCGTCATCAATGTCCAGATAGTACCATGGTATATTAATATACCTAATGTTTGTTTGAAGATATCATGTTTTCTTTCTTTTTTATTTTTCATTGGCTGAAACCAAGAATCTGTTGAAAACAGAATAAATTTTGAAAACGATGACACCAAATTTGGTGAAAATGACCATTTGTCTTCTTTTGAAGTAGTTTTCTTAGACTTTTTGCTACATTGGTTGCAGTATCTGAGCACAGCTGACTTTGCAATGCGGGAGGAACTGGCTTTGAAGGCTGCCATTCTTGCTGAGAAGTTTGCTCCCGACCTCTTGTGGTAAAGTCGTTTAATTCCTTTTTTCCATCAAAATGTGTATTACTCTATTTGCAGAGCATATCTCAGCATTTAATGCCCACACGTTTTTCCAGGTATGTTGATGTAATTCTTCAGTTGATTGATAAGGCGGGCGATTTTGTGAGTGATGACATATGGTATCGTGTCATTCAGTTTGTGACAAACAATGATGACTTGCAGGTCCTAAATTGTGAGATTTAGTGTTGATTATTGACTCATTCTGAAATATATTTTGTTTTTCCCTGTAAGGATTTCAGGGTGTATCACCTGACAACCTTTATCTTTTACAGCCATATGCAGCAGCAAAGGCGCGAGAATATCTCGATAAGCCAGCCTTGCATGAGACAATGGTCAAGGTGTGCTATTCTAGAGAGATGTTCATTTCATGACTTCTTTTGTGATGAAAGATGTTTTCTTTTCACATTTTTTTCTCTTCTATGGGAGGTTTGCAGTCTTTGTTCTTCAGAAACATACATGTTTATATTTGGCATGAAAGAGGACTTTGGCAGGTGCTTATAAAACCAAAGCTATTGTAGAAGAAAAAAACTGAGAAAGCAAGAGAGGAGTGGGAAATTGGGAGTAGTAAAAAGAGGGAGATAATACTCACACTGTAAGAATTAGTGCAGTGTGTTGAAAAGGATCTCTATGAATAAGTGGATTGCGTCTTGGAAGGGGCATGGACATGGGTGCAAAGCAATTCTTAAGAACTTGAGTGCAGGGTGGACATGGCTGTCATATACATGCATACATATGTTTATATATATGTGTGTGATACAGTTTGCTTTTTATGTCATTAAATCAAACTCGAAAGAACATAAAAGCAAATGAGCATTGAACAAGCCATTGAATTTTAATCCAGAGACTTAGATGGGAAGAAGGAAAAGGCAGTACTTACTGTGCATTATGGATGATTGTTCGAAAGACAAGATGAGCATGCAAAAAAAAAAATTGTTTCAAAAAAAAAAAAGTGAGATGCCTTATTAAAGTAAAATGTATTAAGGTCTCTCAGTCGTGTTGGATTACCAATCAAAGAGTAGGTTTTGTACCAATTCCAGCGTAAACAAGCATGAAAACATTGAAAAGAGATTTAGGCTTTCCAATAAAAGTTTACCGAGATAAGTTACCTAAAATGCATGAAGGTCTCTCTCTCAAGACATGCCATACAAACATCTATAGTTAAAAATTAAGAAAAGGGCAATACAATTTACTGAATACAAAAAAAATACGAAACATTTTAAAAAGTTTATTAATAAAAAAACATGATGGGGCCTATTCAAAGTTGACTCTGTCCAAAATTAGGGAGAAAATTGGAAAGAGTACAACATGCATCAACTGCACCAGCGATGGCTTTAACGATAGCCAAGCTTTGTCCTGTATCTGCACCTGGTTCCTGGCTTGTTTACATGGGCACGGCTACCTTTTAAGCAATGCCCATTGCATAAGTTCTTTTCTTAGTAATTTAAGTGTTACTGTACTCATTAATTATTTAAACATTAGAATTCTTGTATGATGTGAGATTCACTAAATGACATGCAATTTTTTTCAAATTATTCTGGAACTTTTGCAGGTTAGTGCATATCTCCTTGGAGAATACAGCCACCTACTAGCTAGACGGCCTGGTTGTAGTCCTAAGGAGATATTCTCTCTGATAAATGAGAAGCTTCCAACTGTATCGTAAGATATCCCAGATTTCCGTCTATTTTATCATTTCTGTGAGTTTTTTATTTCCATCTCTGAACTGATATCCTTGTGTCTCTTTTTTCTCTATAGAGCACCAACCGTTGCAATACTTCTTTCAACTTATGCTAAGATACTTATGCACACACAACCTCCTGATCAGGAGTTGCAGAATCAAGTTTGGGCTATATTTAACAAGTAAGAACAGATTTTCTCTGTATTGAAGGTCTTTGAATGTGTTTAATTTAATCCCAATTTTGATCTTTATTTGCATGTTGGCAACTGAAGGGATACAATAATGACACTATTTTATTGCAGATACGAGAGTTACATCGATGTAGAGATACAACAAAGAGCTGTCGAATATTTTGCATTAAGTCGTAAAGGTGCAGCATTAATGGATATCCTGGCTGAAATGCCGAAGTTCCCTGAACGCCAGGTTATAATATTCTTTGAATCATCTTATGTACATAGTAAGAGTCCTTCTTGCTAGGTGTTTTTTTTTGAATTATGCTTGAGCTAAACATACTGCCACAAATCAGTCTTCCTTGCTCAAAAAGGCCGAAGATGCAGAAGCCGATACTGCTGAACAAAGTGCTATAAAATTGCGTACTCAGCAGCAGACATCAAATGCTTTAGTAGTAACAGATGTACATGCTCCCAATGGATCTGCATCATATGGGCCTGTTAAGATTCCAACGAACCATAATACGGTGTGACGGTTTGATGAATTTTAATCATTAAATTTCTACCGTTTCTGATGTTAGGGCCACATCTCGTGTCTAATTCTATCGTGTACTTTTGAGAATAGGAAACTGCTTTAGTAGTTCAAGAGACAGCACAGCCTAATGGAACTACGGCCAAATTGGATCCTCAACAAGCACCACCTTCACCGGATCTTCTTGGTGATCTTTTGGGTCCACTTGCTATCGAAGGCCCACCTGATACTTCTGCTATTATTGATCAAAATCTAGTCTCGGGGCTTGGGACGTCTTCGAGCACAATAGATGAACTGGCTCTTGCTACCCTTGGTGAACAACCAAATTCCGTTCAGGTATTGCTTTCAACAAATTATCCATTGTTTTTTACCATTAATATGTCCTTCATAAATGAGGATAGTATTGCTCACGTTTTGCAGTTGTGATAACCTTGCATTGTCATGAAAACCTAATGGACTAGGGTCTTCCTTGTAAGGTCACATGCAACAGCTGCTTTTGCCTTTTTTCACGAAATAATGTTATAGTAATTATTATATTTTTATAATTTACTTTTTCTCTTTATTTTCTTTTGTATTTAAACTTAGAATAAGGTTGTTCAGTCGGGGCCCAGCGGTCTATCCTGATGTAAATTCTCCTCTTTTAAGTCAAGTTCTCGAACTCTCTTTTTTTTACCCTATGGAAATATTTTGTATCCATAATGGGTCAATCTCTCTCTCTCTCTCTCTCTCTCTCTCTTTCTCTTTCTCTCTCTCCTGGAAGTTTAATCTGTGCGAATAATAACTAAGCTTCTGAATAAACTGATGGATTTTCTTTTAAGACTTTATGTGTCTATGCAGTATGCACTAAACATTTTCCATTTTCCATGGATTTAGCGGCAACTTTACTCCTCAAAGCTGTCAACATTCTCAGTCAATAGACCCTAAACTCCATATGATGCCATGCTAGAACATCTTTTGATGAAAAGTCCATGGAAGCAAGAGTCTGCCTAGATGGTCTCTTTCTTGTGCTTTTATGTGAGCACTAGGAAAATAAGATCAGGATGAGGATTGTAAAACCATAATGGCTGGAAAACGTTGCAAGCTTCCTAACAAGTAAGATGGTTCAAGAGACTCAAACCATATAAATGCCACACAAAAGTATTTCCGATTTTCAAGTGTTCATTTATTGCTGTGTATTAGTTTGGAACAAATATATGGCTATAAGTTTCCTGCGATGGTCTTAAGTTTTTGAAAATTTCTTTTGAGATAATGGATCGTTAACCTTGAGACCCATCGTTATAACCTGTATGCTCTTCAGATGCATAAAATGGTGATGAAGTCTTCTAATATTGATGTTTTTGTGCTGGTGATTGTCCTAATTCCTGAAATTGTGTTAGCTTCCAGATGATAATTGGATTGTCAGCTTCTGTATGTGTCATGTTTGTAATATTTTTTATTTGTGATTGACACGATTCTTTGTGAGCAGCCAATTGGAAATATTGCTGAAAGATTTCATGCTTTATGCCTAAAAGATAGTGGTGTTCTGTATGAGGATCCCTACATTCAGGTATCCCTCCTGTACGATTTACATAAGCTTATTTTACTTAATGTTCATGAGAGAGCCATATTAATCTAGTGAATTGTATTAATTGTATGTTCTTCAACTTTTAATGAGTAATGACTCTTGTTTAATAAAACCTAAGAAGCTTTGAAAAATTTTATCTCTTATCTGTTATAGATTGGCATCAAGGCAGAATGGCGTGCTCACCATGGGCGCCTAGTGCTTTTCTTAGGAAACAAAAATACTTCTCCTCTTGATTCAGTTCAAGCCCTCATATTGCCACCATCTCATTTGAAGATGGAGCTTTCAGTTGTACCTGAAACAATTCCACCGAGATCACAGGTGAGTTTGTGAACTCTCTCTCTCTCTTCTATGCAGTATGGATTGGGTGGCATGCTCTTCTTATAGCCTCTTGTTGGCCTGGTTTTGGGTGGCGTTCTCTTTTTTTTTGCTGTTTTATGGCCTGGCCATTTTGCAAAGTTGATCATTAATCTCGGCTCTCTTTCTCTCTCTCACACACACATTGTCATTTTTATCTCCATGGCAGGTGCAATGCCCACTTGAAGTTGTCAATCTTCGTTCAAGCAGAGATGTAGCTGTTCTTGATTTCTCTTACAAGTTTGGTGCTTCAATGGTATTCAAAAGCTACTTCTAGTGTCTTTGTTATTTTGTATGTCTAACCAAGTTCATAGATTGATTTGTCTTGTTACTGTTGCATTTGTTTAACAAAAATCAGGTCAATGTGAAGCTACGCCTTCCTGCAGTTTTTAACAAGTTTCTGCAGCCCATATCAATGTCTGCCGAGGAGTTTTTCCCCCAGTGGAGGTCTCTTTCAGGACCACCACTGAAGCTTCAGGAAGTGGTAAATCTTTTTCCTTTTTTTTCATTCATATCAATTTGTTCTTCTTTTATCAGTAGTTCATATAAAAAATAATTATGAATTCAAATTAGGCATTTAGGTTCGATGTATGTTTTAGCTGGTCAAAGTTTGCTGATCACAGTCTGACTTCAAATTGGTTCATATGCTAGTTATTCATTCTAATTTTACGTTTTATCAATAACGTTTCTGTTCTAATAAAAGAATAATTTCAGCTCAAAATTTAGCTTCTAATTTAGGTGTGTTTTTATCTTATTAGTGCCACTATTTTCTGACCACAAATTCTGATATCTATGCACACACACACACACACACACAGAGAGAGAGATAGAGCATTCATATAGGAGTTCAACATTTATTTGATGCACGCCTGCTAGATATGATGGAATGGTATCACTAACTTGGTACTTAGAAAAGTTAATTTTCCCTTTGCCAATAATGTAGAACCAGATAATTTAGCAGTGCCGTAATCCAAGTACCATTAGCAACAAAGTGTGTCTGCATTCGATGAATCAATAGGTACTTTTGGGACATCTGCCTCCTCACAGCTGTTATTGGTGGGTATAAATGAAAGTTGATTACAGCCAGCTGTAGAAGATAGTTTTGGCAGCCATCATTTTTATTGAGTGCCTATTCTCTTGCAATGACTTCTCCTTTCACGGTTTGGGTTTGTAGGATTTTCTGTTTTGTTTTTTCAATCTTTTTGCTCTAGATTAACTCTTCTACTGCTATAACTTCAATGAAGTTATGGATGTTGGATGTCATGGTTTGATCAAAACATGCTCGAACCAGCTTCATATTGTGATTTTACTGGGATGCACGGGGTAGGACATGCTTATTGTACAAGATTTTCTATGATGATTGTTTATGCATCTTGTCCACTGTATTTGTTATAGGAAAACTTGGCCAGATTACTGAACTTCTGCTTTACTCGTTATAGGAAAACTTAGCCAGGTTCTTGAAAGACTGCTGGTGGTTTCAGTTTCTGCTTTCTTAATGATTGATTTATACTTCTGATATGTATCCTGAAAGCAGCTGGCTAATATTTGTTTGAACAACGGGTGCACAGGTTCGAGGTGTAAAACCTATGTTGCTTCCTGAAATGGCAAACCTATTCAGTAGCTTCCACGTGGTGGTTTGTCCTGGATTGGTATGTTAAACTCAGCTATTTTGACTCTTGGGTTATTCTGGGTCAATGTCAAACATAGATCTCTTTTGCAGGATCCAAATCCAAACAACCTGGTTGCGTGCACTACCTTTTTCTCTGAGGCTACCCGAGCCATGCTTTGTTTGGTAAGAAGCAAATTCACTTGTACCTTGAACGCTTTCTGTTGTATCATTATGCAGCTGATGTCTTTGATCATGTACTTCAGATAAGAGTTGAAACAGATCCTTCTGATAGGACCCAATTACGAATGACAGTCGCTTCGGGAGATCCTACACTAACATTTGAGTAAGTGCAATCTGTACCGATTTCTTTCTGCAACAATTTTTTGCTTTTGGTACTCAATTGCCTTGTTTTGTACAGACTGAAGGAATTCATCAAAGAGCAGTTGATTAGCATGCCTGCAGTTTCAGCAACGCCAGTGGCTCCAGCGCCAGCTTCAGCTTCAGCTCCAGCTCCAGCTGCACAACCAGCTCCGTCAACGACGGATCCTGGTGCATTGCTTGCTGGTTTGCTTTGAGGAAAGTGGTTAAACGTGTGTGGATTCTTTCCTGATATTATCAAACCCTGCCTTTGCCAGATTATGAGCGATACTGCCATATTGCGTGGAAGGGATGGTACATGCTGCAAGGGCTGGCCAAATGACCGATGTCCCGTCGGGATGGTGTTGTTGTCTGAGTGGGCTTTGCGGCGGGCTTTTTGATTCTTTGGGCATGTGGATATGTGCCCTTTCATTTTCTTGTGATTGGAGAGAGTGTCGCGTGGGCAATTTCTTTTCTATGTAATTCAAGCTTGAAAAGGTAGTAAGGTATAGGAGAAGGGTCATGTCACATAGTTTTGTAGGTTATGAATTTCAGCTTTATTTAATAAAAGCAAATTTGAAATTGTGTTTTGTTTCCTTATCTTCTATTTAAGTGACATTTGCACCGTCAGTGTTGCTTTTATGGTTCATTTTCCTTCTTTTCTCTCTATAATGGGACAAACTGATGAATAACGTTTGTAACTGAAGCCTAGAAGGAGTTATTCATCATGGCCACCTCAAGATTTCTTCCACATAACTCATCAACTGCCAACTCTTCCCCTTCACATGCTCTACATGAAGAACTGTATCTTAGATGCAGTTTGTGTTTTTCATATTTTCTGTTTTAATTCTCTCAAGAAGGTGTAGCGTATTGGGTGGCAAGGCAGTTCACTTCAAAAGGGTTTGGTCGCTGTTGTTAAGATTCAATGTGCTTATTTTCTGGACCTGGATAGGTTTTGATTTAAGTTTTGTGAACCTTTAATTGAAACGTTTAAATTTTAAAGTGATATGGAAAAGCTGATCCAGTTGACCCTGGCTTGACTCTCTTCGAATTATGAAATAAAGTGTTTGACATAGGAAGATATCTTTGCTTTTGCGTGCTTGCATTTTGACTTTTAACCTAAAAAGTGGACCTTGCAAGTTAATGTCTGTCATTTTAAGAAAAAACCGTTTGTTCTTAAACTGATGAAAGAGGAAATATTTACTACCATCATCTCATTCAGCTGAGCTGAACTTGTATCACAAGCTGAGGTGCTAGGATTTTAATATATTGGGTTTTCTCATTGTAAAAAGGCAAGAATTCAAACTGAAGCACATCAAGATGTCCAATATTGCAGGCAGGCCGCCGCCCTTTGCAAGCCAAAATTAAATTCTAACTGTATGAGAAAGATAGATTGGTGTTTATTTCTATTGGGGCCATCAAGGTGCAATATATCATAATCGCCAAGTGCTACTCCAGAATACAGATGCGTGATCATGCAATTGGATCAACTAGTTTGGGCTTAGGTATGCGACCCTACGTTACGTGAATGAACCGAATATCATTCAGATTTCAATTCAAGAACTTGTTTTGAGGTATAGTAGATGAGGGACATGATACGTGTCGTCCAATCACCCATTCGTAGTTTGAAGGTCTGATATTCTTCTGGGAGGCAAAAGGATACTGTAGTTAAGATTTCTGCCCATAACATTACAGGAGAGCTAGAGTACAGAAGCTCGGGCTGCAGAATGACGAAATGGTGAATCTCTCTCTCTCTCTCTCCCTCTCTCTCGCGCGCGCGCAATGCAGTGGATTCGCGTAAGTTCATTCCTGACCTTCGACCGAGTCATTCGGCTCCGGACCACAAGAATCAGCACGCTTCTCTCTGCAACTTCAATTTGTCGCGATTGGATGCTAGGAAGAAGATGGTTTTCCTCCCAGTCCGAGGATCCCCGGTTAGTGGAGTTCGTGGACTATCTGGAGACGCTCAAAAACTATGAGAAATTGGGTGTGCCCAAGGGAGCAGGTACCGATTCGGACGACGGCTTCGATTTGGGCAGGATGCGGCGATTGCTGCACTCCCTCGGCAATCCACACCTCGAATTTAAGGTACCCACCACCTCCTTTCTCCTTCCTTTCTCCCCTCTCTTGACTTCAGCAGGCTTCTTTTTCTGAGAAACCAGGTAATGTTGCTTCAATCAATGTAGTATCAGGATTCCCATACTTGACTTCAATTGTTCAAATATGCTCTATAATATCAAGGTGTATTCGATTTGTGCACTGCGTTCCTGCAGAGTTTATCGTGGATTTGATGTTGGTATATTGATGTTGCTATATGGCCGTCATGATGTTTCTTATCTTTCATGCTCCTTGTGGTTCATATTATGGTCTAGATATGTGCTTGTATTCATCGGAGGTTCGCGCCAAAAGTCCATTTTGAACAAGATCAGCGAGTCTTGGGTCTCTGTTCTTGTACCTGGATTCTTTCTTCTTCTTTTTAGTGTATTAGTTATTCTTTAGGGAGGGGATGGGCTTCGAGTATTAATTGCATTGAATTTTTGAAAGGGCAGTGCTGGTAGGATCGCACATATGAAGTCAAAAACATTGTGATGCTCATGGAAGGGAATAGCAGTTTGAGATTTGAACAACTATCAATTTTGTGGAAATTAGGAATGCACCAAATGATACATAATGCATTCTGAATTCTTTGATTTTCTATATAAAGTCAGATGTTAAGATGTAAGAAGACACAACAAATACATCAGTAAAATGAATATGACAAGATTGTCGTGGATGCATACAAATCATAAGCGAGGCCCCATTTTCTTTGAAACAAAGCCCTTAGTAAAAAGAAAATAAATATTAGAAATCTGGCTTTTGTTTATGTGACAATCTGGCTCAATTTTTAAGATAGTGGGGGATCAGCATGTCCATTGTCTCCAATGGAAGACCTTTTACATTAATGACTAGACTTGGTGGTTTCTGTAATCTACTTAGAGTTATGGTCTTCTTTGTATTTTTGTATTCATGGAAATAAAATCATGAACTTTGAGATTGTTGGACTGTTCAACATGGCCATCTACAGTGTTTTAATAGTGATGGAGATCCAAGCTCTTAATTTTACTTGAAAATTTTTTGAATTTTGAATAGCAGATTTCCTGGTTGTTTGCATGGCTGTGTTTGAAATTATATTTCTGTTTCTTATAGTGAGTGGCATGAATATCATGAATCTTTACACTCCTCTAAACTTCACGCTCATTCATGATTTTAAAGGCTGTCCACATTGCTGGCACCAAGGGAAAAGGATCAACAGCTCAGTTTATTTCAAATATATTACGAAAACAAGGATACACTGTTGGTTGTTATACTAGGTAAGAATTGGTTGGACCCTTTTCTTTTTTTTTTTTTTTTTTTGCCCTTAATTCTTTAAGTGGGCATCACTTGCACCAGTTCTTGCTTTGGTGGCATGTATTTCCCATTTTTCCATTTTTTTTCTCGTCTCACAAATTTGTCATTCTTTGTTGTTTCTGTATCTGCTTCTTCTCTTCCATTTGATAATGCCTACTTTCAAATCGGAAATGTCTATTGACTTCATATTTTCTTGTCTATCCTTCATTTGATAATTGAAGTCAGTTGGACTAGTTTAATACCTTAATAGCATCTTTCATCTTATAATTAAGTTGCCTGTTTTTCTTCTTTCTCTATTTTGCTGTTAGTTGCATTCTTGGGGATACTGAATCTGGAAAACCCAGACGATCTTTCCATTTGTGGGTGACTTGCGCATATGGTGGCTTATTTAATGTAATTTCTTGCAATCTGGGTGTAGACTATACAACCCTGTGTAAATTTGCAAAATCAGATTGCACTTGTAGATCCTCTTCATCACACAAGCATTTGTAATTATATAAAAGTATAAGCACACGGGAAATATGTGGGTTCAGACATATTTTATCATGCGTCATTAAAAGAAGCTAAATTCTTGGAAAGCTATGATGTGGGGATATGTTGAAGTTGATTCCCTTATGTGTCATGTGTTGGTGGTACTTTTCAGGTAATCTAGAGTCTGCCCTATGACAGAGGAATAGTTAGATGCCCTGCCATTTTTGCTGACCAACGGTCAAAGTTTTCAGCACCATAAGGCGTGTTTTTGTCCTTTTTTTTTTTGTTGCAAGCTTATAGTCGATCATTCCTGGAACAATGATTTCTTGAACCCTTTAACCTTACCATTTCTTTTCTGGCACAACTTTCAGAGGCCAATGCCCTTTTCTCATATATGCTATTGATTTAAAGTATCATAAATCTACATGTTAACTAGGGTTACTCCTTGGTTCACATGCCTTCTTGGGGGCCTTTCTTCTTGTAATAGGTGTATTCCTTTAAATTTCCATTCATGCAACTAGACATTTATGCATCCATAATACATGTAAAAATGCATATCATCTTCTTTCAAGCACATGTCTGTGTTTACATGCACAGGTGTGTAATACATGCATGTGCTATTGTTACTTGTGTGGTATGTTAGGCAAATTTGAATACGATCAACTGGGATATTGGCAACTCCTTAATCTCATTATAGGAGGACCTTGCTTTAACTGGTCATGTTTATTGAAGTACTTGCAGCTCACAAGAATTAATGCAAAAAGTAATTGTTCTTTGTTTTTTTCTCCTATTCCTTATAGTCCACATTTACGAAGTATAAGGGAGAGGATGTCCCTTGGAAGCAATGGAGAAATTGTGTCTGTTGAGACTCTAAATAATCTCTTTTATGGTGTTAAGAGTATTGTTGATCAATCAATTCAATTGGAGAAAGGATCTCTTACTCATTTTGAGGTACTGATCTCTAATAACTATTAGCAATTTCTTGATCATAACAATGGTCTTGTCACTAATGCATGAAGATGATCAATTTTCCTATAGAATGAAATTTTGTGCTAGGTTCTTTTCCGCATTA
This sequence comes from Nymphaea colorata, assembly GCF_008831285.2. Classification (NCBI taxonomy): domain Eukaryota; kingdom Viridiplantae; phylum Streptophyta; class Magnoliopsida; order Nymphaeales; family Nymphaeaceae; genus Nymphaea; species Nymphaea colorata. The sequence goes on along the minus strand of NC_045148.1, from coordinate 1,165,417 downwards.
AGCCTCTAAACAGAAACAGCTTAAATGTCATTGTTAGCTATCTATTGATCGTAACATCAGTGTTTGACTGATACACGAAGATTATCGATTTTCATGGGAATGAAAATTTGCACTAGATGCATGGTGAAGATTCATTTGTCTGGACTTGCATGTTTTTTTCTGCATTAAGTCTCTAAACAGGAACACCCTAAACATCTTAGGTGCATTCCTGATAATTTTTTTTTGTTGCAAGTGACATCCATACAAATGCAGATTAGAATTTCTTTTCTATACTCTTAGAGACAAACTTGGTTTGCATACATCATTCTTCAAAATCTTTATGAACAGATTGTAAACTTTGCTGAATATTCCTTTACTTTGGTCTAAATTACCTAGATGTAAATGTCAATGCCTATATTGGATATTGGAGGGTCAGAGGAGACATTACTAGATTATTTATATTTATATACATATTTCACATTAGTGATGTCTTTTTCATCCAGAACCTCCTGCTATTTGCTTCTTGTGTTGGTATTTGTGAGCCATAATAGAGGAGATTTACTAGGTAAATTGGAGTTCTTGGGGCACATCTGAAAAAATTATTCAAGATTTACTATAACAAGCATAATTTATTTTTTGCTAATTTGCTACATAAGCTAGTGAGTTTTTTTGTTTGGTACAGGATGGAGGATCCTGGAATTTTACAATGTTGACTCTGCCCATGTTGTTTTCTGCAGTTTGGCAGCATTATTTTACAAATTTATTTTTGACCTTGCAACAGGATTGTGCTAAAAATACTCTTGATGGAATGAATGATAATGAAACAATTTCAGGTCCTAACAGCTTTGGCATTCACACTCTTTGCCCAACAGAAAGTTGACATTGCTGTGGTTGAGGTATGCTTCGAAAAATACTTATTGCCTTGTGCATTTGTCCTTTTCGGAAAGCCTTGAGAACTTTCTAACCATTATGAAGTGTGATGTATTTCAACTGTAAACCTAGTAAAATTGAAACTGTTTTGAAAACATTTCTTTAGAAAGACCCAATGAGCAACCCTTTTAGTGTGAACTTGCATTTTCAGAACCTGGACCATACTTCTTCTGGAAAGACATAAGAATCTGTATCAAATGAAAAGAGTGGCACAATTTTTGTCAAGTTGGGTAATCAGAATGAATGCTATTCAGATGTAATTTGACATGATCATGATATTTTCCATGAAAATAATAGCCAACATGCATCAAATGTTCCTTTACATCATAAATGCTAGAAGGTCAAACATTAAAAGTTTCATATAATAAAAAGTTAAGGTCATTTTTGTATGTCTTCATTTGATAATCTGCAAAGCTCTTCTATACTAGAAAGATCATTAAGGTGCTAGTGATTCCCTGGAAAATTGTATTTTAAGATTGCATAGTTATGCTGGGCATTGTCCTTGACAAAGTTCGTCTTTCGTAAGTCTTTGATTTCACTGAATAAGTACATTTGAAGAAGCCTTCTCCTCTGTCACGATTTAGCTTTCTCCACTCCAAGGATAAACATAAATAGGTGTGGTGTTTGAACCTTTTCGAGTCCAGTTCTCCACACAATAGAGTTATCTTTCCCTTTTATTGTACATGATCACTGATTAATGAATGTTAAAAAATGCTGCATTCTTTGCTCACAGACAGGTCTTGGAGGGGCACGCGATGCGACAAATGTTCTACCTGGCACAAGTATAGCTGCTTCAGTTATAACTACGATCGATGAGGAACATTTGAGTGCACTTGGAGGTTCTTTGGAAAGCATTGCCATAGCAAAGTCTGGTATTATCAAAGAAGGATGCCCGGTGAATATTTCTGCAAATTTTGCACATCCCACTCCCTATAAATAATGAAATTTGTGGCAGATTGTAGCTATATGACTGCATCATTTATATTATATGGTGGCAATCCCATGGTAAAAGGAGAATTTTTTCGTTGCTTGGATACTATTTTGGAAGAACCTGAATTCTGGTCATTTCTACTTTCTAGTTTGTGCCTGTATAAATGATGATTTTTTTTAATAAATTTTTATCAACATTAAACATGCACCAAGTCTGACTACTTTTATAGTCTTATATATTTTTCTGTTCTAGTTACTACAAGATAATGCAAAAAATAAATAAAATCTAGGTTCACAGTGTGAAAGTTTGACCTGCCAGATTGAAAACGTTCACCACAGCCTTAAATCCTGCAAAAAGAAGAGATAAGAGACTAGAAACGTACGGAATGGAAGAGACAGCTGCTTAATCTCAGCCCTCAAACCTAATTGATTATGATAATAACAAGATGGTACAACTTGGACAAACTGCCCTCTCTTACATCATGAGCAAATAAATTATGACGGACAAACTGCCCTCTCTTACATCGTGAGCAAATAAATTATAACAAGCCATCAGAAAAACAATTAAGCACACGTTCAATTAAAACGTGTGCCCCAAACCTGACAAGTTGACACGTTCTCCATCTTAAATCACAGGAGCCCGTTCCTCTGGGAGTATTGTCATGGCACGTATATGTTGGTGCCTCCCATCAGGTATGTAGCATGAACAGAGTTTTGTTGAAATGAGCACAAAGAATAAGTTATTTCTTTAACAGGGTTAGGCCAGAAATAGAAGTAGGACCTAATGAAGAGGACAGAAGTTTAGGCAGGCCAGGGAAATTCTGTGAGACAAACAGGGATTGCAAGGGGTCTGCTTGTGCAGTCCAATGGTTTGTTGCATGAGAGGATGTATGCCTTCTCACCTATGTCACAATAGGTGCATGTGCTGGTGCAGTTTCCAATTTTCCAAGAAATTGAGATGCAGGAATGGTGCATATATCAAAAGAAAAATTAAAATGATATACATCTGAAATGTAAATTATAAAAAAATTTATGAGATTAAATTAATGAATCTGTGGGTTTTTATATCTGACTGAACCTTGCTTGTGTCAAACTCGAGTAGGATTTGAGGTGCATTTGACTGCACTTGATTCTATTTGGTGAGCTGATGCAGCGCCTACACCTATGCCAGCACACTATGAAGGTGCTACACCTGGCAACCTCCTTAAACTTAAGATAGTCCTTGTTATATAGTAAATACATGTAGCTTCATACTTGCCCATTTTCTTGACTGGAGGATGGTCTTTAGTGCTATAGCAGCTGGAAGGAGCCATTTTGTGCTTAAAAAGAAAGGAGGAAAGTGAAATAGTGAACAGATAGACCAAGGCAATCAAGATGGATCATAAGAAGACCAAAGGTCTGTTGGGAATCCAGCATGTAAAGTTAAGAACTCCTACTTAAGATGATGCTAGGATTTTTTGGGGAAAAGATATCATTCATGAAGTGGAAATATTAAAACTAGCCAAAAGAAAGGAAACTAAACTTGTTTAAAGGAACCTGTAAAAATTTCTTTGGCTAGATATTTTGGAAAAAGGTGATAGTCGAGGCACATTATGGGTTTTCTTTGTTAAGTTTGTTCGTATGGGGGATCGGGTCTGTTCAGACCCGATCCACTTGTCTTATATCCACACGCCTAAACATACTAGGCAGTGGCATTCTTGTAAATGTTCATATATTTTTGTACATTTTGTTGTAACCTGATTAGGTTAATTTTATAATAGAGATTAAGGAACGTAGGGCTGCATTGGCCGACTGCTCCCTTTCCTCCATTGTCTTCTCTCCTATCCTCTCTTCTCAATCTATCTGATTTTCAGACGGAGAGACGTGATTTTGTGAAGATTCTTACATGGTATCAGAGCCAGGTTGCATCGTCCTCCGGTGAGTGATTTCAGTTTGATGTGATTAGCCCTAATCTGCCCTAAATCCTCTTTTCTGGCGTGGTTATCCCTCATTTCAGTTTCTGCCCTAAATCTTGCGTGATTTGCCCTAATCGATTTGCCCTAATTGATTTGCCCTAATCGATTAGCCCTAATCTGTCGCTGCCCTAAATCTTGCCTCACGTCGCCTGCCCTAATCATCTCCTTTTTAGTTATGGATCAGCCGACTCCCTCTCTTCTATCATCCAGCTTTCTCTCCCAACTTATCTCTCAAAAACTGAATCATAGTAACTATTTGACTTGGAAACGTCAAATTGTCCCATTTATTAAAAGTCATAGACTCTATGGGCATATCGATGGCACCACTCCAGCACCTCCAAAGTATATTGACCGTGAAGTGAAGAAGACCGTAGTGGGAGATCAAGCTGCTGGGGCTTCGCCTGTGAGTGAAATCAGATTTGAATATGAAACTCTTATTGAAAACAATTCTGAATATGAAGTTTGGCTGGCTCACGACCAGTCTCTTGTTGCCTATATTACTTCTACCTTGTCAGAGGAGGTATTAGGAGGCATTGATGATGATTTAACAGCCCTAGAGTTGTGGTCTACCCTTGCCACAATGTATTCTCAAGTATCGGAAGCACGGTTTCTGCAATTAAGAAGGCAATTTCAGGGCATCAAGCGTGGGACATGTATAGTTTTGGAATATTTGAATGAAATTAAAAGTGTAAGTGATCAGCTTGCTGCCATTGGACATCCCGTCAGCGACAAGGACAAAGTGCAACAAGCTTTGAGTGGACTGGGAACAAATTTTGACATTTTTTGCACAGCCTTGGAAGTCCTACCTGTCCTCCCATCTTTTGAAGATCTGAAGGCCAAGCTTTTTCAACACGAAGCTAGTCGTGTTTAGCGACAGAATTTGATTCCTTCCAACAGCCACAATGTACTGATCACAGGGACACATGCACTACAAGGGAATCGCACTAGTCCTTGGACTTCTCAGGCAAGAATGGGAAGAGGGATTCTCCCAACACCACCATGCATGAATACTACCTCTGCCACATCTAGAAGGGTTCCAACTTGTTTCTATTGCAACAAGAGGGGGCATGTAAAATCAGAATGTTGGCACAACCCTCAGAACAAAAATAATCAGGTTAGGCGTGAGAACAAGGCAGCAGCAAGGTCAGCTTCATCATCATCTGGCTCAAATCAGACATCAAATGTTTCAGCAAACGTGCAACAACTTCTCATGACAGCCCTATCTAAGCTCCACTTGAAACAAAACGAGCAAGGAGAGTGGTATGTGGACTCTGGAGCAGCAGCCCATGTTACTGGTGACACAGGTAATCTCTCTAGTGTTTTCCCTTATTTAGATCAAGGATCAATTGTCACGGGAGATGGTTCCCATCACACAATATCACACATTGGAAATGCACAAATATCTATGGGCTCTTCTTACATTCCATTAAAGAATGTCCTTGTTGTTCCAAGTCTCAAGAAAAAATATTATCTTAGTGTCTAAACTTATTGATGATACTCACTCCTCTGTTGAATTCACACCGTCTTCTGTTTATGTCAAGGATACTCGAACCAAGAAGACATTCGCGGAGGACACTTGCAAAGGAAATATGTATGTCCTTGAAGAAGCTCCACAGCTGTCAAAACCTCACCCTTCATATTCATGTTTTCCAAGTCATAGTGAAGTCAATGTCGCAGAGTATAATAAGCCATCCATTTGGCATGGTCGGTTAGCTCATTGTAGTCAGACTTTTGTTCAAAGTCTTGTTGCAGACGGACTCTTAGATAAGTCCAGTCTAAGTTCAGTTAGTGAGTCCAACATGTGCTCAAGTTGTCATATCTGCAAGAGTCATGCCCTTCCCTTTCAATTAATCAATAAAAGAGCTTCAAAGTTTTTTGACATCATATATTCCGATGTTTGGGGGCCTGCTCCAATTCCTTCTTCTTCTGGGAGTAGATACTATGTCATTTTTATTGATTCATATTCCCGATATACTTTGATCCATTTCATGAAACACAAATCAGAAGTTTTTCGCATGTTCACTCAATTTCAGTTCCTACTGCAGTTCCACGCCAATCACAACGCATGTGACATCCTATTGATAGATGGGTGAACTATAACAATTTTTCTTTGGATTTTCAGCTGTTTATGACAGAAGTCAGCAAAAAGGTGGAACCAAAATTTTATCACCATGCGAGTAAGGAAAAATATTGGGTTGAAGCTATGAATGAGGAAATGGAAGCCTTGCATGAGTGTCAGACTTGGCAGATTGTCCCTCGTCCTGCTGATAAGAATGTTGTGGGGTCAAAATGAGTTTACAAACTGAAATATAAGCCAGATGGTAGCATTGATCGACATAAAGCACGTCTTGTGGCGCGCAGTTTCACTCAGCAATATGGGGAAGATTATGATGAAACATTCAGTCCGGTCATCAAGATGGGAACAATAGGTGTGATTATTTCTCTTGCAGTCTCATATGGATGGCCTCTTTATCAGTTAGATGTCAAAAATGCTTTTCTTCATGGGATTCTTAAGGAAGAGGTATACATGAAGCAACCTTCCGACTATACTACTCATGATCCTCAAAAATGGGTTTGTAAATTACACAAGTCTCTATATGGGTTGAAGCAAGCTTCTAGATCATGGTTCGATCGGTTTTCTCATCATATACAACAAGTTGGTTTTCTCTGAAGCTCCCTCGATCACTCCTTGTTTATCTATCATACCGGAGAAGCTACCACTTGGTTACTTATATATGTTGATGATATTGTTATAACTGAGAATTCTTCTTCACAAATATCTTATGTTAAAGGCATGTTGAAGCAAGAATTCAAGATGAAGGATCTCGGCGAATTACGGTATTTTTTGGGTGTTGAACTTGATAGGACGAATGATAGATTGACTCTTACACAGCACAAGTATACTCTTGATGTTTTGGACAGGGCAGGTATGACTAATTGCAAACCATAACTACTCCTAATGTTCTGAACACTAAATTGACTGCCTCTGATGGAACTGCTGCATATTCCAATCCTACATTCTATCGCAGCATTGTTGGTATGTTACAATACCTCACTTTTACTCACCCGGACATAGTATATGCTGTAAATCAGATTTCTCAGTTTATGCATGCACCCACCGAAGGACATATGGATGCCGCTAAGCGGATCTTACGGTATCTCAAAGCTACTCTTGGCGATGGACTAGTCTACACAAAATGTCCCAACGTTTCTCTTGGACATAGCATATATATATATACTGATGCAGACTAGGCAGAAGATCCCGATGACCGACGATCAGTTTCAGCTTTCTGCCTTTTTCTTGATTCTAATCTCATTTGTTGGAGCAGTAAAAAACAGCGTGCGGTTGCACGATCTAGCACTGAGACAGAGTATAGAGCAATGGCTGTAGGGACAGCTGAAGCGTCATGGTTACAACATTTGCTTGGAGAGCTCAATCTTCCTATTGTTCAGTCATCATTACTATGTGACAATCAAAGTGCGATAAAAATTGCCTTCAACCCCATTTTGCATAATCGTACCAAACACATAGAGATTGATCAACACTTCATTCGTCAGAAGGTTGAAGAAACCGAGATCTTGCCTACTTATATATCCACCAGTGAACAGATAGCTGATCTCTTTACCAAAGAACTCACAGGGCAGCATTTTTGAGAATTGAAGAACAAGTTGTGCATGATCAAATCTCATGCACAACTTGAGGGGGGCTGTTAAGTTTGTTCGTATGGGGGATCGGGTCTGTTCAAACCCGATCCACTTTTCTTATATTCACACGCCTAAACATACTAGGCGGTGGCATTCTTGTAAATGTTCATATATTTTTGTACATTTTGTTGTAACCTGATTAGGTTAATTTTATAATAGAGATTAAGGAACGCAGGGCTGCATTGGCCGACTGCTCCCTTTCCTCCTTTGTCTTCTCTCCTATCCTCTCTTCTCAATCTATCTGATTTTCAGACGGATAGACGTGATTTTGTGAAGATTCTTACATTCTTATGATGAGACCACCAAATTTCAAGTCAAGTTGAAAGAAACAACTGTCTTTTGAAGCATTTCCCAATTCAAATATTTCTCTATCTTGTTACATGTGGAATCCGAAATAATCCGACACCATTTTGCAATCCTCAGGCATTATTCAATAATCTGTGCACTTAGAACTCATGCCAATCATAGTATATCCTATTCTTAACATAAATGATTAAAACATGATTATCATCTTAACTGCAAATTCTTGAACACTGAAAAACTGTAACTTGGGCATCAAAAAAACAAAACCAAATAGAATGTCAAATATGATGTGTAATTTATGATGCTATGAATATAAACTTATAAAGTACACAAACGTGGTAATGAAAGACAAAAATGATCCGTCAAGTGTTGATTGTTTGCAGGCATTGGTTTGACTGTATGAAGTGGCATGGGGTGTGTATGACCTCTGTGATGCGTCCGTGGGGTTCACATTCTAAGAAACGTTTGTGATACATTTGTATCTTTTTGTATATCATCTATCTCCATGTTTGAATGTTGTTCTTGTATATCACAGATTAAGTTGGCTGTTTGGTGGTTCTCATTAGGGCTTCTCACATCAATTAGGGCTTCTCACCTTAATAAAAGAAGAGAAGTCAACTATTAAACACATTAAAGGACATTTGGGACTTGAGGTTCTGAGTCCAAGATTGGTCATCATACAAACATCAACTTGGAAGGAATATGAAGAGAGTTAGATTCCCAACTCAGTCTTGCTTGAAGAAAAAAGCAGCAGCTTTGAGGGATATAAATGGATCAGATATATGTACTTTCAAATCAATGTACATGGTTCTGGGAAAAAAGATCAGGTCCAATTAATGATTGATTCAAAGTTCAAACTTGATATGCCATTTTCTCTCTGAATCAAGTCTTGATACTCAATTGGGATTCAATAATGATCTGATATGATTACATATCAATGTTGGATATTATGCTAGTCAGATTTGAGTTTATTTTTAAAAATTAGGGTCTAAATCTAACACCAATTCATTTACATGAAATCCAATTAACATTCAGTAAAAGCTGAATCCTACCTGAATATTAATGGTTCACATCCCTGTAAGGGATAATACTGCTATTCTATATTGAGTTAACAAGCGGTAAACTATATGAATTAACCACCTGAATCTGTGTACAAAGATGTTCATTTTTTTGCCAGCTGGGATTGACGTTTCATTTATCCAAAGGACCTATCATTTCCTTACAATGCCAGTTGTCCTGATCTTTCAATGTATTCATAGATCAATTTTATCCACAGCAATTTTGATGGTAATACAGATTGATTCATACAAGTACTTTTTTTCATGTATAAATTTTTTTATCATGATTTCTTGAAGTTTGTAATGATCAGGTAGTGATTGGCGGTCCATTTCTATCACAAATTGAGCAAATCCTTTGTGAAAAGGCTACAATGATGGGTTCACCATTAATTTCTGCTTGTGATTCTGGAAAAAAAAGCACCCTGAAGAGTTTTTTGACTAAAGATGGAAGAATTTATCAACTATGTAACATATTTATAGAATGTCCAGACATGCATATGGTATGTATTTGCTTATCCAAGAGCCACAGCTTAATTAAACAATATATCATGTCTCTTAAAGGTGGTGGTGTAAAATTTGCTGGCTTGCCTGAAAAGATAACTTTCTCACTATGGCTGTTCTTTTAACAGTTTGCTGAATTGCTTGATGTTAAGTTGCAAATGCTGGGAAGACACCAGCTCCAAAATTCCATTACAGCTGCATGTACTGCACTTGTTCTGCGCAACCAAGGTGAAAATAATTAATACTTTTTTCTCGTATTTCATCTGCATGGAAATTTGGTTATCTTTGTTCTCAATTTCTGTTGCATGTATTAGCTTTTCCTTTTGTTGTTTGTTCTTGAACTAAACATCATAATTGAAAGGTGCCCTTAAGATTCTCTTCCACGTATAGAAATTTTTTATTGTTTCTACTTAAGTCCTGAATTTTCTAAGCACTTACAGGACTAAATTAAGGATGATGAAAAGCAAGAGAGTCAAGTGCTTTGCATGCTTAGAAGCAGGCTCACGAGGCTCACTTGGTTGATATAGCCTATGTGCATCAACAAAAGTTAATAAAAGCTTGTGAAATAGATCATTCTTCCTTCCTACATAGTACATATGACATACCAACTTTGATTTTCAGGGATCTTTATTTTTTGAAAATAACTGTAAAAAGTGCAAACATGAAGTACAAGCTGATGTTTTAGGAATTAACAACTTGGCCTATCTCAATATTTTATCGCACATGGACAAGCTTCTTAAGGCTTAAAAATCAAATCAACAATTGAACACCTCCATGAATATTCAAGCCTCAAAAATTTATCTTTTTCATCAATACATGATTGAGGTGTTGATTCCTGATGGACGTGTCTATGTCATACGTGTAGAAAGGGCTGCAAATGGCTCATACTGAACACTATGCACGTCATTGCCTACATATATGTATATGTGCATGTGCATGAAGCCATGAACAGTTAAACTTATAAAGTACTTCTATTTGCACTAATGCAAACATTGTCTAAAAGGTATCTTTTCTGTGTTTATGTTGCCATGCTTGATGTAGTGTTTGAATGTCAGGATGGGAAATATCAGGTGAGTCCATCCATGCTGGATTGGAAGATGCCTTCTTGCTTGGAAGATCTCAATTCCTCTCAAACAAAGAAGCTGAGTTGCTTGGGATTTCTGGCACCTCTGTATTGATTGATGGAGGTATGCTGCTTAATAGATTATACTAAACATTGATAGCTATGTCGCATGAGTGCAGGTGTGGGTATGGATCCAATATATATATATATATATATATATATATATATATATGTTATGTTTTTGTATATGTCTGTTCTGGATATTTCAACTCTATTCCCCATCTGTGACACACCCTTTAAAGCACACCCTCTGCTGTAAAAGGGTATGCAGGTTTTATTCTCTCTCTCTCTCTCTCTCTCTCTCTCTCTCGCATGCGCGCACGTGTGCTCGCTGTATATATATGTATATATATATATATATATATATACTCTTTCACCCATGTGGCTTGGATTGATAGCATTTTAAACTTACATGTTGGGGGAGACAACTTCCAGCACACACTGAAGCAGCTGTTGTGAGTTTAGCAAACATGGTTCAGATGACGCACATGGATTACAAGTCAGCTGTAGTGGTTGCCATGGCAAGTGACAAAAACCATTCAGCTTTTGCAAACCAACTTTTGTCCGGTAATTTTCCCTCACTGCAGCATGTTGACTTTTTTTCATTCCAAGTTCTTCCTATTGCTCTTACATAGCATTTTGAGCTTACCTAAAATTGTGGTGCTACTTTCATGGTATTTTCTGCAACGATGACATATCAATATTGAGCCCTATCAGCTTGTATCAGCCACGTTGTCCCCAAATTGTCTGACATTTCAATATGATGGAAATAGCAGTCACTAGTTTCAAAAAAATGGTGTATATTGTCATCGTTGTTGCTGTTGTTTTGTCTGTTCAAACATTTATTTAGCAATGCAACATTGGCAACCACATCCATATAAACCTTATTTGAGCTTTTGCAGGTCTTAGGCCAGATATTGTGGTCTTCACGGAAACTAGCATCGCTGGATCAAGGTCCAGGGCAATGACTGTGTCTTCGTTAAAGGAGATATGGACGCAACTGGCCAAGAAACTGGAAATAGATTTCCAGGACTTGGGGATGATCAAACATAAGAATCAGTTGCCTCCTGACGTTAACAAAAGTAGGGTTTGCTTTGTGGGATGCAAAAGTGAGTCAGTGAAGGTGCCAATAACTTTAGCATCTGCACTTCTTAGATGTAGAATGGGACATGGTCATGGTGTTATCATTGTCACTGGCTCTTTGCATATTGTTGGTGCAGTGCTAGGATGTTTAGATTACTGAATCTGAAGGCCTTGTTGATGTCAATAGATGAACTAGATGGCTAGATTTTAGTTGTGCACCTGGAGTGCTGCCTACATAATCTTGACTTGTACACTGCTACCATACCGTCTATGTTCTATTCTGGTGGAAAGTACCCGAGTTTGGTAATGGTTTAAATCTATTGGTTTGTTATTTTCCAATCATTCATGCTTATTTGAGATTTTCCAGTGAAGGTAGCACAGTAAATACGGTAAACATGGGATCATGGTGGAAACTGTGCGCCTACTTCATTTGATGTTCTTCCTCCCGGGACTCGACGGATAGATGGGAAGCCGTGGAGAAAGTACTGGCAATGCCGTTTTACTAACATGTTTTTAGGATTCAACAGATGCACTTCTATTCATCGTGTATAGAATATCGTCTACCTCATATCGATGTAAAATTTGGTTCTGATTAGTAACCAATCAGATGATTGCATAAACTTTGTTTAGGTTTTCTCACTGAAGGTTTTGCTGAGCGTTTGCCAAGTAGATGACAATTTGAATTGCAATGTAAGTGGTCTCGATTTGAATATGAATCATAATGATAATTCCGTGTTTCGCTTCCCCCGTACAGGTTTTTGAAAGGGACGTCCCAAAAGGCACCCGATTTTTGGTGGTCAACGGACACAAGTCTCTGATGTTCAGAAAACGTACTCGCACTTAACTAAGCGAATTCCCCTAGGAAACTTGCTATAAAATGCTTCTAAGAGTGCTAGTATCTCTCGTTCATCATTTTTTATAAGCCAATTGCGGTAGAGCAGAATGCACAGTGGTTGTAAAATTGGATTTTTACTGTCCAAGAGATCTGTTTGAAAACTTTGAAGTTTAATACGGGCATGCTTCCCTGACCTGATATGATTTAAGCTCAGCATGGCAATTCAAAAGGGAAAAACATAAAATTTGTCCACTTACCCCTACTTCATATGCTATTGACATATTCATCTATATCTAATAGTTACTGACAAAAACCACCCTCTTAACTATTCCAAACATCCTTAGGCGAAAACCATTTTTCTTCTAATGAAACGATACAAGTACTCCATTCTCATCTTAACAATTTGCGGTCAACCTAAATCCACCTTAGAATCAGTAGGAACCCGAAGGGAGCAAACATGCCTTAGAATATATTTTAATTCAATATTATATTGAAGACTATTGATCTCTGATGTATTAAGCTTTAGACCGTCGTCAATCTTCTCAATCTCCACAGGCACCCAACCCAAAGCAGTGCGCTTGGGGGCCGTATGCTTAGTTCATGTTTCAGCCTATGCTTGTGCAAGGCAACGTAGTTGAGAACCTTTCGACTTTTATGTTCATAGTGTGCTAACGATCCCAATCTGGTACGAGCATCCCACTGAAACCCAAAACACAGCAAAAAGCGATCATTCCTTTGTTCATGTTTCCAGGTAGACATGACCCACCAGGAATGTTTGCCTTTTCTGTGACGTTCCCATTTTTTCCTCCTCTCCCTGTAGCAGTTCATACCGTACTCTAACCACCAACCTCTTGACCTCCAGCTACCCCTGATTATATATAGACTCATATCAAACCATACCAACTGTTGGAGGTCATGTAACATATTGTTTTATGTATCTGCCCTAAACTTTGAGGCATATTCATAGAAATCAGGTACTGTATTATGTAGTTTAAAGAATCAGACTCAATTATTGTGGCAGATAAATAGAATAGTATATTATTGTTCTTATTGCCAAACAAACCCTTAAAAAAGGAAAAGTAATCTTCCACTCTTTCGTTATGTTGAAATAATAAAGGTTTCGGGTCTCATTCATCAAATCAAATAAATATGAATTACGTCGAAACCTCTTTGAATTCATAAAAAAAAGAGAAAGATGAAGGATAAAAAAAGAGGGGCAAGAGAAACTCAATTGAGCAAATGGAATTTTTGCAATGAACTTATAATTTTCAATGAACTTATAACCATTAAGTACCAACTTTTTTGACCCCCATCGACTTGGAGGTCTTAAGCCACAGCCAGCTGGTAGGTATACAGAACTGCTGTCGCACAACCTTGCCAGGATAAGATCCTATATAACGCACTGTTTTCAATGGATGAAGAGGGCTGCCTCAAGATGCATAGTATAACTGGTTAGGTTAGGGGCTGCGAAAAAGTAGGCCTCTAGTTTGATTCCCTTAGATGTCATATTTCTGTGGCTTAAGTGGTGGGGCACGGTACCTAAGTTGAAGTTGAAGAGTGTACCAGAACACTGAAAGCAGAGGAAATAGGGAGCTTTCAAGCCTCATTTTTGAGCTGTGGGTTGTTAACATATTGCTCACCTGGAATAGATGAAGGACAGAAGGAGGGGTAATTGTCGGTTTAGCACCAAGTTAGCGTAATCACAACCCCTGCAATTCGAGTAGAAAAGCGGGCAACTAAACCAAGAAAGATGACATGATATTCCAACTTATCTTCATATGTGATGGCATTTGTGCAACAAATCGGAGCACATCTGGCCTCTTCTCCAGCGTTTGACTGGCTGTGGTTTCTCCAGACTGGAAAATTTCCATAAATTTTGCAATATTGGGGATAACCATCTCCCTACAATACAAATGAAGCAAAGGCACCTTGGATAAAACACTACCCTTCTGAACATCTAAGCCCTCGGGCCGCCTCATTCGATATGGTTCTCCTGTTTCTGGATCGATGTCTATCCTATCCATCTGCTTCCATTTTTTGTGCACATACCAACCATACTTGTAATCTCCCACGATTGGTGTACCCAAAGCTTCAGCACAGTGAACACGGAGCTGCCATGAAAGAACAATTCTAAGCCACTAAATCAGAGAATACATTGCAATAACCGACATAACTTATCTGGAAAAGCACATCCAAGGCTACTTTACAGACCAACGACCATTAGTCCAATATGTGGAAAACTCTCTTCAACTCAACAATTTTGCAGTGACTAAGTATTGTCCAGAAAGACAACCATGTTACAGATATGATTCAATTTTCCAAGCCCAGAAAAATAAATGATTCAAAACAAATGGAGTTTATTGAAATAAAATAAATTATAAGCATGTTCAGTCCATGGTCTGAGAAAATTCTACATCTCATGCATATGAACTACTGGAGAGTCGCTGAGGATGTTATACCTGATGCTTCCTTCCAGTAACTGGCAATAGTTCAATCCACGAACATCCATTGACTGTGGGGCCTAATACACGGTATTCTGTGATCGCTTCCTGAGAAGCATCTATTCCAGAAGAATGTGCCAAAATCACTCGTTCTGTTTTTCCATCTTTTAATATAACCTGCAATTAGAAGATGGCAAGCAATCAAGACCAGTTCACTTACTATTCATTCCACTTAATCCAGACATTGCACACAAACATGTGTATTTGTGTGTGAATGTGAGAGTGAGATTCAGATAGAAAGAGAGAGAGAGAGAGAGAACATACATATGGGATTGACTTGGTACCATAGCACTTGCATTGCCTAAGCAGAACAAGCATGGAGGCATGGGATTGATTTAATCAATCAGATGAGAATCTAACCACATATAAATCATATGCAGCTGGACAAGATCCATTTGATGCATCTGATAACAAAAAAAGACCTGCCTGCCGTTGTAGAAGCCTTACAAGCGAGACAGCCTTAATTTGAACGAGTGTCACCAAAGATGGATTCATGCCGCTGAAGGCTACCTTAAATGTAATCCCCTTCTAGTAGGATCTTAAGACACCCATGACACTTTATTTAACGCAGGGACATTATATAAACATGAAGATCTCCCTGTCTTGGCATTTTTTTGTTTATTCACAATCCAGAATCAACTCTATAAATTCAACAAAACTCCCTGTCTCATAATTCGTTTAGTTTCAAACTTTCATCCCTAATTCAGAATCAACTAAAATGACTGAATGCGCCTCTTTTGTGAAAAATGGCACATAAATACGTTAAAGTGACAGCATGTACCTTTGCTAAAGGAGCTGAAATTACACCTTCCTTTTCCTTAGGTGTACCAATCACCAATGCCCAGAACCTCTGGGCCGTTGCTTCAACAGCATAATTCCAACTCTGCACAGAACAAATACAAAGTAACCAAATATTCAGTCAGTTCTCATAAAAAAATACAGCAGAAATTGTTTGAACAACACGAAACCAGACACTTCTCAATCCCAGTCTTCTGAAGTACTACATGTTTTTCCTTCAAAAAGCACTACTAAAAAGAAATCTGCACAGATAGAATGTAATATTACACCTACCTCCAAAGAGGTTTTGGCTCTGTTTCTGTCACTAAACAAAAGATGTAGACGAGCTATACTTTCACTTGATCTTCCCAACAGATGAATGCCACTACTTTCACTATCAAGACGATGCACCTGAAATAGTCATGTCAGCTACAGAACTCATTAATATAAACTTTGAATTTACTAAAGAATCCATAAATCGTGTCAAGTATTGATGTAGAGAAGATATTTATTTAGCACGAAACATGCCCTTCTGTGCATTAAGTTTCAGTATCCGTAAGGGGAGAAAAGAAATGGCACTGCTTAGAGATCAGTTTATGAAAAGCCAATATATTCATAGCTTTAATCACTGACAGACTGGCAGTGTAATCTGGTTTGGTAACTAAATGAAAAAACAGTGAGAGAAGCAAACCAAAGTCATATTACATATAACTAACAGTTGAAAAGACATTGGAGCTGAATGAAAAAGGGCAGCTGATTTTGACGCTTTGAGAGTACTTTCATCTGATGTACCAAATAAATAATGTACAGTGAGTTACCAGCTTGGGACCCTCACGATTGCCATAGGATAATGCAGCTGCAGCTAATGCATCCATGCTGTTGTGAACAGGTAAATTTCCCTGTCATTGTCCATATGTTAAACACCATTGAATGCAACCACACCAACAGCACATCTAATAGACCAATAGACACATAATGAAGAATGAATTTGCAAACCTTGACTGGCATTCTTGGAGGCTTATTTATCACAATTATTGCAGAATCCTAGATGTCACAAACATGAATATCATAAGGATTTTCTTCAGGAAAGATCTCATAAAAGCATATCCATGGAAAGAACTTAAGACATGCCTTGTACATAACAAGCCGTCGTATATACTCTATCTCATCTGCATTAGGATACAATGTTCCATGTGGAATGGTATCATATCTCTTCTTCACCTTACCCTCACACACTGACACAGGTACACAGACTTTCATGCCAGTCTCCATAACTTCATTACATCTTATCTGTATAGGCACTGTAAAGTTAAAAAAATAAATCAACTGGAAAAAATTGCAAAAACAGAAAAACGCAAGGTCAGAAGTGGCATATAACATGAATGACATATAAACTAAATGGACATCCATACCCTTTTCAAAACTGGCATTTGACAATTCCTTAGACCAAGTGAATCAATAAGATCGAAGGACTCCACTTTTACCTGTAAAACAGAACAAGTAAAAATTTTTGTCACTCAGTCTTGCAGCACATATGCATTCATTTTATAGAAAATTGCACTTGACTGCTACTAGCATGGACGTGATTCCTCACTCCAGAAAACTGTTGTGATAGGTACAGACGTGTGCCTAAGCTCTTATTCCTGGCCCTGTTGCAGAAGATCAATTTGGAAGGCCCCAAGGGGCATATCATAGCCAGTTGGGCTGGCGGACACGTTAACAGCATGTTCATCAGTTTGATTCCCGTGGTGCTATTCTCCTCTACTGGAAAAGGTGGCCAGCGACACTCTAGTTGACAAATATATTCATCAGTTTGATTCCCGTGGTGCTATTCTTCTTCGGGTGTCTTCCTCTCACCCAAAATCAATTTCGAAGGAGAGTTTCCAAGAAGACTCAACAATTTTAAAACATTCATTTGAAGTAAGTTAGTAAGATAAATTTTTTAAGATGAAAAAGCTATTTAGGTCCACAAACATTGACACTTGACACTTGAGTGTGAATTGATTTTAGAGGATTGAAGACTATAAAAGTGCAAAATTATGTATCTTATCTACAACCAAAGCTGTCAAGGCTTCTATGCAGATGTCTGTAAGCAGCAGCGGAGACAAGTGTAGCTAGCCAGAAAAAATGCCTTGTTTCTACATTGATACCTCCGTAATTTTTATTTATTTGTATATAAGTGCCCCTTAAAATTTAAAGCATAAATACTTAGTCTCTCCCTTAGCAAAAAATTTTTGGCTCCACCACTATCCGTAAACCTTCATTTCTCATTCAAGAGTAATGCTCCACTAAATTGAACTACCATTAGAAGCATAAAACTAAACCACCTTACTTGTTACCAAAAAACCACATACACAACATGTCATCTTCCTAACTCCTCTAAACAGCTCTGTAGATTCTTCCAGAATAATAATTTTTCTCCTCTTAGTTGTCTTCTGCTCACCATATCTCTTCTTAATGAGATTGGACAACCTCTCATGTTTCGGAACCTAATCAAAACTATGACTTTGTAACGGAATTTTCTTATGCCACTGCGGTAACTGATGCTGGGGCAAGTTCCTGCGGTATCCCACGACAAGAAGTTAAGGTGAAACAACAAAATGAAGTAGACAAAGATCAGAAGGAACCAAGATCTTCCATTGTTCACACCAACTGGGAGTCAACCCTGTAGCCTATTCTATCAAACTGCTACGTCCATCACCAGTCAGGGCTGCAAAACTTCCTGTTTATCTCTCTACTCGTGAACATAGATGCCATTCAACATCAAAAAACGCAGTGGTGGCCATTACAGAAAATAGTGGAATCTTATTCCAAAACAAGCATCAAAACGAGTAACTACAACTCAATATCGCGGACTTAAGACGTCCAACAAAAGGAAACAACAGAAAAGTGGGATAATTGAGGCAACCAACCAATCGGAAAATGGAGACAAAGCCAAGAAACAAATCAAAAAACACAAAGTAAGGAAATCAAGTGATAAGATGAAAGGAACGCAAAGTAAATGAACAAAACGAGAACAATCAACCCATTGAAGAATAAAGACTGAAAAACGATGGGAAGTCGGGAACCAACCTGGCCTTTGTTGAAATGGCGGCGGATCACTTTTGGTGGTACGTCTTTGAGGTAGTATCTAAGCCAAGTGATAGCGGTCACCCGGGGGCTGGAAGAAGCGCCGCCCTCCTGCCCTTCCGCAACAGGAGGAATCCTCCGACCGGGCAGCCGGGAGGGGACGCCGGGAAAGGGCGGGAGGGAGAAGAGCTGCCGGGCCCTAGGGGTCGTTCTGGCCGGCTCCAGCTTCGCGACGTTGTTCACTACCCTCAACACCACCCGGGCAGGCGGCGGAGGGGACGCCCTTGTCTTCGAGTATCGCCTGACCAAAGCCAGAAAAGCCTGCCGGATGCCACCCCTGCCCACCATTGCTGGACGCCGAACTCCTCCACCTCCCCCTGCTTGTTACCTATACTAGTTGGAAATGCGCCAAGGATACCTAAGAGAGATTGTTATCCGTTAAGCGTGTTCCTTTCCCTGTAGTGAGAGAGCCTTCCTAAGATTGGGGTAGAGGAGATAAAGGTTCGAGCTTAGAACAAATTTCATCACCCGCATGCAGCATGCACCTAATTATCATTGGCATGAGAAGGCAAACTCCCAACTCTACAGGACATGACCAAGAAATGATCAACTAGGAAGAAGTTGTTGTCTATGCCAATCATATATGAAACCATTGTCCATCCATTTATGACCAGCAGGACTTATCAAAATATCTTGGACGGAAGCAGTCAATTCTTTTGGTCACAAGGAAAAGAAGAAATGATAAAATGGACTGGGCCAGATGGAGCACGAAAGTGCTTTCTCACATTTCCAATTTTGTATTCAAAGGGAGTGCGTCGTTAAGGACCCGAGAATTCAATCTTGGTGCATGTTCGGGGGTCGAACATACAATGGTGTGTTCAGTATTCTAGCAATGCATAGGCTTGTGACATTTAAACGACTTGTTTAAAAACGGTCGCATATGGGAAAAAAAAAATAGCATCTGATTAAGAAATTTGAATATTGGATGTGGATTTAAGAAACAACATATGGTCGGATCTGAATTTGGTTTGAACTAAATATTGAATCATTCAGTTTTAAACAGATAACCAATATCCATATATTGCGAAAGTCATTTTCTTAATATACTATAATGATGTTCGGATTTGTTTGTCATTCAAATATTTTATAAGCTTTTGAACATAATATATGATAAGAAAGTACAACCCATTTCATTAAGGTCCTTGAAAGCTCTAGCAACCCACAACTCAGGTCTGACCATGTCAAAATGAAAAAACAACATTTAGCTTTTTCATTCGTCCATTCAGTGTCTCCTTTTTTATAAGCATTCATATAACTTTGAACACCCGAACATGGTTCTAGCCCAAACATTTAACCAGCTTCGCCCGCTTATGCCCCCAACGCATAGGAACCAGGAGCAGGGAAGGATGAACATGTGGGGAGGCACAGTAACTGTTGGCTAAAGCGCGTAGGATGCTCCATGATTTTAGGGAGGCCACGGTTCATCTTTGCCAAGGGAGGAGGAGACAGAAAGGGAAGGTCAAAGTAAAAGGTCTTCCCCATGAATCCCGCTTTCCGCGACCAGCCACTCCTCTCTACCCCATGCCCACATAGTCGGCGTCCCAAAACTTCAGTTGTGGAGAAGAAAGGAAGAAAAAGAAACAAGAGGAGAAGGGGAAGATCAGGCCGAGAGACCGAATCTAGCAGCAACAGAGACAAGGGGAGAGACAGAGAGAGGTCGCCTCGTTGCCTCTCTCCTGGCTGGGCCGAAAACTCCAATTACCTGATCTCTAAGAGTGGGAGGGAAAGAGGAGGTGGTGGTGGTGATGTGGACGTCGAAGCAGGTGGAGAAGAAGGGGGAGGGTGGAGCAGCGGTGGCGCTGGCCGTGGACAAGGACAAGGGTAGTCAGGTAGCCTTGAAGTGGGCGGTGGATAACCTCCTGGGCAAGGGACAGACTCTCATCCTCATACACGTCAAGGAGAAGCTCCAATCCGTCCCACAAAGTAAGTGCAGTCTCTTATATATATATATATATATATATATATATATATATATATATATATATATATATATATCCTCACAGATGGAAATGTTGAGATTCATACACCTTTTAAAGTGCCAACAACGACCATCTTTGTTATTTCTGAAAATATCAAAATTTTTCTTATGGTAGTTTCATATGATTAGCAAGGCTAGCAATTCGAATGTTTCAGCCATCTGTATCATTTAACCAAAGAAAGGCATAATTTTTGTAATTAGAGTAAGTCTCTGTCGCTCTTTAAAATATAAGGCTATTGTTGACATTAAACGAATACCGTAGAAGTACAGCCGGGACATGGTATTCTTAAAGGGTGTCTGATAAGGAAGATAATGTGTTAGTCATAATCATGTTTTCAAGGCACGTATTGTAAGAACACCATAGTTCTGTTACAAGAAACATGATGCGCTTACAAGTATTGTTTCTAAATCTAACATGCAAACATCGGACACAATCACATTATATTCTTAGAACGAAGATTGGGTGATTAAGAACACGATGATCTTGGCTCTCCTAAGAACGCAAACTGGTCGGATATACTAAGGCCCAAGGAGAATTGTCATTTAATTAGCTGTACCATGTTTAAGTCTTATCCAACTCGCTACGTACCTAAGCTTCTCCATATTCCAACCTTCTGCAACGTCTATCTAGTTGGTGAAAACAAGCCACCTACGATACCTTAGCCTGAACTGACAACATTCTCCGGGAAGAAATATGCGATGCCGAACATCTTTTGAACACAGCTTTGAGGACAGAGATCTGATATTGGACATCTAAGGACGTTCATTCATGTCGAAGAAGAACGGGTGAGCGTGCATAGTCACGGCACCCAGCACTTAACCGAGCAAATGCGTGCATCCATCTTCCTTTTGCTATATGCAGTACACCCAATGTTGATCCGTCACTGTGGAAAACTTTCAGATGCTAGCGAAGAGGAAGCCAAGGCGTACAAGCAGCAGGTCGAGAACGAAGTAAAGGAAGTGCTACTTCCATTCCGATGCCTTTGCATGCGTAAAGATGTAAGATTCTCTCTTTTGCATTTGTTTCTGCTCTCTTTCTCTCTCTCTCTTATATATACATATATATATATATAGGCCCACACACACACGATAATAGCTAATCGTAGTGAAAACCAAAACTCGAAAGTCAAGGAATTAACTCTTGTGCATGCAACACAGTTGTATAACTTGTTTTCATCTTTTGTGCTTTTCAAGTGTTCACATATAGCGCTTTGGATGCAGATTTCTTGCCATGAAGTCGTTATAGAAGACAGCGATGTAGCAAAGGCGATCATCGAGTATATTACCAATTATGCAATTGCAGTTCTTGTACTCAGCGCCTCGCCAAAAACTGGATTCTTTAGGTATTTTCATTGCTCTATTAGTGAATCTTTTATGCATGAGTAGACACAGAGAATAAACATTTTATATGCACACAATCTATGTGACGTTAACATACCACGAGTGCTATTCATAAGTTTGAATTTTTTTACGGCGGCATCAAGCAGCCAGGGAGGTGATTTTTTATCTATAGAAAATAAACTCTCGATGTTCGAAACCAAAATGAATTTGAGTAGTAGGGTCGTCTGCGTAGCTCGTCCTTTGCTTCTGATCGAAGTAATAGTTCGGCATGTAAGAACGTATTGTGGATGGAAATAGCTGCCTTTATAGATACTCCATTTTGAATTTGTTATGTTTATCCCGTTACCTAATCAGCTCCTTCGTGACAGAAGATTTAAGAGCACAGATGTTCCAACTACTGTTTACAAAGGTGCACCGGATTTTTGCACTGTATACATCATTTCGAAGGGCAAGGTCTCCTCCGTCCGGCAGGCGACCAGGTCGGTGCCGGCCGTTGTCCGGCAGACCACCAATCTTCTGACGATCCAAAAGCTTGAGCCAGTAAAGAATCCACCTCCCGCGCCAATCTCAAAAGGTCAGTTGTCATCATGTTCTTACCTTGTTGGTTGATGGTTTATGAGTTTGATCAGAACTTAGTGGACCATGTTTTTCGTGCTTACTTGGCTTCCTTGTTTGTTTGAAGTTACAGTTGATAACGACGAAGTGGATGCAACAATGAAGTAAGTAAATAAAACTGTCTTTTGTTCTTTACGGGATTCAACACTTGATCCTTTTATGAAAGTCAGATCCCAAGAATATTTTACTGTAAATATGAATGGTTCAAGTCAGCTTGAAAAATTTTGCTGTGAAGGTGGATGCTTTAAATTAGCAGAAGTCTCGCATTCAAAAATTTTGGTGGTTTTCCAAGTGAATGAAAACCCAAAAAGTTAAACTTTCAGGATATGCAGAGTATTTGATGAAGCTTAATGCCGATCTGCTAGCTAGCTTAGAGCCATCAATGCCCTTCCCTGCAGGCTGTACAGTTAACAAATCTAGTTGTTTGAATTATAAGTAGCTGAACTGGTTCAATCTCTTGATGAGTTTAGGAAGTTGGTCATTGTTGAATTAAGTCATCATCTAAAGGAGGTTCTTATCCTGTCTTGGCACAAACAGATCGCCATTACCAAGAGGAGGTGCAGGCCTAGGTTTGCGTCATGTTAGCGAGAGGTCTCTGACGGATGTCGACTCATCTTTTACTCCCAGCAGCCAAGATGGCGCAGACAGAATGTTTCCTTCGCCGAATGATAGTTTTGCTTCAGCAACTCCTTCAAGGCTCTCTTACACTCGTAGTGCTGATGAAGAGTCCACCTCCTTTGAACAACGCATAAGTTTTGAGTCCCCTTTTCGTCTGCTAAGAAAATTTCCTGAACAGAACTCGATTGACATGGACTACTCTTCACTATCTCGCGCCAGCGGCAGTTCTTGGTCGTCGCAGACAGCGGTGGGTGAATAGCAGAAAAAGAGTCCATTCTGCAGGAGAAACTCATTTCTCATCAACTATTTAACATTGCATGGAATATCTTCCTTTTTTTGTCTTGTAGGAGGAAGTGGAAGCTGAAATGAGGAGATTGAAGCTTGAACTGAAGCAAACAATGGATATGTACAGTAATGCATGCAAAGAAGCAATATCTGCGAAACAGAAGGTATATGAAAATTATCTTACCAACTGAGCAAGCAATTTAGGAAAACCCATGAAGGAAATAAAAGCACTAGTGACTAGATTTGAAGTGGGAAAATATATACACTGGGGAGATTAAAAAAAATGACATTGTTCCCTTGGTATTTGTTTGGTAACTACCAACAGGTTTTGGCAAAACCTTTTCCGGAAGTGGTGGGTCCTATGCAAAACTTCATAAGTTCTCGAACACGGCAAGCGGTCTTTACTGTTTTTTAGCAAAAATTGTATCCTAATTCCTTTTAATTTTATATCGGCTGTTTTGTTCTTATGATGACGAGGAAGGCGAGAGGAGATAAAGATGAAAAACATGCTTGAACATATAATAAGAGATTGTTCCATGCTCTATTTTTCCAAAATCCTTTCTACAAAAACAATTCTGCATGTAATAATCGGATAATTCTATTAGTGATGCATTGAGTGGTTAACTGTATGCGTACTGAACATAAAAAACACTGCACGCTTTAACTATTAGTCTTTTGACTCTTGTTATCTTTTTCTCCGTTAATACTTAAAAGTATTTCAAAGTGAAGCTAAACAGTTTTACATTTCGGTTACTTAAAGCAGTTAATCGTTGTAGATGAAAAAGAGTAAGTCATAGTATGAAATAGCTAAATAATTGACTCATAATTTGTTACTGTGGATGGCCTTCGATTGGTTAGTTAAAACCATTGTGCTTGGTAATAATTGGATATTGATTTGATTTAGAAATTTAGTGTTTATAAATCTTGAAAAGGACAACATTTTTTTTTAGAACAATCATTCATGAAAATGCTTTTTTGCCTTTTATTTCCATCAATCAAACAAGGTAAAACCTGAGTGCTGCAAAACTTTTGCCTCAAACCAGACGGGGACTCATGGTTTCCAAACAAGAGAAAATTTGTCACATGAGAATGATCCACAAATCTCATCTAGGGATCTTCTTCTACTTAAGAATATTGTTTATGTGCTTTCTTTCTGCATACTTTCATTTCTCTTCCAATTGGTGTTATCAGATTTACAAACAAAAAATCTAAAACCCAATAAGTAAATTTTCCTTCCTCCATGCCCTCAGAATTTTAGTAGCAAAGCTACCGTAGGATAAACAAGTTCAGCACCTTAAGCCATTTGTCAAACTACCTCCTGGGATTTGTTCATATACGGTAGAATTTGTCAAACTTCTTATTTGAACTGGAGTGAGCTCCACTGATTGTGGTGCTCAATTCAATGTTAACAGCATATTTAATTATTTTGTTATTCTCTTGTTTTTAACAACGGTATCCTTGTATCTAAACGTTTGCATGATCAATCTTATTAGATTTATGAATTCACTCTTATTAGATTTGTGAATTCACTTGCAACCATTCTTGCTGAAATACGTTTTCCTAAGTGTTTGTGGTGTGAAACTATTTTTGCGGACTGTCTTCAAATATTGGAACTTGCATGAAATTTTATCAAAAAATTTTGACATGGCAATAGTCCTTTGAATGTGTTTCTTCTCTTTCATTTCAACAGCAATTAGCAGTCATCGTGATAGCAGATAAATATTTACGTTTCTAAGTGCAGATTGAAGGCTAGGATTGCTGAAGTGCATGATATTAATAGAATGAAAAAAAGCTTCCATGTTACTCACATGTCCATACTGCGCTTACACGTTCTAGGCACAAGAACTGCATCGTTGGAAAATGGAGGGGGAACATAAGCTAGATGCCGCAAGGATAGCTGGTGAAACGGCTTTAGCAATTGCAGAAAACGAGAAGGCAAAGTGTAAAGCAGCTATTGAGGCAGCAGAGGCAGCTCAAAGGATCGCAGAGCTGGAAGCACAAAAGAGGTTAAATGCAGAGAAGAAAGCACTCAGGGAAGCAGAAGAAAAGAAGAAGGCCTTGGATGCATTGGCAAATACAGACATCAGATACAGAAAATACACCATTGAAGAAATTGAAATTGCAACGGAAAACTTTTCAGAGAAAAGAAAGATTGGTGAAGGCGGATATGGCCCTGTGTATAAAGGCTATCTGGACCACACCTCTGTTGCAATCAAAGTCCTGAGGCCTGATGCAGCTCAGGGCAGAATGCAGTTCCAGCAGGAGGTAGATAACCATCTGTTTCTTCTGTTTTTCTTTCAACAATTTTTAGTTCCAGGGATCAAACCCTGTCCTTGTTGATGTTTGAATTCAGTTCATATGTTTTGGATTCAGTTCATATGTTTTGGATTATTAGGTCAGAATATGATTACACCCATCAATTTGGTGCAGGTTGAAGTTTTGAGCTGTATAAGGCATCCCAACATGGTTCTGCTTCTGGGAGCATGTCCAGAGTATGGCTGCCTTGTCTATGAGTACATGTCCAATGGCAGCTTGGAAGACCGTCTCCTCAGGCGTGGGAACTCTCCATCTCTCTCATGGCAGCTTCGATTTAGAATTGCAGCAGAGATCGCAACTGGCTTGCTCTTCCTTCACCAGACCAAACCAGAGCCACTGGTGCACCGGGACCTTAAACCAGCAAATATCTTGTTAGATAGGAACTTTGTTAGCAAGATCAGCGACGTTGGACTTGCTAGACTAGTGCCTCCTAGTGTAGCTGACCATGTGACCCAGTATAGGATGACATCTGCAGCTGGTACATTCTGTTACATAGATCCAGAATATCAGCAAACTGGGATGCTTGGAATAAAGTCAGATATATACTCCCTTGGAATCATGCTACTGCAAATTGTCACAGGAAAACCAGCAATGGGTCTAGCCCACCATGTCGAGCGGGCTCTTGACAAGGGAACATTCAAGGAGATGCTGGACCCAACAGTTCCTGATTGGCCTGTGGAAGAAGCCATCACATTTGCAAAGTTGGCCTTGAATTGTGCTGAACTTAGGAGGAAGGACAGGCCTGATCTTGGCTCAGTGGTCTTACCTGAGCTTAAGAAGCTTGCAGCCATGGGAGAGAAGAGCATGATGCCTTACATGTTCGTTGGAAGTGCTACTCCTTCTCCTAACCACAGCATAATTTCATCGCGCCAGGTAACTTTTCAGGCAGCTGCCATTTTAATCTATGAATGTAACAGTTATTTACTTATCACGGTTGGACATTATCTCTATCTCTTTTCCTAATAAGCAGTGCATCTTGTTTTCATTTTCTTTTTTCCTTGCAGGAAGTGATAAGTGAGACTCAAATGTCATCTGGATATTCCAACAATGGAAGCCTGAGGAGCCAGGGTTCAAGCATATCATCGTTGAGTGAAAGGAGAGTTGGCTAGAATAGAATGAAAGGATGCAGTCTACCAGCAAGCCTCTTAAGGTTTTCATGAGCTCCACACCTGAGCTTGAAGAGGAAAACAAGGCACCGCTCGTCGATTTGTTGTCACTTGTTCACCAACAAGCAACTGAATCGAGTAGTTCTGTGCTTGGCTTGGCATTGTTCCAAGCAGTTAAGAAGTACGGGGCTGCAAATTCTATTGTGTAGTATGTGGTATCTTATAGTTTCTGTTCACAGAAACTTAGATGTAATCGTGGACATAGCATCAACCATGGTCGCACTTGACCAACTTGGTTTAGCATGCTTTGGGATGACATGGAAGAAAATATAATATGGCCAGTATTGAACATCCTTTCTTTTTCTGCTCCTTGATTCTAAACCTTCTGCCATCAAAGGGCATCTGCAATTCTCTTGAATCTGGACCGACCATAGTGAAGCTGATTGGCTATTAAAGGCATGATCATGGCTTACCTTGTTGCTAAGGGCACCCATATTCCAAGTCAGTTTCTGCACCTGGGCAGAACTGATGAATCAAGTTGAAAGTTCAAACCGAACTAAGTTGGTAGCCATTTGAGACATGTCTCTGCTTGCACTGCAGGCGTGCAGTGATTTACTTTGCAGATGGAGCCTCGCATCGCATATTTATGCAACATCATAAAACTTGCGTCAATGGCTCCTGGGGAAATTCATGCAATTTTTCTAACAAGATCTGCAATGTCGTTTTTGCACATCAAATATTCCTCTTTTAAAAATCTACTAAAAACGGGCACCGCGTAAAGTAAGAATGCATCAATCAAGGTAACGTTTGTTTCCTCGAAGCTTTCGAGTCATTTAAAAAATTAAATCTGTTTGATACCTCAATCAGATTTTGAACAACGTATTTTCTTGGCTGACGGTTACAAACAGCAAAAGGAAGACAGCATTAATGAAAGAAGATTTTCAGGATCTGGCTACGTCTCCTCATAATCGCACAGCTCCCCATAATCGCCTTTTGAACATCAACCAATGTTCTTTTAATCAAATGCCTTCTAAGCGAACATCTTTTGAACATATTATTATTTAATTTCCACAGACTATTTACCAAATTATCATGTCAAGAGAAAAACAGTTATGATTTCCTGAACTTCAGGCTTTCTTTAATTGATGGCCATGAACTAAGTCTTTGGGCCAAGTGGACTAGAGAAGGTCATATGTTGGGCTTAGTAAGGGGCTGCTGTGTGTGTATTTGAAAACTTTGAAAAGGAGAAAGACAAGTCACTGTTTGACATATGATGGTAAAATTTAGTGTCTGTTTACATTAAAAAGAGATCTTCAATCAACATCAGATCTTAGAGAACAAAAAGTATGGGTTAAAGTATGAGTAATCAAACATACTTTAATCAAACACACCCATTAGTTTTCAGATGCATTTTGTTGCTGACAACAAAGAGCATGTTTAACTCAAGATGTGATTGTTTAAAAATTTTAATACCAACTTAACAAACTTCTAACTAAAGTCCAATGATTCTTCCCAATAATGTGATCCCAACTTTACTAGTTCTTATCTTCAATCGGCTCCAAGTCAGAATTGGAGAGCCTTGCAGGTGGACAGGGAAAGACCAAATTCTTCCCTTCTTTTTCTTGAGGTGTCTCACCTTGGGTCCCTTTCATGTGCACAAGTTGCAGGGGCCATAGGCCCCATGTAAGCGATAAGGTTTCAAATTGGGTACAAATTTTAGAAAATTGGAAGCTGAGGTTACTTTTGTGGGTGAAAAGACATGACATAATTGGGAGTTTCAAAATTTTCATTTCATTTTGATTTTGTAGTCCAAAATATATTGGTGCTCTAGAAGTACTATGAGATGTAGAACTCATTTTTGGGATTTTCATATTTTGGGTTTTAACATAATTTTGGATCTTTTCTTTTAAGATTTATGACTACAAAAAAAAAAAGAAAATCATGATTTTCTCATGCCTTCTTTAGATCTCTTAGCACAAAGCGACGGGGTTCTTGATTTTTTCGAGAAAATGCCAAACGAGACCTCGCTGCTCTCTTTTCGAAAGGGCAAGAATAGTAAAGGCTTCACCAAATTATTTGCCGACCAACGTTTCCATTCCTAGACGTCACACCATTAGCTTTTGACTTTGGAAATTGGAATCCTTTAAAAAAAGACCTATGATTCCTTGCATTATAGGATGACAAGATTTATTTTATCTAAAATGTTTTTTCCTTTTAAAAAGTGCAAAGAGGGGCCCCGAGCACTGGTTAAAAAATTCGGCCTATGAAATTTAAGCTGAAGCAGGAAAGATCATTGGCATAAATTATTTGTCTTTTATTGTAAACTGAACATGGTGAAAATTTTCAGGAAAGTTTTCATCTATACATAGTATTTTCAAGGAAAAAAAAAGACAGGCTTTAAAAAACTTTTCATCACAACTTTTTAAATTCATCAAACAAACACACTCCTTGAAGAGGAGAAAGAGTGCTCGGATGTTTTTCCCAAGTAAGGGTAAGCAAAAAGCTCCTTAATACGGTAACTAGCACAAAATAAGCAATGATCTCTACATCTAGAAAGGGGCATTTCAGTCATTTCATCTGTCAAGCCATACCTGTTAACATCTCCAAAAGTCACAACAATGACTTGGTTTGGGTCTTTATTCGCTGAAATGTGAAGAATGTGAGGAGATTTTTTTTTTTTTTTTTGCATTTTTTTCTATGCATTGAACTTTTTTTTACCTCAAAAAAAAGTTGGAACGCCTTTCATCCGGTTCAATCGAAGTTTTACGAACACCAACTTGCTTGGATCCGACTCAACTGGGTTCAAATATGATTTAAGGATCCAGATGACTTAAAAACTAAGTTTCATTGAACCAGGTTCTGCCCCGAGGGAGTCGGCATGAATAGTGCATTGTCGACCCATCTTTAGTTCGGTTCTCATTGGTGTTACTCATTTGTACTGTAAATGGTGGCAGATTCTTATTTTCTTCGCCAAACCCTACTTACTGAATAAGAATTCTCATTTGTATCAGTAATCATATAGGTTTTTTTGGTAGGCTTCATAATCACATAACTATTAATAATCGATATCCTTACGTTGCATCTCGAAACAACTCATGCATCTTGGTGGATTGGATTCCTGGAAGGTCCAGATCATGCGACTTGGATCAAGTCAAAGTCAACAACAGAACCAGTCAATATTGCCACCAGTGGGCCGTTGGTCTCCAAATCAAAATCTGGAGCGAGTAATTGAGATGTTAACGGGTTTGGATCTATTACCCTTGAGATATCGGTCAATATGGCCGCCAGAACAGCCTATGTCGATACATCTATCACTAATATAACAGTAAACTTTTTACTTTTTTGCTCTTAAGATCTAATGATTTTACCAAACAGTAAATTTTGTATATTTTTTCACCATGAGAGATCATCCTTTTGGTTAAA
Organism: Nymphaea colorata; assembly: GCF_008831285.2. Classification (NCBI taxonomy): domain Eukaryota; kingdom Viridiplantae; phylum Streptophyta; class Magnoliopsida; order Nymphaeales; family Nymphaeaceae; genus Nymphaea; species Nymphaea colorata. The sequence continues at coordinate 1,134,926 of NC_045148.1, read as the reverse complement.
ACCAATGCGATCAAATCGATTTGAATTCTTTTTGGTGAAAAAAAAACGGGGGAAAAAGAGTCTAACTTATAAAAGTCATATGGATAAATAAATTCATAGCTCCTTCAAAGCCATCAAGGCGGTACCATAAATGCTAGTTTTCATCTCATTTAAGAAACCTTGGAAAAAGATACGTATTGGTGCTGCTGATATGCATTGGTTTCTAAAAATAGAGTTTTAATATTTTTCTATTAAAACTTAATTTAAAATATTTTAAAATATTTTTTGAAATAAAATATCATATCCTCTATATTGCAGAAAAGCGAACCTACAGTTATTTGATTTGGACTTTTGGTAACGTACGTTGTAACTCCATTAGAATAAGGCATGGAGAAAGCAGGTCCCACTCCAAGTAGAGATTTCTGACTCATCTGGACCTTAGCTCTTGAAGGAAATATTTTTTCAAAATTTAGGAGATAGAAGCTTATGCTGTCAGATATACTGAAACGTTGTTAATTTAAGCGCGAAAATAATTGTGTGATTCCCCTGAAAAAAAGGTTCTGATGTTGCCTCTTATTTCTCAATATATATCCGTCCAAAAACGAAAAGGGTGGGAAAGAGGAGGAAAAGAGAAATGAGAAAACGAAGTTGAGCAGGGGGAGGGAGTTGGTCCCCCATGGCCATCACCATGTGTCACACAGACGACGATGGGATGGCTTTTACCACCGTGGTAAATCCTTGATTTTGATATAAAAACAACGCAGGACTTCCCTGCTCGTCCTGATTCAAAGGTGAAAGATTCTGTTGCATTTGTTTTTGGAGGGGGAGTCTTCGTCTTTCTCTCGCTCTCTGTGTTTCTTTCTCTGTTACCGTGTCCCTTATTTTTGCGTTCGGTGTCTGTTGATTCAATGGCTTTTCTGAGAGAATCGGTGAAGAAGAAGCTGGATTTTGATGATTCGGCGTTACCATCTTCGCCTTTCTCATCATCTTCTTCAGTTTCTTCGTCTGCTTCATGCATTTGGGATGGTGGTGTATATGCAGAGATGGTGGTGCCCAAAGAGATTGAACTCGAGAAGGTGGGAGGACTGGAGTTCAAGTTGCAGATCCCTGATGTGAGGGCCGCTACTGCGGTGAGTCTTCTTTTGTTTTACAAGTCTTTTTTTGTTTCTTGTTCTCTTGTTGTGAAGCTTCATATGAGTGAATCATGCGTGATTGGTTTTGTTCTATTTTTCTAAACTTGCATGATGGTGGTGGCGGTTAATACCATTAACCTTCTTGTTGATGTTGTTCTTGTGGTTGTTGGTGATGATCACCACAATCACCTGCGTCTGGAAATAAAGCACCTTTTTATTCATCGTCACCACTTGGAGCATGAGCCTCTTCCCTGCGTGCCCTGTTCATTTCCCTTTTTTCCTTCTAAATGCGGACCTGTTTATCATCATGATCATGATCTTGATCATGATGATCAACATGGATATTTATTTCTCGTTTTCTCAGATGCTTGATCATCACTTGGTCAAGCATGTAGAGTCCTGTAGTCTTGTTCTCCTGGCAGACTTCATTTCGTCTGTTTTTTAGCGGTCATGGTCATGAATATGATTGTCAAAATGCCTTCTCTTCTGCTGTTGGGCAGCGACCCGCCTTTCTTTCCAAGAAAGGCACCTCAGGGTTTTGAACTCTTTGCCTCGTTCAACACTTCAACTTGAAGGTTCTAAGTCCAACTCTCTTGCGAGCTGGATGGATTGTTCTCCTGTTACTTATCTTCTTGTTTGATATGCGACTGTTTAAGCTGAAAGTGCCATCTCTAGTTTTTATGTATGTGCTCAGCCCATATTCTTTTGTACTCGTGTTGTCTGAACATGTCAACATAGAGGATAATTTGGTTGAATTCATAGAAACGAATAAAGATAGTTCTTCTAGTAATCCTTTAAGTTTGTGGTGGCGCAGAATTTCTTCAGATCTAGAGAAGTTGGCGAGTTTTTTAGTGGGGCCTTGTCAGGTGCCATGACTAAAGCCGTTTTAGCTCCTCTTGAGACCATCAGGTGTGAATCATTTTTTTTTTCCTTTTTCTGTCTCTGTGTTGCTTATAAGCTTTTATCATCTTATAACATAATTCCATGTTTAGATTATTATTATTATTATTTTTTTTTGCTGCTCAAGACTGAAAGCGATCTTGGTAGTGTTTCTTCCCTTAGAGGACATCTTTTATGTTTTGGAGAAAAGAAATCAGGGAAATTGAAGCAGTGGAAAGGTCGCCCCAGCAGCTGCAGAATATCTAAATGGGGTGGAAAAAGAAAGGTTGCGATAGTGTTTTTGGATGGATGTTAACTCCGTGGATATAATTAGCTTTAACCATTTAGCTGTACCCTTCACAGTCCCTGCGTCACTTCACCAGAAAACCTACAGTACCATAAATGCCCATTTATCATTTTCATGCTTGAGCTGGTTCTATCCCCTATAAAAGCTAGTCTATGTTTGGGATCTTTTGGTTTATGTGATTGACACTTGGATTGATATAATATTGCCTGATCTGGACTCTGGAGAACAAATGCAATTGAAAATCCCAGGCCTTGTTTTGAATCAGTACACCAGCATTGGGAGCACAAAAGGCGATTCATGTAGCCACCATTTCTGCCTCATTGGAGATGTGTCTGTGAAATTAACACTTGGATGATTTTCACAGTTATTTTGTTTGCAAATGCTAACAATATTGGTGCATGTGTTGTTCATGAGTTTATCAAATATGTGATAGAAGTTTCCAAAATTGTTGCATCTACTGGAAAAGGAGCTACTTGTTTATGGATATTGTGTGAGGGATTTTGTGGCTTTCTGGAACCACAGGGGTCAGGTTCTGTTAACATGAACTGATTTTTGGTTTCTTTGTACTGGTGTGGTTCCTGCCTCTGTTATCAAAATTGGTGCTTGGCATTTAGTGAGGAAGTAGAACTAGGCCGTATGCTGCCAATGACCACAAATTCATGCCTGGTTGCCTTTTTCTGTTTGGTCCTGTTCTTCATGAAAGATGCGAGAAGGGAGCTGACTATATGTAAGTTATGGCTTATTTCGAACTTCTCAAACCCAGCAAGCCTTTCCCAAATAAAAGGATCCAGTGCAGAACTTTTAGTCCTAGCATCAATATTTAAGTCAGCCATCACATCATCCTTTCAACTAATGATATATATATATATATATATATATATATAATCTTTCTAAAATGTAGTTTACGCTTGTACTTGCACGATGAAGGAAAATGTATGAGAAGCTCATCTGATAAGTGATAACCAGCTTGGGCAACTTTTTCCGTGGAAATTCTATGCAGAGATTCATGGTCTTGTGGCTAATTCATGTCCATATTTATGAATTTCTCTCCTCCTGTTGGTTGAGTGAGGAACTTTTACAAGCATAACAAAAAGGCATGTTTACCTACATTAGAGCAATCATAATGTCTGTGCTTGTGTCACTGTTAGTCACCAATACTATGCTCCCTACCAAGTTCAGTTGAATAGCTCTGATAGTGAATGCAGCAACCATGTCCCTCTGAAGGCAATAAAGATTGGAAAAAGAAACTGCTTCTGAAGAAGTGACCTTATAGACAATACATGTGTCAACGTTTCTGACCTGGACAATGTAAACTGAGGTTATGAAATCATGTGTAAACTGACATGGTGATAGAATAAACTTCCTTGATCATGAATAAGTGGGTCTCTTGCAGATACAAACCACAAAGGAAGATTCTTCTGAAGATGTTGAGTATTACATGGCTGTTGAGCGTTAAAGATAAATAGTGCTCAATATAAATCCAGGTTCTTTTTGTTGGGAGTGCCAGATTCGACACTGTATCTCCTGTTCCTGTTGTCCACAAGTAAAGCCATCACCATAAGAGCAGATTCTTTTTCTTAGACCTGCTTTGTTAGCTGTTATCCTTGCCCCTATTATGTTCCTCAACATGCACTCTTCAGAGTCACATGTATATCCTTCAAGGCCATATGGACTGCCTTGATGTACCTTTCTTTATGCCTTCTGAGCATGTTTCTTGTTATCGATATAATATGTAAACTTTGTGAGACAGATTAAATGGGTGATAAGCAGCAAAACTGTGTCTGCAACCAGGTGGTTGAGGATGTTAAAACATATGTAACGTAGGTACAGGTCCCATGCTTTCAGGAGTATTTTGCTTTTTTGTTTCCTTATCTAACTGCATGATCCGATTTGGAAGATTTTGCCTTTTATTTGAAGTTAATTTTCAGTGAATAACTGTTAAAATCACACATTTTTGCATGTACATGGCTGAACAGCCACACCATATGGTTAACCTTTTAAAGTTCAAACCATGCAGGACGAGGATGGTTGTTGGTGTTGGTTCCAGGAACATTGCTGGTAGTTTCATTGAGATTATTGAGCAGCAGGGTTGGCAAGGACTCTGGGCTGGTAATACTGTCAATATGGTTAGGATAATCCCGACCCAGGCCATTGAGCTGGCCACATTTGAATGTGTAAAACGGGCAGTGGCATCTACTAAAGAAAAACTTGATAAAAATGGATGCCCAAAAGTACAGATAGGTGACCTCAGGCTTGAATTTTCCCTTTCTTGGGTTTCTCCAGTTGCTGTTGGGGGTGCAACTGCTGGGGTTGTAAGCACTCTCATCTGCCATCCTCTTGAAGTTTTGAAGGTAATAAAAAATTTGAATGTCTAGACATGTAAAGATGCATTATGGTTTTGGTCTTAGTTGGTTCAAGTGTAATTTGTCATTGATTGCAAGAATGCTGGTTATTTCAGGAAATGCAATATTTATGGATGCATTTTTAGCTAAACTATTGATGATTATTAGCAATGTTATCCGTATCGTACGATACGGACGCGTATCGTATGATACGTATCGTATAGGTCAAGAAGACCTATACGATACACTGTTTAAAGACGATACGCGTCCGTATCGTACGCGTATCGCACGATACATGCAATACGGTAGCCGTATCGCACGATACGTGTGATACACCCCCGTGTCGCACGATACGGGGGAAAAATTAAAAAGGGGCCTGACGGCCCCTTTTTTACGCCTTGTTTTAGTACAGACGCTCCTCTCTCTCTCTTTTCTTGTTTGTAAACGCTACAAGAGACGTGGGAGGGAGAGATTTTCTCCATTTGCATCAAGTTTTGCCAGTGAAGAAGCTTTCTTTCTCGTTGTGGGGAGTCTAGGGACCGTGGGAAAACTATGTCAATATGTTTTGAGTTTTGACTTCTAAACTTATGAATTGTGATGTAATTGAATACTCTTAGCCTCTTAGGTTGCTTAGTATGTTATTTTGATTTTTTGAATGTTTGATTTCTTATTTTGAAATGTCTTGTTCATATGCATACTTCATATACATGAATGATGAATGTTCCTTTAAATACATTTTTCTTGAATTTTTCTGATTTTTACTAGTTTTTTCGGATTTATTTTAGATTTTTTTTATTTTTTTATAAATTTTTAACATTTTTTATAAATTAAAAAATTTAATTTTACGATACGTTACGATACGGCGTATAGGTCGGCCCGACCGATACACGATACAATACGGTAGTGATAACATTGATTATTAGTATTATAGGCTGTCACACAGGTGCAGTGAGGGTATATATATATATATATATATATATATATATATATATACACATTGAATGATGACTTTGCCTTTTGTGTCATCCAGCCAACTAATTAGGACTATATATATATATATATATATACACATTGAATGATGACTTTGCCTTTTGTGTCATCCAGCCAACTAATTAGGACCGTCTAATCCATCATGATGGATGGTTAAGAGAAAAACAAGGAGATCAATGTAATGGCCATTTTAGTCATTTACTATTAGTTGCTACATTTTTCTTCATGTTTTTCTTTCAACCATCTATCTGCATCCGATGGATGGCTGGGTTACTCTAAATAGCTAGAGTCACCATTCACTCTCTCTCTCTCTCTCTCTCTCTCTCTCTAATATATACATATATATATATATATATACACACACAACAAAAATAGTGACAAAATTGTCCACACGCAATTAAACTAGCAATTAACAAAGTTACAAGCTACAATTTTATCAATGATTCGACAAAAAACGACTGCATATTTGTTGCACACCCAAGCGCGACTTAGGCAACCTTTTTCATAAGTTTGTGTCACATAGATTATGGGGATTATCCTCTCCCAATCCCAACCCCCTCTCCCCAAACTCCCTCCTCTCTTATTCTTGGTGGTAGTGCATGCCATTGTGTTTCTGACTTCCGATAATTTCTTCTTTGCTGCTTCTAGCCCGTATTCTGTTTATCATCTAGAATCACTTTTTCTTTCGCATCTCTCTCTCTCACTCGTATACACACACATGCACATACACATGCTGTACATAAGCCACATCTCTTTCATATGCACACAGGTACACAAAATCCACACGTGCCCACATGTGTATATCAAATGTATATTACATACTGATATTCTGGTTTCACTCTTATTGACGATTGTAGGACCGGTTAACGGTAGATCCAGAAGCTTATACTAGCATAACACATGCTGTTAACAAGATCTACAGAGAAGGTGGCATTGGCAACTTTTATGCTGGGATTTCTCCTACACTGATTGGCATGATTCCTTATAGCACGTGCTACTATTTCATGTATGAGACAATGAAGAATTCATACTGCAAGGCTAAGAATAAGCAATCTTTGAGCCGTCCTGAGTTGCTTTTGGTTGGAGCATTTTCAGGTTCGAGAGTGGATTACAACGTGAACATTTGATTTTTTTTTTTCATTTTTTTTATAACCTCGTAAGCAGTTTTGTTCAGGGGTGTTATGGACCTCCGATGTTTCATTTGCTGCACTGCTGGAGGCTTATAGCCTTTATGTCATGATTTTAAGCGTTTATGGTTTTAGCCTTTTAGGGCAAACTCAATTATGTCTGAAAAGGTTATTGGGCTCCATAGGTTAAGACGTGCTACTGAGATTTAAACGGTTTTCAAGTTGAATGATGTCAATGTCAATTGCCACTGCAGGAGAAGGCCTGTCCCTTTTGCAGTCAGTCCCTGTGAGTCTGGGTGCTTCCTAGATTTACTTACGGACTAGCCAGGTTGTTCCTGCATTCCATCTACTCACCAGTGGTGAAGAACGAAAAACCACATGGGGGTTTTACATGCACTTTTTCTCTAAATATTTCACCAAAAGAACATGCATTTCTTCTTCTTCTTCTTTTTTTTTTCCTTGTTTTGCAACTTTGTTCCTCATGGTTTGCTGCCTTCTACTCTTCAGCTCAGAGTTATTTGTGGCAAACCTTCACCTTGCAGTAATGTTAAACAATTCTGGTCCAGTCAAGTGAGTCTTAATAACCTACCTGTTAATGTGACAGGTCTCACTGCAAGTAGTATCACATTTCCACTGGAAGTGGCAAGAAAGCGCCTTATGGTTGGAGCTTTAAGGGGTAGATGCCCGGCCAACATTACTGAAGCCTTGGCAGAAGTTATTCAGCAAGAGGGTGTCATGGGTCTCTACAGGGGCTGGGCTGCGAGCACCCTCAAAGTAATGCCTTCTTCTGGGATCACCTGGATGTTCTATGAGGCATGGAAGGATATTTTGGTTCCAAGAGCTCCAGTTTAGATGAAATTGACGACTGCAGAGAAGTTGACAGAGAATGCTGATTTCCCCATTATTATACGTGGGCAGTTCCTCACGGTGAAGGCTGCCTTGCTTGAGAGTTGAACTTGTACAGGTCAGCAGCTCAGTGGAAGTTGCTTTATTGAGTCTATCCTTTATGTGATTGCTTAATTGTCCCATTCAACTAGCGAGGGCCTAATTTTTTCCTCTGAGGCGAGGCCGCACTTCTTTATGATATTTTGCAGGTCTGGTCCTTCAGTTATTAAGCAAGCCTGGGGTTGATCATCGAATGCCCCTTCATTCTATTTCCTTGTTTAAAATTTGTAGATTACTGAAACTCTGAGGGCTGCCCTCATCAGTATAACTACTTGGTTTTCCTAATCAATTAATTAGATGCTACCATGACCATCTACTGCTTGCTATCATTCTGTTTTACTGCCAGAAATTTTTCCTGGTTGTTATTCATCGCTGTCTATGTCATGAACTCATGATCATCATATGAATCTACGGTACCTGAGGTTAGCTCAGTTAGGCATTGATATTGTGCTTAACTTAAGTCGGGAATATTAGGGGATACCAACCTCCATTGTTTGGTTTCCTGTCTATTATCTTATCCAAATCTGATCTGCTTGTACATGGTATGGATGTTTTTCTCGAAACTTTTCTCCTTTTGGCAGCATGTTACAGGCCATTTTCTTCTTAAGCAAGAGAGAACTTTAAATTCAAGAATCTGTTGCTGTCTCTACACACAAAATTCAAAATTCAACGGAAGAAAAAAAAAAAAGAGCATTTAACCTGGAATTAAGATTCGCTTTTTGTCGGCTTCACCTGGCCAAAATGTGTGATTTAAGAATTGATGCAGAGGGTCCAATCTCATGTATGAAGGGTCCTGCTTTGGGATATGATCTGTGGTACCTTCAAGCTAGGAATGGGAACAGTTCACGTTTGGTTTTAAATTCAGCTTCTACTGCACTCCATATGATTATGTATAATCAGATTCATACTTGGATTTGTTCTTACCAAGTTGAATTCCAGTTCCACTCGCATAAAATATGGTATTTATATGTAATTGGGTCTGATCTTTATCAGGGGTTGGATTTGGGACTCGGGATTTGAATCAAGTTATGAAATTGAATGCTGAAATCCAAATATTATTAGTAACTGGATATGAATTTCTTTGCTTAATTTGACTAAACAGATTTGAAGTTGGATCAGAAATTTATATACTCGATCTATTTACATACATCCCCTAACAGTAAATCATGAATGTTGTCTCCACGTTGAAGAAAGAAAGTTAGTGGTTGGATGTTGCCTGAGGACCCACAACGCCGCCCTCCCCCGGTCCGTCGGCAACTTATGCATGAGGCTGTGCCGAGAATTGGTGCTCACAGGAATCAAACAAGTGACTGACCACCAACCGGTCACTGGTTCAACTAGATATGCCAAACGGTAGAAATTTGGCCCTTGGGCATGTTAACATTTCAACTATAGGATCTACATTTGGCTTCAAATCAATGACTGTGATCCAAGAAAAGTAAGGTGAATCTTGACATCTCACAAACTTATAAAGGCAGTCTAGGAGCTCTGACACCTAATTGCACGCTTGCGTTTTTGTTTTTATGGCTGCAAAATTCAAAGTGGGACCATAGATTGAGACTTCATATATAAGTATAACAATTCGGCTCAAAATCTGGATTCGAATTCAGATATAAATATAAAAATTAGATTTGGATCAGGATATGAATGTAAAAATCAGGTTTGCATAGGATTTGGATATGACTTTTCTTTGTTCGTATTCGAATCTGAATATGTGAGTATCTGAAAAAAGCGAACACGATTAAGGATATATTCAATTTGAATTTGATCCGTTGACATCCCTACCCATGAAAGAACTTGTTTGGTTATAGTCATGTATAAAAACCAAAGCTAAGGTGTACAACATAGGGCCACACTGAGATAGTATGAATAGCTGGGATCTGATTTTGGTCTGACTTCTAATGGATGTCGGTTTAGTGGATCCGATCAGTTTGCAACCGCTAGCATCTGCTCTATCAAACAAGGAACATCAAATGCCAATTTCATTAACTTTTAAGAGACACTCTAAGTAAAAAATACATTTATGTGGGCTGGTGTGGCCAATTGCCCACACGGCCGTGTACATGGCATTGTAGAGGGGTACTTTTGTAAACATCCAGGAGAAAGCCACCGAAAGGGAGAAGTATTGATGTAGCATCTTTTTAAAAGTGAGCGCATTCTCCTTCACCTCCGATTCACCGCCGCCGCTTACATTCTTTACCCTTGTTGTTTCCCTAAATTAACGAGATGCCACTGTTATGAAGTGTTTTTGGGGAGGTTCTTTGTGCCTGATTTTATCTTAGAAGATTAAAAATTAATACATTATTATTAAAAAATAGCATAAGTTATTACTAAAGCGTTGTAAGTTATTGTCACATCATGAATGATTGTTAATGCCCTTATAACAACGTTTTTTAACAGTAAATTTTTCGTTTTTAACCATTTAATAGCGCCCGCTACACAGCAGATTTCAAAATCTTGTGAAATGAAGTGAATTAAACGAACTCATAAAAATCAATGCGCAATAATCATTATGTTTACTTGAGTTTATATTACATAACCCTTATAATATTAGAGATTATATCTTGATAGTTAAGATAACTTTTTTTATGATCATCTTCTCCAGCATATGATTGATCAATTATGAAAAAGAAAGGAGCTCGAAATTTAGTTTCATTTTGAGAAGCTTTTTTATCCATTTCATTTTTTTATATAGACAGACCGCTTAGGGGCATTATCGTCACTTTACAAGTGCAGCTTGCCAAAGCAGCTGACGGCAAAGGGCAGAACCAGACAAAAAAGGCTTTGTTTTCAAAGTTGGTAGACTGCAATCAAAGTAAAAGGAGGTAGCACAGAAAGCTCAAGCCTAAGCAGAAACCCGCAAAATGCTCACCATGCCGTCGGGTATCATGGAAAGACGGAGGATAGTCGGAGAGAAGATATGAGAGCAATTGTTACGTGGCGCAGCGAAGTACGGGGCTGGACGTTTAGGTAGTAATGAACTTTGGGGGGTACTTTTGCTTGAAAGCGTTCCTCATGGGGGCGTCCCACTAACATAATTAATGGCTAAAAGGCGAGCAGAAGTGGAAAATTCCAAGCGCTGCTCCGTCTCTTTTTGCCAACACCACTCTCTCTTTCTCTGTGTTCTGCGAGAAGAAACGATTCCTTCGCAGTGAAGGAGACTGAAGACGAAGACGACGAAGAGAGGGAGAACAAAAGAAGGGTATGGGACGACGTTTGGAGAACACATCGGCTTTCATGAACCTGGCGGCCAGCGGGAATCCAGGGGAGATCGGAATGAGGATCGTCGGGTTCCATGGCATGATGAAAAAGAGCGACTCGCAGCTCAACCTCGAGGCCTTCTTGTGCATGAGCAGCGAAGGCGAGGGCGAGTGCCCCGACGGCATCCTCGGGATCAAGGAAGCGCACATCTCTGACAAAACCCCCGGCGATTTCTTGCAGGGGAAATCCCCTTCCGATCACGCGTTGGGAGGAGGACTCGTCGATGATCCGGTGAGATCTCTCTCTCTCTCTCTCTCTTTCGATTGCAAAAGTTTCCCTGCAGTTCTGAAATTAAGCTATTCTAATTCGATTATATATCTAACAGGCTTTTCTGCAATTCTGAAGTTACTATGCAATGAAATTGCAGAAAAATGCTGCAATTCTTCTTTTGCGTTCTTTCTGAGTTCTGACTGCAAATATGTGATCCATCTACTTGAAAGCATCAAAAAAATGAATTTACACACGCACATATGCAAACACATTATATAAATATGACAAATACATAAGTTAAATAAATTACTTGAACTGATTATAATTGTTGATTGATAGTTCGTAATGAATCAAATATAGAACTAAGTTTTTTATTACAGCTTCATGATATAGCGCTTTCATAGAATGTTTCGTTTTTGTCATGTAGATCAGGATTCGTGGATTTTTCCATCTGAATTTGCATAGGGAAATTTTCCAACTTCTTACAGTGCACCGTCCAATGCATTGCATGGGGCAGTATATTTAATCATTCCCCCATGTATTCATGATTGGATGGAACTCTAAATAACAGAGGATTTCAACTCCATATAATGTAAATGTGTCATAAAGGGGTGTTATAAAAGGATAAAGGTGTTATAAAAGGGACATGCTTGAAGTCAAGAGAGTGGAGTCGGAATTTTTTTATTAAGATGCCAAATTATAGTTTCAAAATTTTAACAAATATAATTTTTTTCAAAATTTTTATATAAAGTTAAATGATTTTTTTTAATTTACATATACATATTTTTTTAATTTTGAGGCTCTGCCCCTTCTTCAAGGGGCGCTGCTGCTTGTTGGCATGAAGGTTGAAGGGTCCTGTCCTCATATCTGGCTCCCCTTCTAGGCTTTCCATATAACTTTCTCGTCCTTGACACTAGGCGAAACTGAATTTAGGGAAGCCACTAAAGACTCGAATACAGTTGCATTATATTTCGTTGCCCAGAGAAAGTTGTCAAAATGATTGAAGTTATGACTATAAGAAAAGAAGAGGTAGAAAAAATAATGCAATTGTAACGATCAAGTGGAGGTGTTTGTCATGTCATGTGTGACAACAGAGAGCATCTGTGGCGTAACAGCATCATCGATGGTGGCGTTGCAGATATTATATACAAGTGGTGAAGGAAAGTCAGAGAAATTGAATGCCCATCCCGAGAATTGTCAGCAAAAGTTTGGTCGTATTAAAAAAAATTCAGAAGCGCGATGATCATGACGAGAGAAAGTCCAGGAAATGGAGTTGCCCCGTGAGAAACACTTCATGAAGGTACGACCTACTTTGGTGGATCCGATCCAGTCTCAGTCGGGTCAGCACAGGCCAAGTTGCTCCAACCCGTTCTGATTTTCAGACGTACCTGGTTGCCATTGTTAAGAGAAGGCAGCACTCAATGGAGAACCTAGTTTCTTTTTTTTTTTTTTTTTTAAAAAAGGGGCCACTTTATAAATATTATATAGTAAAATTTCATTTCATGGTCTCGCCATCCCCCTGGCTCCACCCGTAGCGTAACTGTTCCAAACAACACTGATAGGCGGACAGTCTATGGCTATAACTGTGGGGCACAACCGTTTCTGTTTGCCCACACATGCTATGACTCTAGGTTCGGGAAGCAGACTCCAGGTTTTATGTCACCCTATGAACAATAGACAGAGGCGAGGCCAGAAAAATTTTCTAGTTACAGGGGACACTCTTCACAAGGTTTTATATCCAAAAGGGGCACTCATAAAGATAACAGACAAGATATTACGAAATATTAATTGAAAATAAGGAAACATTGAAAAGCTAGTGTGGATCTGCCTATGACAACATAAGCTTTCCTAAGTAACAAACGAAAAAGATACAACTGGATCTTATATTATGAATGTTAACCACCTTAGGAAATGTTTGATAGACTCATATTTGCAATCATCAAAATTTGAGAACCATGGATTTAAGACCGCACACTCCCTCGTTTGATCTTAAATTTGATATTTCTCAATGCAAAGAAGTAAAATAAAGATCTTAAGTATAGACCTTAGGTCGACCTAAGATCGTTAGTTTGATGAATCATGACTTTTACTATAGAACTTTTATCACATCAGTAAAAACACGCTACATCTGATCTATTGATTTTAAATTTGAGGCTACCAGACGTCCTCTTAAGCTCACGCCCCAACGTAGTTAGAATGCACTTGTCTATGCCGTCTAACTTGTTCGTATTTAAATTTTTTTGTTTACAATTTTGGTCTATAGATGGCTGGGAGTTTACAATTTTTTGTGAATCTGTATAGGGTTCTAAGGACGACTTCTCAAGCTGTGGGCAGCCAACAAAGCTCGGATGGTGTCCCTCCCCAGCTGTTAGGGGCTCAAGTAACATCCGCACTTCGAACAGACTTTATTTGTTGCATTTTATTTTAATTTATTTTATTTGATATTCGTAGACAGAAAGAATTATATTTCCAGGGTGTTCCGGATGGGTGAAGTATTTTACACGCCTCTAGGTCCTCATACAAAACACCTATGAGTTTATCATTCAGCCACTAAAAGGGCAAAAATTCATGGAAAAAAAAGTAGAAGCTTAGAGCTTCAGCTTTTACTACTGAATCTTTTAGCCCTCAAAAGTTCGGCTAGGCCTGGTTTCATTCTTATGGGCGGACCAGTTATGCTAGTCACTGGTTCAATTCCTATGGGCGCCAACCCTGTGCATTTTGTAATTTGTGTTGTGCAAGTAGGTCCAGCATCTACAGGTGGGAGTGGGTTCACATTTGGGTGCAAAAACTCGGGGGAGCAGTCTGACGAAGATGACGACATGGAAACCGAAGCTGGGCAATGTGAGGAAAGCGTCGATGGTAGCGAGTTGAAACGCATGAGACGGTGAGTCCGGTGCAGTCGTGCATGCCTTCACTCTCTAATTTCAAGCATTTCATTTCATACTTCTTAAAACCAAGTCTCAAGTTCGTGCACAGATTTTGATGCTGAAACTTGGTTTCTTCTATATGATTATTCTGTTGTTCATTCATTTATGGAGGCGAAGTAATTAACTGATTTGCCTTTCCTTTCCTTTTTTGGGTGTTAAAACTTACGAAAAGCTTAGCTGCTTCAGAAGATCAGAAGATCAGAAAGGTCAGAGATAAGATGGTATTCTTGATTGGATTGACGAGTAGGAATTTATGAAATGTGTCATAAAAAAAAACCAGTTAGTTCCTTGCCAGTTTATCGTTATCAGTATACTATCAATAATCCGTCAAGGGCCGCGCCTCGGTTTGAAGTGAGTCAAAACGCCGTGTCGCCTTATGTCAGTTGAGAGAATAATGATGCAGCTAGAAACTTAAAAATAGAGTTGGGTGGGTAGGTTCACTATGACATTGTATTGCCCGACAAGAGGGAGAAAGCCTTTACCTTTTCTCCATCCCTCAAAGTACCAGACTTGTTTTTTAGTGTTTTATTATGCTTCAACTTATTTATCATTTCTTCATCCCTGAAAGTACCAGACTTGTTTTTTGGTGTTTTACTATGCTTCAACTTAGTTTAACAGTCTTTTTCCTCCTTTTGCAACATAGGAAGTAAGAAGTTGAAGCCCCGAGAATTCAAAATAGGTACTAGCTGCCAAACAATTTGTAAATGACCTTTATTATAGTTCTACCAAGCAATTTCGTGGCAATTGTATCTAAGAAAAATGTCAAGTTGACAAATGAATTGCTGATCATTCCAAAACCTGACCTACCTTACCTCTTATGCCATTTCTCGGCCGAATATTTGTGGCCATTATTGCAATTGCTTTTTGTTCTCTTGCTTAGACGTGTTAACAAGATTTTGAGCCAAATCTCACTTATTAATCTCCATTACGTGCAATTAGTAATTGTTACTGTTTTATTGTTTTTGGTCCAGGATGGTGTCTAATAGGGAATCTGCCAGGCGATCAAGAAGAAGAAAGCAAGCTCATTTGAATGAGCTTGAATCACAGGTATCTAAATTCTATTTCTTTCTTTTGGCAGAGTGCCTTATTCAGTAGCATTGACAAAGTATGACGAGTATTCTTTGATTTAGAGCCTGGATTGAACACGACAACCATGTTTTGTTATCAGTTTATCCATTGTACCAACAACAGCTCAGGCCACTTTATTATAAGTTGGATTTTAGGCTTTCATGTTGAGTAAGGTCAAGAGTTCGATGCTGAGCGTTTATCTCTCAGCATAGTTAGCATTAACTCCAACTTAGCAAAATCGGAAAATAGATTGACCTCTCTCGCGCCCTACCTTCGTTCTCCTTGGATAAAAATCTAAAATTGTACCTCTCTCTTTCTACTTCTGTTCAGGTGGATCAACTAAGAGGCGAGAATTCCTCACTGTTCAAGCAACTGACAGAGATCAGTCAGCGGTGTAAAGAGGCAGCAGGCAACAACCTTGTTCTAAAGTCGGATGTCGAAGCCTTAAGAGCAACGGTATGTTTGGACACTGTTTAATTTTCTAATCGATTTCCTTCTCCATTATTTGAAAGCAGCAAGTAACATGTGACCACTCTGCTATGTAGATGAACTTGAGATCTGCATCACGCTATCATCAGATCTCATCTGCATCATCAATTTATAGAGATAGAAGTACCTGGAAGCCTCCTAAAGTCCCACCAATGTCATACTTTAGTCAATTGGTTATGCAACTAGAAATGCCATATACGCTGTAATATTAACTTGGATGATGGTTCACATGGTGTCATGCATAAAGTTATACTTCCAAAAGACTAAATAATAATAATAATTAATAGTTTGACTTCGAAAAAATAACTTTACAAATAAAAGTTTTTAAACCATGGTTAAAGATGTTGTCCCCTCTATGCATGCATCTTACTTGGAACAATACAAAATGTCATGCAATTGCAACATTAAATTTTGATGTCTCCAATATCCCCTCTTGAACCCCATTTTCAGGTTAAGATGGCACAAGATCTGATTCCCAGAGGGCCTCTTGCTAATCTCGTTAATCAGCATCCTCTGCAGCAAGCCTCAGTCACCCCACTGCCTCCCTCCTGGATTATGTGCCGGCCAGTTGACACCCCACAGGTGCTCGACAGTGGCTGTTACCAGGATGCATCTTCACTAACTGAAACCCTAATCACTGGAGCTGAGAGAAGCGATTCAAACATTAAGTTAAAAACAGAAGGTGGCTTACCAATGCAAAGAACTACGAACATGGAGCAGTTGCAGGACCGCATCTGTGGTGCAGCAGACACTTGGCCTTGGGATACACCTCCAATATCCAAACCCTGCTAGTGCTCGAACAAGATGCAGCATCATAGTAGCACAGATTGGTGATCATTGGCAGCAGTGCCCAGTCGCTTTTCTTGGACTTTAGACTATTCTTAGCTGCTACTTTTATAGCAATTAACAATTCTGTGCAGAATTGCAACAAGAACATACTAAATCCTGTATGACAAAAGCTACCGACTTTTGACATACTTGGGAAATGTTGGTGCCCCTTTTTGCAGCGCAACATGAAACCATTTGATGCTTGTAAACTTTATATTTGAGGAAGGTAATAAGCAGCATTTAATATTGAGAAAGACAAGATGCAAGATCTTCTTTTGGTAACTTGGAATCGAGACCACCTAAGCCCAGGTATGAGTAAGGAGAATGGCAGGGAAGGTCTGTTAATAGCTCAGATTATTCAAATGCATTAGTCTTTGGCAGCGAATTTGCCTGCACGTCCAATTTCCCCTGCATTTTGACACTGGAAGTGAGTAAATTAATCGCGGTGTATGAGTTTAACTTGAATTGACCATAATCCCATTCACAGTGTTTCCTCAACAAATTATTCCAGTCAAGAAGTCCATCACCTGCAGACATTTGGAAAGATGTAGCACGTTAGAATTTTTGAAATTTACGTTATGCATAGAAGTTTATCCTAATTAAACTCTTGCTTATAAACCAATTTAAAAAAAATAGAAGAAAAGTGTCAAAAAATTAGGATTGGTCAGACTATATGAAATTTCCCTTCTTGGTGTAGTGGGTGGTGGTTCGGGTGTATGAAAGCAGTCAGAGTTTGAACCTAGTGAATGTTTCAAGCTGCCACCATAAAAACCAGAAAAGGATGCATTGGCCCTTGCCAGGTTTCCTCATATGAGAGACAGAAGGCCTTGCCCACGTACACTTAACAACCGGAGCATTTCCCTTGGCATTCATGTGTCTCCGTGGTTTTGCATTAGAAGATGGTGATTTTATTTTCTCCAAATCAAATTGTATATGTAAGAGCTGCATACAGGTTATATTGAACTCTTGACCTTCTTCCTTTAACTTGAAGGACTAAGTGAGATCCCTGTAACCACATCAACAGAACAGAGCTCTTCTTGGTGAAAGAAAGTACCGTTCTGCTATGAGAATTATAGCATCTATGTTCATCAAACACCTGCACAGCATGTGTTCGTAGATCTGGATCAGGACAGTCTTGTTTGCACCACAGACCAACTTCTCATTGATCTGTATGAACCATGATTTTCTCAACAGTGTCTTGCAACCATGACAGATGTAAGGCCGGTATGATTGATTCTAGATAGGTTCGGGTCCGTTTAGATGCCAAAGAACAAATAAATATGGATCTAGGTTGGATTTGATTTGATGGGTAACCTTCAGATGGCAAAATATGGATCTTGTTCTGTTAGGAAGGGACATATGATGTCCCAGCAATGAAAATTTTGTAAACTAAACAACAGATTTCTTTGATAAAATAAAAGGAATCGGATCGTTTGGCAGATGGAACACTCTCTGAATGTTTTAATGAATCTCTCACTACCCACTTTTGTTTCTAGCAAATGTCTTGTTGAATCTTTCGATCCGATCCGTTTCAGTCTTGCAAATGAAACCCAAATCCCAGTTTTATGGAAGTGGATCCAAATCCATTAGCATGTAAACATTTCATGTGAAATCAACTCCATGTACAAACCCGGCTAGGTATCCAATTACTACCAGTTAATAATGGCTTCAAGAATATGCCTACATTAGAACCGGATCCAGATCAGCATTGTGTCCTCGAACTCTTTTACCTCAATCCAGCTGTTCCTACAGAACGGTACCTGGAGGAATAGGTTCAGTACATTCCTTTGTCATGTTCCCCATTGAACCAACTTCTAAGAACCAACCACAAAAGTTCAAACACTTAGTTACCACTCATGTCCCTTCTTCTGTCCTATGCCCTATTGGTGTACCAGTCTAGGGCATCTATAGAACTACAGTGAATTCCAGGAACGCCCCTACCAGTATCAGAAGAAAGTCCCTAACTTAGTTTCCAACAAATGGTATTACATTTCAGGCCTTGGAAAGTTAGCCAAGTTCATCAGCTTGGTCATATTCTTCTGTAAATCGAACCAAAAGCTTGACATGAGGAAGAATGGCTGCCTGCAACAAAATGATGAAGCCATGGCGTTCCTTACCAACAAAATGATGAAGCCATGACTTATGAAAAGTGATTACTTTGCATTTGGTTATGCAACTTCAGAAAAATTTAATAGTTACAAATAATAACATTGTAAGCTTTATGATAATTTAAGAAGTTGCTCATAAGCGCTCCCTTTTTAACAGGGAGAATCCATTAACTTTTCAGACCGTTCATGGTACAGTCATTTATGAACTCCATTATAAAACTCCCAAGTTGGCCCCTCTTCCCACTTAAGAGAGTTACCTCGGTAACTTCATAAATACTTTAACGAAAGGAGCTCGCTTTTATTTGAATCCTATCCCAAAATGCTTCCAGTAGTGGAGGAGCATGAGCTTTCTGTTTAGAAAGGAAATGAAAATTGGTGGCATAAAAAAAATGGATAGTTATGACGGAAGATCATTCTCTCTAAATTTTCTTGCGAGGCATTCGTCTATCAAACACACGCAAATTTCAATTGAGTTGCCGATGCATCTAAGCAAATTTGTGCTTCTCTACAGCAATTTCTGCAGGATCTTCTGTCGTTCAATCATTTGTTGATAATCACAGAGACATATCAGGGATGAAAAAAACTTGTTGACTACTGCCCATTTCATGAAGATTCAGAACTGGGTTTGCTCATTCCACTTCAAAAACAGATCAAGCTTGCAGAATTAATGGCCTCGACCCACGTAACATGTTCAGTTAAATTACAGAAACAAAAAGGTACTTCATAAGCAATTTTTTTGATATATTTCATTGAGCTCAGTTGATATAACCATGGTCTGGACTTTGTAATAATGTAAGAAAATGTTTCTCGAGAAAATGGTTGCCTCTGGGAAATGATCGGGTCAGAAAAAATGCAAAAAATTCTCCACTCTCCCACAAACAAGTATGCGACTACAGCTTTTCTCGAGGATTCAACTTGCCAACTTTCTTTTGAACTCTAAGTTACACTGCATTGGATTCGTTGGCTCCCTGGCATAATCAACAACTGTTTGATTTGATCCTCCCTTTTTCTTCTTTTACATGATCCACAGAGATATAATGATCACCTAACAGGCATAAGATGACTTTTAAATTTAAACAAAGTTCTTTCGTCTCAAAGACCAGGCAAAAATTATGAAGTTTCACTGCCAGGAGCCATCTGGTTTGAGTTTCTTTTTCGGAAACGGAAAACAGTGGGTGCTGCTGTTTGTGCCTCATGAATTCAAGAAACTCACATTGTAAGGTTTCAAACCTGCCAAATCAGATCCAAATAAACCACATAAAAGAAGATCTTGGGTGGGTGGGTGGGTTCATTTATTATGACAAAAAAAACACAAATAACTTCCCTTGAAAAGATAAATAACAGAGTCTAATTAGGATTTGGGGGCAGCCAAGATTGAGCTTTGGAGATCTCGGATCCGGATCATGAGCTAAACAAAGCAAGTCGGTTTGGAAATCGAGACAGCTAAAACATAAAAACTTTATTAAAAAATCATAGACACAATCCCATTTACAGTGTGACAAAGGAGAGGAGATTTGGTGTAGGGCCCGGTTCGGATCCTACCTTGGGTCGTGGGACCCAGGTGTTCGAAGGCAGCGATACAAGACCACCTGCCTGGCATAATGAAAAACCCTAACAAGATTCGGGTTGGGTCACCATCATCGGTACAAAAGTTCCCCCAACATCCTCACAGTGGAAAACCTCTAAGCACCAACTTGTCTGGACATAATCGGCTCTAACAAAATATCCGGATCCGACCCGAGCATTTTGGACCAGGCCCTGGATCCACTTTAGATCCAAAAACCAAACCGTTCAGTGCACACTAAGTCGGACACAGGACCAAATCAATGCAAAAGCCTTACTGGATATGGATCCAGACAGTTTGCCCGGTCGGATCCAATTTGGAGTTGCCGGTTCAGAACCGAGGTAGAAGAAAACGACGCTTCTAGAGAGAGAGAAGCTGGTAGGGGTAAGAAGGTAATTGGGGGTGAAGGAATCGTAGTGATGACAGTGACGTGTCGTTTCGCTTCTTTTGAGGCGAGATCTATCGGTGGATCTTCACTCACCCTGACGGGTGGGGTGGGGGCGGACCTCCCGTACAATTGACCTGCCTGTGACCGGTCACGTCGCTTCCCCAATTACCACTCTCTCCTCCCCCGAAACCCTTGAACCGGTTGCCCCTAAAATTTACTGCAGATCGTCTCGGTCTCTTTCACCCGAGTCACCTTAAAATCGTCTCGGCTGCTAGTGCTATGCAGCAAGGTTTTGAACAGTAGAAGGATTCGTGTGAATATATATATATATATATGTATACATATATTCTAGAAAGAAACTAGGGAAATATTTTTCATGACATTGTGCATGTAGACTAGTCACTTGTTAATTTCCTCCATACATTGTGGCTCTTGATAATTGATTGTTGTGATTTGTGACGGTGGTAGAGCTTTGTTTTCTTGTGATTTGTGAATGAATGAAGGTAATGTACTTAGGCCGATCGATGATGCCAAGAGGTAGAGAGAACGAAAATGAGGGAGCTTTTGGAATTCAATTTCAACTGGTGGGTTGTTAACTTCCTAATCACTGGGAATGAAAGAGGCAATGGGGTTGGTTGATTTATTCAATAAGCTTAACTGGTGCGGATAAAAGTACTAAAATGGATTTTAAAACGAATGTCATGAACAACTGACCATAATTTATGATGAATGTACTAAGCGTGCCACCTTTTATAGATTGAAAAAAGATGTAGATGTAAATCAAAACTTCTTTAGCAAAAAAATGTTCCATTAGGAGCATTCGAGGACCAACTTAAGTCGATAAAAAGCAAGATGCCTAGCAAATTGCTTTCCCAAGAAGAAGTATAAATATATAGGCGAAAGACAAGTTTCAACTCAAAGCTTGTTTGGTGGTGCGGCTTAATGGCACTGGTTTAGATGTCATTGCTTCCTAAATGGAGAACAAGTCATCCTCATCAAACATTATAATTGAGGTCTCCATTTCGTTGGTTGTGATAATTCATAACAAGGTATTGAGTGGGAGTTTCAGCTCTTTTATAAATAGTCAGCTCTTTCATTTATCCAAAATATGCTTATGTTTAGTTGGGAAACCATCTAAAACCCAACATCGTCCTAGCATGTGCCAACTTATGCAAGTGCATGAGTGAATGCCATCAAAACTTAGACTCGAAGCAAACCCTGTTTTAACTAAATTAATCTTGCGAAGTGAAAACCTCAATCTCCAAAAATCAAGTTTGTGTCACCCCAACAAATAAACCAAGTCTTGGGTGCCATCAAAACTGGACTTTAACAAAACCCAGTTCTCAAAATTGGTTTTGTGAAGCAAAAACCTAATTTCCCTCGCAAAATTATAACTTCCGGACATGCAAGTTATAACCGGTTCTAGATAAACCCGAGTCGGTTCTAACGGTCACTGCAAGCGAACAATACCAACTGCCAACAATGGCCGCAGGGAGTGGTTCCTACTTTTGTAATTTGCGGCAAAAGATGCCAACCAGCTATTCATTCCAAGTGAAAACCCTCAAAAAAATAAAAAAGGGAAACCGCCATATGGATTTAACGTCATATCTTGTAAATTATTATTGCGACAAGAAATTTTCAGAAGACCGAACTCTTAGTCTCTATATAAGCGTCCTTGTTCCCCACCTCTCGTTCTAGGGATGAGTCCATCCCTTCGTCTCCTCCAACACGAGCTCAAGGCCTTCAATTTCTTTTCCATCTTCCTGGCTATGATGGCCGCCGACTGTTGTTGCTGGTGTTCCGTTGGCCAACCTGATGAATTGTTATTGTATTTCCTGTCCATCCTGCGACAAATCTTTGTTGGTGTTTGACCATCTTGTCTTCTTCGTTCTTCGTTTCTGAGATTTTGGTCGGTTGCTCGAGATCTCTCTTTCTTTGTAGTGGTCATTTTTCATTATCGTTCGTCGCTCCCATATTTTATCTTCGTCCTCTTTGTTTCCACGGTCGGGAAACTCCTTCTTTCCTGCTCCACTGCGCAAGTTTCTCGGTGGTGACAAGAGAGAGTGGGAGAGCTCCTTTCTGTCCAAAAGTGGGTTTTAGAAGGTGAACACAGCTGCTCGATCATGGATTCCACTGTACTATCTCCTCCTTGCAGATGGGAGATAGCACTGGTGGATTGCATGTTGGAGGAGCCGTACCGCCTTCTTATTCCGACCCTTTTTTGGATTGAAGGGAGCTCTACGCTCCGAATCTCTAAGACTCTTTCTCTTGTTGATCTGTTCTTTTATTCTCTTTTATCATCCGTGACTGGCTGCTTTAATCTTTCAAGAAAGCACCAACTTACTCCTTTTCGTTTCCTTTTCATTTTCTTTTCCTCATTCCTGGATCAACTTGGATGAGCTTGAGTACCTCGATCGCTTCTTTTCTCATTGTACGTGGTTTTTTTTTATCATATTGTTAACAAAGACAGGCTCTATTGTCGTTTGTGGAATTTGTATATGCATTTTTAGTTCACTTCAAAATATTTTGCAAAGTATATATGGGATGGTGCTTAATTGTCCTTTTATATCAGGACCTTTTCTCTTGTATGTATTACACTGTAGAAGAATTTTTCTCCTTTTCTTATGTTTCTGTCAAGATGAGTTTCTACAAAACTATATCCAAATGCATATGGGGAATTAAACTCTCTATCTCTACTACATTAAGGTCTTGAGACCTCTAGCTCTCAGATCATATATAAGCTTTACCTGTTATATCCAATGTTCTCTGCAGAGCCTACTGGATGAAATTGTCCCTGTAAATGAGACATGTTGGAGTTCCTTCAGTGATGTTTGAAGCAAGAATCTAACGGGTGATTTAATGGCCCCGTGGTTTACTGGTTTCATGTGCTAGAGCGGATCATCTTGCTTGCTTTTACCTTTATATACGTCCCTCCAACGGAGGCATTACATGTGTAATGTTGAAAGCATACTTTCTCTCTCTCTCTCTGTGCCCCGCAAGGTCTGCCGTATTTAAGATTCTATAGATATTCGGACCTTGCATTGACGGAAGTTCATCGTATACAATGTTATTGGCTTGAGGTGGCCGACCTTAGGTCTTGATCGCTTTCGATATCATACGTTTTTCTTCTAAAACCTGCGTAAATGTTTGGAAACGAGACTCGTCGCATCCTTTTTAGTTAGTCTCCAAAAGAAAAACCATCTGAAAAACCGAGCTATGAAATTATTCTAGATAGGACTAATAGTTGTTACAAAGCGAAGGACGATCTTTCAATAATAAGAAGCGCAGTATTAACTCCATGTCAGCTAACATGTAAACCTAAGGCCGTGGATGCATAATAACTTCGCAAACGAACTACCTTTTCTTGAGCTTTTGATCAGCTTGCGAGCTACCATTTCTCTCTTATGTATCTTCCTGAACTTATCATGCGAGTTTGTTCAAGCATTAATTTTGAAGAATGAGCTCATGCCTGTAACTGAAGTTCCCTTCAGTTTTTTTAGACTTCTAGTCCACATCTCCATTGTATATGCGTTTGTGTTTCATTCATTCAAATTTCAATTGGTTGATATAGTTTTTTATTAATCGGTACCTTTCTGTCTGTCAACTTGTCTTTGGCCTCTTCTTCTCTAATTCTTCTGCTCTTTGTGGCCGTACTTCATTGTCATCTTCCTGGAATGATTCCGTTGGCCTGTCCCGCCCTCTCAACGTTGTCAAGAAATTTGTCTGATATATGCCCATCGAGCATTGGATTCTCCTTTTGTTATTTCGACCCGCTTAAATATTAATATTATTGCACTGTTTTTATTGCCTTACAAATGTCTACTGTCCTTTTGTCCAGCCCCCCAGGGTTGGATATTTTTACCACATGCATGTAAGGCCTTCTCTTGCTTTTCTCAAATAAATGTGTGGTGAGACGCTTTGTCTCCTTCAAATGGGTAGATTGCATCTAGTTTGACCCCATGGGGGTGGCTCTCTCTCTACGTCCAAGTCATGTGATTAGTTGTTTGAGTGATCGCCTAAATCGCATCTTCAAGGTAAATTTTGAGAAAACCCGGTTTTTACAAAGTCTTAGTTCTCATAAACAGTTTGAAAACCCAGCCTCATTGTTCACAAAACATTGGATTTTAGGCGTGTCTTCAAAAACCAGTTTTCGGGGGTGTTCAAGAAGTTTTGTTATCCAAGTGACCTTAAGAATTTGGTTTTGGATATTGTGGAAGCCTTCCCATGTATGATGTATGTTTAAGCTGGTCAGCATGGGATAAGATGTCATTTTCAGGTACATATTTGATAAAACGTGATTTTCGGATTTACAAACACCAAGCGGCCTTAAAATTCCTTTTGGCTTTTTTGAAACAGTTTGAAACAGTTCTGCAATGCGGCAAGATGGAGCATCAATGGTCGTCCTTGTTCCTTCGTTCCTTTATGAAAAGGAAAAAGTTAGGCCGGGGACAGCAGCAAAGTTCAGAAAAAGGCTAGGGCCATGGAATTGCTTGTCTTTTCACATGTCCACATGATGTTGAAGGGTGGTTGGGATTAATGAGTCTTCAAAGATGAAGACGACGATGGCTGAGTTTCCCCGCCAACTCCATTGCTTGGGGCAACAGTGCCTTTTAAGTGAAGGTGCTGCAACTCTGGAAGTTCTGAAAAGCGAGAAAGCTTTTTCCTTCTGAATTTCAGGTTCTCGCGGGATTTTGTCATATTTTACTAAACCTTCACCAACAATATGTTGGATTGAGATTGTTTGTATATGTAAACCGCCTATTCTGGCATTCACCATATAATAATTTGTTGGATTCTTGATTGTTCTTATGCGTTTCTTATGTATTACTTTTCTATTTAACACTCCCGCTGTTCTTCTGTTCATTTTTTAACATTTTTCATTCATTTTTGAGAAATTTATGAATTGTTGTGACTTTTTAGCGTTGGACAAAATACAAATAGTTTCTTAATCATTCACGGACGAAAAAGAATATATATTACAAAATATTTAAGAGATTGCTGTTCTCCAAAATTTTCGAAAAATACAAATCACAGTTTAAATTTAAGTTTCAAATACTTGCCCGACTCTCATTTGCCTTTTGTCTTTACAATCACGAAAAGGACGAAACTATGAAACGAGTGTTGGAAAATTGTTTTGTGAATTAAATCCGTTATTTATAATTTTTTAGTTAAAATATTAGACGATTCACTCTAAACGCATCGAAAGTAGAGCTTTTGTTTTTTTCTTCTATTTCTAAATCCTCTTCATTTTTCCACTTTGATTCTAGTTTCCTTATCGTCGAGTCCTCATCTTCTAAACCGAGTTCCCTTTTTTTATTTTAAATTGAAGCCAATAGAAGTGAAGGTAAGAAAGTATGCAGTAAATCTCACATGGTCCTAGTTAGCAGTTTGTCTGAACTTGAGACCCTGTTTTGGAGTATTTGGGAAAGTTGTGACCTTACCAGAATATCATCAGATTAAGTTTCCCCAAAAAAATAAAATTCTGCCTGCCATCATCCAATATAGTTACAAAATTGATAGTATCCTTTCATATGGTTGAAGATCCTTGCTATTGAGGCCCAGTTTAAATGAACTGGATCTCGTTAGATCTGTTTATTTACAGTTATAAGCTTTCTCAGCACGGTGACCAAATTAGGAGCAACTTCAGTTATGATTTTCTCCCGAAGTCATGACAGTTTAAGCTTATAGCTGCAAATTCTGAAACTATAGATCTAGACGTGTTCCATGTTGGGGATCTGAGACTATCGATTTGATATTATATATCTGATTGCTAATTTGAATATGAATGATTCAAATTTGATAGCGATGTTGGATAAATTCCATCAAACCTCAATTTTGACTCCACACACACACACATATAAAGAATCCAGCTTAACCCAATTCTGAAAGAGATCAATTATATTATATGCAATAACATACCTAATCACCACAATGCCGCGAGTTAGCATGCTTGAAACACTAAAAAACAAGGGTAGAACTTAAAATATTAAGAGTGCCATTTTATATGAACATTGTGTTTTTGAAATGGTTTGTATAAAGAACGTCATATTTATGTTATACAATCAAATATTGAATTATTATATTAGCCAATTAGGCATTGACTGTTGGATTTAAGCATAATATCCATAACCACACTATAACTTTCAAAAACTAAAATGTGGCGATCCTGAAACATATATTTTGGAAAGTTCATTTGTTTCAAAAATATTCTAGCTTCTATCCTTTTACTGATGACACCATGCAAGCAACAGAGCAGTGTTGTCAGTATTTGGTTTTGTGCATTACTGACTTGTATAGATTTTTTTTAAATTTTTAAATTAGCTATTAAATAGTTTTGAGTATTAGCTATTAAATAGTTTAGAATATTTAAAAAACACAAAAACGTAGGTTGCTTTTGGTTACTGGCAATCTCAGATCCGTGGTTTTCAAGTCCAACCTCCCACCCCACAAATGCGATTTCAAATCCACACTTTTTACATTGGATTGAAATCCACATTGGGTGTAGAAATTGAAATCCAGTTTGATACAAGTATGGATTTCCACTATCACCTTTCAGATTCTATCCAATTGAGATCCATGGGAAATCAAACTAACCTTAGTTATCGAGCACAATATGAGCCAACAACATTTTTTCCCAGTTTAAAGGATCCCATGTCCCTTTGGTTAATTTGTATGCCAAATGTTCCTCGAGAACAGTGGTGACTGCACCAGACAAGAAGAAAAAGGTATTGGCTTAGAGACATGTCTAGGTAGCTGTCTTTATAACCTCAAGTCCTCAAGTCTTCCACTTTATGGTTCCTAAAATTGCGGAGGAAGCAATGTGAAACTGAAAACCAGGCGAAATTGCGGATATTACTGTAAATCTACTCTTCAAGTTGTAAAAAAATAATATATACTTCATTTGCTAGCGCCTGACGCAAGTGGGCAGCTTCCTCCCCATCAAACGAGCTCATATAAGATTCAGTGGATAAAAAATGCCGGAAATCCTTCTCCTCCGGTTCATCTGTTCATCGATGAAAATAAAATATAACAACGTGTTCAAGAAAAAATTCAACTCCTACGATGAAGATGGTAAGGTTTGGTAGCTTTGGCTAGCTAACTAGCTTCTGCTTATGGGTATAGATTAGTACGCGCATTCATGTCGATGTCAATTCACTCTGGCGTGCTTGTAATCTTCCTCTCCAGACAAATGTGCGGTCTTCAGCCTAAGAATGAAGAAAATGCTTGACATAAGTGCGTATAGAAAAAGACAGTGAGCATATCTTCAACGTTTCAAAAGTCACCTAACACAGTGCTAAATTAAGTTAATTAGCGATTTGAGAGAGTAAGTAGACAAAGTTTTAATGATGCACATGCAGACGTTGTGTTTGACAAGAACAGGTCTGTCCAGAGAGAAGCGCTAGTGGACGAGGCAAAGCGGCAAGCCCAGGTGAGAGCCTTGATCGCCTGGTCGACGCCGGCCAGGTAGACAGCTGACGGATGGAGACAGAATCGCGGTACCGGCCGCCAAGATTTTAGAAGGGATAGTCTTTTACTGGTAAAATCTTTTCCAGTAACTACTTCTCGTCGAATCAACTTTTTGGTGGAACATGGTAGGTTTCTTTAAAGTTGTAAAGACAGGCCATGGAGGCCCTAAAGTTTTCTAGAAAGATTGAGACAGTGAGTAATGGAAGAACAGTTTTGTAATGTCTCTTGCACGAACTGCTAGATTTGACGGCCTCTGATTTGTATTTATGATGAAGAACATTTGTTCCAATTCTTAACCGAAAACGTTTTGGGTTACTTCAAAGCATCGACGCTAACACCCTGGGCTCTCTCGCCCTCTCTCTATTACTCTTCTTTCTTCTCTGTTTTCCTCCCAAATCGAAGCTCTTCTTGACTCTGTAGCCTGTACCAACAGGTGGGCCGGCCGCTGTAATACGACTGGTCCACCAGAAAAGAGAAAGTCTCTCTCTCTCTCTCTCTCTCTCTCTCTCTCTCTCTCTCTTTCTTTCTCTCTCTGTTTTCTCTTCATTTCTCTGTGAATGACGGGCAATTATGGATCGCTTTCTATGTTGGATTGGTGAAACTGTTATTGATTCTAGAAGAAACTTTTATCTCACGTAGGTAGAGAGAGGATCCCGCGCTCTGTCTTTTGCTATTCCATGTATCTTTACTCTGTTTAAACATGTAATCTTAAGGGATTGGTATGAAAATCGATCGAAGACTCTGGAATGAAACTTCAGCCTAATAGGAGCTCCCCAACTGGAAAAGTAACTAAGTCGTTTTCAGGAATATATATATATATATGTACACACACATTTTCAAATCCTAGATAATCGTACCGGTTTTTTTCAAAAAATGTGTATTGTATAAAATCACATATGGTATGTTTATACATACACTATTTGTTAAATGATATGTTTATTGCTTGCTACAAATTACTGTATTTGTCAAAATATATACGATTACAGGTTGTATTTGCGATCACATGCAGGTATATATGCTTACTTTTTCTTATGTATGACGGGCCCTCCCCAACAAAAGTTTTCTGCCTCCGTCCCGAATCTGCATGACCACTCAACGGAGAAATATTTTGTGCAAGAGATAGATATACAGAATAGCGTATTCTAGTTTTCAGAGGAGTATCACAGAAAGTAACCGAGGAGCAAATTTTTCACATTGCAGTTGCCTAACAGCAGCTTATGATTCTCTCAGTGCATAAGCAATAGTCCAGCAAACTTAATGAAAAGTGTGCCTAAGTGAAGACTTCAGGACATCTATTTAGCGTCAGCTGAATGTCAAATTTTTCTCATTTACAGTTGCCTAACAGCAGCTTATGACTCTCTCAATGCATAAGCAATAGTCCAGCAAACTTACAGAAAAATCGCCTAAGTGAAGATTTTAGGACATCTATTTAGCGTCTGCTGAATGTATATGGCTCAGCTGAATGTATATGGCTCAGCTGAATGTATATGGCTTAACAAGTAGCAAGAAAATGACTCAAAAATAGTGGGCTGATGGCTGATTGGGATGTCCAACTAGCCAAGGAAGGTGACGCCGACACCACTGATAGTGTCTTTACTTTTCCTGTTTTCCATCTTTCACTGTAAGAATCTCTAGTGCAGAACAGCTTGCATAGTGATCACAGGTTAATCAGTGAACAGATACAAATGGGACCAATTAAAGATAAGATGCCCACCAAACTCCTTGTGCTTTGTACTTCCCTAATGAAGGCAGTACAATACGAAAGACTAGAGGTACATTTCTAACATATGGGTAACCATGGAGACTGGAGGACTCACTGTAAAGGAATGGAATCATAATGATGGGAGTAATAATCCCAACTAGAGAGGTACCCACAGAACAGTAATACCTTCCCAGTTTTGACAGTTCGGAAGAGAGTTTTAACTCATAAACCATAGATATATTCGTGATAAATGACTTCCCTCGTTAAACATGTCCCTTTTATCACCATACAAGAGCCAAATTGCAAGGTCGACGACCGGTTCCATGCTTCCAATTAGAGATATTCACTGCCGGCCCTCCGGCAGTTTCTTTTCCAACTGCAAAGAGATCAAGGTCAGGTTCTTTGTTCAGCAGACAACAGAGTTTAAAAGAAGATCACATTATTGAAACGCTCAAACGTTTCCTGCATTTATTATGGGCAGGTGGGCGCCAACGCTCACCATCTTGGCATTAAGATGCGTTTAATATATAAACCTTAGAAAAGTAATCCGAAATGTATTGACCTGGTGAAACTGTTGAAATCATGACATCTTAGAGTCGAACACGGGTGAAATTTTTGAAGGCTCTGAAAAATTTCATTGATGTCACACCTAGGAAGACTAGTTTTTGGAGCATCTGCTCCAATGATATAAAATGGAAGGATCTTTCTTTGTAACGCCTCTTTGACATAAAAACAAAATAAAAGTTAAGAAAATTGCGTCAGACAAGCGGTTGGAGTCCAATGACTTGTCTTTTCTGGAGATATTGCTGATAAGAATGCAATAGGGACATGACAATATTTCCTGCATGATAAAAGATTACTATATTTTTGACGATTGAAACGGTTGATAACGTTTCACCTGATGCAGTATAGTTTTGTCGCTACTGTCTTATATAACTGTGAGCCCACAGCAGATGGGGGACACACCATGGAAAGTGTGAAACACAATATTTGAAACATAAACAAATCCTCGCAATTTTCAATCACCGTGCACAAACACCATACCTATGTGCGCCTCTCTATGTATACATTTGTGCGTGCATTTCTATCACTATTGTTTGACGTTTGCTTCATCATGATGAACAGAAAAAAAAATGTAAACTAATACTAAATAATGAAAATATCACATTTTTTACACCTTCTTTTCTTGTTTTTCTCTCAATCACCCATTATTCTTATGAACGAACTGTTTAGCTCTAAATAATGAAAAATATCACATTTTTCACACCTTCTTTTCTTGTTTTTTCTCTCAATCACCCATTATTCTTATGAATGAACTGTTTAGCTCCAAATAGCAAGAGCCGTTCAATTGTCCTATATACCTTTTTTTTTGTCATCTTTTCCCACAAAAAGCCGGTACATTCATTGGATTTCCTTTTCCTATTGTCGGAGACTTTCTTTGTGATTTGAAAAGAAAAAGAAAATGATGTGAAACTAGCCATATGCTTTTTGAAGCATACCCGAAACTTCAAGGTCCTTTTACAACTTCATGCATGCGTACACATACACGAAACTAGATTTGATTTGCAGTCATTTTCATGGGCAGTGGCGGAGACAAAAGGGGAAAAAAAATGAAAAAACTAAAGTGGAAATTAGGTGCCTCCTGTATGTAAAATTTTTAATTGAAGGATAGCTAAAAAAAAGACAAGTAGATATGTTTTTAGATTACTTGTTCGAAAATCAAGGGGCCTGCAGTGACCTCCTTGGCTCCATCTGCTCAGTAAATCTTGGCCTGAAGGTTGTTTTTAGAAGGGTTGTTTTTAGAAGTGCAGAAATTAGCGATGAGTGGATTAGAGTCGACTATGCAATCTAGTGTAGTCTGTTTATTATTTAATACTTTGCCCTTTCACGTGAAAGATCTGCAGGCCTTTTTTTTTTCTTTGGGAGGAAGTTTCTGCTTTTACTGGCCTACTGAGTTTTCATAATCTTTGAAAGGTGTGTCATTTATGAATTTCTTGGTACGAGGCCAACCAACTTTGATATCAGCTAGAGGAATAAAGACTCTAAGCTTTAACTATCTGACTTGAAACTTACAGTTTTCGTAATTTTCTGAAAAGTACTTTCAGCTGAAAAAAACGGATGTAACTGTTGATATCACTTAGCTGAGTAGAGCTTCTTCCTAGAAGGTAAAAGTGAAGAAATCACCATCAGCTCATTCTTGGCACCAATAACTCGAGCCCATATTGAGAAACCGGAAAAAACCGATGCCATTTTCTGAGTTCATAGTTAAATGGTACTTCTCATTATGAAAAATGATGTTGACAATATGGTTGAAAAATCCAAAAGGAGGACTCGTTCGAAATATAAGTGACGATGTCATTCATCACCCGTAATTAATCCAGCATTAATGCCCAAGTTGGCGTATTATTATATTTAATGAATAAACTATATACTCATCCAACCAAGGGAGGGCAGAGCCGTTTTTGGTTCACTGGGGTTGTGATTCTTTCGTGGGCTCATGTGCCAATAATAATTTCGTGCTGTCACCTACTCTTTATTGTGGTTGGCCCAGCCAATTCAGTTTCGCCTTTTCAATTTCTCAATAAGAAAATAGCTGGCTTTGGTATGGAGACTCTATCACCTACTCTTGCACTCTGGAACTCATCTTCATCCTCATGCTCGGTACTGCTTATATACAATCCCAGTTTGTAAAGATGGATACTTCATAGCCAGTTTACCTGAAACACCAGACTTAATCGCTCTTATCATGGCGTAAGATCCGCAGGCGCAAAGGTGGTGTGAAAGAGAAGGTAGTGATCATGGAATTCTTGTGTACTTAACAGGAGAGAGGAATATCCTTTCTAGCGTGAGAAGAACATTAGATCGATCTTGTGCTTATAGAAAAGACTGATAGTCGTAAGTGGTAGCCTATTGGTCTATTTTGCCTCGAAAATGTGTAATCATATTAAACATTTGGACCTAAGGGGTGAGCAAAACCAATGCAATTCCAAAGACCTTGCAGTTATATGGCATCCACAGTCTGCAATTTAACATTGACATCTCTCTTTCTCTCTCTAGCAGGTAGATAGTGCAGACGATCAGAGATTCAGAATGGAGTCATCAACCTCCCACGAAGTTCACATACTCGAGATGTCGACAGATGACCTTCCGCTGGCCGCGCCGGGCAAGGAGGTCAGCAAGCAGGCCTGTGGTGGTGCGAGGTGCGGCTTCTCCGACAGCCACAGCCGTTCCAAACACGCTAGCGAGCGGTCCACCGCCGCGAGGAAGCTCTGGATGGCCATGGTCCTTTGCCTCGTCTTCATGGGAGCAGAAGTCGCCGGAGGGATCAAGGCCAACAGCCTCGCCATCCTAACCGACGCCGCCCACCTGCTGTCCGACGTCGTTGCCTTCGGCATCTCCCTCTTCTCCCTCTGGGCTTCCAGCTGGGAGGCCACCCACCGCCGGAGCTACGGCTTTTTCCGGGTGGAGATTCTAGGCACCTTGGTCTCCATACAGCTCATTTGGCTCATCACCGGCATCCTGGTCTATGAGGCCATATACAGGCTCATACACGGAAACGCAGAGGTTCATGGCCTTTTGATGTTCGTTATTGCTGCAGTAGGCTTGGTTGTGAATCTGGTCATGACTTTCTTGTTAGGACACAGCCATGGTCATGGCCATGGACATGACCATGGTCATAGTCATGACGCTCACGGCCATGGCCATAATCATGATCATGATAATGAGGAAGGAGGGGACAACCACCACCCTGAGCCTGAGGAAGATCCCCATAGATCGAGGAGAGTGAAATCTGTAGGTGCTGCTACAGAGAAACCGAAAAATAAGAAGAGGAGGAGGAGGAATGTGAATGTTCAGAGTGCCTATCTTCATGTCATCGGAGATTCGATTCAGAGCGTTGGGGTGATGATCGGCGGTGCCATCATCTGGTTCAAGCCCGAACTGCGGATCGTCGATCTCATCTGCACCCTCTTCTTCTCGCTGGTCGTTCTGGCAACGACGATTCGGATGCTGATGAGCATCCTGGAAGTGCTGATGGAGAGCACGCCGAGAGAAGTCGACGCAGGGAGGCTAGAGAGGGGGATCCTTGACATGGAGGAGGTGGTCGCCGTTCATGAGCTCCATGTTTGGGCCATCACGGTGGGGAAGATTCTCATGTCATGCCATGTGAAGATCAAACCAGAGGCAGACGCAGACGCTGTCCTCAACAATGTCATTGCTTACATTCAGAGAGAACACAGCATCACCCATGTGACCATTCAAGTTGAGCGTTAGAAGACAACTGTGTCATTGATGATGGCTGTTGCTGTCTGGCTTTTATATATTGTGCAAAGCCATATGCAGCATTGCTTTCACAACCATACACATGGTGAGCCATACATAATCTTTTCACCTTTAGCTGTCTCTGTTAAGCTTTCCCGCTTGTTGTTGTAAGAACATAAGCAGAAGAGCCACTCCTAGCAATGCCTCTCAATTTGGGTGCAAAGATGCGCTCTTGCATGTGGGAAGCATACTCGGAAGTGGAGTTTTAGGCCTTAAATTATAATTTTATAGCTTGAAATGTGTGTCTTTGTCTAATCGTGAGTCTTTTTAACGCACCATTTCTACTGCCAATTTGGTTTCATAAATGTTTGTTTGAGAAAGAACTCAGTGGTTTGTAGATTTGAGAATCTGACTCTAGGAATCCAACTTTATGTCTTCCATATTGAGGATCTGATTCTCACATGGCTAATTAATGTTACAGTGGACTTCCCGTTCCCATTCCCTATATAATTGTGTTACAAGGTCTTGGAGAAATGGGGAACAGTGACATGGAATATGTGTTCGCACATGAGAAACAAAACTTGTACCCGTTGCAATTTTTTCGTAAATTCATGGTTCTGTTTGTAACTAAATGAAGTGGATCTTACCACGTTCACTATATAATTCATTATAATATACAAAACTTCATTGATGGTCCTAAGTGAAAAATGCAGAGTCATATGTTAGCCAATTTGCAATTCCAAAGAGATGGCTGCTTAGCTTGTATGAAAACGCTGCAACTTCTCACCTACTCACCATTACTGATCCGATGCTTATTAGCTCATAATCTCCATGACCATCATACGTCGCCATGAAGAAGACAAAATTGGAGTATGCCTCACTTTCCTGGCACTTAGATATCAAACTTCCAATCTTTGATAAACGGGTCAAATTAAAATTTATAGCGGCCTAAATAAGATTCAAGAATACTGGTCTCATTAATTAGGCTGCCGCGTCTTTAAGCAATGCTTTTGGTTAAAGCACATGAGACTACCCTAGCTATGCCAAAACTTGAATAGAAGATAGCTACTAAGGCAACCACAGTGGACGTATTGCTAAAAGATGAACCTGAATGACGCATTTTACATTATTATGTGCACCACGTATACTATATTATGAATAACTAATATAATATTCCATACTGGAAAATATATGTAGAGGGAGTTCGCATATAAAAATGAAGGTGTCGTGACAACCAAGTTCCACTTGTGGACCTAATTCAGGCTGTCAAGACACAAGTCAACCAACTTTGAGCCCTGAGATGAATCTCGCGTCACTGGCGTTTAAAATGAGGTAGCCTTTTTGCGTCTCTCAACTTGCACTAGGCCTAATTTTGTAGTTCTTTCTGTCGCTGAAGATAAATCAATTTAGTTCTGAAGCCTCACGCAAGCAGCATTAAATTAGCTATACAAATGTACTCCCCAGCTTAGGAAGTGCGCCGAATTTTGGTTTATGTAAGGAATAATGCTCATGCTTCTGTAAAACATTTTAACCATATGAAAAAGAAGAAAAAGATATGAAGGTTGAAGCACCATCTAGTTTGAATGTGCTTGCTTCTTCCATGAGCCACAAGGTTCACTGCCATAAAGAGGGAACTTTTATTATCACAATATAGCACGGGAGCCTTATCTATTCGAATCCCTATGTCTTTCATTAGGAACTGAACCCATGTAAGCTCTGCTGTCATCGATGCCATGGCACGGTACTCAGCCTCAGCACTGGATCGAGAAACAGTATTTTGTTTCTTGGCACTCCAAGTAATGCAATTAACACCAAGGTATATACAGAAACCGGTGGTTGAGCGTCTGGTATGGGAGCAACCTGCCCAATCAGAATCTAAAAAGGCATATATATCCAAGGTACTTTGCTTCAAAATTTGAAGTCCAAAATGTAGAGTTCTTTTCACATAACGCAGAAAATGTTTAATCATTTGAAAGTGAGAGTGTAACAGGGCTTATACTTCTTTTCATATCCGGAAATATGAAATTTAGACTCATGTGACAAGCCAAGGACCTGAAAGAATCACTAATGAAATACCTCATTTAGAGCCTTATTTACTCCGCAATTTAGTCGCATAAACTGGCTGATGTAATTGACAGCAAACGAGATGTTCGGATGAGTAAGACAAAGATACTGAAGTGAACCAACAATTTGCCTATAAAGGGTAACATCGTCAAAAGACTTATCTTCTGCTTGTAGTTTATGTATTTTTGTACTCATGGGAGTGTTACAAGGCTTAGAGTCTTCCATCTTAGCGTTTTCCAAAATATCCTTTGCATACTTTGTTTGACAAAGTATGAGGCCCAGATTTGTCCAGGCAACTTCAACCCCTAAAAAATAAGTTAGGCGACCAAAATTCTTAACAAGAAACTCACTGTAGAAAGTATCAACAATTTTGTGCAATGCTAAAGCACAGCTTCCCATAAGAATCATATCATCAACATATATGAAAAGTATGAAAGTAACAGGTGCTTGATGGAAGGTGAACATGGAGGGATTAGCAAAACTGATAGAAAACTCATAATCAAGGAGAAAAGTACTTAACCTGGCATACCAAGCTCGTGACGCTTGCTTCAAACCATATAAAGCTCGCTATAATTTACAGACAGGATCAGGTTTGGATTCATCTATGTATCTAGGGGGTTGTCGCATGCAGGGGCGGAGCCAGGATTTTTTTTAGGGTTGGGCCAAGACAATTTGCGAGCTGGGCCAGGATCGGGCCAAAAGGAGCGATGAGGAGCGATCGGTCGGGCCAAACTAAAAAAATTTGATTTTTTCAATGTAATTTTTTTTTTCCTGGGCTCACCCGGGCTATGGCCCGAGCGGGCGCCCCCCTCCCTCCGCCCCTGGCCGCATGTACACGTCTTCACGAATCATCCCATGCAAGAAAGCATTTTTAATATCCAACTGCATGAGAGCCCATCCTTTTACAAGAGCAACAGTGATAACCATTCAAACCGTGGTTTGTCGCACAACCGAAGAAAATGTCTCATGAAAATCTATTCCCTCCTTTTGAGAGAATCCCCGAGCAACAAGTTTGGCCTTCAGTTTGTCTAGGGTCACGTCGGATTTTAACTTGGTTTTAAACACTCATTTGGATCCTACCAAGTTCATCATGTGGTCATAACGAACTAAAACCCAAGTTCTATTTTCAATGAGAGCCTTCATCTCATCGTCCATAGCTTTCTTCCATCCAGCGTGATGCAAAACTTGATTAACATTAGTGGGTTCTTTGAGAATGTTCCCATATAAGATATGAATATTAGCATACCTTGGATTAGGCTTATATGTCCCCACCATAGATCTGGTGGTCATGGTTCTCACAGGACTAGCGATAGAATCCGTAGAAGTCTGAGATGAAACATTTGCTTCGACCATGACTATGGTTTGGTTGACGTTGGTTTACCATAGCCATAAGAGGGGGCGTGGGACCTTTGAGGCGAGTGTCAAAACTTTGAAGGAGTGGGACAACTTCTTTATAGGATGGAGCAGGAGGTCGAATCATGGCAGCGACAAAGGCTTCATATCCATCACCAAGTCTTTAGAGCAACCAATAGGTTTCCCAATGGCAGCAAGGTCATCACAAACTGCTTTGGATTTGTTAATATATTCATCAACAAAGTCATCACCCTTTTTGAGAGACATAAGCAAATGAGTTAGATGAAGCTTTCTTTCTCTTGACTTGCCAGAGTAGGCATCCATAAGAGAGCTCCAAATGTCCCTTGATGGCTCTTGACCAACAACTCAACCAAGAGCACTTTCGGTCAATGTGGAGGCCATTTGATTTCTTCCAAGCTGTGAACTGGGGATTAAGAGTCTTTTTCTGGCCTAAGGGATCAACTGCATCAATGACGAATGCATTAATGACGAATTCAGCAGAAGCAGCAACATCTCCGGTGAGAAAGCCTTGAAGATCTTGGCTTTCAATAAGAGCGAGAATCTGTGTCTTTCATAAGAGAAAGTTTTCTGGTCGTAGCTTAAGAGAAACAAAGTTGGAGAGGTTGATAGAATAAGGATAAGGATAAGAAATCTATACCAGCGTGGAGGAAGATGGAATAGATGCCATCGTTGGCTACAAAGTAGGAGAACAAACACAGAATATAACGTGGTTGAAAAGGATATATGTAACGTACTAAGGATCTATGCTATAAGGCAGTTTGCTAGTTACAAAAAAGATTTCTTTCTTTATCTTGATAAAATCTGGATGGCTGTGCAACAACATCGTTGCCATCTTCATCCCTAACCAAAAACCAAAAGGGCAAACCGTTGGCTGTTATTGACTGATCTTCTCTACAATCTGTGGTAATCTCCTTTCTTGTTAGCAGAGGATACATGTGGAGAAAAGAAAGAAAAAACTCGTAAATTGCTATGGTCGGCGATAGCATGTCCCTTGATGCGGCAGGGGAATATGGCTGGTTTTCCGTCATAATCCTGCCCCGTCTTGTCTTCAGAAGCAGCTTCAGTTCAACCTCCGATTCCACACGGATTAGAAATCGGCCATTGCCAATCACGGAGAACTTAGAGTTTATCCTTTGTGCCCACAGGCTCCGCAAGGCTTCGAACGCGTAGTTGTAACCCATTCCAGAGCGTGCGCCCCTGTCCTTCGTACAATCCTGTCATGGCTGCAAATGTAAGGGTTCCACCATCCGGTCGTATGCTTCTTGAGGGATCTCCACCATCGGTCCTTCCTCCGATAGAGTTGCCACCATCGGTCCTTCCTCCAATACAGTTGCTTCTGTTGTATGAAGCCCTTCAACAGAAGGTTTTTCAGAAGCTTCGACGATCTTTACCCGAGAGCGGGCAAAGCCTACCCCTCATTGCGCTCCTGCCTCCGGAGGTTCGCGATGGCCCATTCTAGGGTTCCTTGGCGTTCAATGACCAACTGTAGGGGAATAGGACCGCCGAAAGTTTCCATTCAAAATATTGCAGGCAATTCAGCATTACAGCCATCAAAAAATAGCGAGGTTCTTCTCGTGTGCTATTGGCACAAAGTTGACAGTAAAAAAAAAAAAAAGCGATGGGTAATTCTTTATGAGGGAAGAAAAATCATAAAAAATTATTGGAAAAGAGTAAAAAGCTGTAATACAATATTTTTCAAAAGAGACCGGTTTTTGTACTACAAAGGTTTTTTTTTTTTTTTTATGTTGAAACACCATGATGTAACGCGACAATGCCTTTAAAATATGGTTTTTATGAAAAATTGAATGGTGACTTTGGCATTTTAAAGTTACTTAGCTATTTCACAAGAATGGTTCAATATGATAAACAGTTAAGGAAAAATGTCATGACCATTTTATCATTTAATATTAATTTATAGTCAAAATCATTATTCACCCACTTGTTTCTCTGAGTTCTGGAGCGTAAGACACTTACAGTGATGGAAGTGACGCATGCATTAATTGTAAACTATTGTGGAGCAACCATATATAAAAATCCACCTGCAGACTTAATTGTTGTAGATGGACCCGTCAATTGAAGTATTTGTTTCTTCTTTCAACAAAGTACTTGAACACATAATCTTGGTACGGAACCAGATCATGTGTATCAAACTACAGTTTACTGCCCATTTGGGATCTTGAATAAGTGTTTATGTAGCCAATACATGGACCACATGCATGTGGTGGATCTAATTCTCCCTTAAGTAGAGAATAGACAGAAAAATTTAGGGAGAGTGAGAGAGAGAGCAATCAAATGGAAAGATACATGAAAAGGAAAATTGTGTGTCAATGTATAAACGATTTTACAGAGTTGGCAAAAGCAAAAAAAGGCAGCAGAAAACAAAAAAGAGTATGCAAAGGGGGAGAGAGGAGGGAACACAATGACATTTTCAAATATTTGCTCAGTTACATGTATGACTGCTCCTTTCATATATAAAAAATCTGTGAATGGTTGTCTAAAAAAACAAAAATCTGTGAATGGTTGTCTAAAAAAACAAAAATCTGTGAATGGTTGTTTCTCCAAAAAAAAAAAAAAAAAAAATCTATTTCCGCCACTGATTGAGGTAGTCTGTTGATCTCTGAAATTTCTGTTCCTTTTTAACTAATGTTCATGACGGTTAACAAGGCCTTGCCAAATTGTTCTATGTAGCAAATTCTTGGCCTCGATCAACAGTCAACATGCTCTGGCCAATCTAAGCCGGTTCTATTCTTCGCCCCCAAGAAATCCTGCTTTTATTTACAGTAGCCTTGCAAGGGGACAAAAGTTCGCGGTTGGGATCACAAGGGCCCTCTCTCTCTCACCCAGAACCCACCTCTAGGAAAAGTTCAGTTTTGATCTTGGGGGCTTCCTCAACATATTTGGTCTGCCCCAAGTTGTATTATTTGTGGAGGTCGCACAGAGAGAGGGGAGAGAGAGAGAGAGAGGGAGACATGGCGTTCATGAGGGGAGAGCCGTTGTTGGCAAAGCTGGCGAACATAGCACGTTACGTCGTCTTCCCGGCAGCCATGGCGGCCTCTCTGATCTATGTTCCCCCTGTCAGCTCCAAGAAGAAGCAGGAAAAGAAGTAGACGGAGGAAGACCAAGGAACCCTTCTCTCACTTTTCATTGTTCTGCCTTTTATTCGAGGTACCTATCTTTTTCTTTTTTTCCTTTTTCTCTTCTCGCCCTTTTCTCCCTTAACACAAATACCTGTTCTTTGTAATTAATCTTCCCTTTGCATCTTCAAGGTTGAGTTTCTTTTACCCACATCCGCGGTAGAAGCTCAATATGTTGGGAGTCATCTCTAAAGATGTTTGGATAATCTATAGGAAGCCCGCTTGTACATTACTGTGTGCTTTGAGGCTATTTTTTGTGATATCTCCATTTGCTTGAGCAAACTTCTTTGACAAATGAAAACTTTGGAAGTGGGATGTGATGGATGATGTTGTGGTTTAACTTCTGCTTTCTGAGAATCTTAAGTTATGCCCTTAATTTAGTAATTTCAAGTCGATGGCCTCGTGATGCCGTTGCAGTTTGTGAAGCTACTGCAAATTAGCGTCACTCCAGTTACAAATCTCCATCTTTTCGGTTGTCATTCTATTGCAATCTCTGTGTGCCACGGTAACCGGGAAGCTCACTTCTCTTTTTCAATTGTTTGTTTGCTTTCACTTCCACTTTGTTCCCCACTTCAAGTTGTTTCCGTGAACCATATCAACTGTTTGATAATTCTCCCAAACATCTGCTTTCCCCACTTTGGTTCCTATATGATTTTTTCTTCGTGGTAGCAATTGTCCATACCCTTTCCATAGATTTAGACATTCTTGTGTTGTATTCTGTGTGCATGCAGACATTATCCTGCACACGCCTAGATGACAGCTTTTTCAGTTTATCTCCTATTGTAATTGTTATATGTTTGAGTTGCATGTAGATTTCTCAATACACTCCACGTCCAGGGAGACATTTGTAAGGCCAAACCCTGTGGGTTGGTTGTTTCCACTAGTGATATACAATTTTGACTAATTTAAGTGATTCTTTTCCTTTCAATCTGCTCGTTTGGTACTTGGTTGAAGCTTGAAGCTAAATTAGCTTTGTGATTATGGACGTGAAAATTTATGTCTCATTGTTGACTAGGATGTCTAATGCTAACATTCTAGGATGTCTAATGCTAACATTCTAAATCTGGACTGGATAATGTTTCCAAAAATTGCCTGTATTTCAAAATAATATGTATCTTCTCTTTTTCCTGTGTGTAAATCTGGATTAGACTTGCTTATGCAGCTTTCTCCCAAGCATGATTACCAGTGGAAAAATAGTCTTCAAATGCACCATCACAATAACCCGGAATGAATAGCAAGATCTTATAGCATATTCTTAGTATCTTGTGATTGATGCTTGTCATAAATTTGCAGCAGACCAGGAGTGCATCAAAACCTGGTGTTATTGTTGTCACTAATCTTACCAATTGTTTGTGTTTTTTGCTGCTCCATAACATGAGACTATAATAAATTATATACTATTTGGTTGTAAGTCCTTGAGCCTCTGGTAAATTATATATTATTTGGTTGTAAGCCGTTGAGCCTGCATATGTTGACAACATACATTCGTGGGATAGGAGAAAACCTGCAATTGGAGGCGCCACCTGACACATGCACCTTCTTTAGTTTGCTGACTGTGAATGACATTCTCTTGAATATCAGCTGTAGGTTCTTCTGTCTTCAAACACCTTATTCTTTGTTCCTTTATATCAAAGAAAACAGGAGATTACAGGCTCCCAGTTAATTGGTAATGAGTTAACACACATGATTGTAAACTCTGAAAGGTGGCGTGATGGCAGCAAGCTTGCTTATTATCAAACCATAGATTCCATGTTCGTTTGAAGTTACTATGGAACCATTTCTGTAGCATTACTGCATTTATCATTCATTATTATGAAATTCTTGCTTTCTTGATATTTGCTATGATGTTAAGGTTTCAGTAATGTGGAAGTATCTGTTCTTGGTTTACTTAAG
This sequence comes from Nymphaea colorata, assembly GCF_008831285.2. Lineage (NCBI taxonomy): Eukaryota > Viridiplantae > Streptophyta > Magnoliopsida > Nymphaeales > Nymphaeaceae > Nymphaea > Nymphaea colorata. Next base: position 1,092,487 of record NC_045148.1, on the reverse strand, counting down.
ATCCTTCCTTTAAGTAAAGGAATTTTGAATGAGGCGGTTTAAATGTTCCAAAACAAGAAATCTAAAATAAAAAACAACCAAGTTGTACTAGACTGGGAATTGGAATTCTATGTTTTGAGTCAGATAAGGATGGGAATTGTAGGCTTGAGGAATTAGAATCGGATAGGAGGAAGGTCAAAACTTAAATTTAAAGAAGCTGCTTTGTTGGGACTGCAAAATCCATTTGACAGTGGCTTCACCTGGTTGTCTGATAGTTTATGTACATGGAAGAAGTTACCAATGTAGGTTAACAAGAAAGTCCTAAGAAGGTATGGAGATATGCACAGCATTACATTCAGAGCATGCTTTTGTGCTGAGTGGAAGTAAGTATAGGCAATAAGGTGAACACAAGAGCATAAGCAGCCAGTTTTTCGTACATGTAAGAATGAATGCTAAGTGGTATGACATGCAGAACAACAAACTTCCTGGAGTGCATAAACCTTCATCCTTAGCATGAAGCTTCTTAGGTTTGTAGAAAATCATGCATCAGTTTGGTGGTTCATCCTAGTGATGGATAGTCATTTGAAGATGATTAGTTCTAAGATTAGAGAATTTTAACTGTGCAAGTATCTCATGAAACCGTGTTATGATGATTTGCTGGCATCTCCTGCTTCCTTTATTTTGTGTGTGTCTATCATCTCACTTCTGGATCAGGCAATTTTCTTGTAAATATGGCAATCATGGAGGTTCAAATACTGAAATTATTCAACAAATACCACTCATAATTTCCACATTTATATGAAACTGCGATGGATAAATAGAGCAAGAAGAAAAGCATGAATCTGAGGTGGACATACATTACAAAATTACTGCATATGGGTTTTAGTGCCTCTTCTGGCATGTAACATTCACACCAGGTTGACTGTCTAGACTCTGATTTGCTAAAGCTTGATCATCCAAATCTTTGGAGAACATTTTTAGAAGGAAGGTCAGTTTATTTGCTGCAACCATATTTTGTTAATGCATTAATTTGATCACCTTTTCTTACTGTTTGCAGGTTTTCTCCTTGATCTCCTTTTCATGACCACATCCAGTAAAAGCGTTGGCATGCATAACCTTCAGTGAAGGACCCATGTTGCACAATTTCACCTCTCAGAACTCTGATTTTTGTTTTTTATAATATAACATGGAGTTTCATCTATTGTATCTTCTTTGGAAGTCGTATATATGAACGATAACTCTCTCTCTCTCTCTCTCTCTCTCCCTCTCTCTCTCTCTCTCTCTCACACACACACACACCCACGCACAAACACTCTCATGCACATGCTTGTGCGCCTGTCTCTTTATTTTTTTTTTGTGTAGTCTGATGATAATAATTGGAAGAACCATGGACCAATTGTCCTCGGACATTTGCGATTGGTTCTTGCGTGGATTGCTACTAATATGAAGTTGGTGTATGCCATACCCTTTTTAACAACTTGGGAGCTAACTCTCTTCCGTCACTGAGATTCCCTTTTCTTGAAAGTGGTGAAAATCGCTGTCCATTTTATTATGCTGTTGGCTCTGTTATATGGTTTTGAGTTTTCTTCCCATACTTCCTTCGAGCTGGTACGTTCATGGAATGCAAAAATATCTGCAATACAACTTGATTTTCTGACTTCACATTTCACATGTTAGTAATTGAAGATGATGGTTTAAGCGACTTTTTTCTGCCCTTGTTGATTGCTCAAAGCACTTAAGTATCAGCTTTTAGCTGTAGTCTTTAGTGTCCGTTTCTCTAACTAGTGCCGTCATATAAGTTACATGCATGAAAGATGTTAGATCTGTCCGGCGATTCCAATGTCTAATGCCCTTCACCTTGTTGCTGTACTTTTTTCTTTTTTCTTCGTCTTTACAAGTCGTAATGATTTTCTTACGGTCTTATATCGATTGAACAAAAGAACATGTGACAGCTAAGTAGGAATGGTCGATGACATACGCACGGATACCCATTTTGATTGCTAGTTTTACATGTCTCCAAATAGCATCTAACAAACGACTTGTGAATTTCTTCAACTAAAGCAACAGAGGCTTCCACTAACTCATAAATTGGGCACGGCTTATCATCTTTGAAAAGAACAAGGAAGGGGGTCAGCAATAAAAACAAAAGGAAAAAGGTGTAGATTCTATAACTTCTATTGGTAACCTGTAGGTCATTTTTTCTTAATATGATTAATGACCTAACCACGATGCATAATAATCACTTTCAGCTGTCACACTGACTCATCTTTCAGTCGAACGTGTGGATTGCAATGCTTCTCCAGCAGCATCTTAGAAGCTGTTTCAACTGTCTGATCCCATCTCTGAAAGGCAACAGTTATTCCGTCAATAAGAGGCGTTTAAATTTCAGATCCAGTTAAATGCATGAAAAATCAGAGTCAGAAATTATTTTCTACAGTTAAAGAAAACAAATCCCGATATCATAACCTGAAAGTTTACATCCTTAACAGATATTGACCCGGAGACCCAGTAACAAAAGCACCTTAGCCTGCCTACCCATTTCCTGTCCTGGTTTCTGGCGTGGTTTAGGCTTATCATCCGCCTGCTAAACCAAGCAAAAGGGATGGACCAACCAAGCAACTGCAGTCTCAATCAAGTTTTCATAACCGCTGGAGGGAAGGGAGGACAAGTTGCTCAAAGTGAGACCCAAGTGAGTCATGAAATCTATACCTGCTTAACCAATGCCAAGAAGAATTGGTTCCGGAGCAGCTGCCTTGCTCTCCTACCTGATTTATTGCACTTGAAAGTCCAAAACATCCTGGTTCTCTGATTTGATGACGGCGGCAGGAGCGAGTTCCTTTCAATCAACGCACTGGTCATGCGTGAGCTGCTAGGAACTGGCTTCATTTTCTTCGACCGTCTGGCTGGCTCTGATTCCATATCGGCAAATTTGCGAAGCAACTGTTCGGACGATGCCTTGTTGACCCGCTGCACTGTGCAGGCTGCTGTGGCCATTTACGAGAGAAGCAAAGGAATCCTGTCTGGTAAGTGGTAACCTTGTATTTGCCAACTCAGAGAAATGAACGTTAACAAGGAGGAAAGAGAGACTGAGGGGGAGGTCTTAATAAGATATAAAGCTGGGTGAAAATATAGCCGTTGAAGAATAATGGACTGCTTTTAGGGGCTGGAGCGGCCCGTGGGTATGCACTTGCAGTTGCCTGTCAGATGGGTAAATGGATCCAGTGTGGTTCAGATCTAATCCGTACTAAACCCAATAAAATCCAATATTATGTCTAACATGGTGGCTTGAATTAATACTTTAGCTGGGCAGACTAGGTAACATTTTTCCAATGCTAACTTCATTATTTATCACCTAAAGATTCACACTTGAAGTCCTTGATTTGCTTTTTTTAGATTGAGAAAAGGTCTCATCTTATTGGTCTTGAAGTTTAGCACTTGTAAATTTTACTTTTTTTAATGTGGCCATTCAGTTGCAGTTTTATAATTGAATGTGAACTTGAGTCCGGCATTCATCTTGGATTGTTAAAATTTGATCTGATTGCGTCGTTAAATCTCTCTTGTGCAGTCTAATTTGAATAACATTGACAAGAAGGGTCTAAATTTGAGTCTGAATTGAAACCGGTTAATAAACTTAAACCAAGTTGCAAAAACTGAACCCGACCCGAATCTGGGGACCGGTAAGGGCAGCAGAAGAAAAACCCTAGCCCAACCTGTCTCTTCCCACCCACAAGGAGAGAGAGAGAGAAGGGAGAGAGACTTTTTTAGGGAGGATGGGAGCTTTCACGTTCGTGTGCAGGAGCGAGGGTGACGAATGGAGCGCCAAGCAGCTCTCCGGTGGCATCGAGGCCTCCGCCTCCTCCACCTTTGACTTGCAGAGGAGACTCGTCCAGGCTGCCTTTGCCTCCGACTCATCCGGCCCCGTCCAGTCCTCGTTCTCACTCGTCACTCCAAGCTCTGCCGTCTTCCAGGTGAGTGGAAAGACTAGCCGCTCTTTTATCGGTTCTTTGATCTGCCGCGCTCACCAATTCTCGTCCTTCATTTTATTCTTTTGTCACCAATTTTGAACTTGGTTCGGTTTTTCCTTCTATCTGTTTTTTGTTTGATGTTGTTCCTTGAGCGTGTGTTCATGGAAGCCTTCTTTTAATTTTTTTTGTTCTTTCTCCTTTTTTTCCATGTGAAGTAGTCTTTCCCTCTTCTCTATTCTTCGTTAGGCTACAGTCTTTCGGTGACTCTACATTTATTCTTTTTTTTTAACTGTAAATTACTTGAACATGGTTGTTGATTCCCCTTTGAGTCGTTTTGTTAGTGGCCTTTTCTTACGTACGTTGGCTGCATATGGCTTGTCTAGATGGGCAGTGTTTACTGTTTACATCTTCTTTTCTTATTTGGTTTTTTACTTGTAGAACGATTTGGCGGAAATTATTCTCGGACGAATTTTATGTTGTCTTTCCTTTTTTTTTTTTTTTGAACCTCTTGTCTCCGAATTTGGGGTTCCCTTCGTTTCTGTTTCTGAGTGGATTTGTTCAGGTTTAGTCTGAAGTTTAGGTTTTTTGAAGGAATTTATTTGTTCTTATTTTTCGTTTTTCACCATTTGTATTTTTTTCAGTTCAGTAGGTGATGGGATACATCTCTTTAATATCCGATTGGGGAGAAACTGGGAAATGGTATTTCTGTTGTTGTCTTAACTGTTAAGTGATTCAATGGAGCACATTTATCTGTTTTCTTGTTCGTTTTGCCGCTATATCAGAGGGACCAAAACGAGCTTACCCTGAATTTTAGTAAACTGTGCCTTTGACATGTTTTAGGTGATTATCGGAGGTGGTGGTGGTGGTGGTGCCTTCATTGGTGGAGCAGCTGCAGCAGCAGCAGGAGGGTCGAGCTCTTCCGCTGCCTCAGCAGAGCCTCCAGCAGAAGAGAAGAAGGAAGAGAAGGAAGAGAGTGATGAGGACATGGGTTTCTCACTCTTCGATTAATCTGTCTTGGATTTGGCTGAACCAGTTCCCAATTTTTTGTGCTCTTCTATTCTTATCACTGTTGAGAGTTTCAGATTTCAAGATCGTCGTAGTAAGAGAGAATTGTAGACAAGTTTTGTCATGGGATTCTTTATTTTCTTTTGGTCTCTTGATTATACTTACCGTGCCATTTCTAATAGATGTTGCATGATTTGGCATGTTTGTCATCTACTAGCATTCGTCCTTGTTTTGATAACACGGATCTCTCTCTCTCTCTCTGTCTCTGTTTGGCATGTTTATCAACTACTAGCATTCGTCCTTGTCTTGATGACACGGATCTCTCTCTCTCTCTCTGTCTCTTGTGCCCACATGCTTTCTCGAATAAAATTGTTTCCTCACACTGCAAAGCATGTCGGAAAGTGGTCAGGAGGAATGAGAATTGCACTTTTAATAAAATGGGAGAAAATTTATGTATTTTTGCATGCAAATAACCATATGAGAAACGAGCAAATGCAAATATCCGTCACGCAGATGGAGAAACCATAAGGGCATTTTTCACAAGGGGTTCTGGTTATTCAAATGTCAATTCGAAAATTCTGGTTCGATTGGTTGCTTGTTTCTGAGCTAAGCTTGTTTGAAAAAAATGAACTCAAGTGGTTTGTCTACTTATTGAGTCCATTTTTTCAAATGAACTCGATGAGTGGACAAAGCAAATTTAGAGTTAATTTTTGGACATCCAGCTTGCGAAAGAAAAGTGGTACCACCAACAACTGAAATTGATTTTTTTAATGTGATTACGACTTCTAAGTGAACTGCTTTCATCTTCACAACTAGCCCACAAGAATGCATTAGCCATTTGAAACCTCGTCAATTGATATAGCTGATCGACAAAATATGCTGGATAGTGCACAATTTTATTCGATCTCAAAACTTTAACATGTGACAGTGTTCTCGTTTGTCGCAAATCTGAGAAAGGCTCTAAATGAAATTGTCTAATCTGTTAGCTCTTCTCATAGATCACATACCACTTAAATTGCAGGATTGTAGGTACTCTTTCCATTTAGGTTTTCCATCCCATATCAACAAAGGCCAGCTTGTGATGTATTTATTGCGCTTATATTCCAGCTGCAGCAGGTCATGACCAGAGATTTCCTTGACACTAGATTCGCTGCTGGACTTCCATTCTTTAGGAACCTGGTTGCCTTCATCTTGTGGAACAATGCAGAACCAGACACCTGGTAATTTTGAAAAAGGAGGTATCGTATAGTTACTCTTGAATTTCATCTTGTACTGTCACTAATTGTAGATCTCCAGAGCAGCAATGAAGAATTGTTTCAAACATAGCCTTGACATTTCCACTAACAGTACCGGTTACAGCATGCGAGCAAGAGAGAGAGAGAGAGACTAGGATTTTCTTTGTTCATGTTAACATAATAGCCACAACACACTTTGGTCCTTTTTTTGGTCACTACACCTCAATGACTAGGATTTTGTATTGATTTGCTTTTTTTTGAGAATCCATGAAATCGATCTGTCTTACAAGTCCAAAAAATTGTCCTCTTACTAGGGAGAGAGAGAGAGAGAGAAAATGAAAAGACGAAACTGTCATCCGATGTTGGGTCTCATGAAAAAAATAAAAAAAAGTGTCGAAACATCAACTTTCGTTTTCAAATTTTCCAGGTAGGTTTTCAGCAGTGTTTCAGTATGTCCAACAGACTTTTCATGCAAGCGTAAAACAAAATTTTAAACGTTTGCGCTTCACTATTGAAATGTTGAAATGTCAATACAGAAAGATGACTGCCAAGTGCCAACCCAACGCATTAGCAACCCACATATAATTTCATCATCACAAACGAACAAGATGACTGATAGGCATGATGCATCATGCTTGGTAATCTAAGGGAATGCTGATTCGTACACATTCACCTTTCTAAATGAGATTTACAGAATTCTGATCTGTACATAACCATATTATTAACTAGTTACAATTACACCACGACATAGCTCCCCTTACTGACTTTACAGACGTGCCAACTTACAGACGTGCCAACCGGTACACCAATTAAGAAGCTGAGAGACTCAGCAAATCTATCCGAAAGGCCACTATTCCTGCTAAACAAGTTTTGACCACCTCCACGACTCTGCCATTTGAATTTGAAAGCAAAAGCCAATCCATGATATTTTTCACGCACGTTTATGAACTGGAATTAGACAATTCTGTAGAGAAAACGCATATATAAGGATGAGCAACCTACCCCCAAAAAAGATATACATCTATATAAAGTGAAAAGGTACATGAATCATGCTGTTAATAACCAAATCCTTAAAGATGTACAAACTGATTAAATCAGAAACCAGAAGGAGACGAACAGGTTTCTATTATCTCAACAGTGCCCATAAATACCAGGTATAACAACTGACCACAAACAAATTGTGGCGAACTCTGAAGAATATAATCACATCATGAAACAGCATGAAATGAAATTGCTGGGCATATTGATGTTTTAGCAGCTCATTAGCTTCAACAAGTATACCACACCAACCAGATATTTCTAAGTAAGAAAGCAGCTTACGTACAAAAGTATGCACAGTGGTCTGTGATGACAAACCTAAGCAACAAGCATCGACTAGTTACCCTGTCTGGTAGCCAGCCGACTAGTTTGTGAACATGTGGTCTGTTCAATCGCCCAGTCACTTAGTCAACTAACTAGCAGGTTTCTAGTCCAACCTTTTGTTCTTAAAATATAGCCATTACATAATTTGATGGTATTCATAGACTCGGAATTTCAGAACAATCTTTTCTGCCAGAAATCATACATTAGATTATAATTTCAAGAAATAACCCATCAATTTTTATGCACTTTTTTTTTATACATTTAAATGATGTGATTCAAAACCTTTTATTTCTTAAATAAACAATGTAGACCACATCCATCCAACTGTGTTTATTCACTAATCATATAATTGGTTTTAAGGCTGGAAACACGGAGAAAATAAAAATTAAGACACAATCCAATTGCTTATCTGTTTGTATGTACGTATTTTGTACATCTGGTTGTGCTTCTATGATTTTTATCGTTTTATTTTAGTCGACTGACTTGTCCTGAATAGTTTTCTGGGGCCTTGACCAATGTGTCCTTCTTTTGACAACTGCGGTTGAAGAGTATACCACACAGCTCACTGATTAATTTAGCTACACTTGGAAAAGAAGCACTTTGACAATGAGAGAATTTCCTTTGCACCTATATCACCCTTCCAAATTACGAATTATATTGTACTTGGACAAAATGCTAATAGCAGGCAATGTAGCAATCAATAAAAATAAGCCAATAAGAGTTTATGAAAGAATTAGCATCTCATACATATAAAATAAGTAAATGCTGTCACTAACTTCTACTTTATGCACCAGCTTAGGACTTCAATCGCTGCTTAAGCAAAAAGTTTTGCATATTATGTGCCTTTCTAGTATCCTTTCGGAAAGCAAGAGCAAGACCACCCAACTTACAAAGAACAGATGGAAAAAAGGATAAAATTGATTTTTACACTTACAATCGATTAAGACCATACAAAAACACATGCACATGGTAATCTTCTAAGCCTAATCCAATCAAAATCGTACCATCTCTGTCTAGTACAGAAAAGAAAATGCTCTATTTGAAATGTACATCTAAAGAGAAATTTGTGATCAAATTATTCAAAAGTACACGATGTCTTCTGGTGGAATTCTTAAATAGGCAGGAGGTATTTGCATTATTATGTTACTAAAGACAGAAAAACTACAACGATTTCACAAAATGAAGCCAACTGCCCTTAAAGCCATTTCTGCTGGATTTACCTTTTGTCATGTTCTATTTAAGAAAGTTCACAACAGGAAAGAGACAAGTGTAACAAAATTACCTTCACTCTGTAGAAGTTGTTCTACTCGGGCAACAATATGTTTCCCATATGTGTACTTCCTTAAGGCATGCAGATGCACTCGAATACGGTTAAGCAACACTTCCCTTTGTTGATCAGTAGATCTTTCAAGAATCTTCTGAACCACATAATTTGCAAATTGGTCCTTCATCATCATCTGCACATAAAGGACAACATAGATTATACATACTAGAACATTACTGTGGTGCATGAACACATATTTTGTTTTTGAAGTTCAAAAAACACAAGTTTACTGAAAAGACACGAGATGGCCCAGGAATTCGAACCAAAGAGAGCAGAACAGCGCACACGTAGTATATGCATGCCAGCAGACAATTGTAAAGAAACAGAAAAACAAACAAGGAAAGTAGAACCACTTCCAAGAAGCTTCTCGCTTAGCAGCCAAGGACAGATTAAACCCTTTACTCATCAATAATGAATGTTCGTTCCAAGGTCACAGGTATGACCAGACCCCACCCATAACTCAGAAGAGCTTGCATTTGGTATAGAAGAAAAGAAACAGCAGATTAGGCATTCAGTTCAGCACAATAAAGTTTAATTAGTAAATGGATCAGGATTTTACCCCAGACTTGTCGCCAATAGAGTTCAAGTTTACAAAGTTAAACGAGTTTCCTAGGTATGGATCAGATCTAGTTATGCATCTTAGTCAGGGCTAAGTACGGTTTCCTCGGTATGAGACCTGAAAGGATCTGGATTCAACAAAAACATCATTTACTAGAGCTGGGCCTGGACAGTCCAATTTAGTGTACATCTGATTCGCAGATACCCCAACGAGTATGTTTAGTAGTTATCCTTCAAAAAAATAAGGCGGCTTAAAAAACTTCAATCGTCCTCTACCTGGCAAACTACACAGTTTCAACTCAACTCCTCAATAGACGCTTGAAAGCAATAGGAAACTCGAGCAAGCCAAAGGTTTTTAATATAAAAAGTGAGATATATCCGTGAACATTTTTTCCTTATGAATTCTATCCCAACAGTAACACTGCAGCAAGATGAAATAATTTAAGTTCTAAACTTTAAAAGACAGTCCAACCAGTCATAGTTGTTAAAAGAAAATGTTGAAATTGTCTATAAAGAAATTGCATTTGAATAATGGAATTGCATTAAGCTGGGTAACCTGTCAGCCGTCAGGTAATCAGGCAGCCGGCAATGTCGAGTCAGGCCTGGGGCTTGACTACAAACAGACCGAGATGGGTGTCAGGAGTTGGGACTTTACAGATCATACTTATTTGCGATTTTTCATCTGGTCGATATAATTTTTTCAAATTTTAGATGTATTGTAAGATGGAAAAAAAAAATAATTATTATTATTCAGACTGTGTTCCACCCAACCCAGCACAAGATTACTAGCCAAACAGCAGGTATCAGTAGGATTCAAATTTGGGCCAGAGAGAAATTGATGCAACCAAGCCCAATATATTATTTGGGTCGGCTAGTCAGGTAGAATCCGTCAGATGATCAGGTCCGACATTTTGTTATCATGTAGTGGAGATTTCATAGGCCAGTAACAGAGGTGGCCCTACCTAGCCCAAACCTATCCAATGCCCATTCCTCCACTTCTAAACCAAGTCTGAAAAAAAATGAATGCATAGAACTAGTAAAAGGTCAAGGAAACATGTATTAGCCTACTTATATAGCGAAAACAGCATATAAAGATCTAAATGTGTACCAGCAAATTGTCGTTTGCTTCAGTCTGACCAAGAATTTCGTCAATCAAACGTTCCCGTTCAGTAAGATCACCATGCTCCAAACATTTCTCTATAACATTTGATGCAAATTTATGTTGGCTCAACGGAACAATCTGACCAGCCAGCTTACTAATAATTTGACTTCTTTCATGTGGTTTTCCACGCTCCAGCACATGCTGCAAGCCATAAAAAGCCCAACAGATTATGAGGATCAATTACAAGTTTCATTGACTAACAAGATTTAACAAGACATTCTACATCACACACATGCACACGCGGGCACGCACACACACACACATACATACTCTTATATATATATATATATATATATATATACATATATATATATATATATATATCAAAAAACGGATCAAAGCCAAAAGTAAAAGTTTAAGGAAGGCACTTTCAGATAAATTCCAAGAGCAAAGAAAACAAATACCACCTGTGTGACATAATTTCCATACTGATCCTGAGCTAGCACATATGCAGATTCAAGAATTTCATCTACTATACACTGGCTTTGTTTCCCATTGGTGCAATGTTCCAGAATCCTCTGATAATAAGAAAGCCACATCACAGCAAGTCAATAAATAATACACATGCATGCACAACCTAAGCACACACATAGAAAAAGAGAGTGAGGGAGAAGCACTAACTAATGCTATCATTTTCACCTGGATAACACGGCATCCGTAAGGGTGTTTAGAAAGAGTGAAAACTTGGCCATGAAATGCAGAGATGATGAATTCAATCTTTTCACTGGGCAGGCATTCAATACATTTCTGGATCACATGATTTCCATTTTGATCACGGACACATTGTAACACATGCCCGTCAAGTTCCATGACAAGTTGTGTCTTCTGGTCTAGTTCAATGACTTCAAGAGCCTACCAGTGCAACAAATTGGTTAGAACTCATGGATGAAAAGGTTGCCATCACATGAAATTGATATTAGCTGGTCATCAATAAAAGACATGTCTACATCCAAAAACATACAGACAAATGCACATATAAAAGTTAAAACTCACAAGTTCCAACAGATACATAGTTTTCCAACTCAATTTGAACAAGAACGACCATTAGTCTGATTTCTGACACCAAATCAACTAGCTTGTGCACAAAACCACAAAGTCAATTTGGCTATTTGAGATTATATTTAGAATGCATTTTTTCAGAAAAAGAATATCAAAGAGGAAAAGATTTTATTTGTGTACCATTGAATACAATACATTTTAAGACACAATTCTTGAGTCACATTAATTTAGGGAATGACCATAGCATGCATTCAGACATCATATGAACTAGCATGTGTGCAAGATCACACAGGCAGTGAGATTATTTTTTCAGATTACATTTTTACAGAAGAACAATATGATAAGGGAAAAGACTTCATTCCCACAAGTATCATGTATAAGACATTATAGATCACAATTTTTCAGCCTGCAAGGTCACACAGGCAATTTCACATTATTTGGAATGCACTTCAACAGAAAAAAAAAATGAAAGAGGGGATCTTATTACTATAATTGTCGTATATAAGACATTTACATCGCCATTCTTGAGGCACATCAATTTTGAACCTTTTCAAACCACAGATATGTCAGTATTGAACAGCATTTCGTTCTTGAATATTCGTCATACGAAAGCAACCACAAACACAACATGCATCCAATTGGACCTTGCAGTTTTTTTCCCATCAATTAAGCATTAATACTTTTCCTTTCTAGTATTAAACTGCAACATTATGTAGTAAAATAACAAAAATAGTATAATAGAAGCACCAAAAGGTCCAAAACAGAAAAACTGAGAACTAGAAGCATCATTTCTTTTTAAAGATCTGAAAAAAGAATAAATATGACCTCGACGTGGTTTGACGCACCGGATTTGGTTGATCACACGCAGCGGCATGCCAGAGATGCACCTGCACCCGAGTCATGTCGATTCAGGTGCTTCTCATGTTTCGGCCAGTCCGTGTGACACAAAACACGATTAGGGACAGGGGGAAGGGGGGACTGGCAGGGGCCATGGACCCTTCTCACATTTTGGAAAAAAGGTTACTTATATTTTTGAAAATTTTGAACTTGGCATATGTAAAACTTTTGAAAATTATGGTTCGCCCCTATACAAATTAGAACATACAATCCCCCCACCCCCCGGTGAAAAAAATAAATAAATAAATTCTGGCTCCACCCTAGATTACGATAGGTTCACCTGTTCGACTTCAAGGAGTTGCTGGCTCGCTCCTTGGGAGATCTCTATTTCCTGAAAGCAACCAATTGTTTCCAAGTCCTCAAAATGGGCAATCGACCCATCGAAGACAACAACTATGTTTAAGGCTGTCAAGACGCTGGATTAACCCTTGTTATCCAGCTGCCTATGTCACCGTGGTATGTGGGGGAGACCCGCGTACCCATACTGGTACACCAGTACGCCAAAATGGGTATGCGGGTATGCCGTGGTACGGTTCTGATCAAACCATATTATTTTTTTTTTTTAAATTATCTGCCCAATGTCTTTTCTCTTCCACCATTTCCTCTGCGACTTCCACATTCTTCCCTATTCTTCCTCAAGTCCACAGACGGTCAGAGGTGGAGAACTTCGGTGGCCGGTGATGAACGGCGGCAGCGTTCAAGGTTGCCAACGGCGTAATCTTCTTTTCAACTAACTTTTTTTAGGGTTTCTGCAATTTTTTCCCTTTTCTATTTTCTGTATGCTCTTTTCCCCTTACTTTTCATCTAATGAAAAACATTTTTCGTATGTAATTTCCCCCATTTTTGTTGCATTTCATTTGGTATTAGATTTATCGTCATTTCTTAGTTTTGACATTTTTCCAAAATCTGCCATAGTGCCTTTCTTCAAAATCTGTCTTACCAGCACCGGTTCTTCAATATCTGCTGCATAATCATCTATCGCTGCTGCCATACTTCATAATCTGTGATTCTAACATGTTCTCTTCTTAAAAACCTGTCAATTTGCCTTCTTGTTCAGGTTAGTCTTGTGTAGAATTGTACATATCGTTGATCTTCATAAAAGTGTACATATTGTTAATCGTTAGAGCTTATATAAGTTATGCTTGTTGCCCAATTGCTTACATTATGCATCAAATTCAAAACCTGCTGATTTTCCCTGTGTTGCTGTTATGCCGTTATTTGTTAATTGTTATGCTTCATAGTTGTATATTTATATTGTTTAAGGTTATACATGTTTTCTAGTATATTTATGTTTCTTGTTTGCTTACTTATCTTTGTTTTTTCTTTTTTGGAATTAAATATATATAATTTTTCGCCGTACCATACCAAGATTTGCTAACATTGTCGTAACTGGCTGCCAGTTTCAATGATCAGGTTTGGCTAAAAAGGCAATCATCCCTATTTTCCTGATGGAGCTCATCATTCAAAGCACAAATGGATACAGATCAAGCATGAGAATGGTGTTTGCGTGATTGGACATCTAGCCTAGTGAAATGGTCAGAGATGTGCAAACTGGACTTGCAACTTCTATGATAAAAAGGAGATGTGCAAACCAGAGTTGCAACTTCTATGATCAAAAAGTGTAAGCCACTGAAGGGATTCCAGTTTCCAACATTAAGCATTAAAGCAAGTGGCCCTCATGGCAACTGAAGAATCCTTGCAATTACTGCGAGAAAGACACCTTTAAACTTCCAAAGCTCATTCTTAATGTAAAAGTGAGTCTATATTGTGAACTTAAAACTCTATTCCAAGTTAATTTGTTATTTTTTTAGTTGATACTTTTGTTGCCTCCTTGGAGACATCCATAAATTGATACTTTTGTTGTCTGAGACTCCAATCCTGTATTATATGTATACACACACACACACACACACACACACAGAGAGACATATACATACACCCTCCAGATCCTTACTCAAATCCCCCAACAAAAAGATCACTTAACCAGGCAGGTTGGAGTCTACCCTAACAGACTTTGTTTTAGCCAGTAACATCCCTGCCATGACCAAATGACCTATGATTCTGCCTCATATGTACCTTCACCAAATCTAAGCACTATGTAACAGTGCTCCTTATATACAAGGGCACATTGTGAACTCGTAATCCAAGAGTAGAAGAGGGGGCTGCCTGCCTTTTCCCACAATAGAGGCCAAAAGATGGAAATTTTGAGTGCTCACTCCATTTAATAATTCTTGGCAATCGCATGATAAAAATCATGAGCTATAGAAAGAAGGTTTGTATAAGATATTTGCTCTTAAACCAAAAAAAACTTCCACAATCAACAACTTTTACCAATCGAAATTAAGTTAGCTTTCTTAGGTCTGTTACTTCCAATAGTATTGTCTGTTCTAATGTATTAACTATTTTGAATTCATAAATAATTTATCTTTTACTACTAATCTATCTTTCTCAACTTTTCGTCAAGAGGATAACTTAAACAAATTGTGCAATAGCAGCACCTTCCATGCAATGACCTTGTCAAATTTGTTTAGGATCAAGATATGCTATACTTTAAAACAACTTTTTCTCAACTCCAGAAATCGTGATGGGTATCATACCTTCTGGATTACTCTACAACCATACATCTGGAGGCTCAATTGCAAAACATGGCCTATGAGCTGATCTGCAAGCTTTTTCCTCTGCTCTGCATTCCCGTGCTCAAAGAACTGCCAATTATGCAGAACTCATCAGTGCATGCTAAGCAGTACATAAAATTTCAAATTGTTCAAAAGTTGCTCCATAGATACTACTAATTACATAAAGTAATAGATGAATTAGAAAATGAACAAGAATGCATAGATCATCAGATAAATCGATGGTTACTTCACCTTCTGAATCACATAATTTCCAAAGACATCTGTCATCAATGCTGAAACATGAGGGAGAACTTCTTCAAAAACTGATGCCTTCTCCTCAGGACTGCAGTTTTCTAACTTTTGTTGAATAAACCGACTGCCATGTTGGTCAGTGCTGATACATGGTACATAACATGAAAGAGCATCAGAATCTCACGCTAAAGATTTTTCAAATCCACATTGAAGCAGGTAACATGGTTCTCAGAGCCTACCTGAACTCAACAATACGGCCAGCAATATCAGATAACCCAAACCTACGAGTCTTACTGGACTTCAACTCCTCAAGAAAGGAACTAGATTTCATTTCTGTAGTTCTGTCATTTCCTCTTGAACCCTGCCAGCCAGGAGATGCTCCTATATTTCTGTTAGAGACCACTGGAAGTCTTGTATCATCACTTTGTCTTGCAATAAAGTTTGCCCTAGTCACTGGCATCCCTGTATATGATGGACTGCCAACGGAAGATGCTGGAAATGGCAGAAGGAGACCCACACCCGGGGGTTCCCATAATAACTGGTAGAAGCAAAGGCTCCTTTTCTAGGATCTGGAGTGTTAATCGCTCCTAGATGCAAAAACTGAGACTTTTGATCTATATTATATGCAGCAAGAGAAGATACTTTCTGTGCATCAAAAGATTCAATTTGGTTTCCAGTAGGAATTCTATGTGCCACAGGGTTGTATTGTGGTCGTGCACCATAGGTGTCATCTGTAGGCAAAGGCAAATAAAAGAGAGGATCTCCATATGATGGTTGCAGTGCTAATCCAACCTGGCCATTATACTTGTAAAGTTGCTGCATATCAAGCCCAAGAGCAAGGTTCGGAGACAAAGGTGAAGCAGCAGCTCGAGCATGGAAGTTTGCAGTAGCAGAGGCATCATATGTCACAGGGATGATATTTTGAGGACCATACCCAGCCACCATGGGAGGCAGAACAGCAGCATTCATTGCATACCCACCCACATTGTACTGGGAAGTATACATATTTGCTGGTTGCAAATTGTGATAGAGAGGGTTTCCAGAAGCCATATAAGCAGTCCCAGCTGCATATAACTGTGGAGTCATTCCGCTAGGCTGAAGAACTGGCTGAACTTCAACCGTTTGAACAAGAGCAGGAGAGACTTTGTAATTACCATGTGAAGGCTGACCCACCCCCACATGGCCACGGCTTTCTCCCTGGACTGGCCCATGAGACTGAAAAGATCGTCCATGTGACATAAGGCCATGTTGTGGTGATACTTTGCGCATTTGAGAATCCCTTTGTTCATCCTGTCTTTTAAAGTCAGACACATTTTGCAGGTTGGTGATATTTAAACCCTTTAAGGAGGCCTGTGCTTCATCAATTTCTGAACTAGAGACATGATTCAGGAGTGAAGCATCTTCTGCGCTTGAATTTGAACAGCTCAAATCAATATCACCAGAACTTGAGATCAGAATTCGCTTGTCCAGAGATGATGAAGTTGGATGAGGAACTGAGTGCAAAGCATTTGCATCCGAAGTAGATTCCATGACATTTACACCCAGAAAAGAGGCAGTTGTGTGTCCACCTTCTGGTACCTTTGATGAAGGCTCATGCAATAAGCTAAGGGAATCTGAATTAGGTGATTCCTCAAATGATGCATTAGTTAACCGAGGTTGATTATACACAGGAGAAGGAGTGCGAGGAAAGTCCTCCTGCAAGATAGGACAGCAAACACTTATTGATTAGAAAAGTATAAAAATAATTTCAAGTTGAAAGAATGACATTGATACCTCATAATGACGAGGATCTTAGTGTCCTACTGGAACCACTTATTACTTGAAGATATAACTCGAATTTTGATTTTAAAAAAAAAAATCTCTTTGCTAGGAGATAGAAGGTACGTCTCTGACTAATACATGCATATAGTTCTTTATTGAGATACGGAATCTTAATGTCAACTAAGCCCCTTTGCAAACTAAATGTCACTTCTATGTCAAATTGGTACAGAAAAAAAAGGGTTTCTTCCATCTAACCATTCCTGACCAATACAATTGGGTGCTTAACAAGAGGAACGGTAAGTTATTGCAGAAGTAGACCACTACAAGGTCATCACCATAACCACAGGCAACAAACCAGCAGAGATGGACCTAGACCTTTTTAGTGTTTCCAGCAAAATATTATCATCTAGCAACCTGATTATGCAAGCACATGTAAAACCCAAACAGCATAGCACACGTGAGCAAGAAGAGAATAAAAGAAAAAAAAATGATATTTTTAATTTGAACAAAATGAACAGAAAATTTTAGATAAAATAAAGAAAAGGGAAGTGATGGTTGCATTTATTTTCCAAGAATAGTAGCTGAAAAATAGTCACAACAATTTGAAAAAAGGAAAAGAATGGGAGGAACCCAAAGAATCACAAAGAGAAGAAAACCCTTTTGAGGAATCATCCAGGCATGCTTACACCATCATCAAGGATGGGTACCCAAAATTAACATGGGTAGCTGGTGTAGATGAATGAGAATAAATAACATGTGACAGGCAATCTCTTCCCTTATTCTTAAAAGAGAGAGAGAAAGAGAGATCAAGCTCAACAAGGGAGAAAAGCACACTAACAAGAGAAGCTGAAGCTAGCAGCTAATGAAAAACAAATAAAGAAAGACAACAACAATTTAAACAAGTTAGAGGCCCCTCCAAGCAAAATCAGTTTCATACTTAATTTAGAGTTAGTCTAAAAAATAAGACAAATGATGCATTCATTACAAAATTATAGAACAAAAGGACAGAACATGCATAGCCATAGAATCTCCAAAATAAGAATGGAAATCATATGCTAATTAAAATAAGCATTACAAAATCATAAGAAAGAATCCACAACGTCTAACTGCAGAATGGCAAAAAGGGATTTCAGACTAATGAATGAAACCAAATGCATAATGAGATGCACAAAAAGATAACTTATTTCCAGCATAATTGGGCAGCTTGACTTCGAGAATTAACCCATACGGTAGAGAATGGCTATCTAAAAAGCACCGTGACAATTTTTCCTTCTTTAGGTTAACAAAAGGGAACAATGTAAACAACTAATGCCTTTATTGCTTTTCTCCTTTCTTTTTCAATTTTTATTTTAGTTCCTGCGTCCCTTCTTGACTGGCCACAACAAGGTTGATGCGCTTTTCAAGGAAAGAATGAGCTCAATACCCAGGAAATAGACTAGTTGCTTGAAGGAACATGCTAGATTGGATATGCATTGCATGGAATCGCCATGCATGAGGACAAGAAGACAACATGCAAGGTCATATGAACATTCACAGAAATGAATATTGACAAGTTCCCAACTGCATTTCTACAGCTATGCCCCTCACTGGCCACGACTAAAGGGAAAGAACTAAATGAAAGAAAAAGGTGCAATAAAATGAGCAAGAAATATGATATATATTAATTTGGATTTCCCCAAAAAAAAAAGGTTCAGGTAATAAGATACAAAGAGTAACTATCATTTTCTCTCCCATACCTGTATCAAGTCCACCAGACTTTTATGGCGTCCTGATGAATTTGGGGATCGTCCAGATGTTAAAGCCCTAGACCTTTCTCCTGGATCAGGATAAACCTGTTTAGTAACACTACCAACAGGTGATCTGTCCTCCTCTGGCTCCTCCTTGTGAGTAGAAAGAACTGACCGAGAGAAGAATAGTGATTTATTACTGCTGTCATCAAAAGAAGTGCTAAACTTCCTACCATCTCCGAGCCGGCCAACCAGTCGCCGAGTGTCTGAAGAAACAATAGGCAAAGGTAACCTTGGATTCAATTTGATATTAGAGTAATAATAAGATGCATATGCGGCATCATTGTAGTATTGTCCATCTGAATCAGAGAAATTTGTTGTGCTTAAACTCTGCCCACTCCTCCCCAAAATAGAATTTGGGTCCTGCTGCCCAAAAAGTTCTCCAAATACAGCAAATGATCCCTCTATACTTGGTGGAGCACTCTCACTTCGGTTAGGAACTCCATCTTGCCCACTCTGATGTAACGTATGGCCTCTTAAAAGCATTCCCAGTTCCTCAGCAGCCACATTATCTGATGGAGATGTAATGGCTGCCATTTCTTTGGAAGATGACCATGTCCTAGCTCCTCCATTTCCCACTAATCTCACTGGACTTTCAGTTGTCATCTCAAGCATGTTAAAGTGAATGTGGATGTTGTGCACTCTAGATTACATAAGCAGATAAATATGATGCATGCGGTATTGATAAAATACTACATATTTTTTTCTGAAGAATGAAATTAGAACTATATTCTTGGATCACAAATGATGATATCTTGGCCAACCACTCCAGAGCAAGCAAAACTGGACAGTCCAACGAACTCCCTCTTCTGCAACAAGTAACCAAACAGAGTGATAATGAATTGCAGAAATTAGGTATAAAGCAAAAAAGTGTGTCTGGCATCTGATACCAGAATCATGACAGCGACAGCAAGATATATTACCAAGAGAACTGTCCGCAGTTGGCGACTCCAAAAATCTGCTACTAGATGGGTTTGAATTAGCTTTGCTTCACTTGATAATAACAAAAACAGATTTTCTCTTTTCCCATGCCAACACTGCAAAAAGAACAAAAAAGAAAGAGAAAGAACAATCAATCAACTAATATTAGGCCTGAACAAGAACCTCTCATCTTCAACATTCCTATGCATGTCAACCACTAAGCCCTTAATTCTCATGCGAAATTGCATCACATTTTTAACAATCAGAAATAATTCCTGCAACTGCAACATTTGCACATTGAAAAAGTGATAGCCGAATTGAATGCTATGAGCATGCCCCGCTATCCCCCTGTGTTTGAAACTGCAATTTCCCCTTTCAACTAAAATCAAGCATTTAGACTGCCATTTCCATGAAAACCAAATGTGGAGACCTACATGTTCTCCATATAAATGCCCAAATGACCAATATCCGCAAGAGGACATGATACACCAGCTCAATATTTTGCTGTCCTGTCATTTTCTGCTATAAGCAGCCTCTTTGATGTGAATAATAAACCATCATTCCGTAATATTAGCTTCACCTTTTCCCCTTGAATATTAAAACTCAATCCACACCCTGCTGCCAAGAGGACAGCTTAGAAAATAATACATCCCAGAAACGTCATAAGTTTTTTTAATAACCAGACCTAAAAGGAAGCCCACAATTAAACAATTCTGATGTGCACGGACGAAAAATGTTGTAAGCTGTATTAAGGAAACAAAATGGCAACACAAGTCGATCTTAGATCAGGAACAAAGACTAGAATAATACAAATCTCCCCCAAAAAAAATAGTATCCAGAGTCCAGAATCAACCATTAGCAAGAATGGCGCAAAATAACTCGCTTCCTTAAAACCCTAGCTCCTAACTAGCATGTGAAGTCATAATACATCTCAAATGCCGCCATTTATTAAGCCACTATAAATTGGCCAAAGAATTAACTTTCCGACCATGGAAATGAATTTCTTATCTATACAAATATCGGACCACAACCACTAAGTTAAAATTCAAGTCACTTGCCCACAAGAAAGAAACACCATAGCCACATTCCAAAAAGAATGGAGAATCTCGCGAAAGAACAGGAGTAGAAAAAACACAACACAGTAAAAACAAAATACTGCAGATAAACAACATGGTTCAAAAACATATGCCACTCGACACAAATCGCACAATCGGGAAACCAGAAGTTGAAATTTCCACAAACCAAAAAGACATATTGAGGCTCATTGGCTTAAAATCCCAAAAGAACTATAATACATAGCTCAAGCAACCGAATTCACCTACAAAAGTACACAGTGCCGAAACCAATAACCAAAAAGAAGGACAAGGGAGTGAGCGACAGCTCCAGACAGAGAGAGAAAAAAAGAACGCAGGATTAAGAGAAACCATCGAAAAGAACGAGTCCCTTACCGTTCCAAAGACGAAACCCTAACTCCCCTCTCTCCCCCTCTCCCTCTCTCTCTCTACTAGTAATCGGTGCAGGGTTTCCGGCGAACAGACCAGGGGAAGGAGAAGGGAGAGAGGACCCAAATTGCACCCCTCGACCGTCCGATCCTTCGTCCATCCAACGACCCAAAAACCGCTTTTGTCCTCTCCTCGACCGTCTTACGGGTCGGACCTAATTCGATTTTAAAGGGCTCGTCGTTTCCTTAGTTCCGACCCGTCCTGACCGAAACCAAAGTCAGGTCGGGTCGGACATTGACTTTTTTTCGACTCGGAACCAGGGACCAACTAGCACGCCAAGATAACATAAAATGAATTGAGTATACTTTTTATTGAACGGATCAATCGCTGCTAGCTTTTACACATTTGATTTTGATTTATATTCTTGTAAAATCAACAGTATACATGTATGTACGTGCTATCGTTATAAATTCATATAAGAATAGCATTTCTTAGTGTGTAACTATGATTTAGAAAAATTAAAAATCATAATTTTTTTTAGCTAATAAGATTCTTTTGTATGCTAAAAATACCATTTCTATATTGATTTTCATAGTTGGAGAACAATTCACTTTGAGAACAAGAATGCAAGCATAGAACATGTCTAAGGGTTTGGCCCAACACACCCACATGATCTCAGCACTCCACCATGCACTAACAACTTCCAATAGCTCCAAATATTCCAGTCAACTTTAACAAAACAGAATCTCCAGAAGCACAAGTGAGCTACTGTAAGATACACAATCCCACATTAAGTTACTTATTTGTGTATACATGTTGCCCGTTAAATGCCAGGCAGAAATTTTTGGCTAGTTTTCCGAGTAAACTGACAGACTTACACACTCTATTACCCAGAAAAGTGCCGACCCCAACTGAAAAAATACCCTGCGTCGAGGATTTTGGGTTATATTAGCATCAATAGTACTGTACCCCGTCACTAAGGCATAAAAGAATAGTGCCCACGAAAATCGAACTAAAGACCTGCCATTTATTTATTATCTTCAATAGATGCGCTACTCTCAACAACATCAGCGAGAGTTTGCACTTATTTATGATCTCAAGAGGTTTATTTACTCTCGGGTTTAATGGTTCATTGACAATTTATTTCCAATGTTTGGTTTCATGTAAACCAGCCGTGTAACTAGGAATCCTGAGAGAGAGACATTGTGCCATAATTTGATTTTAGATAACTCTATGATAGAGTAAAAAGAGTAAAATGAGGCTTTTAAAGCATGAATCTTAACTCTGACTTGAGAATTTTTATTTGAAGAACCATCATGATTAGTATGAATCTTTTTGTCACATCAACAAAAGCATGTTGTATCATGTTAATGAGTGTAAAAAGTTCCTTTTTATAAAAGTGTTCACGATACCACCTACTTACTCTTAAAAAAAGTGAACCTTTTAAATTTTCGTGCATTGTTTACCTCTAACAAATATGGGTTGCCATGAACAACTAGTCCTATCTCATAAACTTTGAGCTCCGAACCAACAGATTCGATGCTTACATTTGGTATACTCTTCGAGTCAAAGACATGATATACATAAACATGCTGAAAGATTATGGAGATTGCATCTATGTAACTAAGTGAAAATTTTCGTAGATCGATATACTTGCATCAACTGCATGCAAACTTAAAATTATGATGGTTCATGAAACCCATGCAGAAACACAAACACCAGTCAATTACCTGCGTTTCAAACTTCACCACAATTACTGCAGCAGCGTCCACTGCATCACTTTCAATTACTGGGACATTACTGTAGATATTGCTGATATGGTGAGGGTTAAGTATGTTTTCAGGCTGGCTATGATAGCCAGGAAACCACCTCCATTTCATGTTATGGTGCCCAATCTCTTTCCAACCAATATTCAACTCTTGTAAAGCCTTTAGGACTTCTGTCAGCATCTCACGCGGACGTGCCCAGGACTGCAAAGACAAAGAATGGTTCATTAGGTCAAGTTCCAAAAACATAACATCAATCACGCATTCAGATTCCAAGAACATCTCGTTGTATCCTTGAAGCAGACATGCAAGAGGGAATAAAATTATAAAACTAATGGTCGCATAAGTAGGAAACCTACCATTGTTTCCCTGAACTCTACTCCCAGGTACCCACTTGATACACGGAATCGATTATCCAATAACAAATAGTATGCCACAGTTGCCTGTAAAAGTTGTAAAGATCAACCATGTAGGCAGAAACTAAACAGTAAAAAGTACATAGGCTGCTGCCCATGTTAACTACCTCTTACAAGATGTCATCATCAATCTACAAACATGAAGCAGCTTAATAACTTCAAAGTAGAACAAGTCGAATGCGCAATTGTACAGTTCATAGAAATTGGAGTGACTTTAAGTTCAAAAAGAAAAAAAAAATCTCTTCACATATTTTTATGTGGTGAATGTATAACATAAGATACACCCTGAATTGTAACATAAGATATCAGGAAGAATAGTAAATTAAAACTATAAAGTACTGCATAAGTCCAGATCTATGCGTCTTAGTCTTCTACCAGACACCAGCTTCAGGAAGCAAAACAATAGGGTCCTACTTAGCCAACTTTGGGTTACAATCACCGGCACAAACAAAATTGCAGCAATTTTATAAGAATGTAGTTAAAGAAGCCTATATTTTTGTGCAAAAGAGTTTTGGCCACCAATATGCATTATCAAAAACAAGTAATTAGAGAAAATCTCAAAAGAATAAGCTGAGATAGAGTACCTTCTTTGCCTGTTGCACTGTATCTGGTAGTGGAACGGCCAAATAGCGTGGAAGGTGAGCTTGGAACCATGGATGTTGACGAATCTCAGGAATTGTTATTCTTTTCATTGGATCAACAACAAGCATCATTGGAATCAAGTCCCTTGCACCAATGACAAATGGCTTGGCAATGTATATATCCCCCCGTAATAGCATGACGAAATATTAACACAATATATGGCAGGATTTTAAGGAAATTGGGGTGAAAAATTAGGATGCCATTATCTCATATTACTTTTCATTTTTTTGAAAAGGTTTGGAATGTTTTCATCATCAAAGGGAAGGGACCCACAGAGCAGGGCATACAGAATTACACCACAGCTCCAAACATCTACTTCTGGTCCAGCATAAAGTTTTCCAGATATTACCTACATAAGAAGAGGAAAACAAATATGCTCAGAGGTGCTGCACCATACGAAGATGCATTCATCATGGAATTTAAGTACCAAACACTTACCTCAGGAGGTGCATAATTTGGACTGCCACAGCTGGTCTTCAGGAAAAGTTGGGAGATGTCTTGTAATGAAAGCACGAGATTTAACGTGGTTTTCCACCACGGAAGGCCACCATTGGCCTTAAGGATCATGGTGTTTGATTTGATATTTATACTCTCTGTTAAAAATAATTTTTAGATATCTCTTTGATTTTTTTTACAACTCTGGGTCGCCGAATCTCTTTGTTGATAGCGATGCAATTATTATTTTTGATGGTTTCATTATTTTTATAGATATCATTCCCTTACAGGTTGCAAAATTATCATCAACAATGATAACATTTTTTTTGTTGAGCAAAAATGTTAGTTGCCTTGTGTAACATCAATATTTTTAGATTTGAAATGTGTAACATCAATATTGTTAGATTTGATATTTATACTCTCAGTTTACAATATGCTCAAGAAACTTGATTTTCTGCAAATTCAGGTGGAGGACCACCCTCGTTGATAACAATGTTATTATTATGTTTATTACATCTTTGCTTTTATAGATGTTATTCTCTTATAAGTTGTCACATTATCTTTAACAATAATAATGTTTCTTTTATTGAAAAGACTTTTTTTATAACATTAAATCATTTGCATAACACTTTCCATTTTCACTTCGAGACATACTTGAAAAATCCAAGAGATCATATTTGATATTTTAAAGTTCAAATATAGACATTTGTTTACTAACAAGGATTCAAAATTACTTATTTAAAAAAAAATAGAGAATTGCAAAGCGAAGCGACAAAGCACTTGCAAAGCGAAGTGTGTCATGCCATTGATGATGATGTCTTGAAACAACCACTACCAGAGTGATCTGAATCAACCTAAAAGATCGACTTTGGTGTAGAGCAGCTAGGCATTAGGAATGAAGGGTCCTCATATAACACTACAAAACCAAGAAGCAAAACATTAGAAAGCTCATCCCTGTAGTAGGAAACATGTCCCAGTTCCTTACCTCTAATTACCCGACTAGACTCCATTCGGCGTTCGGCAACGGATCCCGAAATCTTGACGATTTTCTTTATCTAATGAATGGAGGAGCCCATTTTGAAATCATCTACCCCGCACCTCTACATGTTACTATTCTTTCCTTTCCTTTCGATGCATGGGGGACGGGCTAGTCTGGCGGATGCAGATTTGTATCTATTTAGTGATCAGTCCGCTAGTTCCTTTGATCCCACTCAGTGTTCCTTTTCCATTTGCTTCCAATAATTCGATAGGCCATTCCAATGACCAATCTCGATTATTTTGAGTAAGATATCTGGAAATATCTAGTTTCTTCTTATTGGCACCATTTTAGACAGCTGGTACATTCAAAAATTGGGATTTTGACCCTAACCTTCCACCCACATCTTGCATTTTGATATGCAGAAGAAAGATTTCAAGAAATGACAAATCTATTCACTCTATCAATAACCGAGCCATGAAAGATTTTTGACCCCATGCCACGTACCAAATATTGTGAAGGATATTTTAAGGACTTATAAAGAGGGTTATTAAATAGATAGATGTTCTAGTTTTTATCATTTTTTTGAATTGAAACCGAAACTGTTAAGAGGCTGGTTGGGGTTTGCCGAACTATGGCTCGGGTTCAAGAGTGGGTCGGCTCGTTACAGTAGTATTAGAGTTGGTTCAATACTCGAACCTGAGGTCGCACACCCACCCACCTTAAAGGGGCAGATTGTATCACCTCAATTAATCTCGTATTTAAGATTGTGAGGACTCCTTTAAGGCCCCTCACAATTTTCAATGCAAGACTAAATTTTTATGGTGTTACATTTTTGAACTCTAAAAGCAAGTTTTAGTTCATCCAAACAGGCTATCTGAAATTGGATCTAAATCAAAATCCACACTTTCAACCTAGTTAGAGATAAATGCAGTTTTATCTATCAAATCTTATTTGACACTTGGCATGCATGAGATGTGTACATCATTATTTGGATATTGTCAGCACGGACCTCGCGTCGAATGAAATTTCATAGCTCCACAGTCAAAAGAAAAGGAGATATGGATCTGGAACTTAAATCGCTTGGATTAGTGTAATAAAAATGTCCCACAAATTTTCCCAATCCTTTTAACAAGAAAGCGTCCGTTTCATTCGGTCCTATGTGACATTTTACTTTAACGAAAATGCTTTTATTTTCGTTTGAATGCACTCAAAAATATCGAAAGTTGAAGATTATCCTCTTCCCGTTCGGTTGTTCAATTTGAGAAATCTAGAGCCAGCGCCCGACTCAGCTCCAGCTTGCTTCTGACGTAAGATGAAATAACAAAGCACCTAAATTCAAGCAACATGGTGACGGAAAACGTGACGTCCGGCGTTCGTAAGTGGGCCAAATCCCAAAAAGAAAGAAAAACAGTTCTCATTCATTCAACGCGGAAATGAAGTAATTAATTGCATTCAATGAAATTTCGCATCTTACTCTTCAAAAAAGTGAACCTCATAAAATTTCGTGCATTGTTTACCTCTAACAAATACGGGTTGCGATGAACAACTAGTTATATCTCATAAACTTTGAGCTCCGAACACAGAAACACACCACAGTAGTGATCGAGTCTCTTTGCTTCAGCAACTTCAACTGAAGTTGCAGGACTTTTCTCACAATTTCTCAACAGCTTATGGAGTTGTCCGTCGTGTTTGAGCCTTTTCTAGTTGTTGATTTATCTCGAAAAGCACAGACACTCAGAAATTCTGTGTATAGCTTTTCTACTTCTCCAAACATAGCTTTGATGGCAATAACCCAAGATACATGGGCTGGACAACTTCCAAACATGCTAGAAGCAGATGAATGGAAGGTTAATCTAATGTTCAATGGGTGACCCCCATGCGTAAATTTGTGAATTTGCGTATCCAACCAAACCATATACACGAGAAGTCGTGTCACCACGATAAATAACTTCCATCGTCCGCTCGGCAAGCTAGACTTGCACATTTTGGTCGGCCAAGATCCAGGGGAGGAGGGAGGGGGTGGGCCACCTAGGCCATGGCCCCACCCCAACTATTTAAAAAAAAAAATACATTGAAAAAACTAAAAAAATTTAGTGGTGCAATGTATTTTTTATATTCGGGTTCAGTTTGGCCCTACCCGCATCGAAGTTGGATTGTTTGGCTCACTCCTGAAAAAAACTCTGGCTTCGCCCTGCCAGGATCGAAAACATATCACGGAAAGCATAGCATAAAAAATAGCCACACGTATTCAAAATTACTTATTACTACGTCAGAATATTTTATCATGTTCAAGAGATTCTGTATTTACATTTGGTATACCCTTCGAGTCAAAGACATTATATACATAAACATGTTGAAAGATTATGGAGATTGGATCTAAGTAACTAAGTGATAATTTTCGTAGATCGATATACTTGCATCAACTGCATGCAAACATAAAATTATGATGGTTCATGAAACCCATGCAGAGACACAAAACACCAGTCAATTACTGGCGATTCAAACTTTACTGCAGCAGCGTCCACTGCATCACTTTCAATTATTGGGCCATTACTGTAGATATTGCTGATATGCTGAGGGTTAAGTACGTTTTCAGGCTGGCTTGGATAGCCAGGAGCAATGTCACCTGGGTGCGTTTCCCAGGAGCTCGCACCCGCACCGGGTGCTTTGCGGGTGCGGGTGCGCTCCAGGTGCGCACCCGATGATGAGGCGCACCCAAACCGCACCCAGGGGAGTTGGATCAAGTTCCGAGTCAAATCCAAACCAAGTTTATTGTGTGTATGGTTTGGATCTGGATATGATTTCAGGATGAAACCAGATTAAAAATCCACAAAATCAAATCCCCATCTGCCGTTGCATCTAATTTAATACATTTATAGATATATTATATGTTCTCTTTTCTCTTTCAAAAAAAACGATACAGGACTAAAGAATGGTGACTTTCATAAAACGATCTGTTTGCCTTTTTTTCAAACATTTCTTTTTTGATTTTTTCTCACTATCATAAAAATGTATAATTTTAATTGTGTTATTCAATTTCTACAAAAAATTAATAATAATAATAATAATATTAATAAAATATCTTCACCGCACCGCCGCACCTAATTTTTTTGAGATGTGCCGCACCGGCACCGGCACCGGCACCCGCACCCCGCATTCAGGTGACATAGGCCTGCATTTCATGTTATAGTGCCCAATCTTTTTCCAACCAACATTCAACTCTTGTAAAGCTTTTAGGACTTCTGTCATTTCCAGCCAACCAACATGCCCAGGACTGCAATTTTTTTTTATAAAAACTAATTAATAAATAATTTAAAATATTTTTGTCGACATATATATTATAAAATTAGTTTCTTCGATAAAGAGTTTTAATTGTGATTAGCATGAATCAATTTATTCAAATCGAGGGAAACGAATATTTTGATTGTGCAACTAATTCCACGGCGCTGCATGTCAGTTTTTAGTTTGTTCAACGTTTTAAGAATAATTGTATTTTAGTTTTTATATATTTTCATCCACTTTTTTCGAAAATAAATTTTTTAAATATTCGCAGCTTATTGGAAGTTGAATCATGAATGAGGTGACTCGATTAAGCTAGAAATTTGTACAACCTCTTTACAGGTGGCTGTCGTCTCTAGTTGTTAGTATCAGATTCCCTTTGAAAACCATGGACACCGTTCATAGACAGCACTTCATCTGACTCAGCTGTTTCTGAAACAAATTTACCAAAAAATATGATTTTTCCCAATGGTTTTATGCGTCTGCCAATCAAACGAAATCAATTTTTATAATATTCTAAAAAAATTAGTCCCTTATAAAATGAAATTTATAAGTAGGCCAAATGGCCCAAATCCCAAAAAGAAAAAGAATAGGGAAAAACAGTTCTCATTCAACGCGGAAATGAATTAATTAATTGCATTAAACGAAGTTTTGCACCTAAAAAAGTGAACCTTATAAAATTTCGTGCATTGTTTACCTCTAACAAACATGGGTTGCCATGAACAACTGGACCTATCTCATAAACTTTGATCTCCGAACAAAGAAATACACCATAGTACTGATCGAGCCTATTCTCCAATGCAATCCTGTTGGGGGAAGCCCTCGACCATTTTATTGAGATATTAACAAAAGATATAAAAGATACAAAAAAAAAAGTGGAAGGAATGTACACAAGAAAGAAGCCCAAAAACGTCACTTATGGTGCAGGGCTAACTGACGAGTTCGAATTCCATCCACAAGAGGAGGGGTCCCAATGAAGGGTAACATTGGATTGCAAGGAATAAGACAAAAAGAAATCTAGTTCCTTAGAGGGGTTATGACAACAGAACTTGAGATGTGACTTCAGCCTACTTATGTTGTGGAAGCATAGAAAAAGTTGAATTTGACCACGGATCATCTCCCACATAGCTTTAACCCACTGCATGTTGCTAGAATGAATATGCACACTCTGCCCCTCAATTTGCATCATGGACAATAATTGTTCCAAGCTAGTAGTTTCATGGAAGAGAGGTTGGGAAGTGAATGTGAAAAGGAAACCAGGAAGCGCTTCCTTGTTCCGAATCTGCCTTTTGGTAGAGATCAGTGCTCCAACTTTAACAAAATCACCCACTTTCGAAGTAACTATCTGAATTAGAACCTCATAATATGCTTTAAGGAGACTTAAGCCAAGAAGAAAGCTTGTTTTAACCCAAAGTGAAATCTCTCTTCTCTGATCTGGTGGCGAATTGAGAGATTGATAGATCAAGGAACACTCGTTCTACATTTTGTCAATATTTTGTGTCGCATATATAGGACGATCTTCAAAAACTAATGAGTTTCTCCATGCCCAAATTTTCCAAATTACTACTAGAAAGGTAATTCGCCAACACCGGCTCAACCATCCTCTCTTGAAAGAGGAGGGATCCACCACTAGATACCTTGTGGAAACGATCTCAAAGTAACATAGGGTTTCGGGAATTTTGTAAGGATGAGATGCCAAAGAAGTGATCGGACAATGAAAAAATAGGTGATTAATAGACTCCTCATCAGAAAGACAAAGAGGGCATCTATTCGGCAGATGAAACCCTCTACGTTGGAGGCTGTCCATAGTGCTCAACTTTCCTTCGCTCGCGATGTATGCATATCATTGGGCCCTTGGTGGAATCGCAACATCTCAGATAGTCTTTTTCCAATAAAAAGTGTTCCATTTTTTTTGGATATCCTCCCAAATAAGCTGCCAAGAAACATTATCCCAATCTAAGCTCTTCCATTGCCACGAATCAAGAGATTGAGAAAGGTGGATAGAACTTAGATTGGGAAGAACATCCTTAGCCAATCGTTTATCATCTAAGTTGTGTTGAATGGCAAGCTTTAACTCTGCAATAGAAAAAGCATGCATGGTCGCTAAAGTATAGAACTCAAAGGAATGGACTTTGAACAGCAAAATGTCTTTCCCCCAATCATCCAACCACACTCGAGCTGTAAATCCATTTCCCACAGACCATCTGACCTCCTTTTTAATGGCGTCCCAACCCCATTCTATACATCTCCAGAACGAAGAATCTTTTGCCTTACCCTTACGTGTCCATAGACTGTGGTTGCTGAGATATTTCTTTGAGGCAAGGGAAGCCTAAGAAAAAGTTGTATGACTGACCTGCAGAACAAGATTTCCTAAGTAGGCTCTGTTAAGATCTTTAATGCTTCTAAGCCCCACACCACCCTCTCCTTTCGGTCTGCAAAGTTTATTCCATGCAACTAAATGTTGTTTGCGGCGTCCAAGGTTAGAGGCCCATAAAAATTAGCTGCAAGGGGCACGAGAACCTGAATAATCTTTTTCGAAAGTTTGAAGGGGGAACACCAAAAAAATATTGGAGGTATAAAAGAGGATTGAAGTAAGCAGAGTCTACCCGCATAAGATAGTAGCGAGGCCTTCCATGCTGCCAGCTTCCTTTGAGCTTCCGTAATAAGGGGTTGGCAAAGATATGGGCTAAATTTTCCAATAAAAAGGGGAAGCCCCAGGTAATTAAGAGGAAGAGAGGCCACAACCATGTTGCTCAAGTCTTCATGGGCATTGAAAGTTACTATTCTCAACTTAGCATCATTAACTTTCATACCAGATTTCATTTCGAAATCACTCATAATACCTTTAATTTCTTGAAGAAACTTCACTTTAAGTGGGAGGAAGAAAATTATATCATAAGCAAAGAATAGTTCCACAGGCGCTTTCTCGACCCTTGGTATAGTTGGCCCGCAAAGCTTATTCGTGTTTACACTATGCAGAATACGCCTATGGAGACACTCCATGATACCAATCAAGAGGAGTGGTGACATTGGATCACCTTGTCTGAGGCCACGAGAGTTATGAAAGTATTGACTCACCACACATTGACTAAAATCGCAATTGAAACTATTGAGATGCATGTCATAATGCGTGCAATCCAAGTATCATGAAAGCCCAGCGAGAGAAGGGAGTTTCTAAGAAAATTCCAGTTCACTCGATCATAGGCCTTTGATAAGTCCAATTGGTAGCACACAGACAGGACATAATGGACAAACATGAAATTTACAACCTCGTGAGCCATGGCAACCTGATCATGTAATTTTCTGCCCTTGGTAAAGGCTCCTTGTGAATCTGCAATAATTCTGGCCAGAATAGGTCTCATACGGAAGCAAATGACTGGTGATGAATTTATAAAGAGAGTTACAGAGCGCAATCGGCCTGAAGTCTTGCGGCGAGCAAGTGCCTTGATGCTTAGGGATAAGCACTAGAATGGATCTGTTGATCTTCTTGACTAGTCGACCTGTTTCAAAGAATTCCTTAATCGCCCTGGTGACATCGTCTCGAACAATGTGCCAATAGCATTGGTAGAAGAAAGCCGAGAAGCCGTCAGGTCCTAGAACACTATCAGCCTTAGAACTAAAGACTGCATGTTTGATTTCTGAGTCTGAGATAAGAGCAAGGAGCTCTAAATTTTCTTCCCTAGAAACAATAGGACTAGGGCTTAAATGATCAAACATAGAACCAGTGGCAGCATCTTCACAAAGAAGCGCCTTAAAGAATTTGGTACATTCATCATTGATCTGGTCTTGAGCCTCAATGGTAAGGTCCCCCACAAATATAGTAGAAAGAGACTGCCTAGATTTTCTCTCTGATGCAACCTGTTGATAAAATTTTGTGTTACGATCGCCATTTTTCAGCCAATTAATTTTGGCTTTTTGGGCCCAAAGCAGCTCTTCTTCCTTTAAAGTAGCTTGCAACTCAAGTCTGATGCAATACTCAAGGCCAGATAAGGATAAGTCCCCACTATCCATTCTTGCTTGAACAACATTAAGCTCTTTATGAAGGGAGTCAATTTTTTGGGGAATATTCCCGTAATGCAGATTATTCCAAGCTTCCAAGCTGAAAGTTTGCTGCGAGTAACCTCAAGCTTGGATAGAACACGGATGAAGGCACACCCTAAGGCTTGATAGCTCCAACCTTCGCAAATGACTTCCACACACTCATCTCTCAAGCTCCAATTCTTAAGGAATTTAAACTTAAACTTAAACTAACCTCTTAAAGGATTCCTATAAGAGACTTTAACAGAGCGGAGCACCAGAATACTGTGGTCCGAAGCACACCTAGGTAATATTTGAAGACTATTCTGATCCCCAACTTGAAGCACCCAAGCGGCGTTGACCATTGCCCAGTCCAATTTCCACAAGATCGTAGCTGAGTTTCTCCTATTATTGCTCCAGGTGAAATGTCACTGGGGTCGTCAACAATGCTGAAATTATTGTCTGCTATGAACTTATTGAAGTCATTGCAAGAGGATGAATTATGGGCTCAACCACTTTTATCATTATTGTCTCTGACGGCATTAAAGTCCCCAATCACACCAACAGGGAGGACCAAGTTTTTGAAGAGTTGCTAAGAGTACAAAGAGCAGCTTGATGGGTGAATCGATGAGGGTGAAGGTAGCCTCCAAAGTAGCAAAAGTTGGGGACCCGTTACGCTTCTTGTCAATAAGA
Source organism: Nymphaea colorata (assembly GCF_008831285.2). Classification (NCBI taxonomy): domain Eukaryota; kingdom Viridiplantae; phylum Streptophyta; class Magnoliopsida; order Nymphaeales; family Nymphaeaceae; genus Nymphaea; species Nymphaea colorata. The sequence goes on along the minus strand of NC_045148.1, from coordinate 1,058,996 downwards.
CTGATCCAATCCCTGCAAAGAATAATGTCTACAACTCGATGGTTGTGGGGTTCCATCCTGCAATAACACGAGCCCGACCATCTGCTTGGTCATGGTTCGAAACAAAATTATACTTGCTATGTCTATTAAAGAAAGTAGCAATGTGATTACCAGAAAGCATAGAATCTAGTAAAAACACTATGTCAGGACTTTTCACATGTAAAGAATTATAAACCGCACGTTGGGCTTCCTTCCGGACCAGCCCTCTGATATTCCAATTCAAGATCTTCATAAAAGGAAGGGGCGAAAGGGTAGTACCTTCAATCAACAAGGCAGATGAGGATCAGCCAGGAGGGATTATGTTTCCTCCTTCAGCAGGGAAGGGGCAAGCTTGCTATCAGCACTCAACTCGCCAGGATCGACTTCCATAGTGAGGTCCTGGCTAGATGGAGTAGACAGAATGTTGCTTTGCACTTGCTTGTCTTTCACTGGAAGCAAGGAGGGGAAAGAAAAATATCTATGAGCAGGGCCCGATAGTCTCCTGGGTCGATTGGCCATAAAGGGGGCACCTGAAAGATGAGGGCCATCTGGGAATGGAGATCCTTCCCCTGAGAGTGGGACTTTTTCATATGCTTCGTGAGAGAGGCAAAAGATAGGGCATTCCCTGATCCACCACCCTTTGGGCTCCCTGCAATTTTCCATGAGAGTCCAGAGCGAGCTTGGTGAGCAATAATCTTAGGAGTGTGTTGTACATTAGAAGGAGCAAAGCGGTTAGTAGTATCCAAGGCCAGCTAAAGGTAATGGCCAAGTTGCTTACAGTATCATGAGCTGCACCTAAATAGCAACTAGCTTTGATTTCAGGTAAAATCTAATAACTTCAAGTAAGAACTCAGCAAAATTTTAGCCGTTCCATATCCAACGCATGCATTTTAACTAAGCAGAGGCCGGCTACTTGGCAACCATTGTCCAGAAGAGAGGGTTCATTTGCGAGTTTCAGTGTCTGTTACATGAAAAACAAAAACTACAATATATATATATAATGTATGTATATTGACGTTGCTCAGATCTAGTGGAGAAAAGGGGTCAGATTCGAACCAATTCTGTTATATCTGGACCAAAAAAGGCCCAATTGAGGATAACCAATCCAAGCCCAAGAATGCTGAGACATTACTGAATCTAGGACTTCCCTATAAAGTAATGGATGTGACATAAAATGGTAAAATATATGCACTTTGGATGTGCATTTGGATATAGGTTTGCACGAGGAGTAAACTGAATTAGAATTTAAATATTGGCCCATGTCAGAATTAGCTCTGACAAGTGAAACCCAACTCTGATTCGAATTGCATCCGAGGTCTTTCCCTCCGGAAGCACAGCGTATGATGTATTTGGATGTTTTGAATGGGAAAATGGATGTGTCTAATATCTGATTCAAACAGAAAATTTGCATAACCAAGGATCAAGCCAAGTTTAGCCCACGGCACAGGCCAAGCCATGAGCTACAAGGACAGGCAAGCTCAGAAAGATTCACAACCGAGTCCCCCATGGTTGAAGGATTCTCAAGTTGAGCGCTTGAAACTGGATCAAGACCCTACAAATCTGCCTGCCATGAAGCAGAGATTTAACTAATTTAGTGTCTAACCATGATTCCGGTCACAAGTATGAAATATGAAGACATGAAGGAAGATCACGACAAATGAATCTGTAATTCAACCAAAAATCCTGAACAGTAGCTACCTTACAATAATTTAAATATCTTTGATGAATTGACAGAGAACCAGACTCAATAATAAATTTGACGCTTGGAGGGGAGGGGAGAAGGCAACCACACCAGCCTAGTCCTCGTAATCAATGCCTTCATCATCATCAACCTCTATATCTGCTTCCTCCGAGCCACCCATAAGTGTCAAAAAAACAAGAACAGCGACAAGCTGCGTTAACAAGAAATACTTTGCTCTTCTGCGGAATGCCTTCTCTTCTTCTGTCTTTTCCTTCTTAGGCTTGCTCTTGGGTTTACTAGCTGAACATTAGTGTCATGATGAACATGTGGGTTAGCACTTCCATAAACATGGATGAACGTCCAAGAACACTAATGGGGAACTTGAGCATAGTCAGAAAATGAAAGTGGTACAGCACTTTCTACATTTGACAAAGAAAAGATTTAAGTGTCCAAAAAAAATCACGACCAAACAAAAAATTGCAGAGTTCATAGCTCAACCTTTTCACAAAAGGACACGAAACAATCACGACCAATAAATATATTCTCTAAATTACACTTCTAGCTGGACGGTTATCTCATACTTACTTCCGTATGGTGCAGATTTTCTGCTTGGCATTGATGATGTTGATGGTTCAAAAGGAGATCTGGGAACAGATGTTGAACTATCTTCCAAGAACTCTACCTTGAGGTTCTCTGAATATCTGACAAGATTTTCATGTCTTGTGAGCTGAGACCTCAATGTAGATGAATCCTAGGTTATTAGATGAAGTCATCAGTAAAAGAAGAATCTTTGGTTTGCAATATGCAAGAAGTTTCACAGAAGACAAAACAATAAAGTTGTGAAGAGTTACAAAATGCTTTAGAAAACAACAGAAATGCAAATCAGCATTACAAACACCAATACATAAATGACTACATTTCTCTTCTAGCATCAAGCGTACTGGTACACGTATTAGATACAGAATGTCCATATGGAGAACTCACAGATAGAGCATGAAGAACGAACAGCGTATGCCCAAGCATAGCAGCATCCAAACTTGTTGGCCTGAAAAACATAAAAGCAACTGAGGTAACTCAAACTTGTTTAGTCAAGTTTTAAAACCAGACTGGAATACATAGAGATTAGAGAATGAAACAAGAATGTAATTTTTAGTATACCTATCCTCAAAGAAAAAATTGTTCTCCCCTAGTTTTGCAGAGAGTGCCTCATATGCTTTTGTAGCCTTCCTGAAAATCTATGCAAAACAACTGTGTTAAACAATTGGTGCTAACATTGCTTGTTGGCTACTATTCGGATAATTTTGACCCATAAAGAGGAGCCAACCAGCTGGAAACAATAGTAGACCTGCAGACCACAGTGTGTGCAATCTTTTAGGGGCATTTTGATGATGCTTGCAAAATCCTTTGAGCACCTAGAAACAGTGAGATTCTGAAGGGAGTGATTGATTGAGAATAACACTTAGATAAAAACTCCAAATGTCATTTAGACCTCAATAAGAGAATGCAAGCTGAAGTATGCAGTTTCTATGTTTTCCGGCCAGGCAGCAATAACAAAGATGTTGGAGGGTATTTTCAGATGCACTTAGATAAACTCTCCCAGCAATTAAACTTCTCCAGTCAGGTACTAAATTAGGTGTTGAAAGACCAGTTTTAGCTTTCGTTTCAAAGAAAAATCAAGATAACAAATTACATTTAAAGAAATAAATGTTATTTAAACAAGAAATTGAGTATGATTTTTTCTATTACAAATTAAACAAAACAACTTTTTCTTCAGAGTAAGACAGTCTTACATGCTAAACTGTCTGAAGAGACGAAACATCAATCATCAATATGCGAGCTGAAATTGTATACCTCAGCCTCTCTTTCAGCAGTATTAGACATTGTGATCCCAAGCCTTTGCTTCGCAGCTTGAGTTTGCTTCCAGTGAAGAGCCTTCCCAATTATCCAAGGGAGATCAGAGTAATAGATTTGACGAACTGCACTACCACCAGAACCGATCCAGAGTTCATAAGCTAAAGCATCTGCAAGCCATGAATCAATCATTGCCTTCATTGCTAACCACTCAGGAATTGAGTGACTAAGAAGTTTTGAATCCATATCAAGGATTCCATCTTCTTTCAATCCTTCAATAGTTCCACCCTTTTCACTGTTGAATGCTACATAATCACCATATTCCACTGATGGTATGTCTTCTGCAGAGACAGAAGCGTATCACACACACATGACCAAAACATGGAGGCACCTCAATCAGGATGCAAATGTGCAAATTCATAAATAATAAGCATGAGATAGAGAAGCATCATCATTATCAAGAAGCGGCATAGCTTGCATCAATTACCTAATTTCACGCCAAACACATACCAGTACATGCACTAAAAAAAAAAAAAAAAAAAAAAACGAAATGACAAAATCATAGAGCTCAAAATTAGTGCATCACGACTACAATTACCATTAGAGAACAAGATATTTAACACATCTTGAAAATCCCATAAACGCCTTTGCTTAAGTTCTTCACTTGAATATCAAAATATGCATGCATAAGCAGCTTGAAATACTCAATTTACTCATGAGTAATCTTGCAACCAAAAGATTAAAAAAAAAATGAATGACTGAAAAACTATAACCGAGGATGTTTAGTGAATATATGTCAAAAAATAGTACCTAGATTGCCATTTATAAAGGTAAAGCTTGACAAGATAGGTGAAGAAATAACACAAAAAGAGATAAGAATAAGTGGACCAGATCCAAAGAAAATGATGATAGAGGCAGCAAGATGACAAAAAAGTGGACCAATAAAAGATCAAGTTTTGTCCATGAAAAGCAAGAACAAAATGGAAAATCTCCAAATGCTATTCACATAATATACAGACTAAACAAGAACTTAACTGCCTCCCTCCTCAAATCTCAGTTTAAAAAAATCATGGAAGATGTGAAAAACAAAGATAATGAGGCAATATAAGAACCAGACTTTGTATTGGAACACATTTAAGAATAACTCATGAGTTAATGATTTAGAAAACAATAAAACATATAAACATGTCCGGATTCTAGTGCATGCATGTGGATGTGTATGGCTCTCACAAGCTGTTCTCTTGGCAAGTCACAGAGGACCGCCTGCACTTCTCTTGCTATGTCTTATAAACTCTTATCTAACTCGTGGAACATGTAAGGCCACAGAAAACACCTCAAATCCACGTGGTAGTGTAAAAAAGGCAGCAAAGGCAAAAGATAACTGCATAAGCTGATACCAACTACATCATGAATGTATCTACTTCGCATCGATGACATTGACTAAGACATCTAAAAATCAAACTCTGTTGCTGAGAAAGATTGTTCAAACATTAAAAGAAAGAAGGATGACTTTTGAAAATGACAAATAGGCCTTCTGAAATAGTTGACGATATTTTTGCGAACTTTTGACAGCTACATTATGTTACTTACATACAGGTGAAGATATGGAGAGGAAACCATTTTTGTGATGTTTCCAATATGATTTCTATATGAAGGTTACAGAACAATAATCAACACAGAGTATCCCTGTCAGACAGCAGCTAAAATAAGGGATAAGAGCCCTAGCATGATGCCTCTCCACCAGCCTAATACCTGCTAGGATAATGCCTTCTGATCTCATCAAAAGTCAACAAAAAGTGAAGCAAATGAGAAAACAAGGAGAAGCAACAGCTAGAATGAGAACTCGTCAAGTCCAATAGAAACAGAAACTGGGAAGAAGCCAATGACAAAGAAGCACCAATGAAGCATTTATGGAGGACGCTTCCTCAAACTGTATCATTTGCAGATATTGCACACCATATAAAATTTGCCAAGAATGAGGCCAACTGCAGCTTCCAGAGTGGCCCAAGCACGGCGATGTGCCCTTTCAAAGCACATTTCCTCAAGATGGTAAAGCTCTTTCAATAAGTCTCCCTTGCATTTTCAATAAAATTCCTTTTTCAACTTAGAAAAGTATTATTTGGGTGTATTTTAACCATATCTATTCTATGACTATATTATGGCACCAGAGCAGAGGCACATGTGGGCTGATATAGGCAATCCACACCAGACCACATAAATTGCTTATTTATGCATTAGCACCTCATATAGATTTACTTATTTACACAATGGATGCCCCTTAAAAGTTTCAATTGAATTATTAGTTCTCCTTAGAAAGAAATTTTCTGGCTTCATCACTGGAGCCACAGTATTATGATATTATCAGATGTTTCACAAACATCAACTAAAAGGGAAACGTGATAATGTTAACTAAATAACACATTTCCAGTAAGATAATATTGGTAGATCACAATATATGGCTTCTTTCTTTATCAGCAACGGAATATATATTTTTACTATATTCGAGTTCATTATCTTCTCAGCCCTTTATGGCCTTATAAAGAAAATTAACAAGAGAAATGCTCCAAACTCCAAGAGATAACAGATAAAAGTGTAGAACTCACTAGAAAGCTCCTCCTCCAGCCATGCAACAATTCTGTTGCCCAGAACAGAAAAATAGAAAATATAGAACAGAAAGGATTTCTAAGAAATACTATTGTCCAGCGCTTGGCAAATTGTGATGCTATTAGGACAAACGCGCCCCCTCCCCCAAAAAAAAAAAAAAATCAATGAAAATAGAGCACCAAATTGAAAACTCGGCCGACCACCAATATGAAGATGTAACAGGCAACCAACAAATCCCTTCTCCTCCTCAACCTCACTTCCCTGTCTCCTCATTATTCCACAGACCCCACAACCCAACATAAATAAATTTGGCAATATAAATCAAGCTAAAATCGACATACATAAATACTACCATGATCAAGCTAAAACTGAAAGCTGACAAGCAGTATTACAAACCGAGAACTACTTTTGAGATTCCTAGACACAAATTACACGCAATCTCGATATTCCCCTGGACATAAATTATATGTGATCACATGGTAAATTCAGAGTTTCAGATGTAACATCGTACAAAAAATTTAAAATGGACAACATCTAACTAAGCAAGAAAATACCGCTCATATATTCTTTTGTTCACATGAAGGGTACCGACTAACCTGAATCCGGTTTTGAAGTATCGAAACAAACTTCGAATGGCATGCCGGAGAATTTGAGGTAAATATAGACAGGCAAGCAAGACGGGCATCCCGTTGGGAGTCCAAAACATGGTTTTCTGGCCACGAGAACGAGATTCTCAGACTGCCCACGATCGCCCATACTTCAATGCGCTCAGAAAGATAGGAAGAAGAACTTTGGAGGGGATTTAGCTAAAAAATGCAAATGGGTAGGAGGACAGAGAAACCATTAGACGATGAACACTGGGGTTTGGAGTGGAAAACGGAGAAAATCTAAGAAAACTGGAGGGAAAGCGTGGTTAGGAAGACATGTACAAGCTTCTCCACAGCCATGAGAGTGGTGTTTGAGAGGTTGAAGAAGGGTTCTGCCAAGTCCCTGAAAATTGAAACGACTTCTAGGGCTGCCACCGGGTCCGGCCCAAGTCCAGATCCTGATCCGGATCAATTTCGGGCATTTTACTGAATGCTTCGGTCATCGGTCGCAAATTCCGCCGGCGGCTGCTCATCAGGCTTGCTACTTCTCTCAGGAGATATTCAAATGTCGGTCAATTGTAAAATCATGACAAACTTTAAATATGCAGATTCTGAAAAAGCTGTTGCATATATCGTGAAAATTAGGATGCTAAAAACAATTCCAAGTTTTTTCTCAATTTAGATTTCGTATTCATATTTATCGTACTTTTCCTTTTACTGCATGCCAATATATTTATATTAAATATTAAAAGTAAAGCAATATTTCCCCACCAATCATTTCTTTTTACTGTTCTTTGAGAGTGGAAGTCTTAAAGTTTCAGGATATCGAAATTCTAAGTTCTAATACTGGATATTTTCTCATGCCATATGAGTTTCTATTTTTACTTGGATGATAGGACAAACCATATAAATAGGGAATAAATGGGTCACGAAGATTTGATTAATGACTTTAACTCAAATCCATCTAGTCAGATCTGAAAAGGCAAAAAGAATCTGAACTACCATTGGACTTAGATTCGATATATGATCTAAGTACTTGAAACCAAATTTGAGCTTGAAATCCAATAGGATCTAATTCAACTTATATAAAAGTCATATCTTACCCCATCAATTCCACCTTTGGTTTCAAAATTTCAAGTCCAAATTCAAATTCAAGGCTGACTCTGACGAAGAAAGATCCAATTAAAATGGAACTAGCAAAATTTGTATTTTTTTTCCTATACGCAAGTGATATGCTCCTTTGAATGTTATGTTGAAACAAAGAACAGTACATAAGGGTTATAGTTTAGCAGATGAGGCGACACTTGTGCTCTGCCCGCCCATAAGAGAGACAAGCATCAAAGTCTGCCCCCTTTTGTTGGCTGAAGGGCCTTACTAGGGGCGGAGCCAAGATTGGACCCGCTTGGGCTCTCACCCCACCTCAAAAAAAAAAAAAATCTTTTAAATTTACAAGTAAATTTTAGAATATTTTACTTGTTTTATATAAAATTTTTGAAAAAAGCTATTTCAATCCTAGTCAAAATTTTAAAACTTTAATTTGGCTATATATATATATATGAGAGGTAAGTTTAATTGGGTCAATTGCGAAAGGAATTTCAAAGCCTTTGGTTAACAGATGACCGATTTCCAGCACGAAGTGCATATTACTGAAAGCATGCTTGCACTATTTTTATGGTGCAAATTGTTAAATTGTGGATATTTTAGAATGAAAACTTAACAACAAAAACACGCTCAGGTTTTTCCAATAATATAAAACTCACTCAGATTTTGAAAGTTTCCAATCACCACCTAATATTTTCGATGTATTTCAAGCGATTATTTTAACCACCGTCGAGTTAAATTTACCATGGTTGAACTGAACACAAGTTATTAAAGATGCAATGGTGGGATGTCATAACAAGCTTGAAGGCTACTTTGAAATTTGAAGGAAAAAATAAATGGAATAACGCTAATTGCTTTTTATACATAGTGATTAATGACCATTGAAGGACGGCTAAACGAGAAGGGATTTTTTCACCCGTTCTGTAAAGTTACAGGCACCGTTCTGCAAATCGCAGACCTATGACTGACCGTTAGATCTTCCACCCGCCATCTGCCTCATCTTCTCGCACACCTTCTCGAGCTCGCCGTATCCTTCGGCAGACTTAGCGGCGAACTCTGAAACGGCGTCGACCACCGATGTCAATCCGGTGCAAACAACACTGACGGCCGTTTCCGCCGATCGTTCGGTTAAGTCCCTTTGCGTTGCCTTCTCGTCCTCCAACTGCTTTTGAAAAGTCTCAATAGCCAGCTCCTGCTCTGCTGCGGCACCGCCGGATTCCGGCAATGCGCCGGATTCGATCTGATCGAGCAAGAGGTTGGTCATTTGCAGTTTGGCCTCCAGGTTCCTGACAACTTGATCGGACCTCCGTCTTTGCTTCAAATCCTCACATTGTTGGTCGTAGAGATCTCGGACGTTCACCGAGAAATTTCTCAGCTGGCTGACAGCCGGAGCTTCTGATAACTCATCAAACATGGCAGCCCAACGAGCCGTAATCGTGACGATTGGTGGTGCACCGAGGCGGTGCGGCGAGTTGGGCAGCGTGAACGAGCTTTCTGATTGGAGGCGTAGGCAGTTGAGTACCCAGCCAAGGAGGGAACGGACGTAAGCACGTTGAGCCTCTGCCCAGTTGCTGAAGGTGGTCTGCCAATTCACGAGCTCCGCCTCGAGCTTTGAAGTGGCCCGCTGATGAGATTCAGGCGAGACACCTGCAGGAACCCAAGGGAGTAGAGTGTGCTGGCTGGCTTCTAGCATGATCTGCTTCTGAGCTTGGTGACACTCTGCCATTCCTCTCCACATCCTTGCCAACCTATTTGAAAAGAAGAAAAAGAACAATGAAGACGAGAACTCTTGAATTTAGATACTTCAACATTCAAGGAGCATAAAAAATTCTGTATATCCATATGGTGGGCAACTTGATGAAGAATGCGCACGCTTATTCCTTTTCTCCAGTTATAGACTCTCTGAGTCTCTGTCATGGAATAAAATGTTCAATTTACTAACTTCTAAATGATCACCATACCCGTGAATCAGCTCCATTAGCTGTGGCTGAAGTTCTTCGTCCCTCAAAGTCTCAATCCTCCTTGAGATAGACTCAACTGACTGTAAAGAAACTTTTATACGGTTGCGGAGATCTCTGATTGAAAGTCTGGTTTTATCAACTAAGAAGGGGTCCTCTCCCTTCCTGTCATGTTCTTTCATTTGCTTACGCTTTTTTTCGTATGTTATGCGAATTCGCTCCCCAGCCTGTTGCAGACAGCAAAACAGATATGGACAATTAACTACATTGGCGGAATATACTGTATACCAAAATCAATTGATATGCCAAATTTAAGACATTTAGAGCGCCTCAATTTTTCCAGTTTCCTGAATGTCTAGTTTTACCAGATTCGTCATGCTTTTGTTACAACTTTCCTTTGTGCTCCTTGCTTCAGACACATAGGTCTGGTACATAAACAGTGCACCTAATTTGCGTTTACATTATAAAAGGCTGTTTGACAGAAACTAAGAGGGGAAAAATAAGGAGTACCTTGACTTCTTCATAGAGCTTTTTCTCCCATGCGTACAGTCTATCCAATGTTGACCTGTGGCTTCCAGAAAGCATACAAGGATCCTCAGAAAAGTCACTAATTGTATCACAATCATCGTCCCTGGAACTTGAAGAAGCTTGGAAAGTTCTTGAAGATGATGAACGAGAAGATGCAGAACGAATCAAGGCAATTGGATTCAGAATTTTAACACCTGAAGAAAATCAAAATGGTTCAGAGTTTGCACCATCGTGCCAAAGAACTTCAGAGTTCAGTATTTTTAAGGTAAGCTATTAAGGCAAACTAAGTCTTCCACACTCGCTAAAGAAAGAAACTCATATTCAACATCTTAAGAACACCAAGGTTCCAACGTTAGTTCATGGTAGGTTTATCACTCATCAAAGAAAGAAGAGAAATAGTTTAGTCCAAAACAATGAGAGGCTAAAATTTATGCTCAAAATCTGTATATGATGATGTCTCAAAGCTTGCAATTCGGTTAGGATTATCCATTGCCAATGAGAATTACGCCAACACGGCTAAGTGCATGGTACTTCCAAGATGATTCACATCAGTGGTATTTGCAAATGAAACTAGCAGATATCAGGCTAGCTGTTTCAAAATTGCTGATTTGCATACTAACCTGTTAGCTCAGTTGCAGCGAAGTGTTGCACTTTACTTGCTTCCAACATCGTAGCTACCTCATTAGCACAGTCACATGCCATGATGAATTGATTTTCCATGTTCTTAATGACTTCAAAGAAGTTTGCTGGGCCTTGGTCAAAGAATACCACAGCTTCTGTTTTGTTAGCAGGAGCCTCTGCACTTGTCACGCCCTGCTTTGCCGACTTTCGTAATTCTGATACTTCAACGCTGTTAGCAGGGTGAGCACTAAGTTCCATCTTGCCATGACCAAATTCGATCACAATGTCAGACAGGGAATCTGAGATTTCTTCAGAAGATTTGGTTGATGATGGCTTCGCATTTTCTGCCTCGCAGGTTTCATCTGGAAGTGTTGGTTCACTACTTGCTGCATCCTCTTCCACCTTCTCCTCCTGCATCTCGTCTTTCTTAGCATCGTCAACTGCATCTTCTAAATCAGGAATCCCTTCTTCTTCACGAACCTTGTCTATCCCTCTGATCTCATCCTCAGTCATTCCACAGAAGCTGTTATTTGGGGGATACATCTGGGAATCCAAAGATGAAAAGGGATTCCAGAAAAAGTCCCATTGAGAAGACCGAGGTGGAGATAATGGAGGCGGGCTTCGTTTGTTGTACGGTGCACCAAAAAACGATGAATAAAGAGGATATTGTGCACTGAAGAAACCATCGCCTCCATTCCGGTAATAAGATGGAGAATAAGATTCAACCCTCAAGATCTCTGGAGATTGAGGTCTTTCCTCTATTGGAACTGATGGATTTGCACCTGCCCTCAAATAATTTGTAACAGTTTCACGTTTGATGGGACTCGGTGATAAGGATTGTGAATCAAGTGTGATAGTTTCAGGCTTAGATTTTGTTGGTGTAAATTCAAAGATGAACCCGTGATTCTCTTCCCCAGCAGCAAACTCTCGAAGAGCAGCTGAAACCCGTTTCAGAGCTTGGATATAGGCTACATGGCCTGTGGCAAATAGAATCCTCTGTTGAATGGCCTGCTTGACAAATTTCTTTCTTTCGCTGCAGATTTTGACAACCTCTTCATCATCCAACTTAGAATTTGAGCATCCCATCCTTATTTCCTCTATGAATTTGCCAAACTGGAATCGAAACCAGATTCCTCTATATGAAAGAGATGCCACCGCCTGTAACTCATATGGTTCTCTCAGCTGCTCATTTGGAAGATTGGATTTGTAAGCTATATGATTGGTTTCTTCAATAATAAAATCATGTTCTAAAATAATCAAAAGTAAGCTCTTTCGACGAAATGACAAGGAACTTCTAGGAAGTTGATACTTCTTATCTAAGTATCAAAGCCATAAATATAAGCCAAAATAAGAACCTTAACTTCAACTGTATGAAGATCTAGACATTTTACAATACATTTTAAGATATACGAAGGTTGCCTTCCAAAGAAACAAACAGGCACAAGAAGGACAATGAAGCAAAGTACAGAATCTCGAGTTTCAAACCGAGATTGCTTGTGAACAATTTCCTTGTTACCTATGGGACGTATAGAGAAGGCTCTGATATGCACTTGTAGAAGAAAACATTTACCTTAAAACTAAAGGCAGCTGGAAAACCTCTTTGTCTGCAATCTTCTTAAACGAACATAAAAATCAAAGCATCAACGCGAACTGGCAACACCTACAGAAAATTTGGAACCAATTCAGTAAAAAGAAATTTAAGGAAAAAAGCCCAAGTTGGGTATAGTTTTTTCTTTCTAGAAAATGTTAAGTGGCTTGGCTAGAAAGGCATCCGACTCTATAATTTAGAAGATTCGACAAAACAATAATTTGAAAATCATCATCTGGTAGATAATCAGATTATCACCAACACACGTATCCTCATCATTTGCAAAATAACAACCGGTTTACTTTACCAAAAAACCTTTCCATATAACCAGGATGAGAAAATGCATAGTTATCTTGTAAACTCCCCCCAAAAGGGGAAATGTGGGCCCTTTTAAAACCAGAGCTAAAGTAATAGCGGAAACCAATACTTCATCGGCTAGCAGAAAAAACAGAAGAACAGGATAGTGCGATTCAGTGAATGAAATGATTGAGTAAACCGGTCAATGAGATCTTCAGTAAAACTTTGAAATATTCCATCGCAGGCGAAGGGGAAAAAGCAACAGGTGTTTTTTTTTTCTGGGGAAGGGAGATAAAGCCTTTTCCGTAGCATACTACTGCTTTTCCGAGCACGATTTGCGTTCAAACTTCAAAATTCAAAGCTGCAGCACTCAAAAGTTAGAAAACTCATTGATGGCAGGAATCTTAGCAACCAATAAACGGAAAAATGATCCTCAATAACCGCGGCATTGAACCGAAAGACGGAAAAAATGCAAACAAAAAAGACGTGCGAGAGAGAGAAATGCAGAGGTACAAAAACACCATTTTGATCAAACGTTTATAGAATACCAAACAGAAGGAAGATTAACACCACGCGTAGCTGCATAAGAAGTTCTAAATTTCAAAAACGAAGCTCAGGAAGAAAGGATTTTCTCCAAAAAAAAATGTTATACCTCCGCAAGAAATGGGAAACTAAACAGTAAACACAAAGATGATTAAGGCCAGGCGCTGCGCGTGCATAAATTTCTAATATTCAAAAAAAGAAGCGTTTTCACAGAAAAAGAAAATGTCCATACCTTTCACAAGAAACTTGTTGCAGGCCTCATTACTGTTTCCGTGTGTGCATCTGTGTATCAGAGGGGGAGACGGAGAGAGAGGCGCAACGGTCAACTGACGAAGGCCGTGGAGCTATGTGGTAGCAGCATCAGGTGGAGAGAGAGAGAGAGAGAGAGAGAGAGAGAGAGATGAAAGCAAATATAATACTCAGTATAAGATGGCAGGGAGGAAGAAGGAACGAATGGGACGTATCACTTGCTACTTCGCTGTTATTAACTCATTCCTTCATATTCAAAAGCCAAAGACGGGAAAGGGAAAAAGAAGGAAATTTTACAGATTTTTCTTTTTTTTTTAAGAAACAACCGCAGAAAAGAAGCGATCCGCCAACAGGCAGAGAGAGAGAGAGAGTGCCTGCAGTAAAGAAAAGATCTTCCCCATATTAAGTCCCGTGATTCTTTCAAATGTCGAAATTGCCGTTGAAATTTCAAACCGACCAGACTACCCTTACTCCCCACATCTCTCACACCAGGAGATACTGCACTACATACACGGCAACCTCCAGTTAAAACGAGCCAGAAATTAACAAATAAAATGGTACTTCCTTCTTTTGTTTTTTGTTTTAAACCTTTTCACTAATTTGAATGTTGGAATTTTGTGTCAGCTGTGTGTTACTCCTACACTTGTACAGAGTGAACAGAGTGAGTGTAAATGGTGGTAATCACAACACTCTTAGTTAAAAACTGCACTTTAAGTTCATCCAAATCCTAAAACAAGGTAGAACCCTAGAAGGATACAGATATGACTTTCAGGATTTTACGCCGACGTAGTTAACATAAAAAAAGAAAAAAGTTGTTGTAACAGGAAGATGGTTATCATGTTGATCATTAAACCATTTTGTGCCCTCTAACTTGGTTATTGTTTTCATTAACTTCATTTTGTTAGAACAATTAAGCAACTACCATCAGTTAGTTTGCTAAGATTTTGCTTAGAACTGCAATTTGTTTAGACGAGATCAACCGAATAGGTTAACAGCCCAATGCAAGGAAAGTTGAATCAGTGAGGAACTGCTTAATACTCTATAGGTTAAGGAGCAAAAAAGGAGGAATACAACTGAGGAAGGGTCACATCTAATTTGGTAGTTCACTAGGCAATGGCTTACAGAGGTGAAGATCAGCAGCTAGTCTAAGAGGATGATCAGCCACACACAGAGACAAAGGAACGGCCCAAACTCCTACAGGAAGCAGCAGCACAAATGAAAATGACAAAAGTACTACTACACCGTCTGTGACCAACTTGCACATCTAGTCCTGGACCTTCTGTAGCGGCGTTCTTTGCATTCAAATTACATGATGTTCGGCCCTTGTGGCTCAAACTGTTTTGAATTGAATCACACCATCAAGTAAACTTTGAAATTTTCCAACTCCAAAGTTCATGATATTCCACCAAACCTAGTCAAACGCGGAACGCCAAGATGTACCGAATTCAAATTTCATCCACCTTTAATGAATCTCTAAAACGGCAACATTTTTTGGTTGGTAGTTCTAAATATTAAAAAGCATTACTGGATGTATCAGTTACTGTGTTGAGTTAGTCTTTATATGACCACAAAATTGATTCACATAGAAGGCTATTTTAAGTATGATGAAGCTGAATCCAAACTAAGAATCATTTCTCATTTCCTTTGCCTGGAATTTACGTCTCAAAACTGGATGACACTGTAAGGTGGAAATAGACAATCAAGTTCCATATCAAACCAAGCACCAGGCTCAGCGGTGGCGACCCAATTTGCTAAAGGAATCCACTAGGCAGGTCCAAGACAGACCAAGTTAGGTTAAAATTTTCGAACCTTATCTCATCCTCAAGCCTAGGCCTCCTAGCGTGGTAACTTTTCTTTTCCTTTAGTGGCTGATGACAAAACAGTCAGGAGAGAGTCGCGTGGAGAAAAGCAGCGAATGGTCCCTCAATGGGGGCACCATATTTTGGTAGAAGGCTGTTTATGTCATTTTATGTACAATGAATTTGATCTGAAGTATAGTAATTTGTACTGTTTTTGAGCGAAAAGAACAGTTTGTTGGCATTAATAAATTTTTAAGAAAAATTTGTTGGCATTAATAAATTTTTAAGAAAAAATTTTATGTGAGTAAAATAAAATTAAAGACTTGGGAACAGGTTGTGGGATTTGGAGAAAAAGCAAAAGGCAGTCGGCAAAAGCAAAAGAGGAATCTGCCGGCCTGGTCTTCTACAAAAGCTCCCCACAAAAATTTTATGCCTTACGAGGGATGTTGGTATTGCTTGCATTTGACGTAATTGCCCCTGGAACTTTTTAAAATGTCAATTTCAGTCACTGCTGTTATGTTTTTCTCAGTCAGATCAATGGACAAATTCGAGGAGCTTTGAAATGTTTTATCTCGTTCCCTTGTTTGATTGTTAGAATCAAACACTTGTTTCGAGAACAGAATTAGAACAGTTGAATGCTTCCTTAGAGGTAAATTTGATTGTTACAATAGGACACTTGTTTGGAGCACAGTGTCTTCTCTTGTGTTTCATGGCAGATCTAAAATGAATGGAATAAT
Source organism: Nymphaea colorata (assembly GCF_008831285.2). Classification (NCBI taxonomy): domain Eukaryota; kingdom Viridiplantae; phylum Streptophyta; class Magnoliopsida; order Nymphaeales; family Nymphaeaceae; genus Nymphaea; species Nymphaea colorata. The sequence continues at coordinate 1,042,834 of NC_045148.1, read as the reverse complement.
GTGCGGAAAGTCTTCTACCCGAATAAAATAGAGGCATTCAGTGGTTCCATGTTTGATTAGAATGCACGGGTCCCTTCGCCTGCAGCAGGAACACTTCATTAGAAGAAAGGCAAGTGTTCTCCCAATGAAAAACAAGCTCTTATAATTTGTGCCGTCAGAAACTGTGACATCCATGAAGAATTAAACAATCTTTATGCGTAAATTTCAGCCTACTGCCCACGAGAATCAAACTGCAGGACTTCCCCCGCTAGATCACCATGCGAAAATCTCAGATCCACGGATTTAAGATCCAACCTCCTTTTCCCTTGGTCGGACCTTATAATCATGATGCATTACACAATGTTGTAAAAAGCGTATCATAAGCCGTATCGGTCTGGCCTTAAGATACGTTATATCTTAAAATATCGCAACGAATTGTAACTGTATCGTATTTTTAAAAAAATAATCAGAAAAAATAGAAAAAAATTCGAAAAAAAATCATAAAAAATCAACGTATCGTAAATGTATCCTAATTGTATCGTAATTGTATCGTACCATGAAGGGCATTGTACCATACAATACGTGAGATATAGGCACGTTACACCACCTGTTTACGATACAAGTGGTGTATCGTATCTCATTTTTGAAACATGACGATACGTATTATACAATACAGCCTCGTATCGTACGATACGTACAACAATTACTGTAGGTATGAAATATGAAATTCATGCTGCTGGATCGCTATTGAAAATCACTGTTTGGTTAAACAATGGATTTATATACCATGATTTTGAATGTGGAATGCCATGCAGGATGTTTACATGGGAAAAAAAAATGGTATATAACCTCAAGGCATGTCCCACCATTCATAATGAGTATGCTGCAGAGAACCCTGGGTTTTGAGCAGTCAAGGTGGTCCCTCTCAGATTTGGTGCACATCTGTGGATGGGGACACCTCATAAATGAGGAACACAGTTTGGCAGGACACCTTCCTTTTGTTGGTAAGCTGCTCCTGCTCATGGGTCATGTAATTGGGCTGGATATGAACCAAGAGGTAGGTCCATCTGACCAATGTTGGCAGGACAGGACCACGTTTTATTTTAACATTTTATGTACATATTGTCCTGGATTGGGAGTTCTGTCGTCATCTTTCTAAAATTTGTCATTTCCTTTCATGCTGTAAATTATGTGATAAGATGTTAAAGCTCACTGTGGGCCGGCATGCTAGGTTAGGTGGGTCATCTCCTAAAGCCTTTCTTCAAGTTCAGTAAGGTTTAAATTTGAAATTTGATGTTTGAAATATGCATCGCTTTGTTGTGTTGAGGGCAAAGTAATGGAGGAGAGTTTTCCTTGGTGAGAGGATAAACAGTAAACTTGCACAGTTTCGGGTTGGTGAATTTCGCAAGTCTGAACAGAACTCAAAACTGTTCTAACATCTCATGCATGAGAACGACTTTGTGAAGAGCTTCAGGGTCGAGAAATTCATGGGGAGTTTTTGCAGGACGGATCAAAGCAGGTCTGAGACAGTTTCAGATCTGAAAAACTAACTTGGGTTATGTGTAGATCAAGCTTGTGTTGCAAAAGACGGTCTGAGTAGACCAAATTAAATTAACGGCAAACAGGTTTGATTCACTGGCTCATAGAAGGGTGCAGCATGTCACATAATGTTTATTTTTAGTTATGTTTAATGTGTTTCTTATTTCCAAATTATATATGTAATATTGTTTTTTTTTTTTTCAGAATATGTGATTGAAACGGGAAAACGGTTTACTGAATCAGTTTTCGATCTTTATAGCTTAGCATTGAAACAGGGAAAATTAAAGAATCCAACATAAGTTCTGTGCTTTGTTTCTAGAGCATGATAGAGGAACAAAAGGAAAGGATTAAGTTCATTTATTTGAAGCGCCACTAGTTTGCATTTTTTTTTTCTCTGCTCACTAGGTTCGAGTGACCGCGCCCAGTTCTTATGCTCATTTTTTATTAGTTGTTCTGGGACTTTTCTAGTCTCTGCCACGAAATACCACTCTATTTTACATCTAACGATGGACATAGTCCATCTCCTATACCATATTGTAGAAGATGATAAATAGCGCGTACATTTCATTTTTATAGATGTTAGAGCTCGGACTGGAAAGTGTTTGCGTCCTGATACAAAACGTTTTCCTGATTTTCAACATTACAGTTTATCAAGTATTTCTGCAGTAACAAGTCTTTGATATTCTATACAGTATGCCATATTCTTTAGCTTTCTCATACACTAAGATCTCCTGGGATTTTCTCAAGAGAATGATCCACACCTGATAACAAGTAAACCTTCCGCAAGAAAGCCTCGATCACGAGGGCTTTGATCACAGCAACGAGGGAAGAGGTTTACTCATACAAGAGCTGGTAGCGTTCCTTCACTGCAAATCTGCTGGACTCTAGTCTCTGAATAAGTGATCCAAGTAGAAATATAGCATCCCATCCCACAAGGTTGGAGCTATATGTACTCTCTAGCAAGAAAGAGACACCAAAGGTTTCACCAACCGAAGGCCAGCTAACCTACGGTTCTGAAGGGGGGTTTTTCCCTTTCACCTATCCAAAAAAAGAATTTTCAGCACAGTCTACCAAATTGTGGAGACCTAGAAGGAGATAAGCATTCAATTTCTTTCAACTTTTCCAACGCTTTTGGCTCATTTGGGTAAGGCAAAGCAATAACTTCTTCGGCATCATATCTTTGGCACTTTCCGGACGTGCTCTCTCTCTCTCTCTCTCTGTTGAACACATACTAATTCCAACCTGCTGTAAGACCTTGCATTACCTGTGCACTTTGTTGACACCATTGCAATAAATGCAACCTCAAGCACCTGGTTTGTAGTTCGACTACTCCAATCCTGTGTCTGTTGATGATCCTAAAGCAAGAGCTGCATGAATTAAAGAATACACCTCCAATAAGCAAGAAGGGAATGAGAAAGCAGCATGAAGCCAACATGCACGCCCATGTAACAGTCTGAAGAGAAATTTCATAGGGTTTTCTCCTCTTAATTGAAGTCCCATACGTGCTTTAAAGATCCATGAGTGGAAGACCTTGACACTAGAAAAGCCGAACAGCAGTTGGCATCAGCGCAATTAAGATCACATTAGATTCTTTTTGCTTCCACCATATTGAAGAACCATCAGCAGACATGACAAGCATAGGAAAAATGAAAGTTTTTCTTAGGCTTTTACCATCAAAATACCCCCATAGGACATAGGTGCTTTAAAGATCCATGAGTGGAAGACCTTGACACTAGAAAAGCCGAACAGCAATTGGCATCGGCACAACTAAGATCACATTAGATTCTTTTCGCTTCCACCATATTGAAGAACCATCAGCAGACACGACAAGTACAGGGAAAATGAAAGTTTTTCTTAGGCTTTTACCCTCAAACTACCCCCACTTTGTCCAATTTACGTGCATAAGCATGAAGATTTTTGTGATAACTTTTTTGCAATAGTTGCTAGACCAAATTACCTTCCAATGTCAAACTACTAATTACTTTTTTAATGACAACTGAAAGGATGATCTTTACCTACTAATTATCCATTATCCATGAGCAAAGGATCAGCATGTGGACACACCAAGTTTTTATTAGGAACCTTACTTTACCTTTGAAGAACTCTAGTGGCGACTTCCCTTTGACTAGAAGCCATGGCGTTTGCTGCTTCAACAGTGTACATGAGTTGGCGTGATACAGCCTATGCAAATGGAGCCTGCACATGTAATTGTTTTAGCTGAAGTCAGTTATCTTACCCAAGAAATGTCCAGACTGCCTTGGGCTAGGTTAGCTTCTTCAAGCTAGAAACCACAAAGCATCGTACTCCCATTATGCAAGAACAAAGCACATACTTGCAAAACAGTGTAATTGATTTCATGAAACAAGAGATTCTTTAGGAGCGTCAGCTTCACCTCCTAGTTGCTATTATATGCCATACATTCCTCGGCTTCTTGTCGACCCGAAATAATGAGCTTTAAAGCTTGAATATCTCAGGGTTCTCTTAGATGCATTGTACCTAACCTCTTCGCTTGATGCTTTGTGGGAGACACATGGGGTCCGAACGCATATTAATATTATAACACGATTCATCTAGAAAGAGACATATATTCATTGCTCTCTTCGATGGCAAGGCCCAGGCATTCGAGGGCACAATAAATTTCATCCGATTGAGGGTGCGATGTGTCACCAACCAAAAACTTATGAACAACGTTTTCTACCTCTATCCAACTATAAGCTGGATTCTTCTGTACTCCTTTCTCCTTCATCAAGGCCCTCAACCTCACTGCATCATCCCACCTGCCAGCATTTGCATATATGTTTGACAGGAGTACATAATTCCCCGAGTTGTTGGGTTCCAATATCATCAGCTCCTTGGCCGCAAACTCAGCCAACTTTACATCGTTGCAGATCCTGCAAGCACTCAGCAGTGTACCCCATATAACAGCATTAGGCTTTAGAACCATCTTTCTTATGAACGCATAAGCATCTCTCACCAGCCCAGCCCGGCAGAAGAGATCAACGATGCAAGCACAATGCTCAATTTGAGGAATGATCCCAAAATCAGTTTCCATGAAGTCATAAATTCGACAGCCCATCTCAACTAGACCTGCATGCACACAAGCAGTTAGCAACCCAACAAAGGTTACATCGTTGGGCTCAATTGCTAATTCTCGCATCTGTCCAAATAGCTCGACCACATCGCTGAAAAGCCCATGCATGGCAAGTCCTCCAATCATGGCATTCCAAGATACAACATCTCGATGAGTAATTTTATCAAACATTTGCCTAGCTTTTACAATCTTTCCAGTTTTCGCATACATGTCCACTAATGCAGATCCAACAAACACACTGGAGCTCATATCTTCACTCTCTAAGTAAGTCCCCAACTCGTCACCAACGTCTGCAGATCCAGAGCGAGCACATGCAGAGAGCACACTAACAAGTGTAACCTCGTTGGGCTTTACTTTCTCTTCCTTCATTTGATCAAATAGCATGATAGCTTCATCAAACTGCCCATTCTGTGTGTATCCAGCAATCATGGTAGTCCAAAAAACAGCATCCCTCTCAGAAGTTGCATCAAATATTTTGCGCGCTTCACCTACCGACCCACATTTCACATACATCTCCATGACCGCAGTTGACAAAATCATGCTCATCTTGAATCCAATGTCGTCAATGAAATTCTTAATCCTCTGACCCCTTTCCAGATCTCCAAGCTTAGCAGCAATAGACAATGCCGTCACCAAAGTGACTTCACTTGGCTCCACTCCTTCAACACACATGCGCTCGAACATTTCCATTCCCTCCATGTGCTTCCCATTATGCATATATCCAGATATCATCGCATTCCAAGTCACCACATTCCTCTCCCGCATTTCATCAAACACTCGACGAGCATCCTCCATTCTTCCATTCTTCGAGAACCCAGATATCAATGCGTTGTAAGAGACCACGTCCTTCCACAATATCTCATTGAAAGCGCACTCAGCGGAATCCATATCCCTTAGCTTCCCGTAGAAATCGACTAATCCCGTTCGGACGACCACGTTCGAGCCGAAACCCATTCTAACTATCAACGCATGTATCTGCTTTCCTGCATGCACTTCCGGAATCGCCGCACACGCCTTCAAAACAGGCGAAAACGAGAATGAATTGAGCAGGTGGTCCTTACGGTGGATCGACACGAAGCACCTCACTGCTTTCTCCTTCAATCCCGACCATGAAAGACCAGAAAGCAGCGAGTTGGACACGAACACATTTGGCTGACGAATTTCGTCGAATACTTGCTGCGCATATTCCAGCAGGCCCATATCGACCATCTTCAACACCATAGCTCCCCCGAAATTTTCCTGCACGCCGGACGCGACCAAGAAAGAGTGCACCTGCTTCACCTGTCTGAGGTTAGTGCACGTGCGCAGCCGGTAAACGAGCAGACGCGGCTCCATCGCGGCACGTGCCGGCCGCACATGCCTGTAAAGAATGATCCACCTGGGGGGAAGACGAAGGCGCCACGGCGCCGTAAATTCAGATAAGATTAAAGGGTGTTTTCGACTTTGAGGACAACTTGAACCTGAAGCCAGATTTCAAGTCTTCAACGGGTTGGGTTCGAATCCTCAGACTTGAAACTCTGAGATCACCGCGGACGGTTTTGAAGTCCAAACCCCCCATCAAATCTCAAATCCATGTCTTTTTATACTGGATCGTGGATTTGAGATCCACGTTAGGATGGATATGAAATTCACAGTTTGATAATTCAGTCATCGTGGATTTCAAACCTCTCAGATCTGAAATCTTTAAGACATCAAACGCAACCTAAGAGTTCGGATCTTAACTGAATCTGGTTCAGCTAAACCATGCTCCCTTGCGCCGTATTGATCAATTTGGATCCGAGGTAAGCTTCGATGCATGTGAACTTGAAAACTGTAGATCTCGAATTAGAGTCCTTCTCCATAGTACCCGATCTTAAGAAAGTTTCATCCCCCGTATAAAATTTTTAGAAATATTTAAAGGGTTTATAAGTAGTAACTAAATGATTAGCTGCCACGGTGAGTAAACACTGAATATGTATCTATAATGAATTTAGTGATAATTTGTGGGTCTTTAAGAGATGAATTTTTAAATTTTATCCATTTGGCATTTATTATGCACACTACCGCATTTTCGGGGTGAGCGAGAGGATCATCCAATCGCCCAAAGCGATGCCCGAAGGTCTCCCTATTTTCCTTGCCTTCGGGGTCCTCAGCTGCGTCAGTGATAGAACGGTGCACCCTTCAACTTGGATGTCACGCTCTACCACCTTAAGACACATGATCATAGCGTCAATGAAAATCGAACTAAAGACCTTCCTCATAGAGGCCTCTAACCCGAGGAACAAATGAAGAAATAAAATATATCGGCTGTCAGATGGCTAAATACTTAAAAATTCATGGCTAACATTACCATAAACTATCATTGAAAACACTATAAATTATCTTTATACAATAAACAATTGATGGTGTTTCCATTGCACGGTGTTTTAGTGATAATTTTCAAATATTCTGTCATTTGACAACATTATATATATATATATGACATGGATTTCTCCGACCATCAAATGCTCACGTTATAGGACATGAATTTTTTCAACTATCCAAAAGATCTAGACATGCGTGAAAGGAAATAAGCTTTTATTTACCTTGTGAAACTAAAAGAGTGTATCCGGTTGCGTTGTATCAAAGACAAAATGACTTAATCTAGCATAAAACAGATAGACATCCTTCTTTTAAGATGGACTTGAGTATCCTACTTTGAGTTGAAATGCAATTGGTTTGATCCCAACAGATCTCAATAATTTAGATCCTTTGGATCTCCAACCCTGTCATAGACTGGACTTACCATTAGGGAGCTGTGGTCAATTGGACTTGATTGATTTGGATCGCATTCCTATAAAAAGTTTAAAAACCCAAAGATTAGATATTTTCCAGTCTCATGATTGAGATCCACTTAGTCAATTCCCTCTCCCTGAAGAAACCCCTACTTTTACCAAATATTCTTACTCTTACCTCTCCCACTTCTTTTGATAAACATTTAATGTATCAATGAAAGTGAGAATATCTGGTAAAAGAAGGAGTTTCTTAAGGGAGAGGGGATTGACTAAGTGGATCTCAATTACGAGACTAATAAATATCAAATCCTTGGGTTTAAAATTTTTCTAGGGATGAGATCCAAATCAATCAAGTGCGACCACAAATTTGTGAGGATGAGTTTTGAACTGCACCATGCACCTCAAATAATGGTAGTCTCCAACCCAAGGGGTTCATCACGAGAAGCAATTATCACATTTATGAAGTACAGGGAGTTTCTAAGATTTGCATTTTCTTCGTCGCTGACTATTATGTTTCTACATGCTTTGGGAAGAACTTAGATCTCTCGGATCTTAGGCCCTGTTTGATGCACATGATTTTTCCTGTGCATTGGATGAAATTCGTACGGTTGAGGGAAATTTACCCCGGTGAGCGGTGTGTGCATCAAACATCGATTTTTCACCCGAAAAATGTGTACGGCGAGGGTAAAATTAACCTGCAAAAAAATCCGACCTCCTAACGGCGGACTTTTTACCGCGGGGAAGTTCACCCGCAATGCTGTCTCTCCTTTCTCGCTCTCTCGTTCCTCTATGCCGATCATCGCTGCAGCTATTGAGCTCCACCACCACATTCCGGCCATGAAAAGAACCACCACCGAATCTCTAGGAACCACCATCACAAAGTAGTCTCTCTCTCTCTCTCTCTTTTGGGCAACCGAACAATCTCCGCCCCTTCTCTTTCCCATCAGCAAGCTCTCCAATTCCCTTCTCCCTCCCTCCCTTCCTCTTCCTCCCACCGATTTTAGATTTCAACTTCATCGTGTGGTGATGGCATCTTTGCTCCTTATTTTAGCGTGAGGAAGGAGGCAGGATATTCAAAAAAATTTACCATGTTAAATTCTTTCCTACCATCAAACGGAGTCTCAGATTTGAGGCTACATAAAATGGTGTATTTTGAAGGATCATGATCATAATAACATAAATTTAAATCCATGTTACATGTTAAAAATCATAAATTAAGGGTAATATGAAAGGAGATCTGACCTTAAATCCATGGATCTAAGATCCTAGGATCTTAGAACACCATGTTCGGTGAAACAAACAAAATCTCTTAACTCAATATCCAGTGATGTTTATATATATATATATATATATATATATATATATATATATATATATATATATATATATATATATATATATATATATATATATATTGAAATTTATAATAAATAAAAACTAAGAGATGGAACGTGGTTTTCGGAGAGCAGATTTGGTGCCAATTCGAAGGCAGACTGATTCCGGATTTAATGGCAGAGAGATTATTTATTCATGGACGCATTTACTCCCACGTTCTGATCTTGGGTCCGTACTGAAAATGAGTTGTTAGATGCTTATCAGATGTCCGGTCGAATCAAACACATAAAATAAAATGGCTAACTAGTTTAATATAAAAACATTGATTCTAATATACAACTTGAAAGAAAATGTAAAGAAGCGAATACTTAAAGGGGTCTTAACCCAATTTTTGGATGTGAAAATTCGTTTTCCTCCCAAATTTCAAGCTTATTTAGATGAAACGGCACATGAGATTTTCTAAAATTCGTTTTTAGCAAAAGCTGCTTTTTCTTTTTTTAAATGGAGGGAATAACTTGGCACCCTTGGTTATGGTTATTTATAAAAAATGTGCTTTGATGCGATTATCCAAAAACGCAAAACAAGTTATCTCAAACTGACTAAAAACCCCATTTTTAACTAAATTTCATGAAACCAATTTAATATGTATGCTAATTTTTATCTGTCTAGTGATTCTCTATTCCTTATTCTATAGGTACTCTATTATCCGCTCAAGGATGTTTCATCAATAAATAAATAAATAAATAAATAAATTATATATATATATATATATACGTGCGCGCACACACATACAATCTTGCCGGATGTGAACAGCTAAAGCTTAAAAATTTGTCAAAAGCAGTCACTATACTAACATTAGTAGTTGGACAACTGCCTGCATCCATTAACATTGACTTTATATATACATATTAACAAAAGCATTTGTTGAAATTATCACATAAATCGGATACGGATGTTAACGTAGAGCTAGTTGAGGCAAATAATCTTATTAAATTAAATCATCGTTTTGCCTTTAAAATGCTGTTTAATGGAGTAATCTGCTTATGCCCAAGTTATAGCATACTCAAATTGTAAAATTTGGAAGGTTTACGACAACAATAATACTTCGTAAGTAGGGGTCATGGGCTCTTCTTAGATTTTTTAAAAATAAAAAATTACATGTAAATTTTTAAAATTTTAGCTTAGCTCATGTAAGAAAATTTAAAAAATTTTATTTTAGCTCATGTTAAAATTTTAAAACAAAAGTTCAGTCACTACCACGAGTAAACTGGTTTAAAGATTGAAGCAGATCTGGTTTAAAGATTGAAGCAGATTCATGAAACTATAAAACTAACTTTCTATGAATCTAAAACTAACTTTTTATGAATCTAACTAACAATTATTTATAACAGATTCATCAAACACGAAGGTAACATGACGTATCTACTGCCAAAAGATCCTTCATGTATTATTTACAAACCAAGAAAGATTGAACTTGATCAATCAATGCACATGCCAAGTAAGAGGAGGGAACAAAGCGGTCAGAGTTCAGAGCCGGACTCATCCTCTGACTTACCTTCTTGAATTTGGTCTCATATGTTTCCCAACCCGAGATGGATCGAGAACGGATTTGTTCAGGGTGTCCATCCCTACGTCGGTGAAAAGAAAGGCACTATATTTGGATCGGATTCTGTGTACCGCATCCGGCTGGGACCCGGAGAATCCGATGCTTATTAATGAAAATTTTAGATACGCATATAATTTTGCAGTGAATTCTGCATCATCATTTAAGTTACTGTTAATTTCAAAAAACCCTCGAAAGCTCGAGCTTTGCCCCAGATCAGTGGGTGGTATTAAGAATTTTCAGAAAATGTTTTGTGGATTATGGAAATAGTTTAAAAGTAATGAGGGGTTAGACGGTAATATTTTCTAAAAGAGGACATTTTCCCTCCCACCCTCCCGAACGGCCTCCACTGTCTCTGTGCGTCTCTCTCTGCACCACAGTGAGTCTCTCTGATCCCTCTCTCTCTAGGGCTCCGTGCAGCCGAGGGAGGTGAAGGGAGGAAAGTGAAGGCTACTCTTCCTCTTTCTCGAAATCCCCGTTTTGCCCCTCCGTAGGCTCCAACTGGTCCTAGAATTCCATGCCGACTCTGCCACAAAAATGGCACAGGAGTGGAGGTTAGAGGTGGAGGGAAACGCTTTGTTTTCTCTCTCTCTTTTAATCTCTGTGTCTCTCAGGCACTCTTCCACCGCCAACTTTTCTTCCTCCCACATTTTGTTCATTAAGGGTTTTTATCCTTCTCGACTTGCTTATACTCGACAGCTCTAGACGCTTGACGTTGCATCTCTGAATGCCTTTCCTTCTTCTTGGAGTTTCTCGGCTTTTCAGGGGGTTTTTTGGTGGAGCAGGAGGTTTAGGGTTTTCCAAGTTGGTTGCTCCCAGTTTTCGATTTTTTTTTTCCTCTGTCCTGAACTCCTTTCATGGTTTCCTGTTCATCTTTTCACTTTGATCTGTTGTTGTAGATCTGGGGAGTAGTTGTTTGGTCGTTTAGGCGGGGCTTTTGGCGATAGGGAATGTGGGTGAGGTTGTAGTTGGTGAGACTCCCTGGGGTTTTGATTTTTCGCATGTTTTTGGGAGAGACTGCTTTTATATTATTTTCTTTTTGATACGCAAGCTCGGGGTAGACCCCGTTGGATTCGAATCCCAGGCCCTTAAGTTCTAGCTACTGCCCTTCTATACCCGCCGGAGATTCTATCTTTTATAGGATCGCTTTTTCTCCCACTTTTTTTTTTTCTTTCCTTTTTTCCGGGTGATCTTTTGGTGTGTGGAAACAACGGCTGGGAAAAGCGAGGGAAATTAGAGGGTTTTAGGTTTGGAAGGGGTTGATCTATGTGTATACAGTCCCTTTCGAGGTTTCTTTCTCTTCCATGGTCTTTATGAGTCAGTAAACCCTTGAGACTTTGAGGGTGTTTCTTGCTCTGCATAGATCTGCTCTGTTGGAGGGTTTGCGAGGGTTTTAGTTCAAGGTTGCCTTCCCACATTGATGATCTGCATTTCATTGAGAATGTTGTCTCTTTCCTGTATTCCCATTGTCAATACAGAAGAATGGTGTTGGTGATCTGCTGCAAAAGGATGGTTTTTATCTAAAGGAGGTGAAGGCCAAGGTGAGGAGAAGAGCTTAAGGTTGGTGGTGCTGGAGCATCTCTCAGGTTCTTAAAAGGGTCATTTTGAAGCTCTTAGACATGTCGATCGGTTGCCTAGGGGATGATGGTTTGTAGCTTTTGCGCTGATACTTTCTCAAACGAATGAACCAGTCAGTTAGGTCGATTCTCATGTGCATGATTTCATAGAGTTCGATATCAAAGTCTATGTTAGAAATTATCTTTAGAACATCCCAAGTAGTTCAATTACTTAGTTTAGTTTCAGTCCCCATCCCCCTTCTCTGTAAGCCTGGAACTTTGTCGCTAAAAATTTGTAGAGGATCCGACCTGAAGTTGCTGAGAGTTTAGTAAAAGAAGTGGGACCTCGTAGGCGTAAATATGAATTTCTTTAATGGGAAACTCTTTAAGAAGGGTCATAAGAAAACTGAGGGAAAAGATCCAGAACTGAATCAGGTACCAAGCGAAGTCAACATTATAAAGGAGGAATCGCAACCTGCACCAGTTATAAATGACAATGATAATTCTGGAGACATGGAGGACGACGACGATGATTTCATAACTGGTGAAGTGAAGAGGCGTTTGAAAGAACTAAGGAAGAACAGTTTCATGGTAGAGATACCCGAGGAGGATGGGTACATGGAGGAGGAATCGAGCTCCAGTGAGTGGAGAGATTCCGAGGCTGAGGATAGCAGTTCATGTTCCGCGTTCGAAAACGTGTACGACAAGTATAGCGAGAAGATGCTGTTCTTTGATAAGGTTACTGCTGAGCAGATGCCTGACGCAGGTATCCGTTGCAGATTACTCTTTGATCGCATTTTCGTTTGCTGTGTTGATTCATGACACAAAGTGATACCTGATCAGCCAAAGAGAAAATGAAATCTTTTTCTTGTGAATGCAGCACATCTTACATTGTTCTTTTGAAAGTAGCGTCTCTATGTAGCTTGCAACTTGGTTTTTTCTCGGATAGTTGATAGAACTCTCTTCGATTTGATTTTTGAATATTTCCAGTTTGGTATTTGCCTGCAATATATGATAATGGTTTATAATGATTGCATATTATGATTGTCATGTATTTAAGGTTACTTATTTGTTGATGTTTTTTAATGGCTAAGCGTGTCGATAGTACCTTGTAACATATAGTTTTGGGTCTCGATATTTTTTTCTCTCAACCAAATTTCTTCTTGTGAAAGTTTGTAAATATGGATTTCCAGCAATTGGTTATTTCCTTTTGAAACTTCTGAATTACTAGAAAAAACTGTTCTTTTCTAAACTCCTCAGGGAAAAAACTTTAGTGACCTATCGCCAAGAACAGGATTGGCCATTAACATCGTTAGAGTCGTGTTCAAGCATCATAGGATGGACGAGTCTGTCATTCTGTTCTTTATTGCCTTTTTTAATTTTCAATGTCATAACCTTCCCCTTTTTTTCTTTCAGGGTCGCCCTTGCCTGCCAAAAGAACTCCAACGTCTACAACAAAGAAGTTGGCATCAACTCTTCGGCGTTTGTCACTGAAGAAGCAGGGATTTCATGATGATGCTGAACAGCTGCAAGCGCCGCATGATCCATATCAAGAGCTTGAAACTGCATATGTGGCTCAAGTTTGCTTGACTTGGGAAGCTCTTCACTGCCTATACAAACAGGCCAGAGAGAAGATTATATCAACTGAATGCCAACTTCATCCATGTTATGCCCGTGTTGCTGAGCACTTTCAGCAATTTCAAGTTCTGCTACAGAGGTTCATTGAGAATGAGCCTTTTGAACCCGGTAATAGACCGGAGATTTATGCCCGGGCTAGAGTTTCCATGCCAAAGTTGCTTCAGGTCCCGAGCTTTCAAGGTGATTGCCGTTGCCGAGTACATCGTTCCTTCTATTTATGCCGTGTGAGGGAATTTTATGAGCTAGGTGCTGCGATCTTACATATGCAACCGCAAAGTTACTGTGTATTTTAATGAAATGTAACCTGATCCTGGAATATTGTCCTTTTCTTCGTTTCCATACGTTTGACAAGAATGGTGTGTTGCTTATTTATGTTATTTTATTGGTGTTCCTTCTCTCTTTAGAATGTTTAGAAGCCAGAACAACTACTATTTTGGTGACGTTATTTTAGATGTTACTAGGGGTTCATTTTATTTTTGATTTCTGTGTCTTTCATATATGCAGCCTAAATTTTAGGTTTCATAATTCTTCGACGAGATAATGAGGCTTTATTGCATTTGCAGTGTTTCGATTTTTTCTATTTCATGGTAAACTGATCGCCCCTTGTATGTGTGAAGGTGCTGACCAGAAAGAAACTAGTGAAGAGTCGGACTCGGATTCATCCGCCTCTTTCTCTGACCTCCTTCGGTTAATTCAAGATTCTATTCTGATCTTCCGCCAGTTTCTCAAGGCAGATAAGAAAAAACCAGCTAGCTTTCTGAATGTTTTTGGAGGCCATAGCCAGGCTTCCGGTCCACTTCATCAGATTAAAACTGATCTTGACAAGGTGCTCCTTAAATTCTCTTTTCTTTCACATATTCTATTCTAGCCTTTACATTTCTCGGGTACACAATTCATGACAAGAACAATTGGCATGAGGCTGCCTATTATGGCAGTCGTACAAGCAATCCCAGTCACATCAGCACTGTTCTATGTTATGTAGCAAAAGAATTTGTTTCCCTGCTTGAGTTTTTTTTTTCCATTATTATTAACGGAATCCTCAATTGATGAGTGGTGGAACTTCTAATGTTTTTGCCTATAATGGATCCAGAAAAAGATGAAACTGAAGGAGCTATTCAAGAAAAAGAAAGGGTGGAAAAGGAAATCCTGGCCAGAGTCACCTGAAGAAATAGAACTTTTGCTTGGTCTCATTGATATGAGGATAGTGTCTAGGGTGCTGAGGATGGGGAGGATTAACGAAGAGCAGTTGCACTGGTGTGCAGAGAAGATCGGGAAGCTGGATTTTCCAGGAGGCAGCTTACAGAGGAATGCCTCTCCTATTCTCTTTCCATGTTGATTCCAGCTACTAGAATGGGCTTTTTCCTGGTCTCTGGTGGCAGATTTAGCTCGACGTCTGTATTGGTGGCTAAGTATAAAGTTGGGTACTTGGGTTTAATGACTGTATTGCGAACAGTTACGTGTATTGAACCTGGTGGTTGGATTATTCTAAACTACCTTGCTCAAATCATCTCTTAGGAAGGTGCTAATTTGGATCAGAATAGAGCTGTATTTACCTATATTCTGTAATTTATGAATCTCACTGCCTACCCTGTCTAGCTGATTCGCACTGTGGTCAGCAAAAAACAAAAAGCTGAATACTGGTCACTAGTAATGTTTTTCTTATCAGGCCAGTTGATAGAATCTCTCTCTCTCTTTCTCACACACACATTTTTAGGGACGCCAGCCTTCTCTTCTATCTGCTGCCTGCTGCTAAAGAGCGATGTTACCTTGGCCTTTGGCATTGGTCGCTTTCATGGTTCCTTTCATCCTTTTCTATACTCTCTGTTTTGTGTGTGTGTTTATCTTGGGGGGGTGTGATGTTATGCCCGAGAAGCTAAAGCCTATTTTCTACCTCCTGCCCCTTGAGGTTGAGGGCCTGCTTGGCCTACTTTGGGACGTAGGCTTTGGTGCAGTGCCCACCGTTTGCAGTTGACTCGACTAGCTTTTTTCCCGTTGACGTATCATTTTATCTTGGTGATAGCTCATCACCGTAAATGCATTTTATCGGTGCTCTCTTTCTCTCTCACACGTGAGCAGACATGTACATGTGTTCATTATACTGCTGCTCCAGTCTGTCATTCTAATTTTTGCCTCCAGCAATGTGTTCCACAACGAGGCATCCGTGTTACATGGGCAGCATCTGCAGTAAGTGGATTCGGGCTGCAAATTCCTAATGTTTAATCCTACAATGGAAACCCATATTCTTCTGTTACGTACTCCAGGCTTTTACCAACCGGAGCATAGACCCCACAACCTGACCGGAGACATGGCCGACCAAGACTAAAGTAGCTTTAAGTAGCAACCATAAAAATTTAAGACCTCTGTTCGTGCCGCTTCTTGGAACTTCAATAGCACGGAATTTGGCATTATATAAGCGCAGGAGGTCGCGAAGTCCGATTAAAGGTGGTCTTTAATGATCAGACTGCAAAGCACGATGAGTTTGGTGGCACCCTGTCATCCACTGTAAACTAATGAAACGATGAAATTTATCTCCTGCAACCTAACAGTGATGAAATCTGCACTAAAAAAGATACCCTTCTGATGTCACATCCAGATGAATGTAATAGGGAGGACAGATCTGATGTGCCATGTCATTTAAAATGGCCTGAACACAGGACAGAAGAACTTAAAACCCAACAACCAGCATAAAGTGACTACCCTTTTTCTTTCCATAACTGAGAAGGAAACGGCTGGCGTAGAAACTGAATCCAGCATATAATGGGCTAAGGCCATGGGGACCATGACAGGCTTAGGAGCCACCCTGCAGGCTGAGTAGGACTGACCTGTGCTCGTCCATGGTAGTGACTGGATAGAGCAAGTCCTGTCTCAGTCTCATTAGCTGCATACTGAATCAAGTTTTCCAAGTCAATGTACATGTTGCCACAAGTAAAGCTGAATCACTATGAGCAAATACAGATGACATGACGCTGAATTCTATGGAGGATATCTACACATTGCGTATCTACACGTAACAGAGTTTCTAAATATATAGTTATCACAGAATATGAGCAAGACTGTATCCGGACGTCTATTTGACAAAACAAGGGAAGATTTTGGAGGCAGTCGAGAGGATACATCTCATGTTCCCATTCGGTGGTAGATCAAAGAAGCTTCCCTTGCCGCATCACCTGTAAAAGCACAAAAAATATGAAAGGACGCATATGTATCTCCGGAGACCCGTGCACAGCTTCCAAATGGTCTTTCGGTGCCCGGACCTGCACATGGCATCGTTGAAGTGGAGGAGCTGCTAGTAGCCCAACCATGCACATGGAATCGGATGAAATTTGCTCCTTGCGCAGGCCAGCATAATATCTCGCTCCCCATGAACTAAACAATCACGAAAATCTGTGAAAAGCTTCTCGAAAATCCGTCCTTGAACCTCAGAAGAGAATCTATACTCATCTGGAAGAAAGGCCTGAGAACCCAAGAAAAATCTTACATGATCTCAATGTTTTTAACACAGTTGATGAAAATTAAAGTGTTGACTATGCTCACAGCTCTTTCGGCAAGATGTTTGAGCAGTTGGAACGTATGCTCATTCTCTTCCAAGTTGTTGATCACAGCTAACCATATTTGTGAAGCAAGCTCATGGGCACAATCTCTAGATTTGCCACAGGTGATAAACTGATCTGCACATGAAAAGAGTTTGATTACGCCTGTACATGCATTGGGCCTAAAAGAAGAGAAGAAAAAAATGGTTCAGAAAGCAATAAGAGTTTTCAACGGGAAAACAATGTATAAAGAATTTGGCGACGGACAAGCACTTGAATGAAGAGAAAACTACAGAACACCACCTTCTTAAAATGGCAAAAATGGAGATAATTGTTCCAAAGAAAGAGACAAACTGCAAATGTACTCAACCAGGTTTAGCAGATGTTTGCAGTACATACTTAACCTAACTGCACATCATACTTTTCGATCCAGATCCTTCATTCCAAAGGCAATTGTCTAAGAGAGCAAAATATTATGCATAAAAAAAAATATAGCACATACTTTTTTCTGGCTATGTTTAGCATAAATTCTGAAAATATCCATCCAAAAGCATTCATGCGTCTCTTCATATGGTTCCTCAAAACTGCCTTCAACCTTTATTGATTTCTGCGCATCAACAAATTATTGCATTCAGAAGTTCACTAAGTCTTTAATGGCTCAAAAACTGCCCGGCGCAACTTTTTTGTCATCCAACTCATGAAGTTTCTGATGCAGATTAATTTGATGCGCAAGAAAAGGAATTTACAAATGGCTGGATCACCAGTCATAAATTTATGACTGCAGTAGACCAGACAACTGCCTAAACTACTGAGCAGTTTAGCTCTCTTCCTGTTGAAAATCAATCAAACTCACAAACAAATAACCAACACCAGTATCTTTCAAATAAGACACCAACAAATATACACAAATGAAGTATCAGTATCAGCTGTACCAATGACAGTTCCATGAAGTATCCTGGTTGGTAGGGTTCCTGTTGCATTCTCAAGCTTCTCTTTCAGAAACAAATAAACGTGGCCCATGAGCTCGCCAATCTCATCATTAACTGAGAAAATATTTCTAGTAACATGCAAAGCTGCATATCGCCTGAATTACCATGTTCAACATCAGTATGCCAATCCAAATCTGGGGTTGCATAAATATAATATCAAGGTGAACTTATTTCTAAATACAACGCAACATGCATAAGGTAAAACATTTTTTTCATTATTATAAATGGAGGTATAAGAATAGTAGTGCTTAATGGAAAGAAATACAGGACATAGAAGAAGCTTCAGGAGGAGAAAGAAACTTGAACAACAATCATGCATGAAAAATATGCAATCAGAACATGTTAAATGTCCAAAGGGCAAGAACAAACTCACAAAGACAATCATAACAAGGCAAATTTAGCAAAAGGCTACAAACGAGCAGACTGAACAAATTTATTAATTTTGTAAGTTATGACTATAAACGAGCAGAGTGAATAAATTTAGTAAAAGGGTATAACCAGCAGTTAAAAAGTAGACGCGAGGAAGCATGTTCCACTATAATGATCAATATGTGTCATTGCATCCAATATATGTTTTTTGTTCCCAAAGCAATTCAAAGCAATTATATGCGAAGCAAAATAAATCTTTTAAAGTATCTTGATAATCTGTACCGGTGCATCAGTAGAACGTTCTCAATAGACTGCATAGATTGAAAAAAACTGAGCGTCATATTTCACTATATGGAGATGCAATTATCATCTCACCTACACAATGGAAGCACACAGCACGGTTGTTGTTTCACATGGGTAAGCATAAGACCCTGCACATGCAAGTTAAAATATATTTATTAGTACTAGAGTGGGCATTGATGCCCAGATATCTTTGCTCCTTTAGGTCTATCTTTTGATGTTCAATTCATGTTAAAAAAGAACTTATCTCAATGTGGCTCGTCCATTAGATTCCAAGAACACAAGAAAACCATTTCAGATTTACGTGTACGTGCCAAGACAAGCTCTATGCATGTCCTATGGATCAATCATGCCTTGATACATCTCTCAAATAAAAAGGGAATGCAACTAAAGTGATATAGCGTCCAAATTACGAAAATTAAAAAATACAACATACCAAGCACAAGAATATAAGAAAGTGTAAGCAACCAAAACTCCCAGGACATGGATGCACCCAAATAGCAGCGGAAGGGCAATTTCATCAATTTTGGAGATTTTACCTTCTGCTTGGGCCTTGAGAAATTGGACCTGGCCACCTCTTCCTTTCGCCAGCAAAAGGCCAAGTCTTGACAAGAGCAGCTTGCCAGAATGGTTCTCCTTTGAGCAAAGTAGCCCACTGTTTTTTAACACAGGATATCACAACAAATTGGGAAGGAGGCAGTCTGGTGAAAATTTCTATTAGCAAATGATCTGGAAGCTTCCCAACGGAATAGTCAAAGTCTTCAGTGGTTGCAGAAGCTTGCGCCATCCACAAATTTATAAAACTCCACTGTTCTTCAACGTTTCTTCCTATCTGTTCAACACACTAAAGTAATTCTCCTATTCAGCGGGCCACATCGTGCAAAATAAACTGATGTCAACAATTTACAAAATAATAAACCTACTACTACAACTTATAGTTTGGTAAAGCAAGGTCAACTCTCTGAACCGATTTGATATGAGGCAGCTAAAACGTTGCATTTTACAACTTCACCTCTAATATGCTTGATCATGTAAGCTAATTCATCTAACAAAAAGCCACCGACGATAGGAAATAAACCACAGAACCCTTATGCAATACTAATCTAAGCCCATCATTTAGTATCCTCGGGAATTTATTATTTATTCCTCTGTGCTTCTCAAGAGGAAAGAAGCTAACCACCGACAGTCCCGAAAACACACGTTACCGTAGCAGGAAAAGGAAAAGCACAAATAGAAGTAAATTAAAATTTCCTTGACTTGATTTTTATTACCTAAATAAAAATTCTCTAGCTTCACAAGACAGGCTAACCGAGAAAACCGAAACTGAATCATTCCCACGATAACAACAGTTGATCAGAAGCGCCACAAAAATGATGATTAAAAAGCCACATCTTCTCGGACAAAGAGCAAAAAGCTTATAATTTCTCACAAATTATTAATCAGACAAAGTATATACCAGAATGAAAACCGACTTCTCATGTTAAAAGTGGCGACTCTACAAAGAAAGCAGAAGCCTACTGCCACCGGAGCAGACAATCCGGTGGTTTTGGCTACTAGCAAGTTGCGTAATTCAGTTCTACAGAAAAACCTTCTAAATCAACATACCCATTCCCAATGACCAAGACAAGGAATACATTAAGCAAAGCAGAACTCCGAAAAAATTGAAGAAAACCCATCATCCAGAAGCGTACACAAGCAAGAAAAACACCCAGTTTACTCCATGAGCTAGAGATCTCAGTATAAACTCCAAACGATGTAGCAGACGAATGAAAAGTTATTCGAGTCGATCGAGACCCCAACCTCTAGGAATTCGTGTTCCGCCTCCAGTCACTAGTTTCTCCTCCTCGTCCTCCTCCTCCTGTTACCCTTTTCCTCCCCGGCGGAAATGGGGAGGAGGCGTCATGGGAGGGCGTTCTCATACACGAGTCCATCTGTCAACAGCAGTCCACGTCGACAACCAAACGTGTCGGTGAATCGACTCTTTCTTTCCATTGGGCCTGCGAATGTAAACGGCTCGGATTTACGCACCATGATTCGAGAGTGCTTTATCTAAAGGCACAAACGGTGATCAACCCCTGCTTGCTTAAAATTGAGCAGAGTTGAAGATCTTAAATCAAATATTCTGTTATCCTGTTGCTTGAGGTCGATCATGGAGCTGTTTTCTTGTAAGATTTAATGGTCGGACTTGGTTGATGAGTAGGTCTGAATCGAACTAAAGTGGAAAACAGTAGCTTCTTATGTTTAATTTCCAAACCCATAAATCGGCATGCAGCAGAACAGCAACCAATAATCGAGTCGGGAATTCGAGCACCCAAAACTCCCATTGAAACGAAATATGGGATACAAAAACGAGTAGCATCTCACCAACTCTCCCTGCTCAGACAATATGGTGTCCTATTCTCCGGCCAAGCACTTCAAATCCACCTCCTTCAAAGGGCTTATGTGTATAACAATGAGGGCTGCACACTAGCCGAGTCAAGCCCGAGCTTGGCCAGCTCGAGCTCGACTCGGCTCAAAAACCTCGAGTTCGAGCTTGGCTTGAACTCGATTTAAGTTCGAGCTTGGCTTGAACTCGATTTAAGTTTGAGCTTAGCTCGAACTCGACTCAAGCTCCTTATAGCAAGCTCGAGCTCGACTTGACTATACAAAATTGAGCTCAAATTCGACTCGTTTAACCCATTTGATTCCCTTAGGTGCTAACTCGTTTAACATAAGTACTAACTCATTTAACTTGTGTAAGCGTTAACTCGTGTAACTCATTTAACTCATGTAACTTGTGAAACCGGTTTCAACAATATTATATAGAATATCGGTTTTTGAGTCGAGTTGATTATAAACAAGTCGAGTTCCTAAAACTCAAATTCGACTCGTTTATGGTTTCGAGTATCTTCGTAAGCTAAAACTCATCTCATTTATAAACGAGTAAAGCAGACTTGTTGTGCAGCCCTAATAACAATAGACAAATGAATGATAGCTCCATCTCAACCCCATACGGGACCAAGTAGAAAAAGATGCCTCACCTAAGCATCTGATTCACCCGTTTCTAAAAGGCTTGGTAGGTGATAGAATAGAATCTTGAACGACTCCAATGGCCGAGGGTATCTAAAGTGACCCTTGTGGTCGAGCCAGAAGCAACTGGATCAGAGAATCTTGGTAACCTTTCTGTTTGATTGGATGTGGATGGATAACCCAGCTGAATCACGAAGCTATATCAGATTTCGTCAATCGATGTGTATATGCTTTTGTTTTGAGAGCAGCAATTCCCCCAAGTTTGTGCAAGATGACTCCGGTGGGATTTGAACCAGGACTTCTGCATGAGAGTCAAGAATCAGTGCCTACCATGCGAACGTTTTTGCTCTGTGGCCTGTTACATTTTTTTCTAATTAAATTTGATATGATGAGATTGGATAGGGTATTAATGCTCAGGCCTGCTCTGACATAAGTCCCTTTTGTAACTATTGTATGCTATGTCACAATGATATGGGTACGAGTATCGAGGTACAAAATATTGGTAGGACGTTTTTGTAAATTTTGGTAAAGATAATGTTTCTTTCATAAATCCGTAGATAATCTCATAAATAAATAAAAAAACTTTTTACATTATATCTAGTTCTGACCCGAAACCAAATCCAAACTTATCGGGCCATATCGTCATACCGGTACCACCATTCCAGCATACTGGTACGGATACTCCCTTAGAAGTGACATATCCCTGTGACATAGGTCATTCACATATATATATATATAGGTAAAACCTTCAAATATGAGAGAGAAATTGTCTTTTTTGAAGGATATTTCACATTCTTGAAAAAATAGCTGGGCTTCTATATTTACAATTTCATGTCCACCATCCCCTTGAAATCAAGGACTCAAATGATTCGCTTCGAAGTCTGACATATAAGTGTCTAATGCCACTTGTTTTTATATATACCATTCTTTTTTGGCTCCGTTCTCTTCAACAGAAGTTAAAAGTAGATATAAAGTTTGAGACAGGTGTGACTGAACATGGATGAGCTAGAGTTACACTTTGTGAGACGTAGCACTCACCTTGGAAGGTCTTGTCATAGACATTTGTTCTTTGGTCGACACCGAGCTTGTGTAGTTTTAGTTTAGATACCGCACCCGATTGACTGAATCCACATCCCGTTATTTTAAACCAGAATTTGATAAAAATACGCCCTATAAATAGCAAATAATTGCATAATTCAATCCGTTTTAACAAGAATATCTCAAGACTGATCATACCAAGGAAAAAAAAATTGGAAGCAATCTATTATTAATCTGAATGCAAGGTGGATACGACCTAAGGTAATTGGTTACTTTCATGGGTCAACCGATCTCCATCTCATTTTGGTTTATGTTTTTAGATGTCCAGGGTTTAGGGTTTAGGGTTTCTAGTGTATGAAACTAGCTAACTGAGTTTGGATGTGAAACTAGATACAATTGCCACAAGTTCCTAAGGTCAATGGTTTATGTTTTGTCACAATTCGACTGTATCTACACTAAAGTTTGTTCAATATGAAGAACATTGTGTTTCGGGAACCATGTTTCTAGAACCCATACATGTTTGAAAAGTAGATCATATATGATGTTTAATTGTTGGACAACATATTTCATAATCGTACTATATTTCATGAAACAAGAACATAGTGTTTAACATGCAAGTGATTTTAGGAATAACTTTTTCTAAGCACACGACGCTTTTCTAATCAAAATTCCTCTAGCTAGAACCATGTATACATTCACTGCTTTAACTAGAAAGGAAATAGTTCAGGATCCAATTCAATGCGTCGAGCTAAACCAAAGATTGATAGGAGAAAGCATAATTAGGACAACAGTTCTGATCAGATTCTGTGGTTGATGGATATTACTATAGCTTTGCATCAGATTCAGTCGTTGGGAGGTGCTCAATCTCCTTCTTATACTAGGATAAGCCATTAAAGCTTCTTTAGTTCACGCAATCATACGAAAATCGTCATCCTTGCTATGTGCAGCCAGAACCTTTAGACATAATGAAGTTCATAACGGTGCCGGACATGCATCTATTGATATCGCACTCGATCCATCTCCAAGCTGACAATTTAGATGCCATTAATTTAGACTGTGTTTTCGGCGAATTTTACTTCCGCATATTAGTAGAGCATGACTTCTCGAATTACCAGTTTACATACCCCCACAAGTTTTTAAAGTACTTCGATTTGATTTTAGATAGCTTTCTTAATTCAGGGGATTGTTCATGTTCTATGATAAAACATTGCCATTGTTTCAAGGGGTTACTTGGTTGGGCAGGGGGCACATAAAAGACACGTCGCTTGTTTGATTCTCACGGGTGCTATTCTTTTACCTATAAAAGGTAGAATCGAGACACTCAAGTTAAAGGATGTATCATATCCCACTCAGATCTTGATACAGCCGAAGACCCTGAAGGTAGTTATTAACTTGCTGCTTAGCCGAAGTACTCATTGTCATGAATATATATAGTCCTTCCGGTTCAATAGGTATTTTTTTTTCTTGGGTATTAATTAATTTTTTTTTCTGAAAAGGATTTAGAAAATTAAAAAGTCAAAAAGGATAAAAATCAACAAAAAATGGAAACTTGAGCTTTGTACTAGTTTTATTATAAAAAAATTAATAACAATTCAAAATAGTCTGTCAAATGTTAAGAAGGCTCCAAAAAGAATTAGAACATATTCACTTTTCCGGGAAAACACAACATTTCATTTTGGCATTTTTTTTTCCAAAGCATGATGATTGTTTCCCATTTTTTTTTTCAATTCACCTTTATTTCCCCCCTTCCTCCTGCTCTTTTTTGAAAAGCATGGCGTTAATATTTCTGATAATGCTTCAAACTAAACAGTGAATTGCCAATGACTGCTTTATTCAGCAACATTGATGCATTTTCAACTCCATCTGCAATGTGATATACATATTGGCAATACGATCGATTCCAAACAACTGAGGCCATTGGCATTATATTGATGAAGAAGCACCTTGTTCGCAAACGGCTGAAATTAAATCGATTTCCATGCATGGTTTTGATTACTGATGCATGGTGATGCTTGAGGCATTTGAAGCATGATCAGTTGCAATTCTGGAGACTCCGGCTCTTATTCTACCAAACAGAATCAGATATTGCTTCTCCACCTTTTGGAGGTTGATGAAATCTTTGAGGACCAATGAATACGATCCCGATCGATCGAACAAAAGATGAGGCTGCCAAGTTGAGATCTGCCGGAATTCTGGTAATATATACCACAAAAATGAGAAAAAGTTGAATTCAAACAGTGGGTGCTTCGACTAGGGAATTAGATTCCATGCTTCTGCAAAATTTTCGAAGCCAAAACATGAAACCGGAGAATCGACCAAGATATAGAACTCGAGATCATGTTGAGGGACCAGGTACCCAGAAAAAGCTTTTCCGGTGGAATTTGCATCTATGGTTGCCATAAAGGCACCGCAAGCCGTTTATACATGGAGCAATTTCCTTGTTCTTGTAGACATTCTATACGGGATTCTATATGTAAATAGCCATTCATGTTAGGAATTGGCATCTATGGTGCCATAAAGGCCCTGCATGCATCTACTTACGGAGCAGCATCGTTGTTCTTATGAGCATTCCAAACAGTATAGGATTAGTTCTTTTTATGAAGAGCCATTCTTTTTAGAACTCATGTGAGATCTTTAAAAATAAGAAAAAAGTAGTTGTTCAGTGAAAACTGTTGGATGCATCTTTTTCTTTGTTTTACTATTTAGTCAAAAGTGCATGAAAAGGATAGGACAGATCACTCTACAAATCAATGTTTCACCCCTTGGAAAATTAAAATGGACATGAGAATATTGAACATTAAGAACCTGTATTTCATATTAGCCACAAATATCTTGATATTTTTGAAAATATCCCTTTGTCCCTCTTCCTCCCTCCCAACTATATTCTGTCCCTCCCTCTGTTTGTTCAATGCTAACATAGAAAGAGAGAAAGATAGAGAGAGAGAGTGCTGAAAGAAACTTCAATGGGATACATCTGAAGAGTGTAATGGATGGACAAACAGAACAGATGTGTGTGTGTGTGTGTGTGTGAGAGAGAGAGAGAGAGAGAGAGAGAGAGAGATAGGAACCGATTGGCTGGATTATTCAAGTTTCATATAAATTGCTCTGAAAAAAAATGTCTGCATGCTAATGAAGGAGGTCGAGTTGCAAGCACACACTTATGTGCACACAAGTATTGGGGTATTTTTTTAATTTTTTTTATAAAGTAGTGGAAATTTTAGACTTTTTCCTTTCTTATCCTTCTAAAAAGTTTTTAAAAAATTTTAACAAGGGCATTTTAATCGTTTTACACCCATGTGAGCAATTTTTCATATATACTTGTATAAAGCAAAATATTGAAACATGCGTTCCAAGAAATTCATCAAGAACAGGCGACGGATTCTTAAAAAACTCTTTTAAAGTAGCCCTTTTTCAACCAAAAATGTGAAATTAAAACTTTTCATAGGATTGAATTTTCAAGGCATTTTTTTTCAGAATATATGGTTTGATTATGAGTGTTGCTTTTAGATTCAACATCCACACCATGTTTCCTGAAACAAAAGACGGTGTTTTTGTAACATGCCTTCTAGAAATATGCATTCTAAGAACATAATGGCCGGCTGGAGTTCATTTAGACTAACTTAGCTCATTCACTATGAGTACGAGCTCGAGTTCCAATAGCTAGATTCAATAATTTAAAGTGGAGACTCAAATCTTAGCCTTTATAAATACGTGAACTTTTCTTAACAAAAAAGTAAAGATAAGATTAGTCTCTTTAATTTTTTCTTTAGTTTCTCTTTTCTTTTTTGTTTTAAGCGTGGGATGTTATGAAGAACCAATCCCATCTCTCGCATATCATGTTTGCACTTTTTGCACCCTTTAGGCGTTGGACATGCCAGCCAAAGGCCTTTCTTTTTCCCCTTAAAAATAAGTTCATGAAGATTGTAGAGGGGATCTCAACTCTCAAGTCACGGAAGAAGAAGTTCAAGTTGCATGCAGTGGCGGAGCAACTTGTTGGCTGGTGTGGGCAATTGCCCACATCAGCCCAAAAAAAATCTTATTACAGCGTTCCAAGGCTACATTGTCATGACTCAAAGATTCCATGCTTTGCCCACACCAAACTTATGTCGTCAACTCAAGTGCCACTTAGCGAAAAAGTTCTGTCTCCGCCACTGGATGCATGTACACCTATGTGCACACAACAAATATATGTACTCAACAAGAAGAAAAAAAAAAGGTTGAGGCATTTTAGAATATTTTTTATAAAGGTATGTACATTTTAGACTTTTAACATTTTAATAATTTCTTTTTTTCAAAAACAAAAAATGTTCCTTTTTTTACTTTATGGGAACAACATTTTAGTCATTACACACCGCACGGAACCAGTTTCGCCAAGGAAGCGTGCATGCCAGGCATTAAACTCTGCTCCTTCTACTTCAAGAATTTTGAGTTCAACCACAATAGTTACTAAGGTATGTGACTGATTGCTGCAGCTCTTACCTGCTTCTGAAGTCATTGATCACCCAACTTGATATAGGAGGAAATGGCACATCCACCAATATTTGTGGGGGTTGAAAGAGATGTCATTAACAGACATCACATCTTTTTTGGTTGGCATTGACACAATGATTTTGTGGTCCTATATATATACATACATATATATGTATGTATATATATATATATCATAACAGTAATAATAGTAGCAATAATATGATCACATCAGCAACTTGTGGCTGGTATGCTTGCACCATTAGATTCACCTCTCTCTCTCTCTCTCTCTTCCCTGGCTTAATGTAATTAATTAATGAAGACAATGGAACTTTGATGATTCAGATAAGGTAGATAAGACGGTTTTGATAAAGCAAAGAAAGAAAGATGAGATGAGATGAATAAACTCTAATATCTTCCCAATCATGTTGACTAGTGCTGATCGGGCAAAGGGAAAAAGAAACAGCATCCGGCCAATAATTGAGTGACAGATCTGTCGTCAGCCATCATCTGAGATAGTGGAAGCACCGTCGACGGCGACCAAGCAAATATTGCTCGTCACGGAGCCTTTTTTTCGGCCCCACGAGGGGAATCAACAAGTGGTCATCGGCAATATATTTTCAAAAGTTCGGCAGTACGCCGGTCGTTTTCTGCCTTTCCAGATGCCATTGTCCGGGAAAAAGCTGCCCACCTGCAAGCTTGATCCACCATGCATGTCTCTCTAAAATGGGAGAGAGAGAGAGAGAGAGGTGGTATGTGCTCGGGTCGAGCATCCTGAATATCCTCCACAGTCAAATGGTGGTGGGCATGCACACCACCTAAGTATTAGCTGAACTCGTTGCGATTATATTTATCTGATCCCATCAAAACTCTGAAATAATACTGAAATGAGTGACTTCTTACAAAGTGCTCGTGTTCCTTCCTCTTGAATCCATTGAAAAGTATATGTAGAACTTACCCACTTGATTGTATATATTCTTAAGGGGATAGAGCACTACTTCGAATTTCTACCATACCAAAACCGACCAAGGCCACCAATACTGAAAGTTTGGTAAAGAGGACTGAAGAATCCCCTATGATCCAAAAAGAAAATATATATATATATATAACAACAGTGTCGTAGACAAGGGGAAAAAGTCAAAATATCTGTGGAGAGCGCGCTAGATTTTGTGCCGGCGAAAAGGAATAAAAATAATGATAGTGCGATCTATAGAGATAAGATCATTGGTGGTGTCTTGTGTCATCAAGATTGAGTCAATTATATAACAACATCCGGTGAGTACCAGGTGGATGGATTCTTCAGGACAATGTTGTGGCCAATGGGCATGCAATATAACACCACAATGTGCTCCACATTTTCCAAAGTGGGCTTCTTCACTTAGACCTACAAAGGCTCCCTCCGTGCCAGCCTTCGTCTTCTATAATGTCTTAAAAGTGCGTCCTCCAATAGGATATATATATATATATATATATATATATATATATATATATATATATATATATATATATATATATATATATTATAATAATAATAATAATCATGCGTCAACTTTTTAATACATTTACATGTGGCTTAGGCTGTGAGAAGATTATTAAATTAGAGAGGAAATTGGTAAATAACACCTTGGTTGTGCTGTTTTAAGGATAATCTTATAAAGGTTGATTAGTTAAATCTATCTTGCCAATATTCTAAAGAAAAAAGAGCTGTATTTTGTGGAAAGAATCATTTGAAAATATTTTCTTATTTTCACTTTAGCGACGCGCACTTTTTAAATTAGCTGCTTGAGTTGGAAAACCCTCTCGTATTTCATTGTTTTGTCAGGACGTACCTTACCACTACTTCAGCCTTTACGGGGCATTTGACAGCACGAAAAAGGCTGCCCTTTTTTAACTTTTTTCATATTGTACTTGGAAATGATTTAGGCAAAAATTGTCCGATCTACCCTTATAGCACAAGTGAAAATTTCATTGACCCGGTACACAGTGTTCTTGCTAATCAAACACCTAGGGCTGCACAATGGGTCGAGCCAGCTCTAGCTTGACTAGAACTCGCTTGTCAAGTTTCGATCCAAACTAGGTCAAGTTCAAACGTATGTTGAAAATGTTAAACGAGACAAGTTTGAGTTGTATTGAGTTGTAAGAACTCAGACTAGTTTATGCACGAGGCATAACCAATGTCATAATAGAGTTAAAAGAGTTTAAAGAGTTAAAAAGAAACAAAACATGCTTAACATCAACAAGTTGAACAAATTGAATCCGGACTCGATGTTGTATCGTCGAGTCGAGCTTGAGCCTTTTGAGTCGAGTTGAACTGACCCAAAGTCGATCTCAACTCGTCTCTTGTGCAGCCCTACAAACACCCTCCCTACAGGAGTACTGGAGTCAAATGGATAATTGTTTTAACTCGAACTTTTATAAAGTTTCAACTCCTTCTAAGTTTGTAACCCGTAGAGACCACTTGGTAACAGGAATGCTCCCTTTTTTTTCAAAAAAAAATACAGTGTTCCATGAGTACGTTACACAAAAAAAAAATGCAGCTTTCCTATTACCATTTTCCTGGTGGCTTTGAATTACCTGAATCCCATTGTTGTACTCTTTCATACAATGATATATATATTCCCTGCGTAGTTGTAATAATCGACTCTCTTCTGCTTTAATATATAACAAATGTCCGCATTAATGGTGAACATAAACTGTCAATATCATGCGCAAATGAAGATGAAGGATAATGCTTTCTTTTGGAAAGTAAAAGTATCAAAATCAAAGCAGCTACTTAAAAACTAGTAGATTTGTCATCTTGTGAACTTTTTCCCTTTCAACAAATAATGAGAAAACCCACTCACCTTCGGTTTCTAACAACGTTGCTATGTACATAGTGAGTTTTTTTATCGCAAGAAGAGTTGAGCTCCTAAACTATGGGGCTCACTCTGTAGGGCACCCAAGATAAATGGCCTAATCTTAGCACCAACTGTGGCCAGAATAAAACGCCAGCCATATCTTCAGTAAAAAGTGGGCATTGATCTATCTTCCTAAAAGATTTTGAAGATTTATGATATGTCCCGTTATAAGCCCACAATGCTAGCTTCGTTTAACTGGTATATACCATGTAGGGATGCCAATGCATCATATTTGGAATTGAGTATCTAATCAAACTCCTTCCAAAGGACTGGAATGGAAAAGAAATTTGACATATCAGAAGGGATTCTGATTTAAAAATGGCATTAAGTCATATTTGCATTTGGTTTAAATAAGAATTTGTTCAGATTCCTTGGTTTTAATTTGTGAAAATTAAAAGAAAAAAGGCGAGATAGACTAAGCGAGTTGAGTTAATGTAACTCGAACTCACCTCGTTTATAAACTTGAGTTTACAGTTAAGCATATATAAGACAAGTTGAGCTAGAGCCGAGCTAGTTCGGGTTGGCATGACTCATTAATGTACAGCCCTAAACATGGGTAGTGCATATAGATAGCCAGCTTTGTGAGACCATTACTTGGTGAGGCTGGCTTTATTTTGTAGGTTCGCAACAAGAATACTAACACAATGTTTCGTGAATTTAACTCAAAAGTTCAACATAATTCAATGGATATTAAACACAATGTTTCTTGAATCTACTCTAATCTTTGAGATAAATTTATAGAATACTATTAACTAATACCAACCAGAATGGGGCTACTCACCATCAGTCTCAAATGATTTTTTCCACCTGCTGTAAGAAAAATATACGAGTAAAATTCGATCTTCCTGAAAGAAAAACTGAAACAAGTTCTACTCCTCTTCCGGTTAGGAAAAAGAAGAGAGAAACTTTTTAGGATTGTTTCGCACTTGAAGAAGAAAACTTTTCCGTGGTTAACATTTTCTTCACGCAATCAAACTTGTTGTGGATAGTACATGGTGCTTTTCTTTTGTTAGTACACTTTTGGCTAGTACATGATTCTTCGTGCCTGCTCCTTTATTATTAATTTTTTCCTAGGGCCATTTTTCTTTTCGAAAGTATGTTCATTAGCGGTGGTTTCCTTTCCTTCAAAAAGAAAGCTTGTGTCCAATCAATAACTGTTCATCGAGGAGAAATGAAAAAGCAAGTTCCTATGCCTGCGGCTTAGGGTTAAGAAGGTGTATCTAATGAAGGGTTTTGTTCTTATTCTGGATTCTCCTTTTCAACTTGTAAGAGAAAGATTCAAAACTCTAGCATTATTCCATTGGCAGGCTTTACTCGGATGCCATATTTGTCAAAACCACCCTTGTTAAAAAAATTTCAATGGCCCACGGGGCAATGGAAGTTTATGAAAGGTATTTTAGTTGTGACACACCTCTATGTGTGCTTATAAACTGAACTTTTACGAGAGAAAGGTTGATACAATGTGGAGAAGATGCATTCTATGCCTCAACAAGGGGCACGAGCATATACTTCGCTAAGCAGCTAATTTTTTTTTATCTAAGTAGCGGGGCATGAATTTTCTGGCTAAAGATCACTAATGCTTCAATTTATAGGGCAATCAATGTGTAAATAAGTACAAAATGTGTAAGATACTAAAAGAAAAACCCTAACTCAGCGACTGAAAGAGCCCACTGCTTCTTATAAAAATTCAGATTTAAAAAGAAGAAGTTCAAAAGCATGTACGGCCTATTAGGAAGCGAGAACGGATCCGTGCAATAGTGCTGACCCGTTTGATCCAAGATGACATAATGGGCCATCCTGTTGCTGCTTTCTCGGTTATTCTGCTTGTTCCCTTCCTATATTAAGGGACTTGTGCATGAGGGCTTCATATCCACCCACCTCTTGGAAAAGACTGCGTGAGCTGGGCTTCTGGGTGCTACTTTCCTTCATAAAAGGTCATCCCCCCCCCCCTCTCTCTCTCTCTTTCTCTCTCTTTGTGCATTTATCACTGGATATTTACTTAAATTGTTTCAAGTTTAAATGCATCATAGTGAAAAGCATGGCTACAAAATCTGATCTTTTCAGCTGCATGATCAGATTGCGACTTAAGCACATCCTAAAGCAGTCCAAGAAGATGAGGGAAGTGATCACAACTTGATCAAACTAGCTCGGCCTAATAATAATAATAATAGAAAAGTGGTGTGGACTTGCCTCTTCTTCATGCCTCTCTATCGCGGCGTTAGGCACTTGGTTAAGTGAGTCTCCCTGAAACCATCTTGATACAAAAGGATGTCGGGAGTTAACTCTTGTTCCGAGTGAGTAGGAAGTTTACAATCCACTGCTTGCAAAAGAGATCTAAAGGCCCCCCATTCCCCTCACCTCCTGGGTTTTGGGTTGCTTTGATGTCAGTGATATACCCTTCAGCTTTGGATATTATGTCCCATCAAGAAACAGAGACATGCCGACCATGAGAATCAAACCATAGACCTGCCTTGAACAGACCCCTAGTGTAACGATCGAACCAATTATAGTTTTTCAGGCCTATATGACTGACTAAGCCTGGAAACAAACATTATAAGATCCAGTTGGTGATGAGCCAAGTCGTCATTAGCAGCCTCAGATGGACACACCATGTGGCTGATTAGCACATTGGTTGATCAATAAAAGGCTATCACAAAGTTGGTACTTGATCATCAGCCTGGCTAAAGGATTATATATTATTAACTCAAATAGCACCCACCTAAATCTAACCCTCTACGCTTAGGCGACGTTAATTTGCCTTAAACTTCTTATTTTTGAGTTAATAGGATAGACACTCGCGAGTTATTTAAGTTCTGCTCAAAGTTATGGTTGGTAAAAAAGGATTAGGCTCTTGTAAACATCATGTTGCCAATGCATTGTGAATTTTTATTAGCAATGAACTCATTTTCTTTATATTTTGATACGCTTAGATGCTTGTCTTAGCCAATTGGTTGCACAACAGGATGAATAGAACCTTTTCTCGGGCAAAGATTAGATTGTTATTGGGGAATATGTTCATATGAGTGGATTCTTGATCGAACGAGTGGGTTCTTCACTCCGTTATTGCCTTTTCGTCAACCAGCTGCCTAACTTGAGGAGGAGCCACTAGAGTTGCACCATTGGCCAACATCTTTGTGCCCGAGAAAAGGACGCAGCTAGTGAGGTATGACCGAGGTGTGTCAATTGCTGGTTGAATACCGGGAGTCGAAAGTTTAGACGAATGCTTGGAACCTTAGCTTAGCAGTCTATATATTTCATCTTAAGTAGCGATTTGCTATCTCATCCAACCAGATCCCACGTGCAGGGGCCACGGCCACCCCTCGGATTAAAAAAAAAAAAAATATTACTTATAAGTTTTAAAAAATTCATTCCAAACTATATGTAAAGATTTGAAATATATTTCGATCACATTTTGAAACTATAATTCACTCACTGCAACGAAAAATTTCTAACTCCGCTTCGTACTCGGGCAATAAAATATTATCCTGACAGGCCAGGGGATGCCCAACCAATGACTTGTTCAGCCTTCAAGCATTCAATTTCTTGTATTTTTCTTGACATGCCCATCGTTTATTTTACTTCTTGTTTCCATGATCATCTACTAGTGGAGGCCCCTTGATCGTTCCAGGTCACTACCTATAATCCTCCTTAATCTATCTTTCTTACATGATCAGTGTGCTTTTTTGTTGTTTAAGATTCACTTTTTGAAGCACTTGTTTCAATTATTTTACCTAAAGCTTTGCTAGCTAGCATCCTAACATGAGAGGCGGTTTCAGTGGGAGTATTCTCACTTCAAAAGCGAAAGCTTGATGATCCCATGTACTCAAACCTTTGGATCTTTTTAGGCGTCAGATCGCAATTACTTAACTGAAAGTGAATTGATATCTGCCCAACTAAGCACTTGGTGTTACTTTTAGGTTGAATCTTAAAAGAAAAAAAGAAAAAAAAAAAAACTTTTGGGTATTCATTCCAATGCGTGAGAATTCACTTCCTACTTATTCTTTTTCCCTCTCGGTTGATTCTTACAAACTTCTTTCTCCCTGTTCTTGCTTGCTGTTTCAGAAGAATGGAGGGAGAGTTGCAGAAAAGCTATTTTGAGGTGCTGGGCATTTGCTGCCCTTCAGAAATTCCACTTATTGAGAGGACATTGAAGCCTCTTGATGGTGTTCATAAGGTCTCGGTTAGTGTTCCAACCAAGACGGTCACTGTCGTTCACAATAGCCTACTGACCTCCCAAACTCAAATTGGTATATACTTTCTGTCTCTCTTTCCCTTCCTCTCTCTTTCGATGGCTGAACTTGAGCCAATCCTTCTCAATCTTCTCAGTCAAGGCCCTCAATCAAGCCAGACTCAATGCAAGTGTTCGCAGCTATGGTGGAAAGCCTGCAAGCACCAGGAGTTGGCCTAGCTTATACACAGTAGGCTCTGGCCTTTTGCTGATACCGTCATTCTTCAAGGGCTTCTACGGGCCGCTGCAATGGCTCGCATTGGCCGCCGTTTTAGTCGGACTACCGCCGGTCATCTTGAGAAGCTATGCCGCGATTCAGCGCCTAGTGCTTGACATAAACATCCTTTTGTTAATTGCAGGTAGACAATGTTCATCGATCAGTAGACTGTAGTAACCGTAGTGGATCTTTATGTAGCTCATATAACAGGGGCGGAGCCACGTAGGGGCTTTGTGTGTGGGCAGTTGCCCGCACAGTTCCACCGAATACGCTTGTTTAGATCTTAGTTGGTCTCATTTATTTGCTCATTTCATATATTGGTGCTCCTCAATCGTTCACTTTTTTTTTATGTATAGTGCTCAATCGATCATTTCACCATGTATTTGAAGGGATTAATATTAATATTTTTTGCATTAGTGCCCATCAACCAAAACATTCTGGCTCAACTACATGACAATCGATAGTTGAAAATGTTGTCCATAATCTCACAGACATAAACAAGTAGAATATTTTCATGCTTAGAAAAGTTTATGTTTCTAATAAGTAGCCAATAAGGGCCGACTACCTGGCAAAATGGAGTGTATTACAGGTCTCACTGTGATTCTACTTTAAAAGGTAAAACACCACGACCACCCATTTTCATGTCAGTACATCCTGAGGGGAAAAAATAAAAACTACCAATCTAAGATCTTAGATTTAGTCCCAAATCTGTCACTCTCGACAGTAGATCCCGATCCTGGCATTCTTCACCTCGAGTTCTCTCATGATATTTCTTTATTGTTAAGAATCACACTAGGTTCACTTTATAGTTCACTTTATAGGTAGTCTTAAGACACTGAAAGCAAGCTTAAGCCTTAAGCCTTAAAAAAGAAGAAGAAGAAGAAGAAGACGAAGACGAAGAAATACTCCTTTTCCTCGCCTCTCTCGGTCATGCTTAATGTGATTTTTATCTGTAAATTAGGAATGTTTAATTGTTTAATCACTATTTACCAGATCTGCTAAAGCAACATAGATTTTTTATAGTACGTGAATCAGGAACCATATCTGCCAAGATACAAATGGTTGGAAACTTGGAAGAGGCATCGAGATGCAGTTGTGGTCTCACATACGAACCCCAAAAACTTGTAATTAGATGGTTTGATTCGATCACATCAATGAAAAAGCATATGTTTATTGGTTTTCTTTCCTTTTTTTTCTGGGAGCAGTTGGTGGAGCCGTCGGTTTAGGAGATTATCAAGAGGCAGGAACGATCGTGTTTCTCTTCACGTTTGCCGAGTGGCTGGAA
Source organism: Nymphaea colorata (assembly GCF_008831285.2). NCBI lineage: Eukaryota > Viridiplantae > Streptophyta > Magnoliopsida > Nymphaeales > Nymphaeaceae > Nymphaea > Nymphaea colorata. The sequence goes on along the minus strand of NC_045148.1, from coordinate 1,007,011 downwards.
TCCCGAGCAAGTGACAAGGTAACCTGCATCCTCGAGTTAATAAACATTATGTCCTAAACATTTTAACCAATTCAGTATCGTTATACATGTATAATGAAATTGAATGGTGGATTATATATATATATATATATATAAAATCTTCCTGTCATATTGAGTTTCATCCAATCACCATTGGCTGATGCATTGTAATTAAATATACCACCCAACGAAATGTATCAAATGGTATGCTGTTAAATTTCTCCCTTCACCTCCATAAATTATATATATATATATATATATATATATATTACACTATTTTTCTATTAAATTAATTAAAACTTGCTAGATCAATTAGAAGAACATGTAAAACTACAAGACTAAAGAGAGAAACATAAAAGTAAATTTACTTATACATTATGCTTTTTCAGTTTAAAGCAGGCTTTATTACGTAACTTGAGTTGCATGTATGCATATGCACTTTCCACATTCTTCTTTGTCGTTCTTGGATTCTCCTGATTTAAAGCACAAACCAAATGTATATGCAAGTTTTCCTCCTAGCAGCACTGGGAAATTGAGAGGAAATAAGTAACCACCTTGAATCAGAAGAATAAGCAAGACCTAATGGTAACTTCACCTAAGCCTTATCAATGCATCCCCTGGGTGCGTTGACTGCAACTAGGTTCGCACCATCTATCCATCCTTAGCCCGTCACGGCCACCCTCAAATATGCGCTTCCATTTACCTTGGAGAATCGATTTTCAGGCACGCGACATGATGTCGAATCTCATGAAGGAGATGCCACAAAATGCAACCATTGCAGAGACCGGCGCCGTTGTCCACCCAAATGAAGTTAATCTTGGCACTGTGCTTGTGGTCAAGGCCGGAGAAGTGATTCCGATCGACGGCGCCGTGGTCAACGGGATGAGTGAGGTTGATGAGAAAAGCTTGACAGGGGAGTCGACTCCAGTTGAAAAGACTGTTGGATCACTTGTGTGGGGCGGCACTATGAACCTTACTGGTAATTTTGTTCCTCGTCTTGATGTTTAAGCACATCCCTTTATAAGCATGTAAAACATAGTGTTGCATATATGTCTATAGTTTTATAGAATATTTGTAAAAAAACTTAATATATATAACCCAATTATTAGGTAGATACATGAAATACTAACCAAACTTTCTTCTGCTAAACAGTCTTTTAAGAAGTCGTTTGGCAGTTAGATTTGAGCGTTCCATTGTCTACCACAAAAATTGGTGCAGATTCATAAAACACTAAAACTTAGTATAATGAAACAGTAACAAAGAGTTCTATTTGCCAAATGACCCCTAAGATCCTCAAGCAGACATCATGCTCTTTGTCTTTTCATCGGGAGTTTGTCAAGCGTGCATGAATTAAAAAAGACAAAATTACCCCTTCACACGTGCACGTGAGGAATCAAACACAAGTTTGGTGTTCGGGCCCAAAAAACCCACTGAGCTCATGTCGGAAAGTTCAAAACTTTTGGTTTAATTTCTAGCTCCACCACTGGCAGTGAGTATATCAATTCTAGCCACACATGCTTAACTTGTGGGCAAATTGCTCTGCAGGGTACATTAACATGAAGACAACTGCCCTCGCCGAGGACTCCGCAGTGGCGAAGATGGCAAAGCTCGTAGAAGAGGCACACCAGAACAGGTCCAAAACACAGCGCATAGTTGACGAATTCGCGAAGTACTACACTCCAAGTATGCTCCTGTTTCTGCTACCTGTTATTGTTACCAATCTTACCCAAACTCCAGATCCAAACAGTGGGGTATGGCAATTGCCACGTCCAACCCAGATCCGAACCATCCACACCCCTACACCAAACCACAGTACTCCACGTCCAACAAGCACCAAGATGTGGATCCAGTCTGGCAATGGTCAAAACAAAAGAGTAATCTGGATCTCAAGTCATGCTAGCCAGACTCGATATGAATATGTATCGATTTGGATTTGGTCCATTGCCAATACATGTTTTTTTGGGGCGCGCCTCTTGATTTATTGCACCATATGAGAATGATGAAGATTGTTTGGTTAACTCCTTCTTCCGCTGCAGCTGTGGTGATAGCATCAGTTGGGTTAGCAGTTTTGCCAGCCATACTCAGAGCCCACAACCTGCAGCACTGGGTCTATCTGAGCCTGGTTGTGCTGGTCAGTGCTTGCCCTTGTGCTCTGGTCCTCTCCACACCAGTCGCCACAGAGTGTGCACTGCGCCGAGCAGCGTCGATCGGCCTCCTGATCAAGGGTGGGGATCACCTCGAGTCGCTCGCACGGGTTAAGGTTGTGGCATTCGACAAAACCGGAACAATGACATGTGGCAAGTTCGCCGTCTCTCACTTCCACTTGGATGGTGATGCTGCAACTAGAGACAAGTTGCTCTACTGGTACCTACAGCTATCAAGTGTTATTTTAGTGTTTCATAAATCTGCCTCAATGAATTTATCTCAAAGATAAGTAAAGATTCATGGAACATTAGATTCTAATGTTCTATAAATTTAACCCATAAAGTTATATGAATATCTCTTAATCATACAGTGTTTTAGGATGCAGCTCCTATAAAACATTTTTTTTAAATTAATATCATGTCAGATTTTATGAACAACAATTACAATTATATTATGTTTCTTAACAAAAGAATATGGTATCCTCAATTATGTGTATCTATGAACGTTGTTCCAAAAATACATTGTCCTTCTTGCCAAATGCTCTTGAAAGGTGCGCAATAACATAACCAGGTTTTTGATAAGCTAAATACCTGTGAAATCAGTTTTGGTACAGAATCCTTCTTTTATGGCTCCCATTTTGGACATGCAGGCTTTCAAGTCTGGAGAGAAAATCAAACCATCCAATGGCGTCTGCTCTGGTTGAGTATAGCAGATTGAATAGCATAGAGGCATGTTCAGACAATGTGAAGGATTTTCACATAGTTCCAGGAGAAGGCATCTCTGGGGAGATAGACGGAACAAAGGTTTGCGTTGGGAATAAAAGGATGGCACAAAGGCTCGGATGTCACGTTAATGGTAAGTTCTAAACGTTATATATATATATATATCAACTGTGGTTGCATTTATGATTGCATTTCGTAAACGGCCATATTCTCATCTCCCTTTCAAGTTTCAATCATCTAATGTTGGAACAGTTGTGCTGGCGTAGTCGTTCCCTCAACAAAAATAATTCGTTTGCTAATCTGTCTCAGATGAAGGGGAGGATGACAGAAGAAGGGGAGTGACGATGGGATATGTGATGGTGGACGGGAAGATGGCGGCGAATTTTGGGGTATGCGATGAATGCCGACCTGGGGCAAAGGCAGTCGTTCAACAACTGAGGTCGCTGGGGATTAAGACCGCAATGCTTACTGGGGACAGTCAAGTGGCTGCTATGCACGTCCAAGAAGAGGTCTCCTCTTTTTCCCTGTTTATCCTCTGCCTTATCTTTGCCATTGATTGCAAATTCTTTGATGTCTGATAAACCCTAGCGTGTCAGGATAATGATCAGAAGTTCCGCTTTAGCAACAAAAATTGACGTCTTGAAAGAGGGGAATTGTGAAGGACGTTGACATAAAGACCCTAGATCAAGTCTTAATCCTACCATTCTGCAGATACCCTCAGTTTCCTTATGATATTGTCCTCTGTATGTCAGGGTGATTGGGCCTCCCCTGGAGTTTCCGATTACGTGGTCTAAGTCGAAAGTTAATTTTCTTTTGTTTATGCTCAGAAAAAAGCATAAGAAAACCCTTAAGCATTACCAGATAAAAACACTCTATGTTTGAAAAGGTCAAGAACTGTTGGTAATTGAGTGCATTTTTTAGTATATTCTGTTGAACATCAACCTACCAGAAAGAAAAGAAAGTGTCGCCGAAATTTAAGAAAAGAAAAACTATGGTTCGAGAACAAAGAATCAAATATTATGGTTTTATGTAGTCCATGGACTAGTATGCAATGTCAGAAAGTTGTTTCTGGTGTCGTATCAAGCAGACAGGGTCAGAGCATCGAAGTATCTCTGGAATGACATTTTTAAAATGTTACTCTATCCTCTTAACTACTAAGCTTCATGTATCATGTTTGGAGCAGAGACGTAAGTTTTCATTAGTGGCTAATGGATGATAAATCGAAGATCATGTTTCATTCCCAAATTTATGGCCATTTCTCTGAAGTTAGTACATATTATGATGCTCATACGATACCACTTTGAATAGCTCAAACTGATTCTTCTTTTTGGACAGTTGGGGAACTCCATAGACTTTGTTCATGCAGAGCTTCTACCAGCAAAGAAGGTCAGCATAATTGAGGACCTTAAGAAGCTGGGACCAACAGCAATGGTTGGTGATGGCATGAATGATGCCCCAGCATTGGCAACTGCCACAGTTGGAATCGCCATGGGCGTTTCTGGATCTGCCATTGCCACGGAGACTTCACATGTTACTTTGATGTCCAACGACATTGGAAAGATTGCCATAGCCATCAAACTTGGCAGGAGAACACACCGAAAGATCATACAGAACATAGTGTTGTCAGTCGCGACCAAGGCCGTGATACTTGGGCTTGCCTTCGGCGGCCACCCGCGCCTATGGGCTGCTATTCTAGCTGATGTAGGCACCTGTTTGCTGGTGATTCTTAATAGCATGCTGCTGCTGCTGCAAGGGCATAACCATATGGGCAAGTGCAAAAACCAGACTCATAGTCCTCATACACATACTAAGACTTGTGCCCCTTGTGATGGACACACTAAACATACATCTCACGTGCATCTAGGCTGCTTTCCTTGTGCTGGACATTGTACTCACAATTACTCCTCACATGGCACATGCAAAGAGCATGATACATGTAAAGCCAGTGCTAGACCAAGCGCTCACTCAGAAGATCATGAACATACAAGCTGCATAACCAACTGCCATGGACACTTACAACAATGTAGCCAGAGCGAGCCAATCACATGTGCGACATATGGTGGCCATTCGGCCCCATGCATTGGCACGTGTAAACACCCGCATCCTGACGAAAGCAGCAGAGCAACCGATTGTGTTGCCATGTGCAAGCACTCACATAAAGATGAGTGCAAAGGCACATGCAACAATGGAGATGGAGGAGTAAGCAATCAGATTGATGCCATTGAAACTGTCCAGGATCCGCCTGCTGAAAAGTTTCAAGAAAGGTCCAAAGATGCCTGCAAGTGCCCAAGCTCAAGCGTAAGCAAGACCAATGGAAGAAAGAAGAGTGATGAATGTGGCAAGTGCACCAAGTCTGAAGACACAGAGCACCAGGAGGTGCTGGGCAGCAGCTTCAGTGGAATGGAGAATGGGCAAACTTGCTGTGCTAAGGGCATGGGAGACAGCAGGTGCTGCAGGACTAGCTGTTGTCGACCTAGAGGTGGTGCATGTATTCATGCTGGAACCCTACTGACCGAAATTATAGTGGAATAGCCCCTATAATGTTGTCTAAGAAGGACACTGACCATCGCATGTTTTTGTAATTTGAGAGAGCAAGCCTTTCCTTCCATCACAGGGGGCTTCAACTCTTCAGTCCTTGCTTGTCAAACGCATGTGTTCGTAAAGATGATCGACCTCAATTTTTTGTTGAGATCAGATAAGCATGGGTAAAGTTTGCGCCTTTGAAATAAAAGCAAGCTATCAATACTTTGAGCTCAAGCTGTTAGAAAACACAATTATACATACATACATACATAGGAAAATTGAAATCTGCCAACTGGTGGATATTGTCGAATGGCTTAAGCCGTCGCTAAATGTACAATAAATTATTGTTTAAAATGCCATAAACTGTCCTATAACATAAATATAAATCGTTGCTAGTGCTTAGTGTTTTTAGTGATAGTTTTTAAATCTTCTGTCATCTAGCAAAATCTTGCAGTGTAAACATGGATTCCTCGAGCCATCCGAAGATATCCGGTCTCTCACACATATAAATGTCGTAAGATTAGATTGACCGGGACACTCTAGTCTTAACTTTATCTGTTACCCTCATATTCCAGGCTGACACCAGTTCTAATTGAAAAAGAAAAGTTGCAAGCTATGATCAGACGTTTATTACCGATTGATTTCACTTTTGTCCAGTAGACTCGTTGGGGACGCAGAGCTTGAGGCTACTGCTATCCATTTGTTATAAAACTACCACGCAACAGCTATAATTTCCTAGAGTACAATGAAGACGTGAAGAACAGGAGGATGAAAAACTACAAGGACTACGCATATTGGTGGATAGCTGCTAGTATGAAAACAAAAGGGAAAAGAAAAAGGACTTTGATTGATGGGAAAGGGAGAGATACGCAGGAATAATTGCACACCGAAATCATGCAGGGACGGTTGACAAATAATCAGTAACAAAGTTGATTGGGACCTAAAATAATGCATTTTGCAGGAACAGGGGGGCCACAAGAAGATGTATTTCGTTATCCTTCCCCCTGAACCAGAGTATGAATTCTTGCATCTGACACCACGAGGCAGTAAAAATCACCATATCCAGAAAGTATAAGCTTTCTCTCTCTCTCTCTCTCTCGTCCCTTTTCATTATGCAGTGACATATGTAAAGACCAAATGCCGTGACTAATGATACAGCTGGTGATTATAATCGAACAAAGCATCAACGTCGATGGTTGCAGATTGGGCTCCATAGGCAAGTTGCTGACAAGGGTCGCCGCTTCCTATCAACAGAATTACTGTTTTGATGATTTTTCCACCCACTTGCAGAAAAAAGGAACTCTCTCTCTCTCTCTCCGGCTCTCCACATAAAGTTTGATACCAAGAACTTGAACTTGAATGAGCTACCCAGCAATTAGTTGTATCCGACAACAGGATATTGCGGAATTGCAGAAGTGGAAATCCTTGAATACAGATCACCAAGTGGTGTAGTCTCTCAGATCATATCCTCTCCTGCATTTCAAAATTCAAACCCTTGATGCGCATCACCACTTCAGGATTGAGTAACACCTTTTATTGATATTAAAACATGCAGAAGGATAAGCACGACCCATGTGGACGCACGTAGAAAATTGAATATATGGGAGCCACTGGATTTTCAAGCTAAAGTAAGGAAAATCTCTTATTTCTTTAAAATTTATGAAGAGTATGAATGGACTTCCTAAAATTTGTGAACAATATCAATGGCCTCCTCAAAAGTTAAATTTATCTTTTCTGACCCTGCAACTGGTGCTGCTCAGAATACTGGTTGCCACCTACTGTTGGCTGCAGACCTTTAATTTACAGCCGTATATTGCGCTCGACCTTCTGTGCCCCTATGCATGAAGAGATCGTGTACCAGAAGGACAAAATCTAACAAGATCAGATTCCAGGTGCATCTCTTTAAACGGTGTTCTGATATGCTTGTTCCAGCATCACAGCTTCCGATTTTCATTAGCCAAAGTCGCTGAGAGTTGCCAGAGAACCCGCTTTCTCTCTCTAAAAATTCGTTGCCCCTGGTCTTCATTGGAATTCACTTTTTGGCATCACCGCCACTTTTCTGAGTCTCACTGGCTGTGCCAACGTAATATTTCTGAAAGACATCCATTGTTTAACGTTCACTTTATCGAAATATTGTTAAAAAAATGTAGGCAGCCTCCTGCTTGGGCCATCGTGGTTGCAGGGCTACCGCCTAATGGACACAACCTTTCTGAGGTTTGCCGCGGTTCTGTTTGAATCTGATTCGTGAACTCATGGATGACCGCTGGTTGGTTGGCTCCTCAAAGGCGAAAGAAGTTGAAGAATCGACGCCAATTTAGAGAAATAAGTAAGGATCAATGTTATTTTGACAAGGATATACCAAATTGTTTCATCTACCCGAACAGGAGAGAGAGAGAGAGAGCCGACAAAATGGAAATTCATAGAGAATTAAGTTAATGTGATATGATCATATTAAGTCAACAAACTTAGTATAACTATTGTGCAAATTGTCTACATAAATGATGATCCTTTAATTTTACACGTTTTTTAGTTTTGAAGGCATCACCATTGGCGACCTTCTAACTCAACTTGATAAATAAATCATTCAATATGGTATTTAACTGACAGAGATGAACTTCATCTAATCAAAATTTTATTTCTTCATCAAGTTTATATGGCATCAACTTATTAGGTAAGTTGAAGGAGTATCTCACGGCATAAATGAGAGTAATTTTTAAATTATGCCTCCCCTCCCCGCCCCTCACCGCATAAATACATAAGTTGGCGTCCGGTGTAAGATCCCTAATGTATGTCAGTTAATACACTAATTCCACCCATTGTTGGTATGAGAGAGTTTGACATCCATGCCATTTAATCGAATGTCTGGTTATCTACCAGCCACAGACCTGAACCAGTGCACCAAACCCCTTTATGACATGCTATCAACACTTTGAATGCATGGAATCATATGCGCATTGAAAACTTTCCAACAAAAGATGCTATATACTTCCTGATATATTATCAATTAGACCAAGCTTAGAAAACAGATAAGGTGTTCATAAATATGAGTGTGTGTAGTCTTACTTTGGAATGATTTTTCATATCTTTTTTTATTATCTAAGGCTATGTTTGCTACCTCGGATATATGTATATGATTTCAAATCCACGTTAAGTGAAATTCGCATTACTAGTAGATTTTACAACTGCAGATTCGAGATCCACGTTGCATTAAAAAAAACAGGGATCTGTAGTATGAAGGGGGGATCGGGCCATAAATCCATGGTTTTAAGATCCTCATCGTCTGTTTGTTTCCCCTTGAACATCAGTAAGGGATCTCAAATCAACACTACGGTTTAAACAATCCGTGGATTTCATTTCCACGCTGCTTGTCTAAACTGCCAAACATCAAACCATGGAGCTTAGATCCTTCGTGGTCTCATATCACCGTGCACGTCAGATCTCAGCTATGCAGTAAACATCCGCAACCAATATTCAACCCATCTTAGGATGGGAAGAGAAAAATAAGAAGAGAAACTGAAGAGAAAAAGAAAAGTGAGAGTGGGGAAATATACACATGTATAGAGAAAGACGCACACACACCCTCCCACAAATAATAAGAGTTGTATATAATAATGTATGAAATTATGATTTGGAATCTCATTTTTTCAGCCCACATTTTGGTGCAACTTGCACTATCAGTCCCTTTCAATAGGCAAAAGCTATTAAATATTCATATCACTTGGCTAAAAGTACGCAGCCTCAGGAATTATCATTGCTTTCATAAATGCAAACCTTTAAATTTATGGCCATATATTACTAAGTGGAAGATCTCGACTTCTGTCAAGTTACATCAATATACAAGAGGCAAAGAGAGAGAGAGAGAGAGAGAGAGGAAAATAACATTAACATAAGTCCAAGAGAGAGAGAGAGAGAGAGCACTTTTAAATGCCAACATAAGCTTGGCTTCTTAGTTCTTACGCCTTCTGTTTCAGGGTTGGCCTAGTTTCAGGATGACGAGATTAAGAACTAAATATATTTGTCTCTGGGTAAGAGCGGAGCCAGGATTGTTTTTATCGAGGCCCATGCACTATGTAATTTTCAAAATTTATACTGTGGCCAAGTGAAATTTTTATACATTTTATATGGTAAATTTTTATTTTGCAAAAGACTCATTGGGCCCATGGCCCTGCCCCCCTCCCCCAAGTTCCACAGCAGCAGGTGGCAGTGGCGGAGCTACTTGTTTGGTTGGTGCGGGCTACGGCCTACACCATCCCATCAACAATCTTATTAGAATATCCCAAGATCACATTACCATGATTCAAAAATTACATGTAGTGCCTACACCAAACTTGTATCTCCAACTCAAGCACCCTTTGATCAGAAAATCCTGGCTCTGCTACTCGTGTATGGGCTAATATAATATTAAGGGGTCAACCTATCTTATCTTTCATCAAATGGAGCTACAGATCTTCAATTTGATGCTTTCACATATATTGTTCCCGTTCCTCTCGAATGATTTTATTCTGGAGAACTTCAGGGGCACAGACTAATACACATCACTAAGATTAGCACTTAAGAAAAGCAAGGGAGATCACTTCTTTAATTAATGACAATAGATCTAAAGCATGCATTACATTTCTTTTTTGAATAAACAACCTGAACTTACGCTGTTCTCCAGTCAGATTATGCCAACAAAGCTACATGTTTGACTTAAACTCTATGATATTGAACTCTTGATCTCCTTGAATTTGATGGTCTTCATGAAGCACTTGTTGGCCAATAAATCCCATGACCAGAAGCCAGCCCCTCCTGCTCTTAGGATCTCGGGCTGTGTTGGTTTACATTGAGGGGTGGTGCCCATGAAAATCAAATCGGATACTCATCTTTTACTATTCACTGGTCCGACCAGCTACCTCAAATCTTTACATTGTCATTTTTTGTGGAGTATTCACAAATTTGTATTAAACCCATAAACAGTAACCACACTGCCATGTTATCAGGGGCTCCAGTCTTCAATAAGATGGAAAACTTAAGATTCATGTATCACTTCCTCCATCCCAGAAGCGGTTTAAAATTAAGCATATCTGCAAGAATATTTGTCCAAAGATAAAAGGGTGACGAGTGCCAACCATCATGCATTCTTCGTTCAAAATATAATCTAATACGACAGAAATTCTAGCCTAACTTCTCCACTGAAGACGGCACATAGTATTTTAAAACACATTTAATGTCATAACATCTAAAGCCATAAAATCGAAACTCAGAGGGCATTATGGCTCTTCCAAGATTCGTTAGGCGAAGCAGCAAATTGACTAATTCACGTAAGCACTTTACAGCATTCCTATTTTGGCATCTAATTGAAAGGTTGAACATGAGCATATTTTTCACCTTTAATAAAGACAAAATCTTCTTTAGTTTTTTTGGTACGTACCTGTGACGACCTTAGATAAATGAACACTTTAATCTTTGTGATATATTAGAAAGTTCTACCGGCCTTAGAACCACTGCAGGAGAAAAGAATCCTTGTTCTCCAATAGGGACAGAATCAATGTTTTCTTTAATAAACTAAAGAATACCGCCACATGGGTTCCGCTGTTGATTATGCATGTCCCTGTGTATATTTGATAATTAGGTACTTATCAGCATGCAAGTTATGTCTATGTGTCTTCAAAGGCGGGCAGCAACATCTAAATTGAAGGGAGGTAGTGGGTTGTAATCCCCTCACTCTATTAGATACATTACATCCATAAATCGACATAGATTGATCCCATTAAACCCCCAAAAATGCTAAAGAATTTTATGTAAATCAGTTTGTTACATGTTTTCTGTGAATGATTGTACATACCCTTATTTCTAATCCAACCAAACTGATGTGGTCTATAAGTTTTATTTAGTGGAGATTAGTTTTGAATTTCAATAAATAGCTGCAAATCCATCAATTGATGAAAAAACAGAAATAAATAGCTGATTGAAATTTTAATGACATGGATCAAAACCACAATCCCTACTAGAAGAAGCACTGGAACCTCGGGCGCCTTTGGGTTTGTTCTAATTTATATAATAAAATGCAGTTGCACACATTGGTTGCTTAATCGAGACCAGTATGCCTGACCAACATATTTTAATGTGAAAAAAAGTATATAAAAGCAGGTCATTTTTATGTTTAATTTAACAAAACCCATCAAAATAAACAGTTGCTATTGTACCAAAAACTTTATCAAATCCAACCAAAGATTTCTGACCAATTCAATATCATTGGAAAGCATGGTCCTTGGACGCTGAAACACTGATAGGAATCCTTCGTGTTTGAATTGAGAAGAAAAAGTGCTTCTAGATTGGGAATTTTGCTTGTTTAAATGGAAGCTATTCATCTCACTCTCTATCTTTTCCTCTAGGATGTGCATGGCCATTTGCAAGGCATAATCTGCAGAAATATGTGGATGCCAGTGGGTGGGTTGACGATGAACCGCAGATTGACACGTTCGCTTTGTCAGCGTCATCCATCATGGGTAGCTAACATATATTATAACACAGACATAGATTCTTGCGAAGGATATGGTTGCCGACCTAAGCCATGCAATTTGCCATGTTGACATGTTACTGGACCCATCTCAGCCTCACATGATGTCGCTCAATTGGATTCCTCTCCTCTCCAACTTTATCTGCAAAAGTATTTTTGTATTTGGACAAAATCTTTCACAAGAGAGGAGATGGATCCACAGAAATCATAGTGAACATGAACTTGGAGGAGTATAACGGCAAATGCCCATGCTACTGTGGAGCCCATATATGCTTTTACTACAAAAGGACATCCTTGAAAAAGTTCTGCTTTTAACTGTTCAATACGTTGAAATACTGCCTGTCTGCTTTTGCAGCTTTTAGAGATGATGGAAGGCAATTAGTTTATCGCCAACGCTGCTCCAGTATATCTGAATAGACATATGCCTCTTCACAATATCACATAGCAGGTGATATTTCAGATCAAAATCAACAAACTTAATCAGACTAATTTGGTTGATCAATCTTATCTTTCAGATAACTGAGAGTGGGACAGTCGCCTAAGCTTGCCTCCTCTTCTAAGCTGGAGAAGGTCAAGTTTAAATGAAGCAAGCCTGGCGTGGAATGCAGGGACATAAATCGTTTATGATATGGTTTTTTGGGTCAGCAGAATTCGACAAAATTCAATGTACAATATAGTTAGATTATCTGAATCTGAACTGTTTACATCCTTGTGCAATGCAGAGCCACAGGTTGTATATACCAGCCAGTCATACTTGCAGAATTATGGTCATTTTCAACATAACAAGCAGGTAGTTGTGCTGCTCATTAGCAGCACTATAACACAAAGATACTGAAAAAGGAAAACGCTTAATCTCCATTATTTTGAATGTTCCAAGCATGTTCCTTGTCAATTTTATACTATTCCTTCACAGACTATCATCTCTAGGACTTGCCGGGCCCAAAGAAAGGACAGACACTGCTACTTTTATCATTTCCATTAATAGAAGATAGGGGGACCAGATATTACTAAGGCCCACCACAGATACCCACAAAAGGAAATTTTCCCTAGAGCAGGAATGATTAAAGTTCTGCAACTGTATATGAGCAAAGGAGCTGATTGTCTCTTTTGGAATTTGAAATATGGGATAGAAATTTTGACATTCCATGACCCACTAGTAAAGGAATTGTCAGAGAGAATATTAGCGATTTGTTTATTTAACCAGCTAACTAGTCTGCCTATATAAGGAATGGCACCCCATCCCAGGGAAAGCAGGACATGAGAATCCTCCTTGGCTTGAGAAGAGAAACAGAGTCTTCATCTAAGAGGCCTTGCCTGAAGAGGCAGAGAGTGGTGTGCAGCCAAGGATGACTTGCCGACCTTCACTCTGTGCTAGCACGAGTGGGAGAGTTGGCAAGTATGTCCTTGGCTACATTGTGCTCTCTTCTTCTCATGCAAGACCTAGATGAAATGAAGACCAGAAGCATGATTAGAAGTTCAAGAGATGCCAAACAACTAAGAAGCCTGCAGAATCTTCATCTGAGGGGCCTTGCCTGATGATGCAGAGAGTGGTATGCAGCCAAGGATGACTTGCCGACATTCACTCTGTATTAAGATAGAGGGTTGGCAAGTTTGTCTTTGGCTACATTGTACTCTCTTCTTCTCATGCAAGGTTTGGATGATACAAGATGATAGGCAGTACGATTAGAAGATGGGGAGACGTTAAGAGTCAAAGAAGCTTGCAGAGCATCCATCCAAGGGCCTTACATGGCGAGGCGGAGAGTGCTGTGCAGCCAAGGATGACTTGCCGACATTTTTCCTGTTTGAGGCAGAGATTTGGCAAGTTGTTCTTGGCTACATTGTGCTCTCTTCTTCTCATGCAAGGCTCAGACTATATGAGGAAACACTCCAGCTAAGTAGAAGCCAACTGTGGAAAGAAAACAAGGATGAATACTAAAGCAGAGGTATGGGTAGATGAGCATAGTTGGATAAACTATAGATAGTAGATCAGACTAACTCAGATGAATGACCGTGCTATGTGCATTTTGAGTGCCATCACACAATCACTGAAACATAAAACGACTTTTTCTTGTTCATGCCTTCTGCCAAATATTCAAAGTTTGGCATGAATGTACTTTCGTACATTCAAGTGCGGTCATACAAGTAGCGACACTTTTCCTATTTCATGTCTTCCGCCAAATAGGCAAAATTTAGCATCCGTAAACTTTAATAGCAATCCAAACCAACATGAGTACCAATCCCTTCACTGACAGTACTTTCCTAGAAGCTGGATAGAATATTTGATGGACTTGCACCATCAAATCGGTCAGATAGAGAATTAACATAGACTGCAAAAGTTTCATACACGTTTATCATTTATACATCGTAAGATTCTGTGGTACTTTAGAAGCACTCATTCATGGCACATCATTTGCTGAAGCTTATGCATAGTATGCAAGAACTGCAATTAAGAGCATGACTGTGTGCCTGCTGTAACCTGGGACCAACATCCATGTAAACGAGCACAAGTGCCAGAGGGTAAGATCTACTTGTTTTCATTTTACAAATTGTTCAGCCTTTTTGATAATGGCAAGTATCTAAACTGTGATGCAGATAATCAATGTCTGCGACCATTTGCCATCATCCTAGAAATTTAATTCGATGGATGGACGATCTGCAAAAGACACACCTCTGCTCCCAAGAAGAGCTTCATCCATTTGGTTGAGTTAGAATAATTCAAGGTGGAGGAGGTTGAGTACCTGGAGAGCACCTCATGGCATAAGCTGGCCGGATCTGCCTAAACCCATTTTCTCTATAAAAAAAGAAAGAGACATATTTCTCTGCTGTCACATGGTTGTAAACTTTAGCATTCAATGTTGTGGTTTCAGTCCCCGACCAATGAAAAATTTAGATAAAAAATAAGAAACGGCCAACCAACAGAGGAAAAATATCACCACAGAATGGCTTCTTCATGAACCCATACTGCAGTAGAGTATCTTCTGCAACACTGGGATATGGAGACGCCATAAGAATAGAAGTGATAAGAACAGTTATTTTCTAGATGTTAAAAGCTTAACAGAAAAAAGGATTTTGCTAGCTTATTCATAGCAGTATAGTGTCTAGATTCTCGAGTCATGTGTCCCCATCCAACATGGATATTGAGACCAAATTTCTTCTGCAGCAACCCCGTATGCCCTGGCACAATCATTGATGAGAGGGTCTCGTTGGCACTCAATCTTTCATCCGGTTCAGCTATGAATGACGAAGAATTCTAAGAAGGACCAGACAGGATGCAACCAGGAAAAAAAATGTCGGAGGGCATAGATGCTCTCCTGAAGATATATTCCAGCAGGTCTACTCATGAGCAAGATAGTCCCCACTCAGAAAGCAAACACCCTTTGATGTCCAGAAGGGAAAAGGGAACAGATCAAATCTAAAGCAGCCAGATTGTAACCAGATTGTCTCTACTGAACCAATCGATGGTTTATTTACTTGATGAATGCATTTTCACCTTCTTAAATTGTGAATTCACCATGCCAACAATGAAAGGAAAGCTATTTTTTGTGCATAGGTTATTTAGCGCAGGTGGATGGCAACAGCAGAAAGACATAACGATAGTTGCCTGAACAGGGGCTCAACAGTGAATTTGAGATCTTCAGGAATTAGTCGGCTAAATAAGATGATGCGGCAACAAAACAAAGCTAAATTAGTCACATCGTGGTACGAGTTGGTCTACGAGTTACTTAAATTGCCAGATCCGACTTGGCAATTGCTTCTTCAAAACAGTATCCGGAGAGGAAATCTCGATTACAGCTCCACCATTTACTACTAGAAATCTGATTTCTCACGCTCAACCACCTATGTGCAGTTCTGTTAGGCAATAGAAAACCAGTTGTAGTCTAAAGTTGTTTTTGGATCGTAGTCGGTTAAAGACAATTGAACCATGCTTTTCTAGTAGGAAAGGATGGGAGAATATGAAAAAGAAAGAACTTGCCTCTTGAAATCGGGGCACGTCAACACTCTTCTACTTTTACTTCTTTCCTTTTTCTTCTTAATTTCTGAAGCATACCAAGATTATTCCCCTCCCATAACTCCTCTTGCCTTCTTCCCACCTTCCTATATCCTTGTATTGTTCAGTACTTCTGTGAGGCTATAGGATTATGCAAAACCAATAGTCAATTGTTTAATTAACTCATCCAACAAATCTCTTTCTCAATCTACCATTTTTCCTATTAACGATTCCAGTATGTCTAAATCTTAATAATCAAATTCCCTGCACGTCAAAGACGGCCAAGCTATTTTCTTAACTTGTTGGCACAACTAGAGTTCGCAATGACGATCGAATTAGATATCTAGAATTAGAAAGAGAAAGAAAGATGAAGAAAGAAGATTGATGCTCAGTAGGATCGAGACGAAGACCATCGAGCACAAATTGAAGGACAGGTTTCGAACCCTTCAACATGGAATCGTATCAACAAAACGAACGTACTGAGAAACCGCTGCACCAAATGAACGGAAAAATATCCAACAGATTAGAGACAAAAAATGAACTCTTTAGACAAACAGAAAAGAAGACGAAGGAAAAGAAGAAGTGCAGGAGCATAAGGGAAGTTGGTATTTGAATGCACTCAGCACCCCCCAGAAATGGTCAAGTCCGCCATTGTCATGGGTTGACTTAGAATGATTTTAAGATGAGTAACCTTCTCTATATCTCTCTCTATATGTGAAACAAAAGGGCCTTCAAGTTCGTTTCTTCACTGGTATTTGGAGAAGTGGCCCGGCGTCGCTGTCGAAGGATGGTCGTGAGATCTGACTGCATCGACTCTCTCTGCACAAGCCGACGCACGCGAAGCCTCGAGCTTGCGCTTATGGGGACACAGAACGGAGTTTCGCCCGGGCAGCGGCCTCCTCATGCAAGCTTGTTTGGGCATTTCCTTTGTTTTCCTCATCCATTCCTTTCCTCTTCTTTCATTTTCTCCTCTTTCCCTTCATCCAGACAGGCCATTAGTTTGATCTTGTATGTTTTTCTTTTTTCTGAGATACATCAATCTAAGGGACTCTTTTCGTTCTTATAATAATATTTAGAAGGCAAAGTGACAGGAAAATGACGCTTTCAACTGTATAGCTTGAGTTTACTTTGATGAAATAGAAGCAAACTACTTCATGTTCATGAATTTGAATTCAAGATCAAACGCGATCTAGCGCCCCTTTGTGAATAAGATGTGATGCACCTTCTCCGTATGTTGTCGACATTAAACTCTGTTCTACCAACTACAAGTAATGACAAAGTATCAGGCATTTCTGACGATCTGAAGCCCATAAAAGCGACTCCAATAAATTGATTGAATGGATTTCTTAATGCCGATTTCCATTCAGGAGCCCAAGACCATCACTTTAGAAATCTACGTTTCTCACCAAAATTAATTTGGATAAAACTAAGAGTGCATTTTGATGACATTTGATATTAAAACTGGATTTTTGAAGCAAAATGGCGTTCTGCCTCCAATGTGATAATCAAAGCTCGACAAAAAATGGTGTTTTCAAAAGATAGATGAAATACTAACTGTCAGAAGGAATCATAGCAGACAGAGATCTTGAGTTTACTCTTCAAATTAAGAAGTCATTACAGAGAGCTACGAGAATGCATTAGATGCACGACAAATCCACCTTCAACAAAGAAAACCCATGTTAAATTGGATTAGAGGGCCGTATAAGAACAACGCCGTGAGAAAGCTTACAGTTCTGCGCGATGCAGGTAGCCTTGAACATGGCTTAAAACCAAGGTGGTGGTTTACCAAGCTATTCAATTCTCCTCAATGACGAAATTAACGACGCCAATAGCATGGAATCGATGCGTATTTTTCTAGTCCGACTGCTCATGCATTTAGCAGTCGTGGATTCGTCCAATTTGCTTCTGTGCCGTAAAACTCAGAAATCAAATTCAATCAGTCAGGCAACTAAATCAGTTATAAATAGATAGAAAAATATTAATTATTCCTTTTTAAAGAATAAAAAATATAAGAATAATTAATAATAAAAAATATTTGGAAATAATTCAAAAAATAAGAGACTTGATTGACTGTACGAGAGAGAGAGAAAGAGAAGGATACCCAAGAGAACTAGGCGACTCTCTCATCAGCTCGACCAATTATGTTATACTCCTTGAAACAAGAGAACTAGGCGACTCTCGCATCAGCTCGACTAGTTATGTTATACTCCTTGAAACAAGAAGAAACCAAGCTTTGATAAGAAGAAAATGATGTTTTTTTGAAAAATTCAAATTGAAACTATCCAAACACGCCTTGAAGAACTAAAACAATAAAATCTAACTTTTATTTTCATTTTGCTTGGACATGTTTTTAAAACTGCGAAATCAAAATATCCCTCTCTCTCCCTCTCTCATTAAAGATCAAGCAAGAAGAAAATAAATGCATGACATTGATGGCCTCCAAAAGCAAGAGATCCTCACAAATGCTAAATGACAAAAAATTTGCCTTTTGGTCATGCACCTTCCTTCTTCTGCGTTTGGACGTTAGTACCCAAGATTTTATTAACGCAGCATGTGCCCTTGCAACGCTTGCCTGCAATTATTAAATGTGGATTTGATTAGACATCAAAGGATATTGTCCGTCACAAGAATCCTAATAGCATCACTGGTTTTCATTACATAATCAAATATCAATTAATAACGGGCTAGTTTGAATAAGTGTAGACATCGGATCAATGTAGATTTAGTTTTAAGTAAACGTTCCATGGGATTTGAACTTGGATTCTGTTTTTGGAAGTTGATTGTTAACATTCCATAATGCAGTCTCAATCTGGTTGTGCGCTCAACAGTTAGATTTAGATTCAGACTTGAATTTAAAAGTAGGATATATTGGTTTCAAATATGATACATGCTTCCTTTAATTGAGAGTAATTCAAATATGAACATATAGAAACATGAAACATGGTAAAAAAACATCAGAATAATGCATTGATACTCTTACCAAAAGTCAAATAGTTTATTTGAAAATAAAACATTTAAGATTTTTTCATTTTTTAAACAACTTTTTATATATTTTTTAACAGGTTTACAACATGCTAATTTTCACGACCACATTGCATTCTTGTTATGCATATGCTTTAAGTTGCATATTGGCATCTCTCTTTTGCAATACAAATAGTTGGCGCTACACGAATTTGAAATGAAAACTGACCACCTACCAGTTTCTTGCTGCGTCATCCCCCTCAGGGATCCTTCTTGCCACCTCTTCACTGTTCATACAACAAAAAATGACAACAAATTTCATATTAAACATGTTCATCCTTTTTTAATTTATTTTAACCATTGTTTAAGAGTTTGCCATAATCATATTATCGACGTCCTTAGTTTATGTCATTCTAATGAAAAACCGCTCTTTAGATTTGCTAATCAAATGTGAAAGACACGACGCGAACTGTTTTCCAAAATTAAAAATGAGAAAATCACGCTTTCGTGGGCGTAATGAACAAGAAAGGTAGTTGTTGGCATTGATTTGATTATTTAAGACAAAAGACATCGTGAGAAAAAGAAAAGTCATAAAGTTAGTTGAGAAATTTCATGACATTCTTTTCCTCTTTATTGGAAGGATGGAGGGTCGTCAATGCCAAGGCTGCAATTTGATTCGAAAATAAATGTCGTCCACGGGCTCCTTTATGCATCTTTGGCTTGTAGTCTTGAGCCACTCAAAGGCAACAAATGAGCATATAGCAAAAACACACCTATTATTTGTAATTATTCATTTAACCTGTTCAGTTAAACAACTATATTACAAAAACCAGCTTCATGAAGTTGAGCAACAAAATTCCAAATGCCGGTGTGCATTTTCATAGAAAATCCGATCATGGCACATTTTTTTTTTTTTTAATTGCTCTAACAAAGGTCCTTTGGGGCCAAGTATGCTTATGCTTAAAGAAAGCTTTATATTCTGTGAGTAGTACACAAGTAAACCATGAGCATAAACAATGCAGTGCAACTGGCCGGGCCAACGGCCAATAGGCGGCTGGTTCCTGGTTCGAATTGTAAAGGTGCACTCTCTTTTTGTGCTCAACATTAATGCAAGTCATTATCGAAGAACTAAGGGATATGGCCTCGGGGTTTTTATGTCCTGGGCAAATGATAAAGTCTCTTAACCCATGGTTATATATATATATATATATATAAAATAAAGGTACTTACATGAACTTTAGAAATAGTTGAAAGGTAGTTGCATCCATCAAGCCAACAACCAACTACAAGCCAACTCTTTTTCCAGTGTTTCCCGAAACCAGTTGAACCAAACTGCCCTCGCACTGATCGGTCTTAAGAGTAGTCTAAAACGCTTACAAAATGTTTAGAGGAGCTGAGTTACTATTTTTTTTATTGTAGCGGTCCAATTATAGTTTCAAAATTTTAATAGATACTGGAATATAATTTTTCAAAATTTTCATATATGTTCAATTGAAATTTAAAATTTTAAAAGTCAAATCTTTATTTTCTAAAAATTTGAAGGAGGCCCATGATCCAAAGAATATGTAAATGGTTCATACTCTGTTCGCATCCACGGTTTGCTTTTTATCTTCAATGAAAGCATTTCATCATCAGATCAATATTATTATGTTGTTCGAACTTGCTCACTTTATCCAGTTATTATTTTTTTAATATGTAAGCGATACATCGAGGATATTTAACGCCTGCAAAGGAAACGTGGGAGAAAAATGGAAACTAAATATCCGGATAAATGAAGTGAGAAAACACCACGTAGCGTGTTTTGCTCTTCAGCAGCCACGCCACGTTGCTGGGTGTATCAAAAAAACATGCAATTTACATTTCACCCCACAATGTAACCATTATTTAGAATAACCTCACATTTTATGCGAATATTTGATACCACCCCCTTTCCCTTTGCTTCCCTTTAAACTCAACTCAGTCAGGTAAAATAATTTCTTCTTCCGTGGATGCGTAAACAGAATGCGGAAAACAACAACGTTGTTCGTTTTCCTCAAAGAATTTTTTTTGGTTAATTTTCATTAAGCTCGCATTTACTCGAATGAGTTTCTCTCTCTCTCTCTCTCTCTATATATATATATATATATATATATATATATATATATATAAGAGAGAGAGAGAGAAAGAATGTGTTTATTGGATATTTCCAAAGAGATGAATGACTTTACATATATAAAGAGAGAGAGTGAGAAATTGTGCTCCGTTCCAAGTTTATTGGATGTGAGACGAAAGATTTATGAACTGAAAATTTTTAAAGCGTGCATTTTGAATTTTATATGATGTTGGTGATCACAAATATGCTTTGAGATATGATGGTTATAATTTAATTGAAAAGGAAAAAAACGCAAATAAAAGCTGAATATATCAGATTAACGGTATCGTTTAAACCTTCAAATTTAAAAACAAGATTTCAATATCTCGCGTACGTTAGCATAAAGTGGTAGATGTTTGTCTAAAAAAAAATGTATATGACCATGATTATGTGTGAGTGTGACTTGAAGCATTGAAATTGTTATATAATAATTAACAGCAAAATAATAATAGTGTAATGTTGTAAGAAAGCGCGGGGAGGGGTGTATCCAAGAAATCAGAAACATTAGGCCGGTTTTTGAAATTAGCGGTAAAATGGGGGAAGACTGGGCCTCGGTCACCACCCACCCTCCTCCGTCCACCCTGCCGGCTAACATTAAAACGCGGTCGCCCTTCTGCCGTTGCCGAATAGCCCTTTCCTGACCGGCAAACAAGCACGAGAAGCCATGGCGTCCCGCAGACCCCGCGTCCTCGCCTTCCTCCTCCTCCTGTTCGTCTTCTCCGTCCGGGCCTTGGCGGACGCAGGCACCCAGGATGAGGTGGAGGTGGAGGAGGTGGCGGAGATCGCCTCTCCCTTCAACTGCAAGCCTTCGCCGGAGGTGGAGAAAGAGTTGGAGAGTCTCAGGTTGAAGATCGCCGCCATAGGTCAGTCAATTTCCGAGGAGAGTTTTTTTTTTTTTTTGGGTTTTCTGTTCATGATCATTCTTGTTCCACCGACAGAATCGTTTGGCTTCCATAGGGCTTCAGGCATTCTATGATTCGTGGGTTTGGATCGTGTTTTATCTTTTGGATCTGATTGAAGTAGAGACGATTTAGGTTGAGCTGTTTGGTCATTGAGAAGTTTTGAGTTAATTTCGGAGGTTGGATTTCCCGAGATTTTGGTTGATTAATATTCTTCGGCTGCACGAGTTGATTGCTCGTCGACGATCCTTCTAGCGCGAGAAGCGTTTTTAGTTCGGATCATTGTATTAGATTTGGTTTTAGCTGATGATAATACGGTGTTCTCAGCTTACAAGGCCATTAGTCTGAATTGATTCTATTTCTTCGATGACTTTACTTATATTAGGAGTCTTTCTTTCTAGTAGTTCAGAGGTTCGCTTTAGTCCGCTTAGCTTATTTGTTTGGGATGTTCTCGGTTATCTAATGCGAGGAAGTCAATCGGCAGCCTTCTTCTACATTTGACAGATCTGGTAAATGAACGTTTTTTTTTTCATCCATTTGCTGCATTTTTCTTCTTCTAATAGGTTACGGTTGCTTTGAAGTTGACCCAAGCAACTGCATAAGCTTGTTACTTGACATTTTCTTTTTCTGGTGGGACAAATTAGCAGTGGACATTGATTAAGGATTTTTTGTCCATGCAAGGCTGTTGGAAGCTTGTTACTTGACATTTTACTTGTTAGCGGCACCGGCCACACCTGTTTGATTCCTGGCAAAATTTGGGTAGCACTAATGCATCAGCTATCTGACGAGAAGCATCTATATTTTTAGTCACAAATAACCACCGCCAACTAGCATATTCATTCTATATAAAATATTCCTATTTATTATTAAACCAAAACATGTAATTTACACTTCCAATTGTTTATTTTTTCTTTAAGAATCTGATGTTGGAGAGAGAGCTCGAGAGCTGAAAATCAAAAATGACAAAATCTTAGAGCTTGAAAAGGTCATTCAAGAGAAGTCAAACAAGTTTGCATCTTTGCAGGATGAAATTGATTCCCTTCAGGTCAGTGTTGGTTCTGCTTTCAAGATTGACATACTTGTGTTGTCATTTGCCAAACTGGTGTTCGTCGTTGTTTACTTTGTATGTAAAATGTGGCTTAATTTCCCTTTCTCGCTCCATGTTGATTTACTGCTATTCTTCCCCATTTTATTCTTGTTTGGAATATGTGGAATATGGGTTGGCTATCTGTTTAACTCTGATAAATGGGAGCTTCAACTAGGTTTCTGTTGTACTTTGTTAAGGAAATCTTTCCTATGTCTGGTAGACAGGGTTTTGTTGTGGGATTTTTATTTCCCACAATAAAGAAAAAGAAAGGAAAGGAGAAAAAGGAAGGTGTGGGTTTTTTTTTCTCTTTGGGGGGGGGGTGGTGAGGGTGGGGTGGGGGGTGGTTTGGGTCTATGACCTTGTTTAGCTATTAATATTTAAACATGAGTTGCTTAGAAATCCCTTAAGTGCTTGCCACCAAGTACCACATTGACTATGTTGTTAAAGGTGCTAGCTGGAGCCTAAGTTATGAGAAAGCCCAGAGCGTAGGCACACCCAGGTTGGATTAGGTGCATTTAATCAATGCAAAACAGAGAACCACATAAAATCTAAGTTACATGGGTCCAGGTGCTGTTCGGGTATGGGTACAAATATATTGGTACAAACACGGCAACTTTAGAAAATGTATGTACGAGGGTATGGCAGTATATATATATATATACACACACACACACACACACATATGTACATATGCAAAATAACACAAAAAAATTAAAATTAAAACAACATTTAAATAAATAAGATATAAATAAGAGCATTGCATGTTAATGAACAATAAGTTTAAAAACAAACTTAAATTGTGTTGAAAAAAAATTAAATAAAGTAAAATTAAATAGTTTGGATGAGTTTCGAATTAAAAAGTATCCACATACTCACTTTGAGTATTGGTATGATCATATGGGTACGTAGACCTTACTGAAGAACCCATGTGTCTTAGCATAAAATTGATAAAATGCAACCAGTGTTGTACGTATAGTATGATACAAAGTTGTATTGCATGATAAGTATCATATCTTTTTTGGCTTTATAAACAATATACCACATATATGGCAAATAGGTGGTGCATCATATATATATATATATATATATATATATATATATATATATATATATATATATATATATATATAATATACATACATGAATTTTACAATATCAAAGCCTGTATCATATGATACGGGTATCAGCCACAACTTTTTTCTTGATATTTCCTAATTTTTTCACTATTTATTCTGAATTAAAAGAATCATTTTATGGTACATTTACAATACAATAGGATAGTTTACAATGCAACATATCTGTTGACCTGACTGATATGGGTTACGATATGCTTTTTACAACATTGAATACAACACTAAATGCTATTAATTTATTATATATGAGCACATATACAGTTGTAGACAGGCACATAAAGATTGTGAAGACAATGCAAAGTATTTAAAAAAGATAGAAAACAGTCACACTGTGTGTGTGTGTGTGTAAATATATATAAACTATGTTGTCAAAGCATTCAGATGTGCAGCGTGGGTGGTTTGATGAGCCTAGAGCCTAGAGCCTAGACAGAACCAAGTGCATTAAGTGGGCCCCCCAAAAAGGGGAACCAATAAAATGCAGTTTTAGTTGGTAAAATTAACAATAACATTGATGCATTATCAGTGAAAACCCTGTACATTTTTGAAAGAACAAATCGTGAAGTTGGACAATTGAGGTTTACAAGTTATATAGTAGAAAAGAAAAAAGGCTCAGAAGCAAAATATCAATGATTTTCAATGTTATAGAGCATGCCAAATCTTGCCATTTCCTTGATTTCTGCTACTAAATCTTTAATTCTAATTTATAAAACTAAAATCCTAAAACAAAACCCACAATTTTTAATCAATCAAAGGAGAAAAGAGTAACATAAATCTTCAATATAATCATACTTCATGTTAGCATTGCTTTCCATAAAACTGTTGTATTATAATAAAAAATGCATGTATATGTCATGTAAAACTTATCAAAGTATAGTGATATATAATTTAAACTGCATCTATAAGCATGCATGCAGGCGCACGCACACACACACACTTGTATACTTTTATGAAAAACCAGATGCAACAACAAAAAGATGGAAAGCTAAGCAAGAAGAAGAAGAAAAAATTTGTCTCAAAAGAAAGGAAGAATAAGAAAGAAAAAAATGGATTATCAATGAAAAGCCTATGCTAGTGAGCACCTAGGCTAAATCAGATGGGTACTATGTATCCATGTCGCCGCACCGACATGTCAAAGTAGGTACTTGGTCACTTGGGTACCTTTTGGATTGAAACTGATCCAGACTACTTATTTTTACTTGATTTAGTTTGTATCTAATCAAGTTTTTCTTTCTGTTTTTGAGATTTGTTGTTCATTAACATATGCATTTTTATTTATGTCACTTGTTTATTTAAATGTTGCTTTCATTTTGAAATTTTTTGTGGTATTTTCCACACACACAGACACACACACACACACATATCTTGCCATATCCTCATACCTACATTTTCTAAATTCATGTTTGTACCCACATCTCTATACCCGTATTGGAACCCATACCTGTACCTATGTGACTTAGGTCCTAGGTATTTTCAAGTGGCAGGTTGCTTAAAAACGGCTAACCTAGGTGAGCCTTTGACAACAAATATTCAAACCTTTTAAAAATTTATAACCTTATGGGTTTTACTTTGTCTTCATCGTTCAATTGGACAAGGACTTTCTGGTTTCGTGTGAAGTGGGTGGATGTATGCAAATTAGTTATGATTGTGCTGGATGCATATGTGTCTTAACAAACTATTACCTCCAGATATCCATCATTCTTTTCCATTTTATACAGAAACTGGGGCACAGTAACTTGCTTAGTTGTGTATTTTTGATGAATTATTTTCCATCTCATGCTATAGAGGAAAGGGGCAACAGATGCGGAAGAACAGGTTGGAAAGGCTCATGCACGAGCGATTGAACTTGAGAATCAGGTATCAGGCATTTTTCAGGTTTTCGAACCTGGCTTGGTAGACTTGCTTCCTCTGGCTTTTATCCTAACTGATGTTATTTATCTGATGAACAGATTACAATTTTAAAAAGCAAAATTGATCTACAGAACCGGCAGCAACAAGCTGCAGAACTTCGGGCTAGTGATGCTGAGAAGAGAACAAAAGAATTGAGTGCTAAAGTGGGAAATGTAAGAATTTAATCAGTTAGATGTACTTTTGTGAATTAGCAGTGTTGTCATATTTGTTGTTGCTAAACCACCATAAACATAGTGGTAGGCAATTGAATTAGTTATATTTATTTGCCAAAAGCTGAGCAAAATCAATCAATCTTTGATATTTTTTAGCAAGTTCTATTCACTATATTGAACATTGGGTTGATTATGATATTTTACTGAAAGGCATTCTCAGCTGTGAAACTTCAGTTTTTCCATTCAGTTGTCATGATATGTTTGTTCTCATTATGTGTCATTTGTTTGTAGATATGCATGGGATAAGCACATGTATGATATTTAGTGTATAGACCCACAAAAACAAGGGTTATATTGTGATCTGGCATATGTGTGTGTGCATATATGTGAAGGTAATAATGTATTTATGTAATTATATATGAAAAGAATCATTTCAAATTCTGAATTGTTGAACACCAAACACAGAAAATTGTTAGTGCCCGATACCTTCAGAGCCTTTGTATACTAGAACCACTGCCTATTTCTGGCAATTTTGGGTTGAGTGTATTTCTGGTTATTGCTTGGTTATCTTGATACCAACTTTAGGTAGTGTTGACTTGAACCAAAAGAACGACAAGATGTGATAATCATGGTATATTACATGTGAGTTCAAAAAATTGAAACCACTAACTCAGTGCTTGCTCCATTGCCTTAGGTGACAAAGACATTGGCGTTTATTTTAAATTTTTGTGTCTGTTACAATTATACCTGTTGGATTGTTATTTTGTAAATTATTCTGGAAAGTGGTTTAGATAAGTTCCAGAGAATCAAGACTACTGGTTTACTGGTGCTTATGTTTCTTATAATCATGCAGCTGCAAAAAGCAATTGAAGAGCAGAAAAATGAGATCCGTAGATTGGAGAAGGCACTTAAGTTGAGTGAGGTAGGTCTCCAATTAAACTCTCTTCTGTTACTCATTACTCCATTCTGTTTGTTGCTCACAGTAAATGACTTGATTTTCCAGGAGAAGATGTTGAAGGCTCAGAGACATGCTGAGTCAAAGGCTACGGAGCTGTCAGAAGTAAGCATGATGTCAATCAGTTTTTGGCTTATTTGAGGAAGTGCATTTTGGATCTAGTCTTTGTTGAGTAACATATTTGAGAATATTAAAATTCAAAGCAAGACAATCTCATGACTTTGTAGATCTGTCTTGTTTCTCAGGGGCACACATGTTTCTAATCTTACAAAAACTACCTTATTTGTATAATGATATTGTTTTTTATATATGTTATAGACTTCAGTTGCTTGCTGCTGATTAGGCAAATTTAAATTGTACTTTTGAATTAGGTTAAAAGCGCATGGCTGCCACACTGGCTTGCAGTACATTCTGCTCAGTTTCAAGTGAGTTGGCCAAGATCATGGTTGTTGCCTTGTGGTAACTATGATTATTTTGGTAAATATTGCTAATATTTGTGGAGTGCAGTCTGTTGCAGCAAAGCATTGGAATGCTCATGGAAAGCCTGCCTGGGATATTGCTACTCAAAGGGTACTCATTTTGTTAGTTAATTGTGCTATAGATGAAAATTTATGTAATAGTTGCGTGTCTCTGTGGATTGACGATCTTACAGCTGAACCAAATTCAGCTGTTAAATCTTGGTTGTTTTCCAGTCACATGTAGGTTTTTGCTTTATGAATGTTTTTTAGGCACTGGAAGCCACTGCAAAGGTTCAGGACTGGAGTAAGCCTTATATTGAAGAAATTAACTCTGTAAGTAACTTCTACATACCTGCTGTGTTTCAAGTCAATCTAGCTTTACCATTTTTTTGATGATTTATGCAATAAGATCTGTAATGGGGGTTGAACGTTCTTACTTTTGACTGTTCTTAATCTTTTTAATGTCCATTGTCTGTTGGACCTTCTTCTGTCATGTGTATTAGTATTGTAAAGCTAATTGTTCTGTTTATTCTTTTAGTCTTTCCTTTCTCCTAATAACTTGAAGAGGACTATGTTGATCATGTGTGAGACAGTTATCGCTGTCATGGGGCACCTTAAGATGTCATATAAAGACCAAAAAACATTTAACTGTCTATTAATTCATGAAATGGGGTCTTGTAATCACTTAGCTAATAATAAAATTGATTTTAGTTCATGTTTTCATAGTCTGCTATAGGGGTAGAGGTCCTGTACAAATACATTGTGGTGATTATGCATGGTTTCATTATGATAGCATCGTGCCAAGATCATTTGGTGAACCTAATATCAATGTAACCAAATGGATATCAGTATGTCTTACAAATTATTTTTTAATTAGATGACATGCTTATAATTGTTTCCTTTGGTCGATTGTTTTTGCATGTCCTGTGCAGAAATGGGTTCCTGTTCTGCAAGAAAAATGGGTGACATTATGTACGACAGTTAAGCCACATGTACAAACTGTTACCACCAAAACAGTTGAGGTTTATGAACAGTCAAAGACTGTGATTACGCCTCATATTGTCAAAACAAAAGAAATGGCAGATCCTTACTTGAAGGTATGACTGGAAAATTGTCCTTGACTGAAATGCAAAAATGTCCAGTTAATTGATTTTGTCATATGCCATAACAGGAAGCAAAGAAGTTTGCCAAGCCCTATGTTGATCAGGTTGCTACCGTGGCAAAACCTCATGTTGACAAAGCTAGGCTTGCATTGAAGCCCCATACCGAGAAAGCAGTCCATCTTTATGGGGAGTTTCTAAAATCAGCAACTACATATCACCACCAGGTAACTTGCTTTCAGCCTTTTTTGGCTTTTCCTCCCTCTTGGAAGTAAAAGCTGGTATTGTTTGGAGCGAGGCAAAAAGGGTTCGAAATTAAGAGCCCCAGAGTTTTTTATTTTTATTTTTTATTTTTACAAGAACTCCCATAGATCTAAACTTTGTTATTCCAAATGGAGTCGAAGGACTAAAGAATTGGCGTAGAGTTTCTCACGTGCAGTTCTTGCACTTCACGCATTCTGGATTCCTCCACAAATTTAGGATAATTGCGAGTTCCTTCTCCAGCTACTTTCTTGAGTTACTCAAGGAGTTATGCTTAATACAATTTATGAATTGAAATTAAATCTCTCCAAATCAAAAGAGCGTTTCTCGCTCCTGAGAACATGGGCTAGTGTTTCCCGGCATCGGGGTTCTGAGAGCTTCCATGGGACTGGCTGCTAGCCCTCCAGCGACCATGGGTCCTTCGGAGAGGGCATTACACGCACCCTCTGATGATCATATGGGAGGCCTGGATAATGCAAGCGTTGAGGATGCCATGAATGGCGCTCCGACTGTGGAAGTGCAAAAGGGGCCTGATGGTCTCCCGCAGGAGGGGAGGAGTATAAGGAAAACTTCGTCCCTAACGTGAGCTGAGCGCTTAGTCCAGGAGTTGATTTAAGAGGATGACCCCTGCGAGTCGTTGGAGGTTGAGTGTGATGAAGTTTGCCCCAGGATCTTCATACCCGAGAAGGACTTGGAGCACATGAAAAAACCTTTTTGTTGGTGCGCGATCTGCTGTTTTGTGGGTGGAAATGCACAACAAAGCATAGATTTCTCCTTCATCATGAATAATCTGAAGCGTCAATGGAAGGAGGTGAGCAACCTCGCTTCTCCTTCTTGGGCCAAGGGTCTTGCCTTGTACGGGCTCATAGCCAGTAAGACCTGGCGAAGTGGCGATCGTACTCTGGGTAGGAGCCTTGGAAGTTGGGGGGAATAACCCTAGTCGCAAATTAGTGCCGACCGGGGATGTCGTTAAGTGTTGAGGACACTGTCAAGATCCCGCTATGGATTAGATTGCCTGCGTTGGCCCCTCTATCTATGGAACTATTGGGTGTTCCAGGCCATTGCTCGATCTTTGTGGGGGTCCCTATTGGAAACTGATGCCCTCACCAAAACCATGGTGCGTGTGGAGTTTGCAAGAATTCATATATTTGTTCCTCTAGGATTCCTACCCAAATCGCTTGTGTATGTTTTTGCAACTGGAGACAAGCTGCTCCACCAGGAGGTGATTTGTGAAGAACGACTGAAGCTTTGTTCAAAATGCAAAGCCACCTCACATTTATCAAAAACTACCAAAGCCTGTTCTGACCTGAAACGGGAGAAAGAGGATCCCCCCATGCCACTATCTTCTTTTGGCTGGACAGAAGTTAAAATCCTCTGGCGCCCGAACAAGCGAGGAGTTCAAAATGCAAGGCAAACCATCACCCAAAATGGCAAGCCAACCATCGCGAACAGATTTGGAGTCTTAAATCCCCCTTTAGATCTTGAATCCAGGAAGAGGGCAGCGTCAGATGAAGGGCTGCTGGGCACGGAAAGGCAGGTCGATGGTATTTCACTGGAGTTTCTGGGCAGTGATAACCAAGCTCTTGATCCCAGATTTGGTTGGTGGGGGCAGGGGTGGGGGAGTCCTCCAAGTTGACATACATGGACCTAGGGCCACCACCTCTACCAATGGCTTGCATGCGGGAATCACACACCGATCCGATGATAGGGTTGAATTCTACCCATCGCCACAAGCGCTGTGCAGCACTGGCCAGCTACGGTGGAGGACAATCTGGTCATTCAATGGGACGATATTTGGACGTGGAAGGGTAGCATCATGCTATTGTTTGGGCTTGGACAGAGGTGAGCGTGAATTGTGCTGCCAGATTGGGGACGACACCAGGGCAAAGTTTTGGTTTGATTCATGGGGTTGGGTTTTACTGCACACGTTCCTTGACGGTGGAGATTTTGCAGTCATCGACTCACACCCTTGATAAAAATATGGCCCAAACCACACATATGGGGTCGCTGATTTGCAGAAATGTCACTACCCATTGGATTAGGACTGTGATAAGAAACACAAGGCTTAATAAAGGGAAAGATACTTCGCACTGGGGGGACGCCAATGCTGCTTCCCTCACATCCATGGAGATCTACCAGCGTATCAGATCTAGCCTTGAGAATGAGTGGAATCCCTACCTCTGGCAAACCAGCCCCTTCCCCCCCCCCCCCCCATGCTGGCCTGCAGGGTTGGCTTTTCACCCTTGACAAATGCCAGAAAGTTGGGATTGCTATTGCGGACCAGTGCCTCTTTTGTAGGTAAGTGAAGAATCGAACCCCCACATCTTTTTGCATTGTAGCTGGACTAACAAGGTATGGAGGTGGATTTGTGGAAAATTTGGCAAAAATGTTGGAGCGGAATAAGATATGATCCATAAACTTATCAAATGGAAGGCCACCAGCTTCTGAAGGGGATGGCTGTCTGATGTATGGCATGCTGCCCTTCCAATTACTGTTAGTAGCATGTAGAAGCTCCGCATCGTGTGAGCCATGGCGCACGTCTTCCTCCCCCCCAACAGTTTTGCGACATCAATCTGGTCAGACATTTACCAGTTGTGGAAAGACTGGTGCTCCACTCATCTCATTTGATAGAGGTAGTATGGTTTAAAGCTGGAATTTAGCCGGGTACTTACATGAGGGACCCTGAACAGCGATATTCCCTGCATCTGGCCTTCCTCGTTGCAAAGCATCGTCTTATTGTCAGCTACGGCCTCTACAATCCTGATGGTATTTTAATTGACTTTGGAGTTCGTGACTGCCTAGCCCCTCCAGAGGCCTATTGGATCCAGCTGGTGGAGAACATCATTCTTGCTACGCCAAAAAGATGCCTTTTTCCATACCAATCAAGATGCCATTAGTGTTTCATTGAAGAGAAAGACACTTGCATTTTTGGTATGGTCAGCACTAATGGCATACAATGACAAATTGACAACTGATCCTTTCCATTATAGTGGTAAGCACTTTGAACGATTTGTCTGACCTGAATCAGTTAAGTGACCTTCAGTCTCATTAACGGAAAGGAAAGGCAATTATGGAAAAGTTATGGAAAGGTCAGGATTCTCTTGAAAGGTCAGGACTTTCTTGAATGGTCAGGGCTAATTATAGAAAGGTTAGGACTCAGGACTACCTCATGGTCAGGCCACAAAGCTGGCAGAACTGTGTCCACAGAATCCTGACTTCCCCTACTGAAGCCATGTCTAGGAACTCCACCCTATTCTGCTGTAAAAGGTTGCTGAGCTTATCTTGTGGGAATCCTGCCAGAGATTTCTGCACTGTTGCTAAAGCCTCATTTTGTAATCACAACTCCTATTGGGAACACCCTACCGAGCAGCTAGGATGCTCATCCTCCGTTTTTGTCTGTATCCCATTCTTTTGCTAATAATCTTGATGGGGCCATCCCCCAACAGGTTTGCAGCAGAGTACAATTTTATGAATTACATTTCACTATCTTCTGCAAGAGATAGATAATGCAAAGAGATTAGTTGACCTGAATATGTTAATGTCTTTGGTGGAAAAG
Organism: Nymphaea colorata; assembly: GCF_008831285.2. Lineage (NCBI taxonomy): Eukaryota > Viridiplantae > Streptophyta > Magnoliopsida > Nymphaeales > Nymphaeaceae > Nymphaea > Nymphaea colorata. The sequence continues at coordinate 974,515 of NC_045148.1, read as the reverse complement.
GTGTATTAATATTGGACATCATATTGTAAAGGACTTATACGAGGACGCCACAATAGTAATGCTGATATCAGAATATTTTTACCCCTTGGGTCTATAGTAATAAAGAAACTGTTCATGACTTGCAAATTGCAGATCAGATCATGAAGCTTGAATTTTCAGCAATATGGGATATGAATGTTAAATTATCCACGGACTAGGTAGTTCATCAGTGTTGGGGCACACTCAAGATGAAAGTAAGGTTTTGCGCATCAGGTCTACATGACATTGTTGTTGTTGCTATAAGTGCTATGCTAATAGCAGGGGAGCAAGTTGTATTTCTTGAAGTTCAAGGTATTTGTATCTTTATACCTTCATAAAACCAGTGGTTCATTGGCACTTGTGATTCTATAGAATCATCCACACTGGGAACAATGTTCTTGATTTTCAAGCAAGCACAGATGTATCCTTGGTACAAGGAAAATGTTATTTAAGAATCCCAGCTGTTCACATAAAAGTCATCCTTGTTTTAGCTCCAAATTATGTTTTCGTGAATGATTATCCATGAGCAGTATGCTCTAGGGATCAATAATGTAATGGGTTATTCGTGTTCAATACTACCTTTAAGAAGCCCAAGATTCTTGTTACTCCTGTTAACAGCTAATGATAATCTTTTGTCGTCTAGGACGAAGAATTGCAGTAGCCAGCCCTTGAAAGTTCTGATGGAATAAAGGGAATGGTGCTATTGATGGCAATTGGCCCTATTTACTGACTTATAAAAGCTTACTTTATTGTCTTTTGCTTCCGAGGAGATAAAATTCTTGAAGTGCTTTAATTCATAAGGATGTCTGTGATCCTCCTCCTTTATCTAGTCTAAGATGTACGTGATGTTAATGAATGAACTTTAATGTTTCTGAGGTTTTAAATTTTAAGAACCTTGTGAGCTTAATTGAAAAGCCTCATAGCAAGTCTGTTCAATTTTCTCTACTTGATGGTGGCAGAAATTATTTGTCTGGTTTGTTTCCTTAGCAGTAATGGCGTGGATCAACAGATTTCTTGACCTAAAGCTCCACAAAAGATAGTAGCACAAACACATGCATACTACCGAGATTTCATCGTGTGTGTTCTCTGTAAATATGTTTATAGGATATCTGTGAACAAACCGTCTCATACTGCAGCTTATTGATAGATAGAAATGCTTTCAAATATGCTTATTCGTCCTGTCTCTATAAGTATGTTCTAGGATATCTTTGGGCAAACTGTCTCATACTGCAAGTCATTTGATAAAATATGTTTTAGCATATCTTTGAACTAACTATCTCATACTGCAAGCCATTTGATAGCTAGCAATGCCTGCAAATATGCTTAGTTGTAGCCTCAAGGGGGCATAGGGGAGCTGGTCAGGCTGGTGGTTCTGGAACGACGTGTTGCCTGAACGATGTGTTTCTCTTGGGCATATGAGATGGCGTGCAGCACCAAGTTGACAGTGTGCTGTCTCCAGAGGGAGCTTCCTAGGTTTCGACTGGGCAACTCTTGCTCACCTAAGAATATGCTTAGGCATAGATCCCTCTGTGATTTTTTTTTCTGACTGATGCACCAGAATTTATGCTTGATGGTTCTACTGAAAGAAACAAATTACATCCCAAGAGAAAAGAAAATGCTTCTGTATATGCTGACTACTGTAAATGCTACTCACTTAGATGAAGGGAAGCCTTGGAACTTCCAGATTCCAGGTACATTGCTTTTGATGAGATTAAAACTTGTTCCCCCTTCAAGTTATTTGATATGGTGGCAACGATAAGGTAAAGGCTTCATTGAGAAACGATTTCTGTAACAAAATGTTAATATAGAGAAAAACTTTCGAGTCATCGAGGAGGAAAAAAAAACAATATATCGGTTATGCTCCCTCAATGAGACATTGTCGGCACAGCTGCTAATGATGGAAATAGTTGTTGTTGACAGGTAAACAACTGTATATCAAGTGATAGAGATATAACAACATAAAAGCATCATTTTAAGTATTAACTGCTCAACCATGACCTTGATCAACAAGAGGACATCCTCCTTCCCCTACCCCATGTGGGTCACTGCAAGGAAAAAAGGCGTTTCTTGCAGAAGCTTCAAAAAACAACCTATGTGCCATTGCAGGAAAATGCGACAGAAGATGGGTTACTGATATAAACAAGGAAAAAAGTGATGTGTTACAACAAAATATGGGATATTGTTGAATGTCCAAAAGCTAAAAAAGATTATCAGTTGCAGGATAGTTGTACAGCTAAAAGTGCTATGATCGGAATTGTGCATTGGACTATGGCCTAGTATCTCCTTATACTATTAAATACAGTAACCACTGAAACACTAACCACTTAAAACAGTTCTAGTCCCGGCTTCATGGAAAAAGCATGAAGGATTGAAGGGGGGCAATCCCAAGTTTAGTAGGTTCATAGCTCTCTACGACCTGAGGCCACCTTAAGCAACAATTCAGGTGTAGACTTCTGAGTGATAGCCGAGAGGTTGGGGCTCATCAATGTCTTTGGCAACTGAACCATGCTACAAGATGCTAAACTTTCTTCTGTCAGCAGGGGTATGTTTTGTGTTTCCACTATATGCATGGCCATTTCCAGACAAATGATACAGGGTTTTTGTCAAATCAATTTCCCTCAAAATGGCCTTATGTACCTTTATTTCTCTGGTGTTCCTTTTGTAATACAGAACTAGGAAATCAAGGGGTGGCCTTGTGTAGCAAGAACTGGTGGATTGCGATTATTCTTTGTTCTTCAAGGCACTGAGGTGGTGAAATTAGGGATTTATGTAAATTTTATTTGTAAATAATCACAAGAAAAAGGATTTGCGTTTCACGCAGTTGAATCGGTTCTTGTCTGTGTAACATATGATCTCGCAGTGGGTTGATATGCTCCATGTGGTTGACTAAATAATTATCTTATGAGATTTCTACCTACTATGAGAAAAAAGGTCACCGAAATTTCACTTGCAAGCGATTTATAGGACTTTATTTGGGAAGAGATGCTGATCTTCATTGACTTCATTTAGGGGAGGTGGCACGTATACTAGGATAAAGTGGGGTTTTAGTTATTGTCCTGAGATGGCTGCTTATTCAGAGAGAGAGAGAGAAAGAAAGGGGCCGGTAAGGACCACATGCAACACAAATACCCACTATTTTCAGATGCTTCATTCCTTTTTCTGAGACATTTTTCTAGCAGAATCTGAGCAAGCAATAGGTTAACAGCCTTCCAAGCCTGGGTTTAGTCTTAATTCAACAGTTACGGCAATGCACTTCGTAATCTTTTGTTTTCATCTAAGGTTCTGAAAGGGTGAATGCAACTATTTTTGCTGGGAGGCATATACTGAAAGATTATTAGGTTGTTTCGGTCACTTTTATGCTTTCTTTTACAAATGACTTGTATAGTCTACATTGCTATGTGGAGCAAAGGACTTGGTTTTGATTGAATCTCCTTGTCATTGTTAAAATTACTTACCGTTTAACATTTTATCAATGCTGATGTTTGTCTGGATCATGTTTTAGGTTCAATCTTCTGTTAGGAGAACTTTGAAGCAACATGAACTGACAAGGACTTTAGCAACAAACGAGCTTGTATGGTTTATGGTATGCTTTAATGTTGTATTTCTCATGTTGGATTTGTTGCATGCTACCATGTGGAAGGAGAAAGTAATTCTGGACCTCTTTTCATGTTTTGCAGGCATCTGCTCTATTGGCCTTGCCAATACTTCTTGCCTATAGGTTTTACTGTTTTCTGTTCTGGTTAGTCTCTGATATCTTTGGAGAGTATTATATTATATCTGGCTGACATGCTCCATTGGAAGTCGTTGATCTTTCTCACTTCAAAGGCATCAGCTTCATTTTCTTAGTTTTTGGGATGTTATGTTTGTATAATTGACATGTTCTCACATGAGGTCGTTGGTTTCCTTCTGTACTGGCAGTAAAAAGGCCCAAGCAACAGCACGGAGTGGCAATTCCAGCCATACTCATCGGAGGCCTAAACGTAGGCATGCAGACAAGTAGGATTTAAAAGGTATATATATATATACATTCTTTTTTTGTTAAACTTCATGATTTAATTTGCCATTAGAAACTCAAATAGTTTGGAATCAAACATCGACTAATTTGGTTTTTCTTAGTTTCCTTATGTGACATGTAGGGCCGTGATATTTTATGGTTCTTGTTTGTTCAACCTCGTAGATGGGGCTTTTGTATTCATTTTGTCCCTTTCTTCCTTTCATGTGCTTGAATTAGTATCATGTGGGGCTATTCTTTGTGATGTTCAGGTGGATGTGGGTGTTGCTCGCTGTTGTTGTGGATCTCCACTGCTTTGTGTTCCTGACGGTAGGCGTTGAATGTGGTTTGAAAATCGTGTGAAAACTGTCCGAGCTGCTACAGTTCAACAAATCAAGAGGAAATGGAAAGAAAAGGTCATTTATTTAGCGTAGTGTGTTTGTTCCATAGGGCAGTCATTCACTTCTGTAATTTTTGTAGGGCAATAATTTACTTAGTTCCTGTTCTTCTCTCCTCTCTGTTCTTCTGTTTGTTATAAATAAAACCTTGAGATAATTATTTTTGAAGATGAATGGTTTCTCGAAACACTCTCTTATCTTATCAAGTGTGTGCATGAGTGGTGTGTGCGTGTATGCATCTGCGTGTTGAGTGTATGCATTAGGACAGAGGTTCCATTGAGGAGTTAGTAGCTTGCTGTTCGAAGCCATCTTAACACCTCCGTTTCCTTTACGATGACGTAGAAGTGGAATGCTTGTGCAATTATACGGATGAAGATTGCCTTTGTAATTTCAACCATCGTCGTCCGAAAATTCCTTAAAACTTCGGAAGTTTCGTCGCAGTACTTTTTTCATGGTTTCTGAAGTTTCGTGTGAAAATGTGGAAGGTTTTCTTCTTTAAACGTGAATGTACGATTTTTCGTGGACAGGCTCTTACGTTTATCTCTTTTCGATGAGACATCGCTGGTGGAACGAGCCCTTTGTGTAGAGGGCGTCTTTTCTTAATGAGTCCAAGGTCAACTTACATTGTCACATATTTAAATCTTAATTTGTTTTTTTCTTGTATCATTAACTCATACATAGCTCTTCTTGTCAATTTTAAATTTATTAATCATAGGTCTTCATTTGATTTTTATGTTTGCTCATTTTCAATCATTGATTATAACTAAACCAGTTCTCTGAGCTGTGTTTGCCTTTTTATTTGAACGAAAGTAAGATTGAATTACATTTCTCGCACAACTAACAGAACAATGTTGACATGGTTTTCCCTTTCTCACACGATTAACAGCACAATGCTCACATGGTTTTCTTTTCTGTTCAAGGTTTCCTCGCATAATTTTATTCACCAGCAGACTGAAGTCTTAAATTTTTTATGTCCTTTTCAAATATCACTTTCTTGGTAGGTTTCTCAAAATAACAGGCAAGGATATTGAATTTGGTTTATTTAAGTCACTTAAATTATTTTTTTCAGTTTCAATACGAGCCTTTTCCCCTCTATTGCTTTTTGGGACATGCTTTTCTTGTAATGTATGGGTGATGGATTGATTTCTTTTAATACATTTAACCTATGGATATTCCACTATTCTATGAGAATAAGAGGCAATATCAAGTAAATTTGTTGGCCTCGTGCGCGTACAGACACATATATAATGTAACACACGGATTGACTGAAGGTTGGTTTACATGTCTGTCGTCCACTAGGAGGTTTTATTTGTTTGTTTTACCGTGGATCTCAATATGAGATCTTAAGATCTCAGATATATGGATTTAAGATCAGACAACTCTCCATTCGATCCATGCATAGTTTTTAACATGTAGCGTAAATATAAAACCATAAGATCCTCAATTTGTTTAAACTGATAATCTCTTAGAACACACTTTTTTTATGCAGCTTTGAATCGCTACTGAGATTCAATAAATGAGATTTTAAGAATGGGAGACGAAAAACGGCATGGACATTTAAATTGATAGCATCGTATCTATCTTTTTGCAACTCATTATTTAGCTGAGGGGCGGCCTGCACTTGCTATAAATTTGAAATCCCACCTCTTAGCTTCTGTTTCACTCTCGAGGGGCTGGACATACAGTATCGGGAGGCCAGTTGATGGCGGCCATCCATTGCAAGTGATCGGACAGTTGCATTTTTCCTTCCTTCTTTTCTCGGGGAGGCCGATGCCTCCCCGTCCCAAGAGAAGACTCTCAGCCAGGAGACATCTCCGCAAACGTCTGCCGCCCCTTGTCTCATCGGCGTTGATCTCCCCTTTGCTGAGATAGAGTGGCAGGGGAGGCTGTGAAGCCGATGCTCTCCCAGCAAAAGCCCCCCAACCTTTCCTCTCGCCGGTGGCACAGGCAGCCTGATGATCATGTGGAGTCTTGATGATGTAATTGAAGACGATCCTCAGCATGGGAGTCTTTGACTCAGTGTCACATATATTGAGATATTTTCGAAAATATGTGATATTAACATCAAAAATAAAGAAAACGAAAAAAAAGGAAAAAAATCGTGATATTTTGAAAAAAACAAGAAAAAATATTTATCACGTTATTATTGCATTTTTTTTCATGATATTTTTTTTTATTTTTGGCATTGATATTATCATGGATTCAAATATATTAAGTTAAACCAAATTGTTTTCATCATTTTTATTATTACTAAAACATTCCTCGTATCACTGTTATATAGTTTTGTTTATGTTTTCTTACTAGTTTCTCATTTATTTCATTTATAACTTTTTTTTTATTTTTTAAAAATTTTCGAGTTTTTTTCAAGATTTTATTGCAAAAAACAACTTTGCTGTTAAAAACCCAAGAAAAATCTCACCGTTTAAAACCTAAGAAGGATGTTTTTGACAATGCTTCTACTTGAAAAACTTTGTAAGGTGGCCTAATGTTGGAAAACTTTGTTAGGATTTTCAGCAAGTCAAGCGTATGATTGAAAATTCAGAAAAGTAAGGATCATTTATCAAAAACAACTGCTGGGTTGTTTGATTGAGTGTTGAACGGTCCATCCATATTTTTCACAAGGGACAAACTCTCTGGTCCTTCAAAGACGCCCTAAATCTGGTCTCGTTATACTAATGGGAGAAAGATCTCAAACCACGTCAAAGATGACCTCTGATGATGGGAACTAGCGAGTTAGATTACGAAAGTTTCAAGTGCATTTTTTCCTTCAAATGTCCATGACGTAAATTTGAAGCATGTGATTATCAAAAGAAAAGCAAAGGATAATTAATTAACTGGTAATTTTTTGCAAGTTCTTCATAACTCTTTGTACTTAAAAACTCAATTGGCAACAAAGATTTTTTACAAGAAGAAGTTAATGGGGACATGCTTTGTACTCATATCTCCTAAATTTTTAACAGAAATCAGATAGATTTCCAAGTTTGTCTGACATTAATTAGTGCTTTCGTTAGCACTTTCTGTAACTCATTTGTATCATTCATTATCTTCTACCAATATGTCGCATGATAGGAAATACAACATGTGGAGCACTAGTGCTATATTCAAGCACAATAAGGTAGGAGAGAGAGGATTGAAATCTTTGAGAAAAATAGGTTTGTCTATCATTTTGTAGAACGACGAACACATCAAGGTGATATCTGATAACCACAGATGTGATCAGAGTTCCCTCAAAAATGGCGTCAGACTTGTTCCATTGTAGAAAAATTAAAACTTAAACCGACCTGTGATTGTTCATCGAGTTAAACCGCAAGATTGACATCTACTTTTTGTGCAACTTATTTTGTACACAAAATTCAAGTGTCTACAATAACAGTTATGATTAATTAATCTTAATGGCATCTTAATAGTTCTGGGTCCACTAATAAATGGTTATGAATGAACAAACTGCTGGTGCAGAACCGCTTATTCAGAAATTTTTCTGTGACAGGAACCAATTGCGATGGAAGATCTTACTTGCTTTTGGACGAGTAAAATCATGCCTAGGAATGCAAATCAATCCGCAATCTTATGTCCAAAAGAATCCCACCAAGATGGACTAAGATGAAAGTGAAAAGTTCAGACTCTTGAAAATGGGCCTCCGAGCATTTATGCCAAGGTATTGTCTTCGCCAACTCTTTAAACTAAAAAGTCTAAGTTCAACCTCCTAGCTAATGATCTGACTTCCTGACACGGTTATTTTCTTAAAACAACTTTTCTTGGGCTTGAAAAATGACCAACACGATAGACAGATTTAAGATTGAGCTCAATCAGCAGTCGAACCATGTGTGAACGCTGCCCATCTTTGTTTATAACAAATTTCTGTCGGTTCGTATTATTATTATTATTATCATTCTTATTATACATACATTTGTCTGCAAATGTGAATTGAGAGTGAACCCTAACCACCAATCTTGAGGACAACACCATGAGAAAACTCGGCTAAGACAATGACAGGTTCAGGACTTGATATTCAACTACCAACGTCCTGACTTCACACATGCAGTGATATTATCATTTGTTATATATATATATATATAAAGTGTGCGTGTAGAGAGAGACGGAGAAAATGGATGTATGTGGAGGAGAACAAGAACCGGTCTACTTGGCCTCCACGGCAGAGGCATCTGTAATCACTTTTCAATATTGATAACACCCTCTAATACTCGATCTGAGGAAACACTACTCATCATTTGAGAGAGAGAAAGAGAGAGGAATCATAAATTCCAAATTAAGAGAGAAAGGCATTGTGTGGAGGTGGCCGTGCTTAAACCGATGTTAATTTGAGAGAAAAGACGACTTTCAAGAGAATCCATCAGCTGTTCGTCCCTGCACAGGCTGCCTCAGCTCTGCAAGCAGGAAAAACCGGAACACTTTTCTGCTTAGCTACCCATTTATGCAAAAAAGCCAAAGAAAAGCCAAAAGATCATATTTTCCGCTGAAAAAGTAGCGTCGCATTAACGCCCTCAAGAGACCAACAGAGTAATTCCATGGAACTGTTTTTGACCGACAACAGGTCCTCACGAAGGCGAAGGCCATGCGTCTTCAGTTAATTATACCACACAAGGTCCAAAATATTTTCAGTATAGTACCAGAATTATCGGACTCAAGGAACCTGGCAGAAGAACATGAGATAAATAAAATGAGTAACACAGTGGCTGAGGTAGAAATTTTTGGTTGTGGACTACTCTAAGTTTAGATTTCAAACTTTATGGGGCGCACTCATATATAAAAAGAAATCAAAATTAATGAAATTTTCATATGTAAATAAAATAAATTTTGTGAACTGTTGTGGCAAATTAGCTCCGCCACTGGAAGGCATATAGATGAGCCACTGTTGAATTCTGTGCCCTTTAACCAACCTGGCTCCGATCGATCAGCTTCTGTCCTTCATGCAACTCAGTTTTGTTTTCTTTTGTTTTTCATCGGAGAATTCATTCCATTAAAATAAACAAGCTTCTTAGTTCGCCATAGGGATCAGAGATCCTGTTCAAATGCGAGCAGATCATCAATATTATCAGATTAAATTAAGCTTCAGAGGTCGTAATAACTTGTGGGTATTAAACCATGGAACCAAACAGCCTGACGAACCAGAGAAAACATCATCAAGTCGGGCATCAGTAACTTTTCAGGTTAATTTTGACTTCAATGGGCAAAATCCAACCTTTTTTAATCACAATAATTTTAAAATCAGTTTGGTTTACACTGAGACATCACGACCCCCAGATTTGAAGATTGCCCTTTTGAAAAACGGTGTTGCGCCAACAGACATGCTAGCTAGGTCCCCTCGTTGAAGGACACCTTTCACATAGCTAGCCAGATCATCATGTACGAATACTTTTAAATGGGTTCAAGTTCTAAAGTATTCAACCGATGGAGTAATATAATAATTTCGTTACAGGGCGACGGCAAGAAGTTGCAGTTTGTTTATTGATTTATTTCAGGGCAACGACGGGTCAGATGTGATGAGCAATATGATGCTCATAGGTGAAGGTGAAGATCTGGGGTAGATTTTCCTGATGTAGCGAAGATGATTTGAGTAGGTGAAATTAAGAGGTGTTGCAGATGTTGGACGACCTATCCAGTGTTAGTATCTGTCCATCCAGTTATGGCTATCTGTTTGAAGTAGATGGATGATTGAGAGAAACACAAAGAGAAAAAGATGTAAAAAAAATACTATATGACAACAATATCCATAACCTTTTTTTTCTTAAAGTTTAATGTTGTTGGGTGTTAGATGTTGTTGGAGAGTTGAAATTTAAAAATTCACCACTAAAAAACAGTTAATAAATTGGTATTAACCACAATTTATAATGTAGCGATGATTTACAATGGCTTTAATAACAACAATTTATGGTTTTTGAAGCGATGAAATAGTCTGATTATTTTTGGCAACTTTTAGTATACGATATATATACATATACATATATATATATATATGTTTGTGTATAATCAACCAGCTAACAAATGTTGACTAAATATTTAACAACTGTCACTAAAAAACACTGCAAAGTATAATTAAAAATACCAAAAATTGTTCCTTATAGTGCTCATGTAGCATGGTGCTTTTAGTGATTGATAGTTGTTAAATTTTTATCATCCAGCAATATCCAACATGCCGATAATATATATATATATATATATATATATATATATAAAGTTGACAACACAACTGTTTAGTTGAGTTGGTTCTTTGGGGCAAAAAATAACGGGATCCATTCCATATATTGGACTGTTGCAGCCGACCTCCTTAACACACAAGTCAACGATGGGAAACATTACAAAGGTGATCGGTGTCTACTTTTCGTCTCATAAGATTTGATGGCAGAGATTTAAAAAGTGATCAACGCTTAAAGGGAACAGGGAGAATAATTTTGGCATGACTGAATTGCTCCGCATCTCACAAGTGGGTGAAGAACAAATATGAGCAATTCAGGTCTTATATTATAAGTTCGATTTTCTCATTTTATATATATCAGTGTGTATGTTTGTAGTGAATTGAAGACTTCTAAATTGAAATAAATTGACAGGTTGCCAACCCTGAATTTTATTTAGGACATCGAGTTTCTCAAAATGGTAAACAATTGCACAGTTGAAAACAATTGCACAACCAACTTGGGGGAAACAACTATAAAAATATACACAAAGTCTTTTCAAGCATCCTAAATGGTTTCAAAAATCTTCACAATTGATGGTGATGAAATGCCCACTTGGCCTCGTCGTCTATCTTACAGTTTCTTTCCATTGATTTTTTTTAGTACCCATCACAGTGGGTCCTTGAAGATGAAAGGAGTGGGATTCAGTTTTGTGCATTGCTTTCATGAAGGCCGGCCATTAGCCATGCAAATGCTAATCCTGTGGCATTTGGATTTTCTCGGCAGCAATATTTTGCTGAGTAGTTATCAGAAGATTAAACCTGGCTAATTTGCTTCCCTGCTTCTTCTTTATCTTGTTGTTTCTTCACGTTGTTTCCTTGAACTGCATGAGCTATGATATACATGACTGTATTCGAACAATTAGTCTCTTCTGCTTCATCTGCCGCTTATTGCATGTGCAGTGAAATGAAATTAGTGAACGTCCCAAGCTTTCATAAGTTTTTACTCTTTCACTATCAACTTTAAGGGAAAACTTTAAAATATGGGTGTAAGATTGCCTTTCCTTTTCCCTGCAAGATAGTTTTAGAAGGATGATGCACAGTTAGGAGATGAGATTCTATCATACTTTTAGCAGGAAACTTGACCAACACAAAAGTCTAAATTAAGCAAGGTTACTCAACAGGTTCACACTGCTTTTCCCCGCTATTGCTAGCACTAGCTCCTCAGGAGACAGGGTTTGGTTGCCATGAACATGGTTTGCTTCCCATGGTCGTTACTTATTTTCTGTGAGTTTTGGGTACCGCTGCACACACGCCGGGTTGGGGCCATGCCTGGCGTGCTTTGAACCCGGACCAGTAGCAGAGTGAGTTTCATAACTTGAGTTCATTCCGGTCCTATGGGCATTCTACCAGACCTAACTCATTAATGTAGATGGGTTGCTTATGTTGGTTCAGTAATTTACATGTAACCTAAAGACATTATTGGCATCGTATTATGTCTTTCTCAAATTTAATAACTTTAACTTAGTTGGTGTTAATTGAGCTTATTGATCCAAAAATTTAAGTTGGCTGGGATTCGAGAACGTGCCCACCCGCTGTCAGCTTGGGTTTGATGGTAGAATTCTGGCTGCGTTTGGCTTTTAAATCTTATATACTCGCGAGCTTAGGTTGGGCTATGAAAGGTGCGGGTAACCGATGCCGAATCTAGGCCCTCGTTGGTTGGGAAGGGCACAATCATTGGGGCTTGGCTTGGGATTGGAGACATTGTGTAATGACTCGACCCACTCTTATGTTAAGCTTGAGCCCTTGGTTCAACAAATCCTAACTCACTCCCTAACAGTTTTAATTCTGATTTGAAAATGTTAGAAACTATGACAACTAACTACTTAACAACTATTTTTATGAGTCCTTGAAGATCTTTCATAATCTTCAATATGAGACTAAGCTTCTCAAAATATGGTGTTACAATCTACTCCCCTTATGACACATACACCCACATGTGTGGGACTCCAAGTCCGAGTGTTTAACCATGTTCTGATACTATTATAATGACTAGATCCACTTTTATATTAAGTTTGGGCTCTTGGTTTGGCAGATCTCAATCCATCCTCTAGTACCTTTTATTTCAACCCAAAAAAGCACTTAACAACTTCGTCCTTAAAAATTTCTCACAATTTTCAATATAAAATTAAACTTGTTAAAGTGGGGCATTACAGGTTGCATGTGCAACGAATTCTAAGAGAGTTGAAAGAGTTTCACTTTGAACAAATCCAGTCAAGCCAGCCCGAATTGGCCAGTTCAAAAGTAAACACCATATTAATGTTGAAATTTTCTGTTCAACTAATGACAATCTCGTTAAGAGTCTCCCGTTACAAGCAACTCAAAATAAATTATAACTAACACAGACTTTTCGAGAAATTAGTTTCGGTGTGGCGACTTGTAACCCATTTAATCAAAACTGATTGGCATGCTTATAACGAGCGTTCATATTTATAATCTCTTCGTCGTCATTTAGCAGCCAATACAGGAACCTGAGTTTTTCTTTTCTGTATCGACTTCTCCTCCATCATCAGAATTTCTAAGAAAGAATTCATAGCGGGTGGGTGACTTCATATTGGGTTCTCACTTGTTTCTTCCATTTGTGCTTATGGGTTTGCTTCTGGTTCAAACCAAAACTACTGAATGAGCCTCTTCAGCACCACCCTCAATGCGATAGAAAAATGGCATTGAACAAGAGACCAACTATGAGTTATTCAAGTGTAACGCTAGGATCATGATCACGGCTGCAGAGTTATTGGGCTGTCTCTTTGGGAATCATGGGAAGCAACGATCACCAAGATAATGGAACCCTAAGAACGGAATCTTGGTGATGTAGGAGGGGAAAGGCAGAAGAAGCAAACCTGGTTACATATGTCATACCGTGCACAAAAATTTAGTGCACCAATATGGTTAATGTTGAAAATGCTCATGTTTGATAGAAGAATGAATCTTTTTTGTAAAGACAAAAAAGATAAATAAAAAATGGAAAGAATAAAAAACAATTTTTTTCAATAGTTTCAAAAATGTCTCCATTTTTCTTTTGGCATGAGTTTAAGCGGTGCACGCAACTCAACTCAAACTCCAGAAGAAGTTCACAGCTGAGAATCAGGCGCGTAACTTGAGAATTCATGGTGAACTAAATAATTTATAGAAAACAACCACCTATTACAATCATTAATATTACAAATTTTTCCCTTGCCACTTACAAGGAGGATATGAACTTAGAAGCCTTCATGCGATTTTATCCAATTGATAAGACCAAAACCCCAGTCTAGAGTTCTTCCAACTCCCCAAAATTGACGAACGGAGACACGAACTTAAGGAACAGCTGCATCACTTAATTAAGTTAATCGCCACATTTACGGTATCAATATTGGAACTACTTAGTATGGTGCTGGTGGCCAGTAGCCTCCTAGATCCGGGCATGGGTCCACGGCCTGGAACCGGGCATTGCCGGCGGAGCCGAGCTCTGCTCCAAAGCACGTGTCGCCGTGAAGGCCGACGTTTGACAGCATGGCCGAAGTTGGGACATCCATCTTCAGCGGCTGGTGGTGGCCGCCGGCCAGCGCAGCCGCCGGCAATGTTCCTGGTTGCAATGTGGGGAGGTTGAGGTTGAGTCCCGGATGCTGTAAACCGTTGGTAAATGGCATCTGTGGTTGGCCGAGGAAGTTCATGTTGACGGAGCCCCTGAAGACCCTGCTCAGGTCCACTAGGTCGGCGTTGTTTGCGTAGGCCCTGGCCATGTTGACTTGGCTCATAGGGTCCTGATGTAGGAGACTGGAAAGCGCAGCCTGGCCCATGTCAATGTTGAATGGGTTTGCTCGGACCGGGTTCTGGGGGAACTTCTTGACCCCCGTAGCGCTCTTTTGAAAAATGCGGCAAACGACCCATTCTTCCTGCAAAAGCCATTTCCAAACTTTAAATTTATAAAGGTGACCAAGCAGCAGATATTACTGAAAAATAATGAAGCATGAAATCCACGAATATATGAGACACCAAAGTATATGGTCTGTGGACAGAAAAGGGTGAATAATGCAGATAAGTAGATAGGTGCATTGGCGCAAAGGAAAAATTAATACCAAGTTTAACATGAACAGAGATCAAGTAGGCACCCCGTTTCATCTTCCTTTGTCTCTTGACAATAAGATCTCTTTAATGTGTATGACTTGCTAGCACACGATGACAACTTGACAGGACCAAATGTTTCGTCCAAGTTGCTAGCAACGTCTGACGGAGGTAGTGATCACATGATGTCAATGAAAAATAAGTTCAATTTATCATGTCATTTACTGGTAATAAAAAGAAGAGTGATCAAGAACAAGAGGTAGGAGGTAGTGGGTAGATGTAGGTGTGATGTGAAATAGGTTCAAATTTGATGTGTTTCCTTGCTTGGATAATCAAAGGCTATGTGTAGGTCATCTGAGGTATCACCGATCAAAGCTGGTTATATGCATAGGCCGATCTGGTTATATGCATAGGCCTCTGCATGCGATATACCGTGCATAGGCTCATGTGCATCACACATACCTGGGAATGGGTTGGGAAACACGTCGTGCTAACCGGGGCTATGCACGATGCACCCGGGTGCATGTAACCACCTTTCATCACGGACTGATGGGTTTCCTCGCACACTCTTGAAATCATGAAGAAGAAAAAAACAAACACAAAAGAACACAATGTTTTATGTGATTTAAAAGACAAATTGTCTTCCTCCAGCTATGGCCGCACTAAAGCTCGCTATTTGGAACAAGTTCCAAACTCAATAGAAGTGTACACAAGGAGTCTTTCGTAGCGTGTGCGGCTTCTGAATGTATGAAAGGTAGGGCAGAGTAGACAAACATTTCTTGGTGTAGGCAGTTCTCACGTGTCTAAAGAACTTGGTGGTTTTCCTTGTCAATGATACTTTAACTAAATATTCAATTGATTAATTAATCAGTTAGTGCTAGGATATATTTTACCTTGCCGGATTTGAAGGTGGATTTAGGTTGGACCCGGTATTCATGCATCACCCAGTTGGTCTTCTCTCCCTTGGGAGCTCTCCCTTTATAGAAGACGAGGGTTTTCTTCATGCCTACCAATTCTGAGGTGGTGGAATTGAAGATCTCTTTGTCCTTCCCGGTGGTCTTCCAGTATCCAGCATCCGTTGCCCGGTTTGTCCGCAGTCCGGTGGGGTATTTCCGATCACGGAGACTGAAGAAGTACCACTCTTTCTCTCCCATTTTAGCCTTTCCTGACCACAGAATAATAACATAGTAATTAATTGATGAAAGCAATGCAAAAGAAATGAACCTAGCTAAAAATTTGGTGCATGGTCATACAAACTGCATTTTACTAATATTAATTTTCGTCATGTTAGCAAAGCAAGCAAGACTACTACCAATTATCTGCATGGCTTATATATATCCGCAGATTTTTCCCCATAAAAGAGGCGACACACGATACTCGTCATAGCTCTCTCTCGCTTTGCTACAAGGATTAAGGTGATTGTAAACCCGGCCACTTACCAAATTGAGCTGAAGATTAATAACAGTAATTGGTGCAACTTGGTGCAATTTGATTTGTTTTAGATGCAGAAGATAGTTATATGGGTGGGCTTTGAGTTTAGATCTTGACAAAAGATAACATGTACTAATGCTCAAGGAACGGGTGGATCACAGGCCGGCCTTACTGGATGCCTGTCGGGAGTACAAAGCACAAGCCAGAAAGGTGGTGGAATATTTATTTAGGTTGCTGTAACAATTCACAGCATCCATAGAAGGATTTAGTATATTGCAAAAAGTTAAACAAAGAAAGGGAGAAAGAAACTTAGAAAAGAAGAAGATTTGTAATCTGGTTCTTGAGTAAAGGAACAAGTCTAGTTCTGGAAGGAAATCAAATCTACAAAAAAGTTGGTCATGTTGAGAGGCAATTCAACCAAGTTGGTGCGTGGAGTACAAGATTCTACTTCTATATGGTAGTCGTTTGAGTGCACACATGGTGATCATTCGGTCAAATAGAATAGAACTGTGAAGAATTCTTGGTCATTCCCTCGATTTCCCTGTCCAAATTACGCTAGAAGAAGAAGAGCAATCGATGATTATCTTAATTATGCTCATGAACCATGATGAAGATTGCGGTTTTATTGAACGAATTATGTATGTAGTGCAGAAAAGCAGCGGAATCTGTGAGGTAAAGAAGAAGAAGAAGACAAGAAGAATGTTTTTGTTGCATGCCATGATCAGTATGTTGCCTTAATTAGCAAAAAACTGTAAAAGGGAGAAACGCAAAAGCCAAGACAAAAAACTATTACTCAATCTCGGAAGACAATACCAATGACGAAAAGCATTACGAATAAGAAGCAGCGACTTGTGAAAACCATGATCACCAGGACGTAGCGCAAGAGCTACAAAGATTTCTTCCTCACCTGGAAGATCCCATGGCTCGCACTTATTGAGATCAACATCTGCGATCGCTCGGCCGGTGAACGACGAATCCGAGATCTTGCGGTGGAGATAGTACGTGATCAGCTCCTCATCAGTTGGATGGAATCTGAATCCAGGAGGAAGCTTCTCTTCCTTAGTAACACCATCCATGTATCCTCAACCCCTTCCTTCCTACTCCTACCTTGAGAAAGCTAAGATGGGCAGCCTCAAATTTCTCAGAGACAGCCCTTTTGATGTCCACACCACCACAGTCTTGTAATAAAGAATGGGTGGTGGGAAGATCCGCTGGTGAAGAAGAACTTCACAGAGACTGAAACCCTAACTCTTTTTGAACAAGGTGGATGTTGAACGAGAAGGAAAACCAAGAAAGGTAGGAAAAGGTTGGTCTAATCTCCAAATATAAAGCCTTGCCTACCACGAGGAAGCTTCTTCCTCCCATGGACAAATAAATTAAGAACTCCAAGCTGAAGTGATGTCAGCTGAGGGCCTCTCTGAGTATTCTGATTTAAGCCTTTGTTGGTGAAAGAGTGTGTACGTGAAGCTCTTAACAACTCATCCATCGTTATTAACAAGGGTGGCCCGCCTTGAATAATTGGAAATATGTGAACAATCAATCATTGGCCCCTCATAATACATATAATTACAAGATTGTCATTTGGATCGGCGTAATGGGCGGCAAGGTAGTCTACTTCCTTAAGAGACGCTGGTTCAAATCTTGGAGTGATCACAATCCGGTCCTGTAACAGATAGTGAACAAGCTATGAAAAAAGAATATGTGATCATCAACGAATAGTAATGTGTTATATTTTTCTTTTACGTTTTTTATAGTTTTAATTACAGTTGACAATTTATTATGCTTTCTCCCATATGTATCTACAAATATTATATATTGAAGATTTTGCGGATCAGAGGAACACGATTGGCGGCCATTGCTGAGTTGAACTACAGCAGGGAGGACGCTCCAAGTCTTTTCTCGTGGACGGAAGTTTGCAGAAATTCAGCGAGGGGCGGCTGTCTGTGTGTCATGTAGCCAGTTCAAAATCCACCTTTGTCCTTTCCTTTGTCTCCGTTATGAGCAGGCCCTCTTCTTGTTCCCCCTTGGATCGAGTGATGCTGAAATTCAATTGATCGTTGCGATTTTTTCAGGTGCTTTTTTCACGAAATGTTCCCAATGCAGCCGGAACTCACCACGGCCTGCTTGGCTACCTTGAGGAGAGACCTGCAGCTAGGGCTCCGCTTGGCTATTCTTGCGATTATCTCAGTCAGAAGGTAAAATTAAACTTGAAGTGCTTCACTGATCATATGAGCTTGTAATTAACTAACAATGTAAAATAGCTAACTCACCGTAAATGAGCGCAATTGATCCAGTTCATTTAAATCTTAAGGCGCATAAATGAGCATGAGCTTAGTTAGAGAACTTACTAGTCATGTTTACTCAAGAAGGGAGCCAGAAATTTTTTATGACGGAGGCTGAATTAAAGTTTCTAAATTTTGACACGGGCCAAAATATTATTTTTTAAAATTTTATATAAAACAAGTAAAAATTTTTAAAATTTACATGTCAATTTTTTTAGGTAGAGCCAGAGCTCATGCGAGCCTCCCCTTGGCTCTGCCCTTGTGTTTATTATGTCTAACTTCGAAATAAAATGCCCTTCAACACCCAATTTTTTAAGTCAGAGCCAACACAATTTTTTTTTTTCTTTTTTATGTTCTAACTAGCTCGAACTTTAGTGGGGGCGATGGGATTAACCTCTTGCTCACCAAAATACGACATGCAATAATAATTATTAGAAAAACAGAAGGGCAATATGGTCATTTGCAACAGGAGCACGGTATCACCAGTCGTGCACGTAATCCCATTCCCTTCTCCCTTGAAAGATATTCAGACCAAACAACCCTCGCCAGCCAACACGCCACAGGACCCATTTTGTGGGGCCCAAAAACGTTCGGCTCACCAAGCACCAGCCAATGCTTGCTCGCCATGTCAACTCCTCTGGAGTGGGGCCCAGGTGATGTCACCGGGGGGCAGCCCTCCGGCAGGTCGGTCGCAAGAGGAGGGGAAGGGTTCCCCCGCCGAGGGACCCAACCCGGGTCCCGGCGACCCCGCACACAAACACGGTTGGAATATTTTGGGGAGGCCCCCTGCTGTCTGCTGACCGTTCTTTTGGACATTTTCTTCTGTTTGGTGAGGACGGAGGACGAACAGATCCCCCCTTATTTGGTCTGCTTCTTTCTCATTCTACCTCCTTGCTCCTTGATTTCAATTCCCTTTAATAATAATCACGAGCGTGGGAGTTTGTGTCTGTGGACATATGAGATGACCCGGAAGTCTCTTCCGCTTTTGGCTGCATCTGTCACAATGATGCAGATGTGACGCTCGCTGACACTGAAAGCAAGATGGTCATGAAAAGTAGACAAAAAGGAACGCGATCCTTTTATGAGAGTTTTCCTGATGCATAGAGTACATGTTTTAGTGAAATTAATACTATCGCGCTGTTGCTTGGAATTGATCGAAACATTGCCAAGACTGCGTATCATTGTAATCAGAGAGACTATCGTCGCAGATGTTGCTGATAATTTTATAAAGAACACAGCTTCAGATTCGGCCTTAGATTGCTTGGCAGAGAGACTTGAGAGACAATATGAGCGGCACAGTTACGCGTTACGGATCACCTACTTGCTAGTGGTTCGACATACATTATATATATATATATATATATATATATTTCTTGAACAATAATGTTGGTACTTCTTATGCAAGGGATTTCGAAGAGGATGAACCCTGAGCATCACAAACTTGATCTTCAAGACCAAAATGGTGTAGTATAAACGACTGCATGCCCAAAGGACAGAAGGATATATTAGTTCCTTTAGAGAAAAGAATGAAGATAAATTAGGAGTATTTCTTGTCCTTTAGTTGAGTACAGTTAACTGGTTGTTGGACATTCAACAAGTAATGAATGTTAAACGGATTTGAGTATGATCTTGGTAGTCATTTATTGTTGACCAGGTTTCTTGAGGATTGCGGGTCAAGGTAGTTGAAGAAAATTTTGGTTATACGAACCATTAAGAAAAGATGTGATGGATATATCAAATGATTCGATGAGCATGTAACATGAAGGAAGTTCATTGAGCAAAAGATGGGATTTGATTCCTCTAATGGCGGTTGTCGCTGATCAGAGCAGGTTGATGACAAAGACTAAGATATAAAAAGCTTGAAAGGGTATTCGTGGAAGCAAGAGTACGAAATCTGACTGTTCCCTTACTCAGCAACTTAATGCTAATGATGCGCGGCCATTTGTGCATGCGTGTATCATGTATGTACAAAGTTTGTTTGTTTATTTATTTATTGAGCTACATACATGTGGCTTATAGTTTACTATCAAGATAAATATATTCACTTTTTTCCTTTTAGTTATACAATCATGTCAATGTAACAGTATTTCATGAGCAAGTGTTTGATACTTAAAATTTATGTCTGAATTCTTGATGGTCCATGACAGTGGAAAATATTACAACCACTCTTTTCCATTCAAAATATTTATTTTTTTTGTAGATATGGTAGAGTTTCACAAGCAACACTTTGTCAACTGAATGACTTCATAGCCTAGAACAACTAGCCTAATCAATCACACATGATTTAGTTTTTGTTATTTTTCTTGTAAATGACTCCATATGGCTATGAGTCCAGCAACATTGCTAATCTTAGCATTCAAGATCCAAATAAAACAAATTTGTGCTCAAGACTCCTGGTAATATTTCATGCTATTTTTCGTTATCTTCATTGTAAAGGAAGCAATTGAAACCAAACATGTTCACACCTATAGAGACACTTGCAGATGGAAAATTATTGTTGATAGATGTTGCTAGCTAGGGAGGAAATATATGGTAATTATCCAATCATATGCCTTTGCGTGAACAAGTCGCAAATATACGTGTGTCGTAGACCTTGTAACTCTCATGGTTTTTTAAGGCTGGATTCACATGGGATGTCCAAAACGTCTTTCGTCCATGGATTACTAGTGATTATTGGATTCGTTGGCATTGCTACGTGGAGTCGGTGTCAGCAAAGTTAATTTTTGGCATTGTCTCTCGAAGTAAATGACGTAGACTAAAGAACCCTAATCAACTAATCAAACAAATTTGATGCTAACATGTCAGTGGCTAGTATAATTTGTCTAGTTGAAAGAAGTGTGTTGGTTATTTAACTTACTATATATTATGTCTGTTGCTGATAAAGAAAGAGGCATGAGAGGTAGAAGACAAGACAATGGTGATGTATTTACACAACAGAGAGGCAAAAGAGGGCAGACATTGGCAAGGTAGACACCAAGATAATGAAGGTGGTCAAAGGTATTTATGTGTACAACCAAGAGGAGAAGCCAGACAAAGGCAATGGGATGCAGGGAAACCCTAAGAACTCAAGGGCCCTATAGGGAAGCCAAGGAAGACTAGGTCCAAAAGTGGCAAGATAGCATGTGTGTGTGTGAGAGAGAGAGAGAGAGAGAGAGAGAGAATTCACTTTAAAAAAATGCATACCGGCTAATTGATCATGCTGCATTCACAAGTGACATATATACACAATAAATTAAAGATGTCACTTCAGGATTTAGGATAGAGTGGAGTATGTTGTTTCAATTTTCATATGTAAATATGGCATCATTCATTGCATTATGCACTGTTATCAATCTTGAGATTCTTCGCAACTTTGACGTATTTACTTCATAAAATTTGTGTTTGTGTAGCTTTGATTCATCATCAACTTAGGGAACCTTTTGAGATGATTCACATGCCTAACTAAAGATCCAGAATTAAAGCATCATTAATTTGGTAATTTGTTCATAAAGTTCCTCCACTATCCTCGTTTGAGTCTTGATTTTTGGTTCAATTCTAAACTAGCCTAAAAACTCTTTACATTCATAATCCCCAAAGAAAACTTAATGCACAAAAGACTGGCTCTTCTATAATCAAATGAGACAACTAAATTATTGAAAGGTTTATAATAGAGAACACTGTTAGGGCTTCTAGTCTAAGACTATATATAGTAACTGAGAAGGCCTTGCAGCAACTGATGCAGGACCCAAACATCAACAATATTTATGTATTAATTGCTGGGTTTGTCAGAAGCAAGCCAAACCTAAAAAGAGGTGTCATAAACTTTTGCACAACCTTCTTCCAAACATATTCAACATGTAATTAGGAGTGGCCACATGTAGGGCTGAACACGAGCCGAGTCGAGCCCGAGCTCGGCCAGCTCGAACTCGGCTCGATTAAATAAGACACGAGCTCGACTCGACTCGAACTCGATTCTAACTCGACTATCCTGGCTCGAACTCGACTCGATAGTCAATGGTCGAGCTCGAGCTCGGCTCGATTAAGCTCAATTAAGCTCGTTTAGTTGCATCCTAACTTGTTGAGCTCGAGCTCGAATACGTGAAGCTCGATAAGGCTCGAACTCGTGAGCTCGATTAATATTACTCATTTCTGTAGTTTTTCACGAATAGTTTCTTTTTAATGATAGGCAGCCACGGCGAATGGACGAAATGACTTTGGGAATAAACGATAATCAGACGAATACTATGTACTTAAGGAGGTTGAGGATAACCTCATATCTTTAGGAGTTTTGAACACAAATGTAAACTAAAAACAACATTAGAAGTGAACTTTTTATCATTATCCATGCTATACAGGTTAGAGTCCTAAAAGGCAACAAATCAACAATTTGTCATTGACATATTTTGTTCAAATAGTTGTAGAAACAAACCCGAAGACCAATACAGTTTCAAATCCCACCTGTGCACATATGGCTCCTTTCAAATGCGTCCCTGTAATCAGATTGCCACAGAAGTTTTATAATGAATAGCATCTAGAAGGGAAATACACTTGGGGAATCTCCTTGGTAGCTATTACGAGCAGCAATCAAGTGAAACCACGAGATGGTTCCAAATAAGTGCCTTTGAGAAACACATGCCAACTGTAATAGATGTTATATGCAGATACTCCCTATGATGCTTGATCTGCTCTAAGCGGGAACAGAGGAAAAAGCACAGAAGTTTGCCAACTTTTCTATATCAGCAATAAAGGATACGAAAGTAAGAAGGAGGACGTTGATGTTGTTGGCTACCACATGCCCACAGAGTGTGCAGAAGCATACTACGATCCCAATAGCAAGAAATGTAAAAATGAACCTGCAAAAAGTCCAATAGATCTGCATTTAGAACAAAAAAAAAATTAAGAAAAGATGCTTAGAAATGCAAAAACTTACCCATGAGCAGAAACTACTCAACTAGCAGAGAACTGGGTTTCTCTTACTGTTCCAATCCTTAGTTGAATCTTTTTCAAGCTATTGTTAGTGTTGCAAGCTCAGCTGAAATCATGGGAAGAACAGAGGAAGGGTTCTGGCCTCTCCCAAATGCATCTTGCAACTTGTCGAGAAGATTGTTGCTATTCTCATCAGAGTGAGTACACCTCACCAAAAAATCAAGAAAACACCTTGGTGACAGATAAATGTCAACAGCAGCAGGACAAGAACAAAAAAAAAGATAGATAAATGTCAACAGCAGCAGGACAAGAACAAAAAAATGCTTGCAGAAAACACCTTGGTGATGCTTCTAATACATAAGAATGTTCCTTACTAACTGATGAACCAAACTTTAAGTGTGCTTATGATCTTTCTCATGAATTTTAAGCAGTTCAACAACTCACAATGCAGCTTTAAGAGAAACCCAGTTCTTTAAATCAATTCCTACCTGTCAGATGCCGATAAGGATTTTCCCCTTTTTTCCTCGCCTAAAAGACTATCAGCATAAGATTAAATCATTCTTCAGAAAAACAAACATGAAGGATCTGGAAACATTCAAGATAAAACATGAAGAGTGAACCAATCTGGAAAACTAATCAGCATTTTGGGGAGTGGGATTTAACGGACCAACTGGTTAATTTGGAGTAGCATTACGGTCGAATGTCATCTTCCAGCTTCTCCCACTTTCCAACACAAACGAGGAAATCAGATTTCCACGTTCTAGAATTTTGTTTATCAACTTAGGCAGCAAAGAGAGCAACACACTTGCACGTGCAAATAATCTAAGTGCACTAATCAAACAAAAAATAACCCTACTAGTGTTACTGACCAAGAAATTCAACCGCGTTCAACGTCATTACCGACCTTTAAACTTTTCAAACAAGAAATCCAGATGATCCCCACGTGATCACAAGTATGAGGTTCAAAAATAAAAGGGAACTCCAGTAGCAGAAAAAGCGAACTCACCTACCAGAGTGCATCCATTCTTGCGGAGCACCTCGATTTTTCTCCTGAACGGAAATAAAACCAGAGATAGCGAGAGAACCATCAAACAAACGGCCCAGAGGGAGGGGGGAATATAAGAAGAAAAATTAGGGTTTAGGTGTCGGTTTGGATAGAGAGAGAAGGAGACTTACGTGAAGGGATGACTGATGAGGAGACGACGTGGTAATCGTCGGGAGAGTTGCGCGAGGGGGAGAGAGGCGTCAGGCGAGAGACGGAGAGAGGGAGAGTCGGACTCGGAGAGGAGAGAGCGAAAACGCAAAAAGGAAATGATATGAGAAACCCTAAAATTCTTCCCGCCTTGGCGCTTTCTCATCTTGATTTTGAACCGGTTTTAAAAAAACTGGTTTACTAAATAATCGAGCCGATTCGAGTTTAACGAGTTCCCTCACATGAACTCGAACTCGACTCGATTAATTAAACGAGTCGGCTCGTCAACTCGAGCTCGACTCGTTTAACTAAATAAGCAGCTCGTTTAAACATACGAGTCGAGTTAAACGAGTCGAGTTCGAGTAGCTCGACTCGTTGAACAGCCCTAGCCACATGGCAATGGCCAGACCCGGCTGCCCTGGTCTGAGAATTCTCATAGACCACATAGCTAGCCGGAAAAGAATTTCCGGCCGGACAAATTTATTTTCTGGCTCAGAACTTCATAACTAAGAGCTACTAGATTGGCTAGTTGTTCAGGCTTGCATCCTCAAGGCTAGCTGTAACCTTTTCTTGCTATATGTCTGTCTCTGTTGATCTACCGTTATGACGACCTAGGTAGCCTTTCCTGTAAAGCAGAACATCTAGTAAATACCACTTTCTAACTTGGTTTGAAATTAGCACAACAGTTCCGAATGGAGTTGCTCAGTCATGTCTTGCCATCTATTAGGAAGGACAGCAAGAAAAAATTGGTTCAGTTTCTGATACCTGTGGATGATAATCAAGGTGGAGAAGCTAGCTCGATTGTGGGGTGCCGGGGAAGCTAAGAAGCTGGCCTTAATTGTCAAGTGCCTTTATCTGTCAAAACGATTCTGAGAGCTGATCTTTATCCCATTTTTGTTTTATCTGTATGTAGTTATTGCACCTTGCCGAAGTAACCAACCATGGCATATACATTTGGAACAAATTCCATTTTCAGAGATTTGAAAAAACACTATCTCGTTGAAAGGCTCTATACATCTGCCGTTTCTCAATGCATGTCTTTAGACAAAGATTCAGTTTTTTTGTGGATGGGAGAAAAAAATCATGCAATTTTTTATGATTTAAAGGGAGAAGAAGTGTGATTTGCATCAAATAATTGAAAGTAATCATGTAAATTGTGTAGATATACGTAAAGTATAATTACCAGGAAAAGCGTTATTGTAATAGCCTAGAAATTTAGTCTTATATCGAAGATTGTAAGGGATCTTCAAGGGCTTATAAAGGGAGGTCATTAATGAGATGATTGTCCTTATTCCTAGCCTTTTCAAGGACTGAAGTCGAAACTGCTAGGGAGCGGGTTGGGATCCGTCGAACCAGGGGCGCGAGTCTGGGAGTGGGTTGGGTTGTTATAGTGGTATCAGAGCCGGTTTCAACACTCGGATCTAGGGTTCCACGTGCGGACGCGTGTGCCTTAAGGGAGGTGGATTGTAACACCCTAAAAATTTAGTCACATGTCAAAGATTGTCGAAGATTGTCAACCCTTGCTTGAGGCCCAGCTAGTTCTGTAGATGAGTGCTGTATGAACCTTGACCGTATACATAACATGTGGGAAATAGAAGTACCCAAAAAATAAATCAGGTCACCTCCAACTCAAGCATGTGGGAGTTGTACAAAGGCGGAAGAAAAGTGGAGATGAGCATTGGAAAGCCAACATGATGAGTTCGCATTAAAGACTCGATGAAAATGGAATTGCAACTTTGCAGTAGAAGAATAATGGTGAATTTGTTGATCCCTTAGATTCATCACATCATAAAGCCATTCACTGCAAGATTTCTAGTAATGATTCACAATTAGATCTTGGAACTTGGCATGACGAGACAACTCTTGAAGTAATCAAGTAAAGCACAGAGAGAAGCCAAGTTGAGCACTAGTGTTCCATGCAACTAGCACCTTCACATGCACTGAAGCGGACTATAATTACTTCGTCTTTCGCCCTTGAGCGCGATCGAATCCCTCAAATGAGAGAGTTCAATTACGTATATAGTTAGGGAACTTGTATCAGAATGGCCATGAGAGAGAACGTTGTTGTCAGCAGAAACAGATAATAAGCTTAATTATATTAAACTAAGATTATCTCATGATCAATGTTATGTGGACAAGGGCCTTGTGCTTTGGTGTTACATCTTTTAAAATCAGATCTATATAAGAAAATGGTTGAACAGAAATAAAGTTTCTTTTGTTAAGGTTATCTTAATTCATCTGCAGGATGTGCTTAAGTAGTGTATTATAATCTTGTTTACATAATCAGATAGCCCTACTACAAGGATCACTAAATACCCCTTAATCCTCAATAAAACTTTTTTCTCGTAGTTGTTTGTGTTAAGTAATGCTCAAGATTTGTTCGAAATCTCTATTAGAGAACATCAATATGGAGGCTGGTTCATAGAAATCAACCCTCCATATTCATCTTGTTTGATACAAAACATGGTCTCCTCCCTTAAATCATGAATCAAAATTCATCTTTAGAAGGGCCATATGCATATTGATAGAATTATGTTTAAGCTATTTAACACTTATTTCCTATTAAAGATCAACAAATTCACGTCTAAAGGCATACATTTAAATAAAACAATTTGAACACACAGGGAATTTCGTTGCTTGTAAATGGACCTGTTCACGATAACATGTTCCTTGTACATGCAATCCGAACGGAACTTGTGTAAGCCCTTGATCACCTGCGCCGGTGAACAGTTTATTTCAACTTGAAGCACGCGGGCACCGGGAAAGGTTGATATATATTATATACTAATAG
Source organism: Nymphaea colorata (assembly GCF_008831285.2). NCBI lineage: Eukaryota > Viridiplantae > Streptophyta > Magnoliopsida > Nymphaeales > Nymphaeaceae > Nymphaea > Nymphaea colorata. The sequence continues at coordinate 947,273 of NC_045148.1, read as the reverse complement.
TTAATGTGTATTACTTGATGCTGCCACATATATTATATACTAATAGTTAATCTGTATTACTTGATGCTGCCACATCTGATGATCAAATCCAAGAAATTGTTCCTTTCACAACCATTTTGAATCCGTTGAAAGCCAAAGAGAGGCGATCTGAATCCACATTTGGATACAAGAGCATTTCCATGACACATTTTCTTTATGAAGATAAAACTTCCATGCATCCAATATCTGTGGTTTTGCAAATCGACCAATTTTCAATCCTAGTATGAGAAATTCAGCCCTACTGGATCTGGATCTGATTCTAACATGATATACAATAAATCTAACTTCTACATCGATCTTGCATCCCTAAGTAATCTCACGCAAGTGTTGAACCAAATAGACAAGAACGAATGGCATAGACTGATCAAAAGGGATTACTAAGAACCAGCTTCTTGGATTTGGATTCTCTCTGTTGGCTAAACCATTGAAAGAGCGACTGGTGGATTGATTAATGATCGAGGGTTTGAACTTTGAACCCCTTGCATGATGCCGGTCCTCCTGGCAGGGGTGGAGGTAGGTGTACGCAACGTGTGGGCAATTGACCACATGGAATTAAAAATGTACTTATTTTCATATTGACGCCTTACAACAGTCTTTTTTTTATTTACATGTTTTACCCCATAAAAGTTTAAAATTTAATACTAATGATCATTCAAAGATGCCCAATGATAGTTGGATTCATATCTAAGAGCTGAAGGACACTAATTCAAAAATTTTAGATCTCTCAAACAAATACATAATCTTAATATGATCACTATATATAATTAAGTGATTGATCAAGGACAGTAATATGTAAATAAGCAAATGTTAGGGCTAATCAGTGCGCAAACAAATTGATTTTGTTGGATTGTGAAGGCAACTGCTAACCTGTGCCTTTGATATATATAAATATATAATTTAGTATATAAATGTAATTAACTGTAACAGAATGTGAAAAATAATATATTTCTAAATAAAAATAAGTTGGCACTTTTTTATGTTGTTTGTTAACGTGAGATATGCATAGAAAATTTGCATAATTGTGCGTTCGATTTTGGATTTCTGTGCACAAACTCGGTCAAGCCGAATAATGTGGAAGCAAACTTGACATACTTCAAATCAAATCAAATCATTTGCGGAGAGAGAAAAAGAGGCCAAGAGGGGGGAAGGACAAGAATCCGTTCACTTGGTCTCATATTGGCACATGTAATCTAAATATCAACATTACTTCTCAATACCATCAAAATAGCACCTTTCAGGAATCGAACTGAGGACGTGGCTATAACTTGCCAAGTAATTCGACAAGTTACGCTACCCATCACTTGGTCTCAGCACATGTAATCTCAATATCAACATTACTTCTCAATACCATCAAGATAGCACCGTTCATGAATCAAACTGAGGACGTGGCTATAACTTGCCACGTAACTCGACAAGTTACGCTACCCATCACTTGGTCTCATATTGGCACCTGTAATCTCAATATCAACATTACTTCTCAATACCATCAAGATAGCACCGTTCATGAATCAAACTGAGGACGTGGCTATAACTTGCCACGTAACTCGACAAGTTACGCTACCCATCACTTGGTCTCATATTGGCACCTGTAATCTCAATATCAACATTACTTCTCAATACCATCAAGATAGCACCGTTCATGAATCAAACTGAGGACGTGGCTATAACTTGCCACGTAACTCGACAAGTTACGCTACCCATCACTTGGTCTCATATTGGCACCTGTAATCTCAATATCAACATTACTTCTCAATACCATCAAGATAACACCTTTCAGGAATCAAATTGAGGATGTGGTTATAACTTGCCACGTAACTCGACAAGTTACGCTACCCATCATTTGGTGTGTGTGTGTGAGTGAGAGAGAGAGAGAGAGCTAAAAGGCAATTAATTGGAAATTAAATTAAAAAAGTGGTAACCTGGGTGAAGAGCCATATAGAAATGATGATTATGCAAAGACCATGCTTGAAAGCCATCCATCTCGGATTAGTGGTGAGCTAAACTTTGTCATTTTAGAGATGTCAATATATTCAATGAGGATCCAATATCTAACTGAACTGTTTTGAAAAAATTGGACATAGAAAAATTTTAATGTCTGATTAACAAATTGGATTGGATTTGGATTTAGAAAATGACATCCGTTTGGATTCACATATACATAAATATATGATCTCATTCCAATTCGGATTCAAATCAGATTAATTTTAAACAGATATCTTACATTCAATGCCTTTACATGTTTAAAGTCAATCTGACTGAGTTTAAAATTTGGGCTGGATCTAAATTTAAAAATTGGATTAAGATCATATTGGAATCGTGAAATCAGATTTTAGATTCAGATATGACTTATTTCATTTCACATGTGAATCCACAAATCCAAATCCGAATACGTGAACATTAGGAAAAAAAGATTAACTACATTTGATTCTAATCCAATTCGGAAAAAAAGGGAAGTTGAAGCCCTTTCATATTGGCGACAAGCCCTTGCCTCCTGAAATCCAGATGTATTATTTGGATGCTGAGGCAGATTTGACATTCGAATCTGATACATGGCCTGGCACACTAGCTGGACATGGGTCCACGCCCTTTGTCCTCAACTGGGTTCAAGTTCAAGCTAGCTTCCAGACTAACCCTCATGCTCCTACAGTAAGATCCCAACATTTACCCCAAATATTAATGATTAAATAGCTAGGTATCATGGATTTAAACCTGATAATGAGAAGATTTACGTATATATTTAGCATATTGCGCGACATGTCGCGTCCCCCAAAAGTCGCCTCAGGATTTGTGAAACACTATATTACAACATTCCATGAATCTATGTCACAATCTTTGATACAGATATATAAAACAAAACAGTAACATTTTGTTATTGTTGTCAAATGGCTCATTAGTCCACACCACCTATATAAATATAAGCAAAAGTGGTTTTCAAGACTTATATAATGTAACCATAGACAAGGACTTGAACTTGCCTGTCTCCATCCAACCATGCAGTGGCACCAGCTATGGATAGTACGAGCTGTGCCTTAATGGCATCCCCTGCAGCTTGCAGCTCTCTAACGAGTTAGCATATAAAATACTTTGAGAGCGTTTTATGAATCTGCCCTAAAGACAAATATGTAGCTTGCAGCTCTTTAACGAGTTAGCATATAAAATACTTTGAAAGCGTTTTATGAATCTAAAATACTTTGAGAGCGTTTTATGAATCTGTCCTAAAGATAAATATGTAATTCTAGTGTTTTATGAACCTGCTTCAACTCTAAAGATTTTGGAGCATTCTAGCCATTTTTGGAAGGGAAAAAATGAGCATTTTTACAGATTTTACCTTTTCATTTTTTTTTTTTGTCCTTGTCCCCTTGTAAATAAAGGTAGTCATTCTTTTAGTTGATGAGGGACATTCTGGTCATTTTCACCTCAGTGTACCAAACATTAAGCAGGACAGTGGTGCATATAGCGAGCTTCAGACCTACGATGATGCGGCCGACAGCTTCACATGCACTAGGGCTGACTGCAACTTGGCCCACTTTGCCCTTGACCTGGATTAAGTAAGTCAGCTTATTTGGGAGAGTAGGAGACTGTTTATTTTATTCAGCATGAGAGAAGAGAGCCTTGATCAATAATAAGATAGGCTGCAGTGCAGTTGGCAGCAGCAAGTTTAAGTTTATTTATTGGAGGATTGTCTCGTTATTAATGTTATGTGGACAAGGCCCTTCTGCTTTGGCCTCACGCCCATTAAGAATCCGCTCATTGCTCTGAAATGTTTCGAGTTTGCCAAGCAATAAATGATCCCAATATATATATAAAGAGAGAGAAAGAGAAAAAAAAAATGAAAATCAAAATTTAAAAACAAGAAGTCCCCTAATATAATAACAATCGCAAAACATAACCAAAATGACAAAATATATAATACAATGTAAGAAAAGCAAAATAAAAAGGGTGGATAGAGAGTGGGGAGATGGGGCGGCACAATGACTTAGTCACAGACGAAGAACGACGTCATAGCTGAATGACAAAATGAACATCCCTCTACACAAAACGAGCTACTGATTCTGATTAAGAGAAAGCATCCCTCTACACAAAACGAGCTACTCTGATTAAGAGAAAGCGCCCCTGAAGACCCCCTAAAGACCATGTTGATGCAAGTTTATTATAGTTGTGCATGGAAAAAAATTATGAAATGTTCAGATGTTTTTGACGCACCACCCGTAGCTCTATCTCCCTTAACCCAACCAACCATCTGAACCCTTTCTTTCTTAACGAAGGGTCATTTGGCGGCGAGGAAAGAAAGGGAAGGGTGGGCGCGGCGCGGCGCGGCTTGGCCCGTGACTCAGCGACCATCGAAAGTGATGGGGGGGAGCACCGATCCGGTGGGCAGCACTCGCTCACCCTTCTCTTGCCCTGTTACTTTTTTTTTTTTTTTTTTTGGACTTTTTCTCAAAAAAAGTGAGCTCGTGACTCTTGGGGTGATCTTTAAAACAAGCCGCTTCTGCAAAAAAAAAATCATTTTTAATTTTTTTTTGAATTACAGATTGTAGCGTTAAATGCGGCCGTTAATTGAAAACGATTAAAATGCACTTCGCAGACCCTCCACGGCTCCGTCTATGAGCGCAAAAGTGGTATTGGAATTTTTTTTGCCATATAAAATGCGCGTTTATTATAATTTAATTTTTTGCCAAATTAAAATGACATTTAATTTGGATTCATATTTTAATTTGATGTTGAATAAATAACCGCTTAGATTTTAAGTTAAAATAAATATCTTACCTTCAATATCCATAAATTTTGAAACTCGGTTGCTAACATGTCATAATATGATAGAAATTCGTTTATCCATTTAAAATTTGGAACTGGGTGTGCACCAAAAGGTGATTCGGATCAAAATCATTCGTTCTCTTAAGTAATCATATTCGAATACCTTTTGAATCTAAATATATGAACATCTGAAATGTCATATATGGTAAACGATATCTCTAATTGAACATTGTTTTGAATTAAATAACCATATTCGAATATGGTTTTTCTTCATTTACGTTTTGAATTTAAATATTTTGCCACTGTGTGATTTTGTTTTTCTTTTCCACCCCTTGTGCAACTATTATTTTAATATAATTTTTAAATACTTTCAATTGCCTTTTATGCAAATTTTTTTAATAAACTATTTTGTTATTGTTGGAAAATATTAAAATATTTGTCGCATCAAGTTGGTTTCTGCACGTAATCTCGTGACATGGGTAGGAATTTCGATTATTTCTTAAGTCGTAAAAATGTTTTAGAAAAATAATATCTCTCTTTCCTATGAACATCATCTCTTACGTGGAAGAATTCTGTACGCACTGGACATTTGGAACATCATCGCGGTCACTAGGAATTTATGCTTTGCATAATGTTTCCCTTTTTTTTTCTTAAAATTTTTTCATCGGCTCCCCACCGCTCACTTCGGCCAGAGAGAACGGTGTCTGTCAGATCTCTCCCCCTCTCTCTGTGGGTCTTCTCCATCTCTGCTATAAATATTCTGGATTGATTTTTTTCTCCGTTATTTTGCATTTTCGTCTCACCGATCACGATCTTGGAACCCTAGGGTTTTAATCTATTGAGGAAGGATTGGCCTTCCTCCTCTCGGTTCTGGTACTGGAATCATCATCTTCTTCTTTCGGACCGTCGATCCGTTCATTTTGGTTGGTGAGAGAAGATGCCGTCTGCTTACGGTGATCGCTTGACGACGTTCGAGGACTCGGAGAAGGAGAGCGAGTATGGATACGTTCGCAAGGTCTGGGCCTGGAGTCCTCGCTTCTTTTCTCTTTTTTCAGATCGATTTCTTTTAGTAAAAATTTTGTTTTCCCATTTTCGTTGCTATGGCTGAATTCGCGTTTTTTGGTCGTCTGATCTCTTGGTAATTATGATGTTTTTTAGTGTTTTTAGTGGATATGCAAATGTTTTCTAGAATTGTGTCTCCTTTCGGTTTTATGTTTCTTTTGTTTTCCTTGTTTAGTTTCAGTAAAATGATCAGAATTTGGCCTCTTGAGGTTCTTATGTGCTTTTGATTGCATGCTGTGGTTTTTCTGTATCTGTACATGCATCCGACATAGTTTTGACGCGAACCCCACTGTTGCTATGTGTAGAAAGAAATAAAACGACGATTTTTTTTTGTATTAATTCCTTATTGGAATCTCCCTTTCCAATTGACGACTGTTTGAGTTTGAAATTGATCCTGCAGATTAATTCTGCTGTTCACTTTCTCCTGTTGAACTGCATGTCAGATCGATCTGGATGATCTCCACATTGATCTATTTTTTATTGGCTTGCACATATTTTTCGGGTAGATGTTGATTCAGTCAGTCATGAGGAGTAAGCTTGCTTGCATTCCGGGTAGGCGGGTACATGTTGATTTAGTTAGTCGCAAGGAGTGACCATAATCAGGCTGAATACAGGGAAATTATTCCTTATTTTCAATGATTTCGATTTCAACAATTCTGAGAATCACTTTCCTCCAGCACGTTTTAGTGTTTCCTATAAACGCTGCTCATGCATCCTGACAGCATCTGAGGTTATTGGAGAACATCTAGTCTTCTAGATTTTCTTCTTTAGACTGGCGGTATTGTTGTATGTATAATATGCACGTTACCAATATTCCGATTGCAGTGTATTCTTCATCGTATATCTTTGGTTGCGTCTGACAGGTCATATACGTTAAAAATAACTATAAGTGGCCTAAGGAGCTGGACTCTTTGCGTTTCCAGAAAACGCAAAAACTCCAACTATACTTGGATAAATTGACTGCTAGAGTCTAGGAGACAAATATTTTTTTTCTGTGGCAATTTAGGTTTGTGTTCGTATGTAACTTAGAAGGTACTATTTGCTCACCATTTTTTTTTTAATTGAATTGAGCTGTTTTATCACCTAGAAAGTGTCTGTAGCTTGAGATCATGTTGCCTAAGATCCCTTGTTCTACAGCCACCGCTTCACTAATTTGATTAGGTTTCGATGTTATGAATGCCCACTTAGTCCAAAATTCATGCTACAGAATATACATCTCACTAACAGGATTACCTAGTTTGTTCAATGATTGGCTCATGAGCTCATGATCCTTGCAGCGAGGGACAACTTGGTGCTCAGAGCAATGCTTCTGTCTGATAGTAGCTGTTAAGTGCAGAAAATATTCTTCTCTGTATTGCTGTAAAGTGGAAATATCAATGTTGTAAAAGATGTATCGGTCGGGCCGACCTGTACGCTTTATCGTAACGTGTCGTAATTATGACGTAGCATATAGTAAAATTAATTTTTTAATTTAAAAAAAAAAAAAGAAAAAATGGAGAAAAAATCAGGAAAAATGTATTCCATGTAAAAAACACATCTCACATCAAGAATGTTCATGAGTCATCATTCATAAGCTATAACATGTCAACGACACATTCAGAAATGAGAAATCATAGATTCAAAATAACACAATAAACATCAATCACAAGTTTAAAATGTTTTAGATTATATCACAACTTCAGAACATATAATTTGTTATTGCCAAGTACCAAATATCATGGTTATCATCAATCAATGATAAACATCATCATCTTCATATTCATCCTCATTTTCTTTGTTAATTGTTTTAAATTTTAATTTTCAATGCCTTCAAATGGAATGTATTTACCAACATATGATTGATTTTTTTAGAAAACTAGTAAAACCTCCCCCTCCCAGAGCTCTTAGAGATTTTTAGAAAGTGGAAGGGAGGAGCTATTTGAAAAAGAAGCAAATACTGGGGCGTATCGGTCATATCGCACGATATGGCCCTGTGTTGCACGATACGATGATACACCTATGATACACAGGCGTATCGTGTATCATATAAGTTTCTCGAACCTATACGATACGTATTCCCATATCGTGCGATACGGATAACGGTGGGAAATATGATAACATACCAAGTTCCTGGCTGTTAATGTCTTCCAAGTTCGAATTTTGTTATATGCAGATTCAAATAACAATGTGGTGTATATGACCCCTTTTCTTTTGAGAGCATGCTCTTTACGCAAAGAACCTGAGAGACATGCTAGTATGGAGTATCTCTGCATCTTTTCTCTTGTATTATGCGGCTCATAGTTCAGGGTATAAGCTCTACCAATTCCCTGCTGCTCATCTCATGATTTTCGCAGGTTTCAGGGCCAGTTGTTGTGGCTGATGGCATGGCTGGTGCTGCTATGTATGAGCTTGTTCGTGTAGGTCATGACAATCTTATTGGTGAAATTATTCGTCTTGAAGGGGATTCTGCTACAATTCAAGGTATGCATTTTTATTGACAAAACGAACATTGTTCTTATGCATACATCAGATACCTATGTGCAACAAAGACACACACTGAGGAAAATTAATGGTGGCCTTTGTGTTTCAGTTTATGAGGAAACAGGTGGATTAATGGTAAATGATCCTGTTCTTCGAACCCATAAGGTATGCATCCAATCATGTATTACTTGGTGGAGGATAGTCTCTTTCTGGTTTCATATCCTCATTTCCTTTTCCAGTGTCTTGATCTTTTTTCCTTTTCAGCCATTGTCTGTGGAGCTTGGTCCTGGAATCCTGGGTAACATTTTTGATGGGATTCAGGTTTGTCCAAATTAATGACTAGAATCTGTTATTTTTAAAATAAGAAGAAAAATGAATGTTATCATTTCCAACTGTTGTTGCATACATCAAAGGTAGACTTCAGTCATATTCCTGCATTTAGACCTGAAGACCTTGAAGTAATTTATATTCTCTGGTTAAATACAGCGGCCACTGAAAACAATTGCACTGAAATCTGGGGATGTGTACATTCCTCGAGGTGTAGCTGTTCCTCCACTTGACAAGGATACCTTGTGGGAGTTTCAACCTAAAAAAATAGGTAAGTTCATTAAACTGAAAGTAGCTTCTGTCTTGTTTTCATACCTTTAACTGGTAGATGCAACTTGTTAATGTATCCTATTTTTTAATGTTTATTTATGGCATCTACTTTTTCCCTTGTTACAGGTGTTGGTGATCTGCTGACAGGTGGTGACCTGTATGCGGTAAGCATTGGTTGGCCTTTCACTACTGCATCATAAATTACTGAACTGACTAATCAGCTTTGTGTTGCAGGCCGTATTTGAGAATAGTTTAATGCAGCATCATGTTGCACTTCCTCCTGGTTCTATGGGCAAAATTACCTATGTTGCCCCTCCTGGCCATTACTCGATTAAGGTAGAATGAATTTCTTGTCTGTGGTTGTAACTTTACCAGTAGACTATCCCATTTCACCATGGCTGCCCTTCCTCCTTCCTCCCCCTCTCTTTGTTACTGGTTTTAGTGGCTGCCACATTGTGCTACATGTGCATCTTGTATTTGTTTTGTCGAAACTGCTATTATGCACATTTTTCAGCTATTGACAAATGACAATCAGAAATTCTATTTTGCCAGGAAACTGTATTAGAATTGGAGTTTCAAGGTGTAAAGAAACAGTTCACTATGCTCCAGGTTTCGAACTTTGACTTAAACTTGGGGGCTTGCTCAGATCTTGTCAACCCTTATTTTATTTATTTATGGCAACTTTCTGCAGACTTGGCCTGTACGTACACCTAGACCTGTTGCGGCAAAGCTCGCAGCTGATACACCTCTTTTAACTGGCCAGGTAGTTAAATTAGTTGTGGTTCTTATTTCTTTGTTTCAATATTACATCTATTATCTTATGAACCTTTCTTATCAGTTCCTTTATGTGTCTCCAGCGCGTTCTTGATGCTCTGTTTCCCTCAGTGCTTGGTGGTACTTGTGCTATACCTGGTGCATTTGGCTGTGGGAAGACAGTTATTAGCCAGGCTCTTTCAAAGGTGAAATTTAAATTCTAGGGAAAGATTTTTTTTAACATGGATATTAAATATGTTGCTGATTAATCTTCCCAATGGTAGTATTCAAACTCAGATACTGTTGTCTATGTTGGTTGTGGAGAGAGAGGAAACGAAATGGCTGAGGTATTCGGTTTGCAAATTTCTGTTGTTCCTTGGCTTTGTTTAATTTTGAAGAAAATTGAGGTAATCTTAATTTTAGGTGCTTATGGACTTCCCTCAATTGACAATGACATTGCCTGATGGCCGTGAAGAATCTGTGATGAAGCGTACTACACTTGTTGCAAATACATCAAACATGCCTGTGGCTGCTCGTGAGGCATCCATTTATACAGGTAGAAAAGAATGCATTGTTGATTAGCACATTATTTGGCTCTCAGTGGTTTTAGCATTTATGAAGTATTTCATAAGGCAGATCGTATATTCCGTTTCAGAAACTTTTCTGGTGGCATGGCTTTCTTGTTCAACTTACCTTTTTTTTAGATTGTTAGTATTTTGTCAAAATGGTTGTCAATGTTCTGGCTCTTTCTGAGCCACTTTCTCTGTCTGAAAGATTTCTCATTATCTGCTACAAACTTTGTCAATTTTTTGCAATATATAACAACTAATATTTGATGGATTACACTGCCATTTTATGAGGCAGTTTTCTTTTACTTTGTGAGTTTATGTATCTTAAAGGCAAAAGAATGTTGGTGTAGTTTGTGCATATTAGTCTTGTTTTAAATGCTGTAAATCATGAAGTTGAAATTTTGAATCTTGTAACTTATTACTCTTTTACTAAAACTCAAAATATAAAGTAACAAGGAGGCTGTTGTTGTAAGGGAAAATCAACACTGGTTAAGCAATGAAGTAAGACAAAAACAAATTTCCCTATGGTCAATTGGAAAATAAATTAATTTTTTTCACTCCCGTAGTAATGTGGAAATCATGGATTGCCATCTCTTGGCTCAAGAATTGTAGCTGACTTATCTGAGAGTTTTCTAGTGGAGTGATTGCTTTGTAATTTGTACTTGCAGGAATAACTATAGCAGAATACTTCCGAGATATGGGATATAATGTCAGCATGATGGCTGATTCTACTTCCAGATGGGCAGAAGCATTGCGTGAAATTTCTGGACGGCTGGTAATTCCTATCCCTTTGTTGTACATTATTGTTTCTTCTATGGGAAGGATATCCATTACCTTTGCATTCATTTATCATGATAGAGATGCCCTTCTCCCTTGAGCATTATGCATGCTTTGAACTAGAATATTGGGTTATTAGCCAACAAAAGTTCCATCTACCTGGCTCAGGGATTGGGCTAAGGACCTTCAAGTGGGAGGTCAAAAGCTCAATATCTGAAGTGTGTCTATTTGCATAATCTGATATAAAATCTTCCTAGCCCCGCTGTGAATTAGAAAAAACAAAAGCATTGAGTAGTCTGAAGATGTAAATTGGTTTTGTCACTAAACATTAGAAGTAATTAACATTAAGCCTTTGGTTGGAAGCCTCTTACTGAGGTGGAAATATCGTTTCCATGCTTGGTTTTCAAATTCCTGAAGTTGCAAACCCCACAACACAAGCTGTTTGGGAGCTCCTTTTGATTTGCAAATCTCTGTCAATGCAAGAAAAAGGTGCTATGTGAAAGTTCCTACTCTCTTGTTGGAAAGTCATGAAGTCAAATTAAAGCATTGTGTGTTGCCAATGACTGCCTACTCAGTACAATCTTTAAATGGTTGAGGATGAGTTAGATTATCAACTTCATATGTAAATATTATTGCAAATTTTGACTACAGCTGCCAAATATCAGAGGTAGTGTGGAAACCAGGACATACTTGCCTGACAGTTCCTAATATACTTCTCGTGTTCACAAGAGTATGGCCTTATTGACAAAAACTGAAGGTCTTTAAGAAATAATGACGTGGGGGTTGGGGGGGTATATATCTGTGCCCATGCCTTCTTCTTGTTATCTTCGGTATGCCAGTTCTTGGAGTTGCTAGTCATTTACCCTTTCCCTGTTAGACATGTAAAAGCAGGAATGATACACCAGTATGCTGTTCGTATTGTCACCTTTTAAATTGATTAAACGCCATCATCACATGATATTTTCTTTTCAGACTATATTTTACTGTAAGACTTCTTAGAAATTCTGTATATATTCCTTCTTTTGTAGGCTGAAATGCCTGCTGATAGTGGGTACCCAGCATACCTGGCAGCTCGATTGGCATCTTTCTATGAACGTGCTGGTAAAGTGAAATGTTTAGGTGGTCCAGATCGTACAGGTAGTGTGACAATAGTTGGTGCTGTTTCACCTCCTGGAGGAGATTTCTCAGACCCTGTGACAGCTGCAACGCTTGGAATTGTTCAGGTGAGAAAACGAGTCCCACAAGTCCTTGTCACACTTGATCTTTTTACTGCTTGGTTATACTCTGTGTTTGCTCTCAGGTCTTTTGGGGTCTTGACAAAAAGCTTGCACAAAGGAAGCACTTCCCATCTGTAAATTGGCTTATTTCTTATTCTAAATACACAAAGGTTAGTGTGAATTGTTTTGCCACTTTGTATCCTGGAGTCAGTTTTGAGTGCTTTTCAACATTTCATTTCTGGTTTTGTTCATTCGTTCTGCTTTGTCCCTTCTGCAGGCGTTGGAATCTTTTTATGAACAATTTGATCCAGATTTTATCTCCATCAGGACAAAAGCTCGTGAGGTTCTACAGAGAGAAGATGATCTGAATGAAATTGTTCAGGTAAATCACATGTTTGGTTTTAAGTGCTTCAGAATTGCATAGGTGGCTTCTCATGAACGTTGCATTTAAGTGCGCTTTCTTTTAGCTGCTGTTGCTACAATTTGGCTTCATTAGATGTACATACAATAAAACAGCATAAACTATGTATTTGTGTGTCTGTGCAACATAAAACTTGGTTCATTCTGCAGTCTACTGTCCATACAGTATGGAGTGCTGTGGATCTTTCTTTCTTTATTTATTTATTTTAAGTGCTTGTTGACAAAACCTTATAGATTTATTTGACTCTTGAATCATGTCTTTGGAAAACTAAAATTGGGAGCTTTTAGAATTTTAGAAAGAAAATTGAGACTTTGATTTTTTATGTCTTCCTAATGTTTTTGTGCTATAAATTGATGATCTAATAGCGTTACAGCGCATTCATAATGAGTGAATCATGTGATAATGTCCATATGGCCCAATTCGATAGAGATAGTGAAAAAGGTGAAAAGTATGAGACAGTTAAAGTGGTCCACAGCCTCCTATGACTAAGCGGAACCTAAGGTGATATGTGTACTATTGTACTCCCTAACACCATGGAAGTGTGGTTGAGAATGGCCTTGTGCCAAAAAATGAATGGAATTGGCCCAAATGCATCATAGTAAGTGATCAATTTTTGTTTGATGCTTCCAGCTGGTGGGTAAAGATGCTTTGGCAGAATCTGACAAGATCACACTGGAGACAGCTAAACTTCTTAGGGAGGATTATCTTGCTCAAAATGCTTTCACTCCGTGAGTAACAATGTGGACATTAGCATTATTATTTTTTCTTATTCATACATTCTCAGATTATTGCTGATGTAACTAGCAATTTCTCTATAGTGCTTTTTTGTCCTTCTATTGGGATTAGGTATTTAGTTGTTCATGTTATTTTGTATTTCCAACAGGTATGATAAATTTTGCCCATTTTACAAATCAGTCTGGATGATGAGGAACATTATTCATTTCAATGCACTAGCTAATCAGGTAAAATTTTTGTTACATCCCTGGTCTAACCTCTTTTTTTTTTCTGTGAAGGTCCTATTTAATTCTTTTCCAATATTTGGATGTAAGCTCTAGGCCCCAAGGGGTTAGTGTAATGGGTTAGACTTTTGGCTTTTTGACATGCAGTCGAACTTCTAATCCCACGAGTACATTGGCCCCAGGCACAAGGGTTGTAGGCTGAGGATTTTACTCTGCCAGAGTGTGACTTGTATGTCCTGTTTGCAGTTTCCTCGTGTTAAAAATGAGAAAAACGAGCTCTAGGAGCAGTATATTGCACTTTGCACTGTGAATTCTCCTGTTTAGCAGACATATAATGCATTAATCAGTTGGTTCCTGCATACTTGCAAGTTGTGAATGAAGCTACTTTATCATGTATGCCTTAGATTTAACCCATGATATGTCCTGCGACTTTCTAAGACTGCACAAGGCCATCTTCATCTATGGTATCTAATTACAAGGAACAGTTTCTTGGTAGTCTTGAACAAGCAGATGCAACGCGCATCCACTTTAGATACATGGTCAGATTCTTGCAGAGGGCTTGTGGTAGATGTTAGGAAGCTGATTGTGGCTGCCATAGATGATGGTCAATAATTCTATGCTTTGGCTTTGTCATGACAAAGGTCGAGCTGAAGTGACTTTTTCTTTCCTTTTATTCTGGTGTTCCTTTCTGCGTCACTTCTTTCTGATTTTCATGCCACAAGTTTTGATCGCTTGAGTAATCGCAGGAGCTTGTATTACATGTGTGAGTGTGTGCATGTGTGCGTGTGCATGAGAAGGCAGATTAGCAGTAACATTATTGGGTTGATGGTACAGGCTGTGGAACGTGGAGCCGGATCGGATGGCCAGAAGATAACATACAGCATTATCAAGCAGCGTCTTGGTGATCTATTCTACAGATTAGTGTAAGTAAATTAAATAAGATATATTAATCATTTTCTATGCATTTTATGTGCCCATGCTACGATCTCTCTCTCTCAAGTGTGTGTTCTGACAAAGCATGAGAGCTGAACGCAGGTCCCAAAAGTTTGAAGACCCGGCTGAAGGAGAAGATGCCTTGGTCAGGAAGTTCAGCCAACTATACGAGGATCTCACCACTGGGTTCCGCAACCTGGAAGATGAATATCGTTGATTTTTGTTTTCCGCTGGCGTGCATGTCACTTGAGAGAGTTGGATCTTTTGATGAGTTTGTATCTTTAAATCCTGATTTTTTTTTCCTTTTCAAGTTTTGTTCGAAACCCTGTGAAATTAGTATTCTCAGCTCCTTAGTCCTGCCACTACTATGCTTTTATTTAGTAGTAATAAGAGATCACCCTATTCGGAGGATGATTATATGATTCCCTCTGAAACGGTCCACACACTTTCTAATAATAGTTGTCCTTATTTTATGATCAAGCAAGATCTCAATAAGAAGTTTAACTCCGTTCCGTCACCCTTCTTATTTGAGGTGGTATCTCTCATCGCTTTCCGCCTTGTTAGATCCATTGGATTGAGGATTTGGTCTGTCAAGCAAGGGTTGTTTTTCCTCGTAATGGTCATCAAGGTGATTCTTTACGCGTGGATGGACCGTGGCTTGAGGCAAGCTGCTCTCTCTCTCCCCACCGCTTTTCCACTTTTGTCTCAAAAGCATTTACGGTGCTGTTTCACAGAGCCTCAGAGTCCGGTCCTCTTCACGTTCCTTGTATTGGTTCCGCGTGTGGTTTACCATAATGTGCAGCATATATTATTTCTTAACATGCTACCATCCACCAAATGGGCCATGATCACTTGTTGATTCTGAAGGCACTTTCCATACTATCGAGGCTCACTATTAATGAAAGCTAGTGCAATTTAGTCCTCTTTAATGCAGACTTACACTTGCAATGTGCGGCATCAACCATCTTCAACTGTCTTGAGCAATCACTGCCGGCAACGTACTTGGGCCTCCCATTGATAGTAAAAAAGCTCACATGGTCAGATTGGCAACCAATGGTGGACAAAATCAATAGTAGATTGCTCGGATGGAGAGGGAAAATGCTTGACAATAGCGGGTCGATCGAGGTTGATTCATATAGCTCACCACCATTCCACTGCAAACAGTGTTTCTCTTCCTAATATGCAATCAATTCTCTCCTCTTATTTTAACAAAACTAACGGTAGTATGCGAGTCAGAATAAATGAAGTTACTATTAATATAAAATAATCAAATCAAGTTTTTTAGAGCTTAATACTAGTAAACTTATAATTTATAAATTGATAAAAGAATGTGAGAGAAATTTCATATATTTATGCATCCAGATAATATGGTATACTTATTTTTTGTCCTTTATATTAGAAAACGGTCCATTTATATGGAAGGGCTACACAAGGTAAAGAAACTTTAAAAGACAATTTATTTTATTTATTAAAAGAATAGTTTTATAAGTTTATATTATTGTTTAGAAAAACATAGTTTATATTATTGTTTAGAAAAACATACTTTATGCATTTTCTGGACAAAATAAATAAGCATGATTAACAGAACAAACCTGACATGCTTTTTATATCTTCTTATTTCCAACGAGGATCTGCGAGACCGCGGGGCAGACGGATGTTGGGGGGATGGGCAGCATCAAAACAGAAAGGAGACAAAACAAGAAAACGAAACAGCATCATCTTGCTGTTCAGAACAGAGAAACCAAAAAAAATATTGCCCGCTAGAGATTAGTGGTTGAAGTCCTGAAAGTTTTGTTTTGATGGAGGGAAAGGAATTGGTGGAAAGAAAAAGAAAGAAAAAATGAAAGAGAAAGGGGAAAAACAGGAGAGGGAAAGAAACTGATTAATATAAAAGTTGTTTTGGATAGAAATGAATGAAAAAGAAATGAATTATTAAAAACACTATGTTATATCTATGTAGCTTAACTTTATATTATTTATTTTTGTTTATTTTTTAAATGACCTTGTGTTTTTTATCATCCTAACTCTCTAGACAATCCCGATAAAATATGTTTGCTACATTAAGTAATACACCATGTAAATGTTTATTTTTAAATATTTAATTGTGAGACTTCCAAAAGAAACATAAGTATGTTAGTTTTAAGCTTCAACAATTGGTTGTGAAAATAAAAAAAAAACAAAAGAAAACCAAAAATAACACAAGTGAAATAGTAAAAAAGTTGGGACGTGTAGAGAGACCAGAGAGAATTGTGTGTGTGTGTGTGTGAGTATATATATATATATACATTCCCATTTTATCGGCTCTCTCTCTTTCTCTCTCTCTCTCTCTCTCTCTCTATATATATATATATATATATATATATATATATATATATATATATATATATATATATATAGAGAGAGAGAGAGAGAGAGAGAGAGCCGATAGGAATGTATATCAAAATTGGAGGACAAGACGTCCCCTAGATACAAAAATTGGGGACAAGAAGTCTCCTAGTTACAGTAACAAACCGCAAGACAAAAGCAAAAGAGGAAGTATAAATACAACGTACAGAAAAACAAAAAAAGAGTGGAAAAAGAGTGGAAGGAAGGACCAACATCATCTCCCAGTCACAGAAAGAGGACGACACCGCAGCTGAATGGCAAAATGAACATCTCCCTGCACAAGCCGAGCCACAGACTCCGCGAAGAGAATGTGCCCCTGAAGACCCTATTGTTGCGCTCCTCCCAAATGCGTCACCAAGCTGAAGAGAGAGAGAGAGAGAGAGTGAGAAAGAACGGTGTAAAGAGAGGGGGGAGAAAAAGAGAGAGAAAGAGGGTTTTGAGAATAAGTATTTTCTTTCCCTTCCAATCCCTTCATTTTTTGAGGCATTGGAAATGCATAGTTTCTCCTTTCCTTTCTCTTTTCCTCTCCTTTCCTTTTCTTTGCATCCAAACATGATTTTACTTTGTCCTTTCCTTTCCCTCCTCTTTTAAGTGGTATTAAACACAAGAAAGCCTATCATTTTCATTCCTTTTCCTCCCTTTCCCTCTAACGAAACAGGGAGTTGAAGAAATCATGGTATTTCAGTGTATATCTAAGATAAAAAGCATTTTCTTGTAAAACTTGGTTTTTCAACCCAAGATCACATCCACGGCTAGCTCTGCAGAAAAGACATCCACTGCTAAGATACCCACAACTCAAGTATACATGTGAATTACCCTCTCCTAATTGCATAATACTTTTGGTTGCTGGGTACTGTAGTCATATCAGAAGTATCAAGGATGAATAAAGGACTATGGTGGATCGACGATTGGCATTCATATTGGAACAATATTCCTACAAGAAAAACTGTTATCCTCCGCTGGTCTCCATTCGACCTTCATTCCTCTAGTTGAAGAAGCTTTTCTCTGCAGCTGCGTCCTATAATCCTATTGATATATCAGAAACATTTCTCTGCAGATCAAAGAGAGTCATCAATTACACAACACGCGGCCAATGGCTGATTTATTTTTAAAACTTTCACCATCCTTCACTTCTTCGAGCTTAATTTGCTTTCTGAGCCATCTTTCGGCAGAAAAGCGTCTGGCTCGGATCGGCAGAACCGGCAAATTTTGTGCAAAGTGGCAGTTCTTATTTGTCACTATTTCAGGCTTAAATGTTTCTTCATGTCAAAAAAAAAAAAAAAGAATCAACTTCAATTCTTTCATTTACAACGTTCACCTACCATTTTGTAGCCGGATTTTTTTCATGGTACTGACATACTCAGAGCTCATCCCACATGGGCCCCTTGCTCGTATTATACAGGGCTGATACAGGATTATCTGTTTCCAATTTTTTAAAATGTTATATCAATTTAAATATTTTAAATCAACTTCTAAATTCAAAAACTAAAATGCATTGTTCTGTCAACAACGACTGGAGGATCTACACAAAACATCAACTGTTCCAACTTCCAACCTTTTACATATCAACAGTCTGCCATTGTTTACCTTCCTCAGTTATCGTCAACTCCATTATCTCAAGTCTAGATCAGATCCACAGGACTCACGCATGCTTAATCCAGCTGGGTAGAAATGTAGTTTCACTCTCTAATATTACCGCGCGTGATCCAGGCTCTTTCTCACTGTTTGAGCTCTTAATTCGACCAGAAAGTACAGCTCCAGATTCTAAACTGTTTGATTTACTGCAATTGCAGACTGCACATAATTACGTTCAAGAGTGGGATCATTCATATCTTGTGCATCTGACGTTCTTGGAGTTAATAACAGAATGTCAGTAACAGTGGGTTGCATTCAATTCCTCTCTTTCTTCTTCTTGACAGAAGCACAGGAACCAAGAACAATGCAAAATGTGGCAACTGCTCCACAATAGCAGAAGAACAGTCCACATCGCAATGGGGCTTCCATTTAACGGATCACCACAGATAGCGAAAATCAGGTAATAAATGAACAGTGGTATCTATAAAGGAGGAAAGGTTGTCAGTAGTTGAAGACTTTAAATAGGATTTCAACTCTATCATTTGACTGCCTAAGGTTTTTGATGACTAAGGGCGAGAGAGAAAAGAAAAAAAGAAAAGAAATAATAATGATAGGAACAAGAGAAAAAGTTTCCCAAGTTTAATGCTAGCTCGGGAGGAGAACGAAATGCTGCTGATGTTAACGCCTCGTTTCCTTTCCATGTTTTATTTTCTATCAAAATTGGTTATTCTGCCAAGGAAATAGCAAGAACTTTTGTGCTAAAAAGAAAAAAAAAATTGTTGCAATGTCTAGCTATGTTATGCCCTTAGTGGCGTAGCACTATCAGCTTGGGTTAATGGCTGGTCACTAATCCAAATGCTTCTCATGTCGGTAAAAATGCAACCCGATAACTGTATAAGTGGGAACAATGGCACCAGAAATAATATTATTTCCATAAAGTAGAGAACCAGAAACAGATCTAGGAATACCATCAATATCTACTATAGACTACTAGAGGCGCCGCAATGAAGGCGATAATAAATACAGAAGTAGCGGACAATAGGGTAGGGATCATCTAGAATTGAATAGTATAACATAGGAAGATCTTTTATCCATATCAAATAAAAAAATTGCATTCCGACCGTAGCATAATTGACAGATCCAAGATGCACTTCGGCAAGTGAAGGGAGTTCGAATATATATTGGCTGTGCCCGAGAGGTCATGAATCGATTCACAAGCCCAATCCCAATATCTTGATTTCTGGTAGCAATGCATCGTAGACTTAGATATACATTGTTTGCTAATATGCAACCTATTAGCGTTTGGATAAATCTTTTTTTTCCTATTCGGACCAATCCACCTGTTTGGCTTCTTGTATTAAATGTAATTCGTGTATCTACTCGAATGATACTATTGTTCCCTAAGAAAAAATCCAAATTGAAAGAGTTAGTCTTAATTTAATTTGTTTTCTTTTGATTTCTCAGTCATTTCATTATAAACAAGACTGACAAACGTGATGTGATGTGACAAAGGAAAACTAAATAGTAAATTTACCTTACTACTTGGGGTTCAATCTCAGCACCAAGACATCTCTAAACCATAGGGCCAAGAGCATGAGGGAAGCTTCAGCCAAGGGCAGAGTCAGGATCGGCCTTAGCCCCACCTCAAATTTTTTTTTTTTTAAAAAAAATATATGTAAATTTTGGAAATTTCACTTGTTTTATATAAAATTTTTAAAATATGATATTTGAGCAGCAATCAAAATTTAGAAACTTTAATTCGGCCCCCCTCATGAAAAATTTTTGGCTTCGCCCCGGGCTTCAGCTCTCATCTTCGACAGTAAAATATGAAATATTCCTCTTATGCCCCCAAGATACCATGCTATGTGATATTGTCACAACTGTATGAAACAATGGAACCGCAATTTTTTAAAAGTAAAGGCTAATTGCAATTTTTTTTTTAATTAAAGGCTTGAAGAAAAGTCAATCCCAAGCATTGATAGGAACAATAAGTACTCAAGACTCTACATCTCCATATTTGCAAAAGAACAGTCTACACACACTTTCTCCGACTTAGCAAATATGACTTTCATTTTCAAGGGACCATGACAGGTAGTGAAATCAATGTCAACTGGCACTACTTAATACAATTTGCTAGTTATGCTAATAATTGTGCCAAAATAAATGGAAGACATATAGAGTGAAGAAGAAAAACTAAGCATTGCTGACACTTTCACTATTACAGACGGGACATGGTTCCTCTAAGCTGAAACAATGAAAGGAAGGAAGATAGGTGGTGAATAGATGAAGGTTGTCAAATTGAAGACTTTGAATCGAGTTTCAATCCTTATCATTTCATTGCATTGGCTTTTCATGGGATGGTAACAGTATGTTACTGTCACCAAATAGCTTCTATTGGGTCATTTGGCAACAAGAACAATAACACACTGGTTTACGTATCTTTTATAAAGATTTGCCCAAATTTTATGAAATAGTATGTTAAAGTGTTCCATGAATCTGTATCAATCTTTAGGATCAATGCATGAAATAGTATGTCACTGTTCTTATTGCCAAACAGCCCATATAGAAACTGGTCGTACTGTCCTTCACTGAAAAGGCGCTGCTCATCACACAACATCGAATAGTTGAGGAGACATTTGAATCCTACAAGGGTGTTTGATTATGGAAGACAATGTATTTTTACAACACATTTTCTTTTGGACTATGTTTAAAAGTATCATGTTCTTATTTCAGAAAATATAGATATTTACAATTAATTGTATTTCTAGATATATTTGGTTGTTGCATTTGGAGTCAATTGGAAACAACTACAACTGGACCACATTAATATTAGCTCAATATCCGCAAAAGCCAACCGCAGCTAGCTGTTTCCTGACACAGTTCATTTACCTTCCCCATGCAACTGCATTTTTTTGGCATCAAAGTTGTAAAGTTTTTTTCTTGAGAACATGAGAGATTAGTGTTGACAATGTGAAAACTAGTTAATTTATTGATCATAGTAGTCTCTTTAAAGATGAAATATCAATTTAACCTAATTTCAGACTATGAAATCAATTAAAATATATATGATTATCTTTTAATTTAGGCCGTTTCTATTAATATTCATAATCTAGTTTATTTATTTAATTAATTATTATGTTTTAGAGAGTGAGAAAGAAAGAGGGAGAGTTTTATGCTAAACATTTGCTAAAAATTAAAAACTGTCACCAGAAAACAGCTATCATTAACAACAGTTTATGGTGCATCAATGTTTTACAGTGTTTTTAGTAATGATTCATAGTGATTTTAACGAAAGATTTTTAATTTTTAGTCACCTAGCACAAGATAGCATAAACTTATATATTTAACGAGAGATTTAGAATGCACCGTGCGCACATACAGTGTTCCACTTGCCAAACACCTCTTATAACTTTGCGATTTTCAACATTGCATCAACCAATCCTACTTAGCTCTAAATTCACAACATACAGGAAAAAAAAAATAATAACAACCATTTTGTTCTTGCAGGATTGCTCTTCAAATTAATAAAAAAAATAATTAACTATCAATTATTAGAAGAATTAATCGGACATTAATTCTTGCCATCCATATGAACAAGTTGCCCGTTCACCTTCAGCATGTTCTGGGAATTCTTTAAGACACCAAATTAAGAGAGTCAACCGTTGTCATTAAACAGATCTAAATAGCCTTCACTTTGCTTGAATTTCTTTATTTTCTCATTGCTTCACTTTTTCCTATATATTGTTAGTTCTATATTGCATTGGGCAGATTTCATTTGTGTACCGAGCTGCATCAGATGCACAACATATTGTCATGAATCGTTTACTCGTCAACATCTAGGTCTGCTCATATTTGAATGAATATGTCTTTCAGTTTTAAATCATTTAATAAACCAAACTCATGAAATGATCCAAAAAGTTTAAATTTCCAAGAAAGGAGCAAAGTGCAATCTTGATTAATTTTTATGTAATCTTATTTTATAATTTCCCACTGGATGTGAGCCATGAGCTTATATGGTAGTAATGACAAAAAGCACTACATGGATCCAACAAAAGCTGTGTATAATTAGTTTCTTTCATCAAATAGATTCGATTTATGTTTCAAAAATTGGGGTTTAGATCTATTGTATTTGGCTCTATTTCATTTGAATGATTAGTCCCCTGCTGCAATTAGGATTTGGCCATAAAAAAGGGCTCAAGCTAGGCAGAGCCTGACTCTGAAGTGGGTCCGGGCTAGACCGGACTTGTCCAATAAAACATATGTTAAATGTTAATATATTTTTACATATTTTTCTTATAAAAATATATTTATATGTAAAATATGAATATTTTACTTTTTTTTATTAATGTTGGGCAGGGCCATGCTCAATCCATGATGGTCGGACCTCGGATGGGGCTCGGGCCAGCCCGCCCTATGTTAGCTTAGCCCCATAGCTTTTTCCTGGAAGATAATGCATTTTTTTGGCATCAAAGTTGTATCTCCTAAAAAAAAATTTCGTGAGAACATGAGAGATTATTGTTGACAATGTGAAAACTAATTAATTTATGAATCTTAATAGTCTCTTTAAAAATAAAATATTAATTTAACCTAATTTTAGACTATGGAATCAATTGTATATGTATAATGATTATCTTTTAAATTAGGCTGTTTCTTAATATTCATAATTTCTAATTTAATTAATTACCTACCGTTTAGAGAGTTTTATGCTAAACATTTGCTAAAAATTAAAAATTTGTCACTAGAAAACAGCTATCATGGAAGTATTAACAGCAGTTTATGATGCATCAATGTTTTATGGTGTTTTTAGTAATGATTCATATATATATATATATATATATATATATATATATATATGAACAATATTTTGTTAAAAGCAGTATATGTATAATGATTATCTCGTTCATATATATATATATATATATAATCTTATATTGTTGGATGGCTAAATGTTTTGAATATCATCTGTTTATTTTTTTTTTAAATAATTGACTTGTTTATTCATTTTACAGTTCAGCCTGAAGAGGCCAATGCTCGAAACGTGTGAAGAAAAGAAGTCAATTTCAATCACGTCACAAACATCATACTAACTATAAAAACACTATTATAAACGAGAAGCTCTGCATTGACGTTTTGTTCATCAGAGAGTTTCAGGAAAAACGGCAAAAAAAATTCTCTACCGGTGGCTTTTCGCTGTAACTTTTTTTTTTTTTTGAAAAATGTTTGAATTCTAAAATTTAAATGCAACTATAGATTGAAAGTGTTCAAATGTAAAAATGGCTTTGAAGAGTGGCGGAGGCCAAATTTTTTTGGCTACGAGCCACTCTTATAGAAATTCTCATTTTTGAAAGGACATAATATATTTAAATAAGTAAATAATTGTAAGAAACTTATGTAAAAATATACATAAATAAATAAAAATTTTGTTGTTGGCGTGAGCAACTTATACGACCCTATGCTACTGACGTTGAGCTACATCTATTATTTGATCTCTTTAGAACAACAAGTTGGTGCCCGTGATGGTCTTATGACTGACTTTACTTCCATGAAATAAGGTTCAATATTATCTAACTCGAAAAGTAGTCTTGATTCTTAGCTCGAATATTGTCTAATGTTTCATGAATCTACTTGTTAGAATGCATGGAAACGCCCCTTATAACTCTGGGATTCTCAACATTGCGTCAGCCAGTTATACCTACCTCTAAATTCACAACATACAGAAAAAAAAAAGAATTAATAACCAACCATTTTGTTCTTGCACGATTGCTCTTCAAAGTAATAAATAAATAATTAACTATCAATTATTAGAATATTTAATCGGACATTAATTCTTGGCATCCATATGAACAAGTTGGCCGTTCACCTTCAGCATGTTCTGAGAATTCTTTAAGACACCAAATTAAGAGAGTCAACCGTTGACATTACACAGATCTAAATAGCACTTATTCAGGAAATGCTTTCAATTCTTATTTAGTTTTTCCTTTTTTATGTAACTTTGGTGCTGCGTTATCTGCATGTCATAATGTGGATGGTATTAAAGGAGCATCTCTGATACGTTACACCATTAGGATTATGCATGCAACATATCATTGCATAAAAAATAATACAAGAGTATATTTTGTATATATATATAGGCAATAGACTCGAGATGGGGGATCGCCGCTATACGTGAAACCCACTTCCGTTTTGTTAATAGAGAAAAAAGTTGGACTCAAGAGTTCAATATTTGATTTTCAATGCAATTTGAATAATCTGTCAAACACCAGTTTTTTTGTTTTTTTTCAAAAGAGAAAGTGAAAAACAAAGGTTAAGACAAATGTCACGTTAGAAAATGACTAGGAAGGAGGAAGGCCGGGTCGCGGTCGGGGGACCTGATCTATTTGGACCAAATGCCAGCCACAGTTACTGAGCCTTCATTTTTTTTTTTAAATTTACATTTAAATTTTAAAAAATTTTACCTGTATAATAATTTTAAAAAGTCGATCCTTGTCAAAATTTAAAAACTTTAATTCAACCTCTCTCGTACAAAATTCTGTCTCGGCCGGTCCTTGTGTGATTTTGAGGTTTTCAGTTAAACGGTTTTTAGGAAGTATGGCTTTGGGTGAATTGATTGTTTGGAGGTGAGCTTCCACGTGAGAGGCAGCTTTTGCTTGGAGTTCCAAAATGGGGCCTACACTTTTTTACAAAGTTGCATTGAGGGGTCTACTTTTAAATATTTAACCGCATGTATAAACTTTATCAAACTTCTTTCTTTTTCAAGCTAAAATAAGTCAAATGCTTTTTGGACATTTTATAAAGAAAAAAAAAAGGTTTGAATTTTGAGGACACATATATATATATATATATATATATATACATGTGTGCACGCACACACTGTCTAGGACAGTCTGGCCAAATCAAACGTGCATGCTTGAGACAGAAGTTACAAATTATATTCGTTCTCGCTTACAAGATACGCATAAGGTGTCTGAATGAATGAACTATTTTGCGTTGCCTCACTTTAGAGGGACCTCCTTAAAGTGATCTGGATTTGAGTCTCAATTGATTCTGCTCAGACCCGTATTACGTTCAGTTGGTAACTTTGTATGCCAAATAGATCCAGAACATCTGTACATGTATGATTTCAGAAGCCAATTTTTAGAACCTATGGTTATGTTGATAGCTTCGGACCTAAGGCTATCACATATTTTAAAACCATAGATATATGGTCAGACCTCTCTCCTCTCGGGGCAACAAATCTCTAGTTTTCACAAGATAACATGGATTTAAGGTTTACGATTTGGAAGTCCACTGCTTCTTTAAGCTGTGAGTTTAATCGATATGATCATAAAATCAGCCCCGGGTTTCAGGTCCGAGGCTATCAAACATAGTCATAAGTCAGATATCAATAATATTGATGCTTTTAAGTTACTACGTTAGGGGTGAAAAACAAAAACGAGTCGTGAACGAGTTCAAGCCGAGTCATTTGCTTAACGAGTCGAGCTCAAGTTCATGAATCGACTCGTTCAAATAATCGATTGAGTTCGAGCTCAACAAGTAAATCTCGAGTCGAGCTCGAGCCTCAAATGAGTTTCTCGAGCCTTAATCAAGTCGATATATTCAAATGAGTTTACGAGTTTGTCGAGCCTTAATTGAGTCGAGCTCGAGGTTTCATTAGTCGAGCAGCCGAGCTGGAGTTGATCGAACTCGGGCTCGACTCAGCTGGTGTTTGGATTTGGTTGTGAAGCTTCGGGTTCAAACATGAAAATAAAAGTCGGGTTTGGATTGTAAATTTAAAAATTGAATTAAGATATAGTATAAATGTGTGAATATATGGTAAATTGGATATCGGAAATGGTACATCTAATTTGAATCCGATCAGTTGACATGCCTCATTTGAGTTATGTGGCATAAGGATATAAATATTTTGATAAGACTTCAAGCCAAGGTGATCCATCTAAATCTAGATTAAATATTAAGTAGGTTGATTAGAAAAATCTTTACGAAGTTCGGATCTAAGCATTAACTGGATTTGGCATGCCTTACTGGATCCAATGGGATATTGACAAAATAGAAGTCCGGAGTTTGAACGGAGGGTGAATCTGAGATTGGTGGTTGTTATCAAAACTGTTCTACAAGTGTCTCAACCGGTAATTTCTTAAAAGAATGATCCTGTGTCCGTGAAATTACCCTTATTATCGAAACAAAGGTAAAGAATAATGCTGAAAGGCATGGGCCTGTCTGAAAATATTGCTTTTTTACTACCACTGGCCAGTGGGACGCGAAATCTTCAGAATTTTGTTTTTCACCTTTCCCCGTTGGAGGGAGCGCCCGCCTCGAAACGCTCTGTTGGAGAGAGAGGGCGCGAGCGATGCAGAAATAATAAAAAGGGAAGGGAAAATTTTGAAAGGGAAGGAATTTTTCCTCCCTCAGATCTTAGGCCTATTTTCCAGGAACGAGAGAAGGCTGTCTTTTTTCATCATTCCGGATCTCTCTCTCTCTGTTTCTCTCTCGCGCGTTCGCTCTGCGTTGCCTGTTCGTCTTCCTCTGTGCCCGCTCTTCTTCGCGTAAGTGTTGCGTCTTTGTTTCTGGTTTCTTTATTTCTCTCATGCCGTCATGCGGTTGTTTTCTGGTGCTCGTGTTTGGATTGATCGGGGGAAGCTGGAGGAGGGCTGTGCGGAAAAGAGGAGTTTTTGCGAGTGCCTGGGGGAATGGGAGCTGGAGCAGGTCGAGTGTGCGTTTTTTGTATGGGATTTAGGTGCTAGATTTCCAATTCTGCTGGTTTTTCCTTTTTGTCAGCTGTAGCGTCAGGTCAGATCTGTGTTAGGATCGTAGGAAATGTGAGACGAAGGAGTTTGTGTACTTTTCTGTTTTTTCTTGCTTCCTTCTGCTTTCCAATGTTATGGCCGACCGTGTGCTTGAGCTTCGGAAGGTTTCGATGCGTTGAGCAGCTGAAAACTTCCGACGATGCTGATATTTGATAGATTTTACTTTGATGTTCGTCTTTGCAGCAACCGTCTGTTTACCGTCTTTCTCCCTTCTATCAGAAATTTTTCTGCTCGTAAAGTTTGGTGAAACGTTTGTTATTTCCGATTTGCTCTTTCCAATGCGACTTGTTTTCTTCTTTTTTTTTTTGAAATGATGCAAGATATGATGCGCACTCTCATATGGATTTCCCTGGGTGACTGCTAGATTATTTGCTGGTCATCACAATGATCAAAATTGATCAACATGTAGGTGAAAGGTACCACGATTTGCACAATAGAATTATGAGTGGACTAAAAATTTGATCAAGTGCTAAAGGTCGCAGCCTCGCAGTATTTCTATTCTACATATCGACCTTTTAATGGAGTTGTTGAAAGTTGAAGTGTCCGTTGGACATCAATCTCAAACTCATAGTTGGACAATTGCAAATTCTTATTCTATGCTTTATAGATACTGATGAACACTTTAACTGGCATTAACAAAGGAGCATGTTTGGTTATACTGATGAGCTATAGCTTAGAAGTGTAATGGTACGTTTTTTCTTGTGGGTATCTTTATGTTTATTTGTAAATTTCGATCGTGATTCTCTGGTCTACCTCCATGTATTATGATGAGCAAATGCATTAGCATTGCACCAAGCATGATTTATCGTCCTAATGGATCAACTACATCTCGTGTATCACCACAATCGTGCTTCATTGCATTGAAGAATGATCATGACCTTTAATGTGGTAGCAGTTTGTAAAGTTGTTAGTTAAATGCCATCGTACTCATGCTTAATTTATTCTCTCCAAAGAACAAGCTGCCTATACACATATTATGCTTGAACATTTTTGGAAACTGATAAACTTATCAGTTTTAGCTCTAAAGATATCATGGAAGGTTATATGAGGTCAGGCTTGAGCCAATTTACTCATAGCACAAATGAGTAGGTCAACTTTTACTAGTGGTAGAAATGATGGTAGTCTGTACTCTGTAGACTTCATTGGGATGCTCCTTTAAATTGTTTTCTAGCAAGCAAACCACCATCTCCTGGTTTCTTACTGCCTCCCACATCCTGAAAACCAAGGTGGCCCTAGTGGAAGGAATTTTACACAGTGGGCTAATGGAGGTTTAAAGTGTTACGAGTGACATATTTTGGGGTTCCTGGAAGCAAATATTTTTCCACGTTGGGTAGCAGACGTAACAGTAGCTTCCAAGTTGGCACTCCTTTTTCTCAAGCATTCTTGAATTCTAGTTTCCAAGACTATGTAACATGTATATATATGCAATCACAATACACTTGGTAAGCTACAACAACTATCTGAAATTGGGGGGTCACTTGCTGTATGCACATTAGCATGTTGATAACTTATAAGTATGTATACATATGTATTGTCAATATAGAGCATTGAAAAGATAGTAGACACTCTTGAATACTAATTCAAATTCTTGATTTAGAAGCAGCAATCTAGTAAAACTAAGTTAAACTGTTCAACCTGAAGTATAATGTAGCTGGTGACCTATATCATAGAGATATGTTGAAAGATATGGGGGAACAACCTTTCTTATTAAGTGTCATGTTGAATTTATATGTAAGAAGATACAGAATGGGACCAAAAGTGTTGTATCATTGTGACATAGGTGATGAGAATTTTAAAAGCAAAAGATAACAAACACATAATTATTTTGGTCAGAAAGTAGAAAAGAAACAGATAAAGCCAATTATCATTCTGCTGCACCCATTAAGTGACTATAATGCATTTTAGGGGCCACATATCCCTTTTTTGTGGTCGTAGAATATCTGCTTTTGCTTCAGTATGACAGAAGAATCTACTGACATGTAAACAGGGATTTGTCTAAAGGTACCATAGCCAAGGCAAATAAAAATTTTGGGCCCCAGCTGCTTTTCTTCATTCTTTATCTGTATTTCTGATTGTTTGGGGATCCATAATATTTTACATTTTGGATTATATTGGCTTCACTGAATTGTCATTGCACTTCATTAAAATCTAAATTTTGATGAGAATTATACTTTCTGCATTAAATTTATCTAAAATGATGACAGGGCTGGAGGTTCTGTGTAAAGCCTTGATGATGCATCTTTAAATGTAGACTTGAAGGACTTGGCGGAAAGGGATTGAAATATGCAAGCACCACGGAATAGATCATCTAAACAGCCTCTATGGATTATTGTCTTAGTTACTATGGTGTGTGTCTCCCTGATAGGTGCTTATATTTATCCTCCTCGCCGCTACGCAGCTTGTTACTTCTTCGCCTCAACCGTGTGCCATCCTTTTGGGCAAAATGTTCAGCCCGTTCGTAAGAGAGTTTATACTGATGAGGAGATTGCATCTCGTACTGTCATTAATGATATACTTAAGATGCCTCAAGTTCAATCCAAGAATCCCAAAGTTGCCTTCATGTTTTTGACGCCGGGTTCACTACCTTTTGAAAAACTTTGGGAGAAATTCTTTCTTGTAAGTAGATCGTCTTACCTTATTCTTAGTTTCCGACTTCTTTATTTCTCGTTTCTGTCAATTCTCTTTATAGGTCACACTTCTTTGAGAATGTGTTCAGCTCTGTGATTTAATATGAAGCCACATCATGTCTTTGGCTTAGTGGTGCACTATGCTGATTATTCACATGGGGAGTTAATCTTAAGTAATTGCTTGTTTCATGTGAGCATGTCAGAGCTTTTGCTGAGGTTCTGTCTGAATGTGTATAACTCTACCTCTAGTTCATGTAGTAGCTGGTTTTCTTTACGAGGTTTTGTTCAATTACTGTTCACAAATAGAGAGAACTTACATGTTCATTCACTTCCCCGTATGATTTTTTTTCCATGAAAGGTCGTGATGATAAGACTTATTCTACTGGTCCTGGATGCTAAAGGTTGAGCTAATTATTTTTGGGAGTATTGGATCTCATGTCTTTCAAATTTTAATAAACATTTCATCTCTGTGAATAAACCATGTCAATCGAAAGGAGCATCTATTAGTAACTTGATTACAATTCTGTGAGATTTTTGTAATGCATTTTCTGTGGGCAATAGAAACTGCATGTTGGCTATGGTGAATGTTAACGTACAAATGGTTATTAAATGTTTTACCTTTTTCACTAACCATGGTCCATTTCTTCTCCTTGTTCACGTTTGTACCTTAGGGCCATGAAGACAGGTACTCAATCTATGTGCATGCATCTAAGAGAAAACCCGAGCATCAGAGTTCCTTGTTTATGGAACGAGAAATTCGAAGTGACAAGGTATAACTTCTTTCAGGCAAACTTTCCTTTGTGTAGTACCATTGGATTATCAGTTCCTTATGCATTCTCCATTTATATGGACTTGATATACTGTTGTTGTATGATGGTTTTATCCGCTTTTAGAAAAATCTTTACCGATTTTGAAAAATGTAACCGGGCGATTTGCAGATAATTCCATTATTTGCAGGTTTGGAATTTTACACCTTGCAAGCCTACCAGGTCATCTTCGTGAGTTGCTTAATTCATGAATGATGATACACAGCTGCATAATCTCGTGCACATGCATATGGAGATGGGTACACACGCAAAATATGGCATGGTAACATGTATAACCTTACAGGAATATGTGTGTGCATGCCCATATAACCACACAGGAGTGTGTGCGCAGACACACATAGAGGATAATAAAGGGATGTACTACATAGCTAATGCATAATTATGTGCAATTGTTTATGGCTATATGCATATATTGAACCACACATACAGTAAAGGAGAAGATGAATTTTGGGGGTGAGAAGAAAGAAGTTGTTGGTTGAACAACGTTTGGATAATTCACTATACATACATCCACCCTCATCTTGCCCTACTTCACATCCAATAATTTTGCTTTGCCATCATTATTTTGCAGCATATTTAGGTACTTCATCTATTTTAAACTGAAGTTTGTTAATTTCTTGGTCGTCTACCGCTATTTTAGAATCTATCCTTGAACTTTTTAATGTCAAGCTCAAGAGTTGGAGAAGAAAGCCATGCTTGGTACATCAAATCTATCTAGAATATTGATTATTTGTTTAAGTAACAATTAAGTTAACTAATTATTCTAGCAAGTACAAATAAATCAAATTGGACAAGAAACTTTCTATATCTCAAAAAGACTAATCCTCACTAAACAGACATCTAGTTCTATGTCATGATCCATTTGTATGATGATCTAAACTGGGTTTTATTTTTGGACTATATGTTTGTGGGATAACAGGTTAAGGATTTATTTGTTATTTTATTTGATGTCTTTTATGCAAAAGTATGGAAGTAAATGGTTTGATTTACCTTGGACATGTCATATTGGTTTTGCAAATTACGAGGACACAGATCTCCTGTTGGTTTGGAAGCATGATAATGTCAGGCTGAGAAAGACACATTTCTTTACTAGCATGTGCATTGTTGGATATGCTTGGAATATTAAATGCTATATGCATCTTAGTAACATAGACAATATAGTGCAGGTTGACTGGGGCCAAATTTCAATGGTTGATGCAGAAAGGAGGCTTCTAGCAAGTGCCCTTCAAGATCCTGACAACCAACATTTTGTTTTGCTTTCTGATAGGTTTTGTTTTTTTATCACTTTCCATATCCTTTTTAATACTTTGTGAATCACTTATAAAAGTATGACAGTACTCTCATATTTGCTGCAGCTGTGTGCCACTGCATAACTTTGACTACATATATAGGTACCTTATTCACACAAACATCAGTTTTATTGACTGGTAAGATGAATATCAGTTTCCAGTGCTCAATGAAAATTTCCTTTTTTGATTCTGACATTTCTCTATTATTTGCCTATGCCATTATTGTACCAGGAACTTTCTGATTAACGGATTATAAATATTAGGTTTAGGAAAGAGAAGCAGACAGGAAATAGAAGCAGGAGACTTTCTAGTGTAATTCATATAGGTGGTGGTCCTCCTTTGGTTATTTCAGTTGGACAAAGATGCGCGTTGGGCTGTCTAATTTACTGGTTTCTTTTTACAAGTTGGACTGAAATGTCTGTGTTATTTGATGGAGAGTAGGTACTTGAAACGAAGCACCTAATGACTAGAAGAACTGTAGAGGAGGATTTTATGTCCACCGTGACAGAAGCAAGTAGAATGCTCATTATTTCTGAGTTCAAAGTTAAACTTTTCTAACCCTTCTTCACTTTCATCAAAGTTAAGAGGGCTTAGAGGAACTATCACAAGTTTGTCGACAAGAAAAAGTAAATAGTGCTATACCTTGACAAACACATCGATAATCTGGTGACCAAGTCTACCCTATCTTTGAGAACCAGTCACCTTGAAGTATGATCTATTGGTAAAATGATGATCAATCTCTATATGCTTTCTGTACTTATAACACACAGATGATCATACGAGGAGGTGAAAAATGATGTTATGGCCCACCTCTTCAACAACATAACACATGAAAATAATCTCTGATATTAAATGTTACAGTTTGAAAGTGATGTGAACATCCAAAGTGTGAACCATAAAGCGTCTTTTGTAGTAAAGAATAAATAGAAGCAGATATTAGATTGGCCACTCATTGTTGGGGTCCATTTTATTTTAAAAGCAGACATGAATTCCATTTTTCATTTCTGCTTTTTTGATTAAGTATTTTGGAAAATTTAGATGGCGTATTTTTTGGTACTCATCTTTTTATTTTCTCCTTTGCCTTAAATTTGTTTCAGCTTTGATGATCCTGGTCCACATGGAACAGGAAGGTATTCAACTCATATGGGACCAGAAATTGAAAAGGAGGATTGGAGGAAGGGTGCACAGGTACTAGTTTCATCAAAATCAATTTAAGTGAGTTGATGGTTTACCCTCCTACTACAAGCTTTTACGGTTCTTTTGCTCATATTAGTCCATATTCCCCACTCCTTAGAGCGGCACCTTAATATACGAAAAAATGGAAGTGCTTAAGGGGAAAGGAACATATGTTGACAGGCGAGAAAAAAAAAATCAAGTCATAAAAAATTATATGATCTTTGATTCTTTTCTGTATGTTTTCAAGATTACTTAAGTTTTATGTTATAAGCTAACTATAGGGGTACAGATTTGACATTGTACACATGGAAAAAGAAACTCTTGATTTTGAGTTGATCGTTTTTCCTGGATGTTAACATTTAGCATGGCTAGTTAGTCTTGCAACTATAATTTGGTTGAGCATGGAGACTGCACGGTAACTTTCTTCTTTTCTGTTGCAGTGGTTTACAATGAAGAGACAGCATGCACTGATAGTCATAGCTGACAACCTGTACTATTCAAAATTCAAGCAATTTTGCATGGTATTTGACTGACTTATGTCAAAGTCTGTTTCTGTATTGCTACTAGCAGATCTCAAGCATAACTGAAGTTTATTAGTTCATTTTATATTTGGCTTGTAAACTTGAGTTTGATTGCGTTCACAAAGTCATGAAATAATGTACTATGAAAAATGAACCCATAATTCTTGGATTTCCCTTGCAATCATTGGCCGCCACATAGGGTTGCCTTGACATGGGCATTGATGTTGGTGTTAGTTGCTGTTGTGTTATCTTGAAATTTTCATGGTTTAAAATTTTGGTTCTGGTGGCATCTCTATCGTCTTTCTAACATGTTTTCAGATGCACAAACATCAGGGTTGCAACAATTGTCCCAAAGCACTCTTGCAGTAGTATGGAGTTCAAAAAATGAGCAAAAATGGTTGTTATGGTAATATTAGCATAATTTAATCTGTTGGGGTTTCCTGCTTCCTGAAAACCATTGATCCCATCAACGTAATGGTCCTTACTCTGATGAATAAGATTTGACAAGGAGCCAGTAGTACTCAGATTTTTTCCTTCACTAGTTTCATATATTCAGCTAATTAAGTTGGACCGTGTATGTGATTGTCTTTTGTGTACTGAAGTTAGTTGAGGCGTGTGATAGCAACTTTGTGAAAGAGGAATGAGTTTTGCACTTTTGGTTATAATCATGTTCTCATTTTTGAGTTGCTACTGAATTGAGCAAGTAATATGTTACTTTTCACTTTTCAGTCTTGGCATTGACACATATTTGATGGTTGGATATATATTTTGTGAAATAATATCATGATTCTAATAAGATTTTCTGTTAATATTGCAGCCTGGTGTTGATGGCCATAATTGCTATGCCGATGAGCATTATTTGCCAACATTTTTCCATGTCAGCTCATTCAACAACCCTCTTTTGTCCTTGCTAGATAAATTTATTCTATTTAAATTTGCAAAACTACCCCATTTCAGTGGAATATTTGACTTTCTACATTGGGCTTGCAGTTGGTGGACCCTGGTGGAATATCAAATTGGTCTGTGACACATGTTGACTGGTCTGAAGGTAAATGGCATCCCAAAATGTACAGGGCACAGGATGTTAATTATGAGCTGCTGAAGAATATCACGGTATTATTTGTCTTTATGCATAACTTTTCCCGTAATGTTATTTGCTCTCATCTTGTTGATGTTGACATTTTAATGTTGTTCTTTCTTCCACAGTCCATTGATGAGAGTACACATGTTTCAAGTGATGAGAAGGTATGTGTTGCTTTATAGTTTTTAAGCAGATTGACAATCACATTCTTAGGCGGTGCCTGAAAGTTTTATCAACAGATAAAGTTTCTAATATTTCTTCTCATATGTCTGACCTAGTGATCTGTCTGAAACCATAAACCACAAAATGCAGCCACCCTAAGGCGTGTGACTAATTAGACTTCTAGAACCTTCCAAACTCTTGAAAGTGTATTTCTTGTTTACATGTAATTGTGTGGACGTCTTCTAGTATTGACAGTCTTTTGTTTTATTCTTTCAGAAAGTCAGAACTAAACAGCCATGCTTATGGAATGGTGTGGGGCGGCCATGTTATTTATTCGCAAGGAAGTTCTTTCCAGAGACATTGGGCAATTTACTTGAGATTTTCTCTAATTATACTGAAGCTAGTTAAATTTGGTCACTCCCAATATTCTTTAAACCATTCTTGGGCTTCTGATGCAGCTTCTATGTTCTGCATTTGTAAATTGGATTTGCCCTGATCATAGAAGCGACCTCGATGCCAACCGGAAGCCCCACTGGAGTCCAGCTGCAACATACTCACGCCACATATGCAGGCTACCTGAGAGGCTAATTTTTTAGCTGTTTTGTTTTCTCCCCCATAACATGTTAAAATAAGAAATTTTGGGCATTCATTGGTATGTTATTGGAATACTTGATTCTTGCTAAACCAGGATTAATTGAAATTGTAAATCTCTATTTTGTTCTGTTCTTGGTATCTTCCTCTATGTTATCCGTTCACAAACATGATGGAATTAGTTTTTTTGTCAATGTATATATATATATGTGTGTGTGTGTGTGTGTGTGTGCATGTTTCGGAGATCACAGCTCTTCTCTTCAATTCAATCTCTTTTTAGTTTCCCTCTGTTCTTTTCACAAACAGTGCGGGCTACTTTTACATATATTTTAATCGTAATTGTCGTTCTAATCTCAGGGGCAATCTGCTGAGAAATGCAGCAGTTGAATACTTAGTCGCTGGTTGGCACATGAGACTCAATTGGAAAGGGTGTTCCGCTGGAACTAACAAGCAGTTTTAATGTTGTAAAGGTTAGCTAACCATCGTATGATTTTAACTCGTGTCTTTCATCAGGTAAGTAAGAAATAATCACTTGTGGATTCAGCTATGTTCTCCAACCTGAGCTTAGATTCCAGGTCCGATGGTAGTCTCATGAAGCGGATTCAGTTGATCAGGATCTGAAAAACTGGGAAATGCTGCATTCTAGTATTTTTTTTTATACTAGGATAACTCTGCTTATACTAGGGAAGGCATTTTACGCTAAGTCTGTTGTGGACGATCTAAGGAAGACAATTTCCCTAGC
This sequence comes from Nymphaea colorata, assembly GCF_008831285.2. Classification (NCBI taxonomy): domain Eukaryota; kingdom Viridiplantae; phylum Streptophyta; class Magnoliopsida; order Nymphaeales; family Nymphaeaceae; genus Nymphaea; species Nymphaea colorata. Next base: position 910,951 of record NC_045148.1, on the reverse strand, counting down.
GTGCGCATGGATCAAATAGAAAGAAAGAAGAAATTTCATTGATAACATGTGAATGTGTATCTCTTGGATGGAGATGTCATTGGTTGGGATATAATCCGACATTTAAGCTGAATTCAAATTTGAGTAGTTGGATTTTATAGGAAAAAAAAGTGACACGTGGTTAGTAATTGGATGAAGGTATGCCACTGACTTTCATGGGAATTTGAGTTCAGTTATATGTAAAAATCCAAACTTGGTATTGGAACATGATTCTAAATCAAACTGACCAGCATCTGATCTGAATTTGATTCATTGACATCTCTACTCCAGCTTCGCCCAGCTGGCTAGGGATTTCACATTTAAAATTGAAGAAGGTCAATAGTTAAGCATTTGAGATGTATCTTTGTTGGAATAAACAAATGAAGGTCTGCCCAACTTCAACTGTACTCTTAGCGTTGTTTTCCATAAAATAGATAAAGTGGCTCTCCTCAATTGGTTTGTGCTATATCTCTGACGACATAGACTGCTTGAAGACAGACATTTGCCGAACAGCTAGGCCGTATTCTTGACTTTGTGGGTACACCGAGGCTAATCTGAAATCTACAGCTTGTGAGATCCATTTTCTAAGCGAATAGTGGATTTATTTTCTGACTGTGGATTTCAGATCCACTTTATTCGTTAAGAACCTCAGATCTGAAGATCTGGATCCATGGATATGAGATTTCTAAGGATCTTAAATCACTTTCTATCTCATGTTTGAGTTAAAAAAACCATACCATGAAGAAGTTTTGTGAAACAATGGGAGTGGAGCAAGGTTCAAAACTTTATGTGTGGCTTAGAAGCAAGAAGCCCAAATTTTGCCTCTTGCGTCGAAGTTGCATAGAACTTTGTTTCCATAAGATGAAATGTCCCAAACACATTGGGTTTCTTTCAGCTTTCCCTGTGCTGCTTGCTTTCAAGAAAGCTAAATAGACAAGAGCTTTAGATAAAAGAAGGGGGGGGAGCCAAATAGTCATTTTCAAGGAGTACAATGTGCCTTTGAAAGAGGAATTTCCAGTCTTCATTCACATAATTATTAAACTTATTATGCCTGCGAAGTGCAACATTACACAGTTGATATATGCATTTATATTGGGGATTGGATGTTAAACTATACTTAACTTTTTATTAGTCCCGCTAGGACGGGATTTCTTTTTTAATATTTTAAGTTCTACCAGTTAACCAAGGTATAAGTGTCTCAGCAGCAACATGTTGCTGAATTTTTCTATCTACATAATATTTTGACACCACTAAGGGGAAAAAAAAATTCTTGGAGAGGAATCCTCCTTTTTCTTTTCCTGCTGCTAGAACGTATGGTATTATACTTTACTCGAAGACATTATTCATGATTTTGTTAATTGTTAGATAAATGATTATATTGGGTACTATCAGTAAACGACCGGCGACCTTATGCTTAGTATTGTTTGTATATATATATATATGACATTTATTTTCAAAAAGGTAAAAACTTGAAACTTTTGAAAAAAAAAATAAGAGTCATGGTTACCACTCATAGGCCCAATCAAAACTGTTTAACTGGGTATATATATATATATATATATATATGAGCACTAAAAGCTCATTTTAAAACTCATTTCCTTTTATAGAAAATTCAAATATTGATTGAGACGAGGACAAGGAGCACACGACTGCCTTGCCCTTTTAGGGATCCAAGGGGAGAAGCAAAACTTGGGCTTTTGTGGCCGTTTCTTGCTCATAACTTGAGAATGCTTTAGACTAATTCCTGATATCAGAGTCCCACATTTTCTCCTTTATTTTCTGCAAGCTCTTCCATCGTGTAGACTGAATCGACTCTTTTGCCACCGGAAACCGTGGAGAGGTTTTAAGTTCACCCGCGGGACTTGATATACATGAAGAGGTCCACGAGGCAGGAACCCGACCAGGGGAATTCCGCCGCTGAGAGGGGTACTCGGCTAAGATCTCCAGTGAAGAAGCTGTTCATGAGCATGGGCAGAGGGACCGTGATCCTTGGTGGGTGCCTGGTGGTTTTGTCATTGTTTGTCACGCTGAGCTTCGTGTACCAAGATCCCCCACTTGGACGGTACACTATTAGCAGTGTCAGCAGTGGGCAGAATTTGTACCGAGGGAGTGGTTTTGGTGGAGATCTCGGAAATGGAGGGAAGATGGTAGATGGATTCGACGGGGTTATAGGAGGCAGAAATTTAGAAGGGGAGGCTAAGGAAGGTACGGTTTTTTGCTCTTTGATAGTTACTTGTTTTCGTTTTCGGTGGAAGAGTGGTGAAATTTTATGTGAATGCATGGAGATCTGCTTTGGATCTAGTTTTGGGGTTCAGTTGTTCTTGTGTATTGTTGGTTTGATTGTGAATTTTCCCTAAGGAATGAGTTTGGTGTTGCTGATTTTCTTATTTGTCTCCCTCAGTGGTTTGGATATTTTCCGCAATTTGGAACCTTAGAACAAGTTGTTTATGATGATATGTTGATGAGGAGAGCGAGAAAAGTTCTTCAATTAGTTTGGGATTGAGTTTAGTTGGCATCATTTCCTAGGAAAACTGCCGATTTGTCTCCTCGACGAATGATGATGTTGGTCGTGGAGCAGCATGTCTGTGATTCGTCGTCTATCAGACAATTATTTGTAATTCACCTTAAATCTCTATTGACGACTCTCCCTTTCAATGATCATGTTCCGAATGATCTGTTCAATTTCACCTGATATTTATCACATTGTGACACTAATCAATAGCTCATATGTTGATTATGCATAGAGTAATTTTCTTGGGAAACAAACAACAAAGGGCATTATGAAGTACAACACATTAGCATACTCTTGCTTGAAAGTGACGACGCATATTAATTATGACATGTCCTCTCATCAAAGACTGAAGAGCTAGGTATATTCTTTTTTATGAGAATTAAATAATCTTTGGGAAACTGAAAAATTTGAAGTAAGTTTTTACCCAATCACTATGGTACCTTTTGAAGCCTATTCTATCTCCGATTAGACATTTGTCCTTTTACTTTCTTTAGTACCTTTTTTCTAATAAGGGGAGACCCTACCCAGACTGGTCGGAGTTTATGTTAATGCTGTTTACTTTGAGGCTTGGCTTTGTGTTGGATTGTCCTGAATTTACATGCCTCCATATGAAGACATATATATGCAGGGGATATGCTCAAGTACATGTGGATTCAGAAAGTCAGATGCATATACAACAAAATTTTCTATGCACGAGCTCACATTCATACGGATATGGTCATTAGCATGTTCCATTGGCAAGATTTGTTTTGCTTCTTTCTTAGATTACTCAAGTTTGTTATTCAATCAGTTAGCTCTACCAAGAGAAAAATACGTGGAACCTGGTTTAGTTTCTCAATGTTATAAGTTGCTTCCAAGTGCATTCAAGCTTGTGTAGATTTGTTGTTGTCTTCACTAGGTCATTTTATTTTTTTATTTATAAATCCTCTGTCCCTTGTACTGTAATAATTATTTCACAATGAGGAGTTTGAACATAGCAGAAAAGGTTCCTTCCTGAAAATTTGTCCATTACCTACTACCTGAAACATTCAACTGTTGATGCCTTGGGTTTAATCCATCAACATTATGTTTTTTGTTATTATGTTTGCTTCTTGTGCATGACGTGCTTTCAATTTCACTGCCTTTTCCATTCTCCAGTGTGGAGTTCATTTTGTCTTTGTATATTTCAGAAAATGAAAATTCTCAAAGTTCTGATGAGCTCAACGACAAGCTACTTGGTGGCCTGCTTTCTGATGGATTTGATGAAAGGACATGCCTTAGCCGGTACCAGTCTGCTAGTTATCATAAAAAGTCACAATTGAAACCTTCTGCATATCTTATAGATAGGCTGAGGAAGTATGAAGCTCTTCATAAGAAATGTGGTCCATACACAGCATCATATAACAAAACTGTAAATTTACTCAAGCCTGGCTCTAGTTCTGAAAATGCGGATTGTCAATATGTGGTGTGGATAGCAAATAGTGGACTTGGGAACAAGATCTTGTCTATTGCTTCAGCATTTCTTTATGCTCTCCTTAGCAACAGGATTTTACTTGTTGATGGAAGAGTTGACTTGGCATATTTATTTTGTGAACCATTCCCAGAGGGTTCATGGCTACTTCCCCCAGATTTTCCATTAAACCAGTTCAAGGATTTTAATACAAACTCGCCAGAAAGATATGGCCATATGCTGAAACTAAGCAGCAAGAAAGAGGGTGGTTTGTCCACTTTGTTTCCACTAACTTTTGTGTATGTGCATCTATCCCATGATTATGATGAGCATGATAAACTATTCTTTTGTGACGATGAACAGATTCTCCTCCAAGGAGTCCCTTGGCTGTTCTTGAGAACAGATAATTATTTTGTGCCATCTCTATTTCTCATGCCCAAATTTGTGGAAGAACTGAATAGACTTTTTCCTGAGAAAGACACCGTCTTTTACCACATGGGTCGATATCTTTTCCACCCAGCAAATTCTGTCTGGGGCATGATTACCAGGTTTTATGATGCTTATTTGGCTCATGCAGACGAGAGAATCGGCATTCAAATCAGGACCTTCGATACTAGAAAAGGCCCGTTTCAGCACGTGCTGGATCAGATACTTTCATGTGCAAGGAATATGGAAATTTTACCAAACATATCACGGCATGAACCTGTAACTTCCTGGCATGATCCAAAGAGAAGGCATAAAGCTGTTCTTATAACTTCTCTAAGTGGTGGTTATTTCGAATGGATCAGAAATATGTATTGGGCTCATCCAACCGTGAATGGTGACATTATAAGTGTTTATCAACCAAGCCATGAAGAGTTCCAACAGACTGAGAAAGAGATCCATAACATGAAGGCATTAGCAGAAATGTATCTTTTGAGCTTGAATGATATGTTGATTACAAGTGCATGGTCTACTTTTGGATATGTAGCTCAAGGACTTGGAGGCATAAGGCCATGGATTCTTTACAAGCCAGAGAATGACACTGCGCCAGATCCCCCTTGTCGCCGAGCCATGTCAATTGAACCTTGTTTTCATGCACCTCCCTTTTATGACTGCAAAGCTAAGGTAGGTACTGACACTGGGAAACTTGTCCCACATGTGAAGCACTGTGAAGACATGAGCTGGGGACTTAAAGTGGTTGGAAAAGATGAGTTGTAGCTCTAGCTGTATCAATTTGTATTTTGGCTGCAATCTGATGTGCTTTATTTTCCCCCCTTTCCAACGGTTCTTTCTTCATGTTCATCTGAAATTAGCAACAATTTTTCATACAGAGAATACTATTAGATACTCAAGTCTGGTACTAGTGAGAGTAATCCTGTGTGGACTTGTGCAGCCACAGCAGAAGTTGATTTTAACCAGGCTAGAGTACGGCGATTACAGTTAGAAAGGAGATCAAGGAATGCCTACATTCATCTTGGCAAACCTTATAAATTTGCAATACTAATATTTTTATAGGATATTGCAGAAGTATTCGCTCTATGGACAAAGGCAAACATTGTATAACATTACAATCGTTCGTTTCTGGTTCCAACTCAGAGCTCATGGAGGTTCTGCCTATGTGAAAACCACTCTCAAAGTTGATGAAAGCATTGCCAAGGCTTTAAAAGGACCTGGACTTAATGCCCTTTGGGGTATTTGATTTCCTATTTCATGTGACTTGCTCCTGCTTATGTCGCGAAAGATCCACTCTGGACCTTACTGTTCGTCAAAATAAAAATCTCAAGTCTGACATAAGATTCAAATTTGATCTCCATTTTTCTCTTCTGAACTAGCAAAAAGGTTTGATGTAAGACGAGAAGAGACAGAGTCTACTCAGGTTTGAGGTTCAAAATGACCAAAATGCCCTTGTATGCGAAAAAAGAAGACCACTCCTATAAGAGCAAAAAAGAGAGGGACAAAAGTTACTTTTCTAAAATGACTGGAATACCCTTTTTCTTTATGATAACCAAAATGCTCCTCGTGCAGAACCGTTTGAAGGGCACCATGCTCCACGAACATGCGGGTAGGTGTTCTGGCCCGAACACCCACAACGCTCTCTTGAACTAATGATAAGGAATGTAGCATTCCAAAGAGAAATGGAAGTAAGAACTGAAAAACCTACAACAGAATACCTGGACCACGAACTTGCACAAGCCAACAAATCAACAATCATCGCATGGTATATATATATATATATATATATATATATATATATATAAAGAGAGAGAGAGAGAGAGAGAGAGAATTTATCGAAAAGCGGAATGCATGCCAGGATTTCGTTGACATAGCTGATCCTAACATGTTCGGTTGAGTTAAATTCATTGATGGCTTCAGCTCTAGTGCACTCTCACACCGCCCTTCGTAAAGATGAATTTTTGGGTATCGAACTCTTGGCCTCTTCTAATTCTCAGAATTCAGATCCTGACATATTTGGATCCGGACTCGGTTATAAGTACAAAATTTCAGATCCGGATGGTCCCGATAGTCACCGATAGTCCACATCCCGGCAAAAAAGTAAGTACGTAGATGCAGTTGGATGGAAGTCCAGATTCACTTAATGCATCAAGCAAGTTGGATCTGTCCCAATCATCAAAGGTTCTTGTGGAGCACCACCAGCCATGCATGGAGTTCAACGCTGCCCTACAGAAGAAGGCAAGTGTTTGCCGGCCGCACCATGAAAGCTCATGAACCGTCCCAACAGCAAGCAATTTTGATTCATCAAAATCACAAACTTGGATCTTATCTACCCACACATTGTTGATCCATGTTTCCACTATAGTATCCTCATCCCGTTGTCATAACGCGAGACGGATCCTTGTTATTTCACTGGTTAAATTCGTAGATTATTTTGTTCCGGCATTAAGGGCTGTACAACGAGTCGAACCAACCCAAACTCGATTTGGACTTGCTTGGCGACTCTTTTGTAAATGAGTTGAGCTCGTGCTTAACTGAAAACTCAAGCTTATAAGAGTCAAGTTCAAGTTAGATGAATTCGACTTGATTAAACTTAAGTTCATTTAATTTTTTAGGTTTTCTTTGTAATTTCTAAATTTAAAGCCAAGGAAAGAGATCAATTCAAATGGAGAGTTGGCAAATAAGCTTAAACGAGTCAAGCTCGAGCCGGAATTCCATCGGTCTATTGAGTGAACTTCGACTTAACCTTGAACAGCTCGACTCGAGCTCGAGTGGAGCTTAGTTTGAGCAAGATATAAATCGACTCAACTCAAGCTATCCGAGCTTAAACTTGACTCGGCTTGTGTACAATGCTATCCAGTAATCGTTATAGATTCTTGATTTGGATCTCAGTACAGGCCATCCTAACACAGACAAAAGTTTGTGGATCCTATTCACAGGAGATTGCTCATAGAAACCGATTTTCAGCTTTTAACCATGTTATAATTTTTGGTAGATTAAGTCAGGAAGACTATTAATAGATAGAGGTGTCCACTATCCAACTATGAATCCGATACATCCTTATTCAACTTATTTATCTATAAGGTGAGGGGCTTAGAACACACTGCTAATAAACTATATGTTCTTATTCCATAAAACATGATGTGGTTATAACCAGCATTTGATTGTTAGATCTATAAATATACATATAAGAACAAACTTTATGCTTTAAAAAGAAAATATGTAGTAAAACATGCTTTTCAAGAACATAATATTATTCTTCTTTACAAGTAAAATAACACTAAACCCATTCTTGGTTTCAGGTCACAATATATTACTGCCAACACCTTCTGAAATAAGGTTCCGGATCATCGAAGGTCGGTCCGAACGGGTGGACGACCATACATGAAATGTGCACCACGAGACCAGTGCGTGGTTAAAAGCAAACACCCGTGCTAAGTAAAAAGCGGAAGTTCCAATGTACAGCAACGCGAAGGGCAAGTGGAAGAGCCTAGAAGAAGTAAGGCTTTCCTTTCATGGCGTGCCTCTGGCAGTCACATGTGCCGGCAACTTGCCGGGGAACGCTTTTTCACAGGAACAGGAAGATGAGGAGGCCAGATCATGTAATCTGAGCGATCATCTGTTCAACGTAATTAATCCTGAACCGCGTTCTCCGTATCATTTTTTATTTTAAGACCGACATTCACACCACTACGATTATTAGTACTGACAATATGCTTTTGGCAGACTTTACAATCATCCATAGTGGAAATCACTGGGTCATATATATACATCCACTTGGGCAAGGAATAAAAACCAGACGTCTAAAATTCATCTTAAAGTGTGTTTTAAACAAGATGTGAACGAAGAATGTGTATAAACACTAATGCCATATAAATCGTGCTTTAGTTCAAGTCATTTTTTGTGAAAAAATTTGAAATTTATACTGTCAAAATTTTGATGTTGTAAAGAGCTGTTTATTTTTTTTTACTATTAAAAGAATATTATTTAAGTAAGAAAACAACCAATTGAATATATGTTTCTCATCAAATCACTCTTAAGATCTTATTTATAAAGTTAGATTTCAAAAAAAATATTTTAATAATTAATTTCAATATGTCTGGTTTTTCTCTTTCACAAGTAGCCTGGTTTATACCAACTTTATACACACATATATATATATATATATCAAGAGACAATAGATTCAAATTATCCAATTCATACCAGGTGTTAGTACACATTTTTTATATGTCAATTACTAAAATAACTGAAATAGGTCCTCGTTTCCTAACATAAGAACTGATTGTATAATGTACTTTATGAATTGGGTCACGATCAAGACAAACTGTTTACCAAAAGTTTCCATCTTATCAATCGACACTGTTGAAGCGTACATGTAGTTGTGGGGGAGTGCAAGGTCACATCTACATATCTTCTTCAAAACAGAGATGAAAGGTTGGGATTGATGGCAGTCGAAATTCAGAGTCCAAAGTTTTGCATTGCCTGACTAAGGCCTAGGCTCCGCATCGGGGCCAAAAAAAAGCTTGGCGCATTCAATTTGGAAAACAAAACGTGGTCAGAGTCCAGAGCCTGACTTAGACTAACAAGTTCAGGCATTAATTATATCTGATTTTCTTGAATAAGCCCGACTAAAGCTGATCAATGTGATGATAAATTGATAATGTATCAAAGTTAAATGTTAAACTATAAATTTTCACTTTTTTTTTTAACAAATTAGAAAAGATACAATTGAAAAAGAAAATTGTTTTATGTAGGTTTAGTATGAGGGTGGACGTACTGTTTTAAGGAGTCAATCTGCATGACTTTAGAAATCTACAGATCTCAATAAATTCGGAGAATATGTCACGACCAGAATACCACTTAAATGGTACCGTTTCTTTCTAGAGGAAATAAAGTTGTAGTCGGGTTAAATTTTTATTTGATTTGGAACTCCTCTTGAAGTCAAATTAAATTATCTTTTGAAGCTCTAAATGTTCACATTTCTTCTCCTTCAATATCTTGATCTCGGCAAGTACTGGTTTTTGGGATAAATTCAGAGCTGAAGTGGGAGTTGGGACTAATAAATGAGTTTCAGAACGAAGATAAGTTCCGACATACACGACTCCCGGGAAACAATGTGACGTGCAGAAAATGAAAAACGCGACATGCAATCTACAAGTAAAAGCAATGTCAGGTTCTCAGTCAATAATACATTTGTAGCCGGCCGGATAGAGCCTTTTCTGACACGAAATCTACTGCAGACAAATATTGGCAGGTAAGTTTTCTTCTACCGTCCGGGAGAATTTTCACCAACATTTTGACATGGCTGTTAGTGAAGATTTACTTTTACCAACAGAACAGAAGAGCTCTAAACGTCGTAGAAAGTCGACTTTCATTTATCTTCGCTTTCGAATGTCAGTGAAGGTTCTTCTATTTCATCGACGTCCTTCATAGATGTCGTTAAAAGTCGACCTTCACCGCATCTATTGACACGATTTTTTGTAGTACAAAATGATTTATATGAAAAGTTTAGTGGTTGCACTCATCACATAATAACTATTAGACGACGTGAATCGATTAAAGAGTTTGTTGAATAAATAACTTCACTTGTATCATATTAATTAAGTCGATTAAAGAGGTTTGGCAACTTTATGCATGCATTGAAAGGGAAAGTCTTGGCTAATTTTTCTTTCCCGACAAACACATGTTATGTACAGCGAGAGGTAAATTTTTATGGCATTCAATATACAATGCAAATGCAGGTGCATGATGTCGATATTACGGTCTCCATGTAACATCCTTCTATTATTGCACGTAAATGAGGAGAGAAAAAATGTCGGCCGCCTGATCCTGCCCAGAGCGTTCGGTCTGAGTATTCTGTCCTGAACCGCCTGTTGACAACAGTATTCTGTTTAGAGACATCTAACCATCAAAGCTATTCATGAACCAGACACATGGTTGAGAAAAAAACAAGGAGGAAAAGAAAAATGTCATTCACTTTTTCTCTGTTTTTTGTCTTAACAATCCATCATGTATATTGATGATTTTGGTTAGATAGCTTAGTCATTCTGAAAAATCAGAATTACCATTCAATCTTTTCATAGATATATATATATATATATAATATGAGAACATGCAGACAACGTTATTCCTTTAATTTCTACGCCATTGTTGACCTCGCTAATCGATTGATCGAATCGATACCAGTCACATTTCAAATTGGTTCTGTGGTTGGTTGGTATTTCAGTTGCTTTAATAAAGGTCTTCTCTCACGCGTTTTCACCTTATTCCTCTGCGATTCTAACATGTGAACCATCCGGCTTGTTGTTGTTTTCTTTCTTATTGTTTTGGTCAACGTCTTTCTGCTTTTGTTGACAACAGTATTCTACTTTCAAAATAAAAGAATTGCCAAGTGCTTAAGCTTCTTTCCGAAGCTCATGAACGAGTTGATGGAGCCGTGGAATCATCAACTTGAAGAACACTTTGATCAGGACGGGAGAAGTATTTTACTGATGATTGCTAGGGATTTTGATGAGTGAGAGGTTGGGGGAGCAAGAGAAGTTTGACGAGTAGAGGTTGGGGGAACAAGAGAAGTATTTCAACAAGATGACCAAAGCCCCCCACCTTTCCATCGGCATGTTTTCAGTTCTTCGTGTTGATATTTCCACCATGCTTCAAATTGATATCAGTATCCCTTCTTTCGTACTGATGTTTTACGAATTCAAAATGGAGTTTGGCCGCCTACCGCTCATCAGTTGTGCCAACCCCCTCGAAGATTGAGTAGGAGGTTTATCCCTCTAATCTAAGTGAGAGCGGGAACCATCCCTTCCTATGATCGAAGGCTGCATTGGCTTCCTGCTCCTGCTGCACTTCAGCTTGCATATTGCTTCCACTCTATTGGCACAAAAGAAGTTCGCCCATGCCACTGGAACCAATGATAAAATCGCAACTCTGATAATTTGTTCCAAATTCAAAAGTCTAAACGTATTTAAACTTTACTGAACTCGATCAGATTCTATACAACCAGGTTTGATTAGGATTTGACGTTTGTGTATAATTGGCTTGGAATTTTATGATATCTTTGTTGGATATCAGTCTCGCGCACATTCAGATTAGGTTGTGAAATTGCATACGTAGTAGATTCAACTAAATGGAATTGGTAATCAAATATATTAGGTTCGCATATATCATTAGGAGCAAGTTTGATTGACGGGATATTTGGGTCTAGCAGAAAATTCCTAAAATCTACGTATAGGACAAGAATTGGAGTAACTGTAATAATGTTTGAAACGCTCTTGTATGGCAGCAACCCTTCGTCCTTATGAAAGAGTTTTCCGAATAATCAAACTCGTCTTAGATAAATGCCTTTAGACGCTACGTCACGTTCTGATCATGGACAGACATACCCATACTGATTTATTACTGGGGCCCTTATGCTTCAATTATGTAATAAACTCAAGAAAAGGACCTAACTTAATACTGTTTACTTGTCACAGAGAAAACCAACAGTGGCGTTTGTCAATGACAGTGATTTAATGATCTCTATTCACCGAAAATCGCAAATCTGCAGATCTGAAATCTGACTCTCCTTCTTGATCCATACATTTTTTTTTTCTTTTTTTTACATGTAGCATGTATCTGAGATCCATGTCGCTGAGTCACGTAGCATGAAACTTATATCACCCTCAAGTATGGGATCTTATATCAAACATCATGTTGGATTCTTTATATTCCCCAACCAACTTGCTCTGATAGAGGAAAAGAGAGAGGAACTTTGGCCTCACGAAGAACTCGCTCTTTTGTAGAATCTTACGACCAGTGGGGGCGCCTAGGCCATGGCCCCACCCCAACTAATTAAAAAAAATTACATTAAAAAAATTGAAAATTTTTAGTTGCGTAATGTATTTTTTGGATTCGGATTTAGTTTGGCCCTACCTAGATAAGTTCATTGAACCGTTTAGCCCATCTCTAAAAAAACTCCTCGCTTCGCCCCTACCAGTGACCATCTTGTATTCAAGTCTACTCCTCATAAATAGTCAATATGAATATTAAGAGGACTCGCTCTTCGCACCTCATGGGCCATGCTCCTTGCCGGCTATCATAGTAGTCACCGCCCTTATGCAGTCCTCGCAGCCAGTCACGATAGATAGGCGAGAACTTAATGGGTTAGGTGGGTTGGACTAGGCATGAGATGAGATGATAAGCACATTCAACTACAACAATCAAGGCCTGCAAGCAACAGCTACCCCAACAGAAGGAGACCAGAGTTAGCTACTTCAATTAATGTGGTACTTCTATTCAAAGGTGACAGACTCAGCTAGAACAGGTCAAGGCTGTGGAAAAACAGAGACAACATAATTAAGAGGTTGTGGTTAGGTGTTTTTAAGAGAGTCTATTCGTGAGACAAAAAGTTTGCTAATTTTGGCTTTGTGAAGCCAGAGAAAATGCATCCAAGGGACTTTCAAATTGCATTGCGTGTAGATCTTGAGAGGGAGGTTGCGAATTTGTTAGGCATTAGGAGTTGGACGCACCTTTTTTTTTTTGCTATTTAAAGTTTATAAAGTTTTTTATATTGTTAAAGATTAATTTAAAATGTCTCGAGATCAGTGAACTTAATAAAATAGAGCTTAAAGATTGGGAAATTCGGCTGAATCATGTCCACTGGTGCTGTTTCCGAATCAGAAAACGTAAGCATTTGATTAATCTTTAGAAAACCAAGTAAGACAGAGAATCTTAAGAGAAGGTTCTAACATTTCAATGGAAAAAATTGTGAAATTAAAGTAGATGGTGATCTGAATGGTGCATGCAGTCCTTGAAATTCGCCATTTTCCTGTCTCATTTTCAAATTTTTGTGTTCTGTGGTCGTTATATTTTTTAGTTTCACGCCGATAAGAACTCTAAAATGTAAGAGAATATACGTAGTTGGAACTTTGCTTCTTTTTCAATTTAACGGTGATGTAAACGCGACAAATCAATGGGGAGGGGTTTTTTCCCGAATGATCAAATCTAGTCTCTTTTCAAAAAGAAACTGAAAGAAAGAAACAATACAAAGGCCAGCAAAGTGGCAGAAGTCGGTAAAGGCCATAAAGGTAAACTTTTTTATTAAAAAAAAAAAGAAGAAGAAAATTCACGGGTCCATCCTTCTCCTGTTACGTATATTCATATGTTTCTATATGTCTATATATATATATATATATAGATTACGGTGCGATCCCTCTCACGCCTCCCCGTCTCTCGAGAAAACCGCTCCCTTCTCTTTGTCGAGAGGCGCCATCTCTCCAGTCCCCTTTGTGATCACCACTCTAGCCGAAGATGGTAATCTTCCTTTCTCTTCTTTCTTCTTCCGACGTAAACCAAGTTCTGTATTCTGTCAGTCACAAGTTACAATTCTTTTTCTCGTTTCTTTATGGTCTGAATTCACGGAGGACATATGTTTTGAATTTCTTTAGTATTATGAACTACGGTTCCGCCATTAGACCAGAAAGAGAAGAATGCCCAAATGGCTCATGGCTCTGCAGGAAATCATTCATTGGTCTTCACTGAGAGCGTTCACCCTCCATATTGCCATCACTTCTGATAATTTTTTCCTCTCCAGAGACCCTCCTGCCTTCCATTTCTCCGTTACCTGAAATCCGCCGCGGAAGATGTTTCCGGCGAAGCGCTTGCGTGGGAGACCCATCTCTCTAAGCTGGTCGGAACCACGCATGTGAAGCGGTGTAGAGAGAGAGAGAGAGAGAGAGAGAGAGAGAGAGAGAGAGAGAGAGAGAGTCTGAAAACCACTTTCTCTGCACTTTCAAGCAACCACACTTTCTATCTGTTCATTGTTTTACGAAGGGATGGAAGGAAAGGAGGTTCAGATCAGGTACTCCGATCGAGCACGCAGTTTAAATGGTTCGGAACACCACGTACTCGACCCGAGTTTCTGATCTTAGAGGAGAACAAAAGGGGTGGTGGCCGGTGGGGTTTTTCCCGAGAAAGTGACGAAGGCGCCGGCGCTCACGGGAGCAGTGTTTTAATTTCACATGCGGTGGCTTAACTTGTGTGGGTTGTCGCAGGGGGAGGACGATGCAGAGGCAGCAATGTTGATCGAGCCCATCTTGACCGCACCGGCCACGCTGGACGGCAACTCGGCCGCCGACCACAGGGCGCCCGGCCTCGTCCCCAGGATCCTCACCCTCTTCAAGTCCGTCCGCCCCGGCTCCGACCTCACCAAGTTCCAGGCACGTATCTCCCTGCTTGCACCCCAACAAAACTTCATGTCGACTGTGTTTGGTGGAATTTAATTCCCATCAATCCAAATCCTGCACGTTCACTCCGTGAGCTGTTTTCCCAAGGGAGGCCACGTTTGAACGGCACGGACTTTGGACTCCCAAGTCTTCGAACGCCCAAAAAGTTGGAACGCCGTTTTAATGATCCTAGACACTCGAGTCCCCATAATTTGCAACTGCATTCGAAACTCTCTGAGAAATAATTTCAGACATGTCTTGATGTCGGAAACCCAAAAAATACCAGTCACGGCGACGTCGGAAATCGGAAGTTCTTGTCGTGGAAATGGATTAGAATCACGTCACCCGTTTCCCCTAGCGTGGACTGCATGATAATAAATAAAAGTTCAAAGTCTAAAAAGGTAGATTCAAGCCACTATATATCTATATTAAAGAGCTGGAGTCTGGTTAGACGGCTCAGTATTTTTCTTTTTTATGGACATGATCACGCGGAAGAACAAGAACTCCCCCGCTTATCTGGTGAGGAGGTTAGATATAAGAAGACCATGAAGAAGGTTGACAGTTCAATGCTTTTCTTAGCAGCGACAGAGGCAGAGGCAGAGGCAGACCCACTTATTTTCAACTTGTTTAGTGCCCAATCCATATAAGGAATCAAGGATTAAACTTAACATGCTAGAAGCAAGCAGCTTTCTTTTGGTTGCCTCAATATAAGCATAGCATAGCTGTTTAGTGAGTATATAATTATATAGTGTATCATAAGTTTGATTCTGTGGGTGCTAATGTTATGAACTACAAAAAGTGGCGAACAAACACTCTCATTGATGAGTAAACCATAAGTCTACTCCAACCTTAAGTAAGTAACTCTAGGCCTCGAGAACAAAAGAAAAGAGACTCACTGGAAGAAGTTTTCCTTTTAGTTAAGAGTAGTTCCATTTTTTTCCGAAATTGTTTTCACTTTTTTCAAATGTGTCCGGGGGCGGTTTTCTGGTTTTCCTTCGTATGTATAATTCAAGAGCATTTTGGTCTTTTGGCTTTACCCACGGATTCAATTTGAGAGACGTTGTCGCTTGCTAATGCTTGTAAAACCGCGTGCCTTCCTTCCCTTTCTGGGGTGAAAACGTGCTTTGGACTGTGTAGACTTAGGCGCTCGTAAACTTCAAAACTTCCTCCTTCCTTACTACGTCACACCCCGCGAGGGTAAATTAAGAGCTACCACTTTCAGAAAGGCTGTGCTACCTTTGCTGTAAATACCGATTCCTAACAATTGACAAAGGAGTTTGTCTAAAAATGTTTGCTTATTTCTAGATTTTCTAGTCGATTCCTTCCTTCTAAAGATTCATCCAGGTATCACTTTTAGGGGGGAGGATCATTAAGACCTGACGAAGAAGGAAAATCTTGCAATTTCATGAAGTTGGTGTTGTTTGATGTTCATATTTATGTCCTCTCTGACTCTCTCTCATCTTCGGCATGGTTATTGACGTCTAGAGACTATGGGCATCCGGTCATGGAACTCTGACTTTTAAAGCTTTGTTTGTGTGGTCTAAACATTAAGACTTTTGGATGCACAATTTTATTGGTTCCACTAGAGTTATTGTTTCCTTGAGAAGCAAACGATGACCCTTGCACAGTTGAAATGTGAAAGAAGTAGAATATATATAACGTTAACACTTGAGTACGACGCGTTCAACCCGGAGTTTGGTTTTTCTTAAAACCAAATATATCATCTCTTCAAAAGTTAGGCGTGTTTGATTTTGATCCACATATCTTTCTCATTTCGGGTCCCTCCCCATAGCCTGTATTTTTCTTTCACCATAGTTCATGCTCCTTTTCCACTGCTTACCTGCTCATAGATTCTCATCCGCACGCACCTCGATTCATGTCCCCACGAAGTTGTCCTTTTTAATCCATTTTCACATCTTTTCACCAATTATATACTCCCCTCTAACACCATCTCTCTTGACCGTATTTCTTTATCCAATATAGTCCGATTCAATTCTCCTCCTTTCCCAACTTTTCACTTTCTTTAATGCAATCTTTGTGTGAATCTGACTTTCCCAATGAGATTTCCACCATCTTCCATCTGACCCTGTGGTTGTCCTTCATAACCGTGCTTAAGAAAACATAAACCAATTTGTCTGTTCCCACTTTAAGTTTTCTCTCTTCTTGTACCTTGAGCCGGAGGACGCAGACTTAGTATGGCAAACAAGTCAGATACAATATGGGTAAATTTTGTTTTTATTTATGCCCATCCATTTCAGTCCAGACTTATGTGTGTTAAGCTGTCCTGTCTGTTTGGTGTGGCCTTTCTATCTCCTATTCAATGAGGGACAGATGCAGCTGACGCATGTAAGAATCTGGTTTAAACTTAGGCAGCAGTAAGGACAAACTAATAAAAGAAGGAAAAGAAAAAAGGTAGGATGAAGAAGCTAAGGAAGACAAAGGTAACAGTACTGATATTAATGGAACAAAAGGGAAAAAGGAAAACTACTCTTTTTTTGTTTCAGCCAATTAAGCATCAAACTTAATTGTAGTTCTCCCCAGACTATGTATAGGTTGCTTTAGTGAGTTTCCTTTGAACTACAAGGTTGAATCCTTCTGTCTTTAAGTGGAAACAGAGACGGTCACTTTTAAGTGATTCTTACATCTTAACTGGCCTCTTTTTCCTGCCAGAGAATAACCTAACTGTGCTGCTTCATGTTACCTCGGGTCTGATTTGATTGGAGATCCTTATATTTTGGATGCATTTAAGATTTGACCCTTCCTACTCTGATCTTAGATCAGATTTTTTGACTGCGCAAAGTGGAAACGCAAGAAGTTTAGGACATAATTCAAATCCTTGGACCCTGCTGTTTCAGAATAGCCATGCTGCGATCAGATACATGGAATGTAAAATCCTTCCCTCTTAAAGATAGCTAGTCCACCCTTATAATCAGAAACCTCGAGAGAAAAAACTAACCGCAGAATCTTGATACATACCTGCAACTATTTTGATAAGGAAGAACTAAACTTGTGATATCTGGACTTGCGGTTTGTCTTAATTCTTTCCCGGACACCAATTCACTAGCTTGGCAATTGCCATTATGTTAATTGCTTTAACGTGCACATGGTTGCAGCTTCCCCCTATATTCAACATGCCAAAATCTCAGCTCCAGTCATATGGGGAGTGTGTATACTGCATCGGGCAGGATCTTATTGGCAAGTGTGTTGAAGGAAAGAACGCCTTGGAGAGATTCACTGCAGTGGTTGCCTGGTGCATCTCTACTACTAGGCCGGTTATGTTTGGCATGGCTCCTTTCAACCCAATACTTGGAGAAACTCATCATGTTTCCAGGGGAGACCTCAATGTCTTGCTTGAGCAGGTAAGAGTTTTTGCTTCGTGTTCTCTTTGACTATTTTCTATTTCCAGTTACTGCACTTATTGCTCTGTATGATGAGAAGCATGAAAGTGAGATTGCTAGTTTACTGTGGTCTCCTAGAGATGAAGTGCCTCACCCTATTATTGTTGTTGCTAGCACATTCGGGAGTTCAGTATAATAGCAAAATTAGGTTACTGCAAACCTCGAAAGTCCTAAATGTCTAAACTGGATGACTTCAGGAAACTGTATTTTGACTATTAGCCATTAAAATTTCTTCATCCTCGAAAGTAGCTAATGGATGTTTCGGCAATTCCAATACTGCAATATTGAAACAGGTATATACAGGTACACTATTCTGAATTATGGTAGAAATGTGGCATAAATAATTTATACAAATTCAACATTTTAGAGACAAAGACTAGCTTTCTGTCAGTGCACAGTTGTGGTCTAGAACTGTAAGAGATTCGCTGCATATGCATAACCACGCTCAACTACCCAATTATGTGCATGTAAAGATGCATGACCATGCATGCGTATGTGTGTGTGTGTGCGAGTGCGTGCTGGTGTGCGTGTGCAGTACCTTTTTTTTCCTAACCTGAGCTTGAATGGTCAACAGAAATCAGGGAGAAGCAATAACATCTATGAGGAGCCTTTCTCATTCAATTGTTGAATTGGTAAAAGCTCCTCTGATAAGTCATCCTGCATTTATTTGCAAAATAACCCGGTGTGCCTGTGCATGGCCCAGCTAAGACGACAAGTCGTTTTGCGTCTCTTCTTGGGTGACATATTAGTAGGGGAAGATGGGAGTTTCTTTAAATCGAACCTAACATGACCTTCATTTACTCCTTTCCCTTAGCATGTGAGATAACTTCAATTACTTGGATCGAGTAGTTGAGTAGAAAACTGACTCGTCGGTCAGGAGTCTCAAGTGCTGATGAGATCCATCGCTGCCTCTTAGACGCGTGGCTCTGCTTCTTAAGGAAAGGAGACTCCTGCATTGACTACTGATAGTTGCCCTCATCTCTAGGATGTGTAGGGCCCCATTCTCAGAGCTTCCATGCCATTGATACCTGCATTATTTTAATCAGTAACAGGAATAGTTTGATTCATATCGTGCCAAATTATTTTACCAAATTCACTTGGTTCTACATCAAGGATCGCCAGTTCTCAATTCATTTGCGGAACGGACAGTATAGTGAATCACAATCACATACACGACAGATCGTGCTATGGTGTAACCATGTAGCGGTGTAGATTCTCACTGTTTAGGTCTATGAACGGATCCTTTGGAATCACAGGGGCTGCCACTTTTCTATGTACTGGATGTAGCTAGTCACTCTCACTGGACCTACTGGTTCAGCTACAGGAAAAAATAACAGGCATGATGGCCTGCCATAGTATGGAAGTTTGGAAAATATGTGTCCAAGTGCAATCAGGATAACATTCAGATCTTTGGTCATTTTCTCACTTGATGCGAAACATATTCATGACAAAAACTGCACATTAAATGTCACATGCAGGTGAAGACAGAGACAGCTACCCCAATGCATTAATTCTTTTGGCAAATCCCGGGATCAATTATTAAGAGAAATTGCCGGTTGCCCTGTTTCAAACTGCAACATTCTTGCTCCTTCTGTTAAGGTGTCCACAGCCACTGGTGACGAGAGGCATCGAGAAATTGTTGTCACAAGGAAATGAATGCTTTCAACTTAATTTGAAAGTCATTAAATGCGCTGCTTGGGAATTGATCACAAGAAAATGATGCTCAAAGTTACTGAATTGCCAAAGCCTTAACTGTTGCCAAGCAAATGATGCGAGTTAAATGTAAACTACAGGTGGCGCAACTGGGTGACAACGACCCGCTTTTAATATAGTTGATAGTGCACTGCTAAAGTTCTAATAAACAAATAAATAAGATAGACCAAGAAGAAAGAAAGGAAAAAATATTCCCTAGAAAGATCTTTAGTCATTATTGTAAAAGCTGCAACTTGAACTCGCAAGTCTTGTCAAGTTTCAACTCATATGCCAAGTACGCAGCTGTGATTCGTAACAATTTTCTAATTTTTCTAGAAGTCGTAACTCTTTAAGAAAGTTGGTGTGCACAGCCTGCATCTTAAACGGCGATGGGTACACTTGGCCAGAAGTCTATCTTATTCAAAACTAATTTACTTCAACATTTGAAAGTTGCGAAAGCTTCATTATTGGTGTTTACCTTTTGATGGAATGCATAAATATTTTCTCTGTTAATGGCAGATCTCGCATCATCCACCAGTGTCAGCCCTTCATGCAACAGACGAGAAGAGAGGCATTGAATTGATCTGGTGTCATACTCCTCTCCCAAGGTTCACGGGTATAAATTAAAAATTTGCAAAACAGAATGTCTAGTACTGTGTGTGTGCGTGTGTGTGAATTTAAGCCTATTTTCAGTAAATTAAGTGGAGCTGAATTTGCCCGCAACTAGACCGAATAGAAGTGTGAGTCCAGCTAGTTCCACTGTCTTCTAGAGTTCCTCCCAAGTAGCTACAACTTTCTGTTCTTCTGCGGATGGATTCCCAAGTTGTTGCAATTGCTAAAATTTCTCCTTGCTGCCATTTTCATTCTCAGGGGCTGCAGTTGAAGGTGCAATCCAGGGGAAAAGGAAGCTAAACTTGTGGAATTATAGTGAGAATTATGAGATGAACTGTCCCAAACTCATGATCAGGTTTCTGCCGGTTCCGGTGGTGGAATGGGTTGGAAATATAACAGTTCGATGCCCAGATTCTGGCTTGGAAGCCACTCTGAGTTTCAAAGGGCAGTCGTTTTTGGGCTTTGGAGGGAACAGAGCTGTCAAAGGAAAAATTATTGATTCATTGACAAGGAATCTGATCTATGAGCTAGACGGCCACTGGGATAGGTAAGTCGACCGTCAAACCTATCTTTAACTCTCTCTGCCCGCGTGGTCCGAGCGTTTCATGTTACTGTAACTTGCAGGGTGATAACCAAGAAGGAAGTAGACACTGGCAAAGTCTCTACTTTGTATGATGCAAGAGAAACTTTAGCTGCAATGAAAACTCCCATGCTCAAGGATGCTAAGGTACTAATGAACTGATCCGAATAAGAAAGAATGTTAGCTAGACATCATACATACATTTCAGATTAAGTCTCTCAAGTAGAGAAATCTCTCTCTCTCTCTCTCTCTGTCTTCGTGTTGAACATGCGCTAACTCAGGTTGAACAAACGTCAATGATGAACAGGGGTTGCAGCCAACAGAATCATGTTTGGTCTGGTCAGAAGTGAGCAAAGGGATATTGGCGAACGACTGGGAGGGGGCTAGAGAGGCCAAGAGGAGGATTGAGGAGAGGGAGAGAAGGTTGCAGGGAGAAAGAACGGCTAAAGGGATCTCATGGTCGCCCAAGTACTTCAACGTAGTGAAGACCAAGGACAATGAGTGGGATTGCTTTCCAAAGCGACCCCTAGTTGCTGCTGCACCTATTGTAGTCTCACCATGATCATTTCAATGAAAAGTTATCAATAAAATCAGAAAATTTTCAAGGTGTTGCCTTTCTTGACAAAATGGGGAAAAATTCACTGAGAAACTATATTGAAATTTGATAGGTGATCCGAGTGATGTCAACTTATCGAGTATACCTGACTATTTCAGATATTGCCTAGCTCTAAAATACGAAACCATGTCCAAATTTTTACATCTACTGGATGTCCATGTTGGTGGTCAACACCATATATTCCTCGAATTCAGGAAGAACCTTATATTATCCGAGTCACAAATCTAATAAAAGCACAAATAGATATCTGGACTAGAATCCAGACCCAAATGCGATAAAACTAGGATCATGTGATTGGGTGATCAAAGATTGGTGAGATCTGATCCGTCCATGTCAAGATGGATGGCTGACGATGACTGGTTGCGCCATGTGATTGGGTGATCAAAGATTGGTGAGATCCTTCACAAGAAATGCAGTCAATGCTCTTCTTGCAAACATTTAACAATTATTTGACAAACTTGTATAACATACTTTCCCTTCCAATAAAGGAACCAACAAGCGCCAGATTGGTCGATTATGGGTGAAGCTCAATTATATTTGAACAAAAATTTGCACTTCAGACTTTCAAAACCTACCACTAAGGTTTACTTATAATAAGTGCAGAATTTCTTCTATTTCTCAGCTGCCATGTCCATCACCATCCAGACGTAAAGCAAAATCAACAGTAGAATTGAACGATCCAGCCGCAATAACAGCTGGAATAAACGTTGGGCAACAATTTTTCCATGGCAAAATCTCCTCCTAGTGTCTGGATCAACTTCACATTTTCCTCCATGTGTACCAACTGCTTCTTATGGATCAGAGAGATAAGCTGCGAAACTGGGGTGCTGAGGTTACTCTCCGGTTTTGGGTCTTCCACGTGAAGGACTCCAGAAGCTTTTCTAAGAACGAGAAATTGGTATGAGAACGAGAAAGAAAAGCGTATGGCATCTCACGAAAGGAACCAAACGAGCCACCACAAGATGGAAGATTCAGACGCTGTGCAACGAACTTTTCATATATGCAGAGAACATCACAGGTTCTTCTTACAAGAGAAGACACGTAATGGCAAAATCGCATAACGCTCCGAAGAGATTAAAGGGAAATTCCAAAAAAAAAAAATACAAAGAATCGATGTCTTTAGAAAAAATTGAACAACGTACAGACAACAGAACCCAAAGAAAAAAAACAGCACACGTACATCTCTACAATGACAAGAAACTAATCCCCCCTCAAAGGGAATTAATCAGAAGAACCCCAGCAGAAAGTGAAACCCTAGCACGACGAGCCATATGATGTGTATTAGAAGGAAGGCCTGACCAGGGAACGCCCCATTTCCACCATTACCAACTTCGCAAAACCCTAGTTTGACGACCTCGGTGCCCGAACAGAATGCATCGGCAGGGCCGCACCAATATGTGACGCCGTCGGCGCCGCAGACGGGATTCGTGGTGAAGCACTTGACCGGGCAAGAAATTGACGACTCAACACGCTCAGAAGGCACAGAGGAGCTCTCCCCAGAAATTCCCTCCGGCAAGCGGATAACCGAAGGATTACTCTCTGGCACACATGCGGACGGCCGGGAAACGACGGCAAGAAGAAGCAGCAGGAAGGAGACCGCAAACCGTAGTTGATCAGCCATAACAACGGACATCACCGACCGAATTTCTCCCTCAGCCGGCGACGGAAATCCCCCGCCCGAAAGCGAAGGGGAAAGCGGAGAAAATGCGGTCAATAAGACATGGGACGAGCGGCGGAGAAACTTCTCGCGTTCCCTCGGTTTTCTTGTAAACTGCATTAATTTCTCGAAAGTACTAAAACTATAGTATATTTACAAAAGAAGGTAACACTTCAGCTATTATGCATATATACTTTTTTATAATATGTTTTTGACAGCAAAGTAGTCTACTAGGTTAGTGCACTCATCCTGAAAGTAATAGGCACAAGAAGCAGTTGCTTCTCTTCGAGACGATGGAAATAAACCACTCATCCTTTTAAAAAAAAAAAAAAACTTTAGAAACAACATCAATTATAAAAAATCGAAAAGAAAAACAAAAATCCACCAATCACAGTTTACATTTCATAACATGTTTCTTAATATTTCAATGTCATTTTAATACTTAGGAAAACCGTTTTCCGCATAAAATTATCAAGACTGTACCATTATGCCTTTAAGATTTTGTTTAAATTCGGCGCTTCAAACATTGCGCTTGCTACCGTTCGCAACTCTGAAAAGCAGCAACTGAAATGTAAAAAACGACCACAACATTTGACTCTTAAACCTCTTAACCATCCCCTCCTAATGTTAGCTGGGCTGTTAGTGGTGGCAATGGCTGCTTTCTTTCTTTATCATAAGAAATGATCTGAAGAAAGTTCAAGTATTTTTAAAATGCACTTGGCAGATCACATAAACTCTGATTTATATAGTTTTCCTTTCCTTTTCTCTTCACGTTAATTGTTATCTCTAAAACAGCAAATCGTTGCAGGGAAAGGTCCAATCAAGAAACTAAGTGGATTAACGCATCTGAAATACTTGCAATTGATCAATGAATCTGAGAGATTCTATTTCCATTTAAATTTACAGTGGTAAGTACTTTGATTCTCATGCTTGTTATTTTTTTTTTTATTGTAAACAGTGACATCTGCAACATAGATCCAAACTAGCTTGCTTTACTGTATGGATCGGATCAAATCATGTTACTCTAGATCTGACCTCCGATGCCCCACAGTCATCTCTTGCTAATGCCTAACGTTGGTCTCAACCTGGCATAGTATCCGAGTCACGAATCTAGTAGAAGTACAGATAGATATTCGGCTTAGAATCCGGATCCGGATGGGATAAGACAAGGATCACGTCGTGATTGCGTGATCAGAGATTGGTGAGTCCACATCCGTCCATCTTCAGATGGACGGTCGACGATGAATAGTTGCGCCATATCATCAGGCCAGAAGTACCGCGCAACCTCAGAAAAGAAAATGAGATTTTTTCCTCGGCTCTAGTCCCTCACACGCGTCTCTGTACGTGTGTTCCACTGAACTTCTTCCCATCCTTCTCCATCACTCAGAGAGAGAGAGAGAGGAAGAGAGGGAGAGCCATGGCTTCCGTCCCCATGTTCTCAACGGTTGGAGGTTCCAAGATCCCGAGTCATATCCATTCTCCATATCTGTCAGCACCACCATCATCATCAGCATCAATCTGCTGTCTTCCTACTAGTTCCCACCGTCATAGGATTGGCCGGAAAATTATGGCGACCTCTGCTGTGCCGGCTGCATCACCATTGCAGGCACGTCCGACACCGGAAGATCTAGCCTCCAAAATTCTTTCGAAGGTAAACCATGAGATCGGGAAAGAAGGAGAGAAACAGTTTTCTTTTAATTTGGAAACTTAATTTCCGGTTTCGCAGATGCTTTTGTAGAGTATGGCGCTCATAGTAGAGATTGAAATGCGTTGTCTTCGTGGGTAGCCTGCGTTAGTTAATGCCAAGTCTCATATGTTGTTCTGGACTAGTTGGTAGCTCATGTTTGATGTTTCTGTTCTTTCAATGGCATGTTCTGTCACAATCTAATTGGCACAATAATAACAAACGAAGATGACATATCAGCTACAAAATACGTGAATCTTCTTGTAGATATTGGCTGTCAACAATAAGCTTGAAGTGCACACTCTGTCTCTCTCTCTCTCTCTCTCTCTCTCTCTCTCTCTCTCTCTCTCTCTCTCTCTCTCTCTCTTTCTCTCTCTCATACGCACGCTTGTGATTCTTGATTTCGTGATTTAGGTAATCAAAACTGATAGAGGTGTCTTGTTGAGCAAAGATGAGCACAGAGAGGTGGCAGAAGTCGCTCAAGAGTTGGGGAAATTCTGCATAGCAGAGCCCGTCAAGTCTCCACTCATTTTTGGCGGTTAATCCCTGTTGCTTTATTCTGAGCTTTCATTTCGTGGTATTGATGTTTCATTTCTTTTCATTTGGCGTTTCTCCTGTTTTGCACTTTGTTTTTGTGTTTCAATGTTGTTTTACTTCATGTATGATAAGGCCTATGTATATCTGTCTATGGGAAATGGAACAGAAATATGAGAATGAGAGGCGTCGATCCTTTGGGGGTACCAATCAGACAATGGCACTTAATTTGCTTCTTTTCTTGAGGAGTGGATTCCATGAATTCGAACATTAATTAGCTTCATTAGTATGAGTGATAACCAGAAGGGGATCAGGATTTTAGTAAATGTGGCTATTGCATCTAGAAGCACTCTAGCTTTTGTTACTTTTACGTCTTGTGACCGTTTCTGGAGTGTACTTGTGTTCAGGGTGTTGCTTGCCGATAAAAACATGAAAACTTGTGAAGCTATGGGTACACCTGGGTAACAATTCAACTAGATCTTGATATAATTATGTTTCTCATTTATACTTGATTGACATAATTTGGTCATATTGGACCGACTGCCTTTTCATGTCTATAGTTACATACTTACATTCAATGCAAGTCAAGCAGGTTTAAAGCTTAAGTCCTTTCCTAAGCCTCCTCAAAGCAGAGATTCCTGGACTAAGGCCACATTTTCCTTATATGTGTTCTTAGATATGTTAACAAGGAATTTCTTTTGTTCAGCTCCTGAGTACATATAAGTTGCATCTTTAGTCTTTATTTTGTATGGAGGACTAAATTCTCAATTTTCTTCATTCTTCTCAGAATGGGATGTGGTATACTGTTCAAACCCAACATCACCTGGAGGTGGTTACAGAAGTGCCATAGGCCGCCTTGTGTTCAAGGCAAATGAAATGGTACAGACTGTTGAAGCTCCTGATGTTGTCCGAAACAGAGTGGGGTTTTCTGCATTTGGTTTTATTGATGGAGAGGTCTCCCTGAAAGGTATCTTCTAAAAGATGCATACTATGTAACCTTTTGTTCTTCTCCTCAGTCATAGACATACTGTACTGTAGGATGTTGACGTGTTCAATGTAAATATTTTCTCTGCTAGTCTCTGCCTTCTTCTTTTGAAATATAAACTTTTTATAGCAAACTTTTCTAAAGTAAAACCATTAGATTGTGTCGTGGGGGCTGTCGCAGTGAGGTGCCCCAGTAAAGTGTATGGGAACTTTCTATTCAAGACATAGGAGATTCATCCAAACATAAGTCATGTTATTTAACTGGCAACTTCAGCGCACTTCTGTAAAGAATAAGGTGGCAAACAGGCAAAGAGTTGAGTAACAAAAATGTCGATGCTTATACCAAATTTACGTTTTAGCTGCTCAACCGGTTCCAGAGTCGGGTTTAAAATTGTTGTACATCTGTTTATACTTGCTTAATATGTTTCTGATCCTTGCTTCAGGTAAGTTGATTGTGCTGGATGAAAGATGGATCCAAGTTATTTTTGAAGCACCAAAACTAAAGGTTGGCCAACTGGAGTTCCAATATGGGGGTCAGAGTGAAGTGAAGCTGCAGATTACTTATCTTGATGAGAAGGTTAGGCTGGGCAAAGGATCTAGAGGCTCTTTGTTTGTCTTCGAAAGGATCAGATGAATATTCTAGCGAAAGTTTTGCTGTACTGTAATTTTTTGTTCCTGAAATTTCCCTTCAAGGATCCTGTTTTCCCTTTTTGGCTACGTAACAGTAAATATTAAGTGATCTTACTTATTGTAAAATCTCCCAGTAACTTAGCTGTCAAGAGCAATCTAATAATTGACAAGTAATGCAATGACCTGTCAATAAAGTGGCTTTAAGCCAAATTCCAATTTTGAGAACCAGATTAATTGCAGACCAAATCCTGTTTGGGTGAAGCCCCCACCATTCCATAAATTGGTCCTGGAAATTGGCCTTTTCTGCTGTATGGAATTTGACTGCATCCAATTTCCCTTGGATTGTTCAATCTAACTTGCTTACATCGCTACCATCAGACAGCCTATTCAATCTAAGTTGTCGCTGTTAGGCTTGATCGTATCTAGGTCCTGGTCCGTCTCCAAGTCTGGAGATTGTGAGAGGACATAGAGTTCATATGCACCGTTTAGATTAAAAATTGAAATTGTTGATTAGGATTTTCTGTTGAATATAAAACACAAATCAAACCCTTCCAGGCTGATTTAGTGAAATGTCCCTCATAAAATGCCTAGTTGATTTATTCACCAAGTATTTTTCCCCATGTTGCAGGATCAGTGTTCTGCAACTTCTGAAAGTTGGGCTTCTGGGATTTGGGCGCTGAGAAATAAGAGCAAAAGAGGTGCCGTCTTCAACTATCCATTCTTAAATTTTATGAAACCAATCACGAAAGACGGCCGACTCAAGAAAGAGAATTAGGTGGCTGCCTACTGAAAAGCTATCACTTTTTTAAAATATACTTTACAAATGTCTATTATGAATTATTCAATCCTCCTAATTAAACAGTTTATGGTCGTGCATATAATTACTCATGTTTTTAGAAACCTTATATGAGTTCATTTCGACCGCTATTTATACTCTACGGAACTTACATAGTTCATTTGAAATTAAGCAGGTAGTTTCTCAAGAGAAATGTGTTAATGCTGCTTTTGGTCTAAATATCAGTTACTTCTACAATGTGAGTATCATAAAAAAGAATATTTCGCTGAAAACTATTTTTCTCTGACATTAATAAAACCTCATTCCATTTTCTTTCTCTCAACATGTTTACAAACAGTTTGTTCTATCACTAGGAAACTATTGAATTTTCTGTAGTGAAAGGACCATCGTCTTCATCATCAAAGCAGTGTCACCACCACTTGAGAGTTCAGACGGCCGTTTTCTCTTGCCAATACCGGAACGAGCACAAGCATCACATGGCCATCGAGTAATGTGTGTGTTTTTATTTTGGCGGCTATCCGCGATTCCCGAATCAGGAGCTTAAGCTTCTCTGATTTTAGGAATTACGCCTCTTCTATAAGTTCAGTCTTTCACGTTCTTATGAGATCAGATCCTATATATTGTATGTATTTTTCCCAATACTTTGTTCCCTTCGCTATCCACGCGCCGAATGGAGAGAGAGAGAGAGAGAGAGAGAGAGAGAGAGAGCAAAAATGTTTGAAGCGGCTACTTTTTATGAGGTTATCAAAGATTGCAAATGAAGTGTTGTGAAAGTAACTTCCTTTTTCCGATGGGTGTGAAATACTTTTCATTCAGTCTAAACATGCGATATTTACAAAACGCTCTCTTTCTGGATCAAGTATACATCCTCCTGCATGTTTTTTTTGTTGCTAAGGCCGCAAAGTATTGGAACAGTAGCTCAGCTTAAACGAGACATTCTTGATCAGCTAGTGTCCAACACCCATGACTGCCACGGGGATCCTTACCTTATGTCCTCTGTCTCCTTTCATCAAAATCTCCCCAAAACCGTACTTACCAGTAACTGATCGAACAGTCATGGTAACAGAAAAGGTTTTGTTTGCACCGGACTCCAAAGTCATAGCAGGCGGGCTGACTTCCATGGCAATTTCTGGGGACATTCTGCTCGTCAGTGTGTATGTTTCTGCTCCTGCAACGTTTTTAACTGTTCTAACTACAGTTTGGGTGCCCTTGAGACTAGAAATGGTGATCGAAGGGGTGTTAAGATCAGCAGGATGGCTGAAGCTGGAGATACATATTTTGGTTGTGATATCGCGTACTTCATGCGGATCAATACCGGGGACAGAGCACAGAAACTTAATGTAGTCATCGTAACCTGCACAAGATGCAAATCAAAGGAATCATCACATAAGCATCGAGAAATACAAAATTACTTCAAGAACATCAAAAAAAGTTATGTAATGTTTCTGCTATGCATATCCTCAACGAAATGAAATGGTGAAAAGCTACAGCATGAAATTTCAGAAAAGCAATCTCCATATGCTTGCTTGCACTCCAGAATTCCTGAGCAAGCTACAGTAAGACGCTCCTTTCCTAAGACCATCCTGCCATGTGGCATCAAGGATATTTGCAACTCCTCTTGGTTTTTCAATTAATCATATTTTGAAATTAAGAGACGATTTATCACAACACAATAAAAGTGGTTTTTGACATTATAGCATGCCAGGGATCTATCAGGAAAATCGTTTCCACCATATTCAGGAATTGCTAGGAAAAATGCATCCACCCATGCAGCTGCCTAAAATTTACAGTTAATTGATGATAAAGTATGAAGACAAACCCAAAAATGTCTGCTCTACCCAAATATAAAAAACAACTTAAGCATTTAAATGTCTGGAATTAATAACTAACTTATCAGCACTGCTCCCCAGCTCACATCCTTACATACCAGATGTGGCAAAGACCAAAATCAATTTCCTTTCAAATAGAGCATTGAGCAAGCGCAAAATTTAACCATGAATAAGGCATTCACATTTTCTGAAGTCCTGAAAAAATTATGCATGAATGATGTGTAAAACTTACACGACAGAGGGGTTTACAAAGTATTACATATTAAGATGAAAACAATGATAGCCTAAGTAACAATTTCAGGAGCGCTCCTGGCCTTGTTTTTCCTGCCATTCTTACGTGAAGCTGAATAAGTTGAAGTGCCAGGACCTCAGAATGTAGGGCTATTATACTCAAATTTACGTCCAAAAACTCAACTACTTACCACTTTCTCACATGAGATGCAGGCCTATCCTTGTGTCTTTAACTTAATGTATAATACATTTCGCCTAAATATGAAAATGCGAAATGCTCATTATAGAATCTTTTTCTGAGCAATTATAGAAAGCCACCTAGCAAATGGGTGAATAACAGCTCACTACCCAAGTTTTAAAGGACATCAAATAGCACTAAATTTTTTCAACTAATTCTCAAACAGCAGCCTCTCGACAGAGAAAGCTAAAGTGAATGAATAAGCTATGAAATTGCCCCTCTAAATCAAAATTATCTCCAAAAAAAGAGAGAAAAAACAGTGAGGCTGAATGCTAGGGCTTGACATAGTCCCTCGGAGGGAGGAGGCGACACCTCATCCCTTACTGCCACTGGCCCTTGCTAGTGAGGGTCGACATCGGGCAAGGCCTCCAGTGATGGGCAACAGTGAGGGATAAGATTTCCAACAATTTTTTGGTTTAACTTGTCGTTTTTTATTTTTTTATATATAATTTTGATTTAGAGGAGCAGCTGGGTAGCTTATTCATACAATAACATTTTCTGTTGAGAGGTGACTGCTAGAATTAATTAGAAAAGTTGAGCACCTATTTGATGTCCTTCAAAAGTTGGGTAGTGATTTGTTATTTGCTTACCAGCTAGTTTCCTTTGGCCCGAAATTTTTAAGCAGGGTGATCCCCTTTAGAGGAGACACTACTTCTCATTGGCACAGAAAAACTTGCATACTACAACAGGCATAAATACCTGTGTCAAAGATGAGTCCTGGATCAAGAGCAACCCTGGGATGAACTGCCCCACTTCCACAGTCAAATGGGGTGGCTGGTGCCAAAACCGTAGTTTCCAATCCAGAATATTGCTGGGCTTGCAGGGGCTGTCCAGCTCTATCCACTGTGATTGCTGTTGTCATCAATGCTGACTTGATAGCAGCAGGGCTCCAATCACGATGTTTCTGCTTTATAAGTGCTGCAATTCCAGCAATATGTGGAGCCGCCATACTGGTCCCAGAGATCATAGCAAAACCTTCTCCTGCTCAGTAGCACAGAAGCTGACTAACATTAGTAGCAACGTCAGAATATGGACCAAGCAATGTACCAAGCGCAAACATGAAGACATGCTATTTGACGTTCAAATTGATACAAGTTCTTCAGAAGCTTTGATAGTTTAGCTTTCTTTCAAGGCACAAATTTTTTAACAGCTGAAAAAGTGAAAATTAAATCATATTTCTAATTTGATAAACCATCATTTCTTTGTATGTAATTCCTTCTTTTGTGTACGTTGGCAGACGGAAGAGTCATTTCTTGGAAGCCCAGATACAAGTAGAATGAAAGTTTACAAGAATAAACAACCAATGAAGCAATTTCCTTGATTTCCCAACTCGAGAAAGATGTTCTAATAAATAATTATGAGATCTGAAGAATAAACTGAAAGAATAGCAGAACATGAGATCGACCAAAGCATCTCTCTTGCTGGCGGCAAGTTCAAAGATCCTTACAATTTCAAAGACACAATCTGCAGCATGCCCCGGAGCTCCAATTAATGCAAAAGACAATAGTAGCTAAATGAAGTATGACCTATCCAGATAATATTACCCATGTAGTTGACTTCATCAGTCCCATTTGGTGTCCATGCAGCCCAGATAAGAGAACCAGGTGCAAGAATATCTGGTTTAAGGACATCTGCATCTTGAAGACTAAAGTCCTTTACATCAGGGCCTCGTGAGGAGAACAGAGCAACTTGTGGTGCTGATCTATGGAAGCTAGGCATCAGATCACCTAAAATACTAGCTGTTGCTTGAAAACTTGTAGCACGCCCAGATTGATCTCTTGCTGTTGAGCTGTTGTAATATTGTATGAGATCCTGCAAGAGAGTTGGCAAAGAAGGCATTTCTTGACCATAACAGTTAGAGAAGACATCATAAAGCAGAAAAGAGTAGGCTAAGACTTTCTGCAGGCGCCATACAACATTTTGCAGGAATCATACTACATAAATACGATCTTTTTCTGAGGCAAGAAAAAATGTATGCAGTTTTAGATAACATGTATCTTATGCCTAAATGTTTCACCTTGATGGCCATGTTCCATCGTGCATGAGACATTAAGGGTTGAGAAGTTCCTGTTTAAGTTCATCTTGTTATACACAAAATTAATGCACGTCCAGTAAAAGATCATTCCATGTCAGTTGCTTACTTATGGAGATGTCCAAATTTACTTCCAGAAGACAAAGTGAAGACTTGTATGATAGCAACACAACAAATTGGATATGGGGGATACCCTGATAAGGTCAATAACAGCTTTATTGGTCTGAAAAGTTTTGACCCTTCTGAAAGATTCATCTATTGGCGTTTTGATGCTGAAATGTGAAAATAAGTTGGCCAAGACAAAAAAGAATCATCATACATTATGATTTTCTACAAGCATGCCAAGTTACCAACAGTGATGTTAGTTCCTTTTATGTTTAGAAGAGTTTCCAATTCCCTCTCATAAGCTGAAGAAAGAAATATGTCTATCGCAATGATACCATTGGAAAATTGCGAAAATATTCACATTATTTCGTTACCATTGATTTGCTGACATCTGTGATGACTATTCCAGGGATGCCAACCGGTATGGGATCAAATTTTGCCTCTGGAGAAAAGCTTTCAACTGCTAGAACAAATCCAACTGCTCCAAGACTTTTTGCTGTTTGTGAGACTTTTCTAATGGATGAGTTACCCATAACAAAATTAATGGAATATCCACAAAGAAGTATCCTTCCCTCCACCATCTTCCGGTCTAGGACTTCTGCCTTTTGACAGTCCGAAGGACCATACAAAGACTCAGAAGGATTCACCATGGCATCATTTGCTGCAATCAAGCTGAAAGTCTGGTTCCACTGTGTTGCCGCTGTATTAGATGTCATCCAAATAGCAGAACCAGTTAGCATGTCACAGTGTAAGCATACATGCACATAAGCATCTTTGTGCTACTACAGGAAGTGACAAATCACCCATCAGAATAATGACTAATATAAGAACACAACGAACGGGGAAATTATTCTAGAACTAAAAGTAATTAATGTTGGATATTGTGTACATTTGCAATTCTATTACATGTTTCTGACAAGCAGATTAACATAGGTATGGAACAAATTCTGATGTCCAAAACATTCCAAGAAAGAGAAGGCACTGAATTCATGCCCAGGTTAGAGCAGATGCATCTGTTTCACATACAGAACAAGTGATACTGCTTTAAATAGATAACATAATCGTATGTACTGCATGATCTTTAGTACAGAGATACACCAATATTCAAAGGAACGAAAAGAATGGAAAGCACTTTGGAAACATAATCACTTCCAGAAATCAGAAAGAAGTTGTTGCCTTGCCATGTTTTTTTCTTCTAATGTGAAGTCTTCACGTGAATTGATTATAATCTTTAAAACTTTTGCTGTGGGTAAGCTATCAATACAACTGATTTCACTAGTAGCTTTACAGTTTGTACAGAAATGAAACCTTACGGGATAAACCAACTCCAGGAAGGAGTTTTCCATTGCCAAGAGTCAAATGGTTTTGGTATCTCCTATCATCAATTGCAGCAGCCACAGATGTAATCCACGGACCGAAAGACACCATACTTTTGGGAAATGGTCCCCCGTTTCCAGCTGCCTGAACAACAAACACTCCTGCTTTTACGGCAGAAAGAAGTGCAGCATCAAAGGGGTTCAAAAATGTGGTTCTGGTAGCTGTTGGACCCTTAGGGCCAACAGAAAGATTTATAATATCCACACCATCCTTAACAGCCTGTTCATGGAAAATATGAAATCTGATCAGATCTTCCGGGTGTATTTTGCCCTTAGACAAATGTCAAAGCCAATCAGAAGGCTTTTTTAGACCAAAATTACAGTACAATGATGGACCTGCTACAAGAAAAGATACGATAAAATTTGTTATAGGAGCAACAGAATGATTCATCTACTGGTACAAATGATGCTTCCACTCCATGTACATCCGTCTAGAATTAAACCTAAATACTGAAATTGCTGCTCTGCACAAACTTCTGTTTACTGTTCAAAAGGAATAACAGGAAAGGTGCATAAAAAATGTCTGCAAGAGCTAGATAAATCATATTTCCAATGGGAAATTGAAAAAAAGAATGGAAAGATTCCCAACTAGTAGAAGTAGATTTGGATATTAGTAGATAAAAGGCAAATCTTAAGGTGGTTCAGTGTGTAACCAACATGCGTGTTTTCGGTTTTCCATATTAATAAAGTAAAATGTATTGCATAAAAATAATTTACTTCTAAAGCACAATCCAGTAATTGGACTAATCATCTATTTTGTTCCCTTCCCGCACCTGCTCAATGGCTGCCACAACATCAGCAGCAAATCCTCCAAAGCCCCTATATATAGCTTTGTACACTGCAACTCTGAATGATTAAAAGGGGAAGATTATTGCATAAGGTTTTGGAAAGGCAACATACAAAATAAGGCTACACAGTAAAGGGAAAATCAAAAGAAACGCATACTTGAGTAGCAAATCCAATACCTAGCACGAGGTGCCATTCCACTTGCTTTACCAAACTCATACCCATGCATCCTTACAGGTATTCCATTATTTCCAGCTGCAATTGCTGCCGTGTGGCTTGAAATCAGCAATAGAAGACACACACGTAAACCAAGTCAAACACAGAACATAAAAAGGCACAAATAAGCAAAGGAAGCGTAACAATCAGGTTGCCACCCATTTCACCTTATAGGGGAGCCCGGTCACCAGAGCCCTTCACCTGGGCTGTCAGTGTTCCTTTATCAGTATACTGACAAACCTCACAAAGAAAACGAGTGGCCGATGCTACTGGGTGATCAATGGGAGGCGACCTGATCTCAGTTCAGGGGCAATGTCTAGGAAAACTTTTTTTTTCATGTTTCTTCTTCAGAAGTTTAAGATCTCTGAGTATGTCGCTCTTGTTTTCTAAGATACAGGTCCTTAAAGATTTTTTATAACCAGTCTTCATTATTGTCATGGTTTATGCCAAAAAAAAATTGTGATTTCTTGAAATTTGAGAATATGATTTTGAACACCATCATGAGATCCATAATTCCAGTTTCTCATAATAAGCAATCACAACGACCAAGATTTGTTTCTTCCTTTACTTTTGTTTCCATAAAAAAAAATAATCACAATGTAAACTACCTCAGGTGCTACCATTCATTTAGAATATCAAGGTCCTTTGCCTACATTTGAACTAATGATTTAACGAATAACCACCTGCTTTCATGTACATAAAACAAATGAACACCAGTAACAATGTTTTAAAACGAATCGACATTGGCATCACAGAAAGTAAAAATAGGTACTAGAAGATTTGTAAATAAGTTGCAACCTACAAGCTGTAAAAGATAGCCGAATGCAGCCATGCAATCATTTAGCGACTATTTGAAAACTTGTGTAAATACCTTCTCTTTTAATTATAGGTAGCAAGAAGCACCAGATTCATCAAGTTTATGAGCAAACCTCAACTATATTTTAATAATAATTTGCATTTCAAGCTCTTAAAGACCTACCACCTATAATGAGTGTACATCATCATCAATTTCTCACCTTCCATGTCCATCACCATCCAGAGGAGAAGCAAAATCAACAGTAGAGTTGAATAATCCAGCCGCGATGGCAGCTGCAGAGAAATGTTGGGCACCAACTATTTTTCCGTTGCAAAATCTCCTCTTAGTGTCTGGATCAACTTCACATTTTCCTCTGTAGGTACCAACTGGTTCATATGGATCAGAGAGAAAAGCAGCGAAACTGGGGTGTTGAGGATAGATTCCAGAATCGATGAAACCAATTACTATGTTTTCTCCAGCTCTCTCGGTGCCACCTCCTGTTGGCCACACCGCCGTAGGAAGACCCAAGAATTCTGGTGTGTGGGTTGTCAATCTCGTCACCTTTGAGTCCTCCTCCACGTAAAGAACTGCAGGAGTTTTTCTAAGAACATTGGCCTATTCAACGAACAGAAATTAACAGAGTGAGAAAGAAAAGATTATCCCATCTCACTGCAAAACCGACCGAGCCATGACGAGATCGAATATTCAGAAGGAACAATCAGCCTGTGCAACAAAATTTGGATACATGCAGAGAACTATCACGGTTTTTTTACAGTAGAAGACGCACAATGCCAAAATGGCACAGTTTATTTCGAAATTCCCAGCCGTGTGCAACATGAAATTTTTCATGGCGTATGCAGGTTTTCTTATTTGTTTTGTGGCCCATTTTTCTCAAACATATTAAACTGTTTATATTTTTATGCGTCATGACATTTTGGACACCACACGAATCCTTCAAGAAAAGCATGCAGAGTAGCGGCATTATCTGTGCTTTTGAAGAACAAGAAGCATTACCTGTTCAGGGGACATGCTGATTGCAAACCCATTAATAAGATGGTGGTAGCTGTATAGCTTCTTGTATGTTCCAGGCTCGAATACGGAGGCAAGAATCGCATTATGATTTTTGTCAAGGAGAAAGGAGTAGGATCTTACATGTTCGCTGCAGAGAGAGAGAGAGAGAGAGAGAGAGAACAGTAAGCGGACGGTAAGAGGCATGTATATGTGATTCTTGTACATATCACAGTGTTAAGCAATGAGATAGAAACCATCCTCACAGAGTTTTCAGCTAAGAACATTGTATATGAAGACATTACAATGGAGTATTAATGTCAGTGATTTAGTACTCAGAACATCATAAGCATATACTGTTCTACGGGCAATCCTTTTGTGCTGTCCTTGTTTTGTGCTGTCCTTGTTTTGTGCTTCACTTTCATCCAATAATTTCAGGAAGAAAGGAAGATATCACGTGTGCGTCCTTCTTGAATAGAAAGGAGCACCACGGTGCGCATATTATACCTGGTGATGTCGAAGTCTTCTGGGGAGTCAACAGCAGTTGCAGGATAGCGTTCGAGTCCTCCCCTGTATGTGACCACGGGATCTCCTTCAACAATCACAATGTAGACCTCCCCACTGACGAAACCCACCATCCCCAACATCGCCAGAGCCCAGAAACCCACGCTTCCCATCTTCACCATGGCCGCAAGAAACGGCTAAGACCCAACAGCTTCCTACTAACTTCCTTCGTCGACACTGCCAACGAAATAAATCAAAGGGATTGTCACACAAAACATCACTTGATTAAGCTTAAGAATATGCACCGAAAATTGAAGTGCTAAGAGTCTACAAGCTACACGCGATCGGAGAGGGAAAGGAGAAAATCCATAATTCAAACAACCTGGCATTCTTCATTGATATCATACGTACGCAGACACATACCCATAAAAAAAAACACATAACAGAGGCTCCCGTTCAGTCGGACAAGAGTCTCTCAGAAGCTCGAAAAGAAAACAACCATGGCTGTTTGCAGCTGCGTGGTAATGGGTCTGGATGCATCTTTTCTGTGGGTCTGAATCCATTTTTCTTGAAAAAGTTATCAATGTCAAAAAGGGAATGTGAAGGATGTAAAGTGCTCCAACTTTCTACTGTCAGAGCTTTTCCTTGATGTTCTCGGTGCCAGACCTCAATATATATATAAAAAAAGGCGACCGATTAAGAAAATAGCTGTAGTTGAAACGATAAACACCATGACTTTGTTTCATGTATTGTTTTACATAAATTTTCTTGCGTTATTTGCAAGCACCGACTTTAATGTTGTATTTGTTGTTTTTATATATTCATCATCTTGAGTTTCTTTTGTCTCCTTATGCTTATCAGGGTTTAAAGATATAAAGCATGGGAATTGATCAAAAAACAACTTTTTTTGTTTGAGAAAACAAAATTTAAAAAATAAAATAACACAGAGAATTGACTCATGTCCGAGAATTAATCCAAGCATCACTATGGACTCAATCTTGCATGGCTTAAGGTTAAAGTTCCACACTTGAAAGTTTATATTATAGCAAATATATTGCTAATAGTGTTATTAATGTCGTTATATATGGGCCTGGGGTGGGGTCGGGCCACAGATCGTGATTGGGGCCGAAGCTTGGGTCGGTCCTTAAAATATAAAATAAAAAATTTAATATAAAATAATATTTAAATATAAGTAATTGTAATAATATATATATAATTATATATGTTAATAAAAAGAATATTAAAAAAGACATATAAGGCTCAATCGTCCTCAATAGAGCTAGCCGGATAATCTTATTGGGCCAACTCGTTACACATTTTTTGGGCCGGAAGCATCCTCCCAAGGCCTCTTAATTTTTGAACCATAACTAAAAATGAAACTAAAATAAAAAATATTCGAACAAATTTGTGATTAAATATGTTGAAATTATTAATTGGATTTTTTTTTTGTCTTTTAAAATTTTTAAAAAGTAGAACGTGAAAATAACTAGTGAAGGGTGACTTGAGTGGGTTTGAGTGGGTCAATCGTCACAGATGAAATGCCCTAACAAATAAAGATCAGGATAATAATAAATGGCATAAAGGTCCATCACCAACCCCACATTATGCATAAGAGGACATGAATAGCCATGAGTCCATGTAATTAGCGCATTTTATGGCATGAAAATTGTGCCTTTCTTTTTATTTTTCAATAGTAGAAATTAAAAGTCATGTCAATGTAATCATAATATCCAAAAAATGAAACAACTTATTCTTCACCTAAAGAAAGTTGATGTGACTTTTCATTTTTTATGATAACGAACTACAGTAGGAAAAATCAAAAGTCGAATAGAATCGACCAAGCTGCTAGATCTAGTGAATTGATTGATTCAATGAAAGGAATCAGCCACACAAATTTCCAATCATAAACATTACATTGGTGTTGAAGATTAAAACTTTAAGATCATTTTAATGATGATAACATTGAGCGCCCGACCAGCAAACCTTTGACAACAATGAGAAAGAAGCGGTAACTGGCGAAGTGGTTTGAAAAGCTGCCGGACTTTTCATCTGAGCTAAAGTGACATCTTATGAGGTGACATTTTATGTTTAATTTTAGATATTGTTGTATATAACTTTGCAGAAACAATATGGTATCTAATAATTAAACAAATTAATGGGTGCAGAATGTAAATCGGAGAGGCGCCACCGACACTGAATATAAGAAATTTGTGCTATTTGGTGCGCCACGTACACAGATGATAAAACCCTCTAGGCAGAATATTAAATTGAAAAAGATTTGAGGAATAGCTATAAGCCCATTTCAGCTGAGAAGGGAAGAGAAAGAAATCACTTAATTTTTTTTTTTCAAGAAGAAAATGAGAAAAGATCAAGTAAGAGTTAGAAAAATCGAAATAAGAAAGAATAAAACTATTGTTTATGAAGGAATCGTCACCCTCAGAGAGAAGAAAACAAAAAACTATGATCAGAACCGTCAGTTGCATCCAGAAAGAGCCATAGCATTTGCCATGAAAGATAATACATGTCCCCAAAGGAAGAGAGAAATTTACTCGAATAAACTCATTATGTGCTGATCATTTTTCAAGGACAAGCGACCATTTTCGGTCGCCGGACGCCGCTGTTTCCGGCGGCCGGCTAACAAAAGCTCGATTCACCCGGCTAAGCAGTTTGGTATAAGACTATATACTGAAGGAAGCAAATTCTTGGGAAAAAGCAAGAAGGAAAAGGAAGAAGATGAAGAAGAACTTAAAAAGCGCAGATATTTTCTTTATTCATGCTTCCACACGAGAAATGCATAGCAGCTCAAAGAAATTAGAGTTCTAAAACAGGAGAAAAGTGGCAACCCCGAACCAGCAGAAGCTGTTGAGGGAGAGAGAGATGATACCTCTTTGGCTCTAAGAAAATCAGGAAAAAGAAACCAGTTGTTCCTCCACGAGACGAATCTAGGAACACAACAGGAAGAAGAAGAATAAGAAAAAGAGAGAAGGATTGGTGGGAGTGAGGAGAACAATGATCCCGTGAGCACAGCAGCGTGATCACTGTTCGGTCATCAGTGAGACCCTTAACATGAGGGAAAGAGAAAGAAAATTGCATGAAAGCGCCCAACCTTTCACTTTTATTCCAAAAGCCTCCACATTTGTTAAGTTTTAATGTGCATCTCACTCG
Organism: Nymphaea colorata; assembly: GCF_008831285.2. Classification (NCBI taxonomy): domain Eukaryota; kingdom Viridiplantae; phylum Streptophyta; class Magnoliopsida; order Nymphaeales; family Nymphaeaceae; genus Nymphaea; species Nymphaea colorata. The sequence continues at coordinate 870,883 of NC_045148.1, read as the reverse complement.
AAATTGAATTCATCCTTATAAATATAAGCTTTTTACTAAGTTTGTAAAGAATAGATCAGGAATTGATGTGACCTTCTTTAGAAAAACTTGTGCTTTACTTGTGAAATATAGAAATTTAAATTTTTAAATTTTGTTTTTTTTTTTCTCTTTTCTTTAAAATTTATCTGGCCATGTATTGTCGCCGAGCGCAATCAACGCAGACATGCGTCGTCCTCTATTGTCGCTTTTACTCTTGCTCCATCCTCATGGGTTTGGATCCAAACCCGATACACACGGCCCAATCCATATGTAGCAGCTGGTAAAATGTAGAGTTGATGAGAAGAAAAGGGTAACCAGGTTTGTTGTTGAACTCAAATATGATCTATCTACTTCAACATCAAGCATCATAAATTTTTAGTTTTTTTAAGGAAAACCCCGACTTGAACTCGCGCCAAAACTAGGAGTGGTGGAGCCAGTAGCGGAGCTACTTGTTGGTTGGGGTGGGCCACTGCCCACGCCAATCCATCAAAATTGCATAATAATCTGTTACTTCACGTTGTTGTGACTCTAAATTTATATAGGGTGCCCACATCAAAGTTGTGTCACCTAAGCAGGTGCCCCACAGATAAAAAATCTTGGCTCCGCGGAGCCAAGATATTTTGGCTGAAGGGCACTCGAGTCGCCAGCACAAGTCCATGTAATTTTTAAGTCATTCATTTTATATATTTTCAATGAAACTTTTGATGGGGTTGGTGTCGGCGTGTATCTCGGCCAATGCATCTATGGGACTTGAAATGGCAACCGCCGATGTCACAACCTGCTACCTAACTCCTGCAGCCCTGCCATTCAAGCCTTTCTAGGGACTAATAAATGCTATCACTGACTTTAGGAGTGCATGTTTGCCTTGTTTTGTTATGGTTGCAGCTCATATGTAACCTCTTATACTACTGCCTAGTAATTAAAAATGTCTTTTCTTGCTTCAGTCTTTATATTTCTAGAAAGAGATGTACATAATAGATATTAAAGGCAAGGGGGTGTTTGTTGTTTGGAATTTTTATTCAAAAATGAAAATTCTAGAATCATAATTCCTTATCAAACTGGAACCGAATCAAAATTTCTGGTTTCAGTTTCTTGATTCCTGAAACAAGTTACCATGTTTGTTTAATAATTCTAATTTCTTAAAAAATAAGCCCTTTGGTTCTAAAATTCTATGATATGTCCCCGAGAGTATTACAACTAATGTGAGCCCATGAGTTCATTCCAAAAGTTAGGGCAGATTCATGAAACAATACTACACTAATCTTATATAAATTTATCTCAATCTTTAAAGCAGATTCATAAAACATTAGGATTAATGTTACATGAATCTAATTCAAATATTTAAGATAAATTCATAAAACATTCACATAGTATCTCTGCTTATACCCAACAACCCCTAAAGGGGCCATATTTGCCTCTTAGGTGGAACACAAGATCCACCCAGATGAAACTCGTGCTTCTGGTGTTAGCCTTCTCTTTGTCATTTTGCAGTCAGGATTTTATTTTTAAGATTCTATATGCACGCCTTCTCTATAGCAATTACTATTGATGGATACTGACATCTAGAGGCAGAGCCATGGTACGGCCCGCATGGGCCCTGAGCCCACCTCAAAAAATTTTTAAAAAGAATTTATATGTAAATTTTAAAAAATTTCACTTGTTCTATATAAAAATTTTGAAAAATAATATTTTGGTCATAGTCAAAATTTAAAAACTTTAATTCGACCCACTTCATGAAAAATTTCTAGCTCTGCCCTTGCTGACATCTAGGCAATAGCACTTGAGATAAAAAAATGCATTCAATCTAGTAGGAAGGAGGTTTGTAATTTTTTGCTGTTCTTGATTCATCCATCCCACACTCACTAGACCTCTTATGTGTTTTTGGCGGGTCAGATCTAATCGGGCCGCTTGGACATAATTTAGGGTTTTCAACTTAACAGAGAATTTTGCCTGGAAAATGTTAACTTACAAAAGAGCTTCCGCACTGCAAAAATACCAACAACTTAAGTGTATGCTTTCACAGTCTGCAAAATGAATTCAAGATCCACTTTTGAGAAACTTGGTTTAAATGATATAAACAATAGCTTCATTGTTACTCGATATTAATTAGATGCCCTAAATTGTTAACATGGTTTTCGATTCCCCTATATATCTTCATGCTTAGAAGGGGCCACTGCCACTAAGATTTGAATTGGAAAGGGACTGCCTACCAGCCGCTGGTCGGGCGAGTTTTCTTGTGAACCAAATTAAGGAGAGATTATTGAAGTCAAGTAATTTTTTGGATTGTTGGTAGTTGGTGCTATTCTCGAGCTCATAAGCAAGACTCGTCGTGACTCGGCTTATGTATAAATTCTCCAATTTATGTATGAGCCGACAACCCGGTTAGTATCATGAGTTTGATCAGGCTCAGTTCTACAATGCCATATACACAGGGCTCATAGTGTAGTGTAGCTAATCAGGTTGGCAGACTGGTGAAAGTTTGATCATCAGTTTGATTTTCATATATATAACTCCTCTTGAGTGCAAATAGCGGATGTGCTCTACTCTAATTGATGAGTGTCATGCTTTCCACCTAAGTCTCGAAACAGCCCTGGACCCTGAAAGCGGGGGGAAGGGAGGCAGTTTAGATCTCTCCCCAAATCAACAACTCATAAGAACATATGAGTTTGACTTCATATAAAAAATCAATCATATATACATATCCAACAACAAAATTGTTTCTAGTAAATTCTATCATAAAGATGTATGTACGATGTCTGAAACTATATAAATCACATTTGTTCAAATGAATTTATCTAACATAATCGCAAATTTGTCATCCCACAAGACTTGTTTGAAAACAGCTTCAGGTAGTTGGGAAAACTGGACCACAATCTAAAACTTCACACATATGTATGAAAATAGACAGACAGACGGATAAAGTCATATTTAATGGAGAGGAATGAAAGGGACAAAGGTAACATGCATATATATATATATATATATATATATATATATATAGAGAGAGAGAGAGAGAGAGAGAGAGAGAGAGAGGGTCAGTCTTAATAACTTCAAAGATTTCAAATAATAGGGTAACTTTTTCTATATCTTTGTTAATGCTGAAGTTGAACCTTTCATAAACAATGATAAAACGATCGAGTTGTTGAGCCTTTCATGAAAAAGAATATCAACTGTATATATATATATATATAAGGAATAAAACCCAGGCCTCTTAAGTTCATATTAAAATTAGTTTTAAACAAAATGTGAGCCTTCTAAATCAAGCTTTAGTACAAGCCCCTTCTGTAAAATAAATTGATCTTTCTACTATCAAAATTTTGGTGTTATAAGAGCCAATTATTTTTTATCATTAAATAACATTACTATAAATCAAAACATGATTAACTTAATATATGTTTTTTACCAAACCTTTCTTAAGATCATATCTATAAGGTCTATAAGGTTAGATTGCAACAACAAATATTTTAATAATTACTTTTCATGGGTCTGATTTTGTCTCTTACCCAAGCGGTTTGGGCTTTACCAACTCTCTCTCTCTCTCTCTAGATATATATATGGCGTCAACATCAAACAGCAACAGGTACATTGAGCAGATGCTTTTAGCACATGTAGGAGTGCCCCACCGCAATTGTCTTCACATTCCTACACATCACATGTCCCAGCCATAATGATCAATTAAATGGGAGGGGTCGTCCTTTTAAGATTACAAGGGAATTGAATTTGGTACAGCAAAATGCCCTAGATGTCGAACCGGAATCAAATCCATTACATTAAAAATGGACACAATCTTCAAAACTAGATTTGATGTGCCTTCAAATGCCATTTTCTTTTATGAATGCTAGGTTTTTACTCACTCTACAAGCCATAATTAAATTAAGAGTGAAATTTTCAAGAAAATTTTGAAAAAAAAAAAAATCACCTACTCCTGCATCATAGCTACAAAGGCTTGACCTATTAAACCTTTTAGCCGCTTATGCTTTTGTCCGCAGTGTAAAAGGATTACAACTCACTGCCTAAGAAAAGGCCAAAGCCTTCTTCCATTTTCGTCTTGCCCCAAAAGTCTAAGGTTACATCGGTGCTTGCTTGATGTAGACACAATACACTTTCATCTTGTATAGTGTCCCTTTATGCTTAGGGATGTCAATATATCTAATTTGAACCGGATATCCGACCAAAATGATCTGAAAAAATCGGATATGAAAAAAAATTAATATCCGATTACAAAATTGGATCAGATTCGGATTTAATAAATGACATCTAATCGGATTCGGATAGACATAAATATCTGATCAGATTCGAATAGGGATTCAGATTTTGAAATTTGGCAAAATCTGGTTCAAAATTTGGATTTGGATTCGGATATAAATATAAAAATTGGATTCAAATCATATTTGAATTGTAAAATCAGATTTCAGATTCAGATATGACTTTCCAACTATGGGAAGGAGTTCGGACTCCATATCCTCACATAAGAGATCCTCAGCAACGTCAAATCAACTGGAATCTTAGAAGAGTGGTAAACAAGCATTGTGTTAGTAACATGAGACATAAACAAGGCGATTGGTGTTGTAATGGACGGGACAAGGGTTGACAGGCAGTCAATTTCTGTTTCGAACTCTCAAGGAATCAACTCTTTATACTGTAAATGAACAACAAAAATAAGCAGTTGAAGCATAGTAGCATAGTAGAGGGATGTGTCACTTTATAGGATGCAGCTTCGGCTTTCACTAGAGTGGTGATTTCCTCTCGCATTCACCCCAACAAACACAAAGATCAAGCAAAAAAAACAGCGATAATTCAATGGATAAATTAATCCAAGATTTGGTCTTCCCGTATCTTCCAACCAATCAATCAACAAGGACGAACACGTTGAATTGAATGCAACGGCAAAAGATAGCGATATGCCACCAACTGCAGATTGGACAGGAAGCCTCGAGACGAGAGGGAGGTCCTCTGGCCCCTTCGGGTTTTCGGCGTCATTGTCTCAACTTTCCCTGGATCTGTCAATCAAACATAATGTGTGAATCATGGTGCTCACGATTTCGTTGCCGCAGATGCAACGACAACCGAACCTGATCTCCACATAGAGAGGCATATGCATGTCCTCTTCTTTCGTTTCAGATTTTCTGAGATCTTAAATCGTGAAGTCTCATGATATGCCACTCACACAAAGCGCATCTTCATACGGAAGATATGCAATCTCTAGAAACCAGAGAAATATGAGCTCAGATGAAAGTGAACACAGCATCCATTGTCCTACAAACAGTAAAAATTTGGTTGTCTTTTAACACTCGAGAAAAGATTCAGACCGTGTTTGGATGCATGCCCAGAAAGGCATTTTGGAGGCAAAGTGTTGTTTTGCTTCCAAAACTCCCTTTTTCAACCTGTTTGGATGGCATGAAAACAGAGCTTTCAGGAAAACCCTGTTTTCATGAAAGACTGAAGAAACAAAAAGATGTTTTTCAAAACTCATTAACAAAAAACATTGTGGCAAAGCTAGGTTTTCTGAAAAAATCATTTTTTCAATTTATCATCCAAACGCTACCTTAGTTTTTTTTTCTTTTTTCAAATCCAAAAGCGCCGATCCACTTGGCTTTTGCTCTTTGCAACATTAGATTCGTTCCAAGTATAATATGCTTGTACCTGCATTCTCTAATTTTATTCCATAAAAACAAAAGAGTTTAATATATATATATATATATATATATATATATATTGCGTTACAGGAAGGGTGTTTTCTTATTTTATTGCGAGTTGTTGGTATATTCTGACCTAATTGACTTCTAGATCCCCTGAAAAGAACTTTTTATGCATAAAACCGATTATAAAATTCAAATGTGTATGTCCACTTACAAGAATGTCGACTTTGGAGATTATCATTACAAAATGACGTTTAGTAACCAATGAAGTAAACGAGAAGTCGATGCAAGTATTAAAAGTTGAAGCTCAAAGAAAGGGAAGGTACTATTTGTCCAACAACCTGATAAGCAAAACCTATGAAAATGAAAAGTTTAGAAACACAATGTAATGTCACGCGCATGACGAATAATAAATTTAAACTTAATATATTACCTTTGTTGTCAATAAGATCTGGCACTGGATAAGCATGGGATATGTTTAATTTTCCGAGTTTCATGTGTATTCAACGACCTAATTTACTTTCCTTTCTCTCTTTCTCTCTCTTTGTGCATCCAACATACATACATATATACATACGCACATATATACATAAAAAACTCTAGCTTCCATGGATTTAGCTTTATAACCATACCCTTAACTTGAGTTTCAAGTTAGGAAAAGACAATTAGGTTGTGTTTGATTACTTCATATTTGAAATCTGTGGCTTTCAAATCCGAACCACCACCAAATCCACACTTCTTGCTGGATTTGTAATCCACGTTGGGGGTAGAAGCTGAAATCCAACTGTAGATTTCAGCTATCACAGATTTGAGATTCCCTCAAATCTGAGACCCATGAAGAATCAAACGCACCCTTCATGTTTTGTTCAAATTTTCAGAATATTCAACCGTTATATGGGGCTGGCATGGGCACCCAGCCCAAGATAGCTCAACGTTCTTGCCTGCTTAATTTCAAGTTTGTTCGTGCATGTACCGGCTTCAGCTTCCGTTTTCCTTTCCATAAAATTAAAATTATGGGCATTCCACACGCACGAGAAAGAAACTCAACTGCTTATAGCAGTAGCGAAGTCAACATGGTGCTGGAGTGAGCGCCAGCCCAAGAAAGCCCAAGACAGCCCAAGGTATTAGTACATAGTGCTCCATAGCCAAAAATTTCTGGCTCCGCCACTGCTTTTGAACCCTATAAACGGGTCGTTTTTATGCAATGCAAGCCCATGGAATGCCCTTAGAGTTTTTACGCCGAAGGCAGTTTCCCTTGAGTAAACATTTAAACAAAAGGACTGTTGCCACTTGTAAAATGAACTTACGCTGCAGTTGCTTAATGTATAAACTTTAAACTTCTTTTTCAATAACTGAGCAACGAACCTATTTCAGACTGGCAGCAGGTGAGAAAGTCAGGATCAAGTGACAGTAATGCAAATATATATAGTCTAATGATCTTCCGCATTTGCTAAATATCATATAGTAGATGGAGTGATGTCAAATCCTAATTCAAGAAGAAACTGAGGGATTTGATATCGTAAAATTGTTGGTGCTGTTGATTTCATTTTATTTTGTTTTAATGATGAGAAGCCAATGAAGAATTAACCAATGAAGTACTTGATCTGGACTGGTCTGTTGGTTAGTGGATTTGAGACATAAATTAGAAGAGACATGGATATACAAATGGAAAACGGATGGAACTAGTGAGGTTGTGTCAACAACTTTCTCTCTAGACAAAGAACATGGTCGATTGATCTCTTCATGCGATTCTTATCTCTTCTTCTTCCTTATGAAGCATGCCTTTTTTGGTTCGTTCGAGATCTAATATCTGCTCCTTATCCAAGATCTATGTACAGAGCCTGCACACACCTCTTCAACTAATCCAGATTAACTTTTGATTTGAAGTTTATACAAGTATAGCTTTTGTAATCCTACTTATGCAGTGCAGTGTCAAAGAGAGAAATTTCTACCTAACAGGCACTTAAACTTCAAATTGTAACTTTGAAGGGGCAACCAATATGTAAATAAGTAAGTATGAGGCATTAATGTATGAGGAAGCAATTTGTTTTGCCCACTATGCAGGCCCATGTGTGTGTCTCCCACTGTTTTAGTGGGGATTTCCAATATTACTTGATCCCAAAGCATGGTTTAGTACATTACTTCAATGATTATATCTTGGCCCATGCTTGCTTTGCACCATGTGCAGTAGCTATGAGTCTACAACCCACAAAGGATATTACATTATAATGCGAAAAAATGCATGAACCATGGGGCGTTCCACGTGCGCCAGGGCGGACGTGGAACCACGCGGGGGGAGAGCCTCAAAATGGACGGGGACCATGCGCTTTTTCCGCGGCCTTAGTGCCCGAAAGATTATGCCATAAACAAAGCCTTTCTTCCAACTAATGACTACTAAAATAATCGGAAGCGCGTACCATGAACAAACCAAGAACACATTTATTAAGAAAGCACACATCTAAGCAAACACCAACATAGAGAAACGAAAACGAGAAAGGATATGCTAAGCAAAGATCTCAGAGCTCGTGTGCATCGGAAGACAAGGCTGAGTTTTTACATAAAGTAGTTGAGAGGTGATTGAGATGCGGCATCTTTGGATTCAAATTCCCTTGACATTTGATTAAACAAAGGCCTAAAATGGTTATTGTCACGTAAAAGGCGCATAGAATGTGTGGCGCAAGCAAACTTCGTTGTCCCCAAGTCGCTGCTCTTAAACTAATGCACCTGGAAGTTGTTAATGAGATGTAAGATCTATGACGTTCACGATTAAATAAGGAGTGCACGAATGGGGAAGATAATTTTTTCTATTTGAGGATTACTGATTTTGAGGCGCTAGATATTAGCCAACTTTGTTTCTACGCATCTTAGACAGATGTATGAGTTGTTTGGAAGATCGAAGGAGCTTTCCTTCTCCCTCTCGAGGAGGTCGGCTAAAGGATTTCAGGATAAACATCGCTTTCATAGTTGGACATCTAGTGATATACTGTCTTTCTCCAAACGAGTTTCATAGTTACCATATATATATATATATATAGGGGCGGAGCTAGGATTTTTTCTAAGGTCGGGCCAAGACGATTTACTGACTGGGTCAGAATCGGGCCAAGAGGAGCGACCGGTCGGGCCAAACTAAAAAATTTTGATTTTTTCAATGTAAAAAAAAAAATTTCTTGGGCTCACCTGGACCATGGCTCGGGCGCCCCCCCCCTCCCTCCGCCCCTATATATATATATATATATATATATATATAAACACACACAGACACACTAGAATATGTTGGACATCATTCAATTTTCTTATATATATATATATATATATAATATCAAGTGTTGAACATGTAAGGAATTCAATTTTCTTATATATATATATATATATAATATCAAGTGTTGAACATGTAAGGAATCATGTTAGCCATTCATTTTGTTAAGATGAATAATTGAAAGAAAAATAAGGAGAAAAAGATGATAATATTTGAGGTAAGATGAATGACCAAGATAATAACTTATAGGTCCAGCACCCTATTAGTGTTTGGTACCTACTAATTGCTCACATACACATACATATGATTCAATTTCTGACACACACATGAACATAATTCATACTGTTTTTCTGAAATCCAACTTTACTAATGAATTTGAGTGGTTCAAATTAATTTGATTTGAAAAGATGAATGTGGAAATCTAGTGATAGACTGACTAAATTTTATGAAAACTTAAATTAGCAATTTTATGTTGTGTTGAATTTATAAAAATAAGAGGTCATAAATTTCAGTTGCCTCCATTCGATGTTGATTATATTATTTTAGACGTACAATTTGAACTTTTAAAACTACATCTGTGGTCGGGTTTTCCCCAAACTGCCTACACAACCAAAAATATTGTTGTTGATATATATATATATATATATATATATATGTGTGTGCTAGATACTTAGATGCAAAGAAATATTTTCAACTCATGATCATTTCAAGTAGGGTGTTTGAGAGATAAGAAAAAGAAAAAAATGTGTACACTAATACTAAATAACAAAAATGCCCCGTCACATTTTTCTCTCAACTTCCAATTTGAAAAAAATCAATAGATGAGATAATTATTTAGCTATCTAGCATCTAAGTGTCAAACATAACAACTTTGGCTATGTTTGTCTTTTTTTTCTTTATTTATCCATAAAATTGATGATAATGTTGGTAAACACCCATTGATAATTAAGTAATGTTCACTTTTGATGTTCATGTATATTTTGGTCATGTGGAATACATTTAACCAGCCTCCTTTCGGGACGTATATATATATATATATTGCCTTCTGGATGTGTGATCTTCACATTAGTAAATATTATGTAATCTCCAAAAATTAAGGTTTTTTAACACGAAAATTTTGATAGTAAAAAAAACATTTTTTTTTTCATAAAATCAACTTGAATTAAATCATTTTTTATATTAAATTACTGTTTGTAAACATGTTACAGGACGCTCATATTTTGTTTTGATTAATACTTTTTTAACAACAATTCAAGGGGTTTGGCTTTTGAAGAAAGTGATTAAAATAAAGATAGCAGCGTTTGCCTATTTGGGAGAGGAAACAATAAGTTATGGAGAAATGGTTTGCCCCAAAACGGTGGTCGAGGGCAGGCACAAGGCTCCACTAACGGTCGGGATTCCCGTCCTGAACACAATTGTCCTCCACAAAATTGTATCTTCAGGTTGGGCGCTGGCCCCGGACACCATGTTCTCCCCTCCTCCATGTGCGCATGCAATAGATAAACATATTGAAATATTAATGACTCTAGCTGAGCCGCTCTTGCATTTGCTTGTCGGCTCGTGTGTTATTTAAGTACCAAAATGAGCGAAGCCGCTCCTTTTCATACTCATCGGCTCACGTCTCGTACAAGTGCAAAACTGTAACAACTCGACCCACTCTTGAACTTGGGTTTCTGGTTCGGTGTATCCCAACCCACCTCCTCTTAGTTTCAATTTCAACTCCAAAAAACTAGAAACCAGGACAATCATGTTTTTGATGATCCCCTTCATATCACCATTTTCAATACGAGATTAAATTTCTGAAATATTACAAAAACCACGCCAAACTCACCTAGCCGAGCCACAAGCAGCGGCTCGAGCGCTCGTTCTTTAACCCCACAAGTGTGCCAACATCTCATATGCATCGTTTTTTATGTTAACCGCATTACAACGTCTTGATTTGAGCAACCTTGTTTTGGAAGAAAGGAGGAAAAAAGGATATATTCTCATAAGCAAATATGAAAATAAAAAAAATTAAATTAAATTAAATTCTTCTAGATCACTCAAAGTATTGACTTTCTCTCTACAATCAACGTCTCACTTACTAATGGAAAATACGAGAAATGCTCAAATTTCAACGTGCCAGCACAAACATTGTATTTTTAAATTCTTTTTTAAAGGTAAATATCGCGAAATAACGCGTATGACATAAACATTAAATTAAAGGTCATCACACGAGTGCACTAAAATAAAAGAAGGAAAAAGTCGTGCCGTGTCTTTCTTGAATCGGAGAAAAAGAACTTCAAAAATGTTTACATGGACAGTTGATGGAATATTGCAAGTGGCATGAGTTGATTAAACAATGGCAATAACGAGTGCACACGTAGTCCAGCACTAGCCAGTTATGGAACGCAGCATTGTTGGTGCTGTTTGTTAATTAACTAAATTTCTAAGCAAATGTCCACAATGTTGCTTCCTTTCCCAAATTGATTGTGATAGAAAGTAACTAATATTTCATAATCCATTGGACTCTCTCTCTCTCTCTCTCTCTTTTTTCTCTCTTTTTTTTTAATGATGCATTAAAATTTTACCAATTCTCCCTCTTTCTCACACTATATATATATATATAAATAAACAATACCAATAGGTTAGGGATAAAAACTAGACCCTTTAAATATGATTTCAAAATTCCTTTTTTTTTTCGAAATTTAACATTACTAATATGACCTTAAGGATAGGTTGACGCAAAATATATATCGAGTTATCATTTTTTGAGTTTTAATAGTGTTTTTATAATAAACAAAAATGAATGGCTTTCATAGAATCAACATTTTGATAATAGCAAAATTAACATTTTTCGTAAAAGCAACTTGATTTTATATCAAAATAGTTTTTACAAACATATTAGGATGTTTATATTTTACTTAAAGTAACAAAAAAAAAATAAAAGGTCTAGTTTTTATTCCTAACCTAAGTGTATGGTTTTTACCAATTTCTCTCTCTCTCTCTCAAGTGCCATGTAGAATGTACAGGGTTACCTTTTTAAAGTCAAAATATAAATTTTAATTTACATTTTTCAAATTGTACAATGTGTAATCAAAACATATAACATTTGCATATAGGGTGAACAATTTATGATAACAATGTGAGGAATAAATATGTGACACTAAGGACCCTATAAGAATTATATAAAAAAATTGAGTAATTCATGAAACACTTGTAATATTGTTTTATGAATCTTTTTAGTGCGAGTTTTATTGTTGCTAAACAACTTCTACGCACTGGAATTAACCTTGATATAACCCAATGGCCTTAAAAGTTAAAAAGTGCCAAAGAAAAAAAAAAATATTGAATATGATACAAAGTGGCCAAAAAAACTATTATATTGGATTTGAATTTTGATCCGTATCTACTACTGAACGAGGAGTCGGAGAACCATCAACTTACGGGCCGAGGCGAACATCCATGACCCGTTTCGTTACGGGAGGCCGTTCTCCTCTTTGACGCGTGGGAACTGCACGGGCGCCATCTTTGCCTATATATATCTGCGCACTCGGTCCTCTTCGCCCCCTCTCCATCTTTCCAGAGATGCAACCTCGTCCTCCGGAGATCCTACAAAACCCTAGATTGTGAGAGTTTTCACCCTCCCAAATCACGATCTTGAGTGGGATTTTGCTGAGAGTTGTCGTCAAGTTCATGAAAATCAGGTGATTTTTCTGTTCCAGCATTCCTTTCAGTTCACTCCGTGACTGCGGTTTCTCGCTTGTTTTCCTTTCGCGAGCTGAAATTTCTCCGACGCGAGATTCGATCTCGATCCGTCGTGAGCTCGAAGCAAAGAATCGAGTTCTTTTTGGAGTTTGTCTCCTTTGTTCCTGCCTCTTTTCTTCCCTTTTCTTTGGCATTTCGGTCCGTGTGAGGAGATGATTGCGGAGGAGTTCCTGGAACTTGTAGGATTAAGGCTTTGATGGTTCGCATTCGTGACATGGCGGAGAGTTCGTGATTCTTTGCACGTGTTTTTTTTTTTTTTGTCTTAATGATTTTGCGGCGCCGGGATATTCGATCTTGTTCTTTTACACCGGATGAGTTTCAACTGTTGGAAAACTCGTGTTTGTGCTTCGCTCTTAGTGAGATTTTCCTATTGACATTTTGAAAAAGGTAGTATATCATTGAATTACATGTGGAAACACTGAAGGCGATTTTCTTTGTAATGGCTGGGGACCTTCAATGCCGTTACTGTTCGTTAAAATCAATTCAGTCGGAGTTTTCTTTATCCAAATTAAATCGGTTGAGCCTGTTTTAGACCTGCAACTCAATCTGCTCGTTGATTTGTCGTCTTTGGTTCGACTTGGGCAAGGCTGGACTGTCTGCGCTGCCTTTTAGTGACTGGTTTGACAGTACTAGTCAGGGTTACTAGCTGATATTTAGCTTAATTGAATATGACAATCTATTCATGTGTTTAACATAAGATAGTGATATGCTCTTGTGCCCCGATATGATAATCCCACTCTGAATATATTCAGCTATCAAGCATATTGTAACTGTATCCTGTGATTCTGCGTATTAATGAAAGATTGATGTATGGTATGTCACTTAGATGTGCTGATGTGCAGATCACCTGTATCCAGTGCTTTGTCGATCTCCTTTTGGAGGTTACATCAAATTCACAAAATGTACGTTTAACGATGCTGATAATTTTCTGGATTCTTCTAATTTCTTCCCACTGTCGAATTACATAAAGATATATAGAGATGTCCTCGTTCTAGTGAAGGTCGAATAAGCTGATGTCATTTTAGTCATGGATTTGTCTACTTCAGCTGTGAAGCCGGTGCAATTTGACAAACTTGGGATAAAGGCTTTAAATTTGCTGAATTTAGTGATTCTGATCTACTTCTCCCTAGGTGTGGCCGAAACGGTGTGTGGTGTGAGCTCATTCCTGTATCAGGTCCTTAATGGCCTATTCAACTTCAGTTTATTTGGCCTGAATACATTACCCGAAGTTGGATTGACAAGCTTTGAAGATGGGTTTTGTTATATGTGTTTGTGACAAACTTAAATCTGTTTGATGGCTTGTTGAATTTTTGGATTAGCGTTGTTGGGCATAACATCTAGGTGCTGTGGTATGCAGAGCTTAAAGCATATTCCCCGCCTAAAAATTTTCCAAGTTTGCGATGCTAGGTTTTGTACCCGTTTATAGTTACCTGTAATCATTTTCTTGTAATATCTGGTGTGGCAGATCATTATCTGGAAGACTTTGCAATGCATTTGGCAACAAATGATGATTGTACAGGAGTGCTTGAATCACTCTTGCAGAGGCCTAGTTCAATGTGCACCTCCAGTGAATCCCTATCTTGTAAAGAAAGCAAACCTACAGAGACCGTCATTCTTGTGAGGGATGGTGATGGAGAAACTTCTGATGTTGATGAACATGAAAATCTGATCGGTGGAGACGAACGACAGTGTCGAATCTGCTTTGAATCTGGAGGTCCCTATTAGAGATTTTATGACTTTAATTTTGTTGCTCATAGTTGAGCCGTAATAAGGTTACCTGTTTTGTCCAACTACAAGTTTTCTTTCTTAAAGAAATATTGTTTCTGTTTATAGGTGGAGAGCTAATAGCTCCCTGTGATTGCAAAGGTACACAAAAATATGTGCACAGATCTTGTCTTGATCATTGGAGATCAATCAAGGTATTGCCCTTTCTTTGGCATACACATTTTTTTTTGGTCTGTTATGTTCTGATACTTAAAGCCTGTAGTCATTTTCCTTTTTTGCTTGTCTATTGTAGGTTGCTGTTTAAAAATTAGGCAATATTTTGAGCAAAAAACCTACACTTTATAGGGTTACTTTTAGAGAACATTAATAAGTAAGGCTGCATTTGGGCGCTTGAGTTAAAATGGAAATGAAAATGGAGATAGAGAAAGTATTGTGAACATTCTGTCTTGGATGGAGTTGAAAGTGACTCATCTCCGTTATCATTTCCAGTTTGATCACAATCCCAACTCAAAATGTCATACCAATTTATCAACAAAACATAGTAATAAAAAATTACACAATGCCTAAACAAGTACCAAATTTTTAAGTCTTCATGCAGGGCGTGGCTTCAGGGAAAGTACTGAAGAAGGCTCATGATGCCCCCCTGTATGGGTCTTTAAACCTATGTTTTTAAATGCCTGAATTTCCCGTAATATATTGTGATATTTTTCAATTAAAACCATTTTTCCTTGTTTGGATACAAAAGCATGATATTTCAAATGAACAGTTATTTTTGTGACTATAATCCATATTCTAAACAGCCAACAGGATTCGGTAGAAGACAATAAATACTTATTTATAAAATCCTCACTTCCACTCTCATTTACAGCTCCTAACTGAGTTGAAGACATGTAGCCACGTTCAGAGTCTCTTTCTTTGCTGAAAAATTTGCAAAGCAAATTCCATTGAGAAAACCTAAGATAGTATAGAAAAGGTGTAAATATCATACTTAAACTAACAAATGATCAGAGGGCAGGCTATGCAGTTATGATTTGAGTTGAGGTTACTAGATTTTCATTCCAGACTGACATTGCTTGTTTTTATTTATTTCTTACTGTTTTTTTGGGTTTATTTTCCAGGAGGGTTTTGCTTTTGCACATTGTACTGAATGTAGGGCAGATTTTCATCTACGTGCAAATATGCTTTCAAGGCGTTGGTGGTTGAAATTGAAGTTTCAGCTCCTTGTTTTCCTCGATCATGTTATGATTTTTATTGTTGTTATGTTGGTAAGTCTTGCTTTAATAGTTTAAAATCAAAACATTGTTCAGCAAATAATGTGTATGTTCTTATATTCTCCACTCCCCACATCATGTGCACACACGATGACATGATGATGCACATTTTCAACCATGTGGATATGCATCAGTCAAGAGTTGCCTTTCAATTTAATCAACTGAAAAGGAAGTTGGTATGACATGCTTTTTATTCATTTCTGCAACTACATTTACTAGTGATTAATGAAAATTCGTGTTGACTGGACTAGGAATATCTCTCTTTTTCACTAACAAGATTGGTCCAGTCTGTTACAGTACAAGAACATAAGAACTGTGCTAAATTATTTATTGGGGAAAAGGGTTAAAATTAATTAAGAGTTTGAGTTTTTAAATTTAAGGTTTGTCAGAACTTGTGTAATGTTATGGATCAGAGAGCACACATGATGAGTAAACTTCATAGTGGGATTGTACAAGGTAAATCTTGGGATTCTCTAGCCCCACTTTTTATGTAAATCCTGGGAGTGTCTAGCTCCAAATCTTTTGGCAAACTTGTGTGCCAAATTCTAATTGCAAGTTAGATGACAAATGCTAATAAATGAGTTTACAGAGCTACTTTAGTTCTACTGGATGGTACTAGTGGGGCTGGCTGGAAATCTTGGACTTCAATAGAGAACGTGTGTGATCATAACTCAGATCATAACTCATGATGTAAGTGGGTGACCATGAATCAAGAAGGGTGCTGCTTCTTGCCTAGGTGAAACACCTATCTTTTGGAGATTTTTCTGAAGCCAGGTTGTGTGAGTCTGGCTTCTCTTAAATCAGCTTACTTCCAAGTTCCAACAATACCCGTTCTCTGCTGCTGCAAAGCTTGGTTTTCAGCATCATCAAACAGGAACTAGCTCCTACCTATCTAGGTTACATAAGGCCATCCTATGACTTTATATGGTGTATAGTGTAGTTTACCTGAACTTGATTTTTGATAATGAATTTTAAGTTGCCAATTGAACAATACCATATTCTTCTCATTGGAAAAAGGCCTCCATCATAGAACCTGCTTGAATGGGACGTCAAAATGGCGAAGTTGCTAAACATGTTAATCAGGGTTCAGAGAAACTGAAACCAAATACATTTATTTCCAGTTATAGCTTTGAGTTGCTCCATTTGTTTTCACCTATTTTCTCTCTCGTTTATCTTGAGCAGATTTACTTGGTAAGTTAACGACACATTCTTTCTATCTGTTTTTTTATGAAGAAAAGGATAATAAATACAAAAAGAAAATAAGAACCTGGTCTACATAAAAGGTTCCATTTCATGGGACGTGCATAGTTCTCATGGACATATATCTTTGTGGGAATTCATGCTATGGTGGTGATAAAATCTGATTTTGGAGGAATCAGATCAGCTGAAGTTTGCTATTATCTAGACTAGCTTACTTGTAGGTAGCTGATTTATGCTTTTCAGCTTTGGGGATTTGGACGTTGTTTCTCCTATGAGTTCCCGATTGTTAGGATAATAAATGTGACAAAAAAAAAAAAAAAGAAGAACCTGGTCTACATAAAAAGGTTTCCATTTCATGACATGTGCATAGTTCTCATGGGCATATAGCTATCTTTATGGGAATTCATGCTATAGTGGTGATAAAATCTGATTTTGGAGGAATTAGGTCAGTTGAAGTTTGTTATTATATAGACTGGCTTACTTGTTGGTAGCTGATTTATGCTTTTCGGCTTTGGGGATTTGGACGTTGTTTCTCCTATGAGTTCCTGATTGTTGTGCTGATCCTATTCTGAACTTTTCTTAAGATTTTTACTTTTTATTCCATAGAGAATGGTGGCAGGATATGTAAACATGGAAAGAGCATATGTTGTAAATCTTTTCTTTCTAGGCATATGGTTTTGTGACTGTCGTCTTTTCTTTTTTTTTTTGTTTGGTATACTGTTTGATGCATTCAATTGTTCATTTGTTTCCATTTCTTACACGACTAAGTCTATATTATTATCACAGGTTGTAGCTTTACTTTGCCTGCTGGCGTACAAGTTTTTTGGTGAAGAACTGCGTGACATGTTCTGCTATGATGACAACCATGTCGTATTCTATGCCCTAGCAGGTATACTTAATGCTGTCACCTTTAGGCTGTTGGCTTCTGGACAAGTGTTTGTGGATCACATAGACTTTTACATCCTTTTGGTGTTCAATAGTTAGCACTTTTTCTTTTCTAAGTTTGATTTCAAAATGTCCAAGTCTCTGTTTGTCAAAGAGAAGATTCACTTAGTGCTCGGCTTTGGTAGTTTGATTAGCACAGGAATCTTGAGAACCTCTGTGTATAGGCAGTTTTTGCTGGCTGTGTTGTGACTTGATGTTCGAAAAGTGGTTGTTAACACCAAGGAATACTTCATATGCACACACTGTATTCATATGAATGAAGCATTTTTGGCTGTTTCTGGTTTTACTTTTTGCATTATCTTTCTGTATGTTTACTTTGTTTTATTTATTTGATTTGTTTAGCAATGTCTATCATCATGATGGGGTTGATTTTCGGATTCTTCATAGCCATGATATGTGGACATAAGATCACTGAACGCCATAATCACGTTCTTGCTAAGCGGGAACTGACAAAGGTTATGCTCCATTTCCTAATCCACAAATGGGATGCGTTGTCAAAAGCCGACATTTTCATGGCTTATGTTGCTTCTGTGTGTTTGTTACAAGTTCTGACACTACTTTTTAACTTCAGGAATACATGGTTGTAAATCGAGAGGACAATGGCGATCCTCCTGGACTTGACCCTGATCAAATTACAGAGCTAAGAGAATTGGGCCTTTACTAGATGTTATTGCCTTATTGGACCCTTGGCTGCAAATATTGGTAGGTCAACAAGATTTTTAATACTCTAAATATGTTTGTCTCTCGTCATGATTAAAGCAAAGCCAATTGACTTGATATATGACATATATCCTTCTGAAAAATCAAAAGGTTAATTGAATGCAAGTAGGAAAAAGGAAAAGGGGATTTCTTATACACTGGCTTTGCTTTCTTAAGGTTTGGGAATGAAAGGTAAACTTGCTCAGATGTTTGCTTACTTATTATCCGCAGGAAACTTTGTTCTCCATTGCACGTAGATGGGAATCAGAGGACAGGAACTTTGTGGTGGACAGGCTCTCTTTTCATAGTACGATGTTGATGGACGGTCCGTGAAGACATCGTGACTTGTACAGCTGTGCAAATCCCGGGTGCGAGTTTCTTGGAAATTACTGTTGCATTCTTTTATCTATACAGTAACAGATGCGATGTGTAAATACCTGTGTAAACAGCGGGAAACATTTATGGTTGATAAATCAATATCTTCTTGTGTAATTCGTTCATTCTCAGCGACGCATTTCTTTCCCTATCCAGCTGTTCCTCGTCTTCCATTTAGAGGTGAAAAATTTTGGCATGGTAAAAAGATACATACTGCACACAAGAGAACACCTCTACACCAAGTTCTTTTCCACTTTTGCTGCGCAGACCATGTAAGTGCATGGTCCATGCTAAAACCCGTAGGAACCAACAGACAGATCAGTGCTTTGTCATTGAATGCAATAAGGCTTCATGTGCTGACAGAGTTTTGACAGTCTGATCCCTCAATTCCACGAACTTGCTTCCGAAACCATACAACGTTGATTTGAGATCACCCTTTACTGTGTCTTCAGAGATGGTCCTAAAGGGGCTGCTGGCAACAAGAACAGTTTGTTACTCTTTTATAAACCTCCTCTGCCACAATTACAAAGATTGGACACATTCATAAAATACTGGTAATATAGGGTTCTACGAATTTGACTCAATTTTTGAAGCAGAAGATTCATGCAAACAATTTATATTGCGAAGCAGCCCCCAAAAAAGGATGTCCTCTTGACGGCTGAGGGCCTTGGCGTCATTCCTTCGGTCTGAATCTCGAAACCATAGACCTATTATGAGTAAGTGGGCGGTGAGCTACCTGCAATGGGAGGGAGATAGAGAGAGAGAAGAGTAATTAGGCATATGAATGCTGCTCTTTTAAAGAAAGACTAATTTTCTAAGGCTGTAATGTCTATTTTACGTTTTAGGCGGTCGATTTTCAACCTTGACATACTGCCAGATCCGCCTCTAATTTTGAGTTTGCCCGGATTCCTGTATCTTATGCTTTTAGTCCACAAGCTTCAAGTATGTTATAGTAAGAAAAACAAATTGCATATTATCAGGTCATATTCTTTTCGAAATCTTGGGTAAGACCAAGTTCCAAGTTCGGCCGGTATCATGTGTGCCTCCAAGGAAACACTAAAAACCATGAAAACGGAGAAATATCCCCAGATAAACTGAGTTCAAAAACGAGGGTATGCATTTTGGTCGATGAATATAAACGAAGAAATAAGTAAAACCTACGCTACAATTAAAGAATTCGAGGTTCAGAATCACGCCCTTTGGTGATAGGAAGTTAGCAAATGATAGAATATAACAAGGGGGAGAATTCGGTTCTATCAAACATGGAAATTAGAATGGCATAAATCAAAAAGCAAATCAAATGCAGAAAGAAAAGAAGTTGACAACTTCGTCTAAGAAAGCGTAGAAGAAAAAAAGGGCGCAGGTGGTTCGGTCTATGGTGACCGACATCCACGGTGGGAAGGACAACATTCGATATTACTTGACAAAAAAAACAGTACAAGCCATATATAGTAGAGGTTAAACAATAAACCTCTACACTTGGCATGAATTAGGGAACGTTCAGAAATTTTGTTCAACGACTAGAGATTTCATGAATAAGGAAGGAAAAGGTCTCCCAACGTTGAATTCTCTCTCTATCACCCCCCTTCAAGTGGTGCCTTCACTCAACCCGTCAGCTACTTAGTCGGTCCCTTTAATATATGGAACTCTAACTTGGATATCACTTTCTCTAAGTGGAAATCAATTTAGATGTGTTTGATTCTTTTATGAAAAACAGGATTTGAGGAGACGTGTATTGCAACCTTGTTGTCACAAAACATATATGCATAAAGTGACATTGAATCCAAGTTCTTTAATCAAACTTTTTGTCCATACAAGTTAACTCACACCATATGCCATGGCTTTGTATTCCGCCTTTGCGTTAGATCCGAGTTACTACTATTTGATTTTTGCTTTTCCAAGCAATAAGATAAGATTGCCTCCAACAAATACATAGTACCCCGTTGTGAACCTTTTATCACTGGTGTCTCCTGCCTAGTCTACATCATGCCTAGTCTACATCAGTAAATCACGTAATGTTTATATTTTCATTCCTTTCCACCAAAGACCTTGACCAAGAGTTCCCTTGATGTATCTGAGTATGCGATCAACGGCCTTCATATGAGATTCTCGTGGGCCCTGCATGTATCTGCTAATGACATTAATTGTATAAGCTATGTCTGGGCGAGTGACTGTTAGGTATATCAATGTTCCCACAAGTTGTTGGGTTATCTCTTTGTTTTCTATAGGCTCCTCATTCGGCTCTACATGAGTATCCCACAGGAGGAGCAGCATGCTTTCTTGTCTCTCTTGATATATCCGTAACATATTTTCTTTGGCACAAGAATATCCCCTTTGAGATTGGACTAATTCTCCAAAGCCATACTCAACTTCATGTACCAGCTCTTGGAGATTATTTAAGCCCACATATGGCCTTGTTAAGTTTGAAAACAAGTCCTTTTCCTTCATTTAGGTGATCAAGAGGAAAGCTCATGTAAATTTTTTAATTCAATTCTCCTTGGAGAAAGGCATTTTTAACATTCAATTGATGAAGCCTCCAATTTCGATTGCAGAAGACTGAAAGCAAGATTTTTAATGTGTTCATCTTAACAACTGGAGCGAAGGTTACCCTTTCGCAATGAGCTTGACTTTGTATCTCTAGCGTTCTGTCACTTTTGTACTTTACTTTATAGTGCCATTTGTAGCCCACAATATTAGTGTGTGGATACGACATCACATGTTTGATTTTGTTAAGAGCTTCAAGCTCTTCTTTTATTGCAGATCTCTATTTTGGGTCCTCCTTAGCCTCTTGATATAACATGAGCTCATGAGTCGTGCCTAGAGGTTTAACAAATGCAGAATGTTGACCTGATATTCGTCCATAGGGCACATAGTTGCTGAGTGTCTAGGAGCATAAATCTCATAACCAGCCTGGTGAATGGGTACACGTCTAGTTCTTTCTGTAAGACCCATGATTTCTCTTTTTCTTATTCGTTTGAAAACCATTAATATGGGAAGTGATTATAAATGGTAGATTTATATGATTGTTAAGTATGTAAGTGAAACTCTACAGCCATAGACGTGAGAGTAAATGGTAGATTTATATGATTGTTAAGTATGTAAGTGAAACTCTACAGCCATAGACGTGAGAGTCCAACGAAGAGAGAGAGAGAGAGAGAGAGAGACGTCCTCATCTTTGCCCTCTTTCTGGTTAAAGATTGAAATTGTTGGCTGCTGGAAAAGAACCAGGGAAGCTGCTGGCGGGAAGTTATCTCGGATTTGAAAGGGTATGACAATATTTGGCTATGAAATGCGTCATGAAGTCCCTGTATTTTTTACTGCTCATAGATAAATATGCGTGAGAAACTATGTATTTATACGCCATGTAGCCTTTGTGTTTTTCTGTTTGGTTTCTAGTGGATAGATATGTACGTGCATATTACACTAGTTGAAGATTTCATAGTATACCAGAGTTCTTGTTTCTAACTATCATGGATTTCCTGAAAATGAACCTTATAAGAGTATGGATGAAACGTAATGACGTAGTGGTGGGAATGATAAGGGGGTCGGATTTATACCCATGAGATTCGGTAGTGTCACCGAATCTCCAAAGTTAGACTGAAACCCCCGTTTAGTCATTCATTTCCGTGGAGAACCAAACCCTCGATTTCCTCTTCTCCTGCTGCGGACCCGACAACAGGGACGTTTTCTTCAATCTTCCTGTTGCTGGAGAGCTCCAGGAGAGGGGAATACCGTGAGAGTTGCAGAAGAGGCGATTTGGGGGGGGGGGGGTGGGTGGGGAATGAATAACACGGTATTGAAGACGCAGGCGGCCTCCTGTCGCTCGTCCTTGCTACCGGTTCATCCTCGTCGCAAAGATAGCAACAGCCGGAAAAGACGCACCTGGCTGGGAGGTCGTCTTCCTCACGGTGGCAGTGCTAAAACGCGGGAGCAGCAGAGGAGGAGGCGGCGGCTGCGAGCGCTGGTCGGTCGATCAATGGCCGTGATGGTGGGAGGTCCTAACGCGGGGAGGGGAGGACCGACTCTCTCTCTGGTTCGTTTCCCATTGAAGAAGACGGAAGCTCCACCGCCAGACGAGGAAGGAACGCCGGCGAGGAGAGAGAAAGTCGGGCTTAAAATGAAAAGAGGATTAGGGTTCGACCAAATTCAGGTTCATTTCGAAAATTTCAAAACGGGTCCATCTTATTAGAAAATTTCAGAAAGAGCGTTATAATTTTTATAAATGCATGCCGCAACGTTTTTGCTAAAAACATCTTCAAAAAGGGGTCCGCGAAAGTTATTTTCCATAAGAACCGAAGAACCCTTACGAAATTACGAATCGGTACCCTTCAAGTTCTTAAAATTTACAAAAGAGGGTTTATTGTGAATTTGTGTCCAATTTCAATGGAAAACCATAATGTTATGCATTATTGCTCTATTCTGTCCATAGTTTTATTTAAATTCCAGAAAAAGAGTTCTAAGATCTGAATGATTACAATATTATTATCTGAATTTTGTGGACGTGATATACTTGTATTATTACGTTTTATTTTGACTTTGTTCTGTTGCTATTAAATCAAGTTATAAAATGGTATATTTTTGTTGTTTGAGAAATTAAGCCTAAGCGTGGTTTCTGTGAGAGGTAATAGACGACGTCTAATGATGAGAAACCCTCACATTTGAAATTCAAATGCGAAACGTGGACTGTGTTCAATGGCTTATGCGAGTGCGAGCTTGTGGTTTTGCTTAGTGTTTGGCTTTGACCCGGAAGGCAGTGGTGCACGAGAGCTCACTGTTGACGCACACTTTTCTGTCTGCACTGGATGGCCCACAAGGTATTGGGCAGTACAAGGGCCAAGGATTTTGCTGTTTTTGTTGGAAAGCAAGGTGTCTCTTGGTCCCTCACCCCGGGTTCCTAGAGGGATCCTGCTACTGCAACGGTGATCTGAGATATCTCAGGAGGTTTCACTGCAGGTACCTTTGATCTGTTGGATCGCCTGGTGAAGATATGTTTTGTTCTGCCCGTGAGTACTCACGGGGATTTCTGTTGTTGCTCGGTACGATAATCATGACATTGTCAGAGAACCACGATTGAAAGCCTACGAAATTTTGAAGGTTGTGTACACCTCGTTTTGTTTTTGTTAATGTGACGTACTGCAATATGTGTTAAGACTTGGAGTCTTATGGTTGTGGTTCATAAGGCCCTTATATGAATTTGTTTTACAAAGTCAAATATTATTTTGTTGGGCCATATTCCATTCATGACTGGATTTTTCCATACTCAGATGAACTCTGACCCTTTTTTCTATCTCTACATGTAATTTTTGAGGGTTTATGGCTATTAGATCGACCTCTTAGGCTTGTGATGGACGAGCATTGACAATTTGGATAATACGTTGGTTTTGGGAATTGTGGTTAATTTAGTTGTTTGGGTCCAAGTGTTTTACTTTTGAAATAAACCAATGTGGTTAATTTGTTTAAGTTTTGGTCATGACTCAATGTTGTTTCCGTTATTATAGAAATGAAAAAAAAAATTCTGCTGTCAAAAATTGGGTCGTGGCACTTTATGAGGGAAACATCAATATACTCTTACCCTAGATTAATTGATTATTTTCAGTACTTTTCTCACCGGCACTGGACGGACTTGTTTGAAACTGAACCTTTTCTTAATAATTGTTATAAACAAATCATCAAAGTCATGTAAATTTGCATAATTATGCTTCCCCTGTTTGCTATTAGGGTGTGTCGTTTTAAAATAGGGTTGTGATTCGTTGAAATGAACATCACGTGAAATATAGATTTTCTTAGAAAGTGGGTGACAGCATACATAATTGCATACCCCTTACTACTTGAACTGTAACCAACAAATACACATTTCATCGATGGAGGAACTCTTTTTGATGGATGCACTCAAACAAGACAACACATCCTAAGAAAATGCTTAATTTTGGGTTGAGAACCGGTAAGAACTTTAATGTGGCTTTTGTATTTTAATCTCTTACTGGAGTCCTATTAATCACATAAGGCAAATTTTCCTATCAACTTCGAGGAGATGTCTATTCTTTCTTTCTGACACACTATTTTGTTGTGTTGTGTCAACACAATAAGTTTGATGGTAAATACCTTGCTCAACAAAAAAAAAATTCAAAAGCAGCATTTTTATATTCAGTTCCATTATCAGATATAACACACTTTGGATTTGTATTGCGTCTCCACCAGTTTAAAAAAGGACTTAAAATGAAGAAAAACTTCAAATTTGTTTTTCGTAAAGTAAACCCATGTAGGCCTAGAATAATCATCAATAAACAATAAGTAATAGCGAAGACCATCCAAAAAGTCTAGAGGGGCAGGCCCCCACACAACAGTATGAACAAGATCAAATGGAGCTAAGCTAACATGTTCATAAAAGGAAAACTATGGCCTAGACATTGTTGCAAATTTGCAAACATCACATTCATCATCTTTAAAACAATGTTTAGGAAATAAATGAAGAAGTGCCATAGTCGGCGAGAGCCCAAAGCAACGATGCCAAATCTCTCCACCAACATTATTTGAAGCTGTCATAGCATGATTTAAGAGAGAAATACGATAAAGTCCATTGATGAGATACGCCTCACCAATAGTCTCCTAAGTCTTCTGATCCTGAAAAATAACGTTACGTTGGTATAGCTGAAAAAAAATAACATCACAATTCAGATTGCTAGTAATCTTTGGCAACTGATAAAAGAAATATTGAGCATAACCAACACTTCACTATTACAACCTTTATTATTAAAAATCTAGACTACCCGTACCTATAATCAGCATTAAATTATCATTGGCAGCGAAGCCATGATTTTTTTCAGGAGCGAGCCGGCAGTCCGATCTCTGGATCCGGGTAGGGCCAAACTGAATTCTAATACAAAAAAATATATTAGGTAATTAAAAAATATTATTTTTTTCAATGTAAAAAAGAAAAATCATTGGTTGGGGTGGGGCCATGGCCTAGGCAGGCCCCCCTTCCCTCTTGCCCCCTTCCCTCTTGCCTCTTACCTCTGATTGGGGGTAGCTGGGGTAGAGGTTTTAGGTATAATATTTTGAACTATGTTTGTGGACTGAATTGCCACATGATCCGTGGCGTCTGAGTCTACAATCCGTAGATTGCTAGGACTAGTAGCAGAAAAGAAAGAAGTAACAAAGTTACCTTGAGTGTTTTCTGCCATGTTGTTGGAGACTCCAGCAGATTTTGAATTTGTAATTCTTTGATCTTCTCAGCCAATCGTTCCAAGGTAATAGGTACCTCAGATGAAGACGCTTGATTAGCTTGAATATTAGCTGGTAAGAAACCAGCAAGATTCTCTAGAATGTCCATTCTTCTTGCAATGCGAGGATTTCAATCTTTTACTATCTTCACGCTTGTTTTTCTGATTTTTTTTTCTCCTCCATAGGTATTGAAGTTACCTTTGGTGGCAGCAAATACTACTTTCTCATCACTATTGGACACAAGGTAGTGATCACCAAGAGTCCCCATCGCTCTTCTTCTAGATTCCTCACGCATTGGGAGAGCGCAAACTGAGCTGAGGGAGGGAAGCTCGTGAGCCATCAAAATAGAACTTCTAATATGTTCATAATCATTTCTTAGACCAGCCAAAACGGAGCATGAATGTCCATTTCATCTCATATTCCTTTGAATGTCCTAAATATTCGGTTATGGGCATCGTTCCCTGTTGAAACTCCCTTTTCTTGAGACAATTGATACATACGAGCAGTGTTAAATTGCTCGCTGTAGAATTCTTGGCTCAGGTCCAAATTTCCTCGGCTGTTTCAAGAAATTGAAAGATAACAGAGATTTTCGGCTCCATGGAGTTTATCAGCCATGAGGCCACTGTGTCATTTGTGGATCTCCATTCTTTGTGTTTAGTTAGGGTCATTCAAAGCAGGTTTACTAATGCTACCATCAATTAATACCAGCTTCAATTTTCCTCTTAAGAATCAAGTGACGGCTTTTGACCAAAGTAAGTAATTGAATCCGTCAAGCAAGGAGTTGGTGATTTTCAGATTAGGGTTACCTTATTCATGAAGAACTATTTTGTGTCCAGCTCCATCGCTCGTTTGAAGGAAGGTCTGAGATCCATTTTTGGCCCTATCTTCACCATTCTGCTCCATAGTAGACGTTTCAGAGAGAACCCCTTGAATCAACTCCTTAATAGCAGGATACACGCTCTGATAACAGGTCAATTTCGTCTAGGAAAGCATAGAAAAAAAAAAAAGGGCGCAGCATTTTTACGTGGTTCAGAGCGGGAGAGACAGCATTGGATGTTACTTGACAAAAAAACAGTACAAGCCATAGATAGTAGAGGTTAAACACTACAAGGCAACCTCTACACTTAGCATGAATTAGGGAACGTTCAGAAATTTTGTTCAACGACTAGAGATTTCATGAATAAGGAAACTGCCTCCCAAAGTTGAAAACTCTCTCTATCAGAAGTTCTCTTCGAGAAAGATTGAATTCGTTGGAGCTATTGTTTCTCAATTACTTGCAACACCCTAACAAAGGTAGAACTACATATCATGTTCGACTTATAACCTGAGATCCCAATCAAATTACAGAACTTCCTTTCTCTGCCGTGCCTTGAATGAAAACGACTCTCGTAAAGAAACACGAAGAAAATAGTACAAATTAAGCCACACGATAGAAGAAAAATCAAAGAACCAGTCGTCGAAACGAGGGAGAATTAGAAAAGTAGATAAACAAATTACAGCATCTTTATCTTCCTTGCATGCCCATCTGGGGAAACAACGCGGTCCGGGAATTATCGGTCTCTGAGTACCCCTGGTCATCGATGGGAACTGAAGCGGAACTCTCCTGGCCGGGAGGCGGGACGGCAGGATTATCATCCTCCTGTTTAGCTTCACTCGAGGTAGAAAATGAAGCATCAGCAGAAGCAGCAAATGCCTCCTGCAGTTGCAAGGCATGCTCCAAGTTCCAGAGTACGTCTCCCATGGACGGCCGATCCACGCCATACTCCGCCAAGCACTTCTCGGCAGCCTCTGCGAACTTATTGAGCGAGGCAGGAGCGATGGAACCAACGAGGTGTGGGTCGATGATCTTCTCCAGCAGGCCCTTCCTTTTCCACTGCATTGCCCATTCGGCGAGGTTGACCTGCTCCCTCGGCAGCGCCGGGTTGATGGCTGGTCTAGCGCAGAGCACCTCGAAGAGCACCACCCCGAAGGAGTAGACGTCTGACTTGTCCGTCAGCTGCTGCCGCCTGAAGTACTCGGGGTCGAGGTAGCCGAAGCTGCCCTTCACGGCCGTGCTCACGTGGGTATGCTCCATGGAGGGCGCGGCCTTCGACAGCCCGAAATCGGCCATCTTTGCCACTAGATTCTCGTCCAGCAGGATGTTGGTCGTCTTCACGTCCCTGTGAATGATTCCCTGAGCCGCGCCGGTGTGCAGGTAGTGCAGCCCCCTCGCGGCGCCGATGCACACCTCCAGCCTCTTTTTCCACGACAGCGGCGAGAGGTTCTTCCCGTACAGATGGTCCCTCAGCGGCCCGTTCGACATGTACTCGTACACCAGTATCATCTCCGAGTTCTCGTCGCAGTAGCCGATAAGGGAGACGAGGTGCCGGTGCCGGAGCTTCGAGAGCATCTGTATCTCCGTCTGGAACTCCGTCACCCCTTGCTCCGACTGCGGGTTCCCCCTCTTGACGGCGACCCGGGTGCCATCGTCCAGGTCGCCTAGGTAGACATTACCGAACCCTCCGACGCCGATGATGGCCTTCTGGTCGAAGTTCTTGGTGGCCGCTTGTAGCTCGGCGAGGGTGAAGTACCTGCCAAGCCCAAGCGTCGACGAGTAGAAGAAACTGGTCTTTTGCGAGCCGAATTGCGACCCGCCCCCTTTGCTCGTTAAGAAGCTGGAGTGACCTGTCTGCAGCGGGAGCAACCACGACGAGAAGCTGTTCCTCTTCTCCCAGTCTCTAGGCCGCTGCTGCCACTTCATGACCATCATTGTCAGACCCACGAACCCCCCTAGCGCCAGGACCAGGCCCAAACCCGCGACGACGCCGCTGCGCCCGGAGGACACGCCGTCGGCCTGCAGCCTCAAGCCGGCGACGGAGAACTCGCCGTCGAGGCTCCCCACGGAGTTGCTGAGCTTCATGACCTCCACGCCGTTGAGGATGGCGTTGGCGCTCGAGGGGGACACGTCGTTCACGGGGCCGACCTGCACGATGATGTTGTCTCCAGCCACGGACGCGTTGAGGACGAAGTCGCGGTAGTAAGGCGCCGCGAGCTCGCCAGTGAGCGTCGAGAGGTCGACGCCGGAGGCAGCCATGCGGTGGTTGAGGTAGACGTTGAAGTAGAGATCGTTAAGGCTTTTGCTCACGATGTCGCAGAAATGGAGGCGCACCAGGTAGCCGAAGGCCCGCTCGACGTTGAACTCCCATGTTATGTTGAATTTGGGGTTGCGGTGCCTCGACGGGCCCATCTCGTTGGCCGTCGCGTACACCCAGGCCGGCGCGATCAGCGGCGACACCCCACCGTCCTGCTCGTTGAAGGCCACGGCGGTCGGCTGCACCATAACGCTTCGTGCCGCGGGCCGGACCAACAGGTACCGTCGGTCGTCTCCGGCCCAGAAACGTCCCAGCGTGTCATTCCCCGGAGAGATGTAGGGTCCACCAACGTTGAGCCGGTAGGCGGTCTCAAGGGCGGTGCCGGCCGGCAAGGCGAAGCTGTTGACGGGGGCCAACGTGGAGGCGGTATCCGGGACGAGCGCGTTAGGGGCGGAGACGAACTCGACGGCGTTGATGAAGGCGACGGAGTTGCGGAGGGGGGAGAAGGTGAGAGAGAAGCGGTCGCCGGTGGCGTTGACGAGGTACTCGCGGAGCTCCCACGAGGAGGAGTTAGCGAGGTTGAAGGAGTGGAGAAGGACGATGTCGGGGGTGGTGACGGAGAAGACGGCTGCCGTGAGATCAAACTCGCTGTTGTCGACGGGGAAGAAATGGAGGCGGACCCAATGCCAGCCGTGCCTGGCCACAGGGAACGTGAACGTGGCCTGCTCCACGAAGATCCGAGCCGTGAGGTAGAGAGAAGAAGGGGCCGCCGGCGACGAGGGTCCCTTCACCAGAATGTGGCCCTTGGCAGAGAGGAAGGAGGCGGATTCAGTGTCGGAGCGGAAGACGCGGCCGTCCTGGAGGGTGGTGGCGGTGGGGGAGCCGCAGTCGATGCGGTAGTCGTCGGCGGGGACGAAGGAAGGGATGGCTGGTGGTTGGGCCGACGATGGGATGATGATGAAGCAGAGATGGAGGAGCACCTGCACCACGACCACCACCATCGTCGTGGATGATGGGGTGGTCGGAGAGAGGACGCCCATCTCTCTTTCGCTTTCTCAAAAAAGCGCGATTATGTTCACCCGCTTCCTCCTCCTCCTCCTCTTCTTCTTCTTTCTCTTTCCTCTGTGTCTTCTCTGTTTCTTCCGCTAACGATCAAATGCTGCTAATGTGGAGCAGGGGCGTCCATTGAAGGAGAGGCAGTCGTTCCTCTCCTTCTTTTCTCTGTCATTCCTTTGCTGGTTCATCCACCTTTCTCCACAGCGTGGTTTGAGGGACACGGTGATTGGGGGGTGGTGGTGGGCAATGGAGGTGGCGCTTGTTGGCATCTTGGAGGCCATGGCTCATGAGCTTTGACCGGTCGAGCCAATCTCCGCATTCATCGCACTCTCTCCCTCTCTTCTTCTCTCCATTTTTTGACAACTATCAATAACCATCCACCATCAGTAACCAAATGAATTTAATGATCTAAAATTGTCGATATTAATCATATACTTCCTCTTAATTTCCAGAAAGTTTTATCATATATATACACATAAGCCTGTGCCAACGGGACATGGAGACACCACAAATTTGAATTCGTATCAGCTAGCAATTGTGGGTTGTGTAAATTTATGATAACAATAAAGTGCAGCAAATTCTCAATCACTCAAGCCCGTGTTTCATGTTCTTATATATATATATATATATATATATATATATATATATATATATATATATGTATGTTATGTTTAACTTCATTGAAACTTCTATAACAGGAGATGACTTGGAAGATTAATCAAAAGTTTATAGTGTGCAGCCTACTCCCTCTTGCATGTACCCCGTAATTGAAATATAGAGAATCACTATGGAGGTATTTGGTAAATGAAGTTTTTCTAAAAGTGGGTTGTTCTCATTTTTAGCTTTGATGACGACCAAACAGATCTAAAACCAGGTTTTACTATTAAAACCTGGTTTAGGGTGTCATCCAAACACCCCTTCAAGTAACGGCAATATAAAAGAATTAGTATTAGCTGAATTATCACAGTAGAATCTAAAAATGATTAATGTGAAGACAGTATCTTAGCTGGAGATGAATCTCATCAATCTACTCATCGCAGATTCCATTGTCATTTGTCAGATTCCTTCGTTTGCTTATCTAATGTTCTCAATATTAAAAAAGATATTCTTTTCATATCTAAACTTGTTGATGATACAAATTCAGCAGTCCAATTTACTAGCTTTTCATGTGCATGTAAAGACCCTCGAATGGAGGTATTTGGTAAATGAGAGTGATAAAAAATATACATGTTCCATGAAGATACTTTTATATGTATTTGTTCAGCCTTAAAGCCCTAAGCGAAGTTTAAAAGTTGTCATCTTAATGCCTTATTATTTCTCTGTTAGACATAATAAGTGGTGTCTGTATCAAGTTGTCTAATTGGTCAATTGTGCCTGTTGAGAAACTTACGTTGGAAAACTATTGCTAATCCACTTGGAGTCTTGAATCCTAAGTGGTCATTTTTTATCTTTCGATTCAACAAAGAAAAGGTTTCAAAACCTTTTAATTTGAAATTTTGATTCTGATGTATGGTACCTTCTCAATATTATGTACTAATCCCATTACAGTTGGACATTTTTCATGAAGCAAAAAACGATGGTTTTGAGTTGTTTTATAAGTTTCATGCATGTTTTTGTTAAAAATCCAGTTTTTTTTTTTTTTGAATCTGCATTCTAATGTGATAAAAATGGTGAGTACTCTTTAAGAAATTTTGTTACATTTCTCCAAAATAATGGCATAAATCATAAAGTGTTTTGCTCACACACACTCCTAACAAAATAAAGGTTTATGAAAGAAAACTTTGACACATTGTTCAAAGTTTTATAAATGTGTCGTATGATAGTAATGTACCTGTCGATTATAGACAAAAGCATCTAACTCAGTAGTGCATATTATAAAGGAAGTTATCTTACATTACCATCTTTAGTGCTCATGTTGATTATAATTTCTTTCAAACTTTTAAATACATACATTTATGCTAACTAATATTTTCTGATGAAAAAGTTTTGATACAAAGCCTCCAAATGCAGATGGACAACAAGATCACGAAACCTGGCTTGTTAAAATTTGTAGCTATAGAAATATGATTCTTGATGAGAATAACTTTGGTGATGTTCTGCCATGTCTTATGCAACAATATTTTAATTTTAATGTCTAGGTTCATCATGCATGATTAAGTGCAAATTTCTTTGTTGGCATGAATAATAATGATTGTGACCCACGCATACCATAAGCAACCCTTTCTTCTTCTAGCAACAGGAATACAACTGATCAACACAGCTTCTGAGATATGAAGCATTCAAAGGGTTTCTTTGTTCTGACACTGATTATATGAATTCTGTGGTCATCTGAAACTCCATTCAATGACAATCATATGACGCATGGAGCAATGTGTTTTGAGAGGCAAAGGATTTCTCTGTCCAGTCTGTGCAAATATGGAGAACTCATCCATCTAAACAGGGTTGTCTGGTCCAACATGGTCAAAAGCAGGGGCGGAGCCAGGATTTCCCGCAAGGGCGGGCCAAATACGGACTAGGTTTTGTGGGTTGAATTTGGGTAGGGCCAAATTGAGACAATTTTTTTTTTCTATTTTTACATTAGATTTTTTTTAAAAAAAAAATTGGTTGGGTGGAGCCATGGCCTAGGCGCCCCCCCCCCCCCGCCCCCCTCCCTCCGCCCCTGGTCAAAAGAAATATAAAATATGACTGAATGTACATGCCCAATATATATATATATATATATATATATATATATATATGTATATATATATATATATATATATATATATGTATATATATATATATATATATATATATATATATATATATATATGGGCGCCCGGCCAAGCTGCAGGGGCCTGGGCCCAAAAAGCCCATCCCGAGCCTGATGGGCCGGCCAGAATCTATAATATATACTTTATTATTAAAAAGATATTTTATATTAAAAATTATTTTATATTTTAAAAAATTATTTTTTTATTATAACTGGGCTTAGCCTGGACCCAGGTTTCGAGTATCGGGCTTCGGCCTGACTCTCAGATATCGGGCCCGGCTGGACCCACTTCTTGGCCCGGCTGATGCTTAACCCTAATATATACGGCAGCATGGTTTCTCTAGTCCTGGAGAAAACATTATTTACATGAATCACGTTGATTTATGTCAATGATGTGACATGTTTAATTGTTTATATTATACAAGTATTCCTAAAAGCATTATTGAATGAGTGGTAGTGCTCCGAGCCATGCATGTGCAAGACTTTAGGAACGTGTTGTGGAAAACCCTAGCGGGCGTGTCATTGCTGGCGTCGTGAAACCACCGCATAAGTTGGAATTTGGATTTCATAGAATATTTCTCTCTACCAAATTCACGTACCACAATTTTTGAAGATATTTTCTCCGAGGGGCAGATTTAATGGGTGGGCATTCTTTTTCTAAAGTAGTGATTGATTGAATCTCGTGTAAGACTTTTCAAGAGGGGTCAATCTTTCGGGAGTGGAAAAATCTTATACACGTTGATTCATGACGTTGAATTTTGGCCTATATCAAAGAATATTTTATCATTCTTGTAAAGGACGTTTGATAACAGGATTTGAAATCGCAAGATGCACTACCCACCTCAAATTCATGGCACTATATATCAAACTACAGTTTCTCGAAGTTGTAAATTTAGATTGTTCTGTCTCCCTCTGAATTCTTATATAGGATTAAAATGGACATGTTATAAATTTCTATCGTAATTTATTCGGTCTTTAGAAGAAGGGATTTTAAATCCTTATTAGAATACGTAGACACGAGATGCTGGAATTTGAGTGTTTGTGTCACAGCAAAGGCCGGCGAGGATTGGGACAACTTATTGACCTAGAGTCTTGGACTAACCTACTCTAAGCAAAAACTCAGAACGAAACCTACATTTTCAGAATTTTCAACCAAGCGCAATTTCTTTTTCGAGAATTGCTGAGTTAGGACCCTCTTGCAGCATTGCCTCTTCATTCATTGAAGTCGAAAAACCTGAGAGGTTTTTGGCTGAAGCCAGAAAATTTTTATAAATATATCGGTGGCCTTTTTGTGAATGTGAAATAAGCAAGCCTTTCGATTGAAAAATTATGCCATTAGGAGATGACAAAATTTCGCGTGTTTGGGACGCTGGAGTTTCACGTGAGGTTCCTTTTTCAGTCTCCAAAAGCAGACCTAATTCAAAAATATAAAATTCGTTAAGAATTCGTATATTAAATAGTGAACCTTAAAAATGTTTTTCATGAAAACACTCCTCTCCTCTCCCGCTAACATTATTTAGCAATATTCTACCCTCTAAATATAAATCTTTATTTTCCAACACCCGTTCAAAGTTTTACCTCAAGAACATTGTTTTTTAAGCAAATTGGGTTTGTGAAAAATCTAATTTTATAAATAATGTTTTCAAAAAAGAGTGAACAAAAGTATTTGAAAATACTCAAAACGACATGCTTCATTCATTATGCGATCCTAATTAATAATAATGCCAAAGAATGTTATTGTTTTTTGTTTGACTTAGTGTTCGATTAAATCTCACATGCTTTTAGAGTATGCTCAATATGATCCTAATTAATAATAATGCCAAAGAATGTTATTGTTTTTTGTTTGACTTAGCGTTCAATTAAATCTCAGATGCTTTTCGAGCAATGCATAAACTGATCAAATAGCACTTTTATATGATTAATAAATATTATATAAAAAAATAAAAATATAAAAAAATAAAAAGGTCGTCTATGTCCGAGAATTGCCGAGAAATAAAAACTATAAATTGCTTATTTATATAAATTGCGGGCAAGAGTATGTCCCCTTCGGGACAAAACAATTTTTTTTACGTGGTCCGTGTTTGATTGCAATAAATACGAATTTAGTAAGGAAGATAGTTTTTCGAGTTATCAAACGCCACTTGAAGTGAAGTGTGGGGGCAGTAATATTACAGGTGTCATTGTGGTCCCCGTGCATTAAAGAATCCCTGATAAGACTGGATCCGGATGGTGGTCCAAACCCAACTTAAATCCAAACCACTGAAAGCCACAGCGATCATCCAAACGTACATTCCTGTTTGGACTGGACCAATGTCACGATCTCGGAAGTCATGGAGAGAAGTTTTTCAGGAAAGATGTTTAAGTAAAAGGTTAATAAC
Source organism: Nymphaea colorata (assembly GCF_008831285.2). NCBI lineage: Eukaryota > Viridiplantae > Streptophyta > Magnoliopsida > Nymphaeales > Nymphaeaceae > Nymphaea > Nymphaea colorata. The sequence goes on along the minus strand of NC_045148.1, from coordinate 835,530 downwards.
CTAACCTTCGAGATCTTAAACTGTGTTGATGTCAACATTAACAACAATGCACATTTCAACTTAGATGTCGTGCCCTACCACCTTAAGTTATATGAACATAACGTTCACGAGAATGGAACTAAAGACATGTTTTTATACAAACTTCTATCTCAATCAGCTATGTTATGCCCATTGAAGCCAGAGTTGCCTATTCTTAAAATGTGTTTGTTTTACGACGGATCTACGTAGTGATTTGAAATCATTAAGACATCATATCTATAGATTTAAGATTGGGCCGTCTCATCAACGTTTTGATCTAATTGCATAAAATAGTGCATTTTGGAAGATCTCAATTTAAACAACTCGAAAATTTCAATAATATGAAATTTAAATTTATGGCACATACTAAAACCATGAACTTAAAGGTCCGATGAGAGATGGTATGACCTTAAATCTATCCATGAGATCACCATGGATCTCATCATATATGTAATGTAGTGAAACAAACACAACCTAAATTCATAATTTTTTACATATAACATACATTATGGGGTCCTCACTTTAAACTTTCAAAAACACTTAACAAACACCATCTAAAAGATTCAAAATCAGGAGTTACTACTCCGCGCGACGGAGGCGCATGGTTCACGATCTTCGAAGCTGTAAACCCAGAAAATTGAGAACGTACAAACGGGGTCCGATGATTTCGGGATTGCATCGCATTCGCATGTTTTGCCTCCCGCGGGGGAGGGTATTATCGTAAAACGGAGATCTTTGGCCTATATATATCAGAGGCCGAGCGAGGCCACGCTTTAGCGCAGAGCTCAGAAGGGAGAGAAGATGGGGGAGACGAAGACCGTACATTCCCCTCTGGTCACCTATGCCTCGATGCTGTCGCTCCTCACCCTCTGTCCTCCCTTCGTCATCCTCATGTGAGTGTCTCCCGCATCGATCTGGACATTCTGTTTTTGGATGAGTAGATGACGAGTTCAGCAATGTTGTTGTGTACACTTAGATCTGTAATAACTTAGTTTCTAGTCCGCCTGGATATGGCTTTTGAGGTTGTAATGCTTTAGTCTTTAGTATAGTTTGAAAGCGTATTAGTACCGTCGATGGACCTGCGTCAAACGAGCTTCCTGTTTCGGAAGAAATCTGGTGTGTCGTTGCTTGTGCATGCGAATTTGGCGTCGTTCTTTTCTCTTTCTCCGATACCGTGAGGTTTCTGGTTCGATATGATCTTAGATAATTCCTCTTCACATTTACGCAGGTGAATATAAATTTGTAACCGCGCTGTCTTTTGTCACTAGCTTGCTGAAAAAACTTGCGCACTCTCTGTACATCTCTGAGTTTACTTTCGATGATTTACTTTTTGGTTCCAGGGTTTATCTTCGTTCTCTGCGACTGTCGTTCTCAGCTCTTCTCATTTTTCTTTGACTCTGAATTTGGATGTTTTCTGAGTACCAGTCTCACCTATAAACATGCTTTTGATTATGCAGATGGTACACAATGGTCCATGCTGATGGGTCTCTCTCCATTGCATTCAATTACTTCAAGCAGAATGGCTTACAAGGACTCATTAGCATATGGCCAAAACCAACTGCAGTTGCCTGGAAAATAATTGCATGTTTTGCTGCCTTTGAAGCAGTGCTTCAATTGGCTCTTCCTGGTGAAAGAGTTGAAGGCCCAATATCTCCTGCTGGGAATCGACCTGTTTACAAGGTTGAATTCTTTTTTGGATTATGTTGCTTCTACTCGTCATCCTTAATCTATTGCATTATATGGAAGCATAAGCTTCCAGTTTATGACTTGCATAATAATGCTTTAGTCACTATCGGCTATACACTGTAATATCTGAGCAGCTAAAACATTATTATTACAGAGCAGGAAGCAAATGAAGATGAGGATGAAACAAATAATGACCAGTGACTGTTAGAGATTGCATTTTAATAGCTGAATCTGAAATAATTAAGTCTTGGTCACTAAATGTGTGGAAGGATGATTTCGTGACATTCAGATTGTAACCACATGCATATGGCTGACAAATTTAAGGCTTTTTCCTTCTTTTGTTGTTCGGAAATTAAAAGGTTTCTGTATGAGTTATAGGAGAAAGAGGACAATAATAATCAGAAACTTTCATTGTATTTCTCTCATGATTCCCATGAATGATATGTTAGCTCTTTTTGTCAGTTGAAAGAGCCAACTAAGTTGTTTTGCCTGCTACTTGTCACCTTCCAAGTAAATTCCTTCCAGTATTGTTGAACTCGGAGTTGCTTGTTTATTCATTTGTATAACTTTGGGGAAAAGTGAACCTTGATATTTTATTCTTTTGTAGGCAAATGGCCTGTTGGCATATGCAGTTACAATGGTGGCATATGTTACTATTTGGTGGTAAGAAATCCTTTTCACTGTGGTTTACCTTCATTGTAGCCATGGCCACTGTCAAGGTCATCTGATCATTGTTTTGTGCTTCTTTTGCCCCTTATCACTTAGCAGGGGATTTCCTTTGTCATAACTTTTGACTTTTTCTGTCTTGTTCATGAATTGTCTGGAAACAACTTTGTTAGTTTGATAGCTATGTAAGCACCAGAGGCAGCTTATTACCTATATTGAAGGTGCATTATGAGCTTAATCATGTTAAACCTTGTGTTCTTTCTTCGGTTAACATCCTTCATGCAGATATTTTTGGTATAAGACTATAAGTATTCTTCAAAAATGTTTAGCGTTAGAAGGTAAATGTTAAAGAATCAGGAACTGAAGGTGATTAAGTCTGGGTGAGTTTTATTTATTTGTTGGAGCTTTCCTTTTCTTATAGCTTAAAAGGTCCGTTATCACAGCGAGCAATTTTTTACATGAGGCCTAGCTGCTACTACAAGCTATTTTCTATTAAACAGCCTGGAGATGTTGATTTATATTAATCAAACTATTGTTTTTTTATAGTTTTTACATGTGATTAGTTTCAAACTTGAGAACCTTCTCCTGAGAAAAAAGTCCCAATATCTGAATGGTTAAAAATTAAAATATTAGTAGTTAGCTTTAAAATTTTAAATGATGTTAGCTTTAAAATTTAAATGATAAAAAGAATTATGTAGGCTACCGATGATGACTACTATTTTGTTCGCACCAAACTCTTCTTTAGCTTTTGAGCTATATATCGACGGGTGGAACTAAGAAGCATGGGTTAAGTTACGTTATCATGGTTCTCAATGCCAGATGTAGTATCTCGTTTTATTTTGTTATTTTGGCATTTTTCCCCCTTTTTTTGGTTCCATAATGATGCGCTTCATCTCCTAGTATATTTCTTTCACTTTATCTCCAAGTAGTATGAAAAGTACAACTCAGCTTCTTCATTTCTGATGCAATCTATTATGCCTTCTAGGTTGGGCATATTTAACCCTGCTATCGTATATGATCATTTGGGTGAGATCTTCTCTGCGCTAATTGTTGGCAGTTTTATCTTTTGCATTTTATTATACATAAAGGTAATGTACTTATTTGACTGGGGCACTTATTCTGATTTGCTTTCCTAATATGTATCTTGTCCTAATAGCAACTCTTTTTTCAAAAAGGGGCATCTGGCACCATCTTCAACTGATTCTGGTTCATCAGGCAATCTAATAATTGATTTCTATTGGGTAAATTCTGGTTATCCCTTTTGTCAAACAGGCATTAGTTACATGTTTAATTATTTTGCACCTAAATGGACCTATTCATAAGCTATACCATGATTTTAAATTTTAATCAAGTTCGCGAGCTTATCCATGTAAATTGAAAATGTTGGTGGAAAGTTGATGATCAATTCTTAAGGAGAATATCATGGTACAAAAACTTTCCAATTCGTTGCACCTTTTTTGGTGAATTCTTTAGAACATGGTAAATTGGGCTAGACTCTGTTCTCTATAATGAACTTCCAGCAGTTTGTGGCTTCTGTTTTTAACACTCTGTCACTATGGAAAATTTTTCAGTTAAAGATGTTTCTTTCATGATTTCATCTATATTGTTCTATTTTTCCTTAATTGCTTGACATAATATACACTTTACATGTGATAGAAATGATACACGTAAATCCTAATATATCAGGTGGTTCCTGATTTTGACATCAGAAAAGTTGTTATGAATCAGTAATTGGGTACCCTCAGTTGAATGAAGGAAGCCACTAAAAACCAGATATATGTGAGGATAACTGAGAGCACATCTTAAATGCTAGTAGTAATTACTCATTAAAAGCTGCAGTCGTGAACCAAATTACTTTTGAGTTGTAGGCTTTCGTGCTTTTGATGATAATCATGAGTTTATGTTAGTCCTTTACTCCTTTTTTCCCTGAACTCCATTTGCAGTTGTCATTTTCTTTTTGTTACTTGTTCCCTTGCTTATCTGCATTGACAATCCATGTACAATTCTCATCTATACTTGCTATAAGATTTAGCTAGTTCAATTGTCCGTTAAAATGCAGGGAATGGAGTTATACCCTCGATTTGGGAAAAGTTTTGATATTAAGGTGTTTACCAATTGCCGCTTTGGCATGATGTCTTGGGCAGTTCTTGCTGTGACTTACTGCATCAAACAGGTTAGCAGCACTGCACCATGTATCATGTGTCTGCATTGCCTTCTAGTTAGTTTATTTGCTAGGCATCTAGTGGTTCATCTGCTAATATCTTTAACCAACTTTTGTTGTCATTAGAAGCTACTAACATGTTAATTAAGTCATATTTACCAAAATGCTTTCTTGTCCAACAGTATGAAGAGAACGGTCAAGTTGCTGATTCCATGCTTGTCAATACTGCATTGATGCTGATTTACGTGACTAAGTTCTTTTGGTGGGAACCTGGATATTGGAATACCATGGATATAGCACATGATCGAGGTGTGCTTTCTTTACTTTCCTGTGTTTACTGCTGTTGATTGTTTCTTTATATAACATTTAACACCAAGTGGATGCTTTTTTTCCTTTTCCTTTCCTGCTTGATGTATTCATTGTCTTTGATACTTTGTCAGCTGGATTTTACATCTGCTGGGGCTGCTTAGTATGGGTTCCATCTGTCTATACTTCCCCCGGATTGTACCTTGTCAACCATCCTGTGAACCTAGGCCTTCAGGTAAAGCAATGAAGATAAACTTGTCTTTTGGTACCAGATGACTTTATATCATTGTTAATACCCTAATTATATTTTAAGTATCTGAGTTAGGGACCTTTGAGTAATTTTTATTACATTCAAATCTCATTTCTTTTTTAGTATCTTTTTAATTAAACGGTGAGGTTTTTCTCGGGTATAATATGGCGGGCTTGAAAAATATGGGAAAAAATGGTATTTTAAAAAAAATTTAAAAAACTAAAAATGGAAGAAAATAAAATAAGTGAGAAAATAATGACTCAAACATCAAAAAATAAGTAAATTTGCAACAAATAAAAAATGAAAAATGTAAAAAACTGTTTGGCATTAAAAAAAATGGAAAAATGAAAAAAACGAAAAAAGGGTGAAAAAGCGCGTTTTTTCGTTTTTCATATTTTTTTCAAAAAAACGCGTTTTAAACAGCATTTCATTTTCTCGTGTTTTTTTCGAAAATAACGCATTTTTTGTGACTAGCAGGTTTTATGTAATGTTCTCAAACGTGCTATTTTCTATATGATCTTCATATGTACAAATGTGGTGATAAATAAGGTTTAAGGTTGACCAGTCTTGTCCTTTTTTTTTTCTTGACATAGAGAAAAATGCTTATGTTTAACAAATAGGATTTCAATTGCTTTGAGGCATACCAAGAACGTGTGAGATGCCAATTAGAGATAAAGATAATCTCTTTAATGCAACCAAGTTGCAGATCAGTGCATGCCTTGTTTAATTGGGACCTCTTTAGGATTATGATGGGACTAGTAATTTTTCGTGGCAAAAAAAATGTAGATAAAAGTAAAACCTTAAAGAAACCAATTCATTTATTAAATAAACTGCTTTAATGGTTATGAAAATTTCAATATAGTGTCTGGGAATCTTGATCAATCAAATTTGGTACTTCTGTGATTATTGCTGATGCCTAGATATTGCTTTGTTCAAGGAAAACTGATCAAAATAATTTCCAGTGTGATACTTCCCTACCATTCTTATGGAGATGGTGCATATAGAGGGTTTGCATGTTAATGCAGAACATTGGTAGCTTTTCCTATCTTTCTTGATTTATATGTTCTATCTGTATGAGGGATTATTCAACTTCAGCCAGGGAAGATTGCATCTTTCTATATGTCTATAATTTCTGCAATGAGTAATCTCATTGGCTAGCGCTTTTGTAATAACAATATCATGTGGAGAGATGTCCTTGTCTCTTAATGAAAATGTTTTTGTATTGCAGCTTGCACTTTTCATCTTTGTTGCTGGCGTTGGATCCATATTTGTCAATTATGATTGTGACAGGCAGAGGCAGTACTTTCGCAAAACTGGTGGGAAGTGTTTGATTTGGGGGAAGCCACCTTCAAAGGTTTTAATGCATCACATAGCTTTTCATAATTTTGCATAGTTGGTTTATGGTTGGCCTTTTAAACTACGTTTAAGTTTGGCCTTACTTCTCAACTTCTTTTGCAGATAGAAGCATTTTATCATACCACAACTGGGGAAAAGAAATCCAGTCTGCTTTTGACCTCTGGCTGGTAAATTAAGATGAATGTTTTTTTTAATATGAAATTCAAAACTTCAAATAAGAATTTCAACGGACTTTAAATGCCACCTGTTTCTGTGTTTCTATTACTGCCTTTCTCAAATCATGATTACCTTGATTGCTTTATTGGATTAGCTACTTCTGTATGTTTATAACCTGGAAACAAGTGGCTTTTGTTGTAAAACTCCTAAAGGTAGTTTACTGCACCAGAGTGTAAATATCTGGAGAAGTAGCCGCTAACCTGGAAAGCCTTTAAATGTGAAAGTTGAGCGTTGAATAGTCTCCTGACTCACCTCTTACCTAACTAGTTCTAGCATTAGAAAGAAAGGTCCATTCAGGAGATAGTTTCTGATTGCTCCAGCATCCACTGCACCAATTATCTAGAGAAAACTAATACCAACATTTGTTCCCTATTGCAAGAAATAGCTAATTCTTGCACAACTGCAAATTTTTAGTTGAGAATTGCATATTGCATAAGTTTATGCATTTAATTTGATATGTCTAACACCTTTCTTTTTCCATAACAAATACCAATCTAAGGCCGTGTTTGAATGAGTGCAGGAGAGTGTCTCAGAGCAGAATGTCTGAGACGTCACCTTTGCCCCTTCACACCCTTAAGGGTGTAGCAGTAGTATGGGGAAAACTGAAAAGGTTCCCTTTTAATGTGGTTTGGTAGTGGGTGTCACAGGAGTCATGCCTCTTGTTTGAATGGGGAGTATCCTGTCAATGTAGAATATTTGGCACATAGATCCTCCACCACTCAATGATGCCCTTAAAGGATCCTTAAGTATGGTGGAACTGAGTCATATTCCCTTGCTTATCTGGCCCTTGTGAGTTGTGAGGGTAAAACCTCCTGGTATTGCCTCTCACAGGTACCCCCTCCAACTCAACGGGAGTTTTCCTGTTGGTTGGACTAGGTATACACTTCCTGAATTCGAAATCCTTGATGTCACTGAACATGGGAATTGAGATGTATTTCTAATCTGACCTAGGCCAGTTGTATGAAGCCCTTGTGGAATTAATAGGGAATTTCAACTTTACTCAGGCTTTTGACTTTAGTCAGACTTGGTTTTCTCGGTCTACCAACTGTGTGACTTGAGAAAACAACAGCTAGGCGTTCCAACTCAATTTTTTTTTTAAAATGTTCATTTTTTTTTCACATTTTTGAGTTTTTTTACGTTTTTTAAGGAGAAAAAATTAAGTCTTTAATTTTTTGAGGCGTCTTTTGACATTTTACTAACTATTTTGGATTTTTATCGATACTTCTGTAAGAAACATATTAAAAAAATTCAAATTGTCATAATTTTATTCTGTTATTCTTTTTTTTTTAATGAAATCCCAAGAATTTCCAAAGGAAAACCAATTTCCCAACTAATAAACATGAGAATGAGATTTGTGATTATGATATATATATATATATATATATATATATATATATATATATATATATATATATATATATATTCAACATTGTGAAATTAAGAACACAGCATTTGGCCTATATTGACCAGCAGGTGTTTTGGTTTTCTATGTTTTTGCAGGTGGGGCTTATCTAGACACTTCCATTATGTGCCAGAGATATTAGCAGCGTTCTTCTGGACTTTGCCTGCTCTTTTCAATCACGTATGTCCTTTGTTTTTCATTTTGCTACTGAAGAATTAATTGTATTAACAATGTCAATGTCGCTGCTTTGACTATGTCATTGGGTGCTTGTCATTGCAAAAATCAATTGGATGTAGCTATGAATTGGAACTGAGCCTGATCATGTGCTTGCCTAGTTTTTTGGATCTCGGTTTCTCCAGGATGTTGCAGATTAGAACAAGGGAAAGTGGTTTCTCTGAAACTTGGCTTCCTACTTCCTACCGTTAGTTTTATTTAGACTTGGAACTGGTCTGTGTATACCATAGCAGGTTGTGCTAACACATGTACCCAAGGTGTTTTTTCTGAACTCCCGAGCTCCTCCTATATGATGTTTCAGTACATATTGGTAAAAAGATTTGATGACATGATTGGGTTTAGAACTTGACTTGGTTAGGTTTCTCCGCTGAAGTACAAATTCAAGGCTTATATGCACAAGTTTTTGAACCCTGCATTAGGTGTTCGTTTTTGCTTCGAAACTTGGTTGTGAAGCATCTATCTTTGGTTACAAGATCTTGTCTTGAATTTCTTGCAGTGCCTCCCTTACTTCTATGTGGTCTTTCTCACAATTCTCCTTTTTGATCGGGCCAAGAGAGATGATGATCGGTGTGCAAACAAGTAAGCATCCATGTTGTGAAAATTTGATTCTTATATATCCTAGCACTTGTTAGTTGATAATTTCCTCACTTGTCTCGCTTGTATTTTGACCAGGTACCAGAAATACTGGAAACAATACTGCCAAAAGGTTCCAAATAGAATCGTACCGGGAATATACTGAATTGCTAATCTTTCCTGTTGATACTGGAGGTTGTTAAACATGAAATTTAGTGAGCTTCCATTTGAATGATCTTGTGTTTGAAATGGTTCTGCCTGTGCCAAATCAGAGAAAACCCGCCTAGGTGCATGCCTGAAGTTTATGTAACTTGTATTTTGTAACTTCATTTTTATGCCATGAACTATGTTGTATTTGCAGGTTGTAGATTTTATCATGAAAGTTTTAGCAGTGCAGTTTTGTTCACCACAAGATATAATGGCGAGTTCATTTCAGTTTTGATGCCTCGGTGTGATTTGTTGCTGAATATGATGGGTATCGCTGATTTTTTTTTCGTGAATAGTTGATAAAGAAGTAACTATTCTACAAAGAACTAGTAACACGAAAACTGGGAAAATTGACATTGAAGTTCCGATGCAATAATTGACATGTGAAGTTGATTTGGGGTAGTACAGCTGAGCCGACCTGCATAAGCTTGAAAACATGCCACCGTGTGCTCCGTATCAGCTATGCAGTCCGTGTGCTTGCAATTAGCATCACCTGGCTTTATGTTGCGTATACATTTTGAAACTTTCTTTTGTTCGCACGCACATGAGCATGTCGTCCTTGCAATTGTTAGAATTTTTCACTTGTTTGCTATCCTCTGTGACTTGGCTACTGCCAATACAGTTAGGGAGAATAAAGGGCCATTGTGGCCTGCTCATAAATGTTTCAAGTCGTCACGCCACAGTATTTTTCTTGAAATGAATTAGCTGTTGGGTGGTAGAAAATGCACTAAATAGATTGGCAGATGGCACACACTCGCTATGAGTTACTAAGTTTAAATTACTTACATAGAATGCCTCGAAGACCGAGTATGTTAAACAGAAGAGTAACACTGGTAGAGGGCGACGGAAGTTTCATGAGTTATAGATTACGTCTCGCTCTACTTCCCTTTTTGCACAGTAAAAGTATCTCAAATACACTCTTCCAAATCTTCTACTTCTCCCGTTATAACTTATAATCGGGTGGTATTGGTATATGGACTGGAAAATGAAAAGATTTTGAGAATGCATGTTAATTCCGCCAAACAGGATGGAGGAATGGGTCATTCCGAGCATAACACGCTGTTTTGGCTTTGTCAAGAAGCACCTAGCTAGCACTTCACTTTTACCATCTTTGGGACCAGCTTGGTCTGTGCGTGTATATGTATGTGTGTGTGTGTGTGAGAGAGAGAGAGAGAGAGAGCCAAAAAGGTATTCCCATTTTTCTTTTGCATATGACGAAGAAGCCATGCAGTCGCGACTTCTTTTGACTTTACAACCCTGACTTGGTACGCACACCAGGCGCTTTTGTACACTAAAAATGTTCAATTTCACTGTCGAAGATACAGAAGATTAGTTGGAGCACAATAATATGAACAAGTATCATTATAGCAAGAAAACAGAAGGCCAGAGGCTTCTTTACATGTTTTAGGAGAGGGACGTGATTGGTTCATAAGAGAAACCGAAGCCGGTTTCTCTTTCACCATCATGAATAAATCTTACAGAGAAGGTTAAAATTAATTCCACCTCTTGATAAGAAGAGCTTGAGGAAAGCTGCAGAAAAAATTCAAGAACCCATTATACCTGAAGAAAGCAATACAAAGTAGGGAAACAACTTAACTCACTCATTATTGCAAAAATATACCTACAAGATGCATTTTTTATGATACAATTTACATTTCAGACAGGAGATTGCTGATTTTCTTCAGCTCTTTCAGTGCTGCTATGGCTGTGACCTGCCCTTTCACTCCAAGAGAGTTTTTTGGCATGTTCACGGGTCCAACATGACTCCTTTCAGGCTGCAACGCAGATTCAATCACCTGCAAGAAATGAGATTCCAGATTGTTCAAAAGCCCTTTTGGCACATAGCTTACCACCTTATCTGATATATACCTTAGAAAGCACAAAAGTCCTCTAGAGTGTCTGAGGTTGTGTTTGTTTCACCACAGATCTGAGATCCTGTGATTTGATATCATAGGGATCTCAGACCTATAGATTTAAGGTCAGACCTCTCCTCAATCCCACCTTAAATTCATGGTTTTCACATGTAACATGGATTTTAAATCCATGCTACTGAGATCCTCAGTTTAAACCCCAAAACACACCATTTTATGCAATCTTGGATTTAAGATCTGAGGCTATCAAACACAACCTATGGAAATTAAATGGTTGTCGTTAACTATTGAGCAGATGCATTATTTCATTTAATAAAGCGCCCTAAAAATTAGTTAGGGCTTGTGGTCATTGCCACGATGGAGACTCAGATAGTCAGTTCTACATGGAACAGATGACGGCAATTACATAAAGGAAAAATGATGACAATTACATAATAGATAGGCAACAAAAAAAATCATATTTTCCAATTCAAGGATGACTAGCCGTAATCTATAAATACATGTTCAAGTCCTAAAGGTACTTATTTAAATCGTTAGATGAAAAAAACATGGACTACCAAATTTAACAGGCAGAACTAGATTAATTGGTAGAAGAGAACCTTGAGTATTTTACAGCACAAATAAAATTGCATGTAGATCCAGATTCTGGTTTTCTATACAATCATATAGACCAAATCCTTGCTCACACTTGCAGATCTTATAGGTTCGAAAGAGCAACGTTGTCTACACCATCACATAGATCAAGGTATTATCCACACCTGCAGATCTTATAGGTCCCTAATATGCTTTATTTGAAACACACACGTCCACAAAATTGACAATTTGACAAAAAATATATTTCACTAACTGTTAAGTCTTAAAAGTTACCTGAATATTTTCAGTCATAGAGTGTCCAAGATTTCTTAGAGTGGCCCTCAAATTTTTCTCTGTATCATCTGTTCCACTTCTAGGTAGGGAGCAAGCGGGACACCTTTCTGCACTTACTGAACCAGAGTGGTGCACAACTTGGGCCTTTGTTTTCTTTGTCTCAGCATCATCTCCTTTAACAGTCTTTCCCTCATCACTATTTCGTCCAAACTTCCAGAACCATTGGAATTTAGTAAATAATTTGCGATCTTTGAAGGGCGGTTGTTTTTCGGTAACTAAGTTGCTGGTAGCCAGAACATCTGCTTTAGAAACACCGTCTTTTCCTGTCGCTTTTGTAAAGTTAAAATCGGGAGGTTGCTGTGGGCTTGTTGAAGCACGTGATTCCTGCACAGCACTAGGATCAGGATCACCAATTTCATCAGATAAAACTGCATCGGTGCTGCTCTTTTCAGAAGAATTTTCATTTTCTACATCTTGACCAAGAGAAGCAGTGGAAGTGGAGAAGATAGGAAACTTATCTTCACTAACTGGAAGCCCGCTCAAGCATTCATCAACAACTATGCATGCAAATTCCTTATTGTTCTCCTTAATCCGGCCTTCACGACCTTTTTTCTCATCCAAGTCAGGACCTGAGCCTCCAGTCCCAGAAACACCCCGTGGATCACTCTCTTCCAAGCCTAATGATCTCCTCTTTATAGGCTCACGAGGATCCTCTTTACCATTGTTCAAGTTATTTGCAAAAGGCTCAGCAGTCTGTTTTTTTCCAAGTCTATCTTCAGGTGAAAGATTGCTTGTGTTGCACCTTTGAACACCTGATCTTTGCAAAACAGAGGTTTTCCATTTACGTTCCCAGTAGCTCTCTGGGATGAGACCCACCAAAGTACCGGGGGAGAGTGAACCTGAGACTCTAAGAGGAGAAGATAAACTATGGGCTCTTCCATTTGATGATCTGCTTCTGTAAAAACTAGGTGAGTTTGGCAAAGAAATACTAGTGTCAAAAGCGAGAACCTGTAGTGATCTTGCCTTTTCAACCAGTCCTTTGACATCTACATTTGGGGGGAAGTTCAACAGCCTCTGAAGACAGGAAGTGGCATTTTCAGTGCCTAGCAATGAAGATCTCAGTTGGAGAAGCATGGAAACAGCGAAAGCTGAAATAAATTTTCCAGAATAAGACCTTGCTATTCCAAACTGAAAGTCATCTTCTTCATTACAATCAAGGGGTTCTTTAGGTAATTCAAATACAGCATCCCAAATGATCAACAGGTCTTTAAGCAAGAATTCTCGTCCAAATAGAACACGCAGCCAACGCAAAGCAAAGTACTGAGGTTCAACACCCAGATCCACTAGATGAAAATACAATGATGAGTCAACAAATGACAACAAGTGGTACAATGACAAAGATGCTTCAAGAACTGGAGGCAAGCCCATCAGAGATCCAATGGCAGGTGAAGTAGAAAAAAAGTCTGCCATGGCTACCATACCACCTGCTCCAGTCATTAAAGCATCAAACATGCAATAAGCATCATGTTCCATAAATCTTTCTGACAAAAGAATTCCAAGCTCTCCTTCTGCACCATATGCATCACATGCTAATATGACAGTCCTCACATCAGGATCAATCTCATCCAGACTACTAACTTTTTCCGAACTTCCTGACAAACCATCACTAGCCCCATTTTGCAATGCTCGATTTGTTAAAAGATAAGAACTACCATGTAGGAACTTCTTATCCACTCCCAGAAAATTCTCCGTGAAAGATACACAGTCAAACCTGTCATTGAAATGGTTCCTGTGGAGCTTCCTTAATTGAACCAAATGTTGTACGTCAACATGAAGCACATACAACAGAGGTGCCAAAAGTTCATGCATCCCTGAAACACAATTAAACAGAAAAATGACCAAGCATGCCAGAGAAAAGAGCACCATCAGGAAGAGCAAGCATGAGTCATGTCCCTATGGAGATGGAAAAGCAGCTCGGCTTGATGATTAACCAAACAGGTGCTTTTTGACATTGCTTAAACAAAATGTGAAGTGCATTGAAAATATCAAGTAAAAAAAAAAGAAAAAAGAAAAAATAAAAACTGACTTTCAGAATAAGAGTTTGGTATATATCCAAAAAGAAGAAAAAGAAAATTTGGTCCAAAAACACTTGACAGTCACATCATGTGCATTCTTCAAAAAAATGGGTCGCAAAAGCATAAAGGAGAAACAAGAAAAATCTAGCCAACCATGCCCCCGATAAAGCAAATTTCTTAATAACAGCAAGCAATCAGGAGTAGGAAAGTCATTAATTTGCTATCTTCTCAATGAAGGTTATTCACAACATCCATGCATCAGATAATTAGTTACGAAAAGCAAGCAAAGACAGTGTCTGTCAAATCAATGAACACAAAACTTTGCCTTGTCTATAATGAGTTTGTTGGTACTTAAGACACCAAAGCAGCAATATCCGCCGCAGCATTGCCTGACAAGCTGGGGTCTGGAAGTAACTGCCATGCTCTGGATACAGCCTTGATAAATCCTGATCCAACATTTTCTCCAGCTCAGCATTTCTAAAAAAGCGTCCCCAGGTGCTATCTGTTTGAAAAAAAAACAAACAATAATTAAACTATGAGTATGACAAGTAAAGCCAGTGACCAACAAGGAAAAAAGAAAAAGATTAGTAGTTTGAATTAGAAGCAAGAAGGTTTAAGCCATTTACATTCAGGCAAATAATGGTTCAAATTTCAACTTATGGAGGCCTTGCTTGAGTCAAGAACCGTTAGGCTTAGTTGATCACCTCATCAGCGTTCCAGCCAGAAGCTTAAGCCAGACCAATAACATTTTGACTCATTATTGTTCCTAAAGTTTTCAAACTTGTACCTGATCGACAGATGTGAGAGCACATGCTTTCCGATTAACTAGTTTTGAACTTTCAATAAGGACACACAACTACGCAAGTTCAAACTTAAAAAGCAAGCCAGAGTACCTGGATTCTGTGATAATGGGTTGTCAACGGCAAGATTATCAGCTTCAGAGCGAGTTTTGGCAACATATGGATCAACAAGAAGGTCTTTTCTCAAATCAGCATACCTGCCATGTGGACCCGTTAGAGATCGATACAGGTTATGAGAGACTTCTGAATATAACCGTACCACCAGAAAAGAATAAAGTAAACTCATGAGAAGATGAACTTATAAAGTAATTAGCCGTAGCAAATCACACATTGCCAAATGGCATCAGAAAAACATCCATAGCCGCGGGACTGAAGCATGAAGTGTACTCAATCTGGCGGTGTTGTAATTGTAGAAGAACACACGAGTAGAGAAACTGACAATCTCTTATTACATACTTTCGGAAACCAAGATTTTATCCACTTAAGACTATCTGGACAGAAAAACACCTAAATTCACGATAGACCTCCACGAATACACAATCCATACAGGATAGGCCCTCAAAGAAGAAAAATATAAACAAAAGAAACACCCTTATTGTTCCAGTAAAGAAAAGGAAAGAAGACATTGACCATTACCGAGAGTCGGTTGGATAACAAGAATACGATCGCATAGAAGACAACCTAACGTACTATTTCCCATTCATTATTCTTAAGAGACTGTAAGTTCATCTGCGAGCAGAAAAGGAAAAAGTTTATCCTTCACCAAATGATCATTCATCTCTGTTTGGTATCATTGTTTTTTTCCACTAAAGAACGAATATTTTCAAAAACAAGCCCTTATCCAGAATTGGCGAAACAAAAATTAATATTGAAGAACTATCGTTTACAGAAACAAGCCATTATCATCTAGAATTGACAAAATAAAATTACACACCAAACAAACAATCTATTTGTTCCACACATCAAGGAAATCCATATACTACGAACATCGTAAAGGGAAAGCAACAATTCAGCAAAGATCAGCATCGATGATGCTTCCACCGTTCAACAAATTTAAATTTTAATCTAGCAATTAAACACTCGAATTTTCCAACATTACCTAATACAACGTAGAGCAACATATCTTCCTGTAAAGAACCTGTGATTTTCAAAGAAAAGAAAGAAAGAAAAGCATTTCCTCCAAGGACCATCAAATTCAAAGAAACAAAAACAACAAACAGAAGGCTCACCTCCTTCGAGAATTGGCAGCAGCTCGTCGAAGATCCTCAATGGGAGAAGAAGCGGAAGGCAAAATCCCCAAGTTGATACGCCACTTGACACCTCTAAGGTTAGAGAGACAAGGATTAAAAGACAACCCCTCGTCGGAATTGGTGGTCGATAGAGCGGCCTCTTCGTGTGCTGCAGACATTCCTCTTCCTCCTCTCCTCTATCTCGAAAGGTTTTCCCCCTCTCCTCTATTTCGAAAGGTTCTAACTACCCAAATCCACAAAAAGTTCAGGGAATGAAAGAATTTTATGATAAACTGATCTCTCTCTCTCTCTCGCAGAGTGTACGTGTTTCTAGCACTAGCCGGTGGGAACGGCTCTTCATACGCCTTTTAATATGATTACTACTGTCATTATCATCCTTTGGACAAACTTCGCATTCATTTTTACGGTGAAGCCGAGGAGAATACAGGGGGAAAGCTCGAATTTCCTCGGAAAAAATTTAATGCCAAAACGTGAGATTTCCTTTTCATATTCACGAGCGTGAGCTTGAACTTCGAGTCCAACAAGTACGCCCATTTACTAAATTCATGGTTTTATTTCAGCAGTTCAGAATTGCTGACTTGCCGTTCCGGCTCGCGATTCTCACACCTGTCAGCTCATCTCGAGGGGACCCATATTCATTTAAATCTGATCTCGTTTGAAGGTGGGGTTCGGAAAATTATGAGAAACACACGCTTTATTCGCACTTTAAAAGAAAGTGTTACTTTCGTTCTTCTTTTTAATTAGAACACATAACCTTTTTCTAGGATGTATGGCTACGGACGGCCCCAACTATTTCTTTCCCTTTTTTTATACCCATACATCATTTGTTGTGATACAGCAAATGGCTCATCTATAGGGACCGGCTAAATAATGAACTAACTCAGAAACCAAGTTTATGGTTCTTTGAATTAGTTAGAAACGTATGGAGATAAAAACAAAAGTACAGAAAATCATACAAAAAAGGTATACACCTTTGATGCACGTTGAATTCTGGTGTTCCATTCAAAAGCCAAGTCTACATACTACGTAGCACATTTGTAAGGCGGATTTATGGAGAGCAACAAGACAGAGAGAAAAAGAAAATACAATTTAATTATACATATAAATGTTTTTAACGTATATATACGCATTCCGAACATAATTAAGCAATTTACTCCAAGATAAAAGGGTTTCTTTCAATGGCATAGTGGAGAGGGTACACCAATTAAAGCCAATGCATCAGCAACGCAGGATTACTTGCAAGTTCATAACTAATTAACGCACATTGTTCTCTTCTCTTATTTATATAATGTACATGTACATTTGATAAACTGAGCATTGACTTTGATCATATAAATGCTATGTAGAAAGCCGAATTCAGTCAAAGCAACCTCAATTATTAGAAATTTGAACCTAGCGCTGTACGTTAATGTATATGCATCTAATACACACACTCTCTCTCTCTCTTGAAAAAGATTGGTATGCGCTATGACCATGATCTGTACTGATCAAGTATCATTCTGGTGGGGATATCTCTCTCTCTTAAGAAAAGACTGACGTTAACATTATTTCATTGGACAACTATCATTCCTATGGGGAAGGAATGATGGGTGTAAATCGACAAAACAAAAATGTATTTGGTATGGCAGTTGGTCTCTCTTTCTCCACACACATACATACATACTCACACCCACATCATGGGTGCAAATCAACAAAACAAAAACGTATTTGGTGTGGCAGTTGGTCTCTCTCTCTCTCTCTCTACACACACACTATATATATATATATATATAATGTGATGTGGGTGGGCGGTTAAGTCGCAATAATCAATGGAAAGTTGATAAAGGGGGCGGTAAGGTCGGCGCAGTGACAAGAGGGGAGAGGGAGAGGGAGAAGGAGAAGGAGGGATGCCTGCATGTTCTTGGATGATGTTAGACTACGTGAGAGATGGATAAACTTCAAGACGAGGCCGGTGGTGTGCGCTCATATTTCAGGTGAAGAGAGAGAGAGAGAGAGAGAGATGGAGGTCTTCATTTTATTATTGTTCTTGTCAACGTCGATCCTTAAGTTCTCACGTATGCTTTACATGTATTACATGACGGTCATCAGTACCGTCGCTAAATTTAAAAAATGAGAGTGGCCACAACTGTCATCGACGTGCAAGCTCCCGTGAAAACTGAGTTTATTTTAAGTGAGCATGACCGCGGGCAGATAGCAAGAGATAAGAGGGAAATGTGTTGAGAAAATGAAGACTCAGGTCTGCCATTCTATTGCCTGAGCTTATCTTCACGCCGCTCATGCAGAACTTAGCTAGCAGCCAGGCCGGCTGCACCCTCATCATATTATTCGAATTAAAAAAGAAGGGAGTTATTTAACAAATTCTTTCGATGACTTTAGCTATCATAAAAGATCAAGTCAGTTGTAGTAGATTTGTTTAAGCAAGCTGGAGTAATATCATTTTTCATATTCGCACGCATAGGCCGAAAGGTTTTAAAAAGGTCATCTTGTTGCTTCGCTTGTTTGGCTGGTGGTTTTGAAGATTGACCGTTTGGTTGATGTAAAAGTGGCACAAAGCTGTGACTCTCATCTGGTTTTCTTCTTTTGCTTTTTGAATGAATGATAGCTGGTACTTTTTGGATTTTCGTTGAACATCTTCATATTTCTTCTAGATGAAGTTTTTAGTCCTTCTCTTTCAATACGGTGCCCATATTTGAGGATGATTGATTGATCACACGTGGATATATGTACGTAGCCGGCGTTGATTTCTTCAAAATTCTAAGTAGATCATAGACTACGAGATCAATGCATGGCAAATTTTGCAACCTGGTTTTGAGACTTGCTTTAGATCAAACATATTTCCATGCTTTTCCTCAGATTGGCCGATAGACAGATGCCTTTGGAGTTCGGGCAGCAACTACCCATCAAACAATAAGGCCGCTTCTCTATGCCAATCCTCTTTGGGCAATCAAAATCTAAGTTTAATAACAAAACTTGAACTTAACTAAGTTAATGCTTCTTCTGTTTTTTTGATGGGCAGCGACATGCAGCTACTTTGGTTGTCTTTGGGTGTAAATGGGTCGATAAGATTTGATTATCAACTTGAAATTTAGGAGTATGAGTGTAAATGGGTCGATAAGTTTTGATTATCAACTTGAAATTGGATCCATTTAATAAAATCCGATAAAGAAAAATGAGCGTGAATCCGAATCAGATCTAGACTTGGACTGGGTATAATGTAGGTGACCGATCTAAATACGAATTTAACAGCTGTTCACTCACAATCTGCAATTAGTAATGCCTGATGCGCATCCGGTGCCTGGAGCGTTCAGAAACCTGCTAAAAACGACGTTGTTTTCGTCATTTTTAACACCTTTTTTTTTTTTTTTCTTTTCCCGTTTCCACCAACTTAAGAAAAGGGGTTTAGGTGCACCGAAAACCTCTTTCCCTCGGAGCCTCTCGACTCTCGAGTCCCCACTCCTGTCTCCGACGACTACTCCGGCGCCCCTCTCCGCTATCCGACGATCTCGAGCGAGCCTCTCTCTCTGACGACCACCGATTCCACGGGTTAGTTTGTCATTAATCTTTCTCTCCCTCTAAGGCTGCCTCAAAGTCTAGTGTATGCATTTCTGATTAGTGCTTTCCTATTTACATCTAGCCATTGAGAAAATGCTGCCAAGCTGATAAAGAAGCCGTTCTATGATTATGCATTGTCTAGCATGGATTACTTTAATCACGTCCCCATGTGACAGATTTTGCGTCTGCAAAAAATGATTTTCATTTAGTTGTTCTTGTCTTAATTGTTACTTATCCCCATTTGGCTACTGCTATTCCGATAACTGATGAGTTAAGGTTGAAACTTGTAAGTTTGTGTTGCTGAGGTCCGTATTAGATTTCAAACGAGTTTCAATCTCCATATGTATGTTAATATGGTATTTCTAGGTAGGCCTTGAGCGGGGTTCTAACGGTCAATGGTGGCTAGATAGTAAGTACTATTGGGAAGTTTCTATATGAAGGAACGAGTTTTGAACGTGTTGGATCAAGGCAGCTAGCTCTATGCTAATTGCTGTATGTGTAACTATTTAATACACAAACAAGTACACAAGTGAAAGGACAGAGAGGCTCCAAGCTAGCTAATCAGATAAATTAGGACCACATAATTCACTGTCAATGAACGTAGATTCCATTTTACTCGTAATAATATTGTAAATATTTAAGGTTTTCATGGTATACAATTTAATGATATCTAAGCCAAATAAATATGACAGATTCATATAAATTTGGTGCCATTGCAATTGAGCTCTATTCACTACTCCTTGCAACTTGGTTTTGGAGTTAGTTCACAATTTATTGCAGATTCAATCTGTTGACAGGCTTAATGTAATCTAATGAAAGCCATCATATTCGGCTTGTGTTCTACTTCTTAAGCTAGCAATTTATTGCAGATTCAATCTGTTGACAGGCTTAATGTAATCTAATGAAAGCCATCATATTCGGCTTGTGTTCTACTTCTTAAGCTAGATCTGGTTGAAGTTGTAAGAATTACTATGTTTACTCATACATGGTTGATTAATGTTTCTTAGTATCTTGCTGGCAGTACCTAGAACATAAGAGGGATTCTTCATCTTCTCTGGTTCTCGATTGTAAAGATGTGGAGATCTAATTTCAAAATTTTTCTTAGTTTGTTTATGTGTTAAGATGATTCAAGACATTATTTTTATGGATATTATCTACTTCGCAATTTTGGTCTTGATGCTTATGCTTCAGTATGCCTCAGTTCACTTCACTTGGCTTCCCAAGCTTAGTGTGTCGCTTCGCCTCATCTCATTTTACAACATTGACTGTTACATTCTTACTGAATGCCTCTGTTTTCTTTGAATCTTTGTGTTGTGGTCTTGATTTGTAGCTGCTACCTATCTTCTCCAAACTGAGGAAAAGCCGACTTTCAGAAAGCAACGATGGTTGTTAGGATTAGATTGTCACGGTTTGGGTGCAAAAACCGGCCATTCTACAGGGTGATGGCAGCTGATAGTAGGTGCCCAAGAGATGGAAAACACCTTGAAGTGTTGGGTTATTACAATCCTTTGCCCGGTAATTGTCTCCTCTTTCTTTTTCTTGAAGATAGTTTGTGGGTGTTACACGATTGGTGCTACTTTGATCTCCAGAACTGTTATTGAGAGGATGGATTTTCTAGTTGTGCAGGACAGGATGGTGGGAAGCGCATGGGTTTGAACTTTGATAGAGTCAAGTGAGTCTCCCTCTCACCAACATTCATGTTGTTGTGTACATAACTTTTTTTAATTTGTGCTATTATTTCTGTTGATTGATTTGTCGCTTACAAATTGAACTTCAGACTGTTGGGTAAAGAGTTTAATAGTGTTTTTTGAGAAAGGGATTGAGATGGAGGGAATGATTCATTTTGGTTTGATGGAAAAAGTAAATATTTGATAATAAATTTATTATTTACCCTTGCAATTTCCTTTAACCGAGAGACAAATGTTTTTTTGATCCTTATGCTCTTTTTTGGGGAAGGTTCAAATATTATCTTTGCTCATAAACTCACTCCCTATACTTGGTTTTGGTTTCTCTTCTCGTGTGGCTGCACAAATGTGTGGGCCTGTGAGTTTATCTTGTCATTGCAGTATTTCTTTGTTGGTAAGGATAATTGCGCACGACAATGGCTCATTGATTGGTGCATGATGGCTGGTTAATGTTGTTACAATGAAATGTTCAATATGAAAAGATGGGGTGTCATGTCTACAAGAATCTGAATTTCCAGTGAAATGCATAATATCGTGCTGCTAGGCACTTTTCATGGATGTGACATTTTGGGTGAGTTTGTTCTTGTGCTTTTCGTATAGCACCCGAGGGATGATTGGCATGATTCACATCTCCTTCTCAGATCTCAAGAAGGAAAGTCTTGTTTCCAGTTGTTTACCTCTCATAAAGATCATGCAACTTTTGTCATAATGACTTTGCGCTCGTCTCTGTGGATACCAAATGAAAGACACTATCATCTAACCATTGTTTGATGGTGCCAATGGTTTTCCTATCTAGTAACTTTCATTTATCATCAGTCATATTCGTTGGCCTGTTATTCTCAATGGATGCATACAACTCTTTACAATAGAGCAAATCCTCAATTTTTGTTTTCCATATAGTCCAGTTGTTTCTATTTAGAGAGATCATCATAGTGGGGGTCGACTCCATATTTCAATAAGAATGAACACAAGAAACTTGATACTCTGATACCACTTTGTTATAGTAGTTTTCCCCCAACAAAGTTGTTTCCAACTTGAAAAATAACTCACGATATGAGTATATTCTTGTAAAGATTGATTACCCCTGCAAACGAATATTTGGGAAGACAATAACCAGCCAAAAACATCACTTAATGCTGTCATAAATGCTTTCAAACTTCAAGCATGCATATATCCAATAATTACGCAACTAACAACAGCCTTTAACATCAACATAACAATCCAAACAAATTGATTTTATAAGAGAGATTGCACAAAACTGCTGAAAATCGGAATCACTCGGCTGCTAGCACAAAATTGAGTTCCCAACGTCAATATTGCAGTAATATATGTCGCAATATATGTTAGATAGTGCAGAAAACAAGAGACACCAATATACGTGGAAAAACCCCCAATAATGGAGTAAAAAACCACAAGCAAGAGAGATACATATATTTCAAACAGACAATACAACCACATTAATAGGTGTTGTTTTTTTTTTGCAGAGAATATCATAAATCATCCTAAAAAATAAATGCATATGAAAACAACAAGAAAAGAAATCACCACGTGTTCTTCTTTTTTTCCCTTGTTTTCTTCATTTTCTCTCTCTGCACTTGCACCCAAACGACTGCACGAACCCTCCTCAACCGTGTTCTTCTTCTTCCTCTTTCCTTCTTGCCTACCTCCTCCCCTTTTCTTCTTGTTGTGTGTGAGCCGCAAGAAGGAAACCATCTTTTTCTTCTTCTTCCCAAGGAGAGTGAAACGAGTGAGGGAGAGGACGTGAGAGAGTAGGGCACCATCGGGTGCCCTTCCCCCTTTTTTTCCATCGCCCGGGTCGGGTCCTCTCTTGAGGTTGGACCCGACCCAACACCAATTACTGTTTATGTTTTGGTGAATATAACCTAGAGATACAAGGATTTGTTGGTGCAAACATGACAGATAACTTGAACTCTAATAAGTCTGTTACTCTCCTTTTTGTTATGTTTTTACTTTTGCAGGGGAGGGGCTGTATCATGGCAGTCCAGGTTGCAGAAGTGTGTTGCTCTTTCTACTATAGAGGCAGAATATATTGCAGCAACTGAAACTTGTAAAGAGTTGTGGATGAAAAGTTTCCTTCATAATATAGGTCTTAATCAGAAGACCTATGTGTTGCATTGTGTTGCATAAAGAGTTGTGGATGAAGAATTTCCTTCATAATATAGGTCTTAATCAGAAGACCTATGTGTTGCATTGTGATAGCCAAAGTGCTAAAGAATTCAGCTTTTCACTCAAGGACCAAACACATTGATGTTAGATATCATTGGATTCGTGATATGCATGAGCAAAAACTAATGCACTTAGAGAAGATACATACAAAGAAGAATCCTACAGATATGATGACGAAGTCTCTATTTAAAGAGAAGCATGACAAGTGTAGAGACCTAGTTGGAAATTGGAATGACTGCCTTTAAGGTAGTGCATTAAGTTTGTTCTTTTGTAGGTATGATCCTTCTCTTGAGGTTGGATGGGGAGTTTGTTGGTTCGGGTCCAGCCTCAAGAGAGGACCCGACCCAAACGATGGAAAAAAAGAGGGAAGGGCACCCGACGGCAATGTTATCCGCATCTTACGTATCAACAAAAACAATACGATACATGTTATACGCTACACATGCGTATCGCACGCGTATCGTACGATACAGGGTAAAAATGAAAAAGGGGCCCAACGGCCCCTTTTTTGCGTCTTTTTTTAAAACCTATGCTCCTCTCTCTCTCTTCTATTGTTTCTAAACACTGCAAGAAACGTGAGAGGGAGAGATTTTCTCCATTTGCATCAAGATTCGCCGGTGAAGAAGCTTTATTTCTTGTTGTGGGGAGTGTCGGGATGGTGGGAAGCTTGGAGAAAGAGGGTTTTTTAGTTTCTAACACCAAGAAGGTAAGAAATAACTCATTTTTGCCATTGAATCGTTCATTTCTCTTATTTCCTACGTTTATTTGTATGTTTTTACTTGTTTTGTGAAGGTATAATGTCGGATCCTGCATGGCAGTGGTGTACAAGGGTGAATACCAAAGATAGGTTAAGAGTTAAGTGCAATTATTGTAAGCAAATTATATCAGGAGGGATCTCTCGCTTTAAAAACCATATAGCTGGTACACACAGCGATGTGGCTGCTTGCAATGGCTCCCAAGAGAACCCATTGCCAGCATATGTAAAGCACCAACATATGGAGCTTCTTAATGCAGTGAAAGCAAATAGGATTGAAAAGGAAATGCAAGATGCAGAGGAAGGATATGGGGACCCACATGAACAGGAAGAAAGTGAAGGTGAAGATGTTGAGCTTGAAGAAGAACATGTTGGTGTCAGTTTGGGAACAACTAAAGGGAAAGACATTATGCATACAGGTGGTTCTTCAACTGCAACCAAAAAACGAAGAGGTGCAAGTGCAAGTACAGGTTTACGAGGACGTGGTAGGAGTGAGGGTCGTATTGGTGTTGGTAGAATACCTACTATGAAGTCGAGTAATATGTCTGGTTTGATCAAGATTTTTTTTCCCACTTATACTACTGTTGGTGCTCAGCCTGAGATTCGTACAACCATGTGTTCAAAAGATATTGTTGAAGCAACAGATGAAACCATATGAAGGTGGTTCTATGACGCATCCATTCCCTTCAATGCAACAAACTCTTTTCATTTTCAGGCTATAGCAGATGTGATTGCTACTGTAGGCCGAGGGTATAAAATGTCCTCTTTTCATAAATTGCGAGGTAAAATTCTCAACAATGTAGTTAGAGATGTCAAGGCATATTGTGATGAACTGAAATTGAGCTGGAAAGCTACAGGATGCAGTGTAATGGCAGATGGGTGGACAGACATCAAGAATAGAACATTGGTAACTTCCTTGTATATTGCCCTCTTGGTACTATGTTCTTAAAATCTGTTGATTTGTCTGATACTCTTAAGACTGCTGATGTTTTGTTTGAGCTTTTGATAAAGTTATACAAGAAGTTGGGCCTCAAAATGTTGTGCAATTTATCACTGATAATGCAACAAATTATAAAGCTGCAGGTGAAAGGTTAGCAACACGATATAGGACATTTTATTGGAGTCCATGTGCTGCTCACTGTGTAAAACTTATGCTTTAGGATCATGGTGAAAGAGATGATATGAAGTTGACAGTTCAAAGATGCCAAGAAATCACGAAGTTTATTTATAATCATGCTTATATCTTGAATTTGATGAGGAAATTCACAAATGGCGCTGAATTGATTCAACCTGCACAAACATGGTTTGCTACAAATGTTTTGACTGTGCAGGGTATAATCAAGCAAAGAACTCCTCTTAGGTAGATGTTTTCAAGTGATGATTGGGCTGCATATCCACATGCCTATAAAAGAAAGGCTATGACAGTTGTGGATACCATGTTCGATGCTGACTTTTGGGAATCATGTGTGCAGTTATTCAAGATTTGTGTACCTCTAGTGAAAGTCTTCAGATTAGTTGATAGTGAAGATAGGCCTTCTATTGGATATTTATACGAGTCTATGGACAGAGCCAAGGAGGCCATTAGAAATAATATGAAGGGAAAAAAGAAGTTGTACATGCCTATATGAAAGATTATAGATGAAAGGTGGTCTGGACAACTTCATCATCCACTTCATGCAGCAGCCTACTACCTAAATCCTGCTATTAGATATCTTCCCACTTTTAAGAAGGATAGAGATGTCAAGTATGACATGTTGGATTGTATTGAGGTATTAGTAAGTGATTATAAAGAACAAGACGCTATCCATATGTCAATCAATAAATATGATACGGCTTTTGGTAGCATGGGGAGAGACACATCAATTCGATGCAGGTCAACTATGCATCCAGGTATTAGAAAAAGAGACTTTATACTTTTTGGTTTATTTTATTTGTTGTTTAGCTTCTACTTTCTCATATATTTATTCTATCTCATTTTTACTTTCCATCTGATATTAGATTTGTGGTGGGAAAGGTTTGAGCCTGATTGCCCATAAATAAGGAAGCTTGCAATTAGAATCCTCAGCCAAACATGTAGTGCAACTGGATGTGAAAGAAATTGAAGTGTATTTCAGCACATCCACAATAAGAAGAGGAATAGGTTGGAACATAAAAGGTTGAATGACCTTGTTTACGTTCGTTATAATATGAAGTTGAGACAAAGGTACACATCTGTTATGCAAAATAGCAAATTTTAACATATATTTTAATTTCTAACATTTTGTTAATTTGTTCTCTTGTTAGACAATTAGAAACAACATCTACGAGGAAGCATCACACTCAATATGATCCTGTCAACATTGACCATTTTGATATATTAGATTCTTGGGTTGAAGAAGAACAATCTGTAATACTTGATGACCTTGAGGACGATCTTGATTTTTTGAACCTTGAAGGAGTAGCAAAGATTATTGAAGAAGGAGAGGTTGGAGAGCAATGGAATGTTGGTGACATTCCATTTCCAACAGAGGGGAGAGGGGATAGAAGCACTTAATGAAGAAAATGAAGATGATCATGAAGATGATGATGGAAATGACGATTGTTGTTGAAACTTGAATGAATCATTATTGATAACTTTATGTTTTTACTTTTGAACTTATGAATTGTGATGTAATCGAATTCTCTTCAGCTGCTTATTATGTTATTTTGAATGTCTGATTTCTTATTTTAGAATGTGTTGTTCATAGTTCATAGTTCATAGTTCATAATCATGTACATGAATGATGAATGTTCCTTTAAATACATTTTTCTTGATTTTTTCTGATTTTTACTTGTTTTTCGGATTTTTTTCGGATTTTTTATGATTTTTTAGAATTTTTTACGATTTTTTAATATTTTTTTAAAATAAAAAATTAATTTTATGATACGTTTACGATACGTTATGATACGGCGTATAGGTCGGCCCGACCGATACGCGATACGCTATGCCAGTGATAACATTGCCCGACGGTGCCCTACTCTCTCACGTCCTCTCTCTCTCTCGTTTCACTTTCTTTGGGAAGAAGAAGAAAAGAGGGCTTCCCTCTTGCGGCTCACACACATCAAGAAGAGAGGGGTGGAGGTAGGCAAGAAGGAAAAAGGAAGAAGGAGAACATGATTGAGGGTTTGTGCAATTGTATGGGTGCAAGTGTAGAGAGAGAAAGTGAAGAAAACAAGGAAAAGAAAAGAAGAACACATGGTGATTTCTTTTCTTGTAGTTTTCTTATGCATTCGTTCTTTAAGATGATTTATGTTATTCTCTGCAAGAAGAACAACACATATTGATGTGGTTGTGTTGCTTCTTTGAGATATATATATCTCTCTTGCCCGTGGTTTTTTACCCAATTATTGGGAGTTTTCCACGTATATTGGTGTCTCTTATTTTCTGCATTATCTAGCATATATTTTGATATATATTGCTGCAATATTGGTGTTGGGAACTCAATCTTGTGCTAGTAGCCGAGTGATTCCAATTTTCAGCAACTTTGTCCAATCTCTCTTATAAAATCAACTTGTTTGGATTGCTATGTTGATGCTAAAGGTTGTTGTTAGTTGTGTAATTATTGGATATATGCATGCTTGAAGTTTGAAAGCGTTTTTGACAGCATTAAGTGTTGTTTTTGGCTGGTTATTGTTTTCCTAAGTATTCGTTTGCAGGGGTAATCAATCTTTGCAAGAATATACTCATATCATAGTTCTTTTTCATGTTGGAAACAACTTTGTTGAGGGAAAACAACTATAACAAAGTGGTAGCAGAGCGTTAAGTTTGATGTGTTCATTCTTATTGAAATATGGAGTCGACCCCCACTATGATGATCTCTCTAAATGGAAACAATTGGACTATATGGAAAACAAAAATGGAGTATTTGCTTTATTGTAAAGATTTGTATGCACCCATTGAGAATAACAGGCCAACGAATATGACTGATGATAAATAGAAGTTATTAGATAAGAAAACCATTTGCACCATCAGACAATGGTTAAATGACAGTATTTTTCATTTGGTATCCGTAGAGGCGAGTGTTAAGTCATTATGACAGAAATTGCATAATCTTTATGCGAGGAAAACAGTTGGAAGCAAGGCTTTCTTGATCAGGCAATTGGCAAATCTCAAACTTAGAGAGGAAAAACCTGTGTCAAAGTATTTGAATGAAGTGCAACACATAATTAATCAATTGTCAGCCATGAAAATGATATTAGATGATGAATCTCAGTTCTCTTCCTGATAGTTGAGAGACTTTAGTTTTTTCTTTGAGCAACTCCACTCCAGATGGTGTGCTAACGATGAAGCATGTAACCAGCAACATTTTAAATGAAGAGACAAAGAGAAAGTCTCTTGGTACTACTAGCTCACAAGTGCTAGTAATGGCAGATAGAAGAACCGTAACAAATGGTATGACAGATCAAAATCTAGGTCCAAATCAAGAGAAAAAATGACAGGTAAACGCTTTTACCATGGTATTCCAGGTTACAAAAAGATTGATTGCAGGAAATGAAAAAAAAAAAAACAAAAAAAGAATAGTCAAGAAAATGTGAAACCAAAAGAATACACTGCAGTTGCTTCAGATGATGAGGTAGTGTTACTTTTATCCGAGGAAAATGTTTGTCTTACAGTTGAGAATGGTGATTCTACATGGATTTTAGATATTGGGGCATTTTATCATGCCACACCATGTAGAGATTTGTTCTTATCTTACAGAGCAAGTGATCTTGAAGTAGTTCACATAGGCAATAGTGATACTTCGAAGATTATTGGGGTATGAGATGTTTGCATTGAGACGAACACAAGATGAAAATTGACTTTGAGAGATGTGAGACGTGTTCTAGATCTTAGAATGAATTTGATTTCTGTAGGAAGACTAAATGAAGATGGATATTGTACTTCTTTTAGTCAGGCTGGTTGGAAATTGACAAAAGGGGTATTAGTGTTGGTTAGAGGTAGCAGATTTGGCTCTTTGCATGGTATGAAGTCTCGAATCAGTAGTGTTGAGGTAAATGCAGTTACTGATGACATTTCGTCATATTTGTTGCATAGGAGGTTGAGTCACATGAGTCAAAGGGGAATCGATTTGCTCGCTAAGAAGAATTTGTTACCAAAGGTAGATGATGCACAATTATCTTATGATCATTGCTTGGTTGGTAAGTTGCATGAAATTTTTTTCAGAAACACTCTTCAAAAACTAAAGATGTATTAGATTTAGCTTATTCAGATGTGTGTGAACCTATAAATGTAACATGTAAAGGTGGAACATCCTATTTTGTCACATTTATTGATATGCATCTAGGAAGGTGTGAGCATTTACAATGAAAAACAAAATTGAAGTAAGTAATATCTTCATGACTTTTCATGCAGCGGTTGAGCGTGAGATTGGTAAGAAGATGAAGAGACTACATACAGATAATGGTGGTGAGTACATAGCTTCTTCTCTACGAGAATATTGTCTTAAGCATGGTATTAGACATGAAAAGGCTGTTCCCTATACTCCTCAGCAGAATGGAGTTGTAGAAATGATGAACAAAACTACATTTGAGAGAATCAGAAGTTTGCCATCTAGCTCTAAGTTGCCCAAATATTTTTGGGGAGAGGCAATGCGCTCTGCAGTTTATTTGATAAACAGATCTCCTTAAGTGCCTCTAGATGGAGATATTCCACAGAGAGTTTGGTAAGATAAAAGAGTTTGGTAAGATAAAGAGGTTAAGTATGATCACCTCTCAGTTTTTGGTTGCAAAGCTTTCATGCATGTACCTAAAGAACATCAAACCAAAAATAGATGATAAAGTTATTCCTCTAATATTTTTTGGTTATGAAGATGATGAATTTGATTACAGGTTGTGAGATCCAAAGAATGACAAAATCTACAAGAGTCATGATGTTGTTTTCAAAGATGATTAAACGATTGAAGATGTCATGAGAGACAAACAAACAATCAGGTGTGAATGTGTTAGCCGCCGGCTAACAAGGTGGAGGTGCGTAAAAGGGAAGAAGAGAGGGGAACAGAGGGAGAGAGGAAAATGCCAACGGCAAAATCCTCTTTAATTAGGGCAAAACACAAGCTTAAGTATAAAGCAACTGCGAGTCTAGACCGGACCGACTCCTACTGAAAGTAGATCCATATTGGATTAGTCTAACTTAAAAACATAAAAAAAACAGATACTGATGCTCAACCCAATCTGACTCCTACTGGTCACCCCACGATCCATACATGATCATAACAAAATGCTAGTGGTGTTCATGATGTGTAAAACCTGAAGAATTTTCATTTGAGCATGGTGAGACTAATGAAAATGTAAAGGAAAAGGAAATAGGGGCAATAGAGCAGTATACAGATGACAACCCTATGGATATGGAGACTCAAACTGATTATGAGCATGAGTTGGATGGGGAGCTTCTTCCTCATTCAGAACCAATTGAAGAACAATTTGGGAGAGATAAAAAAGCACATATACCATCTACTAGATATTGTACTAATGAATATATTATGTTTACAGATAGTGGAGAGTCAGAATTCTATGCAAATGTGCAAGATGATGTGCATAAAGATGAATAGATTCAAGCTATGAAAGAAGAGATGAATTCTCTATATAAGAATCACACTTTTGATTTGGTAGAGCTATGAAAAAGTAAGAAAATGCTGCAAAACAAATGGATCTACACGCTTAAAAATGAAGGCTAAGACAGGTTGAGATACAAAGCTTGGTCAGTGGTGAAAGGTTTCAAGCAGGAAAGAGGTATTGATTTTGATGAAATTTTCTCTCATGTGGTTAAAATGTCATCTATCAGGGTAATACTTGGTTTGGGAGTTGAAACAGGTAGATGTAAAAATTGTTTTTCTTTATGGAGATCTAGAGGAAGAAATCTACATGATATAGCCAAAGGTTTTGTAGTTGCTAGTTTGCAAGTTAAAGAAGACCTTGTATGGACTTAAACAAGCACCTAGGTAGTGGTACAAGAAATTTGATGTTTTTATGATAAATCGAAAATATCGTAAGTCGGCCGTAGATTATTGTCTACATCAGAGGGTTCTCATCAGGTATCATACTAGCTTGAATTGCGGACACCAGAGACGTGGTGTGGAGTTGAATGTAAAAGTACAAGTGTATGAAGGGAACATAACATTGATGTGTTGATTAACCTTCCAGATTCTTTGATACACTTTCCTTTTGACTTTTCAGAAAGAGTAAACTTTGTTTTGATTCATGTTCATGGCTTCCCAGTCCACATCCTCACTTACATGGTAGGGTGCTGCAGGTAAAAAAAGAAATTTGATTAAAAAAACTAAGTGAAAAGAAAGAAATGGTAAGTTGGCTTTCAAGAATAGAAAACTTCCAGGGATACCTGCATACTTTGTGTATGCTTCTTACTGCATGACAAAGTGTTTTACCTAAAAGTTCATCATGTGCTTGAGTACGCATCTGGTTGAGCTCTCTCTTGTAAATGTGCATGCTCTCTCTTGTAAATGTGCATGTCTGCATATGTTAATGTAACACTTGCTTGGCAAGTATTTGTTTAAATGCTTGTCTTGGTAAGTAATTGGCTATTTCTTTTTCTTGCCTATGCCTGGGCAATGTTAAACAAGGACTGCATGAAATGATGTTTGCCTTCAGCTTTTTGCTTTGATGATTAATGTGGTTTGGCGTTTGTCATTTGGAAATGCATTTTGAATCATTCCATATTGTCGTGGAGCTAGCATGTGTGTTCTTCCTGCCATGTAGAGAATGGAGTTACTGCAAGAGCTCTGATCCCATAAATTTTGAAGTTAAATGTACTCATGTGCTTCAAGACATGTGATAGCCCAAGTATGAGCAGGGTTATGAGGTTAAGCATTATGGTATATGTGTCTCAGGCTTAGGTACAGTCAAGTTTTTCTGCTTGCTATTAGGAGATTAGATGTACTGTTCTGTAACTACTTGTGATCATTAATCTCAGGGCAAACTTTATATAGAACAATAATAAATTTTATCATCAAGATGGAAGAGGATCATTATGGGCTTTGCTTGTTCGACAAGCGAGATCTTTAAGATGAGGATTTAAAGATTTTACCTATACTTTCTGGAGTAATTAAATGTTTATAGTTTAGACATTGCTTCTATGGTGTGAAAAGTTTCTCTAAATGCAAAACCTCAACCATGCAAGTAGCTTTGGGCTTGTCTGTTTATTGCTACTCAGACAGAACCTTCATGCTATTTGTGAGTTCAGATGCCAATAAATGGATTTGGCAACTTTCCTTGAGTAAACAGTTGGAAGTTTTAATTCTCTAGTCTCTACTGTAACTTACAGGGTTACGAATTTTCTTTTCCTTTCCTATAAACTATCTCCAGGAAACTGGTGCTATGGAAGCAAAAATGATGGACAAGTGTATCACGTGCATGTCTTTTTGCCATGGGAGTTTTCATGTCTACAAGTAATATGAAAAGAATTTGCAGCTAGAACTATTAACAATTTCCACAATGGAATTCCCAAGAGTAAGGTTGTTTACATATTTCATGCCGGCTTCTTTTATGAGGAGAAAAAAGAGTAATTAATTTGGCAGGTTACTTTTCACTGATCCTCCATAGGCCAATGTCAACTCATTGTTTCTGATATTCTCATCTACATGCTTGTTCTGCATGCAATGTTGCATAAGTTGCTCTGCTGTCTTAATTGGTTGACATGATGCAGCTTTATGCTTGAAAAATAGATTTTTTTTAGATGCGTACGTTCTGTTTGTCTGATTCATCTGCATGTGTCTGTGCCCGAAGTATGCACGCGTGCACTTAAGTTGCTGATGTCAGTGCTGTTTCTTTATTCAGATACTGGTTATCTGTTGGTGCTCAGCCCTCTGAACCAGTTCAACAAATTCTTTTCCGGGCAGGGCTTTTGCCGCCACCTCCTATGCTAGCAATGTCACGTAAAGGTGGGCCTCGTGATCCCCGTGTGATTGATCCTTTAAGTGGCCGCCCTCTTCCTAGCAGTAAGCCGGAATATGATGCCAAGGAATCTGAAGTTGAAGATGAAGCTGCAAGCTCTTGAAAGATATCTTTTGTGGTTGAGCAGTACAATGTAGTGGACAAAATTTTTTACAACTAGAAGGTTTTTTGGCATTAATATTGCACTGAGAATGGATTTTAGTTGTCTAGGAGTGTGTGCGCATGTGGGAGAGAGAGAGAGAGAGAGCGGTGGCAGTTGAGGCATGGTCACGTTTTCACGGTGGCTCTAGGGATGGTGTAAGAAGCGTTTCAATGTGAAGGTGGCGGGTCTGTCATGGTGGTCATCTTTTCGGGTGGCAGCGAGGAGTATTTGACAGATCAGGAACAGAGTAGCCTTTGAGGATGTAATCTCCAGTTTAGACCATTATTACTGCAAACTTTTAAATAATGTTGGGCAGCCAACTATTTTGGTTGCTACTATCAAGAATCAACTTTCAAATGAACTTGTCAGCGTCTAATGTGAAGCTTTCATATTTCCTCGACCACAAAAGCCGATAGGAATTAACGTCATGGTCATAAGTCTCATTTGCAGTCCTAATTTGAAGGCTAATTTTCTGAAGCTTAATCAGATCAGATACGAGTGGATGCTAAAAGTAGCGCTTCTATTCGCCAAGTTATTTCTGCGGTCTTTGAATCTTGGATTGTTGGCCTGTTGGGAACGAATCTGGAAGGATAAACTGCTCAATTGGCATCTAAGGAGGCGGATATAATAGAACATTGTCAGGTTGGTGTCTGCCCAACAGGCTACCCCGTCCACCGATCGCGAGCGAGAGAGAGGGGGATGTATATGCAGGTGTGAAGGGCGGCGTGGAAGTGCCAAGAACGGTGAAAGTAATGTGAGATTTGTAAACTTTACGTCTTGTCGCCTTATTATATTCCATAATCAAGAGGCTATTCTACATTTCGAATATGATGATGTCTTGGACCATGGAAAATGCACGTAGGTTATCTGATGTATACTTGCAAGGAAAGCATACGAACCTATGTTGACCCTTACACTTGCCGTTCGAGTCAAAAGTAGTCTGCCTGGGTCAAGTGCATTCAACATTAAGAAAATGTTAATAATCCGTGTTAACCATCTTGATAAGTTAGCCAAATACAATATTCGTTTGAATTGGATGTAACTATCACTTGACTCACTTCGATTTGTATCCGCTGTTCTCAATCTTCTTTCATTGGTTTATCTAATTGCACAGGAAAAAGGCAAAGGGAGGGATAATCAAAACCGACTTCATTTTTGTCATTCCTGGTGTGAAAGATGAGCACTGCTCTTATTTTGATGTCAGGCGACAGGAAGTGCAATTTCTAGGCATGCAAGAATGTGTGCCGTGCATGCAAACTCTAGGACGGAATATATTTTCTTCGTTAAGAGGCCACCTTCACTTCTATAGCACAAAATACTTAACCTAAACTTGTCACCTTGATCTGATCTAGACACAGCAAATGAAACCTTCAAATTATGCTCACATTCCCTCATTCAGCATGCAGGTCATTCATCAATCTCTAGCTCAGCTGCCAACTTAGTGCTGTCACCATCAGCATGGACAAAATCACTGGGATTTGCCTGTTCTTGCCGGTCTTCTTCATCGCAGCATGCTCTTTCACATTCACAATCACCAACAACTGCCAATTCACAATATGGCCAGCAATTCTATCAGGTGCCGGCTCACCAGAACTGTCTCCGACTGGGTTTCAATTAAAACCAGGCACAAGTTACAACATTCAGGCAACACCAAAATGGTCTGGCCGAATTTGGGGCCGAACGGGCTGCAATTTTGACAGTGAAGGGAATGGTGTATGTCTAACTGGTGACTGTGGTGGTAACCTTGAATGCAATGGACGCGGAGGACAACCACCTGTGACTCTGTTCGAGATCACTTTAGGAGACGGAAACACTGATGATTACTATGATATCAGTCTTGTTGATGGATATAACCTGCCAATTATTGCAAAGCCATGCAGCATAAACGGGCCTTGCAATGCCACTGGCTGTACAACCAATCTCAATTCAGGTAAAGCTCTCATAAAACCATGATGTAGCCAAATTCTATGGAAGATGCAGGACTTATCTAACCAAACATAGGTGTTTGATCACTAGGTTGCCCCAGAGAACTGCAGGTTGTGGATGATGGAGTGGTCGCATGCAAGAGTGCATGCAATGCATTCGGACTTGATCAATACTGCTGCACTGGGAGCTTTGCAAACCCCACAAGCTGTAAGCCCTCTTACTATTCTACAGTGTTCAAAACTGCATGCCCAAGGGCATACAGCTACGCTTTTGATGATGGGAGCAGCACTTTCACATGCAAGGCAGTCGCTTACACCATCACCTTTTGCCCAGCAGCTGACGGGTATTATGTTTTTCCTCTCTGGTTCATCTTCAGGCCTACAAAAAATCAATTGACATGCACTCAGAACTATGTGTGTTTGAGAGAGAGAGAGAGGAGTATATATTTGGTAGATATTTGCAAATTCAGAAAGAAGGCGACCAAGGATTAAATGATAGGCATGCATGATAGTTATAGATATGTGTATTCTTTCTGTAGGAGTACTTTGCTCCAATTACTAACTGTTCGAAGAAAAATGCAGGCCAAGGAGGTCCCATGGTGCAGACTTC
This sequence comes from Nymphaea colorata, assembly GCF_008831285.2. Taxonomy (NCBI): domain Eukaryota; kingdom Viridiplantae; phylum Streptophyta; class Magnoliopsida; order Nymphaeales; family Nymphaeaceae; genus Nymphaea; species Nymphaea colorata. Next base: position 799,812 of record NC_045148.1, on the reverse strand, counting down.
ATGCCTCCTCCTCCTCTGCCGCCTCCGCCTCCCCCCTCTCCCAACGCCACCGAGGTTGATGAACCGGACATCGATGCAGTCTCTTCATCAAGGCCTCGAACCGTCTGCAACATCTATTTACTCTCGCTCACCATCTATTTTGCGGTCTCTTTGAGCACATATTTTGAAATGTGATCCTGCTCAAGCTGAACCGTAACTTAGCTGATGTACTAACCATTCTTACATAGGAAGAACATTATATTTTTTTCCTCTCTTTCTTTGACGCATTTTACAGAAAGAACTCGTATTTCTGCTCGTTCTGCCAAAGCTTGCCTTCATCGGAAATCCACGTTTTTTCCTGCTCGGCAGATGGCAAGAAAGTGACGGAAAATAACTTAGGAAACATAGGAAGGAATAGATAAGAATATTTTGCCAGGAAGCAAACTTCTGAAGGCTTTCAAAAGTAAGCGGAATCCTTGGATTTCTCAATTGTCTATGTTCTTTGTGGAGAAGAAATTGGCAAGTGTGGACTTTATTCCCATCTTCACAAACAATTTTTCTGTTAAAGGCAACCTCATATAGGGATAGGAAGCCTTGGATTCTCTATAGCCAATCCAACTCCATTCAGATCCTCCCCCCAAATTCCCACTTGCCAAACAAGCTTTAAAATCCTCCTCCAAATTAATGCCTGCCAAACAAGCACTAAAAGAGTTTCTCAATCGTCTCCCAAACTCCTACTTGCCAAGCAAAAGCTATAGAGTTTTTCCCGCCTTGATTGAAGTTGCTAGTAAAAGCAAAGAAGCAAAAAAGTTCGTGGAATTTTAGTCATCTTGTCGCTCATACAGCCTTGATCGGGCAAGAGATCCAATTTCTGAGTGGTCCTTTCCCAAATGCACAATCCAAAGAGCCCTGGCTTCCTAGAACAGGTCTACCATGTGAATCTGAGCTTTGTAAAATTTAATATCATATAACATCACATATGCATAATTTTGTAATGTACCAAAATAAAAAATATTTATAATATATCCGTATAGAAAAATTAACATATGAAAGAACACATGTATATTGTACTTTAACGGAACCCGAGCAACGATCTTTCATATTCAGATGCTTCACTCGAGGAGTCCAGGATCAGACGTAGCAGGTCATAGTCATACAATCTACCAAATCACATCCGGAAGGAGATGTAAAATCCCCGCCATCCATTTGACAATAAACTGTCAATATGAGACAGAACCCCGGCGAAGTGCTCCATTTGTAAGATGTTTGAACCAAATCTGATACATTAAACGTCCCAACTTGGTTTTCCAAACCTGAATAGCAACTTGGTTTTCCAAACCTGAACAGCAACGTGCATTATGGTACAAACAGGTGGATATCTTGTATGAGTTCCCGGACTCCGAAGCCACCACCTGAACTTGGCCTAACTTAAACCAGAATTGAACCCCACAGAATAGGACTTGCAGTGAGTTGAGGAAATGCCAAATGTCCCCCGGAGAAAGTGGTGGTACCCTTTTTACATCTGCATGTTTGCAGTAATGATTTTCTGCAATACATTTGATTTCAAATTTCTTAGTGCCACAAGCAGTTTCTATGGCCCAAGCAAACCGAAACACAAAGTCGCAGAGAACTTCCGCAATAAAAACAGAAACAATATGCGTGAAAAAAGAAAGATGAAGAAGACAAAATCATTATAACAGCCTGTTTGGATGGTGGGAGAGGGAGAGAAATGAATGAAAAGAAAAGTCTTTCCTGTGTTTGGATGACTAATTAATAGAAAGGAAAAAGAAAGAACTAATAACTGTGTTTGGGTGCAAAGGAAAGGGAGAGAAAGGAAATGACTTTTAATGTAATTCCATTCCCTCTAAAATGGAGAAATTAACCTCCTTTCTCTCCCCATTCCCTTCCGTTCTCCTTTCTCTCCCCATTCCCTTCCGTTTTCCTTTCCCTCCATTCCTTTTCATCTCTTTCCCTCCATCCAAACAGTGCATAACATTCAACTCAAAAGGAATGCATAGAACACATTCCAGGCAAAATTTACAACATTTGAATCGATCATTGGTGTCTGGGGAATCAAGCTTAGCAGGTAACTGGAACTGGATGGGGCTACGGCACTGCACAGGTCTGTTAAAAATGGTCGAGGCAATAAAGACCCATAATCAATAGAACGTTCTGTTCTAAGAGATCTTCATGATGGGTTCGCTACCCTGCAGCAGCAAGTATTGATGCCAGAAAAATTAAGCTCAAGGTTTCTTATCATGTTCTGCCCAATGATGATTCATTTGCATAATCGTCCAACAACCACAGACAATATTCTTGAAACCGCTTAATCTTCTTTTCAAAGCCAGTTATGTAGTTACTGTGAATAATGACATGCATCCCTTTGGTTTCCTGAACCCAAGTCTGGTTCTTGAAATATAGGCCACCTAATGGGAATCCAGCTTGTGAGAGTAGGTACATGTCCACCTGCAACAAACTATATTTTTAGCTCATATTTTAAAAGAACCAGAGTAGAGATCGAACATCAACTTGACACAAACACAAAACATACACAGGTTAGTGAAACCTCAATTATAGTATGTGAAAAATTGCATATAAGAAGATGCTGTAGGGAACCAATAAAAGGAAAAGAAACCTTCAACACGAAGGGTCCTACTGAGGAATGCAGGTTTGTGTTGCATATACTGAATACTATAAGAAATAACCTCTGAGCAAGAGCCAAAAAACTCCTAAAAGTGCAAGAAGCACCAAGACAAAAATATACAAGGACCAACCACGATCATAGATATTTGCAATATTTTGAAATACTTTGTAATGGTAATGCCAATAAAGGCAGCGTAAACAAAAGTGATGTGGACCAACATTTCCCATATACATATACGGGAGTCCATTGAATACGATTTCGGATTTCTTCAACAGCACAAGGTTTACTAGGACTACCTTTTATAATTCATGGTCGTCTCAAAATGTAAATTTTGATAAAAGATCTCTTTGCGCTGTACTTAAGAGGAGGTTAATCCATAAGACATTAACATGAACAGGTTTGACAACACACACCTGCCAGCTGTTTTGTTCCAAGCGCAGTTAAAGGCAGGGTGGTCATTAGCTTGTTTTGCTAGATCATGGCTGGGTTTGGAGTTCTTCAATCCATTTCTCCATAAGTCTTTTAGCTCCATTTGTAGAAGGCAAGAATATCATCCAGCTACAAATATAAGTGTGCCCTTTCTTTCCAGGAACTGGCAAAGTGTGAGGATGATTCAAAGATTTCACCTGCAGATTGGCTCATGAAGGTTATCCTGTAGTTCAGATCGAACAATTTGAGCCAGTTATTTGCAGAATATCACTTCCTTACAGTCATAAAAACAATATTTTAAAATTTCAATTTGACAGCATCTTGAGAAATAGAGTGTACGCAACATAGCCATGTCATCTGTAAAATAAACATCATGATTCCCCTCAAAAAGGGGGATCCTTCAACAAGATCATGTCAACATAATTGTACATTACATTATAGCCAAGCTCCAAATATGTAGCAAATGGTGAAACACCCGAGAGACAACAAAATGAGAAGCAAGGACAGAGTTCACATCAGCATATCATGAGCAAGGACTTCTTTCAATCATGTCTTCATATCATGGAACATGAAGTTGCCTTTAAGCTACTGGTGCTCATTGCACAAGCAATCATGGTTTAAGAAGTCCTACAGAAAAGCTCACAGATGGTATATGCTCAGATCTACATAAAAGCAATCATGGTAAGAAGCTTTACATAAAATCTTACAGATGAAATATGCTCAGATGGGAAAAAAAAAGATGAAAAATAAGTGATCGGTAGAGATAATTCATATATGCATGAAAAAGGAAAGAAAGGCATACTCATGGCAAGGGCTTTGGTGCAGTCCATGGAAGAAAATTCTATATGTGAAGATATTTATGGGAAATAGAATAGGGGAAAAAAAAAAGGCTTCAGACCCAAGAAAATGTAAAGATAATCAAATAACATATCAGTGTACAGATGTTACCTGTGATCCAAATTTGTGAGCTGTCTGAGTGTCTGGGGCAGGAGGGATCAGGACAGCATGTCCTGGCCATTTCTCGTTCACCTGGTAAAGTGTTACATAAATTTTTTCTGTCTAGTAATGCTGATCAACCAGTTATTTAAAAAGGGTAGATATGGCTGACTAACTACACAAACTCTAACGGTGCCATCCTTTGCCACAAACGCAGCAGCTTCAGCTAAGGTATAATCTCTCCATTTTGAAAGAGACCCATCACTTGAGGGAAATAGGCTTCCTGAATAACCAAACCATGGATAGAAAATCCCAAGTAAAATAATAAGGGATAACAATGTGATAAAGAAGCCAACAGTACTGAAGAAAGGGGAAGATCGTTGACTAGTATTTATTTGATGAGGTGAAATTGGAAATGGATCTGCTAAAGGCTGCTGTTGCTCTTGTCTCTGATGAAGGGAAGGCATTGTTGCAGGAATCACAAAAGATGGCAAGAATGCCTTAGAGACAAGCTGGGCAAACGTTTTGCCCTTCGTTCCTCATGCCTCAAACTTTTATCATGAAGATTCTCCATTGTAGTCCGATGCAGAATAATATGAATCCTCATGAACATAAATCATGTATCCAGCACTATTGTCCCAAAACAATTGTCACACTTCTTTGTCACGGCCGCTTGTAGAGTCCTACAAAAGCAAATGCAGAACAACAAATCAATAACCATTGCACCAAAGTTAGAAGAAAAAGATATACCCAATTTATTTGTTATTTGGGCATGGAAGACCAAATTTTGCTCCCAAAATGACAGCATTAAAACCAAAATGTGATACACAATAAACACTGTTAAATTTTTAATCTGTGTAGAGTTGTGTTAAAAGAAAAGAAAGATTCACCTAAATTATTTTCCATTTTTCTGTCAAAATCTGTTCTAGATGGACCACCTTATTAGACAGCAGCTTTATGACTTTATCTAATATTTTTTCCCACAATTAATCATAATCATATATCGGTTCGAGTTTATGCCATCAAAACAAGCAATTGGCGTTCATGTTTTCCATTTTACCAAGTCATGAATTCCCTCGCTGATCCATTCGTATGATGTTATATACATCGTCAGAAATGTAACTTAACAGTCCACCCAGATATTCTAAAGGTTTTGCTGCTAAAATCGCCACATGTAAGACCGTAACTATATAACGAGACCTGTGAACAGTTTCCTTTACACAAAAACAAACAACTAATCCAAAACCAACAATTAAGAACGTCCAACGAACAAAACGCATAATGCCAAAAAAATCACCAAGATGAAGCACTTGACGCAACACTCTTCACACACATACAACGAGGTACCTAAGATATACTAGAGGCCGCTGCCATACATAGTGGGATATCACATAAGTTACAGACATCGACGCGGCCTAAGCTATTGAAGATATGTTGCCTTCCAATCCCCTAGAGAGAGCTACTGACGTTGGAAATGATTTTACAACAAAGTTTAGTAACTCGGATTCTAGGCGATAACAATTTAAACCAAATGTCTACGTGGAAAACGTATATTACCGTCCACTGGCAACCAGGTCGTCTCTTAGAAAACATTCCAGTTCCCTAACATCCCATTAAATCCAAAAAACAAAGTTGCCAAACAAAAACTAAGATCCATCGAGAATATTCCCCCCCACCCCCCTCAGGAAAAAAGAAGAAACAAGTAATTCATAAGCCCAAAATTGAAGAGAAGGAAATGGAGGATACCTCTTAGTGAAGCAGCGGATCTGGCTCGGGAGGGGAGAGAGAGAGAGAGAGATCCCGCCGGAACCAAAGAGCCAGGCAGCTTTCTAGCACACGTTTTGCTCAAACCGAGTTCACAGGTGAATCGGTTTGCTTCAAAACATCAACCTGAACATAAACAACGTTATGTAAATGCCTTTTTCATTCTGGCCCACCTTTCCTCTATAATTTCAAAAACAATTTATTTTACAATTTCTTTTCTTCATACCAAAAAAACAATTTATTTTATAATTTCTCTTCATAAAAAAAAATCCAACAGTAAGTAGGCGAGAACTTCAGTTAAAATGAAATAAATGAAATTTAGTCATAAAAGGCCTCAAGAAGCATAACGTAGTTCTGGTCGGGTTAAGGGTCTGTATAAAGACAGGTCTTTAGTTCGATTCTCGGAGGTAATGTTAAGAAAAAATTCAAGTAGTGGTTGATGGTCCTTGATCCATGTTAAGCGAGATCTAATGTTTAAATGAGCAGGGATCTGAGCAATGCGGATCTTAGAACCATGATACATGTAGAAGACGTAGATTTAAAATCCGAATGGGGAGGATCAGATTTGATCCCCAGATCTTCAGTGATTAGAGATCATTTCTGATCTTATATCTACGGCTAGCATAACATAATTCATTTAAAAAAAGTTATAATTTGTAATGTTCACATAAAAGGCTGCTGCAGGTAATGTAAGAAAGCACCACATAAATTAATAGGCCGAATCTTTTAGATATGCTGAAGAGAGAATTCTTATTCAGAGTACAATTCACTCTCTATGAAATATCAGAGTAGTAGATAGGTTGTTTATTATGACATTCCACTTACGGCAGTAAAATGCTTATAATCAACTGAGACATGTGATGTGGCAAGCATCGACTTTGAATCTATGTCATACGGATACGGATATGGATATTTTATGGGTATAGGTACGGATACAGAAACAAAACACAGTAATTTTTAAAATTTTAAGATACGCGAACACGGTAAATATTATATTCAAAAAAATTAAAAATGATAATAAAAAAAACATGAGAATCTCATACAAAACGTTGTTTTTTCATCACCAATCTCATAAGTCATAACTCGAAAGAAAGTCCTACTACATTAAACACAATAAAAAAATGCAAAAAACATATATTGAACATAAAATTTATGAAATAAAACAATACAACAAACTACAATATAAACATGCAGTCACAGATAGAAATAAATCTGCAAGAAAATATCGCACATAGACAAAGTCCCCAAATCGGCCAAATCTGCCAAAATATCGCACATAAGCAAAATCCCAAATCGGCCAAATCCAACAAACTCATAGTATAAACATGACAGTATAAAGAATACAAACATGAAGGCAAAATCCCAAATCGGCAAAATCCTCAAATCGGCAAAATCCTTAAATCAAACAAAAAAAAAAAAATATCGCACATAACATTGAAGAATAAAGATCATTAACCGTCCAATCTTCAAACGAAAACATCCCTAAATCGGCAAGAAAAACCTTAAACTAAAAAAACCCAAATGAAGCATGAAACCCTAACTTCTAATATCAAAAAGAAAAAAAAAACTTACCTGTCTGTCGCCGGCTACCACCGGATGTCACCGTCGATTGCCGGAGCTCGTCGCCGTCACCGCAACTCGTCGAGGGTTAAAACAGAAATCAGGTTATGAAAGGTAGTTTGGATCGGGTCTGACCCAAACCCGATCCAAAAAAATCCAGCAGTGTCGGAGTGTTGGGATTCGCGTGTCAGCATGTCGACACAGTACTTGACCCAGATTGCCGTGTCCGTGTCACATAGCTTTGAATATAAGCCTAAACAATATTATAAAGATCGTTGTTATAGATAATAAATATACTGCATGACCATTATTGGCAGTATAGGTAGCAGTGAAACCCAGAAAATAAAAATCCTTGAAAGAAATCAATTTTTATCTCTTTTACCAGGATCTAAGTGCACTACACCCATCTATCACCGTCAACCACTGGATAGTTGTCGACTACTGAATAGCTAGATTGTTGTAACACTCCACCTTCAGATCACGTCGTCCCAACATTCACACTACTTTCAAACAACTTGGTTTATTGGTGCAAGTGACGCCGCTTAAAATTTAGTTTTGCATGAATACCAGATTTTTCATTCTCTTTACAAGACCAGGGTCTGCCAAAACTAAGTTTGTCTTAGTTGTACCCAGTTTCGATTGTACCCAAACACTATTTATTTTCAACAGAAATTGCTTCTGTACTTGCTTAACATTCATGTGCGTATCCATATATTTTCTAACAGGAATCTGCCAAAAGAATATCCATCAACTTAGGTAAGTCCTCTGCCACAGTTACTGAAGTTGAATTATACTTCATGGTGTTGTTAAAATGTGGCACAAAGCTATTCTGCTATAAACACAGGCACACATTCATAGTATATTGCCTCAATATGCAGAAGCAGCACACCTCATGACCCCTTGGTTATATGCAATACCTTAAATCCATGTCTGTTGTTTTATGTTGAGTTGCTTTACTTTCACGTTGTCCTTTATCAACAACCAAGAAGGCGTGGATGATGGTCACTGAAAATTTTCAGAGTACCTTCAAGCCATCAAAGAAGTTACCGAGTGAATCGAGTTTTATCAGGTCTTTAGAATACAACGTTTTTCAGTAATGAAGTTTTATAGCCTCGCCCAGATGGGCGATCGAACGGGGATAGACAGAACCAAATGCATCATTTTAGTCGTGGAAACGAAGAAACTTAAACGCTTCAAAATCTCAGTCGAGCGTAAAGCAGAAACGTAGATGACACGATTCTCGAGCTGATAGCAGTTTAGTGAAACATAAAACTGATGGCCCCATTGATCACCAATGCAGAATACAACAAGTTAAAACTGTATCAGAGTTACATACTGTACAGAATTGAGAGACAAAAAAACATATGGAGTTCCTTTTTTTTCTTTTTTTGCAGAAAAAAGAAAAGCCGAATGGCACTCCAACTATGAATGCTTCTTTTCAGTGACGGAACCAGGAAATTTACTATCTACTAATTAGTACCTTGGGCTGTTTTGGGCTGGCGTGAGCAAGCGCTCACGTCAGCTTCACGCTAGCTTCGCTAGCAGTTGAGTTTCTTTCTCGTGCGTATGGAATACCCATAATTTTAATTTTATGAAAAGAAAAACGAAAGTCGAAGCCGGTACATGCACGAACAAACTTGAAATTAAGCACGCAAAAACATAGAGTTATCTTGGGCTGACGTGGGCAGGCGCTCACACCAGCCCCACGCTGGCTCCGCTACTGCTTCTTTTGACGTGAGTTCTGTTTTTATTTATTTTCTTTTTTAATTTTTTGTTTTTCTTTTTTTATAGGTCATTTGACTTATACTTGTTAACTTTATAGAGAAAATGGTGGTGCAATGAGGAGTCTGATATCTCTCCTTCCCCCCTTCTCCTTGGCAATTAGCTCGCATACATTTGCGCTAGATATAAATGGGAAAGAAGTGTCAACATCTAAACAAGATATCATTTTAGACAGCGACGCCATGACACATTGTGGGACAAATATTTGGCTAGTGGTTCAATGCATAGTTGGCGAACTCACGAGGCTTACTTGAGAATCGCTCAAATCAGTTCCGATCACCAACAAATCAGGCCACGAGTTAAGGTTGGCTTCAATCGCTCTTGACTCAGCCCTAACTCAGCTGTAGTGATTTACATTATGGTTATTTCAATACTCGATCGAACTAGTGACCCAATCATCTGTCGGTCTGTGTTCGAGTTGCAAGTTTGTCAACTATAGGATAGTTCAATGAAAAGTAGGATTAAGTTGTTAAAACATGAAGGAGTGTGACCAAAAGCCACTGCCCAGAAAATAGCAAAAAAAATGGATGACCCTAAGCGGCATTTGACCAAGCAAATATTTGAAAATATTAACATGAAAACAAACAAACATTGAGAGGCTACGGGTGACTCTACATCCCCACCGCCACCTCCTCCGTGGCCAAAATGACAGGGGAACCTGATGCACTTGGGCGCCCATTCATAAAATAATTTGAATATGTTGGATTTTAGTTGTTGTTAAAAGGAACTGAGATATGGCAGTCGCTGACATCATAGAGGCGCTCTGACCACGCCAGCAAAGAGGGGAGAAGAGACAAAAGGAAATGGAAGGAATGTAAATCCGGCGATGGCCGTCAAGAACCTCCGACAATTGGATTCGCATTTCTCTCACAGCTTTCCTCGTTCTTTTGAAGGTCGTTTGGTAACTGTTTGATTGGACAAAACGGATACGATGCCTTGTCTACTGCACACTACTGTCCTGTCCAGTTAACTCTGTTAATGACCCTTTTGATTTTCTCCCGTCTCCTCAATATTTTTCCTCCCTTTTGTTGTCGTCTCACTTTCCTCCTTTTTTCATTACCGGTGATCGCTTTGGTGCAGGGGCGGAGCCAGAATTTTTTTCAGGGATGGGCCGACAGTCCGATCTTCGGATCTGGGTAGGGCCAAACTGAATTTTAATACAAAAAATACATTACGTAATTAAAAACTATTATTTTTTTCAATGTAAAAAACAAATTTTTCATTGATTGGGGTAGGGCTATGACTTAGGCGCCCCCCTTCCCTCCGCCCCTGCTTTGGTGTCGTGGCAAGGGCCTCGCTGTGATGTCCGGCGATTGCCGCATGGATTTAAGGACGTTAGAGATGAAGAGGAATTTCATGGCGTCGAAGGGCAGCAGATCAACTTTGCAGTTGATGGGAAGAAATCATGTTCCAATGCAATTGTTGACGTGAATTTTGAACTCTTTAGCAAACTTCATTAACCACGGCCACGGGTCACTAATTCAATGTCTTTAAATTTTTGTTGGGCACTTACATATATAAAAGCATTCATATGTACATCAAAACGTTAACATAAGATTAAAATAATAGCCACCATGTGGCTCCCCCATTGGTGACAATCATTGTTTAGATGTCGACGTTCGCTTTTACTTGATAATTTGGTAGTTTATGCTGCAGTTATTATCAAGAAACAAACAACTTGAAGTGTACGTGCGTGCGTGCATAATTTCATAGAAAAATATTAAAAACTAGGTACAAAATAGGTGAGAAAAGTGCAAAACATGTTTATGTGAAAAGGTACACTTTGGAGAATCTATATTCAAAATAATACTCAAACCTTTAAAATTAACATGTAAAATGCAAAAAAAAATAATATATATTTCTTAAAAAAGTGTCCAAATGTGTCGCAGTACCAGCGTTCGTTTGTGAGAGTGTTAATACGGATACGACGGCCATTGTGCCGTATCCCTGTGGCTTTGGTCCAGACAAGCTCGTGTTGTTCCAATCATAAAAAATAACGTTGGTTCTTGACAGGATTCCAATAACACACTCAAGTTTGGACTTCTTTCATTTGATCGTGCATCCAGCTAAATCATAGACAATTTTGAATTTACGTTATAATTTGTGAATACTACACTCTTATGAAGTGGCGGAGCCAGGACAGTCCAACCTCTGGATCCGGGTAGGGCCAAACTGAATTTAAATCTAAAAAATACATAGAGTGATTAAAAAATAATATTTTTTTCAATGTAAAAGTTTTTTTTTTTTATTGGCCATGGTGGGGCCATGGCCTAGGCGCCCCCCTCCCCTCCCTCCACCCCTGCTTGCTTACGAAGTCTAATGTGTTTTTTGAAAATTTATTGTAGTTTAGTTTTGTAGTTTTGATATTTCGCTATTTTTTCATTTTTTATACCTAAATATGCAGTACTTTTTTTAATATATTCTCAAAAGATTGCTAAAAAATGTTGAAATGATTTGTCTCTTACTACTGTCATCCAACTTAGTGGTTATAACATTTCACAAGAATGGTCGGTCCATAAAGTGGTCGACCTATTGACAAGAAGTTGTGCATGTACATGGAACTGACCTTAAGGGTCGTTTGATAGTAGGGGGCAATTTGTGACTGTCTTATGAATTTTCATGAAACATTAGTCATAGTGTTGGGTGGATCTGCTTCAATCTTTGACCAGCTTTATAAGATACTGACAAAAGCGCTTTTTAAGTCACACAACCATTTTTCTTTTGTCCTTTTATAACTTTTACCCTCAAATCTTAATAAGACAGATGAGATGTTCTTGTTAAGTGCCAACATGAGGCCCACCTACCCATAGAAACACACACACATACATAAAGTGAGTGAATGATATTATAGCTATCCCGAGTCTTCCAGTCCATCTAACTAAGGTCATTCATATAATGCAAATGAATGGTTAAGAGAAAAACATGAAGAAAAAGATGAAAACTAATACTCAATAACAAAAATGTCTATCGTTCTTTTCTCTTTGTTTTTTTCTTAACTGTCCATCAAGATAAATCAAATGGCTTTAATCAGATGGCTTGATGACTCTAAAAGCTACTGTTCAATTTTTCTCATATATATATATATATATATATATATATATAGTTTAAGATAAAAAGAAGGGTCATATAAATGAGTCATGGGCAGGACTGGGAATAACATGTGGGATACTACAGAACAACTATGTCATCTACTGATCTACAGTAAGAATATTGTGTGGCTTCAATAAAGGTGAATCTATACATAACAACTATAAAGATCGGTCATATAGATAATAAATCTAATAGATGAATATCATTGCCGGTGTAGATAGCAATAAAATTTTGAAAAATCATCGAAGGTTCCCCAATGTTTTCATCTCTTGATCTAGCGGAGGTTTTGTGCTTGATCTACAATAGGAACAATGTGTCCCCATCAAAGACAAACCTAAACATACCAACTATAAAGATTGCTGATACAGATAATAATTAGAACAGATGACAATTATTCCAAGTATAGGTAGCAAAAAAATCCCGAAAACTAAACCGCCCGAAGTTCTCCATTTCCATCCCTTCTAGCACGATTTAAGTGCACCTCGCACGTCGATTGAATAGTATTAAAAAAGTTTCTGTAATTGTACAATATTGAATGAATAAATAAAGGAGTCCCACCGCCCCGTCCTGTCTCGTCCCACACATGACAATGACAAAGAAAGCAACCGACCCCTTCCTCTCGTGCCGTCTCTGTGTTTGTTTTGTCTCGTTATCCTGGCAAAAAAAAAAAAAAGCGTTTTATAAGAAAAAAACATGTATAATTCGACAAAACACAGCCAACCTTATAATATCAATTTTATTTAAAAAATTAAAAAATAAAAACGCATATAAAACACGTATTATACGCATATTATATCATTTTTTTGCGTTTTTCATATTTTTTATGATTTTTTATCAATTTTAAGATTTATTAAATATTTTAATTTCCATTTTGTTTTCGAGATATAATTGTTTTATACTTAATTTTTTTCCTCGCTATATAATACTCATACACATTTTTTGTAACAATGGGACCCTCATCTTATTTGAGTGTTCACTTTGTCTGTCCAGTGTCGAAGACCTGATCTCCCTCAAAGCTAAGCCTAGGCCCGATCAGTGTCGAAGACCTTATCTCCCTCAAAGCTAAGCCTAGGCATCGGGCCGGGCAAGGGCGGCCCCACGGGCCGCTTAGCCCAGGAGGAGAGGGAGGGAGAGGGAGACGGGGGAGAGGCGGAGGAGGAGGAGGGGGAGACGGAGGAGGAGGGGGAGGGAGAGCGGGGAGTCGGGAGTGGAGTGGAGAGGGAGCCAGGGAGGGTGAGCGGCCGAGCGGGGACGGAGTGGAGGGGGAGAGCGAGAGTCGGGTTGGGCCGGGCCACCGCCAGGCCGGCCTATCGGGCCCGGGTCAGGTTTTCCCCGGCCCGGACTTGCTTCCGATAGGGCCGGGCCGAGCCGAGCCTGTTCGACCCGTTGGGAACCGGTAATCTCACTGTCACCATGAACTGCTCCCGATGCCCTGGTTGCCTTACGGTTTAGAGAGAGAAAGTTAGGAGGGGGGAGCCCTCCTTACAACGCTAGGGTCCCTGCAATATTCCGGATACCAAAGATTCAAAACGCAAAAATAGGACACCCCACATCACAACATGAGAAATAGAGCTGTTCAACTCAATTCGTATACATCTGATACCGATATTAACGATAGCATAGAAATTAGAATGTTTAATTTACGTGCATATACATTATCCTCTAAGAAACCATGAAAGCAATAACATTAACATGCATTCTTCCTACATCATCAGTTGATTCTACCTTACAAGTAGACTTTGGGAAGGAGGGGTTCGGCTCCTTTTCGGGTAACGATATACAATCGTTAGATTTGCAATGGTGTGCACATAACCAAAACTATCTAACTCGAAGTGAATGATAGCATTTTCTGTATTTAATATTAGTGTTATTGATTTCAAGGTTTTGTGTAAGATAATATGCACGTAAATTGAACTATCTACTAACATTGTTAATATCGGTATCTGATGTATACGAATTGAGTTGAATCTGGATGTGAAGTATCGAACTACTTTATTTCTCATTTTTTTGATCTGGGGTGTCTTATTTTTGTGTTTTGAATCTTGGGTATCCGGATTTTTGCTGGGATCATAGCGTTCCCAACTCTCCCCTTCCTCACTTTCTCTCTCCAAATGCTAGTCAACCAAAGATTGGGAGTAGTCCTTCGTGACAGTGAGGTTGGCAGTTCGTTCAGCTTCTACAGTATGCGGAGGGAGGACTGGCAACTTCTGCATTGGTTAGATAAGCCAACTAAAGTGACTCAAGGAACACCCAAGTGAGATGAGAGAGAGAGAGAGAGAGCAAACATATAGGAATTTCAGCTTGTTGGGAAATTATTGGATACAAGCAAATAAAATTTTTTACTATAATAATTCTCAATTTCTTAAGGATATCAACAGAATGAATTCGAATAAGATATCGGCTTTTTTTTGGATACTCACATATTTGTATTCGAATTCGGATTCAAATATGAACAAAGAAAATTCATTCATGAATCCAAATCCAAAATCTGATTTCACAATCTGAACCTAATCTTTACATTGATATCCAAATCCAAATCCAAATTTTAAACGGAACTTGGCCTACTTTTAAAGTTTAAGAGAATTAGATCTACAATATTTCTTCAAAAATAAATCCGATGTTTATGTATGTGAATCCGATTGGATGTTATTTCTTAAATCCGAATTCAATCCGATTTCTTAACCAGGTATTAACTTTTTTTTTTTTTACCGTTTCTGAATTTTTTAAAATGGTACAGTCAAATATCCAGTCCAAATAGGACGTATTGACATCCCTATAGTTCCCACCTTTTCTACGAGCAACATTCTTATTTTGAGGAGTAGGATGAACCCTACCTTCAAGCCTTATCATTTTTTAATGAAAAAAAAAACTAATTTTATTTGAAGGGTCGAGATTAACTTAATGCCTTCAACTTAGCATCTCCTTGCTCACCACCGTGATCGGACTTCTGCCACAAGTTCCGAAATCAAAGGGCTGCTTTCCTATTGAATTCACGACCTTTAAAATGTCTTCTAAAGTGTAACTCGATAGCTCGGCATCAAAAGTTCTTGTTCCCATAATGTGAAAAGGAAGAATTCTAGACAGCCAGACAACTTCCATTTTCTTAGAACAAAAGTAGCATAAAGAGAGATTTGGGCGATGAAAAAACGCATAAACCATGTGCTCTCCCATCATTTGGTTTATATTGCATTCTCAATGATGATGGGGACATCAAATATGTGGACCTAAGATGTAGGTCTTTAAGAACCTCCTTTCTTTTCTCCTCTCCAACTTGAAGATCAAGCAAGCGCATTTGGGGTAGGTGCAGAGACATGGAAAGTTAAACCAACTCATCTGGGCAGGTGTGGGGAGTTTGCTTTAGTTTTTCAATTGGTTTGAATAAAATAGGGAAAGAAAAGGGAATTCTTGCATATGGGATCACCTTTTATTTTTTTTCCCTTTGGTTTCTCTTCTAAGGTTGAGGATCCCTCTGCCCACATAAGAGTACATTCTGCTTTAAATATTGAGACCAAGAAAGCATGTTTTGGCTTTCAAACCTGCGATGTCTGGTTAACTTGGTGATGTTCAACAAGACATTTGTGTACCAAACAAGAGGATATATTATGTGCGCACATCGATCTTCTTTTCCTTTTTTGTGGTACAGAAAACCTGCACTTGAGTCTCAGAGACCTTGTTACTCCTACGCGCTAAATCTAGGTTTATGGTCTATATATGTTTTAATTTGCACAGAGAGTTGACGCTCATAAAAATCTGGCCAATGACTGGTTTAATGTCTAGGGGTGAACAACGAGTCGAAGTACTCGAGCTCGACTCGTTAAAGCTCGGCGAGCGAGCGAGTTTGAGATGAGTCATTTGCTTAACGAGTCAAACTTGAGTTCATAAGTCGACTCGTTCAAATAATCGAGTTGAGTTCGAGCTCAACATGTACCTGTCAAGTCGAGCTCGAGTCTTAATCGAGTTTGTCGAGTCTTAATCAAGTCGATATATTCAAACTAGTTTACGAGTTTGACAAGCCTTAATCAAGTCTATATATTCAAACGAGTTTATGAGTTTGTCGAGCCTTAATAAGTCGAGTTCAAGCTCAACATGGCACGATGAATATCAACTTTATTCAAACAAGTTTGTCGAGCCTTAATCGAGTCGACACTAAAAAAAAGAAAAAAAAAAAAATTCTACCCATCTACAAAAGCAACAAGAGAAAAGCCCAGGTTGTGGAACGGCCGTGTTTCATCTTGATCACGATTAGGCGTTTAAATCCAGCTTTTATAAGATTTCATATAATTGGATTTGAACTATGCCTTTCAAATATAATTGTGATTTGACTAGCATATGATCAGACATTTATATGCAATTGGGTTAGAATCTTATCTAAGAGGAGTTAAATAATCAGATTTAGATTGGTCATAAACTTGCATTGTATTAGTATTTGGATCTGTATTTCTTTACCAAATCTTGCTAAACAGATTGGAGATCAAATCAGCATCAAATATATCTAATTCATTTACACGCTCCATCGCCTTCCATCTAAATGGGTTGCGTGAGGGCCAAAACTTGCGCCAAACCTGCCTTTCCACATGAAAATGAGCTGGTGAAGTATGAACCTAACTTTATCACTTGCCACCAAACTCGACCAGTACCGCAACATGCTTACTGCGTGCTTGTTAATCACATCCCATACGTGACCAAATATGCAAAATCCCTTAATTAGGAAGTTTCAATACTTTGATCGAGTACCCAAATAATTTCTGTTTCTATTGACACGGCCATCACCTCCTCCAGGGCCAGTGGGTACGTTCTGCCATGAAAGAATGGCCTATATCAACTACTTTACCTAAGATTCGTTATATACTGTCAACAAAATTTATTGTCCTTGTTTGACATGGGCCCATGATCTTTAGTTCAGTATCAATTCAAAGCATTTGTGTTCATATAATTAAGAAATTGAAGAAAAGTGCAGAAGATCTTGGTCAAGATTAGAGTTGGCATGGACGGCTCAGATGCAAGCAGTTTCTCAAGTAGTTTGCAATCCTAACTGCATGAATGCGCTCAATTATGCAAAGCTTAGTTTAATGAAACCATTTGTTTGGGATACAAAAGATGGGGCATGCATTCTACCATCGGTTTATGCAAGGAAACGCACACTGAACCTTTTGACTTGACGGTCTTTAGGTTCAATCCATGAGCAGTGAGATGTTATGGTCAAGAATTTATGTGGGAATTGAAAGGCCCAAAACTGAAATGTCAAGTTTTTAAGCATTACCGAAAACATGGGTAAAAGGACCACCTGTATTTGCTGCTGGTACCTAAGCATCCTTACCTACTCTCCCTTCCTCCTAGCAGTCTTCCTTCAAGCTTCCACCATCTGCTATTCACTCATAAAATTAAGAATAGTTGCTGTAGGTAATGCAATGAAGTACCGCATGAATCGATAGGACAAACCTACTACTATACATGCTACTGAAGAGAGAATCATTACTGAAAGCCAACCAACTCCTCATGAAAATATGCCCAATTTTTCTTAGATAAAATGTGAACAAAATGATACAAAGCAAAACGCCCTTTAAGTTAAACTTCTCACGACTTCTTTTGTACAAAATTCACGTCATCAAATGTAACAACATTCAAAGCTGAACTTGGTTTCTTTGTCACATGCAAGGAGCCAAGGACTCTATTTTTTTGTATAAAAATTTTCAACTAATGTTCATAAAGTTAGGGCTTCAACATTGTTTAAGATCTCATAATGCTTGGGTGATTAAATCAATTTTTTCTACAAAATAAGCAGTGGACCTCTCTCATCAGACTGGACACCTTTTTTTTTTTTTGGTAAGAACTCACAGTATCCAAAAGCTACGGCTCAGTAATTACCTTTTTAATAATCACATCCAAAATAGAGAAATTTGATGGAACAACTTAGTAGAATTCCAGGGTTACTTGTCCACGAACCGGCAGCTAGGGTTTCAGCGAATCTGAGCCGTCCATCCACCAGGCGGGACGGACCACGTGCATCAGAGCACCAACACATCACGTGACCGTCCTTCCTCAACAACCCGCACTTCCCTTCGCTTAGGAAGCGGGCCCCACTATGCATTTGCCATAAACGTGGAGGGCATTTCTGTCATTGACGCGTTTAACCAAATACCATAAGGCCATCACGTCCGCCGTGACCGCACGGGAGGGTTGCCCGGTGCGTCGACCGGAAAGATGAAGCATCCGCTGCTTGACCGAGGCCCCCGTTGATTCCGTCCAACGGAACGGTGCGACCGCAACGGACGGGCAATCGCGGCCCCCTCCACGCTCCGCACTTTCTGCCGCTTCTTTCTTTCTCTTCTTCTCGAAAACCTCAAAATTAAAAATTTAACTAAAAAAAAAAAGAAACTGACGAAGCTCGACAACGCAAATGGGAATATATAAAGATATCAGGAGTTTTTCTAAATCCCCCTTTTGACCGAGTAAATTCACCATCCGGATCGGATCAAGCCTCCACATACCCGAACCGTTAGTTAAAAAAGAGAAAAAGCTAACGTGGAAATTGGAAAAAAAGATACACCATGATCGGGCGGCCAAGGTTAGGCGGAGACCGTAACGGATAAAGCTGCGGGGCCCGCGCGTGCAGCGGACGCAGGGCCCCACCGTCGAACTCCAACCCCTCCCAGTCCCACATTCAAATCCGGTTAATCCCTTGCCCCTCGCGTCCACACAGATCTACCTGGCCCAATCCCCCCTTTATAAACCCCCGCTCTTCCCAGGACCGACCCCCGTCCTTCTTGCCTTTTTCAGATATTACTTTTCTATCCTTCGATTCGCCGTTAGGTTTCCGTCGTCCTTCTCCATTTGCTTCCGTCTGGTGTTCCGCTTCTGCGTTAGTGTTTCCATCACTCTACAGTGAACTTAGACGCCGTTAGCATTTCCTGCGCCATTGTTCCGAGGGAGATTTTTCCCACCATTGCTTCCTCCTCCTCGTTAGGCGCGTACGAAGAACGAGGTCTCTTTCCGAATGTCGTGCTCGTTGTTTCTTCTTGTGGAAGTTTTCCTCTAGTTTGGAGGCCAGAGTCCGGTCAATTTTCGAACAACTTTCGGTGCTGCTTGTTCGGTTTGTTTCGTGGTTGAGTTGGAGTTTTCAACTCCGGCGACTCGCCGTCAGTTTTTGTGCTTCTTGGAGTCCAAGAGTTGGCGATGGCGACGAAGCGTAGCAGGGAAGAGGATGGCGAAGTATTGCCGGATTTGAAGAAGATGCACGCTGAAACCGTTACCTTGTTGGACCGAGAGGACGCAGTCCACAGGCAATTTGAACCTGTCGGCGTTCCCGGCGAAGGAAATGCAGTGGAGGAAGGCGTTGCTAGTGGAGCAATGACAAGCCTTAAGGAGGAGATTCATCAACCTCCATCCGTTTTCGGGGAAGAGACATTGACATTCGAGACCGCGGCGCATTCAGGCGACGGCTCTCTCCTTGACGCTGGGATCAACGACAAAAGTTCGTCGACAACACCTTTATCGGATGAACTCTTGACGGTGATGGATTCCTCTGCGAGCAGTGTACAGATGCCGGAAAATGAGTCGCCCTCAAATGTTCCAATCCCTAGCTCCGTCGAGGCGGGATCCATCGCATCCGGTTCTCCGTTGGGTTACCTCCTGGGCGCGTCAGATGACGAACTAGGCCTGCCCCCGCCAACCTCGATCGGCTGCGAGTCGGCCGCGAGCCTCGCTCTATTGGAGCCAGCGGTGGGCTTCCTGGTGGACGACTGGCGGTTCGACGAGGAGTTCCAAGCGATGCGGGCCCAGGGCTTCGGCTTGTGCGAGGCGGACGATGCGTGGGGGGAGCCGGACATCGCCGTCGACGACGGCGGTTTCTGCAGTCTTTTCGACCACTCCGGCGTGGCCGACGGCAGCAGTTTCTTCCTCTTCAGCGGTAACGCATCCTCGTGACTGGTCCTTCGTTCCTAAATTCCATGGAAATTTTCGGTTTCTTTTTTTGTTTTGGTTCCTTTTTCGAGTTTTTTCCCTCCATCACGAGCGTTTCGCGCTCTTTTTTTGGGTTCCCGCTCATGTACCGGGGAATTGTTTTGACCCCGTTTGTTTCGCCGGGAAAAAAGACACCGGCTAGAAATGCTTCCTTGGGAAAATGAAACGCTTTTTCCAGTGGTGCTCCTGGCTACTTACCACTAGGATCACGCCTAGTCGGATCGGTGCCCGTCTCCCTATTTATTCAGCCGTGACGAAATTGCCCTTCTGTATACGATTTTGGATAACTCGCTGTGGGTTCTGACTTCTGACAATTTTCTATCAGCCCAAGTCAGCAACATTAATGACCCCGTCTTCAACCCTGACAACTTGTTTTCTTTTCTTAAAACGGATTCACGATGTTGGTCAAGGTGGACTCGCTGTGGTTCTTGTGGTTGAAAAATGTCTTTACCAGGGACTTATTTTTATTGGAGGCAAAAAACTGGACCTGGATTGAAATTTCTTCTTTTGTTGCATACTGCCGGCTACTGTTGTTCGACGGTTTCCGGTATGGAAAGCGGTTTTCGTACAGAGCAAGTGGGATTCTTGCACGAGAAGGGGCCGTGGAGAAGGTGAATGACAGGGTCGGTGAATGGTGGGGCTCGTCTCTACCCTTGGATTTTTTACCACCAACGGTCAAGATGGCGGTGAAATCGTTTTCGTGGTTGTAAAAAGATCCGGGCGTGTTTGTGTCTCATTCAATTGATGCTCGGGCGTGGTAGTACGTGTACGTCCTCACCAAACAGCATGTGAGATTCCGTCGCTTCTGCTGCTTTGGGATCTCGATCCATCTCCAGTCTCCCCACCTTCCCCCGATAATTAGAAAATTTTCACTTGGGAAAAAAAATTCTTGTTTTATTGAAAAGCACCAAAAATTGGTGAAATAAATGGATAGGTTCATCATGTTCTTGGTGGTGCGTCGCTTGAGGAGTCCTGCGGCTGCCTTCTTGACCTGCTATCGGCGCGGCCGACGTCCTTCTTGTGAGGGCGGTGGTGGTGCTGAGGCGCGGCCGACGTCCTTCCTGTGAGGGCGGTGGTGGTGCTGCGGCGCGGCTCCGAACTTCAACGGCACCACGCGGTCGACGTAAGAAATCCCGGGGGAATGCCTCCTGTCCTTTGGGAGTGATCGGAGCTCCGGCAGCCAGTAGGATACGTACTCCCCCTCTGGATCATACGTTTGTGCCTAGCAAGTCACGGAGGAAACTCATTTTCCCGTGGATATATTCACTTTCTTAATTGCGCTCATAGGATTCTACCCTTTTTCAAAATAAAGCACCGGGAACTCACGCCGAAAATATCATTTTAAATTGATAAAGAAGCTTGTCTTGAGGGTATATAGATAGTACCAACCTGCTTTGGAATGCTAAAATATCGATCTTCCCGTGGATCATTTCCGACGCCTGATAAAATAAGAAGAAACCAAAATGAGCATGTCCGAATCCGATCGTCCATAAAGCTGTCCCACGGAGGATTTAGCATCTGGGAATGGTAGGGGTGAGTACCTGCGCCATAAGTCCAGTTGCCGTAGTTGGAGCAAGGGTCGTAGTCGACGAGGCAGGACTCGAACCATTCTGCACCCATCCGCCAATCGATGCCCATATCTCGAACCAAGAAGGAACAAACGATCTGCAAAAAGTGTCTACCATTACTCTATATATATAATATATATATATATATATCTGACTTTCTCTGTTGGGGAGTCACAGAAGCGCTCACCTGACGACCCCTGTTGGACATGAATCCGGTGGACGACAGTTCCTTCATGTTTGCATCAATGAGTGGGTACCTGAAAAGCCAAACAACCAACCGCAATACAAGATCAGACCATAAACCCATTAACTAATTACTTGGATTAACGATGAGGCCTTGTTTACCAGTTTCATCTCTCTCTATTCGTTCTCAAACTTTATCAGTACGCCGAAACTGTGGCATGATTTTGACGGGTTAAAATGTCGCAGTATTTTCCAACAATTCATATTTCAATCTTCTGGTATTTACGTTGCAAGCATGAGAACACACGACTAAAAGATTTTAATTTGAAAAAAGGACTGCAATTTTTTTTTTAATCTTACCTAACACGATGTAAGTAACATAAGACGCTCATTTTGTTTAAATCCATGTATCCTGTTGTATTTTTACTATTTTTTAAATTTTATTTGCTTGTGTCCAATTGTTTATTGCCGCAAAAGGACCAACGTTTCTGTGTCCATTGATTTAAGAGGATATTTTCACGGCAACAAAATTTGCGACAGCAGATCCAAATTATGGACCATGGTTTATGCAAACTGTAGCTGCAGGAGGATTACTATTTTTACTAAGCAGCCGAATCAAATGAAGCAAAGATCACAAAATCATTGTATGGTAGAGCTTAAGAAAGTTACCCAGTTCGACCATCCCTCCATGATTCAAACAAGTTCTTGTCCTTGCTCCATCTAAGATGTTCTAGTTTTCTCGGTCCACCTGAATTTTTTTTCAGCAAAAAGAAATCAGCAAGAATAAACAGAAAATGTCCAACAAGATTCGGTGCGCTCCCTCTCTAAGAGGCCGATTTGACAACATATATTTGAAGTTGGTCGTCTATATTTAAAATTCCATTGTCACAAATATGGTTCTCATGTTTTTAACAGTGAGATTTTTCTTGGGTTTTAAACAGCAAAGTTGTTTTTCTCGTGAAAATCTTGGATTTTTTTTTAAAGTTAGGTATGAATGAAATAAATGAGAAACTAATAGCAAAACATAAACAAACTTATATAAAAATGATCAAAATGATAATAAAATGACGAAAATAGCTTACCTTAAGTTTCTACTTAAATCCATGACAATATTCAATGCTAAAAACAGAAAAATGAAAAAATCAAGAAAAAACACAATAATCATGTGATAAATATTTTCCCTTTTTTTCAAAATATCGTGATTTTTTAGCTCTTTTATCGATTTTCTCATTTTTTACGTTAATATCGCGATATTTTCGCAAACATCGGGAAATCTTTTAAAACGAGCTACGCAATTTCGCTAGTCGAACATTTTTGGCCAACCTCATGGTCTGGTGAATCCTGATCACCTCAAGAAAAAAATCCAAAACAGATTAAATCTAAAAATCAATGACAAGATCAGGAAGGAAGGCTCATTCTACACAAGTTTTAAACCCAAACATTCAGGTTCTAGTTTTGTGTGGAGAGATAAAAGTCCATTGAAGTTGCTTGAATGTTCTTCTTCAAGATTCTACCTATTCGTTTGTTCAGCAACAAAATCTCTCTCTCCTTGGAGATGAATTTACTTGGGTTGTTAGAACTTACATCCAAAGTTCATGTTATCAACTATAAGCCAAAAAATGATCTAAAATTACCTAGATGAAAGATGGAATTTCCATACTTCATAGACAAAAACCTGAAGTAGTCTCTCCATATCAGCTCGAATAAGACCCTGAAATAAATACAAAGGGGTGCAAGTAAAAGGAAACCGCTAAGTGAATGAAGGTTCCTGTTTGCGACCAGCAAGCTTTATATGGTAAAACCAGTGCCTTTGATTGTGGACATACCAATATGTTGAATTGTTTGCAAGTCTTTCTTTTTCGTATCTCATTACCTAAACATGGAATGATGGAAGACGTGTTGTTAAGAATGTTAAAGAACACACATGAACAAGCCAAATTATAAAATTGCAACTGAACCAAGAATAGTGCTTAGGTGCTTGATTGAATGCATTTGCAGTGTGATTTTTTGGTATTGTCTCTGAACAAGTACCCAAATCAAGTTGCAACAAGAACTTTCCCTTCGATGCAATCAAGTAGCCTACTAGCCTTTGATTGGGCTCATATTATTCCCTAACTACCAATGCTTTTTTTATAATCTGCAGAAGTATACCTCTTCATAGACATAACGAGGAGAAAGGCATCCAAAAGCAAGCCATGGAGAAAACTTGGTTGAATAATCTGGTCCCAGCAAGCCATTTCTGGTCTCTTTATACACCTTCAGTAAGTCCTGCAACAGTTGGACACCAAGAAACAACCTCATAGATTTGAGGAGCAAGTACTCATGTTTGACATCCATGATAAAGCAGTTTTCATGCTTAAAATCACAGCATATAAGGAAAACCACACACAAATGACAAGTGCAACATTTGAAGGGCTGATTACTTCAGCAGGAAAACCAGCACCGACGTCTAACTGGAAAGTTGTGAGATATGAAATTGCCTATGACTTGCAGGGATTCCTTGACAAGATGTACTCATTAAATATGCACAGCTTCTGTAAAACTGAAAGTGTGAGCAATCCAGTAATTTTGGGAGGAGTAGCAATTGTTCTTGCCTTCTTCCAGAAGTATTCATTTACTCTGGCCAAAGCTGCAGTTTCACCTCCAGTAAAATGCATCCCTTTGTCAATCTGCATCCAACAGAAACACCACCTTAGTCTCCAGACATTTTCGAGTGTTATTTCAAAGTATTCAACAGCCTAAATTAAGATCAGAAAATCCGAAGGAAGGAAACAAGTACGTGATTCAATTTATGCCTGTTATAGGAGTATAATTACAATCCTTGGGCGATCAGATAGCAGTAAAATTTGCCGTATGATTATCATTCACCGAATTAGTCCAGTAGAAGTTGCAGGATGTGAACAAATCATATAATCATGAAAGATCTCAATTTCAAGGACCGACATGGCCAGAGAGAGCCTCTTTGTTGTGGACTGTGCTGATAGTCCAGCAAGCAGGCCACTCAAGAACAGATGCATAGCTAACAAAGTAACAATAACTTGCCTCCTTTTTCTGCATTCCATGATGTTCAACTGAAGGAACACTTCCCCATCCACCGAACTGATCCATGGCGTTATCAGGAAGGGGCCCAAGCATTTCAGGAACTTTGAAGCAACTTCTGATTTTGCAGTTGGACTCAACAGACTGGATCATGCATTCAACCAACAAAAAGAGAAAACATTAGCCAATTGTTTACATGAAAGCAAGAAATAGAAGGAACAGCAACTAGCAAGAGATTGTAAATGAAAAAGGAATGGCAGTTAGGTACTCCAACCTTACGGAATTGTGTATAAACATCAGGCAAACTGCCAGAAGTAAATGGAAGGTCACGAAGATGGTACAGAGTACTACCCCAGATAAGTTTCAACTTTGGTGTTCTAGTAGCGGCATTTGCGGAAGTTGTCTGTGGCTGAAGCAAAATCCTCTCAAGGCCTTTGTTAACAAGTTTTTCTACAAGTGTCTCCTCACTGCACGTCTCCTTGTGTGCGTAAACCTGAATATTTGATCAATCGGTTAGAAAACCAGAGCAGTTCACCTACAGCAATCTTCTAAAGTCACATACCGTGTGGACTCCAAGGGCTTCAGAAATTGAAGGAAGTATTTCTTCTGGTTTCCCTTGGCATATGAGCAGATTCAATCCTCTTTTCAGAAGATTTTTCTTCAAATCATCCAAGCTCTGGAACAAAAATTCCACTCTAAAACCTGCAAGACAACACATTAAGCATCAAAATCTGGGATGTGCAAAGCATTTAATCCAACACCGGGAACAGTGCATCAAGTATTTACAATCTTCATCACAGAAAAGTCTTTAAAAACTTTTTTCTACAAAATGACAACAATAGAAATAAAGAAAAGATCACGCAACACGACCGGTTACGTGAAAATATAGACACAGTTCAGTTCATCAACCAATTGCAAGTTCACAAGAAACAAAATGTTGGCTGAACCAGTTTTCACTTAAGACAAACGAAATTCATGCCTTTTACTTGAACGAACGCCCTACCTCCAGTTTTAGGGAATCCAAAATAGTGGGTAGTCCCGAATAGCCTGGGATCGAGACAGTACACCGGCAAAACAGCTTCCGATGACTTCCATGCCAAGAAGAGAGCCTCATTGTCCAAAATTCTCAAGTCATTCCGGAACCAGACGATCGCCACGCCCCTGCCGTCCCTCTTCAGTTGATTGGAAGTATACCTCTGCAACGCTTCCCCTGCAACACGGTGCATCTCTACCTCACCCATCTGCGGCACCTCCAAAACTTCTCTTCCTAGATTGGTGGTTGTCCTAAATGAAGCAGCAGAACTCATGTTTAATGGGTATTGAAGGGAAGTGCTGCCGCAGAAGGTAGTGGTGGTCTTGGTGGGGTTGGGAAAGAGAGACAGAGAGCTGGTGGCGAGTTTTCTAGGGAAAGAAAACGAAGATGTGCAGGTGGAGATCAGAGGAAAGGTGGGCGAGAAAGGAAGTAGTCTAGAGAGAGGAGAAGCGGAGGAAGACGGGAGAAGGCGAGTCATCCTGAATTTGATAAAGAGAGAGAGTGTGTGCCTGAGAAGGCGCAGAGGAAGAACCAAACGGGGGTTTCGTGATGACGTGGCTTGACCTGCACCACTAGATGAACTTTTCCGGTGACGTGGCGCTCTATTATCCGCCACTTTTTTTCTTGAAACGTGGCATGCTGATTCATGCGTGACGTGGCACATCGGAGGCAGTCAAGATCTTTCATGAATGGATCGGGAAACCCATCACGGATTGGATTTTGAACCCGTTTAGTCGGATCTGGTAATGACAGTTACATCCGTTACAACTTACAAATCAGATTCCGACTGTGCAGTTCTGTACCCGAATCCAAATCCGGGTCGATATCAGACTAGGATCCGACAAAGATCCCACTTGATCACATATAGAATTCCAAGTTAAAATGAAAAGTCCAAATTTGATTTAGATGTAAATCTGATATAGTAAGGGGTCTTATTGAATCAAATTTGGTATAGGATTTATTTGATCCGAATTTGAACCGTTCATGTGGGTAGAATGAGATATTAAATTAAATCAAGGCAAGTTGCCATATTGAAATTGAATGATGTTATTGTTAGAGCTTGTTAGTTATGTTTGAAAAAAAAAAAAAAATCTTCAATGATTTTTTTCAAAATTAGTTTGTGTTTTTATTAATTTCTAAACAACAACTCATTTTTTTGTGAATAATCTGGGAGACCAAATTATTCAATCCCTTAATTTCAAAACAATTTCTTTTAAAGGCTAATTTTGAGAAAACTTGTTTTCTGGTAATACCCACAAACTCTAAAAAACAACATTTTGGTGGCAAAACGTCAACATTAACTTTTTTTTCTGAAATGATAAGAACTTGGGTCGGTAGTGAAATGTTTTTAGGTAAAACTCATACCAAGAGTGAACCATCTATCTACGTTTGGACCTCATCTACATACATGGACTATATAAAACTTAACACACACACACACTATGTACATATATCAACGGATAAATCATAAAAATCTATCGTTAAAATGAAGACAGTACGTGAACATTAATGACAAGTTATAATTCGATAATAGTTCATGATACTTTTAACAACCATTAAATTATCAGTAGAAACCAGACAGCTGAGCTAGGGACAAAAACCAAACCTTTCAGTTTTTTGATAAAAAATTATTTGAAACAAAATATAAATATTCTAACATATTTATGAAAACTATTTTGATATAAATCATGTTTTGAATCAAGTTGTTTTTATGAACAATGTTGATTTTTCTACCATCAAAATGTTGATGCTACGAGCCATTCATTTTCGTGTATTAGGGCAAAAAATGGTCAACTTAATTAATATTTTACATCAACCTATCCACAAGATTATATTAGTAAAGTTAGATCTCCAAAAAAGACACTTTAAATATCATATTTAGAGTATTATATATATATATATATATATATATATATATATATACACACGGAATGGTAATTTGTCTGATTTTCAAAGTTGATCGCCCAACTCACTTATCACAGGTCTCTAATTCATTGTGAATGAAAGGTCAATATAAAAATAAAAAATATATATGTAAATTAATACTAGATAATGTCATCTTTTTTTTTATCACAACTTTTTAATGAATGAGCTATGCAATTCTAAATAAACCATTCAATGCACGCTCATGAACATGTAAGAGGCGCCAATATTTTGCCTGAAGACACGGATGCTTACCCGTTAATCTCTCTCTTTTTCAATGAGATGTCTACTTTGCTTTGTTTTTCTATTTTCATATTTTGTTTTATTGTGCTACTAATTTAAATATTTCATTTTTTATTTTATTTTTACAGGTTGTTCGTAAAATATCCAAATGAATGAACGAAAAGGGGGATTGAATATTAAACTATTAAACGATAAGATATGTGATCATATATATCTTTTCCAAAAAGTCGATCGCGTGCCACTTGGCACATAACAACAAAGACACTGCTCTTTCTTCATTGTTTATTGTTGTTTTTAGTTCACCGTTCTTCGAACCTACGTCTTATTCGTGTTCTGGAGAACGTATATAACGGAAAAAGTTTAAAGCTCGTCTCAATCAAGTTGTATTGCTCATGTTCACAGCCAGTTCAAAGCAACAGGAGGAACTGTTGCAGCAATAAATGAATCTACTGGCACTGAGCACAGAGACAGATGCATGACAAGTTTCCTTCTTCGTGAGTGTTGCATGACCAGAAAAAAGGAAAATGGAACAACAACATAACAGAAGAGCACCTTAGTTTGATCTTAAACACAATGTTCAACTTCAGCTACATGTTTTGGAGAACATCATTTGAACAGAAACGATTATGAGCTAAATAGTTGTTGATTCGTTCTTCTCGAGAAAGGTAAGTGGCGCAGTCTAGATTGTTGCAGAGAGAAGTCCGCGGTTTCTTCTCCCGTACTCCAGGAGGCGTTAACTGTTCGACAAGGGGTTAGCGGACTTGGCATCACCTTGTTTAGAGCCAAAGAACGCGTGCCAGAAGGTGGAGATGTAGGCGAGCGCCCCAATGGGAACGAGGGTGACGAGCGCCGCGATGGCGACTAGAGAGTGCCAGCCCCGGCAGGACAGCACCCCCAGCTTGATCTCCACCAACAGCACCATGGAAATGGTGAGGGTGGCGCACCCCAAGAAGGAGCCGGCGGCCGACAGCACCAAGCCCGCCCTCAGAAGGCGGTAGCCGATGGCGGCGTGACGAGGCTCGTCCCGATCGTCGCTGTTGATGATGACGAGAGAGAGCTTCAGCCCCTGCGCAATGAGGCTCGAGAAGAGGAAGGCGCTGAAAGACAACACCTCCCACAGCACTAGCTGGCGGGCGGCCTCCGCGCTGGCGTCGCAGCCGGCCCTTCTATTGAGGCTCTTCTGGCCGGGGTTGGCCAGAGAAAGCCCCAGAAATACGGCAATGGTGAAGAGGGAGTTCACGCTCACCAGCCCGTCCAGGGCCGTCACGTGGATGTTCGTCGTCTCGCCGACCCTCTTATCTTGGTCTCCGCTGCCCATGGTAGCTCTGGAAGACCGCTGCCCTGATCGATCGGCTGCCGGTTGAAGCCCAAGAGCTAGTTGAGAGAAGCGATGGCTGGACTCTTTAATGGAGGCGAGAGAAGCAACAACATCAAGGCCTTTGATTTTTCTAATCCGTCATGAGTGGTGGACATTGAAATCACAGATTGAATAAAGATTTTTTCTTGGTCCGCTTCTCTCTCCATTTTTTCTAAATTATCCTTCTGCAAAAAAATTTCAGATGGAAAAAGAGAGTTAAACGAAATATCAAATTCCAACTTAAAAGTTAAGCTCATCCCGTGTTCTAGCCGTCTTTTTGCGCGTGATCTCTTTTTTTGGTACATGAGAGATTTGTCAAATATTGAAGAAGGACGAAAATTTCATACAAACTTAAAATGGTTCAACTATTGCTCCCTACATTCACGGGAGAACAAAACCAGACCTCTTTTTTCTTTTCATTCCTTTTTCTTTTTTGGTGGTTCACCTTACAAACATATAATGGAGGGAACGGATGGAAACAACAAAAGAAAGAAGCAACAAAGGAAAAATTGCTACACAAGAGGAAGGTATGTTAACTTTCCTCTGGCTGCAGAGTAACCGTTGCCTCAACAATCTCCTCCTCAAGTTGGAGAGCTGATGTCCCATTGATGGCGCTTCTTTCTTAGGAGCTTTAGTAAATATATCTGCCAATTGATATTGGGTACCAACATGAGGAGTACATATGGTTTTGTTCTGAATTTTTTCACGAATAAAATGACAATCAACCTCGATATGCTTAGTGCGTTTATGGAATACTAGATTTGCACCAATATGAATGGTTGTCATGTTGTCGCACATGAGACTCATAGGTTTTTCAATTTTGATTCTCATATCAAGAAGAAGCGCTTTGACCCATACAAGCTCACTGGCACATGTAGCCATAGCTCTATACTCGGCTTCTGCACTGGATCTAGCTACCACATTATGCTTTTTGCTTTTCCATGTGACAAGGTTACCTCCCACCATAGTACAAAATTCGGTGGTAGACTTTCTACCACTCTGATCTCCAGCCAAGTCTGCATCAGTGTATCCAATCACTTCAAGGTTATTGTTCCGTTTCATTAAAATTCATTTTCCTGAACTCGCCTTTAAATATTTGAGAATACGATGAATAGCTTCCAAATGTATAGACCGTGAACTTTGCATGACTTGGCTTATCATGTTGACTGCAAATGTGATGTTTGGCTGAGTTATAGTTAAATAAATTAGCTTTCCGATAAGTCATCGAAAGCCTTGAACATCTTGAATTGGTTTCCCATCGTCTTTTCTAATTTTGTAGTTGAGGACAAGAGGAGTCGAACTCAGCTTAGCTCCCAGGAATCTTGTTTCTTTGAGAAGATCCAATGTGTATTTTCTTTGACATAAGAAAATGCCTTCCTCCAAATGTGCGACTTCAATACCCAAAAAATATCTCAATTTCTCTAAATCCTTAATTTCAAACTTTTAGTGCAATATGGCTTTGACTTTCTTCATTTGTTCTACATTGTCTCCTATAACAATAATGTCATCGACATACACCAATAAGATAACAACACATTGCTGGGAGCGAGAGACAAACATAGAGTAGTCTGCAGTACTTTGCTTAAATCCGATCTCAATAAGTACACTACTGAGTTTTAAGAACCATGCACGTGGAGACTGCTTTAGCCCATAAATAGATTTTTTGAGTCTGCAAACATAACCAGACTTATATTTGACGCTTTGCAATGGATCCATATAAACTTCTTCTTCTAGATTCCCATGCAAAAAAGCGTTCTTGACATCAAGTTGAAATGAGTCCCAATTTTTATTTGCTGCCACTGATAGAATGATACGAATAGAGTTCATTTTAGCAACAGGGGCGAAGGTCTCTGTGAAGTCAATATCTTTTTGTTGGGTATATCCTTTTGCAACTAATCTGGCTTTGTATCTATCCACATTGCCATCATTATTGTATTTTATTTTGTATATCCACCGACATCCCACTGGTTTCTTTCCATCAGGCAAAGGAACTATAGTCCAAGTTTGATTCTTTTCTAAGACTGTTAACTCTTCATTCATGGCTTTCTGCCATTCAGGGTCAAGACTAGCTTTCTGAAAGGTTGAAGGTTCATGGAGAGAGTACGAGTTGAATACATAGTGCTGGTACTTGGTTGACAATTTACTAAAGTCTATGTGTTTTTCAATGGGATGTTTGGAGCTAGAGTAAGCAAGATTGGAACAGAACATATAGAAATCACTAAACCTAGAGGGTGGTCGTGTCACTCTAGATCAGTGGCGGAGCCAGAGCAGTCCAACCTCTGGATCTCGGTAGGGCCAAACTAAATTTAAATCTAAAAATACATAGAGTGATTAAAAAATAATTTTTTTTTTCAAAGTAAATTTTTGTTTTTCATTTTGCCAGGGTGGGGCCATGGCCTAGGCGGCCCCCCCCCTCCCTCCGCCCCTGCTCTAGATGGTCTTCTTCCTTCATGTATGTTATTGTCAATAGTTTGACTTTGTGGGCTCAAGGTGGTTGACTCACAATTTTGAGGTTCAGGACTACTCACTTCAGGGCAAAAAACTGGAGGAAGGGTGCTGGAATTGAAGCCATCAAAACAGGAAAAAAGGTCTTGGGAGTATACTGTTGGCAAAATTCATTGTGGTTGTGGTTACTATGATTCTGCATCTTCCCCTCACAATGGATTGGTGTAGAAAAGAAAGACTCGTCTTCAAAGAATTTGACATTCCTTGAGATGTACAACTTCTTTAGTGGTAGGATCAAAACACTTAAAACCTTTTTTGGAAGTGGAATAACCAACAAAGACACACTTGATGACACGTTTTTATAACTTATTTCGAAACTGTTGTTGAAGATGAACAAAGCACTTGCACCCGAACACTTTCAAATGACTGACAGAGACACATCATTGGGTCAAAATTGCCATTGGGGCCATATTGTCAAGTTTCTTGGGAAGATGATTAATTATGTAGCATGATGTAGCGATGGCCTCTGCCCAATATTCATCTGGCATATTCATGTGGAACATCAAAGCACGTGCGACATTCAGAAGATGACGATTCTTCCTTTCAGTGACACCATTTTGTTGTGGTGTGCCTGTACACGTTGTTTGAGACAATATTCCTTTTTGTGATAAAAAATCTTGCAATACTTCATTAAGATACTCACCATCATTGTCAGAACGAATATGTTTGATCTTTATCCCAAATTCAGTCAAAATAGTTTGATAGAAATTTTAAAAAATTTTAGAAACCTCATGCTTGTGTTTTAAAAAATATATCCATGTTACCCTTGACTTATCATCAATAAATGTCACACAATATCGAAATCCAGATATAGAATCGAGCGGAGCGGGACCCCACACGTCAGAATGAACAAGATCAAACTACGATCGACAACATTATTAAAAGGCAAACGAGTAGACTTTGCGAATTCACAAGTATCACAAGATTTTGTAGAAATAAATAACTGAGGGAATAATGTTCAAACAATTTTATGAGAAGCGTGGCCTAATCTAGAATGCCACAAACCAAATTGTTCAGTAGAGGAAGCAAAAGTTTTAGAATCTAAAAAATATAAGCCACCGCCTTGAACGCTTCTACCAATCACCTTCTTTGATTCCTTGTCCTCAAAAACAACATCCTTAGCCGAGAAAATTGTAATGCAATTATGAGCATGAGTAATCTTGCTTACAGATAGAAGACTAGTAAAAAGATTAGGAACATGAAGAACTTCATAGTCCTTTCTATCACAAAGCAATTTCATGCGACTTGAGCCAACAACCCACCTTGCTGAGCCATCAGCAGTAAAAACATGTTTAAAATTTTTAAATTTTTTTAAGATGGTTGGCTGGTTGGTCATGTGTTCACTGGCACCGGAGTCCACTACCCAATTTATGATAGGAGAATGTAAAGAGAAAGCAAAAGATGTACCTGAATCGTCAGTGTTGACTGCATCAGAGATTGGTTGAGGTGATACCAAATTTGTCTTTGTCATTTGAGAAAAAAAATTTATCATCTCTTCTTTAGTGACAAAGTGGGTTGTCGTGTCCTCTTTGTTTGGCTTTTGAGAAACTCCTTTGTCATGTGGAAGCTTGCCAACGAGGCTCCAACATTTGCCTCGTGTGTGGCGAAGTTTATGACAATAAGTGCACTTGAAGCGAGATCGATTTTTAAGCCGATCATGAGATGTAGACCCAGTCGATGATTTGTTTCTTGATGGACCTTGCCCTTTAGAAAGATATGTAACTTTGTCTAGATGCTCAATAGGTTTGTCATTGAATATAATAGGGTTGGAAATCATCAATTTTCTACGAGTTTCCTCACGTTGGATCATAGCACAAACAGAATTAAATGATGGAAGGGGGGTCGTCATAAGAACTTGGCTACAAAGATGTTCATAATCTTGACTAAGCCCACCAAGAAGTTTAAAAATTTTGTCTTTTTCATGACGTTGATGTTGGATCTTGAGATCAACAGGGGGCGGTCAATACATAAGCATTTAATCAAACATCCCTCGAAGAGTAACCACATACACATTAAATGGTTTATCTTGACGTATAAACCTAGTGATTTCATTTTGCAATTTATAGATACGGGTGGTGTTGTTTTGCTCACCGTAGACTTCTTTAACGGCATCCCACATTTCTTTGACTGTTTCCATGAACATAAACCCCTTACTGATTTGAGACTCCATGAAATTGTATAACCAAGACATAACCATATCGTTTTCTGCATACTTAGGATCGATAGGTTTAGGTTCAGGTGATATAGCCGACTTTTCCTTTACCACTTAAAAAGAGCTTTGCTGCCTTGAAAACCAGCTGATGTAGTCCATGTCTAAAAAAAGAGTTGTTGTGATCTTAAGCGGCTGATTTTCTTGGATGATTACTCTGGCTGGATCCACCGTCATATGATTTGATGGGAAGGAAGGCGGATGCGCTTCTGTGTTGAAAACAAAGATGAAATGCCCCTTGCTTCTTGGATAAAAGAACGACTGGCCCACGTCTTCAATGTCCAGTGAGGTCGCGTGCTTCAGATCTGCGGTGTGATGAGCAAGGAAAAAAGAAAGGTCGCTTGCTTCCCTCTTCTCTGAAATTTCTTGGCTTTCCCTTTCTGCAAAGGCAAGCAGGACGAAGGAAGGAGCACGAGATCTTTGTTTTCTTTTGGTGTCTGCTGTCCGTATCCACCCGAGCAGGTGGAGTAGAGGTTAACAAGAAAAAATGCAGACGGTGCTGTGACTAGCGATGCTAAAAAATCAGCAATGCTCGCAGAAATTTATAAAATCACCAAGAACTCCAATCGCTATGAAAAATGGTCAGATGATAACCAAGATGCTGAGGAATAATCGCCCCAAATATCAGCTCTAGATCTGTCTCCAGTCAAAAACGCGTGAGGAGAGAAGTTGCGCCTGATTTCCTCTTCCAATAATTGCAGTCGGTGGTTCTCCAGGCCACCGGTCCTCTGATTTCTGGCAGAACACCTTTCACAGACTGGAAAAGACGAACACTTCGTTTGCTGAAGCAGATGGTAATAGGCGAAGAGGAAAAAAAAACGACGATTTGGGCGTTCGCTGCACCCAATAGGGATTGAGGCGGAAGAGTATAATCCTTGAACGATGGTTGATCCCTTCAGCAGAATTTAGGAATTTCCAAATCTGAGAGGAACTAGTCGATGATTCTCCAAGCCGCTGGTCCTCTGTTTTCGGCAGAACACCTAATCCCCTCAATTCTTCGTTTGGGTCATTGAGTCATCAATTAGAATGCACAATGAACGAACGGGATGATTGAATCAAGAATAGGCCATCGTAACGCTGCTCTGATACCATGTCACCAGAGAACAAAACCAGACCTCTTTTTTTCTTTTCATTTTTTTTTTTTTTTTGGTGGTTCACCTTACAAACATATAATGGAGGGAACGGATGAGACCAACAAAGGAAAGAAGCAACAAAGGAAAAATTGCTCCACAAGAGAAAGGTCTGTCAACTTCCCTCTCGCCGCAGAGTAACCGTTGCGTCAACAAGATTCATAAATTCAAGAAATGGTGGTTTTCTTTTTCCTTGAGGATTTAGCTACGTTGTGTTTCTGGTAACATGTTTGGATACGATTTTCAAGTTTTACTTTTCAAACTCCAAACAAATATCACTTCTATTATTAAGGCTTTTTGGTACCCTGATCTTATCTCTGATTTTTACTCATCATTTCTGATACATGTCAGGAAGCAAACAGTGTTTTTGTGAACGATTCTGCAGCTAATTGTAGTGAAACTTCTTTCGACACAAACAACAAGACAACCACTCGACCAGATGGAAGAAACTCAGAGTGCATGATTTTTGTCTGTATATTCAAATTGTCTTAGAATCGGCGACGATTGGTTACTAAATCATTTGGCATCGGGTGTGGTTGGCGTGTTGACTATTGAACAGGAGAATACGGCTCCTTGATTTTGCCAAATAAGTCAGACAGGTATAAGAGCTAATGAAAAATTTCTTGATGGAACGTAATACTCATTAAGGAAGTTATCAGAAACGGCTTGCAGCCGCATGGGCTACTGGAAGAAAATGAAAAAGCTTTTGGCAGACGTTGACTGGACTTGGTGATGTTTTGCAGGATTTCCTGTAGGTGTAAAGCGATGGGCTCCCAAAACCGCTTATATATGCTCTGTTCATGGCTTCTCTAATCTCTCTCTCTCTCTCTCTCTCTCTCTCTCTCTCTCTCTCTCTCTCTATATATATATATATATATATATATATATATATATATATATATATATATATATATATATATATATATTATATATATATATATATATATATATATATATAGAGAGAGAGAGAGAGAGAGAGAGAGAGAGAGAGAGAGAGAAAGAAGGAGTCTTGATTTTTGCATCCCTTTGAATTGGGTGGCGCTAAGTGTTAAAAAAAGGTAAAGCTGATTTTCTTCACTAATTGGAGGCAGATGTCATTCTCAAGTGCTTCTTCACCAAGAATTTGTTTCCAACAAAATTTTAGTGGAACCCGGCCATTGAATTTTCACGTCTAAAAAACTCACGTACATGAGCGCGTGCACACACACACATCCTACAACCTTGCTTCTTCTTAGTGGTGCAAATGGTTTGGATGCGGATTGCCTGATAGGTTCAGTTCGATTGCTAGTAGGCAGCCCGTTCCTGGTTCGAGTGATATAGATACTCTTCCTTTGTGTTAATGGGGAGAATGCGATGCACAAGGTGAAGTGCAACATGAACCTTAACCTAGCAGTGATGCAGCCTTGAATCTCATGAGCAGTGGGGTGGGGGAAGGGTTTTGACCCGCACTCAAATGCACCCGATTGGGCAACTGCCCACACGGGCCCATATGTGGTTATGCTTATGACTGGCCAGCTTTGCTTCAACCCAGCAACTATAAATCTATGTCACACGGATGCGGCTAAAGAGGCCGCATACCCGTGTCGACTCGCCGACACGGGACTCGGCTAGGACACGGCAAAAAATAAAAAATAAAAATTTAATGTTTTTTTTTTCATTTTATCAATTTTTTGTGATGCATCCAATTATTTCCATGAACAATCCTTTCAAATATTCAGTACTTTTGTGATAAAACACATTTTCTCACAAGATTGTAAGAGTGAACTATTAATTTAATGTTTTTTTTAATTTTATCATTTTTTAGAATATTTAATGTAGTCGTGTCCGCGTATCCGAAAATTTTGAAATTGCCGTATCCGCACCCGTATCGCATCCGCACCCGTGTGACATAGCTATAAATGAAAGCACCTAATAGTAAATTAATGAAGCAGTTTGCAGCAAAATCCTTTTGTTGGTATGATGTTTAGATCTAATTCATAGAGTTTATTGTTAAATTCATTCTTCATTAAATATGAGAAAACCAAGTTTTCGGTCACGCCGGAACCAGGTTTTACAAGAACCTTGGTTTTCATAAAACTCAGTTTTCAGGAAGTGAGCCGATCAGGTGATCTAATTAACCTTCTAGAACAGAAGTCACTGGAAAACTTGATAAATTAGTAGATTTTTTATGTAAGATATTGGAAAACCCGATATAATTTATAGAAAACACAATAAGATCTAGTAGGTGGTAAAAGATAGAGCCTGGAAAGAACGCAATAAACTGGAGTATGTATATATATATATATATATATATATATGAATGATGATCCTTATCTTAAGGAGCTGCTTGAAATCCAATGTTTGCTTTAAGAATGCTTAATGTTGGGTGCTGCCCATATGAATACTGGGTGCTTAAAAAGTTTTCTGCAGGCATGTTTCAGTTTAACAACTTGAAACACGGTTTCATGACATGACCAAACCAAGTTAGGTGAGGTGTCCGTGTGGCACAATCTTCACGGAGATATTTTGAAACTTTAAATTTTATATTTTGATTTAGGTTAACTTGGGTCCAGTTGTATGGAGCAGCCTTACGGGCACAAGTTACTGCCTGATGAACTTAGGTAGATTTGATTGTTAACTATATATTTAGTGTCTCATAAAAAAAAATTATAGTTTGACTTCTGAACCAAACCACCTTACTTGTATCATACAAGACGGAGAACAAAGCTCCGAGGTAGTTTGAGAAATTCAGAAGCAGAATCATGTGCACCAAATCAAAATTGTAGTTTCCATATATAGTTATCTTGGAAATATAAATTCTTCCAGGTAGTGGTGTTGGTTACTAAGACTTGAATCTTTATGCTTTTGTATCCTTGCTATGAAAAATTTACGTTTGTCTTGAGATTTTCTCTGGTTTAAATTTTGAACATATCATTACTTACATAATTAATATTTGATGATTGGACTAATATGGACACATTAATTAATGGAGGAAATTTTTTATTAGAAGACAGATTTTCTTCCTTTAGTCTAAAAAGATCTGTGTTTTTAAGAGTTTTTCCAGGTGAGCCAGAAAAACCTACGGCTCAACTAAAGGCTATTT
Organism: Nymphaea colorata; assembly: GCF_008831285.2. Taxonomy (NCBI): domain Eukaryota; kingdom Viridiplantae; phylum Streptophyta; class Magnoliopsida; order Nymphaeales; family Nymphaeaceae; genus Nymphaea; species Nymphaea colorata. The sequence continues at coordinate 761,397 of NC_045148.1, read as the reverse complement.
AATGATACAAAATATAAAAATGACTATCCAACTATAGAGGTAGTATTTCAATTTCCCTCTCTCCCTCTCTCTCTCTCTCTCTAGATATATATATATATATATATATATATATATATATATATATATTACTTGAGAGAAAACTATGGAAGACCAAAAAATTTAGTTATGAGCTGCTAGGTTCACTTCTAAGACTCCAGGGTGAAGCTCGATCAAGGCCTTTGCCTCTCCTAACCAAGGTTCAGTGGGCCTAGACCCGGTTCGCATCACAGGGCAGTAAGAAAAATTTCCTCCCCAATTGTTTTAGTTTTTTCAATGAAATTGTGTAGTTCAAACTTTTAATTTCTTATTCATTTTTCTTGCATATGATAAAGGGAGAAATGTTTTGGCTAGGATCAAGTGCAGTAAGAGAGAAATGCCTTGTCTTTTTATTTTTTATTAGGAACCTATAAAGTTTGTACATTTCAAAATTGCTGTACCAAATGTTAATAAAAAAATTAATGTGCATAATTGAAATAAAAGAAATAAGAACTGATTTGCCTACCAGATGATCTGTTAATTGTTGACCATAGGGAGTAAAATAACTATGGCCACTTTTAACTTTCAACCCTTAACGCATGGTATGTTGGTATGTATAAATAAAAGAGGACAAAATTACAAAATTGTGACGCATGTGGCTTATATTAGAATATTTTAAAAATCTAGGGATTATTCCGTAATGACGTTGCTTACTTTCCCGGCCTTTTGAACCGGGCGCGGGGATTCGCCGCCTCCTTCTTCCTTCCTGCTATGAGGTCAATGGGTTCTGCTCGAGTTGGCGAACTCTTTGCGTATATCTTCATTCCGGTGATTGCGGTTATCGGAATCGTGTTTGCTCTGTACCAATGGTTTCTGGTGTCCCGAATCAGGCTTTCTCTGGACCGCCAACCATCGGAAGGAAGGATTGCAGAGGCGTTGTTGGGACACGAAGAGGAAGAGGGTGTCGAGGCCAACGTGGTCGTGACTAAGTGCTGTGAGATTCAGAATGCCATATCCATATGTATGAGTAATTTAGCGCGCTTTTATGGTTGGGTTCGTGAGGGGCATTACTGTTCATCGTGTCAATGATTTGCAAGTTCTTTGTTTTTATGTCCTTGAATTGGGGTCGGTTTCATGAGCCAATTAGAGGCGGAACTCATATAGTCGATCACACATTTGATATGTTTAAATCACGTGTTTGCGTTGTTTAATTTAATTTTATACATAAATAAAACAAAGCCGTTGTCTTCAACTTTTTTCTAGTTCATGGTCTCTGAATTTCTTATTTTTACTTGCAGTACACTGATTAATCTTTTTCCTTTACTATGCAATGACAACAAGGTTTGGTGATCGCTGCTAGATTTCCAAGGAAATTTTATAGAATTATGCATAAAGCAGGCAAAAGAGTGAACACAAACCTCAGTTTCGTGTTTAGATGCTCTTCTTTAACTCAGAGTCTCAGACCAACTTTTACTTGGTCTCCTGCTAAGTACCATTATAGAGTTCAATCTGGCCACCGTGTTGGTGGTGTATGACACGAAGATAATGATGACCTATTATGCCATATGCTAATTGTATAAGGAATAAGGTACTTGATTTTCCTTTATGCCATGTTCATACATGAAGTCCTTGTGAAGGGTACATCACCAGGATCAACTTTACAGAATCTATTTAGGTGAGATCGTTCCTGTTTCTTGATTGGGATATTAAATGTTTGTTGAAGAGTAAGTTAGTTCTTTTGATCATTATTCCCCTGGTATCTCCATAACTGGTATAATGTGAAGCACTTCTGAGATAGCTTAAATTACCTCTTCCTGTGAGGCTGAGACTGGCTCTTCTCTATTCTCTGCAGGAGCAACGTCCTTCTTGTTCACCCAATACAAGTATCTCGGTGTTTTCATGGTTGTTTTTGGCGCATTTATATTCTTGTTCCTGGGTTCAGTGAAAGGCTTTAGCACACATCCAGAACCGTGTGCTCTATGATGAACAGAAGCTGTGCAAACCTGCACAGGCTGCACTTGCAAATGCTGTATTCAGCACCATTGCATTCCTTCTCGGGGCCTTAACCTCTGTATTTTCTGGTTTTCTTGGCATGAAGATTGCAACATATGCAAATGCAAGAACTACACTAGAAGCAAGAAAGGGGGGTTAACAGAGCTTTTTGTTGTGGCCTTCAGGTCTGGTTCTGTCATGGGTTTCCTGCTTGCTGCCAATGGACTATTGGTACTCTTTGTTGTAATTTATCTGTTTAAATTGTATTACGTGGATGACTGGGAGGGCCTTTATGAAGCAATTACTGGCTATGGCCTTGGTGGTTCTTCAATGGCCCTATTTGGTAGAGTAGGTGGTGGGATATATACTAAAGCTGCAGATGTTGGTGCTGACCTTGTTGGCAAGGTGGAGAAAAATATTCCTGAAGACGATCCGTGTAACCCAGCTGTAAGTTCTTCTGTGGAATTTTTAGTTTTGCGAACCTGTAACTAAACAGAGCTTGATGGTTGATGGAAGCCTGTCAATTTTTGGCATTCTTCTTTAGCTGTAAAAGGTTTCTCAGCTTTTTTGGGTTATGAGTCCACTCCTCTTTTTGCACTTAGTTTTTTATGAAAAGACAGGATCTCTCAGTTTCTGGTTAGCACCCATTTGGTTTCTTATGGAAGCATTTTGTTGCTACACAGCTTCGTTGTGCTTTACGTTACTTTGAGCTGTGGACCTGCATCTAACGGACTTTCTTTGCTATTGATATGCAGGTTATTGCAGACAATGTTAGTCACAATGTTGGAGAGATCGCAGGGATGGGTTCAGATCTGTTTGGCCCTTATGCAGAATCGTCTTGTGCAGCGCTTTTTGCTGCCTCAATATCATCATTTGGTGTTGACCATGACTTGCCACGGTCCTTTCCATTGCTTATCAGTTCTATGGGTATCCTGGTTTGCATGATCCTACAAGGTCATCCCTTTCCCACGCTCTCTGATTTGAAATCAATCTCACGCCGTGCCATTGTTTCTTATATTTATGTTACTTCTTTTGCTGATTTAATGCATATAATTATGTTTGAACTGCCATGTTTTTTTGGCTTCATTTATATTCACCTGTTTCGCTAGTTTCATTTATATTTTGCTGGCTAAAAGTACCCGCTTCCCCGTACTTGTACCAGCACCCATACCGTAGCTATGTGACATGGGTCTACACTTTGCTCTTTGTCTTGATCTCAAAAAGTAACACAAGCAGCATGACTCTCAAGTATTTAGATAGGCACATTTCATAACCAGAACATGTAAACATGATAAACATAAGTTGATCAGTTCTCAACATTAGTAGAGCTTGTGGATCATGAGATTGTGACGTGCAAACATATATATATATAAAGTCAAAAGTCCACAACTACCGTAAAGTAAGAGAAAAACAAGAGCCTGAGAAATATTTTTTTGGAAACATGTTTCCACCGCGAGGTGGCAATATGTTTCCGGTTTTTTTCTTTTCTGCCTGTTAGACTCATCGCGGGTCGGGCTCTGCTCGTCTTCCTCCTTCGCGTCGGGCTCCGCTCGTCTTCATCTTGTCGTCTTCGTCCTCCGCTGTTGCTTCAACCCTCACCGTTGCTTTGCGGTGGCTGAGCGAATCTTAGCGAATGAGTCCTCAAACCCACAGAGAAGTTCCGTTGTTTGGTCCATTGTTGATCTTATCCCTCTTCTTCTTCTTCGCTTGCGCTTCGTCTATCTCTGTCTTTATTTCTATTTCTCTCTCTATCGCTCGCTCGGCTTGGAAGGATGTTGGCAGTGCTTGAGGAATCGGTGGCGAAGAGCCCAGTCTGCACCTGCCTGAAGAACGACAGGGCTCTGATCGACTACCTCGCTTCCAACACAACCAGAAGCGTCGCCATTAATCTCGGCAACTCTGGCTCTCTGGTCTACAGCACCGATCGGCAGAAGCCTCTTCTCCCCAGGTCCGATTTTCTGAGTGGAGCGAATCTCAGACGCTTTTCCCTCTTTGCTTTTTCCGTTTCTTCTTTTTTTAAATGTGATTTACACATGTTTTCGTTTCTGATTAATCGATCGGGGTTTATATGAGATATAGCTTATGAAGTTTTGATGGGAGTGACTGAAGGCTGTCGGGAGGTTGATCTTAGGAATTGCATGGCGATCTGCTCTTAGGGTTTGGTTTGGCTTGTGTTAATGCTTCTTTTTTTTTTTCCTTTTTGGGGTGTGGCTCCTGGCTTTGGCGGGAGGTTGATCAAAAGGGTTTGGTTTTATGCTTTTAATTCCGTCATTTCTGCTTTTTTTTTCTTTTATTTTGATCAGTTCCCTTTTGCCTGGTTATATGGCTCCTGGCTTACATGTTTCGCCGTCGAACATTGTGTATGTTATGGTGCTGCTTAAGGTTGAATAGGAGATTTGTGCGTTTTTTTTTTTTTTTTTTGGTAAGAACCCTCTGTACGGAGATAAAATTGCTTCAACTTTTGCACTTCGCTTGAAATTCAGGCACCTTCTGGTGATTGGATTTTGCACTTCTGTTTATACATATGGTTATGGATAGGTATACCTTTCGGAAACAATACCTGAATCGTGAAGTCGTGATCCCTTAGCATGTATACCTCACATGGGTTTGAACTTTGAGCATAGTCGCCCTGTTTTTACCATTTACAAACATTCGAATTTTTATTTGTTTTTTGAGAATGTCTATGAAAACTTGTTCTTGATTATACTCATTAACTACACTACTTCTTCTTCATAAGCAAACAGAAAGATTCTCAATGTTGAACAATTTTCTTTTTGGCGATGTAGGCCAATGCTGCATCAGGCATGGCAGTCAATGATGACTGCAAACTGAAATTCTTAGAGTTGAAGGCAAAACGGACTTACCGCTTCATAGTTTTCAAGATTGAGGAGAAGCTCAAGCAGGTCATTCTTGAGAAACTTGGGGAGCCAAACCAAAGCTATGAGGATTTCACTGCAAACCTGCCAACAGATGAGTGCTGATATGCTGTTTATGATTTAGCAAGATGCTGTATGCTAGTTCGAAGGACAGGTTCAAGAGAGAACTTGATGGAATCTAGGTTGAACTGCAAGCAACTGACCCTACTGAAATGGGCCTTGATGTTATTAGAGATCGTGCCAATTAGACCTTGTTGCAGTTGTATGTATGAGATCAAGGCTTGAATTTGTGTATATACTGTAAACGCATAGAATTTTATTTTTCTGTGTTTTTTGTCTGTATACAAGTGTCTGGTACTGTTGCTAAATGCTAAGCTTTTAACTTGATTTTTTTTGTTCTAGTTGGTGTTTAAAAGTTATCAGCATTTTAGGTTAACAAGTGTTCTAGAAAAATAGATTGTCTTCCTCTGTTCGCCCGTAACATTGTATTGAGACAATTTCTGACAAATTTGTAGCAGTCCTGAGTTAGCTGACTAATGGCTATGTAGTTTGCTTATTGTCAATATTAATTTGTTGTTGAATTGAGAGAATTTGTCATCATGTGAACATAATGAAAAGGTAGCTTCCAATTTCCTGAGTTTAGTTAGTTGTTACATAATTGTAACTCTTGTTCTTTGTGCAATTTCACAAGCTTTTCATCAAGAGGTATTAGTTGTTGTGCGTGTGAGCTACCGAAGATGCTCCTATTTATTCAGCTGAAGCTGTTTCTTATTTCTATGGTGAATATATTCATCTATGTTTTAACTTGTTTTATCTCCATTTGTTGTAGTGCCACATGCAAATTCTTCTTCCTCACCGTCATCTTCATCTCCATCATTGGGATCAGAATCCATTGAGGGTTATTTATCTATTTGGTGTGGTTATTTATCTAATTGTTGTAAATCTGGAAAAATGTTTCCTTATTATCAAACTAAGAATTAATTTTCTAGAAATCTAGAAATATATTTCTATACCATCAAACTCAGAAATATATTTTTGAAAATATATTTCTCAGTCATCACACACACCAAAATTGAAATCGGAAAGATTTTTCTCATTCATTTTTTTCAAAAAATTTATTTCCAGAAATTTATTTCCAATTCTACATTTCTATGCCATCAAACCGCTCGTAAAGAATCTATTGAATGTGAAGTCACAAAGGAAGGACACCAATGCCAAGACATATAATAAACGAAGGTTTGGCAGAAATATCAGACGACTCCGAAAACAAAAGGAAAAAAAACCAAACTTGCAACAATGAGAGGACCCAGAGTACACGTCCAGTATCCAAATGATGACAAATTGAGAACAAGAATAATTAAAAGCATATGAAGAAGTGTAGCATGAGCTCTTAATTCTAGTGCAAGAACGACACGCACGCACCCCCACTGGCTATCTCCACACACATAGAGCAAGAGAGAGTCAGCCAGTCATGGCAAGAGAGAACGAGAGGGTGGCCATGGACAAAGAGAGATGACCACTTGTGTCCGGTGCTAGACATGGCGTGCGCGAGAGATAGAAATGCAACATTAAAGTGTGTCTCTATTGCAAGAAAGGCAACCGCTCCTAGTTGTGCACATGGATCCTTATCACATCCCACAAAGGAAACCACGGATGAGGATTGGTGTAGAACATTCTTCAAGAATCTGAAGTTTTTCATAAGTCATGATGTGGTAAATTCATTTGAGTTTGATAACTTGCCCTTGTCATTACTTTTTTGCTAAGAAAATTTGTCTAGCACTTCATGAATTTTACAAAGTTGTAGGACATTAATTTAGAGTTGCCTTTGTTGATGAAATTTTGTGTCGCCAAATTATACTTCTATGTTGCTAACTTATATATTTTGAATTTCTAGGTACCTAAAGAGTCATTGATTTTTACAATTATCTCCTTTACAAGTTTTAGCTGCGTCGATTTCCCTGTTTTAGGTGGATAATTTTTCAAATGTATATGTTCATTCAGCTGGTAGTCTTTGAGTATATTTCGTACTCTTTTTCTCGATTATGTGTTGGAAGAGGATCTTGTTCAAGCAGAGGAATTGGCGATCCTATTTTCATGTAGCATTACAAAAAATGCATTTGTGACTTGTTTGAAGAATGCTGCACCTATTACTTATGAAATGATCCTCTTCGTCCCTAATCTTTGTTAACCGATTGATTCCCTCTTGAACCTTCCTCAGACCATACATTGACCTCAAACAATTTACTTAAATTCAATACATGCACTAGTCGCGAAAGTTTGAAGCTTTCACTTATGTTAGACACACAAAAAGGTAAAATCACCATGAGATATGTTTCTGCTGTTCAAGGATTTCCTCCAAGCTAAAAATCTCCACTAACACAAGCGGCATAGCAGGTGCATTTCTGCTTTGTGTACTATGTTAGAAGGCTGTAATGCAAGCACTACATCCGGTATATTAGCTTTAGACCTGAATGACCGGAGATACGTGGCGGGTGATACCCTTCAAGCAACAATTACGCGATTCCAAACTGGTAGAGATTCAAAAAACTACTCACTTTTTCAAGCTTCTGCTGCAGAACATGGTTATCCATACAAGCTTAGCATATAAATGTTCCATGAGACTTCCATCTGTAAAGTGGAATCGTAAGGCATGCTGAATCATAAAACTTTCTATTCCAACTTTGAATCATAAAATGTTGGCTTATACATAACGCCAAAGCATTCATGAAAAAATTTATTTTTGCATTCATCTGAAAACAATTGCTGATTTAAGTAATATGGTCACAAAGCCGGAAAATAGCATCAAGAAAAGCTTCTCCAGGTGGATACAGAAAGTACGGCCAACAGAGAAGGCCATCAACCACTAAGGTGAACTATAAAGACAAGTGCTTTCCAAGAAGGGTGGGCACCCGGCCCGTTTAAAAATAAAAAATAATTTTTAATCATAAAATACATTTTTAAATATAAAATATATTTGTTAATAATAAATATATATTATTAAAATAAAAAAATTAATATATATATATATATATTTTACACTTAAACGGGCTCAGGACTGGCATATGGGGCCCGTAAAATGCTGGCCCAAGCCTGAGCCCAACCGGGCCGGGCCGGCCCACCGGCGGCCCGGCCCGACACCCACCCTTATTTTCAAGTGACTCCGGTAAACAAATAGTTGTTTATAAAATATTTACTTGTATAAATTTATTCTCACAGTTATAGCATGTACGCGTGTATGAAAGAGAGAGCTGACGCTCTCTTAGAGCATTGTGATAGTTTGAGTACTCTACTCTTGTTCAATATCTCCCTCAGTATTTGACATGCCTTCCTGCATCTACAGCCACAGCACGTGAGAATTTTGCGCTTGCATGCGCATATACCCTTTTCTTCACCCTCTGGCACCAAGGAGGTTATCCTCCGCTTGGAACATAACCATCACCTTTTCCTCGTGAAGACTGAACAGAAAATTGTCGAGTTGTAGCCTGTAAAGGAATGCTTGCGGCAGCAAAGGTGAACACTTTTTCACCCTCTGGCACCAAGGAGCTTATCCTCTGGTTGGAACATCCATCACCTTTTACTGGTGAAGACTGAATAGAAAACTTGTCAAGTTGTATCCTGCAAAAGAACGCTTTAGGTGAGCCACTTTCCTCTGAAACTGGACGAATGGCCCAATTTTCAGGAAGCGGCAACAAAATAATCTCTAATGGTCCTCCTTTTCAAGGAGGAAGGTGGGTTCAAAACAGAGGACGGGCTCGTCATATTGTCTTCTGAGGTCTTCTGCAACCGTCTCTTCCATAAAAGATTGAAAAGAGCTCATCTTTACTGTTGCTTCTGGAGTTTACGCCTGAAGGTTGGTAGAGTCAGGTGGAGAGAAATGGGCAGGTGAAGTTTGCGGTGATTCTGTTTGCTCATTTGAGGGGACATCACCACACAGTTGTCCATATTCAAGGCTAGAACATGTAGCATCTGTTCGAGTGACAGAAGCCGAGTTATGATTCAAATAACTGCCAGTCTTACTCCTCCAGATTCGAACCTGTCAATGAAAACTAACATTAGTCTTAGGCCAAGTGGTTCCAGGTTTGTGCCTGTTGACACGATCGACTGGTAAACAATCCTTCGCCAGCAAAGGACCGACCAACCATAACTTCAGGTGCATGCTTGAGCACATACCGTGTAATCATCAGCAGCAGTAGCAATTTTCCCAATCTCCGAGGGACACCTGCACATATGTGTAAATCGAGATTTAGAAGACGTCTATCAACGGGGCATTTTCAACGGACATGGTGAAGCATGTACCAATCTACAGCCGTGACTTCTGCTTCGTGGCCTTCCAGCATCACAGGTGCAGCCTCAGGCTCATCCACCTGAAATTATTTTAGATGTGATTATCCAAGTAGTATTCAAGAGATGCTTGTCGTGTATATTAAGTTATAACAGTAAAACTTAGCGTATTAAAAGATTTATCAAAGAGTATCCTTCAGCATCACTGCCAGTTGCCAAAATGCCAAGAAAAAACTCCAAGCAAATTATGCTTGCTAACACGATCCAGGAACATAGGGAGTTGATATAGCACCCCGGCAGCGCCTGCTAGCAAAGTCACTACTTTAAAAACGTAAGCAGAAGCAAGCCTACCTGCCACACATAGGCATGACCATCTGTGGAACCGCTGAGCAAGTGAGCACCGTCATGACTTATAGCAGACTGCAGTTGCACGATGAAATGCTGAGAATGAAGAATTTAGAAAAGAAATATATTACATATGCTATTCGTGGATGACAACATCCTAAATGTACCTTTACATAGAACGACTCTATCAGGTGGCCTGAAAAAGTTTTTACTGGTCCTTTATCTGGTTGAACCACATTGTACAAGTAAATCCTGTTGCAGTGAACAAGAACGATTAGCGGGTGTAGGAAAATTTGATATTTCACAAAAGTACAGATGCCATATCAGCAAAACTTGAGAAATAACATTGGGGGAACCAAATACGTAAAGCTGAACAGAGGAGCAAAGAAAGCTCTTCTTGCAACGGTGACATCAGCCGATTACTCTCTTGTATGTGTGCTGGGATTTGCAATTACTCGAATGGGAGCATAAAAACCGAGACAAGGCTCCTACCTACTATCCATGCAGGAAGCCGCAAGAGAGCTGCCATCTAGGACTTGAGACAAGCACGTAACTCCATGCGCTCTTTTCTTCTGAAAGCAGAAAAGGAAATTCAAACTTGTCAAGCTATGAATAAAAAAAAGACGTCCAACTTGTCTCAAACATTCATATATATGGCTTTGTACATGAAAAGAATGAGGTCTTGCAGGCAGGAAAACATGCTCAGTCATGAGATAGCACACTGAGAATGTAGGCCACTATAACATGAATTCAAGTGGCTAACCAAGTGCGCTAAATTGTATAGCCTAATTGGCCTCCATGCTTGGAAGTCCTCGTAGGCAACCATCTAATTCCAATGGCTCACTTCAGGCAGAGATAGGTAACCTAGCTTGTCGCAATTCACAAACATGAAACAACACAACCAGAATTGCAAGTTTGAGGCTGACCTTTACGCTATATGTCTCGATATGGGGTTGAGCTTGAGCTGTGTTGGTCTTCAGATTACGAGAATCCCAGAATTTTATGACACTGAAGGAAGACGGGAGGAGGGGAAAATAAGTTAGAGCTGGGTATTGCGATATTTCATATAAAGCTTTACAGAAGTTTCAAATAGAACTCGAGAGCAAGAACAGCTTCATTTCAAGTAAATTCGATGCTTTATAATAGATGAAGTAATCTTGCCTGTCCACAGCCCCTCCGCTAGCGATTGATAATCCATCTTTAAGATAAAGAACCGACGTTATGCTTTTGGATACTGTCTGGAGAAACAAAAAAGAAGCCTCTTCATTCAGGATCACTAATATACTTAAAGGAGAGACATGACACTGACTACACCGTTCGTACCTTGGCTTGCTTGCTAGATTTTCTTGTGGTGCAAGTATTTGGATTATTGAACATGACAGTTGGCCTAAAGCAGACACAATTGTGATGGTAAGCTTATCGATGCCATTGCAAAACTAAAAGACGACCGCACACGGAGAGCAACTGAAAAAAAAAAAAGGAAAATGCTTCCCATACCTTGTATGGTAGTCTTTAGGAGGATGCGCATTGTGGATCACGGCAATTGGCCTGAAAAGGGGGATACACGTTTTAGATGTGCGGAATATCATCACTAAGAAGATGAACGCTAAATGTGTTGATATGGAAATTTACAGCAAACAGGGTTTGCCGAGGACTTTTCTCGAAATTGAGTTACAACGTCTGTCCCAAAGCACAACGCATCCATCTCTTGAACCAGATACCAGAAGGTCTGCATGAATCAATCAATTTTAGAATTAGACTGCCTATCAACGTAACAGTCAGATTTACAAACAAAGAGGATAGATATAAAGGTCCTACCAGGATTCAGTGGGTGCGAGCACAGCGTCTTTATACTGCCCGAATGGCCCCACATTACATCAAGAAGTTGCGTTGTCTCCACATTCCATGCCCTTATCTGACAAAAAGAGAAACAATTTCAGCTACAGAAGATAACTCATCAATTGTTGATCCAAAACCTAGTACCAGTAAACAAACGTGGCTTTAAGACTTTTTGATTTTCAGAGGGAATAATAACTGGACATATTTTTCGTAAACAATAATTTGCCAAAATAATTGGCCATACCGTTTGATCTCCTGAAGCTGTCATGAGCACAGAATCCTCCTGCATGATGTTTTTGGTACACAATAAATCACTGAGCAAACTATCAATTATAGCTAAGCCCAAAGATCCTCAAACTAGTGGCAAGCAAGCACACGAAAATAAATTTATTCGACTTGGCCATGGTTCGAAACGAACACTTGCCATCAGACAACTGATCATAACTATAAGATGCATGCTTACCTTTGCCCAGCAAGTATTGAAAACAGCACTAGAATGAGCCAACCACTCGGACACCTTTGCTTCAACTGCAATTAACCCAAGAGAGAAATCAAAATGTGAACTCCCCCTGTCGGATTTTAGGAGTAACTTCTCATTTAGAATCGTAATTTGGTGCACTCCTCAATAACAGGGCCCTACAGGCAAAGAGAAGATCTCTCAACACTTGCCGATGTGCGCGAGCACTATTCTAATGCTTGTGGTGCGCTATGGATTTAGCGCTGCAAATCTATCCACAATACTACATTTAACAGTAAACACCATCGGGATAAGTAGTCATTGTCAGCAAAATATTTGCAACTTCACTGCTTTCTAAAAAGCTAGCAGAAATAGCAGCAGGCTCCATCTTTCCCTTTGCATATTTCTTTCCTCTCATTTTTCTCCGTACTATAGCCTTAAATTCTACAGACCAGATACCATATTTGCATCATTTGGAGCGTCTTATTCCTCTTAGTACAAATCGACCACCTCCCCCAAGACCTTACTACTAGCTTACATGCTTTCTTGTGATTCCCTACAGCTGGGGCATGACGGCAAAGCATATCCATGGATTTTTAGCATTCTCGACTTCGATTGTCTGTATGACCAATTCCTACCAAACCAAGAAAGAGCAACCAAAAAAAAAAAGAAAAAAATTGTAAGCCGGACCTGGTTGTTCACTGGGAAAGCGGGATGAAGGAAGCGGACGCCGAGTATCATACAAAGCGATGAATCCATCTTCATCAGCCACAGCAAGGAGGTGCCCACTTCTCAGAGTCTGAAACCAATAAGGGGGGGGGGGGTTATATCACAAATTGTGGTGGTGGTCATCCCCACGATATGAAATCCTGAAAAACTTTTGGACCTTCCAAATGGATGAACGATAGGGAAATCTGATAGCACAGAAAATTTAAGGGATTGATACCTTGCCAAAGGAAAGGGCTAGGGGCGGACTGGGCGCATCGTCGTGGTCGATTGCCAATATCCCTGCACCTCTGCCACCAGAATCCGATTCTCCCCCCTGCACATACGGCCTCTTCCGCACTATAACATGGCAACAGAGAAATCACTAACGCATGCAAGCAATCGATACGACATTGTGCAACCTATTTCAAACACGCATCGAAACAGAAACAGATGCAGATAAATGAGTAAAAGTTTGAGAGGGAGAACGGTCACAACACTGATCAGATTCTTCAAACCAAACGCAGAGATCGACTAAACGCAAAGAGACAGACGAGATGAGTAAGCAGAAACAAACTACGGCAGTTCAATTTCGCACTAGAGGAAAAACCATCAACACGCGTTTAAAGAGGGAGAGAGAGAGAGAGAGAGAGAGAGAGAGAGAGAGCAAATGAAAAGACGACGTGGGTGCACCTCTGAAACCATTGATCTCTCTGCTCCTGATCTCGCTGTGAAGGGAACGGGAAGAAGAACAGCAATAACGGTTCGACCACGCCATCCCACTCTCTCAACGTGTGTGTCTCTCTCCAGGCGACGATTGTGAGCGTTGGATTCCTCTGCATTAACGAGGAGAAGAAACAAAAAGTGGGAGACAGAAAATGGAGCGAAAACGCGAACTTTCTTTGTTATCTTCAAAAACTCAAATTGCCTTTCGCGCCAAGCAACGAAAGAAAAGGCGGGAGTCCACATTTCGGTCACTTGCCGCAGCCCGCACGTCTCCCCGCTGAGTCGTCCGGCCCGGCCCAGCCTAGTTCGGACTTAGCCTGGTCGACCAATTCGGCCCGCGCGGCTCGGTTTTGGCGCGTCTCCAACTGAATGGGAAAAGGATCCAGTCCATGCAATTTAATTAACTATATTTTTATAAAATTATATATTTAATTAATATGTATTTTTTTTTATTGTTTAACGGATAAGTTATAAGCTTGAGTAGTAGGGAAGATGCAAATCTATTTTTGTCTTCGCTATATTGTTAGTAGGGAAGATGCAAATCTATTTTTGTCTTCACTATATTGTATGTTTTTAATAGTGATAAAGATCTTTTTCAAATTATTAGTTTCACAAACATATGTCTTTCGTTCAGCACGGTCATTGAATGACATAGAAAAACAGAGTTTGATGCACTTAAGCAGTAAATATTATTTTTCTATGTTTGTGTGTGCCTGTGTGTTTGTTCTTCTCTTCTTCTTCGGTTTCTCAGTTCTTTTTTATCAACTTAGGATCACATGATTCACATCTAAATCCAATTATCGTTCTTTAGATAAACATTTTGTTTTTGTTTTTATTCTAAGTTAAGCAATTATATGTCACGAAAAAAACAGTATAGAAAAGAAACCTGGATCTCGATGAACGTATCACTTGAGGCTTTTTGGAATGGAAGTGAATGAGCACAAATGGGAGACCCTCAAAGACTTCTTCGAGTGAATGAACTGAGAGCAAAAGGAAAAACGGTAGCACGGGAAGGAAGAGAGTGTCTTATTTTTTTATCAAACTTCTACTTGGGTACAGAGCGTTTAATCATTAGGGTGCATATAACTAACTTAGTCGAAACGCTTCTTGTGGAGCTCCCATTGTAAGGATAAAAAGGCTGATATCTGACACGTATATGTAAACGTATGTGTCAATTATTAAAACTTTATATTCATGAGGACAAAAAATAATTACCTGATATTGTATGCATTCAATAGTGATAAAGATCTTTTTTAAATTATTAGTTTCACAAACATATGTCTGACATTCATGATTCAACCTAAACAAAAAATAAAAAGACATATTTCAGAAATGACCAATAGGTAAATAAGGTATATCTTTGTCCAAAATTCTAGAAGAGTACAATAATGTCACTAAAAAGTATTATCTACAAAAAAGAAAAAAACATAAACTTTCGTGAAATTATCTTGAAAGCCTAAGTAGTAGGCAATAGAAAACGAATAGTTGGAGAAATAATCTTCGACATGTATGTATATATTATTCATCAAAGTATTGACTCAGAGGTTGTGCAGCAAAATAGAACACCGAATACAGACAATCGTCCAATAAGTACAATGCATCAGAGAACTTTAGACATTTGCACAGAAAGGATTTGACATAGAATCCATGTTATTGAAATAAAAAGTAAACATTTAAGAACTATTGGACGCATGCTTGGGACTTATTAGAATGGAAGCAGGGAGTGAACGGCAGACCGTGGAAGATTTCAAGTGAAAGTGAACGAAAGGAAGGATGAGAGTTTCTTGATTTTTGATTGAGCTCACGAAAGGGAGAAACATAGCCCTAGAAGGACGAGAATTTCTTAATTTTTGATCGAGCTCACGAAAGGGAGAAACGTAGCCCAAAAAGGATGAGAGTTTCTTGGTTTTTGATCAAGCTCACGAAAGAAAGAAACATAGCACAGAAAGGACGAGAGTTTCTTGATTTTTGATTAAGCTGCTAGTGCAAAACTAACTTTGTCTTACTAACACGTCGGCTATTGGAGTCCGTTGAGTTGAGTTGGCGACTCAGTTTGGTATCAAAATTCTTTAAGGTGGGCACAGCGGCTGAGGACAAATGTGAATACAGCTGTCATTTCTCCTCTAATAAGATCCACTCAATTATGAAGCCACTATATTGTAAATTTGTAATTCTTTCAACTCACGTACATACTTAAATGAATGATGTTGTTGGTCATGGTGCTTGCCGGCATTCATATAATATGGGGCAAAATGGATGGGGGTGTAAGTGAGCCCCATCCCCCTTTATAAGAAAACAAGATTCAAGCAATTGGTAAGAAACCTCACACTTTAACACACCGACGTGTACGTATATATTATTTATCAAAGTATTGACTCGAAATTTGTGCAGCAAAAAAGAACACTAAATCCATACAATTGTCCAATATGTACAATGCATCAGAGAACTTTGGACATCTGCACATAAAGGATTTAACATAGAATCCATGTTATTGAAATAAAAAGTAAACATCTGAGAACTATTGGACGCATGCTTGAGACTTCTTAGAATGAAGCAGGGAGCGAACATGAAACCATGAAAGACTTCGAGTGAAAGTGAACGAAAGGAAGGACGAGAGTTTCTTGATTTTTGATTGAGCTCACAAAAGGGAGAAACGTAGCCCTGGAAGGATGAGAATTTCTTGATTTTTGATCAAGCTCACGAAAGGGAGAAACGTATCCCGGAAAGGACGAGAGTTTCTTGGTTTTTGATCAAGCTCACGAAAGAAAGAAACGTAGCGTGGGAAGGACCAGAGTTTCTTGATTTTTGATCGAGCTGCCAGCATATAACTAACTTCGCCTTACTAACACGTCGGTTATTGGAGTCCGCTGAGTTGAGTTGGTGAGTTGGTGACTTGGTTTGGCATCAAAATTCTTTAAGACAGGGGTAGCGACTGAGGACAAATGTGAATACAGTTGTCATTTCTCTTGTAATAAGATCCACTCAAGTATGAAGCCACTGCATTGTAAATTTGTAATTCTTTCAACTCACATACATACTTGAATGAATGATGTTGTTGGTTATGGTGCTTGCCGACATTCATATAATATGGGGCAAAATGGATGAGGGTATAAATAAGCTTCATCCCCCCTTTATAAGAAAATAAGATTCGAACAATTCGTAAGAATCCTCACACTTTAACACACCAACGTGTACGTATATATTATTTATCAAAGTATTGACTCGGAAGTTGTGTAGCAAAAAAGAAAACTGAATCCAAACAGTCGTCCAACATTTACAATGCATCAAAGAACTCTAGACATCTGCACAGAAAGGATATGACATATAATCCATGTTATTGAAATAAAAAGTAAACATATCATAACTATAAAAAGCAAAAATAAAGGAAAATCATCGCATATTCTTTAAAAAAATGTCAAAGGGTTCCTTATTTTTTGAGTGTTCTAAAAGCATATCAACAAGGGTCTTACCTTCTACCTTGATTCGCCTGCAATATAGATAAAACAAGTTCTTATTTACACAAATAAGGAGGGGGAAGAACACAAAACGGTCGTTCAATGAACGTCGAAATACAGAGTCTGATGCACTGAAACACGTAAATGTTTATTTTTGTGTTTATGTGTGTGTGTGTTTGTTCTTCTCTTCTTCGGTTTTTCAGTTTTTTTTATCAACTTAGGATCGTCGGATTCACATCTAAATCCAATTACCATTTTTTAGATAAGCATTTTGTTTCTATTTTTATTCTAAATTAAGCAATTGCATGTCACGAATAGAACAAAAAAGAGAAGAAACCTTGATAACGATGGACGCATCGTTATAGACTTCTTAGAATGGAAGTGAATGAACACGAACGGGAGATCCTGGCGACTTCTTCAAATGAAGTAACTGAGAGCAAAAGGGAGAAAGGTATCACAGAAAGGAGGAGAGTATCTTATTTTTTGATCAAATTTCCACTTAGGTACGAAGTGTTTAATCGTTAGGGAGCGTATAACTAACTTGGCTGATATGCTTCTTGTGGAGCTCCTAGTATAAAGATAAAAAGGCCGATATTTACAATTAAATGTCTTATATGTATATGCAAACATATATGCAAATTATTAAAACATTATATTTATGAGGACGAAAAATAATTACCTGATATTGTATGCCTTCAGTAGTGACAAAGATCTTTCTTAAATTATTAGTTTCACAAACATATGTATGCCATTCATGACTCAACCGAAACAAAAATAAAATGTCATATTTCAAAAATGGCCTGTAGATAAATAAGGAATATCTTTTTCCAAAATTTTGGAAGATACAATAATATCACTAAAAAGCACTACCTACAAAAAATAAAAAAATATAAATCTTCGCAAAATTATCTTCAAAGCCTAAATAGTAGACAACAGTTAATGAAAAGGTAGATAAGTAACCTTCAACATGTACATATATATTATTTATCAAAATATTGACTGAGACATTGTGTAGTAAAAAAGAACTCTGAATACATACAGTCATCCAACAGGTATAATGCATCAAAGAACTCTGGATATATGCACAAAAAACATAGAATACATGTTACTAAAATAAAAAGTAAATATATAAGAATTATAAAAAGCAAAATTAAGGAAAATCATCACATGTTCTTTAAGAAAATGTCAAAAGGTTTCCTGGTTTTCGAGCATTCTAAAAGCAGATCAACAAAAGACTTAGCTTCTGCCGTGATTCGCCTACAATATTGATAAAACAAGTCGTTATCTACACAAAGAAGAAGGGAGAGGGGAGGGGGGGAGGAGAACATAGCACGATCCTTGAATGAACGTAAAAAAATAGAGCCTGATGCACTGAATCACGTAAATGCTTATTTTTGTGTGCGTGTGGTGTGCGTGTTTGTTCTTCTCTTATTCGGTTTTTTAGTTTCATTTTTATCAACTTAGGATCGCCGGATTTACATCTAAATCCAATTACCATTTTTTGGATAAACATTTTGTTTCTGTTTTTATTCTAAATTAAGCAATTGCATGTCACGAAGAGAACAAGATAGAGAAAAAAACCTAGATCTCAACTTGGATTGGATGTGAATGAGCACGAACGGAAAACCCTGAAAAACTTCTTCGAATGAAGTAAATTGAGAGCAAAATGGTGAAAGGCAGCACGGAAAAGGATGAAAATGTCTTATTTTTTTTATCAAACTCCTGCTTAGGTACGGAGCGTTTAATCGTTAGGAAGCGTATAACTAACTTGGCTGATACGCTTCCCGTGGAACTCTGAATGCAAGGATAAAAGAACTGATATTTACATGTAAATGTCTGACACGTATATGCAAATGTATATGTCAATTATTAAAACATTATATTCATGAGAACGAAAAATAATTACCTGATATTCTATGTCTTCAGTAGTGACAGAGATATTTCTTAAACTATTAGTTTCACAAACATATGTCTGCCATTCAAGACTCAACCTTAACAAAAATAAAATGTCATATTTCAGAAATGGCTAGTAGGTAAATAAAAAATTTCTTTCTCCAAAATTCTAGAAGAGTACAATAATATCACTAAAAAACATTATCTACAAAAAATAAAAAAAATGTAAACATTCCCAGAATTATATTCAAAGCCTAAATAGTAGGCAACAGAAAACGAAAAGATAAAGAAGTGACCTTCGACATGTACGTGTATATTATTTATCAAATTATGGACCCAGAGGTTGTGCAGCAAAAAAGAACACTGAATACAGACAGTCGTCCAACAAGTAAAATGCATCAGAGAACTCTGAACATCTGCACATAAAGGATATGACATAAAATTCATGTTATTGAAATAAAAAGTAATCATCTCAGAATTATAAAAAGTAAAATGAAGGAAAATCATCACATGTTCTTTAAGAAAATGTCAAAGGTTTCTCGTTCTTCGAGTGTTCTAAAAGCATATCAAAAAGGGTCTTAACTTCTGATGTGATTCGTCTGCAATATAGATAAAACAAAACATTATCTAAACAAACAAGAAGGAGGGGGAAGAACACAATATAATCGTTGAATGAACGTAGAAACCAGAGCCTGATGCATTGAAGCACGTAAATGTTCTTTTTGTGTTTGTGTGTGTGTGCATGTTTGTACTTCTCTTCTTCGGTTTTTCAATTTTGTTTATCAACTTCGTCGGATTCACATCTGAATCCAATTACCGTTGTCTGGATAAACATTTTGTTTCTGTTTTTATTTTAAATTAAGCAATTGCATGTCACGAAGAGAACGGGATAAAGAAGAAACCTAGATTTCGATGGAAGCAACGCCTTGAGACTTCTTGGATTTGATGTGAATGAGCACGAGCGATAAACCCTTAAAGACTTCTTCGAGTGAAGTGGACTGAGAGCAAAAGGGAGAAAGGTAGCACGGGAAGGATGAGAGTGTTATTTTTTTATTGAACTACCGCTTAGATACGGAGCGTTTAATCATTATGGAGTGTATAACTAACTTGGCAGAAACACTTCTTGAATTATCTTTGAAGAAAAAAAAACATAAACCTTTGCAAAATTATCTTCAAAGCTTAAGTAGTAGGCAATAGAAAACGAAAAGCTAGAGAAGTGACCTTCGACATGTACGTATATATTATTTATCAAAGTATGGACTCGGAGGTTGTGCAACAAAAAAGAACACTGAATCCAGACAGTTGTACAACATGTACAATGCATTAGAGAACTTTGGATATCTACACATAAAGGATATGACATAGAATCTATGTTACTGAAATAAAAAGTAAACATCTCAGAATTATAAAAAGCAAAATAAAGAAAAATCATCACATGTTCATTATGAAAATGTCTAAAGGTTCCCGTTCTTCGACAATTATAAAAGCATATCAACAAAGGACTTAGCTTTTGTTGTGATTCACCTGCAATATAGATAAAACAAGTCCTTATCTACACCAAAAGGATGAGCAAGAACATAGCATGCTCGTTGAACGAACGTATAACAATAGAGCTTGATGCACTGAATCACGTAAATGCTTATTTTGTTTTTGTGTGCGTGTGTGTGTTTGTTCTTCTCTTATTCGGTTTTTCAGTTCATTTTTATCAACTTAGGATCGCCAGATTCACATCTCAATCCAATTACCATTTTTTGGATAAGCATTTTTGTTTATGTTTTTATTCTAAATTAAGCAATTGCATGTCACGAAGAGAATATGATAGAGAAGAAACCTAAATCTCGATGGACGCATCGCTCGAGACTTCTTGGAATAGAAGTGAATGAGCACAAATGGGAAACAATGAAAGACTTCTTCGAATGAAGTGAACTTGAAGCAAAAGGGAGAAAGGTAGCACGAGAAGGAGAGTGTCTTATTTTTTATTGAACTCATGCTTAGGTACGGGCCGTTTAATTGTTGGGGAGCATATAACTAACTTGACCGAGACACTTCCTATGGAACTCCCAATGTAAGGATAAAAAGACTGATATTTACAAGTAAATGTCTCATACGTATACGCAAACGTATATGTCAATTATTAAAACATTATATTCATGAGGACGAAAAATAATTACCTGATATTGTATGTCTTCAGTAGTGACAGAGATCTTTCTTAAACTATTAATTTCACAAACATATGTCTACCATTAGACTCAACCTTTACAAAAATAAAATGTCATATTTCAGAAATGACCAGTAGGTAAATAAGGAATATATTTCTCCAAAATTTTGGAAGAGTACAATAATATTACTAAAAAGCACTGTCTGCAAAAAAGAAAAAAACATAAACCTTCACGGAATTATCTTCAAAACCTAAGTAGTAGGCAATAGAAAATGAAAAGCTAGAGAAGTGTCATTCGACATGTATGTATATATTCTTCATCAAATTATTGACTCGAAGGTTGTGCAGCAAAAAAGAACACTGATATTTGCAAGTAAATGTTTAACACATCGGTTATTGGAGTCCACTGAGTTGAGTTGGTGGTTCGGTTCGGCATCAAAATTCTTTAAGGCAGGAGCAGCTGTTGATGGCAAATGTGAATACAATGTCATATCAAGTCCTAAAACAATAATCAGTATGTAAAGCATGTTATAAGTAATGTGGATTATTCTTTTTCAAAGAGGTCTCTAGTGATCCGGGAACAAGACCCGGTCTTGCAGTTGGCAACTAATGTGCACCGTGTCAACCCGTATGCGCATGACTTGCCCAACAAGTCGGAGACGTTGGAGAACATGGCAGCAGTTTGATTGTGGGGAGAGCACGTGGTTGGTGGTTAGAGAAAGTGTAGCCCATGAGACCCCGATGGTTGTGGGAGTCCTTGGAGACGTGTGTGATGGGTTGTTGTACACCCAGCTATAAGCCTTGTAGGGAGAGCATATGTAAAAAGGGGAAAAAAAAAGAGAAGAGGAAAAGGAAAAGTTGGCCTCTCCATTTTTGGAAGAGAGAGAAATTTGTGTGTCTTGTGTTTCTTTTTGAGTGAGAGACTAATTCGAGGTCCCATACGGATCAACTGGTATCAGAGCACGGTTCTGTGCATGGTGGGGACCCGATCGACACACGACGCCACTGGTGAGCTGCTGCAAGTTCTCACACGACATCAACGGCGACCACAATCGGACGAGGGTGACATGTCTACGCCCAGAGAAAAAGAAATGACCGTTGGGTTGGTTGCTGCTCTTCAAACCATGCAATCCACCCTTGAAAACATGGCTTTACGGATGGAACAACTTGAGCATGTTCAACAACAAATGGTCAAGATACAAAGGGAGGACACTGATGTAAATCAAGAAGAGGCGAAGGGACCCGAACAACCTCTCCCAAGGGAATGCCCAAGACCATTCAAGGTGGAGGCCAAGATCGACATCCCTGTGTTTGATGGTTCCATTGACGCTGAGAAGTTGGATTCTTGGTTGGCTCAAATGGAAACATATTTTATTCTTTACGAGTTTCCAGGTACGGAACGAGTAGCCTTTGCTAGATTAAAACTCACCAACCATGCATTGGCATGGTGGAATGGTATACTGGCATCTCAAGAAGGACATGGCATCACTTGGGAGGAATTTAAAAGACTCCTGAGGCTGGAGTTCTATCCAATGGGATATTTACAAGATCGTTGGACAAGGTGGTATATGTTACGACAGTACAACATGCAATCGGTACAAGAATATACGGCTGAGTTTCGACGGCTTGCAGTTGCTCTTGGCGTATCGCTCAACACTGAGGAAGCTGTACAAAAATTTGTGGCAGGTCTACACTATTCGATTCGTCAAGAGTTGCAGCTTTTTCGAGTGTTGGATGTCTCGAGCGCCAGTACTACAGCAATGGCTATTGAAGTAAAGAACAGGGGAAGCAATCACAAAAATTTTGCAAAATCCAAACAGAGGACATTGAAAGATGAAAAAAATCGCACTCAGAAGGACTCCAAGTCATCTTCTTCCAAGTTTGATTTCTACTGCAATCATTGCAAAATTTCTGGCCACATCAAAGATAAATGCTGGAAGGTGCATCCAAATTTAAGACCCAAGTGGTTCAGAGATCCAAATAAAGGGAAACAAATTAACACAGTGGTGGCTAGAGAAAATGAGCTTGGCTCAATAGAGCATGCGGACACAACCCTATCCTTGATGGCAAGACTGGACACTGTTATCTCGACCGCAAAGGAGGAACATGCTGAGGAACTTTTCACCATCTCTATCCAGGTGAAAAATGAGGTTATCAGAGCGATCTTCGACACTGGAAGCCAAAAAAGTTTAATCTCGTCAAGTCTAGTGGAACAACTCGGTTCCGCGCCCATATCCCTTGGAATGGATCATAAAGGATGTTGGACAACGAGTGGACTGCTAGTGCAAGGTGAAATTCGCCATCACTTCTCGTTTTATTGATGAAGTCATTTGATATGTTGTTCCACTTGATGTTTGCCAAGTGGTTCTCGGAAGTCCATATCTGTGGCTTCTTGATGGTCACTACCACCGACGAGCACAACACCTACAGACTTGATGACGGCTGGACAAGTTAAAAGAGTGGTGAATGCATGCCAAAGATTTGTCTTATTGCTTGTACGTTTAGTGCAGCCATGTGAAGGAAATGCAATATGCCATCTCATGCATGCACGTGAAAAAGAAGAAGGTATGCTCACAAAATTACTCAACTCTTATACTGATTTGTTTGAAGATCCGCAAGGGCTACCACCACGGCATCTTATCGAGCATGAGATTCAATTGCAGACTGATGCTTCTCTGCCCAACCTTTCCATGTATCGTAATTCAGTACTTGAGAATGAAGAAATTAAAAGACAAGTGGCGGATCTGCTGGAGTGGGGAGTAGTACAGCACAACAGTTCACCTTGTGGATCTCCAGTGGTCTTAGTGCCTAAGAAAGACGGAGGATGGCACATGTGTATTGATTATCGAGCACTCAACAAGATCACCATCAAGGATCGCTACCCGCTTCCTCGCATCGACGACCTGCTGGACCAACTCAAAAATGCTCGATTCTTCACCAAACTTGACTTAGAATCAGGATATCGTCAAGTTTGCATCCGAGAAGAGGACACATGGAAGATGGCATTTAAGACGCGATAAGGACTTTTTGAGTGGAGGGTGATGCTGTTCAGCCTATGCAATGCCCCAGCCACTTTTATGTGTCTTATGAACGACGTTCTATGTCTGTTTTTGGATAAATTTGTATTAGTTTATCTCGATGATATTCTGATATACAGTGAGTCATGGGAAGATCACGAGCAACATATTCATCAAGTTTTTGAGGTATTACGACAGCATCAACTGCGGCTTAATGGGAAAAAATGTGAATTTGCCAAAACCTCCCTCATCTATCTTGGCTTCATAGTCAGTGGTGGAACCCTCCGCATCGATCCAGATAAAGTTGATGTCATTCGTAAGTGGCCGATGCCACGAAATATCACTGAGGTACGCAGCTTTGTCGGTGCTTGTCAATATCTTCAAAAATTTATTAAACATTTTTCAGTATTGGCCGCACCTCTTCATGCCTTGACTAAGGCAAATAGCAAGTTTGAATGGACAGAAAAATGTGAAGCCGCTTTCAATATTTTGAAGCGAAAAATAAGTGAAGCTCCACTCCTTGCGTTGCCAAATTTGCACAAGCCATTTGAATTAGAAACCGATGCTTCAGGTTACGCTATGGGGGCAGTCCTCATGCAAGAACAGCGACCGGTGGCCTACTATTCCAAGCTATTCCAGGGAGCACAACTCAATTATTCAACGTATGATAAGGAACTTCGTGCATTACATCAGGCCATTAAACACTGGTGCTGCTATTTGCTAGGAAAAGAAACAGTGGTGCACACCGACCACCGGCCATTGCAATATCTACAAGCACAGTCCAAACTGCAGCAAGCGCGCCATATGAAATGGATGTCTTACCTCCAACAATTCAATATTGTCATCAAGTACAAGCAAGGGAGTCTAAACAAATTAGCAAAACTGCTTTCTCGACCACCACAGGCATTTGTTTGCTTGACTGGATTCATGCAAGTCCAACCCAACATGCGTGATGATTACATCCATCTATATATGCATGATCCAGATTTCTATGAGCATTACAAAGCTGCAAAAAAAGGTGTAAAGTTTGAATATATCATCAAGCATCACTTGCTGGAAAAGGATGGAAGACTGTGCATCCCACAAGGAGCAGATCGTACCATGTGGTTGAGAGAAGCTCATACTTCTAAGGTGGCTGGACATTTTGGAATCAACAAAACAATTCAAAACTTACAGAGGTATGTCTATTGGCCCAATCTACACCAAGACGTTAGTCGGTTCGTGCGAGGGTGCACACTATGTAGCGTTTCAAAGCCTAGCAACCGTAAGATAGGCTTGTACCAACCTCTGCCGGTACCAACATGTCCGTGGGAAAGTGTATCTATGGATTTTGTGGGTGGTCTACCAACTACTCGACGAGGACATGATTATCTCTACGTGGTCGTGGATCGTTTCTCCAAAATGGTTATTCTCGTTCCATGTAAGAAGACTATAACTGGAGTTCAGACGGCTCACTTATATTTCCATCATGTTTGGGTACACTTTGGGTTGCCCAGCTCTATTATCTCGGATCGTGATAGTCGATTTTTAAGTGCTTTCTAGAAAACGCTGTGGGCACTGATGGATACCAAGCTTCAAATGAGTACTCCTTACCATCCACAAACGGCAAATAGAGGTAGTGAACCGCACCATGGTGCACTTGTTACGAGGGTATAATGCTCAACATCCAAAAACGTGGGATGATAGCTTGTCGTATCTACAGTTTGCCTTCAATAGAGCAATGCATGGGTCGACACAAAAATCACCATTTGAAGCTTGTCTTGGTTTCCTCCCATCTAGTCCATTTGACTTGGAATTCACGATCACAACAAATGAAGCAGCTCAAGATGCTGCACCAGAACCAGCCAAGGCTCGCCACTTCCTTGAACATATTAAAAAAATTCGTCAAGAGGTGGAGCAAAATCTGCAGCGTGCTCAACAATGGTATAAGGCATGCCATGATCAACATCGAGTTCATGGCAATTTTGAAGTGAACGATCTTGTGTGGCTGCATCTTGGAGCTGAACGGCTCAAGGGTAAAGCACAAAAATTAATGCCACTTCATTATGGTCCATTTCGTATAGTCCGAATGGTGGGAGAAAATGCATGCCAACTGGAACTACCCGATTACATGTCCATTTATTCAGTGGTGAACGTCAACAACCTCAGACTTTTCGAGCCATCTATGTTGGATGACGAACAACAAGAGGTCCCGCTGTCAATTGATGATCTTTTGATTGCAAAAGCTACTGTACTCTCATCCGACACCATTCTGGAGGTCAAAACAACAGATACGCGACGAGGGCAACGTATTTTATATCGTATCGGACGAAAAGGTGAACGCCCGCAGACCGCAAAATGGTACAATCGGGAAGTCTGTGAGACCGAATTCCCTCACCTTGAATTTTGACTTCGCAGGAGCTTTGTCCTCTCCTTGTGGGGGGGAACGAATGATCTGGGAACAAGACCTGGTCTTGCAGCTGGCAGATGTGCACCGTGTCAACCCGTATGCGCATGACTTGCCCAACAAGTCGGAGACGTTGGAGAACATGGCAGCAGTTTGGTTGTGGGGAGTGCACGTGCTTGGTGGTTAGAGAAAGTGTAGCCCATGAGACCCCGATGGTTGTGGGAGTCCTTGGAGACGTGTGTGATGGGTGGTTGTACACCCAGCTATAAGCCTTGCAGGGAGAGCACCTGTAAAAAGGGGAAAAAAAAGAGAAGAGGAAAAGGAAAAGTTGGCCTCTCCATTTTTGGAAGAGACAGAAATTTGTGTGTCTTGTGTTTCTTTTTTAGTGAGAGACTGATTCGAGGTCCCATACGGATCATCTAGCCCATTGACCTAATCATACAAGACCAAAGCCAATGGCTGGTAGCTTTGAGGTTCCTTGATGTCAAGTTTGCAGTCATGTATTTTTTAATTGCGCCATGAATTTTTTGGATTTGAATTCAATTTGACCCTACCTATATCTAGAGGTTGGACTGTCGGCCCGCCCCTGAAGAAAATCCTGGCTCCGTCCGCCACTGGATACATTCATTGCTCTTGGTTAGGAGGAAGATTGTTTGTATGTATAGTGGACTCCATTGGGGGCGAGCGAATATGCTTGCTGGTCTATCGTTTGTCAGTATTCTGTTATGGCATGCATAAGTAAATCTATATGTTTCCTTACCATTTATTTATCAAAGGGACCGGCCGACTTATCTGTAAAGATGTCTTCCAGCCAAGCAGCACGTCGTTAAACATTCTAATGGATGCTTGCCGCCCATTCCACCATTATTGATCACATTATACCTCCTACCTTCTTTGTCTATTAAGTTGATTCAATCGCAAACAAATTATATAACGAATATTGGTTATAGATTCATGGAAACTTCTTAAGGTTGCGTTTGATTCTCCATCGATCGTAGATCTAAGAAGATTTGAATCCAAGATAGCTGAAATTGTTTGATTCTCCATGGATCTCAGATTCGAAATTTGTGGATTTCTGCATTCACTTTTAGCGTGGATCTCAAATCCATCAGCGTGGATCTCAAATCCATGATGTAGTGTAAAAATCATGGATTTGAGTTCCTATTTTTGGGGAGGGTTTTTTTTTTCTAAACCATGGATCTAATGATAACCATACGTGGCCAAAAATATTACTAAAGAAGAAGAAAGGAGTCTCACCATGCCTTGCATCAATCTCCATGTATCTCCGCCATTACAACACACAGTGTCATCAAATTATGCAGGCTGCATGTGTCATCAAATTGTGCAGTTGCAGCTAAGCCTGGGCATCAGTCGGCCTCCGGCTGACATCCAAAACCTAGGTCCGAGCCTTAAAAATATTTTTTTAAATAAAAATTATGTAAATATAATTAATTGTAATAAAATATTATATATATATATATATATATATATGGATATTAATAAAAAAAATTAAAAACTCATTATCGAGCCCACCCGAACTTATCGGACCGGCTCAGGTTCCTTTTTTATGGGCCCAGGCCCGAGTCGGGCTAGGTACTGGATACCCGGCCCGGTTGTGCAGGCTTAGGCCTTAGCAAATGCTATGGCAACGATAAGTTAAAACTTATGTTTTGATTCTTCCTCGTAGTTAGGTGTTCACAAAGAATGGATTTGGTGTGGATTATGTGAAATGCGAATTAGAATTGAAGAGACTGAGAAGTAATCCTGTAACTGGATCAATGTTTAGGAATTTGAACTCAATAAAACTCGTATAGACACAAGGGTTTTGCATAGTTGGCCAGTGGTTCATTGGATAATCATTGTTGGTTTCATATTTGTAAATTCATAGGCCATGGGAGCAGGGGCAAAACTAAAAATTTCGTTTGACGGTGTCGATTTATATTTGTCTAAATTTTTTAATTTTACGAGGGTCTTTTTTTTTTTAGTTCTGTGACCAGGTGCAGCTTTTCTTTAGTACCCATGAAAAAAAAGCCCATAAAATAAGAACCTAATTAATAACAAATTGCACTTTGAGTTCTTACTTTAAAATCCACAATGATAAGGTTACAGTGAGTCTGACTTTTTGAGAATTTGTCATTTTTGCATAAGGATGTTCATGGATCAGATTTGGACTGGATATCCACCGACTTCCAAAAAGACAGATATGAAAAAAAAAATATGCCATATCCAATTAAGAAATCAGATCAGATTCAGATCTAAGAAATGACATCTAAAGAATTTCAAATTCAGATTTAGTTTTAAATAAACATGCAATTAGATAACAAACATTAACATGGCCAATTAAATTTTCTTATATCAAATATCCATACATTTTGAAAGTCAACGTCCTTAAAATCATAATGTGGTTCTTGAGTGGTTATGAATAATTCAAAAGTTGAATTAGACTTCCAATGTGAATTTATAAGTTGGATTTGATTGGACTGGAATTTCAAAGTTGGATTCAGATATTGCATATATAGACTTTTCTTCATTTTCATTTGAATTGAATGTGTGAACATTCGATAATGTACAATCGTAACCAAACTGAACCCGATCCATTAATTCTGTGCAAGAAAGAGGCTGATTTGATTTACTGCTTTTGGTACTTGGGATTATGACTGATTGTTAATTAGATATTAATTACTTTACTCTTTCCCAACTTTATTGAAAGTTGGTGATGACTACCGATGTCAAAATTTCATGACAATTTAGCGAATCTTCTCCAAATTTTCACAAGTTTTTCTTAGTAAATCTTTTTAGGAATTTAAACTTCAACGCTTCAACTTAATTAATTCCAAGCCAATTTTCATATCAAACAAACAATCAGGACACGAGGGATTCACCGATCTGGAAAGAGAAAACGAAAGACATTCGGATAAACCAGACAGAACCTGCGGAAGGGGCAAGGCTCAGTTATTTAAAAGATAGCAGAAAGGCACAAGGCGAAAGTTATGGCGGAAAGAGTCATGGCTGCTCTCTAATTAGCAGAGGAGGTGAAATTGAAGTTGGAGCAGGTGGTCTGCCGGAGCAGAAGAGAAGAGCTGAAACCCATCTTTGAGTTCTGCAGATCGAACTGCAGGAGATTGTTCTCCAACTGGTACCCGCCGATGACGATGGTCGTCTCGGGGTTCTCCCCTCCATCGACGAACCCCAAGCACATCACCTCACTCTTCATGAACACCATGGAGTTGGAGTCGAAGACCTTCCACCTTGCCCGAGCCCCCGCGAAAGACAACTCAATCTCCGGTACAACCACTCCCACGCGGGTGCTCCCCACATTTCTGGTGCTGAAGCACGCCCCGAATGGCTTCACCACCGCCACTCTTTTGATGCCCATGGCCGCCGCTTCCCTCGTAAACGCCGCCTCCACTGCCTTGTACACCGAGCTCTCGAGCTTCGTGTAAGCGTTCACCGTGCTGATTTTCGTACCGCCTTTCCCCTGTGTATGTCGAGCAGCGTCGCATTCACGGGAACCACTTTTCCGTTCACTTTAATGGCGGTCATCTTCACGAAGTACTCTACTGATTGCTGCCCCAAGAAATAAAAGACCCGGCGGTGCTAATCGGATTGATCCGGAGCTTTGTGTACGCGACCGGCTCTGACACGTCCACGCCCGGGAGCAAGACGTAGGGACTGTCCCCGAAGAATATGACGACCGGATTAGACGACTCCGACGACAGCAAACAGACGACGAACTTCTTCGTGAAGCGGAACGCAGTCGCCAATTGTGTCGGCGCGGCGACCCCGGTGCGGCCCAGTCCGAGCATGCCGCGGCTGCCAGCAGCAAGGCCGGAGACAAGCTCTGAAGGGGCGCACATGAAAACAAAATGGGGCACGGTGGCCAGCTGCCTGGTGCTCCTGCCGTCTGTGGACCGGAGAACGAGCACGTCGTCGGAAAGGTTGCCGCTCATGGAGAGCCTGGTGAAGGGGAAGCCGCTGCAGGTGCTGTTGCAGCCGGGTCTGCGAGGGTCAAGGCATTCGGTGGCGCAACCAAACTCGCCGGCGGTAGCGCAGGCCGGGGCACCGTAGGGGACGCGGCAAAAGGTGGTGGAAGAGTAGCCGCACGTATAGTCTCATGGTTGGGTAATCAACCTGCGCCTATCAGAAGCAAACCCTAAAACAAATCTCTTTTGCTTCTTCTCTTTCTTCTCAATGTTTGTCACAGGTGTTGCCTATTGACGCTGCTGCTGAGACGTCGCTGGTGAAACGCTACTACAATTTTCCGCTACTGCTTCGATTCTCTGTTTCCATCAGTGGTATCAAAGCCATGGTTCTTACAAGTAAGTTCGTCAACAGAAAACAAAATAGCGTCTCTTGAATGAAAGCATGCTAGAATAAACAGTTCATGCTAGACTAACAATCTATCTTGGATGTATGAAGCATGCTAGTATATATAGATTGCAGTCATGATAGGATTACAACCTACAATTCTCTGTTTCCATCAGTGGTATGATGGAAACAGTAAAGGCGGCTGAGTTCCGACCCTAGCAATGCCTGTGATGCTTACTCTGTCTGCACGGCAAGAGTTCACAATTATGTTAACATGCTTTTTTTTTTTCAAATTGTAACTCTGGAGCATGCTAGAATCTACGAATGGAGCATGCTAGTTAGAAATTTTGCATAAAGTTCCAGAGATATGATATATCATGTTACGCTTTATGCTATGGTTGCTTCTGTTCCCTGTACCCCCAGTCCCAAGGAGACAGAGGACAGAAACAAACACTGACCTAAGCATGTGCAAAGGTTAAGTCACTTTGTAACCGGTCTTTCGAAAACGTAGTCGACCCTCATCGAAGGTCTGGCCAGGGAACACACACAGGAGAAGAAGTTTGTTGTTTTGAAAATACTGGAAATATTAAGAAAGCAGATAGTATTACCTTGAAGTTGTCCTCTGTGATTTGAAGACTGTGCAAATTTTTTTTTTTTAACTGGACTCTCTGAAACTCAACAAATCCTCTGCTACTCTCGAATCTAGCAGACGCGCAAAAGCGCGGATTACCCAAGAACACCTTCACCAATACCCCTGTTCTGTCATCCTTTCCCGTGGAGACCCAAACCCACGACTCCCTTGCTTCTGTCACAGACGGCGTCCCTCTGTCGCCTACTCGCCGACGGAGCAAGGACAAGGTTGGCCCCTTTTTGGATGGTTCGTAAATCGAATCGCCTCTACACCCGTTTTTTCCTCTTCTGTCACTCGCTCCCTCTCGTTTCCCTGATTTCCACCATTC
Source organism: Nymphaea colorata (assembly GCF_008831285.2). NCBI lineage: Eukaryota > Viridiplantae > Streptophyta > Magnoliopsida > Nymphaeales > Nymphaeaceae > Nymphaea > Nymphaea colorata. Next base: position 729,985 of record NC_045148.1, on the reverse strand, counting down.
TTTTCCCCCTTCTACCTCTCCTGTTGACGAAGAGCTGAGAGAGAGGGGAGAGTGAGAAGAAGGGAATAAGGAAAGAGACCAGACGCCATCGACCAGTCAAATTGCTATTTCCGGCGGAACCTCCCGACGGGAAAAGAGCAGCGGCGGTGGCGTGGCGGAAGAAATCCAGCGGAGCTCTCTCGAGAGGAAAGAGAAGCTCCCGAGAGGAGAGAGAAGGAAGACGGTGAAATGAGGAAAAAACTTGTTCGGAGGGGTATTTATACACAAAACTTGACAATTACGAAAACAGTCCATATTTTCGTTATTTTTTCAAAAAAACGTCATATTTCCTTAAAATTAAAGTCACAACGCTTTTGCTGAAAACTTTTTTTTTTGGAAAGTTAATTTCAGCAAAAACCAGGAATTTTATACGAAATTACACGGTGTACCCTCCAAGTTCTTAGAAATTATAAAAAGAGGGTTATTAATTTTTGTTTGCAATTTTCTACAAAAAAAAACTGGGATGTGATGTACATTTGCCTATTGGTACTCTTAGTCTAGTTTAGAATTGCAGATAAAGGGTTCTGAATATACATTTGAAAAAAAAATGAAAGAGGAAATTCACATTGTGCTGCTTCCTGACATGCCTTAGAATTTTATTGGGGATTTCTTGACATGATATTCATTGTTTGTTTACTGTTTATTATATTTTACTTGTCATTATAAATTAATTTAGAAATGACTTCAAGAGTGGGAGCCTCTGAACTGGTCAAGACTGAAAAACTCAGTGGAAATAATTTTAATGCATGGAAACGTAGGATCATGTTGGCCTTAACTCTAAAAAAACTGATTTATGTGATCAACAAGCCCTTTTCCACTTTAGGAGACAAGCCTACTGATGAGGAAAAGAAGGAATATGAGGCTTTTGAGAATGATGACTTGATGGCCAAAATCATGTTAACATTCGTGGAAGATGACATGATCAGAGTGTTTGAAGACTGCGCAACAGCCAAAGATATGTTAGAAAGCATTTCATCCAAATTCAACACCACTACTACTATGCATGTTCAATTATTGTTAAAACAGTATCCCTCGTATAAAATGAAGGAATCAGATAGAGTTTTTGACCATATTAACAAAATGTTGGTCATGGTTAAGGACCTAGCAGTAGTGGGAAATGTAATATCTGATAACATGCAAATATGCACCATTCTGAATAGCTTACCACCTTTTTGGGATATGGCTGTCACAGGTTTGAGCCTTCAGTTTGACACTTTGACTCTAGATAAACTCCATATATAATTAGCTATTCAACAAGAATGTTTGACCAAAAGAAAATGCAGAACTTATGAATGTTCAAGAAAAACCAACAAATCTTGCGTCTATAAGGTCTAAAGATTTTAAAAAGAAAAGTGATGGCAAGTTCAAAGGCAATTTTGCAGGAACTCCAAGAACTCAATGAACTGTAGTGAAATGCTGCAAATGTAGGAAGCCTGGACACATCAAGAAGAACTACAAGATAAAATTCCCGAACAAGAAAGACAACAAAAGTCAGAACAACAAAAACAAAGAAAAAGATCATGAGGACTACAATGAAGAAGTCAGTTGTGTTGTGTCAGAGTGCTTGTTTGCAGATGGAAATCTAACCAGTTGGTGGGTCGATTTGGGAGTTACATGTCACATTGCAAAAACAAAAGAAGACATGATTCGTATGGAAAATCTGAGTCCAGGAATGCAAAAAGTTTATATGGGTAACAACTCATACTGTGATGTAATGGAAGTTGGAACATATCGACTGAATGTTGGGGGTATAAACGTCATTCTTACCGAGGTCTTGTTTGTTCCCTTTATGCGGACGAACTTAGTGTCAGTCTCGGCTTTGATTGGAAAATGTTTTGAAGTTTATTTTGTCCCAGGGAAAGTTACAATAGGAAAACATGGGAGGACCATGTTCGATGAAAAATATGTTAAGGAACATGGTATGTTCAAACTCAATGAAATGAATAAATCTTTCCGTTCTGCTTATATTGATTGTGCAATGAATGTGAATACAAATCTATGGCTTTAAAGATTAGGCCATGTAAACATCAATAAGATGAAGACTCTAGCACAACAAAGTATTATATCTGACGTAAATATAAATGATTTCACGAAATGTGAGGCGTGTCTCTATGAAAAGATGGCAAGAAAACTCTTTCCATCTGAAGTAATTCGGGTCACTGATCTATTGGAAATAATCCATACCGACACTTGTCGACTTTTTAGAGTCCAAACACATAGTGACAAGTTATACTTCATAACTTTTATTGATGACTTTTCAAGATTTGGTTATATTTATCTTATTAAATATAAGTCAGAAGCGCTTGAAAAAATCAAGGAATATAAATCTGAAGTCATGAGACAACTTGGGAAAAATATCAAGGTTATAAGGTCTCATTGAGGAGGTGAATATACATCAAATGAATTCTTCGAACACTACAAAGACCTTGGAATTAATAGGCAAAGAACAATGCCTATGACACCGCAGCAGAATGGTGTTGTTGAGAGGTATAACAGAACCCTCTTAAACATGGTGAGATCCATGTTAGCAGGTGCACAATTACCCAAAGTTTTTTGGGGAGAGGTTGTGTTAACAACCATGTATACTATAAATTGAGTGCTCTGCAAGGCAGTCCCAACAACTCCTTATCGGAGATGGACTGATGTGAAACCAGACTTAAGACATCTCAAGAGATGGGGATTTGTAGCACATGTAAAAGTTTTAGATCCAAAACTGGATAAACTGGATAAACTGGATAGCAGATCAGTAAGATGTATATTTATTGGATATCCAAGAGGATCCAAAGGCTACAGACTATATCACTCTACTATGTGGCTTATAGAAAGTAGAGATGTAGAGTTCCTTGAAGAACTCAATAACAAAGATAATAATCCAGTGAAAGATCATAACAATCTACTAGAGGATCTGATTTATTCAGATGATAAGTCTGACAATGAACCGACTGGAGAACAGTCTGGCAATGAACTGACTGTGGATCAGTTTGACAATAAACCAACTGAGCATGAATTGCATGGAGTACAGTCTGGTAATGAACCGACTAAGGATCAGTTTGGTAATGAACCAACTGAGCATGAATTGTCTGAGGAACAGTCTGGTAATGAACCGATTGGGGAACAATTAGGTAATGAACCAATTGATTCCAACACCTTATCAACTCAGACTTTGTTAGGTTGCAAAAGACCTAGAGCTCCACCTTCGTATTTGAGTGATTATTATGTATATCTTGCAGAGGAGCTATGCTGTTTAGTAGATATTGACGAAATGTCTAACAATCTGACATATGACGATGTGATAAACTCGCATGAATCATCAAATTGGATGAACACTATGGATGAGGAAATCGAATCCATAGAAAGGAAAAAAGTTTGGGAATTAGTAGATCTTCCTAAGGATAGAAGACCCATTGGGTGCAAATGGGTGCTAAAGAAAAAATATAAAGCCGACGGAACAGTTGAAAAGTTTAAAGCAAGGTTGGTGGCGAAAGGTTTTTCTCAAAAGGAAGGAATTGATTACATAGAAACTTATTCTCCGGTAGCAAAGTTTACATCAATCAAAATAATTTTGGCTATCGCAGCCTTCTATGACCTGGATGTTCATCAGATGGATGTGAAAACTGCGTTCTTGAACGATGAACTAAAGGAAACCATATATATGACTCAATCGCATAGATATATCGTCAGAGAAAACGAAGACAAAGTGTACAAGCTACATAAATCATTGTATTGATTGAAGCAGTCTCCAAGACAGTGGTATTTTGCTTTTCATAAGGCAATTACAAAGCTTGGATACATAGCAAATCAACTAGACCAGTGAGCATATGTCTGAAAAAGTGGGAGTCTCTTTTGTATCCTATCTTTATATGTCGATGATATTCTGTTGACTGGAAACGATAACAGTATGATATCCAAAACAAAGACTTGGTTGAATGAGAACTTCGAAATGAAGGACATGAGTGAAGCTTCCTACATATTAGGAATAAAGATCACTCGAGATAGAGACTCGAGAATTCTGAATTTGAGCCAAGAACGATATATTGATTATATCTTAAAGAAATTTTGAATGCAGACAAATCAATTGGAATTCCGATAGCTAAAGGAGCAAATCTAAGCAAGAGCGATTGTCCTGGAGAAGAACAACAGAAATTGCATGTTCCTTATGCACAGACTGTTGGTAGTTTAATGTATCTAATCCTTTGTACAAGACCAGACATAAGTTTTTCTATTGGTCTTGTGAGTCATTATTGAAGTAATCCTGGTTGGATTAAAAGAATTTTTCGGTATATAAAAGGAACTAAAGGACTGAAATTGTCTTATCAAGCGAATGAGCTTACTTTAGTTGACTTTACCGATGTAAATTTTGCTGGTTGTAAAGTTGACAGCAAATTTACATCTGGATATGTATTTCTCTTTGGATGTGGAGCAATAGCCTGATTCTGTAAGAAACAATGATGTGTTGCTCAACACACACAAGAAGCAGAATATGTAGCATGTAATGTTGCTACCACATTTGCTGTCTGGATAAATCGGTTCTTGAAAGACTTGAAATTAGATCTTCATCATGAACCAGTTCAACTATATTGTGATAATCAGGCAGCGATATCACTTATGAAAAATGGAGCTGTGAGCTTAAAGAGTAAACATATAATGGTGAAATACCATTATGTCCATGAAATAATTGAGAAAAATGAAATCTCAGTTGAATATATGCCTACCAATGACATGGTAGCAGATCCCCTTACCAAAGGAATATCAGAAGACTTGTTTATTAAGCATGTAGCCCATATGAGGCTGAGATATATTTGAGAGGTTGTGATGGAAAAACCTTTAATGGAAAACCTCGCTACAAACTAAATTCAAGTTATGATGAACAAACCAATTATGGAAAACCTCGTAACTTAGAAACAAAAAACCCATATAAAGTGGAAGCAAATTGATGGTTTCATGGCCAAGTGGGCCCAACCATCAACAATTAGATGAATAGATGCTGGGTTTTATAGACCGCCTCTCAGGATTTCCTAAATCCCAACTACGGTTATGACATGGAGATTTATGGTAAGAATTAAAATGACAAACATTAATATTGTGATTTATTTTCTGTTTTAATTCCGTAACTGTGGAATCTCCTTTGCAATTACAAAGAAAAGGATATGGCTCAGGGCCACTACCCAACACAGTTGGCCTAGAAGGCCTAGAAGACGGCGGAGCCGAGGTCGAGGACGAATTTTTCAGATTTGAGGGGCGTCTTTTGCTGAAGTGTGGTGACATACTGTTGGGCAGCGACGTCTTTTACGACAGGAAGGACAAGAGCCCTTGGTTGGGAGGACGCGGCAGCGGCAAAATTGACGAAGGCTACATGAAAGAAGACAGCAGAAAGAAAAGAGAAAGCAGATGGTGGCCGGAGACGGACGAGCCATGGCGGAAGGTGCTGCTGGTTGGTGCCAGTGATCAATCAACATGAGACCTCGGGGTGATATATTGACGACGATCTAGGAGACAGGGGGCCAGTCCGAACGTGAGCACGCCCTAATCTCTTGACTTGACTTCAGGATTCGAGAAAGGACAGAAGGCGATAGATACAAGAAGAAGAAGGCAAGGACGAAGCACAGGGACTCCGACCGAATCTGCTTATATCGACAATTTAGTATACTTTGCTACAGATATAGTTATTTTTAATTAAAAATAATAACAATTATATTTAATATTATAAATTTTTAAGATGAATGATTGTAAGCAGTATAGATACCGGCGGCGCCATATGGTACGGCCACATCAGCAGATGCGATCATCTTGCATCCGCATGTATTGGTTTCATTTTTTAAATTAAAAAACAATTTTATTTTGGACTGGTTACTTAAAAGGATGTTCTTTTTAAGGGCTTTTGGGCTCCGATAGCATTAATGAACTAAAATATAGACTTGCATGTACATGTTCATTCTTCGATTGAGAGCCGAATCCCTCGCGCAGTCATTTTTTTGGAACAAGCACCGTTTTACTTGATGGCTTGCTTTAACCATCCTTTTGTACAGAGAGACATGAAGGATTCACTCAGAAAGAAAAGAAATTACATGGTCAACAATGTCAGATAAACAGAAAAGAAGAGTCGTCTGAAAGCTGTGGGACGCAAAGCTTGAGCTATGGTGGAAAGAGCAATGGCTGCTCCCTAGCTAGCAGAGGAGGAAGTGAAATTGAAGTTGGAGCAAGTGGTCTGCCAGAACAGAAGAGAAGAGCTGAACCCCATTTTCGAATTCTGTAGATCGAACTGTAGGAGGCTGTTCTCCAACTGGTACCCGCCGATGACGATGGTCGTCCTGGCGTCCTTCCCTCCATCGACGAACCCCAAGCACATCACCGCTTTCTTCACGATCACCATGGAGTTGGCGCCAAAGACCTTCCACCCTGCCGAAGCCCCCGCAAGAGACAGCTCAATCTCCGGCACAGCCACGCCCACGCGTGTGCTTCCCACGTTACTGGTGCTGAAGCACGCTCCGAACGGCTTCACCGCTGCCACTCTCTTGATGCCCATGGCCGCCGCTTCCCTCACAAACGCAGCCTCAACCTCCCTATACACCGAACTCTCGAGCTTTGTGTACGCATCCACCGTGCTGATTTTCGTCCCGCCATTTCCCTTGTGTATGTCGAGCAGTGTCGCGTTCACCGGAACCACGTTTCCGTTCACTTTAATGGAGGTCACTTTCACGAAGTACTCGACGGATCGCTGCCCTGAGAAGTAAGACCCAGCGGTGCTAACTGGATTGATCAGGAGCTTAGTGTAACCGATCGGCTTCGACACGTCCACTCCCGGGAGCAAGACGTACGGACCGTCGCCGAAGAATATGACGCCCGGAGACGACCCCGACGACGACAAACAGAGAGCGAACTTCTTCCTGAAGTGGAACGCAGTCGCCAATTGTGTCGGCGCGACGACCCCGGTGCGGCCCAGTCCGAGCATGCCGCGGCTGCCAGCAGCGAGGCCGGAGACGAGCTCTGAAGGGGCGCACATGAAAACAAAATGGGGCACGGTGGCCAGCCGCCCGGCGCTCCTGCCGTCCGTGGAACGGAGAACGAGCACGTCGTCGGAAAGGTCGCCGCTCATGGAGAGTCTGGTGAAGGGGTTGAAGGGGATGCCGCTGCAAGTGTTGTTGTTACAGCCGGGTTTGCGGGGTCCGAAGCATTCGGTGCAACCAAGCGCGCCAGCAGCAGCGCAGGCCCGGGCGCCGCAGCGGATGGGGCGGAAGGTGGTCGAAGTGTAGTCCGTCTGACAGTCTACCCAAAGGAAGGCGGAGCCGAGGTCGACGACGAATTTTTCAGATTTGAGGGGCCTTTTGTGCTGCAATGTGGTGACGTACTGTTGGCTGGCGCCGTCTTTTACGACGGGAAGGACAAAAGCCCTCGGCCGGCCGGAGGACGCCGCAGCAGCAAGAGCGACGAAGGATACATAGAAGAAGACGGCATAAAAGAGAAAGAAGCGGGTGGCCCTAGACCAACGAGCCATGGCCAAATGCGGTGGTTGGTATTGAGTGGTCAGTCAACAGGACATCTGGAGATGATATGGCGAAGATGATCTTATGGGAGAGAAAGGGGTAAAGGCAGAAACAGGGTGCTGGAAGGCTGGTTGTTGAGGAGGACGAAGGTGGAGGAGATCATCTTCTCATGAGTTGACTTTGAAATCTGTGAAAGAATAAGATGACAAGGATACAACGAGGAGGCAAGAAACGAAGCACGCACACGCAGCACGAAGTTGCATATAGTTTGGCGAACTCGATATATTTATATACTTTGTTATATATTTGGTTGTTTTAAAAAATAAGGCCAACTCTACTTGAACTTTCATAATTTGTTGATGATTATCATAATTAAGTACGTATTATATATTCATCCCGTACTTTTTCAGCAATCCATAAAGGGGATGTATCAGTTGTATTTCGACTTTCTAAACAGTTGACAAAATAAAAATACGAATTACACTTTAAGCAAGGAACACTGCTGTCGTAAATTTGGGCAGGAATTCTTATGAAAATATTTTACATCAAAATTAAATATATGCTATCTTTCTATTAGATCATCCGCCTGTGTTAAGTTGAACCGGCTGATTTGACCGAATTAAATGACATGCCAACCAATCTTTGGGTTCTGATATATAAAATAGTTTTGACTTCCGATTATCTTACATATCTATTATAATAATAATGCGAAGTCAAACTATATATAATATATGTGATATATTCAAAGTCAAAATATTATTTATATAGATTAAGACTTGACCTAAAATCGAAACTATATTTGAACGAAGACATGCTAGAACCTAGACGGCGGATTCCACCATCCAAAACGTATGGATGTGCGAACAATTCCTACAAATTGGACTACATAGACATGTGTAGTTTGATTATCCAAAATCAGATGTTAAGCAAATCATTGACGTCAGGTGTAAACAGGGTTTCATTTCATTGTCATCTATCAAAATCCATACTTTTTTTAACATATGGCTTTCAACAATTCAACTGCATATATATATATATATATATATATATATATATATAGATATATAGAGAGAGAGAGAGATAGAGAGAGAGAGAGAGAGAAAAAAACTTCTCTAAGAACTGAAAGCAGACAATTTGACAAGAAGACAGCCAACTTTTTATGGTATGACAAAAGTGCACTCAAGTTTGAAATTTTGAACTTCTTCCACTTAACCACACAATTTTATGTGTAATTCAGATGGCTGAATGAAAGAAATAGAAATTGAAACCTGTCTTGTTTGCGGCTTCAAAAAGTCGAGGCTGTTACTGTAAAAATTTCCACAGCAAATCACTTAGAGGATAGCGTGATCTCAAAAAGTCCTATTTGACCAGGATCTGTCGTTCAATGGACTTAGGACAACCGGTTCCATGTTTGACTTCAACTTTCTACCTACACGAGAACGTATTACTTACCATTTCAAATAAACCACTGCTCCTCCTCTGCTTACTGTAAGTTTAATCAGAAGATCACCAAGCCGCGTGCTTATGAACTTGGAACGAGTGGCCTACCAAACGGGCAAAATCTTTGAATTGCAATCTATCTTCGTGTTCTTGACAGACCAATTAAGAAATACTATTTCAAGCATGGTCACTCCCTGTGATGGCTTCTAAGCCTCGTCCTAATTGACATGCAAAGTGAGACGGCGGAATCAACTGACAGGCAAGAAGAGAGTAATGGAGAGAGAATTACCTCTCATTTACTTGAGAAAATGTCTCACTTGTGTTTGATGACTTTATCAGCAGCAAATTTGAAGTCATGCACGACACAGTTTCTCCATATATGATTTTCTTGAAGGTTGCACACCTCAGATTATTGTATTGGATGATTGCATCTGTTAGCTTATAAAGCACATGAACAAATTAATCGTGGAAAAAAGAGATATACAACAGGAGAAATGAGCCAAAACTATTACAGTGTAAATAGAGCAATTGGTATAAGATGGATTTATGGTACAGTTGGATTATCCTGGGCAACCAATAAGACTGACATTTCCCTTTCTCATTTATTCCCTTCTCACGACCATTCAAAGAATAATATAATAAAACCATAAATTTACAAGGCAGCCAGGCAACAAATAATAAAATGTAATAAAAGAGAAAAAGAAACCAAAAATCTACAGCAAACTAGAATTCCCATGTGCATATGATGCATTTGAATAACCAATAAATGGATCACCAAAAGGATTGGCAGGCATTCCCTGCTGTGGTGGATTGAAAGAATAAGGACTTTGCATCAGCATCATTTGCTGCTGCTGCTGAGCCATTAAAGCCATCTGCACATTGGGTGGGGGAGCTATTCCCTGCGACATGGCAAAAGGATCACGTGCATCAAACGGGTTAGGCCCAAGACTAACTCCATATGCTGGTTGCTGCTGTTTCCGTGCTTCAGCATCCTCATAAAGGCTATCTAACAAAAGCCTGTCGAACCCACCAGCCTGTTGACAAGCAAATGACATCAGATAAAGTAAGAAGTAGGAGTAGCTAGTATGCATAATTGCCTAAACCTCAAGCATTCGGAGTTGAACATAGGAATAACAAGGATACAGTTATGTCCTCTTGTCCTTCATGCACTCTCATACGCCTCCAAGAAACCACTGACGCTTTTTAAGATGTACAGAGTATTGGGATGGATACTATTTGATGGTAAGCTACTTTCAGCAGCCATTTCTCTATATGGCATATTGTCTTCCAATTAGTCAAATTGAGTTGCTCACAGTGGATCCACTCATTTTGTGGGTGGTGACTTATGTAAACCCCTAAAATAATGGGGTCAAAATGAAGTTCCAGAAATTGCTTTACCATCTGTCTGGAGCTCAGATTGAAATAGTTCATTTGATAATGATGATCATCTATCCCATGTCAGTTCTTGTAAAGTTAAAAACAAAAGGAAAGAGGAAACTGACCATTTTACTTTCAGTCAAGGTGTTAGTGCTACTGGTATCTGTGGTAACTAGCGCTAGTTCCCAGCCTGAAGGATCGGAAGCACTTCCTAAGAATCCATCTGAAGTTGAAGTCATTGTAGCATCACCTGCAATAGTTTCAAAGAAAAAACTTACATACGTATAATATGCACACCTATGAAGCATATGACAATGCTCCAGTTGGTGTTGCCCATGTAATGAAGAGGCTCTAAGGATAGCAAACCAGATGGCACAATCGCAAGAGCCAAAGCATTGCTTTCTTCTATCAGTGATGCTTCAGCGCTAATCTCGTTTAGACCCTGTCAAAGGAAAGGATCAGTTAAGTTGTGAAAAAAATAAGAGACAAAATCTTTGAAGAACCCAATACTTACCAATAAATCGCCGGTATCAGGAACTTGAACTGGTGGAGGAATATCCTCGTTGCTAGTTTGTTGAGCCTCCTGTACTTCAACTATTGGACTTTCCTCAGCTTTTACAGCTGGCTTGGGACTTTCAGGGGTCACGACTTCTGGTTTGTAAGTCAGCAACTTCCTCTCCTGATATTCCTGGCATTAGAAGACATTTGTAATATTAGAATGAAGCACAGAGAAAACCAACACGAAGAGTACAGTTGTGAATGGTATCTCTTGGTCACATAGCACAGAAATTATGATCATTGAGTAAACATCTGAGCCAATAACCATAAGAATTATTATTACTATCATTCTTTCAACATAAAATGTTTGAGTCATTTTCTCATACAAGCTGTCAGTTATCTATCATTTGTGGAGTCAATAGTGTGATTTGGAAGAAGCACGATGTGATACAGATTTACCTAGGTGGGAATGCTTAAAATTTGCAACTAGAATAACGTGACTTATCCTTATCAATGTCTATATATATATAGGAGAATCAAAGCTGCAGCATGCTGGATGTTGCCGGATGGGTAAAAATAAAAAATCTATCATTAAAAGCACCATAAACCATTGCTAAAAATAGCATAAACCATTGCTAATGCCCCAGTAATGACGGTTTCTTAGTGGCAGATTTTTAAGTTTTAGCCATCTAATAACATCCAACAGATTTGAATCCCCTGTATATATATATATATATATATATATATATATATATATATATATATATATATATATATAAAACATTAAATGTCATGCAAAAACTATAGCTAAATTATAAATTCGAAAATGAGATTAAGATGCACACGCACTGATAGAAGCATCATTTTGTGAAAGTAAACACTATGTCCCATCTTCACTCAAAAACTACATCCTCATCTAATCTTGAAATCTCAAATACAAATAAATGGTAAAAAAGTGAAAAACAAAGGATGGTTCAACTAACAATCCGGAGAAAGCAACCAAAAAAAAAAAAGACTGCAACGTGCATATGGGCAGAAGTAGAATGCTTTAATAAGACACCAAGTAGAATGCTTTAATAAGACACCAATGGACACAGGCACATGCATTTTTATGTGCACATAGATGTCAATAGAATTGCTCAGTACCAGGCATGCATTCACATATTTATTCCAAATTCATGTCTAAAATTATGTACATTCATGTGAATGTAAAGCTTAAATTTTCGATTCTCATTTTGCGACCCAGGTACACATCCAAAATGCATCCTTTTCTTGGGGCATTCATCCCTCTGTAATATTTAATCACCACAATCACAATAACAGTTTGTCTTTGCCTTTTTGCATATACTAAAAGTAAAAAAAAAAAAAGGTATAAAAGACCAAAACACCACATTTTCCTCAGACCAACACCAGCTCAGTTACAACAGCATTTGGCATCAGTCCAGACAACCGGAATGGCAATGCAAATAAGGAATAGTATGTAAGTTCAGCGACATCTGGAAACAGCACAATTGCCTGTTCATTGACTTAGTATGGTTCTCCCTTACTAAATTATGGTCATTAAGTACTACAATATTGAGATGTATATGAATGTCAAGGCATCAGGGTAAGCACGTAAGTGTAGATAAAACCATACTGACCAGTTGTTTACTTGAACCGTAGACCGACCTAGGTGCTTCTCTTATATATTCTTCCATTGTCGCAAGAAAAGAAGGTGGTGGCTGGAAAAGTGAGAATTGAAAGAGAAAATAATTAATGTTTATCCTAGGAAGATTCATACATATGCACAACATACTCATAAAAAATACATATTTAGATGTCGGGTTGTATTTAATGCATATGAATGCAGATAAATGTATAAAATGATGCACAATTTCATGAATACAAGCAGATCTAAAACATGTTAACGTGCATCTTTGAAGCAGATGGATTGCCTTTTAAAATTTTCTGCAAGAGTGATTGCATGTTATTCAGTTTGTAATTTTAAAAAGACAACTCACCAAGAAATTTGGAAAATGCTACTTGCTCCTTGGTAAAAGTGAAAATATAAGGAAAACAAGACATCATGCTGCTGATCTATTAGAAGTAGTGAATGCTAAAACAATTAATTCAGAATCGATTTCATGCAATGAGTACTGTTGCAAGTGGGTCCAGAGTATTTGGCTCAAACTTGATCCTGCAGAAACATTTTTTCCTAAGCGTAGAAACGATTGTGAAGAGACAACTTCTTATGGTGCCAATGGCTCACTTCTGATCCAGTTTGAAGAAAATTGAAGAACGTTATATTTTACAGCTCCTTCAAATTTTAATCATTGTCATGACTTTCTGATAGTAAATAAATTAACAAGAGACAAATCTATGATGATATGCCACCAGGAATCAGTATGGTGAAAGTTTATTCACTTGAACAGGTTCCATTGCCCACAAACATGTTGAGCAAGCATTTGCAGTACATCTAACATGATCATCGTTTCATTTTTCTACAATTTTCACCGAATGAGGCACATTCACATTTGGTTGGTTTTTACTTGCTTCTGGCTGAGAAAAATGGAAAATAAATCATATAGGCCAACAAAAAATTAAAAAAACCTGTCTCAAAATTGGAAACTGAAAGTTCCTTGCAAGCTCCAAGCCCTTGCAAAGCTCATAGAAGTCGGAAAGATTCTCAGCCTACGAAAAAGAAAAGCACAATTAGCAGCCTAACTAACAGATCTAGTTCATGCAATTCATGCATAAGCTTTACATTTACATGTGAACAAGCAATTTGAAACACGTGGCTACGGGCTATGAACAGCAAGTGTAAAGGATATACAGACCTGTTGTCCAGCTCTTTTATAAATATCAAGCGCTTTAACAGCCTCATGCCTAGACATCTCAAAGAACTGCAGTCAAGGCAAATAATCAATGTTTTGAAGAAAAAGATACGACCTATGAAAATGACTAGAAAAGGCAAAAGAAAGATAACCATACCACATCAACCAAATTAATGATGCCATCATTGATGGCACAATAGATTTTAAAGCTCTCTTTTAGTACCTGTAACCAGAGAATAAATTCTTAGTGTATACACACACACACACACACACACACACACACACACATTATTGTGAATATAAATGGTTTGAATTCATCAGGTTCAACTGAATTTGGTACAGCAAGATGGAAGATAACATATCCTAACTAATCCTTATTTCTTACTGGAATAATCATAATCGCTTTTAAGTGTTTCTATGCTAAACCAGAAAAGAAAAACCCAATCTCCACTAGAGCAACCTAATCAAGCAGAAGACTACAAAACTTGGGAACACGTGGCTCCCTGTCAAACCCTCAAGCATGTAACTGTTCATTACAAGGTTCTTTAAAGATAAAGCACAACCAAATCAATAAGGCCTACATCGCTCGTCAAAAAATGTGCCTCTTAAACTGTGTAAACCAAGAATGTGTCTGATGTCACCACCAATGCCAGATGATTAACAAATAATGCCTCTCGACACCATGATGGATAGAACACAAATCCATTAGAGGAAAAGTGTAGCAGCAAAATCTGTAGAAGCTGATACACAAGCTACAGTTTTACTTCAACAGAAAGCAAGACCTGTGAAATTGTTTACTTCAAGAAATTGAACAAAGAAGGAGCTTAAGCTTAACATACCAGGGCCAATGCATACTGTATCAGGTAATTGCCAAAAGCAGCTCCTTCAGGCTGGAAAGATTACTGAAAAATTAGAGGCTTGAACAGTAGAATGATAATCAAGATAACAAGAGTTACGTGTGCCAAGAATTTCTGGATTCATCTTATGAATGTGGCACCCATGACACAACTGAGCTACCTGGCAGCCTACAAGGCGGTGAAGTAGCTGCTGTAGAGCAGGCATTTGCTCCAAAAGATGCTCGCTGCTCAAATCCCTTGTTCTGCTATGGTTCTGTTCTTATACATATAGGAGAGAAATCATCATTGTCAGCCTAGACGAGGTTAAACATTGCATGCAGGAACAAGAAAACTGTATTATCTATCTGGGGGGTCTCAGGTTCACAAGCATCAGAAAAAACCCTCAGCTAGAGCATCATAGTAAGAGGGAATAATCATTCGTCTAGTGAATGTGCCTACCTTTGTTGGTCCTGGACCAGATTTTGTTAACCTCTCAGCCTCAATGTCATACTTCAGCACTCTAAAACATTCCAACCTCTCCTCTAGGAAGAGAGCATATGTGCGAACCCAAGCTGAGCAATCCCAAGCTGCAAAAAAAAGTTTAATCCTTATGATTAAGAAGGAAGTGGAGAAACATGAACTGGCTAACATAAACGCACGAGTCATGTAAAATCCAACATGAAAATCTTACCAAGAGGGCTAGAGTCATCCTTAAAATTGGATAGCTGAAGTATGTGCCCCCGTTGTGAATAGTTAAGCAGTTCTTCTCTAAAGGTAGGATCACCTTCTCTGAGTGTTCTATGGATAACTATTAATGTTTTCAAAGCAACCTGTTCCACCACGACGAACTAAAATTCAGGAACAAAAAGAAAAAGTGCGTTTAGCAAGCTTGATAACCACAGGAAAGATCTTCTCAAATACGTAGATGTTAGTGTTTCTTCTGGTTCCGGCAGACGTGCTCGTGCCTAAACTCAACTGCTTGAGGTCATAAGGCCAGGAAGATTCTCTATGTAACAAATGGAAGTAAAAACAAGAAAGATAGCTCAACATAACAAAACATAGAAGAAAAGAAAAAGCATACGGTCCAATTATGGGTCTTGGCTAATCGTCTGGCAAGTGCATGGATACAATATGCGACATCTGCACGTGGCCGAGATATAGAGGTGGCAGCAAATATTTCTGTAGAAGGAAAAGCAATGAAGAGATATCATACGTCACATTGGTGATGGACAGCAACCAACAAGGAATCTAAACATAAAAAAGAAAAAGCGCCTTCGAATTTTCCAAATGGACTAAATTATCGACGTAACATCCAAAGTAAACGAAAAAACAATTCTCAAACAGAACGACAGAGTCAAGTACCCAAATACGTACAAAATTCAATTGAAAATGGTGAGATATAAACAGATAATTAGTACTCACTCCGAACATGGCGTTCTTTCGGCGGGCATTCAACGTGATTCGTTGCCTTGACGATGGCAACGTCCAAATCCTTCAATTTATATTCAAAAGAGACAAAATCAACGAAACAATAGCATAAAATGGAAACCAATGAACCCCATCAATCCAAACAACAAAAAAAAATGACGATTGGTCCATGAAACGCGTCAGAACTGGGATCCTAACAGCGAACAAAATGGTAATCCAAAAATCTATCTATTAAGGAAGAAGGCACCAATGCACCACCCACCTTGAATTCGCTATTGACCTTGGCGAGGCCTACTTTGGTTGAATCCTTGAGCGCTCCATAGGCCTTCCTCCAGCTCTGCAGGGTGCCCATTTCCACCTTCAGAGGAGAGACCCTGTTCTTCCTCTCCGGTGGATTGATGGGCGAGAGAGAGAGAGAGAGAGAAAGAGAGAGAGAGAGAGAGAAGGGGTGCGTAACGGTTCGAGATTCAACCAACGAACTTTCGGTCCATCTTTAGACTTCTCTCTCTCTCTCTCTCTCTCTCTCTATAGAATAGTCCTATTAATCCTTGCATGTTTATTCAAGTGACGAACGATCTGCTTCTAATTAATTATTTTTGGGGCATCCATCGTTAAATTTAGTAAATCTAGATCAAAGAAATATGTGAAGAACTTCTACAGTCCTTTCCCTTCTAAAACACGGCATGCATTACGTCAATATATGCCTTCCCTCAGGCCAAAAGGGTCGATTATTAGAGTCGGCAAATCTAGCATTCAAAGAGAAAATACTATAATTTCATGAATGAAATGTAACGAAATTAATTAAGCCAACTAACTTTATATACAAATCAGTTCAAGTAGGTTGAGACAACTAATTCCTCTACACCACCTCCTCTCCAGGTTCAAAGGCGGCACATATTCCTTTATAAAAAGAATTTTTATATTTTTTTCGAACAAGATTAGGTGAGATGCCTTTTGGTAGAGCTGGTAGAGATGCCCTTGATTGGAAATCTTGGTCATCAAATCTCAATTTCGCAAGAATTCAACTAAACCTTCCCCACAGATTAAGATGTCAATGGATCCAATTCTGATCAGATATCCAACCGGACTACTTCATAAAAGTCGGATTGGAAAAAGTTTTAAGAAACGAGATCACATTCCGAATTTGAAAAATAAAATCCTATCGAATTTGAATTCGCTTTGGGTTTTAAATAAATATCCGCTGGGATTTATTCAGATTCAATTTCGAATAAATGTCCCATATTCAATGTTTTTACATTTTGAAAGTTGGTTGTTAACATATCAACGGATTTGATTATGTAATTAAAAGCCGAATTTGCAAGTATGAAAATAATGTTCTGATTCAATTTTGAATTTAAAAATCAACATTAAGAGTAGATATTTTTCTTCACTCTTACTTGAATCTGAATTGCATATGAATGTGTAAGCATCTGATTTCTCTGATTAATGGAAGGGGATCACCTCAGCCCGTTTTGGGAATGTGTAAGCATCTGATTCACCGATATGGTAAAGGGATATGATAAAGGGTACATCTGATTCAAATCTGACCAATTGACATCCTAAAAATTGGGAGAGATATATGTCTGCCAGTCTACCTTTTTGCCATCTTAGAAGAGGGACAAACTTAAATTTTATTCACTAAAATGCAGAACTTTTCCACAAATCAAACAAAGACAACTTTCTCTTTACATTTTTCATATGTGGATCTTGTGATTCCAATATATACATCCCACGCAGTGGACTAAACAAGGAGAAATTGTCTCTGGGATACATCTGGACGTCAAACAAAGGCATTTCCATGAAACTAGTCGCGGGGCTTGTTTTGTGAAAGCGCCGGTACTGATAGCACCCCCTTCGATATTTAGCAGTTCATCATGCTTCCTACTGGTCTCATTTGAGGACTCAGCCCGATGCCATGATAGCCCCTAGATGGCCCATCTCCCATTCTTGGGGCTGCACAATGAGCGGAGCCAGCTTGAGCTCGACTCAAACTCACTCGTCAAAACTCAATTAAAATTCAAATGTTAAACAAGCTCGATTCAAGTTCAAATGTAGGCTCGAAATGTTAAATGAGTTGATTTCGAGCTGTAAGAACTCCACTCCTTTAAACTCAAGTCGGATCAACTACATAATGAATGTTGAGTTATAATGAGAAAACAATTAAATGAGTAACAACTAAATGAGTTAAGTCAAAAGAAACGAGTTAATGAGCGAGTTCAAGGTCGATGTTATATCCTCTAGTTGAGGTCAACTTGGAGCTCGAGTTTTATAAGTTAAGGTGAGCTCGAGCTGGCCCAACTCAAGCTCATATGCAGCCCTACCCATTCCTTGGGTAGTGTTTGATAGGGGCACTCTTTCCCCATTTTAAGGATGGAATTTTAGGGACAAGTTATCCTCGCCTTCAAACATGCCCTTAAGATAATGACAGTATGGGCATCGTGCAACATCCATAACCAATAATAGTTTAACAGCTTTTCTTTATCGACATTGCTGGTTTCTCACAACTGGGAGCACATGCATTTGTTCTTCATAATTCATTCGTACCAAGATACGTATTTTGGAATTTGGTGCTTCGACATTCCTATATATTTCTCAAAATATGAAAAACCAGCCGTCGATTTTCGTGTTAGAAATGAAGAGATATATAGATAGGAAAAAATCATACTATCATGCGTATTGTTTTTTAAATATTGATTATACAATTCAATATTTTGTGATTAGATTCGGACTGCACATGATATTGTATTAGATTTATCTTCATCCATTGGCTTGATTTGGTTGGTTAAAAGTTAAAACGAGACTTGCACTTTATTGGGTAAAAGAAAGGCCCTTTCTGCCAAGCATCTATGTAGCTTCCAAATTTGTCAGATCTTCATGTCAGACTCAGATCTGGTTCATATCGTCTGGAACAATGTCCATTTCTGGTAACTAGTCAATCGCAGATCTAACTCGCTTATACAGTTAGAGTTGTACTAACGAGTCTATACTTTTTACTATTGGACCAATATTCAATCCGGTCAGGTTAATCCGTGGCAGAGTCAAGATTTTTTGGTTGATGGGCATTTTGAGTCACTAACCCGGGTCTGATCTAGGTAGACCATAACCAGGTATAACTTCACTGCAATGGGATTTTTGTAGGTCTGCCCACACAGCCACACTGTAGCTCCATCACTGTGGTTAACCTGTGCTGCTGGAAAAAGAGTCCGAGTCAATGGTGGGGCCACATATAGGCTGGTGTGGGCAGTTGCTCACACCAACTTCTCAAATTTTGTTCATTTTTACATTAAGATCATTTGATATTTACTTTGTTATACCTGTAAGTACCCCTTGAGGTATAAAAAAACCTATGAATAAGTGCCCCTACAAAAAAATTGTCCAGCTCTACCACTGGTCTAAGTTATTGAGGCTTGACTTGTTTGTTAAATCTAAGCTCGACTAGGCTCAATAGAAGAGAATATCTTATATTTTGATGTCGTGTTATACTTGACGCCCTGTGCTCCTCGGTTGGACGACAATGGGTTGTCAACAAAGAGCTTTTCTTTTCTAGCAAACAGTTTGGCTAATCTCTTGGCTCGACCTTTAGCTGATCTGAGCTCAGAATGGTGTACATGAGCTCGACCCCAAGTTCGAAAGAAGAAGCCATGGCTCATGTTCCCTGTTACTCTTGCTACAGGGTCTTGGGCTGCGTCGGGAGGGGGGGGGGGGGGGGGGGCTTGAGGCGAACAAAGTTCATGATTTACATAGATTTACATAATGAATGAAACAAAACAAAACAAAACTGAGGCTGCTGAGTAGCGTTTCATATGACCCAAACAATTGGCTTTTAACATCTCAAATGAATGAATACAAGGCTGAGGCACAGGCAATGAGGATCAATAAACCTTTTGCTTGGGGCTTTAAAGTTTCAGTTATCCAGACTCTCCTTTTTGGAGAGTCGACTTCCCAACAAAAGAAGGATGAAGAGGGACCAAGCAAAAGCTTTCCACTTTTCTAAAGATTGGAAACACGAGTGGGCGGCCTCTCCCCACTAAACTCAAAAGCCCTTCACTTTACTTTCTACCTCTGAGTTGCTTTTAACTTTTCACGGGGAAAAAAATTCAACGAGGGCTTCCAATTTCTTTACTTGTAAAGCTCCCAAGACATTGGCATACTCTTTTTTTTTTTTTAAATCAAGATGAAAAGAAAGCACATATGAAGGATGGGGCGTGCTAAAATATTAGCCTCAATCTTTAGTTTATCGTTTTTCCATTGCTCCTGGATGTGTTTCATTGAAATGAATTCGTTTTCAGCTCTCTCTCTCTTCATATATATATATATATATATATATATATATATATAGAGAGAGAGAGAGAGAGAGAGAGAGAGAGATCCTTCTCTCAGGTGGAGGAAACAACAGTTCCATCCATGGTCCAACTGAGAGGCAGATAAAAGTGGCTGCATTTGCATACACTACCAAACAAAGCGTATAAAAGTAAGAGTAAGTGTACATGCGGGATGCTTTTTATCGATCAAACAATGTCCACAAAGAGAAAGAGAAAGAGAAGAAAAGAGAAAAAAAGCTTGAGGCCAAGTAATGGCCACCATCCTCATTGTTTGTTGGTTTCAACCTTCCCAACAAAGAAAAAAAAAATCCCAAATGCCAAAAAAAAAAAAAAAAAGAGTCGGCCCACCTGCCCCACATCAATCAGTGTGCAATATTTCCACATCTGAGCGACGTTGTTTTCTCTTTTATTCCCATGGCTTCATCCCTACCGCTAGTCTGATCCCTTTATCTAATTAACCCCCAAAATTCAAAAAGAAAAAAAGAAGAAAAAACAAAAAAAAAACCCCACAAAATACCAAAAATATGGCTCCAGGAAATTAAAGACAATGGGGAAGGAGGAAGGAGCGTCCAGTTGCAGTAGGCCCGTGACTTGCTGACCGGGTCTGGACCCAAGGACCCGTTTTCCCTCTGGTCATGAGTGCAGCAGAGAAGGCCTCCTCACAAACCGACCCTGCAAAAGACTTCACAAACATTAATTTGGCCATACCCTTTCAGAAGAACATTTTGAAATTTTTCAAAGGAACGAGACAAAGCAATTCATTGGTGTCATCGCAAGTGGGACATTTGGATGAGTTACTACATTTATTTTACTGGTGAATGCTTCGGTAAGCTCGGTACGAACCATAACCGGGTCCCTCGGTGCCCACCGGCTTTCTACTTCTCTAAGCGAATATCAAAGGGCTGGGTCTGTATTTGAGCTAACCGGGTGGGCTCGGTCAGCTTCTTTTGGACCAGACCCTTCTAAATATACGTTGGACTGAAACTATTGAGATGTGACAAAGTTTGTGAATGCACATATATACTTTTGCCACCCACGATTTCAGAAGAGCCAATTTTAGGGAATCATGGACTTGGGTATGTCTCATTCGATGCTGAGAACAGGTGGAAGGACTTACAGTAGTACACTCGATGCGAGGACACCAAAGATGCGCAGGAGTAGGTGGCCATGTAAAAGGCATGTCATTTGTTCGATTCGTGTGGGTGCTACTTCCCTACATCATAAAAAGTAGAGACACGACACTCAAGTTGATAATCGTACCATACCCCACCTAGGTGTTCCATGACCTTAAGGGCAGGGTATGGAGCTTGGTGGATTGTTAACCTTTTGCTCACTCGAAAAAGCCAAATTAAGTTACCACAAGAAAAGATAATCCAAAATAGCTCCAGTAAATCTCAGTAGATAGTTTCAAAAAAAAAAGTACACAAAGATTCGAGGTGCTCAAGAGCAGGACCAGAAATTTGGGGTTTGTGATGGTTTTGCTGTTTCCACCGCCAAGAAAAACAGCCACCAATCTAAGTTGGTCTTTAGAGTTTTAGAACAGTGGAGGATGAAGGAACAGAGTTGCAAGGGAAGTGTTCTCTTTTTACCTTCATTCTGGGTCGTTTGTCAGCATTCACTTTCCTGACTTCGTAGCGTATTTTCTTGGAGAAAAGCCTGGTCCTCCTTTTCTCTTTGTACCTCAACACGCTAGCCTCCCTGAGGCCTGCACCATCTTCTCCTACTTGCCTCCACAACCCCATGTCCGGAAACACATCGTATTGCATGAGCCTGGCCTGCCAAAGGTTCCTTCGTCGGTTTAAAAACAACTTATGTATATATATGCACACACACACACATGAGCATGGGTCTACCAACACATATAGACCTGTCCATGACGTGATAACTAAATGGTTAAAGTATTGCATAGTAAATGCCTTTTGAAAAGGATGCTTCCATGTCACAAACTTAGTTCTTGAAGTTTTGCCATCATCATTTAAGTCATGAAAAACAAGACAATAAATGCAGCATTATTCTGAAATGAACAAATTTTGCTTCTACCATTCTGTGCAGATTTGTTAAGAATGCACACAATGGGACACATGTTCGTTGCAGGGCCCAAAGAAGCGCCCCTATTTGCATGAACAGGCCGATGTACTGGATGGGTGTGTAGACGTGCGCGCACACGCACACACACATAAGGGCAGTCTTTATTCAGCATAGATTGTTCATCTTAAACTAAGCAAATCCCACTTCAGATCCAGTTATCTTCATAGATTTATGTGTATTATATCGCATATTCAGGTCAACTATTTTGAACCAAACAGGTCTAGGACTAATTTGGTCTCTCTTTTTCAACAAGCTGCTTTTTCTCCAACTAATGTAACAGTGGGGATAAATCCTTTGCCGGAATTTCCTCCTGTCCTGCCAAAGAGATGGGAATTAGAATTTCCGGCATAAAGGGTGCCGGAAACTCCTAATCGACCAAGCATTGAGTAAAGGAGGGAAATTGAGGAAACCCATTGTTGGCATTCCTGGGTGAGCTTTCAAATGACACAAAATGCGGGAGCAAATGAACAATCCTAAGTATGAAGAAATTAATCTCTAGAAGTACCAAGAACTACGTACAAATGAATCAGGCGATGAGGACGACGGCAAGCATTCTTCAGCCCCCTGGTTCGCGCCGGCGGCAGCATAAGCCGGACCTCGATCCGACCACTCATTCAAAACCTTGTCGTAGTTGAGTTTAAGGCTCAAACCAGATTGAGAATTTTCCTCCTTCTTGACCCACTCGAAGGAGCAGAATGCCATCGAACTCTGCTCCTCCTGAGCCATGATTTTGTCCACCAACCTCAACCTTGGCATGAATTCGAGCACCTCCATGGCCGGAGCCCGGTCACGGTCCCGGCGGAGTGCCCACTGGTCCATCCCTATTGTCGGCAATCCTGTGTTCACTACTGAGCTGTAACTGTAATCCTGTTGATTCGGATTTCGATCGTAATTGTCATCAGATGTTTTACTGCCAAGAATGCTATCGATCCCTTTGTCGACCTCACCATGAAGGAGAGACCCTGCTTCAAATTCCTCATCGAATGGTTCATTACTTTCCCGGGATTCGACGTCATGACTGGGAACTGGGCTGCCGGAAATTACATACTCCTCTTCTGAAAATTCGTCAATCCGGGATTGATTTTCGATGGCGGAGTCACTCTTGTTGTAGCTTCCGGACTGATTCGCGTCACCGGAAACAGGTGGCTGCTGAAATACGTGCTCCGTGTCGTCCATTCCCGATTGGTATCCGGCACCCAAATGAACTCCGTTCTCAGAAACAGAGTGTTCTGTTTCCTTTCCGCATCCAACAGGGGAAGCCAACACTTCCGAGTCCGACAAGTCATCTCTCCGAGACTGGATTTCAATCCCCAATCGGGTTTCGTCATCAGAACCAGAAGGCTCACAGCCTGGCCGGCATCCTTCGCTGTCGCTGGACACCGGCGGACGAAGAACTGAAACCTCCGAATCAGAGAATTCCTCGTTATGGGACCGGATTTCGACGGTGGAATTGGTTTTGTCGTCGATGCACAAAGACCCCGTGGCGGGCAGAAGCCCAGCCTCATGTCCCGAGATGGGCGGCCGGAAAATGAGCACCTGAGTCTCCGCAGACATGAACCTGAGCGGCTCCTCCATTAATTCCGGCGTTTCATCCTCGAAATTCTGCGATTTAGCCCGCTGCGGCGGCCTCTTCAGATTATGACCAGAAAAAACATGTGGGTAGACGGTGGAGAGCAGCGCCGTCGCCTCCGCATAGACCTGGTTCGGCCGCTTCCTCGGCGCCCTCTGCTTCTTGCTGGTGATGGTGAGAGTGGTCGTTGTACTTGCATCTGAGAATGCAGTTGACGACGAGGAAGAAGAAGCAGGCGACCGTATGGACGAAGAAATTGACGGCGATTTCGAGAGAACCGTGCTTTCGAGCCCGTAAGTACGGGTTCCTCCCCCTCTCGGAAAGCAAGACGACATTCGTCAATGCCGAAGAAGCAGAAGGGCAAACCCCTATACCTTAAACCCCCTGAAAAGCTCTCAACCAGAAGCGCTCAACCATAAGAGAGCAAAATAAAGCAAGTAGAGGTGGTGGAAGAAGGTGCTGCAAAATTTGGAAACAGCCGAGGGAAGAAAATGGTGGGATTTTGTTGAATTATTGGAGGGAAGGAGAGGTGAATAAAAGGAGAAAGGATACAGTGTAAGGGACAATAGTGGCTGGGTATTGTGTTGGTCTCTCTGCAGCGGCTGGACCACTGACAGGGCCTCTGGTCTTTTGTGAAAGCTCCATATATAGTCGCTTTCTGCTCTGGAATTCTCGAACTGCCCTTCCCCTCGCCATGAAGTCACCGCAGGTGCCTTGTCCTTCGTGAAAACCTCTGCAGATTTCCGCTTCTGCTCTTCAACCTTCCTTCGAATAACTTTGCTGCCTTCTTCACCATTCCAAGTGGGAAATAAGTTCCTATTTCTCTTCGACTCATACATACTGACTGAATACCTGTTCTTACATTCCTTCTCAAATTTTGATTGCTTCAAATATTAGATTCATGGCATATGATGTGATCAAGCAGAAATCCATATTTCCTGAAATCCATACCTGAATCTTCAACATATGATACATTTAACAACGTTATGTTTTATTTCAAAAAAGCATGATATCACTATGTATTGTTACTTGATTTAATAACACAATATTCTTGCCTCTAAAATGTGTCTCACCTAGTCGGAATATGCCCGACATAAGTGTATAACCACTAGGCTCAGCTCAGTGGGCTCATGCCCATTTGCAGCCACACTCCTTGCACAAAAGGACATTTTGGTCATTGACAAAAAAAACTCACAGGGGCTGCAACTTTGTTCAGGTGTACTACGGTCATTTTACGCAAGCAAACAATTCCCCAACTACCCCAACATCAATTTACCATAATACCCCCAAGCAATAAATGAAATCACATGACAGATGCAACCAAAGACCCCAATGCCAGGGATGTTTTGGAGAACTCGAGGGCCTAAGGAAGAGATGGCAGCCCTCGTAAATTCGTCGTCCTTGAGGGCCAGTTTCTCAAACGACGGGAATGAACTGAGCGGTAGTGCCACGTTGCAGGAAGTTGGTATGGCTAAGTTTGCTTATCTGCTTACGTGGGGACCTCTGATTGGGTGGCCTAGATTTTTTGGGCCTACGTGGCGTGCGCTTTATTGGCTTCACGAGTTCATTTTAAAAAAAATTATATTCAAGTGACGTAATCTATTTTTTTATTCTTAAAAAAAAAAAGGAAACAAAGGAGTTAATGATCGTTTGGTGTTTTCTCGGGCTCCTGTGGGTGTCGTGTGGCAGCGCGGAGTAATACGTTGTGCCTTTTGGAATCAGTCGCTCATGATTAAGGAAAGCCTCGGATAAGGAAAAGGATAAAGCAGGGAGACCCACACGGATCCAAAATAAATAAGTTTTTGATAAAAATTCAGAACAAAAAAAAAACTGAGAAAGTGGTTGTGTTCTTACTTCAGCAGTCTGGCATGCTTGGCTTGATGCGTGCATGCATCGAAAAGCCAGATATTTTAAGTTAATATCTAGATGAACCCTTGGGCTACAGGAAGCATTTTGGTTTTCCATGAATAACTTTTCATAAGTCTTTGTCATTGTTCATAGGAGACAGGTAAAATTATGTACAAAAGTTTAAAACTTCAAAGGAGGATTAAAAAATATGCGGTTAATTTCTCTGCACTAGTTCACTTTAGATCCAGTTCATGAGCGAACAGTCGTCGTGATGTAGCCAACAAAGCTAAGAAGAAGTTCAAGAGTTTATTACTGCTGCCGCTCAACTGCTCCTGTATTTCAGTCTGAGCAACAAATAGTTGGTCTTATCTTCTTCTGTGGGCTTGCATCATTTTCCATGAGAAAACAGCTCAAAATTTTTCTTGTTTTCTATTATTATTTGGCAGAAGATATAAACTCCTAACTCACCCGCATATCATTAATTTCCTGCATCCATTGTTTATAATCCATATGGTTGCCTGCTTTGATGAACCAAGATTAAGCTGGAATGGGTAAATGAAGAAATCGATACCCATTGCTCATCTTTTGGCTTATTAAAAACCCTACTTAACTTTTAACAAGTTTTCTCTGCCAAAATAACAAACCAAGACTTGCACAAGGGCAGACTAATGTCAAAATAAAGCTTACTGAACCTAAATATATATATATATATATATATATATATATATATATATATATATATATATATATATATATATATATATATATATATTAACAGGAGGAGGAAAATCACAGTAGAAATGGAATCAGTGGGGCGGATGAGGGGATGATGGGGGAAATCATATCTTATCCTGTATTGGGGTGAGAAGAGTTGGAGTTGGAGGGAATGATGGCCCCACGCTGTGGATAAAAAAAGAGAGGCCCAGAAGTTCCCCACCTCAAAGGCAGGCTACCGAGAGTCTGAGAGAGAAGAAGAGAAGGAGAAAAGGACATGGTTGTATGTCGATTAATTGTAGCTGTATATATCATACGTTTATTTTGCCCTCCACGATGCATCCCTTCCCGCCACCCCCACTACTTCTTCTTCTTCTTCTTCTTCTTCTAAGAGAAGAAAAGATCTAAGAAGAAAGGAAAAGTGCACTACTGGTTGCTAAGAAAGAGTAAGAGACAGAGGGAATTAGAGTGCTAGATTTTCACGGCCCCCACCATCCTGCCAACGTTATCTCTTCTTTTTCTCCAAAGATTGCCCGACGTTTCATCTTAAAAACTGAAAATTATGAGATAAAAATTAATGAGGAATCGGGCGGGGCACACTCACATGGGCGGGGCTTCCCTTAATAATTTTTCCAGCATTTTCTGCACTGCCGGATTAATATGGCAGTAAGGCTCAGACGTGAGAGACGCTGAAGTTGACGGCCCCCTCTGGCGTGCGCCCATGCACCGTCTCCAACTTCATCCTCCGTATGTGCGTGTAGGAGAGAGAAAGAGAGAGATCTGGGGGACCAGCAGCAGCCATATACGATATCTAACTATCAAACAAACAGCATCTCTCTCTTTCTCTCTCAACATTCATGTGTCTCGACACTCGACTGCAAAAAGGTGGAAAAAGGTGGAGTTGAAAGAGTTTTTCTCCTGGAACTTTAACGGTCTGAAATTCCTAAGTTCTCACTTCAGGTTCAGACTGCTTACTAAGTTCTCACTTCAGGTTCAGACTGCTTAACCGACGAGTAAATGCATTATGTCTAAGATAACCAAATGAAGAGGCGCATTCAAGGGGTTGGAAGTTAGAATCTCATAATTGCTGTCATGTTTTGGTATGTTACTCTTCTAAGTTACAAACACTGTAAATTTTCAGTTAAAGAAAAGTTAAAGAATGTAAAATAGATTTCCTTAAGCACTCAAACGAGCCAATACAACTTTAAAGGTTTTGCGCTGAAAGTTGTTTCCTCTAACTAAATGTTAAAAACATATCGGTGGGCCTCCAAATCTTTTAGATTGTCCATGCATCTATGGATCCCACATATCCATTTAAAATTTAAAATTGGCTATCGGTCCAGTTAGATTTCCTGAAGCTGAACCTGTTTGCATATAATTAATTTCCGTTATGGTCGTCTCTCCATAATTCCTAAGCCCAAGTTAAATATATCAGAAACATCTTAAAATGTAAAACTAAAAAGAAAACCAAAATTTTATGGTCTACTAGCAGGAAATTTTCAATCCTAATTCTTAAAACCTTATAAAATCTTATTTATACTCTATTTTGAATGAACTTTTCCCATTCATAGAAATAAAATTAAACTTATGCAATTCCCTGTGTTGTTGAAATACTGAGAGCTAAATTGGGAAGCATGATTGCGTATATAGTTTTTTTTAAAAAATATGTGAATTAAATAACTATGAAAATTACATGAATTGATTTGCCTTCAATATTATTGATATAGTCTACAAGATGCCTTTCCAATATATATATATATATATATATATATATATATATATATATAGAGAGAGAGAGAGAGAGAGAGAGAGAGAAATAAAGAGAGAGAGAAAGAGAGAGAGAGAGAGAGACACAATCAAATGAAAATATATAACAAAATTTAGAGACAAGAAGTCTCCTAACTACAAGAACAAACGGCAAAAACAAAATAGAAAAATGAAATATAAGAGAGGGAGAGAGAGAGACACATTCTATCATGATTTCTACGTTTCCCAACTGTTTTCTGGATTATCTTATCATTACAATATTGAGCATTCAATAAACACAAAGTTTGAGAAAAAAAAGTGAGTGATTGGTAGATACAAGACCACTTAAGTAAGGGATAGAACCCATACCTATTAAACTCATGTTAAAGGGTGTTTTAAACTAACTGGTTAACCCTAATTTAATATAATTTGCTTTAGTTCAAATCATTTTAGTAAAAATAAAAAGGTTGATCTTTCTCCTAGCAAAATTTTGAAGTGTTGTTCATCCTTTTTTTATTAAAAAAATATTATTGAAATAAAAAATAGCTTATTTAATAAATGTTTCCAACCAAATCACTCTTAAGATCATATGTATAAGGTTAAATTTTCAAAAAGAAATATTTTAATAATTAATTTTAATAGGTGTTATTGTCTGTATCCAAGTAGTCTAGTTTTCACCAACTTCTCTCTCTCTCTCTGTCTCTCTTTCTCTCTCTCTCTCTCTCTCTCTATATATATATATATATATATATATGAGAGAGAAAGAGAGAAGAAAAAGAAGGTGCCATACCTGTTAACAACTTGCCATATAAGGAAGTTTCAAATTAAGCATGGAGGCAACGCTGGCCTGCTTTCAGAAAAGGGATGGAGAAATAAGAGACAAATTAATGGCAACGAAAATCATAAAAAAAAAAAAAGAGGGAGCCACTACAGCTTCATTTTGTGAAAAGATTAACTATAATATATGCAACAACTACAAAGGCCGTACATTTGACATTTACTTCACTGCACTTGATGGTCCCCTCGGCTCCCCACTAGGTACGTACCATTTTAGTTTTACCAAGTTTTCTATAAATTCTTTTAACTTTCTGTTTTAAACCTAGATGAATCATGTCATCCGATCTGAATAATTTGTTTAATAGAAATTAACCTGTTATTAGACGAAAGGATTCAACAATATATATGAGAATTACAACTGATATAATCTGCAGATCTGCATCATTTAATACCTTTCTTTGATGATCAACTTCATGCTGCGACCCATACTTGATATTTTTAGGTCCTTGAATTTGATTAACCTATATTTCCTCTACTTTACTGCTTTTTGCATCCGTTGATGATGTCATATTTTTCACAATCTCTTCCTGATTGTGAGAACTGAAAGACCGATAGGAAAGCTTACTCACAGGTTGTTGGCAGTTTAATGTAATTAATACTTTGCATAAGACCTGACATAAGTTTTCCTACTAGTCTTGTGAGTCATTACCAAAGTAATGGTGATTGACCTTACTAGCAAGCAGTTAAAATAATCTTTCAATATATTAAAGGAATTAAATTGTCCTCCCAAGCTGATGAGCTAACTTTAGTGGGCTATTCCAATGCAGATTTTGCTGTCTGTAACGATGATTGTAAATCCACATCTGGATACATTTTTCTTTTTGGAGGTGGTGCAATAAACTGATCGTATAAGAAACAGGGATGACTCAACAAAGATGATAAACCAGCAACATCCACCGGTTGAGATGGTTGGGCTGCTCTGCCTCTTGTTGGTTTGATTTTGACCTGCCAGTGGCATATCCAACCTGCATATTTTAATCCATGTCGAATTTATTTGTCTATAGTATACTTGAATTTCAAATAAAAGTTGAAGATGTGTGGCGCATAAAAAGAAGGATATGAACAACACTTGAATTTCAATAGAAGTTGATGATATAAGGAACCATATGAAGAATTTAATGGTAAAAAAGAAAGAATCGTGTATGTGGATTAATTTGATAATCATGACATGATAGCATGATTTACAACCAAGGTTGTTAACATAGGTATAACTAATAAGCTGAATAATGCCTTTTCCCCAAAACATCGTTTTGGATGACAAAAAGAACCCAAGAGTCTCATGAAAACATGACAGCAAACACTGTTTTGAAGAAAATGAGTTTTGGAAAACGCAGTTTGGAGATAATCCACACACCCACCCTCAAACCTCATTTTACTTCTCAAACGTCGTCGTTTTGAACGGTGCACTCATGTGCACCCACAGGTTGTGGTTCATTTGGGTTTGAATTCACCCCTTTATCAAATCTACCTATTTGTGTCTTCCAATCGGATTGGGACCAGAATTCAGCTTCCAATTTTGAAACCGAATTTCCACCTACCGGACTTGAGGCCTAACTGTGGTCTTCGATTTTGAATTCAAATTACCTAACCCATGAGCCGAGTCGAAGCTGGACTAGAGTTTAGATCCATTTCTATTACCTGGACCGACTGAATTTTCTAGACCCAGGGTGAGGTAGATCGGTTATTCAAACCTCCCTCCTGTTTACATCCCGAGTTTCTTCAAACAGATCGGGCATCATAGTTTTTCCTTTTTCCATTAAAATGAATATTTACAGAAACTTGGAAAGATGGGTTGGAAAAAGCTATTCAAGGTGGAATTGAAAAGTCTGGGCCTTTTTTTTGTAGAAGGAGAGTAAACTAAATAGGTTAAAAATTCTTCATCAACAGCCTTCTGTAGAGGTGTATGCAAACATTGTCTTTTTGGTAATGTAATCGACCCATTAAGGGTTTTGATTTTTTTGATGTAAATATCCCACTTTTTTTAAAATAACTAAGGATAGTGCCTATCTTTCAGCAGGTTTTCACTTGAAACACAACACTACCCATGTACGAGGATATGCTAACAAACCATGTGTTTCCTGTAATGATCAAGTAATGGTGACAAACACCAAATGAGTAGGATGCATTTAGGCTAAGCATGGTTTGACTCACCACCCGAAGAAATTGGTCACCTGCCAGCTCCCACTCTATCCCTGTTGTGCTAATCCCTTTGGAGATGAGTATGATGTAATTCAGTTCTTCACACACACACACACACATACACTTTTACAACCGCAAAATCATCATACTTAAAACAACTCAAGCAAATGTGGGAACATCCATATATGAACTTGTTCTATTAATAACTTTCATACACAAATATTTTTAGTCAAAGCACAACAACAAATCGTTCCTTTATAAGGAATTGGTTCCTAGTAACAGTTTGCAACCGACTCCTAAATCTTGCTTATTATTCTCTCTCTCTCTCTCTCTCTCTCTTGCCCTTAGCATTCCAATGCAACCCTGCCGAGGTAGGACCCCAATTTTGTTATAATGAAATGAACAGAATCTGTATAGAGATATCCCAAGGATAAAAGAAAGCTGCACAGGCACAACAAGAAACCCTGTCCCACAACAAAGAACTCAAGTTAAAGGTACTCACATAAAATCAACAAGATCAAAATACCCCAAAATGAGCCTAGTTAGTTCTTAAGTGCAGTTGCATGACCGTATCAAAATCAGGTTTACAATTCAGAATGCCAATGTAATCTTTCCTGGTGCTAATCACAGGATAGCACCACAAGAAGTTGGATTGAGAGAGGGTTTTTAAGCGCAGTTGCTGACTTATCAAAATTGAGAGAAGGTTGTCAATTTGTTCAAAGTATGCCCACCTCCTCCCTCTTATTTGGTACCCTTACTGACATTTCAACAAATGCATCAGTAAGTCTTCATCCTTACTAACATTCAACAAATGGGTCAGTAAGTCTTCATCCTTACTGAAATTCAACAAATACATCAGTAAGTATTCATCCTTATTGACATTAAGCAAATACGTCAGTAAAGACTCTGGTGTTAGTGCAGGCCATCCATAGCATGACAATACAAGCAGAGACCACTTAGACCCTTCAATCTCAAGGAGACCAGACAGTGATCATGATTAGTCTTGGAAAAGCAAAACCACAAATTTTTTAAAACGACTACCTTGCCTACATTATAATGTGTTATAGCAATAGTGTAATAACAAATTATAATATAGTGTTATAGTGTGATAACCCTATAACACTATTATAGTAATGTAATGTTATAGTGTCATTACACTTAGTGTTATAGTGTCAAAACATTATAACAGATGTGATAACACTATAGTGTTATAACATTAAATTACTGTAATAGTGTAACACTATAGTGTTATAATATTATAACACTATAGTGTTATAGTGTTATGACACATAGTTATGATATTATATGTGTTATAATATTATAACATTATAGTGTTATAATATTGTGTTATAACAATAGTGTTATGACGCAATAGTATTATAACACTATTGTAATAATACTATATTGTTATGATATTATCACATTACATGTTATAATAGTGTAATACATTACTGTTTTAATAGTATAACATGTTATAACAGTACATGTTATGACACTATTGTTATAAGAGTACAAGTTATAACACTATTGTAATAACACTATAGTGTATACTAACACTACAATATATACATAGTACATGTATTACACTAACAACATATACCGACTTGTATATATTGCATATACATGTTATAACAATATATAATAAGATGTATATATTGTATAAACATGTTTTATCAATATATACTAACATGTATATATTGTAAATACATGTTACATGCTGTTATCATAACATGTTCTTGTAACATGTTAGCGTAATATTATAATATGTCTATACTGTTATTACACTATTATATAACATGTATATGCTGTTACATGTGTAACACTACCATGTAATATTGTTATTGTAACAATATATAATAATATTGTTACAATAACAAGTATATATTGTCATAATAACACATAATAATACGTGTAATAATATATGCTACACTTACATGTATATACCATTAGTGTTGTACATGTTACAATAACACATATATACTGTTATAACACTATTATATTATTGCACGTATAAATATGTATTACACGTGTAATAGTGTTATATAGTGTATAACACTACTATTATAATATATAACACTATAACATATACGTACTATGAAATATACTATATAAGACTATATAACAGTATATTGTTATATATATATATGAAGTAGAGTATATTATATAGTGTTATATAGTATACTATTATAATATAAACATCTCGTATACTATATATATTAGTGCAATTATTCATCGACCAAAATTTTTTTTGTACGGATTTTTTGGGGTAAATGACAGGAACCATGACTACAGGATGAGTCATTGTCATGGTCTGCATGACCATGTCTATGCTCAGTTTCGTTGTCGCTGTCTAGCACAATATGTTCCACAAGATGTACACTTTAACATATAATATACATACTATTGATATTATATGTCATAATATCAATATTATATATATTATGGTTATATTTATAACATATATGTATACGCATATGTTATATAACATATACATATGTGTATAAGTATAAGTACATAATGTTAATATATATATATATATTATATGCATATATAATATGCACATATATTGTATAACATGCAATATAACCTACAACGTATACGTCATATACTATATAGCGTGCAACGTATATGTATATGCCTATGTTGCACGTTATATAGTATATGACATATACACATATAACATATGTCATATATTATACAACGTATAGTATATAACATATGTTACACTTATAACATATACATATATACTATATTATGCATGTACATAATGTGCAATATAACATATATTCACATATAACATATATAACGTATATGTAATGTATTATATTATGTACAATATATTATATAATATGCGTATATATATTATAATATACATATATTACATACATGTATTATACATATATATCATATATAT
This sequence comes from Nymphaea colorata, assembly GCF_008831285.2. Lineage (NCBI taxonomy): Eukaryota > Viridiplantae > Streptophyta > Magnoliopsida > Nymphaeales > Nymphaeaceae > Nymphaea > Nymphaea colorata. Next base: position 695,895 of record NC_045148.1, on the reverse strand, counting down.
ATATTATATCATATTTAGTACATGTAATACACATATATACATAGTGTGTATAATACGTATATACGTAAACTACGTAATATGTATATTTTATATGTTATAACATGCATAGTTGTACCTACGTACACTATATATGTTTATACATGCATATACATATAGATACGTGTCTACAATTATATACACATTTATCCGTATATAAATGTTATAACAACATGATAATATATATATATATATTTCTTCCTGCGGCTGTATAGTAAAAATCTAGATTTGGATAGCGACCTTCTGCTGTATCTGCAAATTCTGGATAAAGTTTTCTGACTTTTTGACATACCTTCCATCTTTGCTCCGGTGTGTCTACTAGCCAGTCTTCCCACTGCCTGCCAGTTGATCTCATCATCTTGCAGAACAGAAGAAAAATTTCAACTGGCCAAACGAGAAATTGAGTTTCTCAGAATCAAGCTCAAAGAAGGGAAAATAACCATGCAAGACCATGTGTTGAACAAAATCGAGCAATTTCTAAATCAGTTCGAAAACAAGCTACAATGCCAAAGGTTCCTTGGATGCTTCAATTACGTCGAGAACTATATTCAAAATTTATCACAAAAAACAAAGGCAATCCACAAGGTAATGATGCATCATGAGCCGTACGAATGGAATAAAGCAGCCACAGAAGCAGTGGTTTCATTAAAAGAAGACTGCCAGTGCTCGAACCCGCCTTTGTCAGGCCATATGTCCTCTCCACAGATGCATCCAATGACACATGGGCAGCCGTTCTGTTAAAGAAAAATAGCAACCAAGAAAAGGTTTGCTTTTATACTAGTGGGCAGTTTAAAACTAATGAAATCAATTATTGGCCTGCAGAGAAGGAAATCCTTGCTGCAATCAGAGGGTTATAAAAGTTTCACCCTTATTTGATTGGCAAAAAATTCATACTGAGAACAGATTCACAAAACCTATCTGTTTTGCTCAAAAGAAAAATCACTATTAGTCCAAAATTACAAAGATTTGCTTGGTGGCACTATTCCTTCTTAGTTGTGGAGTAGCTACATATATCCATCAATTAGTCATTTCTAAAGCAATTTGATTACCTTTTCTTTGGTTCTTCAAGTTGATTATTTTATTGGTGAAGTTACGCTTCTTCCTCTTGGTTGTTGTAGGGAGCATGATCTACGATTTATGGAATTTTCTGCCATTGTATAAATCTGTATTTTTGTTTTTTCATAAAAAAAATCTAAAAGTAACTAGTGGGGAAAGCACCAGTATAAACTGGATTACCATCTAATATATCGGTGACTTAAATTGCCAATTTAGAACGTGGGCAGATCTGTATTTGTTACTTGGCTTACACTAAAAGTTGTAAACAACTTTGGCTTGTTTTCGAGAAACAAAGAGAACATAAGCAATATTGAAAGAGGCATAAGTGCATGTCTTCACAAAAACATGTGCTTTTTCTTGGGCATTTTGTTCAAAGGGAACATGTATATCTGCCCTCTCAAGGTGCAGGAAGTAGTGCCATGGCCAGTAACAACCAATGTTATTGAACTATTGTCACACCCCAACCCTTTTGACCCTCAGATTTTTTTTTTTCTAAACATAAAACATTGAGGTGTGACCACACAACATTTCAAAATGAGATGAGCCAACCAATTCAAACAATGAGGCAAACTTTCATTTATATAACAATTTCAGTTGATACAAAAATTGCATCAATGTATATGACCAAAAATTGCTCCAAACCATACGATTGATGCCTAACAACAACAAGCCATCAATATAACCCAAAACACGACGCGCCGGCACTACAAACGACCCAAAACCTCTCCAGTAAGATGTGAGTGAAGCCATCTGCTCAACCCGCTGCCCCGGGTCTGCCAAAACTAGAAAAAAGAAAAATAACTGAAGGCTTAGCCTTCACAGTATGGTAACAAGCTAGAAAAATCCCTAAACTTTAAGGTAGGGGCTCATGTATGAACTAATCATAAATAACATACAACTCTGCATAACATATCATTCTCATTTTTATCATTTACATTAACTTTAGTGAATTGACAGTTCTTGTGGGTGCAAAACAAAGGCACGTGCACACCGCGGGCGGCCTACAGTCGAGAGACAACCCACGTGGTGGCCCGAATCGATATGGATTCATTCACGCTGTAGCGGTAGAGCACTTATCCATGGATGTATGAATTCCAAGGAGAGATACTCAGCCTTCTCTAGGACACCCAGTTTGGGAAGACAGGAGCCCAACGCTCCAAGCACAACACACAACAGTACCCTACGGCCTTGCACCACTTGCGCTCCGAACATGCGAGACCAGTGGCAAAAACGGGACGTCTCCCAAACACATTGCCACAACCCACTGGCCTCTCATCTCTTATTATTTCTTATTTAACATTATGAAAACACAATCACAAGATGACCAGCTAGCTCATGAGGTTGGTTCACTCCACGAGTGCACCCATACCTCCAAATGCCTCCACACAAGGGCTACATATATAATTAACATTCTTAGCTAGCCGTCATAGCAATACGGATACAACTACCCTGCAATTCCATTCATTTGTATCATGCTCAAGGCAAAACATACAAAACATTACAACATTCACATCACTTATCACATCAATCATATCTTTCAAAACTTAGCCAAACCACAGAGAGTAGTCTCGATCCGTGATTGGCTCGTAGCTGTCCTATGCAGTTATCATTCTAGGATGCTTTCTAATGCACATTTGGGGTCGAGGAGACACTCGACTCGATACCCCACCTCATCTATCCTAAGCAGTTATCAATTCTAGCATGCACATGCCATTAAGTAGTAATTTTCAAAACAAAACTTATCACATGAACATTCAATTCTCATGTATACAATCATTCATTTACATCATGGTCATAGGATCCAATGATCCTTAAAACACACATTCTAGTTGGCCCCAGGCCTGAATTTGCTTGGAATGCCACCATACCTGTCACACATCGCCAAGATATCCAAAATTCCTCAAGCTTCAACCTAGTCACTCAAGGTCTACTGGACGTGTCCGGTGTACCTGCAAATACAATGAAAAGGTAAGTTCTATACTCGTTTCGCTTTACAATTCATACAAGTGCAAAATATAATCATTAAGGCATGTCATCACCTCAAAAGGGTGTCGACCAGTAGTATCGACTCACAAAACCCTCCAATAGGCCACTTTACAATCCTTTGAGGTTGTGACCAGACATCTAAACTAAAGGCTTCGATCAATCCATCACTAACACACTTCTCAAAAGCTTTCTTTAGTTGAGGTGCCTACCCAAATAATACACCCAATTTACATGCTCTTCTCCAACTAACAAAGAAATATGCCCATCAACAATAGTATGAACCGCAAGTTGTAGTAACAGTCCTATATCTTCTCAACCACGTCCAACCTCTACCATGTTTTCCAATAGCTTCAAAAATCAACAACTCATGCTAAAGAGATAGATATACACATGGATTCTTGTTCTTCTCACAAATAGTCATAAACTTCCCCCAAAATAGCAACATCGCTAAAAAGCTATCCAAAACATCAAAACATGAGTCTAGCATGCTTAAACAATAATTATACATGCTCTAATAAATATTACTCAACAATATAAGCTCGATTAGGTCTTGCTCACCCCAATTCAAGAGCCCAAACTACTGCAATGCTTCCGGCAGCCACCTCACGAGTCCAAGTGGTCTCCAAGTAGCTAAAATCCTTCAATGCCGCCACCACCAAGGCCTTCAAGTCGCTGTTATGAGAAGGAAGACCAGTCCCCCAAGCTGAAATCCAATCAAACAATCGTAAATAGGGTGAGATTTAGTGAAAAAGAGGTCAAAAGAAGGGTCTGCCGTTTGAGTAGGACCTCCAGTAGCTACGAGGGAGGAGGCAAAAGTCAAATGAGAGAAAGAGGGCACGAGAGGATGGGAGTGAGGCTGCACACGTGAGGGAGACAGTGAGAGAGGAGAAACCCAGGGTTCGGGTGAGGGAGAGAGACTGCATGAGCAGGAGAGGGGAAACGTGGCAAGAGAGAGAGAACATGGGCAGAGAGGGTTCAAATAGAGAGGAGAGACAGACGGAGAGGGTGAGATGGCGTGAGAGTGGCGGAAGAGGGAGATAGCACGAGAGAGTGAAGGCTGGGCAAGGGGGAGGCCGTGCGAGGGGGAAAGGGTGTGGGCAGAGGGTCGAGAATGCAGCGAAGGAGGGAGAACGAGAAAGAAGAGGAAAGAAGAAAGATGAAAACAAAGAGGGTTCAAGAGGTCTTACCCGAGCATCGCCCTCCACCTCTGTCGTCGCTGCCTGCTTCTCTGTTGCAAGAAATGGTGAGAGATGAGAGAACAAAGAAGAGGGAGGTTCTGCGGAAGGTAAGGGAGAAGAGACGGAGAGGAAGAGAGAGCCAGCGTCGGGCTCCCCTTCACGCTTGGACTTCGGGTCCGGGTCCGGACTCGCTCCAATCCAAACCTGAATTAAAAGAATGTGCGTTACAACTATGGTCATTTTTGGGCTTGGTGAACTACTAAAAGAAATTTATCTAGAAATACTCGGATGGCATTGCCCCTAACAGACTTGTTCAAGAAGGATTGCTCATGAAAATAGATGATCTGCTGTGATGATGCCTTCAATTGGTTGAAGAATGCTTTGGCTGAGGAACTTGTACTCTGACTCTTGATCTCACCTAGCCTTTTAAGATAGAAATAGATGCTTTAGACACAACTCTTGCCGGATTACTTTCGTAAGGTGGTCACCTTGTTTCTTACAAGAGCCAAAAGCTTAGTGACATCAAGCGACATTACTCAGTGCATGAGAAGGAGATGACTGTCGTGATACACTGCCTTCATCTTTGGTGGCATTACCTGTTGGGGAAGTTTAGCATCATTAGGACAAACAAAGTAGCATCAATTACTTCACCTCTTAGAAAAGACTGTCACCCAAGCAACCTAGGTGACAGGACTTTTTAGCCGAGTTCGACTGCACTATTGTGCATCAGACTGACAAGTCGAATGCTATTGTAGATGCATTGAGTCGGGTAGAGTATGTGGTTGTGATTGTCAATGTAACAAGTAATCTTCTGGAACACTTTAAACAGGCCATCTCTGCCAACCTAGTGATGAAATAGATGGTAGAATGTGCATAGGCAAGGACGTGAAAGTGCTTTCAGTTCCAAGATGGAGCCTTATACGCGGATGGGACATAGGCCTATGTCCCAGCTATTGAGGATTTGAGGGGTACCATATAAGAGTTGCATGTCACCAAGTAGGCCAGACATCTAAGGTAGGATAGAACTTATGCTTTGGTTGCCCATTCTTACTTTTAGTTAAGGTTGATGGGTGATGTATGTCACTTTGAGTGTATTTGACTCATGTGCCAGCAGGATAAGGTGGATTGGTAGGAGCAAGCAGGACTATTGAACTCATTGCCCTTGTCGAAATGTCCGTCGCAAAATGTGTCTAGGATTTTATCGCTGGCCTATCGAAGGTGGATGGTACGTCTTCAATTTTGGTGGTGGTTGAAATACCCTTGTGTATGATTTTTGGTTGAAATGGATTGTATGATTTTTAATTTAAATGGATTCAAATAAACTGGCTCAAACTAAGGTTCTAGAATAAAAAGAAATCATAAACCAATATGTACGTGACCTATAACCCTATGTTTCTGCAGAAGAATGTAGCTCAAAAAAAGAAAATAACCATTTGCCCTTATGTGTATTTTTAGAGTTCTAGATGAATTTTCTCGGTCTAATTAAATTAGCCAATGACTAAGTTCTTAAATAGGATCTAGTTAAAATATTGTTAAAAAGTATTCTCGGATTGCTTTAAAAAATCAAAAATAAATTTTCACCAAGTCGAATGCAGCACATTTATAAAGGGAAATTAAAGAAGGCCCTAAAAATCATTTTCTATTTTTAAAATTTTGATAGGTGGAGAAAAGGATACTTGGAAAAGCTACTTACCTATATGGACATGCTGAAAGATTAGAAAAATTCACTTTAATTTTGAAAAATTAAACTCCATAGCAATTAACAAAGTGTAGCAAGTACTAAGAATGAGCTCCACAGCTTTTATAACTGAGTTGAACTCAAAAAAGAATGAATAAATTCAAACTGAACTAAGGAAGTATTGAATTACACATGATAAACATAATTCCAACTTGGTTTCAGATCTCTCTACCAAGTTGAGCTCAAATTTAGCTCAATTCCTCAAAACAAGAGAGAGAAAGCACTCAAAACTAAATTAAACTCAAATTGAAATGAATGAACTCAAACCAAACTAAGGGAAACTTGATTTATACGTGATAATCATGGTTCTAGTTTGCGTTTAGCCAATCTTTTGAGTTAAGCTCAAATTCAGCTCAAGCCCTTGAAAACAGGAAAAAGAAAGATCCAATAGAAATATGAAAGTTAGAATATGATTGAAATTTGGGCAGGGTGACTCAAAATTAGTGAAATCAAAGTTTTTCTCCATTAACATAGGCTTGTTTTGACTTGGTTGAGCTAAATATTGCAGTTTTAAGTTCGAAGAATTGTTTTGAGCTACAAGGGAGCTAGCTTCAGACTAGGATAACCTTAATGAGTTAACTCTAGCAACTGTTGGGGTCATGCAAAATTGAGAAATTACTTAATTGCTCAAATGTTAGACAATTTTCAGAAATTTGATGAAAAATTCCTACTTTATGAGCACAATACTGGGATGTAGGGGTACAAGGGTAATTTTCAGCTTGGATGACCTAGGTGGTCTGGGTTTAGGTGTTCAATGTTGGCGTGAATAGTGATTATTTGGTTTAGAAATGACCCATTGTTCTTGAAATTTGGTCATAGAAAATCCATTTGTAAATTTCATGTTCAAGAATAAAATGGCCATTTGAACTTATGAAAAGTCTAGGTGTTCACACATGTCTTCTCCATATGAGAGTAATGCTTCTCATATTGTACGAATGTCATATTGAAATAGTAGATTATATGCTCTATTTTGCATCTTTCCAAATATTGTGCCAGAAAACCATCGTAGGCTGAATTGTTGACTAGAATGTAAAACAATAATGGTTTTCCCAAAACTAGGGGTTTTAGCATCGGAGGATTGAAAAGGTATTTCTTGATTTTTTTTTAGGGCAGTTAGCATTTAGGTCTTCATTCAAATACAACTCTTTTTCTCAAGAGTTGATCAAGCGATTCACATCTTAGAGCCATGTTCGAGATAAATCTTCTAAATGCTTGAATTTGGCTTCGCAAACTACACAACTATCTCAAATTGGTAGGTGGAAGCATTTTTATGATTGTTTTGCTTTAGCTGGATTCATTTCGATCTCCCTTTTTGTTGACCGTGAACCCTAATAGCTTACCAGATTCTACTCTGAACATGCACTTTTATGGATTCAGTCTGAGTTAATGTTACAAAAATCTATCAAATACTTGAGAAAGAGTGTCGATGTGATTCTCTTTTGTCTTTGACTTGATTAGTCAATTATCAATATAAGTATGTATGATTTTATGTATTTGATCATGGAATTTGGCTGTCATGGCTTGTTGGTAAGTTTCCATGCATTTTTTAAACCGGAAGACATTACTGTGTAGCAAAAGATACCCCAAGGGGTTGTGAAAGATGTTTTGGATTGATCTTGAGCAGGCAACTTAATGTGGTTATATCCAAAATATCCATCTATGAAAGAGAACATTGCATGGCCCGTTGTACTATCAACCAACAAATCAATAGCCGGTAATGGATAATCATCCTTTGCAGTGGCCTTGTTCAGATCTTTGAAATCGATGTAGAGAAGAATTTTACCATTTTTTGTTAGGGACTACTATGATGTTTGATAACCATAAGGGATAGTCAATTGTTCAGACAAATCTAACATTCAAAAGGGTCTTGGAGACCTTCCTTGATTTGCCCGTTCAGCCAAATGGCTAATTTTCTTAGCTTTTCCTCAATTAGTTTTCATTCTGGTTTTAAGGATAAATGATGTTTGACCAATTTGGTATTAAGTCTTAGCATGTCCTCATAGGTCCATGCAAAAGCCTTTTGATGTTTTGTGAAGAACTCGACCAATTTCATTTTTTCTCTATAGAGAGTTTGGTTTCAATTTAAAGTATCCTCAAATTGTCTATTCTGCCAATGTTAATTACCTCGATTGGATCATTAACCAGAACAATGGTTGATCTTATTTTTCTGTTTGAGTGTAATCCAAGCATTTTGTTTCTACGAGTTACAGATTCACTTCTACTAGTAACTTCAATGACTAGTGACTTTAATTATTGATCTTCAGATGCCATCCTCTATGACAAAATAGGATTGTTAGACTTTGATTAAAACATAAATCAAAATAGATTTGCATTGATTACAATTATTATAATTATATATCAATGATATTTCAAAATGTGACACTGGGTCAACAAATGAGTACGATGATTTTTCTTGGAAAAGAAACAAGAGAGGTGAAAGGACTTGAGTGACTAGTTTTAGGCTAACGGTGAACATCCACGCATGGTGGTTCCCATGACAAATGACACCGCCTTGAACTCTTCCTCTTCTGCTCCTTCATTGTTGTGACATTGAACTCTTCAACTGCTGCTCCTTAATTGTTGTGACACCTCAAAGCACAAATGCCTCTTTGTCCTGATATCATAACCAATTCTAGACTTTCATTTGCGTTCTTACCGAGGCCAGTGAATGGTTGATACCCTTGGCATATGAGGAGCTTGAATTTTTTTTATTTCAAAAAACTTGTTTCAATGGAGAATGATCCCCATAAGTTGATTCATATGAAATGGAACTGCTGCCCTTGACCACCCATATTTGTTTGTTTGTTTTACAAAGAGATATCCTGCTGAAATTTTCGAATAGCTCATCCCCTTTGTAGACATGCATGCTAAGACGTATGTAAGTACATGAAGCATTGGATGAGGATGTTGTTCATAACAATTTTCTATGTATGTCATGATTATCTGTATTCCTCTAGCCCAACAGATGCATTGGTGCAGAGTTAATGGAACTCCATTGGCCAAATGGATCCATGGTCGAGTAAATAACACATTAAAAAATGGTTCTATATCGACTACTTGGAATAAAATTTTAAATTTGGTTTATATGATGTCTACTTTCAACTTACCAATGCATACTAGGAAAGGTTGGCCCTATCCATCATATCCATGAATGATAATTGATGTTGAGAATAATCTGACTCTCATATTCCCATTGCTTGTGTCATCTATAATGGACAAATATTCAAACTTTCCCCACCACCGACCAATATATGAGTAATAGTGGTGCCTAGTGTCTTTATTATGATGTGGAGAGCATAATTGTGCATGGCACCCCCATTAGGGAGATCTTTGTTAGTGAAGAATATTGGACTTTTTTGTTCCAGTCTATTTGTCCGCTTATTTCCTCTTTGGGGCTGAAATTTTCAGTTTTCAACTAACTAGAAAAATCAGACTAATTAAAAAGCACTTCTAAGAGTTCTAAGTCGAATACTTCCTCTAACGATAGTGTCTCCACCTTGGGAGTGGAGTTGGTGGAAGACATTTCCTTGGGTCCAGGGGCGAAGGGAAAAAGGGGGGGGGCTGCCTGGAACATGGCCGCACCCTAGGCAATTGAAAAAAAAATTACATTGAAAAAATAAAAACTTTTTGGTTGCACCATGTATTATTTGAATTTAGATTCAGTTTGGCCCCACTTGAATCTAGAGGTTTGACTGTTTGGCCCGCCCCTGAGAAAACATCCTAACTCTGCCCCTGCTTGGGTCTTGCCGCCCCCAATCTTTGTTTGACCAATAGTTCAAAGAAATCCACAAGGGATTCTCTCTTTTCTTTATGGGTCATCATAACCTCATGTTTTGATAGAACTTGGGCAGAAATTTACCTAACCATTGACACTATTTTCTTGTAGTGCTTTGGAAAGAGATTAGTGATTGTCTTTTGTTGTCCTGGAGTTACTTTAATCAACGTTTGGTCCACCGCATCTTAAATTATACTTTCTAGTACAAGTAGTTTTCAATGTCATGACCTGACACTTGGTAAAATTTGTAGAGCTGATTTTTATTTCTACCAATTACAGGAGGAGGGTTGAAAACTTTTGGCAATAACAACATATCTATCTTCTTGTTCCCTGTTCAATTTTAGATAAACTTGCAAAATCTTTTATATTTTTTTGGATCTGGTTCAATAGTTTTTGAAGTTGTGTTGGAACTCGAAGATGATTCATCAACTTTGTTCTTATATGAAGTTGTGGTTCAGATTCCATTACTATTATTCTCTTTATTTGGTTTCTACTTTCCAGCATAAGTTGGATGTTCACTTGGTTAGAAAAGAGGACAAGGAGTTAAGTTTTTTTGAAAAATGAAATGATGATAGATATGTAGTGATGATGGACAAAATATTTGATTTAATATTGCAAATATTAAATGAGACAGCATTGTTTTGATGACTCGATTGATGACAACGTTTTGGGCTGGACTCTAACACCAAACTAACAGTAATAGATGGGTGGATGTCTCTCCATCATTTGGCATAGTCTGGACCTATGGAAGAACCAACAACAAGATAGCTGTGATCAAATGGCCCCCATCATTGTAGGGCTAGGATGTATGTTCTAAACCACTCAGGAGTATCCAGCTCATACTTCACATTGACCTCTTTAGATTTGCTCTTATGAATATGCCTTTGTTGTTGTGAAGACTGACGGAGACAATGTTTGGATGGTATTGCACTATAAAATATGGCCACCGAGGTAGGCAACCCTTTTTGGGTTGTAGGTGTATCTTGACTTGATGATTTTTCTATCAAAGAAATCCTATATAATGCTTCCTTCATCGACATATTTTCTCTTTCGCTGATAATGCTCTACGTTGAGAACCTTCTTGTTAGAATTGTGGAGATGACTTGATTGCGACCACACATGCTTGCATAACAAAGATGGAAGGGTGAAGGCACATCCTTCGACATAGTCTATGTCCCTGATTGAAAATCTGAAAAATTCCTTGCAAAGGGAAGCTAATGTTGCCATCACTATTGTTCGGGAGTGGATTTTGATGTAGGCCTGGGCATCGGGCTGGCTCGGCTTGGCCTGATAAGAGTGGGGCTTGGGCTGGCCTGACACCCAAAACCTGAGCCTAGGCCCAGCCTGATTAAAATAAAAAATATTTTTTTAAATATAGCATATATTTTTAATGATAAAATATATATCATTATTAAAATAAAAATAATATTAAATAACATGCTGGACCGAATGGGGCTCCATCAGGCTGATCCTGTATGTTATCGGGTTGACTCGGGCTGGTTTTTTTCAGGCTGGGCACCGGATACCCAGCACAATGCCCAACCCTACTTTGATGTGCCCCCATTTTCTGAAGAGGTGGACAATTTAGATGTTTATATTCTATCCCTTGTTGTAAAAGAAAATGAGACCGGCCGGGCAAGTCATCATTGAGTTCTTGTACTTGTTCACGGTGTTGCCAAATAGGGTGGTTGGATCAACATAGTAAGAAGGCTCCTTGCTATGACCTTTCTAGCTTAATGTATTGGTGTCCTTCTTATTCTAGAAGCGTAGTGAGTCTCCAAATTACTTTTAGGATCTTGACTTGTTCATTACTAACGAGGAACTAATTCTCAATTGTCCATATAGGATCACTTTCTGGCTCAGCGAGTCTCATAATGTTGAAAAAATCATCCGCGTAATGGCCATTTCACCCCATACAAACCAAAATGTATGGATACAAAAGAATGTCTCAAGTCTTCGTTGCAATATGACTTGGTCATAGTAGCATTTCTGAGTTGGTTTGCTTAGATCTACATGGTTAGTGGATTGTGTGCTTGTGTACTGAGTGGATGCATGCTTTATTAAAGCAATTTAAATGTTCGGGCTTCACTTTTTTATCTCTTCATTCATATTTTACTTGGATTGCATAGTGCTGATGGTTTGTAGAATGTTGGACAGCTTTTAAGCCCTCTCTTGGAATCAAGAGCGCATCTTCATGTAGAGTTCTTGAGCTTGGTTTGATTTTAACCAAGATTTTGGAATTTTGGTTTGAAAATAATTTGTAGAATTTTGAAAATCCTGTGGATTAAGTTGATGAAATCTCATTAATTTATAAAAGTTCTTTTCAGTTTTTGACCTCAAATAGGAATGTTTTTTATTGAAATCTTGCTTAGAAACCACATTTTGTGATTTTTAAAGAATTGCAACACTTGTGCTTTGCCCTTAAATGTTTTTGAAAATTTAATTTGAATACTTGGCTCTATAATTTTGAAATCCATTTGGTTTGATGAGTTTTAAAAATTTGATTTTAGCTTTTAAAGTTGCAATATGGAGGATTCCTAACTAAAATATATTTGATTTTGAATATTCGGATTTCTTGAAGCTGCAACTTGAGAATTCTAGGCATTTTTGGAATGCTCAGAATTTGCTCCCAGATGATTTTCTTTTCTTTTTTTTTGGGCTTGAACATTATATTTGAGATCCGGATTTTGTGGGTTTGAGAAATGAGCCGATCATCCAACACGTTGCATTGGTTCCAGCAGCCTTCTCATTTCTTTTACAACGACCAATTGTTTTTTGAAATATAATTTTGAACATGTTGTTTTGGAAACTTTGCTTTTGCAAAATTGTAGTAATTTCTGAAAATTTCAGAAATAATAAAATTTGACGCAAGCTCGTCTGAATTAGTCGAGTACAAGATGGATTGAACTTCTTGTTTGAGCCAATCCAATCTTGGATTGACTAGAATTAGATGATTTGACATTTTATTGGGCTTACCACGCCACTGGGGCAAGATAATCATCATTTTATCCCCCCCCCCCACACGTGCCACATCATTATAAAATTGAAGATAACATATAAAATTGAAGATAAAATATCTATATTTACACAAATGTGCTGAGTACTTAACAAATGAGCTGAGTATCCTCTCTTGATTTAGGGATTCCCTCACTGTAGTTTCGCACAATTTAGAACTTCTCAGAAATTGGGTTTTTTGGTCCATAGGTGGGTTAATTTAGGAAACATTGTTTTTCTTGTTTCAAAAACGAGTTTTGATTGGGTATTTGCCAAAGTGCATGCATTCATAGATGCTTTTAACATGTACATTTTTATGTACGGCAACCTGGCTGGACATAATTCCTACCTGGTCATAGTTCCTCGCCTTAATAGAATGAGTGAAAATCTCCACCCGATACGTTGTCTCTTCTATCGCACAAGGCAACGAAAATAACACCGCATGGAATACTTACCTTGCTCCGACAAAATGAGGTTGGGTAAACTCACCATTGATCATGACTATTATGTTTGGTTTTAAGTTTGAGGAAATTAGGCTGTTACTGGTTTGGAGGCAGGGGAAGCTACAACTTGCTGGCAGCAAGATTGCAAGTCTAAGCTTAAAGACAACAAAGGAAATTACCAGTTTGTAAGCCAAGGTCAAGCTTTACCAGGTTGGAATGAGAGCGTCTGGGTTGACTGCGACCGGCTTCAATGTGGGTAAGTTCTTATGAGTAGGGCTGTTCAACAAGTTGAGGTAACTCAAGCATGACTAGAACTCGCTTGGTAAACTTGACTCAAACTCAACCACCTAAATGAGTTGAGCTCGAGTTAAGTGGGCTCGGCTCGGTTAAACTTGGTAAAGCTTGAATTTCTATAGAATACATCTTATAAAGTTGTCAAAAAAAGTAAATTGTTCAAATGGTTATACACATGACTGGTATGTGGGAGGTTCTATATTCAAGTCTATATGCCGCATCTTCATTTAAAAAAAAAATAACTTTTTAATGAAATGCTTGGCAGGCTCAAGCCAATCTTCGGTTTGAGCCAAATCAAGCTGAGTTTGAGTTTTAAGAACTCGAGCTGAGTCGAGCTCAAGCTCGAGCTAATGAAATCAAACTTGAGCCGAGTTCAAGTTTCTTTCAAGACACACGAGCTGAGTTTGAGCTAGCTCAACTCGGCTCAAACTCGCTCATGAACCGCCCTAGTTATGAGTAATTGGATTGGAACAGCCGAGCTGACTGTGGGTGAACACGGGTGGAATAGAAAATCATGACTGAACTTAAGATTGTTGGGTCGGGTCCAGCCTCAAGACCCGACCCGGCCCGTCACTTAAGTGACGGGTGGGTGAAAGGGAGGGCACCCGATGGTGCCCTTCTCTCTTACGGCTTTACGCCTCTCTCTCTCGTGGCTTCTCTTTTGGGGAAAAAGAGAAGGGACCTCTTGTGGCTGCATACGGGAGGAGAAGGAGAAGGAGAGGAAGGCAAGGAAGAGAAGAGGAGAAGCAAAGCGCGTGGGTCGATTGGCACGCCAAGAAGAAAGAGGAAAGACAAAGAAGGAAAAATGAAGGGAGTCTTCATTGGGTGATTTCTTTCTTGAATCTTTGGGGCTCTTTCTTTCATTCGCATAAGAGAGTGTTATTGTTCTCTTGAGTTCACTGTTTTTCTTAAAACAGTAGGGATATTGTTGCTCATGTATTTGGCTCCCTTTCTTGATATATAGAAAGTCTCTCTTGCCCGTGGTTTTTTACTCCATTATTGGAGGTTTTTCCACGTAAATTGGTCTCCTATTTTTCTGCATTATTTAGCATATATTTTGACGTATATTGTTGCAATAGTGGTGTTGGAAACTCGTTCTTTTGCTCGCTGCCCTGTGATTTCGTTTTTAGCAGTTTTGTGGTGGATTGCCCTCTTTTATTGTTGTTGAACATTCTTTTGGGGGACACGACTATAACAAAGTGGTATCAGAGATAAATTAGCACCAAGTTAGCACCAGGGTGGTTGTGTGCATTCTTATTAAAGGATGGAGTCGACCCCTACTAGAATGGTCTCTTTAAATGGGAACAATTGGACTATATGGAAAGCAAAAATGAAAGTTTTGCTGTATTGTAAAGACTTATATGCACCCATTGAGAACCAGAAGCCAGCGAATATGACAGATGAAAAATGGAAGTTATTGGATAGGAAAATCATTGGCACTATCAGACAATGGTTAGATGACTGTGTTTTTCATTTGGTATCCGCAGAGACGAGCGCGAAGTCGTTATGGCAGAAGTTGCATGATCTTTACGAGAGGAAAACAGCTGGGAACAAGTCTTTCTTGATTAGGCAATTGGTAAATCTGAAACTTAGAGAGGGAAAACCAGTGTCAGAGCATTTGAATGAAGTGCAGAGCATAATCAATCAGTTGTCAGCCATGAAAATGATATTAGATGATGAGTTACAGGCACTCTTGTTGCTTAGTTCTCTTCCCGACAGTTGGAAGACTTTAGTTGTTTCTTTGAGCAACTCCGCTCCAGATGGTGTGCTTACGATGAAGCATGTAACTAGCAACATTCTAAATGAAGAAACAAGGAGAAAATCTCTTGGTACTAGTAGCTCGCAAATGCTAGTGATGGGAGACAGGGGCAGACAGAAGAACCGTAACAAATGGCATGATAGGTCAAACTCTAGGTCCAAATCAAGACCCAAGATGACAAGTAAATGTTTTCACTGTGGTATTCCAGGGTACAAGAAGATTGATTGCAGGAAATTGAAAGAAGAAAAAGAGCAGAAAAAGAAGACTCAAGAGAATGTGAAGCCAAAAGAGTACACTGCAGTCGCTTCAGATGATGAGGTAGTGTTATTTTTATCTGAAGAAAATGATTGTCTTACAGTTCAGAATGGTGATTCTACATGGATTTTAGATACAGGAGCATCATATCGTGCCACACCATGTACAGAGTTATTCTTATCCTACAAAGCAGGTGATTTTGGAGTAGTTCACATGGGCAACAGTGACACTTCGAAGATTGTTGGGATATGAGATGTTTGCATTCAGACGAGCATATGATGCAAGTTGACTTTGAGAGATGTGAGACATGTTCCAGACTTGAGAATGAATTTAATTTCTGCATGAAGACTAAGTGAAGATGGATATTGTACTTCGTTTAGTCAGACAGGTTGGAAACTTACCAAGGAGGCACTAGTGTTGGCTAGAGGTGACAGATTTGGCTCTTTGTATGGGATGAAGTCTCGAATCAGTAGTGTGGATGTCAATGCAGTTACTGGTGGTACTTCGTCAGATTTGTGGCATAAGAGGTTAGGTCACATGAGTCAAAGAGGAATCGACTTGCTCACCAAGAAGAATTTGTTACCAAAGGCAGATGGTGCACAAATATCACCATGTGATCATTGTTTGGTTGGTAAGTTGCATCGAGTTTCCTTTCAGAAAAAGCGCTCTTCAAAAACTAAACATGTTTTAGATTTAGTTTATTCAGATGTATGTGGACCTATAAATGTGACATCTAAAGGTGGAGCATCTTATTTTGTTACATTTATTGATGATGCATCTAGGAAGGTGTGAGCCTTTACAATGAAAAGCAAAAGTGAAGTAAGTAGTATCTTCATGACTTTTCATGCAGCGGTTGAGCGCGAGACTGGTAAGAAGATGAAGAGACTGCGTATAGATAATGGTGATGAGTACATAACATCTTTTTTATGAAATTATTGTCTAAAGCATGGTATTAGACATGGAAAGACAGTTCCTTATACTCCACAGCATAAAGGAGTTGCAGAAAGGATGAATAGAACAATAATCGAGAGAGTTAGAAGTTTGTTATCTAGCTCTAAGTTGCCTAAGTATTTTTGGGCAGAGGCAATACATACTGCAGTTTATTTAATAAATAGGTCTCCTTCAGTGCCTCTAGATGGAGACATTCCACAGAGAGTTTGGTCAGATGAAGATGTTAAGTATGATCACCTCAGAGTTTTTTGGTTGCAAAGCGTTTATGCATGTACCTAAAGAACATAGGACCAAATTAGATGATAAAGCTATTCCTCTAATATTTCTTGGTTATGCAGATGATGAATTTGGTTACAAGTTATGGGATCCAAAGAATGACAAAATCTACAGGAGTCGTGATGTTGTCTTCAGAGAGGATCAGACTATTGAAGTTGTCATGGGAGACACGAAGTCATATGTGAATACTAGTGGTGTTCATGAGCTAACCTATGCAGAACCTGAAGAACTTTCATCTGAGCATGGTGAGACTGATGAAGATGTAGAGGAAGAGGAAAGAGAGACAGATGAGCAGTATACAGATGGCAGCCCTATGGAGACTCAAATTGATTATGAGCATGAGTTGGAGGGGGAGCTTCCTTTGCATTCAGAGCCAATTGAGGAGCAATTGGGTAGAGGTAAAAGAACACGTATACCATCTACTAGATATTCTACTAATGAATATATTATGTTTACAGATAGTGGAGAGCCAAAATGCTACGCAGAGGTGCTAGATGATGTGCATAAAGATGAATGGATTAAAGCTATGAAGGATGAAATGAATTCTTTATACAAGAATCACACTTTTGATTTGGTAGAGCTACCAAAAGGTAAGAAAGTGTTGCAGAACAAGTGGGTCTACAAGCTTAAAAATGAAGGTCAAGGCAAGTTGAGATACAAAGCTCGGTTAGTGGTGAAAGGTTTCAAGCAGGAAAGAGGTATTGATTTTGATGAAATTTTTTCTCCTGTTGTTAAAATGTCATCTATTAGGGTAATACTTGGTTTGGTGGCTTGTCTAGACTTGGAGTTGGAGCAGTTAGATGTAAAGAAGAAATCTACATGACACAACCAGAAGGTTTTGTGGCTGCCAGGAAGAAACACATGGTTTGTAAGTTGAAGAAGAGCTTGTATGGACTTAAACAAGCACCTAGACAGTGGTACAAGAAATTTGATGCATTTATAATAAATCAAAAGTATCGCAGGTCAGCCGTAGATGATTGTGTCTACATCAGAGAGTTCTCATCAGGTAGCTTCATTATCTTGTTGTTATATGTAGATGACATGCTTATTGTTGGACAGGATTGTCAATTGATTAGCCAATTGAAGATCGATATGGACAAGTTCTTTGATATGAAAGACTTGGGGCTAGCACAACAATTGTTAGGCATGAGGATTGTTCGTGACAGGAAGGCCAAGAAGTTGTGGTTATCACAAGAGAAATACATTGAGAAGGTGCTTAGCAAGTTCAACATGAAAGATGTCAAAACTGTAAGTACAGCTTTAACAACACATTTTAAATTGGGAAATAAGCAATGTCCTTCTTCAGCAGATGAGAAAGAAAGAATGGAGAATGTTCCATATGCCTCCGCAGTAGGGAGTCTCATGTATGCTATGGTTTGCACATGCCCAGACTTGGCTTATGCAGTTGGTGTAGTTAGCAGGTTCTTGTCAAATCCAGGCAAGGAGCGTTGGGCAGCAGTGAAGTGGATCCTAAGGTATCTGAAAAGTACTTCCACTTACTGTTTATGTTTTGGTGAATCTAATCCAGAGATACAAGGATTTGTTGATGCAGACATGGCAGGTGATTTGAACTCTAGGAAGTCTCTTTCTGGTTATGTTTTTACTTTTGCAGGGGGAGCTGTATCATGGCAGTCCAGGTTGCAGAAGTGTGTTGCTCTTTCCACTATAGAGGCAGAATATATTACAGCAACTGAAGCTTGTAAAGAGTTGTTGTGGATGAAAAATTTTCTTCATGATATAGGCCTTAGTCAGAAGACCTATGTGTTGCATTGTGATAGCCAAAGCGCTATACACTTGGTGAAGAATTCAGCGTTCCACTCAAGGACTAAGCACATTGATGTCAGATATCATTGGATTCGTGATATGCTTGAGCAGAAATTGATTCAGTTAGAGAAGATACAGACAGAGAAGAATCCTGCAGATATGATGACGAAGTCTCTACCTAAAGAGAAACATGACGTGTAGAGACCTAGTTGGGATGACTGCCTTTAAGGCAGTGTATTAATTTTGTTTTTTTTGCAGGTATGTTCCCTCTCTTGAGGCTGGAGGGGGAGTTTGTTGGGTCGGGTCCAGCCTCAAGACCCAACCCGGCCCGTCACTTAAGTGACGGGCGGGTGAAAGGGAGGGCACCCGATGGTGCCCTTCTCTCTTACGGCTTTACGCCTCTCTCTCTCGTGGCTTCTCTTTTGGGGAAAAAGAGAAGGGACCTCTTGTGGCTGCATACGGGAGGAGAAGGAGAAGGAGAAGAAGAAGAGGAAGGCAAGGAAGAGAAGAGGAGAAGCAAAGCGCGTGGGTCGATTGGCACGCCAAGAAGAAAGAGGAAAGACAAAGAAGGAAAAATGAAGGGAGTCTTCATTGGGTGATTTCTTTCTTGAATCTTTGGGGCTCTTTCTTTCATTCGCATAAGAGAGTGTTATTGTTCTCTTGACTTCACTGTTTTTCTTAAAACAGTAGGGATATTGTTGCTCATGTATTTGGCTCCCTTTCTTGATATATAGAAAGTCTCTCTTGCCCGTGGTTTTTTACTCCATTATTGGGGGTTTTTCCACGTAAATTGGTCTCCTATTTTTCTGCATTATTTAGCATATATTTTGACGTATATTGCTGCAATAGTGGTGTTGGAAACTCGTTCTTTTGCTCGCTGCCCTGTGATTCCGTTTTTAGCAGTTTTGTGGTGGATTGCCCTCTTTTATTGTTGTTGAGCATTCTTTTGGGGGACACGACTATAACAAAGAAAACAATGCGATTGCCATTCAGAGCCTTGGGACAACAAATGAAATTGTTGTCTTGAGTGGGAGCAAGAGGAGCAGGATTGTTGCAAATTGGAGTTGGCTCAATGGTAGCTACTGTTTCGAGCAGCCTGACTGCCGTAGACTAGGAATAGCTAGTCAGCTATGGCATTAGATGCTACTCAAGTTACCGCTTATAAGGGAGATAAACTTGATTTTGGTTAGTTGGAGGGCAATATAATTGGAATCAACTTGATGGCCATGGGCATTGTTGTAGAATGAATAACTTGTTGATCTGGACTTGGTGACAGTAGCAAGTCAATGATTAGGATTCGTCTAGACTATGGTTTTGACATAATGAACAGTAAAAGAATCAACGAGCTGCCATTCAGAAATGCAAGAAGGCCATTTAGTTGAAGCGAACCTTACTTGGTCCGATCTAGAACAATGACGATGCTGCTATGACCATCGGCGGTTAAGCTGTGGATGAGAAAGAGCCAGGCCGCTGTGATTGTAAGTAGTTAAACTACCGATGGCTAGCAGTGAAGCTGCTAACTAAAATCTGTCAAGCAGCCTAGGCTGCTTCTATAAGTATTTACACTACTGTTTTGAACACTGACATTGCTAGTTCGAATTCAAAGTAGCAAAATTCGAGCAATTTGATAAACTAGGGACTAATTGAAGTAAGTATTGCAATTGGGCAAGTTGACCTTAGCAGAGAAGTGACTGAACCAGGCACAAGTTGTTGCAGGACCGTGGATTAGGAACGGATTTGATTGGAGATAGTTGATGCAGTAAACTAATCGAACTGTAGCCGACGTCTAACCTACTAGCTGAACCAAGGGGCTCTGGAACTGTTATAGGCGAGCTTGGAGTCTGTTGTCCAAGCTGCTGAAACTGAAGAGGCCTGCGCTGATGTAGAAAAGGCTTGTCATGCGGAGCCTGAAGAAGAGCAGCTGATCACCTTAGAAAATCTGCTGGAAATGGGAGTTGCCCTACTGGATCAGGTTGCAGTAGAACAAACAGCTGCTAGGGAAGCTACTGAGATGAAAAGCTCTAACCGATCGAGAGCTAAAGACATCTGACTGCTCAGCTGCTAAAATAAGCTGGACTGCTAAGCATCCAAGTGAAGACGTTAGCTGAAGACGACAATGGCAGGAGTAGGTCGTAGGGAAAACAATAGGGAAGCTTTTAGTGATGCCGGCTGGAAGAGAAGGCGTCAGCTGAACGTCTAAGATGGGGGGAGACCACCCTACATGAGCTCAAGTGCAACTTGCTGAAGACGTCTGAGATAGGTGACCTCCCTTGAGCTGGTCAGTTCTCCATTCATAGAGCTTTAGCTGTGCATTGACAGAGATTGTTTTGGAACTTGGTCCCTTCAGCTTAGGGAGGAAGTGAGATCTATTGAGGGATGGTCTTCCTTTTTTTTTTTATTTAACCGCTTGACTTTAAAGAAAGAAGAGAAGAAGGGAAGGAGGGCACACGAAGAGAAGAAGGGAAGGAGGGCACGCCTTCCCCTCCAATGGATCTTGAAAAAGAGATAAGCCTTAATTGGGCTGACCTACTTCTCAGAATTGAAAATTTCCCAAGAAGAGTTAAAGAAGCACGCACCCTATATGGCTGCTCCGTTGCTTTTTTTTTTTGGAAATATATCAGCGTTAATTCAGCTGATCACTGCTTAAGTTTGATATATTTTTCCTTAATCAAGAAGAGATTTGAAAAAGAAAAGAGCACAACCTTTGGGTGGTTCTTTGTTTAGGTCTTGAAAGATGTTTAGCTCTAATTGAGTTGTTCTATTTTCCAAAATATTTTCTAAAAATAAGTATTGGAGCATGCCAAAACGGGTGGCTCTAACTAAGTTTCTCTTTTCAGATATTAATAACTAACATAGTTAGCATTTAAGCTCCCAACCCATGGAGGGCAGGCCTACTGAAGGCTGTCTCCCCAATTGGCCTTGGAAGTATAATAACTTTGATGAAGCTGATCTACCAAAATCTTTCTACAAGATCTGAACTGAGAGAGAGAGAGGGCACGCCCAAAGGCAGCTCAACTTGAGCTGGTTTTGTTTTCACCTTAAAATAATTTCACAAGAGAATATTTTCTTAAACAGAAGAGGTGCATCCCACCACTTGGGTGGCTCCTTATTTATTTACTTTTTTTAAAGGGGGAGATAAGCTTAATTGAGGTTGATCTCATTCTTTAACTTTAAGTTCTTTTTCAAAACAAAGAAAATTTTGGAAAGAAGAAAAGAACATGCACCATTTAGGAGGCTCTTTAATCAAGAGTTGGAAATGAAGCCAGCCTTAATTAAGCTTATATGCTCTTGTTCAAAATCTTGAGATTCTTCAAAAGAGCATGGAAGTTTATGTAGAGTACGTCCACTTGAGCAACTCTTTGATTTGAAGATATTCCAGCTTTTACGAGCTGTTTTTAGAATTTTCGAAGTTGAAGACTAGCACCTCTTTCTGGAACACATCAACTTTAAAGTAGGCTTTAAAAGTGGAGAGGACCTCACCCCAAGCAAGCTATTCCCAAATTGTTTTGATTCAAATTATTTTCTTATTGATTAGAATTACTTGAGATAATTCTAAGGAAGAAGAAGAAGAGAGAGAGAGAGAGAGAGGCCCAAATAGTTCTCTATAATTGATTTGGTTTCATTTTTTTATTAAAACCAATTTTGGGAAAGAAAATTAATTAAAATTCTCTTTAATCTTAGTTGGATTTTTAATCCCACTAAGGGGAATTTTAAATTTGAAATTTTGTGAATTAGATGACATCAAAAAAAGAATAAATTCTCTTTGAAAATTTGAATTTCATGGGACCTACCTAGCCACACACATGGGGTAGATGAGTCCAGACTTAGTCATCAAGACTTCGACTAGTCTTCAATTTTGACAATTTGTTATTTTTAATTGTATAGATTTTATCAACATCTAGTTTGAATCATGTTTTGGACACTCTTTTTGGCGAGTGAGCGCTAGATTGGTTGAATTTTGTTGAATGAAATTTGATTGCTTAGCAAATCAAATTCTTTCAATTTGCTTGAGTTGGATCTTGTGATTGCATACTCCATATTCTGTAGATCGACTTGGATAACCTTGAATTATGGTTTCCATGATCCGGAATTAATATAGACATTTTAGTCCATAATTCCAGTAGTGGAGAAATTGACTAAGCTAAAATTTTAAATTATCTTAGGTTAGACTCAAACCCAAGTTGAAATTGAATTTTTAGTTCTGAACTTAATTAGCTCCTTGGGTCTGGGATGATGTTTGAACTTTATTTTAATTCTAATTGAATTTGGATTTTAACTCTTTTTTCAAATTCAACAAGAGATTTTGATTTTGGAATTCACAGTTCTAAGCAGGTTGAGGGCTAAAATTATGATTGATTCCTAGACTCGGTCTAGCTAGAACTGGATTAGATGGGGCCTCAAGGTGGGTTACTTCAAATTTTGCTCTAAATACTTCGTAAAATTTTCAGAATTGCCTTTAAGAAATTTGGGGTGTTAACATGAACAATTACAAAACTCAAATAGAGAAGACGAACACCAAAACTAAATTGATATCTAAAAGAAGACAAACCCTAGAAATCTCTAATTTGGACTCAAAATCAGAAAATGATCTAAGACTGATTTTTCTACTAATAATCTAACTAGTGGTCAGATTCATACTCTGAACCACCTAAGAAGACAAAAAAATGCATGATGTTAAGGAAAAGGCTGGAAATGGCAGATGAGAAACAGCCAAGTACAGGTTGGCCACCCAGATGTTGGCAGTAGCCTTGTTTGATATCTTCTTCAATTTTGATCTTCAAAACTGCAAACATCCAATATTCTACTTTCAAAACATGATTTGGGTTGATAAAGAAGCTGCTGAAGCATGCAATCAATCAACCAGAATACAGAAAGTTCAATCTACAACCTACAACAAAGTGAAGAAAATTCTTGGGTAGATGAAGCACAAAGGAGGGCATATGATCTTGCTTATAGATTTCCAGCTTAGCCCAGCTGCAGCAAAACCTCTATGAGTTTCTTTATGACATAACCTCCATCAAATCATAAACTTGTGAACTATGCAACAACATGTAAAGGTTAAGCTAGAATACCAGTAAAAAACTTAGTCACGGCAATAAAGGATTCCAAAATTAATCTTTAGTGCAAGTCCAGCATAAACCCAAGTTTTGATTGAAAAATCAGGAGCTCAGCAGTGAACAGACACTAAACACAATACTGTTATCCCTAAAAGTCCGAAAAACAGGAGTTAAAGACAAAAATACAGTACTTTTCATGAAACACCCGACCAAACAATGGCCAGGTACTTTAAAAGGCAACAGCGATCCTATACTATAACATGTATGACCTCATGAAATATACACAATCTGAAAGTAGAAAAATAGTTGAAACAATTAACCCAAATTCACCTACTTTATATGCAACCCTACAACTAAATGCGTCAACATTCAATTCCTATTAAAAGAGAGGCATTTTTGCTAAGAAATCAAAGAAAAATGGCGTTCTTCTCACCATTGCAATTTTTACTTAGTCCAAACAACAACTTGAAACTTTCCTCCATCCTTCACATGTTGGGGTTTGTTAAGAATGTGGTGGGGTCATCGGAAGATCAAGATACCAAAGTCATGTTGAATATGGGATATTCATAAAGAGAAAACCCAATTTCCATATTTCCTAGAATTTTGATAACATCACTTAAGAAAAGCTATTTACATTGTGTCTCAACAACAAAAACAATTGAAATCTGTGGTTCACGCCAACAAGGACTTTTTATAAGGTACTTAGGCTTGAAGTCACAATAGGTTGGAGTTTGGCTCGAAAGCAATGTTTGGATCCAAGAAAAATTTACCATTTTACTCCTAAAATCTTGAATACATTGTTTTTGCTCTAAATCACCCAATTTTGATAAAATTCAAACAAAATCTCCATGATACTTATTTCAATATAAATGTGGGTTTGAAGAATAAAAGATAGATAAATACGTGAGAAATATGATAAGAACATAATACCGCATTTCATGCATTGTCATTCACAAAGTCAATCAAATATTATAGGTGAGAAACAAACATTGGATTTCCAAAGACATACAAGAAAAACCAACACCAAGGAGAAGTTCACCACCAACAATAAGATATGCTACACAACAGAAGTCACCTTTCCACCAAGCCAACTAGTTGTACAAGGTACAAGATTCTTATTGCGGCCAAAACTATATGTGTCAACATCTATCATGTTACGTTCACTGAGATCAGCATTTGCCTTCTCATACAATTGCTAAAGGTTCAAAATTTTGTTGTTTGCATCCAAACAACATGGTCGTCTTGCTTTCTCAATTGCATCTGTAACACAAATATCATCAGAGATTAAGCTTTCTGCAGTCCCCATAATCTAGCAAGTTATAGGAAAACAAGAGTTGCACCATTAAAAAAAATGGAGAACACATACATGATGTTTTCATTAATATTTGCACCATCAGATAGACCTCCATCGTGGCAATTCTTCAGATAAGCATCCTTTCCAAATTTATGGCCATGCTTCATTTTTCCAAGCTACATCTTTTTTGTTATGGTTTTGCTATTGGTTGAAAACCCATACGTACCATTGAACAACTCCAAGCTATGAGACCACAAGGAGTGATAGAAAGGCTATTTGAACCGATAACTTGATGTTGCATTTAAATAGTAGTACTTGTATGGTGCTAACTGGTTAGTTGTTTGTCATTTATGTTCTTAACATAAGTGAACAACAATGAATCTGGAAGTCAATAGATAACTGAAAGAAATAATGAATAAATCCATTATTTCACTAAAGTCATGATATGCAAACAAGAAAATTAACCGCTTTTTTCTTGTTTTGGAGCCTCAATATTGTCATTCATTATCATATGATGGAAAATAATGGATATTGAAATAACTTATATTGAGGAACATTGACACTAAATGTTTGTACTAGAATCATTCTATCTCTCAATTAAAGTCATTTACATGATTATACATATTAAATTTTATGATATACAAAGTATTGTTCCAAGTAATCAAAGTGTGTCTAAGCATAAAGTAGTGTATGACAAGATCCAAGAGATTAAACTTAACCACAAAAATCACATGTATATCAGAACATCATGCAATTATACAGCCAAAAATTTACAACATATAGAATAATGACATGGTTTGCTTAGGTAACTTCCCCGAACTTATACAAGTCTTAGTCATCATGTCACAAAATTCTCTCCATAAGCAATGATTTTGAGGAAGTTCAATGACTGAACGAACCTACTGGAACTGGGTATTGGCACTCCCCTTACCACATATTAAGACAATGGTCTCATATATTAGTAAGTAACCAAGGAAAAAAAGTGGCACTTGAACTCTCGAACCTACAAGGATAATCTATGCCATGTACATTGGGTTTTGTCTGTATATATAGGTACACCATGTTATGGTACTACTGATGATTTAAAAAATCCCAAGTAAAATCCAAGTTGTCTTCCAAAGTTGCATGATAGAACCATGACTCAGAGGGTTATGTTGTTTGAGCATTTCTGTGTGAACTATGCTTGATTATTGTTTACTTTGTATGCATATTATTTTTTGTGTTTAACTGAACGAGATTTTCTAACTATCCCTTGTTTTCACAATCAAAACCATCTAGAATTTCATGATCAAATCCTTAGGACGGTCCCCTAGGATGTCTATTCAATTGAAGGGCCCGGTAAATAGGAACAATGCACCCTCACTGCTATGTTAAAATCATGTATTAGGATGTCTCAGCCCCTATGGGTTAACCTAAGTAGGCATAGTTTCTCCACAAAGTCTATCCACTTTCTTATATTGTTTTGATTTCCTATATATTTGTACTCCTCCATTCTATCATTAAGTAAAGCCTTGTTGCTATGAACAATAATCACCATGTTTCATGTTACCTCCTTTACAACGGGTTCAATCATCATAATGTTCTCACAAGCATGTTCATTTTGGAACTTATCGACATGCCACAATGTAGAGCAGTAACAAGTTGTTATAATGTCTCTCTTACCACGTGTTTTCTCTTTTTTTTAGTCTCAACCTATGTAATCACCCCAAAGTTTTCTAAAAGACTATGTTATTTTACCCAAGCACGAAATCCAAATTTAGATGCAAGATTCAAATCCAAGATCCAAATTTAGATTCGAATCGAGCCTTTGAAACTCAAAATCCAAAATCGAGTTCAAAACGGCAAAGTCTGGTGCTATAAGCGTCGCACGCGCGTGCACAGACCTCTCCCTGTTTTATACTTCGTCCTCGCACCAAAATACGTTTTTGAAACTTAAAACGAAGCCGACCATTCTTTTATAATGAAAAAAAAAAGTTTTCTACATATTTTATGTAAAAAAAGGATTTTTAGGGTGGTTTTACCATATTTTATGCACTTTAAATGTCATTCTATTTATTTTTATTTTTTCTTTTAAACAGAAGGTACCGCACGATGCGCTGCCATGCGTGCAATTTACCGAGGCGCCAGGGCGCTGTTGCGCCTGGCACGCAACAGCACCCGGGCTGGTGCCCGCGACGATGCATGCCCCCTCCTCCTTTTCTTTGCAAAAAAGACCCTTGAGGTTGGTTTTCGAAAATTTTGGGTTGGTATAGCTCTGCGCGTACATCAAATGGGTGTTTGTAGGGCCAGTGGCCAATCCCACTCACTTGAAGATTTAGAGTTTCTTTTGAGCTCTCTCTCTCTCTCTCCCTATTCCTCTTTACATTTCTCTTCTTACTCTCTAACTTGGAGCAAGCTACAAAGCTCTTGGATGCATCATCTTGGAGCTTCAATAAAGGGGATCTTCAAGTGAGGTGTTCATCTTCCCTAAGTCATTTGTTATTAGAGGTATGTAATCATATGTAATCATCATCCCTCTCATTGCTCTCTTCATTTTCCTCTCTTCCTCATCTCCCCATGGCCAAAGGAGATAGCACTCAACCTCTTTTTAGAGACAAGAGGCTATGCTCAAGTGCACCGGGAGAATGGAAAAATGAGTTGATCTTTCATTTTATGATTGAATCATGTTTTCTCTTTTATTGAATATAGCATTGTCTTTCTTTCTTCATTTTCTTCTAATCTTCATCTCTCCATGGCCAAAGGAGATAACACTCAACCTATTTTTAGACACAAGAGGCTATGCTCAAGTGCACCGGGAGCATGGAAAGATGGGATGATCTTTCATTTCATGATTGAATCATGTTTTCTCTTTTATTGAATATAACATTGTGTTTCTTTCTTCATTTTCTTCTCATCTTCGTCTCCCCATGGCCAAAGGAGAGAGCACTCAACCTCTTTTTAGAGACAAAAGGCTATGCTCAAGTGCACGAGGAGCATGGAAAGATGAGATGATCTTTTATTTCACGATTGAATCATGTTTTTCTTTTATTGAATATAGCATTGTTTTTATCTCTTCATTTTCTTCTTATCTTCGTCTCCCCATGGTCAAAGGAGATAACCCTCAATCTCATTTTTGGAGACAAGAGGATATGCTCGAGTGGACCGGGAGCATGAGAAGACGAGATGGTATTTCTTTTCATAGTTGAATCATGCTATCCCTCTTAGTTGAATCTCTTTCTCATATTGTTTATATATTATCCATGCATAGTTGCTTGGTTTTCTATTTATATGTGAATGTATGGCGAGAATGAGAGTATGGTTTGAGAATTTTTACCTTTATATTAATTTTTGAGGTTGAGGCTTGTTCAACCCGGGAAAAACCCTCACAAAATATGTACATTTTAATATGCATTTGCATGCCATTTTGCTCGATAGTTTTCTTTTTAATCATCTGATTAGGAACCCTAATGAACACCTTATCGTGTGCTTTGAGCTTCTTCCATACCCAATGGTGGAAGAAACATATTCTCTTGCAACCAATGGAATAATAACATTCTATATTCATATAAATCATATTTTGCAAAACATTTTTAAAAGAATACCCTCTCTAATGCGGCCTTGGAGATTTAACTTAGGTTCTTGCATGAGCCCAAGTTCCCCTCTGGCTTATATCAAAAATTGAAGTCGACTATTTTCAAGGCATTTCAAGATTTTAATACTCATGAAGACATATACATATATAAATGTTATATATGTGTACATGCACATGAATGTCTTTCTTTGTCTTTCTCTTTTTATGATTTAACATACTTCTACAAACTCTCATATACGTATATATGAATATGTATACGTGTATTCAATTTTAAGATCTCTCTCTCTCTCTCTTTCTAAAGTGATATTCTTTTCTCTACTTGATTTAAACCTCATTTTCATAAGCTTTCATATACATATCTATACGTATAAATATATATATACATATGTATATGTAAATACGTATATGAATATGTATCTCTCTTTCTTTTAAATCTTTGATCTTGTGATTTTCAAGATCTCTTTCTCACTCTTCTTTTCTATATTTTCTTATGATCAAATATCTCATCTTGTGCATCATTTGGACATTTTTCTTTCCAAGATCATTTTTATTTACTGACTTCACTAAGAGCATAAATCAAGTAATGACCCAATATTGGATTCATGTTTGATGGTCTACAACCCCAATTCATTTTCAAAAACTTTTCATTCTTATATATGATATTCATTAAAACAAAAATCTTAGATGTATGTTGTGGTAGGAATGATTTATATGAATGTTGTGGTAGGAATGCTTTAGACAAATGTTGTGGTAGGAATGAGTCATTTTTCTTCCAATCATATAGGATCAATGAATCCATGCATTCACCTCCACTTAATTTCACTTATGATCACAAGCACCTCTCCAAGAACTTAAACAAGATGAGATAGAGCTCCAACTAGGTGGTATCCGAATTAGAGCAAAATCTTAAACCTACTTAAAGTCTTAAGAGAAAACTAAAGTGATTTCAAAATGATTTCTCAAACATTTCAAATGATATTTACTAATTCTACTTTTTCCTCAAAATGTTTCACATTCTCAAGCAATTCTTTAAGAACCTTTTCAAAAGTTTGAAACATCAAACTTTCAATATTCTTCCACACCACATATATAAAAGATGCTTAAGCCGAAAGTGAAATGCATCAATAATAAGCATAACCCTTGGATCAATTACCCCCGGTAAAGGCGCCGGGAATGGTCGATCCTCGTACTGACGGGCGAGTCCATTTCTTTCTCATTTTAAAAATAAAACTCATTTTTCTGAAGCATTTCAAAACCACTGAAAATTTTGGGGATGCGAATAGATGGCGGTCATGATGGGACCCGTCATCATTTGGCTATGATTATAATTGATGCATTTCCACAAACTTGAACATCTCATATATTGCCAATGAGAAAGCATGTCTTCTATTTTGCCCTTGACCCATTGACATTTCATTGCATTGATTGGTGATTAAGTTTACTTTCTTGCACATAAACTAATTGAGGAGGATCAATCATGTTCACTTAGATCTAGTATCAAACATAACCCTCCTCTATTTAAGAGTTGTTTGAAGACAATGTTTGCTCTTCTATTTATTTTAATCATTATCTTAGGCAACATTGCATTAGAGACAACTCATTTTACATGTTTTCTCATATTTCAAAAATTTTCATACCTATTTGTCCTGGTCATCATGTTGTCGGGCTTGGTCTTTGGCAGTAGCACAAGATTAAGCCTTACAACTAGACCACACCTTGGGCGGGAAAGCCCCGCCATTAGTACTATGAGTGGTAATTTGTGCTATATCGACAAGTGATCAAGAAGAAGTTGATGAACCTTACCCTTAGTTGCCTAAGGAAGCATCTGTGCTCGTACTAAGCCATTTGGCTAAAGTATATAAGCATAACTTGACATTGAATTATCGAGACACAAAAGTATCTCAATTAGGTCACCATACCAATTTTTCTACAAAAATTATTTCAAATGACATATGGATGTGCATAAAACCTTGTATGATGTTTCTCAACCTCATTATGTACTTCTACTTCATATTATCTTTGTCAACCTAGTCAATCTTTTCCACTAATTAAATCTTTGTCTTTTAGAGCCATCATTCAAGATGTATTCCTTCCAACATGGGGTCACATTCCCTTATGATCATATCCTCTTCGGGGAGGGACCCGAGCGGTCTACGTCCCATATTCTTTGAATCTCGACTTTCCATGTACCCATAACATGGCGAAATATAAAGCCCTCATTGAAGGACTTCGTTCATTATTGAGTTTTCAAGCGTGCATTCCTTCAGTGACTCTCAGCTTATTATAAACCAAGTGAATGGAGAATGGCAAGTCAAAGACGAAAAGTTAGTGACATATCAAGAGATCCCTGCCTCCTTAATCCGTCAATTTGAAAAAGTGCAACTGGCTCACATAAAGAGAGAAGGTAACCTTATTGCGGATGGCCTCACAAGTTTAGGATCCACCATCACTTTTCAAACCAATGAAGCAATCCGTTATTTTGAGATTGGAAGATTGGAACACCCTGCTTTTGAAGCAGTGACACATGTTCATCATATTTAAGAGGAGAATATGCCTTGGTACCATGACATCAAAATGTACATTGAAAGTGGAGAATTCTCGACTGGAATGTCCAAAAATAAATAAAAAGCAATTCAACATATGTCAGCAAGGTACTTTATCCTTGCACGGGTGCAATACAGACGTGAGTTTAGTATTGAATACTCTCAGTGCCTTGATGAGGATGAGGCGAAGGAAGTCATTGAAGAATCACATAGAGGAGACTATGGGGGCCACGTCAGTTACCAAACCCTCACTAAATAGATAATTCGAGTAGGGTATTATTGGCCTACTATGCAAAAAGATTGTCACCAATTCGTCAAAAGATGCAAAGAATGTCAATTGCATGCTCCAGTGATCCATGCACTAGCCTCTCACTTGCATTCGGTGATATCTCATTGGCCATTTTCAATGTGGGCATTTGACATGGTCGGACTAATATCCCTTACAGCTTCTAATGGTCATAAGTATTTTTTTGTTGCAATAGACTATTTTACCAAACAGGTAGAAGTCGTCACACTCAGAACTGTGGAAGGATGTCATGTAGTGTCTTTCATTCACAAAAATATTCTTTGCAGATTTGGAGTTTCTCATGAAATAGCATCTGACAACGGGACTCATTTTAAAAATGAAAAGATGAGACAGTTATGCAGCAAATACCATATCATGCATCACTTTTCAGCTCCTTATTACCCCCAAGAAAACGGACAAGCGGAGGCCACCAATAAGATTCTGATCCGCATCCTGGAATGGACAGTGGAAACGGGAAGAGACTGGCATGAAAAGATGCACAACGCTCTGTGGGTATATTGCACTACTATGAGAACTCCAACAAATGCTACTCCAGCAGAGCTAGTCTAAGAAACATGAGCTTCTCTCATAAAACTTCTTTTAAATCAATATCAGTAGAAAAGACTAATGCAGCTTCATTTGCAAGATGAAAAGAGGCTAAAAGCGGCCGAGCATGCTGAAGCTTATCGCCAAAGGGTGGCTAGACAATTTTCCAACTCAGTTATCAAGAGATAGTTCAAAGTGAATGACTTAGTCCTGCGATTGGTGGTATACCTCAGAGGATGACCACGTGGTGAGTGGACACCAAACTGGGAAGACCCATATGTTATTAAAAGAGCCTTGCCCCAAAATTCATACCGACTGATTAATGTTGATGGGGTGGTACTTGCCGATCCTGTTAATGACCTTCACCTCAAGAAATTCTACGCTTAGTCCTCTTGTATTCACTTTCCAATCAATGACAAATATTTATGTTTTCACATCTAGTCTACCATTCAATCTAAATTCTTCCCAATTGTAAAACATGATAATTATACTAGGGCATTTTTTTTATTATTATCAATCATAACTTAAGGGGGACTCATGCAGTAAAGGGATAAACCTGCAATGTAAGAGCAACTCATGCAGGTAAGGGGACAAACCTGCAATGCAAGCCAAGGCAACCCATTTTAGTGGGGTTAAACCTAAATTCAATATTGACAAACCCATGCAAGCAAGAAGTTAAACCTGTAATATAAGCTCAAACAAC
This sequence comes from Nymphaea colorata, assembly GCF_008831285.2. Taxonomy (NCBI): domain Eukaryota; kingdom Viridiplantae; phylum Streptophyta; class Magnoliopsida; order Nymphaeales; family Nymphaeaceae; genus Nymphaea; species Nymphaea colorata. The sequence goes on along the minus strand of NC_045148.1, from coordinate 663,390 downwards.
CCACTCAGGTGAGAGGTTAAGCCTGAAACATCTATCATAACATGTTTTCTTTGAAAAATTTGTGATGTTTATCTTTGTCACTAAGCACGGCTAACACCGACTTAGTAACAAAGAGGGACATCTGTAATCACCCCAATTTTTTTAAAAAGACTATGTTATTTTACCCAAGCACGAAATCCAAATTTAGTCGCAAGATTCAAATCCAAGATCCAATTTTCAGATCCAAATTAGATCCAAAACTCAAATTTAGATCCAAATCGAGCATTTGGAACTCAAAATCCAAAATCGAGTTCAAAACAACAAAGTCTGGTGCTATAACAGTCGCGTGCACGTGCACAGACCTCTCCCTATTTTATGCTTCATCATCGCACCAAAATACATTTTTGAAACTTAAAACGAAGCCAACCACTCTTTTATAACGAAAAAAAAAGTTTTCTACATATTTTAAGTAAAAAAAGAGGGTTTTTTGGGTGATATTATCTTATTTTATGCACTTTAAATTTCAATATTTTTTTTTAAAAAAAGAAGGTATCGCACGATGCGCAGTCACGTGACCGCGCGTCACGCGATCGCCCCTACGCATGGCAGTGCATCGCGTGCGCAGTTTACCGAGGTGCAAGGGCGTTGTTGCTCCTGGTGTGCAACAGTTCCTGGGTAGGGGCCTGCGACGATGCAGGCCCCCTCCCACCTCCTTTTCTTTGCAACAAAGACCCTTGGGGTCGGTTTTCGAAAATTCTGGGTGGGCATAGTCCCGCCCATACCTCAAATGGGTGTTTGCAGGGCTAGTGGCCAATCCCACTTAGTCAAAACCTATTTTTCTAAAAAAAATTTGAAAATAATTCAAAATTCTTTGAAATTCGGATGAAAATGTTGAGATATTCAAATTTTGAGTTTTGGCTCCAAAACTCTCTATAAATACCCCCACAATCCCCCTCTTGGGCGAGAGTGGCCCTTGGGAGAAACCCTAGAGTATTCTTACTTGAAGACTTAGAGTTTTTTTTTTTTCTCTCTCTCTCTCTCTCTCATCCTCTTTACATTTCTCCTCTTCCTCTCCTACATGGAGCAGACTATAAACTCTCTTGGAGTTTCACTCAAGGGATCTTCAAGTGATGGTGTTCATCTTTCCTATTATATTTCTCATTAGAGGCATGTAATCATCATCTCTCTCATTTCTCTCTTCATTTTTCTCATCACCCCATGGCTAAAGGAGATAGCACTCAACCTCTTTTTCGAGACTAGAGGCTATGCTCAAGTGCACCGTGAGCATGAAAAGATGAAATGATCTTTCATTTTATGATTGAATCATGTTTTCTCTTTTATTGAATATAACATTGTCTTTCTTTCTTCATTTTCTTCTCATCTTCATCTCTCCATGGCTATAAGAGATAGCACTCAACCTCTTTTTAGAGGCAAGAGGTATGCTCAAGTGCACCGGGAGCATGGAAAGATGAGATGATCTTTCATTTCATGATTGAATCATGTTTTCTCTTTTATTGAATATAGTATTGTCTTTCTTTTTCATTTTCTTCTCATCTTCGTCTCCCCATGGCCAAAGGAGATAACACTCAACCTCTTTTTAGAGACAAGATGCTATGTTCAAGTGCACCGGGAGCATGGAAAGATGAGACAATCTTTTGTTTCATTATTGAATCATGTTTTCTCTTTTATAGAATATAACATTGTCTTTCTCTTTTTATTTTCTTCTCGTCTTCATCTCCCCATGGCCAAAGGAGATAGCTCTCAATCTCTATTCTACAGACAAGAGGTTATGCTCGAGTGCACTGAGAGTATGAGAGGATGAGATATTATTTCTTTTCATAGTTGAATCATGCTCTCCCTCTTAGTTGAATCTCTTTCTCATATTGTCTATATATTATTCATGCATAGTTGCTTGGTTTTCTATTTATATGTGAATGTATGATGAGAATGAGAGTATGGTTTGAGAATTTTTACCTTTATATTAATTTTTGAGGTTGGGACTTGTCCAACCCAGGGAAAACCCTCACGAAATATGTACATTTTAATATGCATTTGCATGTCATTTTGCTCCATAGTTTTCTTTCTAATCATCTGATTAGGAACCCGGCTGTTGTAGACGAGCCTGCGGGCGAGCAGCCAAGACGAGTGCTTGAGCTGCCGCGCGTGAGTCCTAAGGCAAGGGAGACGGGTTGGCCCGCCTAAAGCCGCGCTATGCCTTAGCGCCTAGGCAATCTCACCTCGCTCTCGGCCGGGCTTCAAAAGCCTAAATCGTCACACCCGCCTGGTGTCTCGACGACTAACCTCGAGCTTAGCTGCCCTTGGGTGTACGATGTGTACAACCCTACACTTGCTAAAATTGAGCAAGTGAAGCCTAGAACTTACGCAATATAAAGCTGGAAGTCGTGGTGCCTACACTCTACGACGACACTGAAAAACCAGAATACCTTGACAAGAAGACCCGAAACTAATACCACTGCAAACCTGTCTCTGATACCAATTGTTAGGACTCGTCCCGATTAGGCCAGAATTTCCTAACCAAGACGATCCTACTGCCAAGACCGACTTGAGTACTTCCTAAAAACCAAAAATTCCTAATTAAGATTATACAAAATAATCTACCCGGCCGAACAAACCTCGGCGCAAATTTCCTAAGACAGAGTTACAAAGGGTTAAGTCTCCCAACCTAACTACGGAATAACCTACTACAAACAACTACAGGGGTTACAGGCTAGTACAATCGCGAGCGATACAGTAGAACACTCTTAACTCACTCACAAACCACACCAAACCATGCAAACCACTCTAACGGACAAACCACACCCAACAAAAGCAAATGGGTAGGTCTGCTCCTTGCGACCGTGTCTCGGGCAAAGGCTCTTGAGGTGCCACAGAGAAGAGCTAGGCCGGAGCCTTGGGCTAAAGCAACAAATTAAATAAACTAGATGAAAATCCTAATGCAGAAGCAAATTCACCCTCCCCGATACTACAAGTGGGTTGAGAGGGTTACCGGCCAAGGAGCTGCCTTGGCTGTGCCGAGAGACCACGGGGCAAATTGCCTAGGCCCCGGGTATTGCAGCTCACGGGCCGGCGTGAAGCGCGCGGCCTGGACAGCCTCCTGCTGTCGGACGAATGTGGGCCGAGACAGTCGCCTACTGTCGGGCGCGGACTGGCTGCACGCAGTCAGGAACAGCCGCCGGCTGTTGTAGACGAGCCTGTGGACGAGCAGCCAAGACGAGTGCTTGCTGTCGCGCGGGTCTGCGGCTCACTATCGTCTTCAGTCGGGCGGGCGGCGCGGCAAAGCGCGGACGGGGCAGCCTCCTGCTGCCGGGCGTCGAGCGGAATGCGCGACCTCCTGTCGCCTGTGTTGCGCCTGCGGGATGCGGCGCGGTCGAGGGGGGCGAAAGCCTTACGGTAGTGCCTACCTACCTGGCGCTGGAATTGGCTCGGCCACGAGTGACGGCAGAGGGTGCCTACGACGGCGCGGGTGGCCGAGGTGCTGACCGGGAACGACTAGCGAGCGGCTAGCGTCGCCGGCTGTACCTAGTCCCTAGCTAAGGCCGGGTTAGCTTGGACGGGCGGGGCTCTACGGGTAGGCCAGTTAAGTGAAGTGAGGTTAAGGGCTCGGGTAGGCTAGAGGGAGCAGAGCTTAGGTGCGGGAGAGGGTTAACCTAGCTACTAGGTGGGCTAAGCCGAGAGTTAGAAGAGGAAGCAAGAGAGGCTAAGACGAGGCTCGGGCTATGGGCTTAGCGAGCTGGCTGGAGAAGGAGAGAGGTCACGAAGTGAGCTCGGGTGGGTCTGGTCAATGAGTCACTCGAGGTAAGCTCGAGTCAATTGGGTTCAACCTAAGATGGCTCAGGTTTGACCGAGATACTACTAGGCTAGGTAAGGTTAGGTTTAGTCAACTTGGGTCAAGACCACAAGTGACCCAAGCACCCTATTGAGCACCTTATCGTGTGGTTTGAGTTTCTTTCATAGCAAACAGTGGAAAAAACATATTCCCTTGCAACCAATGGAATAATGACATTTATATTTATATAAATCATAGTTTCCAAAACATTTTCAAAAGGATACATTCTCTAATGCGGCCTTGGAAACTTAACTTAGGTTCTTGCATGAGCCCAAGTTTCCCTCCGGCCTATATCAAAAATTGAAGTCGGTTAATTTCAAGTCATTTCTTGACTTTAATACTCATGAAGACATATATGTATTTACATGCTATATACGTGTACGTGCACATGAATGTCTTTCTTTGTCTTTCTCTTTTTATGATGGAACATACTTCTACAGACTCTCATATACATATATATGGATATATATACGTGTATTCAATTTTAAAATCTCTCTCTCTCTTTTTCTAAAGTGATTTTCTTTTCTCTACTTGATTTAAACCTCATTTTCATAAGCTTTCATATACGTATTTATATATATATATATATATATATATACACACACACATATATATATATATATATATATATATATATATATATATATATATATATATGAATATGTATCTCTTTTTCTTTTAAATCTTTGATCTTGTGATTTTCAAGATCTCTTTCTCTTTCTTCTTCTCTATATTTTCTTATGATCAAATATCTCATCTTGTGCATTCTTTTGGACATTTTTCTTTTCCAAGATCATTTTCATTTGCCGACTTCACTAAAACCATAAATCAAGTAAAGACCCAATATTGGATTCATGTTTGATGGTCTTCAACTCCAATCCATTTTCAAAAACTTTTTCTTCTTATATATGATATTCATTAAAATAAAAATCTTAGATGTATGTTGTGGTATGAATGATTTAGATGAATGTTGTGGAAGGAATGCTTTAGATGAATATTGTAGTAGGAATGAGTCATTTTTCTTCCAATCATATAGGATCAATGCATCCATGCATTCACCTCCACTTAATTTCACTTATGATCACAAGCACATCTCCAAAAGAACTTAAGCAAGATGAGATTGACTCCAACTAAGTGGTAACCGAATTAGAGCAAAATCTCAAACCTACTTAAAGTCTTAAAAGAACATTAAAGTGATTTCAAAATGATTTTTCAAACTTTTTAAATGATATTTACTAATTCTACTTTTCCTCAAAATGTTTCACATTCTCAAGCAATTCTTTAAGAACCTTTTCAAAAGTTTGAAACATCAAACTTTCAATATTCTTCCACACTACATATAGAAAAGATGTTTAAGCCCAATGTGAAATGCATCAATAATAAACATAGCCCTTGGATCGATTACCCCCGGTAAAGGCACCGGGAACGGTCGATCCTTGTACTGACAGGCGAGTCCCTTTCTTTTTCATTTTTAAAATAAAACTCATTTTTCTTGAGCACTCCAAAACCAATGAAAATTTTGGAGATGCGAACAACCTATAGTCAATCTGGCTTGAATTAGTCTGATCTATTTCTTTATCTTCTAAGTCCTATGAATGTTTTAACTTTAATGGTCTTTCATAAACTAAATGATAGTAGCTAAGTCACGGTGTGCCTCCAATCTAGTTCCCCCTCCTCCAAATGAAAAAGGGCATGTAAAGAGATGAAGTTAACAACATATTTGGTAAAACAATATGCCAACAGGAAAGAAGATCTAGCAACTTATAAAGTCTTTCAATAGTTTAAGGTCAAGCTGGTGCATAAGTGCACGACCTATAAAAGTTTCAAAAGAATTCCCCTACAGAAATTAGACAAGAAGAAAATGGAGGAGCACCAATGGAAGGAACTCCATCCTGACAAAGTCGAAAGAACTCAATTTTAAGAAGCAGCCTTCTCACATCTCCTCAAATATGATCACAATACCAATGTTCAATGAACAAGGGAATGAGCTTGAATATGAAGCTAGAATTGAAGCTCTAAGCAATGTAGAACAAAAAAAACTCAACCAAGAAAGAATCCAAGGACAAGCATCTCAAGTGGGTTGAACCCTTGGAGATGATATTCAAGAACATGCTATCTTGAAGGATGGAGCTGCCCAAAGTTCCAAATCCACCACTGGTGAATGGAAAGTATGTGGACAAGTTTTGTAAATTTCATAGAAAATGAAGGCACAACATTGAAGATTGCTTTGTGTAGAAGCACATTATTGAGGATTACATTGATGAGAGATTTCAAGCTGAAAAATTATGGAGGGTCTGTAGGAAATATGAAGATGTTTGCTTTTTGCTTTAGCTTTTATCATAACTATAACTCTATAAGCACTATCAAGACAAACTTTGATGTCTTTTATTCTATAAACTCTTATTCAACAAATGATTATTTTTTTGTGTGGCTAGACTAACTATCTCATCCTCTCTTTCACTTTCTCTTGCATGACATCACCCTTGTTGTCACCCTATATTAAGACACTAGGTTCGATGATGCAAGATAAAAGGCCATAAAAATTTTGAAAAGCCTTTCTGAAATGCTTATTTGGAAAAAGAGGTTGACCTCTAGTAAAGCCTTGAAGCATTGAAGCAAATGATCTTGAGTTTTTTTAACCTTTAAGTAATCTACAAGAACTTTAAAACAATGGAAGTTCTGGAATCTTATAACTTTAAAACCTTGAAACTTTTGGAGCTTTTGGAACTAATGATTTTTTGAATCATTAGAACTTTTAAAAATCTGAAACTTTCAAGCATTAAGAACTTTCAGAAGTTTCAAAATTTGGAATTCTTGAACTTTTCAAACTTTTAAAAGCATTCCCCAGCAAATGGAACTCCTCATAACTTTATAAGAACTTTTAAACTTGTGTTGTGTACAAAAACTTTTGTGCATGATAAATTTTTGGACTTGTGCTTTCGACATACGTAACTTTTGAACTTTGTGGAATAGAGCTCGCTCATTTGTGCACTAAACTGACTTGTGCTTTCCACATACGTAACTTTTGAACTTTGTGGAACAGAGCTCGCTCATTTGTGCACTAAACTGGAGCTTTGGCATACCCTATACTTCACCACACATGGTGCTTCAGCATACCCTATACTTCATCACACAAACTCACACTTTAGCATGCAGAATCAGTCATTTTGTTTTCAAGTTTGTACTGCTGCACAACAAACTCCCTTTGCAATGCACCAACCTTGTGCTTTGGCACATCTTGTACTTAGGTGCATGAACTTGCAATTTTGTGCATAAAATTCGCATTGCATTGGACCAAACTTCTACATGTAGATATCATGCTTCAAGACATAAAACTTGTACTTAGAAAAATACATGAATTTTGCCTCAGTACTCCCCACGCACTTTAGTGCATAGATCTCATGATTCAACACACCGAACTTGTACCTAGTACATAGATCTTGTATTTAAGTGCACGGTTCTCATGCTTCAGCAAACCTTCATGTTTCAGCACACGAACTTGTGCCTAGGTGCAGAAAACCCTGTACATACACAGACGTTATAAGCACACATGGTCCGATGCATGAATTACACACTTCGGTACACATAGACACACATGCCTACATAGGCACATTATGTGAATTTCACACTTTGGCATACATAGGCACACACAATTTGGTGAATAAATTTTGTACTTTGGTGCATACATGTGTTTGTATTTTGATACAAGTATATAAGAACTTGTGCAAAGGGCACACAAAATTTTCAAGTTTTTCAAAATCTGGCTTTGCTAACCTCTTACATTTTGTATCTTGGTTGAAAAAATGTTAATGTGAACTAAATATCTTTTAAGGGAAGAACCCTTCTAATTAATGATTGATGGCAATCAAACAATGGAAATCTTAAGGGTGACCATAATGTAAGGTATGCAGAGCTATTCAATAAAATTGAGGGAGTCAAGGTTTAGGAGATGCCCCTAATTTTGATGGTCATGTAGATATATAGATCTAGCAAAATCTGTTTGAGAATAAAGATCTATATTCACCCAAGTAAAACAGGTAAGGCATTGCAAAATTAGTGGTAAGAGATGGGCTTAAAGCAATGTAGTAGCTCCTTTAAACCACCAATCCAAAGTACTAGGTCAGCATAAAGATGATTTATGTTCATTCCATAAAGGTTGATACGTATGAAGATTTTATCTAAGGGAAACCTATGAGCTGAAATAGGTTGAAAGCTCAATAAAGATAACAAAACTACCGAAGCGATGTGAGGTTGGTGAGGTATTTCCCCCGCATAGTGAAGGACTGCCTGATAAAAGAAAGCAAAACAAAAGAAAACATAAGTAAAAAATCAATAGCCAAATCAGCAAATTAAAAAAAAAAACAAAAGAAAGAATGTGTTTGGAAAACAAGGGTCATTTGGATTGAAGTTCTCACGTGAAGATTGCAAAATCATCTGTGGCTAAGAAGCAACCAAGATAGTCTCTGCTCCTCTATGAGATTTTCCAAAACATTGAAAATGACTCTTCTAAGTTTATATTTAGAAATAAAGAGAACTTGATTATCAAAATCTTGATAACATTAAATAGGAAAGATCCTAACTATTGAGATGAATTAAATCATATTGATGTCTCTATAGGATGCAAAATTAGAAGTTACTACCTTTAATCAAATGATAAAGTTTATAAGATCTCTCATAAAATTTTCCAAGTTATAGGCATCTTTTGAATAATGTTTTGAGAAGCATTTCTTATAATGTTGCACCATTTTTAAGACTGTGGTATCATTTATTTTGAACAAGTCATTGAACAAGCATTTCAAAATAATCACATTTCATAATGCCACATCAATGTTCACACTCGGGCATCTTTTATTTTTTTAAACATTAGAAGTCTTGTTCTTGTGTGTCATGCTCTAAACATCACATGCAAAAATTGGTGTGCTTTATATTTGCCACTAAGCACGGTTATCACTAGCATAGTATGAAAGAGGAGCATTTTATAAACAACTCAAAATTTTCACAATGACCAAATGATCATTTTACCCATCATAGTGAGATTTGTGAACTGATTTTCGTAAAGTGCTTCAAATGTAGGGGCTGTTGACAAGAATCAAAGCTAAAGTCATTTGACTTGGACACCTGACAAGGATCACGTAAGTTGCTGCTGCTCTGCCAAATGAATGACCGCCGTGACCCTAAATCTTACCATTTTTGCCCCTGAAATTTTACAAAAATCATTGAAACTTTTTGAATTGCCTAAGCTAGTTCAATCAGGATCATTCTCACCCTCACAAGTCTTTAAGAGCCATTAGAGTGAGCCTGCCATCCTTTGCTTAGCTCAGAACCAGCTCAATCTAACCCGAACAACTCACTAACCTAAGTTGTTTGCCATTTATAGATCACCAGCACCATGTAAGATCTATCTGAGCTCAACATAGATTCACCTAAATGCAATTTGAGCATTTTTAGAGTTACTTACGGTTCTATGATCCAGATAGGATTTCTAGTGTGGTTGTCCTAATAGCACAGAACCACTCTCTCCCTTGTTTGGCAGGTTCCACGATCAATTTCTTGACCAAAAGTCATCAACTTGCACCAAGTTGACATCATATTCTTTAGTTTTCTAGCTCAGTTCAAGTTAACTATTCTTAGACTGAGTTCATTTCCAGTTTTATGAATAAGTTAAGGCTTGTCTAGTCCAGATATGTCACTCAGAGGTCGCGTTTGATTGTTGTCCACTGGGACAGAACAGACAGGACGTCCTGTACATTACACCACTGTCCTGTCCTCGTGGACAATGGTGTTTCTTGTCCACCGTTTGATGATTTTAGGAACAGAACACTATGTTCTTCTTGTTCGGCGTTTGTTTCGTGTGTGTCTGTTCTGTCCGTCTTGTCTGATGTTTGTTTTTGTCTTGCCTGATCTATCCATTCTGTCTGATGTTTAATCATGTCTGACGTTTGTGCTGAAAAAAACCTTCAGTTTCAATATCTCTTGTATTTATTTCCATAGAATATTTTGTTTACAAGTACAACTTCATCAACAATAAATAAAAAAAAAACTTGGAAGCCTTTTATCAAAAAGCAATACAAAACATCAAGAAGCAATACAAAACACCAGTAAACAAAGGAGGAAGCATTCACATCACATTGGAAGGAACACGTTCAAATAATGTAAGAGCGTGCGCCCTTTACCTCGGTTCTGAAAGTATTTCAAATGAACTCTTCTTGTAAGGAGAAAAAACATACATTTAATCAAATACATAGGATTTTCACAATTTTCCCTATCAATGTTAACAAGTATTAACAGAGAGGCACCTAGCCACCATCCAAAGGATCATGTCAGGGCAGAATCATGCCCAGGCAACACCTTCACCACCACGGATGAACTAAAACACCATGGTCCTGTACAAATTGTTTAAAATATTCAATTGTTGTAAACCATAAAACAAAAACAACTATGACAACTTGCTAGATAACTAGTCTTCTGTCCTGCAGACTACTCTTTTCATCAAAGTCATGCAATACTTGAGAAGATGCATCATCGTCTGGTTCCTGCATTTCAGAAATTAAAAAGACATACAAATAATTCGGTTATCACCATAAAGTATTAAAATAATCAAGTATAATTAAAACAATATTTCTTTTCAATCCGACGATAATGGTATTAAATTTTTTTTTGTTTTATTGGGATAGGAATTTCAATCTGAACAATATGAATATATGAAAAAAACATATTAAAGAGTACATCTAATTCAAATCTGGTTCATTGACATCTCCAATGGCAAGTTAAATAGACGGCATTTGGACGACAAAGATTTCTTTTCCCCAAAATATCGGCGATATTTTGTTCCTGACATTTGCTCTGATCTAAACTGAGTCAGCTCTAATCTATGAAGTCCACAGAAAACATGTGAAGGTGATAAGACAATGGATGGGCGCTTCTCTTTGCAACATTACAATCAGAAAACTCTCTTTCTGTAACATTACAATCAGAAAACTCTCTTTACACCTGTTCACTGCTAAACATAAAGACCTTCGGGACATATTTTCTGTGATCATATAAATGGTGCACAAGAAACAGAGACACATTACAGTTATATTTTTGGATATTTTTGTCGTCTATTTATCTCCTATTTCAAGTGCACATGAATTAAACATTTGTAGCTTTGTGCAGTTAGACAAAAGGAGTGTAATGGTTACAAGCCACTCTCAAGGTCACGAGACTTTACATGCTAGCAGCATGTAGAACTAAAACCTCCAAATGTTGATGGAAAGAAATTGCCAACCATCAATATTAGTTGACAAATGACATTGTGCTACCCAATCTTCAGGTCACTGAATTTCACATTATCAACGGTGTCTTTCCTTAATCAAATGTACTAATTTTCTCTACATTCAGCTCGAGATAAGTTAACATATATTACTAAAATTTGACACTTCCTTTATGATCAGTCAGAGCCACACAAGATTCACATGGAACCTCACACAACACCTACTCATCTAAGCAGCAAGATAATTTTTCCCTGCATCTTGACAACTGCCGCATGCTAAACAAACAGAAACAGGATGTGCTTTGAGATCTTGCAATATTTCTTCTTGTGATTGAAGTTGAATATCAGGTGCAAAACTGTGGCTGAGGCGAATGATAAGAGTGATAACAGAGATGTCCTTTGATTTACCTCTTCACAAAGCATTGCAACTATGACAGTGTATGGTCCTTTGTTGTAATCACATTATTCAAAATTCACTTTCTATTAAACAAATCATGTAGATTATAACAGTAAGGTTTATTAAAAAGTGAAAATATGAAAGGAATGGTGATTTTTAATTTTCTGCTAAACTGTTTCACACTATCATGCATGCACATGTACACATACACACCATCCAACGGTATGCAAATTTACAGACAAAAAGAATAAAATAAAAAAAATATGTGTATCATCTTAAATGACAAGAAAGTTTATTATAGTGACCATCTAACTCATATAACTATTTGAGTGCTTCACTTTCACATTTTCATTTCCATTGTTCAATGAGTCCTTCATTTCTATTAAGACAATTTTCCCATGTTTCTCCACTGCCTGATAAATTGTGATATTGCCTCATCAGGACCAAATAACAACTCATCTCCTACGTGGATTTTGCCTTCCCTTTAGGACTCAATGAGAAAGGTAACAAAGACACAAACATGGATTAAACAGAAACTCAGGAAACCAAAATATTGTTGATGAAATTTGCAAACACAAAGCTGAATGTCCAGCACAAATCATGGAAAACGTTGTGTGATAAACACTATTCATAGGACCTTACCTTTTATTAATATAAACAAAATATTGGCAAAGATTAATGGACCTTATTAAAAAATGGTGGCGTAGTCAGGAAAAAAAGTTCAGAAAATTCACTTACATTTTTTACAAGGAGAGGACCTAATTATATGCACAATAGAACTTGAGAGGAGCATCATATCTCAGAACCAAGCTGGTGATCTGATTTCCGAACTCCTGTGGAATCCATTGTTTAAAACTTCCAGCCATTAGTAGATTTTAGTGTATAATGAACTTCGTGAGGCTTACAGTTGAACACAAAAAACGGACCATTTGTGTGAAAAAACAGTCTGAATCAAAATCTGATTAAATAAGGTCTGATAAAATCCAATTCAGTAAAGAGTGTATCCAAGCCGTTGACATCCCTATTTAAAGGTACAGATTTGCCATTCCCTGTTTCAATTCTTTCTTGATAGTTAATATGAAGAAAATCCCTCAGTGCTTTAAACCATAAACTTAATTAAGAACTGTTTAGATTGGTTTATTTTTTACTTAAAGTGATCTTCTTAAGCAGTTCTTACTATGCCTAGAAAGGACCATATAAATATTTTTGTTTTGTCGTAAATAACAATAATGATTTGTTCACTGCCAAGGGCAGTCTAGAAAATTCATATAGAAGCTGTTATGGTTTTTTTTTTCTGCTCGTTGTTCTGCCCTCTTCACTTCAATGAGAGTTTTCTTTGGCCTTACTCATGTAGATTAGCCACATCCAAAGGAACAGCTTGTTACATGTCTCCTTTACCAGGCTTTTCAAAAGGATTAGGAGAATGAACTATCATCCTTCGCGAGGCTCAAACAGTTATTAGCCCCTAACCTGTTCAAGCAGATAATTGCTATTGCTATGTACAAGAACCAATTCAAGCAAGACAGACAAAGAATGAAATATATTTATAAGAAGTACAGCACAACACCATATCAATTCATATCAGTAGGTCAATTTATATCATTTCATTGAAGGCAAACAAGTTCCAACTAACAAATTTAACAATAGAAGTGTATCAATGTGAACCAACCGAACAAAAAAATCTCAATAGTCATGAAACCCTGTCTGTTATAGATTTATTTTTGTTGTAAAAAAGAGGACGCCCTTACCTCGACGAGAAGCTGCTGTGGGGCTGCAACGGAAGCTACGACTGGTCTGCTGGTGGCCTGCAAATGATAACCGGCAATGGAAAAAGGGCAAGAAAAAGGAGTAAGCCTGCGGTCAGGAAAAAGGAAAACAACAGAGAGAAAGAAAGAGAGAAGCAATCTGCGCCTAACCTCGACAGAGATGTGGAAGAGTCGCTGCTGCGGAGAGCTGTCGTTCCTGCTGAGGAGAGGAGAAGAGGAAGCTGATGAGCTGCTGGGCTGAGAGGTTGCAGATTGCTTGATTGGAAGGGCAAGGGGCAGCTTCAATCCACTGCACGTTTGAAGGAGGCGAGACGTTAAGCGTGAGGGGCAAGGAAGACAAGAAGGTGCTACAGGGTGAGGGCTAGGGCAGCTCGAGCGGCGGAGGAGAAGGAGAGAAACAGGAATAGGGCAGCTCGGGGGCGTAGACGAGGGCGGAGATGGAGGAGAAAGTAAGGTCGGGGGCGGAGAAGAGGAGAAAGGCAAAGGAGATGGGGGCGGAGGTGGAGGAGAAGGAGATGGGGGCAGAGGTCGAGGGCTCGGGGTTGGGGTCGGGGTCGTCATGGGTGGGAGATGAATTTCTATCTTGTCTGTTCCGAGGGTTAGCTCGGAATAGAACGAGACAAAAAAATTATTTATACCTTCGCTCAGTCGTTCGTTCTGTCCAGCCTGTCCTGTGTCCAACGTTTGATGAAAAAATTCACTAAACAGGACACGCGTGTCCTGTTCTGCCTGTCCTGTGGCCATCAAACGACCTCTCAATGAACACCTCAACTTACAAGTTCATTTCTAATCAATCTAAGAGTCAAATTTCAAAATCCGTCGCATCATTATGATCATATATTCTTCTACAAAGTACTCCTGGGCTTATTTTGGTTAGCACGTGCTAAATTCAATTATACCATTTTACCTTGGTTCTCACTGTAAAACAAGACATTTTGATACTTATTATTTTAGAAAAATGTGATTTTGGAAGATCAAATGAGGGAATTTAACATGAATATTGGCATGCCCCAAGACCTTGAGGCGACCGATGACCTATTGTCATCAACTTGCCTGCACGGCATACAGAATGTAGTTTCTGCACCTTGGAAACCATCCTTTTTCAGTACAACTATTATTTTTTCATAAACCTGGTTAGGAGCCATATGAAACCAAGTTAGAATTATACATATACTAAAACTGAGCCCAGTAGGTCCATGCCCAGCTGGACCTTTACATTAGGCCTAATTGAACTGAACTGAGCCAACTTAGCAAGTCTTAGATTTTAGGCCACAAAATTTAGTCATTGGTCTGATTATCCCTAGTAAATGCGTCAAGAATGGTTAGACCTTGTACCTACAAGACAAGCCCTCTTTCTTATGTGTTCCAGCATGGATAACTAGGGATGAGTACATGTAATATTTTTCTCATATTTAGGGTCAATATGCAAGTTTGAAAACTTTTGCATATAACAGTCGGCAGATTTCTAAAAGTAATCTTGACTGAAAAAGAAATACACGCAATCTGATTTGAAAAGAGTGGTTGCATGTGAAGTAATGCTGTGTTTTTTTTCAAAAAAAAAGAAAGAAAAAGGATCGATTTGCCATATGTATATGTGAAAATTGAAGTCCCACTGGGTCAGTTGATCATTCTGATCTCACTTTACGTTAGAAACCCATTTTTTTCTATAGTGAAAAAGGATATTTATAACATGTGCATACAGCTGTTGCATACAAAAGAAATTAATAACCGTGGCCTTCGTGGTCCTTCAGAAGCAAATGGCAGGTGTCATGCTCAGTGGGAAGACGAACTACTGGTTCTACCACTAACAAACAGGGACATTCACCAGCTGTCCAGAAAGGGGAAAAAAAGAAAAGATCATGTAATTAAACTTCCATGGAATCAAATATGGATGTAAAGTACACGAAAAATTTGTTCCAGCCCATCACGCACGAGGACTTTCTAGATTCTGGAATTTTATTTTCACCCCACCGCAGCACGAGCTTGCATTTTAATGCCAAGCATTCAAGCCCCAACACCTTAATTTCTAGGGTTCCTGTCCAAGAAATTTCATCCGGACAGCATTTGGAAGAAATTGCATTTGGCACCTTTTGTTTTTGTTTATAGACACAAAAGCAGACTTTCTTTTTTTCTATTTGTCTTACACATGTCCCCCATTAATCACCAGTCCTTTAACCCAAGTAAAACCTAAAACCAAAGGAATAATGAAAAGTGTTTGTTTCATACGAGTAAAAACATTCTTATAACAAAATCAAATGGTGATTTTGAATTTTTAGAGTTATAAAACCATTTAATTAGGGTCATCCAACTCAAAATGATGGCGGTTAAAAAAAACAAAGAAAAAAAGGCAATGAGTATAATATATAATATTAGTTTATATTTTTTTCTTATTATTTTTCTCTCAATTATCTTTATGTTTCTTGTTGAATGGTTGAGTGATTCTAGTGTATATATATATATATATATGAGAACAAATACCAATGTATTTCGTTTGATGTCAGGACCGAGGACAATTGGCAGATTCCAGCTACCATTCTTATTAAAAAAGAAACCGTGAGGCACGTCGGACTTCCTTGCTGTCTACCTTTCAACAGCATGCGCTTAATATGGAGACCAATTTGCCATGTTTGGTGGGATCAACAAGGAAGACTGATGGCGGGGAGGCGCGATCCTCAGCACTTCGTCATTTCCCCCGTGCGGCCGTGCCACGCCGTCCTGATCTTGCCAGCTACTTGAAGACGTTCCGTTGTGGGAATGCGTGGTCCACAAAAAATCCCTCGGCTCAGCCTAGTGTCGTGAGAGCATTTGAAGTTTTTTTTTTTTTTTTTTTTTTTTTTTGTTTCTTTTTGTTTTTCTTGTGCATGATCGACATTATTTTCGGCGTCAGTTTTAAAATCTCGCCCCAACAACCCAACAACATATTAGCATTGCGTGTTTCTACGTTGAGGGTTTTAACTTCTAAAATATTTTTCAAGAGCTTATATGGCATGTGTATCATTAGGCGAAACATTCAAATCATGACCTGGGGTTGTTAAGAGTTTTTTATGAGGATTAAATTATAGTTGAAACATTCAAATCATGACCTGGGGTTGTTAAGAGTTTTTTATGAGGATTAAATTATAGTTCCAAAATTTTATTAATGACCGAAATATAATTTTTTAAAATTCACATGTTTTTTTTTTTTTTTTAAATTTTGAGGTTGGGCCATGCCCCTACCCTACTGCCCCCCGCTCCATCCTATCACGTCCCAGCTGGAATGTATGATTAATTTACTTACAAAAAAATTGTGATTAGTTGTGCGTCATACATGTATGTGGATATATTAACTTTTTTTCTCAAAAAAATATATTAGTTCAATGCTGATTTATAATGATTATTGGTTTGTAAAACCATGCATTATGGTTAATAAAAACTTAATTAATTAGAAAACGATTGTGAACGATTTACTTCATGAAAATGACCTTAAAAGATAATTTTTTACTTGTTTAAATTTCATTATTAAAATCAGTTGGTGAACATATATTACTTCCCAGCTTAAATTTCCGCTTGATGCTGTCATTAGTTAGACGCTCAACGTCCTGTATAAATCGTCATTGTTGTCGACTATTAATTATTTATCTTTCACTTTTGTCTCCGACACTCAATTTATTTTTTCTCTTCACTCTCACTGGCCAGTCTCATTTAGCTTGAAACACAGAAGCTCCACCTAACAAGAAGAAATTAAAAGCCAGCGTGCGAGTACACACACACACACACATATATATATATATATATACAACTACTTGTCATGATACTGGTCGGTAACGGATTGAGTAGGCATTTAGAATATGAATGAAAAAAGGAAAAATTGGAGAGATAGATAGAAGGGCAAATTAAGGGACTGCATAACATTCAAAGTACCAAAGATTGATGTATTTTCTTAAAAAAATGGAAACTGGACCATAAATATATTATAATTAGAACAAGATCGATCACAATTGAACGAATTCAGATATTCAAATGCCATTATAATTTTTAATTAGACTGTCTTACTAATGGATAAATTCCTCGTAGAACTGAGTATAAATGGATTGGTAGTTACTATGAGTACCTTTTCTTGTTCCTTCTGAAGTTGCCAATCAGTTTTAAGACGTTAATAAAAGATCTTGACATAGTTCAACTTGAAAGCAAAACACCATTGACATAACCTCTTTTTTTATTTTTCTTGACCGACACCAAAAACAAGTGCATTCAAAGGGATCCCCTTCATGCACATGGCCCCAACAATAGGAAAGAGACAGCGACCAGCACTCAAGCTGCAGAAGTAGTCTCACCTAAAAGTCACCATGGGATGGAGCGGTAGAAGAACTTCAAAGCCTAACAGATAAGTGCAGCAAGGCCACCTAAATCAGTTACGAAACAATCTTTTAATCTAATGAGGTGAGATGCCCCCTGATCATATGTATATAAAAGAAAAGGGTCACTCGTTTGCCGAGCAGTTGGCTCCACCGCGCCTTTGCGAGCACCCGACATGAACCCTCACAAGGTCCTCATGCTTCTGCAGATTCTCGCCTGCCTTGCCGCTTGCTTCTTCCCACTGCAGGCCTTGTCCAAGATTCATTACCATGAGTTCGTGGTAAGCTACGTACCCCTCCCCATCATGTTATCTTTTTCATTACACAGCATTCTCAGCTTATGCGGCATCCGCTGCAACCGTAATGGGCCAAGCAAAGTAAAGTAGTTCTCCACATAGGCACAAATACCTCAAAGGTCATTCTTCAGAGGCACCGATGTATCTCTGAACCCCGGAGGAGGCAAGAGAAAGGGAGAGACCATCTGCTTAAACACAGGCAGTGGAGTAGCCAATACAAAAACATGGTTAATTTGATCTATTAATTTTGACTTCTTTTGGGTTTTTTTTTTAACATTTAAATTATTGTTTTTAGATTTTGAACAAAATTTTGTGGCAAAAATTCTTAATTAATTGCATATTTTCTGTTTTATTCTAAATGAATTTCAAAGTTTCTTAATATTAATGTCAGGGATTTTCTCAAGGAAAAACGACGACACGAGCAGTTGTGAGTGAGTTAAGGGTGGAGTATGTTTGTCATTAAGCATATAGATCTAAGACATGACGAGTTTTTGGGTGAGTAGGAGGTGAACAACCCAATGCCCATGAAAGATTCTTAAAATCCCCCTTTCATTCCTCTTGCCTCCAAATCTGAACTGCTTTGGAGACTTGAGTGGCATATGGTACACCGTTTAAGAAGTGTCATTATCCCACCTTTTCGGGTTTCAAGAAAATAGAACCTACAAAATTCAAACAAACGATGCCCCTTTTAAGTGCCGTTTACGCGTCCAGTTATGCCATTGACGCTTGATTACGCAGTGAAACTCACGACTACCTCCATTGTGATTCGCCGAAGACCCAAATTGAGCCATAGCCTAGTCCGAACTATCAACCTCAGCTAGTTCCACTGGGTTTCTTTATAATATTATTATGTATTATTATTTGTTCATTAATTAATCAATTAACGTCGTGGTGCTTTCTGTAATTCCCTTTCTCAGGTCGCCCCAACCCCGTACACAAGGCTGTGCGAAACTAAGGACATCTTAACAGTTAACGGCCAGTTTCCAGGACCAACTTTGTATCTCAATAAAGGTGACAAGTTGCTGGTCAATGTAATCAACAATGCGCCTTATCCCCTCACCATCCACTGGTACGCTGCATTCATTAGTCTCTACCACTTGCAAAAAGGTTTTGGGCATGCGAATCAAACAAATTAATACAAAAGGTGTCATATATGTACATATATGAAAAAACTGAATGATGACTCCTTAAAATATGGACACTGGATCTCCCCCTTCTCTCTCTCTCTCTCTCTCTCTCTATATATATATATATATATATATATATATATATATATATATATATATATATATACTCACTAGACTCATGTGCTGACTGGCTTTTGCATGAATTTAGTTCGATTCTGGAGCTTAATTGCTGTTGTTTCTACTAAAGTGGAGCTGGCTTTGAAACTTAAACTTCAGGCATGGACTGTTGAACCCGATGAATCCATGGCACGATGGGCCAGAGTATATCACCATGTGTGGGATTAAGCCAGGGGAAAACTTCACGCACGATTTACAGTTCACCACGGAAGAAGGCACCCTCTGGTATCATGCTCATAGCGACTGGACACGCGTGACCGTCCATGGCGCCGTCGTCATCTATCCAGCTGTCGAAACCACCTATCCGTTCCCGGCGCCAGACCAGGAGTATGTTGTGGCTTTAGGTACGTATAACGTGGACCTCCTGCTACGTATCTAATCCGTCACACTCTTTTGTTGCATCAATTAGAATATATATATATATGTCTGTGTGTGTTGGTGTGGGGCTTATAGTGATTATAGAACATTCGCTTAAGATATTGAAAGAGAACAGAAGCTTACCGAAGTTTTTCATAATTAATTAGCTGGTCGTTTCATCTTTAACGAATTTCTTTGTATGATCATCAATAATTAGTCATCAATTTGCATGGAACCAGCTGTTTAGTCTCAAGTTGATATGGTCAATGGATGTTTGACCTACACGTAATTAAAAGCACATGTCTCTGAAACACAACTTGCGAGTATAATGAAATGGAGTTAGAGAGAGAGGGAGAATCTTCAACCTCCTACCTACTGTTCTAATGTCCGAACGTGGGAAACTGCCATGGGAGCGGCAAGAGTCAAATTCAAATTAAGATATAGATCAAACTAAGGCTATTGACCTTTAAGCGCGCTTGACGTAGAAAATTAACGTAAAACAAATCCTGGCAACCCACCATGTTAATGTTTTTATAAGCGAAATCACAACACTGTTTTTTAAAAACCGTGACCTTCTTTACCTTTTCATTTTATCCTTATAAGGAATATTTTGTTTCTTCTATTTCGTCTTTACTTGCTGTTTTAGTTATTTCACTACCCAGACCACTTTCACTGTATTTCGCCCAACATATTATCTTCTAGCTTTCTTATACGAAGTGTAAAAGTAAGGCAACCGGCCACACACAGTAAGTGTAATAAAAATGTATAGCCCAAGTTCACCTTCATAATAACCTTTATGGTGGTCTGATTTAGGTTGAAACACGAGACATACCCCTATTAGTGGAGGCAGAGACGTGTGGGCTGATGAGGATCATCTCCTACACCAGCTATACGTATATATATATATATCTTAAAACCCAGGCCCTATTATTTTTTTCTAAAAATTTATTTTAAATAAAATATAAACATTCTAATATATTTGTAAATCCTATTTTGATATAAAACATGCTTGAATCAAGTTGTTTTTGTAAAAAACGTTGGTTTTTCTATTACCAAAATGGTGATGCTACGGGAGCCATTTATTTTTGCTTATCATTAAAACTTAATTAGAACTCAAAAAGTAATCAACCTAATATATATTTTAGGTCAACCAATCCTTAAGATCATATTGGTAAGGTTAGATTTAAAAAAAAAAAATCTTTAAAAGTTATTTTTAAAGGGTCTAGGTAAATGCCCCAAATTAATGTCCTTAATTATATAGGAATGAATTTCTAGCGCCCCTACTATATAGTCATATTAAAGATGACTATGCATGGACAAAAAATCAATGAAAATTAGCCCTTTAAAATAGTCAGGGGCCCGACCCGGGCCGGCCCGAGACCTGACTTAGCCCAGTTAGTTTGGTAATAAAAAATATTTTTTAATTATAAAATATTTTTTAAAAAATATAAAATATATTTTTAATAATAAAATACATATTATTAAATTTTTAAAAATTTATTTTTTTAATTATAAACGAGCTAGATCGGGTCAGGCTGGATTGACCCGGGCCGCACATCAAGGCCCGAGCCCGGCCCGCCGGGCCGTTTTCTCGGCTCGGACCCGAACCGGACCCGACCGGGGCGGGTACCCCGCTCGTTGCTGAAGTTACTTCAAAGGAATCAACGATTAAAATTTTTTTATATACGCAACAGTCTGTTTCTTCCCTCCATCGATGCGTGAGCAGCATCGAGGACAGAAAAACTTTGCGCATTTTCATGTGATCTATCGAATCAATTCCAGGCGAATGGTGGTTACTTGATGTGATGTACATGTTCCAGAAGAAAGTAAGTACAGGTGCAGACTTTAACAAATCTGACGCTTACCTCATAAACAGCCAACCGGGAGCACTCTACAATTGTTCTGCAGCAGGTAATCATCATATGTTAGAAGATCCATTGCTACAAGTATAACCAATTAAGAGATTTCCATTTTTTTAACGTTATAAAACTTCTCCTTTCTTGTCCAGACATAACCAGGTTTAAATTTGAGCAAGGCAAAACCTACCTTCTTCGCCTTCTCAATGGGGCAATGTCCGACGCGCTCTTCTTCGCGATAGCAAACCACACGCTCACCGTTGTGGGGAGGGACGGATCCTATCTGAAGCCCTTCGACACCGAATACGCCGTAATCAGCCCGGGACAGACCATTGACATAATCGTGAACGCCAACCAGACGAAAGGCCTTTATTATATGGGCGCGTCTGCTTACATTGCTAGTGGTGAGACAGCTTACGCCGACGCCACCATAACCACGGCACTGGTTGAATATGAAGGCCACAATTCTTCAGATGCCTCGCCCTCGATTCCGTATCTTCCCTTGTACAATGACATTGCAGCCACTTACAAATTTGCTTCTCAGGAGAGAAGTTTGGCTTCTGAGGATCACCCGGTGGACGTTCCGCAGGAAGTTGACGTCAAGCTTATGTTCACTGTCTCCATGAATCTCGAGAACTGTCCCAACGCAAGCTGCGCGGGCATTAACGGCACGAGATTCGTTTCGAGTATGAATAATATCTCGTTTGCGAATCCGAAGATTGACATTTTGGAAGCCTATTATTGGAGCATGAAGGGCATTTACAGAACTGATTTTCCTAGCTTCCCTCCTTATCTGTTCAATTTTACATCCGATGAGTACCCGGATGAGCTCATGTATCCTGAATCCGGGACAAGAGCAAAGGTGTTGGACTATAATTCAACCGTTGAGCTTGTTTTTCAAGCCACCAACCTGCTAAAAGCAGATAATCATCCCATGCATCTACATGGGTATGATTTCTATGTGGTGGGGCGGGGTTTTGGAAACTTTGATCCCGATAAGGACCCTTTGAACTACAATTTAGTTGATCCTCCGCTGGAGAACACCGTTGCAGTTCCTTACTTGGGATGGGCAGCTGTAAGGTTTAAAGCAAATAACCCAGGTGCCTACTGCTGCTATGCTTCTTTTGTTTCTTTCTTTTTTTGTTGCCGCCTGATCAACCATGCATTTGTTAGCATATCGAATAGAAGAGTTTGACGTTGCTTTATAGTTGGTTCTTGTTTTCTGAGATCTAGATGTTGGATTGATCTGTGGTTAGATTGATTGTGTTTCCTTATATATTTCTTAATTTCTGTGCGTAGGTGTTTGGCTTCTGCATTGCCACTTCGAGCGACATTTTACTTGGGGAATGAACACTGTGTTTATAGTGAAGGATGGGCCAACAAGTGAGACGAGCATGTTACCGCCACCAACATACATGCCCAAATGCACAGACTCGGATCTTCTGTTCAATACTGAGACTGTAGACCTATCTCACCCATCCGATCATTGAGGAAGTCGCATTGTATGAATAAGCTTGTTTTTTTAAACTGTTAAGTTTCAGTTTCGCTATCTCTTATAAACAGCAAACGTAATTAGTTTTCTTTTTTTTATATTAAACTTTGGCTTTGAAGCCAATCCCTCTCTTTCTCTCTCCCGTGTTCTATTCATATGCGTGCCGTCAAAATAGTATGCAAATTCCCATGCTGAACCTACTATTTGGCTTCGCTAAAACACAAAAAAGAATGCCACTAAATTAAAAAAGAACAAGATTACTGGCGCTGGATGTCACGTCATTAAAAGAAATAACGGAGATAAATAAATCTGGGGTCAAACCATAACAATGCAAGCCTGCGGTGAGATCAGGTCTCCCAAACCTTTTTTGAGCAAAAACTTGAGTTGTACGTCAAAATCACAGACTCAACTAGACAAAAAGAAAGAAAGAGGTCCCGAAACACAAAACATAGAACCCCCAGTTGAGAGTTAATCTATAGCTAGCTCAGCGCATTGGGAAAATAAGCCTGTCTATAATCTGTTGGTGAATATTGTCTTCAACAATAACAATTTTCAAGGCCATAATCGATTCCTGCCTTCAAGGGATTCATTAAGGATGTTTTAATCAAAGGATGCGATGGAAATCAATCTACGAGAAGCCATGAAGACATTAATGAAGACGTTAGGAAACAGCCTCCCACAAGTCATGCGACTTCAGCAAAAACATTATTGATTATGGAAATGAAATCAAGAGAGAAAGAGGTTCTTACCATGAATATAGATAGAAACGTTATGCCTGGCCAATGGTCCATTCTCTAACTACACTAGATCTTCTCTTGCCAAATGTATGAAAACAACCATTGGCATCTCTTCCACATGTAATGAAAAATAAATAGTGAAAACCTCTCAAGAAAAGAGAGAAGACAGAAAAAAAATTGAGAGTGGTATAGTGGATGTAGGCTAATGCTTGATGTCTATTGATGCATATATATTGAAAGCCAAAACTCTTGCTCATCAACTCGCCTCCGGCAAGGAAGTCTCCCAAGAAGACCTTGTTATGCAGATCAGGGGTGCCGTTAGAATGTTGAGCATTTAAAGTCTCTACTAAGACTTGAACCAAGGTAATTATCATGCAACGCTTCATAGTCCTTTACTTGTGCAAGAAGCTCATCTTCATTGCCTTGACGATGCTTCAAATATTTGCCGAGCAGCCAATCTTACAAACAAATGCTACTACGAAAATAAAAGCCACTCAACCAACAATAGAAATGCTGGGGAAAACTTCAAAGGAAAAGGAAATAGAGGAGGTCATGGATACAATAAAGGAGGCCCTGGTTACAACAACAAGAATAACACTAATTGTTAAAGGAAACACCTCAACGGCTATTCATCCAACGCCCAATTTCAACGTTCATCTCAACTTGCCTCAAATATCAAAATTATTTTAGAAAATTTTGTCACGTGAAGACAGGAGGGCTCACTCCTTACCGTTGTAAAATTGCTGTATATATTTTTTGATTTTTAGTAAACAATATACAAATCTTTTCATTGACAATGTTTCTTTCTAGTTCTTCCTCAACGTGTCAATCA
This sequence comes from Nymphaea colorata, assembly GCF_008831285.2. Taxonomy (NCBI): domain Eukaryota; kingdom Viridiplantae; phylum Streptophyta; class Magnoliopsida; order Nymphaeales; family Nymphaeaceae; genus Nymphaea; species Nymphaea colorata. Next base: position 638,941 of record NC_045148.1, on the reverse strand, counting down.
TCATGAGTAAAGCAATTCACATGGTATCAAGCAATGAGGACAATGGCAGACCGTGGAGTTGATGAGAACAGCGATAGACGAAAGGCGGATGATGTCGTTCATGTTGATCCCAGCGGCGCAGATCTGTCCCAGGTGATGTCTAACCATTTCTTTATTAACCATTCAGACAACCCTGGACATGTCATGGTTTCACAACATTTTAATGGGGAAAATTATGGGACATGAAGTAGAGCCATGTTGATGGCTCTTTCAACAAAAAACAAAATTGGATTCATTGATGGTTCTATCAAGGAACCAGAAAAGGATGATCCAAAATATCATCTATGGGTTCGGTCCAACAATATGATACTTTCTTGGATTTTAAATTCAGTCAACAAAGATACTGTAGAGAGTATTATTTATTCAACTAATGCAAGAGAGGTCTGGGAAGATTTGCGAGAACGATTTACTCAAAGCCTCGCCCCTCGGATCTATCAAACTCAGAGTGCTATTAGTCATCTAGAACATGATACTATGACTGTTGCATTATATTATACCAAATTAAAGGCTTTTTGGGATGAGCTTAGTTCATATTATCTCATTCTCATGTGTTCTTGTGGGGCCATGAAGTCGTATTCGGAAGAAATCCAAAGGGAACGTGTTATCCAATTCCTAATGGGTCTCAATGATTCTTATAATGCTGTTAGAGGCCAGATTTTACTTGTTGATCCCCTTCCCAATGTCAACAAAGTTTATGCGATGGTCCTCCAAGAAGAAAAACAGCGTGATGAACGCTTTTCTGGTTCAACTAGTGGAGGAACTACAGTCTTGGTAATCAAACAAAGTGAGCATGTTAAACAAATCAGTTATGATGCTAACCATGGTGGATTTTATAGAAACAAAGGAGGATGACGAAATTGGCCTGTTTGTCGCCACTGCCGAGGAATTGGACATATTAAAGAAAAGTGTTTCAAACTCATTGGGTACCTTCCAGGGCATCAATTTTATGATCCTAATTTTAAATCACATATTGCAGCTAATGTGTCTCAAAGGAACAGTACACCAGATGTAAAATTGACTCCCTTGGTGGTTTAGGTTGTGGAGGACTAGATACTAAAGGTTCTGCTCCAACATTTACACTTGAAGAATATCACAATTTGTTATCCTTGGTGAAGAACCAGCATACCAATATAAACTTTGCAAGTAATGCAGCCCATGGAGGTAATGTTTGTTCTGTCGACACTCAATATTTTACTTGGATTATTGACTCGAGAGTAGGTCAACATATATGTGCTGATGAAAATATGCTTCAAAACTTAAAATCATGCAACGTTTCTGTGACATTACCAAATGGAAAAACAATTCCAGTCCATCAGGCGGGTAAACTATCACAGCCTTCCTTTGAAACTAATAATGTTTTATGCATTCCATCCTTTAAAGTTAATTTACTTTAGTTAGCAAACTAACTAAAAATTTAAATTGTTTCATACCCTTTTTACCTGATCATTGTATTATTCATGACCTGGAATCGAAGATGACGATTGGTTAGGGTGAGGTGAAATGTGGACTATATGTTCTTCAACAAAGACCACCATGTGTTCAAGCTTGTCTTGCTGTTTTCACTCATGAACTTTGGCATAAAAGATTAGGTCACATTTCACATTCTTGCTTAAAGCTAGTGAACAATTATTTAGATTTAAACTTTGACTTGAATGACAATTATGTTTGTGACACTTCCCATCGAGCAAAATGAACTCGACTTAAGTTTGATTTAAGTGAAATTTTTATTGTGCATCCTTTTGGTTTAATTCATTATGATATTTGGAGTCCTTATGCTCAATCCACTATTTCTGGTGTGCATTATTTTCTTAGCATTGTAGATGATTACTTTCGTGCCACTTGGATTTTCTTAATGTGACAAATATGAAACATTATATTTTATCATTTTTTTTTTGCTTTGATTAAAACACAGTTTAATTGTCAAATTAAATTTTTGTGAACGGATAATGGGAATGAATTTCTTTCATATAAAATGAAATATTTTTTTACAAAAACAAGGTATCACTCATCAATATAGTCATGTGGCTACTCCACAACAAAATGGCGTAGTGGATCATAAACACCGCCACTTTCTTGAAGTTACAAGGGCCTTACGTTTTGAATCCAATTTACCTTTGCATTTTTGGGGTGAATGTGTTTTGACAGCCACCTATCTAATAAATCGCATACCATCATCAAAACTTAATGAAAAGTCCCCTTTTGAAATATTATTTGGAAAAAAACCAAACATCAAACATCTTAGAGTTTTTTTATCATTATGTTATGCCACAAAGACATGCCAAAAGCAAAGACAAATTTGATTCTAGAGCGACTAAGTGCATTTTCATTGGGTACCCTGAAGAACAAAAAGCCTACAAATTGTATGATATTGAGACACATAAAGTGCTTGTTAGGCGCGATGTAATCTTTCATGAAAAGATTTTCCCTTTTCAAAATAAAAAACCTAGTAAAAAAGTTATTGTTTTACCCATTCCGTATGATCTAGATATTTATCCCACACAAGGCATGAGAAATGAAAGGACCCTTACTACCCCCCTTAATATAGAACACATTGACCTAGAAATCAATATTTCGCCTCCCACACAAGAACGACATGTACAAGTCGATCAAACAAATGAGGAGCGCTTAGATACAAATGAACCCAACGTATCCTCGTTTGATCCAGTTGTAGATCCAGATCCACCTAGGAGAGAAAACCTACCATATGGTTAAAAGATTTCCAATGTTCACTTCTTACCTCACCCTCAACCATTGACATCTCCAAATCAGGTCAGCAAAAAGGAATGAGGTATCATCCTATAAGAGATTTTATTTCTTTTTATCACATCTCCATTAATCATTTTGCTTTTCTCACATCTCTTGTTTTCAAGTCTGAACCGAAAACCTTTGAAATAGCAGTCCAACATACACAATGGAGAGATGCCATGGATAGCGAGATTCGTGCCTTACAAGAAAATAAGACTTGGACTATTACATCACTTCCAATAGGGGCGAAGCCAATCGGGTGCACATGGGTTTATAAGATTAAACTAAAATCAGATGGATCCATAGAACGTTTACAAGGCTAGGCTGGTGGCCAAAGGATACGCTCAACAAGAGGGATTGGACTATAATGAAACATTCGCTCCAGTCGCAAAAATGGTCGCGGTACATACTCTTTTTACTATAGCAGCTAATCAAGATTGGATCATGTGTCAAATGGTGTCAATAATGCTTTTCTACATGAGGACCTGGATGAGGATGTCTACATGCAAATACCTCAAGGGTATGTCAAACAGGAGGAGAATATGTAAATTACATAAATCTCTGTACAGTTTAAAACAATATCCAAGAAATTGGTTTCATAAGTTTTCAACTGCTCTCGAAGATTATGGATTTATGCAATCTAAAGCTGATCACTCTTTATTTACATTCATGCATGATAAAATCTTTCTTGCCATTCTGGTATATGTGGATGATGACTTGATGATTGCAGAAAATGTAAAGGACGAAACTGATAACTTCAAATCATTTCTATGTAAAAAATTTTACATGAAGGACTTAGGCAAACCTAAATATTTTTTTGGAATTGAAATTGTCTGTTCTTCAAAAGGTATGTATCTCTCACAACAAAAATATGCTTTAGATATTATTCACGAAACAGGTCTCTTGGGAGCAAAACCAGTAGAAACATCAATGGAATAAAAGCATGGGTTGGACGAAGATCATGGAAACTACATCAATGACCCAACACAATGTTGGCGGCTTATTGGAAGACTAATCTATCTCAGCATTACACGCCCAGATATACAATACACTGTGCACGTCTTAAGCAGGTTCATGCAACAACCACACATACCTCACCTACAAGCAGCATTTCGAGTGATTCGATATCTCAAGAAGAATCTGGGTCAAGGCATTCTAATGAGTAAAGAGAATAATATGTACTTAAGTGCCTTTTGTGATTCAGATTGGGCTACTTGTCGTCAAACGCGACGATCTGTCACTGGTTATTGCGTGTTTCTTAGGCCAGTTCCCATATCTTAGAAATCAAAAAAACAACAGACGGAGTCAGGATCCTCTCCTGAAGCTAGATACATATCCTTGGCCAATGTGGTATGCGAAATAACATGGTTAAGATATCTATTGAAAGATAATAACATGGCCCCTCCCGGCAGCCCCTACCTCCACCCCTGCGTAGCTGGTATGCAACGCTCATGACATTGATGGAAGTAGGTGTGGGCACTCTGTTGGTAATTGCCCACACAGACGTAAAAATTGTTCATATTTTCATATTTGATATTTTAGGGAAATTTTCCTCCTTTATATATTAATACTCCTTAAAAATTTAAAATTTTATAACTAATGCCCCTTAACCAAAATGTTCTAGCTCCACTCCTTGCTCATGGACTTATAAGCGAGTTCGTATTTGGGATCTATGTTACCGTATTTTTCAAATGAAAGAGCCACCAAGAAATATACATTCAAAGCCAACGCATAAATGATCATCACGCAGAAACAATTATATCACCGCTGAACATTAAGAGAGATTGCAACTTATGGCATGCATCGAGGGATAAAGAGTTCAAAACCATGTAATGGAGAACGCGATCTCCTGCATCTGCAATTATTTTTCCATGTAAACAATTAAGAGAACGTAATTTTGTGGCATATAGATTGGGGTGAGGCCCATATAATCTTTGGGGGTGTTTGATAACCTTAAATTTTGGTTCTAGAATTAAAATTCTATAAATAAAATTTAACTCAAAACAATAATTGGAAAGAAAATTCCAGCTCTAATTTGTCTTTGTGTTTGATAGTATAGAATTTTGGTTCTAGAATTGAAAATGACATGCTTTGTAAATAGGAATCAAAATGTCTAGAATAAAAGAATTAAAACCTTCCTTATATGTGTCCTCGAAGGAGATGAAAAAATCTTAAAATTCTAAAATTATAATTCCACCCCTGTGATAGAATCATAATTCTGAATTTTTTTATTCAAGAATGAGTCTATTATTTCATAATCAAAATTCTTTGTTTGATAATGCAATTCTCATTTCATTAAAAAGCAAATATTTTAATTCTATAATTCCACAAGTCCAGCCCCGTCAAACATCTTAGATAAGTTGCCCAAATTAGGTACGGGTTTGCAGGGAATTAAAGAGCTTACCTGGTGGGTGCTGGGTATGGACGGGATAGGCTAGATGAAAAGCTGGATTGATGACGATCGTGAGTCAACCGCAAGATTGATCGTCGAAGTATTAATTCCAGAAGACGGTGATGTGAACCACCAACCGGCTGCCGCGTAGGGACCTAAACTAAGCTCCCTAAATGCCACCGGCAGGTCAAGGTAGGCGTTGACTCGTCTCGACTCTGCTTACCTCCCATAGGCACAGCCAACAGCCCATCGTCGGACTGTTTGGTGTGCAAGCAAGGGAACGGCATCTGTTTGGTGGGACTCGAAATCGGGCATGTTCTATCGAATTAGACCAGCTAAAAAAGTAATCGGAACTTAATAATAAAAACGATTGCTAACCATAAAGCCAGTATTGGCTTTTTGTGATATTGAATGCAAGTTGTCATCTATTCTTTTCAAAGCTATTTAAAAAAAAAAAAGCAACAATAAAATAACAACAATGTGATGAACCTTGATATTTTCATGTTAATCCATGCTTGCCCTTGTGGAATAGAGTAAAGTTTGGTAAGTATATTAAAGCAGCAATAAAACAATAACAATCTGATGAACCTTGTCCTGGTGGAATAAAGTATGGTTTATATATGGTGTCTTTAACTCTTGTATAATCTAAGATCCCTCAAAGAACAAACCAGACTTCAATAGAAAAGAAATATTGAAAATGGTAATAGATATAGTCCGATTGCTAAGTACTCCAAATCAAATCTGCTACTTTTTCTTGACCAGATAAGAATATAACTTTTTACTGCAAGGTTCGCTTCCACGAGTTCGAGAGCAAACAAAAAAAAAAAGTGGGGAGAGAGAGAAAGTCTCCCAACTAAATGTTGGTGTGAATGTTTAGTGTTCTTAGATTGATCGATGCTTCAGTAAGCTTCCTGTTTTTCAGCTCTGTGCATCTACCTTTTGGAAACCCGAGGTAAACTCCTCCGATTCTAAAACCACCTTCCACTCAACACAAGTCCAATCCGAGTCAGATCCTGCTTCCCTTATGCAACCAACAAGTAGAACCTAGGGAGCACCACCTAAGAGTCATACTGAAAGGAAGGACAGGATCTTGGCAAGGGAACCCACCTAATCCAGCTGCAGGAAAAAAAAGCCAAGAGCTTCCGTCACCTATATCAAAATTAAAGGTCAACCAACATTTGACAGAAAACAACCTCAATCTTCTTGTTTATGGCCAAACCAGGAAGCAGGGCCTTGTTATATACACTGCGTCCAACTTCAACTTCTCAGCTACGAAGTGGTCGGCCAGGCGACAGACATGGACTCCTACAGGGCCGTTCTCCTCCTGCTGCTTCTCTTCTGCCTTGCCTTCTGCTCACTCCCATCGCAGGCCGATTGCAGAACTACTCACTACCATGACTTCGTTGTAAGTTCTCCTTACTTCCCCTGCAGGCCGCATTCTTTTCCTGATGATTTCAAGACTGGAACCATTCATCTGGGGACTTGGCGCAACGTTGATCAGTTCATGTCAGAGAAATGTGCACGATTCATTTCAATATTGCTCTACTCTTTTGATTTTAATCCTTGTTTTCTAGAAATTGCAGAGCATTCTTCCGTTTGAATGCTAATAGTTTTTCATTGACGTGAACGTGAAGATAAGACCCATTTTGGTATAATCTATGTTCCTCGACATAATCCCTTTCCTGCAGGTGGCTCCAACCAATTACACGCGACTCTGCAGCAGCAAGAATATCTTGACCATCAACGGCAAGTTCCCAGGGCCAACTTTGTATGTAAACAAGGGAGACAGGTTGATTGTGAACGTAGTCAACTTGGCTCCTTGGCCTCTCACTATCCACTGGTATGTGGCCTACCTTGACATGACTTCTTCTCTTCCTTTTAAACTAATTCTGGCAAAATTCGGATCATTTCCGGCGAGTCTTTTCCGACGATCCTTTTGGTTGAGATCACGAGGCACGAATAATTAATTTTAGTGTCGCCGCGGGTGTATTAAATTTGGTAAAGGAATGAAACAGGCATGGACTACTGAACCCGGGGAACCCTTGGTCGGATGGGCCGGAATACATCACCATGTGTGGCATCCCGGCAGGAACAAATTTTACGCACGATTTACATTTTAGCGAGGAGGAAGGGACCATCTGGTATCATGCTCATAGTGACTGGACCCGTTGGACGGTCCACGGTGCTGTTGTGGTCTATCCCAAAGTTGGAGCCACCTATCCATTCCCCAAGCCGGATAAGGAGTATGAAGTTGTCATAAGTAAGCTGCTACTTCTCTCCCTCTCTCTCTCTCTCTCTCTCTCTCTCTCTCTCTCTCTTTATATATATATATATATTAGAAAAGAAAATTGAACTTCATTTTTACTATGAATGACACAAGGTGAATGGTGGAAAATTGATGTGATGGCCATGCTGCACGAAAAAATATTGACTGGGGCAGACTTCAACAAATCGGACGCATTCACCATAAATGGCCAACCAGGTGACCAGCACAATTGCTCTGAAGAAGGTTAGTATTGCATTCTCTTGATAAGTTAAAAAATCTTTTGATGTAGAAGTGTTTGAACAAAACACTTATATGGAATGGGTGGATCCTTTCAATAGTTCAGCTTTCAACCCAATGAATAGTGCTTTTAATCCGAATTTGTTCATGTGTCTGCGTGTACAAACCAGTTTTGGGTGAGCAAGAGGTTCATCTCTACCACCCAAATGAGACCCGAAAGCCCCTCAGTGCTCCTGCTTCCAGGGTCTTAAGTTGTCTTGACATCAACAGTAACAGTGTACACCCCACATTAGCCGTTTACTTTTCACCAACACAAAACTCAGGGCAAAGCTGCCACCGGCCGTTCAAAGCCACAAACAAGAAAGGCCTAACTTTGCAAGTTAGTTTGCAACAGCAATATTCTAAGTTGGTAGCTAAGACATTTTATGCTTTGAGACCAGAATTCACTCCTTACTGAGGTGCCTATTTGAGAGGAAGCCTTTAGTGGTGGGTGACAAGATGGAACGGTAGTAATACTCGGTTCCAAAGGAAAAACAATCTCTCAAGGCGCTTCATGGAGAAAGAAAACAAAACAAAGTCACTTTTCGTAAAGAAATTTTTTGTTAACCACGGTTGGTCTTGACAGCCTTGTTTGTCAACAAGTGCCAAGAAACAGCAGCTTATATCAAAACTTAGGAATCTGGACTGTGTTTTTGTTATTACTCTAAAAGTTCGACGCCCTTTTCTAAATATTTTGCTTTTAATTTTTGAAGTTACTAGAGATGTCAATATATTCGATTTAAACTGGATATCTGACCCAATTGTTTCTAAAAAATTGGATATGGGGAAAAAATTAATATTTGATTATGAACTGGATCAAATTAGAATTTGAAAAATGACATCCAATCAAATTCGGATTCAAATTTGAATAATACATTAATATTCAATCAAATTCGGATAAGATTTAGTTTTAAATAAATATCATGTCTAATGCTCTTACTTGTTTAAAACCAGTCCGATTCGGTTCAAAATTCAGATTCAGATTGGATTAGACTGTAAAATTAAATTTCAGATTCAAATATAACTTTTCTTTATTCATAGTTGAATCTGAATTTTAGTGGATATGAATGTTAGGAAACGCAGAGATATTCAATTCAAATTTGATCCAATGACGTTTCTAGTTATGACCCATTGCAACTGTTAAAAGCTTGTATCGAGAGGTTCGGTTTGAGCGTAACGATATTTTCCTGATTGTCGCCCTTTGCGCAGGAATGACTCGGTTTGACTTTGAGCATGGCAGAACCTACCTTCTTCGCCTTGTCAACGGCGCAATGACAACCGGCCACTTCTTTGGCATAGCAAATCACACACTTAAGGTTGTTGGTAGGGACGGATCGTACCTCAAGCCTTTCGACACCGACTTCGTCGTCATCAGCCCAGGGCAGACTATGGACATTCTGGTGCAGGCCAACCAGACGGAGGGCCTTTACTACATCGGCCTCAATCCTTACATTGCTACCAGCGAAACTCTGTATTTTGACAGCACGGTGACCACGGCTTTAGTGGAATATGAAGGTTCCAACACCACCTCCCAGAGCTCCATCCCCTTTCCTGATCTTCCTGGAGTTCTCGACACCAAAGCGGCATATGATTTTGTGGTGCAAGAGCGGAGTCTGGCATCAGAGGAGCATCCCATCGATGTCCCAATGGAGGTCGACTCCAGGTTTATGTTCACTGTGTCCATGAACTTACAGCGCTGTCCAAATGACAGCTGCAAAGGCGTATTGGGCACCAGGTTCTCCTCAAGTATGAACAATGTATCATTTGCCAACCCTTCCATCGACATTCTGGATGCCTACTATCAACACGTCAAGGGTATTTACACCACCGATTTTCCGAGCTATCCACCCTATCTGTACAATTTCACGGATGAGGACCTTCCGGATAGTCTAAGATATCCTGAGATTGGAACGAGGGTGAAGGTGTTGAACTACAATGAAACAGTGGAGATCGTGTACCAAGGAACGACTGTCTTGCAAGCGATCAATCATCCGATGCACCTACATGGGTATGATTTCTATGTGGTGGGGCGGGGTTTTGGAAACTTTGATCCCGATAAGGACCCGTTGAACTACAATTTGGTTGATCCACCACGGGAGAACACGGTTGGAGTCCCATATGGTGGTTGGGCTGCCCTGAGATTCAGAGCAAACAACCCAGGTAATTGTTACATCACTTCTCTTTTCCATTCCCTTGTTCTGCCTAGAATTGTTCACATGTGAAGCAAAACAACTGCTTGTAATAGAAGCAAACACTTGAACCATAATGTACATGTTTCTGATAAGAGTCATAGTAATGACATGTTATTAATCAATTAGCTACATAACCCCACTACACATCTCCATCATCTAGGTACTACCTGGTTTGGCCTACCTGCTCTCTGTTTTGCTCTTACATGCTAAACATGTATTTCCAAAAGTAAATATCGTTTCTGCCTAACTTTTACCAAGAAAATGAATTTTTGGAGAACATCAACTGTTACCTCATTGTGATTGTAACTTTATGTAGTTCTAAGTGATCTATCGCTTGACTGTTTTTTATTTGTTTTCAACGTACAGGTGTTTGGCTCCTGCATTGCCACTTTGAACGCCATTTTACGTGGGGAATGGCAACCGTATTTATTGTGAAGAATGGTCCTACAAATGAGACGAGCTTGTTGCCTCCTCCTTCATATATGCCCAAGTGCTCAGATGCACAAATTATTGACAACAGTGGGGGCTATGACCCATTTGATCAGTGAAATTAAGGACACCACACTTGCAATCTTGAAATATTTTATGTAAAACTATGAGTGTCTAGTCGTAGTATCTTTTCTCATAAATAGTTACAGACTTTGTTACAATACAGCTTTTCATGTTATAAAGGGAGTTAATTTCTCTCCCTCTCTCTCTCTCTCTCTCTCTCTCTCTCTCCCCCCCCCCCAAAAAAAAAAAAAAAAACTACAGCTTCCTGGTGTAACCAACTAAACTATCAAAACTCCACTCAAATTATTTGTTTGAAATAGCGCGAAATGCAATAAGTACCATGTTCATCTTGTGAGAACTAGCAGCCTGTCTGTGGGACCAAGTAAGGTTTCACAAACTTTTGAGGGCCATCAATTGCTGAAGGCAGTTAACTGTACTCCTCTAAGGCAGGAGAAAGCATAAAGGTTTTGCTAACCAGAATTCTGCCAACATGTGGCAAGTTATGTGGCCACATTTTTCCCTGCAAACCTACATGAAAACATACCAACTTTGGGTGAGTGGGAAGACCCACCGACCAACAGAAGGTTGAAGCACCCACTTAACCTCTTATCCCCTTACGGTATAGGGCTTACTTTTGGTGCCTCAAGGTGCCAATTTTGCTATGCTTCAGCTTACGTGCTGATGAAAAATACATGTTTTAGGATGAGTAGTTCCTTTTTAGTATATCAGAAAACAAGAAACATCATCATCTTGCCATTTACTTATATATTTTTATAGGGCAGCTGGGGTTTGGCATGGTTCCTACCAGTTTGTTACCAATAAGTACTTCTTTGATACAAAAGTATACACTTAAACAGATGATTATCATTTGTAAAAGTTGCTTTTGTGAGATATCTAGAGATTGGGTTATATGAGTGAGTGGAAGCAATGCGAACATGAATAAAAGACCTCCCCATTCATCAGGGCCTACTTCAGGATTTGAGTGAACCTATGGTACACCTATCAACTAAAGTGTTTCACCCACCATTTGTAGTACATAAGGGTAGCATCTACAAGAATTGAGTAAGCATTAACATTGACAAAACTTATACCAGCTTGAACATTCATGTAACAATATTTCACTGTTACCATTTGTTCAATAACTATTTCTTGAATGAAGTGATGATGTAGCAATCAATATATTTATTTCTTCCACAAAACATCCTTTTTTTTCATTATAGAAATTGTCCCTTGGTTATCACAATACAATGCCATTACTTGTACTTGTTCTTAGTTTAAATTGCTAAAATTATTCATGCCCAAATAACTTGACATGTGGATGTTGTTGTGGCAATGTACTCTACTTCTAAAGAGGAGAACATCCACAGCGTAGCTCCTAACCAAGGATGAACAAGACATGATTAGTGCTTTTCTTGTTATCTACAAAATCAACCTTATCATTTTTGAAAAAAAATTAATTAAGCATAAGTATGGCATTAAATCGGCATCACATTTTATTGTCAATTTTTGCTCAAATATAATGAAGGATTCATTTTGGTACTCCACATGATATAGTGATAGACAATCCATAAATGTTTAGATCAATTCAATTAGGAATACATATCAAAACATGTCCATGTGAAATATATCAGTTTCTTAATTAAACTCCACAACTTCACACTAGTCTTCAATACTGTCATTATATATGGTTAATTTCAATTTAGAATCATGGAGTTGCACTGGCTTAGTACATCAACATATTAAATTTTTTTCAAGCTAATATGACATATACTTTTCATGAAAATGAAAACACTATTATTGGACTTAATGTCCAAGAAAGTGTTGTAGTAATCGCAAATCTAACATAACAAATTTATGTGTAACACTCACTTTAAATTCTTTAATAGACTACTAGAAAAACCTATAAACATGAATTCATCTACATAAACACAATTTATAGGAATGTATGTATCCACTCTTACTTCTGCGAAAACCATTTTGCATTAAGTATTAGTCTTATCTTCTATTACATGCTCAATGTGTTTATTTGAGGCTGTAAAAAGCTCTTTCAACCTACACATTCACCTTTTTTCCACTAACAGTGGACCTTGTGGTGGCAAATAAACTTCTTCTTCTAATAAGCCATTTAAAAATGTCAACTTTATATTAAATTAATAAATTGACCACTTCATATAAATTGCTAATACGAAATAATTGTTTCAAAATGTGCAACTGAAAAAAGACTTGAAAATTCTACCCATATTTTTTTAGTATAGCCTTTAACAATGAGCTTTGCTTTTCATGATTGTGCATTTCAATGTGCATTATATTCTATTTTGTAGATTTCCACCAATTGATTGATATATAAGTACTCAAGCATCATTCTTTGCCTTTTCTTTTCCCGTGGGTTTCCTGTTTCTTGTTCCATAGAAGCATCTTCACAAAATATGAGCTCTTCAAGCATCAAGGAAAATGCCTAAGAATATAATTTTCTTTTATTGACTTTACCGTCCTAAGAGGTGAATTTGTGTCCTCACAACCACATTGTCTTTGTGCTTTCATGCACTAAGTTGGGTCTTGGAGGAGTTTTGGTTGAAGCAAAAAAAAATCTGCCACGTCATTCGTTTAATTGGTCTTTGCAACATGACCCTTATAAGCTTGAGACAAGTGAAGAAAAAAGATATTTACAGCAAACTTAAGTTGGGTCCTACATTGATGCACTTGAACCTTCAATCCAATTCCAAGAACTCAATTCATTGAAAACAACATAAATATAAATGGCAACACCCTTCAATTTTGGAATATATAATCAATACCCATTTATCATGTCATTATAATAAGTACAGGTATATTTTCTAGCTCTTATTATCCATCTTATTCTAATTCCAAATAAAAATAAGTTGGAGGATTTTGCCCTTTATTACCAAAAATTATATTTACAACAAGAAACAAATGAAGAAAAAGGAATCTGAATTCTTGCATCAACCATATAGACAAAATAGAAGTAAACAAAAATAAAGGCCTAAACGACAGCCTCTTCCCCTACCAAAAAGGTTTTTAGAGCCCACCTATATACAAAAGAAGACCACCTAACCCACTTTGTATCTGTTCCCATTTTCACAATAGTTTTTAATCAGTCTCCCACTATTAAGGCAGTGATTGTGCTTCATCACTTCAGTCTGCCTCACCATTCAATTCATTTGCCCTTGAGAGGCCATGGTCTTCTACCTTCAATCCTCCCTCTCATTCTAACAGCTCACCCCTTGTTATTTGTCACTATCTCTATGTGACCTGCATTTGAACTTAGCTCATTTAAACTCCAATCTAGCTTATTAGATTCTACTTGGTTGTGTCATGTGATAAATCAATCTAATGCCTCATTCAAAATGGAGAACAATGCACATAGGGATCATTTTCAACCCCTTCACTCTAACCACTATCATGTAGATGAGATCAACTTCCGTGCTTGCTACCAAACCTAATTGGCTATGCAAATGATTCCAAGGTCCAGTCGTAACTTAATTGCTTCCTCATCCCTATCCTTACACTTCAGAGATATATAAACATCATCGTAGTTGTGCCAAACTAATATGAGAGAAACTTTACCAAGCATTATTGTGCATCTTCATGTAGCAACTTATTTCTGGTCCACCCTATTTTATAGACTATCCCCTAGAATGAAACAACCCAGCAAATGGTTAGTCACTTCTAACTGAACTTAATCTTTATCCAATGTTGGAATTCAATAGCCATTTCTATCATTGAATTCTCCTTCTACAAAAATGTTTTGCCATCAAGTGTCACACTTTTGTTGCAACTTGACACCTGAAAAGGAAGTGTTGATTTGATTATTCTTTTTTTCTATGGAACATGTCCTATTTGCCATACTAATCACTTCTCTTTTTAGTTTGTATGGAGTGAGAAGATTGTTTCCACAGGCCAAATACATCCAATAGGCCCATAGAGGGATCTTGTTGCTCCAAAGTTTCAATCTCCAATCCTCTCACTAGCCTTTGTTCTAATTTTCTCATAAATGATATTAAACTATACAAATTTCTTCGCACTCATCCACAACACTTGACTGAGTGATCAACCTTAGATAATTATGTCTACACTAGCAGATATATAAGGTTGATGCTATACTTTATTTTCACCTCTACAATGATCAGATGGAAGTCGATTGTAATGAATACATAATTATTTCTCCAAATGCCATTGACTAGCATCTCTTCTCCCCACCTATCTATCAAAACTCCATGTTTGCACCATTATCTATTGCCGAACATACACTATCCTAGATTTTCCTCCACACCATCCTGCACTCCAGCTTGCCCAGGATCCTTTCCATATGTACTGGAGACACCACATACTTTTTCTTCTCTCATACATATCTTCCATTTTAGCCAATTTTACAAGTTACCCCTATAATTTTACCTTTCATTACCTATTACCAGAGAATCATTTATGTATTTCATCATCTTTGAACTAACACCTTCTTTTTTTTTTCAGTCTACACAATTTGTGTCATGATATTATCCTTCATTTCCTTCCACCTATAAGCTCCTCTCCCTACAAAAAAGTATGCTATATATTTTTTTTATTTGAATGAAAAGAGCCATTCTAGGCAACATGTATGCTTGCATATGATATACCAGGAGAGAGGCCAAGTTACGTTTTATCAAGTATAATCTTTCCTTATAAGACAGGATGTTAGTCTTCTAACTAGTTAACTTTTTCTTGAACTTGTCCAATAATTGACTGCACTGACTCTCCATGGGTTGACCTGCCACTAATGGCAATCCAAAATGTTTAAGCAGTTTCTGGTTAAGCTCCCATAAAAATATATCAGCTAGCTAAATTATCTTCTCTTCCTCTATGTTGCAACACACTACCTTTGATTTACAATTGTTCATCTTTGGACCTGTTTTACCCCCCAAATTATGCAGAAAGCTATTGATTGCTCAAACATATCTTCTTATGCCTTTACTGAAAATCAAGATACTACTTGTGAACATGATTGAACTAACACTTCTACAACCTCTTGAGGATTTAAGAATTCCTATATTTCTTTGCTACATTCCACCTTTTAAGCCCCTAGTAACCATCTCCATAATTAGAATAAAGATGTAAGGAGATAATTGGTCCCCTTAGCCCTTTCCTGGCCTTAAACTGCCTCCCTTTCCCCTTATTAATTAGCATAGTAAATGATATAGTTTTCACAAAAATCATCACCCAGTTGATTCAATCAAGATGAAATCCTAGTTCCTTGATTGTGTTTCTATGATGTTCCAAGGTACCCCATCATATACTTTTGACGGGTCCATCTTTAGGCATGCTACCTCTTGTTTCTCTCTCCAATACAAATCAATCAACTACTAGGCCAATATAAATTGATCATCGATCACCATGTCTTTCCAAACGTTCAGTGATTACTCTCTTCTGCAATAATTTTATATATACTATTGCAGAATTAGCAATGGGTTTGAAATCTTCAATCTTCACTGCATCTCTAAATTTGGGTAAAACATGAGCATGATGCTTGTGTTATTAACATTCCTTACCATCTTGCCCATTCTAAAGAAAGAATTGGCAACTCTTGGTAGATCATATTTTATAATGTACACATGCTGATCACTGCTACTTTCATTTTCCTCTGTGATAGAAGTTATCAATTTACAATTCGCTTCATTAGACACTCTTTTTCCTTAGTTATATATATCAAAAGACATATCTCATAGCTTCATCACAGTTTCATGAACTCCTCAAAATATGTTGTGGCTACTTCCATCTTACTTTGGCTTTCCAAAGGCTTTCCTCCCACTCAAGAGCTCTCTCTAAACTATCTCATCTTATATTATGGCCTCATAGTCCTTTGCTTCCACACATGGCTGCACTATCTCCAATTTATTTAAAGGAGCTTCACTCTCTCACTAATGTAAAACCTACCTCAAAATCATCGAAACCTCCTGCTTGAATTATAAAACGGTTGTTTTTATCCACCTCTCATGTATATGTCTTTATAAACAAGATCCTCTAGAATGTGTATTTGTTTCATAGTTATAGTGATAGTTGAGGAATCTTCACCTACATTATCAAATTTTTGTTTAACCTCCCTTGGCTTGCGGTGAGCGTCCTATTACTAGCCTCTCATGTTATTTTCTGTAAAACCACCTTGAAATCTATGTTCACTCCACACTAATTAAATATTTCCATTTTTTATGACAGGAAAAGTGGGCCTTATGCACTACCATCCACTGCCATCTCAAGGACTAATTGACTTGTTGATAACCAATGCTTAATCTCAAAAATCCTTCATATAAGTAAGCTATTATTGTATATTGGAAATTCTTTGCCATTCAATTGTTAAATTTTGGATGTATCATCACAAGAGGGGTTTGACCCTCCACCATCATTGCGATTTGGGCTCCTGACCAACCATATAGACTGTCAGGAGGTAAGTCTGCATACACGCACAGTCATGTCTTTTTCAGTCATGCACACTGCTAGAAAACACAATATTGGAGGGGTCGTTCAAGCTTGGCCAGCTTATGCATGACTCAAGAGCAGCCCACAACCTTGTTGGGCTCTACATCATCCTGTGTGCAGGTGCCACTTGGCCCAAACCAGCCCCTATAGATCACCAGCAAGACCCAAACGGCCATGCTGAAGAAGCAAGCATGTTTAGCCCCTCACCCCTCCCCCTTCCCCCCAAGAGGAAGCCACCTGGATAGAGCCATCAAGTGTAGCCACCAATTGGGAGCCCGTGCACCACCATTGACCACTCCAAGGTCCAGTTGTCACCTGGCCTGCTCCCAGCATCCCACCTATCCCTTTGGTCTAGCTTGACATGCCACAAGGGCACCCATTGCCCCGATGGACCACTCTGCTTGCTTAAATGTACACCTGATGCCCTCCACTTGGTACTAACCGACCAGCTAGGCGAGTGACTAGTGCGCACCCCACCATGCTGGACCAGTATGAAGACTGGGATGTAGCCTTGGCTAGTAGCCAGCTAGGGCCCGGCTTTGTTACTGCCATGTTGGCCTATTCAACATGCATGCATACCGCTTGGGCACCCAAATCCGTGCCACCTTGCCCTAGCTTGCCAGCACAGTGCTCTCTCTCTACCACATTCGATGATTCAAGGGATTGCTGCCTTTGCCAATTCAGCACTCACCACCATGGCCTAGGTAGGTTGGGCAAGGCTGGACGACCGCACGTTAGGCTACTCCCAAGACCCTTAGGCTAGCATGACGTGCCCTACTGAGTACAATCAATCACCCGGTTAGACAGATCCCCAGCACAATCCCCCACAGTACATTAGTAAAACCAACACCAAATCATACCATAGAGAACCTGCTCAATATGGAGATTAATAAAGATTTCATTCAGCTAAAAAGCATTTTATCAATCACTCATCTCTCTTATCGAACCATGCAAGCATCATGTACTATGCCAAACCACACCCTCCTTTGTCATGACTCAACTCCTCTCAACCGAGGCTGTTTGGCCAACCTACTGGCAAAGAAGCCAAAGGTGGAAAAATTCAAACACCCACCCTGCCTAATAGAGGGATTGAACAATCTTTACCAGTGGCCAATGGTGCCACCTCACAGCCATGATGACAAACGTGGCTTTTGAAGGCCTACTACAAGTGGCCAGTGGTGGCCAGCAAGGATTAGCAACAGCCTGCCAGTCTCAGTTGGAGTTGACCATGGCTGCTTGAGTTCTCACGATGGATGACTTTTCACTCAAAAGCTAGAGTCTCACACATGTTGTCCTCCAATCATTGTACAATTAGCTAGTGGGATTGGCACATGCCCTTTGTATGTAGTCTGATTCGAACGAGAGAGGGAATTGAAGTGGCCGAGTGTAGGCGGTAGGTGCCTAGACATGGCTAGCTACAGTTCAACCATCTCAACCATAGGTGACGCAAGGACAATGATTAGGGCTATGCCTATTCACCCTCAACCTGGCTAGCTATGAAGGGTTAGGACAACCAAGAGTTTTCAAAACTGAGAGTAGTGGAAAGGTTGGACTCAGTGGTTCAAGCAGAAGGTTTGCCAAGAACAAGCTTCAGCCGACCGAGAACATGTTTCCAATGGAAGGCCACATTAAATAGGGAGATTCAGCTGGCCTGAAAAAGCAGAGAAGTTTACCAAAAAACTACAAGGTGCCCAAAACCCAAAGAAAATTGATGTTGTTTATTAGCCAAGAAGTATACCAACAAGGTTCGGCTGGCTCCTTGGCTTATGATAGCTAATATGGTAAAGGGACCCAAGGTGCTCAAAAACTGGTCTACCATGATTGGGTTGGCTAGATAACTTCTCAGAAGACTTGATTATGATCAAAAGAACCAGCTGGGTTGGTTGGTAGCTAGAAATGGCTGGTGGACAGGGAGGATGTTGGTTGACACTTGGCTAATCCTCAAATAGCCAAAAGGGTGAAGCCATTCAGTAGATGACAGTCTTTGAAGAACCCCTATATGAAGGAATGGGTATCTGGGCAAGGAATGTAAAGCTGGCCTACTTGGAGAAAAACTTGCCGGATTTCCTTAGTGTGTGATCACATGGTCAAGTCATTTCAGGCCACTGGTCATCCAACAAAGGAACTCAATTGGTGGCTATAGCAGCCGCTGCTACTATTAAGAATACCGGAGTTGCTTTTCACGTCAGTGTTTTGGTGGGTCACCCTTCGCTCTTGCACAATGTATGCAAGAGAGAGATGCAAAGAATCCATATGGATTTCTTCTTCCAAATCAAGAACGAAGAATGATGTACAAAAAGACTTTCACTTGACTTTTAAAGCTGGCTATGGCCAATGGCTTGTTTTACTTCAGCCGATGGCCAATGAAATGCAAACACAAACGCTTAAGAGAGGCACTCCCACCCTCCTTAGGAAATGACATAGTAATGTGCTTGAAGCCCCATCTTACATCCTTCAAGGTTTTCGATCATTGTATCCCAAGGATAACACCTACCCTCAAAACAGCTAGTACAAAAGGGTCAGTTTTAAATTTATTCTCTTGCACCTTATTGTCTAAACCTGCGCACATAGTTGAGCAATGTTGTTTTTCTCATTTAACTATCATTTCAAAGGGTGGGTGTTCTTTTTCGGGGTACATATATGGTCAGCTATTTGGACATTCAAAATGTTGTGAGTTGATCTTGTATCTTCTAGAATGACCACCCTTTGGTTCCCAATTTGGCTTAATACCCTTATGGAGTTAGGAATAGTAGTGCCAGCTAAGGTGTGATAAGTGACATCTAAGGCTTCATGGGTTGTTGCGTCATCATTTTTAGGTTCTTCCATTTCTTCTTCACTCTTCTCTTCTACTACCTCGTAGATATGGCATTTTTTGCATTTATGCAGACTACGCAATTTCTCATCAGAAGTGAAAAAAAAAACCATTTTTCATTCTATCATCCCCCACTTTATTGGAGATATATTCAATCATGGGATGAACTTTGGTGTCGAGCATGTCTTTGCTCTCTTTGGCCTTGATGGGAGGCCTCTTTGTGGAGATAGAAGTACCTTGGCCTTCTGAAATGTTGGTTGTAGGGGTATGGCTAAAGTCCAGCCTATATAAATCTATGTGAGGAACCATAGCCGCCAGCTTTCTCTCCAAGGACCCCTACCTTGTCGAAAGCATTCTCTTAGAGTTTAAGGTCTTTGAGAGAGCAATTTGATTCGAATTTTTTTTTTTTTAATTCTCCAATGTGGGTACCAATGAATGTGGCCATGGGCCACCATACAGCCTAATTACTAAAGTCTTCAAATGTACTTTGATATTCTCAGATAGTTCCTATTTATCTTAAACTCATTAATTCAATCCCATCATTTATAAGGAAGGCCTCCCTAAATCTGACAAGAAGCTCATCCATGGACACCTCATGTTCCATATCATCATGGCAATGTTCATACCAACAGTACCACCACATAGCCTCATCTGTGAAATCAAGTACACACATCAGAATGTATTGTCCTCTTGGCACTCTTTGGCATTGAAAATATTGTTGGGTCTTGTGTGTCCATTCCAAGGATCTCTTGCCACTAAATTTTGGGAAGTCTACCCTATGTTGTGGCAAATTATAGCTTGGAAGATCATCGGCTATATGATCCACAAGGCCACCATGGGAGAAGTGCATGGGGTCGCCATCTCCATAGCAAGCAGCCCTATCCCTTTCCGCCCTTGGACTAGGTCTACTAGGGACTCCCTTGCCCAACATATACATGAAACTATGGCTGCTTGGGGGCCAGGCCATTGATGGCCTGTCGTCAAAACATATTGGCCTTTTGCAGGGATGGTGGCCGGGTCTATCACAACAGTCATAACTCGGCGCACACATATGGTTGTGCCCATGTGGTCGGGCAGACATTGATATATCATCACAAAATAAATGGCCCTTATCAGGATGCTGGCCAGGTCCATCACCAAAATTGTGGCTCCCTGACCGAAGGACTAGTCGGCCTTATTCTCAATCCAGCCTCTATTTTCTCAGAACGTTGTATCAAGCAATCAAATGTGTTCACCACTTTCTACTATGCTGACCAGAATTGGCTCCTTGTTGTTGAATCAACTGCAACTCTGTCCAGAAGTTGTCCTGCTCTTGGCACCACCCTACCAACATAGCCTCGACATGATCCATCGCAGCCAGATGTTGTCGAACTCTACCATCTCCTCATCGTGCCTCTTAATATGCTGCAACAAACTATTAGTCACTATAGCCTCTGTCGGTCACTCTGCTATGGCCTCCTTTAGTGCTTCATGAGCCATAATGTTGGCTCTGATACCAAACTATTATGCTATGTGAATAGCAAAAATTTTTATGTCCAAATGACCATTTTACCCTTCATCCAAAAATATCAAATTTCAAGAACCAGTTTATTTCTACACCAAACAAGCACATTTCAACCCAACATTTAGCACCTAGACCTACATCATGTAGGCCACTCAAGCTAAAAATTACCATTTTACCCCTACACCATGTCACAGACCTAAAAAGTAGGGATTTTTACCAGATTTATGAGAATTGCCCAAACATTTGAACAATTAGGTCTTTTCTCAACTTCACATGACCCCAAAAGTTACAAGAGTCAACTCACTAGGATTATCCCAGCCTAAAGTCAGCTCCCCTATAGCTAGCTCACCAAAAATTAAAACTATGATCTTTTACTCAACCAAGTCTAAAACAAGTTTACTATAATGGAAAGAAAGTTTTATTTCACTTACTTTGAGTTACTTAACCCAAGTTTTAGCCATATACTAACTTGCATATTGCTAATAGGTCTTTCTCTATCCTAATTTCAGGGGTTTGAGTTGGATTTGAGCTTAATAATTGAGTTGAAACCAAGGTGGGACTTTGTTTATCATATATAAACCAATTTTCTCTTAGTTTGGTTTGAGTTAATTCATCCTGATTTGAGTTGAATTCTATTTTGAGCTCCTTTTCTCTCTAGTTGGGGTTCGAGTTGAATTTGAGCTCAACTTGATAGAGTCAGCTGAAACCAAGCTAGGATCAGGTTTATCATGTATAAATGAATCTTCTCTTAATTTGGTTGGAGTTCATTCATCTTAGTTTGAGTTCAATTCAGTTCCAAGCTTTTTTTCTCTCCTATTTGATGAGTTTGAGATGGATTTAGGCTCAGCCCAAAAGAATGAGCTGAAACCAAGCTTGGATCATGTTTATCATATATAAATTAATATGCGGGTTGAATTCATTCTTGTTGGTTTGAGATAAATTTAGTGTTGAAGGCTATGGAGCTCATTTTTAATATTTTCTATACTCTATAAATAGATGTCGAAAATAATTTTGCATAATTACATCAACTTTTTATGATCCTTCAATGTTGTTCATGCACCCTTAGCTCCAACTACAAAAATTTCAATAAAAATTGGAGTTTTATGGTCATTTATGATTTCCCTTTACAAACTAGGTAAAAATTTTATTTTTGAATTTTAGAGGAATCTAGAATGAATTTTCAGCAAGATTTTCACTAGAGCCTATTTAGGAGTTAGTGCACAGGCTGGGTCAAATAGATTGAGAAAATTCATCCAGAGCTCCAAAAGTACACATAAGGGTCAAACTGTCATTTTCTTTGGAGCTACATTCTTCTACATAAACACAAGGTATAAGTCGCATATATCGTAGTTTTTTATTTTCTTTGATTCCTATATCCTTAGTCAAAACCAATCCCCTTATTTAAACCTATTTCAGCACAAAATTACACACAATGGTAATTTTGTCATTTGCCAAAATGCATGTATATTCATAAAATCTATAGGCCCGAGCGTAGGCTCAGTCCACCTTCATCATTAAACCAAGGTTTTCAAAAACATCACCCAGGCTTAGCCCAATAACATGTGTTGAACCAAGGTCTGAACCCAGTTTTTCAAAATTGAATCTGGCTAGGTCTAGTCCATGTCAGGCAGCTTGAATCCACCAAGCCCAGCCCAAACCCAAACTAGGTCCCTGCTATTTTTATATCTCCATTTTGTATTCCTAATCCAGCTTACATGTCCAAGTCTTATTTTCATGTCTCGCTCTCATATCCAAGTTTTTCATCTGAGATCTATCTTTATAGATCCATATCCATTATTCCCATTCCAAGTCTCGGATATCAAATAATGATCCAGATCTCATTATCATATTTGGATCCATCTTCTAGAATTTTCTTTAGGTGGACCCGTATCAAGTCCCTGTATCAAAAATAGATCCATGATCCACATTTGAACTCAATGCACATTATATTTTTGAAATGGTGTAATGAATCGACTCACCGATCACCCAGTCCAACAAATCCTACCCCTAGTAGTTTCGATTTCAGCCTAAAAAATGACTATGAACCATGACAACCAACCATTTTAACAACTCCTTTTTTAAACCCTTGAGTATCTCTCACAATCTTCAATACAAAACTAAACTTTTGAGGTGTTACAATCCACTCCCTTAAGACACATGTGTCCATGCATATGGGACCCAGGTCTGAGTGTTGAACCATGCTCTAATACCATTGTACTGATCTGACCCACTCCTAGGCTCAAGCCCCTTGTAGTTTTGGTTTTAGGCTGAAAAAGGTTAGGAACTAGGGCAACCAACTTTAACAACCTCATTTATAAGCCCTTGAAGAGCTCTCGTAATCTTCAATACAGAGCAAACTTTTATGACATTACAAATGCATGCCAATTTTCTCACTCTGTGATAAATATCAATTTGCATGCAAGTACTGAAAACATGCATAATTCTTTACTAAGCACTCTAGCATAGACACAATCAAAATTGTTATCCGTATGTGGTTGGGAGGAACCTTTTTTTTGTTTTATATCAAGTATTAAACTATGGTCTTAAAAGTGTGCTTTCTCCTATTCATATTCTCACATCGATCATTTTTTACTTTCAATGTCAAGCTGAATCCTTTATCAAGAGTCAATCAGCACTTCTTTGTGCATGTATATCTTTTCGCAAAATCAAATTCAAATCCAAACAAGATCACAAAGAGCAAAATTATGACGAAAATGCCATTTTAATCTATGGTTTTTTTATATTTGAGAGGAGTGTGCCTGTGTGAAAATGTTTAGTTATGTAGTGATGGGGAGAAAAAGGTTTGCCCATTTTTTTACCAATAAATAAGTTCATCCCTTTCCTCTTTCCTCACACATGAGCTTACCTAGAGAAGCCCACAATAGTTGATAAAATTCCAATTGCATACTCATAAGGCTTAGCACAAAACAAGTTAAATTTTTTAGTGCCTTATTTTGTGTTGCATTAGCACTCCTAGACCCAACTTGGCTCGGTGTAGTCACAGTATGAATAGGCTCAGTCAGGGCACCAGTTTTATTTTTCCTTTCCTCTTTCTTTTCTTATTTGTAATTTAGTGTTTTTTTTTCATTCTTTTCTTTTTTTTATGCATGTTTAAGTTTTTTTTTCCTTTTATCATGTCTTGTTTAGTTTATTTCTTTCTTAGGTCACAGATTTCTCTTAGTTGCTTTAATAATGTTGTAGTTTAGCATGTTTATTTTATAAATTAGATTTATTTTATTGTCTTTAGGGTAGGGATATGGGTCACGTATTCCCCTTTTTCATTGTCTCTTTCTTTTAATTATGTTTTTGCTTAGTTTTTTCTTAAATCATGCATTCGATAATAGTGATTATTCTATGCTTTCATTTATTCATGCATTGAACTTTGACTTTGATACGCACTGAATCACCTTGCACTTACATACACCCCTTGTCTGAAACCAGACTGGGTCAGCATAGTTGTATACCCTATGGCATTAACCTAGGCATGTGAAAACCTAAATCCAGCTTGGTCGTCATTCAAGAGCCATTTCAAAATCATAGATTTTTCTAAAATGTTTTCAAAATTAACGTCTTTAAATAATTTCAAAAACCCTATTCCATATAGTTATGGAGTCCAAACCTAGTTCAGTTTTCTAAGGCCTAACCTAGAACGGTCTTAGAGCCCATTACTTGTGAACCTAGTCTCATAACCTAGATCTAGCTAAAATTCTTTGACACCCATCCATATGAAATGAATGAAGTTTATATCATATGTCATATGGTTTGAATAAAAGCAAACACATTTATGACAATTAACCTCATCCGAAATTAGGTTTAAGTCTACTATAGGCAAGACTGAACTGAGTCCTTTTGACTGACCTACTCATATTCTACTCAGATCATGGATCTTGATTCAAAGGAATTGGATCCAAATTATGAATCTTATGTGGATCTAAACATTGGCATTAAATCCAATTGTGGCAAACATAGATTCTGGATCTCAAGTATCGAATTTTGGATTTTGGATCTTGAACTATGAGTTTTGGATTCTAGATATTGTATTTTGGATCTCTAACCTTATAGCCTAGTTATTAGATCTCATACCTCAGACCTCAGATCTCATGTTTTGGATTTTGGGTTTCACATTCTGGATATAAGATCTTGGATCTTGAACCTAAGATTATGGATTTTGGATGTCAGATTTTAGATCTGAAATATTAGGTTTTGGATCTTAGATTTCAAACTTTGGATTTTTATCGGACTGCATAAGATAAGTTTTGGATCATAAAATTTGGTGTCAATCGTGCTAAAATATGTGATCTAAAACCATGTAATCATCACATTTGGATTATTCTTTCAGTATTTAGATTTTATAAGATCAACTTATATGATACAAGATCAAATTTATGGGATCTCTATCCATTGAACCTTGGAACATGAATTCTGAATCTCCATAACATGACATGATATTTCAAGCCTCTGTAACATTTCTTATCTCAATTTAACGCAAATTACATAATCTCTCGTACCATGATTTCAAGTTTTTGGATTCAACATTCCAGTTTTTCCTTGATAGGTCTGCATCCTACACATGAGTCCTAGTAGAGAATGGACTCCAAGTATAAATAACCTAGTTTTAGCTTGCATCACATTAAATTTAGGATATTGATTCGCATTGATCTATGATGTTCGGACATGAGTAGACATCAAATTACATTTTCTTTGTTCATCGGTCTACTTCTAAGATATATTTAGATTTATAGATATGCATGTTTTCAAAATTAGGACCATTTGCTTCTCATAGGTTTTGGATAACATTTAGACTTAGAAATTAGAATATCTAGTCTAGTCCTTAATCTGATTACCTCTTGTAAAGCTGCCAAGAATGGTCTTACTTGGGTCTAGTCTCTTGGTAGCCCGCATAAGAAACAGAGGCGAATACAAATAATTTTATCTCATTCATATACTCTGCATGTAAGATTAAAAAAATTTACATGGAAACAAAAGTGGCCACTATCATGGGATCTACCACTATCTAACTAGACAAAAATGTTTCTTCTATTTCCCAAATACGATCCCACCTTTATAGCCATTTAGATATCCCAATTTCAAGTTTTTCAATTCTGCATATCAGTGCACACAGGTGCCTCAATTTCATACATTTTTTTTTCACATGATTTTGCACCTTGATGTGCATAGGTTTGTCAATCTTGCACTTAAGTGCATGCAAGTTTTCCATTCACATAGAAGTGCATACAAGTTGGCAATTTTGTGCTTGGGCACACTCAAATTTTCACAAGTTTCTAAAAGTTTCATGATTGGCATGTGATTTTGCACTTTAGTGCATACAAATTTCACAAGTTTCAAAATGAACATTTTTTTGCTTCGACACACTTTTTGCACTTTGGCGCATACAAATTTTCGAAGAACATGCACTGGCATAGGATTTTGCATTTGGTACTCCTAAGAGAATGTGCCCTCACATAAGATTTTTATACTTTGACTCGCACAAGTAAATGTACCATTCTACACAAGTTTTCAAAAGTCTCATGTTCTGGTATAAGATTTTGTGCTTCACTGCCCCCAAGTGAACATGCCTTGGCATAAAATTGTATGGTCGACATTTGTTGCCCTGGTACATATCCCGGAGTACTCCTATGCCCAATTTTGCACTTCAACTCACACAAGTGAACGTACTAGTGCATAAATTTTTGTTCTTCGGTGTGAAGTCCCCATGTTTTGTTGTAAGATTTTGTGCTTCAACACACTAAAGCAGATGTGCTTTGATTGAAGATTGTGCACTTTGGCAACTCTAGGTCAACGTGCCATAGCATGAGTTTTTTGTGCTTCAGTGCACACAAGTGAATGCAATAGTCTACATAATTCTCAAACCTTTTTATTCTATTATAAGATTTTTGCTCTTCAGTGTACCCAAGTGAACTAACATTTTTGCACTTAGGCACATGCAAGTGGTGTATGCATAAAATTGTTGCACATTGGCACACGCAAGTACACACACCCCTGTGCAACATTTTCTCACTTTGGAACACACAAGTAGTCCAAGGCTAATAAATACTCTGAATAAGTTATTATATCACAACTTCAAATTGCTGAAGGTCACGTCTATTATCTTGCAAGCAACCAATGATATTCTTTTCTTTAAAATGACAAGAAAATTTTAGTTAATTATTTGTAATCATCAAAAGACAAAAGTTTTGATAGGATCATATTATAAGCGAGAACGAGATGTTCGCACCCCTCCTATCTTTGAGGTGTCGATTGTGTGCGGGGAGTTGTGCGAAGCAACAAAATTTCAAATTGAATTTTGAGAAAAATTTTAAGAGCAAGGGAGTAACCAACCCGCTACAAAAGATATGGCAGAAATAAATAATTGAAAAAGAGCTCCAGTATAAAGATCTCTGTTGGTGTGCAAGCCGATTGTATACCACCATTGATGAACACCAAAATAAGCAATACTCATTGGGCCAAAAGCACCCCCTCGAATAAAAGCTTCTACAGCCGGTTGACCAAAATGAGGATCCCAAGTAGTAAGAGCAATGGGTCTTACATGTAAGGGGTCCTGTACCCATGACTCAAAATTTCCTTGCCAAGCCTCATGAAACAGATTACTGGAAGTCCACAGAATTATTATTGCTAACTGCCCGATGTGAGAAGCAAAAATATTCTGATAAAGGCATTCCTCAGTGATATGATCATGACTCTCGAAGTCATGTGCAATAGCTTCTTTTGCATTGCCCATCGTTTGTTGCTCCTGCTTCAGTCCAAATGGCGAAGAATGACGTCAAGGAACGTCACATCACGAGCAAAGCCCTCGGGTCTGCCGTCAAAAGGGATGCAAAGAATCCGAAGCAGATTGAAATTCGCTTCGCGGAGGATCACGAAATGCAACAAGGGGCCAGGGTTGGACCCTGCGCTGGTTGAGCATCGTTTCATCCTATTATCTGTAATACCAAACCAAATATGACGAGTAGTGGGGTCCTGAGCTAAGCCTTGGCTAAACCTTGGAAATCTTAATGCCATAATGCCTTTCGAATCCTCCTAGCCATTATCCTACAGAAATAATTCTTGATAAGAAGAATGCTCATGTTGTGGCAATTCTGCCCATAAGGTAATTGGTTACTCCTACAACACAACCTTGTATAATGCTCAAGGCTCTAGGCTAAGCACCAAGAACAACTTTTAATTTGTTATGAGCAAGACAATGGATTAAATGAGTTCTTGCCAATAACCACTAACACTAAATAGAAACATTAAACTGAAGGCCCACACAAAATGAGCACCTAAGAAGAAAAGACCAAAGGTGGATAATGAAGAGCCATAAGACTAGATTACCTGGGAGGACTATGCCCATAAAAATTCTCTTATCCACCCATTAATTGTAATGGAAGTTTGTGCAAAGTTTCCCCCCGTTATATGAGTTACTACCCCTTGATCACGTATACTACCCCAAATATTTGACTGCATCTTCTAGCTGAAATGGAAAATTACTAGCAAAATCACATTGAACATCCAGGATAGACCTAGAAAGACATGATCCCAGGCAGAGACTTGGCATGTTCCCCCTCCTCTGGGTCGGTCACAAGGGAAATCAAAAACAAGATTTGCTTTATCAAGTATTAAACGAGAACTGTAGGCAAATAGAACACCTTTCAGTAGTATCAATGTAGTTACATGGATCGTAAATGCATGAATGTAATGTACCAAAAATCTGTGGTTCCCAGTGGAATAGGTAACAAAGCTACTTTGCCGCCTACTGCTACTAAATCACCACCCCCCAAGTCAAGCTGGTGCCCGCGATTGCACCAGGAGCTGTTGCTCTAAGTAATAAAGCCTGAGTGTTTTATATCCATTGAGAAAAGATAGGTTGTAATTGTATAGCGGTATCTGAAAACAGATCTTTGGGATGCCCCAAAGCGCTCATAGTATAATTATGAATATACAAGCCAAAACTGTGAAAGCCTAGAACCACACTAGCTAGCAATCCACCTGGTGCTACATCGTAGGCACATTGGGAACGTAGATAATTGTAACCACTATACACACCCAATTAAGATGTGACATGATTGCAACTTGGTGTCTAAGGACACGATCTAATAGATCGTTGTATCATAGTTGGATCATAGTCTCTTACCATCAAGATTGCTGCATGTGCTGCAGCACCAACTATGAGAAATCCACTGATCCACATGTGTTGTGTGAACAACGAAAGTTGTGTACCATAATCAGTAGCTAGGTATGGATAAGGGGCCATAGAGTACATATGGTGGGCTACTACAATGGTTAAAAAACCTAACATAGCAAAATTCAGAGCTAATTGAGCATGCCATGACATTGTTAGGATCTCATAGAGGCCCTTATGGCCCTCACCTGTAAACAGACCCTTATGAGCCTCTAAAATATCTTTCAAGTCATGACCAAGTTTGTCTTATACATGTGACCAGCTATCAGGAAAAGAATTGCAATAGCCAAATGATGGTGTGCAATATCGGTTAGCCATAGACCTCCTTTTATTGGATCTAATCATCCATGAAAAGTAAGAAATTATGTGTATTTTGACCAATTTAGGGTGAAAAACGGGGTTGCTCCCTCTGCAAAACTAGGATAAAGTTGAGCCAAAAGATCCCAATTCAAATAAATTCATGAGGAAGTGGAATTTCCTTAGGATCCACCCCAGCGTTCAGAAGTTGGTTAATAGGTAAAGATACATGTACTTGATGCCCTGCCCAAGAAAGAGACCCAAGTCCTAGTAACCCTGCTAAGTGTGGTTCAACATGATTCTACATTTTGGAGAAGCTTTGTGATAATGGAACCAACCAGCAAAAAGCTTTAACGCTGCAAAGATCAATGCTCCAATTGCAGTTTAATAAAGTTGTAATTCACTAGTTATTCCCGACACTCGCCAAATCCAAAAAAATCCAGAGGATATTTGTATTCCTTGGAAACCACCACCTACATCGCCATTCAATATTTCTTGACCCACTACCGGCCAAACCACATGGGCACTGGGTCTGATGTGAGTAGGGTCGCTCAACCATGCTTCATAATTGGAAAAACGGGCCCCACGGAAATACTTGCCACTTGCTACTCAACCAAAGAAAGATGATGAATAGTTTATCGAAATGAGAACTAAATATTTTTCAGGAGATCTCCTCCAAATCATTGGTATGTCTTACGAAATTGTGAGCATCAGCATGTAGGTTTCAGATCCAAGTGGTAGTATCAGGGCCCTCAACTATTGTCCCTGAGAAATGGCTGGGTCTGGCCCATTCCTCGAGTGACGTTTTATGGGATCCCTATCCAACAAAATCTTCACTTCTGGTTCCGACGAACGAATAATCATTGGGTCCTCCTCTTTCCGAACAACATATACGAAGAGACCCACCAACAAACAGTAAAGTGATTAGTGAACCTTTGAGAAATATATATTTATGATCAGTTCCTTTCTATCCCCCACAATTTTCCTTAGTTATTCACTTGAGCAATTATAATATAGAAGTCTATCGGGGGCAAGTGTTTGGATCTATCATGACATATCTATGAGGTTCTCAACGGACCATTTTCTTTGTAAATCCCTTCCCGACACAAGCCAAAAACAACTTTTTGGCCCAACCTGGTCTACTCATCTTTTGGATGTATGAGTGCCTAGATGGTTCTACTTGTATGCTACATTACATGCAATGTATTACGCCATTACAAATCACAAGATTTCTCATTAGTCATTACTAATGACTAAGATAAGAAATATCCCGAAATCAATTTTGGGCATCTTTTTTATTAGTTAGCAATTGCTAAGAGAAAGGAAGAATATGTGCCATATGCATATATCATCTACCCCTATAAGGTACCAAATGAAATAACAAGAATGATCTTAGAAGGGATATAATGAAATTCCTCTATCAGTTTCCCCAAGGCAACAATCTATTTGATGGATCCAACAAACAATTTAAGTGAATTCAATTCAAAAAGAAAGTGTTCATATTTGAACTGTTATATGATCTTCAACCAATTATGTGCTTCAATATAATTACCAGGAGTAAGTGCTATTGCTTGTCTCCAATACTCAACAGCTTGATCGAACCAAGCCGTCGCAATTTCTAAATCTCCCTGTCGGATGGCCTCTTCTCCAGGGTCAGAATAGGTAGGTCAGTTCCTTCCCTTAGAACTGTACTTGAGAGTTTCCTGCCTCATACGGCTCAGCAGTCAACTCTTTTTTGGTGTTACATCTTTCTCAATCTACCGTATCTAGCTGAATGAGATTTATCGGAGATCTATCCCTTCTTGGATTAGCCAAATCAAATAACCTGAAGAGGTTAAGTTAATTACAGGAGTTTCAAACTCTGATTTGGATCAATAATCAGTTTTATCTCTTCTCCCACTCTAAGAAGAATGAAGCATAGATATCTCCCTCTACCATTAGAGTTTTCCAAAAGTAAACTCTCTCAATTTCGTCTAGAAATTCATATAAAATCTTTGAAAAAGACTTTCTTCGATAAGAAAAAAGGACTACATAAGTGGATCTGATACTACACTGCTGCTTAATACCTTAGTGGATCAACCCTATTACATAAGTTTCCAAACTTTTATGTGATACTACACCGCTTCTCAATACCTTGGTGGATCTATGTCCTATTTCAGAACCAAATGAGATTTCTACATTCTTATTTCAATATGACTTGTTCAGTTTCTGCAATTTAAAATAAATTCACTTAATTTCTTGAGAATATGCATGTGTGCAATTGATTTTGGTGTGTATGAATGCATGAAAGAAGAAGATAAACTATATGAGACATTCATTCTTCTCCCTCTCATAATATCTCAACTTTCATTCAACGTAAACATTAATTTCATAATCCACACATACAAAGATTGACTTTTAGTTAGAATGTAGGACTCTCTCTAAGTGAGTTTGATATATGATTAAGCGCAAGAGTTAGAGATGCAGTTCACAAGCTTGAGACTCAACATAAAATCATCAAAATTATGAAAATTTGGTAAATGATATTGTAATCAATCTATATAATATGTGGGAGACATGGAAAACATCCTTTTGTCTCAAATAGCCATAAAATTAGGTTTTATACTAATTTATATAGCTGAAAATCAGAAAAGTCGATTCTCAGAGACTTTGTTCCTTAAAAGGTGATGACAAATCATTGAAATTTTGCTCAAATTTTCATAAGTTAAGCATGCAAATCAGCAAGAGGAATGTTCCTCTTGAGGACATGCTCTCATTCATGTTGGGCACTCATTTTGGGCTTAGACATGAAGTTTTTGGAAACTT
Source organism: Nymphaea colorata (assembly GCF_008831285.2). NCBI lineage: Eukaryota > Viridiplantae > Streptophyta > Magnoliopsida > Nymphaeales > Nymphaeaceae > Nymphaea > Nymphaea colorata. The sequence goes on along the minus strand of NC_045148.1, from coordinate 606,477 downwards.
TCTTTTCTAAAATCAAATTAGATTTCATATTTTTTTTACTAAAATATTCATCCATTCCTTGGACTATTTCCATACATTTGATCTCATCTTTTGGGAAAAATAAAGATTAGATTTTTAATATGACTTTGAAGCATTTTGTGATGTTGATTAACCCATGCAAATCTATAAATGTATGAATGAAACCAACAACTCCTAAAAATGTTCTTAGGGTGCCGGTTTAAATGAGATTGGAACTTTCTCTAGTTCTATGGAAAATAGCCAAGTCATAGCTGAAAATTAACTTTGCAATAGCTTTAAACTATGAAGTTTTAAGCTAAATTTCATGACATAAAGGTCTGATTTCAGTAATATGCATGCACTTTTACACATGTATTACTGGAATAGGCAAGGTTTTGAGATTAAATATTAAATCATTTTATAGTTTTGAACTACAAATACCAAAATGAAGATTTGCTTTCTTTAAACCAGTTTGGAAATGTTGTTCCAACCTGATTTTAAAGAGGAAAAATTAGTTTTAATAAGATGATATAAATATATATATATATATATATATATATATATATATATATATATATATATATATATATATATATAGGACCTCTTAGCACACAAACCATAATGATTCATGGCAGGGTTTTTTTTATGTAGAAAGAGTGAAAACAAGTTTCTGATCTCCACCACCACCCTTAATTAATTAGATCATGAATGCATGAATCAAAATTAGTCAAAATAGAAAAAATTAAGAGAATGTTCAAGCAAATTTCTTTATGATTTTTGCCATGTGAGGGTGGAACACATTCATGAGAATGCATCCATTCCTAATAGGTCATTAGATTATATATTACAGCAAACATAAATCACTCTCTCACCATGAAATCCTCTCATGCTTGGGAGTTGAAAGTGGGTTTAGGCAAGTTATTTTTGAAAGGGGTGTGGCTTTGTGGCCCTTTTCCTTTTTAGAAAATAGATTCATGGGTTGTCTTTTTAGAAAACCTGATTCATGCTTGAAGAATGCATTAAAACGTACATTAGATTGTAGCTCAACCTAGCTGGACATTATTCCCAGACATGAATAAGAACTTAAAAGGAAACCCTCCCATGAATATTGAACTTGAAAATAAATAGCAAGAAACAAAATAAATGAACAAGCTAGAATCACCCCCACCTGGTGGTCAGCCTTAGTGTTTAAAACCTATCTTTGCTTGTTCTCTAAATCAAGCAATGCTAAACAATAATCCAATCTTGGATTTGAGCTTAGCAAGCTGGAAAAAGAGGGTCTTTGCGCTGAAAATCAGAGATAAAGATAATCTTCCTTGTACTAGAAATCCTAAGCAAGAGTCCAATGAAGTACCCTAACTTAGCAAATCTACAAGCAAGGAAATGGGAGAAAGAGGGAGAAAGCTTGGACAATGCTAGCTCTTCTTCTTCTTCCTCTTCGCTGCAAGTATAGGAAAAGAAAGAGAGAGAGCACAAGTGTTACAACAAGAAAATATCCCCCCCCCCCCCCCCCGCCAACAGACCTTAAGGGGATTTAAATAGATTTTTCTTTATTTTATTTCTTTTTTACTTGAATTTTGCCTAAAATGGGGAGCAAAAAGTTTTTGAAAAAGAAAAATCCTCTCCTTGCGAGACATTATTTTGATGTGACATCCTTGGGCTGGTCTACCCTTGTGAGGTGGCATGAACCAACCAATGGTTGGTCACTTAGGTGGAAACATGATCATCATTGCTTGGGTGATGTGGCTTCCACATCACCCATGCCAATTCCCAAGAAATTTTAATCTTATTTATTTCATGAGCAGTCTCACCTAGCGCACATGCATGAGCTAGGTGGGTTTGGGTAGGTCAAGTCCAACTTGACTTTGACCCAAGCCCAATTGTGACTTTAATTTAAAACTTTGGGTTTTAAACCTAGTTTCAAATTATAAGTCAAACTTTTGATGAGGAAATCCTTTGACTTTGACTTCGAACACTCGCTCTCTTGGCTATGTTCGAGTTTGACTTGGGTCTACTAGGCTTTCACCTAATGACCTGAATTTAAATTTCATTGAATTATAGACTTGCTTACTTATAAATTCAATTTGATTTTAAATTCATGGTGTTAAATTGAATTGTAAAGGACATTTTCATCCAAAATTGTTTGAAGATGGGTTTGATTTGGTCAAAACCCTAATTGTGATTGTATGGCTTTATATTTGACTTGTATGGCTTAAAAGTTTAAAGGCGTAATTGATTTCTTAAAACCCTAAATTAGGGTTTTATAGGTTGATCTCGATTGAGAGGGATAATTTTGTCCTAAAATTAAATTAACTGGAAAGTTTGACCATGGTCAATGTCCAATTCACCCTTTTGACTTTGAATAAATTCAACAAAGTTTGATGATTTTGACTCTTAGACAACATTGAAATATGTTTTTGGTAAGTTCAATTTTGATTATGCTTCGACTAAGCTTAGTCAAAGCTATGAAGGGTTTAGTCAAAGACTTTTTTGGTCCATGACTAGATTGATTGATGTGTTCAATGGGTTCAAGTTTGATGTAGCCTACTAGGTTTGGCACCACCTTTGGGTGGGCCTACGCATGGGTCCACATGTGGGTCCCACATGATATTTTGGATATCTAATTGGATCTAGTTTTGGATTTCTAATTCAGATTTGGATTTCAAATGACAATTGCAAATAGAATTGGGTTGCAAACCCTAATTAGGATTCAGTATTGTACACTAGAATGAGATTTCGACTTATAATCCTACATTGGGATTTGTACTACGACTTAAATTCATGATTCAAACCTAAATTGAGTTTGGGTTTGAAATTTAGTTTGAAATTGAGAATTTTCATAGTCATTGTTGTGGAATTCTTTGTAAAATTTCTGGAATTGCCTTCCACAATTGAATGAACAAATTTGTGGTGTTAACACGAGAGCTCAAGGAAATAGAAAGAATCAAAGTCTAGGAAAAGTCACCGGTTTTAATTTCCTAGTAAAACAATAGTTTATCAAAAACAATTAGAAAACAAGAGACTAAGCTAAGTCAGGCAAAATAAGTAAAATCAAAATAAAAGTGTGTGTTGATCGATGGGCTTAGGGCAAGTGTAGTCATTCCACTGGATGTGCACTCGAAAGTATCATATAGGAATAAAGTTGAATTAAGACTATCCTATAAAGTTGTTTGATCCATGAACATTTGCCTGGTTATGTCTTTTAAAACCTTTTGACCTCAAACAACTAAGTTGGAGAGGTGTTCCACACCTAGTACCCTAAGGCCAACTAGCCTGGGAGCTTCTGACCCAAAACTCATTGCAATTGTTCAATACAAAGCCCGATATACATGACATTGCACATGACAAAGTTATATTACCATTGAGACAATGGAGCCTTGTAGTATCCTATGCAGTGGTGAGGTATTTTCCCTATAGGTGAAGGTTGGTCTAAATGTCAAGAAAACAAGAACAAGAATGAGAATAGCCAAAATGGTTGAATTCAAGAAACATTTCAAAACAAGAAAAATGTCTGTTTGGAAAGCCAAGATCGCTAGTCAAGAATTTTCTAATAAATAAAAACGTAAGCTTCTTATGATTACAAAGGAAGTTAGGACAGTGATAATCAAGCACTAAGAAACCCTATGACATACAGAGCAATTCTTCTTGGCTTATCATTTGGAAATAGAAAATTTTATTGTCTCAAACGAATCTCATGATATTCGTTAAAAGATTTTGGTCTTGCTATAAATGAAATCATACCAGTCCTTACAAAATATAAAAGATACAAGCAAAGGAATTTTATCAAATTTTACAAGCATTTTAACAAGTTCATGAGCATCTCACAAGCATTTCATAAACCCACAAGCATTTTCACCCTTCACCTTAAGATGTCAAATTTCAAGAACTAGGTTCTGGACCACACAAGTATATTTCATTCTAGCATTGAACACCTTGACACATATCGCTTAGGCCACCACGTTGCACCCCTATTGAAAAGTAGGGATTTTCACCACACTTTTTGAGAATTGCCTAAACATTTGAGAAATTAAGTTGTTTCTCAATTTTAGTGATCCTAGGAATCGCCAGTCAGCTCACTATGGTTTTCTGAACCTGAAATCAACTCCCCTATAGCTCAAATTAGCTCACATATCTTAAAACTAATATTTAGCTCCATCAAGTCCAAAACAAGTTTACCATGGAGTGAGTTTTATTTCACTTATTTTGAGTCATTCAACCAAGTTTCAGGGAATATGTTTATCGTGTCTAAACCAATCTTCTCATAGTTGGGTTTGAGTTCATTCATCCCGATAAGAGTTCAACTCAGTTATGAGCTCTTTCTCTCCCATGTTTTTAGGGATTTGAGTTGAATTTGATCTCAATGTGATAGAGTGACCTATACCTTATGTTTATGCACTAAATCAAATTTTTTTTCGATCTTTCCGCATATCTGTGTAGGTAAGTTGCTTCTCCAAGCACCCTCAGCTCCAACTATTGAAATTCTAATAAAAATCAAATTTTTATGGCCCTTTTTTATTTCTTGTTATAAACTAGACATATATGGCATGGAATTTATTGTTGATTTTTAGAGAAATCCAGAAGGAATTTTTGGCAAGATTTTAACTAGAGCCAATTTAGGAGCCTACCGTAGATTGGTTCAGTTAGATAGAGAAAACTCATCTAAAGCTCCAGAAATACTCACAGTGGTCAAATGGTCATTTCCCTTTAAGCTGTATTCTTGTGCATAAACATAAGGTATAGGTCACATATATCTTGGTTTATTATTTTCTTTGATTCGTAGAACCTTAGTTCAAACCAATCCTATTATTTGAACTTATTTTTAGCCCAAAATCACACACAACGGTATTTTGGTTATTTGTCACCATGCATGTGTATTCATAAAACCTAACTTAAAAGCCACATGAACTTAAGTTAGCTTTTTTATGTACATTCATATGAATTTTGTACACCCAAGCCCAGGCTCAGCACACCTTTATTTCTCATTAAACAATGGTTTTTCAAAAACAGCACCGAGGCTGAGCCTAGTAACCGGCATCCAACCTAAGTTTGATCCCAGTTTTTCAAAACTTAACCTAGCCCATGTCCAGTCCATGTCAGGCAGCTTGAATGCACCTAGCCCAGCTTAAAGCCCGTCCAAGTTCATGCTTTGTGTAGATCTCCATTTTGTATTCCTGGTCCAACTCCCATATCTAAGTCTAATTTTCATGTTTGCATCCATTATCCCCGTTTCATGTCTTCGATATCAAATTATGAACCAGATCTCATATCATATCTGGATCCATCTTCTAGAATTTTAGATCTGAATTTGGATCTAATTCCTGTATGAAACCTAGATCCAGGATGCACATGTAAGCTTAACTTCAAAAATGCGTCGTGATTTTTTAATTCCATGCTTAATATGAATTTGCATGTAAATACGTGAAACATGCATAATTCTTTATTGTAAATTTTGGGACAAATGGAATCCAAATCAGAATATGTATGTGGTCGAGATGAACATTTTTTTTATATCAAATGTTTCAAACTATGGTTTAAAAGTATGTTTATCCTCTTCATATTCTGTGTCGTTCGATTTTTCACACTCAATGTCAACGTGAATCCTTTATCAACGACGGATCAGCACTTCTTTTTGCATGCATGGCTTTTTTATAGAATCATATTCAAAATCCAAACGAGATTGCAGTGAAAAAAAATCAGATGAAAATGTCATTTTAGCTTATTGTTTTGAGTTTTAAGGGGAGAGAGTGTGTGAAAAAGTTGTCAGATGGGTAGAAAGCGGTTTGTCCCTTCTCACACCTATAAATTAATTTTACCCCTTCTCCCTTTACACAGTTGAGCTTATCTAGAGAAGCCCACAACAGCTGGTGATTTCAATTGGGTACTCTGAAGGTTTAGCTCAAAACAAGTAAAAAATTTTAGTGTTTTCTTTCTTTCTTTCTTTTATGCATGTTTTAGTTTTTGTTTTTCAATTAGCAGTTTTAGTTTAATTTATTTCTTGTTTAGGTGTTAGATTTCTCTTAGTGATTTAATAATGTTGCAGTTTAGCATGTTTTTTTAATATATTAGATTTATTTGAATGTCTTTAGGATAGGCATAGGGGTTAGGTATTCCCCTCATTTCATTGTCTCTTTCTTTTAAATTTTATTTTTTGCTTACTTAGTATTTGTTTAAATCATGCATAAAAATAATAGTATTTCTTTTATGCTTTCATTTATTCATCCATTGCACTTTGATTTTAATACGCATGGGATCTACTTGCACCTACATGCTACTCTTGTCTGAAACTAGACTCAGTTAGCCTAGTTGCATACCCTATGGCTAATACAATAACCATTTCAATATCATAGATTTTTCTAAAAGGTTTTCAAAATTAACCTCTTTAAATAATTTCAAAAACCCTAGGTTATGTAGACATGGAGTCCAAACCTAGTTCAGTTCTCTAAGACCCAACCATACGATATGAATAAAGTTTACATCATATGTCATATGGTTTAACTAAGTCCAAACACATTTATTATAGTCAAGCTCATCCCCAGTTAAGTTTAAGTATAGTATGGGCAAGACCCAAACCCAGTCCTATTGATCAACCAACCCCTAGTCTACAGAAAGCTTGGATTTTGATTCCAAGGAATTGGATCCAAATTATAAAGCTTATGTTGACCTAAATCTTGATATTAAATCCAATTTTAGCATGCTTAGACTCTGGATCCCAAGTATTGATTCTTTTATCATGGATTTTGGATCTTGGACTATGGATTTTGGATTTTAGATCTTTAATTTTTTATATCAAACCTTATATCTTGGATATTGGATATTGGATATCAAACCTTAGATTTTGCACCTCATATCTCAGATCTTGGATTTTGGGTTTCAGATTTTGGATATTAGATCTTGTATCTCAAATCTTAGATTATGTATTTTGGATATCAGATTTTGGATCTCAAGTCTTAGATTTTGGATTTTGGTTTTCAAACATTGGATTTTTTGTTGGATTGAATATGGTACGTTTTGGATCATAAAAGCTCAGATCGATCATGCTCTAATATTGAACTTTAAACCATGTAATCATCAGATTGATATTTATTCTTTTAGAATTTAGATTTTGAAAGATCAAATTTATTGGATCTCTAGCCAATTAACTTTGGATCATGAATTTTGAATCTTCATAATTTGCCATGATATTTCAAACCTCTATGATATCTCAATTTAACACAAGAATTACATAATCTCCCAAATCATGATCACAAATTTTTGGATTCAGATTCATTTTTTTCCTTGATAGGTCCACATCCTACACCAGAGTCTCAGTAGGCATTGGACTCAACATGACCTAGTTTTTGCATGTATCATGTTACATTTAGGATATCGGTTTGTGTTGGTATTATGATGATCCAAACATGAGCAGACATCATATTAAATTTCCTTTGTTCATCGATCTACTTATGAGATCTATTTAGATTTTAAAACATGCATGATTACAAATTAGGGCACATTTGCTTTACATAGGTTTTGGATGACATTTAGACTGAGGAATTGAATTATCTAGCCTAATCGTTAGTCTGATTGCCCTCGTGAAGGTGCCAAGAACATTCAAGCCTCGTACTTCCAGGTTTGATCCTGCCTCTCGCAATACCACATAAGATACAATGGCAAAGAGAGGTAATTTCATCTCATTTATAATGTAGCCATGTGAAATTGAAAAAATTTACATGAACACAAGCTACTTCCAAGACCCTTATGCCCTATGAGTACTAGAAATCTCCTGGCCTAATAAGATCCCAGACACAATACCTCACAGTACATAGTAAACCCTCCATGCGCCCCCTCCTTTGCCCAAATCATACTACAGAGATGTTACTCAACATGGAGGCCAATAAAGACTACATTCATGCAGCAATACATTTTATCGATCACTCATGAGACCATGCAAGCATCAGCTACCGTGTCACCCTCCAGGTCTATCAGGACTCAACTCCTCCTAGTCAAGGGCTATTCGGCCAATCTATTGGGGACAATCCAAAAGTGGCAGAATTCAGATGCCCACCTTGCCTAAGAGAGAAATGAACAACCCTTACCAGCAGGAGCTAGTCCGACGACAGTCAAGAAGTAGAACAGCCTTGATGATAAACTGGGGCTTCGAAAGCCTTTTACAAGTGGCCAGTGGTGGCCAGCTAGTATAAGCAATAATTAGTCAGCCATTCTCAGTTCGAGTTGATAGTGGCCCCATAGGTTCTCCGGAGTGATCCACACTCACTCAGAGGCTGGAGTGCGAGATATGTTGTCCTCCGATCATAGTATAATCATCTACTGGGGTTTGGTTCATGCCCTTCGATAGGCAGCCGAGGTTAGGCCAAGATAGGGAATTGAAGTGGTCAAGTGTACACGGAAGGTGCCCAAGTGTGGCTGGATACAGTTAGACCATCTCGACCACCTGTGACCCAGGGACGGTGATTAGGGCTATGCCCGTTCACTCTCAACATGACTGGCTATGAAGGGTTTAAAACACGAAGAGTTTTTAGAAATGAGAGCAGTTGAAAGGCTGGACTCAGTGGCTTAATAAAAAAGGAACATGCATCAGTCACTTGGGACCAGGTTTTCCGATGGAAGGCCATGTTAAACATGGAGATTTTGTCATTCCAAAGGAAAAGCAAGGAGTTTTACTGAAGAGTTACAAGATACCAAAACCCAAAGAAAATTACATTTCGGCCAATGGCTAGTGAAATGCATATACAAGCACTAAAGATTTCACCTGTTCACCAAATGATGAACTACCATCAGTCAGGCTTGACGCACTGTGCCCTGCTAAAGGGTTGTAAATTGTAATTCATCCATCTTACGTTGGCAGCTACCCACCAAGCTGGTTGTCCATTGCCCACTTGACCTTATCACTGTCTCAAGCCGGTTCCACCTCGTTTACAAGATATTGGTAGCTACCGAAAGATATCGGTTGCTACCGAGTGGTCAGTCTCCTACCTATAATCAGTTGCTCTAAGCGTGGAGCGTTGAGTGACCCCTAGGTAGTCAAAAACCACCAGTCTGCCAGTTCAACAGGCATCACCTAGTTTTGCTTCTTTAAGGCCACGTCAAGAATCCAAGTCCTTCTAACCAGCCAATTGCTGCCCTAGGTTGCAGCGTAGCTAGGAAATGCCTACCACATTCATGTTAGGTCAGCCATCTGCATTGCATGCTATGCCCGAGCCACCAAATGAAGTTTGAATTTCAAACCTCCTTGTTTTGGGTGGGCTCCGACTTAGTGCCTAGGCATTGCTAGTCATTTTCACACCCTCAATGTAGCTCCCCACATCATCGATCAATGCCCAATTAGCACCACCTTAGCTTGAGTGCACCTCCTTTTCTCACTCTTCTTCAATGTGTAAATAAGAGCACTTATTTTGTAGTTAATGCCTCTCATTTTGTGTTTGGACAACTATTGATTGAGTGAGAGAGAGACTCATGGGATTCCGGCTATCACCGTGCAATCTTGTCAGTGTCCGGTCACCACTTTCATCACCATCAGTCCTTTGTACCATCTCTGCCAACCATGATGGAGCACTCCTGCTATTGCCACTCCTACGGCCAGCTGCACCTCCATTTGTGAGCTCTCTAGCACTTTTGCATATGCTGCACCACCACCAGCAGCTAGAAGCATCTTACCACCAGTGAGCTCTCTTTCCAACACCACCATCACCATCATGCCCATGCTAGAGATGCCGTGTAGGCACGACCATTGGCTGCTCATCCTAAGTCACTAACTCTCTCTCCCTCCCTCTCTCCTCACCCAATGTCCTCATCATGCCGCTTCGCCACCATCTCTGACACACCATCACTCCTTTGCCATCATCAGCCAATTTCTCTGCATGTTGCCTCACTGTTCTTCACTGGCCACATTGTCCTTGAAGAGATCGCAACGGGCCACCACAATAACCCCTGTCCAAGAGCTCCTCCTTCAAACTATCATTCTCACCTCTAGCCTGAGACCCACTACCACCATACCCACTTGACATCAGCTGTCCGCCACATACAGTTGAATTCATCTCATTGACTTCTACAGCATAGTTCAGACCCAAAGCCAGACTCTACTGCCAGCTGCCAAAAACTGGCAGCAATGTTTACCAACCTACAACTGTTGCTCCAGCCCACACAGCACCACCAGTCCCCAACCGGACCATGTCTGTGCCACCTGTGGGCCAATGCTGTTAGCCTTGTCTTGAGGGGGAAGGCCTTCGATTCAAAGAAGACAAGTTCAGCTTCTCCCTTGGCCAACAAACCATATCCATTAGCCATTGGTGGACTAGTCCATGACCATGGTAAGTACCTCCAACCTCTCTCTTTTTTGTTGGCTCTTGCACATAGAACCCATGTCTCTCTTACTCCTTCACCACCACCATTGGTCAGCTGTCCATCCAGCTACCTCTGATAGGAGGCTCTACTTAGGCAGGTCGAGCCTTACCCGGCACTTTCTGGCTCAAGCCAACCACTGCCTAGTCTCGGCCGAGCCTTTCCCAGCCTATACTGGCCTTAGCAGAGACTAGACTGGCCATCTCTGACCATAGTTGAGCCCTACCAGGGCTAGTCCTGATCTTGACATAACCTCAACTATGCCCAACTATTCCCAATTGAAGCAGAGCCAAGCCAGCCAAATCTAGCCTTGTCTGAGCCTGCACATATACTTCCAAATCCATTCTTATTGTTGTTAGTCTCTCCATGACCTTGTGGTGCATAAACATTTGACATTTCTTTCTTCATCCATCTACATATCAACGTGTAGGAGGATGCTAGCCCTTGCAAGTTGCCGGAGGGGAGGAGACTCAGTGCTCAAATTTTTTGAGTGTTTTATGCAAAACGAAGCATGTCAATAGCAGGCAAAGGCCTTCGATATATGGGTAGGGGAAAGAAGGGGAGACCCCCCTTAAACCCTACTAGCCTGGTTGAGCTCCTTATGGCTCACTCACCTGGCACCAGAAATAGGAAGATGACAATCACGCCAGAGAGGAGGTTGTTCAATTGGGGAATATTGAGGATTCCATCTCTGCTGAAGGGGAGGGCTTTCATCGTGATACTATTGAGGCTTGTAAGCCACATGAAAATGGCTCCAGTACTTTCCAATGAAAGTGCTTTACTGGAATATCTAGGGCCTCACTAGGATGGAGTCTCAAAGGAGTTGAGAGACTTAATTTTTCACGTGAATCCTGAGATTGGGTTTGTCTCTGATTTTATAGTAGATTCTCAAAAGTTGCATGCTATTATGAGTAATTTTACAGATTATGATTTCATGTCTAATGATACTACTTAATGGTAGGGGTAGAATCATGTGTTTTTGGAAGACGAATGTCTTGCAGGTCCTTAGTTTTGTTGTGGACACATATTGGGTTGGTGTGTGCTTGAAGGACCTTCGAGATGGTAGGGAAATTGTGATTTTTGGTACTTACTTGGCTACGAAGCTTGTGGATAGGCTGGAGAGCCTCATTAGACTTGAGGTCCTTTGTATGAAAGAAGTGATGTGGAAGCAAAGGTCTCGGATGCAATGGCTCGCTGAAGGGAACAAAAACACAACATACTTTCATATCATGGCTAACCATCGTAGAACCAAAAGGTATATCAGAGGTATTGAAGTAGAGGGAAACTCATACAGAGGAGGATAATATCTTGCAGGCATGTACACCTCATTTCTAGCGAGTTTTGGAACCTGATGTAGCTTTTGGATAGTTGTTTGCTGGTATAGATGATGGCAATATGGTTTCAGATAAAGAAAACCAATGGTTGCTTCAACCAATCATGAGAGAATAGATAGGCATGGTGGTCAAGAGCTTTGACAAAGATAGTGTTGCTGGTCCGGATGGTTTCCCTAACTATTTCTACAAGGATTGTTGGAGTGTTATAGGGGATGATGTGGTAGCAGTTGTGCAAGCTCTTCTTGAAAGGTAAGCTAGTTGGCACTGTGAACCACACCATGATTTGCCTTATAGAAAAAAAAAAAAAAAAAACGAACGTCATCAGGATAGAAAATTACAGGCCCATATCCTTATTCAACATCATTTATTAGGTTGAAAATATCCTAGTGATTAGGATGAGAGATGTCATCATGAGATTGGTTCAAAGGAACCAAGTAGATTTCTCTAAAGGACGGTAGATTCAAGATAATATATGGGCAAATGAGATTGCAAACTCTAAAGATTTCTGATCAAAAGGGGGTTGTTTTCTTAAGTTGGATCACTCCAAGGCATATGATAGAGTTTTTTGGAAGTTTCTTCAAAACAATATGTATGTACTAGGCTTTCACCCCAAATGGATTTAGATAGTGATGAAGTATGTTTCTATAGTGTACAAGATGTTGGTTAATGGATGCTTGGGGAACAGATTCATTGCTTCTAAAGGACTCCGACAAGGTGACCTGATGTCCCCATACCTTTTCATTCTGATTATGAAAATTTTCAATCGCAAAATCCAAGTGGAAGTTCACAACAAGAACATCCAAAATCTCAAGATCCGAAAGACATCCCAGGAGATAGGAGCAGTAATGTATAGAGACAATGTTCTCATGATTTGTAAGGCCTTAATATGCTCATTTTGTGCCATTAAAGAGATGCTATAACAATTTGAGAAGTTGGTCAGTATGAAGGTGAACAAAGAAAAATCTATAATTTTCCCAAACAGAACTCTAGACTGTAGGGTAGAGGATCTCAAGAACATACTGCAATGGCCGATTGGTTCCCTTTTAGCAGAGTATCTTGGAGTTCCTTTTTTTGTGGATGACTCATTGAGGACATGTGTTATCCCTTGTTAACCAAAATGGAAAATGAGCTGGTGAGCTAGAAAGCCACATCCTCATATGTGTTGTCTACCCTTCACCACTACTAGATGATGGTGTTTCGACTCCCTCGTACAATAAATAAGAAACTTGAAAACATATGCATGAGATTCCTTTGGAATGATGACGAATTTGCCCGACATATCCATCATATTAGTTGGGCTAGAATGTGTAATCTTTATGATCTTGGGGGCATCGGCTTACATAAGGTGGGACTTGAATTGCATGCTTTTGGCTAGTAAGTGTAGCAGACTCTTGATGGATGATGGCATCTAGGCCCAAGTTCATAAGGATAAATATCTCCAAAAGAATAGTCTTTGGACCCTTAACGAGCCAGTTAGAGGAAGCTAGGCCTAGAAGGGCCTTGTTTGGGGCTGGAGACTTATACAAGATAAGACAAAGTGAAAGCTTGGGGATGGTAGCCGCTGCCTTTTTTGTCTTGATCCTTGGCAGGGCTGCCCGCTTATTCAGAGGATCAGTGGGGACAGTTCAGCAAACATTGCAAGGGAACTTAATATTTTGGTTCAACAAAAGTTATGCTTGGGCAAGGGGACATGAATGAAGTGGTGGAAGCATGCATTGAACTAAATGGCACCTTAGACTCTATTCCTCTATCAAATGAAGTAGGCCAGGTTGTCTAGAGAGATAATCACCAAACCTGTATTGGGGTGGGAGACATTCTCAATCACTTCAGGATATTTTTTGAGAGGGAGCTGGAGGAAATATATTTGGCAAGGAAAAGATCTATCCAATGCATGCTGGTTCAGCTTCCTTGTGAGCGATTGCAAGCTGTGCACTTTAGACAGAATTAAGAGGTTAGGCTTTCAATTTGCTAACTATTGTCTTTTTTGTAGGAAAGCTGAAGAAAGTAATGAACATATTATTCTCCCTAACAGGGTAGCCACAGAAATCTGGGATTGAATTGTGGCCAAGTTGGGCGTCCTGTGTTCACCCACTCACAACTTCAAGTTTGAATTCAGACGATGGATGCAAAAGAAGGTGCATGGTGGGTGGAGGAGGGTGTGTTGGAGAATCACTTTTTCTATTGTTTGCTGGTGAATCTGGTGGCATCGAAATAAGATGACTCATGAAGAAAAACCAGGTGCAACAATCAATATTAAAGAAGACATTTGGTCTACATATGGAGACACCTTCTTGGGTATCAAATTGCAAAGGAGATGGAAGGCACAGTGCACATTTGGGCTATTTCTAACCTAATGTACTCTATCAGGTGTCGAGAACCTTCAAATATGCTTTTTTTTTTATGTCACACAGGTCGAAATTGTTGGGCAGTTGAGGGTTGCAGAAAACTCTTATTTTAGTGATGGAGCTAATGGTATGTCTTTACTGTTGAATTCAAGGGGTACGCACTTGCAAGTGAGTTGGAGGTGCTAGAAAAGATGTTCATGTATAATAAGGAGTATGGCGGTTGTATATCCATGTGCACCAGGGTGTAAGCCCTCGTTTGGAGGATACAACAACATTATGTAGGTAATAGACTATGGTCGGAGTTATACAGGCAGGTAAAATGCTTTCATTACAATTTTAAAGTTGAAATAGATTATCCTACAGTTGATTTTGGCTCCTTCATTACCTCCCACATCAAGGAGTGGAGGGACGTAATTTTGTGTGTAGGCTAACTTACGTTGATCTTAAGTCTTTTCCAATATTTTTGTAATATGACATTTGTATTCTAGAAGCGTTTAGTCAGCCTTTGGTTATATTGTGTATGAAGGATAGCAAATTTTATGATGCTATTCTTTCCTTTTTGTACGATTAATTTTATTTAATAAAGGTAGGGGGCCACATCCCCCACCCATCCACTATTGCAAACTTAAGTTGGGTTGTTCCATTAGTAAAATAAAAATAAAATCTTGCATTAGTAAAATTTAGCTTTACAACCAACTAGGTTAACATTATTGATAGTAGTAAGAATTGGAAAAAAAAAATGAATAAAGAGCCTCAACATGTAAAAACTAAAGTCCAAGTGTGGGAATTCAAAAGCTAGTTAAACTTAAAGTCCAAAAACTCAAAAAAATATGTCAAAACGAAACCAAATACTAGCTAGTTATTTATTATTCCATAGTTATGTTCACTTGGTTGTCAACAATCAGTAGGAAACAAGAAATATTATAGAAATTTAAGATCTATTTGATGAGTAACTAGCTTGCTTATGACCTAGTAATCAAGCAAACTAGGTCTAATCTCTAATCCACAAGTTTGCTGACTAGCTATTCATACCAATCATTGATGTTGTTGAAGGCGTCTTGGACAGTTTGATATGTTCATGTCCTTCAACATGATTCCCCAAATAGAAAACCATTTTCTAAGAAATATAAAAAAGCTACACATTGCCAACGGCCAAGAACATGTCGTTGACACATGGCAATGCAATGGTAAAGGTTTTATTGATGTTTCCTTTCGTCATAGGTGAAGATAGTGTCAATAAAAATCATCATCGACACAATCTTGAGCAGATCGGTGTAGTTATCCATCACTGATACATGTGACACATAAATAAACATTGATTATTACAGATGTCCAAGCATGTCAACAATAGTCTGTTTTTCTTTACATCTAAGTAAATGTCGATAAACCTATATACCAATACTTCATCGGTAAATTTTTAACAGATGTCCACTTAATGTTGCCATTAATCATCATCGACGCAAATTTATGTGTTGATTGATGCTTTTAATTTTTTTTTCCTAATCCGCGTAGGACATATTTATTTTGTAAATCAAATGTACATATAGAAGATACATGCTTATACTTTACATGTATTAAATGAAACAAACATTGCAAAACATATATGTATAACAAATGTTCGAACTTATATTACAATACAATTGATTCACTATAATTCAAAGTTACAAAAACATAAACATATATTGCTCCCATGGTGTTGTCATTACCAAAGTGGAAATAATACAATGTTTGGTGGTGTTGGCATGTTTACAATGACCATTAAGAAAACATGTTAGTTCTATCAGAAATGAAGTTTAACAAATAGAACTCATTACATCAAATTAAATGTTATGTAATACATCACTACATTGTTGTGTCATAAACTAAGTAACTTGAGCCTGAGATTCTTGGAATTCTTATTGAGACGGAAGAAACTAAGACTCAAGCCCAAAAAAAAAATGGTTTTTAGTAATGCATTTTCTTCACATAGTATGTCACTCGGATTGGAGGAAGAACCCAACTAAGAAAGACTGACACCAAGCCCCATCATTTGTACTCTACTATGTCTCTCTTGTTCCATCACCTTGGAGTAGATGCCATTACTTAGGAGTGTATATTGCATAACTTCATGTACCATTTAGATTTGCTCTTTTAGTTGACCATACAAATATATGATAACATATATCATGAAGAATATAATTATTTGAGTATAGGATAACATATATGTTGCTGAGTTATAAGAATGTAATTGTTTGAATGAGACTTACAATGACACTATTGGTTTCAAGGTTGGAGAAGTTCATGTTCTTACTGGCCCTAGTAGCAATGAACAGCTGTGCATGTGATAGCTACTCATAATTTTCTCCAAATTGTATATTATTATTAATACAAGATATCAATTAATAATATATAGTCATATAATACGTGAACACAGATAACATGTACCTCCTTCTCCTTGAAACATGTGAAACTTTGTGTGCTAGTTGTATGCAAGTACTTCTATTTAGCATGCCCCTATGCATTTTTTTTGCTCATTTTCTGAAACACGAAGGCACCTTAATATATGAAATACATACAATTATTTTAATGCAATGTTGTCTTTATATTACAAACCCAATATATATGAATGTCATATACATATGTTCGACTTATCTTCAATAAAATAGTTGATAATGGAGTCCCAATTATCATGTGGGATGATATAGTTGTCTATGAATTGAGCTATTTTGGCAGTAACTTGAGGACCAACAGATTCTTTGAATAATTTTCTACATTCATGCCTCTAATACCTATACAATCATGCATATCCATGCATAACCTACTTCCATATAGGTGCTCTTTCTTCTTTTGGGAATCCATATTTATCCTATTTCTATATATAAAAGTGGATGTCAGTATAATACTTCTGTGTATTGATGTATGTCATCAAATATTGTGTCTCTATTCCAATATTTGGTTGAATGGGTTCATTTTTATCTAGTGCTGTGAGTCATTTCTTAAGTTTGCAGTAACCAAAGCTCGAGTGATGTTGCGTGTATTCATACTTCAATGCCCTACAAGAAAATCAAATAAAATTTATATATATAAATCATAATATAGTGATAGCCTAATGAATTGCAAATTCTTTGATATTCATTATTGGGAGGGCATGCATCAGTTGCCTACTCTTCACTACATGTATCTTTACTCTCCATGGTCTTGTTTGCTTCCTCTATATGTGAGTCAGTCTAATGTGTTGAATGGCATGTCCCCTCATGAATGTACTCTTCATTTGTACCACATAAACAACGCAAAGTCAGTTTCAGCACAACATAAAATTATAAGGAAAATGAATATATAGAATGGATTCATAAAATGCATTTGTACATTCAATGACATAAACAAATATAATCATACCAATTATTAACCAATATTACTTTTTTTTCATCCATAACCCAATAGATATCATCGTCTTCATTGTCAGCTTGACTATTTGATGAGTTTTGTATATCTATATCACACTCTAGCATGTCCCAATATGTGGTATATTGGTTTTTTTTTTTTTAATACCAACATGCCAATTGTTGTTTGCTTGATTATCTACATAGAAAATTTGTTGACATTGAGATGCTAAAACAAATGGTTTGTCTCTACATCTGCAGTTGATGTTAACATTTGTGAACCCAAATTCATCAACTTTAATGCCCCTCTGGCGTGCAGTCAAGACATCATATAATTTGCATTTAAATAACACATACTTCAGCCTCTCATAGTAACTGACCTCCATTATATCAGTGATGTATCCATAGTATTCATCTTCACCAACATTAGGAGTGTGTGCATTAACAAGAATACTACTATTCTGGTATTTTATGCATGTATCTTTATCCTTTATATGAAATCTGAATCCATTAGATATGAACCCTTTATATTTAAATGCATTCCTATTTGGAAATTGAGACAATCAAACAATATCTTCTAGTATATGTTGATTTCCTTGATCATGTTTTTTTTTAACATGTAACAATACATATAAACATCATAAATAATGTAAATCTAAATCTAAATACATACAAGCATATGTATGAACCGTACATGTTTTTAAACCAATCTAAAAACTTTATTTTATATGGAGACATTGTATGGCATTGGGATTCATTAAGTATTGTTTGGTATCAACCTCCAATGTTGCCTATAACACAAAAAATGAATGTAATAACATCATAATATATTGTACAAAAAATATATTATACATATTTGAAGTTCAGAATATTCTGACGTAATATATGGTAGAACAACCTTGTGATTAAATAATATGTATGTATACACTTACTAGCGAATTAATGCATCTATGGTTACCAATTCTGATGTGCCTAATGGACGCTCCACTCTGTCCACATTGGATTCATTATTTGGGTTAACAATAATGTCTATGGTATTCCTTTCAGGTCTATTCCCTTATGTGTTCAAACAATCCGTCGAACACTTGGTGGATGGTTAAAAAGACTAGGGACCAGCAACAACCAAACATTTAAAAAAGCATTCAATTGACAACCAATCAAACTAATACTTTACGAATAATTATATGTGTATTTTAATTAAACATGGTCAAAAATTGATGCCAGAATACGGGGAAAATGTGCCAGGATCCAACAACGAAAACATTGGCGAAAATTCAGGGTTTTTGTATTTGTGTTGAGATCTTATGCTATTAATATATCAAATTGAAGGTACTGAGCTTAACAAACATTTTTGCAAAGTTCACTACCAAAACCTTCTGAAAAATGGTAATATCTCACTAAAAAAATTTAGATATATACCCTACAAGCATGTTATAACCTAAAATCATATACAAAGAGCAAAGAATAGGCAAGGAGATTGATAAACAAACATTTTTAAGCTTCAAGCCATCTAAAAACAATGAAGAACACCTCCACTTTTTAGAAATGACTGGAAAAGTTGCCAAGCAAAAGAAGAGGTAAGAGAAAAGGAAAGAGAGAAGAAAAAAAATGAGAAGGGTTTGGGCGAAGGTAATAAGTCAGGGAAGGCTTTAGCGACATGTGATGTTGCATCGATAAAAGCATACCTAAAAACGTCAGTGAGATTAATGCAGAAAAGTTTTATCAACTCCCAAAGTTAACACGTCAATGAAAGTCGAGTTTTACCTATGCGTGGGACAAACGTCGGTAATTCTTCATTGGGAAAATGTTTCATTGACATGAGAAATGTTACCCATCGTTAAAAATAGCTACTTTTACCATTTCTAGATGAACATTAGTAAGTTTCATTGGAAAAAACTTTCATCGACGTGAAAACGGTCATGCATCGATAAAACCTGGTAGACCAATGCCCCCGCAACGTTTATGGGCACTATGAATTCAGAGTCATGTCTTTTGGGTTGACCAATGCCCCCGCAGTGTTTATGGACCTCTTGAATCGGGTTTTTCAAGACTACCTGGATTGATTTGTTATTATTTTTGTTGATGATATCTTGGTGTACTCAGAGAGTGAGAAAGAGCATAGAGATCACTTGAGAATTGTATTGGGTCTTTTGCGCAAGCATAAACTTTATGCTAAATACTCAAAATGTGAATTTTGGCTAGAGAAGGTAAACTTTCTCGGTCATGTAATCTCGAAAGATGGAGTTTCCGTAGATCCGGCTAAGGTATCGGCTGTACAGAACTGGATGATGCCTTGCAGTGTAACTGAGGTTAGAAGCTTTTTGGGTTTGATAGGATATTATCGCAGGTTCATACAAGATTTTTCAAAAATATCTACGCCCATGACTAAACTATTAAGAAAATGAGAGAAGTTTGTTTGGAATGAAGAGTGTGAAAAGAGTTTTCAAACTCTGAAGGACAAGCTTACTACTGCCCCTATTTTGATGCTTCCATCATGTCATTCTGGTTTTGTACTATACACAGATGCATCAGGAATCGGTTATGGTTGTGTATTGATGCAACATGGCCGTGTGGTGGCTTGTGCATCAAGATAGTTGATGGCACTTGAGCAACACTATCCCACTCATAATTTGGAGTTGGGAGCAGTTGTGTTTGCACTAAAGATTTGGAGACATTATCTCTATGGGGCAACAATTGAGATGTTTATAGATCATAAGTCTTTGAAGTACATATTTTTCCAAAAAGATCTAAATTTGAGGCAAAGGAGATGGATTGAATATTTAAATGATTATGATTTCGTGATATCATATCATCCAGGCAAGGCGAATGTGGTGGCTGATGCTTTAAGCAGACATGCTAAGGCAACAATGTGCAGTATGTTGACTCATTCTTGGACATTGTTGCAAGATGTGATCGCGTGGCAGCCTTACCTTTGTGATGAGAACAAAGCAACGATGAGTGTCGTGATACGACATCCTCTGATGGAAGAGCTTGTATTGAAGCAAAAGGAAGATCTCGATTTTGCTAAGAACATGGAAGAATGTAAGAAGGTAGATGCTTTTTGGCATGAAGATGAAGATGGTTCATTGCGGTTTCGACATAGATTGTGGGTTCCTAGAAATGAAGGGGTGAAGCGACAGTTGCTTGATGAAGCTTACAAATCTAAGTTTTCTATACACCTTGGCAGTGCAAAGATGTTTCAGGATATGAGAAGAACTTTTTGGTGGCTTGGAATGAAGCGTGAAATTGCAGAATATGTTGCAAAGTGCTTAGTTTGCCAGCGGGTCAAAGCAGAGTATCAACGGCTATGAGGCTTGTTGCAAAGAATTGATATCCCAGTGTGGAAATGGGAAGACATTACGATGGATTTTGTGGTTGGTTTGCCTCACACCAGGAGACAACGTGATGCCATATGGGTGTTTGTTGATCGATTTACGAAGTCCGCTCATTTTTTGCCAATAAGAATTAGTCAGTCCTTGGAAAGTCTCGCAGAGCTTTATATTGGCGAGATAGTGAGATGGCATGGAGTGCCAAAGTCTATCATCGCGGATCGAGATCCATGTTTTACCTCTAGGTTTTGGGGGCAATTGCAAAGGGCATTGGGTACCAAGCTTAAGCTGAGCGCAGCATTCCATCCTCAAACTGATGGGCAATCAGAGAGGACCATTCAAACCTTAGAGAACATGTTACGTGCATGTGTCTTAGAGTGGAAAGGAGAATGGGACAAACAGGTGAAACTGGTAGAATTCGCATATAATAACAGTTACCACTCTAGTATTAGGATGGCACCTTTTGAGGCTTTGTATGCAAGGCCATGCAGATCGCCAGCTTGTTGGACCGAATTAGGTGATGGAAAGATCAAAAACCCTTTAGTATTGCAACACTACACCAACCAAGTGCAATTGATAAGGAAAAAGTTGTTGACTGCTCAGAGTAGACAAAAAAGCTATGCCGACATTCGACGTAGAGAGTTGGCTTTTGAGGTTGGTGATCATGTGTTCTTGAAGATTTCTCCTACTAAAAGCGTTTTTCGTTTTGGTATAAAGGGAAAGTTGAGCCCAAGGTTCGTAGGACCTTTTGAGATCTTAGAGAAGTTTGGAGAGGTGGCATACAGATTAGCACTACCACCTAACTTGAGTCATGTTCATGACGTTTTCCATGTTTCCATGCTTCGAAAGTATGTACCAGATCCTACGCATGTGATTGATTTTCAAGGTATTCAGGTGCAAGATGATTTGACAATAGAAGAAAAGCCTATTAGAATTGTGGATCAAAGAGAGCAAGTGCTACGCACGAAGAGAATTCCTTTAGTGAGAGTGGAATGACAACACCATGGGTTGAAGGAAAGCACATGGAAACTTGAGGAGGATATGCGAAAGAAGTACCCACATCTGCTCTTGCATTGAGGTACGATCCAAATTTCGAGGACGAAATTTTTTTAGGAGGGTATGATGTAACGCTCGTCTTTTTAGGATTGGGTTGGAGTGGGTCCAGACCCGGACCCGAGATCTTAGTCGTGAGGGAGGCGGAAGGTGGCTGCAGCGACATTGTGTCGGTGGAGGAAGGACTGCGGCGGCGCTCTGGTAAGCCCTCTCGACCTCTGCCCCTTCTCCCTCGCCTTTTTCCCCTTCCTCTTCTTTCTTCTCCTCCTCCCTCCTATGCAGCCTCTCCCTTCTTCATCAGCACCCTCTGCCGCACGATTTCTCCTTCTCTTTTCTCTCGTGCTCCTCGCACCTCTCTCTGTGGTCTCTCTCACTCCCTCCATTTGTTTCTCCCCTCTCTGTTTGCCTCCCCCCATCTTGTCCCTCTCTCTCTCTCTCTCTCTCTCTCTCTCTCTCTCTCTCTCTCTCTCCTATCAGCGCGTTCCCCCTTCCCCCACACCCCCTGCTTGAGCTTTCTCTCCCCATTTTTCTATCTGTTTTTCCCTTTTCCCCAACCGAACACTCATCATCACTAATTTTATCACTGTTGATCGGTTTTCAGCTTGGGGGACGTGTTCTTCTCCTCATAACAGCAATTGGGTGGTGTTGGTGGTTGCATTTTAGCACGATTTTTGCCGTCTGGAGATCGATTGAACGCTTGAGGTGGCTGCCGGAATGATTGCAGCAGTCATGACTCTTGATTTGGGGTGAGCAAGGCATAATTGAGCCTATTTTCTTGTATATTTTCCTTTGTAACACGTATAATTATTGTTTAAGCATGCTAAGAGGTAGAATTGATGATTTGGAATGCATGTTAGCGACTTTGCTTTTTGGGGAAACTGTAGGATTTTGTTGGAGAAGCGTTGATTCATGTATTTATTGATCTTTTAGGCTCGAGGCGTTGATTTTTGAAGAAATAGTGAAGCATGGTAGGGAGTGTGATGTTGTGGGGAAGATTTAGAACCGTCTTTTTGAGCACCTGGCTCACGCTTTTGCGAGCGGGCGTATCTTGGAGTTATTTGGGTAAAGTGTACCTAAGTTGGATGTGATAATGGGGTTGACGCCTAGACTACAAAAGGCAAATGAGAATTGAGTTGTGATGGACTGAGCAAGGCATTGAATTTGATGTCTAGTGGCAACGTCTAAAAGTTGGGAGGAGGCCTATTAGAAGGCTTGTAGGTCGACACTACTCGTCGACACCCTCTTGAGGCAATGACATGTGCCTCAATGATTTTGTTTTAGCTTGGTTTGGATTGATAAGCCAATTAGTAGAGATCTTACTTTTTTTTCTTATGTCTGCAGGTACACCAGGCACGTCCCGTCGACCTTGAGCGACCAAATTCGAAGCTCGAGGCATTTTGAAGAGTTTTCTGGACGCGTGTCAGGTATGGCAGCATTCCAAACAAATCCTTGCCTGGGGTAATGTGTGAATGTGTGAATGTGTGTTCCTATGATCCTGGGATTCTAGGATTGTGATGTGATTGATTAATTGATTGTTTGGTGAATGAAAGTGTGTACGCATGCAAATGGTTTGATATCTAATATGATGTGTTTTGAAAAGCTATTTGAAGTCTATTTTGAAATATCACGCATTTGCATGTGCATGCTAGAATTGATAACTGTTTAGGGCAGACGAGGTGGGTTATCGAGTCGAGTGTCTCCTCGACCCCAATTATGCATTAGAAAGCATCCTAGAATGATAACTGCATAGGACAGCTACGAGCTTATCACAGATCGAGACTACTCTCTGTGGTTTGGCTAAGTTTTTCAAAGATGTGATTATTGTGATAATGAATGTGAATGTTGTGTTTGTTGAATACACATTGTCGCGGGCAATGATGCAAATGATTGAACAAAGGGTAGTTATACCCATATTGTTATGACGGCTAGCCAAAACTGTTGTTGTTATGTGTAACCCTCGTGTGTTGGCAATTGGAGGTATGGGTTCACTCGTGAAGTGAATCAACCTCATGAGCTAGCCAGTTATTTGTGTTTGTGCATGTATAAATATAAGAATGAAAGAATAAGAGATGAGAGGCCAGTGGGATATGGTATGTGTTTGGGAGTTGTCCCGCTTTCACCACTGGTCTCGCCTGTTCGGACAGAAGGCGGTGCAAGGCTCCAAGATACTGTTGTGTGATGTGCTTGGAGCGTAGGCTTCCGCCTTTCCAACCTAGGTGTCCTAAGGAAGGCTGAGTATCTCTCCTTGGAATTCACACATCCATAGATGAGTGTTCTACCGCTGCAGTAGATGGATGAATCCATACTGTTCTGGGCCACCACGGGGGTTGTCTCTCGGCTGTGGGCCGCCCGTGGTGTGCACGTGCCTGTGTTTGCACCCACAAGAACTGTCAATTCACTGATATTAATGAAAATGAAATGTATGTGAATGAAAAGTATGGGATTGATGTGCATGTGATTGTTGTGCTTATGGATGCAAGTGACATGTTTAAGCATGTCTTGCATGTGATTGAAATTGTGTTACTGTGGCCATTGGGTGGCCTTTGCATGGCGTGCCCTGACACGACATGATGATAGGTTGTTCTGATATTTGCTCGCATAATTGAGCCCTACCTAAGAGGGTTTGGATTTTTCCTGGCTTGTTGTCATACTGCGAAGGTTAAGCCTTCAGTTGTTTCCTTTTTCAGGTTTTGGTGGACCCAGTACAGCAGGTTGAGCATATGGCTTCACTCACGTCCTACTGGGAAGTTTTGGGTCAATTGTAGTGCCGACGCGTCTTGTTTTGGTTTTATTGATGTCTTATTTTTGTTAGGCATCAAGGTTGTGAGTTTGGGCATTTTCGTCATATGTACAGATGAACTGAAATTCTTATTTAATGGAAAGCTTACCAATGGTTTTGCATTGCTCAACTCATCTCTTTTGAAATTGTTGTGTCGTCGCACTACAAAGCTTTATGTTAGAAAAAAAAAAACAAAATGTTGTGGTTGAGGGTAACAAAGGTTGGGGTGTGACAACGACAGTAGTTACCCTAATGTATGCCAATATTACCGGTGACTCATTGTTTGAGATCATAAGCTATGAATGATCTGCCCTAAACACACCTACGAAATAAGTGACGTCATATGGTCTTACTTAAACGAGTATGTGTGCATGCATCATAAAATTCATGACATTTTGAATTTTTTTGTTTATTTATTTATTTTTTCATTTGCCTGCTTTCATTATTATTATTATTATTATTATTGATGTGACTAGTTACTATATGACTCAGATTGAGTCTAATTCTTTGGAATGCCAAAGAAATTAGTAGACCATACTTAGAGAATCGTTTGAACTTTGACTTGAGTATTATCACTGGTGATGGAGTGAACCTTCCACCAGTGGCTCACCCAAAATTTGGTCATTCTTGTCAAAATTTCAGGTTTCATGAGACACATTTATGCATATTTCAAATTTACCCTTCAAGCTATGGAAAATTTCAATTTCACCTCCATGTTCTAGTACATGCAATTATGCATTTATATACATCTTACACACCCATGAACACCAATGCTAGGGTGTATTCCCTACCATCCAGAAAACAAATAAGAACAAAATGTTGAAGGTGTATTCCCTACCATCCAGAAAACAACAAGAACAAAATGTTGAGGGTGCATTCCCTACTATCCAAAAAACAACATGATTCACAAGGTAACGACAACACATTAATGTATAAAAAAAAAAACACAGTTAAAACCATGACATCCAACTTTGAAATTTCAATGTAAGGTTACAAGCCCAAACGCCCAAATCAGACGCCTACGCACCTCAACTACAAGCCAGCAAGTCATACGCCCAAATCGTTCGACTATGCCGGTAACTGTGGTAGAAGCGAGAGAGATAGAGAGACTCACCGGGCAGTAACAGAGGGAAGGAGTGGCAACCTGTGGCAGAGAGGCGACGACGCAAAGAGGCAACTGTGGCAGACGGTCTCTGAGGCAGAGGGGAAGGAACAACAACTTAGGGCATCAAAGAAAGGGGGAAAGGGAAGGCATCAGAGAGAGAAAGCATACCGGCGGTGGAGCAGAGAGGCGACAATGCAGTGGCGATGGCAACTGTGGCAGACGGTCTCTATGGCAGAGAGGAAGGAGCGACAACTTAGGGCATTAGAGAAAGGGAGGGAATCAGAGAGAGAAAGGAAAAAAGCCTACCAGTGGTGGAGTGGAGACGCGACGGCGCAGCGGCGACGGTGTGACCTAGTTATACTTTGGTGCGACAGTGAGAAGGCATGAGGGAGGAGGAGCTGCGGAGGGAGGTCGAGCGTTGTGGAGGGAGGTCGAGCGGAATGCAAATACCTAGCCCGAAACAACTATTTCGAGCGGGTGAAATTTCACCCGCTTGAAAGTCCTAGCTCCGAGCTCGGATTTTTGAGCGGGTGAAATTCCACCCACTCCCTTTTGGGTTAAACGGGTGGAATTCCACCCAATTTGATGGGTTTTCAATCGGGCGGGTGAAAAATTCACCCGCCCGTACAAATTCTCCCTTCCCCACCAACTTTCACCTGTCCATCAAACATGCCCTTATGTTTAAACTGTCTATTTCCACTTTGAAGCATATTTTACAATATGCATAAATACCATGAGTTTTTCAACACACATTAGCATGTCAAGATTGACACTTTGTTTGGATGGAAGGAAAGAGAAGAAAAGAGGGGTGAAAAGGAAAGTAAAAGAAAGGGAGGGAAATGGAATGAGAAAGGAAAAAAAAATGAAAGGAAAGAGAATAAGTGATTATAAAAGTTGTTGGGATGTAAAAGAAAGAATTGCTAAAATCATGATTGTTGGACTACATAAAAGAAAATAAAAGATATAATCTATATTATTTACAATAATACCCCTATACTAGACTATAATGAAGAGGGATGAGGTATCACGCATGGTGGTAAAAAGATAGACAAAAAAGAGAAAAGAGACAAACTTAAGAAACTTTTTTGCTGTGATGGTTTACATAAACAGAGACTCGATCGATAGATCAAAACAGATGCTAGTATCACATAAAACATTGTTTGTGCATGCACAAAGAAAAGAAAGGGTACATACGGTAGAAAGTGATCAAAACAGATGCTAGTATCACATAAGAAGCAATGAAGCTGTTCGATTTCCGTGCCGGGAAGGAAAAGGCTCCCAAGGAAACTGGGGAGTCGTTCGAAACATCCAGCGGGGCAGACGCTTCCTCGACGCCTTCTCCTTCCGCAAATGGAGTGAATGAATGACAATGCCTGCCTTGTAGCTCCACTCAGTCCGCCCGCCCGATCGCAAACCAGGGCGATTCTGCTTGCTTCTTTCTCTTTTTCCATTCCGGGAAGGTATACTTTTATTTGCAAGTTCAGAAGTTTGATTTCCGTCGTTCTTTTCGTTTCCGCTAAGATTCTTTTGTTTCTGGTTTACTTCAGACGTAAGGATATCCTTTGACGTTGCTCTCATCGACTTGGTTGTTCAGTGAATTTTTCTTCACTATTTTTTTCAGAGGTGAGGTAGTACAAGGCGAACTGCTCTGTTTCTGCGGTTTGATTGGAGCCGGGCAGTGATATCATTCACGTTCTAGTATTTTGAAGATTTTTCAGTTATGGGATTTCTTATCTGCTAAAATTTTGCCTTCCTGTACTCGTTTTGTTCTCTGACGGGATCATCTGGTTCCAGGGTATCCTTGTCGAGATGACTTTCGAAGCTCCTTCCTTAAAACTTCATCCTTCTTGAAATCCTTTCTCAACTCTCTCTCTTTGTCTCTGTCTGTTGTCCTCTCTCATGTACGGGCACAGGCACATGTTCTTGTCATTTGTTCCATCAGGAAAAGGACAACCATATTGGTGTTTATTTTTCTTTTTCATCTTCCTTATAAAAAATGTTTCCTGTCACTCTTTTAGCTTCCTTGTGGCTTTGAGAAATGCTGTGTAATCCTTTTGGAATCTGACATGGGACATGCACCATTCCTATTTACTTGCGATTTGTTATTCATTTACGTATTTCTTCTATCTGTCACTCTTTATGCATGTTATTTGTTGTTTTATGCCTTCATTTTGTTGTCCTCATGTATTGTAGTTTGTTGTTCTTAGGGGCTGTTTGCTTATTAGGTTTGTTGGCCAATGTGGACATTAGTGTCTTCCTTGAAATAAACTTAACTGTATTCTCTTCTCCACTTGGTCTAGGTGAAGACCTTATTATGGCGCTGAGGGAATTGGACGAAGCTCCAAAACCAACGCCCAAGAAGGCAGGTGCTACTTCAAAGGCCATCTTGAATCAGAAGTACGCTAGCAAGGCTTGCTATATAATTGAAGAAGTGAATGACGAATCAACAAACAATGCATGTCCTGGATTAGCCATACCACAACAGGGACAAATTAAATTCCGCTGCCGCTTAGAATTACCTGAGTTCACTGTTGTTTCAGATGTCTTCACCCGGAAGAAAGACGCAGAGCAGGCTGCAGCAAAGATGGCATTGGAGAAGGTTGTTACCGTCCTCGATGGCACTTTTTACTTGTTGACTTCAATTTTTCAATCGACATGGTTGTGCTTGAGGATGGTAAATGGTGAAAAAAAAGTTTAGTAAATTCATACCGCCAGTTTTTTGGTGCCTTTCTTAAGCCAAACGTCATCCAGCCAAACCAGCTAATAAATTTCATTCTTCATCCTCCCGCTCCATTTCCCCCCTTTTAAACTCTCCTGCCTTTTTCCTTTTGCCTACTCGTGTGCTATTTCTTTGGCTGCTACAATCCTATTTCTATTATTCTCTTTTTCCCTCCGCCTCCTTTATTTCCCTCTTTTCTTGGTTTTTTTACCCTTTTTTATTTTTTGCTACGAACCCTACAAATTGTTTTCTTTTGTGTTCTTTTCTAGTTGGTGCTACAGTTTTCCTCTAACCGTGCGATCTTGCAAGGATTAGTGTAGTTGCTGTCAGATTATGCATGTCTAATTATTTGTTAATAATAGTCAACTGTGTCACATGGATGTGGGGTGCAAGTGCCGGTGCGGGATGTGGCAAGTTCCAAAAAAAATTGCGTGCGGGTGCGGCGAGAGCATATATATATGTATATATATATATATATATACATATATACATATATACATATATATATATTATATGTATGTATGTATGTATACATATATGTGATATTTGCTATATAAGTAATTTTATTTGTTATCTTAATCTCATACAAAATTCAAAGTTTTGTTAAGCAAAATAAGGGGGAGAGAGAGAAGAGAGAAAGCCAGGAGGAAAAAAAATAAAAAAACAAGAGAAAAGAAGAACGGGTGTGGTGAGCAGCACCTGGTTCGGTTTGACCGCGTCGGGTGCAATGTCGGGCAGCACCCGCACCGGTGCCACTAGTGCAGGTGCGCCACCATAGTTGGCGCACCCGTGTGACTTGGATAGTCATTTGTACTTATCTCTTTAATATAGTATGTTTGTTTTTCATGTTTAGTTTGCTTGATTGTTAGTGTTCATTATTTCTTTTTCTTTTAGTGCTGTTAAATGCCTATAAGCCTTCAATTTTGTTTTAATAATTGTTAATGATGTTCTGGAATTATCTGCTGCATAATGTGCATACACTTTTCCTGTTATATTTGTCTTGCATATATGTACGTATTGGTTTTCAATGTTCGTTTTACTTTTCTTTTGAGGATTAGCCTATTATGTGTTGAACTGCTTGATTGTTTCTTAGACTTGTTAAGTTAATTGCGTTTTAGTGTGCAGGGTATGTAACCATGCAAAATGTATATTTGTAAGGAAGTGCCTCGAGCAGCAGTCTAGATATATAGTGGATGTGTCAAACACACTCACTCATAAAACCACAAATTAGAACTATCACTACTCTTTACTTGTATTAGTGCTAAATGACATACAAATAACATAGACAAATAGTCACTGACTCACTGTTATTTTCATAAAACATCCTATTGAAAGGTTTTGTATTATAAAGGGACTGGGTCCCCAATATATACAAAAGAACTTCTTGTTTTTACACCACAATTCACGTGTTGTCTCAACAAGGTTACTCCATTGCTTTCTATACTAAGTCATGGAAGAAAAATTTATAAGCATGTCTGCCTGTGAAAAATAACCTGTTGCAGTAGTGTTTGCAGTGCACAATTGGATGATCATTCAGAATATACAATGATCATCGCATCCTGAAGTTTTGGTTAGAACGTGTCTCCTTGGACAAGCAAAATTGCTTTGATACGAGTTACAAATAGTTTATAAAAAAATGGAATGAATACAGGCTGCAGATGCTTTATCAAAAAACTTGAAGAGAATGGAGAAAACAGGATTCTTATAGAGTTTTTCTCTAGATCATGTCTTCCATTTGGCAACAAACTGAAGAGGACCATAATGTTAATGAATCAGTTTAGTCATCAAAGCAATTGCAGGAATCTTTAATTGATGTTCCACAGAGAAACCTTGGTTCCTTGCTATGCTATAAAAAATGACTATCATTGCCAAAGGATCTAATCTTGCTTCCACAACATTTGAAACAATTCATGGATCAGAAAGGCTGGACATTCAGGTAGCATTTGATTTCTTTCCCTATTTTGGAGGGAAAATTTCACCAAGAGAAAGTTCCCTTTGGGCACGTTTGCTTGCTTGGAAATGCACTGTAGCTGCATCAAAAAAATTCAAATTTTCAAAAAAATTTCCTCCCCATCAAACAAGGGACGAAAAAAGTATCTGTTATCTCATTTTCTGGAATTTTTATGCTGGAATTTTTTTTTCACCGTTGGGGGTGGAAAAAAAAATTTCCGAAGACGCTTAGTGACAACGGTAAAAGAATTGAAGATGGAAAGAGGACTCAACGTCTCCAACCAATACCAAGAGAAACAGTTGAAAACAAAATAGAAAGGAAATCTATTTACAACGGTTCAAATGGAACCATGATAAAAAGAAAAGCCTCTATGTATGATGTAGGATGATGAAATAGAAAATGAAATGATCTCTCGTGGATGTAAGTCGAATTGACTGAACCACGTAAATCTGTCTTTACTCTGCTCTTTCATTCTTTCTTTTATGGTATCAGAGCCATATGGTGGCAGATATCTCCACCGAACATACTTGGTGATTGCTGGCAGCGTTGGATGCACAATCCTGGCAGGAGGTTTCCAGCGACAGGCTCCTCTCTCCGTCTTGACCGCTCCACCTCCTCCTCCGACCACCCTCCTCTCCCTCTTTGATGCCTTTTCGTCTTGAGTTTGTTGATCCCGCCATCTTGAGTTTGTTGATCCCGCCATCTTGAGTTTGTTGATCCCGCCATCGCTGCTCTCGGGCCGAGCCATCCTTTAGCTCCGACCCTCCCCCACCACGACCATTTGCAGCAGAGAGGTGCTTTCTATGGTGGACCATGGTTCGCCGGAGAGGCGCTAGGGCGCGAGTTCACCGATGTTCTGATTTGCCCGGATTGGAACAAATGAGCATTCGCTGAGGTTTGAGACCATAGGCTGCGAAGTCACCATCAGGGCCCTGTAGACTTTAAAGGAGCGCATTGGGGTCATTCAGGTTCTGCTGCAGAACGCGGCGACGGCTTCATAAACGATGCCGTTTTGGGGGAAATTGAGTATGGCGGAGGGTTTGGTGGGCATGGTGGCATTGATGTAGCTAATCAAGGGCTTCATCAAAAAGGAATGACAAACTTAGGTGGTGGTGGTGGGAAAGGGGATTTCAAGTATAGTAACACAAGTTCCGATAGCTGGTTCTGGACAGCGGGTTGCGAAGAATGACGGGAGAGTGGAAGAGCTCTAACGAGAGGAAGGAAGTCGATGGATTGCTCGAGATGAACTTCCTTCGATCCGCACAGTTCGAGCGTGCAGAACCGAAATGCAGTTATGCATAATGTTGAGCTCCACAACAAGAAATTGGGATCTACTTCATGGAGAAATCATACTGGCTCCCTGGAAGAAGTCAATCAGTATATGGTGGAAAAGGAACAGTCAAGTTTGAGCTCACGAACCGTTGCGTCCGCCAGCAGGAAGTATGAGGCTGGGGAATCCAGGACAAGTAATGAAGCAAAGACAGTTGAACGAGTGAATGGTGCTGATCCTGATAAAATTGATGATGCGATAAAGGTCCGCTGTGCAGAGTGAAAGGGTTAAGCAGTTGGCTTAAAAAACATTTGGATTCCTAGGTGTGTTCCCAAAGCTAATTGGTTCTCGTGTATTAGGAGTTTTGGGAGATTTTTAACTGAAAAGCAGTTGCAACGTTTGGGAGTTTCTCTTGCATCTCAATGCAAGATGTGCGAATCAGTGACAGAGGATCATGGCCACTTGCTATTTGCCTGTCCTACATCAAGGAGTATATGGATTTATTTTTTATCCTGGTTTGGAATGCTACATACCCAAAGACGATTTTGGGAGCATTTTTCCTGGGTGCAAAAGGAGAAAATTCTGCCACAAGGAATGGAAATGGTGCTGGATGGTCTGTTTTAACAATCATGTTTTTTTTTCAAAGACTGTTAAATACGATTCACAAATTAAACATGAAGTGTGGCAAACATGTTTAAAGTTTTCCTGAATGTTGAATGGCCTGCTCAAAAGCTTAATGTATTAAACTTGCGCCTCAAAACTAAGGTTTTTTGTCCTACTTGGTTGGTTAAACCAAGTGCAGGTTGGACTATTGAAATTGTTTCTTCAGTCATAAGTGGGACAAACCTTTGCAGGAGGATCCCATTCCCAGCTCATCATGTCAAGCAACCTGGGGAATCAAACGCTTGACGTTTATCCAATGATGTAGAGGCCTTAAACCTGACCCACCAACAATTCTGTCCGGAGGCTCTTGTTGAGTTATTGTCTGGCAAACTCTGTCCATGGACAAGTTAAGACAGACACTTTTTTGTTCCTAGTATCACATGCACCGCGGGTCTCGTATTTGAATCGTATAGTTCATTGACCTGCTTAGGTAACATGAATATTGCCAATGAGTCATGCAATGCAATGTTTAATTTGCATATTGTTGCAGCAGCCACGTGCATGGCGGAACAAAACTGTTCCGGACGGAGTCGGTTTTTAACTTTGAATGGATGAGCATAAATAAAAAGAATCTAACTAAATCGGTCAGGCACTTGCGGAATACCCTTCAGATTTTAAGACAAACAGACAAAAAAAAAACATTAACAAGTACTGACATGAAATTTTGGTAACCCGAAATAAACAAAGAATTTTTTTTCTAGAGAAAACATTCCACGTACATAATATTATTACAATAAAATCGTAACTAAGAGTTACAGTCGCTGTATGTGACACGAATTACGAAATCAGTGTGGCATAATAACCGCATTGTTTGCAAATTTGGAGAGGCTGTTCAAGATGATTATATCCTGGGGGAGCTTCATCATCTTGAACATGGTCTGCATTTTATCTCATCTCATAGTCATACTATTGCAGTTCAATCTAATAATGAGAGATGGAAGAGGCTGTTGCTGGAAGAATTACTGAGTATTAACCTCTATGGTAACAGGTTTTCTTGTATTGGGGGCAGACTTAACCATCTGGTTATTTCAGATGAATTCCTATCCTCTGTGGGTATTGCTTTGTTGGGTTCTCATGTGGAGCTGGATGTTTAGCTCTTGTTTGTTCTCTTGGTTTCACCTTGCTTTGCAAGGTAATTTTTGATTCTTTCATTCCTTATTGTATTCTTTCTCTGCTTTAATAATGAAAGGGCTCCGCCCCAGCTCACTTGCAGCAAAAAAAAAAAAAAAAAAAAAAAATCCTTGCTGTTCCAAATGTAACCAAACTACAAAACAAGTTTCCTGAAACTTGTTTCTTAGTTATCAAACTAAGAAACAAGTTTGAAGAAAATTTGTTTCTCAGTCATCACAAACATAGCGGAATGAGAATGGGAAAGATCTTTCCCATTCCTTTATTCCAGGAAACTTATTTCTAGAATCTTTTTTCCCATTCCAGGTTTCCAATCCATCAAACGGCCCCTTAGTAAAAGGAGGAAGAGGGGAAATTTCACCTCATTTTAAAATGACATGTTCTTGATGAACTAGAAAAAGTTCACCTAGATAAATTTTTGGGTGTTTGATCGCTAAAGTGAGGGAGGGGAGAAAAACAGTTGCAAATAACTAACCAACCATTACAAATATTTTTAATTTTTTAAATACTTTGATATAAAAATATTCAAAATTATTTTTAATTTCCTTGATTTCATTTTAAAAGTAATTTCAAATTATTTTAAATTTTTATTATGAACACATTTATTTTTAAAACATTTGTCATTATTTCTACATTCAAAATAGGCTGTTCCAACATCATGGCAGGGATGACAAACCCATTTGGTTAGGACAGACTAGATCGTTAGCCTTTAGATAATGACACTCATGATTAATCACAAACAACACAGACATTTGAAATGATACAAGAAGTAAAGATTTAATTACTTTTACTTTAGATATATTTATATTGTTCCAAACATTTGCATCCTAGCTGTCAAGTTTATGCCAAATTTACAAAGGGTTAATAATTACTGCAACATCTGCCTGTTCAAAACCATAGTAAAATGAATACTACAGATTGGAAAATAATATACGAGTGACAAATAATGTACTAAAAAATAAATACTACAAATCAGCAATATATATTACTCAATGGTCAACAGTAACATTCACATAAAAGAAAAATAAAAAATAATTGGCAATGTAGAGTAACCAGAAAAGTAATACACTGATGAGAAAAACTGAACAGTGATGATGCTAATGTGCGCAAGAATAGATGAGAGATGACAATGGACACAAGTCAATGCTGCTGTAGATCATGACTAGGTGTGGCTACGGTTGTATGAAAGTGCAATCTCTTCAGAAGATCTTACACATTTCATCAAATACATACAGCCTCAACTTTTCCCAAGCCCAAGAGAAATACCAACTTAAGGCAAAGGACTCCAGCATTGTCAAACAACAACAAAGAGAAAAGGCATTAAATTAGGATGGGTGCTAGTCATCGCTGAAGAGGAGACTGAAGAGGGAATATATACTATACAATGTGGTGAATGGATGGAAGGAATGGACTACAGCAGTGAAGGGCTTGATTTCCTCATTTGAAGGTGACGGTATTTGCTTCTGAAGGAGGGCAACAAAATGGAGATGGGTGGCGAACATGTGAATGTCACTGGTCATTGTTTTTTAGAACCAAATTGCCTATATACAGAGAAGTAACAATATTATGAAATTTTATGTCCCGATGAGAGATTGCTGCAAGAACTTGCTAGGATCGTGGCGGAGCTTCGATATTGTTGCATAGACAAGCTGCAGGGCACAACGAAAACCAGGAGTGTCGATGATGGCAAGACCAGGGGCAATGAAGTGTCATGCACAAGAGAAATGACGCTGTTTGATTGCTCTAAAAGAGAGAGATGGTGGTTGGACCTCACCTTACAAAAGGGAAGAAGAAGAAGAAGAAGGATGTCTATGGTGTCCCTGCTGCTCAGACGGCTGTTCTTGGTGTTCGAGGTATCACGAGTGTCCAGGTGAAAGTTTTCAACCAGGAGGACCTGATTTCACTGGGTAACTTTCAACCAGGGGAAGCTCATACAATTTCCCCTCAGCTTCAGTGTTTCACCTGGTTATCAAACTCATCCTCTGGGAAATTTACAACCTAATTCTGACTGTAACAGACTTTCTGGTGCCCCGGTATGTGGCACATAACTTAAGTAATATTTGGCATTGTTGTTTGTTGGAAAACCAAGTATGGAACACTCTAGAAACTACGGGCCCTGCGTATTCCAGACCTGATTTGGCAAGATGTATTTATGGACTTCATTCAGTCATTGAACTACTATGCAAGGCTCTAAGTGAAACCATTATTATGGCCCTCTTAGCTTACAAAATGCGAACCATTGCTCAGCCATCCATTTACTGCTCAGGCAGTCGCTGTTCCATTTCTTGGGAATATTGCCCGACTGCATCGAATGTGCAGCGTGTGACAGGGATAAGATCTTCATTAGTTTTCTTTGGCCAAACTATTTTGAATTCTGGGGCACAAAATTATTGTTGTTAAAAATTTGTATGATATTTGTGACAATGCTAGAAGGTTGTAATGTTTTCAAATATGGGAGTTGGAGATGGCTTTTATGAACTTCTCTTGGAAGGTCATTCTTAGCATGGTGTGATATTATTCATCTAATTAATTTTTGCTTGTTTTCTTATTTCTGTTTGCAGCTTGGTATCCTACTACCAAACAGCACCCTTACAATGAAGGAGCAATGGGAAAAATTGGTTTCACGCCTTTCTTTCTTATTTAAAGATGAGGTTGGTAATTTGTTATTATATTTGGCTTCAAACCATATTCTAATTCATTCTCAATAGTTTTTTATTTTCTCAACGTTTAAAAAATATATGGATGCATCATTCAACTTATTCTTCAAAGGAGAAAGGAAGAACATACTTAGTCAAATCTCTATTAGTTAGAGGCTTAGAGCTTACTGTACTTTACCATTTCGTACTGAATACAATTTAAAACTCATAACTGAAGCTGCTGCCAAGTTCTTTTTCAGTTGGAACTGCTGCTGGTAGAGGGCAGGTTGGAACCTGTTAGACTAGGAGCTTGGATCCAATGTAGGACTGAGCCGGGTTGTTATAAGTTATAACACTACCTCTGAAAGTTTTTATGGCAATAATTACATATTAAGTTTCCTTTTTTATCTTTGTCATTAGGATCTTCAACACACTTGCTGCGAAGCTGGATTCATTCGTTGTATTCTTTTCTCAAACTTGAACAATTTACTGTGCATATATTTCCCAAAGAAGATAAAAAAGTTTATAGATATATACATGCAAATGATCAAATTATGAGATATACTCAATATAAGAACATACGGCAAATGTGAAAGCAACGAAATACAAAATTTTAGAGAAATTAGGTAAATATCAACATTTTTCTTGAAACTCAAGGAAAAAAGATGCTGAGTGAAAAGCATGCAAAGAACATTTTAGTACAAGGATTTGCTACATGCTATCACATTTTTCCTACTTTTGTGAGTCAAACTAATGTATCAGCTGCTAAATAACTAATGATACTACTTAACAAGCAACATGGCAAATATTTCAGGATCTTTTCTAGTTTGGAGATCCTAAAAAGTACATGACTTTTTTAAGCACTTGTCCAAAAAAAGCACCATTTTTTAAAGGTTTTTAATATAATTCTTCTACCTTTAGGTATTACTATACTTGTTTTTTAAAAAAATGCAGTCTGGTTTAAATTCATTTTATGCAGAACTTAGCACTCATTGCTTGAATGTGTATGAGGTTATTGTTCTGCCTAACTGAGTGAAGTCCAAATCCTGCTAGAAACAACTTTAACCAGCATAAAGTACATTACACATCAACCCACAAATGCAAATATAGCACATATAACACCCTGCAAATGGCAATGTGCAAATGCAAATAACAATCGAGAAGTGAACCTGAAACTTTAACTTTAAAGTAAACTGCAGATGCAAATAGATCCATTCAATTTAGAGATACGAATATAATATTTGCATGCAAGACACTTGATCTAATGCTATGTTAAGAGGCCAACAAAATGAAAATGAAAGATTGGGGGTTGGGGGGAGGGGAGAGAGAGTCTGTGTGCTGTTTGTGAAGATATTTTTTGGAACATCAACTCAGTTTTGGGTCGATCTTTGTGAAGATTGAGTGCATTCTTACACTAGTCTTTCCTATAACCATGATTCATCTGCTCAGTCGGGTGCATTTCAGAGTTAACTGTAGTTATACCACAGATGACATTATCCTCATACTTGGTTTACACTTTTAAAATGTGTTTTTTGTTAGGCGTGAAGTTAGTGGGTTGGGAAAGTCTGTTATTGGGTCCATAGAGGCAGGATCTGCCTGCATGGAGTCAGTTTAGGGAACTAGGTCGGGTGGATGGTAGGTCTCAATAACCCACCCCATGTTTTAGGATAACAGTATATCAGGTCTTTAGGGGAGTTAACCCTAATTATCAATAGAATTACCAATCTTAAGGTGTAAAGGCTGGGCTTTCGCAAGGGCAGTGTGCGTGAGTAATTGCCCTCTATAGGTTAAGGCTAACATTGGTATTAGATCTATGGCTAACAAAGAAAAGTGACTTCAAGATGTAATGGCCGCTGTGGAAGCTCATAGGGAGCGTATGGAGGAGACTATGGAGCTGATGACCCAAAGACTGCACACAGTTGAGCGCCAGAACCAGGAAGCAGAAGGTAGGATGCAGGCGTTCATGGCAGATCAACATGCTTTGGTGATGATGACGAGGGACATGTTGCAGCAGGCAGAGTCACAAGATCACCGAGTACCGAGAGAACTGAAACCACCAGCTATGAGTTCCATCGCCCCCAACCCCCTCCTTTTCTTGCCCCCCTCTCTCCCTCCACCGCCATCAGGGGGATTGACATATTTGAAAGTCTATGGTGGGAACAGGGCACTCTGGAAGCAGGCCTGTATGGATTTTTGCGTTTTCCAAGAGGTGATCCGTTGAGTAGGATCTTCAAGGCTGAACAGTTTTTTGAGTGCCACGGGCTTTCCAGTAACCAACGAGTCGGGTATGCAGCCATCCACTTCGATGGACCAGCTATACGCTGCTACCGATGGCTCTTGTTGCAGCAGGGTAAGTTGGGGTGGACGGTGATAGCCACCAAACAGCTATCAGTCTCCTTCTTCATAGAGTTCTGCCTTAAACACACCAGTTATTACGAAGCCCAATTTCTTTCACGAATTGTAATTTTCATTAGGGTTTAGTTCCCTTAAGTGTGCGTATATAACATAACATGATGGGTTGGGTTGATTACAGGCCTAACTGGACCCGACCCGTTGCTTAACATAAACACTTAAATTGAAAACACAAAGACAAAGAGTAGCAGCAGAAATAAACGAAACTCAGTTGTTAGGTCTTGGCCTAACAATTCCCCCCTTCAAGAACACCTTGTCCTCAAGGTGTGAAGTTTGAAGATCAGAGAGTGATGTCCTCTGCCTTTTCCCAGGTGGCTGTGCTGCCATCATTTTGGTTCCATTCTATTAAGCACTCAATGGTCTTTGCTCCATTATGGCTGGTGGTGCGAATGCCCAATCTGCGATTAAGGGAAGGCAGTTACCTAGTCCTCCATCAAGGCTCTGAAATGAGTTCTTCCTTGAGTGGTGGTTGTGGGCAGGGCTTTAACTTCGATACATGGAAGACTGGATGGATGTTGCTTCCATATGGTAATAACAACTCATATGCGCAATGTTGTAAAAAGCGTATCGTAAGCTGTATCAGTCTGACATTAAGATGCGTTGTATCTTAAAATATCATAACCTATCGTAATTGTATCGTAGTTTTTTAAAAATAAATCAGAAAAATAGAAAAAAACCGAAAAGTCATAAAAAATTAACGTATCGCAACTGTATCGTAATGTATCGCAACGTATCATGACTGTATCGTACGATATAGTGTTTGTATCGTACAATACGTGCGATACAGACACGATACACCACCTGTTTACAATATAGGTGATGTATCGTATCGCAATTTTGAAACGCGACGATACGTATCATACGACACAACCCCATATCGTATGATACGTACAACACTGCATATGCAAGAGTCCCGACCCGCCTGATGATGCGGTATGGCCCAATGTACCTAGGAGCAAGTTTATTGTATCCTCTTAGCTGTCGATATCCTGCTCCATGGGTAGGAGGTCTGTGCAAATACACCCAGTCCCCCACAATGTATATCTGATCACGATGTCGGTGATTGTATTGGAGGACCATACGATTGTGTGCAACAATACACTTTGAGGTCCTTAAGGATGGCATTGAGACATCAGAGTTGTGTGTCCACTGTTTCTTTTCTTGTAGTTCCTAGTTGGTAGCGCCGTATATTTGGTGTAATTCAGCCATAAACTCAATGTTGTAAAAAGCGTATCGTAAGCCGTATCGGTCTGGCTTTAAGATACATTGTATCGTAAAATATCGTAATGTATTGTAACCGTATTCTTTTATTTTAATAAATCAGAAAAAATAGGAAAAAATTAATAAAAAATCAGTAAAAAAGAAGAATAATATGTTCTTCATAAAAAACACATAGATTTATAAGTAATAAGGTCCATAAGTCTATGGGATGCCACATCAAAAAACAAGTTTTAGATGTTACGTATTACATCACAAGATGATAATGAAATTGTGAAAATGTTCAATGTCAATACCTATAAAATGAAAGTACTCTTGACTCTCATTCATAATCTTCATCATATTCATTCTCATCTTCATTTCCATCTTCTTCTTCATTTTCATTTTCACGATTTAAAAAAACCTCTTTTCTCCCAACGAGAATCAGCCACCCACACACAAATCCATGGTTTAATCGATGATTTCATTTTGAAAATCAATGATTTGACAATGGAAATCGATAATTTCCCTCCACGGCAGCACAATCTCTAAGTTAAAAATGAAGAAGGGCCAGGTTTTTATAAAAAAACTCGAAAAGGGGGGTTCCAACCCCCATTTTTTGAAATCAGCCCGTATCGTACGATACAGGGCGTGTATCGTATCGTATTTTGTAAAAGATATGTATCGTATCGTACGTATCGGACCCGTATCGTACGTATCGTACAACATTGCATAAACTACTTCAAATGGGGTGACACCAGTTGAAGAGTGCCAACTAGTATTGTAGGAAAGTTCAGCCCATGATAAGTAGTCTGCCCATAATCGAGGTCGTTGTCCAGCAAAGCAGCGTAGATATGTCTCAAGACAACGATTGACCCGTTTGTTTGCGGGTGATATGCAATGCTTAATTGTAGTTTTGTGCCATGCAACTGAAAGTATTCTTTCCAAAAAGCACTAATAAAGATAGGATCTCTATCACTGGTTATTGTTCAGGGCATACCATGAAGCTTCCCTACATGGTCCTGAAATGTGTGGGCCACTGTCTTCGCCGTGTAGGGGTGGGACGGGCACGAAGTGAGCATATTTGGATAGGTGATCGACAACCACCAGAATGATAGATTTCCCTCGGGATGATGGCTGTCCTTCTATGAAGTCCATAGATAAATCCTCCCATATGAACTCAAGTGTGGGAAGTGGCTGGAGGAGTCCTGCTGGCCTCATGATCCCAAATTTGTTCCTTTGGCATGTGTCGCAATTTCGTACGAAGTCCCTTATGGCTCTTTTCATCCCGGGCTAATAGAATGTGGAACGAAGCCTACGGTATGTACTCTCCATGCCTTCATGGCCTACTGCTTGCTCATTGTGATAATGCTGTAGCAGTAATGTGGGTAGAGCTGTCTCCGGCGGAATGAATATGCGCCCTCTATGGTACAAGTAACTCAAACCCATAGACTTTTAGAGCATTGGTCCTCAACTGTTCTCTGATTTTCTTTACAGATTCTGCTTCATTCTGTGCATGTCGAATCTGATCCCACACGTGAGTTTGAACCAGTGATATGGTCAGCAAGCTGCTGTTTTGTTGCTCGAAGGATCTGGATAGACCATTGGCAGTAGCATTCTCCTTACCTTTGCGAAAGCAGACTTCGAAATCAAAGCTCATTAGCTTAAGTATCCATTTCTGAAGCGTTGGGGACAGCGAAGGCTATTGAAGATAGTATCTAAGGCTACAATGATTAGTCAACATTACAGAGTACAAACCATTGCCCCATAAGATAATATTTCCATTTGAGCACCATTAGGACTATGGTCACCAAATCCCTCTCATAGGTGGATTTACTAGCAAATGCCGCTCCCATCGCCCTGCTAAAGTAGGCAATTGGGTGGCTGTTGCGCACCGCCCCCCCAAAAGTCTGATGCATCCGACTCGATAGTGAACGGAAGTTAGAAATTGGGCATGTGTATAATAGGAGCTATTGTAACTGCCTCTTTTAGCCGTTGGAATGCTTGCTCAGCCATCGGCCCCCAAGCAAACCTGCCTTTCTTGGTTAGTTCCGTAAGAGGGGCAGCCACTAGGCCATGGTTCTTGATGAACTTATGGATTAGCTTGTGAGTCCAAGGAATGCATGCAACTCCCTCACTGTTTTTGGAGTTTTCCAGTTCTTCACAGCTTGGACCTTTTCTTCTTCTATGCTTACTTCCGCTTGGCTTATCACATGTCCTAGGTAAGCAATCTTCGCTGTACCGTGGATGTACATAGAAGACTTGGCATGTAGTTGATGTCACTGCAGCACTGCTCGCAGGAGCTGAAGAAGCTCCTGATCTTTCTTGCTGTAAACTAGAATATCGTCAAAAAATACCAATACGAATCGTTGCAAGAAGGGGCGAAACAAGTCATTTATCAGTGATTGAAAGGTGGAAGGTGCATTCGTCAGCCCAAATGGCATGACAGTGTCGTGGGTATGGAAAGCAGTTTTTGGAATGTCCTCTAACAATTTTGATTTGGTGGTAGCCAGAACATAAATTTAGCTTGGAAAAAAGGTGCGCCCCATGTACTTCATTAAGCAAGTCCTCCACTACAGGTATCAGATACCGATCCTTTATGGTGATGGCGTTTAGCACACGATAGTCCACACAAAACCGCTAATTGCCGTCTTTTCTAACCAGCAGGGCAGCGACGAAAACAAACTCCAAATCGACTGAATAACCCCCCGTTTCCAGCATCTCCTGCACTAGCTGCTCTAGTGCTTCTCGTTGGACACGGCTGTAGTGATATGGTTTGGACTTGACTGGTTCAATCTTGGTTGTAACTCGGTTCTGTGCTTGTGATTTCGTGTAGGGGGTAACGTCGTTGGAACGGTGAAAACTTGCTGGAACTCGTTCAGTAGTTTGCTCAGTGTGGTTTTGTAGGCTTTTGTCTTGTGATGATTATCATCGTCAGCATCAAGTGGCACCTGTGTTGATAGGAGGAACGAGGCAGTCGGTCCCTTCATTAGGCGCATAGCCGAGGCTTATTCGCAAGGTTGTTTAGGGGTCGCTTCGAGTGTTAGCGGTTCATTTGTTGGTCCCCGAAACTGCATCTTCATGCCTACGAAGTCCCATACCACTTCCCCAATTCCACGCAGCACTGGATGCCCAGTACCAGTTC
The DNA here is from genome assembly GCF_008831285.2 of Nymphaea colorata. Lineage (NCBI taxonomy): Eukaryota > Viridiplantae > Streptophyta > Magnoliopsida > Nymphaeales > Nymphaeaceae > Nymphaea > Nymphaea colorata. The sequence continues at coordinate 563,717 of NC_045148.1, read as the reverse complement.
AACACCTGCCATGGCAAGGGTATACAACTGCACTGGAAACCGAAGGCCCAGTATTTCTAACGTCTTCTGATGGCACTTATCTTTGCACTTCAGTGTGCTGCCATCGCCTACCACGATGTTAAAAGCTGGTTGTGTATCCACGCTGCACCTTAGAGTTCGGGCCGACTTCTCGCACATGAAATTGTGAGTTGAGCTCGTGTCTATTAATACACTAACCCTTCAACCATGCAGTTTACCTTCCACTGGCATTAGTTGAGGAACTTCATCTCCCACAAAGGGCATGCAACGATATCTCTGGTGTCGTCTCCTCCGTAGGTGCTGCTACTTCAATGGTTATGGGAGAGTCCTCTCAAACGTCTGGTGGTTCGTCTTCCTCCTCTACAAGATACATGTGTATTCGTTTGCAGTTATGCCCTGGTGCCCAGGGTCGATCACAGTGAAAGCATAAGCCCTGACACCATTTTTCTTTTATTTGCTCGGGCGTCAGATGCCTCACGACTTGTTGAGACAGGTTGCCAGGCTTGGTCCGTGTCGCTGCATAAGGGGGAGTTTCTGCCTTCATCGGTCCTCGTTGAATGCTCCTCGCATCCAACCAAGTCCTGCCTGTGGTGTGCAGTCGTCGGTATTTCTCCTCCACTGTGCAAGCAACTTCGAAGCATTCTGACAAGGTTATGTGTTTCATCGCTTGTATTTCGATTCGTAATTCGTCCTTAAGCCCTCCCACAAATGCCCCAATAAGGGCCTTTGGGGGCCAGCCACAAGCCATGTTCGTAAGTGCTTCAAAATTTTCTTGATACTCTACCACCACGCCTGTCTGTCTAATTCTCAAGAGCTCAGCATTGTAATCGAAGTAGGCTGAGGGTTCGAAGCAAGCGGTGATCTCCTTGACTAGGGTTTCCCAATCCGGCATCCTCTGGTGCAACATCAGCCAGCGATACCAACTGATTGCTGCTCCTTCAAAGTAGAAGGCTGCTTGATTCACCCTTTGTTCTTCGATGATTCTTTGGCATTCGAAGTACTATTCTGGTCGGAAAACCCAACTAACGGGATTGTCTCCTGTGAACCTCGAAAATTCCATCTTCGGGGGTTTCCAGGCAACTCCCCTTGCTCTATTCGTCGGCTAGGTATGTCCCCTTCGGTCATCAGTCTGCACCTGCTCTGAACTAGGGGAGCATTGGGTACCTTGTTAGAGACTTTCATGCAGTAGGGTCACCATCGTCTGTTGCTCAGCGATCAGAGTTTCCATGCTTGCATCCATCTTGTCCAGGCGCTGGTCCATCAGGTGCATCTGCCCCTCCAAGCCGCCTTTCGCTGCCTCCACCTGGTTCTAGTGGTGCTCGACCGTTGCTACCACGTCTCTTGCTGTGATCCTCTCTGCCATGGTGTCCGAGCTCTGATACCTTGAGTCACCAAACAGCTATCATGCTTTAAACAGACCAGTTAGCACGAAGCCCAGCTTCTTTCACGAATTGTAATTTTCGTTAGGGTTTAATTCCCTTAAGTTTGCGTATATAACATAACATGATGGGTTGGGTTTATTACAGGCCTAACTGGACCCGACCCGTTGTTTAATAGAAACACTTAAACTGAAAACACAAAGACAGAGAGTAGCAGTAGAAATAAACGAAACTCAGCCGTTAGGTCTGCCTAACAGACGAAACTGACGATGCCATGACGTCACGCTTCAGACCATCAACATTCCTTGATTATAATGTCGAGTTGTGGAAGATTAAGCAGTGAGGATCAGTTTTGGATTATCAAGAGCGCTCTGAGGAACTCAACAATATGGTCAGGGGTTGGCCAATCGAAGCGTTAGTGGAAGCCTTCATAAGGGGATTGAAAGATGAAAATAAGTTCGAGGTGCAGGTGGCCAAGCCTCACTCTTTTCCGGATTGTTTTGAGGTAGTGCGAATGGTCGAAGAAAAACATCATACGTTTTGTGCCTTCAACAGAATTGGGAACGCGACAGACATGAATATGAAGCCACCAGGATTGTGGATAGAGCCTCCGTCTCCGCCAGCGTTCAATGTTAAACCCATTCCAACATCAAAACAAGTAATCAAAAGATCGACACCAGAACAAATCAAAGACAAACGATGTAGGGGATTTGTTTCCATTGCGACCAACCCTGGTCGTCGGGCCATACCTGCAGAAAATTACATATGTACTTGCTTGATGAAGAGGAACATCTGCCAAACGGAAGATGAGGTTGCTGCACTGGAAGAACAGGCGATAAGAGAAATGTTGATTGACTTACAACCTGAAATCTCACTCCATGCCTTGGCGGGGGATGAGGTACCTCAATTGATGCTTGTGGAAGGGCTCCTGAGAGGACGCAAGGTAAGCATCCTAGTCGACATAGGCTCTACCCATAATTTCATACCGGAGAAATCAGCAAAAGCCTTGGGCTACATGGTGGAACAACAACCGGTGTTCAACGTGGTAGTTGGCGATGGAAGCATGCTGAAATGTAAAGGCAGATGCTCCTAGGAGACGCTGGACATTTAAGTCCACAAATTTTTGGTGGAGCTATTCACTTTAGCTATGGCCGGTGCAGACCTTGTGTTGGGAGTCCATTGGCTGCGCAGTTTGGGAGAGGTAGTATGGGACTTCGTAGGGATGCAAATGCATTTTTGCCAAATGACCATGGCGTGGGTGCAGTCCTCAGTCAAGAGGGCCTCCCTGTGGCATTTTTCAGCATGGCATTAGGACCCACATTTAAGACCAAGTCAGCCTACAAGAACTAACAGCTATTGTGCTGGCAGTAGTGAAATGGAAGCAATATCTATGGGGCAGCAGTTTAGGGTGATGACTGATCACCACAATCTCAAATACTCCCTGCAACAACAGTCTCTAGCTCCGTCATTACAGCGCTGAATTATGAAACTCATGGCCTTTGATTTCGAAATACAGTTCAGGGAAGGGAAGGAAAGCTAGGTGCTCAACAGGCTGTCTCGAGCAGGGAATCAGCTAGCTGAATCTTTAATGGTCTTGTCTCAGGTGCAGGTTGAACTCTGGGATAGAGTTCGACATCTGCATCAGAGCTCAGCCTCAGTTTAGACCATTAAGGAGCAGCTTGACAGCAGTACAACAAGGAGCTATGGTTATTCATGGCGTGAGCCATATTTGTATTACCAGAGCAGGGTATTTATACCCCCTAAATCTGACCTGATTCCAATATTACTGGAGCACTTTCATAACTCTCCAGCAGCTGGCCATGAGGGCGTGGAGAGGACATACAAAGGGTGAGGTCTTCATTTTATTGGCCGGGCATGAAGAGGACGATTACAAATTATATCAAGAGCTGTGAAACATGCTAATGGAATAAATCAAAAACCAGAAAGCCAGCAGGTCTCTTGCAGCCATTGCCCATTCTGGTCCGGATTTGGGAAGATATTTCGATGGATTTTGTAGAAGACTTATCTAAGTCCCGTGGAAAATCAGCCATTCTAATAGTGGTGGACCGTTTGTCTAAACATGCTCACTTCATAGCTTTGGCTCATCCCTTCACTGCCAAGATGGTTGCTAATGCATTCCATGCTGCATGGGAAAACTTCATGGAATGCCTTTGATAGTCAATGATAGAGACTCCCTATTTCTCAGCTCATTTTTTAAGGAAGACTTCCAAATATAGGGCACCCAACTTCAAATGTCCATAGCCTACCACCCTCAGTCAGATGGCCAGATTGAGATAGTAAACAAGAGTCTTGAAACATGCCTCTGTTGCTTCATGGAACAGTGCCCCAAATTGTGGGCAAAATACTTGTAACACCCCAAAAATTTAATTGTGTATTGAAAGATTGTGAGGGATCTTCAAGGGCTTATAAATGGGGTTATTAAATAGATGGTTGTCTTGGTTTTTAGTTTTTTTGGTGTTGGAGCCAAAACTACTAGGGATGGGGGGTGGTTGGGATCTGCCAGACTAGGGGTCCGTGCTCAGAAGTGGGTCAGGTTGTTACAGTGGTATCAGAGCTGGTTCAACACTCGGACTTAGGGTCCCACATGCATGGAAGCGTGTGCCTTAAAGGGGGTGTATTGTAGCACCCCAAAAAATTAGTCCCATATTGAAAGATTGTGAGAGATCTTTCAAGGCTTATAAAGGGAGTTATTAAATAGATAGTTGTCCCAGTTCTTAGCCTTTTTGGGGTTTGAGCTGAAATTGTTAGGGAGGGGGTTGGTTGGGATCCGCCAGACTAGGGGTCCGAGCTCAGAAACGGGTCGGGTTGTTACAATACTTGAGTTGGGCAGAATATGCATACAATACGGGATGACACTCTTCAATGAGGACCGCATCCTTCGGACATGTGTATGGGTGCCCCCTACCTAACGTGAGGAGATTCAGCCAGGCTCAGCGAGAGAAGAACAAGTTGATGTGCAGCTCAGATGCAGGGATGCAGTCCTCAAGGATTTGAAACAACATCTAGCAACAGTCAGGAACAAGATGGTGATCCAATACAATAGGAAGCACAGAGATTTACACAACGGCAAGTAGGGGAATGGGTCTTCCTTTGACGCCCTCTCCATGGACTGGGTCGACCAGTTAAAAAAGGAACTGCTAAACTAGCACCAAGGTTCGTTGGCCCCTATCAAATCAAGAGGAGAATAGGGACAGTGGCTTATGATTAAACTTACCGGAAGGGAGTTTTATTCACCTTGTGTTCCACATTTCCAAGTTAAAGCTTTGCTACAGTCCTCCCACAATAGAAGAAAGGAATGCAGCCCCCATATTAGCCGAGCCAGCAGAGCTGCATCCTTACCAAAGGCTGGGAACATGGAAAGTGCGATGGGGAAAAAATTTTCATACCGAATGGCTCACTGAATGGAATACTTATGAAGATCTACCAGCTACTTGGGAGCCCGCAGAGATACAAACTCGATTCCCTGATTTCACACCTTAAGGACAAGGTGTAATTTATAAGAGGAGAGTATTGCTAGGTGTGAAGTTAGTGGGTTGGGAAAGTCTGTTATTGGGTCCATAGAAGCAGGATCTCCCCTATGTGGAGTCAGTTTAGGAACTGGGTCGGGTAGATGGTAGACCTCAATAACCCACCCCATGTTTTAGGATCACAGTATATAAGGTGTTTAGGGGAGTTAACCCTAATCATCAATAGAATTACCAATCTTAAGGTGTGAAGGCTGGGCTTTCGCAAGAGCAGCGTGCGTGAGTAATTGCGCTCTGTCCGCTTAAGGCTAACAGTTTTTGGCATTTGTCATGTGAAGCATCATGTGTTTGATGGGCGTCCTGAGTTGCAGACAATGGTTTTGTGTTCAAAACTTATATTTCTTGCAAAAAATTTAGTTCTTTTTTTACCGGCCTCGACTTGGCTATTCAGATTGGCTACCCATCTCAGCTCGAGCTTTGACAATCCAAATTCTGTTTCAATAATGCTGGGTAATGCCAATCTTGAGCTGCAAAAATTCAAGCTTGATTCATGTTCAGGACAAGTTTGTTATGACGGGGACAAATTTGAGCTTCCCCATTCTGCCCGAACTTGTATACATCCAACCTTTGTTTCTTTGCTTGATCATCTTGAAGGCTATTTCAGAACTATTGCAAATGCTTTATAAATTATAGACCATATAGCTTGCTTCAAATTCTTTTGTCAAGAGTTTAACTTTTCTAATGTTTGAATTATCTCTGTTTTGTGGTCAAGTTTCTCAAATCATCTCATCCGTTAGTTGCCCACTTCGAAGCAGCACTTCTACAAAGACAAAGGGTCGAGATTTTGCTGCCTGCTTCTGTCTTTCCTGTCTGTGATGTGCAGCTTTTTAATTTGTGCAAGTCCATCAACCCAAATGCTGAAGTTGATCCACTAATACCTTTGGCACTTACAATGAAGGCTGCAAAACAGTCTAATTTTATCTATACCTCAAGGGACAAACTCTGGATATCAAGACAAACTTCAGGGGGGATCCAGCCATTGTTTGAAAAGAATTTCATAGCAACAGAAAACATCCAGACAGAAGCTATTTTTATTCCTTGCTGTATGAAGAAACCTGTTGAAGCATTTCATCTTGAAGTTGCTGCTAATGAATATTATGTTGATGTTATTGCCCAAAAGCTTGGTGTCATTGATTCTTCTCAAGTTTTGATTTCAAGGTGAGAAAAAGGTTAACATTCTTGAACTGCAAATCATTTCATGCGCATTAAAAGATCACCAGGAATAGTGAAGGTAATGGTTGTGCTTTCTTGCTACCACAGGGCTGTTGGCAAGAGTTCCTCTGAGATTAGATTATACTTTCCTGTACCAAATAATCCAATTTTGGATTATGATTCATGTGTGGAAGATCTGTCTACTGTTAAAGAAACTACTGATCTTCAGTCAGTTCTAAATGTGCGGGCTTCCTACTTCTCTGGGCAAACAGTATATGGCGATGCCATCTTAGCAGCTCTTGGTTACACATGGAGATCTGCTGGAAGCCTTTTTCATGAAAGTATCTCCCTGGCTTCCTATTACAGGTATTGATTTCAGAATACATAAATTGTCTGTTTTGCCTTTCTACATTTGATTCTTTCAGTTTCTTTCTCCTGTAGAGTTTATATTGCATCTTTTATGGTGAATTGATTATCTGTTTCATGCTTTCTACTATTTCTTCTCCTTGTATTGCATTCTGCAAGTTGTATTAAGTTGATGTTCAGATTTGTTGCTTAAATCATGGAAGCAAGTAGGATCGATTTACAATTTAAATTGGCTTGTTTCAGCATGGATAATATTATATTACCTTATGATTGCTGCACAGTCACCAACGCTAGTTAGCTTGCCTGTCCTTGGCCAGGGTTGAGTTATCAAAGAATAAACATTTAAAAGTATTTTTTGTTTTTCTTGTGTTTGTGTTTGTGTCAAAATAATGTCTCCCCTTAGTGGATCAAATGTTTTGTAATAATCTCATTTTAGTCACTTATATGTATCTTTTTGTATTTCATTTTCAAAATTGTTATCGTTATTTTTTGAATCTGATATTACTCTTAAATGGAAGGCAAAACTGTCTTCTTCATGTATGTTAAATACTTCTGTGTGTCATTCTACTTAAACGTCTTTGTTTTAAAAATTTGGATTTGTCTAAAGCAGCTAAACATCATAAAGTTATCTTCATGCGATCTTTGAAGAGTGTTTCTGGGTTTAACATGCATTGCCTTCTGGTATCTACTCAAAGCTGATTTGTATGTGCATTGTCTTTGCATTGGTCTGTTTAATGAAATTAGTCATAATGAATTTTCTTTGTGATTATGGTTGTTCCTTACCAGAACAGTATTAAGTGGCTCTGAGAAATCGATCAAAAACCTGTCCTTTTGAGAAAGAAGGGTGCATTTAGAAGTTTTTAACAGAAATGTTCATGTGAAATCTTTTTGTTCATTGTAAAATTTTCTTTAAGGCTTTGTGTGGAAGAAGTTTAAAACTTTGCATTCTTCTAATTTAGTTAAATACAATAAATATTTAGGAAAAGGATGGACATGTAAATGAAGAAGTTTTTGTTGATCCCCTTTTACTTGTGGATATTCATAAAGAGAAATTTCTGCATCTTTGTAAAGCTCTTTATGACTTAAAATAAGCTCCCAAAGCATGATGGTAGATTTAAAAATTGCTATGCACATTGAACTTCAAGAAGATTTATTTTCCCTAATTGATCAAACTAGTTTGCCATTGACAACAAAGGGTCCTTGTTTTTCACTCTCACTTTCTTGAGGTCTGGATGTCTCACAAACAAAAATTGGCTCATCATGCCTGATATGAGATGGCATTGGTTCTCCTCCTGTTGCTTCAAAAGGTTAGATGATTATTTCTGACCTCTCAAGTTCTCACCCAAATTTGAATGCAAATCCTTCAACTCATTTCGTACTGTTCTATAAAGAACCTTAATCCTGGCTTGACATCTGTGTTTAGATTAAGTTAATGGTTGACCTCAAGCTTTGATGATAGGCATTTGTCAAGGCACGGGGCCATAACTTTCCAAAGCTCCTCTAAAACTATGGTGGGGATAGGGGAGTATGGCCAATGTTGTGAAGTGCACAGAGAAATGTTTACATGGACAATAGTTACAATTAGATGTAGTGTAACATATCATTAAAGGAAGACATTTATTGATATATAAAAAAATCATCAAAAAATTTAAAAATCAAGAAAATAGAAACCTTTCCCCTAAGAAAAAAGATGATCTTATAAAGTAAAGTACCAAGTGACAAAGATAAAGCACAAAATGAACAAAATTATAGTCGGAGAAGGTTCATATTTCATTTAAATGAAATACATACATTAAATCGACTTAAAGTTCCTAACACATATGCTAAGAGTAAAATTTCAAGTACATAATTCTAAAATACAAGTTCCTGATAGTGCTTAAAGGCTTACTAATCAAAGTAAGATGTTAAATATCTACCATAAAGGCTTTGACTAGACAAGGTTTTTTGCCCTATAAGTTTTCCAATTTCTCTAGGTTCCCCTCCTACTCCATTAAGTTCCTCTTGATATGTTGGTCACACTACTAAAACTGCCAATGTTGATGGCTCATCCTCATCTTTAGGATCATGAACAGTTAGATTACCTGGTGTGATAGCGTCTGCTACCCTGTTCTCGCTAAAGCAAAAGCAAAACCCAATGCTACTCTGTTCTCACTAAAACAAAAGCAAAACCCAACACACACACACACGATGCCAGTCCTAATACCACATTAGGAATCCCGTTTGGTACCAAGCTGCTACCAAGCCCCAGTTCTAACAAGAACTCATGCACACCCCTAACATATCCTAATCCCCGATTAGGGTAATCCCTCCCAGAGGGCTCTACAACTGATCTGCCAAAGATGATTGCTGGACACATATCACCTGCTTATTTATAAGGTGACACTGGATCAATGTTTAGGACCCGACTCATAAGGTAGCCGTGATCCAAGACCCGGTGATTAACAATTACTTCCCCCTATGAAAAACACCTTGTCCTCAAGGTGTGAGGAAAATTTTGATGATTGAGACATGCCTTGCTGCCAAACTTTTTATGTCCCTATAAGTTAGAAGATTCGTGTAAAAAATTAAGGTATTAAATAGCAAGTAGCTAACCCCTTTTATGTTTGTTGATTGTATAATATAAATTTCATCAACATTAGATTGCCAAATCAAATGAGTTTCAGCTGAGTCAAACCAAGTTCTGAACGAGTCATGCGAGTCAAGCCGAGTCACGGCCGAGGTTTGGCTGTAAACGAGTTTTCTTACTAGGTTGACCTGGGAGGGGATTGAGTCAAACCGAGTCAACCTTGACTCAATGAGTATTATTATTGTTGTTGTTGTTATTCTGCTTTTGTTTGTATAATATATAAATGTACAGAACTTGCAAAATATTAATGGCATCTGTTGTGTTGTACTTATTTAATGGTATCATTATATATGTGTGTAACTATGTATATGTGCATGTGCAATGCATGTGTATCTATGCAGATGTGTACGAGCTTTCTCTCTGTATCTATCTATAACGTTGTCACAAATGTTATCTTTGGGTCGATGAGGTTTTTCTTGGGTATAATACGGTAGGGTTGTCTTCCATGGGAAAATCACAGCAGTTTTAAAAAAATTAAAAAACGAAAGATCATAAGTAACATGTGAAAAATGTGAAAGTAAAAATATGGTAACTAAAAATGTAAAAAACAAGAAATAACATAAAAAGAAAAAGAAAAATGGAAATAAGCGCAAAAAATGAAACTCTTTTATGTTTTTTTCATTTTTAGTTTTAAAAAGCCGTTTTTTCCCTTTTTTTTGGCTACCTGTTTTTAATCATTTTGACATTTTTTCGAAAACACGTTTTCTGTTATATATATATATATATATATATATATATATATATATATATTATATTATATTTATATTACTAGTCATATGTTTTTTTTCTGTTTACTTTCTTTTCTATTCATTTTCTTCTTTTCAATTTTTGGAATATACTTGTGCCTAAGTGTGGTCTGGATCCTGAAAATTTTGTCACATTTTTGTTAGATCTTATGTAACATGTATATATATTTTTACATATTTGTGTATACTTTATAAGTTTATATGTCACAATATTTGATATATGGTTGGTAACTTGGTATATAAATGGATATGTAATGTGGGATTCTAATGTATATTTTTCCTTTATACGGACATTTATATTCTGCTTGTTTGATTGCATCTTTTTTCTTGTGGTCTGCAGGATGCTTCTTAGTAGGCTGCCTGATGGTAATTACAAGATATCAAGAGATGCACCTCTCGCAGCGGAGTTGCCTTTGGCTTTTACAGCACGTTCAAACTGGCGGGGGTCCTTCCCAAGAGACCTGCTGTGCACGTTCTGCCATCAGCATCATTTGTCTGAACCTGTGTTTTCAGTTACTTCTTCAGAAGCACCATTGAAGGCAATGGGCGAACAGGAAAAGCTAGAGTCGGAAAATCCACTGGAGGTAGATAAGTTGAGAAATAGGAGGTTAGATGGTGAAGAAAACGGGGAATCTTGTGGTGATGGCTCAACCAAATCTTTGTATAGATGCACACTGACAGTGTTGACAAAAAGAGGTGATATTATAATAGAATGTTCTCCTGGGGATTTCTATCGGAGCAAAAATGATGCTGTTCAGAGTGCTGCCCTGAAGGTCTTAGGTTGGTTGAGTAAATGCTTTAAACAATTTGATTTTCCAGTGGAGAAGTTTGTTTGTCTTGGAAGTGCTCATGGAATTCATGTTTCAGTGTCAAATTTTTCACAACAATTTTCAAAACAAATTACACTCTATGGGTCTCTTCACAATGTTCAGCAGAAAAATGCTTCTATAAAACGAAGGCTAAGTGATGCAATTAATGGCAGAAACCAACCAAACTCCCCACATGAAAATGGAAAGATCCATTTTAATATTGAAGGTCCTGATTCTGGTATCTATGCTTCCAATGGATCTTTGGCATGCATAAGCTATGCTGTTTTCTGGGTGAATGGTGATCAGAGAAACTGTGTGGACAGGAATGAGCAATTTGAGTTTGAAATGGGTGTGGGTGCTGTTATTTTCCCTGTTGAGGATTGTGTAAGTCAGATGTCTGTTAACCAAGTGGGCAATTTCATTACTTCTGTTCCCTCTGAGGAGTTGATCCAAGCTTTGAACAATAAAATTACAGCATTTCCCTCTTCTTTCCCATGTAAGTTTACTTGCTGTGTTAAGTGTATATTTTTCTGGAACTTTAGTTTGTGTGGCTTGATTTCCTCTTTTTCTGGTTCCTGGAAGTTGCTGAAGTGGTACTTCTTTGTAGATGATGGTTGTTTGGAATATAGTATCAAGTTGTTGCAAATCACAGCACCTATGGAGGATAGGATGGAACAGGCATTCTTTAATCCCCCTTTGTCAAAACAAAGGCTAGAGTTTGCTTTAACATACATCAGAGAGTCTCGGGCTTCTACCTTGGTATTATTGAAGTGCCTGAATTTTTCTTCATGAGATAATTTGCAATTTCCTTGAGATTTTTGCATCTCATTCCTGGTGCTAAGTTAGGTCTTTCACTTTATGTTTGTCAGGTTGATTTTGGTTGTGGATCAGGAAGCTTGTTGGATGCTTTGTTTCAGCATGACACAACACTGGAAGAGATTGCAGGAGTTGACATTTCACAGAAGAGTCTAAGTCGTGCTGCTAAGGTTTGACTTGTGCTTTCTTTTCCTTTGTTTTGCATTTCACTCGGTCCTGTTTCTTGTTTTGGCAGGTAGGCCCTTTCTCTTCTGTTTGCTGTGGTGCATTTCTTATCAAAGGTTCTATGTTCTGTCATATTAAACAATGTTAATATCAGAATGTTAACATCAGAACATGACATATTGATAATCGCTCCTAGAAGTTATTCACTGCTGTAGCTTGCTCATCTTGGTTATGTCCTTCTGGTTTCTTTTTTTTTTTTTTTTTTTTTTGCAGATTTAGAAACAGTTGAAAATTTATATTTTTCATTCCTTTATGTTTCCCTTTTATCCTTAACACTATCTATCCAATTTCGTATAAGAAGTGCAACATTTGCTGCATAGAATGGAAGCTACAATAGAAATTTCCAAGTGTTTCCACATCTGCAATACAAAATAAAGCCTGTAGTACCCAAAGAGATGTGGCTAGTTCGAAGTCGCAGAAAGAGAAGAAGTGGACCAAGCGGTAGGGGTTACGGTAAAGCACCTAATGATAAGTTGAATTATTCTTCTTCAATCAAAAACTTTTTTTACTTCTTATTCCAGGTTCTTAACTTGATATTTGGAAAACCATGACTCCAAAAGATTTAGAAGAGGCATATATGCAATTGAGAGATGGTTTTATGATGCAAATGTTCCATTAATGTGACAAACTAAGAGGCAAATATGCAGTTGAGAGATGGTTTTTATGATGCAAATGTTCCATTAATGTGATAAACTCATTTCATTTTTAATCTATGACCGTACAATTACTTCTAGAGGCCCTGAGTATAAAATGATATCGTATCATTAATCGAGAGAACAAATTCTTGATGCAATGGCAAGAGGGTAGATACATATTATAATAAATGAGTTTAAGTTGCAGAGAAGATGTTGTGGCAGACAGACAGACTGTTACAAAGAGAAATATCGATAAATTGTCATAATAGTATTATATTTTTTTATAGTTCATTGGTTATTAGTATTCTGTTTTGTGTTTTTTGATGATGTTGTGAGGGAACTAGGACCTGAAAATATATAGAATTCACTGTAATGCAACAAATTTTAGAACTGCAGGTAGAATGTTTGCTTCAAAGTATATGCCATTCTCTTGAACTCCGTTTGCATCAATCTTATGCTTGAAGATCTTGGTGAGACAGATAAGACAAAATCTTATCAAGAGAACACAAAATACATTTATAGTCATGTTCATGTATTGTCTGATTAGAAAATATACAAATGGAGGTGAACTGATTTTTACAGTACGGAGTATAGTGAAACGAGAAATACTTTAAAGCAGATGATCTTAGATGAGGAATGGGCTATGACGCCATGCTAGTAAGTGAAATTCAAGATAAGTTTTGGACATTGTGTTCAACAGTCAATTTTAGGAACCGTATGTCAAATTATTAAAAATCAGCATACTTTGGTTAAACTCTTTAAGATTTGTTGGCAGTAAAGAATCTAAAGGTAGACCTGCCACGGGATATCTCTATGAACAGTAGTCAATTTTAGGAATTGTATGTCAATTATTAAAAATCAGCATTCCTTTGGTTAAACTCTATAAGATTAGTAAATAATCTAAAGATAGACGTGCCATGGGATATCTCTATGAAGTAGGAAGCTACAGAGAAAGCAAGAGAGGCTATTATAGGCAACCTCGAGGGAAATAAACTTGTATATTTTTATATGAAGGATTATAGATGAAAAGTGGAGTGGACAAGTTTATCATGCCCTTCATGCAGCAGCATATTACTTCAGTAAAATGGATGAAATTATATAGTAATTGTCGAGGTGACATGAGAAGATATGCAACCATTCAGAAGAGAACAACAGTAATTCTAGGTATTATACACAAAAGTTTAATTTATCATTCATAATATAACTTATTAATTTTATTTGTTTTTTATTGTAGTATTTCATTTCTCTATAGTTATGTGGTGTATTAAATTTGGGAATGCCTGCCCAAATCTTAAAATTTTTGCAACCAAAATTTTCAGTTAGACATGCAGTGCATGTGGATGTCAAAGAGAATAGAGTATTTTCTAACAAGTTGATCCTAAACTTCTATCAATTTGAGGTACCGTATTTGTGGGTTGGAAAACTAGCCACCGTATTCTTGGAAGTAGATGTTGAATGTTTCAACATTAACAGAGCATAATTGATGATGAAAGAGCCTATTTATGTTGGGCAGGATGTTAAATTTGAAGGGGATGATGAAAATTAAGATGAGAATGAAGACAAAAATGACGAATTATCACATTTTCAGTTTCTATTTGCATGGACTAGTTTATTTCATGATATGTAATGCTTAAACATTATTTCTTGATGTGTCATGTCATTTTGTGATGTTAAATTGATTAATATTCATTGCTATGTTTATGTGTGATATATTTTTTAGAAAACATATTTTCTTGATGTTTCTTTTCTAATTTTTAGTTTTGCAACATAAATAAATTTCTGATTTTTTTAATGTTATATGACTAACTATTGACTTGACTCATACACATTATATAACATACTTCACAGCATGCATCAGAAGTATATTGGGTTGTAAGTTTGCTGACGAATTTATTTCCAAAAAGGAAAGTGCCTTAGTTTCTTTTTGTGGACTAGCACCTGAATGAGCAACATTGTTTAAGCAGGACCATTAAAAAGATGTTTAAATGTTTGAAGCTGCAAAAGCATGCACAAGAATCAAATGCCAAGGCTGACAAACACCAAGATGGTTTTAGATATGGACATCTGTAGTACTCAATGAGCCATGTGATTTAGGGAAGAAAATGAAGATAGACCTCCGAGTGGAATACCTAACTGCTCAATTTGCCATGATGATTTGGGGTTGATGAAGGGATGGGGGAGGGATTAGAAGAAGCCTAAAAAGGGATACCTAATTGGTCCACCACCAAAAGAGGGAGAGAGAGAGAGAGAGAGAGAGAGAGAGAGAGAGAGAATCTACATGTAAATCTGCCTTTGGCTCTTTCAAGTTCCTCTTTGAGAAAAGGTCATATAACACATGTAAGTGAAAAAGTTGCTTTCTAGTATGCAGCTTTCTCCCTCTATTGCACATGCAAATAAAAAGGACACAAGTTGTGGTAACAGAAAGTAGCTGCTACACATCAAAGCACTCTTCCCACAGTTTGTTACGAGCGAAGTTAGTTAAGTGCTTTATCTTGCAATCATGTGTTGTTCTGTGTAAGCAATGTTACTTTTCATTCCACCTTCTTATCTTGTGTTCTTACAGATGATTAGTCATAAATAGATGAAAATAAATAATGCGTGCAGGTGGCTCTTCCCTCTGATATATCCTTTTATGTTAGTATATTTTTGCCTTACTTTGACAATAAGGCAATGAATGTTCCTTTGTCTTCTCTAATCTATTCCCTATTTTTATATGGCAGACGCTCTATTCCAATTTGAGCAGGAAAAGTGGATTGCAGCTGCAACATACAAATTTCAAAACTGTTGTTCTTTACGAAGGTTCAATCATAGAATTTGATCATCGATTATATGGAGTTGATATTGGAACTTGTTTGGAGGTACATCTTTTCTGTTGGTGTTGTTATAAAAACTCACACGGTTTATCTGTACATCCTTTTAGCTCAATGATCAAATCTTGTGGTTAGTATTATAATATTATAAACGTGGAAGGATTTCAGGCATTAGTGGTTTAAAGAAAAATGCAGAAACGGGAAGTCATGGAAAACACAGGCATTATGGGACAACAGCAAAAGCAAAAAGAAGAAAATGGAAATGATTTGGAAAAAAATTTGGGAAACTTTTGAGAAGCAAAAATAGTATTAGCAGACATAAAGATTGTTAGTCATTTGTTTTATGCTTTATCTACAAATGATTGTTCAATTCTTGCAGTTTTCTGGTTTGAATACATTCATGTGGGTGTATTCACTACACTTGCATAATTTATGTTCAAGAGTCTAAAAGATGCTGTAATAACATGACCCAGAATTGGCCCGAGTGCCTAGTGTTATATTTATGTCTCGGTCGACACAATCTCTGTACGAAAAATGAGAGAAGGAGAAGAGGATGCTCAATGGTCAGGA
Source organism: Nymphaea colorata (assembly GCF_008831285.2). NCBI lineage: Eukaryota > Viridiplantae > Streptophyta > Magnoliopsida > Nymphaeales > Nymphaeaceae > Nymphaea > Nymphaea colorata. Next base: position 548,020 of record NC_045148.1, on the reverse strand, counting down.
TTCTGAACTGAGGGACGTGAAATGTCTTTCATTGTATACCTCTTGATTATTACAGCAGCTCACAAAAGGTCCCCCTCAAAGCATCTAACGTATTACATTAGAATGCCATACTAAAGGATGTTTAATATAAATGTAGATTAAGTACAATAAGTTTTGGATCTGACCCAAATCTGAGACATGGCACAATGTGAACATCTTAACATTCTCTCTTAAGTTGTACATGGACTTGAACCATGAACAACTTGCTCTTTAAGTACCTGAACCTTTGTTTTGTCAATCCCTTGATCAATTGGTCAAAAACTATATATTAGAGCAGACAAATGGAGGTTCAATCTCTTTTTTCAACTTTTTTTTTCTCGAAGTGTTGGTCTTTCTCAACGTGCTTCATAAAACTGTGTTGTATGTATTCAAAAGTATATTAGTAGGATTTCTATTTTCACATATTGACACATGTTCCCAAATTTTGTAAATAAATGCCTGGCCCATGTCATCTCCACAGTGGCGGCAGCCATTGTTTTATTCACCTAATGAAGATAAAATAGCAAATTCTTTCATTAAGATCACCTGCTCACTCTGCCTTGATTAACTACTCATGGGCTCTCTTACCTAGTTGATTCTTCTGAGAGGATAGCATCCTCAATTATTCCCTTCAAATATCTCAAATTCTCTTCACAGTTATTCCCTTTAAATATCTCTTACCCAGCCTTTTGCTTCTTGCATGAACTGGGATACTTAATTTACAGAATAAACAGTATGTAGTTTAGTCAAAGTAAAGTATTGAAGCATACCTACAAATCAATGATGCTATGAATGATCATGGTACAAAGTCCCTTTTCTGAATGCAGAGTTGATGGCCCGACAGTAAGGTTCACACAATAAAGCAAGTGTGTCCTTGAGATGGGTTAGGATTAGAGTATCATCTCTATGTCAATTTTAACTCCAAGAAAATTTCTTCGGTTCATCTTGAACTTTTGGCTCAAAAATCTTCAGCAGCTTGAATGTGTTGATTTGAGTTCCCTCTGACAATTATATTGTCCATATATATAAGCAATAAGGTTGTTGTGTCTTCACTTTGGAATCCTGTAGGCATGAAAACATTTTTTCTACCTTTTTTAAGAAATTGTGAAGGTAAGACTTTGAGGCTTACTGCAACCTATAAATGTTTAACCTAGGTGTAATATATATTTAACATGATATATATATTTATATGGCAGCACATATGCATATATATAGACATATAAATTAAACATATATGTGTTTGTATGTGATTATGAACACTCTTCACATGCACTCACAATGTATAATAATAGTGTTCTAAGGCACTCAAGTGCAATACCAAAATAAATTCTCTTGCTAATAGGATGGTAATTAAAAAGGGTACCTAATAGTAGGGATTGGGCCCCTTTATGTAAACTACAGCTAGTTTGCAACTGGAATGGAATAGAAAAATAAGAAAAGAAGGAAACAACAGATTACAGGAAGAGATTACAACACAACTCTTACAAATATTTGTGTGTGAACAATTTGAGGAATCCCTTGTATAGTGTCATGTTTGAGAGGAAAGCTTTGGGTTGAAGCCAGTTTCATGTTGGAAATCTAAAACTTTCACTATTTTATCATTCTAAAATTTATAGCCATTATGCATTTTTTATGTGTCTGGAGTCCTGGACTACTATATCTTAATTAGAATCAGGTGCTCATTCTGATATATTCATGCCATCTATATCACTTATTTTTTCCTATTGTGCTTGGATGTTTTGAAGCAATGGAGGAATGCTTGACTAGGTCGTAAATGGTTTCTTGTTCTATCAAGTCCATTTTTTATCATTATGGCTTTCTAATTTTCTTCTTTTTTTTTCCATAATTATTTGAACCTTTTTGAAGGAAGAAAAGATTTTTGCCCATTTGTTACCCTGGTTTTCAATAGTCTTGGCTAATTCATTGAGATAACCGAGGCCAGAAAGGGTTTCCTTATCTAGCTTAGTCTCTACTGTTTGCCTTATGACTCTGGAAGAGAAATTATGTTAATGTGGTTCAATCAGTCCATGTTGAGTTTCCTTGTGAGCCTATTGAGGCTATATTTTTCAGTTAAGATGGCAAGAATGAAGGTTTGATCAAGGATTTTCATTGGAATAACTTAAATTTCATTGGAAAGTTTAATCTAGGATTCACTAACTGCAAAATTAGACGTAAATTGAGCTTGAAATGCATTCCGGTAGACTTTTTTTTTTTAAATAAATATGAACATTAACGTATAAATTTGTTATTGAACATGCATCCCAAGTATGACTCTGAAGTGCGTTATTGAACCTTAGTTGAGAAAGCATGCTCTCTTGCAGGTCATTGAACATATGGAGGAGGAGCAAGCATGTGTTTTTGGGAACCTTGTCTTAAGTACTTTCTGCCCACATATCCTTATAGTTTCAACACCCAACCATGAATATAACTCAATATTGCATAGAAGTTCTACAGAAATGAATATTTCCACCGACGAAGCCCTCGAAGAGATAGCACAAGCACAGCCTTATAGGTTCCGTAACCATGATCACAAGTTTGAGTGGACAAGGTTACAATTCAACCAATGGGCTGTGGATCTTGCATCAAGGCACAATTACAGTGTGAAAATCAGTGGTGTGGGAGGAGCTGCTGACACTGAACCAGGTTTTGCATCTCAAATTGCAGTTTTTCAAAGAAAAGCGACAAAAGAAGCACCAAAGGAATGCTCTCAAGAAGACATGTCCCTCCCTTACAAGGTCAGATGGAAATGGGGCGTCAATTGATATATGCAGTCTTTTGCTACTATTTAGCCACCTAATGTTCTTTTCTCTGTTAGCTGCTTATATTGAAGTTTCGGTAAACAATGCATGAAAATTTATTTCACTGCCTATACAAAGACTTGTAAAGCATTCCTCGGAGTTTGTTCAAGTTTCTTGTATATTCAAGTTTATTCTCTCCAACCGAACATGCTGCCATACTATGTGCATGGAACATGAGTGGGTTTAGAGTCTGTGTTGTGACAAAGTGGGAGGGAGAGAGTTTTTGGTATTAGTGGTATCTTCTGCTTGCAAATGGTTAAAGAGTGGTATTAAGAATTGTAATTCCACACTGAAGCTAAAGAAAAAAAGGAAAGGAAAGTTTTTATATTTGTGAATCTATGGGTTTTAGGTTCTGAATTTCGAGTTGTCCAAACCTGACTGTGTTGCTGTGTTGCTGTATGTTTGACTTTCAATATAGATTGTATTTTATGCAGTCTGATTTATATTTACTTCAGACCTACTGGTTGAGATGTCAATGGGTTGAAGTTATCTGATGATGCACCCTGTGCTCAATTACTTGATGCAGTGAAACACGATTCAATTAATATCACTTTCTTGTTTTGTATGCAACTTCAGGTTGAAGTTGGATTAAGCTTTGGTTTAAAAGAATTTCTTGTCTTTGATTCTTACTCGACATAAAATGAAAACATCTTCACTGATCTTGATGTGTTGATAAACTGGACGTAACTTGTTTAAAATGCTAATAAAGGAATGTGATGCTTCGGAGTTTTTGATACGCAACTAGATTCTACCCTAATGCCTTAAGCGGCAGACTCATGTAAGCTTCCTGATCAAGGGTATTGTTTGTTTTTAAGGTAGAGGCAAGATGAGCCTGTGAAAATTGATAACTTTGTGGACTTTGAAGGGAAAAGGTAAGACATGAAGAACAGTTTGTGCGGCCTCCCAAGTGCCAGCCTCGGGCTTTCACTAACAACTATCTAGGTTTTGGGCCTGTCGAAGTAAAAAAAAATCAATGTCTGTGTCGATGGCAGCAAGACGAGTAGTTGGGCTTGTCCCTTAATTCGTCAGGTGGATCATAGTTGAACTGAGGGGGAATATGCACTGGAGGTGATTGGACTAAAATCTGATTCCAGTGGCTTTTGACTTAGCTAATTTTCATTAGGCATGTTCCTACGACATTGTGTACAGGGACGGATCCTAAGCATTGGGCTTTTGAACTGCCTTGAACTTGAAGGCCTCATGTGAGAGTAGGGCACACAGGTCGAGGTTAGCTAGTTTAGGCTCGGGTAGCTCGGTGCAAGCTGTACGCGACAATCTTTTGTCATTAATATTCTGAATGATGTTGTTGGTGTATTGGGCTTCTCCTTTATTTTTACGTAGGTAGGTCTCTACATCAAATCCTTTAGTTTGCCTTTCTTTTAAATGAAATTTGTTCTTCATGTGCCCATCGATTTTACCCGAGCTGAACACTGGTGCTCATGTAAGTCAAACTCTAAACTGGTAGACATCCTTGTTGGTGAGTGGAGAGAACATCTTATTAACAAAAACTTTACGGCACACAGCTGTCAATATAAAAAATTGCTATACAAGACATAATAAATGAGATTACAGAAACTGCAATCGCATCAAGGCAATTTCTTCAGAAGGGAACCGTGTCTTCGTGCACAAGAATCTGTATCCTGCTCGTCAGTTCCTCAAGCACATCAAAACGTCTATTCATGTGCCCCGGACCTTCCATCCACCACAGCCAGTTTGTGATTAGAAACCTGTTAGAGTCTCTCATCTTAAGGAACCTGCATCTCCGACAAAACCTCCTCATGGACAAATGCTGGATGCTGTTTATGGCTATTTTCCCCTCAGCCTATGCCAGACAGACTTCTCAAAAGAGAGGCAGCACCTGTGTAGACACAACAGCTCTAACCTTCACTCTTGCGGCATCCAATTGTAATATCTTTTAAATTTTTTATCTCCTCTCTTTCCCTCTTTCCGCTTTGAGGACAACAGGGTCTAGCCTAGGGATGTCAATGGATCAGATATCCAACCGAACCATTATGAAGAATTGGATATGGGAAAAAAATTAACATCTAATTAAGAAATTGGATCAGATTTGGATTATCAAATGACATTAGATTGAATTTAGATATACATAAATATCCGATTGGATTTGGATATAGATTCAGATCAGATTTATTTTTAAACAAATATTATATATCTAAGGTTCTTGCGTGTTGGAAAATGGTCCAATTCAGTTTAAAATTCAAATTCGAATTGTGAAATTGGATTTTGGATTTATATACAACCTTTATTTGTTCGTATTCAAATCAAAATTGTGGATATTGTTAAGGGTATATCCGATTCGAATCCGATCCGTTGACATCCCTAGTCTAATCTGTCAATAAAATAATTATAATTTATTTAATATAAAATTATAAAATAATTAAATTAACTTTGTTATAAAATTTGTTTTCAACAAAAAACAGATAATTGTATAACATTATTATTACCCTTTAAAATTTGGGACTAAAAAGCCGTTATTCATAGTAATTAAAAAACTTGGACAAAAGCTTAGAAACAACTGTATATGTATATGCTCTGGCCACACCTCTGCACCCAAGTGTTTTGGGATGTGCCACACCTGCACCTGCACCAGTGCGACGCACCCATGAGATATAGTCCTCAGCATTACGAATTCCAAAAAAACATCAACTTTGCTGGTTTTTGCTGTAGTTGTAACCACTTGAACACGACACACATTTCCAAAATAATCTGGCCACTTACCCAGTAAGCAACCTGATGGGGGCCATGCTTGAAGCTCAGACTCGTCAGTCATCCCTCTCTGAATTCCTAACAACCTGCATGAAGCTATCCCAACGCCTGTTCCAAATAAGGTTAGAACCTCGACCTCAATGTTGCTCGGCTTCTTATGTATGAAAAGCCACTCTCCAACTCTTCATTAACCACCCTCTCTTAAAGCTGGCTACAATCCGCCATTGAATTTCTCTTGCTATGTTTGTGTGTGACGACGCTTGATTCCTTTTAAAATTGAGGAAATGATTTTCAGACATTCACAGAGAAATTAAAGAGAAACAAAATATGGTTTTGGTCATTTGCGTGCTTCTTACAAATGGAGCACTTATTAGCCAAATGAACGCCATTTCCTTGAAGTCTATTAAAGGTAGGAAGGTGGTTCACACTAGCAAAATAACCAACCACTTCGCCTTAGGTGTGCTGAGAGAACCAAACCAATTCTTGCCATTTGTCCTATGATCTACTCTTGTGGACCAGAGCTTGCTAATCTTGAGAAACAAGATTGTTAACAAGTCTACCATTGAGTAGTAACTTGTTTGCACCACTAGATCTCACGGGTTTCTCTACTCCCATGCATTGTAGCATATTGCGAGGCTCTAGTGTTATGATGATAGGGTTGAGAATGCCCTTGATTGTGAAGGATAAGCCGCTACCAAAATGCTCATATGCATTCATTTTTCTTACCAAACATTGGCCAGTGCATTGATCCCTTTAAAAAAATGACTCATTCTCCAGTCTCTCGTCGAACTACATGCTGAATTTCATTCCAATCTTTCAGAAGAACTGTGCGGAAGCTTTGTTCCTCCAGACTGCAAAAACTCTTGTTGTGACGGTATGTATGCTGCACAAACTGAGGCCATCTTGTCTCCTTCAGACAGATCTTAGGAACTAAGCAAACAATTTTCGCGAAATTCCTGCCCAACATGTCACCGAGGCCTGTCCCTCCTTTATTTTGAGGTTTGCTAAGGTTCATGCAACTAAATTGATGCTTGACATGCGATCTAACAACCTCACCCCAAAGGGAAGTCACCATTATTGCTTGTAGTATGTTTTTTACTAGGTTTGGGAGATTAAAAAAAAAAAAAAACCGAATCCCAGAAATCTATAATGCGACTATTGACATGTTGAAGGATGCCTAGCTGGCCAGCAAAAGTAAGAATCCCAGTCTTCCACGAAGACAATCGTTTGTCCACCTTGCTAACTAGAGCTTTGCAGATTTCCACCATAAAGTTCCCCAAAAATAGATGGTCGGCTATGATATTCCTACAAACTAACCAATAATAATTTACCTGTTAGGATTTTTACTCAATCCAACATGGACGTCCATCACCAATCACCCTTTGACTTCCAAAATGGAGCCCTTCTCAACCTTGCTAAACAAGACTACATCATCTAAATAGGAAAGAGTAGGAAGTCCTCCGCCCATTTGAGGAAGGTGAAATGAGTTGATCTTACCAGAATTCCCTTTTTCCTAAGTGAGACAAGAGAACATCTCCATAATAATAATGAACAAGCAGAGGGATAAGGGATCCCCTTGCTGGAGGCCCCTCTTCATATCAAAGTATTCATGAGGGGAACCGTTTGCTATTGCAACAATTGAAGCTGTGAATATGCTAGCCAGGATACTTGCCACCTAAAATAGAGCTGGAGAGAAACGTCCAATCGATGTGGCCACAAGCCTTTGCCATGCCAAGTTTCAGACAACAAGAAGCTTGACTGGCCCAGTTCATGGAGTCAACCATCTCATGGGCCAGAACAACATTGTTGGCAAACTTTCTACCTGTTAAAAAGGGTAATTGACCTTGGCTAATGACTGCCTTTTGGATGGGTTTCATCCAATTTGGAACAAGTTTAGAAATGAATTTAAAACTGCACTACACAGATCAATAAGACGATACTCTTGGATGCATGTAGCTTCTATCATCTTTGGAATGAGAATGATCAAAGACAAGTCATTTACCAAACAATCTTCTTGGACTTGATGATGATGTCAAGTGTGAAGGCAAAATCTTGGCCGACGGCCTGCCAATGCTGTTGAAAGGAGGAGGATGGGAAGCCATACGGACCGAACACACTGTCTACATTAAAAGAGAAAACAATCTCATTGGCTTCTTGCATAGAAGCACGACTCTTGAGCTGGGCCAATTCCTCCCATGTCACTTTTGAGGCCATAACTGCAATCCCAGGGGATGTCACATGTTCCCTCCTCCGTGGTGAGAAGCCCTTTGAAGTTATCACAAATTGCCCGGACGGAGCTCAAAAACATGGTGTAAGAATTGCTCGATTCTAGAAGTTCAATGCTAGTTTTAGTACCTTTGTCATTTTCAACTGCTTGAAAATAGGAAGTGTTCTTATTGTCCTCCTTAAGCTACCTAACATGGGATTGTTGTCTCGGTAAGCTGACCTCCTCCTCCATCGTGTCATGGAGTTATTGATGAAGAGGTGCAACCAAAATCCAAGCTCCCAATTCTCCTTGGTCTGCATTCTGCTGCGCTTCATCTAGCCCCGAGTGAATGCTTTGAAGACCATCAGTTGGGTGTCCCAACACCTCCCTCTTCCACTTCGCAAGGTGAGATCTAGTAACTTCAAGTTCGGTAATTACTCTAACTAGAGGGCACACCCATACGCAGACTTGTTATGACATCCATGGAACCAAACATCCTCTCCTAAAACTTAAAATATCTGAACATCCCAAAATGGTGTCACATTTGTGAATCCAATTTCACATTGAGCAGAGTGATCTGAGGTATTTTTAGGGAGGATTTTTTAGATTAATGGAAAGACCCCACAATGACAACCAATTAACATTGATCAGACACAAATCTAGCCAACATACGAATTTAGCCCATTCCCATCTATGGTTGGACCATGTGAAATGTCGGTGCTGGTTCGACAGTCTTCATCATGTAGTTAACCAAAAAATAGTCAAGGAACCGATAAGATGCTGGAATGGAGTACTTACTAGTTTATCATTTGGGCCAGACATGGCATTGAAGTCCCCATTGAGCAGACGAGGACCTTGAAGGGGTCGCATGAAGGAACTGAGATGCTCAAACACTTCATTGCAGGACTGAAACTTAGTGGGCTTGTAAACTCTGCGAGCAATAAAGCAAACCTTCGATTGCATCTCCAGACATCTAAAGATGTCCAAAAAGAAGTAAAACCTAGAGTGAATTCAAACAACATGGATCTGGGGTCAACTCTAACCGACCCCTGAGCCATGCCTATGAGATTTCATAAAAGAAACTTCATTGTTAGTTTAGGCCTGCTCCTGCATCAGGATCCAAAGGAGCGTCCATTAGTTGTGTACTCATTTCAGACTTGAAGCCAACCAGAGTGGGATTATTTCCTCTTGCCTTCTTATAGATTGATGTTTGTCGACAGAGCCCAAAACTTACAATGTCCTTAATTTTGGCAGTCTTGTGATATAGTCTACCAACACCCTTCTTATGTCTACTACTGTTAGCCCTCGAGAGAGCTCCTGTGTCTTTATCATCTTTGCACCCTTCCTCCCTACGGGAGGATAATACGAACTTAAAGCCAATGGGAAAGTCCCTATATAACTAGTTTTCATGCAAACCCTTGGAAGAGAAAGGGTTATCCTGGCTCCTGTGGTTGTCCTTCGCAAAAATCCTTTTTGCACTCAATTTGTTTCTCCTTTCGCTTCCTCCCTAGAATCTCTGTGGGTTTCACTTTTGTTGGAGTGGTCTCCAGTTGGTTGCTTGCTGGCTATCAAGGCTGCTTGGTGTCCGACATCCAACTCATGCCCCCATGACGTCCTTTAGAATCTCAAATATGTTACTTCACCTTGCCTAGGTCGTGGGAGGAGTTCTAAACGAACACAAATGTTTTCCCTGTGGTTCTCTTCTGTACCATCGAAACGGTGGATTTAGATACCGTTTGGTTGCAAGGACAACAGTTCTGTGTCTTGCCTGTGGTTCTTTTCTGTACCATCGAAATGGTGGATTTAGATACCGTCAAGGACAATAGTTTTTTGGACAGGTGTCCTAAGAACAACTTCTTATTCATATAAACAAGTTGTAATTTTGTCCAGCGTTTATTTATAAGGACAAAATTTTCAACTTGTTCTGTCTCTCGTTTGTTTAATTAACTAGACAAACATTTTTTGCACTTTTCTATCTTTATGTACTTCTCTCTCTCTACAATAAAAAATACATAACTAATAAAAATACTTTTTTTCTCAATATTCACATATGACAAAAGAAAATATTTTAGGATACATATTAAAAATGCAAACAAATAGAAGCCTTCACTCTCTGTTTCCTTTTCTCTTTTTATACATGAGAGACTTAAAATTGACATATAATAAAAAACAATAAAATATGTAAAAAAACATCTAAACTAACAAAAAGTACTCTCACACTCTTTCCATTTCCGCAAATACAAGCAACCTAAAATCTACTAACCAACATAATATTCTCTTTGTCTTTTCTCATTCTTGTTCTCTCTCTCACCCTCTCTCCCCTATATAAATGACATAAAATCCATATATTATAAAAGAAAACATCATCCAATTATAAACACAAAAATATTTAGATGCAATCTTTTGGAAACAACAAAATGTATATTATGATAGTTATATGACTAAAAAGAAAACCCATATTGTTCAGTCAAGTTCATGACTTGAAAATGATGACGATTCTTATGTAATCAAAGCAGCCACCAGCAACCACAAAATAATGCTCGATCCATTGCATGTCCACCTTGGTCCTTGCATTTCATTATGTGAATATTAGTGATAATATAACACACACTAGTAAAGAAAAAACATATAAAAATAAGCTCAACATTGTCAATAAACAAACATCATAATAAATTGCTAAGTCTTAAGTTAATGATGACAAGTCCATATAATTTTCATTTTATGTTCCACCTTGCCTACCTATTTGGTTCACCTGAAGAAGTTACCTTAATGTTGTTAGGTGCAAATGTAGGTATCATGACAAAAATTGTCACATATATAACATCCACAAAAATAGTGTTAAACATAAAAAACAATAATCAAAATAATATATAGGAAAGAATGTGGGGAGAGAGAGAGAGAGAGAGAAAGACGGGTGACTTTTAGTCTTGCCCTTTGTTTCCAATTGGAGGGTCCAAACGGAAACACAAAAGAAAAGAGAGAGAGAGAAAGAAATAGAGTGAGAGAGAGTGGGGTGTCCAGCTGCTGGTCACCCCACCTTAACGGATCTCCAATGGAAATCTCCAATGGAAACAGAGAGAGAGAGAGAGAGAGAGCGAGAGAGAGAGAGAACAGATAAAATGGGAATCAACATCAAAATTTGGGGACAAGAAGTTCCTTAGTTACAAAAACAAATCGTAAGACAGAAGCAAAAAGACGAAATATACAATACAACTCACAGAAAAACGAAATAAGAGGGGTGGGGAAAGAGTGGAAGGACAGAACGACACCATCACCCAGCCACAGAAGGAGGATGATGTCGCAGCCGAATGGCAAAAATGGACATCTCCCTGCACAAGGTGAGCCACAAACTCTGGCGAAGAGAAGGTACCCCTAAAGACCCTGTTGTTGCGCTCCTCTCAAATGCTCCACCAAGCTGAAATGAGCCACAACCTCCATAAACGACCCTAGGAAACAGACAAGTGGGGGGAAGGACAGAAGAGAAAAAGAAGACGAATGGAGGGTGGGTCTGAAAGACTACAAACAAGGGAAGGCCAGGCAAAGGCAACAACACTAAAGAAGAAAGGGCAAAAGGTAAAAAGGTTGACCCGAGACTCAGCCGCGGCTAGACAGAGGGGACACTGGTTAGCTAAACTGATGCCAAGACACTCAAGAAGTCAAAAGTGTTGATGTGACCAGCAAGAAGGAGTCAAACAAAAACAAAGACACGAGGAGAATGGCCAGAGGACCAAAGGGATCGGGGTGGAAGCGACGCCACAGAAGGAACAAAGGAAGCCAAGAAGAAAAAGTGAAATCACGGGAAGGTGAAAGAGGCTAGGATGAGGATGCAAACGATGATAGGTCAACAAGATGGAGGAAAAGAGGAAGGGTGGAAAACATGTAGCACCTGAGAAAGAGAGGTGTGAGAGATGAAACTACTCCAAACGCTTGGGGAAGGCAAGTCAAATTTGGATAAAATGAATAGGGTGATGGGAGAGTGCTCAGTTGCCAGACACCAACACCAAGAACACAGAGAAGACTTACAAGCTCGACTAAAGTTGGTGACCCCAACACCCCCTAGAAGTCACGAAAAAGCAACCATATCCCAACGCGCAAGACGATCCGAAGGCTGATCACCATCCCAAATAAAATGACGAATGATTTTGTCAAACCTATTCAAAATAGCCACAGGAGGTCGAAAGACCATCAGAATATGAAGGAAAACAAACACAAGACAATGTTTAGCAAGAGTAATACAACTTGAGAGAGAAAGCAACTTTTCCTGCTAATATTGAAGGTGATCAACAAGCTTCTGCTCCACTCTATCCCAAAAGGAGGGTGCATGAGGTGACAACTCCAAATAGTCCATAAGCAGGCCAACAGCCTTACACCCAAAGCAAGCTTCAACAAGTACCATGGTAGGATCCACGTGTATGAGGGAAAAGTGACACTTAGAGAAATTAATAGAAAGACTCGATATAAGCTAAAAAACCCAAAGGATGAGCCAAGTTCTCAAGGATGAGCCAAGTTCTCACAATCTGTTGGCGAGAAGCAGTGTCAAATAGAAGAAAGTCATCAACATACTGAAGGGTAGAGAAGGCCTGTAGGTGGGGGAGTGAATGCGATGTGAGGAAGCCAACGACCGCAGCGTGATGAAATAAAATAGAAAAACACTCTGCAACTAAGTTGAAAAGCAAATGCGATAACGGACAACCCTGATGAAGGCCACGACCGAGACAAATAAAATCACCACACAACCCATTGAAGGAGACCGCAAGCTGGGCCCCAGTGACAAGCGAAAGGATCTACTGCCTAAACGACGGACCAAAAGCAAGGTGGGTGAGGAGGTCAGAAAAGAACTCCTAACTAACTGAATCAAAGACCTTAGAGATGTCCAATTTAAATATGAAGGAAGGAAGATGCAGATAATATAGGGAGTGAACAACCTCATTGGCCAGGACAACAGCGTCATGCAAATGCCGACCCTTGGTGAAAGCAACTTGGAAGGGGTTAATGATAGAAAGCAAAACAGGTGCAAGTCGTAAGGAAAACAACTTAGCAATCATCTTGTAAGGTGTGCCCAATATGGAAATCAGGCGAAAGTGGGTGACATCCATAGGGTTAGCACACTTAGACACCAAGGCCCAAGTGGCTCGATTAAATTCTTTGAGAAAGACGGAGTTGGAGGCAAACTCATCACAAAACGCAAACACATCAGCGCTACAAGTCTCCCAAAAGGTGCAAAAAAATTCAATAAGAAAACCATCAATGTCGGACGCCTTACCAGAGCCAAGGGCCCAGACAACGTCTTTGATCTTTTGGTGCAGGAAGGGCTGCTCAAAAGAGAGAGAGAGAGAGGGAGGGAGCCGATAAAATGGGAATGTATACCAAAATTTGGGGACAAGAAGTCTCCTAATTACAGTAACAGACCGCAAGACAGAAGCAAAATATGAAATATACATTACAACTTACAAAAAACGAAATAAGAGGGGTGGGGAAAGAGTGAAAGGACGGAATGACACCCTCATCCAGCCGCAGAAAAAGGATGCCACCGCAGCCGAGTGGCAAAATGGACATCCCCCTGCACAAGACGAGCCACAGACTCCGGTGAAGAGAAGGTGCCTGTGAAAACTCTGTTGTTGCGCTCCTCCCAAATGCACCACCAAGATTAAATGAGTCACAACCTCCAAACACGACCCCAGAAAACAGCCAAGTGGGGGGAAGAATAGAAGAGGAAAAGAAGACGAATTGAGGGTAGGTCTGAAAGACTACTAACAAGGGAAGGCCAAACAGAGGCAAGAATACTAAAGAAAAAAAGGCACAAAGTAAAAAGGTGGACTCGAGACTCAGCCGCAGTGAGACAGAGTGGACACCGGTTAGCTAAGCTGATACCAATGTGCTGCAAGTGGTCAAAACTGTTGATGTGGCCAGCAAAAAGAAGCCAAGCAAAAGTAATGGCACAAGGAGAAGGGCCAGGGGACCAAAGGGATTGGGGTGGGAGCGATGCCATGGAAGAACCATAGGAAGCCAAATAGCAAGAAGAAAAGGTGAAACCCCGAGAAGGTAAAAGAGGACAAGAAGGGGGTGCAAACGATGAGAGGTTAGCAAAGCGGAGGAAAAGAAGAAGGGCAGAAAGCAGGTCACACCAAAAGCGAGAGGGAGAGGTGTGAGAGATGGAACTATTCCAAACACTATGAGAAGGCAGGTCAAATATGGAGCAAATGAAAAGGGTGTTGAGAGAGTACTCAGTTGTCAGATGATGAGAGAGTACTCAGCTGTCAGACGCCACAACCAAAAACACAGAGAAGACTCACAAGCCCGGCTAAGATTGGTAACCCCAGAACCCCCAAGAAGACGGGGAAAGGGAACCATATCCCAGTGCGCAAGGCGATCTGAAAGTCGATCACCATCCCAAATGAAATTACGAATAATTCTGTCAAACCTATTCAGAACAGCTACAGAAGGTCAAAAGACCGTCAAAGCATGGAGGGAGACAGACGCAAGACAATGTTTAGTAAGAGTAATACGACTTGAGAGAGAAAACAACTTTTCTTGCCAACACTGAAGGCAATCTACAAGCTTTTGCTCCACTCAATAACAAAAGGAGGGCGCAGGAGGCGACAAGGTAATCTGAAGACCTAAATAGACCATAGGCAGGCCAACAACCTTATACCTAAAACAAGCTTCTGCAAGAAGTACCATGGCCGGATCCGCGTAGATGAGGGAAATGTGAGATTTAAAGGAATTAATAGAAAGACCCAAGATGAGCTCGAAAACCCGAAGAATGAGCCAAGTTTTTACAATCTGTTGGTGAGAAGCAATGCCAAACAGGAGAAAGTCGTCAACATACTGATGGGTGGAGAAGGCCTGTAAGTGGGGAATGAATGCGTTATGAGGAAGCCAACGACCGCAGCATGATGAAATAAAGCAGAAAAGCACTCAACAACTAGGTTGAAAAGTAAAGACGATAACGGACAACCCTGACGAAGGCCACGACCGAGACAAAAGAAATCACCCCACAACCCATTAAAGGAGACTGCAAGCTGAGCCCCAGTGACAAGCGAAAGGATCCGCTGCCTAAACGATGGGCCAAAAGCAAGGCAGGTGAGGAGGTCAGAAAGGAACTCTCAACTAACCGAATCAAAGGCCTTAGAGATGTCCAACTTAAGGATGAATGAAGGAAGATGCAGAAAGTATAGGGAGTGAACAACCTCATTGCCCATGACAACCGCGTCATGCAAACGCCGACCCTTGATGAACACAACCTGTAATGGGTTAACGATAGAAGGCAAAACAGGCGCAAGCCACAAGGTAAGCAACTTAGCAATAATCTTATAAGGTGTGCCTAAGATGGAGATCGGGCGAAAGTGGGTGACGTCCGTAGGGTTAGGACGCTTAGGCACCAAGACGTAGGTGGCTCCATTAAATTCCTTAAGAAAGATGGAGTTGGAGGCAAACTCATCACAAAACACAAACACATCAGCACTATAAGCCTCCCAAAAGGTGCAAAAAAATTCAATAGGGAAACCATCAATGTCGGGTGCCTTACTAGAGCCAAGGGCCCAAATAGCGTTTTTGATCTCTTGGTGCAGAAAGGGCAGCTTAAGAGAGATCGCACACAAGACGGAGAGGGAGGAGAGGTGAAAGTCTGGCAATGGGGCACAAAAGCGAAGAGGTTTAGAGTAGAAATATCGAAAATGAGCAGTCAAAGCTGGGAGAATGTCATCACCAAAAAAAACTCTGTGGCCGACAACCATGGACTGTAGCAACGCCTGGCGGCGCCTTTTAGAGGTGGCCAAGTGTAAGAATCTAGAATTCTGGTCTCCATTCGAAAGCCAACCCAGCCTAGAATGCTGCTGCCAATAGATGGACTCCCTAACCTGCCACTCCTGAGCAAGACACTAGAGACAAAGGAGATGAGAAGACTGATCTACAGAAATATTGTCAAAAGACTGGATGGACAGGATCTCCTCATCCCAAACAGTCAGCTTAGAAAATTTGCCACTCCAGAAAATGCGTTTCCAAGCAAAGACCTTATTCTTGATGGAATGCAACTTCCGCGAGATCCTAAAAGCAGCCCACCTACCATTGACGATGTGAGCTCACTATTTAGGGACAACAGCCACAAAGGACTCATCACGGAGCCACCAAAGCTGAAAACGGAACCTGGCGCACCCGGTACCAGCCCTACCCCGAAGAAGGGAAAGGAGCAGTGGAGCATGATCAGACAAGTGCCTTGGTCCTAGAACCAAGGAAGACGAAGGGAAAACAGAGAACAACTCAGGCGAGAGGAAGACACGGTCCAACTTACGGAGAATGAGAGGATTCCTATTGTTGGACCAAGTAAACTCACCATTATCCAGAGGCACGTCAAAAAGACCGAACTCTTCAACGAACGGGCAAAAAGCAAACATACACGGACCAGAAGTGATAAGGGACGATGAATCAGTAAGGCTAAGCAAACAATTGAAGTCTCCTGCCAAAAGCCAAGGCAAAGGAGCAATCTGTCAAGCATGATGCAGCTCAGCCCACAGCTAGTCCTACAAAGTCTCAACGCAAGGGCCATAAACTGCAGTAACTAAGACAGAGTCATTGGGCCAGAGACCATTGATAGAGGCTGAGATAGAGTACCTACCAACATGCACAACCACCCCTGTAAGAGGTGGAGACCAAGCCAGCAGGATGCCACCAGCGGCCCTATTAGTAGGAAGGAACCCAAAGGCCGGCTGACGCAACAACGTATGAACACAAGCATAAGAGATCACAGATAGCTTGGTCTCAATTGTGATAAGCACTGAAGGTCCATGTTGACGGACCCAAGATGAGAGATATCTACACCGATAATGGGCACTCAGGCCCCGCACATTCCAGCACGCAAGAGAGAGAGAGAGAGAGAAAAATATAGTGTTATAATGTCATGTAGTATTATATTGTTGCATAGCAATATATAGTGTTATATAGTGTTATTGTGCTACAATGTTGTGGTGCTATTCTGTTATATAATATTATAGTGTTATGTAGTGTTACAGTTAGGCATAGTATTATAGAAATATATAGTGTTGCATAGTGTTTTTAGTGTGAATAGGTATATATGGTGTTATAGTGTTACACTATGTTATATTGTATTATAGTGTTATATATTGTTTTAGTGTTACATATAGTGTTATATATAGTGTTATAAAGTGTTATAGTGCCTTAGTATTACACAGTGACATAGGGTTAAATAATGTTACTGTGTCATAGGCTTATAGTGTTATATAATATTATAGTGTCAAATAGTTATAGTGTTAAGGTGTTATAGTGGTATATTGTGTTATAGTATTATGGTATTATAGTGTTATAGTGTTATATAATGTCATGTAGTGTTATATAGTGTTGTAGAATTATACGGTGTTAAGGTGTTATGTTATAGTGTTGTGTAAGATTATAGTGTTATATAGTGTTATGTAGTGTTACACAGTATTATAGTGTTATAATTTTGTACAGGCTTGTAGTGTTATATAGTATTATGGTGTTGTGGTGTTATAGTGTATTATATTGTTATATAATGTTATAATGCTATATATTGTTATAGTTTATATAGTGTTATAATGTGACATAGTTTTGTAGTGTTATGTAATGTCATAGTGTGTTATAGTGTTACAATGTTAAAGTGTTATAGTGTTATATGGCATTATATAGCAATATATAGTGTTATATAGCGTTATATAGTGTTATTGTGTTATATATAGTGTCATGGTGCTATATATTTTTATATAGTACTGTTGTGTTATATAGTGTAATAGTGTCGTAGTGCTATATTGTGTAATATAATGTCATTGTGTTATGTTGTAATATAGTGTTGTAGTATTGCACAGTTGTAGTACTATGTGGTGTTATGTAGCGTTATAGTGTTATATTATGTTATTGTGTTGTATAGTGTTATAATGTTATATAGTGTTATGGTGTCATATAGTGTTAGAGTGTTATATAGTGTTACATAGTGTTATATTGTCATAGTGTTATATAGTATTATAATGTTATATTGTGTTATAGTAATATATTGTGTTATAACGTTATAGTGTTATGGTGTCCTATAGTGTTATAACATTATATAGTGTTACACAATGATACATTGTTATATGCTGTTATAGAATTATATAATGTTATAGTGTTATGGTGATATATAGAATTATATAGTAATAGTGTTACATAATGTTATATAGTGTAATAGTGTTATACAGTGTTATATAGTGTCATGTAGTATTATATAGTGTTAAATAGTGTTATTGTGTTTTAGTATTATACTATTATACAAGGATATAGTGTTATAGTATTATATTGTGTTTTATAGTGTTATATAGTGTAATAGTGTTATATGTTGTTATAGTGTTATAGTGTTATGCAGTGTTATATAATGGCATAGTGTTATATAATGTTAAGTGTTATATAGTGTTATAGTATTATATAGTGTTATATTGTTTTTGTTTCATAGTGATATATAGAGTTCTACATTCTTTTCTTGTTGTGGTGTTATATGATGGTATAGTGTTTTATAGTGTTATAGTATTAGAGTGTTGTAGTGTTTTACAGTGTTAGATAGAGTTATAAAATTATATAGTATTACATAGTGTTATAGTATTATATAGTATTATATACTATATAATGTTATATATTCTATAGTATTACATAGTGTTATATAGTGTTACACATTTATAGTGGCATATAGTGTCATATATTGCTATTGTGTGATAGTGTTATGGTGTGATATAATGGTAAATGTTGATATACTGCTACAACATTACAAAATGTCATAGTTTTTTTATAATGCTATAGTGTAATAGTGTTATGAACTGTGATGGCATTATAGAGTGTTATAGTGTTTTGTTGTGTTATATACTCAAATCTTTATATTGTTATATAGTGTCATATAATTTTTTGTTTTGCGGTGTTATAGTGTTATGTTATTATTTATTGTTATATAGTATTATAATGTAATTTAGTGTAATAGTGTTATAGTTTTATATAATATTATAGTGTTATAGAGTTACGTGATGTAATTGTTTTGTGTTATGGTGCTATACAATGTTATATAGTGTTATATGTTGTTATATATCATGATAGTGTTAGATAGTATTATATGTTATTTAGTATAATAGTGTCATATTGCTATAGTGTTATACAATGTTATAGTGTTATGGTGTTATAGTGTTATACAATGTTATATTGTTATATAGTGTAATACTGCTATGGTGTTACATAGTGTAATTGTGTACATGTAATTATACTATTGTCTAGTATTATAGTGTTATATAATGTTGTATAGTGTTATAGTGTAATGTAGTGTTACAGTGTTATCTAGTGTAACAGTGTTTTGGTGATATATATTGTTATTTTGTTATATAGTGCTATAATGTCATATAGTTTTATGGTATTATTTAGTGTTGTATAATGTTACGATGTTATATACTGTAATAATCTTATATAGTGTTATTGTGTTGTAGAGTGTTATAGGTTATATAGTAAGATAGAATTATATGATGTTATATAGTGTGATATAGTATTATAGAGTTATATAGTGACACAGACTTATATGGTGTTACAGTGTTATGTATTGTTCTAATGTTATAGTGTTATATACTTTTATATAGTATTATAGTTTTATATAGTGTTATATTATTATATAGTATTACAATGTTGTATGGTGTTATATATGTTTTGGTGTTATATAGTGTTATGCGGTGTTATAGTATTACATAGTGTTATGGTATTGTATGGTGTTGTATAGTGTTATAATGGTATATAATGTTACATAGTGTTAAAGTGTTATATTGTGTTAAATAGCGGTATAGTATTATATCGTTATAGTATTATATAGTGTTGTAGTGTTATATAATATTGAATAGTGTCCTAGTGTTACAATGTTATTGTGTTATATAGTGTTATATTGTGCTATACTTATTGTTATAGCATCATAGTGTTATATACAGTTATATAGTATTGTAGTGTTAGAGTGTTATATAGTGCTATATTGTGTGATATATTGTTTAAGTGTTACATAGTATTATAGTTTTTTATGGTGTTATAGTGTTATAATGTTACACTGTTATAATGTCATATAGTTGTGTAGTGTTATATAGTATTATAACGTTATAATGTTATAGTGTCATATATTATTATAATGTTATATAGTATTGTAGTGTTCTATAGAGTTATGTAGTATTATATTTTATTTAGTATTTTTGTATTATATAGGGTTATAAATTATTTTTAGTGTCATATGGTCTTGTGGGTTTGTAGTGTTATATAGTGTTATATTGTATTATAGCGTTATAGTACTATAGTGCTATAATTTTATATAGTGTCATAATGTTATATAGTGCTATGTTGTGCTACAACGTCGTAGTATTATAGTGTTATAGAGTATTATTGTGTTATAGTTTTATTGTGTTATATAGGGCTATATTGTGTTCTATAGTGTTATAGTGTCATATAGTATTATAGTGTTTTATAGTTTTATAGTGTTATATAGTGTTATACATTGTTGTTCTCTGATACATAATGCTATATAGTGTTATATATTGTTATGGTGTTATAGTATTGTACTATTTTTAGTGTGTTATATAATGTTATTGTGTTATAGGCTTATACTATAGTGTCATATAGTGTTATAGTGTTAGTGCTCTATAGTGTTATATTGTTTTATTGTATCATTATATTACCGTGCCACATAGTGTTTTATGTTATATAATGTTATAGAGTGTTATAGAATTATACAGTTTTATAGTGCTATAATGTTATACAGTCATATAGTGTTATAGCGTTATATAGTTTTATAATGTTATAATTTTATATTGTTATATAGTGTTATAGAGTCTTATAGTGTTACATAGTGCTATAGAGTCTTATAGTATTATATAGTGTTATAGTGTTATTGTGTCATATTGTGTAATATAGTGTTATAGTGTAATAGTGTTAGAGTGTCATACCGTAAGAATGTTATATTGTTATATAATGCTATAGTATCATAGTGTTATAGTGTATTGTGGTGTCAAATAATATTACAGTGTCATATAATGTTATATAATGTTATATAGTATTATAATGTTATGTTGGATTATAGTGTTATGTAAGGTTAGAGTGATATTGAGTGTTGTAATGTTATAATGTTACAGTGAAATATAGAGTTATTGTGTTATATGGTATTATATAGTGTTATATAACATTATATATTGTCATAGTGTTATGGTGCTATATAGTGTTATAGAGTATTTTATACTGATATTTTGGCGTATAGTTATATAATGTAATAGTGTTATAGTGTTATATAGTATTACATTGCATTATATTTTTATAAAGAATTATGTCATACAATGTTGTCATGTTATAGTATTATAAGTTATATAGTGTTATGTAGTTTTACATAGTGTTATAGAGTTATATAGTTTTATAGTGTTAAAGCATCATAGTATTACACAATGTTGTAGTGTTGTAGTGTTAGAGTGTTAGAGTGTTATAGTATTATATAGAAGAATATTGTCATGTTGTTATATTGTATTATAGTGTTACAATGTTATATAACATAATAGTGTTGTATAATGTTATAGTGTTATATATTGTTGACATTATAACATTATTATGTTATAGTGTTATATCGTGTTATGTAGCGTTACATATTGTTATAGTCTTATGTAGTGTTATGGTGATATATAGTATTATATAATGTTATATAGTGATATTGTGTCATATAGTTATATACTGTAATAGTGTTGTAGTGTTATATGTTGTTATAGTGTTATAAAGATATATAGTGTCATATAATGTTAAAATGTTATAGTGTTATGTTGTTATAGTGTCATATGTTGTTACTTAGTGTTTTAGTGTTATATAGTGTTACCTAATGTCATAGTGTTATAGTGTTATATAGTATTATAATGTGGTAGTGTTATAGTGCTATATGGTCTTATATACTGTTATAGTGTCATAGTGTTTTATTATTATATTGTGTTATATGGTGTTATAGTGTTATACAGTGTTATTATATTGTTGTATTGTGTTATATGGTGTTATAGTGTTATTATATTGTTGTATTGTGTTATATGGTGTTATAGTGTTATTATATTGTTATATTGTGTTACAGAATTATTTTGTTATATTGTTATATAGTGTTTTAGTGTTATACAATGTTATAATGTTATATAGTTTTATAGTGTTATATAGTGTCACAGTATTATTGTGTTATATAGTGTTACAGTGTAATGTACTATTACAGTGTTACATAGTGTTACAATGTTATAGGGTTATATAGTGTCATAATAATATAAAGTGTTATATAGTGTTATAATATTAAATAGTGTCATATACAGTTATAATGTTACACAATGTTATAGTTTTATATATTGTTATAGTGTTATATTTGTGTTATTGTGTCACATAGTGTTATATAATTTTATAGTGTTATAATGTTATAGTGTTATGTTGTATTGTAGTTTTATGTAATATTGTTGTGTTAGATAGTGTTATAGTGTCATAGTGTTGTTGTGTTATATAGTGTTATTTTATGTTATATAGTGTAATAGTGTTATTGTTGTATATAGTGTTATATTGTTTTTTATACTGTTAAAATGTTATAGTGTTGTATTGTGTTATATAATATTATAGTGTTAATAAAGAGTGATATATAGTGTTATAGTGTTATATTGTTATAGTGTTATATAGTATTATAGTTTTATAGTGTTATACATTATTGTATCGTTTTTTGTAGTGTTATCAAGTTATATTGTGTTAATAGTATTATGGTGTTACATAATGTTATTTAATGTTATATTGCCATACAGTACTATAGTATTATATAGTGTTATATTATGTTTTTTTTGTTATGTGGTTATACAGTGTTATATTGTATCATAGTGTTACACAATGTTATAGTGTTATAGTTTTATATAGTCTTATAGTGTTACATAGTGTCATAGTGTCATATAATGTCATTGTGTTATAGGCTTATATTGTTATATGATGTTATAACATTATGTTGGTATAGTGTAATATAGTGTTAGAGTGTTAAAGTCTTATAGTGTTATTTTCTGATATAGTATTATGGTATTATAGTGTTGTATACTACAGCATAGTGTTATAGTATAACATAATATCATATAATGTTATATAGTGTTATAGAATAATTTAGTGTTATGGTGTTACAGTGTTATATAGTTTATAGTGTTATATAGGGTTCTAATGTTATAGTGTTAAAGTGTTATAATGTTATACAATTTTATAGTGTTATATAGAATTATTGTGTCATATATTGTTATATAGTGTTATATTGTGTCATAGCCTTATAACATTATGTAGTGTTCTAGTCATATATAGTGTGATAATGTTATAGTGTTATATAATATCATTATGTTATATGGTGATATATAGTGTTATATGGCGTTATATAGTGTTATATGGTATTATATAGTGTAATAGTGTTACAGTATTATATAGTGTTGTATATTATTGTAGCATTATATGTTGTATTGTTATATAGTGTTATAATGTTATATTGTTTTACTGTTATATAGTGTCATATAGTGTTATAATGTTATAGTGTTATATATGACTACATTGTGTTATGGTGTTATGTAATGTCATTGTGTTATTTTGTTATATAGTGTTATATTGTTGTAATGTTGTAGTAATATATAGTGTTATAGTGTTACATAATATTATAATATTATATTGTGTTATAAAGTGTTACACTATTATATTGTGTTATATCATGTTATAGTGTTATACATTATTGTATGTTGTTATAATATTATAAAGTGTTGTATACTGTTATAATGTTGTACGGTGTTGTAGTGTTATTTAGTGTTATAGTGTTATATATTGTGGTTGTGTTATGTATTGTTATATAGTGTTATAGTGAGTTATATTGTGTCATATAATGTGATATTGTTTTATGCGTGTCATAGATTATATTGTTCTATTGTGTTATATAGATTTTTAATGTTAGATAGTGTTATAAATTTACAGTGTTATAGTGTTATATAGTGTTATAGAGTTATATAATGTTGCAGTCTTATAGTGTTATGGTGTCAGGGTATTATAGTGTTATATATATTATAGTGTTTTATAGTCTTATGTAATGTTATGGTTTCATATGGTGTTATGATGTTATATACATTGTTATAGTGTTATTGAGTTATAGTGTTATATTGTATTATAATATTACATAGTGTTATATAGTGTTACATAGAGTTTTTATTGTTATAGTGTTATCGGGTGATATGATGTTTTATAGTGTTATAGTGCAATAGTGTTTTATAGTGCTATAGTGTCATCCAATGGAACTGTGTAATAGTGTTATGTAAGTGTTATATAAAGTTATATAGTGTTATATAAAGTTCTATAGCTTTACGGTGTTATATGATGTTATATAGTGTTATTTTGTCATAATTATAATGCTATAAAGTGTTGTAGTGCTAAAGTGTTATATAGTGACATTGTGTTGTTGTGTTAGTATTATAATGTTATATAATGTTATAGTGTCATTGCATAGGAGTGTCATAGTATTATGCAGTGTTTATAGTGATATAGTGTTATACAGTGTTACACTGTTATAGTGTTATAAATTGTTATGTAATCTAATTGTGTGCTCGTGTTATATAACGGTACATTCTTTTTGTGTCACATGGTGTTATAGTGTTATAGTGTTATATAATGTTATAGTGTCATATAATGTTATAGTGTTATATAGTGTTATAATGTTATAGCGTTATATAGTGTTATATAATGTTACATAGTGCTCTATACTTTAAACTGTTATAGTGTTATAATTTGTTATATACTTTAATTGTGTTGTCGTGTTATATAGTGGTATATTGTTATAATGTCACATAGTGTTATAGTATTATAGTGTTATATAGTGTTATAGTATTATAGTGTTACAGTGTTATGTAGTGTTATGTATTGTTATAGTGTTATGGTGTTATATAATTTTATACTATTATATAATGTTATATTGCGATAGAGTGTCATAGTGTTACAGTGTTATATAGTGTTATAGTCATATATAGTGTATTATATGGTGTTGTATAATGTTATATTGGGTTATAGTGTTATATAGTGTTATTTTGTTATATAGTGTTATAGTGTTTTCTAGTCTCATATAATGTATAGTGTCATAGTGTCATAATGTTATTCTGTTATATAGTATTATATAGTGTCATAGTGTTATATATTGTTATATAATGTTTTAGTGTTATAGATTAATAGGCTCATGGTGTTATATAGCGATGTATAGTGTTATAGTGTTATATAGTATTAGAGTGTTATACTGTTATGTAGTATTATATTGTGTTATAATGTTATAGTGTTATATGGTGTTATCCTATCATATAGTGTTATAGTATTACTTAGGGTCAAAGTGTTGTAGTGTTATTGTGCTATATTGTGTTATAGCATTATATTGTTATATAATGTTATAGTATTATAGTGTTATCAAATTATATAGTGTTATATTATGTTATATAGTGTCATATGGTATTATAGAATTATGTATTGTTATATTATTATATATAGTGATAAGGTGTAATATAGTGTTATATTAATATATTGTGATATGTTGTGATATTGTGTTATATAGCATTTTAGTATTATACTATGTTATAATATTATATAGTGTCACATAGTGTTATATAGTTATATATCATTATATTGCATTATAGTGTTATAGTGTCATATAGTGTTGCATTGTTTTGTAGTGTTATAGTGTCATGTAGTTTTACAGTGTTATATATTGACATAGTGTTATATAGTTTTATATAGTGTTATGTATTATAGTATTATATAGTTTTATATAGTGTTATAGTGTCATATAGTGTTATTGTGTTATAGTGTTGAATAATATTATAGTGTTATATATTGCTATATAGTGTTCTAGTATTATGTGGTGTTATACAATGTTGTGGTGTTATATAGTGTTTGAGTATTATATAGTATTATAGTGTGATAGTGTTGTAGTATTATGTAGTGTTATACAGTATTGTGATGTTATATAGTGTTTGAGTATTATATGGTGTTATAGTGTGTTAGTGTTATATTGTGTTATAGTGTTATATAGAGTTATAGTATTATATAGTGTTATTTAGTGTTATAGTGTTATGTAGTGTAATAGTATTATATATTGTCATATTATGTTATATTATATTATAGTGTTATAGTGTAATAGCGTTAAAGTGTTACAGCGGTATATAGTGTTATAGTATTATAGTGTTATGAAGTATTATAGTGTAGTATAGTATCATCGTGTTAATGTGTTATATAGTATTATAGTATTATAGTATTATATAGTGTTTAATAATGTTATGCGGTATTATAGTTTTATATGGTGTTATAGTTTTATATAGTGTTATATGGTGTTATAGTGATATCGCTTTATATAGTGTCGTTGTGAAATATAGTTTTATATAGTGTCATCTTGTTATATAGTGCTAGAATGTAATGTAGTGTTATAGTGTTATCATGTTATATAGTGTCATATTGTTATAGCATTATATAGAGTTATGGTATTATAGTGTTGTATAGTGGTATTGTGAAAGAGTTATACAGTGTTGTCTGTTGTTATAGTGTTATGGTGTTATAACATTATATTGTTGTAGTGTAATAGTATTATATAGTGTTATTTTGTAATATAGTATTAGATAGTGTTATGGTGATGTAGTGTTATATATTATCATGTGATATATAATTTTTGTGTTGTAGTGTTATATATTGTTACAGAATTATAGTGTTATATATTGTTATAGTATTATATGTTATTATGCATGTGTTATAGCGTTATATAGTGTTATAGCATTATATAGCATCACATAGTGTCACGACCCAATTTTTGACACCAAAAATTTTCTTTCATTTATATAATATAGCGGAAGCAATATTGAGTCATGACCAGAACAGAAGACATTGTTTTATTTCGATAATAAAATACTGGACCCAAACAAAAATAACCACAAATCTCCAAAACCGACGCAGTGCCCAGAATGCCAATGCCCGTCTATCACAAGACTGAGGTCGTCGCTCCAAAGCCAAAATCTATCAAGGACTACCTGTAGATAGAAAGAAGGGTCAGAATTCCTCTGAGTATGAGAAAATCCAGCCATGTGTGGAACATGGCCCATCAAAATAATATCTGGTTTTTTGTAAAACAAATATCTTCAAATCTTAACACATATTAGAGTAACGTCACATGTTCAGCAACAAAACGAGGTGTGCACAACCTCCCAAAATTTCGTAGGCTTCCAACCGTGGTCCTCTGACAATGTCAAGGTCATCGTGCCGAGCAACAGAAATCCCCGTGGGCACTCACGGGCAGAACAGAACATCTCTTCACCAGGCGATCCAACGGATCGAGGGTACCTGAAGTGAAGCCTCCTGAGATATCCCAGATCGCCGCTGCAGCAGCATGGCCCCTCTAGGAACCCGGTTTGAGGGACCAGGAGATGGCTCTCTCCCAACACAGCAGCAGTACCCCGGGCCCTTGTGCCGCCCAATACCCTGTGGGCCCTCCAGTACAGCCAGAGGAGTGTGACCACTACCTCCCGGGACAAAACCAAACACTGGGCAAAACAGAAAGCTCGCACTCGCATAAACCATCGCACAAAGTCCACGTTTCACCTTCGAATTTCAAAAGTGAGGGTTTCTCAATGCTAGACATCGTCTAGTACCTCTCACAGAAACCGCCCTCAGGCTCGGTTTCTCGGACAGAAACAACAAGACATTTCTAATTCAATTCAATGACAACGAAGCAAAGTCTAGTAGTAATGCCATAACGCAAAACACATCACGTTTAAAATTAACACAATAATCACTATTTCAAAACAAGATAGTTCAATAGCCTTCTCCTGAAATTTAAATAACCCAAAAGGTACCACAGAGCAATAATGTATAACATTACGTTTTTCCTTCGAAATTACATACAAATATAAGAAAACCCCCTTTTTGACAATTTAAGAAACTGAGAGGGTACCAAAACGTGATTTCACATTAAACCCCGGTTTTTACTGAAAATTTCTCTCACAAACCTCTTTTTGAAGAGGTTTTCAGCAAAAACGTTGCGGCATTGTGTTCTAAAATTTATAACAGCTTATTCGTAAATTATGCTAATTAGGTGGACCCGCTCTGTAATTTTTCATCATTGATATAAATTTGGCCCACGCTCGTTTTTCTTCATTTCACGCCTGCGTTTTCTCTCTCCTCACGAGCGCCTCTTCCTCGTCTTCGTATTCGTCCGGTGGTGGAGTCTCCACCTTGCTTCCATGACCAAAACCAGAGAGAGATCTCTTTGTCTCGCGCCAAGGCTCCTTCCTCGCATGGTTCGCTCGACGGTGAAGCTTTCGTCGTCCTCAAAGGGGAACGAACCAGAGAGGAGGAGATTGTCTTCCTCCCCTGCCCTGACGCTAGGGTTCTTCGTGCGCTGCTTGCAATCGACCGTCCGACCCTCTTAGCCGCCGCTGCCTCCTCTGCTGCTACCGTTTTTCATCTCTGCCTTGCGACGTGTGGAGGAACCGGCAGGGAAGGAGGAACGACGGGAGGGTTACTGTTTTCCCCCAAACCGCTTCTGTTACAACCATCACGGTGTTCCCTTCTCTTGGAGCTCTCCAGCAACAAGAAGATTGAAGAAAACGCCCCTGCTGTCGGCGTCCGTGGCAGAAGAAAAAGGAAATCGAGGCCTCGTTCTTCACGGGAGGGGATGACTGAACGGGGGTTTCAGTCGAAACCCCTCAGTAAAGACCGTACCCCATTTTTTTGTGTGTGTGTTTTTATATCAGATAAGCATGCTCTGCTTTTTTTTTAGGATTGAATGTAGTTTGGTTTCTCACGGATGAACACCCATAGCGTAATACAGAAAATCCGAGTAAAACATAAGCAGAACGGGAATCTAGAACCTCATGCTTGGATTCATTCTACATGTATATGTATCTATACAAACTCAAAATATACAGGCTTCATGCTCCATTCATGATCGAAAATCCCCATACCTTTGAACTTTGTAGCAACTTCCAACAGCAACCCCTGCTTCTGGTTCTCTTCCCGCAGCCACGAGCCTCAGTTCCAAGAAGAGAGCAAAAAGGAAAACGTTTCTCACTCGTTCTCTCTCTCTCTTTCTTTCTAATGTTGGACGAGCTCCTCTAAGCCTGCGGTAACAGAAAAGTCCTTGCTGTAAAATGTGGTTACATATGCCCTTATCCCTATCTTTTCCACAGATCTCTCCCTTTGATAAGCTTGATAGTTGGAAAAGGATAAGGAGAGAAAATCGTGGGGCTTACATTCTTCCCCCCTAAAAAGAAATTTCGTCCTCGAAATTTTAGCGTACCTTATTGAAATAGTTGAGGGTAGCTATTTTTCATGTCTTCTTCTGGTTCCTACGTACATTCTTTGATGCCATGATGTTGCCATTCCACTTGAACTAATGGGATGGTCTTCTTTCGCAACGCATGTTCCTTCCGGTCTATGATTCGAAGTGGCTTTTCATCTGTTGTCACGTCCTCTTGCAAATCAACCTCTTCGTAGTCTATCACATGCGAAGGATCAGGTACATATTTCCTTA
Source organism: Nymphaea colorata (assembly GCF_008831285.2). Taxonomy (NCBI): domain Eukaryota; kingdom Viridiplantae; phylum Streptophyta; class Magnoliopsida; order Nymphaeales; family Nymphaeaceae; genus Nymphaea; species Nymphaea colorata. The sequence continues at coordinate 518,718 of NC_045148.1, read as the reverse complement.
GCATCGACACATGAAATACTGGATGAACATGACTATATTGTAGTGGAAGTGCAATTCGATATGCCACCACTCCAACTTTTTCCAGAATCTCGAATGGACCAATGTATCTTGGACTTAATTTTCCTTTCTTTCCGAATCGAAAAACACTTTTAGTGGGTGATATCTTGATAAAAACATGATCTCCTGCTTCAAAAGCTAGCTCTCTTCGTCGTTGGTCTGCATAACTCTTTTGTCGACTTTGGGCAGCCAATAATTTCTTTCTAATCATGTTGACTTGATCAGTATAATGTTGTATTACTAAAGGATCCTCAATCTTGTTGTCTCCTATCTCAGTCCAACACGACGGTGATCTACAAGGTCGGCCATAAAGAGCTTCAAACGGAGCCATTCCAATGCTAGAGTGATAGCTGTTGTTGTAGGCAAATTCAGCCAACTTCACATGTTTATCCCATTCACCCTTCCACTGCAAAACACAAGCTCTTAACATGTCTTCAAGAGTCTGGATGGTTCGTTCAGACTGTCCATCTGTCTGCGGATGAAATGCTGTACTCAGTTTCAATTTTGTTCCCAACGCTTCCTGCAACCTTCGCCAAAACTTGGATGTAAATCTTGGATCTCTGTCGGAGATTATTGATTTAGGGATTCCATGAAGTCTCACAATTTCATCAACATACAAATCTGCCAGACTTTCTAGTGATTGTGAAATCTTGATCGGAAGAAAATGTGCAGACTTAGTTAGGCGGTCTACCACTACCCAAATAGCATCGTGTTGTCGTCGAGTACGTGGTAACCCCACTACGAAGTCCATGGTAATGTCTTCCCATTTCCATTGAGGAATTTCGATCTGTTGCATCAAACCACCTGGTTTCTGATGTTCCACTTTAACCTGTTGACACACCAAGCATCGTGAGACGAACTCAGCAATCTCTTTCTTCATTCCTGGCCACCAGAAGTTTATCCTTAAATTTTGATACATCTTTGTGCTTCCTGGATGTATGGTGTATCTTGTCTTGTGTGCCTCTTCTAGCAGTTTGTTTTTCACCTCATGATCATTCGGAACCCACAATCCACCATTGAACCATATAGATCCATCGTCATCTTCAGAATAAAGAGTTTCTTCCTCCTTGTGACACTCAAGTATTAACTTTGCATATTCAGGGCTCTGTTTTTGTTTCTCAATGATTTCTTCAAGAAACCTATCTCGTCTAATTCCAGCACACTTCACTGTTCCATTATCATCTCGTAATGGATGCAATTGCTCAAAGTCTTTCACCAAATTTCATGTCTGCATTAACAATCCAGCAGCTTTAGCAGGCACCTTTCTACTGAGTGCATCATCTACCACATTGACCTTTCCTGGATTATACTTTATCTCAAAGTCATAATCTTTAAGATATTCCAACCATCTTCTCTATCTTACGTCCAATTCCTTCTGCGAGAACAAATATTCGAGAGATTTGTGGTTAGAAAATACTTCAAATTCCACACCATAGAGATAATGTTTCCATATTTTTAATGCAAATACCACTGCTCCTAATTCCAAATCATGTGTTGGATAGTTCTTCTCGTGTTGTTTTAGTTGTCTAGAGGCATATGCTATGACTTTATCTCCTTGCATAAGCACGGCTCCATAACCTGTTCCTGAAGCATCAATATATACCACAATCTCTTTTCTCCCTTTTGGTAGTGTTAGAATTGGAGCACTTGTCAAACTATCTTTCAACATCTGGAAACTCTTCTGACATCATCTGTCCACGTAAATTTCACTCTCTTCTAAAGCATTTTTGTTATTGGGGTTGCAATTCTCGAGAAATTCTTAATGAACTTCCTGTAATAACATGCCAAACCAAGAAAACTTATTATTTTGGTCACATTGGTTGGCACATTTCATTGTTGAACAACTTCTACCTTGGCCAGATCAACTGACACTCCCTCCTTAGAGATGATGTGTCCCAAGAAATTTATTTTGTCTAGCCAAAACTCTCACTTGGAGTACTTGGCATACAGTTAGTCTTGTCTCAAAATTTTCAACACATGCTCGAGATGTACTGCATGTGATGCTTAACACTCCAAGTACACTAGCACATCATCGATAATTACTATGACGAATCGATCCTAGTACTCATGAAATATCCGATTCATGAGACCCATAAAAGCTACAGTAAAAACACAATCATTTAGGACAAATATAAAACTTCGAAACTCAATATTCACAATAAATCAAAAACACCCTTCTTTAATTTGCTCGAATGACCTTCTTCTGCTTGTGATCGACATTGGCATTGGACATGGACTCTAGACACTGGGCTCTGATACCAAAGTTGTCACGACCCAATTTTTGACACCAAAAATTTTCTTTCATTTATATAATATAGCGGAAGCAATATTGAGTCATGACCAGAACAGAAGACATTGTTTTATTTCGATAATAAAATACTGGACCCAAACAAAAATAACCACAAATCTCCAAAACCGACGCAGTGCCCAGAATGCCAATGCCCGTCTATCACAAGACTGAGGTCGTCGCTCCAAAGCCAAAATCTATCAAGGACTACCTGTAGATAGAAAGAAGGGTCAGAATTCCTCTGAGTATGAGAAAATCCAGCCATGTGTGGAACATGGCCCATCAAAATAATATCTGGTTTTTTGTAAAACAAATATCTTCAAATCTTAACACATATTAGAGTAACGTCACATGTTCAGCAACAAAACGAGGTGTGCACAACCTCCCAAAATTTCGTAGGCTTCCAACCGTGGTCCTCTGACAATGTCAAGGTCATCGTGCCGAGCAACAGAAATCCCCGTGGGCACTCACGGGCAGAACAGAACATCTCTTCACCAGGCGATCCAACGGATCGAGGGTACCTGAAGTGAAGCCTCCTGAGATATCCCAGATCGCCGCTGCAGCAGCATGGCCCCTCTAGGAACCCGGTTTGAGGGACCAGGAGATGGCTCTCTCCCAACACAGCAGTAGTACCCCGGGCCCTTGTGCCGCCCAATACCCTGTGGGCCCTCCAGTACAGCCAGAGGAGTGTGACCACTACCTCCCGGGACAAAACCAAACACTGGGCAAAACAGAAAGCTCGCACTCGCATAAACCATCGCACAAAGTCCACGTTTCACCTTCGAATTTCAAAAGTGAGGGTTTCTCAATGCTAGACATCGTCTAGTACCTCTCACAGAAACCGCCCTCAGGCTCGGTTTCTCGGACAGAAACAACAAGACATTTCTAATTCAATTCAATGACAACGAAGCAAAGTCTAGTAGTAATGCCATAACGCAAAACACATCACGTTTAAAATTAACACAATAATCACTATTTCAAAACAAGATAGTTCAATAGCCTTCTCCTGAAATTTAAATAACCCAAAAGGTACCACAGAGCAATAATGTATAACATTACGTTTTTCCTTCGAAATTACATACAAATATAAGAAAACCCCCTTTTTGACAATTTAAGAAACTGAGAGGGTACCAAAACGTGATTTCACATTAAACCCCGGTTTTTACTGAAAATTTCTCTCACAAACCTCTTTTTGAAGAGGTTTTCAGCAAAAACGTTGCGGCATTGTGTTCTAAAATTTATAACAGCTTATTCGTAAATTATGCTAATTAGGTGGACCCGCTTTGTAATTTTTCATCATTGATATAAATTTGGCCCACGCTCGTTTTTCTTCATTTCACGCCTGCGTTTTCTCTCTCCTCACGAGCGCCTCTTCCTCGTCTTCGTATTCGTCCGGTGGTGGAGTCTCCACCTTGCTTCCATGACCAAAACCAGAGAGAGATCTCTCTGTCTCGCGCCAAGGCTCCTTCCTCGCATGGTTCGCTCGACGGTGAAGCTTTCGTCGTCCTCAAAGGGGAACGAACCAGAGAGGAGGAGATTGTCTTCCTCCCCTACCCTGACGCTAGGGTTCTTCGTGCGCTGCTTCCAATCGACCGTCCGACCCTCTTAGCCGCCGCTGCCTCCTCTGCTGCTACCGTTTTTCATCTCTGCCTTGCGACGTGTGGAGGAACCGACAGGGAAGGAGGAACGACGGGAGGGTTACTGTTTTCCCCCAAACCGCTTCTGTTACAACCATCACGGTGTTCCCTTCTCTTGGAGCTCTCCAGCAACAAGAAGATTGAAGAAAACGCCCCTGCTGTCGGCGTCCGTGGCAAAAGAAAAAGGAAATCGAGGCCTCGTTCTTCACGGGAGGGGATGACTGAACGGGGGTTTCAGTCGAAACCCCTCAGTAAAGACCGTACCCCATTTTTTTGTGTGTGTGTTTTTATATCAGATAAGCATGCTCTGCTTTTTTTTTAGGATTGAATGTAGTTTGGTTTCTCACGGATGAACACCCATAGCGTAATACAGAAAATCCGAGTAAAACATAAGCAGAACGGGAATCTAGAACCTCATGCTTGGATTCATTCTACATGTATATGTATCTATACAAACTCAAAATATACAGGCTTCATGCTCCATTCATGATCGAAAATCCCCATACCTTTGAACTTTGTAGCAACTTCCAACAGCAACCCCTGCTTCTGGTTCTCTTCCCGCAGCCACGAGCCTCAGTTCCAAGAAGAGAGCAAAAAGGAAAACGTTTCTCACTCGTTCTCTCTCTCTCTTTCTTTCTAATGTTGGACGAGCTCCTCTAAGCCTGCGGTAACAGAAAAGTCCTTGCTGTAAAATGTGGTTACATATGCCCTTATCCCTATCTTTTCCACAGATCTCTCCCTTTGATAAGCTTGATAGTTGGAAAAGGATAAGGAGAGAAAATCGTGGGGCTTACACATAGTGTTACGTAATGTTAAAGTGTTATACATTGTTGTAATGTTATATAGTGTTATAGTGTTATAAAGTCTTATAGTGTAGTTACAACATATTATAATGTCACATACTATTATTGCGATACAGAGTATTGTATAATTATATAGTGTTATAGTGTTCTGTGGTGTTATCATGTTATAGTATTATATCGTGTTATAGTTTTACATAATGTTAAAGTTATATAGAGTGTTACATAATGTTATATAGTTAAAGAGTTATATTGTGTTATATAGTGTTATATAGTGTTATAATGTTATTGTATTATAATGTTATATATGTCATAATGTTATATAGTGTTACATAGTGTTATAGCATTACACTGTTATACATAGTTATATAATGTCATAGTGTTATGGTGTTATCGAATTATATAGTATTATTTAATGTTATATAGTGTTGTATTGTGTTATAGATTTATATAGTGTTATATTATTATATAGTGATATGGTGTTATATAGTGTTATATCATGTTATAGTGTTTTATAGTGTCATATAGTGTTATAGTGTTATTGTATTATATAACCTTGTAGTGTCGTAGTGTTATATAGTTTTGTAGTATCATAGCGTTACATAGTATTATAATGTCATGTAATGTTATATTGTGTTATAATGTCATGTAGTGTTATATATTGTTATAGTGCTACGTAGCCTTATAAGGTTATAGTGTTATATAATGTTATAGTGATAGTGTCATATAATGTCATAATGTTTTAGAGTTATATAGTGTTATATAATGTCATAGTCCTATAATGTTTTATAGTGTTGTAGTGTTATAGTGATATATGGTGTTATTGTGTTATAGTATTATGTAATGTTATAGTGTTATATATTGCTATATAGTATTGTAGTATTATGTAGTTTTATGTAGTATTGTTGTGTGATAGTGTTTTATTGTGTTATTGTGTCATATTGTGTTATAGTATTATATAGTGTTAAATATTGTTGTAGTGTTATATGTTGTTATAGTATAATATAATGTTATTGTGTTATATTGTGTTAAATCATATTATAGTGTTATAGTGTTTTAGCCTTATAGTGTTATGTAGTGTTATTATATTACAGTATTATTGTGTTCTATAGTATTATATTTTAATATAGTGTTATTGTGTTAATGTGTTATATAATACTATAGTATTATATAGTATTATACAACTTTATAGTTTTATATGGTGTTATAGTTTTATATGTTGTTATATGGTGTTATAGTGTTATCATTTTATATAGTGTCATAGTGTAATGTAGTTTTATATAGTGTTATCTTGTTATATAGTGTTTTATAGTGTTGTGGTGTTATCATGTTATATAGTGTTATAGTGTTACAACATTATATAGAGTTATGCAATTATAGTGTTGTATAGTTTTATAGTCAATGTGTTATACAGTGTTTTGTGTTGTTGTAGTGTTATAGTGTTATAACGTTGTATTGTTATATCATAAAAATGTTATATAGTGTTATTTTGTAATGTAGTGTTATAGTGTCATATAATGTCATGTGATATGTAGTTATTGTGTTGTAGTTTTATAGTGCTATATAGAGTCACATATTATTACAAAATTATAATGTCATAAAATTTTATGGTGTTATGTCAGTGTTATTGTGTTATATAGTGTTATAGTATTATGTATCATTATGTGGTGTTATATAATGCTAAGGTGTCATATACTCTTACAATGTTATATAGTGTTATAGTGTTACATCATGTTAAAGTCTATAATGTTACAATGTTTTATAGTGTCATATACTATTACTGTGTTATATATATTATATTGTTATATAGTGTTATATTGTTATAGTGTTATGTAGTGTTATATTCTTATATAGTGTTATATAATATTATAGTTTTATATAGTGTTATATAATATTAAATTATTGTAGTGTCCGATAGTGTTATGGTGTTATAGCATTATATAGTATTATATAATGTCATGTGACATATAGTTATTGTGTTGTAGTGTCCGATAGTGTTATGGTGTTATAGCATTATATAGTATTATATAATGTCATGTGACATATAGTTATTGTGTTGTAGTTTTGTAGTGCTGTATAGCGTAATATATTGTTATAGAATTATAATGTTATATATTGTTATAGTATTATATGGTGTTATGTATGACTTATTGTGTTATATAGGGTTATGTAGTATTATAGTATTATATAGCATTATATAGTGTTATAGAATTTTAAGGTCTCATATATTGTTAATAATGTTATAGTGTTATATGGTGTTATAATGTTATAATGTCATATACTATTATAGTGCTATATAGTATTGTATTGTAATATAGTGTTATCGTGTTATATGATGCTAACGTATTATAGTGTTATATGGGGTTATAGTTTTACATAGTGTTGTAGTGTTATATAGTGTTATATATTGTTATAGTGTTAAAGTATTATATTGTGTTATATAGTGTTATAATGTTATTTTGTTATAGTGTTATATAGCGTTATAGTGTTATATAGTGTTACATAATGTTATAGTGTTATAGTGTTATTCAGATTTATATAATGTCATAGTCGTAGTGTTATAGTGTTATATAGCATTATAGTGTTGTAGTGTTATAGTGCAATATTGTGCTATATCATTATATTTTTATATAATATCATAGTGTTATAGTGTTATTGAATTATATAGAGTTATATTATGCTATATAGTGTCATATTGTGTTATAGAATTATTTAATATTATATTATTATATAGTGATATGGTGTTATAAAGTGTCATAGTATTATATAGAAATATCTTGTTATATAGTGCTATGTAGCCTTGTAGTATTTATACTATGTTATGTTGTGTTATAGTGTTACAATGTGATATTGGTTTGATAGTGTCATAGTGTCATATAGTGTTATATGGTTTTGTAGTGTCTTAGTGTAACATATTGTTATAGTGTCATTTAGAGTTATATTGTGTTATTGTATCATGTAGTGTTGTATAGTGTTAGAGTGTTATATAGTCTCATAGTGTTATATTGTTTTATATAGGGTTATATTTTTCTTTAGTGTTATATATTATTATAGTTCTACGAAGCGTTATAGGGGTATAGTGTTATATAGTATTATAGTGATAGTGTTTTATAGTGTCATATTATTATATAATGTTGTAATGTTTTATTGTTATATAGTGTTATATAATGTGATAGTGTTGTAGTGTTTTATAGTATTGTAGTGTCATATATAGTGTCATTGTGTTATAGTGTTATGAAATGTTATGATGTTATATATTGATATATAGTGTTGTAGTATTACGTGGTGTTATGTAGTGTTGTAGTGTGATAGTGTTTTAAGTGTTGTAGTATTATATAGTGTTAAATAGTGTTATCTAGTGTTATAGTATTATATTGTGTTTGCTATAGTGTTATAGTGTTATAGCCTTATAGTGTTACATAGAGTTATTATGTTATCGTATTGTAGTGTTATATAGTATCATAGTGTAGTTATAGTGTTAATGTGTTATATAGTACTATAGTATTATATAATGTTATATGATGGTATACGACATTATAGTTTTATATGGTGTTATAGTGTTAATGTGTTATATAGTACTATAGTATTATATAATGTTATATGATGTTATACGACATTATAGTTTTATATGGTGTTATAGTTTTATATAGTGTAACATGGTGTTATTGTGTTATCGTTTTATATAGTGTCATTGTGTAATGTAGTTTTATATAGCGTTATCTTTTTTTATAGTGTTACAGTGTTATATAGTGTTATATTGAGTTCTGGAGTTATAGTCTTGTATAGTATTATTGTTAAAGTGTTATATAATGTTTTGTATTGTTATAGTGTTATAGTATTATAATGTTGTATTGTTATTGCATAATAATGTTGTATAGTGTTATTTTTAATATAGTGTTAGATAGTGTTATAGTGTTGTAGTGTTATATATTGTCATGTGATATATAGTTATTGTGTTGCAGTTATATAGTGCTATATTGTGTTATATATTGTTATAGAATGATATTGTTATATAGTGTTATAAAATTTTATGGTGTCATGTACGTGTTATTGTGTTATATAGTATTATAGTGTTATATATCATTATATAACGTTATATAATGTTAAGGTGCCATACACTATTGTAATGTTATATAGTGTTATAATGTTATATAGTGTCATGGTGCTATTGTGTTATAGTGTCATATACTATAATTGTATTATATAGTATTGTATTGTTACATAATGTTATATTGTTATAGTGTAATTGTGTTATATAGTGTTATATTGTTATATAGTGTCATATTGTTATATGGTGTTATATAGTATTATAGTTTTATGTAGTGCTATATAATGTTAAATTGTTGTATAGTCGTGCAGTGTTATGGTGTTATAATATTATGTAGTGTTATATTATCATATAGTGTTGTATTGTGTTATAACATTATATGACATTACGTAGTGTTGTAATATTATATAGTGTTATAGTGTTATACAGTGTTCTAGTATTATATAGCATTATATAGTGATATAGTGTTGTAGTGTCATTGTGTTATATAGAGTTGTATAGTGTCATAGTGTTATAGCGTTAATTAGTGTTGTATAGTGTTATAGTGTTATATAGTGTTATAATATTATAGTGTTGTATTGTGTTATAGTGTTAGATAGTGTTATAGTGTTGTAGTGTTATTGTGTAAGAGTGTTAAAGTGTTATATAATGTTATAGTGTTATATTGGGTTATATAATGTCATAGTGTTATATAATATTAGAGAGTTATATAGTGTTATATTGTTATGTAGTGTTATATTATTATGTAGTGTTATAGTGTTGAAGTGTTATGGTGCTATATAGTGTTATAATGTTATAATGTTATATAATGTCGTGTACTAGTATAATATTATGGTGTTATATAGTGTTATAGTGTTTTATGGAGTTATAGAGTTACATAGTTTTATATTGTTATATAGTGTTACATAAGGTTATGGTATTATAAAGTATTGTTTAGTGTTATATATACTATATAGTATATGGTGTTATAGTGTCATGTTGTGTTGTATAGTGTTATTGCATTAAATAGTGTTATATATATTAATTGTGTGATAGTGTTATTTAGTGTTATGGTGTTATATAGTGTTATAGTGCAATAGTGTTATTGTGTTATATAGTGTGATAATTTTATACAGTGTTGTAGAGTTATGTGGTATTATAATGTCATATTGTTATAGTAATATATAGTGTGATATAATGTTATAGTGTTATTGTTTTACAATGTCATATAGTGTTATGTAGTGTCGTAGTGTTATGTAGTGTAGCAGTGTTATGATGTTATATAGTGCTATAGTGTAATGTAGTGTTATAGTGTTGTATAGTGTTATGATGTTATATGGTGTTATAGTATAATATAGTTTTAAAGTATTGTATCGTGTGATAATGTTGTGGTATTATACTGTCTCTTATAGTGTTATATAGTGTTGTAATGTTATGAGGTGTTGTATTGTCAGATTGTTATAGTGTCATAGTGTTGTATAAAGTTATATAGTTTCATGTTTTATAATTGTGTTATGATGTTATGTAGTGTGAAAGTGTTATATATTGTTGTAGTGTTATAGGATCGGATCGTTGCACAATTATGTAATCTTATATAAGGTTATAGTGTAATGGTGTTATAATTATATATAGTTACATAATGTCATATAGTAATATAACATTATATAGTGTTATACAATTTTATATTGTTATATAGTATGATAGTGTGATGATGTTCTATAGTGTCATAGCGATATATATTTACATAGTGTTATAGTGTCGTATAACATAATAGTGTTATAGAGTTATAGAGTCTTATATAGTGTTATATAGTGTCATTGTGTTATAAGTGTTATAGTGTTATATAGTACTCTTGCGGTTGTTATGACATTATATACATTATATAGTGTTATAATTTATGTGGTGCAATAGTGTTTGTATATTTTTATATAGTGTTATACAGTGCTATAGTGTTATATAACGTTATATAGTGTTAATATGGTGTTATAGTGTAATGTAGTGTTGTATAGTGTTTCAGTGTTATGTAGTGTAATGTTATGGTGTCATATATTGTCTTATATTGTTATTGTGTGGTATTCTTTTATAATGTTACATAGTGCTGTGTAACATTATCGTGTTATATACTGTCATTTTGTAGTTTTATATTGTTATATAGTATTATAGTTATATTGTGTTAAAAAGTGTTATAGTGCTACATAGTGTTATATAGTGTTATCATGTCACATAGTGTTATATAGTATTACAGTTTTATAGTGTCATGGTGTTATATAGGATTATAATATGGTGTTATAGTGTTATAATGTCATTGTATTATGTAGTGTTATATAGTTTTTTGTAGTGTTCTGATCTTATAATGTCATATAGTATTATAGTGTTATATATTGTTATGGTGTTATTTAGTGTCTTATAGTGTTATAGTATTATATGGTGTTATATAGTATTATAATGCTATATTGTGTTAAAAAAGATTATTTTGGGTTATAGTGTTATAAGTTGTTATAGTGTGATATGGTGTTATATAGTATTATAATGTTATATAGTCTTGTAGTATTATATAGTGTTGCATAGTGTTACAAGGTTATAGTGTTATATAGTTGTATAATGTTATATAATATGTCATATTGTTATAGTATTATAGTGTCATAGTGTCATGTAGCGTTATATATTGCCATATAATATTTTAGTGTCGGTGTTATATAGTGATGTATAGTGTTGCAGTGTTACAGGGTATCAGAGTGTTATACTGTTATATAGTCTTACATTGTGTTATAATGTTACAGTGTTGTATGGTGTTATCGTGTCATATATTGTAATAGTTTCATTAAGTATTATAGTGTTATATAGTGTTATGACTATATTATACAGAGTTCTGTAATGTCATATTGTTATAGTGTTATAGTGCAATATTGTTATAGTGTTATTTAGTGTCATGGTGTTGAATTTTTGTAGTGGAATATTGTGTTATACTATTATCTCGTTATATAATGTTATAGTGTTATTGGATTATATAGTGTTATAGGGTTATTGGATTATATATTCAATAGTGTCCTATAGTGTTATAGAATAATAATGTGTTATATTATTATATAGTGATACAGTGTAATATAGTGTTATAGTATTATATAATGGTATGTTGTTATATTGTGTAATATAGCGTTGTAGTATTATATTGTGTTGTAGTGTTATAATGTCATATAGTATTATATAGTTTGGTCGTGTTATAGTGCTACATAATGTTATCGTGTCGTGTTGTATAGTGTTATAGTATTATATAGTGACCTAGTGTTATGTAGTTTTATATAGTGTTATTGTGTTCTATAGTGTTATGTATTGTTATAGTGCTACATATCATTATAATTTTGTAGTGTTATAGTGTAATATAGTGATACTGTTATATAGTGTTATATTGTTATATAGTATTATATAGTGTTATAATGTTTTAGTGTTATATAATGTCACAGTGTTATAGTGTTTTATAGTGTTATAGAGTTGTATTATTATAGTGATATATAGTGTCATATAGTGTTATTGTGTTATAATGTTACATAATGTTATAGTGTTATATATTGCTATATAGTGTTGTAGTATTATGTAATGTTATATAGTGTTTTGGTGTTATATAGTGTTTGAGTATTATATCGTCTTATAGTGTGATAGTGTTATATTGCATTATAGTTTTATATAGTGCTATAGTATTATACAGTATTGTAGTGTAATATAGTGTAATAGTATCATATAGTGTTGTACGTTATTGTGTTATAGTATTATAGTGTTGTATAGTATTATAGTGTAATATAGTGTTATAGTTTCAATGTGTTATATAGTATTATATAGTGTTATACGGTGTTATACGACATTATATTTTTATATGTAGTTATAGTTTTATATAGTGTTATATGGTGTTCTGGTGTCATTGTTTTATATAGTGTCGTAGTGCAATATAGTTTGATTTAACATTATCTTGTTATATAGTGCTATAATGTTATGTATTGTTATAGTGTTATCATGCTATATAGTATTACATTGTTATAGCGTTATATAGAGTTATGATGTTGTAGTGTTGTATACTGTTATAGTGAAAGTGTTATAGTGTTATAACGTCATATTGTTATAGTGTAGTAGTATATACAGTGTCATGCATGTGTTATTGCGTTTTATAGTGTTATAGCATTATACAGTGTCATAATGTTATATATTTCTATTGTGTTATATACTGTTATAGTGTTGCAACATGTTACATAGTATTATATTGTTATATAGTGTTATAACGTTATATGGTGTTACCGTGTTATATTGTTATATACTGTTATAGCTCTACATAGTGTTGTAGTGCTATATAGTGTTGTATATTGTGATAGTGTTAAAGTGTTATATAGTGTTATATGTTATACCGTTGCATAGTGTTATATAGTGAATAATGTTATATAGTGTTACATATTGTTAGTGTTATATAGAGTTATATAATGTCATAGTGTTATTGTGGTGTGGGCGTTTCTCCTGGTTTTGCATGGAGCCACTAGGTGGAATTTCATCTGAATTTTACTTTAATGGGTATTTCTAGATTCTTATTGAGGAACCACTTCTGCTTTTATTCTAACAAAAGATTCTCTTTTTATGCGGAAAAGATTTGTATCGTTAGTTATGATCTTACATATGGACAATTCCTCCATATGATGTAAAAGATCCTAACATGAATGAATCGGCAAATTTGGATTCCTATATATCCACTCATGTTCCTTACTTCGGCTAGGTGCAAATATACAAATTTCATCGTAGGGGTCTGTGAAAAATTCTGAGGAAACACCAACGAGTGCTGGTTTTTTCAATCTGTGTTTAGGAGTTCATACCATCCATACATAATGTTTTAATCTAAGATTTCAATTATTCCAAGTTTCAACGCAGTAGCATATTGCTCCATGGAGCTGAGGCCTGCTTTATGGTACCTTGCCCATTTTTTGATTAATTTATTTTGAGGAAGAACCTCCAGCAGGGTTGTTTCAGTCATAGATCGATCATTCACCACCCGTGGAGAGCAAGTGGTAATTAAGAAGAGGTCGATCATAGCTGACGTTTATAAGCAGTACACATTTTTTGTTCTTTATTTTGGAAAACAGCATAGTAGTTTTGGATTTAATTTGAAGAGCTAATTCCAAAGTAGTTAATTTTGGTGTCAATGATAAATTAACTAATTTCTAGAGAATTAAAAATTCATGCAAGAGGGTTTCACGTAAGACCATCATTAATATTGGTTGAAATCAATTATTTTATAGAAGCTCAATTGTGATCTCAAATGATTCATAAATTTTCTTCATGAGAACCAAACTATGCACTTGCTTTCAAACCGACTCTTCACCCAATTAGCTATGCTATGCCGCTTGAGGCAAATGATTTGGTCTTAAGGTTTAAGAGACTTTGTAATCTCCACCATCTAATTTTTAAAGATAAGAATTGAATTACATATACAAGAATATATGTTTTTTCTTTTTTTTTTTTCTGGTATTGTTGCAGACGATCAGGAGGGGGACATTTGTTTCATTTTTAAGAAAAGATGGAATTGGCTTTTTGATGTGAAGATAAAACATGGTTTTTCTTTTTCTTGGGGGAAAAGGAAGTGGAAAAAGTTTGTTATTGAATGAGAATTTTACTACTTTCCATTTGGAAAATAAGCGATAGAATTTCCCTGTTAAGAAACTAATTCCCTTGATATCCTCAACATAAATATTTGTTAATACATTTTAGTTTTTGCATAAATTAAATGAAGGAAATGTCATAAATAACTTGGTGGTACTGCAAACAGGAATATGGCCAGAGTCCAAGAGCTTCAGTGATGCAGGTATGGGGCCCGTGCCTCAGGGGTTCAAGGGTCAATGTGTTTATGGACAGGATTTTATCTTAGCCAATTGCAACAGGCAAATCTCTCTCTCTCTCTCTCTCTCTCTCTCTCTCTCTCTCTCTATATATATATATATATATATATATATATATATATATATATATATAATGAACTTGAGATGTTACAGATCTTGGCTTCTGATTCTTTGTGTTCAAGGTCAGTTGGATTTCTTTCTCTGTTTCTTTTTTCCACCTTGTTGAACTGATCAATCTTCAGATTAGTTGGAGCAAGGTTAAACCACCTATAATCCCGACTAACATAATCACTATGAGCTCAATCACCAGAATATTCCGGCGTTAATGAAAGTTTTTCCGGCGATTGAAATCTTATGTAGCGATTGAGCTAATCATATTTCCTTAATCACCATATATAGGACTTCACTATTTTAAACCAAAATCACTTGCAAGAATGAGATTCACAAAGAGATATGATGCCCATTGTAAGGTTATAGAATGGATGCAGTTTGGTTTCTTATGGTGTATATATATGTGCATATAAAGTATAAACATACAGATCATAGTAATCTGGGGCAATATTATTATTAGATTCACTATACGTTCTTCTCACAAGGATAATTATATACAGGAAGATCATAGGTGCCCGCTATTACTACAAGGGATTTGAGAAAGATATTGGACATCTTGAATCCGTCGGTGAACTTTTCTATCTCTCTGCCCGGGACGCTGACGGCCATGGTACGCACACTGCCTCCACCGCCGCCGGAGCCATAGTTACTGATGCTACCTTCATGGGATTAGCCAATGGGACTGCAAGAGGTGGGGCTCCTGCTGCCAGGCTCGCCATTTACAAGGCTTGCTGGTTTGGCTGGTGCAGTGGTGTGGATCTGCTTGTTGCCTTCGACGACGCTATCGGCGATGGAGTTGACATCATATCAGTGTCAGCAGCACCGGATCCACCACAGCCAAGCGTCTTTAGCGATGCATTCTCCATTGGGGGCTTCCATGCATTTTTGAAAGGGATCCTTGTGTGTGTTTCAGCGGGGGACAAGGGCCCCCTACCTGGTAGTGCTACCAACGTTGCTCCATGGCTTTTTACTGTTGCAGTTAGCTCCATAGACAGAAGATTTGAATCTGAGCTTGTTCTTGGCGACCAGGTTGTTTTGAAGGTCAGAAATTGAATTTTCAGGAACACAGCGTGTAGTTTTATGTTTGTTTCTCCGGTTTCAAGCTGTTTTCGTTAGTTAAATATGTTGTTTGGGACAGCAACTATGTGCTTTTTAGGAATGCTAGTTAAATATGTTGTTTAGTATCTATATGTACTTTTTAGGAGTGCTAGTGTAACTAAATGGCCGGAGTCCGGCCATAGTTTGATTTTTATAGGTGCCTTAAAATGCAAAAGATAGTAGTGTTGACTTTTTTGAGAAGCTTTTTGCTTCTGCTTTTGTACTTCTTTTACCATGAGTGTAGATAACCAAGGTTACAGTACCAACTAAATAATAGATTAAACTGTAGAGAAGTGTTTGGTATCTTCTTAAAAATGCCCTAGTTCATCAAGCTTTGTAATAACTATGGGACTCACCTGATGTTGACATATTAAGATCGGACCCAGACGTCCCTATGTTTGGCAATATTGTCAAAATCGGCCTGGAACGACCGGTTCGAGTCTAATTGGCGGCAAATCGATTGAAGTTAGGTTACATGTGTTACCCATCGAAAATTCATTCTAATTATTTTGCAAACATTTTTTAAATATTTACATTTTAATTTTTCAATATTTTCTTTTCATTAAAGTTATATAAGAGTTTATTCCACCACTTTATAACCGGCCCAGCTGAACCGGCGGCCCTTTCCTAGCGATATGTTTGATGAGGCTTGAAAACCAACGCCCACCGTCACTTCAATGATGTTCTACGGACTTGGTTTAGAACATGTTGGTATCCATAGGTACATGAAAAGTTCTTATCGGTTGGATGGGCTGTCATAGACTTGTTCTACTTGAGAAGTTCTCGTTGATGAATTATCCTCTCTGATCCGTGAGCTTCCTGAAATCAAAGAGTCCTTGGTTCTCATTCTCCCTCATATTTTTGTTTAAGGAAAAATCGTTATGATTTCATTGGGTTGGCTTCCTCTACATGCAGGGCGAATCACTAGCCCCTGCAGGGCTGAATGAGTTTCATGATCTGATTGATGGACGAAATGCAGCAGCACCTGGAATTCCTGCTGCCAATGCAAGGTACTTTTTTTTTTTTTAATTTTCACTAGTAACAAGTAGCAATGTTGAATAAAGGCGCAGATGGCTCCCAAAATGAGCTCATCTGATACAGGGGATTAGCACATTGGAAGCATGCATACCAAGCGTTTGACATAATGTTATAAGGAGTCTGCCTAATCCTACATTGCCATTAAAAAAGAAGCAGGTTGAGTATGGAGTAGGTGAACTGAGAATCAAATTGTTGGGGCCTGGGGGTCAGGTTCACTGCGTAGCTGAATTCGAATCTGTTTGTTCAGTCATGTATCATTTTTTCTTTTTGGTGTAGCTTTTGCTTGAAGAACTCTTTGGATCCTAATGTGGTGACTGGGTCCTAATGTGGTGACTGGGAAGATTGTCTTGTACGCGATTGATACAACAGGCAACCACAGCAGCAGTATAATAATGAAGAGCATTGTTGTTCAACAGAATGGGGGTGTGGGAATTGCTTCGATCCCTTCTTTAAAGATTTGGCAATTCCATATGTTATACCCGCAACAGTAATCGGAGAGAGGCAATACCAGCAAGTTCTCCAGTACATGGCCACTCAAGGGTATGTTTTAAAGTTTAATTTTAAAATAAGGAACCAAATATAATTCAAATATTTGTCTATGGGTGTCAACTCCAGTGCTGTTGGAAAAAGTGGTATCTACACCAGCTTGGTGTCGCTGTATACCAGTTCTAATCGTTTTATTTGGTTGACCTTATGAAATTAAAAATAATATAAATTTTCTAGATTAATTTGAAAATTTAAACATGAAAAAACCTGACCGGTACCAAACTTATGTGCTACTCTCTGATGCATAACGTTGCTTTTTTCCCTATTACGTCTCAGGAGGCCTATTGCAACAATTCGGCCGCCTGTAAGTATTCTACGAGTTGAACCAGCGCCACGGATAGCTGCATTTTCTTGAAGGGGTCCTAACACCATGAATCCTGATATCATCAAGGTATGGCATCTCTCTCTCTCTCTCTCTCTCTCTTATTGCTTATACGTCTAATCTAACTTTAAACCTTTTGTAATAATTTTACCAACTCAACTGACTGAAATGGCAACAACAACTTCCAATGAAATGGTTACATTAATTTTTTCTTTTGTTTTAAGGAAAAAACATAGCTAAATTCGCATTCTAAAGTAAAAAATTAAAGAACCGTTTACTAAAATTATGTTTGCAATGTACAAACGATTCATTTACCCTTAAAGAACCAAGGATGCATTTTAAAAGGAACTTTCAGTTTGGAGTGCCACCTTTTATCCATAATCTAAAGAGTCGGCTTCCTGTTTCTGGAATTCCTAATATAGTTAAGTTGAACTTTTGTTGGCGGTTGGAGGGCCTGCCCTTGTCCTTGCTACTTAGGTTAAAAAACTCGGTGAATTGAGTGAAACGGAAGTAATTTTTTGTTTTTTTCTCAAGAGTGAACGAACGATTTTCAAGATGAAAAGATGACATGAAAAACCAAAAACTTCACATGTTCCAAAATGGCAGTCTTCAATTTGAGTAGGGTTTTCACTTTTTATCATCAAAGTTACTTGGACCAATAAAAGAAGATTCTGAAATTTGGAATCTGCTTTCCAGATTTCACATGTTTCAAAATGACAGTCTTCAATTTGTATAGGATATTCGTCAGCAAAATTACTTGGACCCGAAAAAGGAAATTCTGAAATTTGAACTCTGTTTTCCAGATTATGGCCAAAATGTGGGACCTTAGATGGATGCCTGTTGAAGAAACCATGACTGCACTGGTGCTTTCACTATTTCATACAGTTGAAGTCACCTATTTTGTGTAGGGTGTAGGGATGTAGTAGGAATGTAAATGGGTAGAGTATATCATATTGCAAGTCCAATTTCAAACTCATTCAATCAAATGTGGTAAAGAAACCAGAATTTGCTTACTAATCAGATTCAGGTTCTATATGTAGCTTCATAATGGAATCCATATGTCAATATCTGATTGGTATCTCATAAAAATCTGATCTGATTTCATATAAATGGCAGGTTTTATGCTAGTCACATCTGAATTCAGTTTCAAAAGGTAGTTTCCAATTCAGTAGAATTTCATAAAAGGCTGGTTCCCACCCAAATCTGAACTGCTTACATGTTGACATTGCTTTGCAAGCCATTGCATGTGTGAATGTGCTTATATATACATATGTTCACATGCAACTGATGAGTTCAGTTTTAGTGCTCACGAGTGTTACGTCGAAAGGGGAACCCAAATTCTTAAGTCTGAATGCCACAAGACAAATCATAAAGTTATTCATGAACTGGTATCTCCGTATTTTGCAGCCTGATATTACAGCTCCAGGATTAAACATCTTAGCAGCATGGTCTCCAGTAGCAGTGAGTGGTTCTGGTGGAAGACCTGCAGACTTCAATATAATCTTCGGAACTTCCATGTCCTGCCCTCATGTGTCTGGCGCCGCAGCACTCATAAAATCTCAGCACCCTTCATGGAGTCCTGCAACTAGTAAGTCTGCCTTAATGACAACAGGTGCAGTGAACTGCGTTTTCATTGAATGAAACAGTGTACTTGTGCACAAGATTCATACTTCTACACAAAAATCTGCACCCTAAGAGAAGTTTTAGCTATGGACTTCCAATTTTGATAATTTTGATGGTGGAAAGCCCAAAGTTTGGTGTTATTGGCTAACGTGATCACCTTATGAACAAAAAAAGTTCACAACAAGAGTGTGTACTGCTCTTCTAAACTCGTCACAAGCCTTCAGTCCCTCCTCAGTTATGTTAACCCTTTGGATTCCAATGTGCTAAAACCTTTGTCATCTATAGCTCACTCTGTTTCTAACCTGTATTTTGGATCCTTAAGTGATGGAAAGACAAACTGGTTACCTTAAGGCATCTTCTGACAAGCCTAAACTACTGAAGATTGCATTAGCTGGATTAGTTTTCAGTATTGGACTGGTAGAAAACTGTTCACCAGCTCTCACTTTCTCCTTTCGTTTATGACACCTCTAATTGTGTTCCTTCATGGTTGATTCAGCCACTCTCAAGGACAACACTGGAGGTCCTTTACTGAGGCAACCACAAGGCATTACAGCAACTCCATTCGACTTCGGGTCAGGGCACTTGAACCCGATTGCGGCCCTCAATCCTGGCCTAGTTTATGAGTTAGACACTGATAATCTCATAGACTATGAATGCAACACAAGTTCAGCTGCTATTTCTCATCGGCAACATGATTAACTGTGCTAACCGACAAGTTCCTGCCTACAATCTCAATTATCCTTCTGTTGCAGTAGCAGAGCTGAGAGGAACTATCTCAGTTTCTAGAACTCTTACAAACTATGGAGAAAGTGGTTCAGTTTACACAGCCACGATTGGGCATCTTGAAGGGGTTAATGTTAAAGTAACACCAGACAAGCTAAACTTCACCAGAAACGGTGAAAAGCTTTCATATAGGTTGGATTCTACTGTGCAGAGCCCAGGTAATGGGGATTTTACCTTTGGCTATTTAACATGGAGTGATGGAAAACACAACGTAGGCAGTCCAATTGCTGTAAATGCAGTTTCAGTATAAGATTTTACTAAAGAAATGTCTACAAATTCTTCATTTGCATGGCTTCATATATGCGTGCATTGTTCAGATTTGAAGAAAGCCATTCTCATCAGCTATTGTAAAGAGGATTTACAACATATTACTAATGATGTTGGCTGCTTGGTTCGTAATTTTTGTTTCAAAGGTATGTTTAGAACTAAAATAATTCAGCCTAGTTGACTTAAGGGCACTTCTTCCATTAGGAAGAAAATGTACCTTGCGGAGTTCCACACTTTCAGTAGTCTGGTCTGGTGGCCGACTGGGTAATATTTTCATTCATGATTTGTCTCCAGAGCTGATGGGACTGTCTCTATTCATGGACACATGGCTGTGCTCTTTGAAACGACAAACAAAAACAATGGATTCTCTGATCTACCGAACTGAAAAAAATTCACAAAATTTGTTGTGAAGATTGAAAAATGGGTTCTGTGGTTCTGAATTCTGATGCATGAGAGGAGTCTTCTAAGGGTTGCAAAACCAAATATGGTATTCCATTCTTCTGTTCAAAGCTTGAGCTTTACCTCTTCTTAATTTATATGAAGCAAAGAAAAAAAAAAAAACACGCTGACCACATCTTTAACATTAGCATTGAGATAATGTTGTTGCTGTACGCGAACAGTGTTGCAAATATGCTCGCAGTTGCTCTTTTGATATGGGGTTGGGGTGGAGATATTCCAAATGGATGAACTAGCATCGTCAGTTTTTCTTAGACGCACTTTTGAGGAATTAAGTTGCTCTTTTGATATGGGGTTGGGGTGGAGATATTCCAAATGGATGAAGTAGCATCGTCGGTTTTTCTTAGACACACTTTTGAGGAATTAAGTGTGTAGATGTCATCTACATAATGGATCTAGTAACATCAAGCAATTAAACAAGCATTTGGATTTCAATATGGATTTCTAATGAAGGTCCACCAATGCAGATGCATTACCAGAACGTATATCAACCTGCTTCAAGTTGGTGTTTGAGGATTCGTATAAGCTAAGGTTCACATATGGATCTGAGTAGGACTGCACAATGAATCGAGCCAGGTCGAGCTCGACTCAAACTCACTCGTCCAAATTCGACTCGAACATGAACCATTTATAAACGAATTGAAATCGAGTTCAAATGTATGGTTGAAATTTTAAACGATGCGAGCTAGAGTTTATCAACCCTGGGTGATTGTTTTATCTTTTCTTCTATGTTATTCTTTCATCTCTCTCTCTCTCTCTCTCTCCCTCTCCCTCTCTCATAAACATAACTTTCTAGACCAATTAACCCAAAGCCACCCGTGTTTGATCTGTTTCATGCCCTGCTGACCTCTCTCTCTGGCAGATGTTCGTATTGGGTTGTATGGCTTACGGGAAGGGGTATTGCATCCCCCTTCTTCCTCCATTCTCTAGCCAACCAATGCAACTTTTGCTTCTATGCTGCAGTGTCTCGGCATCATCTTTTCATCTCTTTCCTTCTTTTCCTTTCAGCTACCTTTTCTCTTGCACTTAGCCTTCCTTGCCACCTTTTTTACCCAACCCTCTGTCCGGTCACCTGATGCTTCCCTTGGCCCTTTCGCCCACTGTCTCCTAGCTCTGATGTTTCACATGGCGAACTTAGCTTGTCAGTTGTTGGTAGCAGATTTAGGAAGAACAGAACAACAAGAAGTCTAGGGACACAACTAAATTCGTCAGTTGTAGGGCTGATGTCCTTGCGTTGCACATCGGTCTCTCACAGGGACACAGCTACTCCTGTCGCTTCTGTGGGGTATGCAATTCGGGCTGAAGTGCACCCAGCACTTGGCTGATGCCTACAGTTAACCGGTGATTAATCGCCGCTTCCCTGTTTTATTTGTTTGATTTTTGCATTATGTTTTGTATTTATTTTGTTTTTTTTTTTTCATCTGTGACTTTTTGTCACAATTATTGATTTTCCATTTTGTCGGCTCTCTCTCTCTCTCTCTCTTTTCGCTTTCTTCTTCGCTTTTGTACATTCGGTGATAGCTTGTCACCCGCTTGAACCTGTTTCACCTCTCTCTCCAGCACAAGTGTCTGGGCCAATTAATCCAGACCCACCCTTTTTTAATCTGTGGGAGGATTGGGGAGGAACACAACTGGGCGCTGCTACCGCTGAGTTCGTCGAAGGCTAATGGCCATCTCGCGCTGCACATCGAGCGGCGGTGCGCCCAGCTGCTGATTAACCGATCTCTCTCTCTCTCTAAACCACGCCCGTCTTGAATCTGTTGCATCTCTCTCTCTCTCTCTCTCTCTCTCTCTCAGAAGTCAGGGATGGAGGCAGAGCAAGCCCCTCCACCATCTTCCTCTGCTCCATCCTCCTCTTCCTCTGCATCATCTTCTTCATCCTCTATCACTGATAGCGTTCCAACCTCATCATCGCCCTTCTCGACTGTTGCCCCCACTCCTTCCCCATCCTTTTCCACCACTCCCGTCAGCGCCACAGCCACCACCATGGCCACTTCCACGGCCACATCTGACACCACTGCCACCGTCACCACCACCACCTCCACCCAAATGATAGATATACCACCAATACTAGGAGCCACTCCCACCACCACTACTTCTACTGGTGAAACAAATTCTCTGACGTCCACCAGTATCAGCAGCACCACCACCGGTCCAACTGCCGCTACCACCATTTCCACCACCACCACGACCATCACCACTTCTCCATTCTCTACTTTCGACCACCAACCACCATCAAATGCACTTCCATTGAGACCTTCTTTCCCAATCAACAGGAATCGGCCTCAAATGCCACCTCCAATGCCATCTCCCCACTTCGCCCAGCACCTTCCTTCTCCGTCCCCGCCCCCTCTTCCCTTTTCGTCGTCATCACCAGCTTCTTCGTCATCGGTGGGTGTGCCTTCCTTGTTGGCTTCTTCTTCATCATCGTCGTCTTCTTTATCTTCATCCTCATCATCATCTTCTCCTCCTCCTCCTCCTCCTTCTGCTACGTCTCCTTCCTCCTCTTCCTCCCCTCTCCAAAGAGGGGGGCTCGCCATTGGTGTCCCTGCTTATCCTCCCCGACCTCAGTCCACCTCTTTGCTGCCATCGTCGACGTTCGGTTCACCCCCTTTTGGTCACCAACTCGGTAGCTTGGGCAGAATTTCGGATCAGACGCAGAGCGCCAGCCCTCAGGTTTGAGAATGGAGGACGTATTTTGGTGCTTTACTTTGAGCATGTCGTTCGGCTCATGATTGAAATAGGATGTACTTCTTTTTCAAAACCTTTTCCTTCCCCCTTCATGGCTTTACATGGGTTTCTGAATAATTATCCCAGTTCACTGGCATAGACATGATTGAGGAACAGACTTGGCGGACTTTCGAATCCGATTTATGTAGATGAATTGATACTCATACCCTAGACGAGACTTAGTTTTTAGACGACAACCATTTGCCCAGAAAAGTAAGTTAAGCCATGTAGTACCCCGTCTATTACCCATTTTCCAGAAAAGCAAGTTAATCCATGTAGTATCCGATCGAATCCCGCTTCCAATAATGAATATTGGACAAGAATGCGTCTAGCTGTTATATTTCTCCTGAAATATGTATCTTGCTTCTTCCTGGAGATTCGATCTCGAAAGGTATTTCTGTTTCTTATAATAGAAAATACATACATGTTGAATTCATCAAGATAATTAAAGTTCTTAATCTTGTACACTCTTAGTAATTCTTGAATAGCCACAGTCCTTTTTGGAAGATTTCAGTATGCACAGAGTTGGTGCCATTAGGTTCAATTATTCATAAGACAGATTCAATTGTCAGGTCCTTTTTTTGTATTTGGCTAAGGTTGGTTTATTTTGAGATCCGTTAAGAATCAAGCCGGATATTGCAAAATACAGAACTCTTTTCAATTCTATGTACCATTACTTTTGTTCACGACCTTCTTCAGCCTTTTTCCCTATTTGATGTTTCCTGTATGCTTATATTATTGGACCAAATGAAGACTCCAAATCTTATATCTATTTACTTTTATACTCCTAAAGTTCAGTCTAAGTAATTTTAAATTTTCATGCTCTAATTTGTTAATTACATAGGTAAGACCAGGCATTCAAGGAATTCAGACAATCGGGATGATGGGTGCACTTTCAGGCTCACAAATTCGTCCAGGTGCAGCTGCTGCACATCTTCCACCAAGACCTGCTCAGCAGCAACTGAGACCACAGTCTCCTTCGAGTAACCAACCCTCGGCACCTCAGGTTTTCTCTTTACCATTTATTTATAAGACAATTATTGTCGTATTTCTTCATTGATAAAAGGTTTGTTCATTCAACGACTACATGTTTTCTTCTTTTTCTCATTAAGTGAAGAATCAATTGGTTGTCTAGATTGGTGTCCTTGACTGATTCTTTGAAGTCATGCCATGCCCCTAGTGCCAACCCAGTTTTCTTCATCCCATGCCTAAATCTACTTCATATTGATGTTGCAAGGCATGCATGTCCCTTACTAAAATTTGTTTTCAAACCGAGCCATCTTTTATTTGTTTCTCAGTCTTTCCTGTTTGATCACAAAGCATACCTTACTACCTTAGCTTGGGGTTTCTTTTTTATTATTTGTATTCAACAGCCTATGATCTTCGAGTGAAGACATCAATCTTACTCTTTAATGGGTTACTAATTCCACATGATGAGCTTGTTATTTCTTTTTGAAACCTCTCTTCAGGAGATAGTGTTGGCTTTGTAAGTTAAGAAGTTTAACGCTTTAGTAGTTCAATAACTAGCTCCTCTTTCTTCTGCTATCTAAATTTTACAGAAGCAGCAGGGTCCGGGATTATCAAGAGGATCTTCATTTGGTCCAGGCAATTCTCAACCACCCAGCATGCCACATAGTCCACAGTCCCATACACAACCATGGATGTCAACACAAGGAAGATCAGTGCCTGCATCTGTCCTGTCTTCTGCTTCTTACAGACCACAATTTCGATCATCTATCTTGCAACAAAGATCAACAAACCCCCAGCAACAGCAGAATCCTATGGCAGTTGCACCCCAGCAGCAGCAGCAGCAGGAAAATGCATCTTCACAACAACAGCAGCAACAACAACAACAACAACCTCAGCAGCAGCAGCAGCAGCAGCTACAACAACAACAACAACCTCAG
This sequence comes from Nymphaea colorata, assembly GCF_008831285.2. NCBI lineage: Eukaryota > Viridiplantae > Streptophyta > Magnoliopsida > Nymphaeales > Nymphaeaceae > Nymphaea > Nymphaea colorata. Next base: position 493,162 of record NC_045148.1, on the reverse strand, counting down.
AAAAACACATCACAAATGCAACATGCTGCAGAAAATTATCCTCAAATGCATCAACCATCTCGGATGCATCCTGTGTTGCAACCACAGCAAGGGCTGCGACCTCAAGGATCAATACAGAAATCAATTACTCCACCTAGCGTGCCATCAGCTCCTCATGGATCTCTTGCGCCAACCAAAGCTTCTGAAGCTGTTGAAACGGGCAATCAAATTCTTTCCAAGAGAAGCATCCATGAGCTACTAGCCCAGGTCTGCTGCACTATTATATTGCTTTTCTTCATTTTGATTGATATTACTCCTAGGTCTGCTGTGCTGTTATTGCTTCTTCTGTTCAGTATGGACCATGGTTGACAATGACACTAGTTCCACTTCAAAGTCCAAATTTGCTTGCTTGTTTTTTTTTTTTTTTTTTTTTTTTTTGGGGAGAAGATGGAACCTGTGGTCATAACTCACAAGGATATGATGGTGAATTTAAAATCTGATGCTTTTATGTGTCTCTTAGTCGGTATGTTGTCTTAAGTCTTAACACAAACTTCTTAAAGAGTCTCAAAACTTGTATTAATTCAACAATTTCAACTTCATTTTGGTTCACCTTTCCTTATTCCTTTGTCATGTAGTATTTTATTTGTATGTCAAGTTTATCTTACATTATAGTTATAATATGAAGATACTGATGAAGAGTAAGAAGAATGAAGTGTTTTATAGTGAATCATCTTGAACACAAATAGAATAGTACGAATTTGACCTTTATGTGGTCCATGTTTTGCTTTTGTGTAGGTAAAAGTAAGGCATGTTATGACAGGTAGATATTTTATGGGTAGAGATGATTAATATTTGTATGGAAATATTAGGTCCATTTCGTTTAGGGTAGATTTCACATGCAAAAATATCTTCCTGCCTCAGTTTGAATAGGATATTTGGACTGTTTGAGGGTTACAAGTGACCGACAGATATTGGTGTGTTTCTTATATTGGATACCATTAGCTTGATTAGGGATGAAAACTATCATGAGTTCAACTCTCAGAATTTTTTTTTTTCTTTTCTAGTTGCTTGATGCAAACCTCATCCCTTCTGATGGATTTGGATGACATTCATTCTCACGGTTTATTACGATAAAATGAGTAGCAAGCAACCTAGTCTACTGAGGAACTCAGAGTTAAGGGCATGGCGCATGCATTACAAAGTTTCTTCTTCCTATAATGCCAAACTATTTAGTAGTTTGGATTTATAAGGTCTGGGTTTGCATGAATGGTTGAGAATCATAGTATCAGTTCTCATTCTCATTTAACAAGTGATCCTGGCAGATTGATCCATTGGAGAGGTTGGATCCAGAAGTTGAAGATGTTCTGGCAGAGATTGCTGATGATTTTGTTGAATCTGTAAGTCATCAGTCATCTTACAAGTCTGTCAGTGGACAACAGCTTTTCCTTTGTTTGTTTTTTTCCTTTCGTTTATTGCTTCATACCTTGGGTTGAAATTAAAGAATGTTGCTTGTTTTGATTTGCATCCAGTTCTGAAAACATTAGCACCTGTCAATCTTCGTGAAATTGAAAGGCCTTTTAAGTTGATCTTTTTGAACTTGGCATTTTATATATTTCATAGTATAGCATTTTGTGGATTATCTGTAGAACAGGCACAACACGTATTCGATACTGGTACCAGAACGAATGGCCAATTTAATTCTAAGGATTACTTCTTGTACTGATAAAATATGTTTTCTAATACTTTAATTTACGAATGTATTTATTATTGAAAAGACCTTGGGTTGAAATTAAAGAATGTTGCTTGGTTTGATTTGCATCGAGTTCTGAAAACATTAGCACCCGTCAGTCTTGGTGAAATTGAAAGGCCTTTTAAGTTGATCTTTTTGAACTTGGCATTTTATATATTTAATAGTATAGCATTTTGTGGATTGTCTGTAGAACAGGCACACACTTATTCGATACTGGTACCAGAACGAATGGTCAATTTAATTCTAAAGATTACTTCTTGTACTGGTAAAATATGTTTTCTAATACTTTAATATACAAAATGTAATTATTATTGAAAAGATCATTTATTTATTATTGAAAAGATCATTGAAATTGTGAAAAAGCTGAAATAACATGGGACTTGTCATGTTTTCTGTCCTAATATGTGCAGGAATAATATTACTGGTGCACATGACAGTCCTGATTTTCTTTGTCCCTTCAAATACTTTCAGAATCAGTTGTTCTTGACTATGGCATGCATGATATAGCTTGCATATTGTATTTGTTTTTTTGGGCAGATAACAACTTTTGCTTGTTCCTTGGCCAAACATCGCAAATCAACTACATTAGAAGCAAAAGACATACTTTTACACATGGGTAAGATTTTGGCATCTACCTGAATTTTTATTTACTTTCGTTGACTGGCTGTAGTAGTAAATGGTGTTCATTTTTCTCCATTTTTTCTGGTTATTGCAGAGAGAAACTGGAATATGACACTCCCAGGATTTAGTGCGGATGAGATTAAGATCTTTAAGAAGCCTGTAAGTGGTTCCCATGATTTGAGGGCAGTTAGAGATAGTTAGGTAGGTTCATTTCTTTAAATCTCACTGCTTGGCTTGGGTGGTTGTCTGCAGCCTGTGAACGATATCCACAAGCAACGAATGGTCGCTGTAAGTTTAGTCCTTCCGCTATAAAATTGTTAATGTATGTTGACCTATTAATGATCTAATTGACTTCATCTCTACTACTTGGCCTGATCTTGAACTGGTCTGCATACCCATGGATTTGGGGACAAACAAGAATCGATGATAGAGGGACACAACTGCTTCAGTTATTTGATTGAACTGACATCTTTTACATGGTTTATCTGGCACCCAAATTGGTTCAGGACTAAGTGACATGGACTTGCCTAAAAGTTTGCCCCATTGGAGTTGACATGTCTTAGGTGCAGGCTACTGCTCTGGTGCGGTAAAATTATCAGTCAAACTGACTGCACCAGACTGTTTTTTTTCGAAAATAAATGTGTATGTTTGAGTTCATGGTGGGTCAAGAGTGGTCGAACTAGGTCAGGTATGCACCTGGACTATTTGTGTCCAAGAAACAAGACAATGTTGGCTGAGTCTATATTTGTCGTTTTTTAGCTAAACAAATAAAGAAAACTATAAAAGGGGTAGGGCATGTTCCTCAACTGTTGCTCCTGCTCTCCCACTCTTGGTGCCGTCTCTCCCTCAGTTTCTTTTTTCTCATGCTCTGCCTCACTCCATTATATTGCATCAGCAGCGAGATTCTCTTTCATTCTCGCAATGTCACTCTCACTCTGCGTCTCTCTTGCAAATTTCATTAGATGCAGCAGACCTGGTCATGGCCAGCTCTCGATGTAATGCGCTCTTCTGTAGCCAAAGACTCTCTCCCTCTGCAATATGTTTTTGGAAAATTATTAGTCGATTTTCGGATCTATATTAATATGTCTGTAGCATTCTTATGTTTCATATGGCCTAGGACTTTTTGATGTGGCATATTTTGTTAGAACTGAATATATTTTATGGCGTTCATTTTGAGACTATATTTGTTGTTTTTTGGCATGCTCGATTGTGTGTGTGTGTGTATTCACTCTGCCGGCTGCCAAGTTTTTCTGAAAATTGTTGTCTGGACACGCACCCTGCACCTATGTGACAGGTTCTGGAAGGTCTCCAATCTCTCTTAATTACCATGCTGTGGACAAGAAAGGACGTACTAGAACATTCTCGCAGTACATTTAGGCATTTAGTTTATCCGTGTTCCTCATTCTTCAAGACCTTGTAATTACTTTTTACTTTTTATGACTCTCGACTTGGATATGAGTAGCACATTTGTCTCATTGACAATTACACGTGTGTTTAGATCAAGAAATCATATATCACTACCCAGGCTACGGCAGAAACTGCAAATGTAAAGGGTTCTTCTGGTCAAGTTCCTGGAAATGTGAAAGGTCATCCTGGAAAAGGTCCTGCAATGACCTCTCCTAAGACGTGACAATAGTTGTCCTGCAAACACTGGTAAGCTTCTAAATACTGCTGATTCATTTGTTTTAGCTTTTTTTCATAGTTATCAGGAATTGCCTTTCTGAAGATTTGTTTGGCCACTTCTGATTTATTTCCTACTTCTCCAAATATCATCACCTATTATAATGTGATGTTTTTCAAAGGAGCATTTGTTTCTCTGTTGCACTTATCGCATCCATGGCCCCTCTATTTAACCGTGGCTAACATTTCGTTGGAATGTACATGGGGCAATATGTAGGAGGATTCGCTCCATCATGTTGGTGTTTCATGGTGATGAAATCGTCTTGTCCCCGAGCTTGGTACTGCTACTGAAGAGCGTGAAGAGATACACTGGTGCAGCAGCAGGAAGTTGGTAACCAGTGTAGCTTATGGCTCAGTGGAACGAATCCTGGTCGATTCATCAGCAAGCTTTGATCACTTGGGGATGGGCATCATGTGGGGAGAAGGATGATCACCTCGAGGCGAGCTTGGTGTTGGACTCTATCCTCTTCGCAGGATCTCTCCTTTATGTAGTTTTGTTTGCTAGCTTGTCCCCTATCCATTTGGTTAAAATAGACTGTTTGAAACCAATGTCCTGGGGGTTTTGAAGTCCAGATGAATGGAAAAATGCACATTGAGGTGCGTTGAAAAAGTTGCAACTGGCTGAAAAGAAAGTGGCTTTAGATAAATAACGGGGGTATATTGGTGGCGACTTGTTTTGTTTGTAAGAATCCTGTAAAATAGTTCTATACTAGATTTGAATGTTTAGTAAAGAAAAAATTATCGTCAAGACTTCCTTAATTAGGTTTAAAACTCGAAATCATGCAGCAAAACTATTCTGTTGGTTTGTGACTACTGATTCCATGTTGCTTAATATTGTTATAATATTCCATAAAAGATGAAGGAGGAGAAAGAGAACGGAGGGGCACAAATGATTTTTCTTAAGCTGAACTTCTCGTCTCCTTTGATCAATGCATGAGTGTGCAACTGCAGGAACCATGTTGCTTAATATCATCACAGTACCAGAAAAAGGCCCTTAGTTTCTGCACCTTTGTGTTGGAACGAAAAACTGATCATTTGAGGACCCGAGGCCTGTTGAGGCCACTTGTTCAACATCCACAGCAGCTTTTCCTACTGCCGTGTCTGAAACCTGAATGGTACTTGGCCGCTTGTGCCGCTGACCTGAATGACTGCTCCTAGATCCGTGGAAGCCCTTCATGTCAAAAGCAGCTTTAACGGGAGTCTCTTCTTTTTCATCCAAACAATGAAGAGCTCAAGAGCTCACCATGGGGATGGCAGAAGAATTCCCTTTACCACTGTCAAAGAAGCCACTCATTCAAAATCAGAGACGCTTTGTCATGAGAAATTTATATTGCATAGCCATATAGAAGTTTCCCTTTGACTCTTGGCTCAGATGTCATCTTCGGCCTTGCAATGAGGATAAGATAGTGAATTTAGAAACTTGGTAACGGGTATTCAGAAGAGTGTAAAATTCTTGCATGCACATACAAACAAGGTTAGACAGCGAGGAGGACGAGGAATTACAAGTCCTTTTGACTAAAGATACAGAGATATAAAAATGTATCTAGAAGAAAACAGTTGAGAAAAAAACAAGTTTGATGATCAACTGTTTAAAGCGTGCAGGCAAAGACGAGAAGGAAGGTGGATGGTCTTACTTAAAATTATACATCTGAATCCTAATGATGCAACCAGCTTCGTGCCCGTCTGATCATTCACGAGCAGCTGCATGATCCCAGTAAATGCCATCTTAAGTAATGCCTCTAGGGTGTAGGGAGAACCCTATATCACACGACGTTTCGTTTGCACCATTTTCATACTCTTAAAGATGCATGAATTCATTGAGCAGGCTCTATACTTAGCTGCTTGAAGCAATAGCTGGAATGGTATAATCTATGAGGAGATAGTGCTTTTTTAAGTACTGCACATCCAGGTCATTAAAAAGAAGCGGCAGATTGTATGATCTCGAAGCGGTCATCGGGACGCCATGTCTGGCCGGAATCCGGCAATGGAACTTGTAATCTTATTTGTGTACACGGATATAAAACAGATGCTTGAACTCTCTAGATAGCACCTCTAAAGTTTCCTCAATTCGGGTACTACTGTACTATGGTGTCAATATTAGCATCAGCATTTGAATATTTGTTTTGCACGACCATGACGTCAACTTCCACTGTAAACCTCGGTTTTGTTACTTGAACCAAGTAATAGAGTGCTCGGCCCTCCGCACACTCACGTCGATTCTCGTGTATCGAATGACTAAAATGACCCTGAACTGAGAAAAGAAAAATGAAAAAGAAAACCCCCTATAAAGACAAAGGTAGAAAAAGGAAGAAAGGCTACCTTTTGGAATATGATAAGTTAAACAAGTTCATAACTTCCTCTCAACTGAAACGTTGGCTCTATTATTGTGCTTGTCCTCAACACCTCAGTTAAAATGGCAAGAAATGATATATTTTCTTGACCAAAAGCCTAAAGCTTTCTCAAAGCCGCACAGTACTGCTCTATCTGCTTAATAAGCTGAGTATGCATGGTCTTGTGTTTGTCGACAAAACTGACTGCATGGATGCGATACTTTTGATCTATAAATTAGGTTTCGTAAAGACTTAAAAAAGATCAAATATTCTGAATTTTTTCATTTATGAATTCTTATATATGAATAAAAGGAAGTACATGATTCTTTACTTGATTTTCGTGTTCAAAATATTAAATTTACATCCATGTTTTTAGAAACCATTTGTGAACGTGAATACATGTTTCATTGGAATGTTCAAGCGCTCCTCTTTTTCTGTCAGAAGAAATATATATATTCGATTTCCCCTTATAGAAGTCACAAGTGTCATTCCATGCATTGACGCAGGCTTATCATCAACATCATTGTGCCTGAACTCAAGCTAAAAGTTTAAGTAAAAATGCAAAGCAATTGATGACTGTACACTCTTTTATATTAAATAAAGTAAACATCTTACAGTTTCAGATCAACACGGGCCAGGGAAGTAAAAGAAAGGTAAAATTAAGGAGAAAAAAAACACGTATTCATGGTTGTGCTTGAGAGAAGACCAGCTGTTTCCTAAATCAAGAAATTCAGAAATTTAAGCGATGGGCAGAATCAAGAACCGGAGGTTTCCTGAGATTGAAGTCAAAAGTTTTGGCCATTGGATGAAATTTTTCTCTAGATTATATGTCCCTCGACGGAACATGACTTCTGCTCATCTTTCTCCCTAATCAGCAACCACAGAAGCATTAGCAGCAGCAACAAAGTAGCCCTAGAAGCATACTCATCATGATTTACATGTCCTCTCCAGCCTCGCAGAGATGAGACTTATATATAACTAAATCAGCCGCCATGGTTGGAGGAGTGATTTTGATGACCAAGCCAGGGAAGACATCATCCGGGTCTTGGATGTGAGGATTGTTTTCCACGATGAATGGGTCATCACACTTCTCGCTTATGGTGTTCAGTGTCTCCCCTTCTTGCACAACATATAGCTCATCACACACACGTCTCCATGGCTGCTGCTGCTGCTGCTGATGATGATGATCATGGTAGAGCATCCTCTGGTTCATCGCCTCTCTCTTATTGCAATCCATGCAAGAAAGAACCACGAGGACGACTATGGCAACGGATGAGTACCAGGAAGTTAATGATGGTTTTGGCATCTTCTTTCTCTGATTGACTTCTTGGTGGTTGAACTGATGAGCTTCTTTTTCTTCTTCTTATAGGACGAGTTGCGTGGGAATGTTTGGAGAAAGGTGTTCATGGAACGGAAGTGACCTCGTCCATGGTTGGTTTGCTTTTTTTCCAGTGGGTGCAGTTCTATGGGACGCCGTGAGCAGCAGGGAACCCCTCCCTCTTGTTTTTTAAGCAAGGAAACGAGTTATTGCATTTGTACTCAATCTTAATCTCAATAGATACAAGAGTTGAATAGTTTTTCTTATAAAATTGTGAGATCCTCCGGTATATATCAGCCATTACCTCAGCTGTCAGCATCGGGAGCCTGATCAATCGGCCCACATTTATTGTATCAGGGCCTTCTCCAAATCTTTTTTTGTGAAACTAATTGAGAAGTAATTGATAAAAGCTTCATCTTAGAACAACAATTGTTTAACCTTAATGGTTAGATCTTCATGAAGCCTTAGTCATGTGAAATAACATGCCCTTGCATGTCATTGTATATTGATTAATACAATTTTCACCATGTTGCTTGTGTTAACGCAGGCTGATTGGTCACCTTTGATTGATCAATTCAACGCCCTACATAACTTTAAGGATGAAGTTGCTTTTGTTGAGGAGAAGCTACAAGGAAACTTAGAAAGAATAAGGTGGACATTATGGTGCAAAAAATCAAATTTTAAACTACGTTTTTTTTTTCGTTTAAATCTTTAGAAGATTTATTGTGATTACTCTTGAAACACTTCAAAAGTAATAAAATCAGGTGACATTTAATATCAGCGCCAGTTCAATGTTCGCAGTTATTAGTTGTCCTGGTTCCTATCTATCTTTTTTGGATTAGAACCGAAGTTGTTAAGGGGTGGGCTAGATCGGTCAGATTAGGAGCTCGAGTCCCGTATGAAAGTGAGTCTAGTAGTTATAATTCTGAAGTACAGTATAGGCTGAATCGGTTGATTTTGGGTTGACTCTGCGCCAATTAGCGTAATGATTATTGGCTTCTGGACTTTAATTAGGTATCAAGTCTCTTCAGGTCCCCATGTTTGCGTGGGAATAAATATCGCGCCCAGATTGGACTTCACGGCAAGAATCACCGGCTAAATATAGTGACGTAGGGTTGACAATCCCCTGCCAAACAAATGGATCTCCGCTGGGCCTTAGATCAGCGTCCTACTAAGAAGAGATCCAAACCATTCAGAATAAAGAATCGGATCAGCCTTTACCAAATTCAGCGTAATCGTACTTCTTAAAATCTAAATCCTATACGTATAAGGTCCGACATTTATACGAATAATTAGGTCAGATATATTCTTTATGTTGGATATCAGACTCGCGCTTAGATTCAGTTATGAAATTGCCCACCAGGTTAGAACCTGATTAATAACCAAATACAAAGCTTCTCTACCATATCCAGTGGATCCAAAATCAGATCTGCTATCAAATATAGTTGATCCATTTATATTCCCAACGCTACCAAACTAGATGTCATGCGTTAGTTGCTTAATGTAGGGCTGGAGCACCGAGCTACTTCAACCAACTATTCGGATCGATGACAATGATCCGTTCTATTTTTTCCCTTAATTTAAAACGAAGCAGCGACAACCTAATGAAAATGATATCTTCTAGTTGAGATGATGTAACCCATTAATTTCCACACCACCAAATTCGTGAAGTCATTCTCCTAGAAGTCAACCTAATACATATATTGCGTATACTAATAATCTGATCATCGTTATATTAAATTGAGAAAACTTAATTAACGAAAGATCGAGGTCGGTCAGAGGGGAGGATTTGAAAGGTCACCGGTGGGAAAAGGTTAATGTTTAGGGAAGACTCAATTTTTAATCATGGTTGTGAAAATGATCTTGAGTAGGCTCAAACCAGTAGCAGATTGACTCGACCATTATCATGACATAATCTTTAAAAACTTTGTTACTTTTTTAGTTACTTTATATATGCAATTTTGTTTTATTATAAACAAACACGACTATAATATTGATTGCTGTTTTTCAGATTATTCAGCTGAATCAACCTAGCTCATGATAGATTATGACAGAAGGATTCACAAAATAAAAGGAAATAAATGCAAAGAAAATGGATAAAAGAAAAGAAGATGAAGCGACACCTTACCTGCCGCACCATGAGACCGAAAACCAGCTCCGAACCAAACCGCTCGAACAAATCAAACACCAGAAACACTTGAATCCATTCCTCCACTGACCCACCAACTTCCACCTCCTCCATCCCTCCAAGCTCACATACCATCTCCGTTATAAGAAGAGGAAGAAACAAAGGAGTTCAGAGAAAGATCGATGAAGATGGCCAAATCATCAACACCACCGTTCACGACTTGGTGCTTCTACATGGCCATGGTGGCCATGACGATGGCGTCTCTGTGTTGCTTGGATTTGGATTGTTATCATCAGATCGAAGACGTAAGGAATGACCTGAGGATGTTGATGCATCATGGTGGTCATGCAATGGGGCATGGTCATGGGTGCGAAGAGATATATGTGGTGAGAGAAGGGGAGACGCTGAACACTATCAGTGAGAAATGCGGCGACCCTTTCATCGTGGAGAACAACCCTCACATTCAAGACCCAGATGATGTCTTCCCCGGCTTGATCATCAAGATCGTTCCGAACTCCGGCAACGGCAGATGATGCGCGCGGCTGCGTGGAGCTTCCAGGAGCGACTTGTAACTCGAGCACAGACAGAAAATTGCGATGCAAGAAACGAAATGTATGCAGGCAGGAGCAGGAGGTCCATCAGTTGGTCATTATAGTGTTCGTCAATTCTTCTCTTTGATGTTATACTGTGATGATCTTGACTGAAAAGTAGAAACGTTCTTGTATTGAAAACAAAAGAATTTTCACGAGTAATTGATGCTCAACTAGCCTGTATGAAACACACATGAACTAGTTGCACAGATTAATCGAATGATTTACTTATTGTAGCCTCAAGAAACTTGTCTTAGAGATAAAATTTACAACTGCCAATTTCGCTTATAAAACAAATCTTGTTGTGCAATATCTCTTCAGATTAATTCACACTAATCCTAGCGAGTTTTCAAGTTTGGTAGTTCTCTCGGGTGTATATGCATGGTGATCAATGAACGCGTGGGCTTTCTTACTGCTGACATGAGGTGCTTTCATTATTTTTTCTTGTTAAGTTATATATGTTCTGACCTAACTAAATCCTAGTTTAATAGGATTACGCATTACATGTAGGAGGTAATATCTGCTAAAGCAGAATTTGAATACGAGCAGTTCAATTAATGTTTGATAATTGCAAGATCTGGAATCATTCAAGCAAAATTGTTTTGTGCTCTTGGTTGATATTAGATTTTTTGGTTTACTAAATCCGGCGTCAGGAACCTTTTACATTCTTTAAAGCGAAGCTTGAAAATGTCTTGGCGTACAATTATTAATTGCTTTCCAATGTTAGCTCTCCATATAAAAAGGCTGGCATGTCAGTGGTTGGAGAAACAACTGATTTGATACGGAAGAGCATCGAAATCGCAGTACATGCATCATTAAAAAAAAGTTTTTATTGATGTTAAAATTAAGTCAATAAAGATAGTAAAAACGTAAGTAGAACTTTTATTACAATGTCATGCATCACTGAAAAAAAAAAGGTTTTTACTACCCTTGACGACAATAAAGATAGCAGAAACATTAATAAAACTTTTACTACAATGTCACTGATATTTAACTGACGTTTTTGCTATAGTTGTATAGTTCAGATTTTCGTTGAACCTTTTTTGGTCTCTTGGTAAGTTCGGATTAAACAAACATCAACCATTTTAAAGGGACCTGCATATACGACTAAATCTCAATATGATATTTGAAATATTTAATCTTTCATTTTTTCTTCTCGAGGAATGGGGTAGGGATTAGCCATTCCATGGCAAACTATTTAACATTAAACCACTGCAACTTAAAAGGAAAGCACAAGCAAACACTGACCACGATGTCCTAGTAAGACAACGCCACGAAAAAGTTCAGTCTATAAGGTGGCAAGGCTGGGAGTTGGGACTGAGTCCCTGCTTTCAAATGCTTATAAATGGCCTTCTCAAACAAGTCAGATTCACCTGTGAATGAATTCAACTAGAAGGAAAAAAGTCACCTGAGAATGAATTCAACTCGAAGGAAAAAACAAGCATCTACAATAAAAAAGTAACAAACAAAAATGCAACCTGCCTCTTCTGTTACCCAAGTATACCCTTTCAACGTTGGTCTAAAGAAAGGAAAACCTCAATTTGAAACTAAAAAGAGAGAATATGATTTCGTGCTTTTTATGAAATTGACAGTAGCGTAACAAAATGAACAATATTTTTGTAAGGATGAAAGAATCACATTAAATGGTCATAAATTTGAAAAGTAAAATAGTGACTTCCATTTCTGCATACAGGGAACGGAATCACGTTCGCTTAACGAAAGAGAGAAGTGACGTTTGCCACAAACTGGGTGCTGTAAAATGCAAACTGTAGACGTTGAAAGTGGATTTATGATTGAATAATGTTATTAATTTTCATATTCCAAGAGTATTTGTATAAAAGGATACTTTGGATTTTACTTTCAATGAATAATGGCTCTTACTTATACAGAAAATATTATAGCTTAGCAAAAAGAGTATTTTATTTCAGCATTTAAGAGAGAGCATCCAACCCTTTGTTCCCATCAGGGTACATGGCATGTTTATCTGCAGTGCTATAACTTGCACTCAGATGACCCCTCATTTTTGGCATATTCAATGCACATGAGCATATTATATATAGTTAAATATGTCTACAAGGCATTGTAAGCTGGAGTAGTGTCTCCTTTATAATGGAATGGTTAACATCATTGTTGGTAAACCCATGACTCAGACTTGGATCGGCAGATGATTGAGTCATCCTATCTGTGAGTTGACTCATCGACTCAGTCAAGATTTCAAATAACCATAATATAAATCACTCTAGCTGAATCACCCCAGTCAAGAGCGAGCCATACTAACCTCAACTTGTGGCCAAAATTTTAGCGATCCAAGTGGACTCGAACGATCCCCAAGCCAACTCTGCCAGTTTGCCACTCATGCTCAACGTGAACTCTAGAGGCAGGACAAGTGGGAAGATCTTGGGCCTCTTTGGAGTATTTCTCCACTTAAGTGGTTTACATAAGACTATGTGCTCTACCATTTGACGAGGGGGATATGTCCGTCTTCTTATAAAAGTCATTTTCAAGTTTTCCTTCAGTCCTTATAGAAGGGAGGGCTTCTGGTTTACCTTGAAGGGTATATTTTTTTAGTTCCTAGCTCCTAACATATTGTCTTTTGTTAAGTAGCCTAATACATAATCTACTTCATCCTAAAAACGGTAAAAAATATCATATTCTCATGATGTCTAAACTTATTTTGTATGAAATTCAAAATCGAAAGTCTTAGATTTATGAGCTTATAAGATTCTACCTTTTCATCAGGAAAATGTGAAAACGTACAAAACAGTGCCTTGTCCATTGGCCGAGTCCTTATCTTCATCTGAACGGAAGAAGGGCGCCTTGAAGGAAGGCAGCAAAAGATTGCTTTTGGAAGATTATTGCGGCATACAGCATCTGATCAAATTTCAGCAGTTGACCTCTTTAGATTGCGGAGAGCGATTTGCGCAAGCGTTATGATCTATCATAAGTCATAAATTAATTATTGGAATACTCTGATGTGACTTCATTAGGACCCCAAAGCAGTGTCTCCTTCTTGCTCCCTTTAAATACAGCCCTGCATTTGCTTTAGAGACCACCCAGCGGCCAGCAGTCTCCGTCTCTGTCTAAATCTGTGGTAGCGAAGCGGTAGCGCAACAATGGCTGCAGGACCATCGATAGGCTTATTCGTGATATTCTCTCTTTTGGGTAATTGTTCTATTTCTTTTTAGCTACTTTAATGATAGTTCCTGGGTTATATGTGGGTAATTGTTTATATGGACCACTTGTTTGCATGTATCCCGAAAAACTTTTTATTTTTATATTGTTATTTTTGAGTAATTTTTTTCATTTGGTGCCCCTTAAAATTTTATACCTAATGCCCTTGGCTAGCATTGGGTTGCGAGTTGCGACTGACCACTTATTTTCAATGGTGTTGAAATAAGGTTTTGAGCTTTGGATTTGTGACGCAGAATTTTGCTTTCAAAGATCATCCTGGACTGTAGATGATAGTAACACATGCACTTCTCATCAATGCTTACATATAACACCTTGTTGCAACACTTACTGGAACAGAACTTATTTCATTATTAATGCGTCCTTAACTTTGGGGGTTTGTCGCTTGGTGAATAATGGAGACGTAGTTGTTGAGTTTGTAAATTGCAGGACTTAGAAACTGACCCGTGAATCTAAGCTGGACTAGAAACTATGATTCATCCTTTTTAGCGTTTCCGGACTGTGCATATAACCAGCTTCCGTCTGCCCTGACTGGACATTTGGTAAAACTTGAGAGCTTCTTTTTATTTGACTTAGCAAACTGAAGCTTGTTTGTTCCATCACAGTTGTAGGTATCAAAGCGGAGAATCTGCAGACTGGTCGGAGTTTGAAAAGCTTAGAACACCGAAGGCTATTCGTGTTTGGTGATTCCTTTGCCGACACCGGAAATAAAGAGAATCCTGATGAACCATACTATTCTTTGAGAAAACCCTACGGTGAGACATATCCTTTGTACCCCACCGGTTGATGGTCCGACGGTAAAGTCATGACCGACTTTGTAGGTATGCTTTTGCAACTCGGTTGTTTTCCATTTCATCCTTGGCACTGGTCATTTTTTTTCTCTTTGGGTATCTGAGAGAATAATCTAATGGAATCGAATACCAATTCATTGTTGGATTCTGGATCTGTCCGACACCAGAGAAGTTAAATTTCTTTGATTTGTTCAGAATTCCATCAATACAGATGTTGGCATCGTATACATATGTATATATTTCACAGAACTTCTTTCATTGTTGGATCAGTTTATTTGGATGTGTATATAATAATTTATAGTCTATACATGTTAGAAATTTTAGTTAGATTTCCATTACGTTGAAAGAATAAACAAAACTCTAACAGATGCAATGCCGCATGTGCAGCTACATACTGTTGGGTCGGGTCCAGCCTCAAGACCCGACCAGAAGGAGGGCACCCGATGGTGCCCCTCTCTTACGTCTCACTCCCTCTCTAGTGTGTTTCTTTTTTTGGGGAAAAAGAAAAAGGCTCCCTCTTGTGGCGGGCTCATAGCAAGAGAAGAGGAGAGAAGGAGAAGAGGAAGGCAAGGAAGAGAAGAAGGAGAAATCGCAGCGCGCCGTGGGTTGATCGGCACGCCAAGAAGAGAGAGGAAAGATAAAAAAGAAAGAGAAAATGAAGAGAGTCTTCATTGAGTGATTTCTTTCTTGAATCTTTGGGGCTCATTCTTTCATTCGCATAAGAGAGTGTTATTATTCTCTTGAGTTCACTGTTTTTCTTAAAACAGTAGGGATATTACTGCTCGTGTATTTCGCTCCTTTTCTTCATATATAGAAAGTCTCTCTTGCCCATGATTTTTTACTCTATTATTGGGGGTTTTTCCACGTAAATTGGTGTCTCTTCTTTTCTGCATTGTTTAGCATATATCTTGACGTATATTGCTGCAATAGTGGTGTTGGAAACTCGATCTTATGCTCGTAGCCCTGTGATTCCGTTTTTCAGCAGTTTTGTATTGGTTTGGCTTCTTTTATTGTTGTTGAAGCATTTTTGGGGATTACGACTATAACACATACATGGATCTGATTTCTCCAGTTCCATACACTAAGAGAAATGACTCTATTCTGCTTCAACGGTATGGCATGAACTTTGCCTATGGAGGAACCGGCGTCTTCGACACGTTCACAGGCCTCCCGGACATGACACAGCAAATCGACGAGTTCGAACTGCTGATCAACAGTGGGCTCTATGCTGACCATCTGGATTCCTCCGTTGCTCTCGTTTCTTATGCAGGCAACGACTGTAGAGTTTATCGAGGAACCAATGGCTCCCTCGCGGTAACTACTAACAATATATTTCCTTATTTCTTTTGTTTTGATTATATTTTTCTTTTCTTTTAAACAGGCCCCAACCTGAAGCATTAGGGGAAGTGGAGTCTTCAATCTGTAACAATATTAATTAGATCCAACTACCTTATTAGGGGTATAAACAGTTCACATTCAAATTGCATATGTGACCAAGTTCAAATCGATTAGTTGAATGTTGTGCCAGCCTAGCTAGGCGTGGATTATGCAATCTTTTGGGGATTCCCATTTCAGTTGGAATCTAACTATGAGAAAATATATTGGTTTTGGTTTAGAAACTCAAGTTTCAAATGAACAAGGCATAATCTGAACCATGGTACCTGCCAAATAAAATAAATGCATTACATGTATGAGTACTAAACATTTAACTAATAAAGATATATAATAAAAATCAAGGTCTCATGTTTTATAAATGTAAATCCCTAGTTTCTTTATATATATATATATATGAGAGAGAGAGAGAAGAACAGTTGGTCCACTTGGCCTGCACAGCATCTCTAATTCTCTAATCCCAAGATCAACACTTCTCACCATCAAGTTTGGAACGGAAGACGTGTAGGAATTTGATCCTTTTAAGTGTTAGGGGTCTTGTATTTTCAGGTCTTTCACGTGAGTTCAACTCCTGCCGCAACATGGGCAAGTTGATGTTAATCGTTGTTCCGCAGGGTCTCATGCCCTCAGGCCGAAAGTAGTGCAGCTGCTCACAGCAAATCCGCAGAGGCTGCACAATCTGGGCGTGAAGAGGGTGGCCGTGACAAACCTGCAGCCCATAGGCTGCAGTCCAACCCCGACATATTCGACCAACTTCACTCAATGCTCTTCACTCTACAATGGTCTCTCTCAGCTGCACAACCAACTGCTCAACTACTGCTAGAGGGTCCAACAGATCTTTTAAAAGCTTCTAAAGGTCCACACATATATTTGATTTTACGTATATTTGATTCACACCAAATGAGATGGTACATGCCTATATGTAATACATGAGATGTAGGCCCAGTAGGCCCACTGCATAGCTTTTTAGCAACCAAGCGGGGTGTTTGTTATAGTCATTTTTCTTAAAAAAAAAATGCTTCAACAACAATAAAACAGGTCAAACCAACTAGTATGATAGTCGAACAAAACTGTTGAAAATCAGAATCCCTGGACTGCGAGCATAAGATCAAGTTTTCAATACCAATGTTGCAGCAATATACATCAAAATATATACTAAATAATGCAAAAAACAAGAGACACCAATTTATGTGGAAAAACCTCGAATAATAGAGTAAAAAACTAAGGGCAAGAAAGACTTTCTATATATCAAGAAAGAGAGCCAAATACACCAGCAGTAATACCCCTACTGTTTTAAGGAAAACAGTAAATTCAAGAAAACAATAACACTCTTTTATACAAATAAAAGAAAGAGCTCCAAAGAAACAAGAAAGAGATCACCCAATGAAGACTCCCTTCATTTCCTCTTTCTTCTTTGTCTTTTCTCTCTCTTCTTGGCGTACCGATCAACCCACGCAACCTTGCTGCAATTTCTCCTTCTTCTTCTTCTTGCCTCTGCAATTTCTCCTTCTTCTTCTTCTTGCCTTTCTCTTCTTCTTCTCCTCTTGTTGCGTGCAGTCACAAGAAACCTCCTCTTTTCTTTTTCCTCAAGAAAAAAAAAAAAAACCCAAGAGAGAGAGAGAGAAACGTGAGAGAGAAGGGCACCATCGGGTGACCTTACTTTTCCTCCGCCAGTCACTTAAGTGACAGGTCGGATCGAGTCGAGTCCTCTCTTGAGGCTGGACCCAACCCAACAGTGTTGATGGTGTAGTTGACTACTTGTACATCATGGTTTGGTGCGGCACAGTGGACGGCAGTGGGAACAAGCAGTACACGCTCTGCCCCCTCCCGTGGACTACCTTCTGGTGGGACAGCTGCCACCCCAGCCACTTTGCCTGGAAGGCCTTAGTCGAGTACCACCGCCCCAGCCTCGACCAGCTGCTGGCCTGAATCCAAGTTATGCACAACTTATGTATAATAACGTAGTTGAGTCTACTGGATGCATCTGTCAAGAATTGAACTCGCATCATCTTGTAGAATAAATCTAGGCCTTGTGTACCTCTTGGTCGTATGGACCATATAGCTCAATGGAGCCTTCTGAGAATTTTTCCGAGTCCCATAAATTAATAACGAGTTATCCCATCAAAAAAGTTGGGGCATGTATATCTTAAAATTGATCGCGATTGAAGAGATGAGCTTTGTTTTTGTCGTTTTCGATTCATGAGATCAATTATCAATGAAACTTGAAATAGATTGTTGACATTGTAGCATGTAACTCAATTCATCAAACCTCTGTTAGTCGTATCAGTCTCAATTAGCGGGCGTTACATGCTACAATGTAAAAGTTTCATTGTAGCAACATCAAACCTCTTCGCTAGACCTTCTCTCGCTGGTGTATGGTTCTTATTGTGCTAAAAGTTTGTACTCAACTTTTTTTTGCTGTTTGAAGTCGAAATCCAAGAGCATCTAGTTCTATTCAAAACGGGTTTTGCACAGTCAACTTTTTGCAGTTTGAAGTCTAAATCCAAGAGCATCTAGTTCTATTCAAAACGGGTTATGTGCACAAGTTTGCACAGGAAAAATTGTGCCACAGAAGTGTGCAATAACCAAAATACCCCATCGGTAAAAAATTAAAATGAAGGATTTAAAAAATAGAAAGTTTGATTTCAAAATTTTGAAAATACCCAAAACCCCTTTCATTTTTTCTTTAGTGTATGCTTGTCCTTGCACTCAACTCCGTCTCCATCTCTGTTGGATGTCAATTAGGCTTATTACTGTTATTTAGTAAAACGTCAATTTCTAACAAAAAAGAGCGGCCCCCTTTCATGGTTTCTAGTAAAAACCACGTTCGTGATTCCAATGGTCCACACTAATCAAATTCTAGAGGAAAATTCTTTGATGGTAAGAAAAACGGAGGCCAGCCAATGACTGTTCCTTTGTGTCGATCGCCAAATTTCTCCCCCCTTCCGCGTTCTCTTCATTTCCTCTGGTGGGTTCAACGCATGACATGACTTAATAGTATTATTTTTATCTATCCTAAATTCATAATGGTTCAGGAAGTAGCATGGTGTCTCCTGTTCTTGAGCAGTAATAGTGTATTATTGTTTCATGCATTTGGGCCAAAAACGCGAATAGATTTATGAAATATTTGTTAAAGTGTCCAATGCCTCTAAACCAGATGCTTTGATGTTAGTCTCCTCAAAAGACCTTTGAGAGATTAATGCACTCATTAATGCACTCATTCTTCACCCTTTGTTGTGCTGTTCAATGAACAATTAATGGTCCTCACAGTCTAAGTGTACTCAAGATCCTCATTTCATGCATGCTTTTGACTAAAGAATTCATTGTAGAAAGGACGCACTCTATGCGCATTAACAGTCTATAATGCAGGAAAGTTTTTGGTCAAGGCAGACGTTCATCGGCGCAGGCTATGCCCAGCTACTGACTAGCTCTCGCTTTTTCTCTCTCGTTTATGTTTTGATTTTTCGTTTTTGTATGATTTGCTTGTTTTTTTGTATTATAGTGACATCTTGTCACCCATTTTGGTAATGAATTTCCATTTTCTCGGTTGTTTCTCTCTACTTAACATCTGAATCTTACCGTTTAAACTGAATATTACAATTTCAAAATTTTATTTTGTTGAGAAAATTTTGACTTAATATTGCATTTTAAACTGGGCATAGTTACCAAATTGTTTACAAATTCAGATCGCAATGTCAAGAAATTTATTCTTGAATATTTTTTTAAACAAGCTTTTAGTTGGGTCTACAATTTTGTGAAAAACACAAAAATTGAAATTTTAGTGTCTTAACTATATATATATATATATATAAGTTAGCTGCTTGATGTTGCAAGATGACCAAAAACTTTCCTGAAAGGTCTATAAATTTTTCCTAAAACCACCAAAACTGTCGCCATATTACAGACTTCGCTAACACCTTTATGCTATTGATGCCTTTTATTCAGTTCCACTTTTTGATATTTTATTTTGTTAGAGAAGATTTACAGTCTTCATATTTTGTTGTATTTATTTTCGTTTTGAAATGTATACTTATAAATACTTTTTCAAAGGATCTTGCGAAATGATATTGCATGGCATGACCTTATATTATAATATCTTTTGTTGATAGGCTTTTTATAAATAAACTGCTTATCCAATCGAGTTGTGCCCCTGTCAATGACAGGGGCTAAGTAAAAATATATAAATAATGAGATTAAAAATTAATAGCGGCAGAAAGTAGCGTTAGCATCAGGTGGCCGGTGGCAAGTAGCGGACAATGCTTTAGGATCGGCAACATGCAACGTACAAGATGGATTCGAGCTCAACTTGTTTAATAAAAGAGTTGAACTTCATCGTGAGTTAAAAATAGGAGTAATAAATGAGTCCAGTTTGAGTTACATGAGTTCAATTCCGCTTGTGTCTCCTTTATTTATTAATTTTTAGGAGCATGGTGGTAATATTTAATGAATTTTAGCACCAATTTTATGGTTTTCATTTTCACTTAAAGAAAGAAAAATGTATGAGCCAAGCAACGGGAGCTTAAATGAGCTGAGTTTGAGTTTAGACTCGATTTATCTTGTCGAGCCTGAACTCACCTCATAAAGCTCGACTCGAGCTGGAGCCGAGCAATGTGTGACTCAGCGGAGCTGGAGCTCTGCATTCCTGGCAACAGTACCGGCTGCAACTAGCTGATCAGTTCAGGTCGGCTTGAAGAAAAGGAGAAAATGAAAGCAAAGAAAGGAAGAGCTACTTCGAATTTCATCCTCAAAGCAATTCCCTTGTTCCTGAAAATGCAACTCATTCCTTTAAGTCAGGACTCTCCGCACGACTGCTGATCAACCAAGTTCACCATATTTAATTTCTTCCGTTTGACAACTAAGAACGACCGGCCACTGAAGAAGGTCCCCTGCAAGAGAATGAGGATCTCATCACCGGCCTCCTCCATTTCTACATGGAAGTCTGAATTGTATTTGTTGGTGGCAGAGGCGGAGCCTCATACGGGCTGCCCACACCAGCTTCTCAGTATCTTTTCTATTCTCAATTAATAGTTCTAAATATTTGAGTTGTTACGTATGTGAGTGTTCCTCTGGTTCTAAAGCTTAAAACACAAATAATCAAACTGAAAGGTATTCATGACTTGTGAACACATGGATCTTGGTCTCAATTTTGTAAATTTTGAAAAATTTCACTTGTTTTATATTAAAAATTTTGAAAAATGATATTTCAACCTTAATCAAAATTTAGAAACTTTAATTCAACCCTCTCATGAAAAATTTCTGGCTCCACCTCTAAACATGAAGATCCTATAACTAGGTTCTGAGGTCGATCTATTATAGTAGAGCAAGGATTCGACACCAATGAGCCGCACTTCGTAGACGGAGGAAGACGCCTCTTGAGTGCGCTCTAACCGCATTGGCACCGAGAGGTCAGTCAAGCAATTGACGTCTGCTCTCTCTCTCAATAAATTTTTTTTGATCCGCCACTAGTTGATGGGTTGAAAGACTCTGAGTTGAAAACCAGTCCAAACCCTATCATTCCGTTGCCTTGGACTTGTCACGGAGTCGAGGCTTATGGTCATGGCTTCCTCATCATGAAAAAATAATCGTGTTGGAGTTTTGACCTGAATATGATACATACGTGATTCCATTGGTTCCCCTAATTTAATCCTGAAGTCAGATCGGACGGGTAATAATAAATGATCCTACGTCCTTCAAACAAACGGAGGCCGCATTTATTAGCCAATATATATGATTGGTTCGATGCGATAATGGCCGCATTCACCTCTTCGTTTTGCAGCTAAAACTTGAGATCGGTCTCCCTCTCTCCTTATCTTTCTTCTGTTTCCTTTGCCGCCTTCCGGCCATTAACTTCTATCTCTCCTTATCTTTCTTCGCCGCCTTCCGGCCATTAACTTCCTCTGTTTGGACGTAGACAAGACACGACTTCGTCGAATCAATTACTTTATACATTTGAAATAACGAAGGACCCCCAATTCCAAATGACTCCCTGGGCTTCCTTTTATATACATATTCAGAATGCCCCTCTTGTCCCCACTTCATTCACTAAAACTTTACTTGTGCCTCTTTCTTCCTTCCAATGCTTCTGTGTCAAAGGGCTGTGTTAAAACTCGGGCATGACCTCAGGGGTGGATGCTGCGACCCACCCCATATGAACCAACTAGAGTTAAAAGACGCGGCACTCAGGCATGACCTCAGTATATCGTCATCGGGTGGATGCCGCGACCCACCCCATATGGACCAACTAGAGTTAAAGACGCGGCCTTCTACTACGTTTTTGTATCTGTCCAACTAGCTATGTTAAACCCCTCGAGCTATATGTCTCGTTCTTACTCAAATTCCTAACTTTGCGCTACCTAGTGACTTATTTTGCACGTAAAGATTATTGTGGGGATAAAAGTGGGCATGCAGCCACTTATGCCACTTATAATGAGGTGTCGCACCCAATCTCAGCCTTTTTTTTTTTGGTCCACATTGGCCTAGCGCACTAGGCATCATAAAATGATCCATTTTAAAGGAGTGTATGTTTCAAAACCCGTGGTCGCTGTCACAACCCAAGCAAAAATGAGAGGCCAGTTTACTCACGCCTGCAGTCCTCATAATACGTTTCTAAGGACTTGTCTTACAAATATAGGAACATGAGGAACCGGTTACAGGATTCCGGGAAAAAGCCAGGCCCCTAATTGAAATTTTTATACATATATATCCCACCGCACTCCGGGTGCCCTCCTCCAAGTGAAGTCTCCCGCCCTCCCGTCCTTCCTCAAACTCTCTCTCTCTGCGATAATGGCGGCAAGGTTTTTCTTAAGCATCTTTTTGATGCTTCTCTTAGGTAAACTTAGTTCTCTCTCTCTCCCTAATCTTACTCTATGGAAGCCCTGATCTTAGGCATTAATTTGACATTAGGCGTGAAAAGCAATCGCTTGGATCATAATTTTTCGTTTCTTGTTTGAATATATGTATTTCAGGAAGAGGCACAGAAGGGCTTCGCCATCGCCGCCATCACTTACCGAAGAGGCTCTTTGTTTTTGGTGATTCATACGCAGACACAGGCAACATATGGAAGGGGCTGGCCAGTTGCTGGAAGTCCCCCTACGGATCCACCTTCCCCGGCAAGCCAGCCGGCAGGTTTTCCGATGGCCGAGTTATCACCGATTTCGTCGGTACATCTCTGTCTCTCTCTCTCTCATTATTCGGTTCAAGTTTAATGGATTCTCTTTTACTGTGCTTGATTTCTTCGGTGCTCCATAGGAAGGTTCTGAACTTTTTTGAAGTGGGAAAAATTTCTCTCCTAGACCTACCGTTTTCAGAAATACGCTATGTCATGCATTTGTTTCTTCAAAATCGCTGCTACGCGACATCAAGTTCTCTGACTTGCTTACATGAAACAAAGGCGAAGTATGAACCCCATTTCTTCCATTAACAATGGCTGCTGCTTACAATGTAAACATTCTAAGCAGTCCCATCCTCGAAATGCCGATCATCCCGGCGAATACCCTTTATGGCCCAGATCTGCAGTATTCTCTTGGACGACGCAGGGGCTACAAGTGTTTCATGAAGTCTCATGAATCTACCACAGAGATTGGGTAGAAAATCTCAATCTGCCCAATTTTTCCAGCAGATTTATAAAACACTCAGTATAATCACAATCGTTACAGCTGTCCAATCGTTACAGCTGATTTATAAAATAATCACCGATTTTCTTTGATGCCAAACAACCCAGAATATGATCGGTATGCTGCCTCCACATTGGACAAGGGTTTGCTCAAATAGCGTAAGCTTTATTTTTGCGCTTACGGTGGAACTTCCAAATGCCCAAATGACTGGAAACATGGCCTTCAACTTCTACCTAATGCTTTATGCATGAAATTCTTTGCCAAAAGCTGAAATATTCGACGGCAATGCCTCCACTTTGGGTTCTGATTACTCCAAACCTATCAAGTACATACTTCCAAACATTGGCCGCAACTTTACATTTAAAAACAAGTTCTCCTTGTTTTGTAACATCTAGAAGCAATATTGAATCCAAATCTACTGACACGCTCATAAGTAAGAAGTTTTTCTTGGCAACCAACTTCTATAGTGTTTTCACATGTGTACTTTGGGTTCACTTTCAGTGAAAAAAAGGAAGCCCGTTGAATATTTTAGAGTTAGTGCTACAGTTCCTGTATTGAATGCATCATTAGATCTTTAAATACAAGTTGATTGCTAAAGTTTTGACCCAAATCCAAGCTGTGTCCTGCCTTCTTAGATTTAATTGAAAGTTTGCAATTGGAGACGGGGTTGAATTTTTGGGGGAGAGTGTCAGGCTATATTGTTTTTCTCGCCAAAAAAAAAAAAAAAATCAAAAGCAGATGCGTAAAGAATGGACAATAACTGAAAAATTGCAACTTAACTTTTCTTTGTAGTTTTAAAACTTTGAGTCGATTTTTAATTAAGTTAGCGAATGATTACTCTTTTCATCTTAAAACGAACATAAAAAATATATTTAATTTTGCAAGCACGTCATGTTGTTGAAAAAAAAAACACGCGACTGCAGGTCTAATTTTGATAACAAAACAAATAATTTAGATATAGTTTAACATATAATAATATTGTTCAGTATAGTTGAAAATTGCCAAATACAAACTAATCAGCATAAGCTAAGCGTGCGTGTTTTTTGAAAGTTTCAAATAACAAATTACGGTTACAGAGACGTGTGCCAGTGTGGGATTCATCTCCTCTAAAATTAATACTGACATAAAACTATGGTTTCTTCTAGATGCTTCATTTCGATCAGCTTCGGCATCATAAAGAATAACTATTATTTTAATTGTGGTTTAACTAATTCTGCCATGACGATCTACCCAAGAAACACAATTAACAAAAAAAAAAAAAAAAAAACGGGGCCATGGATCAGGTTTTACAAATTAGTAACCATGTGAAAATCCGGTTTCAATTTTCAGTCAACACCTGGTCTCATAAGAACCAGATCCCAACCCAAAAGTTCACATATGGGTCTTTGGGTCATCCACATCACGGGCATAAAAAAAATCTTTAGGTTGCATTTGTCTTTCCATGGGTTTTAGATCGAGGGAATCTCATCGATGATAGTTGAAATCTACAGTTTTATCATACTGTGGATTTCAGTTTTATCAAACTGTGGATTTCAACATCCACACCCAATGTCTATCTCAAATCCATGCTTCAGTTTTTTTTCTTTTCTTTTTTTTTTGGAGGGGCGTTGTCGGAGATCAGAAACTGCAGATCTGAATCCGCATTAATCAAGAGCGGCTTTATCTCTAGTAAAGTGCTGGTTTCTAGCCGACTTGACCATCCCGGCCTTACCCTCATTTATGTTTCTGTTAACGTCTTTGTTTCATTAGGTTAATTATACTTAAAACTTGAGACAGGATGTCCTAGAAATATTCTATCTGCCCATTTAGTCAGCACTATCTTCTTCTGATACACATCTTTACACTACGTATGGGCCACAAAGAGAATGGAGATGCTTCTTAGAAGAAGAGGAGCACTGTGCTTTGGTGGAACCATTCTGCACTTTTATAGAGTGTCAAGTTTAGGCTTCATGAAAGGCTCTTTCTTTTTCCTGGCCAATCGATTCGGGCCACTGAAAGTGCCACCATCTTTTCTCGTTTTGCTCATGGGCTCCGCCACAATCTTCTCCAAAATGGTCCTCCATCATCATCATATCACCGTAAAATTTCTCAGAGCAATATGCTCTCAAACGATGCCACCAATGTTGTTGAAATTGGCCTAACATTACAACCAGTAAGTGGAAAAAGTTAGAGAATCAAATCGCAAAAAGAAAGAAGAAGAAAATTTTATTTGTGTAAAAAACAAGTAAAAATCAAAGAAACGTACCCTGCGTGACTGCGTCTCCATTAAATAGGTTGGTGTATTGAATGAACACGGCTTCTGGTTGGATCATAAATGGGCTGCCACTTCGCATTTGACTTTTAGAACATGAACACCACTTGATTGGCATCTTCATGCAGCTACCTATCTAGGAGTTCCGTCTCCGGTTCCTTACAGATTGAGGCGTCTCGCGGGGGACCGAAGGCGATATGGGATAAACTTTGCTTATGGTGGGACTGGTGTCTTCGACACAATTTACCCTCTGCCAAACATGACAACGCAAATCGACTTCTTGGAGGAGGAGATCAAGGCAGGCACTTACCGGCCCCGGCAACTGAGGTCATCCATGGCTCTTATCTCCCTCGCCGGCGACGATTATGTATCCTACCTCAACTTTCACAACGGCACCGTTGCGGTACGAATTCTGGTCCAATTCTTGATGTCTCGGATATTCTGGTCACGACCCGGTTTCCTTTCAATCTGTTACCAAAAGGGTTCAATTTGAGGTAGTTATGCATCCTGGTCTGTGTGCAGAAATTAATCATAATTTTCTAGAGGCCCTTTTAATTGCAAGAATCAAATTTTTGGACCTCATATATATACAATTACCAGGAACAGAACATGTGCCCCAAGGTCAAAACAGCGTTCACTTCATTTAGTGAATGTAATTTGTTTATCATTAAGAGGTTGTTAGCTAAAATTAACAGTACTTTACTGTCCCAAAGAATGGGGCGGATTCATAGGACACCATAACAAAGTTTCCATGAAGCTGGTACATTTTCTGGCAGATTATGAGACTAACAGTTGTCAAACGACCTCTAAAAAGTTGTTTGGTATGAAAAACACTATAAATGTCTCATAAATTTGTCTAAAAATTAAAGAAGGTTCATGGACCACTATAATTAATATTCCAATAAGATAGTCTAATGTTTAGAACAGATTCTTGAAACACTAGTGTTTGCTTTCCTAAAGATCATGTTTTGCATCATAGTTTTCCAACAAAATCATTCTCTTGTAAGTCGGTAGATTTTAGAAAATTAAAAGCGGTTAAACTTTGATGTCCTTGTTTTTTTCACTCTCATACGCTTAAACATGGAAACGATGTAATTCATGATCTGCTTTTAGACATACATATATATAAGATAATTTTGAAATATTGGCGATCCAGGGCCTGAGGAGCTTCGTACGTTCAGTGGTTGACCAGATTGAAGTGGACCTGCAACGTCTGATCAGGCTAGGAGTAGGACGGATAGGTGTGCTCGGTCTGGGCCCAGCAGGCTGCGTCCCGATCATGACTCAAAACACATCTTACTCCTCATGCATGGAAGCGTTCAATCAAGATGCTGCCTATCACAATGCCCTGCTCCACAAAGCCATCAATGTAATCAATGCTCATCCCAGCCGTCCATCGCGCATTGCGGTATTCGACATGTTCGACACGTTGCAGGCGCTGGTTCACCGCCATAACAAATTGAGTAAGTGTTTTGCCTTATCCAATTATTCAACTCAACCTTGTTCTTGAACGTCAACTTTGTGTCAATTTTAAACACTAGAAAACACTGAGATGCAAGTT
This sequence comes from Nymphaea colorata, assembly GCF_008831285.2. Taxonomy (NCBI): domain Eukaryota; kingdom Viridiplantae; phylum Streptophyta; class Magnoliopsida; order Nymphaeales; family Nymphaeaceae; genus Nymphaea; species Nymphaea colorata. The sequence continues at coordinate 465,969 of NC_045148.1, read as the reverse complement.
GAAGCATAGCATAAAATAGTCGTCCTGTTGAACAGTATACTTCCTCCAAGATGGTTCAACGTCAGACTAGCAACTTGCGGAAGGCCAATCCTTGGTTTGGTTTTGTCATGGTCATGGGCCAATTTTTAGGCAATTCTTTAGACAAAGATTTTCTAAAGAGTACCACTTTCTCACGTCTCCCATACATGTTCTTTCGAAAGGAAACACTGAGATGCAAGCTGAAGCATAGCATAAAATAATCGTAAAGACTTGTTGAACAGTATACTTCCTTCCTCCAAGATCCAAGATGGTTCAACGTCATACTAGCAACTTGCTGGAGGCCAATCCTTGGTTTGGTTTTGTCATGGTCATGGGCCAATTCTTAGGCAATTCTTTAGACAAAGATTTTCTAAAGAGTACCACTTTCTCACGTCTCCCATACATGTTCTTGGAATCCCTTTCCACGTAGAATGAGAAAATTATGAGATCTCTCATGGCTCTTTTGCAGGACAAGGAATTGAGGGTACGCTTCGGCCATGCTGTATTGGAACGGCCGCAGGTAGCAGCTGCGGAGACACCGATGGGAACGGGAAACCGCTATATAAAGTATGTGATGACCCGGGAAAAGCAGTTTTCTGGGACGGCAACCACCCAACTCAGGCTACTTGGACCACAATTTTTCAATCCTTTCGCCCAACTCTTCAACATTTATTCTCTTGAAAAATAATCCAAAAACATGAAGATGAGTTGCGGGTCAGATCTAGTGTGGTCCAAGGCAGCGGTCGGACTCGAGTTTTTTCCATGTAACCTTGTTTAGGATGGTAAAAGTTCTACATTAGGAAGCTTTTCACTAAGTCTTGAGTATCAAATTTTGTGTTGAGCAATTGGTATTGTGGGTACCGTTGGGTCGTTATTGTTGGATCTGAATCTGATTTCTTATGTACTTAATAGATGAGAATAAGCTCAATAAACACTTTTGAGACTTGATACAGTTGATTTTGACCCAAGAGAATGTGAATCCTAATCCAAATTAAAAGAGGAAGACCTCAGCAAAGAAGACATAGCTCTCTGGCTCCGCCACTTGCTGTTGTTACTGCATTTTCATAGGTCAACTCGATCGGTCGACCGCAAGGGCCTCAGTCTACCTCTTGACCAACCCAAGGGTGGGCGCGCTCAGGTAATTCGATGTGTGCTGATCATGAAACTGATCTATGCTCTACATGAGTAATGAGGTCCAAATCACTCATTAATTTTTTAGAGCTTTCTCAAATGAACATGGCTGCAATTCACAGGCAAAATAGCTCCCGTAGTAAGTGGTGGAACCAGAAATTTTTTGGTTAATGGGTATGAATTCAGAAAGTCGCAGACCCTTTAAATAAGTGATAGTCACGAGGGATGTAGCATGGCTGGTATCGTTCATGCTCATCAATTGATTCTATGGACACAACTCTTTTAAACTGCAAACAATAGATGTGCGACACTTTGGTGGTGGGGTTCTGCTTCCCATCCAGATTCCAACGCAACCCTAAACACTAGGAACATGGAAAAAGAAAGAGGAGAGGTTCGGCCTCTTCGGCATATCCTCTTCTCTCCAACACATGATAAAAGGATGGAGAGAAACCACATATAAAAACGTAAATAACTAATTGGAAGTCTTTGAACTGTTAAGCCCCCATAGAAAAAAAAAAGGAATTAGGAAATGAGCTTGATTGAGGCTTTTTCGGGATATGCAAGTCGACAAATGGAAAAGCTGGCGACCCATTTCTCTAAGTCCAAAAGTGTGCTCAAGATTGTCATAGTGTTCATACATTTGCTTTATATCAACAATTATACAATGTAGATAAACGTTAGAGGATTCATGGAGTTGACTGTTTGAAGCGTCAAGCAAGTTGCTGCCCCCGGTAGACTAAGTATGTCATTGTTCTCACTCAATAAGGGCGTTATATGTACACACCAACTCGTCCCTTTCAACATTTAAGTTTGGCTCGCGCTGTCCGGACCACGTACAGCTCACTGCCCGTTGACGCATTCAAGGCTCACGCGCAAATATTGTCGTTGCCCAAATTCATATTGCTGTTTTTGATGACCCATTTAATTATGCAATGGAATATATTATTTATGTCCTGAAATGTTCGATTCAAATCAGATTGCTTCGCAAGTTTTTAAATCAGCAATATGATTTCTTCTGACTTTAAATCCTGTCAACATTTTTAGAAACAACGCTTTTGTTATTCGAATTGTGTATTAGAGAATGTCGAACTCATGCTAAATTATTCGATTAGATTTATCAAAAGTTGTGGGAACTGAATGGAACAACACAATTTAAACGGAGACTTTGTTTGTTTTTTGGTCTCTTTTTTTTTCAATATTAACCTCTCAAGGTCAAAAGTATTGTCTGCTGATAGCTACAAAATATCGTTTTCACGTTTTAAACAGTGTGTTTAATTTTTGTGGGGCATAATACAGTGAGCTTGAAAAGATGGGGAAAATATGATATTTTTTTAAATTTTTAAAAATCTTAAAAAATAGGAAAAAATAGAAACTAGAAAAGGAACATAAAAAATGAATAGATAATCCACAAATAAAAATTAGAAAATAGAAACAGTTTGACATTAAAAAAATGCCTAAAATGATAAAATGAGAGGCAAAAAATGAAAAAGCTCGTTTTTTTTAATGTCTTTTTTATTTTGGTATTTTTTTTTCAAAGAAACGACACTTTTTTTTTTTGCCTTTTTTGGTTGACTTGCTTTGCTCAATCTGAATGCATTTTTTCCAAAAAAAAAAAAAAAAAAAAAACTTGCTTTTTCTTACTACGTGTCTCTTTATTGTTTTGAAATCTAAAGGCAACATATCATTTTCGTTTCACACTTACGATATCATTGTTGCGACGCGCATTTGTAGCTAACAGGTTTAGGACTTGTCTAACTTATTTATACAAGAAACAACTGCAATAGGAGAATCCATAGAAATGTGAAGCCCCTAAATGAAATTTTATAATACTTATATATCTGCTTCACTCCCAGCCCGACCATTCTGCTCCAACTCCAAGCGCCCCTCCCTCTCTCACTTGCCCTGATGGAAGCGAGATTTTTCTTATGCTTCCTTTTGGCGCTTCTATTAGGTAAATCCGGCCCTCTCTCCGTCTCTAATTTTGCTTCATGGAAGCCTTAGATGTTCAGATGTGAGCGTAGGAGCAGTCGCTTTTATCTTAATTTTTCATAACATAATTGTGGATTGTATTTCAGGAAGCGGCACAGAAGGCCATGGCCATCGCCACCACCATCGCCGCCATCATTTAGTAAAGAGGCTCTTCGTGTTTGGCGACTCATATGCAGACACGGGCAACATATGGAGGGGGCTGGCCAATTGCTGGAAGTCTCCCTACGGCTCTACCTTCCCCGGCAAACCGGCCGGCAGGTTTTCCGACGGCAGAGTTATCACCGATTTCGTTGGTACCTCTCTCTCTCTGTCTCTCTCGTTAAGTATTCTCATTTACCGTGCTTGATTTCTCTGGTGCTCGGTAACAACCACCGTTTTCAGAAATGCGTTAAGCTATCGCTGCTTGTAAGCGCAGCATAAAGCTTCATGTAGAGGCCATGAATTGAGTCTCATGGTCAAAATATGTTGAAACGATCTTTATAAGGGCCCGTCTTCTTCTCAATACTCCTCTTGTTTAGGGCATTTTTCATCGGGAAATTGATCGGCCGACATAACAAACAACACACACACAGCAAGGAATCGCGGGGGCGGAGGGATGGGGGGCCGGCTGGGGCCTTGGCCACCTCACATTTTTAAAATTTTAAAAGTTTATTTTAATATATATATATATATATATATAAATTGAAATTTTTTATTTTGTTTCTTGTTAAAATTTTCAAACTATAATTTGGTTGTTGTAATAAAAAATTGCTGGCTTTCTCAAGAAAACGTTGTTAAATAGCTGCACCGGCAGGAACAGGGGCGGGAATGGGAGTAAGGGCAGGGTTAAAAAAATTTGGCAAGAGAGCAATAACTAATTATGTACTGTAATGTAAGATTTTTAAGAGGCACATGTATGTAAATGAGGAAAACTGCATTGTGTGGGCAATTTGCCACACCATGCCCTCTCCACATCTGCCTAGATTTAACCACAAAGCCAACTTTAATATCGAAATCCAATCCGTTCTTCTCACATTTGTTTGCTTTCAATGTCCAACTTTATTCCTCATAAAATTTAAATTTTTGTGCTTCGATTGAAAGTTTAAAAGGAAGGACACGATTGCTTCAAGATTAAATATTAGGCTGATGGACATAGAAAAGGCAAATGGGGATCCTAACACCTAAGTTGAAAAGCGTACTGTATCTCACCTACAGTTTAGAACCTCCCAATTAAAAGGAATTGGGGACGTCCGGGTCTTCTAACTTCCTGCTCACACAAAGAAAAGGGGGCATGATCAGGTAAGATTGATGTTCAGGTGAAGCAAATAGAGTGTGGTGGAGAACGGACCATGAAGGGGACCAGAAATTAAACACAAGCGGTGCCTTTAAATATGAATAAAATGATTCATCGAAAGAGAGTCATTCGTGTGAGACGGACGTGTGGGATCACTTTCAAATAAAAACCGTTGAATTTTATAGAATTATTACTGTTCCCCTGTTCAATGCATTCGAAGAATTTTTATTGGCAGCTGCAAGGTTCAGTCAAACATGACTTGGTGACGTTATTGCCTTCTTAGAAGAGTTGGTGCAACAATCGAGATGAAAGTTATTAGGCAGTGAGTTTTTTTTTTTTAAGTTATCAAAGTATCAACACTACTCTTTCTGCTGCAAAAGAAAAAAAGAAAAAGCTATTTAACATGAATATGTTGAACTAGTTCAAAATATTTGGCAAAGAGTCGGTTTCTCGATGGCTTGGGGCCGAACCTGATTATATGCACATTTACATGGCACAAGGTTTTTAATAGTGCCAAGTAAAGTGATAAAAGTGGGCGAAGATTACAGATATCTTGCCTTATAAGGCGGACAGCCGTGCACGTCACAGCCTCCTCTAAAATAGGCTTCCTTCATCATTTATAATCATAAAAAATGCCAGAAGATGCCACAAATGTTATTAAAAACGGCCTATCAGGAAGTAAACACTAATTAGAAAGATATTAATAATCGACCCTCAGAATCACCCTGCGTAAACCAAGTTAAAATTACACACTTATTCACTAACGAATCAAAAAGCAAAAAAGAATAAGAAAAAAAAATTAAACATACAAAGTCATCGAAAAACACGCCATGTGTCTCCATTCAATGCTGTTTGTTTGGTGTATTTAATGGAGAAAGGTAACCCAAACCTGCCGAGTGGCAAGAAATATGAACACCAGTAAATTTGCTCCACTGTGTGTAATGTATTTTTTTGTAACTACAGTTGCGTATATAATCAACGTTTCTAGATAAAATAGTTTTATATTTTGCAGCAGCGTGTGTCCGTAAAAGTAGAAATATGAGGTGCCATTTTGAAATTAAGCCATGCCGTTTCGTTTTCGATTTTAAAGTTTTAACGTGACCATTCTTTATCCTCAAAACCGTGCAACAATTTTAACATTTTGCATGCAGCCACCTACCTAGGGGTTCCATCTCCTGTTCCTTACAGATTGGAAAGTGTCGCTGGTCACCGAAGCCGATACGGCATAAATTTTGCCTATGGCGGGACGGGTGTGTTCGACACGGCTATCCCTCTGCCCAACATGACGACGCAGATCGACTTCTTGGAGCAGCTCATCAAGGACGGCACTTACGGGCCACGGCAACTGAGATCATCCATGGCCTTCGTCTCCATCGGCGGCAACGATTATTTATCCTACCTTTACTTTGGCAATGGCACCATAGCGGTACGACTTCTAAACCGACTCGGTTTTCTTTCAGTTTGGAGATCTAATATATTTGGATGTTTCATTCTCAAAAAACTTTGGAAAAGCAGCGCTTGAAGAGCTTCATACGTTCAGTGGTTAACCGGGCTGAAGCGGACCTAGAACGCCTGGTCAGGCTAGGAGTGGGACGGATAGGCGTGCTCGGTCTGGGCCCAGTGGGATGCGTCCCGTTTAATACTCAGAACATATCATACTCCTCCTGCGTTGATTTGTTCAACCAAAATGCTGTCTATCACAACGCTCTTCTGCAAAAAGCCGTCGATGCCATCAACGCTCATCCCAGCCATCGATCGCGTGTTGAGATGCTCAGCGTATTTGATGCATGGCAGTCACTGATTCACGGCCCTCAAAAACTGGGTGAGTTTCTTCATCTTGGCCAATGATGTACTCTACTCAATTCCATTAGTGGCGGGCAGGGGTGAACACGCTCATGTTCATTCAGCTCGAGCTCTACTTGACTAATGAAACCTCGAGCTCGAGAATAGCTTGACGGAAGCATCTCGAGCTCGACTCAACAGTTACGTGTTGAACTCGAGGTCAACTCGATTAAGGCTCGATAAACTCATTTGAATAGAATTGATATTTATTATTATGTGTTGAACTCGAGCTCGACTCGATTAAAGCTCAACAAACTTGTAAACTCGTTTAAATATATCGACTTGATTAAGGCTCGACAAACTCGACTAAGACTCGAGGTCGACTCGATAATTACGTGTTGAGCTCGAACTCAACTCGGTTATTTGAACGAGTCGACTCATGAACTCGATCTCAACTCGTTAAGCAAATGACTTGGCTTGAACTCGTTTCCGAGACGAGCTTTAACGAGTCGAGCTCGAGTAGCTCGACCCTTTGTTCACCCCTATTGAAGATAGATGGGGTTTCCTTACGTGGACCTACATCGTGTTTTATGGGCAGTTCGATAAAAGTCGTGACCAATTAAAAATTTGTTAATTGTAGTGCCCTATTTGAACAAAATTCTGGTTTCACTCATGAAATAAAAGCTTTCTTGTTCAACGAAGTCCAATCTTTGTCTCAGGTTTCAGCGATTGCCATGTTCAATCCCTCTATTGAAAACCATTTGAGAAAATGAACAAGGTTCTAAGGGATTCCATTTTCTCACATGTTCCAAACATGTCCTGGAATCACTTTCCATAGAGAGTGCGAAAAAATTAAGCTGATGTTGGTGGCTCATTTGCAGGACAAGAAAGTGAGAATCCACTCAGGCCGTGCTGCATGGGAATCACCCCGTTGAACGGCTGCGGTGACACCGACCAGAACGGAAAACCACTGTATAAAGTATGTGAAGATCCGGAAAAGGCCGTGTTCTGGGACAGTGTGCACCCAACTCAGGCTACCTGGTCCAGAGTTTTCCGATCTTTTCGCCCGACTCTTCAACAACTTGTCTCTTATAGGACTACTTAACCCAATACTTGAAGATGGGTAATAATCGGACACATCTACTGATAGATCTGTTCATGTCGCCTTATCTTTTAAGATGTTAAAAGTAGTTTTCACGATTTGAGTTTCAAACGTTTTTGCATTCAACAAGTTGTGCTATGGGTGCCGCTGGGTTGTTGCACTTTTAGATTTTATTTTGTCTTTTTCTCTTTTGGAGTGTGGAATTTGGGTCTGAATCTGATTCCTTATGTACTTAATAAACGAGAATAAGACCTGTTCTCACCCCCTCACTGTAACATCTGTTTGTTAAAAAGTTGAAGTTATTAGAGAGTTCTTGTCATAAACAGAGGTCTGCATCTTGTACTCAATTTAGAGCTCCTTCTATCGAAAATCCACTGTCGAGAAGTGTTTAAGGTATGCGAAGAAGGTCGCCTTAGTATGCCACTTAAGCCACGCCACAGGTGATTTGAGATGCTAGGATTTTAAATCTCTGGATTTTGAATCCACTGGTTTTAAATGAAAGCCCTAAATCTGTTGTTTGAAAGACGCATGTACATAATGATCGACCTAGGGGAGGGAACATGTGGGCATGTACGGGCAAGCCAATGAAGTATTCATATTTACATATTGGTTGACCTCAAATTTTTGTGTATATATATATATATATATATATATGTGTGTGTGTGTGTGCGCGCCCCTCATCCAAATATGTCCGGCTCCACCACTGGTTAGTCAAGTGATCATAATGGAAGAAGATCGGATAAGGGATCAAGAGGAGCATAAGGAACTCAACTTCATATTCATGCTAGTGGTGGAGTCACATATATGTTGGTGCAATATAAGTGTCTTTTAATCATTTGCTATGTATATACATTTTAATAACTCTAAATGTGAAAGCCTTTTGAATTAGGGAAATTCATCAGCGCAAAATTTTTGGCTCCGCCACTGAATCAAGCAGGCAGCTCTTGCCCTTAGTCTGCATTTTTAGTTAAACCTTGTGCTTCAAGCCAGACTAGTAGCCGTCATGCGCCATGTGTCGCTTTGTCACTGGTTTGTCAATAATAAAGTTATTGGGGATCATACAAAGATTCATAAAGCTTTGGGGCACAAATTCTTGAACAAGCAATCAACCAAGCAAGAGCAAACAAAACAAGAAAAGCAAATGCTAGTAAATTGTGGAAGGAGAGCAATGAATGAGGAACTATCAGCACCCCCACAATGAGTAGGCAGGTCCTACCTAGGGAAAAGGTGAATTGTCATCCTCCAATCGATGAAGAGCTTTTTCTTCACTTAAAAAAAGAAAAGATTAAAAGCAAAACAATAAATAAATGAATAAAATTCTGTCGGCGTTAACCAACAGCATCTCAAATATTGACAAAGTAACAAGAAGTTAATGGTTATACCACGAATGATGAGAAGATATGATATTTTTTAAATGCTTATTTGAAAATGACATATCAATGTTTACAACTCAATCTTGTTATTTTCTTGATATTACTACAATTTATTTATGCTTACGTTGAGGAATTGGTTCGTCCAAGACAAGTTAGACCATGGACAAAACCAGAGAACTCAAATTGCACTCCTGAAGATGCTTTTAACTTCTTCTGAACTATATATCACTATCTTATTTAATAGGAAACCTGTTTTGATACTCAAATTGTTTTAGTATAGAAAAACCTTAAGTTTTTTAAAAAATAAACTTCTGGCGTTACTAGGGATTTAGATTTTTGTATGGCTGAAAATTTGAAGGGTTTCGCATTTCTTCATGCAAAGTTAGTCTTTAAGATCATATACATTAGCAAAAAAAAAAAAAAAACTTCTGTGTCTTGCATATATAATATATATCTCTGCCTAATTTCTTTAGGATATACAAACTCATCTGCTACATTTTACTAAAAAAAATTCTTAATAAAATATAGGATAATCGGTTCAGCAACAATAGCTCTTTGTGCTGGTAATGACTTCAGATTTTCAAAATGTATACTATTCTGGTAGGGATTCCCCTCATGAACATATATAAAAAAAAAAGATAACCGAAAACCCTATAAAACCTGATGCTGCACCAATTCAGCGCAAAATATGATTAAGAAAAGTGAGACTATATGTACTCTAGCGTCTTGGCTTTTGAAGAGTATCATCCTGCAAAGAAACTTAACTGAGGAACACCACCAGCATTAAGAGATAAGCAGCAACTTAATTAAATATCTTCATGATAGAAGCATATGCAGATTAATTTAATGCTGTGAAAGACAAAAAGATATAGCCGTGTTACTAGTTAAATAGGGCCTGCTGGGATGCAAGAATAATGAAGTACGACAACTCATGACAATTACTTTGTGTCATCTGTCTATTCATGAAATGGATGAGATCATTATTCACGTGATGTCTTGTGAAAATGTAATTCCGGAAACCAAGTTTAAACCCTCAATCTAAATCTAGAAAGACTTCTTTTGTTTGAATACTCACAATAGTTCTATTGTGTTTTCACATTTCATGTGGTCCTTCCAGCGGTTCTAACAAATATATAAAAAAGTAAGTATCAAAAAGCAGTGAAAAATCATGATATTTTCCCCCAAAAAATACTATATGATCTATATTTTCCAAAACAAGTTAAGTTCAAATGGGTAGTGTATGTTTTATTTAGTATTCTACTCTATTTTTGGGTGCATATGAGTGCTTCTGATTCCACTTTTTACAGTCAATGGTACTATTGATTTCTGCACCAATTGAACCTTTAGGATGTGAAGTATCACGGGGAGCATCTCTAGCTAGCTAGCTATATCCTCAGGCAATATTCCCTCATTATTTACCAGAAATTCTAGTAATGACTTCACCCTTGTGGCAAATTAAGTTCAGAACTTTAAGACAAATTAACCGTGCTTTACTCCATTATTATTCAAGGAAATCAGATTCACATCAGGACGAACACCAATACAAAGTGGGGATTTGGTTTTGAATCGTGTAAGCGATTACAGTGCTCAAAAAACTTCATCAAGAAGGAAGCTTCGAGATCTCTGCTAAAAAGAAAGTATATAAAATTTGAGAAAACCAACTCTGTGGTCTAAAATATCAACTCTTAAAAAGTTAACAAAGCGTGAATTATTTGGTTGAGGACAACTCATGAGACCTTTTTCAGTATAAAGCCTGTAAAGCACTTTCTTGTATATATCTTATACTATTCTTCAGTTACATTGTCCCTTCGACACTGAGAAGCTCTTTCTATCTCTCTTTCTCTCTCTCTCTCTCTCTCTCCTACTTATGGGTGCAGGGCCGGTTCTAGGCTTACTTCTGGTGCTTCTCTTAGGTAAATTCTTCATTTTGTTAAGAGTTTTCTGATGTAAATCGTCACAAGTGAAGATTGGATTGATGGAGGAATTGTATGTCTCTGATGTCGGTTTTAAAATTCTGATGCTTAGGCACCAAATTGGAAGGTCACAGCCACGGCCATGGTCACCATCAACGCGACGACGGGCCAAGCCGGATGCTCTTTGTTTTTGGAGACTCTTATGTAGACACAGGAAACATTGGGAAATCAGTAGCGAACTCGTGGAAGGATCCTTACGGCATCACTTTTCCGGGGAAACCCACCGGCCGGTTTTCCGACGGCCGCGTCTTGACTGATTTTGTTGGTAACGTCTTTTCTGATCTCTTTATTTTGCTAGCTTTGCTGTGGTGCCTCGATCAACTTCATCTTTTCTTTCTGTTTGGCTTTGAATTGATCACAGAACTCCAAATTAAACCAGCTGCACTGTGTATTGTATAAAAGAAACACCCCCGTTTGTTTTCTGATTGGTGCATTTAGAAAAGTATTTGTTTCTAATCACCGTTCTTTGTTCTTGAGATGCCAATCCATTTAAATAAGGAGCTTCTTGTGCTAGGCAGCTGTTTATGAAGGGCATCTAAGTGGCAAAATAACAAGATTCTTGAAGAAAAGCATTTAGCTTTTGAAAGATTCGATCTAAGGCTTGTTCCTTTAATACTAAATGAATCTGTAGAATTGTTAAGCATGAACTTCACTACTCGCTTGAATTGTCGAAGCTCGAGTTACAGAAGCCTAATACTTCCTGCTTACAGGCACAGTTTGAGGACTATTCCTCAGTAACTACTTGTATCCATGGCTTCCATCTATCTATATATATATATATATATATATATATATATATATATATATATATATATATATATATATATATATGCCCTCAGAAAACTACTAAGATATAGTAGTTGAAAGTTTCTGTCATGCGTGTCAGAATTCAAAATTCGAATGACGCAAAGTAAGACCGAGTCGCCAACTAAACCACTAGTGCTTTATTGCCTTTGTGCTTTTCTTTTCCTCATATTAAAATGAACCGCTGCTTAGTGTTTTTAGTCGAATTCCGAAAGCATGCTGTTTCAGGCCTTCTTTTAGTAAGGAGTTATTCTTAAAGGACAAATTCTGTTGGTCTATTTTGATTTGGAGCAACTTAATTATGGTTCTCGGGTATCGTAACTTGTTCAGACTCTTAATATTTTGGATCTCATTTTGGGGATAAAAGGGTGGCCAACAGTCGGACCCTTGATAACCGGGTCCATACCCGCTTTAGATGAAGCTTCATTTTGGACACAGTTACCATTCAAACCCGGTTTCTGATGTGCTGATCCGCATGATCCTACCTAAACTTAGTGTTTGTTTTCGTGCATGCAGCTTCCTATTTGGGGATCAAATCTCCGATTCCTTACAGAGTGAGACAATTTGCTGGGAATCGGAAGCGGTTCGGTATGAACTTTGCGTTCGGAGGAACCGGCGTCTTCGACACACTTGTCTCTCTGCCAAACATGACCACACAGATTGATCTCTTCCAGCAACTGATTGATGAAGGCGAGTATCAGGAGTGGGAACTCGGATCGTCCATGGCTCTCGTATCGGTTGCAGGCAACGATTACAGTGCATACCTTGCTAGAAATGGCACCATGCAGGTATGCCTATGCAACCACAATCAAATATCAGTAGGACTCGGATTGCCCTGAGTTCAGACCAGTGTGATCTCCACAGTCAGTAGGATATCGGTTCGGTTTTTTGTTAGACTCGGTTCCGGGTATTAGAGTGAGCGTGCTTGGTCCTATTAGTACTGTTCATGTTAAAGGAAGAAGCCGCATATACTTGAAAAACCTCCTATGTATACTTATTTGAGCAATTTACTTTTTTATGAGACATATTTTATATTTTTTTTATCGAACGTAACCGAACCGAGCTCACTTAACTCGAGTTTGACTCGTTTAGGTTGTCAAGTTCATTTTTTAACTCGAACTCGACTTGTTTAATAAACGAGTCAAGTTTATTGAGCGAGGGAGTTCGAGTGGAGCTTGAGTTAACTCGACTCGTTTAACAGCCCAACCCTAATGACGCCTTTCTTATCAAGTTTCTAATTGTTTCTATTCTGGGTACTTTTGGGGTTTTATTGAAATTCAGGTGCAGGTCTTGAAATTTTTTTCGCACCCCAAGAAATTATTTAAAAAAAAGAAAAAGAAAAAAAGAAAACAAATCATGAGGCCCACCATAGTCCTCCCATATACAATAATTTAAAAGGGTAAAGAACACTGCAGTGTAGAAGTGTGTTGCTTTTCCCTTTTTCTTTCTGGGAAACATAATTATTAAAACGATAAAGTGAAACCACCGGATGCAAATCAAATAATAATGGATTTGGTTCGCTCCGGTCCAGATCTAGGGATGCATTAATTGGTTTGGTAAAATTTTCAAGCTTGAATCCGATAAACTGAATTTTTCTCTACGAACATAATTTAATGTGTTTTTTTTTTATATGATTTTAATAATTAGGGTTTGAAGGGGTTTGTGGAGTCGGTGGTGAACCGGACGGCAGCGAACATACAGAGGATAGTGCAAATGGGGGTCCGGAAAGTGGCGGTGGTAGCGCTGCAGCCGGTGGGCTGCCTGCCGACTAATACGCTGCGGACTTCCTACACGGCCTGCGATGACGCCTCGAATCGATACGTGGGCTTCCACAACGCGGCCCTGCGCGCGGCCGTCGATGCGATCAACGCTCGTCTCGGCCGTCCATCTCAAGTTGCGATCCTTGATCTCTACGGCGCCTTTTTGTCCGCATTACAAGGTCTGTGGAACGCGACCTTTCCCTTCTTCTGCCGAAGACGATTTTTTATAAAGCATAATATCGGCCGATAAATTGGCTTGACGGGAGCCGATTTTTTGAAAATGCTGCTGGTTTTGCCCAAATCTGACGCCCTGAATATGGATCGGGTTCGAAATCTTAAGGAAACGGTCGGGCCCAAAGTTTTCTTAAAAATCCGGCCAGTTGGCAGCTAAGAAACACCCGTAAGTGCGTCTTTCTGGCCAAGATGCGAATATTTTAACTTCAAATTCTGGAAATTTTCGTAAATTCGTAAAAAATTTCACATTATTTTCTCTAAATAGATAGAATATACGCATGGGTCGAGTTCTAATTTATACGGTCCAGATTGGAATCGGGTGCACTCTATCATATCAAATGTTTTATATATTGGGATTGCAGATACGCATGAACAAAGGTCTTACCATATCTGAATCTGATCTTTAAATTTACAGCCAAATCAGAATCTGACTTCCAAACCAAATCTAAACCGCATTGCGACATGTTAAGAACCAACTTTCATACATAAAGATATAAGATATTAATTTAAAATTTCATATGAATCCGCCCTATATTCATTTAAATCTGAACTCAAATCTGATGAAATCATGTTAATTCTTAAATTCAAATTCAATCCATGCAATTTCCTAATGCATGTGAAAGTTTTTTTCCATATTGCAGGTTCGAAATTTAAGGACCCACTGAAGCCATGCTGCAGGGGAGTGAGCTCGGCCAGCAATTGCGGCAGCATGGACCAACAAGGGAACAGGCTGTACCAGGTGTGTTCGAGTCCATGGTACACCTTCTTCTGGGACAGCGTGCACCCAACCCAGGCCGGCTGGTCCGTGGTCCTTCCCTCCCTCCGCCCAACTCTCCACCAACTCTTGGCCAGTTTGTGAGAGCCATTGGTGATCTTGTGTAACAAAACGTAGTGCACTCACTCCTTCGTTATTGTTCCCTCTGTACGCTCGTCAGCATGAAGATCGATCCGGCCTCTACTGCTTGCTTCTAATAGATCGGGCATGGACTCTTTGTGCCGCTTTTAATCTGAATTTAAGTATATATTCATGTCTAGATTACAACTTTACACGTCTGTTGTCGACCAGGGCAAATAACATACTTGAATAATTGTATTGCATAGAAAAATATCAAAAAACATATATTATATAAGTAATTTTATCAAAACAACATATATTATATAAGTAATTTAGTAATATAAGATTCTAATTGGGCTCGGGTGTGAGTCGAAACCGCATCCATGTTCGATGCGCACCCAACTCGATGCAGACTCTGGTACGGCAGTAAAATAGAAGAGTTCGGTGACTTAGGTAGCCGCACCTCAAATTAAAAAAGAATGTACATGTAATTTAAAAAGAAATACTTAACCCACAGACAAATTTTCAAAAACTATATTTTGGCTGCTGTTATAATTTTGAAGCTATAATTATTTTATATATATATATATATATATATATATATGTGTGTGTATAAATATATGTGTGTTTACTTTAGGTGACCAGCATATCAGTTGGATACATTTGTCATGACACTGATCCGCCCAGATGTCGTTGTAAGAGTATGCCGGATTTCACCAATTGTCAAGAATATATAATAGCTTATGAGACGCTCATACTATCACTTGCTGAACAACGTCTACGTCTGTAACTGCTGCACTTACGAGGATTGCCGTTTCCTTTATCATTTTCAAGATCAAGCTAAAAACGGGCTCATGTATCAGAGAGGAAGAAGGGAAATGATTCTCGAATGAATTAAAGAAATGCTTTTGAGGCTCAGAGAATTGAATGAAGGGCCAGTATGAACCAAAAATCTCATGTAAGGTTCGATGAGGTACTGAGTAGTGACAAGGTGCAAAGCGGTTCCCCCTGGTTGCAACTTAATGTCTAAGCTTAGTTCCCCCTGGTTGAAACATGTAATCGAATGTTGCCAACTGCGTAGAGAGAAGACTGTATTGCTTTGGGGCAACACTGACGTTACAAAATTGAAGAGAACATGAGGTACATACAACAGAATTCTTCCTCTTGGGACAGATGATAAAATGATGAAGCATATCTGGAATTATTGTTGCAATCTGATGTGTTGTTCAGCCTTTAGATCTTAATTATGTTAGAGAACAGAAGTCTAAATAATGAAGACTGTCAGACGGTTCATTCTTGTTATATTCTTTCTCTTTCTGTACATAGACATTATATTTCTCGACTCATTTTGAATAGAAGGAGGGGATTCTAAACTCCCAGCTCGGACCTGCATCGGATCGGACAACGTACAAAGCCGTTAGTTTCGCTCACATTTTCTACTATCATCACTGATCACCCCAAAACTAAAACCCGCTCTTCCTCATGCAAATTTGTGTAGATCAAATATGCATGACATTGTAGAAGATGCACTGTAGTAGAAATAAAAACTCTTTAATTATTTAGGCGTTGTTTTGCCTACTTTTCCAGGAATCAGATTTACTGAGAATTGTACCCGGAAACATAATCGACCTGGTCCTTTGTCTTAGAAACATGGCAGTTGATCTGGCGGCAGTAAAACCTATGATATGCATAAATAGTTAGGATCACATGAATTACAATTGGCCCAAACTAGCAACTTATTTTCAGTGTCACCGGCTCGCAGAGGCGATTTCAGTAAGAATTGTATATATTGACTATTTTATATATTATCAATAATAAAAGTACCTGCCCTCTGTATTCTCAGCTGTTCAAACTAAGAGAGATTGTGTTCATTTGTCTTATATTGGCGGGCACCTAGTTAAAGGACCAACCAGATTCCATGCATGTTATGCATCTTGGATATGGGACCTTTAGCATGGGAGACTCATTACCAAGAAGAAAGCTGAAGCTTTCATCCTACACCTTATCTTAATCGGCTAGAAGGCCTACTTTTGGTGTCTTAAGGTGATACTTCTGTTATGTTTTAACTTACACACCTGTAACTCCCTCACCCTCGCGCCCTTTTTTTTCTAGCATAGGATCAGTGGCGCCGGCCCCTAACATTTGATGTATATACTGTCCACATAACAGTCGTACCCCAAGCCGTTGCGCCATTCCCCATGAGGATTTTTTAAATTATGTTAAGGAGATGATTTGGATTAATGGGCAGCATTGAAGAGGTTAATCATATGACAAAGTTTAATCTATATATCACGCATTGGGCCCCAAAAAGAATTGCACTTTTTTTTTGTGCATCACTGCTACCAGTTACTAAAAAGTTTTTGCCCATTTCCCAGGAAGGACAAATTAAAGCCCACGAAATTTGAAAATGGTTGGAGATTATTTCTATCTGAATGTTATGCCATTCCTCAAGACTTGAAGACTAAGAAAAAATTGCACCATTCCCAAGTGCAACGTAAATTAATTGAACTGATAACACAATTTACTGCGACAAATTCTTACACAAAAGTAGCAAAGATGCAACTGATGTTAGCGTGATTAATGACGACTAGAAGAACTTTTGTTTTGTAAAAAGTTAAAAACATATATCGACTGAGTTCTGGGCTCTTATGTCAGAACACAAAGGCACGTCGAAGCCTAAAATAAGTAAGTGCACATTATAAAAATTGTTTGACATTTTCATATGTTCATTGCATTCAGCGTGCTTTTGACACTAAGAAAGTTAGCACATGCATTGTTCATGTTGCACTACATTATTGAATTTGGAAGCACCCAACCTACTACATTATTGAATTTGGAAGAAGCACATCAATTTTTTGGAATAAAAGTTGTGGACAAAACATTTTTCTTGGAATTTTTTTTTTTCTTAAGGCATGGATCATCAGATTTCAAATAAGACTGCATTAATTAATGAAATTTAGGAATAGCATACTACCACTTTTTGAATTCGTTTCTACTCGAAATCTAACTGTTTTCAGGAAGGTTGCTGATGAATCTATAACTATTTTGCTCATCATCATTCTTTTTGTGTGCAGTTGCTGATCATCTTTCAAAATCAAGCAGTCATCGTCATTCTCCTTAAATGAATTTGGCAATCTTCTTGCTGAAGCAAACAAGTGTGCTGTGGCAAGGAGATAAAGAAAGTGTATCTTATCTTTCCCTACTTTCCATCTTTCGTGTCCACAAAGTTCCCTTGTTCTTGATACAAAAGCTATTGGTTTGCTTCTTATCTTGCTCTAAATGCTGTTCAAAAATTATTGCAGGCTTTTGGGCATTAGGTGCCCCAATTTTTTAGCTAATAGCATACGTTTCATGCTCATTTGAGTAATAGCAATGAGATTCTCCAATATCATGCTAAGAATAGCTAGGATTTCCAGAAGAAGATGCCATTTATTTGATGAGAAATAAAAAGGAATATCGAAAATTATAGTGGCTAAAGCTGAAGCAGCTACTTTAGAAGTAACAAAAGAAAAGCAACGATTGGAGTGGGAGAGTAGGTAAGTAACTGGGCGACCAAGTAACTGGGAACTGTAATTCTTTAATTTTTATGTGTACTAGAGTAGGTAAGATACGAGACCTACTCCTTAGCTTGTTTTTCTTCTTTAGTATTAAATGCTATTAACGTCTTTAATTAGACGGTAATACTTTTATGCTTTGAGGTTTCTTTCCAAATTTCGTTCATGACCACTTGTGGGCAAACAACAAATCCGTCACTGCCTTACAGCTTACTGCTAAGACAAATTCATTCATGTACGCCTCTGCAATTATACTTGTGAATTGAAACTGCTTCTCTTTCATGGAAATAACACAATCGGACACCCTTATTTTGGAAACAAAGGAATCAAGTCACCGCCTCGTACGCTTAATTCATATTACTATAGCCGAAATATTGTTCACCGCAACATATTACAATCAATTGGCACTTAATTTTGATTGAGAGAGACGTTTCCACTGTGCTCTTCATCAATTGAAAACAAAATTAGAATAAACAACTTTTATTTATCAACATTGTAGTATTTATAACAGTTGATGAACATGTCTATGCCGCTATCAATGATCGCATGCTTCGTTGACTCGTTGTTTCTAGAAAAGTTAGGACATGATAAAGGTATTGGAAGCCACTGCTAGCTTTTGATCTTGCCTGCTGATGGTGGAGGTGATTAATTTTATGATGTTGGTGAGCTCATGTGATGATGTCGATGCAAACGTTGAGGTGCATGATGTCATTAGAATGGCGTAGCCAGGCGCCATAAAAACTAATGAAATTCCTTCTTAATTTTAATGAACTGAAACTTATTCATTTTCATTAATCTGAAAAAACAATTCAGTTTCTAAATATATCATACAACAACTCCATATAACTACTATAATAACTGTAACTTATTGTTAATGGAATTTCTTTAGATAAAAAGTTTTTTTTCTTTTATTTGTATTTAAGAGTTATAGTTATATAGTTAAGTTATTATTATGTGCTAGTGTTAATAGTCATTCGTGATTTTCATTCTAGTATAATGGTAAGATACGGTCTAGCTGGCAAATTTACATATCTCAGAATTAGGTTTGTACAAAACCCATTTATGTAAGAGAACTTAGTTTTAAATTAATGGAATTACCTTTCTGGTTGAAAATTACATTTGCAGTTGATGAACATGTCTACGCTGCTACCAACATATTTAATGGAATGACAAGATCGTGAAGCGGCAAACTTTTCAAAGAATTACCTTTCTGGCTGAATTTTCAAAATGACCTTCAAGGGTTAATTAAGAAACATTTTATGATATATATATATATATATATATATAAGTGATTGTTAGATACCAAACTATTTGGGTAATGAATAAAAAGCAGACCTCTTAAGTTAGTGTTAAAAAGTGTTTTAATTAAAATGTAAACCTTCTAATGTGTTTATAAACACTAACTTAATACAAATCTTTTTTTAATTCAAGCCATTTTAATTTTGTAAAAAAAATGATATTTGTACTATCAAAATTTTGATGTTACAAGAGTCGTCCATTTTTTTACTGTTAAAAATTATTTGAATAAGAAAACGACTAACTGAACATATACATCATAAATTAAAAATATATATTTTAATAATTAATTTTAATGGGTCTGGTTTTATCAATGACCTAAATCTATGGTTTTTACCAACTTATATATAGGGAAATTGGTGGCTCCCAAACCGCTAAATCAGGAATAAAAACCGGACCTTTTAAACTTTTGAATCTTCAGGATCATCTTATTTTTTTGAGGACAGAAAATAAGAAACAATACGAAAACACGAAATAGTAGCTTATTTTGTGGAAAGCCAATTAAAGCAAAGGAAGTTGACATCAAATGTTCAGGACAAAAGGCGTGCAATTCTCCTCATTAAGCTACATTCGTAAATATGACCGCTATGTCCAACAAATCAAATAGATCTTCCCTTGCCTCTTAAAAAAAATACAATTAGTTCAAATTTTGGTCTACACTCGGCCGTCATATTAGAGTTCTAATTGGTAGTAAGATTAACTTAAGATATTCCGTGAAATAGTAAAACTATTTGTCACTTGGACTTTAATTATACCACATGATTTTGGTAGGTTTTTTTGGCTATTATGGCAAACATGATGAGCCCAACTCTTATGTATTTAAATTATTTCAATCCTAACCTTTCATAGTCACAAAAGGGCGACAGGTATTATAAAAATGCATCCACGAATGTCACTTGCTATTAATAAACTTAAACCAACCTATGGAGGCCAAGTTTCCACGTTGACGTAGAGAGAGTGAGGTCAGGCTTATTATGAAAAAAGTGGCTCTGAGAGAAAGCGGTTGGAATATTAATGAAAAAATAATCGCATTAGAATAAAATATAAATGTCGTATGCTATTAATAAATTCAGATGTCATGTGGGCGGCAAGTTCCCACGAACTCAGACTGCATATAATAAGGTGCTATAACAGTTTCCTGGGCTCCAACACTTCAACAGGATAAGCTTTTGATCAAGATATTCCAACGAGAATGTCACTAACTTCGGACAGGATGTACCACCATTCAAACGCATACATATTTTAAAAAGGAGTCACATGTGCTTTCAAGACAGAGAGTAAAGGCAATATTTATTAAACGACTGGCTATCCTCAATTTGCATTCAATAATACGATTTTAAACGTGGGGAATCAGCATCAACTTGTGACTACCCTACCATACTTAAAAGCAATATGGAAGCATAATGTATCAACTTGCAGCCAATCTTACTAACAGAAATATAATTGTTGTGTGTAAAAATATAAACAAATCAGCGTTCAGTAAGAAAGGAGAAGAAAAAAACCCATCCATTGGAAAATTCATTATTGTTGCTAACAAATTAGGAAAGCTCATCATAAAAACTTGTAGTTTCTTGCCTGGGAAAGGTGGCTGTGCTATTGCACAAAGGAGGACCCAAATAGCTAAATTTTATACACAAAGGAAGGAGATATCTTAAACTTTTTCTCTTTAGTTAAATTATATTGGAACCTCAAAAATTAATAATTCAAGTATAATCCCACTTGACATAATCGTTGTTCAAGAAGCAGACTGGTATAGTCGTCATGGCTATTCTCTTCAAATCTCATAACATGCATGCATGAACTGTCAAGAATTTGGCATCTTATTAAACCTTTTCTGTGGTGTGTCACACACATACACACACACTCACACACACACAGAGCACCATAATTCGATTTACATCCAAAAAAAAAGACAGCTAATAACATTGAGTTTGAATTACTAGTTCCTCATGACTATGAATAGTAGGATATCTGTCGATCTAAGTATGTGCAATCATTCACTAAATGGCATTAGGTCTAACTGTATACTAGCAGGGTTCCGACCAAGCTCAATTGGCCTCTCCAAACCTGACCCAGTTTTAATTGGACTGAGCTGACCTCAACCCAAGGTCGGGTCAGCCCCAGACATCCAATAAAATTAGAACGATATAGTCCTATACTGTTAGCATCAAGGACCCAATTTCAGCTCGTTAATGGTATCTTGGTTTCCTGACGTCGGCCCGGTTAGATGAATTTGAATTTGGTCGCTGATCTACCTATACATTCTTTAATATACAACAAATGCATTATTATTATTATTCCACAATTTTCCATAAAATTAACAAGTTTATCTAGGAGGATGTTGTGCTCTATTGCATAGGCCAGAGGAATATTGTCCGGTCAGCGGGAATGAAATAGATGACATGAAATATATATGCTTATTTGTCTGACCAACTATGTTATGTTCTTTGACGTGAACGAACGGGTTCTACCCTTTTTTGACCTAAGAAGAGATGGACTCAACCTGAACAACTTCCTTGAACATTCAAACCTGACTTAAAAATCTACATTGCTGGCTTTAAGCTTCTATACCGTCAAAGTGTATGAACAAGATTTCCTGTATAATGTAGATGTTTATGCATAGGGGAAAGTTTATAAGGTCAAAGACAGAAAAAAAAAAAAAAAAACAATTGATTTTCCAATCCCTTTGGATTTCTATTCAACTCGCTGCACCACAATGGCGTAGCAATGGTGCATATGATTTTCAAGTAGTTCAATTAGATTGTAGACATTGTTCAGCTCCCAACTCAATGTCACCTACTTTCGATCATTCTCAAACAACGACTGTCAACAGATCATTATTGGATCTTGATCCAACTTGCAGTTGATCAGCCTTCAGTTGGTCCATTTACTCATGGTGATTGAAAGTGAGTTTTGTGTGTCACCCTATCTACACAATGAGCGTATGTCGACGGGTGGACCCTAATACTAATATATGAACTTTCATTATTGACCTTTATAACAAAGAAAATATTACTTCAATACTTCGACATTGCATGAGCACATCAGACATTCTTAACATGTGTTTTATCTCATAACATATGAGATAACGACATGGGTATGAGATAACGAAACACCTCTTATAGTGTATGAGATAATGACATGAGTATGAGATAACAAAATGGGTCCTATAAGATCTTAGATAACAAAAGGAGTTTGAGATAACGACGGGGGTATGAGATAATGACAAGGGTGTGAAATAACAACAAATGCAGGACCAAAAAAAGATCTTCTTCCCTTCTCAGTGGGGTATGTTGGTTATCTGACAGAATCATTCTCACCTTCAAAATCAAAAAATTCTTTACCAAGTAAATTCAGCTGCAAATTTCGATTCTATTTTCAAATCCCAAAACGTTAGGTCACCACGCAGCAACATCACAAGCCTATACACGAAATTTTCGTGCACCATAGGGCATATATAACCCGGTCCCACGGTAATCACGTCAAGTTGGAACATGTGGAATTAGATCATGTAAAAAAAATTTCTGTGGTGATTTTTCTGTTGAGCTAGAAAATAGGTCGTTGAATTAATACCTCCAAAAAACTTACATTTTATAAATATATACTCTTCCGAAAAGGGCTACATGAAAAGGGCCTCTTGGCGTTCTCCTCCAACTTATACCTTATTTGTGCGCTGGTGTCATCGATGATGTCATCAACTTAACACACTAGAAGCAAAGGAGAGGAAATAGAAGAACCTTCAATTCCCTTTTTGGGGAGTGATGAACATCTGGCTCACTCACACTGGTATGCTCCTTGTAAAAACTGGTTCCCTCGCGTACTCTCGAGATTAAGGTGAAACAAACACACAATATCAGACAGATTTATCAACAGTCTTCCTGGGTTGAACCTCTACTTAGAAACAAGACAAATATTAGAGATGCTGGCTTCCTTTAAAACAGGAGCCTAAAGCACTACCAGACTAGCGAATTGAAAAATACGATGGTACCCCAGACACAAAAAATTTCATATAAACCAAGGAAAGCCTCCTATGTGGGATCTGGCTCCACACTCCAACAGTTCTTTCGGCTGTGAGGACCCAATGCATTCCATTCCCTGAAAAGGGTTGATGGAAAATGTTGCCATCTTCTTGTTGGTGCCGCAATCAAGCAAAAGTTGCACACGATCATCTCTAAATTGAGCTTTCATTCCTTGTCTACTCCATGCGGTTGGTGCGCAACCAAGAAAGGGGAAACTTTTGTGTTTGTGTTAATTTAATTTTTTTCATTAAGGTTTTTCCTTATTGTCAAAAATATTTTGTTTCCTTCCACTGATAAAGCGTTCGATTCAGGCTTCCCTCTTCCCATGCAAATGCTGAATGAATGAATGAAAATACGGCGTCTGAAATTCCAACCATTCTGTTGATTTGGCAAGAAGAGTAAGAAACTGTGGTTAATTCAAGAGGACCATGTCTGTCTTCGACTCCATCGATCATCTAAGATGAAGACACCCTCTTAATGCACCTAAAATGTTCAAGAAAAAGGTGGAAAGATCTAGAATCCAACAGTTTAGTTATTCTACCCTTATAAGAATCATTTAGTGAGTGAGAGCGTGAGAGAAACATTTAGAGAGAGCGAGAGAGAATGGGAATGAAAGTTTCTTGGTTGCAGTGTATCTTCATTTCGTTGTTGATGTTGCTGCCCCTCTCGGTGGCGCTGTGGCGCAGGGTGAGGCCGTGCAGCATCTGCCGCAGCTACCTGACCGGCAGCTGGACCGCCGAATTTGACAACCTTTCTGACTGGTATTCCTCGCTGCTCAGCAAATCCCCCACGCTCACCATCCACAACCACCTTCTCCGCAGCATCGTCACCGCCAACCCCAAGAACGTCGAGCACATCCTCCGCACCCGCTTCTACAACTACCCCAAGGGCAAGGCTTTCTCCGCCGTGCTCCACGACCTCCTCGGCTGCGGCATCTTCAACGTCGACGGCGACCGTTGGCTCTCCCAGCGCAAGCTCGCCAGCCAAGGCATCGGCAGCGCCAGAGCCAGGGCCGCCTCCTTCGTTGTCCTGCGCGCCCTGGTCCAAGACCGCCTGCTGCCGGCTGTCGCCTCTGCCGCCTGCTTCCCTCACGGGATCGACCTGCAGGATCTGCTCCGCAGCTTCTTCTTCGAGTGCATCTGCAGGTCGTACTTCGGCGTCTCCCCCCAACAGCTGGAGCTAGACCAGCCTGCTCACGTGCTGGCTGACGCCTTTGACTCGGCGTCAAGGATCTCGGCGTGCCGGGGAGCGGCGTGGGCGCCATTCCTGTGGAAGGCGAAACGCCTTCTGTGCGTCGGCTCCGAAAGGGATCTCCAGGAGGCCGTTGGAGTGGTCCAACGGCTTGCGGACGAGATCATCCGCAAACGCCGAGCCCTAACTCAGGCAACAACTATCGGGGACCTTCTCGCGAAATTCATGAGCACGACGAGCGACGACCGCCTGCTTAGGGACATCGTCATCAACTTCATGCTCGCCGGCCGGGACACCGTCGCCTCCGCACTCGCCGCCTTCTTCTGGCTCGTGTCCAGACATCCACACGTCGAGCTCTCAATTCTCGACGAACTACAGCGAGTCGTTACGCAGCCAACCACCACCAACAGTACCACAACACATGAAGCAACTAAAGAAACCATTACCACATACGTTGAAGCGTGCAAGGAGGAGGCCGGCGGCCTCGAGTACGCGCAACTAAAGGATCTCCACTACCTTCAGGCGGCAATTTGCGAGAGCTTGAGGCTGTACCCACCTGTGCAATTCGACTCGAAGAGAGCCGTCGAGGACGACAAGCTGCCGGACGGGACGTTTGTGAGGAGGGGCACTCGAGTGACGTACCACCCTTATGCAATGGGAAGGATGGAGTCCATCTGGGGTGCCGACTGCCACGAGTTTCGGCCGGAGAGATGGCTTAAGGACGGCGAATTCGTGGCGGAGAGCCCCTATAAGTATCCCGTGTTCCAGGCGGGGCGGAGGGTCTGCCTGGGGAAGGAGATCGCCCTCATGCAGATGAAGTGCGTTGCTGCAGCTATCTTTCGGAAGTTCACCTTACAAACTGAGCCTTCTTGCAATCGATTGGACTTCTCCCCTGGCCTCACTTCTAATATTAGAGGTGGCCTTACTGTCATTGTCAAGCCAAGACCTTCGTAATATATAAAGTGTGTGTGCGCGCGCGCGCTCGCTGTGTGTGGAAATTAGATGCCCAGCAGTGTTTGTTTGTCACATCATTGATAATCTCTTCATACTTTTCTGTTTAATTTGGATGTTATTCGATGTTTAAGAGATAGTTAAGAAGGATAGTTGGGGCGGAAATGGGTTTAAGCAGTTGCATTAACCACATGCAATATTCCGTTTGTAGTTACTCCAAAAGTTTGTAGTGTTAAAATGCAAAAGACTGAGTAACTTAATTACAATCAAGCAATCATTGCATGTCCATTTACGTAAAAGCAAAGAAAAAGAAGAGATAATTGATAAACAATAAGCTCAATACTTTCTGATGGTTATAATTATGTGTTTTTACAAGGTACTGTGACAACTCCAACAATGTGTGGGTCATTCATTTGGCACCAACAGATTGGTGCGTAAAGAGTCCAATTTCCGCGTATCTTGTTGAAGATAAGGACAGAATACACGGCGTCTGTTGTTAGAAAGCATTTTGCTGGAATATCTTCTGCATTTGACAATGACAATTGTTTTCATCTTTTCTAAGTAATGGAGTTTGAATTTATTGATGCACCATGCACATGTCCAAGCTGGCCAAGACACAGCAAAAATCGCAGACATTGCGAACTTGCCAGGACCATCAGAAATGATCATGAGCAAAACCTCTTGGACCATGTCACGAAGCAGGGAAAGTCTTGGATCAATATCTAAGAAAGAAAATTTTACACAACATTCGATTTGTGAGAAACTAACAAAAAATATGTAGCGTCTATAGGTAGCTCGGAATGAAGTGCCGCCTTTCACCTTTTCATTGCGTTGTGCCTCCTCCCTTAGACAAACCGAAGGTGCGTTTTGCCTTCTCCCTCGGACAGCACCATCTGCAGGCCTCTATGATACCTAGCCAGTGCACCAACATCAATAGTGTGGGTATCAACAACGCCATTCTTGCCAATGAGATTGTCGATTCTATCCAGAAAAGTTCTTCCAAGACTTGCTGCCTCAAAATTGATTTGGGGAAGGCATACAACCGGGTGAGCTGGTTCTTTCTTCGTAATGCTGTGAAACATTTTGGGTGCGACGTAGCCTTGGTGAATCGGGTCATGGATTGCATTTCTTCAGCTTCGGCCTTGGTGTTTATAAAGGAAAGTCCTGGAGACTGGTTTAAATTCAAAGGGGCACTGAGACAAGGCGATCCCCTCACCTTATCTACTCTTGATTGTTATGGAAGCTTTCTCCGGCCACATTAATCACACACTTGTGATTAAAGGTAAGATCAAACTCCCTAGTTTTCGTAACATTGGCAAATGTCATCCTATCTTTGGCATATGCAGATGATTTACTTAGTAAATTCACCATCTTCGACTACTTCCCACTTATGAAGAATGTGGAAACCAGCGTGGAAGGATAAATGTCCTCTCCTTTACAGGCCGACTCTGTCTTATGTGGCCTGCCAAATAAGAGATGAAGTTATGGCTGCTGACAAGATGCGTCGCAGGAGACTGGCCTGAGATCCCCGATCTAGGAATGTGCGCGCAGATCATCTCAGTGCAGAAAAACAAGAGGTTTGCAGCGTATATCATGAAGAAACAGAAAGAATCTGGCCTTAACGGAATTCGGAGCTACCTCGGGAAGATCTATTGCCAGAAACATCTTCATTACAAGATGTCCTTACTAAAGCTCTCGGGCCTTCCACTTCCGAAATTGTTCTCGTCTCTAAAAATGTCCATTGGTGCCGATGGATCATTGGCAGCGGCGAGGAGAGAGGCTATTTTGTGCAACGGTACTCTCCCTTGGCCTCAATCGTTGACCCTGCTGTTGAAATGCTACAATTTTGGGTGTTATTTAATCGACTTCCTTGTTTTTCCTTTGTTGTACTTGTGGAACCTGTTTTTCCCACTTCTTTTTGTGTAACTCCAGCACGTAAGCTCCGAACTTGAATTTTTAATAAAAGGTCGAAGGCCAACCTCGGGCAAGGATGTTTGTTCATAATAAACATCTAAGATGTCTGCATCTGATGCTTCTCCATAACTGTCATATCTCTTAAGAACTTAAAGGAACCAGTTGTACAACTTACAGATATAAGAGAACCTGCTAACTGCAAGAGAGAAGATAAACTTGAACCCTTTATACATTTGACTGGTCTCCAAGATGACGAACCAATGTTGCAGATTAGCCATACAGATTAAGGAGCACGAGGAGCATCAGGAACGAACTAGACCAAGTGTAACCTCTAAAAGGAGACATTTGATGTATTGATACAAGGAAAATGAATCATAAGCATACAAGCAGCTGCACAGCGCCGGTAGAAGTTAATTGTTACATATACAGCACCAGTAGAAGTTAATTGTTACATATACAGCACCACAGCTTTCTACAAAATATGAATTGATTAATCGGCCACTATTTCTACCTTTTTCTTCATTTTATTGGGTTACGTCTCAAATTTGTACATCAGGAAAACCCCCCGCTTTTAGTAAAACACCGAAGAATGAATGCCCTCACCTTCAGCATTTTAAAGCTTTTTTATCTCCGTCTCCGATCTATAGGAACTCTCCAAGGCAAGGACATCATTGTTGCCAGCACAAAACAAAGCTTAGGCAATGAGATTCGTACACCGAGGATAAACTATGCGTCTGGAGCTGCACGACCTTGCCCACGTGGCAATTTTTGTGTCCCGGCTGTCAATGGAATTAATTAAGAAGAAAAATAAGATATGTAAGTAATAAATAAATTATGATAGTGAATAGCAAACACACACCAAGCAGAGAGAAGGAGAGAGGCCCAACGGGGTTGCCGCAATGACGTTGGCCTTTGCCCGTCAGAAATGCAATGTGGGTTCAAATTTCATAGGTACCACTCTCTATGCAAGCCTAAACATTCATAGGCCTTAAGACTGAAGCTAACCACGGGGTTTTAAGCCACCAGAATTAATTTCATCTTCCAAAGTGACTTTGTCTTCAGAAACACACACACACACACAAACACAGAGATGGAGAGAAAGAGAAAGAGGGACTAACAATCCTCAACATCTTTTAATTGGTAGTAGTGTGGAGCTATTTCAACCAGCCATTCAGGTTTCAGCTCTGTAACCTGCATTCAGTTGGTTCACATCAGAAGCTTTTATTAATTGAAATTATTGACGACACGTATTACAGAAGCCCAATCCATACCTGGCGCATGAACTCTTTCGTTGTTAGCACCAATTCGTGGTAAATTACCCATCTAGGAAGAACCTGAAAAAGACAAATAGACAAGTATTGCCCCCTAAGCGGAACATATAAAAAGAACGTAAATTAAAAAAACCAAGTATCCCAAAGATGGGCCTCAATAACATGAGCACCCCCAAATATAAGCACTAGTTATGCACTAATCTTAACAGTTGACCATGTCAGAATTATGGATAGAAAAATTCCAAATCAAAAGGAATTATGGTTAAAAGAACTCTGACTCAAGAAAATTACCAAAAAAGGTGATAGTTGACCTTTTAGAAGCTATTCTAAACGTGTATGATTGGGTGGTTAAAACTAGTGCACATAAGTGCCCATATTTGAGGAGCTCATATTCTAAGAAATCTCCTAATCTTATAGCATAAGGGTTAAGATACAGTAATACAATTATATCCTAAGAGCGCCAGAAAATTGTAAGAATCAGACTCGCCAGGAGGACTACCCAATTCCCCAGAAGTTTAGCTTCACCTAGAAAAATGCCTTAATTCTAGGGGCAAATAAAACTCCACACTTCCAAACCATTTCACAGTCGGTCCTTTTATCTTATGATGGTTCTAACAGGTTTACTTCCAAGCTATTCCACAAACAATCGATCCCTTCTAATCCTATCAAGGACTAGCTGCTACACTGGTCCAATTGGGTAAAGGGTGGTTGGACATTTCCATCTCATACAGCCACAGGCGGGTCATAAGTTAATACTGGCTTTCGACCACCTTCTACAGGGGAAGTATTCCTCCACCAAAATTAGCTTGCATTTGTCAAAAACATATACAAATATAGTCAGTTTCCTTGTTCTGGACAAGGTTGAGACCGTCTCGAAAATATTATTATTCCAGAAAAATGTTGTGAATATGTATGTGCGTGTGTAGTTTACATAAAGAAAAAGAAATAGTGAATACCTGTGCTAGACCAGAGGTTGGATGTATATGTACAGTTTGCGGGTTTTTTACAGTACGATATGCCCCAGTCTTTTGCAGTTTTGCTGAGTTGTGAAAAAAACCTAGACAAGAAAAAACAAAAAATAAAAGAAAAAGATTAGGCAGAGTAACAACGATTGCAGCATTTTATACACTTTACAATAAAATAGTCCAAGTAAATAGTTACTATACAAACCTGATGTTATGGCCTTCTTTATAGAGTCAAGATCATTTGGGTTAGAGGTAAGTTCAATCTCCACCCTCTCTAACAGTCCTTGCAACTGATCTCGAATATCTCTAGCACGTTTCATACTCCTCACCTGGCATTGACAAAGATTACATGTCTATGACTAACAACCAGTACCAAGAAATAGTAAAACAAAAGTGAACCAATACTACCTGAATATAATTTTCGTAACACCATTGAGTAGAAAAGTTTGTTTCTTTCCACGAATCATAAACCTATAACAGCAAAATGAGGCCAAGAAAATAAGTATGGCCAATTACTTCATTAAGGTAAAAAGAAGTGTGAGTTACCCTATCAAAAATACATCAAAATAAAAAGCACCTTTAGCAAGGCAATATGGTCACCAACATTGCCCATATGGAAGTTCATTCTTGCATTATCAGCATGCACTTGCTTATCCTTTGGACGGTAAAAGATGGAGTTGCCAACAGAAAGCATTGCAGCTATTGAAATGATCTCTTCAGAACACTTGTATTTATCAGAAGCAACGATCATCTTGGAGAGCATGGGATCAAGAGGAAACTCTGCCATCCTCCTTCCTGTCTTTGTCAGCTCCCCTTTGTTATTGAGTGCACCAAGAGCATAAAGTTGCTCAAGTGCCTTAAGTAATGCCTCGGAAGGAGGGGGATCCATAAAATCAAAATTAACTAGGTCATTGATGCCCATTGTTTTGAGCATTAGTGCAACATTTGCAAGATTAGTTCTCTGTATCTCAGGAACCGTGTTGTCTTCCAAATCTTGGTGATAGTTATATGCAGTGTACAGACGAAAGCATTTCCCAGGGCCAGTACGCCCAGACCTACCAGCCCTCTGCAAAGCAGATGCTTTAGAGATAGGAGTAATCAGCAATGACTCCATACCTGTTCTTGGATTATAAGAATTCAATTTACAAAATCCAGGATCAATAACATATTTTATTCCATCAATTGTAAGTGATGTCTCTGCAATATTTGTTGCCAAGACAACTTTTCGAGCACCTTCAGGAGTTGGTTCAAATATCTTAGCTTGAAGATCTGTTGGAAGGTTGGCATAAATCGGGCATATGATGAGCTCCGCAATTCTTGTTCCCAAGCCCCTTGTTCTGTGTTTCAGAATCTCTTCTGCTGTTTCTATTTCTTCTTGTCCCGTAAGGAAAACAAGAATATCACCTGCTGGCTGTGTCACGTGGATCTGCAACACAGTAACAATAGCAGCATCCAAATAATCTGCTTCTGGAGCTTTTGTATAATGAATATCAACCGGGAAACGTCTTCCTGGTATTTTGAAAATAGGAGCAGAATCAAAATAATCACTGAACTTCTCGGCATCAAGGGTTGCACTCGATATAAGAAGCTTTAAATCAGGCCGGAAACGTGATATATCCTAATCAAGCAATTCAAGAAGCATAGATCAGGCCAAAAACATGCTATATCCTAATGGAGTAATTCAACAGCTATGTTAACAGAACGCCATGATATTTCAATGTGTAAATCCTCATCATGGCATCCAAATTTTTGGGAAATTAAGCACATTAAGAGTTAAGAAGCATCACTGCGCTTTAAACAAGAACGTGTAATGACAGTGCAAAATGCAATCACTACCAAAGTCCAAAAATGGTTTTCAATAACGCCATGAATCACGGGTAAATTTTTTGTACAAGGAAAAAAGAACAAACCTATGCAACAAAGCATAAAGCACGGAATTGCTTGCAACAGTCTGGTGATCGCTAAAGAGCATGTTTTCTAAGAAAAAGAATCAGCAACATATGATGGGAAAGCAATGTCACATACCTTGACTAAACCAAACAAAATATCTGTTGACAGGGTTCTCTCATGAGCCTCATCCACCATGATGACACTGCAGAAAAAAGAACAGGAGCATTAATTAATTTCGCCACTTTACCAATAAGAACAAAATCAAGAAAATTATTCAACTATACCCTACACCATCAAAAGCTCGCCAAAGAGTTAGACTCAGTCTCTTTAGGGTCCCTAAGCCAGCTTGGCCACCTAGGCTTAATGTCTATGGGTAGTGAAAACAACTAAGCACACCCAGGAGAAGGCCAGTCTATGCTTGGTGAAACAAAAGCTCAATTTTTCTTACCTTTATGTGTTTTTAAACTGGTTCAATTTTAGATATTGCACTTCTGTTAGTTATTTTCTAACATTAGTCATCTATGGGTACTTCTTAACAGAATATACTGGCCATATTTGTTCCCCTGTACAGTTCTTAGTGACATGATTATGATTTAGTGTTGCTAAATACCCACATGTATGGAGTTTTCAATTATGTAACATGCCTTTTTTGTAAAATTTGCATTGTGCATATATGTATGAATGTATCAATTTTGTTTATTTTCTTTTTGAGATTAGTCTACTATGTGCTAAGTTCTTATATCATTTCCTAGACTTGTTGGACAGGTTGTGTTTGTATTTGTTTTACATATAACATCATACATGTTTGTTAATGATTTTAACATTTGTTCAAGAAAACTTCTTTTCACTTCTTTGCATTTTTCTGTGAGCTGCCTAGTCCCATCTAGTCTGGACTAGTTCCTAAGAAAGGGCCA
Organism: Nymphaea colorata; assembly: GCF_008831285.2. NCBI lineage: Eukaryota > Viridiplantae > Streptophyta > Magnoliopsida > Nymphaeales > Nymphaeaceae > Nymphaea > Nymphaea colorata. The sequence goes on along the minus strand of NC_045148.1, from coordinate 433,730 downwards.
GCACCTGAAAACCACCTAATGTTTTTTACTTCATAGGCCATACACAACCAAAAAAAAAATAGTGAAACATCATGTTACAATTATAAATTCACCAAAAGAAACCCAAAAAAAAAAAACCTTGAACAACTGAGAGAATAAATACCACATGGAATTTGTGTATGTAGATACCTGTAGCTTGATAGATCAGGTTCACCTAGAAGCTCCCTGAGCAGCATCCCATCTGTCATATACTTCAAAAGTGTACGATCTGAAGTACAATCTTCAAAACGAATTGAATATCCAACCTACAAAAATTTCATTAAAGATTGAAATTGCATTTTTTCAAGCTTGACGCTCAGATAGAAAAGATGAAATAAATAAATATAGACAAAAAGTCAACAGTTATAAAATACAAATAAATCAGTGTGAAGTACATGGTATGCATACAACCTCATGCCCAAGCTTGACCCCCATCTCCTGGGCAACTCGTGCGGCCACACTCATTGCTGCAACACGGCGTGGCTGCGTGCAACCAACCTGGGAACAAGTTAGAAATGATTATCTTATCCATCACGGAATATTGCACAAAATAGTCCAGTACATGCAATCTGTATGGGCAGAAAAAATGGGTGTCCTCTCATATGTACCCAGCAAACATATCTATGGGATGTGTGTGTGTGGGGTGGGGTGGGGGGGGGGGGGGGGAGGGGGGATAGAGAGAGAGAACTATTGAGCTCAACCAACTGGATGAAAGACAGTCTTTCAGCCCTCCATAAAATTTTCCAACAAAACTTCGGACATTAAGAGAGAGCAACCAAATACTATATTAAACATCAGTAGACTGTAAGTAACATTCAGTTTCACCTCATAGAATTCTCAATCATTATATCCAACAGAAGTAGTCTAATGTTACCTTTCCCTTTTTTGTGTAACCAGCTTCATGAAGGTATTGAGGAATCTGAGTAGTCTTCCCTGAGCCTGTCTCACCAACAATTACAAGAACCTGGAAGCCATAAAAGATGCAAATTGAGAAACTTAACCATCTATATGTAAAGTCTTCAAGCATAACTGTTAGGAAATATGCCTCGGTAATTTATAATTGCTCTGCAATCCCTGCGCTGCTTAGTACAAACAAATTTGTGATTCCGAAGAAAAAAAGATAATACCATAATAAAGTTGCAAACTCATAAGGTCAACAAAGGCAAAAATATATTATATTACAACAAAAGGATTAGGCAATTTATTAACTTGTTAATGTATTACTATTAGGACACTGATAAAACATCAAACAAAATTATAGATAAAATATGATAAAAAAAATCAGGAAAAAAAAATCATTCCTGCAGTGAGAGACCTGATGATAGATATGTTTTTGGCACTTCATCTACTATTGGAAGTCGATGATAACAACAAGAAATTTTCAGAATCTGCAACACTTCTGAATGTAATTCAAGTTTTGATGCTCACTATAGTATGTCAGAGAGGTTATCAAAGTTTTTCTCTTTGTATGTGGTCCATTTACTTTCTGCATGAATTCGAAAAATATGATCGCTGTTTATGTATTTACTAGACGTAAGTTGTCATAAAGATATAAAACACTTATACAAAGTTCAATAAATGCAATTTACAGACTATGAACATGTACTATTTGATCTGCACAAATAAGTTTCAACATAAATCAAATCATGTATAACCTAAACCAATTTTTGTAGTATAGGGAGTTCAGGTGATACCAAGCTCTCTCTCTCTCCCCACCTTCCCCTCCCCCCCCCCCCCCCCCCCCAAACAAACAATTCAATGGTACTCTCTTCCACTCTCTCTCAGAGAAGATGTGAGCAAGATTTATTATTCGGCTGTTGTCGCATTCATGGTAATGTCTTGTCTTGTGACATTTTAATTGCCCAATTTCTTCGCACGCACATTCATTCAGTAACTTCATAATTCATATAGCCCAATTAGTAACAATAAAGAACCTATTACCTTATTAACCTTTAACAAGGAACTTCAAATCCCTGGATACAGTCAGAAACTGGAACAGGGAAGAATACAAGTGAACCACTCAAAGCATGTGTTACAAGCCAGATAATGCCAAGGAGAAAACGAACTGCATTAATTAGAAAGTGACTGCCAGGAACTTGGATAGTCTTCCAAGGAAAGATTTAATAATGTTGTTTACGTACAATTAAATCACAATAAAAAATGTTGTTCCATTGTCCAACCACATTGACTAGATTAGGAATAGAAGCATGTGGAGCATTCAGAATACAAACACAAGATTAGGCAGTATAGTTATATAAACAAAGACTGATTGAGGAGTAGTTAACACCCTGAATGAAAGAAGCAATTGAGACGAGTGAAAGGACAAACTCTGAACAATGGCCAACTTTTCGTTGAAAGAACACCTCAAATGGAGTGTGGAATCAACAATAACCATAATCCATCATGTTAAGAAAAGGAAACATAAATACAGCCCACTCAAGACTTTTTTATAACAATAGGTACTAATGTGTTGGAGATGCATGCATGCAAGATCCAGAAATATGCAGAGCAAAAGCAACTAAAGAAGCAAAGAACACAGACCTGATGATCTTCAACAGCCTGAAGTAACTCCTCCCGATAAGGATAGATGGGCAAGGTTTTCCTGTCATTCTGTAGACAAAAAATAAAAGAAATAAGAATCAAAACCCACCAATGAACTAAATGCAGATTGTCTTATTTATATTAACTTGCATCTATGCATGTGCTGTCTTCTAACATCAGCAAGATAGTTACAATATTTTTCGCACACACACATATATATAGGGAAAATGGGAAAATCCAGTCCACCCACCCCCCCCCACCCAAAGCACTCTTTTCACTCATTCTGTCTCCCCTCCCTCTCCATTCCTCTCTACACCTCTCCTCCCAACATTTATGTGCCCTTTGATTAATGGAGAGGAAGAAGGGATAGATAAGAGGAAAGGGGAAGAATAAATCAGACGGAAGAGACGCAGAGGAGAGAGAGGGGGACTCGAAAATCTAATCACACAATAGGGTACCCTCAGGCAACTTTTTTAAATTCTAGAAAAATAAAGGTCTTCCTTCCCAGCCACAACAACAAATCAAAGTTGTAAAAGCTGTATCATATGGTGTATCAGTCGGGCCGAACTATACATGCATCGTAAAAATTTATTTTTTTTATTCAGTAAAAAATAAAAAGTAGATAAAAAATCAGAAAAATCAGGACAAACAAAACAAAATATTTTCTATATAAAACATCTCATCACAGTACGTCAGTCACATAATAAACATTCATAATTCGTCATCAACACACATAATAATGACATCGATATGATAAGCATGATAAAGTTTAAAGTCTTAAAGTCTTTTACAGTAAAAGTTTTACTGTTTTACATCATACCATCAAGAACTAAGAATCTATTTATTCATCTTCATTATAATTATATAATCTATCTATTCATTTTTTTCATCGTCATTATAATCTTCATCCTTAATGCAGCAATTTCTCATTTCTCCCTTCAATCGTCGATTTTTTGGCAATTTCTCTCCAAAATGGCAAAAGCACTTACTCCCACAACTCTTAGGCATGTTGGAAATGAAAGGGAGGTGCAGGTTTTAAACATAAAATGTTTGAAAAAGGGCATCGCGCAACTTTAAGAAAAAAGACAGGCCCATATCATAAGAGAGGCCATATCACCACATCATACAATACATACGATACGGGCCATGTATCGTATCATTTTTTCGTACGATACGGGTCCATATTGTACGATACGGATAACACTGCCACAATATTGTTATCAGGTTTTCAATGGTGAGGTTTCCTCAAGTATGTTTTTGGCAAAATTATTTTTCCCAAAAAATCTCAGGATGACATCCGCAATTTTTTTAAACAATAAAAAAAAACCTTAAAAATTAGGTAAAGTAAAATAAATGGAAAACTAATAAGACATAAAGTAGATAAATCATAAAATGACAAAAAATAATGTTTTACTGATGGTGAATGATGATAAATGATTTAATTTAAGTTTAAACTTTAAAATTTAGTTTATGATGGCCTATGTTGTTGAGGTGTGCCTGGCGTTACTCCACTTGCATCGCCCTAGTCCAAGTACATAGGCGAGGCAAGGTCATAGTGTGCCTATTGTTGTTATATGTCTATAAATTATATAATATTGACCATTGTGGATTGTTGTTATACGACTATAACACTATTAGTCATATTATATAACTTAATATATATAGTAGTTGTTTCCATACATTTATAAAGAGTCCAACAGTCGCCTAACTGCACCTAGGCATGCCTAGGCGCTAGGCACAGACATAGCCTGCACACTAGGCTGTGCCTAGCGACTTTGATAACATCGATGATGACATTAACTTTTAAAAAAGTGACGACAATGCAGTAAATTTCTTTTTTTTTTTGCCTTTTCTAATGCTAATATCATGTTTTTTCTTAAAAAGAATGTGATATCACTGGCTATCTTCCCAGCTGGGCTTTAGTATTCAGATGACCGACCTTTTTTTTTTAATTAAAATCCTATTAAAATAAAGATAAAATTATCAATCAATGAATTGTATATTAAAGAAAAAAATATCATATTCTTAACCTTCTTTGCAAAATTTCAAAAAAAAAAACTGTTAAAAAGGAACTGAAGGACTGTTTGTGTTCTCCTGACACTTGTATTCAATGAAATAAAAAGGAATACACATAGGCTTAAAGCCTTAAACCAAGAGAACATCCTCCCAATTTAAACTCATTTGTAAAAGAAGAGGGGAAAGCAAAAACGAGGTTTTGTTAAACTTCCATGGTGGCCAAAAGGAGATAGGAAGACAAGATTTCATAACATGGAAGCAATCAAGAGATGAGAATTTGCATAAAGACATTCTCATTTGCATAAAGACATGGTATTCCTTAGAACAGGACGACAAATCACTTTACGAGTGTGAAGTACAATTGTTCATCTGACAAAAACCATAAATGCAAAGCAAATCAAAATTACGCAACTTATCTTTTACATGTAATGCAAAATTAAGTACATAATTTTCTGTTGTACACATTTTTTTCATAAGTAATAGCCAAGAATATTAGAATAATAAAACCCATCAGCAAGATGTTGTAGGCAACCTTTTAGATGTCAGAAATAATGTGTCATTTGAATTACACAACAAAAGAAGATCACTAGAATCCAACAACTTTCCTGCATAGACCAATTACCTCCAAACAAAATATTGTAAATGGAAAAGGTGATGAATTTGGGGCTTTAAGGCAGATTTATAATTGTCTTATATGATGCCAATCTATTTTCCAAGACATTTTTATTTTTCAACAACTTTGAGACACATGGAAAGATACATATTCGCATGCATGTGCATGCACATGTTTGTATAAGCAACCAGCAAAGCACTAGGTGGGACTAAAGCTGCACAAAGCAACAGTATGAAAGGATCTCTGTTTATAACATGTTATTCAAAGAAAACAAATACCTGCAGTTTTTGTAGCAAAGTTTTGGCAACTGAATCCTCAACCTCCATAGGTAATTCATCTTCATACTGCATTCAAAAAACCACAAGAAAGCAAATTAAACAATTTACAAAGGCAGTCATATCACAGAGGATAAGAACTTCTAAGAAGTTGCCACAACTTTGGGATGGAAGATACCTTCACTCCATCCATGACAGATGCCTTGATGAACTCAATCTGATCCTCAAAGACATACCTAATAATATTAACAAAAGTTATAAAAAATGAATTTAACAAGAATAAATTAATGATAATGAATGATATACAGTTTACTTAGACCTCACAATAACTTCATCTATCAACTAGGATGAAAATTATGAAATTTGATCTGTACATCCATGGAATCTTCTACAAGCGGAGGCAGAGACAGGAAAAATACTAGGAGGCCACAACTATTCCAAAATTTTAGGTGGCTCAAAGAAGTTTTCTTTAAAAGAAAATCAATCTGAAATTTTAGTTTTTTAGGGTTAATAAATGGAATAGAAAACAAAAATGAAGTAGGAATCAAGCACACTAAACACTTAAAACATATTCTTCCCTAGTTGACAGCAAAATTATATTAGAAAATGGTTCAAAATTTGATTTATGCCACAAAATTACCAATATTATTAACGTTCACAAAAAAAAATGATATATCGAAACTCTTTTCCATTGATTAGTTCTACCTCAAAATTATTATTGGTTCTTCAAGCCAAGTTCCTACACTACCAAGACTACAGAGGTTTGCAAGATGCCATGTCATTCGTGTTGCTAAATTGCTACATCAGCTAACAAGGTGGGTTACTCTACAGTGTAGCAGGTTATGTAAAAACCTACCTACAAGCAGCTTGTTCAAGTAGACAAGCACTAGTTTAACAAAGTGACAGAAACCTTACCAAAACCTAGCCTGTTTACCTCTATGAAAAAGCACTCATCTATCCAGCTGTGTTACATAGTCACGAATATCATTCTTGGGTACCATCGGTAAGGTTTCTCTAGGGTATCTTTAGGAAAAGTTGGTTTTTTTTTTTCTTTTGGAAAAACTCAGAGATTTTATACATACATATATATATATATATATATATATATATATATATATATATATATATATATAATCAAAATGTTAGGTAAAAATACAATAAATAAGAAACTAATGATAAGACAGAAAAAAAAACCATCTAGTTAAAATGATAAAGTAATAAGCATTGTATAGCATCTAGAAGGTCATATTAAATACCTAAAACAAGTAGAAATAAACAATGAAACAGAAGTTGAAAAAAATGCAAACTGGCAATGAAATAAAAAATAAAAGAAAAAATCATGATAAAATGATATTTACGTTTTTTTTCAAAGATCATGATTTGTGCCTTTTTTGTTTTTTGGATTTTTTTCATTAATATTGCTCAACATTTTCAAAAATACTGTGATATTTGTATCAATGGTCTGTTACACACATATAACATACATAAGCACGTACATATTGTCTATTTACTATTATCTGCTTATCTTTCTTGTGTACACTCTTATGTTGTTCCGGTATCTCACATTAAGAGTTGTCCTCAACCACTGGATACACATAATTTTTCCTCAAAAGCAATTCAAAATAGAAATTCAGTCACATAAAGTTGCTGACCTTTAGGACTTGACAAGTAAAACTGGTCCCTGTGGTCAGCTTAGAAACCAGGTGATATTTAACATCATGAGAAGACTAGAGTTATTTTCTAAATCAAATTTAGTGAATGCAGGAAAATTTCAAGGATACAAGAACATTGCTTAAGAGAGCCTAAACTAAAATCTTCAACAGTTCACAGGTGGCCACCCTGGCCCAATCACGTCTCAATGGATTTTTAGAAAAATACTACTAGTATCTGGTGATTGGAGAATCAAAAAATGGATGCAATAATAATAGGAAAAACATGGAGAACATTGGTTTCTATATTAATTGTTTCTAGTCATTACTGTTATCCAATACTGATACTTTTTTATCAAGACATTTACAGGTGTCTTACTATATGTCTGGTATAATTGTACACTTCTGTACCCTTTAGGGTAAAGTATAAAACATTACATAGCCATAATTTAGAAACAACAATAATGATAACCAAAAATATCTGAAAAAAAGGAGAAAGCTAAAAGAAAAGAAAACCTGGCTGTTTTATTCCCAGTTTCCAGGAGCTTCATTTCCAAAAGCAATTTGTTTTGCTTTCAGACTCTGGTGTAGTACTAGCACTGGAATATACCAGCCCATATGTATGTGAGAGAGAGGGAGATGGGGGAAGCCAATCACGACCATAACTGCAGACTCAACTCATCTCAATCTAAGTTTCAAGAATTTTACAGAGTGAAAATGAAATTCAATGACAAATCAAGTAACAGGTAGCAATATGTTCTCCAACTCCCCTAAAACTTCTTATCAACATTTTCACCAAGTGGAAACCAGAAAATCTGAAGTCCCAACTAATTTTTGAGATTCCAATAACCTCTTTTTTGTGTAAATATATGTTCTTACTTCTTAAGAATCCTGTCAGTGGTGTTCTAGCATCCACCAACAAGTGCTGGATAATATCAAGATCCTCAAGCATCTCTGATATAAGAATCCACACCCAAACAAGACCATATACTGTCAAATGATGAGAACTTACTCATAGTCATCTGTTTGTTTCGTCCGGTCTAGCGCTCCAAACTTTAGGGTTGCTTTTCCTGTGGAAATTGAGGCTTAACTGTGAGAAAAGGAGGCATAAGATCCGAGGCTGCATAAAAAGATGTGTTTTGGGTGGGAGATCCCAGTTTGTTTAAACCGAGGATCTCAATAGCATGGATGTTAAATCCATGCTACATGTTAAAAACCATAGATTTAAGGTCGGAATTTGGAGGGGTGGTGATCTGACCTTAAATTCATGGATCTCACCGCAGATCTCAGATCCATGGTGAAACAAACACAACCTAATTTTTTGTAAGAGAGTTAGCAGAAAACTCATAGGTTCATACTTTTCTAATTATTTACCGAGGATCTCAATAGCATGGATGTTAAATCCATGCTACATGTTAAAAACCATATATTTAAGGTCGGAATTTGGAGGGGTGGTGATCTGACCTTAAATTCATGGATCTCACTGCAGATCTCAGATCCATGGTGAAACAAACACAACCTAATTTTTTGTAAGAGAGTTAGCAGAAAACTCATAGTTTCATACTTTTCTAATTATTTCCTAATTTTAATAAGAAAACCTTCCATTAGAAACCTCAGAATGATGTTGATGACAGTATTTAATCAATTCTAGCCCATCTTATACCAATATAGAAAGTTATCATTTTAGTGTCAATGTGACAAAATATCTAGTTCCACAAACAAGCAAGGCCGAAATTAGAATTTACCTATTTGATGCTCTTCCCATGCTTCCTGTTCTGCAAATGGGTTCATCTTCTCACCAACATTATCCCTGCTCACATGAGAAACAATTACCTTTCGAAGCCGATAACAAAATACCTTTCCACACAAAGCAGGATAACTTGTGATTCCCAGGAGAACCATAGGAAAATACTCACTTATATTTTCTAGAGACTCACCTGTAACGCTGCATTGCGACGGAGAATCTTTTCTCTTGATTTACACCACCATCAACATCATATGCTTCTGGCATCTTGTACTGTTATTAAGAAAAAAAATTGACTAAGATACATAATTAAAACCATAATTAAGACATAACAGACCAAAAGACAAAAAAGCTTCAGGTAAGCTCTTGTCATCATAAAGGATCAGCATCATCAATGGCAATAATGACACTTCAGATTCAGAGATTAACATCTCATAAATGTCTATCCACCAAACCTCTACCTTTTCAGGAACACCAGTTTATATGAAATGAATATATAAATGAGAAGTCTGCAAACTACAGTGTTCTGAGCTTTGTGCTTAAGTACTCTCTTGCTTAGTTCCAGTATCTATAAAGATCAGCTCATTTAACCTTATATCATCCAATGGATACTAGCCATAACCTATCCCACATATGTGGACAAGAATGGTCCTGTGGAATCAAATTAAAGCAGCCAAACTGTATTGCATGTATTAGCTTTATCCTTCAACATGAGGAGCAAATAAGTGTCTCCATATTGATAGTCCTACTGACCATCTGAACAAATGTTACTGTGATGTCAATGACAGTGATAAAAATGGCATCAGCTAAATCAAAGTAACACTGAACAAGGCCTGCTTAAGCTATAACCAAGAAATATTATCTTAGCACACTAAAAAGATAATATTATCTGAGAACTATAAATAAATGTCTGTTTCATCCACATAATTTCATAACCTAAAATATATAATAACAAGATCATATAGAATAGTTTCTTATGTTCACAATCATCATAAGCCTGTTTTGCTCAATTATGTTTTCCCCCTGATCCAGATGATCCCAATGGCAGCAGTCAAGTCTAAGAACGCTGTACTTATAATAAAATTGTGGAATGCATCACAAAACAAACTAAGGAGTTGCAACAAAGACAAGGCATAGTCGTATTTTTCCATAATGCAGAAGACGATGTCCATCCGGGTAAGTATACCAACATTCATGTCTATCTTGGTAAATACCAGAAACATTGATATACAAGTTTCATTACAAACTCCTTGCAGCTTAGAGTACGAAACAGCACCAAACTATCTAAAGGAAGAAGTAAAGCTCATTCATTCTTGTAACAGTCACGAAACTTATCTTGTGGAGCAAGACAAATATCTGATTCACATGCTTGCACTCAATAAAAGAAACAAAATAAAAGGTGGAAGGCAAATATTTATAGCCGCGAACATAAGAACTAATTTGCCAAGATCGTATAAGATGCCATAAAGCACACCTCCATGATCTCGTCCACCTCTTCAACTCGTTTCTTTGCAAGTCCATATATTTCTTTCTTATACCTGAACATACACAAACTCCAATCATATCCTTCATAATCAATGGCATAAAATACCAAAAATTTGAAAATTGGCATGGTACAAAAATTAGAACATGCGTTTTTTTTTTTTTGGTTCATCACTTTTCTCTTAATTAAAAAGAACAGCATCTAACAATATTACTACATAATAGTCGAACATTAGGTAAAGCCAGAAAATTACTTATAGCAGTCATGAAGCCTAAGTCCAATGCCAAGAAATGCACGGCCTCATGTTTACTACAGTATTGTCACATAGGTACTGCTGTAAAGGCAGCGTACCCATACCGGTCAGGTATGACACCGGTACTGCTGTCCCATGTACTTCTTGGGTACTGGTCAAACAATACCGCCATACCGGATATGGTCAATGAACCCAGGACCGTATCCATCTGATTAGGACTTTGTCAAAGTTGACTGAGTCCTTACCTAACCAAAATTTTGGATTTCTGTTTTTTTCCTTTACACCATTTATACTCAGGAAATGCATGCAAAGCTGTGTTTTCATATTTTGTTCAAGTATCTTTTTCAGAATCTATAAATTTTGAATCATGTTATGAATGTGTTATTTTGTTTGTTGGAATTCTAAATTCATGTTATATATATATACACACACACAGCCGCAACCCCACACCCATGTTTTTTGAAAATAGTCTGAAACCGTATGCATACCAGCATCCATACCGGCACCCATACACGTACCTATGTGACATAGACAGTAAGTCGATACTATATTCCTAAAAGACGATGAAAATAGAATTCAGTTTCCAACTAAAATATCAAACCAACTTGACTATGCCATTTACTGTCATTTTGAAGAAGGAAAAGAATCAGTCAGTGGAAACATATGAAAGAATATCAGATCAATGAAGTTTTATGTTTTTAACATAGACCTAAGAAGAAATTCCCAGTTAACATGCCTATTTCAATATGCATAAACTAAACTATAACCTTGGTACAAACTACTTGCATATGTATCACTTGGATCTATCTCTCACATGCACACACAAGCAGACACATCAAAGCCATTTATTCTAGATTTTGAAATGTTTTTCATGTGTATTGACAACAGTGCCTGAAATCAATAGGATACAACAGCATTAAGTAACAGATTTAGAAGCAATATGATTAACAAGGAAGAAAAGACACACATATACATGCCATTGTGGGTCATACATATGTATGTGTGTGTAGATACACATATTGTACGTGGATATACATTATACCCATATTTTATAATTGCACAGAACAGTGCTGCAGGTAGCAGTGCATATCGTGCAATATACGACAAGAGTAAGTCAACTTTCTAAGTGGAATGTGCTATGCTCCTAAAACCACCGGTAATCACTGTATCACATGATCTGGCTCATCACACCAGCGCAGGATACGGGTGTGGCATATAAATTGTCCATTGCCGCACCACAACCACGCTTAAGTCAGTGTGTTGTTTAGATCACTATTGGCCTGACCAACAAACATTATGTTCTGCACTTTGCAACATTAGCATATATATCTTATGTATATCCCAAAAAAAAAGGATCTAAAAGGGACGAAATACAAAAGAAAAAGAAATAACGGAACTAAATTTTCAGAACATATACATACATCCCACGATCCAAATTACCTCATTTCTTCACGCTCCTTTTCTGTCACATGTACGCCTTCAAAAAGATATGCTTCATCTTCAATATCATCTCTAAGAGTGGAAGCAGAAAGTTTAGACAAAAAATTGGAAGCTCAAAATTTTATCTTAAAATTAACAAAATGATGTAGATTCAACAACTATCATCTCGGCAAATCAATGCTGAGGAAACATACCTAAGCTCATCTAATTTTTTCAGCTCTCTTTTCTTTAGATATTCTTGCCTTGAAACTTTTCTGCAACCAATAAAAAGCATATTATCACCAGATGAAGTCTATTATCTGGACATGAAACTTTAATCTACAAGCAAATACTGTAACTGAGATGCTAAGGTTGGAACCTTAAGTTTGAAATATCATTATCCTCTAGGGCTTTTGATCTCCGAATTGCTTCCTCTGTTATTTATAACATAGGTCAAAACATAGGACAAACAATTATATATAGAGATCCAAAATAATAAAATTCACAACTTATTGGCTTGTAAGGATTCAGAATTATGAATTCATAATTTATAGACTTACCTTCCTCTTTCCGGGTTAGAGTTGGCTCCATAAACTGCAACAAAAGAGAAAATTATGCACTTTGTATGACAACCAGTGAATGAATATCCGTGAATGGGAGAAAAAGCTAACCAAGACAATAAAATAAGAACGTTTATAAAAAAAATCCAGTCCTGGACTTGTTAAATGGCAAATAAAATAGATCAAAAATATGTCCAAGGGCCATTCACCTTCCGTGTTGCAGCTGCATCCTTTTCTCTGAGCCTTTTTTCCAATTCCATTCGCTCCTGCTGATCACGTAGTCTAACTTCCTCTAGCTAGAATATGAATTACACAGGTAAGATTCAAGACTGAGAAAGGCATAATATTCAATATCTTGTCACACTTCCAAAATGAAATTGGTGTTGCTGAGAATATGCATATGTAAAACTCTGACAATGACACATTCATCTGAAGCAAAATAAGCATTGGGGTGCCAATAATAAATTGGAAGTGCCATAAAAATGAAAGTAGTAACACAAACATGACCATAATGTATGAATCACATTGTGCCTAAAACTCAATGTCAAGCATAGGTTCAAAACCTTTTTATGGTTCCTGACATTCCATCAATCAACTGCATGTATAAGACAACATTGCGTACAAAATTGTAGACCATGTACTGCATGAAGAACAGTCTGATGCACAGTTTTCATGTTACAGCCTCAGGTGTGTCTGTAACCTTTGAGACATGAATAATCCAAAATAAAAGAAGCCAGGAAGAAGAGATTAGGGACATAAACAACACTCATTCCCTACTTCTTAAATCTACATGATATACCTCTCTTTCATCATCATCATCATCATCAGAGTATCGATCTTCTTTTCTGCTAACTGCTGGCACATTCACCTTCAGCATTAAATGAAATGTTACTATAACAACTTACAGGACCAAGCAAGATACAATACGCATAAGATGTAATATGGTTGTATACCTCTTCACGATCGTCTTCTTCTTCCTCATCATGCTTCCGCCTCTTTTTCCTAATATGCTTAGATCGAGCACCAGGACCCTTGGATGGAATATCTGAAACTGTAGATACTTGATCTTCTTCATCATCAGCATCTAGAAGAGTGTATTCAATTTGCCTCCTAGCAAATAGTGCAGCTTCTTTCTCTGCTTTTTGGTAACTCTAAAAAGAAATAAATCATGGTTCAGATGTGCAACCATTACTAGATAATAAAAGTACAACTAAGTTTATGTTTTCTTTGTTATAGCTGTGGTGACAGGAAATCAGGCCTGATAGAATTAACGAACTTATGGAACATGTTTTATAATGCAAGTGAATCATCATATAAGTTCTCCAACAAATATGCTACTTGAGCTCCCAAAGACACCAGTATCAGAATCCACAGGAAAGGGCCTACTATATACACTACAGATCTTCTCTATATAAATTTTTTTCTTCCTTTTCAGACCATTTTTCCACAGGCAGACCTTTCAGACATGCCTTACAAGGTCTCAAACAAAAATACCATTAAAATATATCTTTCATTTGTTTTTATATTTTGCACTTTCCAATGTAAAAATTGTCCAAATGAACTCTATAAGGAAACCCAATTTTAAAACAATTCAAGAACAATATTTCTGAATTTACATTGAAGTATATTAGGGAATACAAATCGTGTTATGAGTCCCCCAAGAATATGAATTTTCGACAGTTATGAATTTTTATGCTTATATGAGAATTTATATTATTTCCTAAACAATTCAATGCATCATTCAGCAGATCCTGAATCCTGCAAAGTCTTGAAATACAATTTCGCCATATTAGCCCCCTACTGATTCCCAAAATACCTAGGAGAATGTCTCAATCTTGATGATTTACTTTCAATCGAATTACAATCATCAAAATACTAGCCTCCCAGGTCATAGTAGTAATTCAACACAAAGCAGGAAATATAGACAGAAAATAAGATATTCTATTGCCACTTTAAGATACATACACGCAGTCCATTGGAAGGGTGTTGTGTCATATGGTAGTGAAGGTTAAAACCATTTCATTATGCAAACAATGGCAAAGATTTAACACAGAGATAGTTAGTGAAAAAACTAAAGCACTGATTGGCAAGTATGGCAGCATAAATCTTACATTTAAACCAGCAGCCTTATGTGGAACTTTAGAATAGATCTCTTCAGCAAAATTTTTTGTCTCTGTTGACGATGAGAAGCCATTCTCAATGAGTTTCTGAACCACATCAGTTGGTGAAGCAGATTTTTTTGCTACATAAGTTTATACATCAGGGAATTAGATATATGCCCCAATTCCAAACTGAGTTTCAAGGAGGAAAAAAAATAACTAAAAAAAATGTTATTTCAAGCTTGAACTCGAATATATAATGGTTTAACATACAAAGTCCAATAACAAAGGTGACCACTGCTGGCTGCGAGTAGCCCAAGAGTGAGAACAGCTTCTCAGAAACCCACGTCCGTAAATGGGCATCGTCTCCCATTTCTTATATTTGAATGTGTGGTACAATTGGATGAGCTAATGCAAATCAAGGAAAACAAGGAAATTAGCTTGAACCTAAATGAGTTGGTCATGTGGAAAGAGACGAAATAAAGTGATCATTCATATAAAGCAAAATGAAAAAGTTCTAGCAGAGATAGCAATACAAATCATGATAAGGACATATAAAAAAAAAAAAAAAAAAGGAAAACAAAGAACTCATAGACAAAATAGGTAATATATTAAAAGAATCAAATGGTTGAGGGTTGTTGAGGCTCATCTTGCATCTATTATTGTAATGACGAAAAGAACGAAGTAGGTGAAGCATGCATTAATGCTGATGGTGACCTACAATGATTGGAAACTTTTTTTGAATGATGACAATGTGAAGGTCCAAGAAATTAAAAAAAAACATTTAGTTGATTTATGATGGGACAAGATTATCAATATATATTTTCTTCAGTTTAAAGAACCTATTTGGAGATGCTGAGAGAAGTTGATAGAAAGGCTATGCTTCATAAAGTTTATGATATGCGGAATAACATGATTAAAAAAATCAAAGCATATCAAACGTCAAAAGAAGAACGTTGCACTAGATAATTTCCAGTTTCTCAATCATGTGCAGAAAAATTTAATAAAAAGATGGGATAAAACAATACCGATTTGATTGTATGGCACACTCCCTAAGTTCTAAATATTATAGACAAACATAGTTGTCATGAGGTATTGGTCGAATTCCTCCTAATCATAGCCACAAATATCATTCTTAGGATTTCATCGGTGAGGTTTTTCTTGGGTATTTATCGAAAAGTTGTTCTTTTCGAAAAAAAATCTCAGGAAAATCTCAGAGTTCTTTAAGAAAATAAAAAATTTAAAAAGTTAGGTAAAAATACAAGAAATGAAAAACTAATAAGTATTGTATTGCAGTTAAGAGGTCAAGTTAAATACATAAAAAAAGAGGAATAAAACAATGAAACACAAGTTGAAAAACATAAAAACAGAAAATGGAATAAAATCTAAATGAAAAAACGTGATAAATTCATTTTTAACATTTTTTTCAATATACCGCGATATTTTCCCGTTTTTAATCGTTTTCTTTGTTTTTCTTGTTAATATCGCAATATTTTTTAAAATATCACGATACTTTGGCTATGCTCCTAATCAAACTCCAGACATAATAAACAATAGGGACATATGTTTGGGGAGACTTTTTAGTGTTCGTCATATGCTGAAGATAATAAATAGTGAGTTTACGAGCTTCTCATATGGAAGAAATGATTCATTGATGATTGCAATAGAAAAGATGAAGAAGATCCTATTAAGTATTAACTAATGATTATATTTTGGAGCATGGATACCAAATCTCCAACGGCTTACATTTGAAATTATCATATCAACTTGCATCCTCATCATGTTGTGAAATAAAGTAGAGCATGCATTACCAAATTCACAACATCAAAAGCAATAAACCCACTAGTGGGCAAGCAAAAGATTTAGTTTATGTTCACTACAACATCCGCTCACTTTCACACACTTTGGATGCTTATAGGTACTATTTTAATTTTTATCTTTGATATCTACAAATCTATTGATTGGTTTCTTGAAGTTAAATATTAACTTAAATCATATCGTATTTTTGTTGCAAGTTGTAGTTCGGCAACATTCAAGTATTATGATGTTAATCCAGATGATGCTCACGTGGATCTTGAAGGAATACATGATTCGCATGCTCAAACTATGGACCTTGTGAAGCATGTCGTTCCTTCTTATCTTGATGATGGAATTGAGAAGGATCAATAAAGCTAATCTATTTTGGATTTTTTGTATGTTTGTTACTTTCATACTTTGTTCATTAGTTTCTTCTTCATAATCTGTAAATTTTGAATCATGAATGTGTTGTTTTGTTTGTTAACTTTGTTTAATTGTTATTTCTTGTTATACATATAATATGCATGGTAGTGTCTTGGAAATGCTCTACATCCGTACCTATACCAGCACCCAACAGAGTTTTTCACTTTGAAAGAACTAACATTAATGAAAAAGGAAATCAATGAAAGCATTATAGCAGTATATTAGTCCATCTTAACATTATAACAGCATATAATTTGCAGAAACCAACATCAACGAAAATGAAAATGTACTACTAACAAATTATGACCTGTTGAAGCCTTCAGATATGCACATTTCATTAAAGAAAAGAAAAAAAGAAAGCATGTGGCCTACATAAAGGAGTTCCACGACTAGCAGGTTGCAGCACAACGAGAATTTTTAAGTACCCTAACTATCTTATAAAGTTCTATGGGGTCCAATAATGTTAAAAAATTAAGGTTGCTTAAAAAAATAATACTTCATGGAACTTAATTGATTCAATTATCACACTAAAAAGTAAGCAAGACAATATGAAGTGTGAACTGTGAACTATAGCAAAGAATCCCCCAGTACCAAAGTTCACTTTTCCTATTGATTTCTTAGATGGAAGACATGACCATGCTAACTTTTTCTGGTTCGAAAATCACAGTCGTCCAACTTCAACTGCAGTATTGATCAGAAGCTCAATAAATGCAAAGGTAATCCATAATATTATATGAATTTCAAAGAATAGCTTTCACATTGCATTAAAAGAGATTTGCAGAAACCACTTCAACCACCATATAAGAGACAGCAGAGGTAAAAAAAAATAGAACTTTATCTTTCGGATGTCAATTTCTCCCAATTTGAAGCTCAGAATTCCGCAAAAGGAAAAAAGCAAACCTATAACAAGAGAAATGGGCATTTTGTCCTCATTCTATTTTTCAGCATCTAATAGAAAAGGAGGAACTAACGAAATAGAAGAAAAAAACACACGTTTCCGATATTGAAGCGGAAAATCCAGTTATGAACAGTAGTTAATACTGGCAAAACTGTGGCCTCCGGGTAGAGGAAAGTGAATTGACTCTGAGCCCTCTTTTGTTATTGCTTTGAAAAAGAAGGCACAGAAATTAATCAAACACGCACCATTCATCAAGAAATTCAGCTCTTCCTGGACTGAACCAATTCAATATCATGCGAATAAAGAAACATGAAGACACCCGACAGGGAAAACGTCAAGAAAAATGGCCCGTACAAGAAAGATGACGGGAATTCCAAGGGATGCGCTCGCCTGGCAAATAGAACTCGATATTAGGGCACAAACAGGAGGAAGCAGCAGGAAGGATTTTCAGAAAAATGCCAACCCTGGCTCGGGAGGGGGGGAAGAGAGAAAGAGTACCGTGGATGCAAGACCGCCGTCGGAGGCAGGCAGGGGGGGGGAAAAGAGAGCGGACTTGGGAAGTAGGGATCTCCGAGCTTCTTCGAGACCGACGTCCAAAATCAGTTTCGCGCGTATAAAACTGCAAACCGCGGTTTGGTTTGAGTGGAAATTTTACAAAAACAAGTCTCGTTAACGGGAATATAACAAAGACAGGCACATGTTTCAACGTATTCAATTAACTGCCTGGGGTGAAGATTCTAGTTGCAGAAATAAGCTTCAAGATTGAAATTATCTTTTTACCCCGAAAATGTTACGGACTGCTATCGCAAGAACAATAGTGGCTATTCACCACCTGACCTAAACATCCTTCAAAATATATATATATATATATATATATATATATATATATATATATATATATAACTAATAAGATACCGTCCTAGCACATCCTTAACAGAAATAAGTCGTTTCCAGATTAGAGTCATTTGAGATTAATATGCATGATTTGGGGTTTTATTAAAAGATAAAACTAATAAGCTTCTTTTCTGGTGGACGGAGGCATTGGAGGTGCTGTGAATGTGGTTGTGAGGAGATTTCTCCTTGGGTGTTGATAGAACGAGAAGAGTTTAGGTTGCAATCATCTGCAGATTTTGAGATATTTGTGAAGTTGGTTTTATCTGTTTTCATTCTTTCTGCCTATCTCGGTAAAGTAAGATCGATGGCTACGTAAACCAATGTCTAGATCTATAAAAAAGTGCAGGAAAGCAAGAACCAATATGCAGGAAAAAAATTTCTGTTTGCAAGCAAATGAAATCTTTCTGCCACACGATGCTTTTTGGGGGTGTTCGGACGTGCAAAATCTTTTCCATGCATCATGGAATCATCCTTCGCCCCTTCCATCGTTAAAGCCTTGATTTTATCTCTAATACAATATTGAAAATTGAAACGGCTCCTTCCATTTAATTCATGTCTAAAGGGTGTTTGATGAGGCTGGAACTGGATGATCCTAAAATTAAAAATTCTCATTTTGTATTTGTGTTATTAAGCAAAGAATTTTGATTCCGAAATTATAGAATCATTCTTGAATCAAAATTCTGGAGCGATGATTTTACCTTGAAGGGTGAAATTATGATTGCAGAATTTTATAATTTTTTGCATGTATACTTAAGACATGTCATAACATGCCTTAGCCTCTTATACGTGCCCCAACATACAAACTCATCCAAATAACATAAGATAGAAATATGTTTAAAAAACTGGCATGTAAATTTGTTTAACCATATGAATAACTATCAACCGATTGTTGACAACAAATAACCTGAACATATGCCACAGGTAAAAGTTTGCACTCGTGGTTACGCTTCATTTGCTGACAAACATCTCATGAATGACAGGAAAGACAATGACATTTCAGGTTGTCCTAAAAAATGATCAAAACTTAGCTCTGCACTTACCGAGACATCTCTTGGAAGCTCACCGGGTAGATCTCATCTACCTGTGGGAAAGGCTCAAGTAGTTCCTGGAAAGGTTTTGGACAGGACTTTCTTGAAAAGTCAGGATTCTGACGGTAGTGCGATAAGCTCATAAGTTCTCGGGCATCTTCTAATGTCATTCACGCTTCTTCTTGTCCTTCTTCAAGAACTTTCCAATAGCAATTGTATGTCATTTTTTATACAACAAATTGTATGTCATTAGTGTTCACAAAAAGAATGAAGATCAATGACAATTGTCCATCAATATGAGTTTCCTTCTCCATAGTCTTGAAGGGTCATTACGGGACCAATGAAAGTGGGCAGGTGTTGAAACGTAGTTCTGCAACTTGCAAGTTTACATGCAACCAGTCTATATCCCTGATGAAATGTCCACGTTAATTTGTCTGCCCTATTGGAGAAGTATCGCATATCCTTTAATGCTGACATAGTCAATTTCACGTTTTATATGTGCCCCTCGACTATTTTGTAACTTAACTAGCTAGCTTACTTGATGTAGAATGAAAGCAGAACCAAATCTTGTAACTGGATCTAGTTAGTTTTCATACTTATAAATGGATCCAGATCTGTAATCCATCCATTTCTCTATATAAAGGGACGCTGGTTCATTTTGTACACAGCTCAAAAGTTAAAAAAAAATGAAGTGCAAGTTTGTTAGTTTTCTTCTGTTCTTCTTGTTCTATCGTTTAATCATTTGCTTGAGTTTTAGCTAGTTTAAGTTTAGTTTTAGTTTAGTTGAGAGTGCAGATGGATTAAGATTAGTTAATCTTAATCCTTCTTGCATTATTAGCCCTTAGAATGAAATCCAAGTTCTTTGCCTGCAAACAAAGAAGATCAATCTATACATGGTTTAAAACAATTCCCGGGTGCTTGGTATGCAAAGCTCAATGAATTCCCCCATTTGAAAGGGTTTCCTATGCTTTTGGACTGATAACCTCTTATTTTTTGAAAGAAAAAGCTTTTTTCCGTTGTTCTTCTTATATATATATTGCACATTAATATCACAAGAAATGGCCAAATTAACCAAAATAAATGGGTTTCTAGTTTATCACTATCAAATATTTTACATTAAAGATTTAGGAGGACTTAGATATTTTCTTGGTATTGGAATTACTTGTTCAAAATATTGAAAAGAGCAAAAATTGTGGAAACCAAGCCAGCTGATGCTTCTTTCGGGATGAATCACAGATGGTATGGTGATGACAGGAACAGAGGTAGGTGTGGGCATAGCGTAGGCAACTGCCCACACAAGCCCACAAAAATGTTTATGCTTTTATTAAAATTGCATGGCAGTTTTTCTCATTCATGCGGGTGCTCTTCAGAAATTTAAAATTATATAACAAGTGCCCTTAACCAAAATTTTCTGGCTCCACCTCTGGGTGATGATGAGTTTTCTGGCAATGTAATACGGCAAAACTTGTGTATTCAACTTTCAACACTTTTGTCAGCTGTTTGAGGTTCTGAAATCAGTGTCAGTGACACGAGATCATTTCATCTTGGTGAGATGTAACTGTTGAAGATGGAAATGGTGGCTTCACAAATGAGAATTGGTGAGGAACCTATATCTTCTGAGGGTCTCAATTTGTTGGCTAACCCATAAAGGTTTAGATTCCTGTTTCCCGTAAACAAAAAAGAAAGCACTGCTGATATTATTTAGCCAAAATTGAAGAAGTTATCTTTCTTTTGCGATATAGTAGCCTTGCAAAATTCAAGATTATGATATTATTTAGCCAACATTGAAGAAGTTATCTTTCTTTTGCGATATAGTAGCCTTGCAAAATTCAAGATTATGATATTATTTAGCCAACATTGAAGAAGTTATCTTTCTTTTGCGATATAGTAGCCTTGCAAAATTCAAGATTACACTCTTATGTTTGAGAGCATGAAATGTTCCATTACTGAGAACAAAAAATTTCAAGAAAAATTTAGTAGGGAGCTTGTAACTCCCACTGAAAATTTTGGAAAGGCCGTATAGTTGCATGTAAAACAGAAAATTCACCTTTTTTTTAACCGGAGGAAGGACTAAAAGTATACATGAAGTTTTACCTGATTGACTCTGGTCTAAATCCTCAGGATTTAAAAACCGCAGATTTATGATTAGACATTCCTTTCTCTGACTTTAAATCAAACTTCTCCTTAATACCAAAAAAAAAAAAAAGATTTCAAATGTTGTTTTTAGGCCATACCTAAGATCCTCAGTTTGATGAACTATAAATTTTGCCATAAATCTTTTGCTACACTCTCAGAAGCATGTCGCTTCAGATCCACATAAGATCAATGGATTTTAAATATGAAGTAGTCGATCAAACAACCCCTAAAGTTAAGGGTATTATTATATTAATGAATCCATTAAGGCGCCCTTGGTTGGGTGGGGTGGTGTATATATGTGTTTGAGAGAGAGAGAGAGAGAGGGAGAGAATTTGAAAAATGAAACCATATCATTTAACTCTTATTTGTACCAGGGTTGAAAAATAAAACCACGAAACCGACTAAAAGATTTAACCAGGTAACAAACTTCCTAGAGAAAAATGAGAAGGAAGAGAGGTTGGCCCAACGCACATCTTGGATCGAGAAAAATGGTCGAATAACAACTCTTAGTGCTTTGATTTTTTTGTAATAATTAAACCAGTTGGAAAGTTACAATAGAATGCATAACTTTGTATCAATTAGAATTACAAAAGATGTTCTTCCAATATATCCATACCGCGATTTCCAAAGAAAGGGGCATCACTGGTTCGCTCATTTTCGGCCAAATTGAAATCAGAGTCCAACTTTGTATAGGTGGATTGGATCCCGACTGCTCGTAAACTCCAAATCAAATCCGGGTCTGAATCTCTGCTTGCTTCACAAACTTAAATACAATGTTCCGTCAATCAGCAGATTTGCGTCCGTTTCGTTCAGAGCTGGTTCAATGGACAATCCATGATCAGAGTTATTTGGGTCTCTCCCAAGCCAAACTTGACCCAAACAATCTGCCCAAGCTAATCCAAGTCAATCAAATGGGTTCTGATACCTAGTAATCTGACCCGAAATCCTATGCCAAACCTAAATCTCTTGGTCAAACCAAAAACGGCAGCAGCATGATAACCGAATCATGCAAATCATTTTTCATGCGCTCAGGCGCAGACTAGGTCGTATGCATCAAATCGGCTGTAAAATGTCCGGAATTAGTGGATCGACATTCCCTCTTGTGAACACGATGAAATCCCCCTTTTTGCCAATATTTGCGTGTCCAAGGGCATGATTAGGAGTTTAAACAAGTGGAAAATCTCCCGAAAATCCATGGTTTAAGGCTGAAGTATCTCAACGGCAAATGGCCCAGTGGTTCTATTAATACCCTTTCTCTCTCGCGTAGCGTGTTCTTTCCATTTGTTCTTCATTGCTGGCCCAGAAAATAAGATGGGCATTCCAATGATGTCTCCTTTAGCCTCTCTCTTCTTAGCTCTAATGGTGGCCCTGTGCAGTGGGGCAGTCGAAAAGCAGGTTTGCATCAGACACATCTCATCTAATTTCCACGATTCAATCTTTTCTGATGGCTCATGTGTGTTTGTTCTGTTCTGTTTATATAATTGTTTGGTGTCTCGCTTTTCTGGTTGCCAAGAGAAACCAAACCGGGAGTTTTTTTCGACTTCTTGATAGAAACTCGCTTCTTGGAAAGATGCACATTGTTCATGCAATACATCATGAAAGGAAATGGACGTAAAAGCATTTGAATTTTGTAGTTCATGTTACATCGTGATCTGTTGATCCCCGAGTGTTTGAAAGATGTATATATTCATGTCAGTTCCATTCTTGCATATAAATATGTGTTTCAGACTTACGTGGTGTACATGGGAGACGCACCGATCTCTTTCACAGCCAACATGCACCATGACATTCTTGCTTCTGTGACCGGAAGGTCGGCCTCTCTCTCTCTCTCTCTCTTTTTCTTTCTTTCGTACTTACAAGCAGAAATCTGGCTTCTATTGGGCACTTAAAGAAAATTTCCTCACGCTGTTTCACCTCTCGGCAGCCATGAAATCGCAAAAGAATCCATGGTTTACAGTTACAGCAGAAGTTTCAACGCATTCGCCGCGAAGCTGTCGCCGGAAGAAGCAAAAACTTTAGCGGGTTAGTGATATGAATTTCTTGCAGATAAATTTCGTTCTGCGCAACATGAATGCAACTATGATCGGTTTCTAGATCGTTCATATCCTTCATCTCCCCGATGAGGATCATTCTAATGGGCCTCGCAATGTAGAAGAGAATGATTGACGAGGTTAAATAGCTGAAATCCCACGGTAGATGGAAAAGAAAAACATTTTTCTTGTGATAACACGGAAAGGTGTTCTAATTTTTCCGCAACATGGATCATCATTCTAGCGGCTGTAGGATCTTGATCCCTATCTAAAGCTGGAAAAACGCGAATAGTTAGTTGGATTTTCTTTTTCAACATTCTAAAGGCAGTGGGATCTTGATCTGAAACTGGCGAAACTTGATTAGTTAGTTGGAATCTGTTTCCCCTTTTTGCTAGATCCGGATTTTTCTGCTTACAGTTTTAAGTTAACCACTGAGAGTTTCGTTTCTTGAAAGTGCAGGAACAGAGGGGGTGG
The DNA here is from genome assembly GCF_008831285.2 of Nymphaea colorata. NCBI lineage: Eukaryota > Viridiplantae > Streptophyta > Magnoliopsida > Nymphaeales > Nymphaeaceae > Nymphaea > Nymphaea colorata. The sequence continues at coordinate 409,380 of NC_045148.1, read as the reverse complement.
TGTCTGTGTTTCCGAATACTCGGCGCAAGCTCCACACCACAGATTCTTGGGATTTTGTGGGCCTTCCTCTGAAAATGAGGAGGAGCATCAAGTTTGAAAGGGATGTCATCATTGGGATGTTCGACACAGGTAGCCATATATGCTGCCATTTCTCATAAGAACAGAATATAAACACTTTTCATTAATTTGATGCCATGGTTCCAAAACTAAATTGTTGTTAGGTATAACCCCAACTTCAAGGAGTTTCAGAGACGATCGTCTTGGTCCACCTCCCGCCAAATGGACAGGCAAATGTGAAAAAGCAAAAGCCTTTAGCGGATGCAACAAGTGAATCTCTCTCTACATCTCTCCATATCTCTCTGTTTCATTTGATTGTCTATATCCTTAAAATATATGCTTTTTGTCACCAGTTGTCAGATTTAAGGACCGATTTGTTCAAATATATGTTTTATTGTCGAAATTTAATTATATACATGTTACAGTTTACAACTGAAAAATCGATTCACAAACCGTTTCAATTGTAAAGACAAAAAACTCGGAGAGATATTCTCTGTACCGGCATTCTGTTAGTTATATAGTATCTCATTTCCACTGCCAACTTGAACTTTCTATTAGGCGGCATAGGAAATATGAAAAAAAAAAAAAGAAATGAGATTTTCCGAAATATAAAATTTACATCAGTACACATAATGCTTCCCCCGACTTTTGAATATTAAGATCATTAGAGCCAAATCTAACCCATTTTCCTGGTTATCTCATGAAAAGATGCACACTACTAAAGTTGACGAAGACTTTCATTCGAAGCTTGATTTTGACCTTGTCACTGGTTAACTTTCCCGGTAGAACAAACATGCTAGATATAGCGTGTGCACACACGCTCACTCACCTACACATAAGCAAGCACGAAGAGAGATGAGAAGATTTTTGAACAGCAGTGATCTTGATGAACAGCAAGCTTATTGGAGCGAAGTACTATAGGCTGGACGGGTCGAAGCCCAGCAAACCGGAAATACTATCGCCGATCGACGTGGCGGGTCACGGCACGCACACGGCGTCGACGGCAGCAGGGAAGCCGGTCCGCCGCGCAAGTCTATACGGGCTGGCGAACGGCACGGCCAGGGGCGCAGTCCCGGGAGCTCGGCTTGCGGCGTACAAGGTTTGCTGGGCCGACGCTGGGTGCCCCGACGTCGACATACTCGCGGCCTTCGATGATGCCATATCAGATGGGGTCGACGTCATCTCCATGTCCGTTGGCGGCCCGCCCCTTGCCTACTTCTCCGATTCCTTGGCCATTGGAGCGTTCCACGCCATGAAGAAGGGAGTTCTCACCGTGATGTCCGCCGGCAATGACGGGCCGAGCCCTGGGACGACAGAGAACGTCGCTCCCTGGATTTTCACAGTGGGAGCGACCACCACAGGTCGGCACTTCAAAACCAAAGTTTCTCTCGGCAATGGCAAAGTGATAACTGTACGTTTCTGATCTCTCTCTCTCTCTCCATATATATATATATCTAAAAATACAATATTATTCGAAGCTGGTTATGTGCATATCACGTGCACAAAAAATTATGCGCACGAGTGTGTAAGGAAACCCTTGACTAATTAGAAAAATGTGTTTTTTTTTTTAAGGATAAGAATGGCTATGAAAAAGCTAAAAAGTTTAAAATATACATTACTTTATAATTTAAACAAAATACTCCAACTCATTCTTCATTTTTCTTAAATATATATTTGTTTTTCCACACCCTTGTGCATGCAACTTGATTTATGCACTATCATTGCATTATAAACTATCGGTAATGCCCTTCTAGTGTCTTTTTTCTAGTAACAGGCATATAAACATTTTTTTCTTATTAACATCTGACATCCACCAATTCAAATGTGTATATATATATAATGAAAGGTTACGCTGGCTTTAAGAGTCTTTCAAACATCTAATCAAAATTGTCAATTTGAAGTAGTTGGATGATTTTATCATAACTAACCACCATGTTAGATTGGACTGCCCTGACTTGATGGCCATGTGACTCTTATAGTTAAAGTACAATATATATATATATATATATATATATATATATATATATATATATATATATATATTCTGTTGCATGGATATTGCTTGTAATATTAACTTGTGTCTTTTCTCCAAAAAATGGCAGGGAGTATCAGTGAACACCTTTGCACCAAGTAAGCAATATTACCCACTCATTAGCGGGCTGCAGGCGGCAAACCAGTCGTATGATCCTTGGTTGCATCCAATGTAAGATGAAGACTAGAATGCTCGTCCATGCTTGATTTTAGACAAAAATCAATAATTTGATTTTAAAAGTTACTTTTACGTAAGATCTGATGCATGTCCTGAGAAAGGCGCGTGCTGCCCACAGTGAAACATGCGAATATCGGACGCAGTTGAATTAACGGTTCTGACCAGGCAAGCTTTTTACGTGCAGTGCTTGCGATTCTGGGTCTCTAGATGCAAACAAGGTGAAGGGTAAGGTAATCTTCTGCATGCCTGAGTATGGTGATGTCGATTCGACCGTCAAAGACTTGGGAGCGGCAGGATTCATCGGGCAGTACGATTATGGTCTGGACACGGGCTTCAGTTTTGTCCTCCCATCAGTTCAGCTGGACGCCATCAGATCACAGTTAATCCAGAGATACATCAATTCCACTAGGTAAGCGATCAAGAATGAGATTGAGTTCATATGGCGTTTACAAGCTTTATTGGGTATTAGGAATAATATTCAGTAGAATCTGAAGGAATGTTTTCCTTCATGAATCATCATAGTAATGCATGTTATAGAAAAAGATTGTTGTATAATACAGATTTATAGCCATACTTGATCTTCAATAAAGATTGAAGATTAAGGGAAGTGTTTCCTTCCTTACCTTTCACCATGTAAGGGAAATGCAATCACGCAGTATTAGATTTCTTGTCACTACTTCTTTTTCCAGATCTTATGTTGCATTTCTTCTGCTTCCTGTAGTTCACCTCGAGCAATTATTCACAAGACATTTGCTACCAATGCGACCGTTGCACACGTTGCATCTTTCTCCTCTCGCGGCCCGAATCCGATCTCAAGGACGATACTCAAGGTGAAGTTACGAGAGAAACATACAATTCTTGTCTGTTTATTTTTTATAATGTTTGCCTGTGTATCTTTAATAATATTTATAAAGTTCGGACTTTGCCAAGCAGAAACAAAACTGAAATTTTGTTATAACTTGTTCTATTTTTTCTCCTTGTTCTCATATTAAAATTTTTTTCTGGCTAACGGCACTCTTAATTACAGCCTGACATTGTAGCCCCCGGGGTGGATATACTGGCTGCCTATACAAGGCTTTCTTCGATGACTGGAGTGGATGATGATGATCGGTTCGTGAACTATAACATAATGTCTGGAACTTCCATGGCGTGCCCACATGTAAGCGGTTCTGTTGCTTATGTCAAGTCGTTCCACTCTGATTGGTCTCCTGCTGCAATCAAATCTGCCCTTATGACTACAGGTATGCTTGGCCCATCTCTTCTTTATATATATATATAGTCACTTGGATGGTGAAGAGAAAAACAAAAAATATATATATAAACTAGTATTGGATGATAAAAATACTCATCACTTTTTCTCATTGTTTTTCTTTTAACCATTCATCATTGAACGGTCTTGAATAGATGGCTGAGTGACTCTAAAATGCCAAAGTCACCATTAAGTTTTCTTTTCCTTGAATGATTAAGAAGGTATTATATACTGAACAAGAAGTATCTAACTTCTCCTTTCTTTGCATGATTTCACTGGATTAGATGAAGAGAATATAGAAAGGGTAGTTAGGTAGGGAGTGACATGTATGTTGAGATCAGTATCTAATTACTTTCTCTTACTCTCTCCTAACACACACACACACACATATATATATATAGTCACACACACACAAAAGAACCTGATAAACTGAAGAATAGAAACATGAGCCCAATGGCATTATTTTCGATAGGGCTTGAATAGTGATTCTAGTCTTGGTCTAGATGCATGTCTGCTCAAGTTTGCCATAACAATATGTCTGATAAGTCACAGAAAGTTAATGATCAAAGGCACATTTAAATCATTACATCACTAAGCATGCTTTCTACTTTCAGCCAAAGAGATGATCCCAAGATCACATGATCGTGCTGAATTCTCCTATGGCGCCGGTATGCTCAATCCAAGCAAGGCACTTAATCCGGGCCTAATCTATGACATGGACGAAATGTCATACATACAGTTCCTTTGTAAGGAAGGCATCAACGCAAGCCAATTGAGGATTCTTACCTCAGGCGAGTTTAGCAATTGCTCGGCGGTGCCGCCGGGACTCGGCTACGACGGCATCAACTATCCGGCGATGCAGGTCTATGTTAAAACCTCAGGCGAACCAATTGACGCTGCGTTCCATCGGACCGTGACCAATGTGGGTTCGGTGAAATCCGTGTACAGGGCAAGAGTCAAGGCACCAACCGGGCTCAACGTCACTGTATCGCCACAAACACTCTCCTTTACGGCTCTCAATCAAAGCCTTTCCTTTGAAGTTAAGGTGATCGGCGAGCCTCTCGGTACCAAGCCCGTGATTTCTGCTTCGCTTGTTTGGGATGATGTGAGGCACAAGGTCAGAAGTCCCATAGTGGTTTACCAATTTACTGCTACGGGTTGAAGCTTCTCCTAGTATTTTTTTTTCGTCTCTAGACCACCTGCTGCGTCAGGTTGAAATTTGACAAGGGATCGAAGGGCTGGCGTCCAGGCAAAGGTTTCCACTGTTAGATTTTGAGTTCTTGCTTAACGTCATCCTTGTTGGGCCTAAGCTTTTAATTATATTATTCAGTCTTTAGGTTAGAATAGATTGTGGGGATAACTGGTAGGCATTTTTCTCTGTTATTTTTAAGATTCTTTTAATAATATGTGCTAGTGGCTTCCATTTTCTTTTGCTTTGTGTGTGTGTGTTTCTGCAACGGGAAAAGACAAAGCAATTACATAATGGAGTCAAGAACAATGCTGTCAAGTTCCACACTCTAAATCCCATGTAGCTGATGACAACTTTCTTGGTGTGTGTGTTCCACATCAAATACGAACCACACCTCTAAAAGTCGAGGGCGTACCATTTCTTCTTGATCCTTAAAAACAGGAAGTTTTGCTTGCTTTGTTTCTGAACTAATTAGATAAATAATGGGGTACGCACAGAAGATCAGCCCTTTTCTTCTGAGAAGGAAAATTTATTACATCTTGAATTCCAGCCTTGCCATTCTTCAACCAAGCATTTGCATATTCATTTATATATCAAACGAAAGAAAGCCTCTTATTCGGGTCCAGAAGCGAATCACAAAGAAAGTAAAACAAAGGACCGACAGTAACTTGTCCTTTTGGAGCTCTCCTCATTTCTTGCATACAATCCCACGACCATTCAAGCTGCTCTTGCATTCGAGTTCCTCATGATGATCAACACCACCCTCCATGATGATGCGTCCTGTGCTCTTAAACTGTGCCGCTGCGCAATCGGTGGCGAAGAGCCCCGAAGACAAGAACTCGCGATCGCCGCCGAGCACTGGCATCTTCACGCCCATCTTGGCTCTGCTTTTGTAGTTGTCTGCGTAGGTTTGACCCAGCACCCCATTGACGGCGCCACTGAGAGAGTAGAACCTGAAGCTGAGGTCGAGATGAGCGAAGCAGTCATCGTCGGTTATGCCATAGTTGTGGATCCTGGACTCCTCCTTACCTATGGGAACCACTTTGGCTGTGATTTTGAACTGGTTGGCTGCTTCCACTACGATCTCATTAGCTCTGCCTGAACGAGTGATGGTGAGGGCAGAAGCCGCAGATGTCCATTGGGCATCCTCTGTGGTAGGTAGGAACACAGGCTCTCCATCGAAAGCAATGGCTAATTGATCAATGGCATCATCCCATTGGGCAACCTATGTTATATACATTATGCAATTGTTAATATAAGATGATTAAAACCGTAAAACTCTTTCTCTCAAAATCCCAATTTCTTAAACTGGCCTTTTTCTAAATAGATAATTATAAAAAAACCTGCAGAACAGTCTCTCTGCCTTTATTTTGGCGCTGTTATTCGTTTCATAATACATAATTGATCATATCCTTAATTACGAGAGATGCTAGAACCGTTACCTTCTTGGCACCAATGAAGAGCTTGTGGCCGTCGAAGAGGAGGCCGATGGATTGAACCCACGTGAAATCACGCTTCATGCCGTCCCCTCTCTTGCCGATGAAGTGGCCATTGATGTGAAGGTTGGTGTCGGAGACCAAGCAGAAATCTCTGTCCTTCTGGCCGTGGAAATAGAAGGTGATGCCGTCACCACCAATAAAGCGTGGGTCATCGCAGACTGCACCCGGCCTGTCACATTCTGCAAATATCACCACGCAAAAAATTTTCATAAGCAAATTATTCAGATCAGCCTCATTTATGCGGGTCTCCTTGGTGAACCTATATACATAAACATCGCAATTAATTGGTTTAACGGATGAGTGTGCATGTGTAGAAATTGACAGTTACCGCAGACAGGCTTGCACTGGCCGCAATCGACTTTGCAGGTTCTAGGGCAGGCAGCAGGGCATGAGTGCACCTGTCCATGGCATTCCTTGAACTCCTTGTGCCTGCAGGACACCTTCTTGCATCCGGACTTGTCGGATCCACCGGATTCGGATTTGGATTTGTCATCTGCAGCTGCCATCTGAACGATGATGAGCAGGATGAGAACGCAGACGCCTATGCTCTTCCATGACAAGGCCATGTTTCTTGATTTTAGCTCTCTCTAACTCTTAAGCTTGCCTACAATGACTTCTAACTTGATGTGTGATTACAACTCCATGAGTTGCTATCTATTTATAGAGTAGTTGAGAGGTTGCAGTGCTACAGTAGGACAATTGTGTTTGGATGGCACGTCAATTAACAAAAAATTATTTATTTAACGACCTTCTAGATAGTTAGAATGTTCATGCCTTGCACGTCTACTATCTTACATTGTTTAAAAAGGTAGATCAGTTTATGTTGGAGAAAACATGTGGACGCAATATCTAGGCCTTCTTTTAATAGTATATGGTAATAGAAAAATATGTGGACGCAATATCGATTAGCTGAATGTGGTAATCAGCAACAGATCCAGACAAGATTGACATAGATAAGTGTCATATAAGATCCCATTCCAAATTAGGTACGTTTCCTGCCTTCATAATTCATATAGCTAATCCAGGTACTTAAGATGACTTCTCTTGGAAATATTGATTAGTCTTTCGATATTGCACTATAACACTTGCGTGGATCACAGTCTGAAGGACTCAGATTTTGATGATGGGGCCGCATTATGCTTCTCTAACTAGTGAAGTTAATTATTATAAGCAACTAGATTAATTATTAGCTATAAAAGAATATGATAGACGTGCTTTAAGAATACCATCTTCTGGGTCATTATCAAATTAATTTTGCTTAAGTACCTGGTTTGACTTCTTTAACTCCAAGGACTAGGTAGCCCTTCAAATAAAATATATATGGAATGTCCAGGACCGCATGCCCCTTTTATTCAACAAGAGGGGCGATGTCCTGCTTGTAAAGGCATCCAGTTTCACTCAGCCATTATTACCACATCACATTAGCGGATTGATTGCAAATTTCATAGAGAAGAAATCTTTGCTGACGTCCAATTAGTAGGGAATTGAAATCAGCTGGGCCAGATGTTGCTGGGTAATTACTAATTGAAAAGCTTAAAAATTTGTCAAAAGTCATTACCCACAGGAGCATTAGTGACACTTTGGTAGTTTAGTGGTGGTTTATAGTACTTTAATTTAGTTATGGTGTTCTAGTGAGGGTTTAATTTTTCTTGCCTTATGGCGGCCGACTGATTTCAATTCTATCCATCAATTTACTTGATCGGACTTTAAGGAGTCGCTTATCAAATGGAAAACTTTGTGTCATGAATTTACCCCCAAAGATGGGAGTGAATTCATGAAACACTAGAACTATGTTTCTATGAATTTGCTTGGATTTTTAAGGCAGTTTCATGGAATTACACTTACTAAGTGTTTCATTTGCTAAACAACCTCTAAACGTTTAAATTAAAGTACTAAAAGAGTTAATGATCGCATTAAGATAGAACCACAAAAGTCCCTGACTTGGCTGTGTTAGATTCATGCAAGCTCATCCCCACAAGGTGTTGAGCAGAGACCATATAATATAAAAGGATACATTCTGTCAAATCTTAGTTTTTAAAATGTTGTACTGATCGTGCAATGCATACATACATATAAATATATATATATATATATTTATATATATATATAATTGACGTGCACACCAAACCCCAACCTCTCAAGTACTATAAATAGATAGGGACTGATCAGAGTTGCAATCACATATCAGATTGGAAACCATTAAGGGTTAAAGAGAGTTAAAGTTAAGAAAGATGGCCTCGTCAAGGAAGAGCATGGGTGTGTCCATTCTCATCCTGCTCATCATTGTGCAGGTGGCAGCTGCAGGTGACAAATCCAAATCCGAATCCGGTGGATCCGACAAGTCCGGTTGCAAGAAGGTGTCTTGCAGGCACAAGGAGTTCAAGGAATGCCATGGACAGGTGCACTCATGCCCTGCTGCCTGCCCTAGAACATGCAAAGTCGATTGCGGCCAGTGCAAGCCTGTCTGCGGTAACTGCCAATTTCTACACATGCAGAATCATCCAATAAACCAATTAATTGCAATGTTTATGTATATACGTTCACAAGGAGATCCGCATAAATGAAGCTGATCTGAATAATTTGCTCATGAAAATTTTTTGGGTGATGATATTTGCAGAATGTGACAGGCCAGGTGCAGTCTGCGATGACCCACGCTTTATTGGTGGTGACGGCATCACCTTCTACTTCCACGGCCAGAAGGATAGAGATTTCTGCTTGGTCTCCGACACCAACCTTCACATCAACGGCCACTTCATCGGCAAGAGAGGGGACGGCATGAAGCGTGATTTCACGTGGGTTCAATCCATCGGCCTCCTTTTGGATGACCACAAGCTATTCATTGGTGCCAAGAAGGTAAAACTGATCAAATTGCAGAAATGATCAAAGCTTGATCCGCATCAATTTTACAATTAGCTGTTAAAAAAAACCCAGTTTATTTAAGTAGGGGATTTAAGAGAAAGTGTCACGTGATTTTAATTAACAATTGCATTCTCTCTACACATCATATAGGTTGCCCAGTGGGACGATGCCATTGATCAACTAGCCATTGCTTTCGATGGAGAGCCTGTGTTCCTACCTAACATAGAGGATGCCCAATGGACATCTGCAGCTTCTACCTTCACCATCACTCGCTCGGGTAGAACTAATGAGATCGTAGTGGAAGCAGTCAACAAGTTCAAAATCACAGCCAAAGTGGTTCCCATCGGCAAGGAGGAATCCAAGATCCACAACTACGGCATAACCGACGATGACTGCTTCGCTCATCTCGACCTCAGCTTCAGGTTCTACTCTCTCAGCGGCGCCGTCAATGGGGTGCTGGGTCAGACGTATGCAGACAACTACAAGAGCAGAGCCAAGATGGGCGTGAAGATGCCGGTGCTCGGCGGCGAGCGCGAGTTCTTGTCTTCGGGGCTCTTCGCCACCGATTGTGCAGCGGCACAGTTTAAAAGCACAGGACGCATCATCATGGAGGGTGGTGTTGACCATCATGAGGAACTTGAGTGCAAGAGCAGCATGAATGGTCGCGGCATTGTCTGCAAAAAGTGAAGAGAGCTCCAAATGCATAAGCCGTGCATGTCTTTCTTTTCTACTTCTTGCCTTTTACGCTGGAATAAAAGATTGGCAAGGGAGAGTGTGTGCGTCTCTTCTGTTTAAGGTGTCATTTGTGATTCATGTTTTTCAACCATTCAATTCCGCCATGTCCTTTCGTTGTCATAACATAAAAAATTTCGAATATGTGTGACCAATAAGTTGTGGTGGGGAAATTGAGCTTGTTTACTACAAGCTTTCATCTCAAGAACTTCATGTACCTCAAAGATGATCAAAAGTTGTGTCATTGTTCAAATCTGAAGCACGAGAGCTGAACAACATAGCAACGACAAGAATCTTCTAAGTGTTGGTTGAATAGAACAGAGCAAAAAGCCTATGAAGGCATGAAAAATCAACCTCCTAAAATAAGATAAAAAGCAGATCATTTGAAGGCCAAATAGAACCAGAGCATTCGGCGAACTCATGACATCTGAAACCCTTCATTCATTAACTGTAACTAGGACACTTGGAAGCAACATTGTCCATTATCTCAAGTTGAATGGACGGGTTTTGTCCAATAATTGAATGGAAAAGTGAATAATGCACTATTGGACTTGATTGAAATATTACTCCCTGCATTTAACATGCAAGACACACTCAATCATCGTGAGATATTTGTCCCTGCATTTGACATCGAAAATGTCATTCATCACGAGATATTAAACTATGCAAGGTATCCTACCTAACATAGAGGATACCCAATGGACATCTGCGGCTTCTACCCTCACCATCACTCGCTCGGGCAGAACTAATCAGATCGTAGTGGAAGCAGTCAACAAGTTCAAAATCACAGCCAAAGTGGTTCCCATCGGCAAGGAGGAATCCAGGATCCACAACTACGGCATAACCGACGATGACTGCTTCGCTCATCTCGACCTCAGCTTCAGGTTCTACTCTCTCAGCGGCGCCGTCAATGGGGTGCTGGGTCAGACCTATGCAGACAACTACAAGAGCAGAGCCAAGATGGGCGTGAAGATGTCGGTGCTCGACGGCGAGCGCGAGTTCTTGTCTTCGGGGCTCTTCGCCACCGATTGTTCAGCGGCACAATTTAAAAGCACAGGACGCATCATCATGGAGGGTGGTGTTGACCATCATGAGGAACTTGAGTGCAAGAGCAGCATGAATGGTCGCGGCATTGTCTGCAAAAAGTGAAGAGAGCTTCAAATGCATAAGCCGTGCATGTCTTTCTTTTCTACTTCTTGCCTTTTACGCTGGAATAAAAGATTGGCAAGGGAGAGTGTGTGCGTCTCTTCTGTTTAAGGTGTCATTTGTGATTCATGTTTTTCAACCATTCAATTCCGCCATGTCCTTTCGTTGTCATAACATAAAAAATTTCGAATATGTGTGACCAATAAGTTGTGGCGGGGAAATTGAGCTTGTTTATTACAAGCTTTCATCTCAAGAACTTCATGTACCTCAAAGATGATCAAAAGTTGTGTTATTGTTCAAATCTGAAGCACGAGAGCTGAACAACATAGCAACGACAAGAATCTTCTAAGTGTTGGTTGAATAGAACAGAGCAAAAAATCTATGGAGGCATGAAAAATCAACCTCCCAAAACAAGATAAAAAAGCAGATCATTTGAAGGTCAAATAGAACCAGAGCATTCGGCGAACTCATGACATCTGAAACCCTTCATTCATTAATTGTAACTAGGACACTTGGAAGCAACATTGTCCATTATCTCAAGTTGAATGGATGGGTTTTGTCCAATAATTGAATGGAAAAGTGAATAATGCACTATTGGACTTGATTGAAATATTACTCCCTGCATTTAACATGGAAGACACACTCAATCATCGTGAGATATTTGTCCCTGCATTCGACATCGAAAATGCCGTTCATCACGAGATATTAAACTATGCAAGGTATCCTACCTAACATAGAGGATGCCCAATGGACATCTGCGGCTTCTACCCTCACCATCACTCGCTCGGGCAGAACTAATCAGATCGTAGTGGAAGCAGTCAACAAGTTCAAAATCACAGCCAAAGTGGTTCCCATCGGCAAGGAGGAATCCAGGATCCACAACTACGGCATAACCGACGATGACTGCTTCGCTCATCTCGACCTCAGCTTCAGGTTCTACTCTCTCAGCGGCGCCATCAATGGGGTGCTGGGTCAGACCTATGCAGACAACTACAAGAGCAGAGCCAAGATGGGCGTGAAGATGTCGGTGCTCGACGGCGAGCGCGAGTTCTTGTCTTCGGGGCTCTTCGCCACCGATTGTTCAGCGGCACAATTTAAAAGCACAGGACGCATCATCATGGAGGGTGGTGTTGACCATCATGAGGAACTTGAGTGCAAGAGCAGCATGAATGGTCGCGGCATTGTCTGCAAAAAGTGAAGAGAGCTTCAAATGCATAAGCCGTGCATGTCTTTCTTTTCTACTTCTTGCCTTTTACGCTGGAATAAAAGATTGGCAAGGGAGAGTGTGTGCGTCTCTTCTGTTTAAGGTGTCATTTGTGATTCATGTTTTTCAACCATTCAATTCCGCCATGTCCTTTCGTTGTCATAACATAAAAAATTTCGAATATGTGTGACCAATAAGTTGTGGCGGGGAAATTGAGCTTGTTTATTACAAGCTTTCATCTCAAGAACTTCATGTACCTCAAAGATGATCAAAAGTTGTGTTATTGTTCAAATCTGAAGCACGAGAGCTGAACAACATAGCAACGACAAGAATCTTCTAAGTGTTGGTTGAATAGAACAGAGCAAAAAATCTATGGAGGCATGAAAAATCAACCTCCCAAAACAAGATAAAAAAGCAGATCATTTGAAGGTCAAATAGAACCAGAGCATTCGGCGAACTCATGACATCTGAAACCCTTCATTCATTAATTGTAACTAGGACACTTGGAAGCAACATTGTCCATTATCTCAAGTTGAATGGACGGGTTTTGTCCAATAATTGAATGGAAAAGTGAATAATGCACTATTGGACTTGATTGAAATATTACTCCCTGCATTTAACATGGAAGACACACTCAATCATCGTGAGATATTTGTCCCTGCATTCGACATCGAAAATGCCATTCATCACGAGATATTAAACTATGCAAGGTATCCTACCTAACATAGAGGATGCCCAATGGACATCTGCGGCTTCTACCCTCACCATCACTCGCTCGGGCAGAACTAATCAGATCGTAGTGGAAGCAGTCAACAAGTTCAAAATCACAGCCAAAGTGGTTCCCATCGGCAAGGAGGAGTCCAGGATCCACAACTACGACATAACCGACGATGACTGCTTCGCTCATCTCGACCTCAACTTCAGGTTCTACTCTCTCAGCGGCGGCGTCAATGGGGTGCTAGGTCAGACCTAGGCAGACAACAACAAGAGCAGAGCCAAGATGGGCGTGAAGATGCCGGTGCTCGGCGGCGAGCTCGAGTTCTTGTCTTCGGGGCTCTTTGCCACCAATTGTGCAGCAAACACAGTTTAAAAGCACAGGACGCTTCATCATGGAGGGTGGTGTTGACCATCATGAGGAACTTGAGTGCAAGAGCAGCTTGAATGGTCGCGGTATTGTCTACAAAAAGTGAAGAGAGCTCCAAATGCACAAGCTGTGCATGTCTTTCTTTTCTACTTCTTGCCTTTTACGGTGGAATAAAAGATTGGCAGGGGAGAGTGTGCATGTCTCTTCTGTTTAACGTGTCATCTGTGATTCATGTTTTTCAACCATTCAATTCCGCCATGTACTTTCGTAGTCATAACATAAAAAATTTCGAATATGTGTGACCAATAAGTTGTGGTGGGGAAATTGAGCTTGTTTACTACAAGCTTTCATCTCAAGAACTTCATGTACCTCAAAGATGATCAAAAGTTGTGTCATTGTTCAAATCTGAAGCACGAGAGCTGAACAACATAGCAACGACAAGAATCTTCTAAGTGTTGGTTGAATAGAACAGAGCAAAAAATCTATGGAAGCATGAAAAATCAAACTCCCAAAACAAGATAAAAAAACAGATCATTAGAAGGCCAAATAGAACCAGAGCATTCGGCGAACTGATGTCATCTGAAACCCTTCATTCATTAACTGTAACTAGGACACTTGAAAGCAACATTGTCCATTATCTCAAGTTGAATGGACGGGTTTTTTCCAATAATTGAATAAAAAAGTGAATAATGCACTATTGGACTTGATTGAAATATTACTCTCTGCATTTAACATGCAAGAAGCACTCAATCATAGTGAGATATTTGTCCCTGCATTTGACATCCAAAATGGCATTCATCGCGGGATATTAAACTATGCAAGATATCCTACCTAACATAGAGGATGCCCAATGGACATCTAAGGCTTCTACCCTCACCATCACTCGCTCGGGCAGAACTAGTGAGATCGTAGTGAAAACAGTCAACAAGTTCAAAATCACAGCCAATGTGGTTCCCATCGGCAAGGAGGAGTCCAGGATCCACAACTACGGCATAACCGACGATGACTGCTTCGCTCATCTCGACCTCAGCTTCTGGTTCTACACTCTCAACGGCGCCGTCAATGGGGTGCTGGGTCAGACCTACGCAGACAACTACAAGACTAGAGCCAAGATGGGCGTGAAGATGTCGGTGCTCGGCGGCGAGCGCGAGTTTTTGTCTTCGGGGCTCTTCGCCACTGATTGTGCAGTGGCACAGTTTAAAAGCACATGACGCATCATCATGGAGGGTGGTGTTGACATCATGAGGAACTTGAGTGCAAGAGCAGCTTGAATGGTCGCGGCATTGTCTACAAAAAGTGAAGAGAGCTCCAAATGCACAAGCCGTGCTTGTCTTTCTTTTCTACTTCTTGCCTTTTATGTTGGAATAAAAGATTGGCAGGGGAGAGTGTGCGCACCTTTTCTGTTTAAGGTGTCATCTGTGATTCATGTTTTTCAACCATTCAATTGCGCCATGTCCTTTCGTTGTCATAACATAAAAAATTTCAAATATGTGTGACCAATAAGTTGTGGTGGGGAAATTGAGCTTGTTTACTACAAGCTTTCCCCTCAAGAACTTCATGTACCTCAAAGATGATCAAAAGTTATGTTATTGTTCAAATCTGAAGCACGAAAGCTAAACAACATAGCAACGATAGGAATCTTCTACCTGTTGGTTGAATAAAACAGAGCAAAAAGCCTATGGAGCCATGAAAAATCAACCTCCCAAAACAAGATAAAAAGCAGATCATTAGAAGGCCAAATAGATACAGAGCATTCGGCAAACTAATGACATCTGAAACCCCTCATTCATTAACTGTAACTAGGACACTTGGAAGCAACATTATCCATTATCTCAAGTTGAATGGACGGGTTTTGTCCAATAATTGAATAGAAAAGTGAATAATGCACTATTGGACTTCATCGAAATATTACTCCCTGCATTTAACATGCAAGAAGCACTCAATCATCGTGAGATATTTGTCCCTGCATTTGACATGGAAAATGTCATTCATCGCGGGATATTAAACTATGCAAGGTATCCTACTTAACATAGAGAATGCCCAATGGACATCTGCGGCTTCTACCATCACCATGACTCGCTCGGGCAGAACTAATGAGATCGTAGTGAAAGCAGTCAACAAGTTCAAAATCACAGCCAAAGTGGTTCCCATCGACAAGGAGGAGTCCAGGATCCACAACTACGACATAACCGACGATGACTGCTTCGCTCATCTCGACCTCAACTTCAGGTTCTACTCTCTCAGCGGCGCCGTCAATGGGGTGCTAGGTCAGACCTAGGCAGACAACTACAAGAGCAGAGCCAAGATGGGCGTGAAGATGCCGGTGCTCGGTGGTGAGCTCGAGTTCTTGTCTTCGGGGCTCTTTGCCACTGATTGTGCAGCGGCACAGTTTAAAAGCACAGGACGCTTCATCATGGAGGGTGGTGTTGACCATCACGAGGAACTTGAGTGCAAGAGCAGCTTGAATGGTTGCGACATTGTCTGCAAAAAGTGAAGAGAGCTCCAAATGCACAAGCCGTGCATATCTTTCTTTTCTACTTCTTGCCTTTTATGCTGGAATAAAAGATTGGCAGGGGAGAGTGTGCGCGCCTCTTCTGTTTAAGGTGTCATTTGTGATTCATGTTTTTCAACCATTCAATTCCGCCATGTCCTTTCGTTGTCATAACATAAAAAATTTCGAATATGTGTGACTAATAAGTTGTGGTGGGGAAATTGAGCTTGTTTACTACAAGCTTTCATCTCAAGAACTTCATGTACCTCAAAGATGATCAAAAGTTGTGTTATTGTTCAAATCTGAAGCACGAGAGCTGAACAACATAGCAACGACAAGAATCTTCTAACTGTTGGTTGAATAGAACAGAGCAAAAAGCCTATGGAGGCATGAAAAATCAACCTCCCAAAATAAGATAAAAAGCAGATCATTGAAAGGCCAAATAGAACCAGAGCATTCGGCAAACTGATGACATTTGAAGCCCTTCATTCATTAACTGTAACTAGGACACTTGGAAGCAACATTGTCCTTTATCTCAAGTTGAATGGACAGATTTTGTCCAATAATTGAATAGAAAAGTGAATAATGCACTATTGGACTTGATTGAAATATTGCTCCCTGCATTTAACATGCAAGACGCACTCAATCGTCGTGAGATATTTGCTTTCTGTATTTGACATGCAAAATGTCATTCATCGCGAGATATTAAACTATGCAAGGTATCCTACCTAACATAGAGGATGCCCAATGGACATCTGCGGCTTCTGCCCTCACCATCACTCGCTCGGGCTAATGAGATCGTAGTGGAAGCAGTCAACAAGTTCAAAATCACAGCCAAAGTGGTTCCCCTCGGCAAGGAGGAGTCCACGATCCACAACTACGGCATAACCGACGATGACTGCTTCGCTCATCTCGACCTCAGCTTCAGGTTCTACTCTCTCAGCGGTGCCGTCAATGGGGTGCTGGGTCAGACCTACGCAGACAACTATAAGACCAGAGCCAAGATGGGCGTGAAGATGTCGGTGCTCGGCGGCGAGCGCGAGTTCTTGTCTTCGGGGCTCTTCGCCACCGATTGTGCAGCGGCACAGTTTAAAAGCACAAGACGCATCATCATGGACGGTGGTGTTGACATCATGAGGAACTTGAGTACAAGAGCAGCTTGAATGGTCGCGGCATTGTCTGCAAAAAGTGAAGAGAGCTCCAAATGCACAAGCCGTGCATGTCTTTTTTTTCTACTTCTTGCCTTTTACGCTGGAATAAAAGATTGGCAAGGGAGAGTGTGCGCGTCTCTTCTGTTTAAGGTGTCATCTGTGATTCATGTTTTTCAATCATTCAATTCCGCCATGTCCTTTCGTTGTCATAACATAAAAAATTTCGAATATGTGTGACCAATAAGTTGTGGTGGGGAAATTGAGCTTGTTTACTACAAGCTTTCCTTTTAAGAACTTCATTTACCTCAAAGATGATCAAAAGTTGTGTTATTGTTCAAATTGAAGCACGAAAGGTGAACAACATTGCAACGATAAGAATCTTCTAACTGTTAGTTGAATAGGGCAGAGCAAAAAGCCTATGGAGGCATGAAAAATCAACCTCCAAAACAAAATAAAAAAACAGATCATTGGAAGGCCAAATAGAACCAGAACATTCGGCAAACTGATGACTTCTGAAACCCTTCATTCATTAACTGTAACTAGGACACTTGGAAGCAACATTGTCCATTATGTCAAGTTGTATGGACGGGTTTTGTCCAATAATTGAATAGAAAAGTGAATAATGCACTATTAGACTTGATTGAAATATTACTCTATGCATTTAACATGCAAGACGCACTCAATCATCGTGAGATATTTGTTCCTGCATTTGACATGCAAAATGCCATTCATCGCGAGATATTAAACTATGCAAGATATTAGGCTATGAAGCAAGGTGTCGTTCATCCTAAAATATAAGGTAAGATTGTGAGTAGATTAGATTTGAATTAGATGTACCCTTTAACGCTTTTTTAGATATTCAGATGTCCACATTCAAATTTAAATTTGAATACAAACAAATAAAAGTTATATCTGAATCTGAAATCCGATGTCACAATCTCAATCTGTTTTGAATGCGATTTTTACATTTATATATGAATCATGATGTAAATTTTGAACTAAATTTGATTGATATATAGAATGCAAGAGCATTAGATATATGATATTTGTTTAAAAATAAATTTGATTCAAATCCACATCCAAATCCAACAAAATATTTATGTATATCCAAATCCGATCGAATGCTATTTTTTAAATCTGAATCTAATCTGATTTCTTAATCAGATTTTTTTTTTCATATCCATTTTTTTTCGAATGATTTAGACGAATATTTGATTTAAAATCCCTAACTAGAGATAAAAATGTACGATAATATCCAATTGTGATATGCAAGTAAATGTGGTCATTCATATCATGAGATTGATAACACATTTATACTTTTGCAATTGTAGTTTAGTCATTCGTTCTTGATAATGCTTCTTTAGCTTTAGTTTTAACATATTGTGTTCACATATATTAAGAAATAGGAATGAAAGTGACTATCCAAACCTTAAATTTTTTGCAATGAAAATCATCAACGAGATACCCAGTGCATTAACTAGACTAGATGTGAAAGAAATTTTGACAAATTACCTAAAAGAAGAAATAATTTAAAACAGAAGCAGTGGAACGACGTCATTTGTGCTCCCAATATGTGATTGAGATAAAGGCAATAAACTAATTCTGATAAGTTAATACACTAATAGGTAGGTGGAAAGCATCAGATTGGTTGTAACCGTAGAACGACGTTTCTTTCTTAGGCGGGAGCGAGGTTTTTATCTTGGGCGTGGAAGTCTTTGAGCGAGGTTTCTTCCTTCCATGGGGATTGCTTGGCATTGCCCTGATCTCTGCAGCCGGAGTTTGCCATGATCGGGTGGAGTTTTGTTCCGAACGGTCTTCGACGGGCGAACGCCTGCTAAGAAGCATCGGGCGCACGAAATCAACGCCTCTGCGTCGTCGATCACAGAGGAGAAGAATGTCGCCCTCGAAACACAGGGCGATGCTTCCGGTACAAGCGGCGAGAAGACGGAGTGGCTGCATTTCGTCGGTGTGGGGGGCAACGGCCTGTCCACCATCGCGATGCTCGCTCTGCGGCAGGCAAGCGACTCTCTCTCTTTCTCTATGCAATGAGTGCTTCTATGTTGCTTAAACGCGAACCGAGAGGGAATATTTATACGGACTCTTTTTCTTGGGTTCTTGATAACTTCATCTCCGGTTGGCGTTTTTGTTTGAAGAAATCAATATAAGAATGAATCAGTTGCACTTTTTCTAGGGTTCTTCCGTGTGTTTCTTTCTTTTCTGTCACGGATCGTTGATTTGGGTTGCTACGTTGATAGCAGAAAATTTTTTAAAAGGGAAAGTTGGGTGGTAACGCAGGGGTTCAAGGTCTTCTGCTTGGATTGGAGAAAGCAGGGGCGACATTGCAGCGGGGCCACTCATCGTCAAATTTGGGTGACTACGATGGATTGGTTGCACCTGCTGCAGTCATCAAGTCTAGTGCGGTTCCTGCTAACAACGAGAGATTGTGCAGGCAGAGGCATCTGGCATACCTGTGTTAGTGTGACCTGATGTTTCTTTTTTTCCTGTTCGATCTTCTTCTCTTGCTCACTTTTGCTGTGAAGTGTAGTAATTCCTGATATTACTAGTTCGTACTAAATTCAAGTATTGTTTCTAGAATGGCATGCATTTGATTTCTTGACAAGAATGCAGTTTGTTGACATTTTTGTTAGAAGTATGAGATTATTTGAAATTTATGGCATCGATGTTCATTATACTTGTATTCTTGATGGAGAAGAAATTTTGTATGGGGTTCATGTTTCGCTATATTAGTATCCTTAATGGAGAAAGAATTCGGATTGATGCTTCCAGTTCTTACTGGTGATGAAGGGATTCAATGGACCCCTGTTGGTAGTAATGATTCTGAATCTATGATTCTAATACATGTTGAATGTGGAAACAATTTGGAGAATGTTTTGAATCTTTTGTTATCAGGGTGATTAAGTTGCATTCAGCTTCGTCCTTTAGGACTTTGCTTTTTTACTTTTTTTAAGATTGTTACCGACTTTTGGGGATGATTTCAGGTTACATTAATATTCTTCCTGAACCACATAGTTGCCGTAATGTGTAGCATGCTTGTATACTGGTGCGTCAGTTGTTGTTTTTCTAGCTCCTATTCTTCTCAGTCAACAGAAGCTCCATCTACTACACTGAATTAGTGTCAGGATTATGTGATGGTCCTACATGGAGCTTGTGAATAATATTACAAGGATATAACATTAAAACTTCCCAATCCAAGTAATTTTATAAAGCATTTTTTGCAGCAGTTAGGAACGCCATATCAGAAGTTCTTGAAATTTAGATTGCAATTATGTTCTTTAGATGCTTCCAGTGCTTGTGAAATCGTTTTCTAGCATAATTGCTAGGTAGGTTGTGAATGCTTATGTGTTTAAGTTATACTACTCTGTCACTTGGTTCACTTCAAGAGAGATTGCTGTGTTTTTAGTTGTATTGTAAGACACTCACTCTTCAAGATACTGGCTTTTTGAAGGCCTTGTTCAACACGACATATATGTTGCTCTGGGACCATCTGAATGTGAAGTGGCTGAATGCTTTACACTGCTTATAAGACTTTGGAGTCTGAACGAATCAAATTATGAACATGAAATCCTCCAAGAGGTATCTTTTCTCCTATTTTTGTCTCTTATTATTCTCTTTCTTGAACATTAATATTAGGATGACAGAATTGATCCCTTACAGTTAACCTAATGTGTATCACTGTTTATTACCTCTATAAAGAACGATTTAAATCTCCAGTTCATACAGTTAAAAATGGAATCTATGCGTTAGTTTCATCCCTAGTAATTCAACTTGTCGTTACATTTATAGTACGCGATATAAGCGATTGAAATCAGTTGTTCATATAAACACGAGTGGGATTTAAGCGATTCATTTGATCACACATATTTAATTGAATGTTTTTAACTTGTTAGTACATCCATTTTGAATGATTTATTTGATCGAAATCACAAGTTTGTATGAGAATGAATAAGATTCAAGTCATTAATTTGCTCCCTTATATTTAAGCTAATGTGTTTCACTTGTTATTACATGTGTAATGAACGATTTGAATGATTGAAATCACAAGTTCATATGGATACAAGTGGGATCTATGCTTTTGTTTAACCCCTTTTACTTAATTCAATAAAACAAAAAGTTCTACTTATTGGACTAACTACAAGCATCAAACTAATCTATACACCAGATTTGTGTCCATATGAATTGGTGATTTCAATCATTTAAATCGTTACTTATACATGTAATAACAAGTGAAACACATTAGATTAACTATAAAAGAGCAAATGAACCACTTGAATTTTGTTCATTTTCATGCAAACTTGTGATTTAAATCTACTAAATCTTTCAACGTGGATGTAGCAACATGTTAATCACATTCAATGAAATATGCGTGCTCAGATGAATCGCTTAAATCTCACTCGTATTGATACAAACTTGTGATTTCAATTCATTAGATGCTTACTATTGATGTAACTACAAGTTCAACTCATTGGATTGACTACAAGAGATCAAACTAATGCATAGATCCCACTTGCATCCATTTGAACTTGTGATTTCAATCAACAAAATCAATCATTGTACATGTAAGAAGAAGTGAAACGCATTAGGCTAATGATAAGCGATCAAACGAATGACGTGAATCTCATTTTTTCGTACAAACTTTTAGTTTGAACCATTGAAATCATTCGTTATAGATGTAATGTTTAATTATAAAATCTGTTATTTCACATAAAGCTTCTCACGATTAAAAAATTTTACCCATTTTGAAGCCTTGGGACTAGTAATTCTGAGACTTGCAAAACTTCCTTCAGGCTCACAATTATGTTGTGGATTTAATGTAGAAAGGAGGCCAGGTATACATGTAATGCCTTTGGAAATTGTATTTGAAGCAAATGACAATAAACATGATCCATCCCACCAGAATTTGAGAATCTTAGTAGCGTTCAAGGCATGTAAGCTAGATATTCATTTTGATAGTGATTTTGTAGTTTTGTCTATCTATTTATTGTTTTAAAATTAAAGGGTGTCATGGGCATTATCTAATGGAAATTCTAAATTTTGTAGACAACAATGTGGAAGGTGTGATCCTATATGGAATTAGTAAGTTGCAGAGTATAGTTGCCTTGTAAGATCATTCATCCCATAATTTCAGATTCTTCTTTTGATCTATGTTAATTGGTATCACCACTATTTCATCCAGATCTCTTGTTTCTCATGTTAGTTGCTCTACAGTCATTGCGACCTTCATGGTTTTGTACAGAATAACTACTAGTCATGTTTGATCAACATTGATGTTTATAGTGATTTCTATAGCTGATATTTGGGCAGTACTGCATCAGTTGCATTAATGATTACCAATCAAGGATGCACTTCCTGCATCACATACTGGCGGGATTTCTCGTGGCTTGCTTTGTCATAATGCATCTGCATCATTGATAACATTTATTGATAGATTATCTGAGCATGAAATGGTTGTTTTCTTGTAGTGATAATTGTAAATTCTGTATTTTCTTGTAATTCTTGTTGATGTATATGTTTTTCCTTGATGTTGAAGTTGTAATGAAATCCCAAGTTACTGTGCTAAAATAAGCTAAGAACAATTTCTCAAACACTTGGTGTTGGCAAACAAGGAAATGTGAATTGAAATTCTTATTGAGTATGATCAGGATATTTCAAGGAACAGAAATTGGGCGAAAACCTATATCAAAGAATAATAATAGAAAGAAGAGGGAGTCTTCTATTTATAGAGGAAGCAAGAGAGCTTATAGTTGGAGTAGTTCCGATGGCTAGAAATCTAGCCATTGGAGCTAGTCAACAATGAGCTCAATGCTGCTTTATGGAGCATAAAAACAAAAGCAAATAAAAAGGTACATGTATGTTAACATCCTGCTGAAGTTCATTTTCATTACTCATGTCCTTTCAACTTGTTTATTGTTATGCTTTGGAGATCCCCCACATGATGCCGAAAAGTGGATCATAGATCCCGATCCTACACTTAAACGCAAATCCAAGCACAACATTTAAATATGATCATATTAGACTTGTGACCTACCCTTTTGTTGCAAAATCCAAATCCAACACCTAAAGGGAGACAAATAAGACCTTTGGTCCAGACCCAACATATTAATCATGTTAAGCGTCTTATTCAAATTATTGATCCCAAACGAAAATCCAACACTTAAGCCGGATCGGATTAGACTTCTCATTCAAACCGAGATATTAAATCTGAGTTCAACACCTTGTTTGGGTCAGACCTCTGATCCAAATTCCATATGGCATTTTCTATCATTTTATGATATTTTTTTTTGTCAAATAAATGTTGGACGTATATTGATGGTTCAAGAAGTAGATTGTGGACTATTTTAGAAAAAGAGATGTATACTGTATGAAGAATTTGTGAGCTTCAATGATTCTTTGGATTGTTTTGTCAAAAAAATTGATATAAATATTTGAATAATGGATTAGGATATTCCAACGTTGCCAAGGACCGCATGCGCCCCTTTTATTCAACAAGAGGGGCCCATCTCCTGCTTATAAATGCATCAAGTTTCACTCAGCCATTACCACGTCACATTAGCCGATTGATTGCAAATTTCATAGAGAAGAAATCTTTCGTGACGTCCAATTAGTTGGGAATTGAAATCAGCTGGGGCAGATGTTGCTGGATAATTACTAATTGAAAAGCTTAAAACTTTGCCAAAAGTCACTACTCACAGGACCATTACTGACACTTTTATGGTTTAGTGATGGTTCAAAGTACTTTAATTTAGTTATGGTGTTCTAGTGTGGGTTTAAATTTTTTTGCCTTATGGCGGCTGACTGATTTCAATTACATCCATCAATTTAAACAATCGGGCTTTAAGGAGTCGTTTATCAAATGAAACACTTTGTGTCATGAATCTAACCCCAAAGAAGGGAGTGAATTTATGAAATACTAGAACTATGTTTCCATGAATTTGCTTCGATTTTCAAGGCAGTTTCATGGAATTACACTTACGAAGTGTTTCATTTGCTCAACGACCCTTAAACGTTTATATTAAGGGGCCGTTTGATGGTCAGAAAAAAGTTTCTGGAAAAAAATTTCTAGAAAAAAATTTCTGGAATTGAAGAAACGGAAAATTTTTTCCGTTTTTTCAAAACCAGTTTGTGTTTGTTATGGAGGAATTATTTTTCTAGAAAAAAATTTCTTTGTTTGATGGGAATGGTGAGGAAGAAGGAGGAAGAAGAGAAGGAGGGAGGAGGGAGAAAAAATTTCCTCCTCCAACGGTCACAAAAAAATTTCTGGAAAAATTTCTCCACCCCTCTGGCTGGAGAAATTTTTCCGGAAATATTTTTCCAGAATCATCTCCAACGGTCCAAATTTTTTTTCCATGTTTGATGAAATGGAAAAGTTTTAAAAATTTGAATTTTTTTTCCTGTTGAACAGTGCTTTTCCTGCCAACCAAACGCCCCCTAAAGTACTTAAAGATCTAATAATCACATTAAGATAGAACCACAAAGTCCCTGACTTGGTTGTGTTAGATTCAAGCAAGCTAATCCCCACAAGGTCAGCGACCATATAATATAAAAGGATAGGTTGGGTCAAATCATATTTTTCAAAATGCTGTACTGATCGTGCAATGCATATATATATATATATATATATATATATATATATATATAGTTGACGTGCATACCAAACCGCAACCTCTCAAGTACTATAAATAGATAGGGACTGATAGAGTTGCAATCACACATGAGATTGGAAATTATTAAGGGTTAAAGTTAAGAAAGATGGCCTCGTCAAGGAAGAGCGTGGGTGTGTGCATTCTCATCCTGCTCATCATCATGCAGGTGACAGCTGCAGATGACAAATCCAAATCCAAATCTGGCGGATCCGACAAGTCCAGTTGCAAGAAGGTGTCCTGCAGGCACAAGGAGTTCAAGGAATGCCATGGACGGGTGCACTCATGCCCTGCTGCCTGCCCTAGAACATGCAAAGTCGATTGTGGCCAGTGCAAGCCTGTGTGTGGTAATTGTCAATTTCTGCACATGCACACTCATCCATTTAATCAATTAATTACAATGTTTATGTATATACGTTCCCAAGGAGATCCGCATAAATGAAGCTGATCTGAATAATTTGCTGATGACAATTTTTTGGGTGGTGATACTTGCAAAATGTGACAGGCCCGGTGAAGTATGCGGTGACCCACGGTTCATTGGTGGTGACGACATCGCCTTCTACTTCCATGGCCAGAAGGACAATTTCGAAAAAATATAAAAGAAGCAAAGTAAACAAACAAATGAAATGAATAGATTATTTTCATTAAACATGCATGGTTTTTTACAATGAAAGGCCGTTATGAGCCTTGATTAAACAATGCAAAAAAACAACTTAAATAGGCGACATTGGCATCCATTTGACGATAAACATGAAAACTAAATCTGATTTTTTTAGAAAGATTTTCTTTCTCTTTATCATTTAATTTTGATTTATCCTGTAGAGATTCTTTCCTGAATCTCTTTAGAAATGGTTGTCTTTCAATCTTATCGTTAACATCCTCCCTCAAACTGGACGATGGATCTGAAAGTTCAAGTTTGTTGCTGAACTTTGTAAAAGCTGATCATTCCATCTCTTTGGCGGTGATTGGGCGAGCCCAAATTTGCTTCATGAAGTTTTGCTTCAAAAGGATATAGTTTTTGCTTTGATGAAGAAGGCAGTGATCTCTTTGGTCGTATTCTGGCCATCTTTGGGCTTCGATCTTCTTTTCCTACTCTGATACCAAACTTTGGGCTAGCTAAGCTTTTATGCACGCTCCAGCCCAAACATCACTTCTACAATCTCAACTCCTGTCTCCAAGTTGCCTGCCCAGTCACCTGCAACAGCAGCAGTTGCTTCTGCAGTCCCAGGGGATACCTAGTATAATGCAAAACCAGCAGCAGCAGCAGCCAGTTCAACAAATAAATATTCAGAGGCAGCAGCAAGACATGATACCAGTCCAAATCATCCTTTTGCAACAGCAGGCACTGAGCCACCAAGCCGTCCAGCAACTACCACAACACATGTAGTAGCTGCAGCAGTCTGAACAACAGATTCAGTTGCAATTATTGCAAAAACTTCAGCAACAGTAGCTGATGTCACAATCTACTGTCACACAGTCTCAAACAACCCAGTTGCTTGAGCAACAAAGGCAGCTTTTGTTGGACACACCACAACTTCCACAAGTGCAGTTGATGGCTCAGTAGCAAACGCAGCAAGTGACGCCGGTGCAGCAACAGCAGGATGCGGCAAAGAACTCACAGACAGGGGTCCAAACATCGCAACCTCTGCAGCAAAAATGTCAGCAGCAACCAAGCCTGTTGACAGACATGGCTGGATTGGTGCTGCCATCAGCAACTAATTTTATGTCAATGTCTGCTAATAGTGTATTGGCCAATGGGACACCATCCGCAGATGATGTGCCATCTTGTTGTACATCACCTTCCACAAACAGTGCTACTTTAGCTAATCAGTCAACCATCACAAAGAGTTGTCGAAGTACTGGTTTCAAAGTAACCATTAATGCGTCTATGTTCTCATTCATTTTTCTCAAGAAACGGAGACAGAAACTGATAAAGGACTTCCAGTTGAGCATTCATCGTCATCATCATCAGAAGTCATATCAACAGCAGCTTCATATGACAAATCCTCCAACAAGGCAGTGGAACAGAAAATGATATGACTAACCAAACTTCTGTAGAACTGCTTTTGTAGATGACGTGTCTGATATGGAGAGCCTTCTTAAAAGAACTATGCCATGGCTTAATGAGGAAATTTGCATGAAGGATTCTCAAACTCATAATTCCATCATCCCTGGCTTAATCCTGGTTCAGTGGATGAGCATGTATCAAAACTCGCAGCTTCGAAATGTGGCCCTCCAGCCTGACTACCTACGGCAATTAGCATCACCATTTTCACCAGTATAACAAGGCGTTGGGAACACAGCTGATGTGTCAAGACAGCTGGGCTTGCAATCTCAAATGTTGCAGCAGAACAATTTCTAGCTCAACCCTGCAAAACTGCAACAACCAGAACAGGTTGATCAATTGCAGAAGCTACCACCCACAGTAAGCCAGCTTGGGGCAGTAAATCGTCCTCAGCAGCAACTGCAGCAAATAGATGAAATTAATCAACAACAGCAGCAGAAGCGACAATGTTTGGCTAGCCAAGCTTTTATGCAGGCTCCAGCCCAAACACAACTTCTACAATCTCAACTCCCGTCTCCAAGTCACCTGCCCAGTGACTTGCAACAGCAACAGTTGCTTCTGCAGTCCCAAGAGATACCTAGTATAATGCAAAACCACCACCAGCAGCAGCCAGTTCAACAAATAAATGTTCAGAGCCAGCAGCAAGACAGGATCCAGTCCAAACCATCCTTTTGCAACAGCAGGCACTGGGCCACCAAGCCGTCCAGCAACTACCACAACACATGCAGCAGCTGCAGCAGTCTGAATAACAAATTCAGTTGCAATTATTGCAAAAACTTCAGCAACATTCGCTGATGTCACAATCTACTGTCACACAGACTCAAACAACCCAGTTGCTTGAGCAACAAAGGCAGCTTTTGTTGGACACACCACAACTTTCACAAGTGCAGTTGATGGCTCAACAGCAAACCGAGCAAGTGACACCGGTGCAGCAACAGCAGGATGCAGCAAAGAACTCACAGACAGGGGTCCAAACATCGCAACCTCTGCAGCAAAAATGTCAGCAGCAACCAAGCCTGTTGACAGACAGGGCTGGATTGGTGCTGCCATCAGCAACTAATTTTATGTCAATGTCTGCTAATAGTGTATTGGCCAATGGGACACCATCCGCAGATGATGTGCCATCTTGTTCTACATCACCTTCCACAAACATAGCTCCTTTATCTAATCAGTCAACCATCACAAAGAGTAGTCGAAGTACTGGTTTCGAAGTAACCATCAATGCGTCTATGTTCTCATTCATTTTTCTCACGAAACAGAGACAGAAACTGATAAAGGACTTCCAGTTGAGCATTCATCGTCGTCATCATCATAAGTCATATCAACTGCAGCTTCAAATGACAAATCCTCCAACATGGCGGTGGAACAGGAAATGATATGAGAACTGCTTTTGTAGAAGACGAGTCTGATATGGAGAGCCTTCTTAAAAGAACTATGCCATGGCCTAATGAGGAAATTTGCATAAAGGATTCTCAAAGTCAGAATTCCATCATCCCTGGCTTAAGTCTGGTTCAGTGGATGAGCATGCAGCAAAACTTGCAGCTTCCAAATGTGACCCTCCAGCCTGACTACCTATGGCAATTAGCATCACCATTTTCACACGTATTACAAGGCATTGGGAACACAGCTGATGTGTTAAGACAGCTGGGCTTGCAATCTTAGATGTTGCAGCAGAACAATTTGCAGCTCAACCCTCCAAAGCTGCAACAACCACAACAGGTTGATCAATTGCAGAAGCTACCACCCACAGTAAGCCAGCCTGGGGCAAGAAGTCGTCCTCAGCAGCAACTGCAACAAATAGATGAAATTAATCAACAGCGGCAGCAGAAGCAACAATGTTTGGCTAGCCAAGCTTTTATGCAGGCTCCAGCCCAAACACAACTTCTACAATCTCAACTCCCGTCTCCAAGTCACCTGCCCCGTCACCTGCAACAGCAACTGTTGCTTCTGCAGTCCCAGGAGATACCTAGTATAATGCAAAACCAGCAACAGCAGTAGCCAGTTCAACAAATAAATGTTCAGAGCCAGCAGCAAGACAAGATCCCAGTCTCCTTTTTCAACAGCAGGCATTGACCCTCCAAGCCGTTCAGCAACAACCACAACACATGCAGCAGCTGCAGCAGTTTGAACAACAGATTCAGTTGCAATTATTGCAAAAACTTCAGCAACACTCGCTGATGTCACAATCTACTGTCACAAAGTTTCAAAAAACCCAGTTGCTTAAGCAACAAAGGCAGCTTTTGTTGGACACACCACAACTTTCACAAGTGCATTTGATGGCTCAACAGCAAACCCAGCAAGTGACACTGGTGCAGCAACAACAGGATGCTGCCAAGAACTCAGACAGGGGTCCAACCTTGTCAACTTCTGCAGCAAAAATTTCAACAGCAACTGGCTGGATTGGTGCTGCCATCAGCAACTAATTTTATGTCAATGTCTGCTAATAGTGTAATGGCCAATGGGGCACCATCCATAGTCACAGATGATGTGCCATCTTGTTCTACATCACCTTCCGCAAACAGTGCTCCTTTATCTAATCAGTCAACCATCACAGAGAGTAGTCGAAGTACTGGTTTCAAAGTAACCGTCAGTGCGTCTATGTTCTCCTTCATTTTCTGAAGAAACAAAGACAAAAAACTGATAAAGGACTTCCAGTTGAGCATTCGTCGTCATCATCATCTGAAGTCATATCAACAGCAGCTTCATATGACAGATCCTTCAACATGGCAGTGGAATAGTTCAATTGTTTGTCACGTAATTTCTGGAGATTTAAAAACCTTGTTGGAAAGCGCCTCTTCGAGATTTTTTCATGCTCATAAGCAACTTGGTCACCATAGTCCAATCCTTTGCAATCCCTTGATGTGGAAATGTCCATCGTTTCACCCTTTCTTGATGAACATGCATCAACATTGGTTATTTCTGAATGATGACTATAAGCATCTCTTGATAAACATCTTGAGGAAATCGTACTTCGATGGACGACTTTCTTCTGCCCTATGGTTCTCTCTGCCCTTGAATTTCCGCATCCTCTCGATGGATGCAATCTCAGTAAAGTCATATTCGACATTGAAATCGAAGACCGAATGGTCCTTCCGCGACTCACTCCTCATCAATGGACGACTGGGTTCAATTTCTGGCGGTAGAGGAGGTCATTGGCCAGAGATCGATAATTGACCGACTTCCTAGCGAGAGGGACCCGAAAAGACAACGCCGTGATATTCAAGTAACCCTGAATTCCTGGCGGACCTCGCTTTCTCTCTCTCCGTTTAAATGGCTGGTGGGAATTATTTTCATTCGACATGGATGGTTTTTCACCATGGAAGGCCATCATGAGCCTTGATTATACAATGCGAAGAAAGAGAAGATAAATATGGAAACTAAATCTGACTTTGTAGAAAGATTTTTTTTTTCTTTATCATTTAATTTTGATTTATCTTGCTGGAATTCTTTTCTTGAATCTTTTTAGAAGTGATTGTCTTTCAATTTTATCGTTAACATCTCCCTCAAACTGGACGATGGATCTGAAATTTTATGTTTATTGCAGAACTTTGTAAAAGGTAGTCATTCCATTTCTTTGGTAGTGATTTGACGAG
Organism: Nymphaea colorata; assembly: GCF_008831285.2. Taxonomy (NCBI): domain Eukaryota; kingdom Viridiplantae; phylum Streptophyta; class Magnoliopsida; order Nymphaeales; family Nymphaeaceae; genus Nymphaea; species Nymphaea colorata. Next base: position 379,194 of record NC_045148.1, on the reverse strand, counting down.
CCTAAATTTGCTTTTTGAAGTTTTGCTTCAAAAGGATCAAGTCTTTGCGCTGATGAAGAACACAGCGATCTCTTTGGTTGTCTGCAGGCCATCTTTGGGCTTCGATCTTCTTCTCTGCTTTAATATCATGTTGAAAAAATATAAAAAAGCAAACAAATGTAATGAAAAGATTATTTTCATTAAACATGCATGGTTTTCACTGGAAAAGGCCATCATGAGTCTTAATTACACAATGCAAAGAAATAGCTTAAATAGGCAACATTGGCATCCATTTGACGATAAACATGGAAACTAAATCTGATTTAGTAGAAAGATTTTTTTCCCTTTATCATTTAATTTTTATTTATCTTGTTGAGATTCTTTCCTTGAATCTCTTTAGAAGTGATTGTCTTTCCACCTTATCGTTAACAGACAAAGATTTTGCTTGATCTCCAACATCAACCTTCACATCAACGGCCACTTCATCGACAAGAGAGGGGATAGTGTGAAGCATGATGTCATGTGGGTTCAATCCATCGGCTTCCTCTTCGACCACCACAAGCTCTTCATTGGTGCCAAGAAGGTAACGATTCCAGCAGCTCTGATAATTAAGGATATGATCAATTATGTATGAAACAAATAATAGCGCCAAAATAAGGGTAAAGAGACTGATCAAATTCTGCAGTTTTTTTTTATAATTAGCTGTCAAGAAAAAAGCCAGTCTATGAAATTGGGATTTTGAGAGAAAGTGTTTTACAGTTTTAATCATCTTATATTAACTTACGTACTGTATATATCATAGATTGCCCAATGGGATGATGCCATTGATCAATTAGCCATTGCTTTCGATGGAGAGCCTTTGTTCCTACCTACCACAAAGGATGCCCAATGGACATCTGCGGCTTCTGCCCTCACCATCACTCGCTCAGGCAGAGCTAATGAGATCTTAGTGGAAGCAGCCAACGAGTTCAAAATCACAGCCAAAGTGGTTCCCATAGGCAAGGAGGAATCCAAGATCCACAACTACGGCATAACTGACGATGACTACATCGCTCATCTCGACCTCAGCTTCAGGTTCTACTCTCTCAGCAGCGCCGTCAATGGGGTGCTGGGTCAGACCTATGCAGACAACTACAAGAGAAGAGCCAAGATGGGCGTGAAGATGCTGGTGCTCGGCGGCGATCGCGAGTTCTTGTCTTCGGGGCTCTTCGCCACCGATTGTGCAGCGGCACAGTTTAAGAGCACTGGACGCATCATGATGGAGGAGGTGTTCACCATGATGAGGAACTTGAGTGCAAGAACAGCTTGAATGGTCACGGCATTGTCTGCAAAAAGTGAAGAGACTTCCAAATGCATATGCCGTGCATGTCTTTCTTTTCTTCTTCTTGGCTTTTACGGTGGAATAAAAGATTGGCAGGGGAGATTGTGCGTGCCATTTCTATTTAAGGTGTCATCTGTGATTCATGTATTTCAACCATTTCCATTCGTAGTCATAACATAAATAATTTTAAGAATATGGTGGTGGGGAAATTGAGCTTGTTTGCCACAAGCTGTCCCCTCAAGAATTTCATGTACCTCAAAGATGATATAAAGTTGTGTTATTGATCAAATCTGAAAAACAAAAGCTGAACAGCACAACAACGATAGAAATCTTCTAATTGTTCGTTAAATAGAACAGAGCAAAAGCCTATGGAGGCATGATCATGAAAAATCAACCTCCGAGAACAAGATAAAAAAATAAATCATTAGAAGGCCAAATAGAACCAGAACATTCGGCGAACTGATGACATCTGAAACCCTTCATTCATTAACTGTAACTAGGACACTTGGAAGCTATGTCACAATGGTACCGGTACGGGTATGGCGACTATTATATATAATTAATTCAAAAAAATAATTATTATATATAATTAAACCACAAGTTGTAACAAAAATGTCAATAAAAAGAGGCTCATAATGAATAAATTGTCAATGTTTTATCTTGTTAATGAGACTTCTTATGTTAAAGTATAAAAAAAAAATGAAGAATAAGTAATTTTTGACTTTTTTTTAGTTATAATGTAGTTTGCATCTGGATCCGACCCGGATCCAGATCCAAACGTACCGGGCCGTACCACCGTAACAGTACCACCGTACCGGTACGTGGTATGCCCCCAATTGGAGGTACCATTGTGACATAGCTTAGAAGCAACATTATCTATTATCTCAAGTTGAATGGACTAGTTTTGTCCAATAATTGAATAGAAAAATGAATAATGCACCATTGAGCTTGATTGAAATATTACTCCCTGCATTTAACATGCAAGACGCACTCAATCATCGTGAGATATTTGTCCCTATATTTAGGGCTGAACACGAGCCGAGTCGAGCCCGAGCTCGGTCAGCTCGTACTCGGCTCGACTAAGTAAGACATGAGCTCGACTCGGCTCGAGCTCGAATATAGCTTGACTATCCTGGCTCGAACTCGACTCGATAGTCACTTGTCGAGCTCGAGCTTGACTCGATCAAGTTCGATAAGCTCGTTTACAGTCATCCAGACTTGTTGAGCTCGAGCTCGACCATGAGCTCGACGAAGGCTCGAATACGTGAGCTCGACTAAGGTTCGAATACGTGAGCTCGATTAAGGCTCGACTAAGGCTCAAACCGGTTTTTTTAAAACCGATATTTTAATGACGAGCCAAGTTGGGCTTTAACGAGTCCACTTGAGTGAACTCGAACTCGACTCGATTAGTTAAACGAGTCGGCTCGTGAACTCGAGCTCGATTTGTTTAACTAATGAAGCAGCTTGAACTCGCTTATGAGTCGAGCTTAACGAGCTCGAGTAGCTCGACTCGTTGTACACCCCTACCTATATTTGACATGCAAAATGCCATTCATCGTGAGATATTGGACCATGGAAGGTATTAGGCTATGAAGCAAGGCGGCTCATCCTGATATAGGGTTGTCAGTATATCAGGTTTGAATTAGATGTACCCTTTAATGGTGTCCGTTTTTTAGATATTCAGATATCCATATTCAAATTCGAATTTGAATACTAACAAATAAAAGTCATATCTGAATTTGAATCCGGAATCCGATGTCACAATGTCAATCTGTTATGAATGCGATTTTTACATACATATCTGGATCTAAATTTTGAACTGAATTTGATTGATTTTCAAAATGTAAGGGCATTAGATATATGATATTTGTTTAAAAATAAATTTGATTTAAATACACATCCAAATCCAAAATATTTATGTATATCCAAATTCGATCGGATGTTATTTTTTAAATCTACATCTGATCTGATTTCTTAATCAGATTTTTTTTCATATCCAACTTTTTTGGAATGGTTTAGTTGAATATCCGATTCAAAATCAGATACATTGTCATCCCTATCTCGAGATAAAAATGTACGATAATATCCTTTGTGATACGCAAGTAAATGTGGTCATTCATGTCATGAGATTGATAACGCATTTATACTTTTGCAATTGTAGTTTAGTCATTCATTCTTGAAAATGCTTCTTTAGCTTTAGTTTTATCATATTGTGTTCACATATATTAGAAAATAGGAATGAAAGTGACTATCCAACCTTAAATTTTTGCAATCCAAACCTTATATATATACTTGTAAATCTGTGAGAAAATTTTGGTCAAACTTAAACTTTTCAGGGCTTTAATCAGACTTTGTAGAATATTTCTTCATTTTGGAAGACGTAAATTTTTCAAAATTTTTTTAAAACAAATTTTCATCCTTTTTTCTTCCTTTGCCAAATAGTTGTGATAACATCTTAATCTTTTTGCAATTTTTATGCTTTTCTTCAATCTTTCGCTGAAAGTTATTCTAAAGCTTCGTAAATTTTCTCAATTTTTGAATTTTATGAACATTTCTTTTTGTCAGATTTTGTTTATTTTTGAACTATAGTAGAAACATTTGAAACTTTACTTTTCAACGTCCTTTACATCAATGAGCATTCCTGGAGTTTTGCGGTTATATATATTTTCAATGTTGTGTGAAATTTTTTGTCAAAACTTAAATTTTGAAAGATGCTTATCAAAACTTTTTTAAAACGTATTCTGTTTTGATTAAATGAAATTTTTGGGAGACGGACTATTATATTCTTTTTTTCTTTTTCTATAAATTTGAAAGCATTTCTTGATTTTGGTTGACATGAGTTTTTAGGAAGTTTTTGAAAAAAACTGATTGTCATTCTTTTTTTCTTTGGCCAAATATTTCGAAACGTTCTCCATTCTTTTGCATTCTTATGTGTTCTTTCTAAAGTTTTCATCAAAAATATTATAAAGTGCCACAAATATTTAAAATTGTGTCTTGCTTGCATTTCTTTTCTGAAGTTTTGATTTTTTAAACCTGCAGTTGGATAAATTTCAAAATTTTATCAGAGTTTTAAAATTTTTGTCACTAATTAGTGTTCATGATGTTTTGGGTGCATATATATGCACGGCTGGTTCCCTAAGGAGATTAGGTGTGTGTTTAGCAATATCAAAAAGTTCTGGTATGATTTAAAAAATTACCAGCTTTTTTCTTGTTTGAGAATTATTTTTATAATTTGTTAAATAAAAGCTGAAGACGTACCCTGCGACAGGCCTCCTCCCAACAGACCTTACTTATGATTTAATTGGAAAATTATAATAAAGCCCAAACAGGCATAAATCCCCAGAACAAACCGAATAGTTTGTACAGAGCAAACCCCTGGATTCCCCTCAATAAATCATACATGAATTCAGACCCAATTCATCGTAAATGTTGATCATCTATAATCATTCACGAATAATGCTTGATCACCGAGAACAACCAACATGCCCTTCGTTTAATGGCATTTTCACACATTTTAAGTAAAAAGACAAATAACAATTAAGGTTGATTTCATGTAAACTGACACAGAACTTCCATGATGCACAAGTTTCTATATTTGTTATCAAAGATTTTAGAGAAGTTCAAACTTTGTGCTGATTAAGTTATTTAAAAATTCCAAGACATAGAGAAAGCTTATTTGTTTCAATAACTGTCTATTGACAGTAATTTACCTTACCATTTCTGAGTTTTTTATGGAACATACATTTTGTAGGTAGCATAGGCAACATTTAAATGTTATTTTTAAGTTTATGCATTTCATGTTGATGGAGAGAAAAATTTCTTATTTTTTTTTATCTTATTTCCATGTGTTTTTTATTTTCTTAAATGTCTTTGGTGAATTTTTTATATTTGAAAGTTAAATGTGCTATTTTTTTCCATTTCGTGTGTAACTTTGAATCCGGCATTATGGGTCGCATTATGCATTTTTACGACATTGCTTGTGTGTCTTGAATGTCGAACAAGTATAGTTGATTGCTGCTGAAGTGAACCGCAGTTCGATCAGCCATTAGGAAGAAGAATCGGGTCAGTTCACAATTCATTTCGTCTAGATTGACTCTTGTAAATTGTTGCTCACAGCAAAGTTCTGGTTTTGATTTTGAAAAAGTATCCTAGTTAGTCTGTAAGTTGACGATGCTCACTGAGTAGGCCATCGTAATCCAATTGTTGAGTTAGAAGCGAGACAAATTATGTTCAACCATAATTTGTTTCAGATACTAGTTGAGTCGAGTCTGAGTTCAGCCAGCTCAAGCTCGGCTCGACTCGGTTCGAGCTCGAGAATAGCTCCATGGAAGCAGCTAGAGCTCGAGTTGGTAGTTACGTGTTGAGCTCGAGCTCGACAAAACTCATTTGAATAGAATTGGAATTCATTGTTACGTGTTGAGCTTGAACTCAACTCGATTAAGGCTCGACAAATTCGTTTGAATAAAATTGGTATTCATCGTTGCCTATTGAGCTTGAGCTCGACTCAATTAAGGCTCGACACACTCGTAAACTCATTTGAATCTATTGACTTGATTAAGACTTCACAAACTCGATTAAGGCTTGAGCTCAACTCGGCAGTTGTGTGTTGAGCTTGAAGTCAACTCGATTATTTGAACGAGTCAACTCATGAACTCGAACTCGACTCGTTAAGCAAGCAAATGACTCGGCTCAAACTCGTTTACACGCCAGTGTTGTTCACCCCTATGCACTATCTCATAAAAACCTTTCTATCTGGGAGAGGGAGAGAGGCTCCGACTCATACCTGGTTTCTGTGAACCTCTTCTACATTCTGTGCATGAGAAATGAGCAAAGATGCTAGAAAGAGAAAGAGAGAGAGAGAGAGAGTATGTTGGGAGAATTTTTTTCTATTTTCAAGATTTTCTTGTTTCTTTGTGTTTTTTCCGTTTTTTTAAAGTTTTTTGGGTGAATTATTATTATTGAAAAGTTGAATTCCCTCTTTATACTACGTGCGTAGTTTCGAAGTACCCCACCAACATGGGCCACATTTTTTATTTTGAGTTTTCAATATCGACAAGTTTAGTTGATTGCCGCTGAACCGCAGTTCAGATGTATTTCTTTTTAAATTTTCAATTCATGAATCCGTGTTTAAAGCGAAAAAGTATTTTGATATATTAAATTGTCGGTTTAATGTTTACTTTTTTACTACGAAATCTCTTGCTCTTGCAATTTTTGAATTATAGGACAAGGGAAGGACTACGTAAATGCATTGGTGGACTCGAATCTCGATCTGAAACTGGATGCTTTTAGTTGGATGTTGCAAGGCAAAAAATTTGAATCGTAGTTTGGGAGTTTATGTGCTTCATGTAATCAAACCCTAGTTTGAATCCAGAATTCAATGAATCTGCAATCCAATGATGCATATGAGTTTGAACCTTCCTTCTGTCGGATCTAGATTCGATTTAATTTTCATGTCTGAATTCAAATTTGATTCTTATTGAGGAAAATCTCTTTAATAGGATGGGGTGAAGGGCAGGTAGGTATGAATAGAAAGTATGCAAACGTTCTTCCCTTATTTTTAATCCCTCCAAAAATCGAGACTCGTGGGAAAGGAAAGACTTTATTTAAAGTAGGAAATTATTTTTTGATATTATTCATTTGCTTTGTTGCATATCATTTATTTTTTAGTTGTTGCATTTTGGTTAGTTATTTTTTAATATTTTATTTTATGTTTTACAATAAGGCAGTAGGTTTTATTTAGGATAAAAAAATATTCATAATCAATTCATAAGGCTTTTATTCTTCTGATAATAAGTGTCACCTGTGATCTGAAGCGGAGGTGTGCCCTCTACGTCGTTCACAAAAAACTGGCCTAGCAGTTTCCTCACAATATTATATGTCATTGAAATAGTAATCTTTTCTATCTTAATAGAGTGAGTCAAACCACATGCTTAAGCTTGACGTATACTTTTTAATATGGTAAATGACCCTCAAGATCCCATGCATAAGGCAGAGTTCTTACCTTATTATAGCTAATCCAGGTATTATGACTTCTCATTTATAATATCATTACGACGCCTCTTGAATCTTGCATCTTGCTGTTGTTAGTAAGGCAAAGCCTGGTGCACGTACATTCTTTTTAATGTGAGAGTGTTCACAGCACGTTTTTCATATATGAGCACGACAGTGTCGAGAGGGATGTGCCCACATTGGTAGATGGTTAATTTTCTCTTAATATAGCAAAAACTAATAATAAATTGCACATGCATCTAAGAAAACACTAAAGCGCACCAATTAAGCTTCATATATATATATATATATATATAGACGCACACACCCCATTAGGCAAAGAAAAGTTCTTCCATTTCAGAAGTTGGCGTCCACACCGTGCCATTTATTCACCAAAATAAGAAACAAAGGTTTGGGGATAAGCTCATTTCTTACAGATTACACGCCCAGTGAAGCTGCTTTTGCACTGGATGTCTTCATGATCAACAGCACCCTCCATGACGGCGCGTTCTGAGCCTTTGAACCGTGCGACCGCGCAATCGGCAGCGAAGAGTCCCGAAGACAAGAACTCCCGATCTCCGCCCAGCACCGGCATCTTCATACCCACCACGGCCCTGCTCCTATAGTTGTCCGCATAGGTCTGCCCCAGCACCCCATGGACGCTGCCGCTCAACGAGTAGAACTTGAACCCGAGGTCCAGATGGGCAAAGCAATCATCAGCAGTAATGCCGTAGTTGTGGATCCTGGATTCCTCCTTGCTGATGGGAACCACCTTGGCCGTGATCTTGAACTTGTTGACAGCTTCCACTACGATCTCATTAGCTCTGCTTGAGCGAGTGATGATAAGGACAGAAGCCGGAGGTGCCCACTGGGCCTCCTCTTTGGTGGGGAGGAACACGGGCTCGCCATCGAAAGCAATGGCCAGTTGATCAATAGAATCATCCCATTGTGCAACCTGTATGTACTATGTCTTTAATTTACCAGTGAAATTAGGTGATTTGCAATCATAAAGCACTTTCTATCAATGTGTCAACTAATTAATTAACTAGAATCCCTGAGTTGCCAATTAGACTTGTTAATAGAAATCATCTTGAATTTCTGTGTCTCGACAGTGTATTAAATTGCTGCATAGTTCTGTTCTGTCCTTCAGAACAGTTACCTTCTTGGCACCAATGAAGAGCTTGTGGTCGTCAAAGAGGACGCCGATGGATTGAACCCACGTGAAGTCACGCTTCATGCCATCCCCTCTCTTGCCGATGAAGTGGCCATTGATGTGCAGATTGGTTTCGGAGACCAAGCAGAAATCTCTGTCCTTCTGGCCGTGGAAGTAGAAGGTGATGCCATCCCCACCAATGAAGCGGGGGTCGTCGCATACTGCACCTGGCTTGTCACAGTCTGAGAAACCATCAAATATTTTCATAAGTTCGTCATCTGAAAATTGACCTTGGACTATAATTATGGGGAGAAACACCAATTATGGCCAGATCTTGTTAGATTCGAAAATAAGTTTTGATATTGTTGTTCCAAATTATACTAGTACTACCGGATCTCTTGTACAGAAATGGTGGTAATATTGGATCTCAGTTCGGACTCATGCGCTAGAAATTTTGATCTGAATACTGTATCCAATTTAGCAAAAAAGTCTGAACTTGATCCAAATTATACAATTGGGATCTAGCAATGAATTTGATTCAGATGGGATATCCAAATACTAAACTGAGCCTCCTTGCAGTTTTCCTTTTCCATTCGGAACGAATTCAAAGGCAAATTCAGGCCTCAATTCTTTTGGGGCAAATTTTGCTAAAGCGCTTGCTCTGTGACCTACCTAAGTCTTAATCACAGGTTGCATTCTAGTGCTTGACAATGCCAAACATGCCAGACCAAGATAGCAAAAGTCGTATTTACCTCGTGAAGACTCATGCTCGTGAATCGCCAACTACAAAAATTCAATAGTACTCGAAGTTTAAAAAACTGAAAACTTGTGGGACTTTAACCCGCTCAAGACCTAACACTTACAGCAGACAGGCTTGCAGGTCCTGCAATCGATTTTGCAGGTTTCAGGGCAGGCTGCAGGACAGTTATGAACTATTCCGTGGCATCCCTTGAACTCTCTCCGCCTGCAGGCGACCCTCTTGCAGCCAGACACGCTTTTAGCAGCCATTGATATGAAGATGAAGATGAGGAGGAGGAGAATGGAGATGCTACGCATGTTTCTTGAGCAAGGAGCTGCCATACTGTCGTAATTGTCTGTTGGAGGAAGCGGCTTTCAAAGTTTTTGTTTGTGTGATTTGTAGGCTCTTCGGCTCATGCTTTTATAGAGGTTGAGGTGCATGCGAAGATATGCTCTATGGACATCAAAAGGTCAATTATTCATTTACAAAATGAGAAGTCTACTGGAGTGTGGCTTGCACGAACACAAACAACCATGCAACTCCTTTCTGCTGGTTTTCTAGATTAAAGACGGCGTAACGTCGAGGAACCCAGTTTTGGATCATTCTATGGGCACTGCCATTAAAGGATCAAACTCATGGGATTTAAATTTCGATCCGACGCTTTTCACTAAGGCTCGTGCCGAATTCCCATGCTTAAATTTGGATTTGAGCTGCATGATTAGGCTTCTTAACTTTGAGCAGGTTATGGTCAACGATATTGTTTTTCACCTACTTCCCTCTCTCCCTCCCTCCTACCCTCTCTTTCTACTTCCCTTCCATTTTTTCTTTCTTCGTGCCAAAAAGGGTGTAGCATAGCTGTCTGGCAAGTCTCTTGTCAATTTTAGTCGGCTGTATGCCGAGAGTTGAGCTAAGAGAGTTCTCTCTCTCTCTCTCTCTCTCTCTCTCTCTCTGACGTCTAAAGAACAATTGTTGAATGCCGTTTAAATTTTATGACCCTCACTTTTTGTTAAATTTAGAACAAATTCTCGTGTATCAATCTAACTCTCTCTCTTTTTCATGCCGGCCTATAAATTTGTATCTATCCTCTGGCCAACAGCTAGCCTTGGTTTCATTCGAGTTATTGAAGAACGTCATCAAAATGTCCCTCGTATCCCGATTGTTGTTGGAAAACAGTACCCTCAAAAGAAAAATTAATTGTAAATATTAAAATATCATATCAGTGCTATTGGCAATATTACAATGTCGATAAACATTTATATGTTAAGATATTTTCTTTTAAGAGGTGGAGGCTGAAATACGACTTAACTTGCCAAACATTCTTTTAATATGCATATTTTCTGCGTTTCTTCAGTAAAATAATACAGATTTGTGCTTTCCTACTTAAATTTTTGGCATATTTGTCTCTACCAAGCAAAGAAGGCACTGGTTTTTTTTCCGACAGGCAAGTTAAATCAAAGAAAAATGATTGAGGTTGGTTTCTCCCTTTTTATTTGTTTTTTCAATAGATTGGGGAAAATATCATCTTCAAATGAAAGCATAACTTTACAATGTCAGAGCTTCATATGCATGGACTGTAATTTTGTAAAGTCATTGACCTAGGCTGACAGTACTACACCCAAGTGGTTGGCACTTTTTTAAACTACAGAAAGTGGTATGTGAAAGTTTTGTAATAAGATTGAGAGGGATCTTGGAAAACATTTAACAAGGCTGGTTAAAAGATAAAATGTCATGATTATTAGCCCTTTTGTGAAATGAACTAAATTGATAGAGGACAGAGTAGAATCTACCATAGAAAATGGGGCCAAAGGACTTGAAGGACAAGGACAGAGCCAGGATTGTCTTTTCGAGGAACAAGAGATTAAATAAAACTTTTAATTAAAAACTGTATTTGATTTTTAAATGTGTTTAAATCTAGAACCAATTACGTTCTTCGAAACTTCTAATGTCCAAAGATTTTAAGGGGTAAAATTTTGAAGGATACGGATTTCAAGCTAGTCTGTGGTGTTCGTAGGCTCTTGGACTCATCTATGGTGTGTGTCCTACCAAGTAGGATGCGTTTTTTAAGCCCCGCACCCGCGTCAACACGATGCGGGTGCTGGTGCAACCCAGATTCACACCCCACAAGCACCCTACTGAAGGTAAGTGCAGCTGCCCACTCCAACATCCATCCCATTTCCTCCTCTACTCCACCAGAAAGTACACTGTCAGCCTCCTCAAGCCCAACCAGCGTTTCGGCCGCCTACAAGACGCATTCCCTTCCCTGGCCGGGTCTCCCACTGACTCCCACCAACGACTGTGTGCGGTTCTGCAAAGGAGAGAGAGAAAGAGTGCGGCGCTTGTTTGAAACTTGAAAGGGGAAGAAGACCACTGAATGGGGGTTAGGATTAGCTTACTTACTTATAAGTCCTTCAACTTTTTAGTATTTACCCAAAAAATGAAACCATCGATTAAACGGTAGTATGGATTTCGGATCAAATCTGAAGTCTATCCAACTTAGAAGTCTACCCAACTTAACCTTAATCCTCAGAAAATCAGCCAATGCTTCTTTAATCACTGAGCACTGGTTTTGTTTTCCAATGGCAGAGGTTGAGTTACACTTGTCTTTATTAAATTGTTAATGCAGGGTCATCATTGTTAATATATATTATAAATTAATAATAATAATAATAAATACTCTTGCCGCACTGCCGCACCTAAATTTTTTGAGATGTAGTGCACCGATACCAACACCCACACCAGCACCCGCACCCCACACTTTGGTGACATAGGTGTCCGACCGCTGAACGAAAAGAACTTTCCTTGTTGTGTAGATCTTGAAAAAACTGTAATTTGCTCAATCACCTTGTTGGCACTCATTTGGTGACCGTCAAAGAGTACCGCAATGGGTTGAACCCATGTGAAGTCTCGGGACTGAAGAAACGACACAGGCAAGTGGGTAAATCTCTTGTTGTGCATTTTGCAAGAGTTTTCACTGTATTTATAATGTTTACACGGTTGATACAGAAATGGTAACTAGATACAACGTGATGAGGCAACTATACATATGGTAAGGAGTTACATCATTTGAAAATCTTCATTCGCTGGAATGAATCTTCACACGGCAATTCCTGATTGCCAATCTTCATTTTCTTGCCTTATTTCTCCACACGGTAATCCTTGATTGCCTCTTTCCTTAATGCTTCACACGGTTTGACATCTGTTTCCTTAACATGCTCCCTCAAGCTGAACGTTGGATCAGCCACGTTTAGCTTGTCTCGAAATGATTGAAATAAACCAGTGCTGAGAGCTTTCGTCATTCCATTAGCCACTTGCTCAGCGGAGCGTATGAATTTAACTTGGATATTTCCTTGATTGACATGATCTCAAACAAAATGAAAATCCACTTCCACATGTTTAGTTCTAGCATGAAAGACTGGATTAGCTGCAAGGTATAATGCTCCAATGTTGTCACACCAGAGAACAGGTGAAGATGAAGAATTTATCCCTAATTCTTTGAGAAGAGCTTTTAACCAAAGCAGTTCAGCAGCTGCACATGCTAGGGATTTGTATTCCGCTTCAGTGCTGGATCGGGCTACAGTTCTTTGTTTTCTAGAAGCCCAAGATATGACATTTTCTCCTAGGAACACAACAAATCCACCTGTAGATTTTCGATCTTCTGGGCTTCCGGCCCAATCAGCATCTGCAAAAGCACAGAGTTGCAATGTTGACGATCTTTTGAAGTGCAAAGCATAGTGACTGGTGCCACTCAAGTATCGCAAGACTCTCTTCACCATGATCCAATGATTCATTGTAGGAGAATGCATGAATTGACATGCTAGATTAACAGCAAATGCTATATCCGGTCTAGTAAGGGTTGCATACTGTAACGCCCCTACCACACTTCGATACAATGAAGGATCATCAAAGGACGTCGGAGATGATGCTTTGTCTTTACTAGTACTCATCGGTGAAGCAGTAGGCTTAGCCCTGGCCATATTGGTACGTTTGATGATGTTGGTGATATAAGAATGTTGGCATAGATATAATGAGTGTGCTGTCCTTTTGACTTCAATCCCAAGAAAGTACGATAAGGGTCCAAGATCCTTTACTGAAAATGTAACCTGGAGTTGTCGAATAACCCAATCAATAAGAGATGGAGACGAGCCAGTAACAATTATGTCATCAACATAAACAAGTATGTAAATGTTATGTTTGTCTTTGGAATAGATAAACAGTGATGCATCCGATTGTGAGATGAAGAAACCAAGCTTTTGAAGATGACAACTGAGCCATTGATACCACGCTCGGGGTGCTTGTTTGAGACCATAGATAGCTTTTTCCAGTTTGCATACATAAGTAGGATGTTCTTGATCTTCAAATCCTTCAGGTTGAGTCATATAGACATCTTCATGAAGGTAGCCATTAAGAAAAGCATTGTCAAAATCAAGTTGACGAAGAGGCCACCCATATTGTATGGCTAAGGAAAGTAAAACCCTAATAGTAGTGGGTTTTATTGTTGGACTGAATGTTTCCGAGTAGTCGATGCCTTCTTCTTGAAGAAAACCACGAGCAACAAGACGTGCCTTATGTCTAGCGATGGTCCCATCAACATTCCGCTTAATCTTGTACACCCATTTTGAGCTAATGACATGAAGGTCAGAACGTGGGGGAATGAGTCGCCACGTTTTATTTTCTTTGAGCGCCTTGATCTCATGCTTCATTGCTTGCTGCCAATCACCATGTTTAATTGCTTCTCTGAAAGAGGATGGTTCCTTTTGATCGAATATAGCACAAAAAGTTTTTGGTATCAAGGAACCGGTCATCGATCTGGTGACCATAGGGTGAGTATGCTGAGCTGGTCGAGTGATAGATGAGCTTTCAGCAAGTTCATGTATTGCTCCATTTTCAGCCTCGTGTGTGCATAAGATTATTTACCAGTGACAACGGGCTTGGTTGTCGTGGTATGAATGTAGTTTCAGCAAGATCTTGTAAAGGAGAGACAGACATGTCTGAATGAGAGGCTGGAAGTTCAACAATGCGTGGCACAAAAGAACTTTGGTGATGAGATGGTGATGATGCAGGATTGACTAATGAAAGCAGATGATCTTGATATGTCGGCTCGACTAGTGAAGTGCTCATGTTGTGAGAGTTGCTGTGGTCAAGATCGAACGTACCTTGATCAATTTGAGCCATGGGCATCCATAGAGAAGAATCAAAAGTTGGTGGTGAATGCCCAATATGCAAACTTTCATCAAAAATTACATGTCGAGATATAAGAGTCCTTTGAAGTGTAGTATCATAACAGAGATACCCTTTATGTCTGCTTGCATAGCCAAGAAAAATGCATCGAGTGGTCTTTGGTTGGAATTTGGTGCTGTTTGATAGAGAAAGCAGTGGATAACATATGGCTCCAAAAACTCGTAGATGAGTATAATCAGGTACTTTGTCAAACACCAATTGAAAAGGAGTCTTTCGTTTGAGCTTGAGATTCGGGAGCCGATTAATAATATATACTGCCGTTCTGAAAGATTCGACCCAAAACTTATAATCGAGGCCAAAGTCATGTATCATACTCAAACCAGTTTCAACAACATGTCGATTTTTCCTTTCCACTATGCCATTTTGCTCAGGCGTATATGGACATGAAAATCGATGAAGAATTCCATTTTCTTCACAGAATGACTCCAACACCTTGTTGCAAAATTCTCCTCCATTGTCTGACTGAATGGTGGCAATTTTAGAACTTAATTGATTTTCCACCAAGACCTTAAAATTGCAAACACAGTCAACCACTTCTGATTTTGTCTTTAAAGGAAATAACCATGAGTAGCGAGAGAAATTGTCAACTATTAGAAGAAAATATTTGAAACCATCCTTGGAGAGTACTGGAGCCGGTCTCCAAACGTCCATGTGCAAAACTTCAAGAACTCGAGAAGCATGAAAATCAGAAGAAGGAAATGGTTGTTTATGCATTTTGCCAACAAGACATGATTCACAGATCTCTTTTCGAGATGAAGAATTTATTGAAATCAAACAACTAGTATTCAAAAGATTCACAATCCTTTTATTCGCATGTCCTAACCGGCGATGCCATAATTCATATGAGGCTGCATTATTTTGACGTGAAAACCAACTGCTGAAGGCAGCTCTTTCTTGATTCTCGCTAGCTCGCTTAAGCGCAATGGGATAGAGTCCATTACGCTTCTTTGGTCCCTGAAGAAGAATCCTGTTTGTTCGCCGATCCTTGATCACAAATTCATATGGTGAGAACTCAAAAATACAGTCATTATCAGTAGTAAATTTTCCGACTGATAACAAATTGTGAGCAATAGTGGGAACATGGAGAGTATTCTTTAGTTTAAAGGAATTCCCATCAACATCAACTAATAGATCACCAGTATGTTTAATAGAAAGGCGAGAGCCATTACCAATCATGACGTTTTCTTGTCCATCCTGAAGAGCTTTGTTGTGCATCATATCATCACTTGCTACAATATGGTTTGTAGCCCCTGTGTCTGGGTACCAGTATTCATTTAATGAGTCCTGCAGACTCATGGCAGAGTAGGCTTGTGGAATGTCATAGCATGTGCGAGCTGAGTGCCCCTTCCGTCCACAATATTGACAAACAATAGGAGGACGTTGGTATTGTAAATTGGTCGTACCAGGTTGTATTTGTGACTGAGGCCGATTTCCACGTCCCTGAAATTGATATCCACGACCACCTTGATTTCTTCCTCCTCGACCACGAAAAAATCCTCGGCCTCGGCGTTGCCCACGAAAAACATTGAATGCAGTTTGGTTGACAATCTGCGATGCTGGCTGAACAAATTCAGTCGAGTTTATTGAAGTGGACTTAAGTAGGGCAAGCCGTTTTTCTTGATTGAGCAGAAGATCAAAAAGTTCAGAAAATGAAAGATTTGATGATGATGGGCCAGTAAGCATGGTTATAAAACTTTCATATGCGGACGATAATCCATTAAGTGTGACTTGTACTAAATCTTGATCAGAAATTTCTTGACCAGCAGTAGATAAAGTATCCGAAAGAAATCTGATTTGATCTAGATAAGCTTGCATAGACATACTTCCCTTCTTGATAAGAAGCAACTCTTTACGCAGCAACATGATTCTCAAAGGAGACTGAGAACCATATGATTTCTCAAGAGTCGACCAAGCATCATAGGCAGTTTTGGCACGCATAATCTGCCCCAAGACAGCTTCAGTGACCGTTGCCTTGATCCAGCTTAATGCAAGTCGATCCAGCTTTCTCCATGCTATAAAATCTGGATTTACTTCAGATTTGCCGTCCTTTGTTATCTCCTTTGGTGGTTCGACTTGAGTCCCATCAACAAATTGAAGAAGATCTTGAGAGTCCATTACAGACTCTAGTTGACTTCGCCATAACAAGTAGTTATCTCGATTGAGTTTGATGGAGACCAACGCTGCAGCAGCGTTCCATTGTATAGGCGACGGAGCAGCCATGGTACTTAGACACCAATGAAGTCCAAAATCGACAATATGTGCTTAATATAATGTCCAAAAGAAAAATAGGGTGCCGCAGCCAAAGGGAAGGAAAAACCTTAATACGAGAAGGAAGCGGAAGCGAAAAGGGCAAGGATTAGTGGTCTGCCAGGAGCTTGTCGGCCAAGGGGGCGAGCAGTGGGCAGGGCTCGTGAGGCAAGGGGCGAGCGGTGGGCGGATGACGGCAAGGGCGAGCGGTGGGCGGATGACGGCAAGGGCGAGCGGTGGGCGGATGACGGCAAGGGGGCGAGCGATGGGCGGATGACAGCAGGGGCGAGCAGTGGGCGGATGACGGCAGGGGCGAGCGGTGGGCGGATGATGGCTGTTCGGCAGTGGGTAGATGACGATTGGGCAGATGGTGGGCGAGTGGTTGGAGATGACGGCTGGGTCTCCTCTACTCGACGTAGGGTAAACCTAAAATGAGAACAGAGGAGGCGCCAGGTTCTTGAAGTGAAGGGCTGAAAACCTGTTTCACACGTTGAAGAGGAAGAAGAAACAACAAGGGAGGCGGACGAAAAACAGAGGATTCCAGGCAGATGGTTTTGGGTACAATCAGAGGAAGGCACTGGCCACAGTTTGCTGCAGAACAGGTACGCTGAAAAAGAAAGGAACTATGGCTGAACAGAAGAGCAGCAGAAATTTGGATAAGAGAGACCTATCCGACGACCGTGCAGAGAAACAAGGCTGCGCATAAGAAAATATGAAGCCTGGCTCTGATACCATGAAGAAACGACACAGGCAAGTGGGTAAATCTTAGGGACATGCCCGCCACCTGCTTGCCGATGAAGTGCGCGTTGATGTGGAGGTTGGCATCAGAGACCAATCCGAAGTCCTTATCCTTGGAAGTAGAAGGTCATGCCATTCCTCCAACAAAACAAGGGTCTTGGCACACTCCTCCTGGCCTGTCACAGAAAATGAATTAAAAGAAGAAGTTCTCACTAACAGACTGAAATTGCTTATGAACCAAGTGCTACTGAAATTAACTAATATCTCTCGAGAGGTTATCTCAACAGGATTACAAGTTGGGCAGACAAACTGACAAATCATGCACCATGAAGCAACAGGAGACTGATTTTGTTAAACAATTCATTTTTCGGCAACCGTTTAGGCGGTACTCTGTGATGTTTCATGCAATCTGCAACATGGAAGAGAGAGCAGGAGTTAAGTTTATAACCTTAGTCCGTTTTTTATTGTTTCCCCTACATGAACAATCCTAACCAAGATAAGATAAGAGTAACCCCCATCTAAAGTTAATCAGAGTAGTTGAAGCATGAGGTGAATGGAGTTTGCTGAATGACTCCATTAATGTGCATGCTACGGCAAACGGGCCTGCAAGAGGCACAGTCGATGATGCAGTCGGTGGGACACTGGGGAGGGCAGTAGAACCGCATCAGGTAGCAACCGGGGTTCTGCCTGGAGTCTGGACCAACATGCTTGGCTAACGGGCCAGTTAGGGCGATGGAACGGATGGTGGTGGTGGCGGGGCGGCACATCCGTCACTCCTCCTAAGGCTGCCTCTGTGAGAGCCAGGAATGACGATGCATATATAATTATCACAAGGAGGAGACCAACCACCCTGCAATGATATCCTCCCTAGGAAGACATCTGATGGTGAAGACATTGTCTCTTTCTGATGTCTTTCTTTCTCTAGAGAAGAGCTATGCAGTGGCTCCTGTGTGGCAGCAAAGTGAGTTGTTGCATGTATTTATATGGATCAGAGAGTTGACTGTGGAAGTTCACATGCATGCCCCTCTCAGAAATAGAAAGGCAATTTATAAGTGGAGGGGAAAACAAATCCTTCAGAAGTTGGCTGTGTTATGTCAATACAAATTAATGTACAGTGAGGTGTTGCTCAATCTTTCAGAAAACATAAGAAATAAGATCGATCGAGCATGCGGCCATGCATGTGACGGGGTAGGTAAAGAACCCACTACGGGAAAGTGACCCCTCCTCAAGGATGTATATGGCCTTTGAACTCCCCAATAATTAATAATTAATGCATTGGGGATTTCATGAAACAAGTCAAATTGTGTGGAATTATAGTGGAACTTGTTCTTTACAAGTTTATTCTCTTCTTTTCTGACAATTTTCTTGGTGGTTTGTTTTGATCCGATGGTAGATTTGCCCAAACAACCACAAAATTGTGAAGCATATCGGACTGCATTCTCTTTCTCATATATG
Organism: Nymphaea colorata; assembly: GCF_008831285.2. Taxonomy (NCBI): domain Eukaryota; kingdom Viridiplantae; phylum Streptophyta; class Magnoliopsida; order Nymphaeales; family Nymphaeaceae; genus Nymphaea; species Nymphaea colorata. The sequence continues at coordinate 360,336 of NC_045148.1, read as the reverse complement.
TCTGTACATATTTTTTAAGCGATCATTTTAGAGTGTACAGTTGATGAAAGATACATTTGTTGCCCATGCCGTAGATCACAGCGGACAACATAGCGGTTATGCTATCTAATTATCAAACTCAAGACTAATTTTTGTCGCCTTATTTGCTGTTTAGTTGATTTGATTTGATTTGGTGGCCGATTCAAGAGTGGCACATGTCCATTGTTAAATATTTTGAGAATTTCTTTTCTTTTTATAAATTTTATAGATACAACCAATAAATACAAATAAAGGAGTGACCTTAGATTCTCATATTACATGTGAAGCTCCTTGGCTTGGTTTCTCATCATCTTTTTTGGAAATTGAGGAATCTAATGCAAAAGGCAAAGATGAAAAGAAAGACAAGGTCAAAGGCCAGATGAGCCACAGCCACAAACCCCAAGAAGTCATATTTGTAACCCATAACAGTCTCAAGGTATTGCTTTACTGTTGTTAGCCCAACTTCTGCAGCTACAACTAGACTCTTCAAGTCTCCAAGCTGAGAGGTGATGAGCCCATAGATTGTCCATGCAACAGGGGAACCCCAATAATACCATCTCCACCATATTGGAATTGCCTGCAATTCAGACCAGGTCAATTTTTAGTTGGCAACCAACCATGCCTTGTGATGAAACACAATGAGAAAGCTTAAGTTGCAGAGTTACAACTTGATGCACCGTGACAACAGAGTTTGAGGACTTTTATCCTATGCAGAAGTCCAGAATCCAGTATTGTAAAACTAATTTCACAGAACAAGACAACTTTTTGCAAATTGAAGAGTGTTGGTTTAAATGGTTCTGAAGAAAATCAAATCATTTTGGTTTTATTCAGTTTTGGTCTCGTTCAAATATTAAAGAAATTTTGAATTATTATAATAAGTTCATGGTCCTCTGTTCCGGGGAAGTTTCTTTTCAACTCCTGAGTTCCCAACATGTGTACATCACAAATAAGGGCGCCATTAGCATGAGCAGATTGTGCCAATATGGACTTTCTACTTGCCTTTATGAGCAAACTTACAATACTAAAATTTACTAATATTCAAATCATGAGCATAGGCTACGCACCGGGCGAGTTATCAAGAAGCCAGAGAAGAGATTCCAGAAGGTTAGGAAGAATGACATGACAATGGCGCCTATTTGATCTCCAGGGGTGAGAGCCACAGCCATCATCCCATAAAGCGTGAAATAGATGAAACTCGTGAACATGAAGAAGAAGAACCAAATAAAATTTCTTGCAATCCAAACGAAGTTGATCATGGGAAATAAAATTAAGGTGAATATAATTGTTTGCGCAGCAATGTACAAAACCTCTACGCCAACCTGCAAGTGAAGACAATAATCAGTAGAGTTGCTCCAGAAGTGCCTTGTCAGACAAATTGCAATATAGTTGATATAAGAAGCCAAATATGTGAAACAACAGATTCATGAATAGCAATCAAGTTGAAAATGGAAAACTATAACTCTAGATAAAACAGAGTTCATGAGATGTGTTTAATTTCGCTGCTGTAACAGGCCATTTATTGTATGATGATGACAGACCATTTATTCCGATGTTATTTGAGTGATTCTAAAATGCAACCAATACAAGAAGTCAGGAAAACATTACCTGGCCGATGGCATAACCCATTGAAGAATACATCCCTGCTGCTTTTTCACGATACATGACCGTCCTCTCAATGCTCACAATAGGAAGAACTCCCATTGCATTGCTCGCTCCAAGGAACATAACAGCAGAGTACATTGAACCAACTAGATTGACTAGCTGCTGCTCTGTTGATCTGTTGTAATGATAACAATAAGGACCAAGAAAGTATTAGTGAAATAATACAGTTCCTACTGATCGTCTCAAGGTATTGAAAATGCCTATGAAAAGCACACGTATGACGTCCATTTCTTAAACGCATATTGTCAACATGAATAAAACCCAAGAAGCTGAACCTCCGTCCATTCTCTTTACATAGTTGATCTCTCATATCTTCGGAAATACATTCAGTAGTTTTATCCAATGTTTAGAAACTCACCGAGTCAACCCGATGACTTGGTTGACTTGGCTAGGCTCGCTACTCTAACGAGTCAACCCAGTAGGTTGACTCGTTTTATTTACATTATTTTCAATATTTTATTGATTTTTGTAGTTGATACATGCTAAGGTATAAGTTTTGTTTGTTACTTTATTAAGGATACAAGTTCAGTTTGTTAAAATCAAGCAATATTGACGAAATTGATCGAGTTTTCTTAATGTTTTTGCATTTGACACACTAAATTGCAATAATATTTGCATTCGACATGCTAAATTGCAATAGTTCTTGGAGAATGAACTTAGTTGTGACTTCCTTTATGTTAGTTTGACTTTTTTGTAGCATATAAGTGAAATTAAGTCATTTTGCAAACATTTTATGTTTAAAAGACAAGTGATATATATATATATATATATATATATAACCCTGTCTGAGTCACCGAGTTGACCCGCCGAGTCACGAGCCAAGAACAGCCGAGTCGAGTCCAGAGTCACTGAGTGTTAAAACATTGGTTTTGTCTGTAGCAATCATACGTGGTTTTATTTCTTACAAGCTTAGCAAGTTGACAATCATAATCAATGGCATTGCAGCTAATTGATGATGCCAGAACTTGTCTCAGTTCAGAATTAAAAAGAACTAAACCGAACAACTCAGATTCAGTTTAGATTCTGTCTCACTGATGGCTAGTGGTTATCTCAATATCAAGTCCATTTTTCAACCCGCTAAAGGAGAACGGAAAACAGTAGAAAAAGTTCAGAAGCTTTACGTTTTCCTTCCCGCTCCCCAAAAGATGGAACCAAAGAGAAGACCGATGACAACTGTCAATAAGAACCGAATGGCATTATATTGAGGATTTCTCCAGTAAGACCAGTATTGCTTCCACAGGCAAGCTTTGCACTGAACCAAGAAGCTCTGAGAGTACTTGCTACGGAAGAATAGATCTTTTGAACCTGGTATGGGTGTACTTATTGACTTAATGAGTTCCTCATTTCTCCTGAGTAAAAGTGAGATGAATATAAACCTGACATTTACTAATACCACCAAAAAGAAAGACTTAAAGAAGAAGTTTTTGCTGTATTTAGTTCCTTCGTGACACTCAGTTTTGCTTACCTGTAAAGGGAGGAGTTGGCATAAATTTCAGCAAAATCCACATTGAGTTGAGCTTCAATAGAAGCAGAAGTGACCTCCAACATCCACGTTGCAGGGTTCTGGCCATCTCTGATTTTGGGTACTCCAGGAATAGCCTATAAAATGAAATCCTCATATGCTTAGCCAAAATTAGGAGCGGATAATCAATCATATAACAGAGAAGCATCCAATCCCTCTTAGTTGTATTGATGTCTTTCATTTTTTTTATAATGAACAAAGAGCTACTCAAAAATGTCAATTTCACTCGTGTAAGATGCATGGCACCATTGAAACAGAGACTGAAGTATTAACATCTCTCCCTCTCACACACACAGAGTTCCTTGCAGGTCTGCTAATATAAGATGAACAAAGAAAATACATTCCACCTGACAATGGTGATCTATGGTTATGATTATACTCGACTAGACTTAGTTGTGAAACTTCTTCCACATTTGGCGCATGAAGCACTTGTAGGAAACATGATATCAGGAAAACCACATACTAGAAATTTCACAAAGTGTAAACACAGAAAATGCATTTTTAAACATTATAGACTTAAGTTTATTCAATAACACTTAAATGGAGCACAATCTCTCATAACAGTTGTAAAAAAGCTATTGTTTCTCCAAACAGAATGCAGGTTAACTGGACACATGTTAGTCTCTGCTCAGAATTTACTGGACGACGAAGAGAAAAGCAGTTTACATGATCTAATTGACTCATGGATCCACATTTACCATGTTCACACAAAAGACCAAGGAAGAGATCAAATCATTCATCACCTCAAAATACTCTATGAGTTTGTCCGAATTATGACCTAGAGGTCCTGCATAAATCGTTTGTCCACCTCTCTTCATAAGTAGAAGCTGCAACAAAAAGCTACCTTTTCAATTTTTTTAAGCAGAAAATATCCAGGAAAGAAAAAGATTGTATTAACTATCGTGAGGTTACCTCATCAAAAGCTTCAAAAATATCAATACTTGGCTGATGAATTGTACATACAACAGTTCTTCCTGTGTCGACTGTGTTCCTTACAGTCCTCATCACAATAGCTGCGGCTCTAGCATCAAGGCCTGTCGTGGGCTCATCCATGAATATGATTGAGGGATTAGCGACTAATTCCACAGCAATAGTGAGACGCTTTCTCTGCTCGGTTGATAGACCATCTACTCCAGGAAGACCCACTAAAGCATTCTTTAGTGAATCTAGCTCTACCAACTCCATAACTTCTTCGACAAACATCTAGAAACACATAAGGGAATATGAACATATAGCGCATCAACTTTTAGGGAATAAGCAGGAAAAGTTTTGACTGTATACCTCCCGAGTTTCAGAATTCACTTCAGCGGACAGACGAAGCCAAGAAGAGTAGATCAAGGACTCGTGAACAGTTAGATTGGGTGAATGTATGTCCTCCTGTTCACAGTAACCACTGACTCTAGCGAATGTTTCTTGCTTTTTTTGGTAGCCAGATATGTTTATACTTCCTTCAATGTATCCTCCTGTTTTCCTTCCTGCCAGGACATCCATTAACGTGGTTTTTCCAGCACCGCTAACTCCCACCAAAGCAGTGAGAACTCCAGGTCTGAAAGCGCCACTAACATCATGCAGTAGTTGGAGCCTAGTTTCGTCAAATCCATGACTTTTCATCTCCTGGGAGACCAAACAAAATCTTGAATGCCGTGTATAAAAAATACTAATGGTATGTCATCCGACAAGAAATGTGATCCTCCTAGCTACATCTTTTCCATAAATGGGTTATAATATTTTTGCTCAGTTGCTCTTGGAGATGCAAGAAAGTAAAAAAAATTTCTTAGAGACGAAGCAAAGAAAGAGCAAAATTGAAACGGGGACTGCGAAAGTACACGAGACAAGGCAGACCTTTGAAACATCGTGCACACATGAATTCAGCGGCCCCGACAGACATTTTAAGAGAACTGAAGTGAAAGCTCTCGAGGAAAAGGAGGTAAATTCGTGACTAGACCGTAGAAGTTCTTGGTCGAAAGCAAGGAGTGAAGCGACAAGTCCAAAAGAGAAATTCGCAGCTTCAATTTACGAAGAAATTGCACGTAAGTGTCATTCCATTGTGGTCATCACAATATTGTCCAACTTAAATTAGCAGAAGCCAATTTTCAAACGGTTTCTCGTATAAAGAAAAAGAAAAATGCTCTTAAAACATAATAAAGAATCATAGAGCTATCACAAATTTGAACACGTTGTTCTTTTTCAACTCAAAGTATTGGTTTAAAAGCTCAACTTATTCTAGAGGATTTTTTTTTTAAAATTTCTGACAATATATTGGGAAATGGCTATAGGAGGGATATGAATGGAGATATTGGATATATAACGGAGCCATGCTAACTTCTGTTTGGAAGCACTATACTGAACTCACAGAGAAATTAAAAGAATCAAAAGCCTTACTGCGGGCATGTCAACATAGTAATTGACATGGTCAAATGCCAGAGAAAGAGGCTGAAAAGGCAAGACCATTCCTCTGCTGGCAGTAATTGTCCCCTGCCTTCTACTCCCATGACGATCCATGACATCCATATTAGTTCCTGAAGCAAACAAAATGGGTGCTTAAGTTTCATTCAGAAGAAACTTCTACTTGAAAAACCTTCTAATGCTCTCAGAAGCAAGAAACGGAAAAGTAAGTAAAAGATCAACCTTCAGAAACCGGATCGGCAGACCAACTACCAGACCTTAATGGCTTTGATTTCTGTTTCCTGAGGTACCTTGAGTCCTTTCCCTTATCTTTGCCCTCCTCATCTGGAATCACAGATTGAGGATTTCCAAGAGCTGCAGAATTCGACTTAAAATTCAAGAGCTTGATATCTAGAATCTAAAGCTAATATTTGCGACCATATTTTTCATTGAAGGAAAGCACGCACTTACGGTTCAAATATTTAAGAGCAAGGACAAAGCAAACGTTGAACAGAAGCGAGAATCCGGCTAACGCTCCGATGCATATCCAATACCAGTAGGCATCGACAGGCATGCCTCTAGATTTAAGAATGGCCGTTCCAAGTGTGGGCGCGTTGATCATAAAACCTTGGTTAGGCTGTTCCAAAGTATAAAAGAAGTTAGTGAAAACTCCCAGTTCTTTGTCAGGCTGTTCCAAAGTATAAAAGAAGTCGGTGAAAACTCCTAGTCACATTACTAGCTAGCACTAGTCATATCATGAATATGGTTGTAAGATGTAAGATGATTCAAGCAGCCTCAAACGATCCAAATTTGGTGTACAATGGGGTTTTCTTGAGATTCATTTGACGAATTAAGTTGGTGCATTTCTCCCACTAGACGACCATGAATATGATGGCAACGCCTGGGTTTACCTACTATCACTAGATATAAAGAAGTTCGCAAGCTATAATTCTCTGACTGCCCAAATCTATCCCAATTCAAAAATCGTTGTAACCTAATCCACAGAGAAAAGAACCTTCAGAAGACCAAGACTACAAGAGATTTCGAAGGGAGCAAATTCTTTACCTTGCTCCATCTCTCGTCGAGAAACTCATTAAGGGCTATAGCCGTCTGTCCGTACATCATAGGGGATGACCAGTATCCCCAAATCCACCATGGTTTTATTTCATCTGAAGGATAGAAAAGAGAAAAGAAAAATGAAAGAAAGAAAAGGATAGTTATAATCGGCAGCAGATGTCAGCATGTGACGTCAAAGCTGAAAAAAACACTACAAAAAGAAGAACCTTGTCATTTCAATTAAAAAGGCTTCAAACTTCTGGCTACTGTTTCAGGCATGACCAACTATGTTAAACCAACAAGTAAAGAAACTTGAGAGAGAGAGAGAGAGAGAGAGAGAGGAAAGAGGAGACGAGGGAACGAGTCAGTAACCTTTAGAAACTACAAAGCCTCCTAGGGTGAACACCACAAGCAGGGTGAAGATCCCTATCGTGTTAGATATCACAAGTGTTCTCCCAACAGCTGCAAGGAACCGAAAAAGACCAAGACCCATTTGATGTGTAAATGCATAGGCAAGGAACTGCTTGAAGCACCTAAAGAATGTATATAATATCAAGATGAAGATGACATTAACCACAGAATCAAAATGAGAAAACCCATTTGATAACAATCGTGCCAATAACTGAATTTCATGGGAAACAGCGCTAAAACGAAAAAAAAGTAACAATGGCAATGATAATAAAAGCATATGTAAAAGGTGAAAAGGGTAGTCACCTGCTAGGAGAAGGGGCAAACCCCACTGTATAATAAGTGAGAACGATCCACAACCCCGACTCCAGTATAGAGAGTGGGATTCTGAGAAGATAAATAGGTAAAGCAAAAGCCCATGAAGGATAAAATAAGAAATCTCTCTGCCTGTAAAACACCGGAAGCCTGACGACAGTCAATGCCAGCTCTGCCAGTCCATTAAACATCACATTGATCAGACTAAAGAACAGAGCACCGAAGTACTTCTGCCCATCTGCAAAAGTTTCATGCTTCATCTGAGTCCTTAGGAAGACCGTCATGGTTATCAAAGACATGAATGTTATCTGAGTAGTCTTGAATATGTAAACAAAAGCGTTCCTCTTCATAAGCAGCCATTCCCTTGCAAAACAGGCCTTGAACAGATCCCAACTAGAAATGCCGTACTTAGTTGTCTCCAATGCCGCCGGGTGAGATTTTGATTTATCGAATGGAGTTCTAAGTTCAGCTGCTATCTGTTGGCCTACTCGGAAGGAGCTAAAGGCTTGTGAGAATTCTTCAGCTGAGACATACCTGTAAGGACTATCTTTGTCCCTCCAATATTGTTGCTGATCTTTCTTCGACATTACCTCTTGCAGAAAGTCTGCAACTCCTTTCCTCTCTGGGCATCTGAACCCCATGAACTCAAAGAATTCGATGACGTCCTCTCGTGGACCTTGGTAGACAATGTGACCTTCTGAAAGCAGGATGACGTCGTCGAAGAGCTCATACGTCTCTGGTGCAGGTTGCAGAAGGGAGATCAGCATGGTTCCATCCATGATATGAACAAATTGTCTCATGTATTTGACGATTTGGAAGGTGGTGGAGCTGTCAAGGCCAGTCGATATCCCATCCATGAACATAGCTTTGGAAGGTCCCACCAGCATCTCACCTGAGTCAAGTATTGCACATAAGGAGTAAATGCCCCTGAACCACTTTACTCAAAAGTTTGATACTACAATTGATTCTGACGAAAAAAAAAAAACTTGAATCTTTGAGTAGATAATAGTGAAAATCGTCAATTACCTGTGGTCACCCTCTTCTTCTGCCCACCTGAAATCCCTCGCCTCATCTGATCTCCCACTATGGTATCCGCACAAATCTCCAAACCAAGCAGCTGAAACGTCAGACGTCATGAACACCACGTAAGCCAACACTGGAATATTGGGGTATGTCGAGAGAAAAGAATTCCTGCCATCTTTTGTAATTGCACCACGAACATAAACCAGAAGTGCAAACTGGAGCGAAGGTGTACTAATCGGAAAGGATCACATTTTAGATTTATCCCTTCGGATATCTGCAAGCTTAAATTATGATCTAAACAGAAAAACAGAAGAAATTCACAATTCTAAAGTCTAAACATTTTGCATGGTTGAAGGATTCTGAATACCAGAAGTAAGATAAAGTAACCATGAAGAGGGCAAAGCTAAAAAACAGATACTTATCTTCCTTTTGAAATACTTGTACGTTATCAATGGAAAACATTACCTTCAAAATGTAATCCGTGACGATGCTGGTCCCCTGACCTTGCGCAGCAGCAGCCTTCATGAACGCGTCGATCTCCGGGTCAGGTTTGATGCCCGCCTCCCTCTCTCTCCTCGACAGCTCGGCCAACATGTCGTACCGTGAGCCGACGCCTTGGCAGCGGCCGGAGAAGTCGAGCGTCTCCCGGACCGTCATTTCGGCATTGTGAACGTCGTGTTGGCTGATGTATGCGCCGGTTCTCCGAGGGACAAATTCTCTCAATTCGTAGCCGTTGTACGTGATTTTTCCAGCAACCTGTTCATGGTTTCGACTCGTCAGTACCATTTGCAACTTCGGTTTTCCCTTTCCTTGATAGGAGCTGTATGGACACTGGTTTCTCAATTTTTTCAATAAACAGAAACCTTTTCTAATTATTTAACAGTGAAAAGGATTGATCGATCAATATATTTAAAGTAACATGCAAGTATTTTAGTTAAATTGGATGAGTTGAAATACCAATCATGTCTGTTGGTCTATCTCCAAGTTCTGATGAACCAAATTCCAGGTTATAAGTTACAGCAGCAGATGTTTATATCTGTTCATGATGGGGGGAGAGAGATTACCCTGAGCTTCTTATCCAGCTTTCCTGCAAGAGCGAGCAGAAGGGTCGTCTTCCCGGAGGCCGGAGGGCCAAGTAGAAGGGTCATCCTGTAAGCACCAAACACTCGCTTTCACCAACATTGCATCTAAGAAAGGAAACGCCATAAATACTGAAGACTGCAAAGAATCTTTTGATCACAGAATTCGCATTCATTTGGGAAGATGAAGGCGGCAACCAACCTTGAAGGCCTTAGAATTCCGGTCACTCCATTGAGTATTTTCAGGACTCTTTTCTTTGATGGACTGAGCTTCACCAATCCCAGGATACCCTGTCTCCCCGAAGTAATTGAAACAAAAGTAAGAATGTTATAGAGTAATTCTTTTATGGTTAACTGCACTATTTACTTGAATGAATCTGACGTTTAAGGAAGAAAACTGGCATCTCGGCCATGTCGCCAAGACCTGCCTGGTGTCTGTTAGTATAAAAAGCTAAGTCCAGCTTGATTTTGAACCAGTTTCACTGAAACATCGCTATATTCATAAACTGTGAGCCATTGGTTTTTAGCTATATCAGAATTCAAATCTTATCATACGAAAGTGACGAAGATCTACACTAGAATTATAGGAGCTTTCGCCCAAGTAGCCACAATGCGGCTACTTAGAAGCAACTGTTTAGGCAGGATCACATCATCCCGAACTAACCTCGGCCTAATTTTCCAAGGGCACCTGAGAATTCTGAACTTCTTGAGGGAGGCCATTTTTAATATCAACTCGATCCAAAAGTCGCCTCTTTTACAGTCTAGGAATAATCGCGTCCATATTTTCTTTGCAAAGTTTGATGACAATCCACTCTAAATTAAAACGCTCTTAAGAGCTGGAACTAAGGACTACCTCTTCGGCTGCAATAAAATCTGTAGGACATGCTACATTTCTTGACTTGGTTCATCTATTTATGCATCAGGATGACAGCCAATAAATTCCCGCGATTCGTCCGTCAAAAAGGAAAAAAACTTAAAAATTTTAATTAGGTTTTTTAATGATCTGCACTCTCGTTCCGGCATCCAAGAAAGTGTGTCGGTGTTCAAAATGACTAAAATGCTTCTACGTAATTTTTTTTTTTTTTAAATACATAGAACCTTGCATAGGTTTGTGTGTATATTTGCATTATGTTTATGCATACCACATACTCACAAAAGTGAGTCAAATACGTAATACAAGTGGGCCAAAGATTACAGTTGGTATGTTTTAAAAGGTTATGTTTTAAAAGGTTGTACACCGTCGGGCGCATGTAACTTCTTCTCTATGCTTCCTTTCATACTTTAAAAAACAAAATTTTAGTTACTAGAATTTTCCAAAAATTTTATTTTAACCCTTTGGAAAACATAATAGATCCATGTGAATTTTCTTTTCACATCCCCATAAAGCCAAAAACCTTATAAGCTCTACCACCAACTTTGAGGGTGGGCTATTCAAAAACAAGATTTTTGTAGAAACTGGGTTTGTCTCAAACCCGCTTCTAATTCACTCGAACATTCTAAAAAATGCCAATAACACTCTAAAAAATGCCGATCTTAATTTTTTCTGCAACAATAGGAATAGGAAGGGCGACTACCTCCCAGCAGCAGTTTATTGGCACTCTAAAAGATGCCGTTTTGGAGGCTACACGACATTTTAGTAGTTCCATTCAAACACATACATAGTAAAAATATCAAAACGGACTATTTTTTCACATGGTTATGTTTCCCTTTCCACGTAACATCACTCGTTTTCTTTTCTTCAAAGGACATGTTAGCTCGCATGTGATAGTTAGGTAGGCCTTAACCAATTTATGCAGCCTCTTCTTTTCAACAGCTAACACCGATCAATGTTAACACTTTTTATAGGAGGTCGACCCCTTGAACAATATTTCCACATGTAGAGTATTTCAGATACTTCTGTTACCAACTAAGAAAGCCAAAAGGAGTATATCTTTCACACTCACACTTACCTGCTTATGTTATTAATTGAACTAAAACTATGTTAATCCCGCTTCAAGGAGCATAATGTAGATGGTCGTGTTAGGGGCCTGTAAAACTTTGGGCATCTAGTTCGATTGTTGTGGGCCTTATATTTTTGCGTTTTAAGTGGTAGAGCGCATAACCTATGCTACTAGTGCTAACAACAAAGTAGCTCAGGACTCCAAAGATAGGGGGAATTGAGGGGACCTTCAGACATCTTTTTTAGGTGGTGGATTGTTAGCCTGCCACTCAAGCTGACAATAAGAACAGACGATTGTCGGCATAGACCTTGCCATAGATTAGGAGCCAGGTGAGCCGCCAAACACAAATTCTATATAAAGCTTTAGAAAATTTAATATTTTGGCCCCTGTTAAAATTTTGAAATTATAATTCAGCTTCCCTCATAAAAAAAATTCCTGACTTCGCCCCTGCAATGTCATCAAGAAAACATCTTTTCTCTGAAATTTTTACGTATGTTTGAAATTCATGGTTTCAAAGAGTCTTAATTAACGTTGGGAGGTTTACATTGGGAGAAAGTAATCGGTTTGAATTAGCCGGGCTAGCTGGATTCAGTGAATTGGCCCATTTAGTGATTCATGTGAAATCGAAGGCTATAAGAATTTGACTATAAAAAAAAAAAGTGTGCATACATATATTCTTTAAAAAATTAAAATTACTCTTAAAATAAGTTGAACTTAACAGGGGCACCTTTTAATTAGCCACTAAATCGACTGGGACTTGTCTTGGTCACCTTTTAATTAGCCACCAAATCGAATGGGACTTGTCTTGGTCACCACTAGGTGTTAAGCCCTACAAAAAGGACTAGTGAGTAATTGTATATTATACATCTTCGAACATATAAAAGATTAAGACTTCCTTTTGTCAAAGTAGGGACATGTTGAGAATATATTGTCCTCCACCTAGTCCTTCATTTGATGGTATCTATAATATTAAAATATTAGACTTTTCAAAATATCAAGGACACCCTTCGGACCTCGGAGCTATTATTGATATTCAGAGGGTCAGTTGTCGTGCAGCGGCAGAAATTTAAATAAAACTGAACCAAACAACTTCTTTCTTTTTTCATCTTGTAACTATATATATGCTAGATTGCATGTGGTTGCAAAGATGCCAACGACGTTGATTTTCATTTTTAAGTTCCATTCTTTACGTCGAAAGAATTTCCATTGTTAATTTTAAAAGTTGCAGCAGAAAGAAGGGGAGAAGGTTCCGATTGTTTTTTAATCACCCCGAAAACTATTGGCTTTATTTTAATCCCTTCATTGAGAGAGAGAGAGAGAGAGAGAGAACCTCGATAGAGTTAATGGCGGCATTGAGGAGAGTGGGTAGGGCTCTTCCTCCCACGTAGGCATCGGCTTCCACAGACAGACCCTCGAACCGAACCTCTATCTTCGGTAGGTCGATTCCCACTCTGTTAAAATTAACAGTAAAAAATAAGAAGATTTAATAAAATCCAAAACCTTAATCTCTGTCTAAAGTTTATATAATTTCATAAGCGCCACAAGTTAGAACTTTTTCATCGCCTAAATTCTCAGAAAATCACAAATCATAGACCATCGATGGCCCCTTTCTGTCACCGTGTCTGAATCTCCTGGCTGCTGAACTCACGTGAAAGTTTTAAGAAATGGCCTGCATTTTTTCTAGTTTTCAGCATGTTGCTTCCTCTTCTTCAACATCTCTGTCAGGCACCATCTACCCGTTTGAAGAGGTGCTGAGGGGTTACTCCCCCAGGTTTTATTATGCTGTCAGGCCGCGTCCAAAAGTTTTCATAGAAGTCTAAGTTGTTCAATAAAAGCAAAGAAAAAGTATACTTTTTCTGCAGTACTTCTTCTGAGACTCCAGATGTAGTAATGTCTTCTCAAGAAAAAGAGAAGAAACAAAAACCCACTACAGTGCAGGACTGACATAAGGTGAAGGTTCTCGAGCGGAATCTAAACCCAAAAAAAGAAAACTTAATTGGTTAACTATTTCTGTCAGTAAATAAAACCGCACTTCCCCTGTTGAAGAAACTAAGTTACTAACCATGCAACTGTGATCTTCATGCTTTGAACTTTGAGGCATAGATATTAACAAAAACGTCAAACTTTTGCCATCTGTAGTTAAAATTGATTATGGCTGCCTTGAAATTAAGATTAATAAATGAGCTGCTTGATAGATCGATTCAGAAAAAAAAAGAATGATGCACGTTCTCTGCACTGAGATTATTTTTACTCGGTTGGCGTTGCAGAAAGGAATATTAATTTATAGAAGAGATCAGAAGTCGGTGGTGAAACCTGTCGGCCCTCTCCCTGAGGCGAAGAAGGAACTTCTCGTTGTCTTCCTGGACGGCCTGTAGGACGTTCTCGAGGAGCTGCTTCCTTCCGGCGACGCCAAGCCTCCTGATGTCCACCTCCCCGTGCACCACGTTCCCGTCCTCCATCACCCGCCGGAGCACTCCCCACCTCATCCGGTCGGTGGTGGGCAGCCTCTCGATCGCCGCCCATCTCAGCGCGTCCTCGTCGTCCTCCTCCGCCCTCAAGCTCCTCCTGAACACGTCCCTGGAGCTCCCCCAAACCTCCCGGAAGCTCTCCGTCACCCTCCTTCCCAAGCTGCTCGTCGACCTTAGGTCGTCCGCCGCTAGCGCCATTCTCCCCCACCCTCCTCACCTTCCACCTCAAACTAAGCCTACCCTCCTTCACAGAGAGGAAGAAGAAGAATGGAGTTGAATAGAGTGCTGAAGATTTATTGAAGCTGTGTACACTACGAGGAGGGGATGATTAAACAATAAGAAAGAGAGAGTCGAATCATCTGTTATTGAAATCGAAGAGAGCGACGGACGGAACTGACGCCGAGCCGCACTCGAGAGCCCGACTATGTAAATAAATCTATCAACATTAGGGTACTTAGAGAAAGGAAGCATTAAAAATCACAACGAACCATCAAATCATAATTTGAAAGCCAGTAAGTTTAGTTTCGAGTTGCTTTCGTGATCATTATTGCTTGTCACGGCGTTTAAGAAATACATACGTTCTAACATTTTTCAACTTCTTTGCTCACGTTTTTGTCTTTTAAAACCATGGGAGTTGAGGACCAAGGAAGGGCATATCCGATTAAAAAATTAGATTGGATTCCGAAATAAATGACATGGGACTGGGATGGAACTTGGATTTGATTTAAATAATTATCTATTTTAAAAGTCAGTTTTTAACATATCGTAATGTGGTTTGGATTCATATGTGAACATTGAAGTTGGATTTGGATTGAGAATTTAAAAATCGGATTCAGATATTGTTACGTTTTTTATTCATATTTGGACAAGAATTCGAATCTCAATATGTGAATGTCCAATGAAACAGATATGATAATGGGTACATCTCATTCCAATATGATCAATTCACACACACACATATATATAGGCACTAATTCAATATATCTAATTCTTCTAAATGCACTTTTGTATATAAACAATCAAATATATCAAAACGTTAACATAAAATTAAACAAACTTTTTGAGGCTGGTGTGGGCAGTGTCTCCGCTGTTGGTCGTAGCTTGAACAACACGCCAAGTAATTTCTCTGATGCCTCAAGGATTGAAGTTCACTAGAACTGAGAAAGAGTTTCCACTACAAGATTGAAGCAGTTCTTGTTTATAACGAACGACCAATTTAGAGGTATGTTCTCTGTCCTGCCATATTGATAATGGAACATGAGGAGAATAAGACATAGGCACACGGAAGGGAGGCAATTCCTTCCTAATTAGGTCGAGCACCTGCAACGGTTGTTCCTATGTATAAATTTATTGTTATGAAGAAGTAGCGAGATACAAATGTGAAGAGTATAGAAATCAAAATCAAGTCTCAACTCTACCATTCTTTTCTTTGACATTCGTCATGTTATTGTCATGATTGGCGTTGGTGGTTAAGATTTTTTGGTTTTCAAGATAAAGTGCTCTCTGACTGTTTGGCAGCAATAACATTATGTCATCGATCGATATATCTACCTGAAAAAATGTTATATGAATTTGCTCCAATATTTAAGTTAGATACATGGACTAATAGCATAATGTTATTATTCATCAAATAGGCTCTAAGACGATGATTAATTTGATTAATTATTATTCCTGGAGAGCTAATGCAAACATGAAGGAATGTCTGTTGAAGATTCATGTCACATAAATGGACTCTATGTTGAATGTGGTGGTGAAGTTCGAAATTTGTAGCTGATCAGGGGTATTAGAATAAGAAATTTTAGATATGATGGCCATCTATATATGTAAACCAAATTATGTGGTGGAACTAATATGTAAATGACAAAAGTATGTGGCAACTGCCTGCACAACCCGCACCTAATTCCACGGCTAGTTGGATTCAAGAATACTTGTAGTGAGGCTTGGAATTTACATACAACCAGAGCTTTCTGCATCAAATGGGCTCTAAATGGTTTTTACTCTGAAAAAAAAACCGGAGTGAAAGAACCCCACCATCTGCATGCTGTTTCAAAGTACTAATGGTTCTTTGTAGATTTCCATTAATCTAAGCGCTACTTAATTAAGTGATACATCTCTTGGTTGTTGTAGCCTGATATGAGCATGCCTATGGTTTTTGAGTGCGTGTTTTATAAAATATCAAATACGTAGTAGGAGTCGTTTGACAACAGTAATACATTGTTATTATCTTATGAATTATCTTATGAATCTGATGGTACAATATCCAAATGTTATTGTTGCCAAACATCCCTTCAATTTAGTGAACTTACCAATTCAGCAATTTATCTAGCTTAATCGAGTTACAAAACAATTTTATTACATCGATTTTTTTTTAAAAAAATACATCAAATATAAAAAGTAGTTTTTAAAAGAAAACCTTTGAACTATTTAAAAGTAATAAAATAATGAACTCATCTGTAAGTATCGGAGAATTGAATTGATTTTCCACCGATTCTTGTCCCCACATGGATTTTTTTTTTTTAATGTGCATGTCCAAGATGGATGCAAGGTTTCTCGTCCAGGTCCCGAAACAGCCTTAAACCCCAAAAAATTGAAACTTTATGGCTTCATGTACCATCCTTGAGCCCAGAGCTTATGCACGAAGGGTGGTGCATATATATTATGCGAAGGAATGATTATGCAACGCCAATCTGAGCAACATGAGGCAAAATGATCTTCCTGCTTCTATCTATATATCTATCTATCTTCAATAATAGATCGAGCCTCGAGCACTTCCATATCTGGCATAGAATTAGCTCATTAATGACTTGGATAGACGTCGCCACGTTCGTGAGGGCGTCTTTATTAGAAGTCCTCGACAAGTGAAGGGAGGAGCGTGACTGGACCTCCATTAATGGCTCCCCACCCACCTCGAGACATGTAAAAGGATCGGAATGACCACCCCCAACATCGTCGCATTAACACCATGTTAGGTATCTGTTCAAATCAGTGTGTGGAGGTTTCGAAACTTTGGTCACTGTTCAATCAAGCAGAAGAGAGTACTGGTAATTTATTGATGATGCCGACGACGACTATGCATCGTCCGTTCATATCAAATTTTCCGTCAATTTAAAACGTTTTGAATTGATTTTGAAATGAAAGATTTAATATTCCTGTCGTCTTCCTTTTGCTCCCAACCAGAAGAGTTTATGATGTGCAAGCCCACAGAACAGTGCCTTCCTTTTTTTCTTTTGACTGAAGGAATCAAACATTAGAATGAGAGGTCGTTTTCTGTGAAACCAAACAAAGTGATGTCCTACTAACTTACCTCATGTAATAACTTTTTACTTTTTAGTAAATTAAATTTTTTAAAAACTTTTCTTGCACCCGTCATTTTTCATTTAAAAAAAGGCTTTTTATTCCTCTTTTTTTTTATTTAAAAAAGACTTGTTCATTTCTGCCTGTAGACCATCCGAGTTTTGAAGTGTAAATGCAAAGTCATGTCCTACTAACTTACCTCATGTACTCTTTACTTTTTAGTAAATTAAAATTTTTAGCAACTTTTCTTGCACCCATCATTTTTCATTTGAAAATGGCTTTTTATTCTCTTTTTTTAGTATTTAAAAAAGAACAACTTGAATCGAAGCATGTTTTATAACAAAATAATCTTTATAAATATATTAAGATATTTATATTGTATTTAAAATAGTTTTTGAACAAAAATCCAATGGTTTGGTTTTTATCTCTAACCTAAGTGTTTTGTTTTTACCAATTTCTACATATATATATATATATATATAATATGTGAGAGAGAGAGAGAGAGAGTTAAAAGATTGGTTAACTTAGATTGAGGAACAAACATTGGCCAGAAATTTGACTTTGAGAATGTGTAAGACTCTCTAGGTTGGTGTGTGTGTGTGTGTGTGTGAAAGGCGGATGTCAAGTTGAAGAACTCAACCCCGCTGCAAACATATAAAAGTTTTTTAATTTTCAGACGAATGATTTCCAACTAGAAACAAATACCAAAACCACATCATTAAGTCTTCTTCCTCGATTACAATATTTTCTTATGAATTTTGGTTTTGAAGTTTGTAATTTCAGGGACCTTTCTTTCTTCTGTTCTGGGATGTCAGCAGTTTTCCCCATATTATATTCTAAGGAAAACGATTACTAACTTACTTTTCTTGAAAATCCGCCGCCAATCACATTCCATTTAATGGTTGAGTTTAGTCTTTAGAAAATTTGCATCAAGGATCATATGTTATGGGTTAAAAATGTCCAAAATACATTTATTGGTTAAATGGAAGATTTTTTTTTTATACGGACAAAATTGAAACCTGAAAATTTTACTCTTATAAAACTACCATAATGCTCTTGTGGACAAAATACAATGTAAGGGCATTTGTGTCATTTTTTATTTTTCGGATTTTTTTGTTCTAAACTCATGTTTATAAGGAGGCTATTTTGGCTTATACTCTACATTTCTTTTGTGATAATGAAAACAGTTCTGTGTGGCGGCCATAAACATAGGAGAACATTATCTTGATCCACCATGTAAATCTTTGTGTATTCTTTTTTATTTTTATTTTTTTCCTGATTTTTATTCTTTTGTTAGGTTAAGAGAGTGTGAGAGTCGTTCCTAACATATGTGGATTTGTGTTCATTTCCGGCACTTGAAGAATAGAAAAGACGCCATCCCGTGAATCCTGCTACTACTTGAATCAGGTTTCGAGATTCAAATAATGACCACAAACAACACATGCAATCCTAGGCAACAAAGTCATTGGACCAAGAATTTATTAATTGTTGATATACACAAGTCTGGCCTCGTTTATGCCGCCTGATTTTTTTAATTCCGGCCTATCCCTTTTATAAGCTCGATATACACCTTTTATTTATATATATATATATATATATATATATATATATATAAAGGGCTTCAAAAGAAGAGTTGGACTGAAACTAGTGATCAAATATAATTATGGCTTCTCGTGTTAGAAGACCGTAGGCAGCTGGAATTCATTGACCCAGCTTGTGATTTTGACTATGTTCCACCAGTTAGTAGTTGAGAGAGTAAATCCCGAGAATTACTTGTTTTTGCGATGTTTCGAGTAGCTTTTGTGTCTTGGGGCGGCACTCGAGGTATAAAAAGTTGGATGAGAGCTTCGACCTTCTTGTTGACAGTTGAAAACATCACTCACATAAAATTAATACCAAAGCAAGCCTTTGAGATTTATTGGTTTGAAATTCTTTCGAATTCGAACTGCCCCAGCCAAAAGAAGGAAAAGGTGGGAATTATTATTTCCCTTTCCAACAAAGTAAAACAAGGTTGAGTGGGAATTATTATTTCATAGATCTAGTTTCGAGCTCCAACAAGTTCTAAATGATATTTTGAAGGTAAAAACATCATTTTATTTCGATTCGATCGGTGTAGCTTGGTTGGTCTGATTGGCATGCCGTCATCAATGTGATTCTTGTGGCCATTATTCCTCTCTACTACTGCAAATAGTGAATGTGCATTGATGGATGTCTCCTTCTCGCCTGGGTCTCCAAGCAGCCCTGAACTCTTGAAAGCAAAAACAAAAGAGAAGCGGCTTCGACATCTTCGAGGTGTCTTTCCTCCTCCAAAACAAAAATGGTGTTTGAAAGTGTGGGCCAAACACGCCTTACAAAGGGACATTTAAATGTGTCACCTACACATGCCATAAATCTTTCAATAAGTTCAAATGCAATACTAAATTCGAACCGGGCCGTACCGGATGGCATCGTATCGGATCTACATTTCCCGACCGGGGTCCACCAGCTTTCATGTTCATTTATTCGTTTTTCATACAGAAGGGAAAGGTAGGTTCGGCTTTTGTTGTTCAATTTCACTTCTTTCTATTGCAGAAGTAAAAATGTTTTTAAACGGGTCAGACCTGTGATCCGGTTCATTTGGGAGCTCACAACCCTAGGATTGGGGCATGCATGTCGTAAACCCTAGAATTTATTATTGTGAAATTTGTTGACTCTTCAATTTGTTTTTCTCCTTTCCCCTTGAACTACGGGAGCTAGGATTAGGCGGACCCAACCTACTAGTTATGTCAAAAAAGGAGCTTATAAAATATCGAAATATTTTGACTTCTTATACATATTAATTTTGTTGTTGAACTTTATAATTAAGTTAGGGTTAGGAACGTTAAGTGTTGGCAAGCGTTACGAACCAGGCAATGAAGTCTTGGCCTACTTGAACTTAAAAAAGTTAATTATTATTATTATTTTTATAATTCCGAGGCCCTAAAATTACAGGAAATTAACAAGAAAAATAAGTAAAATTAGCCATTATTTGACGCGAAATGAAAGCCTGCTTTGTCATGTGGAGAATGCGGGGCACATGTAGCATTTAATTTTTAATATTTTTCATGCTTTAATTCGTTTAAAGTAAAAAAAAAGTTGCGATTCTATGTCACTTTCTGTGGAATATAGAATTGTTTTAGAGGGAAAACGCGCCGAATAAAGAATATTCTGTGAAAAGAAATATGGTCAGATTTTAAAGCAATATCCTTCACGCGTACGCTTGAATATTTTCCTTTTAGCTGTTTCAAATTATTTTTTTTTGTTACATATATAACTAAAAATTAAGTGTTTTTTATACAATGTCACTAAATAGGGAAGCATGCTCCATCAATGTTGTAAAATCTATTTAGATATTGTCCCAAGGCCCGGCCTGCCATGCAGAGTGTTGGTAGAACATGTGTTTGTTGGGCCAAACCAGTTATGTATATGTATATGTATATATATGTATATATATCATAAGAGGGAAGCCAGTTACAATGTATATAGTTGTGCCCAATAAAAGACATACCCAACTTGGTACAATTATAAAGGAGTCAGCCTGGTCGGCTATCAAATCAAGCTATATATAAATGGCCATAATCATATACATTGTACCTGGCCTTTATGGTGGAGTCTACAGTATTTAAGAGTATATAGTATTTAAACGTAGACTTAGAAATTTAAGTGAGGAAAGGTAGTTGTATGTAGATAACAAGAGCCAATCTTATATGTATTCAAATTAATTTTTGGCAAGTGAAGAGGGTTTTCATGGCTTTCAGCTATAAGTGGCTCGCCTGGCAAGGTCGCGTCAGGTTGCTTGACAAAATACTTTGTTCCTGGAACGGATAGTTATGTTTTAGGCATATAATCTGTGAAAATAAGACGATACTCTGATTTTTAGAGGTTGTTTGACAACAAAAACACATTGTTTCTGATTCACGAATCTGCTAAAAACAAAAATTATGACAGATTCATGACACCTGGTAGTGCACCGTCTCATTTTTTGTCGTCCAGATACTTCGCACAATAACAATGGGATCTAATTTCTTAATTTCACTTGTTTTGCCATGATGTTGTTCATTATGTATGCTATTAACCTATGAGCCTGCAACTTCCATAAAGAACTGAAGTTCTACACAGAACATTGAAGCAGAGACTGTAGCTTCTTGGTGGTGCACGGAAGGTGAGAGGAATCATTCACATACTGTGGGTCAACTATGTTGAAGAATTGTAGGAGCTCACACTATGTATGCCGTCCCATGTGTAACTCTCCCATGGCTACCCGAAGGCATGATGAAAGAATCTGTAGTGCCACCAACTGCAGCTTCTAGCACCACTGAAACCATTATACTAATGTCACTGAGGAGGCTCGATCCAGCACTGGAGCTGAATATCCGGAAGTTTGCCGTCTGTCACGCAGCTGAAATGGGGTTCCTGCCAACCCTGAGACGCATGGCTTTATGTGGAGAGAATATACTTCATAAAAATCAAGTACGTGGTTAGATTTCGAAGTCTAAATATTACACATTTACAGGAAACGTGAGTTGGGTAAGCCTTACCAGTTTAAGCCAAGAGTCACCTAAATAATTGGACGTACGTAATCTCAGTACTCAAGTATAAACTGCCAAGAATATAGTTTTTCTCTGATACACTTTACGTTTGCCATTATTAGTCTTTAATGGACCATTTGGCAGCAACAGTAAGAAGAATCTGCTCCAAAAAAATGAAGCAAACTCATGGAACACTTGTAACTGTGTTTTATGTCCCATTTTTTTAAGGCAGGTTCATAATACTGTTACACTTGAAACTGTATTCTATGAATCAGTCTCATTTTTTTTAGTCTGGTTCATAAGACAGTAACAAAACATGTTACTGTTACCAAACAATCCCTCCATCTGACAACAGCAGTAACAATATGTTATTGATTTACTGTTCCATGAATCCATCCAAAAAATTAGGACAGTTACACATAACACTTTAATATGTGTTTCATAAATATGCCTTAATTTTTTTGGCAGATACTAACAGTAACACTAGTTAAAAATGTTAGGACCATGGTCAAAAATTCTATTTACACGTTGAAACGAACTAATTCAAGACTAGATCGTAAGTGGTGTTGCAAATCATTATTATCTAGAGATGTAGTCATCGATATCTTATCTTGGGTAGTTGGAAACTTACACTCGATCAGTGCTTCACAGAGTTAGGTGCATCATTTATGACATTGAAAGCTCCGCTGCATCTAATTATAAGGACCTTGTCTCTCCTTCAGAATTTGTTGTTCTTTGAAAATTTTAATGCAAAGGGAGAATACTTATTCATGGTGTCATGTTCTGTAAACCAGGATCCTGTTGCTTTTTATATATGATGTCATTGGATCTGTGCAAAACAAGATAACGAATAACGTATCAGACAAATTATAAGGATATTCAAGTACGTATTTCTCATGCATTAGAGTGGTCAATTTATATGACCAGCCAATGAAACAGTGATCAATTGCTTCCTCTTCCCTGCGAAGACATAAAATGCCTAGCTGTCGAGAAACTTTAATAAGGAAAGTGCTGATGGAAGGCCATTCAAGCGAAGGGACAAAACAGCCTTGACCGGTATTACATGTTAACATTCTCTCCTTGAAATAGATAGACAAATCTTAAAGGCAGAAATATCTGGGAAATCTCCATTTTCAAAGCACTCCAAATGTTTTCACACAAAAAGGCCTGCTAATGTCAAACAACGGCACCACAAGTGCCTCCGTCATGCATCTGGTTCTTGTTCTTATAACATCAATATCAAAACCACCACACTTTAATTACATTACTTTGATATTCCAAAAAAGGAAAAAAGCTAAACTCCTAGTCTTGGGAGAAAATTTTGAAGCACTTCCAACACTACTAGTAAAATACGCTTTCCTTATGCTGCCGATTTCGTATGACATAAATGGTTTATGAGGTCCGCTGCTTGAGGATATGCGTGTAGCACCAGACCTTATAGAGTAAACCTCGCAGTCAGAATCAGTAAGAAGATTAAGTGGGTCATCCTGCCAAACATTGCATTTAGACTCAAAAGTGAAGCTTTAGCTGCTTTCCATGGAGGTGCTTAAGTTTTGTCAGCTGCTTCCTTCTTTTCCTAGCTTCTGTTGCAGCAGCAGCATCTGAGAATCGCTTATTGTGATGAAAATCCTTATCTGAAACTCTTACTGATGGACGAGATAGTAAGCATGGGGTCATAGAAGAAACATGAGTTCTTGAATCTGAATCTGCCAAAAGAAAACGCTCATGGATGAGAGTAGAGGGCTGGTCCGTTCCAAGGATCTGCATGAGGGTCAGATCTTTAACGCAAAACCTAGATATCCCACTTCTTCCATCGATCGTTGTGCCACTGGAAGTCTCAGTAAGTTCACCTTTGTTTTCTATCTTAGTAGTATCCACTGTTGAACTGCAAACTGATGGTTCACCATGAAGAGCTTCTGGTCCCACATCTCCTGCCAGCTTCAATGTTAAATCTGTCTCATGTGGGCAACTGTCTGGCCAACCGTTACTGCTGTTTGAGCTAAGGGAAGTGGAAGGTAACGGTTGAGAAAATTTGTTATTAACAGAATTCGTCGATGGACAAGGAAGGACCAACAGTTGGGCCCTCAATCTGCTATATCCTCCAAAAGTCCATCTTTCATTTGGCAGACTGGAAGTGTGTGCTGTCAATGGGTTTAGCTCATTACAAACAACCAGTGGCGTTGCAGGATCTAAAGGCCGCACGAAGACAGGCCATGCAAACTGTGAAAATGTTGTTCCACTGTGAACCACAAGAGGGAACTGAATGGCTGAAGACATTACATGTCCTGCCTTGCAGGTGGCATCTTCCAGTGGAGTTTCGTTAATATCCTGTGATGGACTAATATTTATATCTATCTCCGCCATCTCCCGGTGATAGTATTTGGAAAGAGAAGAGAAAAGATGGAGAGTTGAGTAATGGCGTTAAGTACACTTCACAAAGATTAAATCATGAACTTGATTAGAAAAGGCGGATGCTGCAAAATATATTTCAAGCTGAACACTCAAGCACCATGAGAACAATGCTGGTTTATATGAAGCAAGTTTTGCAGTTACCTGCTCTCTCAGATGCTTGTTAGTATCAAGTAACGAAAGATACTCCTGCATCACAGATTCAATTTCCTGTTCCAATAGCACAAATCAGAAGGGAAAAATTATTTGAATTTTCGGATGAAACATTTTGCTAAAAATTTCTAAAAGTTCTCGACATAGTCTTTCTTGGTCTATGCTCCCAAACCAGTTGCTGGCGAAAGCTAATACATGCACAAACTTCCTGCTGCTGGTTAACAAGACTGTCAGCAGCCTTCCCATTTCATTGGGAAATAGATCAGCATTATTGTCTTCTTCTCATCCATATTTATTGTCTTCATAGAAGTACTCAGCCAGCAAGTGTAGTCAATACGTCTAGCATCGAATAGATCACACTGAAGACTAAGTACAGTTTCGGGCTCAAATGAACTGGACACTGCCGTTCGAAAAAGGGAAAGATGTGGCATTCTTAAACATGGCAGCATCTATACTTCATAATGAATGTACTGATTAATTCTCAGGTTATGAAAAATCCACAGACTATGGAAGATCCATGTAAATCGCCTACATAAAAAAGCAACCCATCTTCAAACCACAGATATGCGTGCAAACTAGAAACTTAACCAGAGTTATACCCTACAAAATTTAGCAACAAAAATCAGGATAGTATATTCTTGGCAAGCAAGTACATCAGGGTAATTTTAAACTTGAAGTAGCCTAAAGCAAAAAAAAAAAAAAAAAAAAAAAAAAAAACTTCAATTTGCTGTCATAAACTATTTTCACAAATTCACTAAAAACATGGTAAACACAGTAAAAATACTATAATTTTAGGGTCTTATATGAAGATTCTACAATTTTATAAATGATAGTTATTTTTTTAGAGGACTTGTATGTCATTTTGTATTCTACATCAAAGCAACATCCTAAATTTATATTGGCAATGTTTTTGACTCTGTCAAATTTCAACAAAGAAAATGCCTATCATATTTCAACTGCTGCAACTAAGCCACAGAAGTTTTCCTTATTTTGTTTTACATTCTCATTGTTTTTGTTAAACATGACAAATATACAATTATGAATAAAACAATGAATTGAACTTCTTGGAAGCATATCAAACATGCAAATGCCTGTAACCTTAAGCCTTGAAACTAATTAGAGGTATTGCTTCTTACTTGCTTTATGCTCTTATTTTCCAACGACAGGTCAGCAGCCTTCTTCATTAATTCCTCGCAGAAAGCCTAGCAGTAACTAAACAAGCATCATGGTTATGCACAAAAATGCAAATAAGTGGAGAAATGATAAATAGTGAATTCTCTTCAGAAAAGCATCAGGTCTTTTTGTTCCAGTCTATGAATGACAAGGCAGATAGAGAGGTTGCAATTTTGAATTTACACAGGTTCTACAAGACCTTGGACTTCAAATGCCTGCAAATTCTACCACATCCAGATACTTCAGTGGAAAATTTCCCCATTTGGGCTTTAAAGAGAAATGATTCATTTAAAATCAAGAAACCAGCATCAAATATATAAAACATACAAACAAAATCAGTAATGTCGCACAAGATGGAGTTGGAATTGAAACATGAAGTGTGCCTCCAACCAAAAGCACTGAACGTAAGCACCTAGGCATCCCTGAATCAACATAAAAAAAATGGGGCTTCCTTTTCACACAAGCATGTGCCAAGCAGAACTGGGTCATTCGCAACCATCACATAGGAAAAACCCACAAGCAGAAAGGAGCATTCGAGGAAACAGAGTGACAGGATTCACAACATTTTAAGAACAACAAGAAGCAGACTTTTTCAATAATTTCAAGCAGACCTTATTTGCATTCATAAAATTCCATTGTTTTCCTTGATTCAATGAAAAAACAGGAAAAAATCACAAGCAGATATTGGAGTTCTGCACTACGTTTAGTGAAGTGCAGACTAGGTCCAATGAAGAACACGTCAATCTTAACAAAAGCAGTTACCTGCCTACGCCGGATAGTCTGCCTTGCTGATTCCCTATTTGCTTGAATCCTCCGCAGCCTCCTTTCCTCCTTCTCAGCCTAGACAAATTTTTTTCGTTGGAAAGATTTTCTCTACATGATCTAGAGAAAACATAGAAGAAGGTATGAAATTGACATTTATGTTTATGGACCTCATTTAAATATTGCTTTGGCTTGCCTCTGGATGCTGGTTTCTGTCCTGTGACCTTCTTACAAAGGTTTTGATGATTTGCGAATTCAACATGCTCTTCAACCTTGACATACTGTTCAATCTTTATGTTTTTCTTTACTATAGGCTTCCAAGGCTTTTGACGCTGAAGATCTTGCTTGTTTGATAAACGATCCTGAACCAAAGACAAGAAGTACAAAGCTAACATCAGCAACGCAGTAAGATCTAAAGGCCTTTTATCAAACCGATGCTACAAATCTCACTCACGTAAGTGCGTCGTCGGCACATACTAACTAGGCGGTGAAAGCTAAGTTCGATCCGACACACAAAATCTCAGATTGAAGATGTATCACTCATAACTGCTCAACAAATGATATCTCCTGAGAAGGAATCAGTGCAAAAATCTCCTGCGCGTCATTTTCTGTCATATATTAGGTCCACCATGCACATAAAGTACACTGGAATCTCTTATCCATCAAACCAAGAAAAGCTCTGCCACCCTGTTTTTTCAGTTACATCATCCCATTTTCAAGATCCCTAATCTTCATAAAAGCGTTCGCTTTTAGTAAAATCATTACTAGGAACTGCACTGAAATTCATCCAACACCGTATCAACTAATCAAAACATCGATCCCCTCTGCGAAAACAAATACATTTCTAAAATAAAACCAGAAAGGCACAGCGAGAGCGAGAGAGAGAGTGAGTGAGTGACAAAGACGAGAACAAATTAAAGAAACGCTTTTATCGAACACAAGGCTGTACGCGATCAAATTGACCGCCAAGTTAACAGAGATGACAATGCACTGGAAAAGGAAACAACCATAATGACAAAATGGAAAAAGAAACCTAGAAGAGTAAGACAGGGAAGAGCAGGACCTGCGCATCCCCTGACGATGCGCGCCTCTCGGAGTCCTCAAACGAGCAACTCCGAGCTTCCGTGCTCCTCGGCCGCTGTTTCCTTGACCGTCTCCCTCGACCGCCCCATTTCCCCTCACCCTCACGCCGCCGGGAATCGGGTACCCTGCGGGCCATCAACGCCAGCTGCGCAAACTCTGTAAGCACGAGCGCAGCATCGAGCTCGATCTTCACCATCGGGTCGCATCCCCAAGCAGACTCGCCGTCCTCAGATGTCATCGCCGCAGGCTCCCCAGCGGAAGGCGAAGCCGGCGTCCGATCGGCTCCCGACCGGGCCTCGTGGAAGGCGGCGCCGTCGTCCGACGACGCAGCAACCCCGATTCCCTCGCCATCTGAGGCCATGGAAGAGGAAACAACCCTCTCGCTCTCGCTCCCTTCCTCTGTGTTTCAGCTAATCATCTCGCGAGGAGGAAGAGAGAATTGGGGAGAGGAAAACAGGCCTCTGACTCACGTCCTCGTCTTTCGCCACGTGTAATTACAAAGTCACAGCTTTTCTCCGCGCTGGACCAATAGCCGGACTCCGCGTCATCCCGTTCTCTCAGAGGGAGGCGGACACGTGGCTCCATGCCACGTCATACAGATGACGTGGAATTCGCGCCGAACTGTGGGGCCCGCATTATGGTCACGATATTTAAGTCTGACACGTGGGTCTTAGGGAAGACGAGAGAAGTTACGAATTTGTCCTCCGCGAATTGACGAGTCGCCGAGTTGCTTTACTTACGTTGACTGGGCTCGGGGATCTTGGCTTGGTCGTCGGACTGTGAAGCTAACGGTAACGGAGTTCTGCTCCGGACCAAGTCAACCCTTGGCGAATCGAGTCTCCTTGGACTCAACGTTTGGCTGCTACTTGACGATGAGGCAGGCAGCTTTCTCGGAGGACATTTTGGTCTTTTCACTCTTCGAGTAGGATTATCTGCCTTTTGGATAATAAGTTTGAACGGTTGCTCCTCATGTGTCCCCCACTAGTTGGTAAAAATAATTGGGTCGGGTTAAGAATGTCACGGGTCGGATCCGTTCAGTTGTGAACACAACATCCAAGTCTAAACCCGACTACGAAATCTGAGATCCGAATTTAAATGTAAGTGGATATCAGATGGAGGATCAGTTATCTGAGTTCGTCTCCTTTCACGAATTGGGAAAAGGAAAAAAAGAATGGTTGGAAGGGTCCTTCAGTTAGCAAAAGTTCTCAGTTCCAACGGAAAAAGGATGAAGAGAATAAGTAGAAAACCATGGAAGACGAAGAAGAAAAATGATGTAAAATGGAAGTAATGATGGAGGTAAATGGCTGCGCATGCCTGAAAAAGTGAGAGCTTCTTCTTTAGGACGCTGCTTCCGGCCAACCCAAGAAGCATGCGCTTCACATTCATGACAGCACAGTTGAATGTTCGATTACCCGCTGACACACTTTTATCATTATGTATAATTCCAATCCAGGCACAATCCCAAGTAGGCATGCAAAGCAGTACTCTAACAAACAGAGCATTTTTCTTTTCTTTTTTCTTTTGGGGCCTGAGGATTACATCTTTGCATTATATGGGTATTGGATGTTTGCTGCAAGTACCTGTAAATGTTGTTTCCATGATGTTGCTCAGTATGTTTTGTTGTTAATTATTTGCTCATACAGTTTCCGTTTAAAGGACTCCTGGGTTATGCTCGCTTCTTGAAATTCTCTCTCAATTTCACCTTGGATCAATGCCTTTAACAATATTGGTGGTGATCATTCTTCTATGGATATCAGAGTAGTACTGAAGTTATGCCTGGAAAGAGTCTTTGATTACCTCGAATCTCTTATTGGAAGTGAGATCAGAATTTGGGATCTCACATCTTAATTTTTTAGATATGCATTGATTTTAACAAGATCCTGTTAGCGAGAAGGTGAAAGGGACCAACCACGGCCGCCAAGTTGGGAAGCAACTTTAATTTAATTCCCAACCACATTTTGTGCAAGCCAATGAAGCAAAAGGAAGTTGCATTGTAACCTGTGATGGAAAGATGTACAAATCCAGATCCATAGAAAAAGGATCTGATTGTATTAACATTTTTAATATAAAAAATAACTTCCTCGTGAAAAGGTTGAGACTTGAGAGATCATGGAGAAAGTGGACGTAAGTTTCACGCCCAACCACTCTAAATTTGTCGCTTGTTTCTTTGTGTCTTATCTAGCATGGTATCAAAGCTTTCCCCTGATCTTGTGCTTTGATGTTTTTTTTTTTTTTTTCTCTTGGGCTTCTTTTGCTCATCCGTCGTCTGCCCAAGTGCATTCAATGTGATCTACGCATGTTCTGCTGCAGTGGTGGTCTGGGTTGCCGCAGATCATAAGCTCTTAAGTTGCTGCATATAAGTGGCTGTCATTGTTTCTCATTGGCTGCACCATGTCTTTCGCGCTTTTGCTGCCTGGTCTTCTCAGTATCCCGGTGCAGACAGAGTTCATCATTCGTTGCTTCTCTCTGCTTGCTGCAGTCTCTTGCTCCACATTGTGATCTGGTTTCTATTTAGTCGAGTTCTCATGGCCACTTCAGGTATGCCTAATTCCTCTATTTGTGCTCCGAATATGCAATGCATTCGCCAGCCTGGTACGAAGTAAGATCGATCGCACAAATTATTTACTGTGGAGATCTCTCATTGAGTCGGTTATCATTTCGCAGTATCTGTTTAAGGTTGTTGATGGATCTTCTTCCCCTAATAAAACTTTTGCTTGACATCGCAAGGATATTATCACCAGTCTTGCCTACTTGACATGGAAGAGGGCCAATCAACTAGCCCTTAGTTGGAATAAGACCCTGGTTTCTGAAGCTATGCTGAGTAGAATCATTAGAATATCTTGTACATGAGACGCATGGTTGGCTCCCACCAACAGCCTTCTGTCTCATCGTCTAGTATGAGATACTTAGGCAAAGAAGGACCTTTAAACAAATAAAAAAAGGAATCCAAACCAATGCTAGAATAATAATATCTCACCAAAATGTAGTTTCGTGTGCCGTCAATGAAACTATTAGTGATAAAGACCTCGTGCTGCATATATTCAATGGGCTCCTCACATCACAAGAAAGCTTTGTTACTAGAATTACGACTTTTAAAGAGCTTCCATCCTTTTTCTGAAATCTATGACTTGTTAATAAATCAAGAGAAGCGAATAGAAATGTTGAACCCCTCATTTTTACTCAAGCTAATAGAACTCAATGGAACCAAAACAAAGGGAAAAAAAACAAATTTGGAGGCCACAGTGCTGGTCGCCCACAAATTCATAGGAATCATATGGCTAAACAGTGCTTTGACTAGGATATTCTGAAAGTCTTTCCTGCTTGGGCTGTAAATGCTAGTCGCGATGTTCGTATCCTAATACTGGCATTACCCACCACATGACACCTGACCCATGATCCAACCTTCACAATCGTTCTGATCAAAAGGCTAACGACGAAGTCATTTTGGCCAATAGTGTTGTTGTACTCCTCACCAGTTCTGGTATGTCTGAAAAGAGGAAAGGGACCAATCTGGATGGATTTGGGCCGACTTCTACAGAAAAATTCGGCATATTGGGAACGATGTCACTGTAGCAGTTTGAGACTAGTAAATTTAATGCGAATGATTTTCACCCCAGAAACATTCTGTAATCATATTTACAAAGTAATAAAGAAAAATAATGGTGGAAAGCATGAAAGTTGCCGTGGCTAGAACCATGGGGCAGGAGCAAGTGGATTCAAAATCATATTGTATTAATTCAGGAAAATAAAGTAGTTTTGGATAGAATGATAGTAAAGGAGCACTTTGCTTTCTTGCCAAGTAGGTAGATCCAAGATCAGATATTTTACTAGTTCACAAATAGTCGGTGGTTTGGACTTTCTGAGAATTGGATAGTTTGGACTTTCTGAGCAATTAGGTGATTATAAGATTCCTTGGCATTTTCTGAGAATTGCCTTCTCTACTTGGGTTTTGGGGGAAATTGGGTTGATAAACTAATCAAACGCATCCATGTTTGCTTCCTCTCTTGCTATGATCATAAATGGATGTGAAGGATAGTATTTTGATGTGAAATTAAAGGGGATTGAAACAAGGCGGACCTTTGTCTCCATTGTTGTTAAATGTGGTTCTTTTTAGAAAATTGAAGGAGGATGTTCTGCAAAATAGAATTAAAATGCCCAGATCATGGCTTTAATGTTTTTTCACTTTGGTGTTTCCTTTTTTGTGACACTATTCTAATTTCTGATGCAATTAGACAGTCAAATGTTAGCATAAAGGATGCTTTGGATGAATTTCGATTGTCTTCTGGTCTGGTGATTAACTCGACAAAATTCACAGTTAAAGTGCTGGGAAGAAGATTTCAAGAGATCACTTCCTTGTTAAGATAGAGCCAAGGTAGCCTTCCGATGGATCATCAAGGAGTGCCTTGTTCAGAGGTAAATTTTACAACTCCTATGGTGAGGGGCTGTTCTTGAAAAGTGAATAAATATCTTGCAATGTGGAAAAGAAAATTGTTATCATTTGCTGGCAAGATGTATCTTATCAAATATGTTACATACTAGATTTTGGGGCATTGGATGATTATTTTCAAAATCGCAATGTCGAGTTCCATTAATTATTGTCCCATCAATAAGCTGTTTAATGGTTTCCTATGTGGTGATCCGGAGTATGACAAAAGACTGCACGGTATGAAATGATAGGGTATATGTGCTCCTAAGAAGAAGGTGTGGGCCTGAACCAGATTGCTGATAACCAAGTAAGCATGGTTTAATTAGCTTTACGAGTCACTACTATTATATCACCTTGAGATGATTCTATAGGAAGAAATGTTTGGAGAGTTGCAGCATGTGGACTTATAGAAAGAAATCCAACATGTTGTGGGCCTACAAAAGAGTTTCCCAGGAATTACAAGAGGTAATCCACCTGATCTATTGGAAGCTAGGTGATGAAAAGAATGCTAAAATCTGGACTGATAATTGGGGATGGGGTTCTTTTCTACGTGATCTAGCCTAGCGACTTTGGAATTTTGTGGGGAAGATTGAATCGAAGTGTTTATGAGATGATTAATAGAGGTGGCTGTGAGGAACGTGAGAGAGTTCTGTGGTTCGGTTGGGCTCTCCATACTATCGCTTTGGCTTAGGGAAGAGATAAACCGATGTGGATGGAGCATGACGTGGCTTCTTTTAAAAAGGAAAGACGTGTATTTGGAGATTAGGAACCCTGTGATTCCGGAAACGTTAATTATGTGGAAGAATGAGGCAATTCCCGCAGCTAAATGGTGCTTGAAGACAGGCTTTTGAATCTTGACAGATTCTGACATTTTGGCTAAGGAGAGATTAATCATATTATGCTTGATTGCATGGTGGCAAGGTCCTTGTGGAGGTTTATGAAAGGCAAATTTAGCCTCTAGCTCGATTGCAGAATGCTATCTTCATCTTCTGTGGGAGGCTTTGAAGGAATGGTGGAGAAGGAAATTTAAGCAGAAGTGGGCCAACAGATGCTCAAGTCTATGCTTTCCAATGGAAGTGTGGTACATTTGGACGCACAAGCATGATATGATGCATGACAACAACACCAACAGTAGTGCCGATAAGCTAAAAATTAAATGTTGACCGCGAAATGGATAAGAAGAATAAAGAAGGAACTAATGTGTGGCTAGAAACTGATATAAGGCTGACCCATGGCCATATCTCTGCATGTAAGGCCTCATTATTCAATTCATATGCAAGTATATAATAAGAGGAAATCAAAGGGCGGTGTATTTACTTAAGGTGGCGGGACAGAAAAGGATGTTCGCTGGGGTTGGTTTCTTGACAAAGAGTCAAAGACAGGAAGCAGTTGAGTTGATGATAGGAATGTTTCAGAGCCGGCCAGAGGTTTTGGGCCCCGCGCAGATCATTGCAGGCCCAGACAACTAGAGGCAGGAATAGAGACTCACCCTTAATTCTTTCACTGGTTACAGGAAGGTTTTGGGAAGATTTCGATAGAAGGGACCTTCGATGGGTAGACTTTGCCCTGCTTAGGAAGTTGTTGCTCTGTTGAAACAACATAGTAATCCTCTTAGCACCGCCGTTGAGTAGGGAATCCCCTTGCCATGGCTGTCTGGCTTGTAGCTTGTTTTTATTGTTCCATTGAAGCTTGTATTCTTTCTTTGGTCAATAAAGGTGGGAGACCAATCTCCATCGGAAAATTATGACTTTTAGATGTAAAGCAGTAGAATTATATCTCATGTCTCCCCATCTAATCTCCCAACCATAAATTTCAAATGTGGTTTTTTATTAAATTAATAAAAATATGCTACAGCAGATTCGTGAATATAAGATCAAAGCTAATCAAATCCCCGTAGATGTCTAGAACTCCTGCGGCTCACTCTCAAGTGAAATTAAAGAACTTTAGGTGCCATTGTCCCTCGGTTCTTGAGAAAAAGTTGCAAATTGTGAGGTCCAGAATGAAAGAGTTGGTAGAATATTTGGTAGCGCATATAATATGAAGGTTCCTTGATCAAATTACAAGACTCGTCCTTTATGGCATTTAATTAGAACCTAGGGAAAACATATAGTAGGAATTGCCAAAACCGTGGTTACAGATACCCTTGTCATCTCACTACTCCTGCAGCAAAGGATAGATATCCATGATCCTTGGAGCTATTGATCTTGGTTGTTTGACCTTTTAGATCTCGTTTTGTGAGTATATACGTATATGTGTGTTTGTGGGCGCATGTCAAACAAGTGGAAGCTTGTGACTAGTCTTTTACAACATGACATGCATTCAACCATAAGACATATACTGCATCACTTCATATTTCACTAGTAAATAACCACCACAAGTGATGAACAGCTTTAATGGTAGACGGAAGCTGTGAAAGGTGTCAAGTTGAACATAATGAATCAATTTTCAACCCTGCCATTGTCTCGCAAAAGTTTTTCAAGCAGTTCTAATTACATTTTAGTAGTAAGTCAAGCATCACTCGCAATGAAGACCAGTGGCGGTAAGTGGGGAATTTGACGGGTATCAAGTTAACTAAAAACTTTAACTCTCAACACTATCATTCTGTACCTGCAACTGCTGTCGCACGGTGTTGTGTTAGTACATGTATTTGAAATAATAAACTAACAAACTTAGTGTGGTGATTTGTTTTGTTTCCAGTAATCTCTCTTCATATATTAACCTACGCTTGGAAGTGCGTTGGCTCCTCCTTCCCTGCCCCACCTAAAAATGTGGTTTCTGTGAGAATCCTGCATCAAAGTGTCGCCATTAAAGGAAATTGATGCTCTGCGTGAAAATTCCCTGTTGATGGTTTATGCTCTGAGAATCCATCACCAGTGTCGACATTTTACAGCCATAATGGCACGTGGCAAAAGGCCTGACCGATGTATATACGTCCTTGTAGCTGAACTCGTCTACAGTCATCGTTTTACATGCTCTTCCTTCTCTCTAACTCAAGTTGTGGCTATCCTTTGGGCAGTTGCCCAAGCTTGGCTATTGCCATTCGAAACCCGCAAGCAAACAAACGCTGGCATACAAGCATGATTGTTAGTTGCTGAAATCATTTTCAAATAACGTAGTACACAAACAAGAACATATTATTAACTGTAGTTGCTGAAAGCATTTTCAAATAACATAGTGTACAAACAAGAACATCTTATTATCTGTCTTAAATAACTGTTGCATTTCCCATGAGCAAGGGTACAGAAGGAATGGAAACTAGTAAAAGAAAAATCAGCATATGGCAACAGAAGAAGGAGAAGAAGAAGTAGAGAGACATGAAAACAAGAGGAATATCTTAAGATCTCATCATGATAAAAAGGAAAAAAAAGATGATGGGACGCTTATCGTCATGTGGTAACAGAGCATGCTAGATGCCAATAATTGTACTTCCCCTTGCAGTACATGCTCTGATATTTGTCCCATGTACTACCAATCGAACCCCAAGTTGGCAGAACCACCACAACTGTCCCAAAACACAAGGGCTACCTTAGGATTCTGTGGACCATTTTGCACTATCTGCAGAAGAAAAGAGAAAAGGTAAGAAAAAAGAAAAGTGCATGGTCATTGTTAAGAGATGAAACAAGGAGAATCCATAATGCCATTATGATTGATTAATTTTCTCAGGTTGATGACTTCATGTACAGGAATTGGGTAGTGTCCGACTCATATCGATGAACAGATGTGGATCCAATTGCATTTAATTATAACAAGATGTGGCCATTGCTCAAAATTGCCATGGTAAACTACCAAGAAAGGCTAGATTTTGATCGGCCTTGTTAATTAAAAATGTGAACTCATCATGCCGTTCGTAGTTCCCTTGGTTTTTCTTCACTTATGTTCTTGATTTTTTGCAGGAAAATGGTTCGATGCCATATTCTTTTTACTATTATCCAGAGTCATTTTTCTTTCTAGAATCCAAAGAGTTGTTGACGATGTCTGGAAGATTTTCTAAACCACCACCATCATGAATGAAACAGTTATCCAGCTGAATGAGATCAAACTCATGA
Source organism: Nymphaea colorata (assembly GCF_008831285.2). Taxonomy (NCBI): domain Eukaryota; kingdom Viridiplantae; phylum Streptophyta; class Magnoliopsida; order Nymphaeales; family Nymphaeaceae; genus Nymphaea; species Nymphaea colorata. The sequence goes on along the minus strand of NC_045148.1, from coordinate 324,567 downwards.
CTTACGTTTCATTTTTTCCTCCTTCTAGATTGATGTGGTTGTTCTCTTTTTTACCTCACTTCCAGGTTACATATGATTGTTATCTACTTTTTTTTATGTCTTTTTACTTGTACAGTTGTACTATGTCAACTCAACATGGAAATGTCAATAAACCATCTAATCATAAAGACAATTTACCTTTTCTTTTTCTTTCTTCAGAATTAAACGTCTTAAACGCAATGTACTGTTCCTTTCTTTCCCTCTTCTAAAAGCAGGACAAGTGCTTCTCCTGCCTAGGATATTTAAATTGTTGTTTCTAGAAATGTTGCCCGCACCAGGACACGGAAAACATGATTTTGAAAACGGCATGATTCATGTTTGCATGCAGACTGCACTTAATTACAAGCAAATTGAGTCTGGACCGCTCGATATAATTAAAGAAGTTTCCATAGATGATTGGGTTGCTTCACGGGTATATCTTCCATAAGAGCCAGGGAACCGTTTTTGAACTCAAAAGAACCGGGCTGATATGGGTAAATCCTCGTGTCTGGTTCTCATGAAGATGCACAGGGCACAGATACTTGTGATGGTTAAGGAAGAAAGGCAGCATCCCGTTGTTATACGTGCTAATTAATTTATTAAACAAAACCTTTTTATTTGAGACTGGCAATCTTTTATTTGATATAAGTAGCTAGTTGCAGTGAGATCTTATAACAGAAAATGGATTAGTGGGAGTTCATGACTTGAACTATTGATATAAAGCCACTTTGGAGGACATTAAAAATCAGCTTAGAAGCTTAATTTTAGCATCAGAACAATTTTTAAAACTAGTTTTGAAGCTACAAATTGGTCTCCAACCTGCAGGTTGTAAACTCGTTTTGATGCTAAAACCACATATGATTAGTCTATGGCAGCTGAAACTAATAAATTAATGTGCCACAATTCCGGCAACCGCCGGTATCTATTCCGCCGCTGCAGCAGCGCCGGCAAAGGAGCAAATGCTGGTTTTGGTAGGAAATTTGGGGAGGATTCATCTGAATCTGGGACCAAGTTAAAGCAGTTGATTTGGAACAGGCCACAGCCTAGGAATGGGGCCAATGCTTCTCGAGTTTCTTCGGAGGTACAAAACAAGGTAATTTAAAAAAAAAAAATGTTGGGTGATTTAAAAACCGAGTCGACTTCCAATCGGATTCGAAATGTCCTCCGAGACGTTGACAGTCATTTTCCGTTTCTTTATTGTGACAGATGACGCGTCATTTGGAAAATTAAACACGCCCCTAAGGCCGGCCCGTCCCTCAACGGCCTCTATATAATGATGAAACGTCCTCCCGCCTGACATACATAGAGGAAAGGCCTTCGGTTTCTTGCAGCCTTCGTCTTTCCCTCGCCATGGCTCAGGTAGGTTCTCCAATTCCCATCTAATTTAGTTTGCCGTGAAGAGCTATCTTCCCTTGGCCATCTCTTTGCTTCCAATTCTGATTATTTGCAGAGTCCCGTCGCTGGTACAATTATTTGGCTCCTCATTTTCCCCATCTCTTCGTTGTTTCCTTCTTCTTGTTGGTGTGTTTGAGGAATGTTGTTTGGCTTCTGTTCTTGCAGTTCCATTGGTGTAGTTGGCAGATCGTCTGATGTGTAGCTAGCAATATTTTCCTTGTTTCTCTGTTGGTGATTTTTAAGAGTTACAATCCGTTTCCTCGGTTCTGTTCGATTCTTTTACATTGACCAGAGCCTTTCTTGATCGCTCTCTCTCTCTCTCGCTATAGATATATATATATATATATATATATATATATATATATATATATATATATATATATATAATCCGTTTCATCGGTTCTAGACCTTCTGGTCGACTCTTTTACATTGATCAGGCCTTTCTTTTGATCTTTTCCATCGTTAGGTTCGCGTGCACACACTTTCTATCTGTAACCTGGTCGTCAGTTCAATTGTTGGATTTTGAGGAATGTTGAGCTTGGGATTAGGGGTGCCATTATGGAGGTTAAGTTGTCGTTTCCTCTTTTGTCCCTCTCTCTCTCTCTCTCTCTCTCTCTCTCTATATATATATATATATATATATATATATATATATATATATATGGGACTGGGTGGACCAGATATGATATTCAGGTCCTATAATTGACAAAGTAACTGCAATCAAAGAATTGATGACATGAATGTATTTAAAGTTTGGATTAATATAGAATCGTGCAGGTGAACTTGATTTTTTCCATTTTTTTCCTTTCTCCTAGTAGTAGCAATTGTAAGTTACCTATCTGCCTGGGTTAGATCATGCCAACTTGATGAAATGCAAGCAGTGCTCACATGGCTTTCATATAGGATTTTATAGTCAATTGAAATTATGAATGCTTCAATACGTTGAGCCCCTTTGTTCTATTCTGACCTCGTGTAGAACTTATATTTTTTCCATTCCCTTTAATATTCTATTCTAACGTAATGGTTGATGAAGGTCGAATGTATTATGTATTTATATTTTTATTCATGTGGTTTTCTTGTGCAATATCTGGAAGTTCTGGTTATCTTTGGTGAGCTGAGACGTGAATCCTCCTCTTCAAGTGTGCCAGCCCGTGTCATAATTGAGCCGAGTCATGGACATGGTCTAGTCACAAACTATTGTGACATCTGCATCTCTTACTTAAGTATGTTTTTATGTTCCTAGAAATTGTATTGTTCGTTTATCAAGATAAACAAATTTTAGAGTTTCCATTAAGTGGGATTGGAACTCAAGGCACCTTGGTGAAGCCTGTACGACCCTCCTAATCTAGACACATCCGAGTAATTCAATTATAATATGTGAGTAAATAAAAAGACTAAAAGAATGTTTCTATCATGAGGAGATTACTGCTTTTTTCAGAAAGCCTATGTTGATGCATGCTAGGTTAAGCTGTTGAGGAAACCATTTTTAAATTATACTGAATGGAATAATATTTTTGTTTTTAACTTTTAACCATATTTTTGTTTAACTTTTAACCAATAGTTGGATACTTTCTGTAACTACAATGATAAATTTGATTTTCAGGCAGAATTTCAATTATCTATGTTTCTGGAACCAGTATTTGACATCATTGTGTGGTCTGTTATGCAATGCAGACTGTTGTTCTCAAGGTTGGCATGAGTTGTGAAGGCTGTGTTGGAGCTGTAAAGAGGGTACTGAACAAAATGGAAGGTGAGCACATAGTCTTCCATCAATTTCAAAGCAGAACGAAAATGAATAACCTTGAACACATGAATTCGCCCAAGGCTAAATGCTCCAAAGCTGTTGGGATTCTTTGAAGAATTGTTATTCTGGTTGATGGAAACACTAGAATATATTGTATATCTTTTGATAAATCATTTCTGGCTTATAATAATTTAGAACCATCAATTTCCGGCATTTCTTACTTACTCAATATTAGTTTGAATCTATATTAGCTACATGACTGAAGCTGCTGAGCAGTGAAACTAAAGCCTTTTCCCAACCTTCTTGCAAAGTGCATAAACGTGTCTTTTGAAAACTACAAACTTTGATGCTCCTAGTGGTTGGTGTACAGGGATGAGCTATGGCTATTTGACGGGCACTCCTGGTTCATTCTCATTGGGCATTAACTCTTATTTTAAGTTAAAGCTGGATGTATCTTTTTGGGGATGTTTGATTCACTGGACCATCATGTCAACTTGATCACAGAACCATCTTCAGTTTTTGTGAATTGTGTGATCTTAAACCTTCTTCCTGTAAAAAATTGGTAACGGCCTAGCTTGACAAGATGAGGAGCTCTCACCATGCATTGTGTACATGCTCATCAGGAACATAAGTGAATTCCTTACCGCATGTTGTTGAATTATGCTGTCTCAGGTGTTGAATCGTATGATGTAGATCTGAAGGAACAGAAAGTAACAGTGAAAGGCAACGTGCAACCAGACGCTGTGCTGCAGACTGTCTCAAAAACTGGGAAGAAAACATCATTCTGGGAGGAGGGCGAGAAGGCCCATGCATGAAGCTCATGTTCAATTCAGTAGTAGAAGTGTTAGGCTATGCCTTTGTCTCTTGTATTTGGCTTGTGATGAACAGTCCTGTGTGATCACTATGTTGGGTCTTCCTAAATGTCATGTATCCAGGATTTAGATAAGAAAAATAATTTCTACGGTGTGGTTTATATTGAAGCAACAATTTGCGACTTAAAAAACGTAAGCTTTGATGAGCTTCAGGCCTGACTTAGCTTCCCCAACAAGTGGTTGTTTCTTTTAACCATTTACATGTGAACTTGAACTTGGGAACTAGAAATAAGTGTTTCCAAGTTCATGCTCAAGTTAATGGTGGACTGTAGCTTGCTTGTCCTGCCTTTTGAGTTCATGCCCTCTTCCATCACAATTCTCTTCCTTCTTAACAGTGTGGCAAGGAGGCGGCTCAGCCAAGGCTGGTTCCTTATGAATTAACACTTGAATCAAACGCAGAGCTGACGGATTCTCCATATCTCCTTGCCGCATCAACAGCATCGCAAGGGTTCAGGATTGAGGAGCGGCTTTAGTAACTGCAGCCTTTTTCGTTTATATTCTGTTGATTCAGTTCAAGAGTTCCTGAACTTTAGAGGGTACGACGATCTTTACACGCAAAAGATGCCAAGATGCCCAAAACTTGGATGACCTATGCTGGAGATGGTTTTCCTTTTTTACTGCAATAGAAAAAGCAGGGAAAAAAGGACGGACTTCAAAACTTTTTCTTTAGAATTTTTTTTCTCATTTTACACATGAAATTTACGGTCGAGTGGAAAGATCAGAGATGCGTAAGTTCATGGGCGGACGTGCTTTGACTTGTGTAAGTAATGGGGCCCATGACGTTTAAACTTTCAACCCGCGTAGCGGCGTAACACTTCATTGGGGCTTGCTTACAGGATATTAGCGCCGATCCCACAAACAGTTTCCAAGAAATTGGGATGCACAGGTTCCAGATGGTTCAGATTTCTGATCGAGAGGTGTCCCAAACACGCTATGATTTCATGGCACGAGCCTCATCCTGTAAGTGCTTTACAAACGGTGCAGTCTACACAATAGTACCTTCTAAAACAACTTCCTTGTTATGTTATTCTACTAAATTTTGAAGTGGAACTTTCATGCATCGGTTGTGATAATCTTTCAGACACACAGGACCCTATTCTGAAGTGGAACTTTCATGCATCAGTTGTGATAATTTTTCTTTGGACCCTCGTTATCATTAAGTTGTTTCGGATTGCATATGTTTACTCTGGAAGTTGCTTGGAAAGCTGCGGGAAAAGTTACAGGAAAACACACAAGCACATAAAGAAGAAACACCTCAAAAGAACACCCTAAATGAAACTGGTCTGTGTTAAGAAGAGGCATGACATTAGCAAAAAACACAAATCTGCTTCGATAAAAGCTTATCTGTATCCTGTAGGAAACTCGAAGACAAAAATTATATTTTTCAAGAGCACACTTTTTCTGTCAGATAATGGTTCAAGTTTCATAAGAATTTCCAACATTAACTAATTCTATTCCTAGTCATTCAATCATTTAAACAAACCAGCTATCCTGAACCCTATCATTCTGCATATCTGCACGTAAATAAATTGAATCATCAAGGGTACATCGATAACATTCAGAAACTCAGCAACATAAGTTGCAGTTGCAGGTTCCAGCGCCTTTGAGAATAACAGCGTAGAGCAAAACAGAAAAAAAAAAAGAAAAGATGATAGTGGACTTGCCTAAAGAATTACAAGAAGCGGATTGCATTACAGGAAATCATTCATCTCATCAAAATTTATTCACATAGAAGTTGCAACAGATCTGTTCCAATGATCTTTATGAAGCCTTGCTTGTATGCAAACTCTGATCTTTAGGATTCAAATACTAGGCAACTTCTGACTCTTGGTGATCAACTATGCTGGTCTTTTATGAAGAAGATATCTAAAAGGTGAATGTCTGAGAGACTGGAGATATCACAGCCTGATCCAACATCAAGGTGGAACTAGGCTGATCCTCCCTCTTTTGCAGTTCACTCCTGAAGAGCAATTAAATTAAAAATAACAATCGCATAGGCATAGACCCATTACCTCAGGTAAGAACTGCGGCATAGGGCTAAGTCCCAGCTAAGCAAGCCAAGACAACAGGAAAAGAGACCGACATACATGGAAAATCAAACCAACAAAACAAAAAAAGAGACTGGGATACATGGAAAGTCTGACACAAGCAGAAAGAATATAAAAAAAGGTCTTTCTAATGTACAACATATGCGTCTGCATCGACGCAAAAACACACTCACTGGACCTCCAGATTAATCACTCCAATTATCATGATCCGTCAAAGATTCTGATCCCTGTGCCATGAACAGAAACCAACATGTCAAAATATAATTCAAGTTTTAAATGTTGTTCAAGATTAATACTGCAAAGAAACCTAAGACCATGGGACTGGAAGTGATTTGAGATACTTTTCATGGCAATAAGCCACTGACACAGCCATATGTGGCTCAGGCTGGGCAATTGCCCACCCTGACGTTTCACCATACAGGGAGTGCCGTTCTAAAATTTACAAGTGCCACCTTAACTTGTTCAATTTTTTCTTCTTTTGCTTTCACAAAAGTGTCCGAATTCAATTCATGAAAATAAAAAGAAGAAAAAGCATTTACATTTTTATAAAAAAGAAAGCAGTAAATGTGTAGGAGTTTAGGTTTTATAAAAGAAGCCACCTCAGTAGTTCGTCAGTACATCATTTTTAAAAGTAGACAAATACACCTACCAACATTTCGTTCGTCCTACCGTCTTTCACGTTTGCCAGAAACATAACTTTTTCAACTTTGAAGTTTTTCACATTTTTTCTTGCTAGTATTAAAGTCATTGTCATTTTTGGTTTTAACAAAAAGACCAAATGAGCATTATAAATTTTGATAAAGGCAAATTCATTATCAAGTTGGAAAACGTTGGAAAAAATTAATAAGTACAAATTTATAATGTACAAAAATTGTAGACTCAAAGGGGCTTGTGCAGCGGAAGAAGGCCACTAGTTGTAGCAATTGATTCACAATGAGAATGGATCCTTTGTGTAAACCAAAGCTAGGTGCATCACCTGGGATGAGGGAGCTGCTCCCAAGGGGTTTTACCACTGCTCCCATGAGGATTCAGGTTCATGTCTTCCCTTCAACTTAGTTTGAAACAAATGCATAAAGATGGCACGGCACGCACACACACACACACACACAGATACATACATACATACATACATACATACATACATATATATATAGACATGAGAAAACTCATATTTTTATATTTACTGACTTATGGCACTCATTTCCTCAGAGTAAATGTTTGTGCCTCCCTAAATAAAATTTCTACCCCTGCATCTGCAACAAGCTCAAAGCTAGAGGAATTTAAACTTAGTTTATTTTCATTTAATGTTCAGCCTTATAAGCAGAAAAATTATCTCACCAAGCTTTTAGAGAAGGCCACTTTCATTGCTGAAAGAACCCATGATCAAGTACTACATTTACCTCATCTGCAGCAGTTGAAACAGAGGGAGACCATAGAAGAATTTGCCTGTCATTGCTCCCTGTGTATAATTCCTGTCACCAACGGCTGTAAAGATTAGCTTCCAGAAATATGCAGTTTCCATAAGAAGTATCTATAGTTCCATAAGCCAAAGCCACACCTGATCTGCTGAGCTAAAGCAGCAACAGTTCACAGATTCATAATGGCCGTGGAATGTTGAAAATGTCTTCCCTGACCATATATCATATGCCTAAAACATATTAAAAAGTTATAATTGTGAGCATTCACAATCTCAACCCTGGGATTTGCTTTGAAATAAAAAGGTAACAAAATAGAAAACTACCTTCACAGAAGTTGTGCATGGAACAAACACAAGGGATAAATCTGATGCAACAGCCAATTGTACGTTTTTCTTACTTTGGAATCGTAAAGCATCGTAGTTAACCAATGTGTTGCAGCCAGACTCAATGTCCCATAACCTCAATCTTGAATCGGTGCCTACAAAAAAGAGATCGAATAGGTTTTGACAACCAGAAGGAAATTTTCAACAAAATTTTGAAGAATGGCATTTCATTAATCAATACAGATGGCAACAAGATATGGAACAACAGCATGAGCAGAGTGGAAATGTTTTCATGTGTAACTATCCATAAAAAAAAATAATTTTTCAGGTAATTTTGTTCTGAAATTTGGGAGGGAGATCTGAAATGGACATTGAAAAGTAAAATGCTTAAGCTTGTTATGAACTTTTCTTAATGGGCGCAAGTTGACCATGATAAACAGCCAGATTGGTTTGAGAATCTGCATCTCAGGTTGGTTCACTGTACATCGACAGCAATCAGGAGTTCAGGACCTATGTCAAGAGCATATGAGCATGGGAAATAACACAGAAGGGGTACAAAAATCGACCTATGGTGAGCTAATTCAAGACACTCTAGCTACTCATATCAGCTCCCTTCATTGCAAGATGAAGCATCAAGTCACTGTATTGTAGACTGATTATGTATTTTCCTATAAGAGCACTGATTAATTCAAAATCATCCAAATACCTTTTCAGACTCTATGGAGCTGATGCCATTAAGAAATTATGGTTCTGCTCCATAAGAGTCCAGGACTCAGCGCAGTTCGTGAACAAAAATTGCATTTGCTTCATAATCTGGTCTTCATTAAACTTGCACAGATTACTGTAGCCACACAGGACCCGGTCCATCTAGTGCCTGACCATCCAAACCATTAAATAAGTATGTCCAAGCTATAATCCAACTGACTTGACCTTTAACTTCATCTTCCAGATATTTTACTCTTTATTTCTTACAGAAACCTCATAGCCACCTATTTCTGTCTAAATAGTACACAGCTAACTCCCAAAGTGCAAATATTAAAAGGAAATAATGTAAGCACAACATGTCAACCAAGTCCTAGAGAACTCTTCAATCCCACAACCAGGTTAACTGGCGGATCTCAGACCTAAAAGCAAACATAAAGATATAATTGCATTGATCCAATGATCCACTAATTACTGTAAGCATGTTAATAACAATGACCGACAAATTCCTGTGACAATATTACCGATGTGTCTGCTTTAAGTACTTGTGATGTTCAGAACAAGGAAAGCAGAATGGCAGGTCATGAATGCAGCTTCCCTGACAAAGTTCAACTATACCATTTATGAATTTGCACATGAAACCATGAAAGGATCGATCAATGACCATATCATTGTTTATTTATAGTTCTTGTGAAAATAAGTAGATCACAATATGAAATTAAATTAGGAGGATTTGTATTAACCTGCACTCAACAAATACATTCCATCTTCTGTTATCTTTAGTCCTGTCACAGCACCAAAATGAGCTGTTGCACGATTATGAGTGGAAGACATCCCAGGATGCAATCGCTGAATTACAGACCCCTTAGGTTGACCTTTATAGAGGGAACATGATTGTTTCGTTCCATTTGCAACAGTTATCCGTTTTTGTGGTAACCGCGCTGTTACAGAGTAGCCTGAGTCTGAGGGTTGGAATCCTGACAACTGATATGTGATACAAAGTTAAATAGCTGTGCAGAATTCCCATACACCCAATCTGGGATGCATAGCATATTCATTGAGAGTCATGACCAGGTAAGCACATAAACCATACAACCAAGAAAAAAAATAAACTGAGCAAATTTACTCTTCATAAGCAGCAAAAGAATAGCACTTATCATTACCATATAACAGAAAGACAAACAAAGAAAATATTTGTACTTCAAAAAATTGTCCAGCATGCACTAGGCCTACCCTTTATGGATACAGTCTCCCTCACTCCAAATCAGATTTTTGCCCTGGTAAAAGTTAAAACCATCCCTTGAGCATATAACAGTATGCTTCTTCAACACAATGAAGAGACATTTTCTCATTTATGCCAAGAAATTGATAATTTTATGTATCTTACCACATGTAGATACTTTAACCAGATGAAAATTAGAAAAAAAGGAAAAAGTAAACGCAAAAGAACAGAAACTTTAACACTGATTTGACACTGCCTGGGTCATGACAGCTCAAAGAAACTAGAGTAGTATGTCATGTCCCGTATTGTGAACATACTTACATGGACATAATGACAAAGGATGAAAATCCTCTATACAAGATAACCCCAGATTCCTGGAATATTTCGGAGTGAGATTTTGTGTTTTTTACATCTACATCACATAGCCAACTCCAGCAAAGAGTGCATCTTTCAGTGGAAATTATTATGGGCATGGAACTCAATCATTTTCTATAAATTAGTTGCATGTTTATTCATCAGGCAGTATTTGGCAATGACATGTACAAAGAGTCGTAAAATTATGGTGACATGATTGTTTTATCAATAGAAAAAAAAAAGCATAGTAATATACTTTGGCTGATTTGCTCCCACTGATAGCTGGCCTCCGCCCAAGCTGGGTTTGGAACTGGTCCAAAACACGAAAGCAGCCAGCTCTTCTAATGTCCCAAAAGCGAATAGCACCATCACATCCTCCAGTCATTAAAACCCATTCATTTGATGTGGACCACTGGACAGAGAATACACCAGCTGCAACCAACCAAATACCATTGAGAACAGATGATCCAAAATCAAGTGAAAGTAAAAGAACAGCTTGGTAAGCAATGGGGAGGTAAGAACATCTGGAAACAGACCTATAACTTGGCAAATCCTAAAACTAAAGGAAAAGATACCTCAACCACTAGTCCAAGTTTCCTATTTCACTTATAGCAGATATGACAAAGGTTTTCTGGTCTATGCAGACATTAGGAGATTGACCCTGTAAAAATTATGAATAATGAAAGCAAAAAAATGTTAATCTTCACCACATCAATCCAAAGACATGAGATAATGGATCAGATCACCTGGCAAAAAAAATGTTAACATTTTATTGACTATGAATAAAAAGCCTTCTACACCAATGCAGCAAATACAAAAGAACCTGTTTTTTATTAAGTGACTTAAATTTTGATACCAAGTAATTACATATTGACAACAAATATTACAGGCACTTATGTATGACAGCCACAAGAAACAGCCTTTTGACAGCCCACGCATTCATCAATTTTTGTTTTTCAATTGCACCCATAGGTTACATATCCCAAGATCCTACCACGCTATTTACTACCCATTAACTGCACTAATCTCTATGCTAGGGTGTGCCACCCGTCAAGTCATGAACTCAAAAAAATTAATAGCCAACACCTAGCATGTTCATCACCACTTACAGCGCTCTTACCTCTTCATCGCTTCAGCAATTTCAGTGAGATATTTACCCTACCCTACAATCACCAGTATTATCATGATTCTAACTATGAACTGACCCTCAATTTCTTGTACAACATCTCATCAAATCTTGGTGGCTAGCAGTTAATATTTTGCCCCCCCCCCCCCCAAAAAAAAAAAAAAAAAGATTATGCTGTCACCAAATCAGATGTAGATCAAGTCATCTAAACCTGATCTAACTAAGAGGTCCTCACATTTGAATGCAGGTAGGTTGTAGCACTTTAATCCTTATGAACCTCCAAAGAATAAAATAGTGAAAAGCAATATTTAAATTGTAAATAGATGCAGATGGATGGTTCATACAATTTGGGGAAGCACAGTCATTACTGTGCTGTTTCGTACACCCTTTCTGTCTTGATTCCACGTAAATGTGCCTGAATCAGTTGCTCAGGTTGAGCACTGACACGGGCTTACATAATTTGTATCAGAAAAAAAAAATCATGAAGCTATATACAAGCACGCCTAACATGTTGTAGTTCCAAGTTGTTTTGATAAATTCTGACCATCGTGGATGTGATATGTACACTGGATTTAAGAAGAAAATTTTCCTGTATTTCTATAACCCAACTAGAGTGTATCAATTTCCAGACATCAAGAATCAAATCATTTTTTTTTATCAAAACTTGTTTTGAAATTAAAAGAAAAAGAATCCAAGAGCCATTCTCTATTGAACCAATAATGCACATTGCAACTACATGATCAAGTTTGGTCAGAACAATTTAAACTATGAGACTCCCATGATGCTTGCTCTTAAGCTTCTCTGTATCTCAATTAATAGGTTTAGATCAAATACATATCCACATTCAAGCACTTTTAGCAGGGTTACATCAAGAGGAACACACTGAAGATGGTGAAGCTAGGAAATGAGGCAAGAAGAGCTGTCCAGAAAACATATCCAGAATCTTACGCCAAGCAGATAAAAGGAACCCTCAGTGTGTGGCTGTGTGCCATAATCAACCACAGAAACTGCTAAGTATTTTTATGCACCTTTGTTTGCAGGCCAAGAACTTTTTATATTGCACTTTCTGAAATTTTAGGTCATAAATTAGGAGTGGGGAAAAAGGAAACAAATAGCTGAAACATTTGAGTAATCCAGCATTAAACAGCAGCAGGAGTTGTAATTAGGTTACAGTCAGAAATGTCACCATGGTCATACCTCGATGTCCTGACAATGTATGGGTGAATGCCCCAGAAGCAATATCACACAGCCGAACTTGAACATCTTCAGTTCCAGTAGCAATTAGCATATGAGAAGTAGCCACCGAGGACATTGCAATTCCATAAACCTTTCCAGGCATTTTGAAACTCATCTCCACCTGAAGAAAAATGAAAAAATAAAAATTATAATTTACTTATAAAGGAGTATAGAGATCAGTTCCCCGCTTGTAGTTTACAGACAACCATGAAGAGATATAAACAAGGCATCACCGAACCTGTGTCATATTTGTGTCCCAAACTTTAACATATTGATCATAGGAGCCTGTAACAAATAGCCCAGTATCTACAGGGTACCAAACAGCTGATGATATTGCATAGCTATGACCACATTGAACATTCTTATCAACCAGAAAAAGTGGCCTGTGTTTTGCAACTGCATTGCTATCACAGCTTGTAGCTTGTTGTATGTCATAAACTGCAGCGGATCCATCTGATGCACCCGATAGCAAATAACGACCTTCCGTCAAGTCAACCTGACCATGTAATAAAGTGGAATTCTTTAACTTGTCAAAGAAAAGCCTCTTAAACTAAATTAAGTAATCAAATGAACTCAAGCTCAAACATAATGAAATTGAGAACATTATGACTTTGCAGTCATTGCTGATGCAGCTGGAAGCATTCTTTATGAAATGTCCAGATGGAAGCTTAGTACCTGGCACCCAGTGACAGAGTGAACATTTTTTCCTTGGGTGGCCAAGAAAATTTTTCAAAGGCCTCTATTATATTTTCCACAATATCAGTATGAAAATTTTTGTTTACCAAAGTGCAAGGCAGACCATGCAAACCACAACCCCCCTTTTTCTCTCTCCTCCTCCTCCTCCTTGCCTCTTAAACTGATGGCACTGGTGCTAGTGAAGGCTATAACTTGCCTGACGAGTCAACCTCAAGGTTTCCTAAGAAATAGAAAAATAATAGACGCTAAGGAAGCGTAGTAGGCCTCAAAAAGTACTAAAAGCATTATGTGCTCTGGGAGTTTGAATAGGCTATATTCCTTTTTTATTTCCAGAAGAAGACACGAGTATGGGTTATTAGACCCGTGAATGCATCCACAAAGGTAACCATCGAGAGCTTATCACACTCCTCATGAAAGATAGTCCAGAAGATGGGGAGACTGTTGATTCCATATTATCAAAACCCACAGACACAATCTATGAAACATAAAAATATGTGATTCGCCTTGAAAAAAGATTGTCACTTTAGAGACTTCACTTAAAAAGACTAACGCAACTTGAAATTTGTTCATCATTACAACAAAAGCATCTGCGGTATTATTTCTTATCTTACAGAATTGTAATACACTTGTTACTGTATTAATGAGAAAATTTTCTTCTTTTGCTTGAACTTAAGGCATGCCAGGACTTTCCTCCTTGTATTTGTACCTACAATAATGAATTCTACGATCATGCAATCAGGAAGAAGGGGGAAGGTGAAAAAGGAACTTGTGTCAGAAATTCCTCAAACATTTCACAGAGTCAAGTTTATAGTCGATATTGGTGAAAACAGGTAAAATTACAGTAATTAACTCTTTATAAAAACTTCAAGCACATATCACAAACATCAATTAGAGGAGCACGTTCTGATCCACTTCTTTCTACGCGAACCTTGGATTCTTCTCATCCATCAACAACTAAATAAAAAACTAACCAACTTTCAAACTAAAAAACAGCGGTATCACTTCTATATCATCGAACAGTTTTTAGAACAAAAGCAATCAGAAGACCACCGAGAAATAGCTCAACTATTGAAAAGGATGAAAGTTTCAGTCTAATCAGGTTTTCAGGCCAAAAGTCAGCCGTATACGCGGAAATTCCCCTGTTCGTCAGAGGAAATGGCAAAGCAGAAGCAAGATTCTGCAAGAAGAAAGGGGATGAGGGTTACCTGCAGCGTGTTGACGCCACCCTTGTGCAGGCTAACTATCTCTTTATTGTTGGAAAGTTTGATGGATGAGAGACGTGACGCACGCACCCGACTGGCGAAGGCGGATGGCCTCGATCTGCCCAGCTGTCTATTCACGACCTCGTTCCACATTTCTCAGGCCAAGGTGCATACTCGACGGCTCCGCCCTCCCTTCAATATCGGAAACTCTAGCCGTCTTCCCTTAACCGGCTCCTCCAACCGCAGTCCGAAAGCCAAATTCCCGGCGACCCCCTGACGCTCCTCCTCCTGGACGATTCTGCTCAACCCGTCTTTCTCCGACGAAGAAAAATCCCTATTTGGGCCGCAAAATCCTACTTTTTTCGATTCCGCCGGCTACTCTCTTCTCCGGAAGCCGACAAACAAACGATTTCGAGCGACAATCCTTCCTTTTCGCCTCAGACAATCACGATTCAGAATTCGAGCCGAAATTTCACGAATTTATGCGGGTTCTTCCTCCTCCTTTCAGGACTGTCAGCTTCCGACAAATTTCACGAAATTTTCCTTGCACCTCGCTCGTCCGACAAACCTCACTCTGATCGAGAGCGGTAGTTTCGATTCCCAATCGGACTTTCCCCGTACACAACCTTCCCCTTCTCACCAACCCTGAAACTCGTGCACGCTAGAGAGAGATTGACGCAGATATCGTTGATGTCTTAAAAAATATCGTCAATTTTTCGCGACGTTCTCAACGGCGATATAGTATCCCAGGTGGTGCAATAACTTCAAAAATATCGTTCGACATTAACTTCATCTGGTGATGTGAGTCTCACAATAATTCTATTTTTCTCGTCGTTGCTTTTAGAAAGCCATTAAGTTCCCGTTCCTCTTTCTTGATGATCCTTGTTTCGAGCCAAACTTAGCTGAACTAAGCCCATTCGAGCTCAACCTAGCACTCGCTAGTTCGAATCTCAATGGCGCTCGAGCCCTCTGGGTCTGACTCTAAAAAACTGATTATTGAGACTGTGAGTCTAATGGCTAGGTAGAGGATGGGACTAGAACGAGTCGACCAAGTCAATGCAGAGATTCGATGCATTCATCATCAAATCATCCAAAGTCTCGAGATAAGATAGAGTCACACCCTCTCTTTTTGTCTTATAGAATGATAAGCTGTGCACCACGATTGTGTTGTTGATAAGGACGCCACTTGATATTAGAATATTTTGAATTTATTAAAAAAAAAAAACTGACCAATGATTGAAATGAGATGAATCGTCCCCTGCCTCTAGGGTCTAGGGTTTAGGGTCGTCTCGAAATCTATGTGGGCGCTCTTCGTTAATTGGAGCATCACGCATCTCACCTTAATTTTACAGTCCAAGAGAGTAGCCACTATAGGAATACAACTGACGACTGGATTTTTTCCGGCGTACTCGCTCGACCAACTACACTAACTATGGATCACAAAAGTTTCTAATGCTTTCCCATCAAGTGGATCATTTTTTGTTAGTTGGGGTTAGGTAGACCACACATAGAAACACAAATTTGACTATTAAAACATTTGATCTTCATCAATTTAATGGTTTTGTGACTAAGTTTTTTGACCAAATGAACAGCGCTCGTCAATTGACCATATCACTATTTCATGAACACGTTCAATGTGCTGCCAAGGCGTTGCATTTGGTTTCTGGCGGAGATATTTTAATTGGAATATATATATATATATATACACGCTTTTGATAGTCATTTGGGTAGTCTAAGAACATGAATAAAAAATTAAGTTCTTTGTTGAACAACATTACAAAACTCTCCGCGTGTCCGTCTTTTTAGAATATGGTGAAAGTCTACGCAATTCCTTCTTTTTTGCTTTCATGGCAATTAAAGAGAGCTAGATTAAGATTCGTGGAATTATGAAAAGAAAGTCAATGGAATGTATCGTAAGAGACCATAAACATATATTAGATATAATGTTTTTTTCTTCGGCATTATTTTCCTCATATTAAATGCCTTCACACTGAGGAGGCAAATATGGCTAAGTTCTTCCAGCGAAACGCTGTTGGAGCAGGCTCCCTTCCTTTATTCAAATCAAATCGAGAAAGGAATCTAAGAAAACAAAACCAAAAACAGTAAACGATAGCCAGAATGTTCAAGCATCACAAAACCAGGAAGCAGACACACCGCCACTTCTGACCAGCATTGTTCTTATCCAAATATTCGCGGTAAGCTGCTGTAATCACTAAAATTCATACCTACTGTCTATTCCTTGTAATTCAAGATTATTTTGCCCACTGTTAGTGGAATCTCTTTGTTCACCACTCGGATACAACAAAGTCACATTGGTATGGGTATGATTTGAGTATAATTATAGACATATGGGCACGAATATAATAACTTTAGAAAATATGAAAATGGGGATACAATATATATATATATATATATATATATGAAAACTAGTAAAAAAAATCACAATAAAAGCAACATTTAAATAAACAAGTGATTCAAATAAAAATATTATACGTTGATAAGCAATAACTCTAAAAACCCAGAATGAAAACTGAATTAAAAAAAATTAAATTAAGTAAAAATTAAGTAGTTTAAATGAGCTTCGAGCTAAAAAGTACCCAAGTGTGTCCAAGTACCCACTTTAGGTATGAGTACAACAATACAAGTATGTAGACCTTACGTAAGTATCCATGAGACTTACGAACAAGTGACCTGATCTCTAGTATTCAAATTCATCCACCTTTTTGGCCTCCTGCATCTGCCTTCAAACATGTTTTTAATCTTTGTGTCCTTCCTTTGTTATTGGAAGTGGCTCCCACTTGCTTGGCCTCATCTTAGATTTTAAATATATAAATTTAAAAAAAAGTAGTTTAATATACATAAAAATTTTGAAAAACCAAAGTTCGGCCCCTACAACGAAAAAATCCTGGCTCCGCCTCTTTTGCCATCAACTTATAATCACCACTTCAGCTCCTAAAATTGTGCTGCATCCTTCTGGAGAACCTGGCCTTCAGCATTCTACCTGCAAAAGTATCATGAGCAAAACTTAAGTTTGCTCTTCTTCTTCCTAATCACTATGATATACGTTGCAACATCGCTGAGAGAGCCCATTCTGTCCTGAATGCACCAAAAAATTCATGTCTTCTTTATGCTTTTGCCTTTAAACCTACATGTCATGCTATTTTTGAAGTATTTGATGGCGTTTTGCGTGAGAAGAGGATGTACACGACTACACGAGTTTCTGACAGGGTTTCAAGAGAAAGGTAACCATGCAACTTAAGACATTTGGTACTGTGTTCGTTTGGCATCTTATAAGACAAAGTGTCTCAAAATTACATTTCGAAACATTACAATCACCAAGTTTAAATGTGCCTAATAGTGTAGTCACTCTCGTTGATGAATAGGCAGTAGTGTAGTTAAGTCTCTTAAGTTTCATCACAATCTCATATACAATACTGATGTATTATAATCCACCTTTCCTAAGGTACACTCGTCTACACATGTGACATTCTAAATCCGAGTGTTGAACCATGCTTTGATACCACTAAAACGACCTGACCTACTTTTACACAGGACTCAAACCTCTATCTTGACCGATCCTAACCCATTCTCTAATAGCTTTGGTTTCAAGCCCAAGTAAACTACGAACAGTGAACGCCAACTATTTAACAACCCTCCTTATAAGTTTCTTTAACAATCTTCGAACTAAATTTCGAAAGCGGGGCATTACATAAATGACTTGGTTTTCTGTGGGTCTAGCCTTTGCAGATTTGATTCAGAGACATAAGACAGGCCCTAGATCTACAACCAAATTTGGAATCTTGGACCCAACGCGTGTAAGATTATATAGCAGGTTTGACTGTTTATGGGGTTTCAGTTGGATACTGGATTCGGGTTCATAACTGATTATGAAGTTGCTTAGCAATTAAATATGCATTCCATCAATAATAAGATCCAAATTTTTTACTTGATCCAAGGAAGGGCTGGAGTGATTCTTGGTCCAAAAACTTGGAGAAGATCTACTATTATAAAATGTTGAAAAAGCTGATGGAGGCCATTATCGATATCTAGGATCCTCATTTGCTTTAAAGGATATTCATGATGGACACGCAACCTTTACATGAACACATGCATTGTACCCTTTTATGATACACCAACCAACATATGTATAAAAAATAGTAAATTGATAAGAATTATGTATAAGTATTAATGGCACAATTAATTGCTTAAATGCCTTAATTAAGCAATAATTAAATATTTATTAAATGAAATATTATTCTTTATTGTGTTATTAAGGTCACTTAAGGTTGAATTAAACTACTAATCATAACAGTTTGAAATAATATGACCATGATGCAGTCCAAGTTGAATGGGGTGCTCAATGGATGTTCATATATTTAGATTTATTCAATTCATTTTCGAATACGAACGAAAGAGATTCGAATCTGAGTCTGAATTCTCAATTCCATCGGAATCTTGAATTTGAACCCGACCCAATTGCGAGATGTCAAGAGCTGACTTTCGAAATGTATAGATATCAGATATAGGACATTTATTTAGAACTAAGTTCAATGCAGATCCAAATTTCATCAGACGTTTATTTAAAACTGAGCCTGGAACCGATCACCTGTTCAATCTGAATCCAATCCAATTCAATTTCTTCAATTATTTTTCATCTATATAAAACAGTTCGGCAAGATATCAGAAAAAAAAAATTATTAACACCCCTGAGGGGCGGTTTGATTATGTGCCTCGGCTAAAAGTAAAGAAGAAGAATTTCGAATTCTCAAGCCCTTTTCTGTCCTTTCATGATAAGGAAAATCTCTGGAGTACAGCTGACCGCCTCGTTTCCCTCCCTTTTTCCGTTGCAACGGCAACCTCAGTCTCAGAAGCTGTTTACAAAAGCACCCCTACGAATAAAAAGAACTCGCGATTGTGCCACAACGCTGACCCAGAGCCGAATGAGCCCGGGAAGCAATAATATCCGGACATGGATTTCGTTCGTGATCGACCCGAACCGCCTTACGTACATTGAAGTAGGGATCGTTCAAATTTGTAAAGTAAACTAGGAAAATAATCAATAACAAGCGCTTGGACAGGTTCATAAATTTGGATACAAGATCCAGATTGATCAGACACAATCCGATCCAATTGGACTGGAATAGGCGAAATCACGGGTGCCCGTGCTTTTGGATCTGGGTCTATCCGATCCATTCAAAAGGGTTGATCCGGTGGGGTGGTTTGCACTTTGCACTTTGCAATTATAATTTATTGGTTAGTAGAAAAGGACTAGATTACCCTTTATTGTACTTTTTTAGCTCTCACTTTGGAAAAAAAAAAATTCTATTTTAGTTTTTACTTATTTTATTATTTGCTTTTTCACTTTTTCTTTGGTTCAGGCAAAAATATTGATGCGTTAAGTGCCTGGGGGCGGCCTAAAGTTCACATGCAGATTTAACTTTAAATGGCCAGACTGCCCCTGGACAGTCGTCGAATCTCTCTGCAATATGGTCGTGTCAGGCAAAGCTTAAAAGGAAAAGTTTTTCCCAGAAATGTGTGAGTTTCGTATAGAATTTTCCGGTGCAGCACAAACATGGGAATTTCTTTCCTTTATAAAGAACGGGCTTTTCTACAATCCTTTTTCTTTAGGAAAGGAGTAGGAAAAAACAGTTTCCTTCTTCAATGGAACTTTCACCAAATTTCTTCACCAATCGCATTGGGAAATGCAATTAATTTTTCTCATCATGAAGTTTCTATAGAAAAACAGTGACCCGCATTTGATTACTCTGGATTTGAAATTTATGGATCTGATATGGATACTATATATACCATGCTTTTACTAATAGATTCATGAAAAATCTATGGTTCACCAAACTAAGTTGGACTTAAGATCCACATTTAAGATCCTTATTTTATTTCTTTGTATTGAAAAGAAAAAAAGATTGGATTTAATATTTGGGATGAAACTGACATTAATTTCATGGTTCTCAAATTTGAGGCTATCAAATATTCCCTCGATTAAAATTTACCGAAGGAAAAGTTTCAGAAAGAGAAGTTCCAAAAGTAGCCAAAAGATTTTTTAAATAAATTTATGTAAAATGTCCGACGTTTTCAAAATTTGTGAACTTGAAAAGACAGTGCATATTATGTGGGTTTGAGACCAAAAAATTTTTAATAACTCATTTTTGGACTTTTAAAAAAATTTAATCCGTTCAAATATATAATAAAAGATTGAGAGGTACTAATTGGAAATAAACCAAAACTTGTAGGTCAGCCCATATGGACCCTCCCCCCTTTATACGAATTTTTTTGAGGAAGACAAAAGGTGAAAACCCCATAATACATGAATTATGAATTTTTAGTTGAAATAAATATTTATTGCGGTCTGCCGATGTAAGTCCAAAATAAGTTGAATCCACGCCTGAGAGTAATTTTTTATTATTTAAAACTTTTGGAGCTTCTATGGTACAAGGCGCCTTGGATGCTAGCTTATTTGTAGCGATATGAAGCACATTATCTGACACAGGAAACTTGCTGCCATGGCTGTCCCTAGAGGCCTTGTAGAGCATCTTTTTGCACATGAAGTGTGGGATATGAGTGCCAAAACCAGGTACTGTGTTGCTTCCATGGGGCCTACAAAGTTGAAATAGTTGGTATGTGGGCCTGTGCGTGTGCAAGCACCACATGTGTGCATGTGCATGTGCATGTTCTTGTGTGTGTGTGTGTGTGCATGCATGCATGCATTCATGTTCACATAATTTCTTTTTTTCCACCTTTTTTTCCATAAGAAACGAGAAGCTGGCCGAAGCTCTCCCCCTTTCCCTTACCTGCAAAGTCTAAGGCCGCATCAACTTACGTAAGGGCACATGCATGTGTGTTATATAAGCACACATATGATACATGCACAACAAAATAATCTAACCAAAAATATGACAAGCTACGATCAATTTATGATTGTCAAGTGAAAGTTAATCAAGAATTAGATTACAAAATTTATGGAAGACTATAGACAGTCATGCAATAATAATGCAAAAATGTGTTCAAAGGAAGTATTCGCAGGAAAAAAGAGTGAGAAATTCTAGTCTATTATGACCACCAACTAAGATTCAAACATCCAATATTAGATATTAATATAAACTCCAGTAGGAAAATTGGATCCATATAGATACAATACAAATCTTGGTTGCTTTCTATACTGTGCTGCATGCTACGCTTTATCATGCATGGTCACACTTCATACAATATATATATATATATATATATATATATTCCTAAACCAATAATATTTTATATTTTTGAAGAAATCTAAACTGCCACAAGACTCTCCTGATCATTGCATATAATGACTATGATTACTAAAGGACTCACTATCATGTGCATTCCTTTCAAAGGCAACAATATTCTTATATAGATTCATTTATCTTTGCCTTTTTTAGCTTGAAGAAGCGCTTTCTCTTATTGCATTTGATTGCACAAAGAAAGTAATCATAGACACATTTTTAAATGCACAGACAGATCCACATTTCTTCTCCAAGCCTTCACAACTCACACCTAAAATATGTTTAAATAAATTTCTTGATAAAAAATGTCAAACCTCATGGAGCTTGACATCCTTTTTTATTTTCTGCAATCAATTGTCTAGGAAGAAAAATGCCAAAGATGATGACCTAATCCTATGGAAAAAGTCATAAATGCAACCAAATGGGCACATAAATAAATGTTTCTACAAGAAGAATGGGAACGAATCATGGGTTGGCCTTATAAGAAAATTTACAGCTTCTTGGACGCTATGTACAGTGGTGATGACTTTTTGACCTTGGAAAAGGGTGTCCTCCAATATGGACACTCGTGTGGACATCTGTGTTCAGTGAAATTGATCTAAAGTATGTCAAATTAAACTAAGATGCGACCCAACATCCCAGATTAAGGCACTCGTAGACAAAATGAACTAAAACAAGTTTGTCGCGGCGCCCCATGTTGGATTGTACGCGTAGACACGTAAGAAAGAATCCAAGATGAAATTAGGGTCCCTTCTCACCTTGACTAATTAATGTAATCTCAAAGTGTAGAAGGGTGATTGATGTAGTAGTTGGTAAGAAGCTAGTTGCTAATTTGTTCTTATAGGCATCAGCTCCTTATATAAGTCGGGGCAATTATGAGCTAGCCTGGAGGGTAGCGATACTAGCTTCGGGGTTTTTCTTTGCCGGGCAAGCGACAAAGTCTCTCGACCGCTTGAGTATGGCATCTCCGGTCAAAAACTAAAGTACAATTGATGCAAGCGAAAAGTAGGTTAGATATTAAATCATGTTTCTCCAATGGCGTAGCACATTGTGACTGGAGCGGGCAGTTGTCCACACCAGTCTCTTAAAAGTTCTTTATTTTTAAATGGAAAACTTAAATATATATATGTATATATAAGAATAAATATTTGTACGCAGGCAGTTGCCCACACCAGCCCTCCCAAACTTTCTTTATTTTCTTTTCATGTAGATGTTTCAACTATTTGGTTATACATAAATCTTAAAGAAAATTACTGAACTTGATATTGAGATGGACGAGAGGCTTTTCAGTACCACATGACTTACGTCTATATTTGTTTAAGCATTTTTAAATTTAGAAGAAGATGCAATCTTGGTTAACCAAGGGAAGATGAACAAGAAAAGAAGAGGAATACCACTTTGGCTTTGCTCTTCGTTGGCTTTCCGCTTAATTAATCATTCAAAGCAGTCAGTTCCATGAACCATCACTTCCTCAGGTTTTCTATACTAATTTGTTCCATTCCTTTTTTCAATTTCATGTAGCAATCATGTGTTCATACTATTCTGAATTTAAAGATTAGACACGAAAAGTAAAGTGAGCTCCTTCCACATGTAAAGCTGTGACCGGCGATGTTTCTTTTCAGATACACTCTTTGATCTTGTGCGAGGAGTTTTTGAACGAAAGAAAAGGAAATCTGCCCACATGGGCCAATCACATCAACAAGTCCAAACCATACTCCCTTGTTGAGCATCCCAACAAAACCACAAGGATAATAATTGTTGCTCATTTTTTTTTTTATCTGTGGATAGATAGGATATGTCTTGGAGTTCCATGGGCTTTTGGGATTTTCACTTATTTATTGATTTATTTATTTACCGCATATAGTTGAAAATTCAGTGGCGTTGATTTGAGATTCCCTGGACTGTGACATAAAGAAGCAGAAAAGGCATCTCTAGAGTTATCTCTGCATTTGTTTTGATAGCCGTAGTTTAACTAGATTGATGGAAGTTTAATCGATAGTTAATTCTTGTGAATATATTTTTTTAGATTATACATGATAGATGCACGACATTCTAGTTGATGGTGTTTCACTTTTCATTCATTCAAATGCTGAACATTCTGCTTCATCCGAATATCTCCACTCTCGAGAGCTATCTGCTCTCCCCAGGTCTTTAAGGTCTCCTTCAACCTAAGAATTGAACTTTTTTCTGTTAGGCTAAATGAAAAAAAAAAAAATTGGGAGTAGTTTTCCAACTTTCTACCTCTTGTCAACTTGGTGACATTTACAAGTCATATGTATCATGCTGTTGTTTGATAACAAATATTTTTAAACCGAAAGTCTGCGGGCCACCAAACTTCACCAGAACAATAAGGCAACATAATGGCAATAATTCGAACTTTTGCTGCGATCAAGCTAAGTTTATATAAGTCGTGCCGGATCCAAATCCAAAAAATGTGCTGAAATCCAAAACCCGGTATACCACTCAGATCCAATTCCTTTTTCTCGTTTCCAGATTTCTCAAAGCACGTCGATGCCTAGTAACTCTCCACCGTCGCTGTCACGGGCGTCCGTGGTCGGATCCGGTGATCGACTTCGATCATGATCGGGCGAGAATTATTTGCTCATCGGTGGGACCCACTTTCTGAAGGTGAAGCCGCCTCTCCGGGCGGTGGCCCGTCCTTGTCGGGCCGGTTACCTGATCGACACTAGCGTCTCGATCCCCGCCCGAACGAAGTTCGAGGAGTGGCGTTTCAGTGACTACCTGGCCATTTCCAGGACATTTTCGTCAAGTAGCCACTCACACTATACCAGAGAAGCAACAGGGAGGAGGGACAGAGAGAGGTCTGAGAGTTAATAGAGAGGTGTGAGTCCCTTCGCCGCCTTGACCTCCATCTTGCTAGGAAGAAGAAGAAGAAGAAGAAGAGGCGGTCTGCTTCCCGTGACGGCATTTGCACCCTCCTCATTCAATTTTTCCTTCTTCATTACATCCGTGTTGCTTCTCTCCGCCCCTCTTCATGACGCCTCCGGCGATTTCTCCTTGTCAGTGAACGACGTCGTACCCTCATTCTGCAGAGCAAAGGGAAGTTATTCTTCCTCTTTCTCTCTCCTGGGACTCCGTCGTCGACGGGGGGCCGATCGAGCCCACTGGTACGGCTTTTTCTTTTCTCCACTTTACTGGTTCTTACTGTGTGATTATGGGCTGTTGCTATGTGATAAGGATGGATTCAGTGTACGGATGGTGGTTTTGAGAGGAATTGCGTCATTTTTTTGAAGCTTTAGGGTTTTGATTTCTCTATTCCTTGGAATTTTCGCGATCTGGCCGGCATTTCAAGGTCTTTAAGCGTTTGTGTGTCCTTTTGTGGAAACTTTTAGTGCACTTTGGGGATTGATTTAGGGCCTTCAGAGGGAGTTTTAAGTGTCGGGTTTGTTGCTTGGTTGATGTGCCGAGGCCGGAAGAGTAGCTGTTGTTTTGCTGCGCAAGTTGTCAAATGTTTTTCTTTTCTTCGATTTTTCTTTTCTTCTTCTTCCTTCTTCCTTGTGCTGGGGCTAGGGACTTCTCAGCTGCAGCAGTGATACGGGAATCTGGCTAAGGATCTAAAGAATCCGAAGGAACAACTGGCCACATTTCTCTCTCTCTCTTTTTTGTTTTCTTTTCTTTCACCTTTTTTAATTTTTTGGCTCTTAGTGGAGAACCTGACTATTGGGGTGAATGATGTTGGTGAATGGTTCTGATTTGTTACTCAAGGGGATGGCATGATTCGTGTGATCAGCTAGCCACTCTTTTTCTGTTTTGGCCAGTTCAAGTTCAATTTTCATCCTGATAATGGAAATTGAAGCTTTTTCCTAGATGCATGGTTCAAATGCATATTCGAACGAATTTGATTATACTTTCATTTCTTTAATTATTTGCGAATTTCCAAAGTAGAACGCGAGCAAAAGTTGATGTCTGCGTAGAAAATTCTTCATCTAGTTGCACAGCATGATCTAGTTCAGGTGATAACAGGAAAGTGCCTGGTAGAGTAGCGTAATCAGATTATTTTTGCTGCTTTTCTGGATATCCGTATATGGTTAGATATTGCTTCTTATAGCTTCACTCGTCTTTTAATGTCTAAAGAGTTCAAGTGCTTTCCCCTTGGATCGTCAAACTCAGTCCAACTTATGGTTGCTTCGTGAATGATCTAACTGCAGCCTTTTCTCTTTTCCTGTGAATGGACCTTATTGAAGAAAGAACGAAAAATGACTTACTTTTAACTGGCAAATTGCCTTTCTGGTTTATCCTCCCAGCTCATCTCAAGTTGCAAAATCTTTGTCTTGTGCATTAGATGGATTTGAAGTCCGTTTCAATTAATCTGCCGGTGCAGGCACATAAAAGATATATCTTTTTGCACACTTTTTCTTTTGGCAGTGGAAACGGTCTAAAGGGAAATGTCATTTGTTGTTCAAAGCATCTAGATTATTTTAATGATGTTTTATGTCCTTGTGGTTGTTTTATAGATTGCATTGAAATCTGTAATAGATTCTGATTCCTAACATCTCTCTCCCTTTCTTTCTCTCTCCCCTCTTTGTTAGGGTGTTTTTTTTCCTGTTGGGTGAGGGGGAGGTGTTAATCTTTTTTTTCTTTTTTTTTAAGTAACTGAAAGATTTTTTCTGTTTATCTTCGTGATTAATAAAAGGTTAATTGTGTATATTTACATAGTTTCTGTTTGATGGCAATTAGTTCCTTCTCTTTCCATTTTTTTTTTTAGAAACTTAGTTTAATATCTTTTCTTTTCTGAATGGTTATGATTTTATAGGATATCGGTGGTGATGTTTACCAGTAACAGGGCCAGCTGGTTACCATCCAAAAGTATGGAAAGTTCTTAATCAGTATTCAATATGTTGTAATTGGTATGCATTACTTACAATTACATTTTTCAGTGGTAAACAAGTTTGAAGTAATGCTACTGTCAAGGCCGCTTCTTTTCTAACCATAGTAGATGCTGCATGGTTGCCCATGCACCATTTGTAAGAGATGGGATCTGTTTCTGAAATTGAAGAAACAATTGGAGATTTGAATTCTGTTCACACTTCTAAAGAATGTAGTCCAGTCTGTGTTATCACAAAGCAAGGAAACAAAACTGGGAAACAGTTAATGTCATTTGTGTCAGAGGAGTACTCAGTTGAAAGCCGGATCAATCAGCTATTTGAGGCTATTGATTTTCAAACTATATCAAATGAACTTCTTCATTGTCAGCGGTCACAGGCAGGTCCATCATGGAAAAACACCTCAAAACGGCCCATCAGGGTGGGATTATCGCAAGCGTCAGGAATAGGTATTTCTGAATCTATTACCCTGAAGCAGGCTTTGAGAGGATTATGCATTTCCCATGCTTCTGAGCTGGCTTCCATGAAGAGGAAGCCAAAATCTGTTGGATCATCCAATCTGTCTGAAGCCACCACCTTTAAAAGATTGTATGGGGCAGTTGTCGTTCAGGTCGGTGAATCTCTTCAGTCTCTTAATTCCAATGGAGTGACTACCCTAAGAGTCAATGGTGCCATAGATACGTCTGAAGTTAGTGATATAAGTAAGATTACACATAAAGACTCTGAACAAGAGATCATTCCTGTTCCAGATAATGGCAACTCAAAGTTGTCGGAACAGGTAACCGGTTCTAGACCAGTGTCATCATCACCATCATTCACACAGAAACCCGGGCCTAAACATGGATCTGCAGTTGACACTCTGTTAAAACCAATTAAGATAAAACCTCTGGATAAGGATACAGAAATATCAGTTCAACGTACACCAAGGCCGTTAATGCCTAAGCTACTCAATCGGAAGGTTGTTTCTGCATCTTCTCCATCATCTGATGTTCCTACTGTTACTTGTGAAACAAAGAGTAAATTAAGTCCACGCTTGAAAAAAATTGTCCACAGGACCAAGAGCCATACTGTGAAAAAGGAAAAACAAGAAGTCAGTGCTGCATCAACAGGTTCAATTCCCCAAAATGGTGTTGCAAATCCCACGGTTTCGTGTACATGCTCACATCAGCCAGGGTGTGCACTTAACACCTCTAGCAAAAAGGAAGTTGGTATAAAGTGTCCCTCCCCAGCATCCTGTGCTTCACATAGTCATTCTGGACCCACAATTCACAAGTTGAAAGTTAGTGCAGGAGAGACTCCTAGAACTCCAACCATCGCTAACCAGTATCAATATAGCGGTTCAACAAAAATTGACCATTCAAAGACAAAAGAAAAGGGAGAATGTTCCCAGAGCTCCTTGAGCAGCATTGGTGAGTATAGTAGCAGTAGTGGCAACAGTGATGAGAGCAGTACAAGCATATCTAGCTCTCATGGCAACAGGCCTCATATGTCAAAAGATTCAAGATGGGCAGCTATTCGCCTTGTGGAGATGCATCATGGAATTCTTGGACTGAGGCACTTCAAATTAGTTAAGCGGCTTGGTTGTGGAGATATTGGCAGTGTATATCTTGCGGAACTCATGGGTACAAATTGCCAATTTGCTTTGAAAGTAATGGATGCTGAGTTCTTGGTGAGCAGAAAGAAGATGCTAAGGGCTCAAACTGAAAGAGAAATTCTCCAGATGCTGGATCATCCATTCCTTCCAACATTGTATGCCCATTTTGCCACAGACAGGCTCTTGTGCTTGGTAATGGAGTATTGTCCAGGTGGAGACCTGCATGTACTTCGGCAGAAGCAGCCAGGCAAATGTTTCCCAGAGCAAGCAGCAAGGTAGAAATCTTTTGACATTTTCTTTGATCTTTCCCTCCCAGGAAATTCTTCTTATCTTATGTTTGTTTGCTTCAGATCTTCATGATAACTACCATTTATATAGTGTAGAATACCTTACAAGTGCAGCTTTAGTAGAGTATCTCGTGGACTTGTATATCTTGTGTTTGTTATCTCACAGACATGATGTTTGTTGCTTGTAACTCCTTTGGCACTTTGCTTCTTATAGAGCAAGGAACCATGTGCATCCTACAGCTTTTTTCTCTCAGAAAAGAAGTTCATCACCACAGAAGTCAAGTTTGTCGTTCAGGTTTTCTAAAAGGTGTACTTTTCTTTGGGTTGTCTGCATCGTCAAATATTACATTATTTTTTGGCTCCTTTCTGCTATTTTTTACAGGTATCTTTTTTATATATTTTGGATGTTTTCACGTAAATTTTCCGTGATACCATTGGGCTTTTCGTCATAATTACCTCCTAAATGTAGGGAGAAAGAAAAAGAAAAGAGAAGAAAATGTTTTGTGTTTATTTTCCTTCAAAATAATGGGATATTTTTTGCATAAGCTAGTCATACTGTTTTACTTTTTCTCTGCTAAGCTTGACCTGGGGCACCAAAGTTCTGTATGGTGACTCCTGTTATCTAATGGGTAGGACGTTTCCTACAATTTAGGATTTTCACATGGATGAATTGTGGTCGATAACTAAAGTTTACTGCTGTTTGAGTTAATATTAGAATATTTTGGTGGATACTGTCAAACCGATGCCTGTCATTCCCTGTAACAAAGAAAAGCCCTTGGTTGTTCTTACTTCTGTGGACTAGACATCAGTGCTTGTTCTTCTTGCTGTGGACTATTTATCTGCGGTGTCCTAGTGAACATGTCAGCATTTGATTCTATATTGTGAAGTTTGTACGTAGTAAAGGTACAAGGCTTCTGCATTCTTCTATTATCTGTTTCATTAGATTTTTTGAAGTGTTCGAGTTTTGATGAGCCAGAACCCCTTATTAGCTCCTGTGTCTTGCTAGACTAAAAAAGATACCCAAGTAAGAAGGAAAGCATGTTGGAACTTGGAGGTGGCCAAGACAAGGAACCCTAGTTCATTCACACCAACTGCCGTAATTGCCAACGAGTGGGGAACTGGCATATCTGCACCGACTGCCATTCCCATCTGATGATTCTTTTTTTTCTTGACCTTAATGCACCTCTCCAGCTACTGCTTTCTTTCATATTTTAGATAGACACTGGTTATTTGTTAAAATATTGTCACTTGATCGTTAAAAAACTGAGTCAAGTTGTTGCACCACGTTATTCAGGCTGCTTAGAATTTCTTTCTTGTTTGACTTCAGCCGTCCTGGTAATTTATCTGATTCCTATATATGATTTCTGTATGGCAGTGAAGATGGAATGGTTGATGCAGTCCATATTCCCGAACCTCTTGATTCTTCTCTAACTTCTCTGTGAATTGCGATGGTCCACAGGTTTTATGCCGCAGAAATCCTCCTCGCTTTGGAGTATTTGCACATGCTGGGCGTGATATATCGAGACCTCAAACCAGAAAACGTCCTTGTCAGAGAGGACGGGCATATCATGCTATCTGATTTCGACCTGTCGCTCCGGTGTGCAGTGAATCCAATGCTGATCGGATTATCCTCTGGCTTTGAGGGTGCAAGGCTTTCTGGAGCTTGTTCAGGGGCGGGATGCATGGATCCGCTGTGTGCGGAACGTGCATGGGTCCAGGTACCATGCTTCACGCCAAAGCTGATGCCAGTGAGTGCAAAAGCCAGAAGAACAAAAGCTGATGCCTCCATGCATGCTAGCCCACTTCCTCAGCTAGTGGTAGAGCCCACGAGCGCGAGGTCGAACTCGTTTGTGGGTACACACGAGTACTTGGCCCCTGAAATTATCAAGGGAGACGGACATGGCAGTGCTGTTGATTGGTGGACATTCGGGATCTTTCTCTATGAACTCCTCTATGGAAAAACGCCCTTCAAAGGTGTTGATAATCAAGAGACCTTGTCCAATGCAGTCTCGATGAGCTTGAAGTTCCCGGAAACTCCAGCCATCAGCTCTCACGCAAGGGACCTGATCAAAGGGCTGCTGTCAAAGGATCCGGAGAGCAGATTGGGGTGTGTCAGGGGAGCTGCCGAGATCAAGAACCATCCATTTTTCGAGGGCCTGAATTGGGCATTGATTCGCTGTACCACCCCACCTGAGGTACTGAAGGCTACCCAGGCTGTGATTCCGCCGCAAAAGAAAGACACGAAGGTTATAGAGTCGAAGAAGAAGACTACGGAAGAGAAGTCAGAGTTTGAGAATTTCTAGCCTGTTAAACACTGGAAGAGAGTGATGTTCCCTTCGCTCCATTCTTTTAGTTTTGTTCTCTGTCTGCATACTCGGAGCATGGAAAATGTCGGTGAAAGGCCTAGTGTTGTCCATAATATGATGCATTTCGTCTCACGCAAAAAGGGACGCCCCCCTCAACTTGCCCATGTCCTGTGCATGTATGATTGTATCCTTGCGTGTGCGAGGGAGCGAGAGAAGACATAACATGTGCATTTTTTGGACGTGTCAACAGCTTTTGAAGAGACTACCAAAGGGGATGAGGTTTCCAGATCGGAGAAAACCGTGTTGGAAATGTTGCAGTGATGGGGAGGACTGTAGCCTCCATGGACAGTAACACTATCTTCAGGTGGAGCCCACACTGTGAGATTTCTCTTGTCGCGTCCCTTTTCCATTTTCTGCTGCCGGAACGATCATATCAGGACGGCCAGTGTATCAGGCACGGACTTGTTCACTTGTCCTCTCCTTTGCCGACGAGACAGGTCCAGTACAAGGGAGCCAGCGAGGATCAGGATCTTTCGTCCGCGTCTGGTTCTTAGGATCCTTGTTTAGGGAACGTGGTGGGAAACATCATCATGCGGAGTAGGGAAGGGACTGTGAATGCATGAGGTAAAAAAGGCGAATGGCTTCTAAGTTCTAACTACTGCCGCCCATGGATGACCTGAATGGTCTTTTCAGCAAAGTAAATCTAAGACGTGTTTGAAGACATACGTTGAGGATGGGAGCAACACTTTTAAATGGGGTTGCAAATGGATCGAATCCTGGATAGAAAAGTGCATTACGATTAGGATCGAAAATGGATTTGATACACTAAAAGTTGACAAATTGTTCAGACTAAATTTAGGCCGCTACCTCTTTGTGGATACTCAATCTCAAATTTTTTAGTCCAAATTGACAAAAAAACTTTGAACTAGGTACCGATCGCCTGCAAGTCTGTTTCTAAATAACCAATTTCATAATTTTGAAGTACAGGATAAACAGCGCCCTCGTTGAACGGTTGATGGTTCTCATGAGCAACACAAAAGTGCACTTTTTCCTCCCGCGGGCGGCGGAGCTCCCTCCATCTCCAAATTCATCCTTCTGTTAACTATAACAAGTGTTTGCCTGTGCCACTCAGCATTCCACGGATGCACTAGTGAAAAACGGAGATTTTTTTTTCTTTTAAAAGACTATCCAATTTCAAACTTATTTAATTAGTAATTTGAATATATTCATATATAAAGATATTAGGATGTACCAGTGCTACACCAATTGGCTATTCATCTCTTCAATTTAATATGGGTTTGTTGAGAGAAAAACTGGCAGAAGAAGTTGCTAACTAATGCCAAATGATTAAAATATTCCTTTTTGTTTTTTTTGCCCTCTCAACCAACCATCTTGGAAATTTGGATGATCAAGATTATTCCTTTCAAGTCTGACACAATGGTATTAGCTAGGTGCATCTATGCAACTACTTTGGAAGGAAATTCTCATTTGAGGCCGGGTTCTTACTCTGGTTTGGAGAATTGGTCTCACATATTGAAATAGCTAATATGGGCTTTATATTGTTTTTATTACTATCATGTTGAAAATCAGCAAAAAACGAAACAAAACGCTGGTGGTGCCCTTATTCCAGCAGATTGTAAATTGACACTTTAATTTAAAGCTCAATAAATAAATTTGTAAATCTCTACATGGTGAATTATAAAAGAACTTTTATTCACCTAGAATTGGAGTTAAGACATGAAGTCGGAATTGGAGGTTAGCAGTTTAACGCTGATGCTTCTTGCGTTTACCTGACCCAGTTCTGGCTAACTTTAATTTGCCAATTTATAAAGAAGGAAAAGAGGAGCTTTTAACCTGAGGCTCACGTTTGGCTGCCACAAAGTTCAAACTTTCAGTGCATATCAAGAAATTTGCAAGCTCAGTAGGTTCCTTCTTAATTCAAGTATTTTTCCCCATCTTTTCTTTGCACACAATTTATGAGATTCACATGTCCTTTTCTTTTTTAGTAAGCCCTGCCTTATGAGAACAGTTCCTAAACAAGAATTGAAACTAAGGTACTGATGCAAGTTCTTCCCTTCTGAATCAGATAGATTCATATCTGAAAGAGACTGACAATAAGTTGAAAGAGGCTGAGATTTGTACAAGTTATATACGTTTCCTCACCACTTTGTAGAAAATTGTTAGGTATGAACGTGTCATGTGTTCGTGACTCGATTGATTATTTGACGTCTTCAACTCTACATCTTTCACAATTCCTTCTTACGACTTTCTCCCCATATTTCTTGATGTCATGCAGTTGTTTGTATTGGCTTTGCATGGGAGATCATTAACATTGTTGCCTTCACAGAATTCATTATCCCTCTGAGTTTGGTTGTCTCTAGCATGCTCTGCAAAGAGAACGACAATCAATTATTAACAGAAATACTCAAGGGTGCAATAAAACCATCCAAAGCAAACACGAACCTCGTCAAGGTCACCAAGGTCCAAGGCAAAATTCATGAGTTTCAGTGAATGTGGTGGGTGTAGGCTACATAGAAGCTGGGGACTTTGATAAGTCTCAACATAACAGTAACACCATGTGTGTGTATAGTTGAACGGATGTCTCATCGTGCAGGCCCTTCTTACATTTGTTCACAAACCTTACGAAATTATCGTGATATATCATGATACGATCACAAAACATATTGTGATGATGTCATGAAAATTCCCTGAGGCTGACAAGTTGGGCTTACCAGCTCAATGGATTCAAGTTCTGAAGTGACATTGGATCCCATACATCATTCAATTAAACAAGTTATCTCAAGCTTGTTCAATGAGCCCATTTACTTGCTGCCCAAGGAAACGGTTAGTTGTAATTTTGAGGCTCATTTTCTTAAGCTGTAAGAACTTTGATCCAAATGTGATTTCTTATATATTTAGTGGATCCAAATTTGACCTGTTTCCTGCTGCCAACCAAGCTTAGGACTTGTACTGGTTCCCAAGTTCAAATCCGACTCGAAATTTGAATCCAGAGCAAACCAAAGGTAGATCCGACGACAGCGAGTCGAGTCCAACCAGTTTATACGGAGAACGGTAGGACCAAAATGTCGGCAGTGTCAGGTCCATAGGAGGAACCTTTTGGAGCTACAGATAGAGAGGGGGAGGAAGAGAGAGAGAGATGAGTGTTGCCGCGTGCAGCAGTGTAGCGGGTCTTTTAAAGGCGCCGGTTCGCTGCTCTTTTCCTTCTTCTCCCTCTGCTCTCCTCTCCGTCGCCACCGCCAGGAGCAGCGGTAAGCCTGGCCTCACGATCTTCTCTTCTAAGGCTGCTGTTCGACATTCCGACTTAGAACGCCCAAGATCCGTCAGCAGCCGAGCAGTCCGAGCCATGGCTTCTTCAGACACCGCAGCCACCGAGGCAGCAACGAAACCATTCGCCGTGCTCTTCGTCTGCCTCGGTACCTCTCTCTCGCTCTCCCTCTGTCTGCCTTTCTCTTTCTCTCTGTACCCATTCGGGTTTATCTTTGTTGACGTGGGGATGTGAACCACCGGCGCGACTTCCCCTTTATGGGGTTAATCACTGTTGGAAATTTGAGGATGGAGGAACGATGTTGTTATTTGGTTGAGTTTCTGAGTGATGAAACAATCTTGGCGTCGATGGTATTGAACTTCTGCTGGATTTTGTCGAAGGTTGAATAGCGTTCTCTGGTGGAGAGTTGGCATCTTATGGTGAGCCGATTGGTCTGATTCAAATGGTGAGACCTTGTGGATGATGAATATGACAGGCCTTTTACCAACTGGAGATCACCAACCTATCTGTTGTTTCAGTTGACCAATTTGAAATTGAATTCGTTTTTTTCATTTGGCCATAGATTCGCGTGAACTGAGAGAATCTGCTGCATCGCTTCTTCTGAATTGGTGATGTTCAGGACTTCTCGAAGTTGGTCTGATAGTTATTCACCTTGAGGAGTGCCCGTCGTTGCCCTTGTCTTGGTCTGGAGTTAGTGCCTTAGTAGAGGTTTGCCTGGGCGTACTGAGAGGGCGCTTAAGTTATGGAGGTTTCGTATTATTATCATCGAGTAGGTATATTTTTTATTTGCAGGCTCAGCCTCGAAGTTATTGTCCTGTCCACGAAGCGGCGCTGTGAAGATTAATAAAAGCCTGAATCAATCAAGTTATTTACGTTGCACTTATTGGCAGGTTTTACAAGCCGCTTACAGTTTTTATCTTTTATTATTAACACTTGTTTGTGTTCTTCGTAGTGACGGGTATAGGATACTTCGCCTTTTTCAGCATAATTTCAGGGGGAAATGCTTAGTAAACTATCGAAGAAGACACTGATTGTCTTTACTAATAATCCAAACAATCAGTCGTTCAGAGTAGAAAGGCCTAGTTCAATGAGTTAAAATTCTTAACTACTTCTTGTCCTTCTTGTCTTATATACGGTAAACGATCCTTAATCTGGGAAATTTTATGATGAGTTTCGGTTCTTTTTGTTCCAGGAAACATATGCAGAAGCCCAGCTGGGGAAGGTGTATTTAGAGATGTCGTCAAGAAAAGAGGTTTAGAGTCCAAGTTCAACATTGACTCTGCTGGGACAATTAACTACCATGAGGTATGCTATGCATCTTTGAATAGCAAATGATTTCTATCATGAGCTCAGACTACTGTATCTATTCTGAAAACTACTGTATCTATTCTGAAACTTCTATCCTTTAAAGGGTAACCTTGCTGATCCAAGAATGAGATCTGCAGCACGGACACGCGGAATAGAGATAACTTCTATTTCAAGGCCAATACGACCATCAGATTTTAAAGATTTTGATTTGATACTTGCAATGGATAAACAAAATAGAGGTGATAAATCTTTTGGTTGTTCTGCTGCTTAGTGTGTTTTACTGGTGTGAGTGGTATCTGATTCCCTGAGTGCCTGAGTGATCCGGCCGGCTACTCGTTCTTGGGAACTATTAGATATGTGTTTTGTTGAATTACATTTTTATGTTATTTAAAATGCATGCAGAGGACATATTGGATGCTTTTGATAGGTGGAAGGCCAGGGACTCCCTTCCTGCTGATGCCGCAACAAAGGTTAGCAAAATCTCGAATTCTTGAAATGTTTAGTCTTTGACAGCATATAGTAAGGGTCATTGATGAATGAGTGCGATTGCCTAACATTACTGTTATCCTTTGTGCAACATGTTAAAAGAATAACCTTGGGTTGTTGTTCCACTTGTCTCCTGTCCTCATGGCATACGTTTTCACTGCAGCATTCGTGAAGGAATTACTTTTACTTATTCTCAGCAAACTTAATACATGCTCTTTCATTCTCTATGTGGTCTTAGGGATAGAAAGTTGAACAGCTTTTCCCTCTTTATAGTGTGAAAGTCCTTGGTAAATAGAGTAAAAGAGAAAAGCTAAAAGGAGAAAAATGAATTCATAACTGCAGAGAGCTTTGCTGCACTTCTCTTGTATGTCAATTATAGTCTCAGTACGTGGTTGAAGACTCTTTATCTTTATTTGTCAATTTCAGGTTAAGTTAATGTGCTCCTACTGTAAGCGGCACAAGGAGACTGAGGTGCCAGATCCATATTACGGGGGACCACAGGGATTTGAGAAGGTATGTTCGTTTCTCAAAAACCTCTTCGAAAGAGTCTATGCAAGTCCAGTAACCAGCATGGCATGCCGTATAGTTGTCCAAGTCACACTCCATTTATGCAAAAATTCAGACAACACTATCTTTGGATGTCATTGTTTTGGTGTTGCCAGTGTCCAGTAACAATTCATTGAGTTCTATGTCTTGCTTGGTTTTTAAGTTTTGAACTCCGCTGTTGCATCCATGCTGATAGGCTCTTAGTTATGGAATGGATTTCATTTCATGGATGCCTTTTAGATTTTGAAGAACATGATTACTTAAATTTTACGGAACTAACATTGATAAAAATAGTGTGAACATTGACAAAAGTGGTGGAACTATTTTGAAGAGATTGACTATTCCTCGATGCTGTTCGCCTCTCTTGGACGAGAATTGGCGCAAATTGTCAGGTGTATTGGCATGATCCGTTCTCCATTTTCTCTTCTCTGAACTTTGACCATAATCTCATTTGGTTGGATGGAGAGAGACGCTCTCTATGTTAGGTCGGACAGCCTAGTCGGTGCAATTTCACAAATTTGGCATCAGAATTTGGGAAAAGAAAAATCTTTAATATGTTAGGAAAGTCATATTAAAAAATGTGGAGGATGTCTTTGAAAGAATGCGCATGTAAATTTTGAAACTAAAAAAAATGTTGACGAAAATATTAAAATTAAAAAAGGAGAAGTCACAAGTATCTCAATAAAACATAGTATGTTCGTGATATCCAAGAAAGTTCGGGGATAAATTCATTTGTGGTTATTGATATTGTGAGTAAACCAATTCAGGCCTAAGCCTCTGTTCTTGCAATCAGTGCCACGAGTAAATTTTACCAACATGAAGACTTATGTGTTCTGTTCTGTTTGGCTTCAGGTTTTGGATTTGCTTGAAGATGCTTGCGAGTCACTACTGGATAGCATCGTTTCTCAGAACCAGCATATTTTGGGTCATGGTCCTTCCAACTGACATTTGCTCACGTGGACAATCAGATTGCATACAGTCTGATTCTTCCGCCGAGACATAGCTAATAGTCTCAGCTGTTTACACTTGTCGCAAGTTAGACATTACACAAAGAGTAATGGGAGATGAAAAATATTAGACTTGTCTAATGAGATGGGGGGCGTTACTTAGATGACACGAATCTTCATATCTCTGAGTTGTCCTTTGCGCAGTCAAAATCTTCAGATTTGAGAGTTCTTCATATGTGAATTCTGCAGCCTTCAGTGGCAGAAACGTGATGCACTTGGCTAAGTGAAAAACCATCCT
Source organism: Nymphaea colorata (assembly GCF_008831285.2). Taxonomy (NCBI): domain Eukaryota; kingdom Viridiplantae; phylum Streptophyta; class Magnoliopsida; order Nymphaeales; family Nymphaeaceae; genus Nymphaea; species Nymphaea colorata. Next base: position 287,050 of record NC_045148.1, on the reverse strand, counting down.
CGATTCTGGTTATCCGACAAGATTCCCCTGTCGATGTAACTCTTGAAACGGTAGAATATGGCTCTGAGATTTTTCGTTCGATCAAACTCGCTTTGCATATATTTATATTGTATTAGTGCAAAGTGTTTACAATCAGTAAAAGTTAAAGAGGGGTGGGTTACTTTCTAGTTTCAGAGCAAAAGAAGCTTTCTCGATAAAGATGGATTGCTGTTTCTACATTAATGGCCCGTTTGATTGTCGGGTTAAATTTGATGAGGGTGAAATCTGTTGTTTATAAAGATGGACTGCTGTTTCCACCATATCCAACAATTTTAATGATCTTGCATCCTCTCTGTTAATCCCGTTTATGATCTCTGGTCGATATTCTCAAAGAAACCAGTGCAAAGAAATCGGGAGGAGATGTTGTGTGTATTGGGGAGGACTCTCACCACTGAGACTGTGGAGTCTGTTTTGAGAGAGCTGAAGTGTGGATGGAATTGTGCCTACGAGTTATTGTGGGCTGAAAAACAAGATGGGTTTAGGCACAATCGTTATACCTTCAATGCCATGGCTTCAATTTTGTCTAGAGCTAACCAGAAGAGTCCATTGATGGTGCAGCAAGCTGGAAGAATTGATCTGTGTCTCAAGAGTCCATTGATGGTGCAGCAAGCTGGAAGAATTGACTCTATGCTGAGACGGCACCCCAATTTGTATTAAACCAAAGAATGTGTGGCATCAGCTGAAAGAATAGTACAATTGTCTGCCTCATCAGCTGAAAGAATAGTCTAATTGTCTGCCTCATCAGCAGATTAGCAATTTAGGAGGCCCTGCAGGAATTAGGGAAGCTTGTTTTGTTGGTTGCCTGAAAGCACAATCCTCTGTCAAACATTTTAACATATTTCGATGCATTTCTGAATGCGAAGTAACATGTCTCCCTCCTCACTCTTTTGTACCATGGTTAATTTTTCTTTGTTACCATGTATGCAACATTTTGTTGTTTTGATGCATGTATGCAACATTTTGTTGTTTTGGAAGACATCTTCCAATTTATTTTCATGTGAATTTTTACTTTGTGCATCAAACAAGGTTAAATTTACCACGTTAAATTCTTCCTGTATATCAAACAGACCCTCAAATTAGAAGAGAGAAAAATTTCATCCTGTAAATTTTTTCAGAAAAATTTACCATGGTAAATTTACCACGTTAAATTCTTCTTGTGCATCAAACGACCCTAAAGAAAACGAGAAAAATTTTGATAGATAATTCTAGTGTGTATAGCGAAGTCAGTCAACGGCTCTTCATGAAAAATGCTGGCCTCCACGAGCTGGAATCTCCATCCTCACACTTTCTAGAAAGCTAAAGGGGAAACCCGATTCCTTCACACTTTCATGGGATCGATGCAAACAAGTCAATGCATGACTATGCAAACTGCTAAAAGCTGTCTTCCATGCGATCGTTATCATTGTCGCCATCATAGAACTCATCATCCCTTTGAATTTGCCTGTCTTTAGCATGCCCTGCAACAAGAATAACAATCGATTGGAAAGAAATATGCTCAAGGACGCAATAAAACCATCCAAAGCAAACACCAACCTCGTTCACTAAGGTCTAAGGCAAGATTCATGAGTCTCAAATGGTGAAGTTGAATGTAGTGGGTGTGCGTGACATAGAAGCCAGAGACTTTTGACGGCCTCAATATAACAGTAACACGGTGTGTGCGTATAGTTGAATAGAGGTCTCATAGTGCAGGTCCTTTTTACAGTAGTCTCATGTTGTAGATATGTTACCCAAGGTTAATTTGGCAGGGCTTTTTAAATGATATAGGAAAAAATCGAAGACTTTCTATGACATAGTCCATCTTTCGGTTGGCAAATTGGGTTGCTTTGTGGCCATTAGTTTTTGCATCACAGCAAAATTCTTCCACACAAGTAAACAGAACAAGTAATTGCCACTAAAAATGCACTACCTAGTTAAGTCAGCCTAAGACAACAAAAAGGAGGTCCACAGCTCAACGCCTATTGGTAAATCTCGTGGTCTGGTCTGGTAACATCATGCCTGGCTAAACCCAGCTGCTCCTTGAAAAAGAATCGCATTCCTGTGCATGTAAAGCAGCTTCTTTTTTTCTTTTCCAAATAAAAAGGAAATTGTAAACTGGCCACCGGAGGTGATGAGCAGGTGGTAAAAGGGGAACACTCGTTAACGGCGTCAAGTTAAAGACCATAGATCAAGTCCACCCTGCCATTCCGTGGCATGAGAAGGCAGATCTGATAGGAACAAGGGGAATGACTGGCACAATCTGAATGTTACTTACCATCAACTCGTTCATCAGGATTCTCTTCATCCTCAATATCTGGAATATAGAAATCAGGAGGAACCTGGCAACAATGGCAAAAAAAGAGTCAGATGGAAGTTTCTAAAACTTCAAGTGCATATTAAGGTTGCAATATAGTCCACCAAAGAGCAATTATTCTTGGTGAGCGTAAAGGTCAACCATGATCTAGAACAGCCGTTGCTAGAAATCGTACATCTCAACTAAAAGAAGCTGCAGAATAGGCGTCATATTTATCTCAGGTCTATAAAATTCAGATACGAAAGTGGTAGAGCAATCTTACTTCCTGCATCTGAACTGCTGGAGCATGCTGCATGCAACGTAAGTTCTCCAGTATTTGAGTTTTGACGGTGCTGAGATATGACTTGCTGTTCAAGTTTTCCTGCACATCGAGCCTAGTTGGTGCAAATAACATGGAACACCCCCAAGGGAAGAAACCATAACGTTGTAGAAAGATGATAAAATGTTTAGGATTTCATACGATATTGCCATGTCGGATTTTCAAGGAATAATCTGGAGCAAAGTACTTTATATAGTCATTATCCGGAATTTCTGCAGGAAAAAAAGAAAATTTTTAGCATTCATAAGTACATTTTCAAAATTCAAGTCCATATACCATGAAAACCAGTGTTATTCTCAACAAGTTTCTCCTAGGAATTAATTCTTCTCCAAAAAGATGGCCTTCTTCAATAAAACTCGAGAAGTTAAGTAGAGATTTTGGAAAAACAAATAGCAAAAAATTTAGAAGCACATACTAAGCATACATTTATTCCACAAATCTTACAAATTATAGTGATATATCAGGATATGATCACAAGATAGAGAATGTTATGAAAATTTCACCTTTCTTTTTTTGGCCTACCGTTGAAAATAAACATATTTGTGGTATTTTAGCATGCCTTGCACTCAATAATTTACAGACTATAGACAACATATTAAAAACAACTATACGGCAACCAATTTCCAATGGACTTAAAAAGAGGAGTAAGACACTGCTCTCTCGAGTAGACCACTAAGATGATTACCGTCAGGAAGCTCAGTATCTAACAAAACTCCTGTTTCCACAGTCCAGCAGCGTGCAACATTTTCCTTTGTATATCCTCCACCTCCAGTAACCTGAAAGGAAAGGACAAATTTGAAAATGCTACTTCAAACTTCAAAGTTTCAAACAGTTCAAAACTTCAAGCATTTCATCATGGACTCATGAAAGCGGTTATCAGCTTGCTGCATCTCCAACTGGGATGGCAGACTCTTTGAATTGTTCCAACAAGTTCATTAAGAGTCTAAGACTGTGCATGGCTCGGGATAGATTTCTTTGATAGTGAACTACACATTTAACTCCATACAAGCTGGGGATTAGCAAAAGGATGAAATGTTCTCGCATGCAAAGAGAGCTCACCAAGAGGGGCAAGTTGAATTTCTTCACGAATCTTACACATTCAGAGTGGCCTATTAGCAGAGGACATGGTTAGATGAAGTGTGTGCAGAACAAAACTGCAGCCAACATGGATTAATCAAATTATTTTTTGAGATGTACATAAGGTTAATAGCAATTTCCATGTAAGCCTGGTAAACATGCATTTTCAAGGAAAATGACAGAAATAGACTTAATCAATACAAGACTAGCACCATCAATGGAAAGGTTGAAACATCCCAAGCGATCCCCAGCAAGTGAATCTGCTCCACATTGAAGAACTACTGCACCTGGTTGATATGTTTCCATAACCTTAGTGATAATCTGAAGAAGTGTGCAAATAGAAGTTAATTTGCACCTATTGAAGATCTAGCAACGTGTCCCAAAGAAGAACAAAGAAAGTCTTGACTTCATTCTACAGCAACTCACAATCTTGAAGAGCCGAGTAAAACCAGAATCATCCATTCCATCTTTGAGAGGTACATTAACAGCATAATACGTTCCTTCCTTTTCTCCTATATCCTTTAGAACAAGGTCAAATCAAAATAAAATCAAAATAGAATTTCACATAATTAATTTAAGTATGAAATAGTTTCCCATAGCTGACTCACATGAAATGCCAAATTTAAACGAAGATAATGGCTGAGAACTTGGAAAGCTTAAAAGGAAGAAAATCCAAATGAAATAGTACTTTATGTTACAGCACTTTCTGAAGCGCTAAAAATAAAAATGGTGACATCTATGATGATACAAACTGGAAGGAGAAGATTCACATGAACACAGACACATAGTAAACATAAAATGTATATTATGAATATAAGTTATATATCATGTAAAGTTGACATGAAACACTAAATCTTTTATGCTAAATACAGCATGCTACTTGATACCCCTTGAACGTATGTTCTTAGCAAGTAGTTTATGCTGTTTAAATTATGATATTCACATGGACCACTATGCCTACAATGCATTTTATAGAAATTCTAACTTCGTAAGTTCAAATTCTGAACACTTAGACTGCAGACAGTCAAAGATTGTATAACAAACAACAAAAATGTGACTTTTACATTATGTGAAAAAAGTCTACAAAAGCAATAAATCTAGTCAAAATAAGAGTAAAAAAGATACAAGATATTCATGATAACACCATATTTTACAAAAATAGACATAATCCCACATGGATCACAAGCTATTTGAAAATTGACCGTTATGAAGTTCAAAAATATAGTGTGTAATATCTGTGTTATCATTCTATGTGTTTACACATCTTTCTCTAAATTTCGTCCAAAATTAATAGCATTGTCAAAAACCAGACTATTTGCACCCTTAGTTGTATTATACTGCCATGTAGGTGATTTTTCACGTCTTTGCCTACTTATTCTTGCTTCCAGTTTCCATCAGAAGACATAACTTCAAGAAGAAGAATTATAACCAGCAACGAATATAAAATCCAATCTAATGCAGAAGGCTCAAAAAAGGAAAAATAAGAAACATCTATTAAGGAGAAAGAACGAAAAGGAAAGTTCCATCCAAGTGACGGATACAAATGCATATGGTAGTTTATCATGAAACAGCGTTAAAAGAAAGTTACTCTAGTAGAAATATATACCTTAAGAGCACCTGTTCCTGGAAAGAATAGATCACCATACTTGTGGAAACTTACAGTCATTACCCTGCTCAAATACTAGTTTTGTTTAAGAGCAAGATGCAAGCACAAAATGTAGCATAGATAGAAATCAAGAAAGCAAACACTGAATCTCATGATTAGCAGAAACAAGATGTACAGTATACGAAAGCAAAAAAGGAAAAGATAATCATGCAACAGACCATAACTGTGTACCTAAAAACTTGGATAAATTAACCAAAAAGCATCTAGAATAATCTAAAATCACCACGCGTAACATCAATGTACACTACGATTTGTGCAAACGAAAACTCAGTCTCTGTACGAACACTGCATGCTAACAAAACATAAAATGAAACAAGAAAAAAAAGCAGCAACGTCTTACAGTAGAAAATACCCTGGGAATGGGGTCCAATCCCTTTTACTCCAAAATTTCAAGTACCATTTAGGAATAGTTTTCTTTCTAGTACACTGTCATGGTAAAGTAAGGAGAACAAAGACTAAAATCCAGCCACTGATAGTTATCTTTTTCCCTTACCACACATTCATACTTATTTGAACACCACATACGAACAGTTTTATGTCTGACAAAATAAGTCAGTGCAACAATAGTTATAAATATAGTACTGACAAAGCATTTAATCTTTCAGCAGTAATTGCATTTTGAACTGATTAAGAAAAGGAAATCAAATTGATGAAAAGGAACTGGACATCAATTCTGAAGATCAAATTGATGAAAAGGAAATCAACAACAGAAAGGAGTAAAGAATTATAATTTCCTTTATCTTAAAAGCTTAAAACTAAGCATGAGTCCAGATCACCAATTAAATAAGTCCACCATGCAACTAAAATTTAACAGAACTGGACCTGTGACAGGCAGGAGAACCACAAAAAGAGCAAGTGGCTAAAATAGAAAATGCTTCCAATTTCAAGAGACACATTGAACAATAGTATGAGAAAAACTGTTGAACATTACCTGTCTGTCAAGTAGAATGCTTCTTCAACACCATCACCATGATGTATATCAATATCAATATACAAAACTCGAGCATGATATTTTAGAAGCTCTAGTATGCCTAATACCAAGTCATTGATATAGCAAAATCCAGAGGCTTCACCCTTCCTAGCATGATGAAATCCACCAGCCCAATTTATAGCAATATCACACAACTGATGGTTTAACCTCCTTGCAGCATCTGACAACCAAAACAACCAGGAAAATCGCATTCCATGATAGTTTATAGTCTGTAGTGCATACAAGCTACTTTGAAAGAATAGCATCTCATAGCATTAAGCTTCTTAATTGGTTCATAGATGAGTTAACAAACACAGCCTTATTTTTACGCAAATTAGCTTGTCGATTCAAAAAACCGAAAGGCAGAAATTATAATAAAACTGTACCTATTGTACCACCAGCATATATTTGGCAAAACTCAAACAGGTCATCAAAGATCGGGCAATCTCCACCAAGGCTGTCTACAGAGAAACATGTTTGGGAAGTACATTTAGTTATACAAAGCAAACTAAAGACACACAAGATGTCACAAATGAAAGTTAACTGAATGGAACATGGTCTTAAAAAATGATTGGGAAGAACATGAACTTCATCAGTAATAGGCAACAACACTCTTAATGCAACAACAGCCAGCAAATTTCAATTGTCAAGCACTAGCATAGCTGGTCAGGCTGGGGGCACATTAATGATGTGCCCCCAGCTCAATTCCCGTGAGCTCTAAGCCCCCATGCCAAAAAGAGGGCGGGAGCATTGTACCAGCTGACATACATTTTGCACAGACATATGTTCACAAAACCGGTATCCTGCCAAAAGCAAGGTCACTTTATGGTTTTCCTACTACAATAAGCATTTCTTAGTGACTTAGTGTACAGTAAATTTCTTGACTGAAGGCGTGAAATGCCTCTTTCTCTCATTTCTTGGAAAAGAACTTCAGCACTTTTCCGGGTAGTGAGTCATAATACTCTCACTCACCTGGAAGTATTGAGAAAAACTGATCTTTCGCTATCAACTAAGGAAGTTGATACCATGGGAAAGAGGAAAAGCTTAGGCTTCCTTAATTTTGACATATTGGTATGTACCAAAAGATTTTCAATTTCATTAAGTTGGAAAATCAAAACAACCATGCATGACATTGAATACTTGTGCACTAGAATTTTTCTGCCGAGAAGGGCCACCATGCACTTCTTCCAGAATAACCACACTGCACCACTCAAGGGTAAGACTTTTGTAATTTGTAGATGTTTGCTTCGTATTAGCTCATGAAGATGGAAGATACTAGCTTGATTGTGCATTTACATTCAAGGTTTTGCAGCCTCAGAACCATACCAAAAAAACAAAAGTATTAAATATATAATATTCTCTCATACATCGGCAAATATGCCTGCACAAAATATAGAATTAAAGAATTTGAATTCTGTATTGCTTACAAGAAGCAAATGACAAGTTATTTCAGTTTCTGACTACTTGGAGCTATAGTCTAAAGCATGCCTAGATGCCCAATTAGGCATGCAAAGGAAACTTATTTCAATTTTGACCATTTGGAGCTACGTAGTTAAACGCATGCCAAGGTGTCCCAAATAAGTTTTTTCTTCTTCTACTTGCTGTTTTCATTCTTCTTTCTTTGGCCCCATTTTCTCCTTCTTCTTCTTCTTCCTCCCCATTTTTCCCTCTGTTTTTTTCTCCTTGCTGTTTTTGTCCTGGCTAAGCACCAGCTAGTCCTTTCTGAAGGACCATTGCCTAGCGCTTCTGAATAAGACTGAACCACTGGTTCATCTACATAATTCTTGTTGCTTATCTTGCATGTTTTCAAATTTGTATTAGAGAGATGAAGTAGAATGCTTATAGGCACAGAGAATTTCCCAACTGTATAAACAGAATGAAAAGCTATATTTTCCTGGGATCATAGATGTTTTACAGGTCCTTGCACATTGATCATGCACAAACTCTTCTATGTTCAGAAACCAGATGGAGGACGCGAGTGGGAGAGAGCAACTGTTTCTGAAAAAACAGGTTTCTAAGGTAACCTAGAAAGACTTCTGTCACCAATATCTAAATAAGACATGATAAAACTTGGCGAGTGTTGAAGGCTAGGCTTGCTCAAGACCTTAACAATCTTAAAGGGAAATGTATAAATTAAAACATCAACTAAGTAATATGGAAAACAAATAACAAATTTGAGTCAATATAGAAAGGAAGGCAAGTAGTTGAAAATCAAGTCATCTATTCCAAAACCATACATCTTTCTAATTCATCCCTGAACAGATATTGGCTGTAAGGTGTTATTCGATGCAAGAACTCAACATAATCTTCTGAATGAAACTGTGCGAGCTCCACAGGATAAGCTCTATGTGGCCTCTGCAAACACAAAAGTTTCATATCAGATACTAAAATTTTGTCAAGAAATTGTTCATAAAAGGGGGAAATAGAAAAAAAAAAGAAAAAAGAAAAGAAAAGCTGACATGATTTTACTGACATAGATTTCCATTTTATTGTACAGCTGATATGCAAGTACAAGATGGTGCGTCATACAAAGACGGTGTGGCTTCATTGGATGTTTTGGACCAAAATAAACATTTCCAGCATCACCTGAAACATTTCATTATTCAGAACATTATTATCAAAATGGATACACATGCTGCTGCAACTGTTTTGGTTTCTAAATATTTTTATCAAAAAGAGAAAGACATATAAGAGGTGATCTTAAGCTGAATTTCTCTAGTAGGAAAAGATGCATGTTGTGTAACAGATAACTGACACAGGTAAACAGCATACTATCCTCTGTTTGCATTAGACATCTGGAAATAATATTCCTCCTATGTTTAAATGCTTAGAAAAGATCTTTTGTATTACATAGTGTTGGGGTCTGCGATATTGTGTCACAACTCTCTTAGAACAAACCCAGAAAAGAGTAGAACTTTATTGAACCATTATGAAAGTGTTGTTCCAATATATGTGCACGATGTAAGCATCACCAATGTTCATTGATGAATCATGCTTCAAAGTTTTAGATTATGTAGGTCAGTGTTAAGTTCCACTGATATATGGACATCTGAAGGCAAAACAATATAATGAGGTCTCCAGACGATGGCACAAGCAGCACCTAACAGCTGCACAATCGATTGTGTATTTAAAATGGATTCTATGGAATCGCCAGTCCTTCCATTAATAAGACCCAAGGGGAAATAAATTTATCCACGCTCCACCCAGATGTTGTCTTGTGCATCTTGATGTTAATGATAGTTCATTTCCTATAAAGCCACAAAACGAGAGTTCTCAGCAGGGCAGGAATGACAATCTGACACACTTTATACTCTTCATATATCTGTAGGCGCAAATCTCGTCCTCAGGAAAATCTCGTCAAAGTAAATTCTTGTGGTAATAGAAGAATTTTTAAATTTTTGGTTAAACTTCATAATCAAACAAAAGCAACAAAAAAAAAAGCAACTTTACCGTGATAACGATGTGATGCGTTCGAACCTTTTATGTTTTTGTTTTTTGTCTTTTAGATCACATGCTCCGCGGAAATATAGTGAAAAATCTTACATAGAACCAAAATATACTCCAAGCAGTGAAAATCTGTGAGTGGGTTCTTCCTATAAATCCATACTTTCATCATTTTCTATTCCAGATGGATTTACCAATCAAACTGTCCAGCATATACGTAGGATTAGGAAAGTGAACGTGAGTCCAAATACTACGTCGATTTCTGCACCTATGTGATCATCTTGTATGTTTTTCTTCGACAAAAACCACATAAGGATCATTGTGTATCCGTAAAAGTTCAAGTACAAAAGCAAATTAGATAGAAAGAGAAGAAGAGAGACAGTACCATCATAGAAGTACGAAATCCTCTGCTTGGGTGCCATTGCAATGGCTGCCAACTCGCCGAGAAAGAGAGAGAGAGAGAGAGAGACAGAGGGAGAGAGAGAGAGAGTTCTGGTTAAGGGGCGCCCACAAGCTCAACGGGTATACGAGCGACGTGCCCGCTGCAATTTGGATTTGGGAAACACGTCAAGGGGTCGGACCATTTCCGGATGCTTGGACGTAGACGAAGAAGGTCCACGCCCTCGATAACGGAACCATGGGCAGGCGATGGTGGGAAAAAACTGCACCGCCAAAAACAACGGCCTCCTCGGAGCTCCCAGATTTCTTTCAAAGCCCAACTGCGACCACATTCACCCCATTTACACCACTGCGCCCATCTTCTCTTAAAAAATATTATTTTTATTCGAGGAATTTCGTAATCTATACTCAAGGTTTGGATCCCATTATTAGATTTGGATCTTGACTTGAAAAACGTTTTGAATCCTATGAGTTGTCCGCTAGATGCAGATGGAAATTGCCATTTCAAAGGGGCCGCTTACATTGATGTGCACTGATGCCAATGGGTCGGAATTATTTAATTACTGTCACCCAATTTTGAATTGGTTTGATTAGATTCAGTAGTGCTAATGGTAATTGGATGCAAATTTGGTGTATAGTTTTGAAGCTGATCATATTTTTTGCCATGAACGGCTTGAGCGTAGATTATATGCTTACGAACCTGCATCAATTTTTGGAACATATTTATATACGAAGGGAAATAAACTAGATTCAATCAAGTTCAAAAACCAGACAAGTGATGCCATCTGGTATCTCTATAGGACCGCTCATTTGAAGACGAAAGGCATCCAAACTAATAAGTGCAGATTATAACAGTAGCAGGTGTGGGCTAATGTGGACCATTGCCCAATCAGCCCACAAAACTTAACATATTTACACATTGATACTTCCATGATTTTTATTTATCTATATATAAGTACTGTCTCTGACAGCTTAAAATTCAAAGTATTAGGGCTCCTTAACCAGAAAGTTAAAGAATGCAACTATGAAGAACTCGATCAGGGAATTAGTTTCCCCAACTTTTGAGTGAGCTGCATGACGGGTGGTAAGCCGACCAATGTAAAGATCTTTATGATTTAATCGGTCTTATTGAACCTTGGAAACTCACTATCATGCATTTTTTATACATCGATTCACTAAATTCTATTTTGTCATTGGGATTGGAAAAAGTTGTACCACCAAGGTGGCAACTTGGAGTGTTTTAACTCAACACTCAGACATTCTTCACCTTGATTCACATGATCTCCATTTTAAATGCGCAGAGAATTTATCCACAAAATATCTTACACTTGAATTCCCTTCTTTAGCGCTTGATTATCTTTGGTCTGAAAGTTTGATCACATGCAGTCTACGTCCTCAAATCTAGGTTTTCTATCAAACTGTAAGTTTGAGAACTACTAAAGATATACTATCAAATACGTTGAGAAATAGTGGAGGTGGAGAGGTCTTCATTTCTTCTGAACCTGATGCGGATGGAGTGGACGGACGTATGATTCTGTAGATTGTACAATTTTTTTATGGAAAGAAACTATTGATTTCAGTTTTCAAGAATTAAGATGTGAAGCCACAGCAGCCGACAGTAGAGATGCATGATTGGGACATGGTTGGCATAGAGAGTACATTAATCATTTCGAAATTGTATACAGCAGCGTTGCATCAGACTTCACTAGTTCTGCTATAGATGATATCTTTCTTTCTTTCTTTTCTTTTCTTTTCTTTTTTTCAAGTGGGAAGACTAGACTTTATGGCCGTAGCATTGAGAGTCCACGTTCTGCAGTGGGGTAATAACTTATTGTATGATATAGATTTTAGGTGAAAGGACTGCTGGAGCTACGCCAGCACTAAATGCAGTAGATTCCACAGTGCTATTCTAACCATCTCTCTCCCTCTATTATACAAATATACATGCACATGCATGCTATCGATCGCACATGTAGAGAGAGAGAGTTAGATGACAAACCATTAGCTATTAAATCTATTAGGAACAATTTAGGTCATTGATTTATTGGACTTGAGCGGTTGAGAGAAAAATAAAGATATAAACAGACTGAGCCTTTTAGTCATCTAATATTAATTCACAGTTTTTGTTTTTTTTTTCCAATGGTTAATATAGAAAAAACCTATAGCCAAAATAGTTCCTTGTAGGTCTAACACCTCTCTCTCTCTCTCTCTCTCTCTCTCTCTCTCTTATATATATATATATATATATATATATATATATATATATATATATATATATATATATATATATATATATATATATATATATACATATATATATATATATATATATAAACACACACACACACGAGGATTATCTCGATCTCAGATTAGTCTGGGATCTTACATTCCGGTCTGTCAAACACAGCTTCAAGCCTCCTATTTTGCAGACAAGCTGGGGTCGACCAACAGAGCATCATGTTGACCGTAATTTGCTTCAACTTGAACAACCTTCCAATGAGGTGGAATGGATCTAGCTCTGACCGGCACGCCATCTAGCTGAAGTTTCTTAATCCTTTTTGTCAGACGTGATGAGCAAAGTACTTAAATCCTGAAACCGCGCAGATGTTCTTCAACTGAACCACCCAGAGCCGGCAACGGGCCGTCCACAGGACGGAGCTTTGCCGGAAGTCGATCGCTGCTCCATCGATGCTGACAAACATGTGGTGTGTTTTGCAAATTTCCGGAAAACTAACCGTAAGTTCTCTTCTTCATCTGAACTACAATAGGCTGACAAGCATGTGGAGTTTTTGATGTTGAGTCGTTGAGAAACTGTGGATCTTAATTTTGCGCAGGTTGCATCCTGACATAAGTTTCAAATTTTGTGAACCATATCTCATACCTGTCTCCATTTATTAGTCTGATGACTGGTGTAGGCCTGACAGGAATGCAAAGATGTGATTATTTCCCTGTCAAATTCAAATGATATTAGCATAATGGATAGGAACGGAGACTAGTAGCGGTACTTCACCTATATGCAAGTTGAAGTATAGCGAGACAACTGAAAGGGCCTTCCTTGCCGGACTGTGCTGACTCTAGTTTCTCTGCAGAATTGCCACCATTAGCATCGGAAGGCTGAACTCGAATCTAATCCTTAGCTTACTGAACAAGTCAATCTGAGGAATAAATGTCAAACTTAAGTTCCAAGATCATGTCGGAGTTAATAACTGTAGCACCTGGTATCCTAGCACAAGAAAACCATTAAACCAACCTTAATGGTCAAGTAATCCAGCAACTGGGATATGTCAGCAACAAGGAACGTGAAAAAGAAGCAAGATTAGGAAGGTAAGGCTAATAATTCCAGCATCACAAAAACAGAGAAGTAGAGTAACATTGCAGCAACAATTTATGAGTAATTGTAGCACACGGTAAGTCGCCACCCACCATGGTCAGCCTTTGTGGACTACCTCTATAGGGGTGGACTTTCCGCCCCATTGGACCAACCTGCAGATTGGATGTGGTTTAGAGGTCGAGTTGTTTAGAGAGTGAATCGGTTTAAATGGGATAAGTGGGTCTGAAATATACCATATTATAGGGATGTCAACGTATTGATTTGGATTGGGTATTCAATTGAACCATTCTTTAAAAAAATGAATATGAAAAAAAAAAATCAATATCCAACTAAGAAATCAAACCGGATTTGGATTTAAGAAACGACATTTGATCAGATTCAGATATACATAAATATGTAATTGGATTCGAATTCATATATTCAGATTTAGTTTTAAAAAATATTTTATATCAAATGCTCTTATAGTTTGAAAATCGATCAAGGTTTAGTTCAAAATTCAGATTCAAATGTAAGTAACATTTGATTTAAATTGTGAAATTGGATTTTAAATTTTGTTTGTATTCAAATCCAAATATGTGAATATCTAAAAAGGCTGATACATTTAACATATATATATATGATGAACATACATACTAACTTTTAGCAACTCTGCCCTCAATTTTTTTGTTGCATCACAACTATGTCAATGTCAATGTAATTGCTGTTTTAAGCAACGCCATTTTATTTTTTAGCTAACCAACAACATCTGGCGTTGGGCATAATTTTAATAGACTTAATTTTATATATTTCATTATTTTTTCCTACAAGTCGTTTCTTTTTATATGTATATTATTTATCTACCTTTCATGAAATTCAACGGAAAGCACAATTACAGAGGGCGGTCCTTTGCACTTTGCCTACTTGTTCAAGCTTGGAATTCACACCATCAAACCCCTTAATAGCAGAGTTGACTTTTTCTCTTTAATTTCTTTTTTTTTTTTTAAATTCGTGATAAGTATCAAATTGTGGCCACAAACAAAAAGGGAAAAAAGGGGTTTTAAATGCTTTAGGTAGGTAGCTTTCAAATTGCCAACAAAACTTTGCTCAGTTGGTCAGAGAAGACTTTGGGTTGCTGATTCGGTGAACCGTCTCGGTCAATCCATCCCAGAACTATTTAATAATTTTAGTGGCACATTGAATAGGCCATTTTACTCTTAAGAATAAAATTTAATTAAAAAAATAACAAAGAAGACAAGGTTGCGTGTGTGTGTGTGTGTATGCATCTGATTTCCAATCCATTAACTAAATTTAGTGAAAAAAAATGAAACTAATAATCCAGACTTGGTATGTAATCACGCTGTTGAATTTGAATCCAAATTTTGTATCAACTTGAGATCCAATGACGATCTGGATAAAAATTGGATCTTATGCTAGTTAAATTTGAATGCAGTTACAAAAGGATAGCACCTAAGTTCGAGTTTAAATTGAATATTACTAGGCAGTCCAATTAAGTCGAGCTTAGCAATCCAAACAATTTGAACAATTAAGAACATTTCTTCTCAATTATTGGATGTTTATTGTTTTGCATTCAATAGACAAAGTTGTGCTAGTTCGGTCTTTGATAGAAATTAAGAGCTAGTTTGACTAGTACACTACAGGTCAAATAACTATCGACAGCTTTCTCAATGAAATGAAGAGAATTTATTGACTTGTCACATTGCTGGTTTCATCAAAACATATTTAGCCAAAATCGAGTTTTACCTAAGGTTAATGGATTCATATGCACATTACATACCTATATTTTGTGATACAAGTACATTGTTGATTGCAAACTGCAATAACAAAAATTTATTGCCGCAAAGATATGATTGTTGATAAACTGTAAAAAAAATGTACTTTCGGTTATGCACTGTTACAAAAATATTGTCGTGGGCTTTATTGTTGCGGACCCATAATGAATGGCCCGGCCAAGCCAGTAGAAGGGGATGCTGCTTGGTCAGCTTAAGCATTGCTCGGGAAGCATGTGAGATTCAATCAGATGTTAAGTCAAGCAAAAAGCAATGCACGTAGATGTGCAACGCGGTGATGTAGTGACGAAGCGTATAAGTGCATCATGGTCGTGGGTCCCTTTGAAAGTGCAAGTCCGTCGTTGGGGAATCAGATGGGTTCCCCATGCGTAGTGTTTGGATGCGCATGGGGGTGCGCATGGGTTAGATGCAATTCTCACGATGGACACATATGTTACGTCTACAACCATGTAGAGTCAGTAAGTGAATGCTCGTCGTCGCGTACGGCGATAGTTGGCCGTCTTGCTTAATGACATATAGTCGTCAACTGGCTTCGACTGAGGACTTCCTCCCAATGGAAGTATACCCCCACACAGATTTCGTATGAAAGTAGATAAGCACCTAGAGGAATGACGATGTTCTGACAGAACCTCATGACCACGACTTGTCGATGGTCTGCTTGTGGAATAATCTTAGGTGATGGTATGCCGAGTGCATAACACTCATCGTCTAGTCTATGGTCCCAGAAGATCAATGAAGGCTTCTGCTACATTGAGAATGAGTCAGGCTGGCCGAAGGATTGAGAAACCTTCGGCGCCGCGCATGCCAAATAGACTTAAAAAAGTTAGCCCGTGACATTATAACCGGTCAATTTTATTGTATATTACATTATTATAGAAAATATATTGTTCATTATATGTTGCTGTCATTGATGATCATTCTTGAATACTGTTAAATGAGATACTTTGTTGGTTATGGGACGTTAAAAGTTAATATTTTTAATTATCTTGTCATAAAAAGTTAGCAAGTATGTCTAAAGTATTATCATTCCATATTTTGCTTTGCTTTATTGAGTTTGTTACTTCATAGTAGTTTATCATTTATTTTAAACAAATTAGTACGCAGTTGATTAACTATTGGAGATAGAGGTAGCCGTAGGGCAAGAATTATTGTTTTCTTTTTAGTAGATGACTCTTCTAGAACTCCTCCTAAAGTTGAACACAAATTTGTTATACATTATTTTGGTTGAAGCATTAATCGCCTCTCTATAAGTTTTTCATTTAATTTTCAATCGAAACTTGGGAAGTTGTGGCGCAATGAACAGAAAACGAAATACCATTTATGATATCTCAAAGTCATTGAATTATTGATTTTGGAGTTTGTGTTTATAAGAAGCGGACCACAGCCACCACTGACCCACTAGGATTTCCAGAATGTCCTGGCATTATGTTGAGTCACCATTTCTGATATGGGCAGTCGACCAAGACTTGAATGCTTCTACTTACTTTTGACAGCGGAAGAAGGCCAAAATTAACATCTTCACATGATATTCTTATAATCTTTCGACTCGTCGTCAACACAACACAAGTTGCGATGCTTCCTACTCGATCGAACTCATGAGTTGCAGAGTGGAACCAAATTTATTGAGGAAGGAAGGAACACGAAGCCACATACATGCGTCGATCATGTCACGCTGCTTGTGATTAACTTCTTTCGTCCTTCAACTTTGAATGTAATGCATCTGTTATTTCATGCAAATTGGCAAACAAACAAATATGAATTCATCTGAAACTGATCATATAAAAGTTATTTTTATTGTAGAACATGTCAGAAACGAAGACAAAAGAAAAGGAGGCGATTCAGTGAAAACTTTGCGTGCGTAGGAGAGGAAGAAAGAGGGTCTACAGACGTCTCAATCGTGAGCCATTTGATTGATTTGATTTACAGTACTTCTCAAAGTACCGGATGACTTTCTTTTGAAAAGTGAATATATTGGTTGTTGTTCTTTTCGTTTAGAGAGAGAGAGAGAGAGAGAGAAACTTTGCAAGTGATATTTTATAAAATTTTGCGTCTCGTTTTTTATGCACTTACAGAGAATTGCTTAAGATTAGAAAAATTACATATAACTACTTAAGTTTGTAAGATACTTTGCAAACAGAGGCTTCACGAATAAAAACATCAAAATTTATTTATAATATATAAGACAAGCCGAAATCAAATCCAGAAGCTCAACCGGGCAACGAAGAACAAGAGCGGCTCTAGAAAGGGAGGCGCTCGCACGCCTGTGCGTCATCACCCTTTACTTCACTGTGTCCCATCGCCTCATTCATTTCACTTCATCGCCTCATTATTCATATCTGCCCTCCCTCGGCCCCTCCCCCATATATTCGTTATTTTTAGCGCCTTTTCTCTTTCTCTCTCTCTCTCTGTGTCCGGCTGCCGATTTCAGGCGGGAGGGATGTAAGCGGATCTTTGTTGATAGATTGGATCTTGGTAGGCGGTGGCGCCTGGGAGGAGGGGCGATCATGGCGTCGTCGAGCGATCTGAGGTCGACGAGCAGCGTCGGGCGTGGGCTGGCGGGGAGCTTCAGGGAGGTGTGGGTGAGCGCCGACGACGTGTTTAGCAGGAGCATAAGAGGGGAGGAGGAGGACGACGAGCAGGCGCTGACATGGGCGGCGCTGGAGAGGCTGCCCACCTACGACCGGATGAGGAGGGGGGTGCTCAGGCAGGTGATGGACGACGGGAAGGTGGTTCTTGGGGAGGTGGACGTCAGGAGGCTGGGCGTCGCCGGCCGACGGCAGCTGCTGGATAACGTGCTGAGGGCCGTCGAGGAGGACAACGAGAAGTTCCTGCTCCGCCTCAGGGAAAGGGCCGACAGGTTCGCCGATCTCTCCCTCCCTCTCTCTCACACGCATATACTAATTTTTACGCTAAATTGATTCTGTTGGTCCTCAATCTGTTCCTCCTCTGCACATGTCAAGGAAAAAATAATATTAACTATGTCAAATAGTAAATCAACGAGATAAATGCTCTCCCTCTCTCTCTGCGAAGATGCCACGAAACAGGAAGACTCATTAACTCGACGGAAGATGAAGTTATTGTTGCCACGGCAGGCTGCCAGCAAATGAAATCGTGTCCATGAATTGATTAGTGAAGTTATTAGACTTTCTCTCCATCACTTTCTCCGCCGGGAAGGAGTCACAGGACTCACTGCTTTCCACGTCCTCCTGTCAAGAATTTCCGTTTCCCTTAAGGTCCTTGAGTTTTACTAAATTACTTTGCAGTGAGCGCTTCCGCGCATGGTGCACTGCCAATGGTTGCTGCCTTTCTACCAACTGCCAATGCTTTCTGCTTTTCTGTGCTCACTTCTCCTTCGTTACTTTTCGTCACCATTGATCAAGAGAATGCTTAAAGAACGTAAAAGTTGGTCGCGCTAATCTATATCAGGAATCGTCCCATTCTATATCTTTGTTTAGCATTTTCCGACGACCTCTTGATCATGAAGACGAAGCCTTTGAATCGACTTCTCACTTTATTTATGATTGCTGTTATTAATTAATTCACGAATTATTTTTTCGACGCAGGGTGGGGATCGATCTCCCAAAAATAGAGGTCCGGTTCGAGGATCTCGCAGTGGAGGCCGACGCGTACGTGGGAAGTAGAGCCCTCCCCACTCTCCTCAATGCCACCATCAACTCTCTTGAGGTTCTCCCCCTCTCTCAATTGTCATTGGAAATAGTTCTATGATTAATACACCTTTGAGTATCCCTTCGAAATTCAGAAGCCATGGGGAAAAAGATAGAAACTAAGGATGTTAAAGGCTAACGATTAGAAAAAAAAATTATATCAGACGAATCTGGAATCGCCTTCTCAAAGACGCTGCCATTTTAATTTAGCAGCACCTTTTTGAAACTTCAATTATTTCTTTTCATAGTCAAATTCAACGAATCAGGTTTAAGTCTTCCGTTTCTTTTATGCCAATAATAATCTTATTCCTTCTGTTCGTATAACTCTTTATGACAAATATCGGCATCTTTTTTGTTGAGAATTTTCCTGGCAAAGCAAAAGAACGGCCTTGAATTTCCCGGCAAGAATTTCCTGAGCGCGAGATTCGCGACATCTCCCGCTCTCCGTCTTCCCGTTGCGCGGGCTCAGGGCATCAAGTCATGGCGGAAAATAAGAAGATGGATTCGCACCCGCTTCCCCCGCCGAGGATCCTGAGAAAATGCCTCCGGCCGACGCACCGTCACGTGCCCGGCGGCCGATTGTCGGTCGCCGCGGTTCATTCAGCACCCCTACCAGGTTCATGATCCGAAAAGAGTAAGCGGAAGCCATATAGACCCGTATCCAGATCTAGGATTTGGGATATGCGAAAACGAACCGGACCCTCTTATTTGCATGAGAAGACTATAAATTTCATGGGGTCCCGAAAAGCATGGACTATTGGGTAGTCTTAATACTCGAACAGCGATAGCATGTAGTTGATCCAATTAACGCTTCCCGATTCAAAAGGCCGGACCCGTTTTCCTTGCCTAAAAGTGGGAAGCCATTAAATGTACCGAATCTTAAGTAGCTACGGACAACATGCTTTTCGTTGGTCTCGGAAGGCTTTTCTATTGTGGACCCGTGATTTGTTTAACCAGTAGATCACGATCAGCAGCTTAGTATTATATATATATATATATATATATATATATATATATATATATATATATATATGCCTATCTATGTAAACATATTTAATGTGTTTCGTTTGGTGTGGGACGACGCAGGGAATTCTGGGGCTGCTGAGGCTCACCCCATCCAAGAAAAGAGTCCTGAAAATACTGAATGAAGTGTCGGGGACTCTAAGGCCTTCAAGGTCGGTGCTTTCTTCATTTTATTTCTTTTTACCAAGTGTTGAATGTTTGAAACTCATGATCCTTCATGTATTCTGCATGAATAATGACTGACCAGTATTGCTAGAAAACTTTCTGTTCAATCAGTTTTAGACGTTCAAAAATTGCGCAGGATGACCCTGTTGCTCGGGCCTCCCGGCTCCGGGAAGACGACCTTGCTCCTCGCTCTTGCTGGCAAGTTGGATAAAAACAAACTTAGAGTGAGTCTCTCTCTCTCTCTCTCTCTCTCTCTCTCTATCTATTATATATATATATGTATGGATATTGAATTTGGTACAGTTTCAGTAGGTCCACTTGACTTGTGTATATATGGATATGTGTGAATGATTAATAATTGCAGGCGTCCCCACTGCCTGTAAGATCGAACTTTATGTAACTTTTAGTAAGTTGGTGGCCGTTGGATGTCCATTTTTACGTCTGTAGCTGGCCACATTAAAACAGAAGAGGTGGGAAAGTCGTGGTCGTGCACCTACCTATCGTTTTAAGTCCATCTCATATGCTTGTCCGCTCACTGTAACTATGTTCAGCTCCCTCTTTCTTTGTGGACCATATGCGTTTAAAGAGATGGTTGTCAGATCTCCATATCCAAGATTTGGTTGTCAAACCTTCATAAGGGTAGAAATCATGTGGGGCTGTCGATTTCTTTGAAATCAGACGATATTGAATGAGTATAAGTCAAATTGTATTTCTAAGCGTCCAAACATTTTAAAGGAGACAAAAAATTCATTTCTAAAAAACTATTTTATTTATCTTTTCTTCTTTTCTTTAAAGGGTATTTTAGATTATTGAAAAAATAGATTGCCTTTTATATGATCTCCACCGTCTATTCTCTTTAGAACGGAGGACTCAAATAGTTCTTTTTAAGTCTGTTATATGAAAATTTATAGCTGCATGTCGTCTTTTACATATATATATATATATATATATATTATATGCCTTGAAAATTTATACAACATTAAACTCGAAAAAATTAACAGAAATATAGGTCCGGCGTGAATGCTTTTGGAACTCGGCCGTGCTGAAAGCACCGAGACTGCGAGTTCTGATGAAAAGAAGGCTGAAACAACCCAGCCTATGCATACTATGTACGAGTAGCACTAGTAAACATTGCAATTGTACATTACTAGAAAATAAAACATCAAATATCACCAGCGAGCGTGTGCTTTGGCAATGGCCCACTCGTCTCAACATGAATCATATAAAAAATGTAATAAGAAATTACCATGTTCACAGTCATGAAATGGTCGATTGTGGTGGATATCATATGAACTATAATCACGTTCGATGCTTTCTGATAAAACTAGCAGATGCCAAAGAAGCTTCTCTTACGTTACAATATCGGATTTAATTTGAAGCATGATGATCATGGTCAGAATTTTGAAATAGCACATTCAACGGTTGTTTCGAGAATATATGTAATTTTAATTTTGTGCAATTGGGTTTCAGCAGAAACTTGTGGGAAATGATCACGGCGCCTACACAGAGCCAACGAATGATGCTTTTTTTTTTTTTACTGAAACTGCTTACAGAAAGAACTTATCACAAGAGATGGAAGATGAAGAATTTAGTTCTCTTTCGATGCGTAATTTGATGGATCACAAGATATATATGCCCTCAATGGCGACCCACCTAATGCACAATAATAAGAAAGAACATCATATTTCAGTCTCACTTGCGCGTCCTATTATGCATGAACTCCATGTAATGGCCATGGACAGGTTGCCGGGAAGATCACGTACAACGGGCACGAGCTGACAGAGTTCGTCCCAGAGAGAACGGCTGCGTACATCAGCCAGCACGACGTCCACAACGCCGAGATGACGGTCCGGGAGACGCTCGACTTCTCCGGCCGCTGCCAGGGCGTCGGCCCGCGCTACGACATGCTGACCGAGCTCTCCAGGAGGGAGAGGGCGGCTGGCATCAAGCCTGACCCCGAGATCGACGCCTTCATGAAGGCCTCTGCCGTCCAAGGCCAGCAGACCAGCGTCGTCACTGACTATGTCCTCAAGGTACATTACACACTGAACATAAGAGAGAGAGAGAGAGAACAGTGAGAGCTAATGACAATGAACAGATTATACCTTCTGTCATATGACGGCCATGGTAAAATGGTTCGATCTTCGGCTTACATTGTGATTTTGAGCTGTCTTGTTCTCAGCTGCTTGGTTTGGATATGTGTGCGGATATCATTGTGGGAGATGAGATGAGGAGAGGGATTTCAGGTGGGCAGAAAAAGAGGGTGACAACAGGTGTGCAGATTTTGCTTGCAGTCAATTAACTTAAAGAATTGAAGTTTCTGGTCTTGTTTGCTGATTAACCAGTTTTGGTTTTAAAACTTTTATGACGGTAATTTACTGGGTAATAAGGTACTCACCCTGATTGTGTGTGACAATTGTGACAGGTGAGATGTTGGTAGGACCTTCTAAAGCTATGTTTATGGATGAAATATCTACGGGCCTTGACAGCTCTACCACCTTTCAGATTGTCAAGTTCATGAGACAGTTCGTTCATATCATGGATGGAACAATGCTGATATCTCTTCTGCAACCTGCGCCCGAGACCTACGATCTCTTTGACGACATCATTCTGCTTTCAGAAGGCTACATTGTGTACCAAGGTCCGCGGGAGGATGTTCTTGAATTCTTCGAGTTCATGGGTTTCAAATGCCCAGAGAGGAAAGGAGTTGCAGATTTCTTGCAAGAGGTAATGTCAAGGAAGGATCAGGAGCAGTACTGGGGTGACAGAGATAAGCCTTATCGCTATATCTCGTCTGAGGAATTCTCACAAGCGTTCAGCTCCTTCCGAGTTGGCCACCTGGTAGCTGCTGATCTTGAAATTCCATATGAGAGATCAAAATCTCACCCAGCAGCACTAGAAACAAAGAAGTACGGTCTCTCTAATTGGGATCTGTTCAAGGCCTGTTTTTCAAGAGAATGGCTCCTTATGAAGAGAAATTCCTTTTTGTACATATTCAAGACTACTCAGATCACAATCATGTCAATAATTGCCATGACCGTCTTTTTGAGGACTCAAATGAAGCATGAAACCTTTGCAGATGGTGGGAAATACTATGGTGCTCTCTTCTATGGTCTGGTCAATGTGATGTTCAATGGAGTGGCTGAGTTGGCACTGACTGTGACCAGGCTTCCTGTGTTCTACAAGCAGAGAGATTTCCTGTTCTATCCTTCTTGGGCTTTTGCTTTGCCCATTTATATTTTCCGGATCCCACTTTCTGTATTGGAATCAGGATTATGGATCTGTCTCACTTACTACACAATTGGGTTTGCTCCTGCTGCCAGCAGGTAACTGCTCAATGTGCTCATTTTCACAACTAAAGCATATTATTCTTTTCTGGTGAAGCTTGCGTAGGATCAGCCTTTCTCCTCTTCTTACTGGATTTAAGCTTGTTCCTCAGTTTGGTTAGGTGTCTCCAAGAATTCTAATATATATATATATGCACTTCTTTAAGGTTCTTCCGGCAATTCCTTGCGTATCTCTGCATACATCAAATGGCACTTGCTCTTTTTCGGTTCCTCGCAGCAGTGGGAAGAACACTGGTTATTGCTAACACAATAGGGACTTTTGCGTTGCTTGTAGTGTTTGCTCTTGGTGGCTTTGTGATATCTAGAGGTTAGTACTTCAGAACTTTCTCCTAGGTTGCTTCTTTTCTTAACTTGCACAGTCTCTGAAATAGAAAGGGAGGCAAAAGTTTTAAACATGATACTCATACTACAGGTTGTAAGTTGTAACTTCAATTGCCTTCTCTATATTTCGTTCAGATGATATCCAACCTTGGTGGATCTGGGCATTCTGGTTGTCGCCTATGATGTACGGACAAAATGCTATAGCCATTAATGAGTTTCTTGATGAAAGATGGAACAAGGTAAGCCTGAACTGGTTTCACTGCACCATGGCTGATGGGCTGCTTGAATGGCCTTAGACTAGAAATGTAATTGCACCCATCCTTGATGCTTGATAATAGCCTTGTTAAACCGCTGCTAAAGAAAATTGCACCGCTATTTAAAGTCAAGGAGCTCCAAAACTTGTTACAGTATTCTACAAGTTCTTTGATCCTGCTTGCTGGTGATCAGTGAAACTGGCACCAAGTTTCTAAAAGGCCTCCTTGTGTACCCCTTGGTTTACATTAACTAGGATGTAGTTCAGCAGGCAACGTACTATCTTCATTGCAGCTATATTATTGAAATTGCTATTGCTAGTACTAAAACAGTTGAAACTTGAAAGTTTTTTGCCAATAATATGTTCTGTTCTTGACTGTTACAGAAAAATACAGATCCTACTATTGATGCTCCTACAATTGGAAAGGCTCTTCTTAAATCTAGAGGAATGTTTACCCATGAGTACTGGTATTGGATATCCATTGGGGCGTTGATCGGGTTCTCATTTCTGTTCAATATTTGCTTTGTCCTTGCCCTCAAGTACCTAAATCGTAAGTGCAATTCTTCTGCTAGTGAACATAGGAGCATCAGAGAAAACCTGATTATGTGTTCCACTTACTGAATTCGGAAAATGCAGCCATTGGAAATCCTCGTTCCATTCTGCCAGATGAGGACAGCAAAGACAACAGCAAGAAATCAAGATCGTTCAGCAAACAGACATCAAAGTCATTAAATTTTGACTCTCAGTTTCATGATCCAGTTTCTGAAGGTTTTCTTGGTTACTGTTTTTTTTTCCTCATCATTTTGCTTGATCAAAGTCCCCTGGTTTCATCATGAAAATCTGAGAATATTGGCGTATTAATGTTCAGGAATCGACATGGCTGTCCGAAACAGTAACGGAAGCACAGTATCAGAAACAACAAGTTCCAGGAGAGGAATGGTTTTACCTTTCCAGCCTCTTTCTCTAGCATTTGACCATGTGAATTACTACGTTGACATGCCTTCGGTATCCTTCTAGCTCTGTCTTTTCACTTCTAATTTGGTCATGTCTTTATCATATAAGCAAAACACTAGAAAAGGATGACCTGTTTCAGTAAACAAATCCTAGGTAAAAAAACCTTCTAATATTTAATATCTTCTTTTTTTCTTCAATTTCTAAATCTACCCAAGAAACATGATCCTTTTCCAAACGAAAAACTAATGATAAAAAGGTAAAAAACTGCAAGGAGAATACTGTGATAATGAAAACATGAAAATGAAAAGATCAAAATTGACATCTTTAAAGCAAAACTCTGCAGCCATGTTGTGATATTATCACTGTACTTCACTGAAGTAAAATCTAGAGATAACAGTAAAATCCCAAGCATAACGTATTGCTCAAACTGAATCTAATTAAACGAAGAACAAGCATAGACTAGTGATGAATTTAATCGTCTCTATATCACGGCTTGCAACTTCAATGCAGATAGTACCCTTAAACGGCTGTCTAGAGTTCATTTTGAACTACTTGCTGTCTGCTGAAAGCTCCGATCTTGTTGTCCACTCCAGATCTACATTTCTGTCTATATCCCTTTTCATCATTCCACACAGAGGCTGCAAAAAGGCTGATCAATTAATTTGATCATGGCTAAAGAAAAGGTTTAACTAAGTAACTTATTGGTACTGCAACACAGGTTCCTTATGAAAAGCTCTTAAATAATCAAGAAGCTAGTACTACTATTTGCATAGCATAATATTGGTCTTTTAGATGCAAGACACTCAAGAAAAGGTTTGTTCACCAGGAAATGAGAAGTCAAGGAATTGAAGAAAGCAAGCTCCAATTACTGACTGATGTTAGTGGTGCTTTCCAACCCGGAGTTCTCACTGCTCTTGTGGGTGTAAGTGGTGCTGGAAAAACCACATTGATGGATGTCCTAGCAGGAAGGAAAACAGGAGGATATATTGAAGGAAGTGTATACATTTCTGGTTATCCAAAAAGGCAAGACACTTTTGCTAGAGTTAGTGGTTATTGTGAACAGAACGATATACATTCACCTTATGTCACTGTCTATGAGTCCTTGGTTTACTCCGCATGGCTTCGTCTCTCTTCAGACGTAAAATCAGACACCAGAAAGGTACACTTTGTTGCAAATAGTTTATATATGATTGTTTCCTGAAATAAGAAATTTGATCTGTTAGATTTTGATATACCAATTTTTTTCTCATTTTTAGTTGTTTGTTGAAGAAGTTATGGAGTTAGTAGAGTTGAGTCCAATAAAGAATGCTCTAGTGGGTCTTCCTGGAGTAGATGGCCTCTCAACTGAGCAGCGGAAACGTCTAACTATAGCTGTGGAGTTAGTAGCTAATCCTTCAATCATCTTCATGGATGAACCGACAACAGGGCTTGATGCTAGAGCTGCAGCTATTGTTATGAGGACAGTAAGAAATACAGTCGACACAGGGAGAACTGTTGTGTGCACTATTCATCAACCAAGCATTGATATTTTTGAAGCTTTTGATGAGGTAAAACTACAACTGCATACATCAGATCTCCTCATAGAGTTTCTTTGATGCTCAGACCTTGATGAAGTGGCTCTTGTTTGCAGCTTTTGCTGATGAAGAGAGGTGGGCAAGTGATTTATGCAGGACCTCTTGGTGTATGTTCCCACAAACTCGTCGAGTACTTTGAGGTGAGGAATTAATAATCCATTTTCATTGATTGTGTAACTATTCGCATCTCATGTGGAATGAGACAGTCATTGCTGCTCTAGCTGAATACTTAGATTCTGCAGACTAGGTCCTAGCACTTCTTGTGCATCTTGTTCTTTACAATGCCTGAGCTTAGCACATGTTCAAGTCTAGGGAGTGTTCATGTATCGCAATAAAGATGTGCTCTGATATACGTTGTGTTTGTGCTAAGATTTTAGAAATGAAGAAGTTTAGCATTGTTAATGAGAACTTACTCTATTCTATGAATTTATACGTTACAATCGTTTAACTATCAAGTGGTTCTCCATGCCTTTCCCTATTTTTCTTTCTACTCTTAAGATAGTCATGTCCAAAGATTTTTTTTGATATCCTGCTTCCTGGCCAGATTTCAAGTATATGTCCCAATAGTATTTGATAGTATCAGTATATCACCTTAGGTCAGATTATTCTCTTCTCAGTAGTCATCAGATTTGGGTGGCATATCTTGTTGGTCTTCAAAGAAATTGAGCTTCTTAGTTTGTTTAGCAGTTGTAGAAAAAAAAAATTGAACATGTTTGAACTTACAATAGATATGAGCAACAACCCAGATAGAATTAAAGCTTCTGAAAGCTTGTCTATTGGAAATTTAAAATCAGAAATGGATTTTAGTACCTTGAGGAGTATTTGAACTTCTTGTATATAACTGATTATTCTACCATATTTCTGTATTTTTTTTTCATACGGCATGTCAATTGTCAACATGTTATATGGATTTTCCTTGCAGGCAATACCTGGAGTGGCCAAGATCAGGGATGGATATAATCCTGCAACATGGATGTTGGAAGTTACTTCTACTTCAGTTGAAGATCTACTTGACATTGATTTTGCAGAAATTTATGCCAACTCCACCCTTTACAAGTAAGTCAAACTAAATATTATGACTGGCCTAAGTGTATGGTTTTTCCTTTCTTTAGTTTATTGGTTACAGAAGAGTTTCTAATAACCTTCGCTGTCATTCAGGAGAAATCAGGAACTTATTAAGGAACTTAGTACTCCTATGCCTGGTTCAAAGGATCTTTTCTTCCCTTCCAAATACTCCCAGAGCTTCCTAACTCAATGCAAAGCCTGCTTGTGGAAGCAACATTACTCTTACTGGAGAAACCCTCAATATAATGCTACTCGGTTTCTGATGACAATTGTCATTGCTCTTCTGTTCGGTACCATCTTCTGGAAAGCTGGACAAAAAACGTAAAACTTCTGCTCTTAAATCCTTGCAATGCTTTACTTTGCTCTTCAGCTGTCTAGTCATTAAACATGCACCTTATAGGGCAAGGGTTACTAGCATTGAGAAGACAGGGCTAGTTTCCAATTCAAGTTGTTTGCACTCATTAAATTTTAATCCTTAAATTAAGTTGTCTTTGTCAATATGAATTGATGACCAGACCATTAAATATGGCCAAAGGACTTGCTGGATCTTCTTAGTTTTCCTACAGTCTCGAGAGAGACCACCATGTTCTGGGTGTGCCTCAGTTTAAATCCCCCAGATGCATTTCTCTTACACAAAGGAATTCCTCTTAACTGCTTTACCCTTACTGAAAAAGACGGACTCTAGTATTGAACACCTCAACTTGTAGGCTTAAAACGAAACTATCCAACAAATTCGTGGATCACTTGTGACAGTAGTTGGAACATATCAAAGGGAAAGATTCTTGGAATCTAGCAAATCCATGCTTTACTTTTTCATTGTTGGAATTGTATAGATATATTGATGTATATATGAGACTTACAATTGCACAAAATGTTGCTACATAGCTTCTTCAAAAAATTTTTGAGTTCTGACAAAAGTTCAACATATTCAAGTAGCCCTTAGTGGATATCAAACTTCGAGGCTTCTGCTTGTTCATCAGCATAGAAAGAAGTTGCTTAGAAAACATTTTCATAACAATAACAGATTTAGTAGTAATGATATATTTTATAGTTTGTTCTTTTAATATTTAAACTGAATGCAAAAAATACACGAATGTAGTGTGCATGTACAGTGGGTTATGTTCTGTAAAATGAAAACCAAAGGATTCTGCTCCTTCAGTTTTATTGGTTTTCAGTCATGTGTCACAACTGGTCTTGTTTGTAGCGTTAAGAATATGGACCAACTAAAGCTTGCCAAATTACCTTTTTTGACTTATGCTGCTGGGTTTCTTAGGGTCTCAACTGTCTCCCTCAAACAAACCTTTATCCCCCACTTTTTGCATGTGAAACCAATAAGTTGGAAATTCTCTTTGGTTTATATCTTTGATATTGTTCTTTTGTTCATTGTAATAGAGCAACCCAACAAGAGCTGCTCAATCTGCTTGGATCAATGTATGCTGCAGTACTATTCCTTGGAGCTAGCAATTCAATGACAGTTCAGCCTGTTGTGGGCGTGGAAAGGACGGTTATGTACCGCGAAAAAGCAGCAGGAATGTACTCTGCATTGGCCTACGCCATTGGTCAGGTAAAGCCTGCCTGATTTCTTACACGTTAATCTCTCAAAAATTAGTCCATAATATGAAAAAGGGTGGCTTATGGCTACCATACCATGTACTTATCCTGCTATGTAAGAAAAGGTGCTTCATGGATTCGATTTTTCCTACGGCAACCGTACCAGCATAAAGCTTCGCCTACAGGGGCAGTATGCCAAGCTGACCTTACTGCTATTCATGACTTTAATGTTGCATTGCCAGCAAAGTTAAAACTGCTTTAATAAGCTATGTTGCTGTTTTTCTAACTTCTTCATCTTCATCTGCAGGTTATCATAGAGATTTTCTATATTGGGGTACAGACCCTTGTGTATGGCTCAATGTTATTTTTCTTGATCGACTTTCCTTGGGATGTTCGCAAGTACCTGTCGTTCATCTACTTCATGTTCATGTGTTTTGTCTATTTCACCCTTTATGGGATGATGGGGGTGGCCCTCACACCTAACCATCATATCGGCGCCATTGTTAGCTCTTTCTTCCTTAGCTTCTGGAATCTCTTCTCCGGCTTCCTCATCAGTCGGCCAGTGAGTAGCTTGCATAACTGTATTGTTCACTTGTAAAATGTGCTTCTTGTTAATTTTATGTAAGCTTTCAAAATTTATTGTTGGATTGGAGTCTGTTTGTTTCATTACCAATGGAAAAGAATTGCACTTTTACCTTTTCTTTTGTGTGATCAATAAATGGTCAAAAATAGTTGTGATTTTGCTGATCTACTGGAAAATGATGCTAGCAGAAGTTCCATTGACTACATAAGCTAACTACTTTCCCTTGGTTTGCAGCTGATTCCAATATGGTGGAGATGGTACTATTGGGCTTCCCCTGTTGCATGGACAATCTATGGGCTTATTACCTCTCAGCTGGGGGACTTAGAAAGTACATTGCAGGTTCCAGGACTTGGGCAAGTCACAGTAAAGCAATTCCTGCAGAGTTTCTTGGGATTCAGATATGACTTCTTGGGGGTGGTTGCTGCAGTTCATGTGGTATTTGTCATGATCTTTCTTCTCATCTTTGCCTTTGGAATCAGATTCCTCAATTTTCAAAGAAGATAAAACCCAAAAAAGTGTTGCCTTGGAAATTAAAATTGTATGGATGTAAATTAATCTTTTTGTTCTTGTACAATGAATAGTGTAATATTTGCCTTAATACTACCTCTTCCAAAATGTGGAAAGATGGTGTTGTCCTAAGTTTGCCCCCTCCCTGGCACCCTGAAGCACAGGGACTATGTTGGGAATGGCCTTGCCCTTTTTGCTCCTTTCCTATTTCATTTGTTCCCATAGTGGTTTACAACAGTTTCTTAATATTTTAAGGTCCTGTTATTGGACACTTTCCATGAATATCCAGATAAAAATTAAAATAGTATTGACCTCTTTCTTTGGTCGGTGCTTTGTCAGAATTTGTTCATGTCTTCCTGTTCAGAATGTCATTAGTTATGAAAAGTTGCTTGGTTTGAGAACCGCGTCATTTAAATGAGGGAACACATGCAAATCCAAAAATTTTTTGCATGACCAGATCATGCACCATATGAAAATGTCTACTGGAGAATTATGGTCAGTTACCACGAATGAGAACAATCTGTGAGGAAGACTGCCATAATGAATTCATAAATTCAATGCACACCATTAATGATGGGGCTAGTTTTAAGTATGTATTGATGGTTGGCCAATGCAAACCTTTCCGTCGATGGTACGAGAACAAGAGAGTGGATCGCCAGTTTCACATCATTCAAGAAAATCATACTGCAATTTTCTCCCCTCAAATCACTCCGGAACAGGAATTTCATAGCTTTTGCCTTTCAACATGTAATTTGAAGCTTTAAAAGGTGAAAATGTCCGAATAATTTATCCAAAATGCCTCAATTGTTCCCAGCAACAGGCAATACAGAGTCGATTCTTATGACAAAAGTGGCCTTGCTTTAATTATTTAGGATTGTTGTCATCTTTTAGTGAAAAAAAAAAAGATTGACAAACTAAACCTGAATATCATCACAAAGGTAAAACATCCATATTTCAAGTTTTTTCAAGAAAATAAAAAAAAAAAGCTCGTAATTATAGCCATAAAATGTACACAATTTTATATTTGTGCCCTTTAAATAAAAACTTCGACCAATTGATAAAAGGCGGAAGGCGAATATACATGGCGAGAAGGACGACGTCAATGAATTTGGAGGAAGAAACGCCTGTAGGGCTTCTAGATGGATCCACTTAACAACGCAATTAGCTTGTTAGTTAATGTCCATTTTTAACTCATTTGTAGAAACAGAATCTCAAAACAAATTAAGTCCAACGTTCCAACCCATTCAACACGCGATGCTGTCTTCAGTTTTCATCTTTATTTTTAGCTCCCTACACCACTTCTAAGCTGTTTCTTTTTTTTTTTTTCCTTCCCATTTTTTTTTAAAAAAGAAGCTTTCTTTAAATGAAACCACTACGTTTTTGTGTTAACAACGTAAAAAGATGACGCTCATAATTGAATGGAATCGATGACAATGTCAGCCATAACACTCGCTAGGAAGCGCGAGGCCGCTTTTTGAATCATGAACGAACATGGAGGTCGTAAGCGAGAAAATGTTGTAAATCCGGACCGAAAGAAAGATTAACGGTCCCAACGGTTTACCGGTATCAACGGTCACCTCTTCGACCCGATGGCCGACCCGTCCTGGTCTCTCGTGCACAAAAGTGAGAGAGAATCGCGCCGGCTGGCGATCGGGAGGCCGCCACCTTGTTCTGCTTCAGTCGGCGTGGCGATGGCGGGGGAGGATCCTAGGCGGTCGAGCTTTGGCAGCAGCGGCCGGAGAAGCGGGATCGCGGGCAGCCTCCGGGAGGCGTGGAGCAGCGCCGGTGGCGACGTCTTCCGGCGAAACGCGTCAATGAGCAGTGCCGGCAATGGCGAAGAAGGAGACGAGGAGGACCTCAAGTGGGCGGCTCTGGAGAAGCTGCCGACCTATAGCAGGATGAGGAAGGGCATCCTGAGGGTGATAGCGGAGGATGGGAACTTGGCCGACACAGAGGTGGTGGACGTCCGAAAGCTGGGGAAAGGGCAGCGTAGGGACCTGGTGGAGAGGGCTCTCCGCGTCGTGGACAATGACAGCGAGAAATTCTTGCTCTGCCTTCGGGAAAGGATCGATCGGTGAGCCCATTAGCTCCTTGACGGCGTAATATTGCCAAACCTTGGACTGAAAATTCGCTGCCAATCATCTCATCTAATCATTTTAACAGAGAAAAGTAGATCGATCTTTGGTGGAAGTAAATTGGAGTGCATGGATGGATTTCTTTCTTGTTGTCTCTCATGCTGTGGATCTTGGCTCTCGGTTGTTTATTCTTTGATGTTTTCTTGCTAAATTGCAGGGTCGGACTTGATGTACCGAACATCGAGGTTCGGTTCGAGGGTCTATCGATCGAGGGCGACGCCTACGTGGGGAAGAGAGCTCTCCCTACACTTTTGAATGCAAGCATCAACGTCTTGGAGGTATTTCTGCCTGACTTGTTTCATCAACGTGGGTAATATATGACCTCGTATTGTTCTATTGCGAGTTCAAAAATATTAGCCCATGTCACCATGCATGCTGAGCTATATTTGCTTAGTGGCTCAATCCCAAGATTTTATAATATGCTTCTTTTTCCTTTTTTCTGTTACCTGTTTGCTTCTTAAACACGAGATAATCCATTTTAACTCGCACAGGGAGTTCTGGGACTGGTGAGGCTTTCCCCATCCAAGAAGAAGGTCGTGAAGATCCTCAGAGAAATGAGTGGAATTCTAAAGCCGTCCAGGTTAGAGCCACCCATTTCACAAGTCTTGGCATCAAAAGAATGTCCAAGAGAGAGTTGGCAACAATTTGGGAAGGCTGTAAGTTAACAAACAGATAGGTAGGAGTAAAAATAAAAGTGGGTAATATATGACTAGACATATAGAGGACATATTCTTTCAAAAGCGATACTAAAAAAATGGCTTTATATGTGATATCTTTAACACTGCAATATCACTGAATGAGGCAGGTATTTCAGAAGTTATTTGCGTCCTATACTTAACTTTGTAAATATTTTAGGACAACCCAATATTTGCTACATAGACATGTAGCAAGTAACCAATATTTCAATCACAAGGTGATGAGAGCTTCCATGATATCCAAGATAGTTCAATTCCAATCTTTGTTTTCTCAGATCGTATGGACTCAAAACTTGGAGTCCAAGATCCATGTCACGGAAGCTTTGGTTTAGGCTACTTAAATCCAAACAAAAGCCGGTTGAAAGCACTATTTTCTGTCCTTTATACAAATGCGTTATAGTACCATATTCGGTTCGCCTCTTTCACTGTCCAAATAGTAACTAGATCCAGATGCTTGGATAACAGGACACACATTCATGTGTCCGTATTACTTTTCAGAAAGTTCCAGTGATAGATAAAGCCTGTTTTTCATTATTCAGAAAGGTAACGCACCTTCATATTCATTATGGTTTGCTTGAATTACCAATGTATTGATACATCGGAATTAACTTTTCAGGATGACTCTCCTCCTTGGGCCACCTGGCTCCGGAAAAACTACTCTGTTATTGGCTCTAGCTGGGAAGGTTGATAAGAAACTAAGGGTGAGCTTCTCCCTCCTGCTGTAATCACTTATAGTGTCATAGACTTGATTTGAGTAAATCTGTCCTTTCAAAACAAAAACTAGTTTACCCTTCACTAAATCACCCAAACGCAGCCTATATAATGATCAACATGTAAGATGTTTATGATTATTAATGCAGTACAAACATATAAGTTAGATTTATTTTTTTTTTTTCTAAAATTTTATTGTTTTAAGGACCATTATTATGGTATGATCAAAATAGCAGATATAAAACTCAAAGATTATTAACTCAACTTGTGTCTTCTGTTAAATCATTCTTCAGATCATATTGCGAACAAGTTAGTGATTGTAGGTTAGCTCGCTAGGCAGAAAAATGATGTGCTTGTTGTGCATTGAATTAGGTTAGAGGTAGGATCACACATAACGGGCATGAGCTATCAGAGTTCGTGCCGGCGAGGACGTGCGCGTACATCAGCCAGCACGACGTACACAACGGCCAGATGACGGTGAGGGAGACGCTGGACTTCTCGGGGAGGTGCCTGGGGGTTGGCACCCGCTACGAAATGCTGAGCAAGCTGCTGAAGAGGGAGACGGAGGCTGGTATCAGGCCTGACCCTGAGATTGATGCCTTCATGAAGGCGGCGGCACAGGAGGGCCAGAGGTCCAATCTTGCTACTGACTATGTTCTCAAGGTTCTCTCTCTCTCTCTCTCTCAAGATCGTATGCAGAGTATGTAGATCATATTCCAGTATACAGATTTTAGTTCTCTTAAAAGGTATAAAGGTACGAATTTCACTTTCAATATCACTAGTACGTGAGATTTTTAGGGAAGCTATAAGAAAGATCTATGGAGATGATATATTGAAATTCTTTGGTACCTGTGCATATGGTGGAGGCATAACATGTTGTTTAACTTGGTCTCTTCTTTGCTATAGGTCCTTGGCCTGGATATCTGTGCCGACATCATGGTGGGAGACGATATGAGGAGGGGGGTCTCAGGCGGGCAGAAGAAGAGGGTGACCACTGGTAAGGCGTTACATAGATTTTCTTCTATGAGTAACTTTTGACAAAAGTAGGAAAGAAAACCAAGGGTGAACCCCCTTGGGACCAGTAACATGCTGTACTGTACAGTCTTTGCTTTCTTTGGTCTTTTTGGGTTTTTTGGCCTTTCGGCTCTTTGTGTTCGATCGGCTTTCCATTCTTTCCTTGTACATAGCTTATTATTTTGCAAAAAAGGTGGGGTGCCTTATCCCAGCAGGTGTCGTTGTGTTCTCTAAACCTTCGAAATGCTTGCCATACTAATGTACCCACTCAACTTTGACCGTCTAGTAAGAAGTTACTCTAGAGTCGTCGTTGTAAAATGGGTGGACCTTATGTTGCTTGTTGGTGCTGGACCAGGAGGATGCATGTTACTTTGACGTTCGACTTTAGTTAAGGGGCTTTCATAGAGTAAACCAAGTTCTGAGTTTTCTTATGTTGATGTTCCTGCTTATGTTTCAGGGGAAATGCTGGTGGGACCTGCTAAGGCTTTTTTCATGGATGAGATATCTACAGGACTAGATAGCTCCACCACCTTCCAGATTGTGAAGTATATGAGACAGATGGTTCACGTCATGGATGGCACCATGCTCATGTCCCTTCTCCAACCTGCACCCGAGACCTTCAACCTCTTTGATGACATCATTCTGCTCTCTGAGGGCTACATTGTCTATCAAGGTCCACGTGAGGAAGTGCTTGAATTCTTTGAATTCATGGGCTTCAAGTGCCCCTCCAGAAAAGGAGTTGCTGACTTCCTGCAAGAGGTGACTTCGGAGAAGGATCAAAAGCAATACTGGTGCAATGAACTTCAGTCCTACCGCTTCATCTCAGCTGTGGAGTTCTCGCAAGCTTTCAACTCATTCCGAACTGGCCAGAGGATTTCTAACGAACTCCAATCCCCTTTTGACAGATCAAAGAGCCATCCTGCAGCATTGGCGAAGAAGAAGTACGGAATCTCTAGCTGGGAGCTCTTCAAAGCCTGTTTCTCAAGAGAGTGGCTGCTCATGCGGAGGAACGCTTTTATTTACGTTTTCAAGACCACCCAAATCACAATTATGTCAATTGTCACCATGTCCGTCTTTTTCAGAACTCAGATGAAACATGAGACACTTGCAGATGGTGTGAAATACAGTGGTGCCCTCTTCTTTGGTCTGATTAATGTGATGTTCATTGGGATGTCCGAATTGTCACTTACTGTTGGTGCACTTCCAGTGTTTTACAAGCACAGAGATTTCTTGTTCTATCCAGCTTGGGCCTATGCAGTTCCAAAATGCCTTATTAGGATGCCTATGTCGATATTGGAATCTACAGTATGGGTAGCTTTGACATACTATACCATTGGCTTTGCTCCTTCTCCTACAAGGTGAATTGTGAATTTTCCGGTGATTCTGCTGCTAGTCTCCCGTAGCTTCTATATTCAACATTATTCCAAAGGATACTTCTATCTGTTGCTAAAAATGTACTGGAACTCATTTACATTGTATTCCCGCAAATGTAGGTTCCTTCGGCAGTTACTTGCATATATATGCACACACAATATGGCTCTTTCTCTTTTCCGATTTATTGCTGCTGTGGGAAGAACATTGGTTACAGCAAACACGATTGGATCATTCACTCTTCTTCTGGTCTTTAATCTGGGTGGCTTTGTAGTATCCAGAGGTGAGTAAAATTCTTTTCATATTTTGCTTCAGTAGAAAAGGTTCGCAACATCAAGCCTAAGATACCAAATTGAAATGCTGATGTCAAATTGGTAGCCAATTACAACGTCAAAGTCAAAGTTCAAACTAGCTTATAGGTTGTGATGATAAATTTCAACTTACATTTTTGTGCTTTTCCTTTCCTGTGCTTCAGATCAGATTAAACCGTGGTGGATATGGGGCTATTGGTTGTCCCCCTTGATGTATGGCCAAAATGCTATTGCTATCAATGAATTCCTCGATGATCGATGGGGTGCAGTAAGTTTGAATCCTAGCTTAATCTTCAGTGAGCACACATTGCAAATCTTAATCAACTAAGACAAGTACTTATAAACACTTAACCAAAACTGACTTGAGAAAGTGAATGTTGTTTTTGATATTTTGCATTACCAGTACGTGCTATTTTTATGATGATTGTTGCAGCAATTTACAATTCAAAATTCAAATCGCTGGACATCCTGAGATTTCGTTTGATAATCCAACTTGCAATGAAGTATAAACTGTATACGGCACCTAGTCTTGACCAGCTTCCATCAGGCACAACAATGAAAGTCCATGTGTGTGCACACATATAAACAACTATAGTGCATTGTCACATGTCATCTGTGGGAGTGGCTTCTAAATAATCTTGTATGCAAAAAGTTCTGAAGTGACTGATGTCCAACAATATATCTAATCAAATTTTATCTTCTGTCCAAGTTCGTACTGTTTATTTGGGTGACGAATTAGAGCAGGCTACAATTAACCAGTTTGGACGCTTGACAGTCAACTGGTCAAGTAACCGCAATAGGTACCAACTACCAAGCCATGTTCAACTTTCAAACCTAGGATCTAAGACAGAAAGATATGTGCTTTATATAATTACAATATCCCATACTTAATGAAGGCCATGTACACTTGAGTTTAATTACTGCCTTGTGTTTGTATTCATATTATTTGTGACTTCAAACTAAAGTAAGTTATAAGGTGGACTGAGGTCCATCAATCTTCCTCGAGTCAAATTTGGTTTAGGCTTAGTCTACTAGGTTATAGATGTATATCATGTTACTTTTAACTTAGTTTATAGAAGACAGTAAAAAATTGGAATATTATCTTTGATAGCAAATCTTCTTTACTTGTCACAGCCAAACAAAGACACAAACATTGATGCACCTACGATTGGAAAGGCTATTCTCAAGGCAAGGGGCATGTTTACAGAAGAATATTTTTATTGGGTAGCTATTAAAGTCTTGATTGGATACACATTTCTTTTCAATGTGTGCTTCATCCTGGCTCTCAAATATCTCAATCGTAAGTGATAATTATATGCTAATGAAGTGGTTGTCTATTATGCACGATGAGTTTTGACCTGAAGATTCTTAATTTGGATTTTGTAGCTATTACTAACCACGAAGTAGTACTGCCTTGTGAAGATCA
Source organism: Nymphaea colorata (assembly GCF_008831285.2). Classification (NCBI taxonomy): domain Eukaryota; kingdom Viridiplantae; phylum Streptophyta; class Magnoliopsida; order Nymphaeales; family Nymphaeaceae; genus Nymphaea; species Nymphaea colorata. The sequence goes on along the minus strand of NC_045148.1, from coordinate 249,057 downwards.
ACATGAGAACCAAAATGACTCTCAGTCTGTAAGTGAACAAGCAACTGAGCAGTTTCAGAACAAGTTGATAAATCCTCAATTTGAAGGTTAATTATGGTATTGAGTTTTGAGTTTTTCTCCACTATCATGAATGCCCTTAACAACTAAGATACTTTTCTCCTTGATTATCAGTCTTCCTACAACGAACTGTATGCATAAGTTTGTACTTTCACATGGTTGCAGGAGACAGCATGGGATTGAATAACACAACCAACAAGAGAGAATCAGAAGTAGAAGCCCCTAAGAGAGGAATGGTTCTACCATTTCAGCCACTTTCACTTGCATTCAACCATTTGAACTACTATGTTGACATGCCTCTTGTAAGCATCCTTTTTGGAAGTATCCTTTACTGGAAAATAGTCCATGAGTTCTGATAGGCGTAGAGGCATGTTCTCTCTGAAGTTTCTTTATGTTGCAATTGTTTATGGCTATGATTAGACTAGAAGTCTGGAACAACTTTAGAATCAAAATTGTGCTTTTGTGGAAAGTTAATGGTATCATGGGATGCTATTGAATCCTTCAAGTGTAACATGACAAACTAATGTGGTCATTCATTAGGAAATGAAAGGCCAAGGAATTGAAGAAGACCGGTTGCAACTTCTATGTGATGTTAGTGGCTCTTTTAGACCAGGAATTCTGACTGCATTGATGGGTTCAAGTGGGGCCGGAAAGACCACTCTGATGGATGTCCTAGCAGGAAGAAAAACTGGAGGATACATTGAAGGAAGTATAACTATTTCTGGTTACCCGAAACGGCAAGAGACGTTTGCAAGAGTCAGTGGCTATTGCGAACAAAATGACATACATTCTCCAAACGTTACGGTGTATGAGTCCCTAGTTTACTCTGCATGGTTACGTCTTTCACCTGAAATAGATGCAGACAGCAGAGAGGTATTTGAATTGTCAAAAGTTGCTTTTATTTTGCTTTCTTAATGCATTCTTGATTATTAGCTTATACTTATCCCATTTTTCAGCTGTTTGTTGAAGAGATTATGGAGCTAGTTGAATTGAACCCAATAAGAAACACAATAGTTGGTTTACCTGGAGTAAGTGGCCTATCAACTGAGCAAAGAAAACGCTTAACCATAGCCGTAGAATTGGTTGCGAATCCTTCCATCATATTCATGGACGAACCCACATCAGGGCTTGATGCTAGAGCTGCAGCTATTGTTATGCGTACTGTAAGGAACACCGTTGACACGGGCAGGACAGTTGTTTGCACGATTCACCAACCAAGCATTGATATCTTTGAAGCTTTTGATGAGGTTGTGTCATAATGTTATCAGTTTCATGGATGAATTGCAAGCGCTTTGTGTCGTCTTATGCTTCATATTTTACTATCTCATTTGAAGTTTCCAATTTATTGTTTCAGCTTCTGCTGATGAGGAGAGGTGGTCAAGTGATTTATGCAGGTGCTTTAGGTCATGAGTCTCGCAAGTTGGTTGATTATTTTCAGGTAAGAACATATCTGAATGTGCTTTGGCATCCATGCATTTTTCATACTATTTGGTCAACAAACTAGAGTTTGAGTTGAAATCTCGAATATCTGCAAATTAAATATAGTGTGGGGTGCCAGTTCAAAAGGAGGGGAAATTTACACTTACCAACTGTAAGTAAGCGAACATGTATGCTTTTCAGAATTTTTAGGTAATTTCAATGAGTGTTTACTCGCCGATCATATTCCTCTTTTATTGGTTCCTTGAAAATATGAAGTTTAAAAGGGTGATTGAACATATATGTCATTTAAACTGTTTTCTTGGTAAACAGCTTGTATGCAAAAATAGACTATGATTAGCCAATAATAAATTTAGATTGTATAGCAATATTAGGTAACTAGGTAAATGCCCCACTAGTTAATGATGTAAATGTGACTACTGATTAGCTTCCCCATCTTTGGAACGTTTGATATTCACACAATTTCTATCCTCCTGACAGGTATTTTTTAAGGCATGGCAAATCCACGTTCTGTATGCATGCAGCAATGCTCATCAAACAAATGAATTTACATGTCTAATTTCATGAACTTATTGTTTCAGGCAATTCCAGGAGTCCCCAAAATTTTAGATGGGGACAATCCTGCAAATTGGATGTTGGAAGTCACAAACACTGTTTCTGAAGCACAACTTGGCCTAGACTTTGCTGTAACTTATTCAAATTCTTCTCGTTATCGGTATGAATCGCTTGGCTCAAATCAGGAGGCTTCTTCCACTTACCAATTTGACCTAAGTCACAACTTTTGCGAACAGGGAAAATGCGGAGCTCATCAATGAATTGAGCACTCCATTACCAGGTTCAAAGGATCTCTTTTTCCCAACGACACATGCTCAAAGCTTTGTGGCTCAGTGCAGAGCTTGTTTCTGGAAACAAAGTAGGTCCTACTGGAGGAACCCACAGTACAATGGTCTCAGATTTTTCATGACAATCACAACAGGTCTCATCTTTGGAACTATTTTCTGGGATGCTGGAACGAAAACGTAAGGATTTGCAAAGTGATACTTTCTGAACATTTTTGGATATGAAACAAAACATAGTGTTATGTGAATTTGACATCAAGAAAGCACTATGAATGTCAAAAGCTCCATAGCTCCTAGCCAAGCTCAGAATAGCACCATCCTTCAGTTGTCTGGAGACTTTTACACTAGTTTCAAGTTACCTGTGTTTGATAACCTGCCAATTTAAACATGCTCCTAACTCAGCTCAGTCCACTTGGATCTATCATCTACTCGTATGACATATTGCTGTTTGGTGCTTTCAAATGCCATGAAGTTTGTCATGCTATTCCACAATATAAAGTTAAGAGTTGTCATCACCATATCTACTCTACCAACACAATGTCAAAAATTTCCTTAAAAGTAACTATGCACTCTGACATATGTTAGCATAGTTGAAACTTAATGTAGCAAACTCATGTAGCTTCAGGTAGCCTATACCAACTGTGATCCCTTGTAAGGTTCTCCAGTCGGTCATATTTGTGAAAGCAAGAGTCCTAACTGACTTAGATCATGCAACCACTCCATGTTGTTTTTCCATTCTCTATATATTATGGTGCAAGAATATCATTTGTTAAATTGGATGGACTCATGGAAGTGTTGAAACCATGAAATACGAATTACCATCTCATTCCTGGAAAGCGTACTTCAGTCCCTTGAGTCTTGCTAAATGAGATTCTGAAACTGACACGGTAGTGGTATGACATCATATTAAAGAAAATATTGACTACACTAAATTGAACTGATTTATTACCTTATGCTATTTGACTGATTAATTCATTACATAATGCAATTTTGTTCTACATCTATTCAACATGACAGTGGGACGGAGCAGCAGCTGCTCAATCTGCTAGGGGCAATGTACACAGTTGTGATGTTCCTTGGGATCAACAATGCAATGAGTGTTCAGCCAGTTGTTTCTATTGAAAGAACGGTCTTCTACAGAGAAAGAGCAGCAGGGATGTACTCTACACTGCCTTATACCATTGGCCAGGTATCTTCAAATTAACTTAGCTTCCTGGACCAAAGGACACCATCAGAATTCACTGTTAACAATACATGAATTATTGTTCACAATGTGGGCCTCGCATAATAAATCAAAACAGTTCTATCAAATTTACCTTATTTTGACTCCGGATTGTGTAATTTTATTGCTTGGGGTAGAGAATTATCCTCTTTGTCTTGGGATGGATTTGGGCTATGCTTTCTTTTGAATTAGGATAAGTAGTAATTAACATTTCCTTTCAAATTTGCAGGTGGTGATAGAGGTTGTATATATTGTTGTACAAACATTTATATACAGCTTGATTTTGTTTTCTTGCATTGGCTTCGCTTTTGGGGTGGTCAGATACCTATGGTTCCTATATTTTGTGTCAATGGCCTTCCTCTATTTTACTCTTTATGGGATGGTGGGTATTGCTCTTACTCCTAGTCACCACATCAGTCCTATCATCGTCTCTTTCTTCTTCAGCTTCTGGAATCTCTTTTCTGGCTTCCTTATCAGTCGACCGGTATGTATATTGTGCTTTTACTTCTATTGGCTTGCAGATTCTTTCTTCCTTCTTTTTCTTCATTTGATTATGCTTAATAGCTTTTCATAAATAATTTCCTATTGCTATCTCAGAGCTCCCTGAACTTCTGACACAGTAATTCAGTTTGATAGAGCTATTTCACTGTCAGTGCTCTACAAACTAAACTGAATACACTTAGCTACCTGGAACAAATGATCCTTGACCATTTGTTGCTGTGTTACAGCAACACGAGTTTGCTTTATCACTTTGCTGAAACACCCACCATGGCTGATTTGATGACTCAAAAGCTGTATTGGGCTTATGCTTTAATCTGTTTTGCAGTTGCTGCCAATCTGGTGGAGGTGGTACTATTGGGCTTGCCCGCTAGCATGGACTATTTATGGGCTCATCACTTCTCAGGTTGGTGATTTAACCAGTTCGATCACAGTTCCAGGAGTCGGGACTATAACAGTAAAGGAGTACGTTCAGGAATTCATGGGCTACAGGCACGACTTTTTGCCAACTGTTGCTGTAATCCACTTCGTCTTTGTGATGCTCTTTTTGCTTGTCTTTGCCTTCGGCATTAAATTCCTCAACTTCCAAAAGAGATAAAACGTGAAACTAATACTACTCGGGGTTTGCCAAAAGGAAGATGCAGGCTTCGTGTTTGTCAATTGTCATTGTAGAACCCGATGAATATGAAGACTAGGTCAGAGCTCCTTCAACATTGGCTTCCTCTTGTATGCGTGTGAATAAACGTTCCAGTGTTTCCCATTCTAAGTACCTGTTTTCTAGTAACTAGTGTTCATATGAGGAAAGCATGATTTCACATATTTTATACTAGCGGTTGAGGTTAGTTTCGTTTTATTTCTTGAGTGAAATGAAATCCCGGCAGCACAGAATCCTTGTTCATAATAACTGGGGTTCACGACTACTGAATCCTCCGAGATAAACTTCTTTTTGCCATGTTTGTAAAATCATGTGCATGTTTGCACTTAAGACTCGTACTAAAATCAATGTTACCATAATCAGCTTCTAAAGCGAATTGAACGGCAAAAAGATTCAATAAACTGGCCGAATTGGGTCTAAATCAAGGTCTCTTGTTAATCTGGTTTATTAAAATTTTTAAATGAGAAAGATCATAAAAAACTGAACTGGTAAAAAGAACTAAAGACGATAGCTTAAATTTAGTAGACAACTTATTGGAGACTTGAACAGAGTGAAGCTACCGCTGATTCGAATTAGAATCGACTGATTTTTAGAACACTGCCAAATACTGTTTGATTTCAAGACAGGAGCATGCATGCACCGGGATGCAAGTTGGAAGGAGAAGATGCAATTGGTGTGGCAAGGGCGGTGCAACTGCATTCATAAGCACTACGACGTAATAAAGTTTTAACGTGGACACCGAAAATGTCACTTGTCCATCGGTGTAGTTGTGAGTATTCAAGTCGTTCCGCCGTAATATTGAATATTGTCTTTAATGCTATGCGGTTTGTTCACGTTGGAAAACAATTTTTGAAGCTTGAAATTGTCCAACAGTTGATGTTTTACGAACTTGTTACAATGTCAATGTTTTAGAGAGGTTATCATAATATTAAACGTAATGCACACTGGAAAAAGTAATACTAATTTTAGATAAATTGCTCTTTCAAATAACAAATTGGATCGACTTATATATCTTGCGAGTTAAACACCTTCTCTTTAAAATACGTTTGTATTAATTTTGTTTAACTAACATACGCTTAATTATATTCAAATGAACGTTAAGCCGAAATATTCTTGAGATTTTCTTCTGAAGGTTATGCCGTTAAACGTGACCTGTTTGGCGTGTCTGTGTGAAATCTGTAGGACACAAATATATATATATATATATATATATATATATATATATATAGCGGCAAACGTTCCCGTTCTCATTCTCTTGTTAAAGAACGGTGAATGAGCTGTTCACATATTCTATTCATACAATCAAGAAAATTTATGGTGGACTTCAAGTCGAGTCCTTGTCCAGTAGGTTGGCATTGAAGTCGCTTGATGGGCAAGGCGCAAAACTCAGGTTCGGGTGTTGAGCTTTTCAGTACTTGGATTTTACGATAGATAAAATACATTTCATTTGTTTAATTCTCGTATGTAAGAAGTTTGCATACTGTTTAATAGCCACAAAAAATCATGTTTTTTTTATTAGCGTCGTAATTTTAGCTTTTATTTTATGACTTTCCTTGGAAAAGTTCTTCCCTCGTTTTACAATTTGTTAATTTCTTCTAAAAAATTTGTTGCTACCTTCTGATTTCCTATAGTTGCTGGACTTTGTTAGAAAGGCATTTGCCTACCGTTCTCAGTTTCCGAAGCTCACCATTTAAAAACTTTTACAAATCAAAACCAAATCTTCAGAGCTATAAATCTAAGTTCTTTAAGAAGTTTACAGCGACAAAAATTCTTGTTTTTCTTATCAGAGTCGTATTTTTAGCTTTTTATATCCTGACTTTTATTGGAAAAGTTCTTCCCTCGTTTTATAATTTGTTAATTTCCTCTAAAAGCTTTGTCGCTACGTTCTGATTTCCTATAGTTGCTGGACTTCTTTAGAAAAGCATTTGCCTACCGTTCCCAGTTTCCGAAGCTCACCACTAAAGAATTTTACATATAGAAACCAAATCTTCTGAGCTATTAATCTACGTCCTTTGCCTAGTGGAGTGATTTATCAAACGCTTAGATTCCGAAAGAGAGAGAGAGAGAGAGAGAGAGAGAGAGAGAGAGAGAGAGAGAGAGATGGCAGACGTACCGAAGCCGAGGGAGGAGAGGGCGGTGTGCCTGATCGGCGACGTCCATGGGTACATATCGAAGCTGGAGCGGCTCTGGCGCAACCTGGAGTCGGCACTGGGCACCTCCTCCTTCGAGACCGCACTCATCATCTTCCTCGGCGACTATTGTGACAGGGGTCCCGACACCTCACGCGTCATCGACTTCCTCATCTCCCTACCTTCCCGCTACCCGCGCCAGTCCCACGTCTTCCTCTGCGGCAACCACGACTTTGCCTTCGCCGCCTTCATTGGCGCTCTCCCTCAGCACGTGCTGCCCGCCGGCGGGTTCCGCCAAACATGGGACGAGTATCTGCAAAACGAAGAGAGGGAAGGATGGTACAAGGGAGAAGGATACGAGGTGATGCATGTCCAAGCTAGGAGGTGGGCTGGCTCAATCAAGGAGAAGCTCAACGCAAAGAAGGGTATAATTTACCAGGGATCCATCTATGATGCGGGAACGACTTTCAAGTCATATGGTGTTCCCCATGGCCACCCAGGTACTTTGCTTTTTCTTATCCTATCTTTTTAACTTTAATATCTTCTTAGATTGATAGATGTATTTTGTTTCTTTCTTCAATTTAGTCAGGAAAAATTGTGACACCTTGAGATGCCTCTGTAGCTTGTTCTACTTTTTTCGTCTGTGTCTTTTTTTTCCAACCATGGGAAGTCCTCTATGATTGAGTAAATTGATTTGTCTATTATTTTTGTCGGGTTTTTGTGCAGAAAAATGGGCATTTTCCATTTTGTGAAAGTATTGAGGTTTAATGGGTAGTGGAAGGCTTAATTGTGTCCTCCTTGTTACGTACATGTGCTTAAGGTTTTAGCTTTTATATCTGTTACTTTTGAAATACTGATGGAGATTTGTCAGATTCTGGTTTCTCGTTCCTCTGGATTAGTCTTTTCCTTAGTTTCGAATTGTAAGGTGTTCGAACTTTCTGCACTTTTTTGTGGTTTTTACTTATATAGGATGTGTGTCATGAAAACAGTGTGCTGAATGAGAATTGTTGCTGTAGTTTGACTTATGAGACCAGCTTATTGGTTTCCATGCTGAAATCACAACTCCAACTTGTCTGTTAACCATGAGAGTTTCACAAAATTTAGCTGGTTTTGTTATCATTTTGAGAAGACATAATTATGTCCTGAGTTTCCCTCTTTGAGTTCACGTGCAACACAGCAACAACATTGCATGCCTTGGTATCACATGTAGCTGATCCATTAGCTGTCATGTTACCCATGGCAACTATCCGATATAATGCAAGCTGATCGATGCCTGCAACTTTTTGAGGTCATCTACAGTCATGTTTTCTACAGGATCTTATAAACATCTTTCTGTTTTCATTAATCCTCTAAGCAAAAATAGTACCTTTCAATTACTATGCTTTATCAAAATATGCACGTGAAGTACTTCTCTAAGTTTTGAACTGGCATCCCTACGATGCCTTTCAAGTCCCAAGTTTGAATATCAGAAGATGAGATCCAAGGAAAATCATATGTTCTTAGCTACCATCTTTCTTTATTGCCTTGCCATACTGCATGTTGATGCACGATGAATGAAGTTGCTTTCATGTTCAAACTCCTCCTTTGCTATCCAATTTATGCTTCTTTCTGGGGCATGGTTCCTTGTGTTCTCTAGCACTTGTGCAATCCTCCATTGTTCTGCTATGTTTAGTGTGCAATCGACCACAAAGCGGATGCAATGAGTTTTAACAGGTGCCATCTTCCGGACTTGGATTTAAGTTCATATTACCTTGCCCTTTCCCCAAAACCATTGGAATATTCTATTGGTTCTTTTATTTTATTTTTTTTTCTTGATCATCCTTAGTCTTCTCGTTACTCACTTGCGAGCATGAGATGTAGCTGTTAGAATAAAATGTCCCAGGTGTTTCTTATGAATGATGAGGGGCTGCTTTCTTTGAAAATGTTAATGACATATTAGAATTGATGGCAGATTTGATGAAAGCTGTTCCCAAGGAGCACAAGGAGTTTCTTGCTGACTTGGTTTGGGTACATGAAGAGGTATTACTTTTATGAAACTATAACTATTAATTTTTAAATGATAGTTAGACCTGGGTAACCAACGTAATTGTGAGAAATCTAATATGAATGGGGATCTTAGCATAAATAACCTTGGAAGGAACCTTTAAAACCCACCAGTCTAACGTGTATTTCTATGTCAGATGACAATTATTCGTTGTTGATTTCTGAATTGCAATCTCTGCAGGATAATGTTTGCATTCAGACCTCAGAGGGATTGTCCTACCATAAACTGATAGCTGTTCATGCTGGTTTGGTGACAAAACAGGACGTCGAAAGCCAGCTAAAAATGCTGAGATACAGGGATACAAGTCAGCCTAAAGTGGCAAACCTTAGTGGCAGGAAAGATGTTTGGGACATTCCAAAGGTAGCACTTTTGTTTGGTCCTGTTGTTTCATGAATGTTTTTTGTTTTTGAAAAAAATGTGATCTCGATGAATATTGGGCAATAGTGTTGGTGTTGTGAGAGAGATTGAGAATTGATGTAAAGATCCTTTGTGCTTCAATTTTACAGGCGCTGGCTGATGAGAAGATCATAGAAGTCAGCGGTCATCATGGGGCCTTGCATATTGATGGTCTTAGGCTGATAATTGATGAAAGTGGTGGACTGAAGGATTTGCCATTGGCTGCAATGATCCTTCCATCGAAGAGGATTATTCGAAATACTGATGTTCTTGTGGATCAACATTAGCCTACACTGAGTAGAATCTGAATTATTATCACAAAAGCTTGTGACAAATTCATCAGTACCTTTTACAGTGAATAATCGTGATAGAGGGTCATTGGCGTCTGAGAAGAAGAAATATCAGAAGAATTTACAAGTTTATGCATGATTCACTTTAAAAAATCAGAAAAATCTAATGCGGCATGTGGGATATTTCTACTCTTGTTTCCGCATGCAAAATAAAGGTTTTATTTATGTGAAAACTGCACGGTCTAATAATTTGTAGCGATTGGAGTCAGTAGCATGGGATGTAGCTAATGCTTGACGGTGGGATGGTTGACATCTCCCACAGCTTCGAGTAGGGTTTTTGGGCTCCCTCTTTTGTGCTGTCCCTTTTTGGTGTATCCCTGTTTGTACAGCATATTTCTTCTAATAAGAGGTAGGAGGCCTATCCTCCAGCAGATCCGTTTTCGGATTGGAGTGAAGTAAGCGTTAACGCTGCACAGATATTGAGGTCTCGACCGGGTCAGTGTTTTTCGTCGATAATGTGAAGTGTCATCAGAACCATTTATCATCTGTTCATGTTGGGAGGAGCCCTCCAAATGGTTCTTGGTGCAAGCTATGTCTTACCTCATGGCAGAGAGAGGGAGAGTGGAAGGTCATCAAACATCTACATCTTGAATCGTTTCACCGGTCGAAGCATGAATTATTTCTGAGATCTGAAAAGGGTAGAATAATTTTAAGAAACAAGCATAACAAAAAAATTTGCCCATTTGGCATCGCCGCCACCACCATGGTGGACATGCAATCCACAAGCTCCTTGAACTTCGGGATCAACCGAAAGCATGGTCATATTATCATGGTTATCATCACCCAACTGCCTGATAACCGGGTAGAGCACCGGTTTGAAGTTCGATCTCAACCCAGGATAAAAGTACCCTTAAGATCTTAAACTTGCAAGCTGTTCTAACTTTTTTTCAGTTGAACCACATGGGTTTGTAATTATATTGCGGATTGATTGATAGAAATATCACATGCGCACGGGCTTATAATGCATTTCAAAATCAATTAGTATGACGTCCGTGTCAAATTGATTATATTTAAAAGTATATATCAGTAAAAATAAAAGGCAATCCAATTGCTGACTTGTAATAGGTTAACCATGCGGATTACATCCACAGTATTGGATGCGGATTACATCCACAGTATTGGACTTCTATCAGAATAACCCACCACAAATAACCATGTGAATGAGAAGGATGACAAACTACACAAACAACTGAATGAAAGAGAGCAAATGGTATAGCCCACGTTGATGTTCATCTCCACTTTTTTGTACATAAGCTTTCCCAAATCAGATAGGTCAAACCGAGTTTCCATCACCCAAGATTGCGGGTAACATTTGCTGCTGCAAAAATAAGGTTGAAGATATGGGATATAGCTTGCATGTAATAAAATATTGTGAAATTCGGATCCACCTGTAAGAGGGAGATAAAATTAAATAAGTGATCGGAAAGACAAAGGACAAGGGGAACCCATGCGTTCGGAACCCTTGAACATGTTGTAGAACATTTTCTCGGCTGGCAAAACAGCGTCCAAAACTTATTTTTCGGAAAACGAAGCCGGCCCAATTACTTTTCTTCTCAAACCATACGTACAAAAAGGGCCCCCAGCATCTACGCCAAAGAGCCTCCCAATTCATACTGCCGCAAAACCGATGGTCTTCCACCATGGCAGTCAATCAGAACCATGTTCGTGTCATTTAAAGAAAAATAAAACTGAAATAGCATCATATCTTCCCATTCATATCCTTGCAAAATCAATACCCCCTCACCATTTTCCTTTCATGGCACATCCCACACAAGGTTCAAAATTTAGCTTGAGAGGGTCACAGAGTGGGCAACCATATTTCTTTCCACCTAGCATGGGAAAAACCAGATTGCACAAAATAAAGATGCTCGTAGGTAGATACATATAAAATCCTCTATCGGTATCTTTACGCAACCGCAACTCACTCAGAGTCGAGGGCAGCATCCGCAATGGCTTCAATATCCTTCTTGCTCTTCACCAGGCATCTTTTCTTCGATTCAAAGTCAAGCTTATCCAAATCTTCCGCGATTCCAATATACCCATAAAGAAATTCTGCTGGCTTCCTTGAAGCAGTCTCGACCAACTGATTTGCACTGCCATTTACAGGAATTTTTGATTTCAGCCGCTGTAATTCCTCCTTCCCTCTGTTGTTTTCACCATAATGCCTGTGCAGCCTTTCAGCCTCTCGCAATCCAGAAAAAGTCGGAAAGAACTTCGCAACAAAAACACCCTGATTAGCAGGGCGACCACGGTAAACCTTTGCCTTACCTGAAAATCCCATACCTGAAAATACAGAAAGTCAGAACCTAATAAAGCAGCATAATGCAATTAGGAACCGACTTACTATTACATCATCTACTTTTCTTGGACTAAAAAGTAAAAAAAAAAAAGAACAAAGAAACTCATATTTTCTCAAACAGATGTAGTAAGACAGGTCCTGCGTAACTAAGACTCTGTGATTAAAACACCATGACAAGTACAGAGAAGCGATCAACCAACCACATGCTTCTCTCCAATTCAACAATGGCTAAAATTTTTATCATAATAAGTTTCTCAGAATTTCATGTTTGGTCGAAGTACAAAGCTGAAGGAGACTCAACAATTCTTTGATGACTTATTTTGAAGGAGGGGGTAGTCCATCCAACCTCGTAATACATACTGACTAACGTTTAATTTGTCAGCCAAGCTATTCCGTAAAAATAAAAAAGAACTGCTTGCACAAAAATTGTCAAGAGGGTCTTTCATGATTTTCGGCTCACCTCTAAGTGTTTCTTCCACATCATCGATTGTTACAGAATCTGTTTTCTCTGCATTCCAGCTCCTTGAGGTATCATGAATAATGACAACTGGGGGCCACAATAAAAGGTCTTCTTTCAGAGCTGATGCTTCCGCTGCTGCTAATGATTGATAGACCCTCCTACTGTCAGGTGCCACTAGGCTGTTCCATCCCAAGAGAACACAGAGAGCCTTGTGAAGTCCCAGATGATCGATTCTTAAGCCAACTTTGAGAGAATTGTACGCATGGGTGACCAAGCTGTGAGCATCTATAAATTCTCTTGATAGGCTGGAAGCAAAATAAATAAATATATAAATAAGAAATTTATGCATAGATGTCCTCACCTGAGATGGAAATCGTGGAAATAGGAAGAAATATTCATGCCCGTGACCGCACAATGAAAACTTGGCATAACAGTTTTTAAAAATAAGAAAAAATGAGAAAAAAAGAAAAATTGCAAATCTACCAACTAACAGAAAAAGTTAACGAAAGGATGGGATACTGCGAAGATAGATCAACAAATCTATCTCTTAGATAGATCAACAAATCTATCTCTTAACGCACCCATCATAAAGAGACGTTCAGCCATTGACAGCACCATTGGCGAACCATGTTAAATAATTCCCATCAGGGAAGAACAAATTAGATGAGCACCATTAACACCACTCAGGTGCACAGTCAAGCTTCTTAATAAGGCCCACGAAATTGACAGCCAAAGGTCACATTATCTACAATTTCCACATAAGCGCTAACCAAATCTTTCCACTTTGAATAAACAGCTTCATAATAAATTTAACAATCCAAAGGGAGCCAGACGATTACTCATGCCAGTTGGAATACAGAAGTCCAGAAATAATTCAGTGGATATTAATTAACTGCATCTGCTGCACCATGAAGAACCTTTGCTTGTCTCTTACCTTAATTCCTCATATGGCAAATGGTTTCCTTGAGAAATCCCTCTCAACTTACAGAAGTTGAATATTATGGACATTGGGCGCATTGCAAAGAAGAATAACCATCACTGTCAAATGTGTATGTTTATGTAACATGATAAACTCAAAGAACCACATGATGCAGGCTTTCCAAGATCATCAACGCCAATTCAATATAAACACGGGAAGAGAATGATGATCTGACTATTGACTGCAAATTCCTTCTAAGGAGCATGCTAAAAGGCAGTCCAACTTCAAACTGGATTTATTACTCACACTGTTCATCATATAGTGCACCAATAACTCCTCCATGTTGCACACCCTCATTCAATATAATTATCAAAGAAGGATATATGGGTTGAACATCTTCTGTTGAACCCCCAAAGTTTTCATGTTGACCTAGATTGCATTTAGATCATACAACCAAATTTTAAGATAGACATTTAACACTTGCAAATTGTTAGAAAAAATGCTTCCATCCAAATCCACAAAAATGTGGAAAGCATTCTTCCTGGACCATAAACTTGCGGCTGCAGAGAACCTGTAACCATGTTAAAATTCAGGAGTAAAATCTAAAGCACCACTCGCCAACAAAAAGGTTGAGGATAAGCTAATTAATGTTCCTTAAAACAGCAAAAAAGGATAAATTTATTCTAAGAAATTCCTTTGATCGTGGATTAAAATCCTAATGCTTCAGGGAGACGCAGGTTAACTGTTGCACCAGAATATAGGAGATATTATTTTCTCCACTTTCAGAAACATATCATGAATTAGAAGACAGACCTTCCACATGCGAGGCACACCAGGTTACCAGCCTTTCCTTGTCCCCGGTATCTTCTTTGTTGCCCTGGGTTCTCGTTCAGTTGCTTTGAAAAGCGTAAGAATGCCTTGTGAACAAGTTGCTTAAACTCCTCCGAGTTTTCTGGTGGGTCTGGCTTCATCTGTGGTGATGATTCATCTTGTTGCTTCTCATCTTCCATATCAATTGCTGCATTTCTCTCTACTTTGTATGGCTTACGCAATTTGAAAGTGCGTTGATGTCCCTGATTACTGTCACCATGAAAAGGGTGAATGAAGTCAGAAGCACTAGGCCTCGACCGCTTCCTCAAGAGTATATTTCTGCCAGTGGGAAAACGAGTCTCTACAAATCCCCCTTTAACATGTTCAGATGCATCATCCATGGATAACCAAGAATCAGGCCCAAGGCGTTGGGAAACTCCAACGAATGACCTTCCACCACGATCTTCATCAACCCAATGCTCATCAGGTATATCAACTTCCTGAATCCTTCTAGAAGTACGTCTATCATTGTGCACGGATATCCTCATCTTCAGCCTACTTGATGCTACCCCGTACTTTGGTTTCAAGCTTCTACCAGGTGGAATATTACCTAATTCCTCTGTATGTTGAGGGTTTGTATCCATTGGATACCTATACATCTCCTGCCCATGAAGAGAACCCTTTGAAGCTTCGTCATAAACCAGGGCATCACCTTCTCTTCCATAAGCATAATCATCTGCTAGGTTCTTGAATGTGTGATCTTGGCCTGATTCTGTTCCAAAATCAGGAAGAAATTTTCTTGAAGTAAGAAACTCTTCATGCCTCTCATCTGCCAACGAATGCCGACTCCGACCATGCAAAATTTCATCCCTTTTCCCATGCAACTGATGCTCCCAAGAAGTGCTCTCAAGGAATGATCTTCGTGAAGTGTCAGCATTGACCTTATCTTCAATGGGTTCCATGAAACCTGATCCATGTATATTATCCCTTAAAGAGTAGTTACCTCTACCACCCAATTGCATTTTCCTGTACAAATCATCGCCACCAAAGCCAGACAGGCCCCTCTCTCTTCTGCCCAGTTCAGGATAAATGTAACTTCTTCGATCATCCCTCAGTGGACTGACACCCTTCTGATAGGGTCTTCCATCTTTTAAGTGCATTTCAGGATCTCTGATAGGATCAAACAGTTCGCTGGGGCCAGGACCATCATCAATCGATAAGTTGGATGACTTACCACCCCTAGCAAATTCACCGGAAGGAAAGTGAAGGGAAGACCGACTTGAAGAAGGAAAGAACGAACCTCTGGGAATCCCAGAAGAGGAACTTCCAAGAGTTTTTGATGTTGGTGATAGTGGCAAATAAGGCCTATCTCTGGAGTAGAACTTCAGTTTCTCTTGTCCTTCAACTTCATAAGGTTCGCGCACTGGCATCTTGTTCAATTGCAAACGTGTACTGCCAAAATCATCATATCTAATATCAGAACCAAGTGCATCATCTGTTGGTGGAAATTCTCGTTGCTTCCGCAGATTAATGTCCTCGAGTGGGTATCTCTCAGATTGTAATGCGTAAAAAGAATGAGAATTCCCATCGTTCAAAAAAATTGACTTCTGAGATAGCACGCCCTGACCATCCAAAGCAGAGCCACCATTTCTAGGCGCACCGGGAAGATCCTTATCGTTGTTATTAGCAGCTGGCTCCGATATCCTCCCACCACCAAGTCTCAACCCATGGTTTGCATCCAGATCGATACCATGCCGCTCAGGCAGAAGAAAACCCCTCCCAAATCGAGGAGGTGAAGAATTAATACAGGAGAACCCATCATTGAATTGCAAATGGCCCTCCATTTCTCTATTTCCCGCAGGCAGAGGCCTCCTAGACTCAAAGGGTGATCGTCGACGGAGATGGTCTCCCTTCTCATACGCATGCCGCCTAAATTCCCTCCGTTCAACAGAAGCCCTTCCTCTGCTGCTCCCTCGCATGCGCCGTCCGCGGTCTCTGTCCATGGGGCTAAGACTCCGGCGAGGTGGTGGGTTCTTTGTCCGTTCGTCATCGCGGTGAGACCTATCCCCTTGCCTCCTCGAATAGGAACCCGAGTACCACTCAGATTGGTGGCCGCGCACCGGAGGAGACCTAGGCCTCATGACATCTTGCCGTCTGCTACGCATTCTCTTTTTTCTCTCTTTTCACAAAAGAACCACGGAAGGTAACCAAATTTATGGATCCCCAGAAAAGCCCACCTAAGTTTAATTCAACAAATGAAGGAGACAGGCCTTCGTCAGAGAAACTACTTTCGCACACCGACCTCCGACCTGCTCCCCAGAAAACGCTCCCCGATCGTTCAAACTCAAAACAAAAACTGTGGGAGCGAGAGAGAGAGAGGGAGAAAAAGAGAGAGATTGCAGCTAAGAATGAAAGCGGACCAACCCTAAATTGCTCGGAACCACAAAGAACTTCTCACCAAAATAAAAGAGAATAGGGAAGAAGAAGAGAATACAGAGAAGGTCGAACAAACCTCTTTCATGGCAGCTCGAGATGGCCTCTTAAATCGACTATCGCACACCTCCACCATGGCCGTTCCCGATCGATCACAGAAACCCTAAACAGAACGAGAGACTGAACCGGATGCCGAAAAGCGGTTGTCGTCTTTAATATTGCTGTTTCTAGAAATTGCAAAAGGGTGTCCATATCAATGCATATTGATTTAAGCGGCAACTCAACTTTCATGACTTACCTTTTACTGCCTGAACATTCCAGGTTGCTTTGTGAAAACATGCGAGTTTAAACACGTACTGAATCCATCCATGTTACCGGTAAACAAGTTAATTTCTCGGATCAAAACAATCTAGTGATTTCCCTTATCATCGAGCAAAAATAAGTTGAACAAACTGAAATAATGAACTCATGGACTCAGCCTGAGGTAAATAAGTTGGTGTAGAATTACTAGGCCTTAACTTTTTAATGCCTCAAACAAAGGCCAGAAGTTTATACTTCAATAAATCGCAAACTAAGGTTAAACTTGTTTAATTTGATGTGATATTGTCGCTATTCTTCGTTCATTATCGACGGTAAACGAGCTGCTTGCTTGGCTGCTCCATGCTCATCAAACATAGTTAGATCGTTCACGAAGCACGCCATAGTTCCAGAGATTGTCTTAATTGCTATATTGTCTTTCGAAGATACAAGGTAATCGAGCATACTTTTAGAATCATGGGTCTTAAAGATTTCAGATCCTTAATTTCTAACAAAGATCTAAAATCTTGAATAAATAAAAATGTATAAACCATGTATCTTGAAATACATGGATCTCAAGTCAGACCCCCTCCCCTCTAAGTTGTGATCTATGAAACATAATGGCAGTTCTTAAATCCACAGTTTGTCAGAACCATGAATTTAAAGTACATCCCTTGTTAAATCAAATCCTTGGTCCTAAAATCTGGGGGAAAAAAATGCCTCCTAAATTTCTCTAAAATTTTGAGTTGGAACTTGATAGGTAGAACCAAACCAGCAGCGACCACTTATAATAGGATCTAGTGCCTCCTACCACCTGTAATGTGAATCCGCTTGAATGACCCTCACCCTGCACTACGAAGGATTCAAACTGTTTAGTATTAAAGAGCTTGAATCTTTCATATATATTCTGGACTTGCACTTAGACTTTAGGGGCGAAGCTACAGAGTTTAACTGCTGTTCATTGGATTTTGATTTTTGAGTTTGATTAATGTTAGTAATCCGGATGGATCATTGATCAATGACTATGTTGCTTGTGGTGCGGGAACGAATTTAATTAAGTATTGGTTTGATCATAGAAATCGGACTCCCACCAACCCCGGGCCTTCCCTCTCGCCATGATTTCACTTCCTCCCTCCCTTCCCACCTTCCTCAAGAAGGCCTTCAAAGCCTGCAAGCCCGCCATCACCACCCTCCGTCCTGATTTCTTCATCCACGACAACTTCCCGCCGTGGGCTTCGGACGTAGCCGCCAAGCTCCACATCCACGGGGTTCGGTTCGTAACCTTCAACGCCTCCTCTCTGTGCATGTACTACCACTTCATGAAGACAGGCACCATGGCCAGCCAAAGCGGCTGTCCACTCGAGAGCATCGGCGTCGCCGATTTCCAGCGGCAAGCAACAGATAAAATCGGCTCCGACGAAGACGCCAAAGCCATTAAGGCGTTTCTCCGAGGGCTGAAAAGACCGGAAGGTGTGCTCATGGTCAGGAGTGTTCGGCCGCTGGAAGAGAAGTTCCTCGAGGAGCAAACGGGGAAGGCCATCCTCCCGGTCGGCACGCTTCTGCCGCAAAAGCAGGAGGCCTCGCCGGGGAGCGGTAAATTCGCCGAATGGCTGGACACAAAGAGGAGTTCCTCAGTGGTGTTCGTGTCGTTTGGCAGCGAGTACTTCATGACGAAGGAGCAGATCGCAGAGATTGCATTCGGCTTGGAGCTGAGCGAGCAAAGCTTCATATGGGTGATCAGGTTGGCCGGAGAAGAAATAGAAGAAGAAGAGGGAAATGTGGTGGAAAGAGTTCTTCCTTCAGGGTTCCTGGAGAGGGTGAAGGATAAGGGGATGGTGGTGAGAGGGTGGGCAGCACAGACGGCCTTGGAGGGTTCCTCACTCACTGTGGGTGGGGGTCCCTGTGCGAAGGGATGGGCTGTGGTGTTCCGTTCATAGCGCTCCCTCTGAGCATCGACCAGCCCCATAACGTAAGGCTGGTGGTGGGGAGGGAGAGCAACGGGGAGTTCCGGAGGGAGAAGGTGGCTGACGCTATCAGGAGAGTGATGGTGGGAGAAGAGGGTGAGGAGTTGAGGAAGAGGGGGAAGGACATGGCGGCGAAGATGAAGCACGAAGGCGAAGAAGGTGCCGACGAGTTGTTCGGGGTGGTGCAGAGGATGTATAGACAGGGCAATGTGCCCTACAAAATATTGACATGGAGATGATGTACATCCTTTTGTCTACAGTAATTTATTGTGTGGTCGTCACAAGGAGAAGAATACTCGATCTCAAGAACATTCAAAAATGTCTGAGACTGGTTCTCCCTCTCCACAGATTGTTAAGAGAAACAGCTTCCGACGGCTCCACCTTCATCTCCAAGGTTAAGTCAGAAGTTTATTTTTTATTAACAAATCATGGTGTCATGAGGGTTCTGAGCAGTCTCTCTTGGGCTAATACAGCTTTTTGTTTGCGTTTGCATTTTTCCAGCCAACTATCTTTCGTTGTGTAATGTAATGCTGTTTGTTTCGTTCAGTTGAAAGTCGTTTTCAACTCTCCCTCTCCATGTATGTGTCTACATATGCACACTTCGTACAGCAAGATTTGATAGAAATTATCAAGGTTGTTGTTGATACCAATGAAATTAGATGGTAAATATTAAGTTGCCAGTATTAAAAAAATAAGTTGTTTTTCAGGAGTCTGTAATTGCTGCCATCTAATAAGCTTCCATAGTCGCTTGCTTTCTTACATATTTATATATAATCGGTTGAGTGCTATGAGAGGCCGAAGGATCTAACTTGGTGAAAGAAATGTATGCGATGATTTTGAGTTACATGTTGTGAGACGTTGTAGCGTATGGACAACAAGAGAAATCTAAGAAATTGCAGGTTCTTTCTAGCAGGCATTGCATTGGGCTGCCCGTGTGTGAGAGATCTAGATACACGATGCCTTGAGGAATCCAGCAACATATATGCAAGACAACCACACGCGCAGATGGCTGCATGAATTCAAGCCCAAAGTATCTTGCAAAAGAGAGGTTTTCGTTAACCCCTTCTCACATTTAATGGATATTTAGACTCTTGGAAAAGCCATTTAACTTTTACTCTCTAAAATCAATGACTTGTATTATTCACATCAATTCTGATTTTGTGAGGGTTATCTCTCTCTCTCTCTCTCTCTCTCTCTCTATATATATATATATATATATATATATATATATATTCGTATCCTATTTTTTCGAATCAATTCGATCAAATATCTATACATTAACATTACTACATAAAACTGAATCAACGTACAAAGCATTCAGGATGCTGCAAGCACAGAAATTGCATGAACACAAAAAGTATGGGGAAATAAGTATATTGTCCGAAATGAATGTTGTAGAAGATGGATCAGAACGGCTGTTCGTTACAAGATCTAAAGGGAAAAGGTGTACACGACGGAGGATCGCGAGGTGCAGCTGCTGTCTGCGTCCTGGGGATGGGCGGCGACTAAAGTGGAAGAGCCAAATCTGCAGCTGTCTGCTACATCCCACTTGGACGTTCCGGCGTTCGCGTCCCTTCGTCCTCCAGGATTCGGAAAACACGGGCGCACGAAGTTCCATTTATAGGCAGTTTATGTTGGGAAGGATAGAGCTGATGGGATCGGAAGTTGGGCTGTGGGGTTCTTTTGTTCATGATAAGAAATCTATGGTCAGCAAAAGAGACGCCGTCAGATAATTCCTGCCCAAGTAGAAAACTGCAACTACCTTTCAAATACTTTAGTCAAATAAGATTCGACTTTAACAAGTGAATGCATGGTGCATACAACTTAAATAAGTGCATGCTCGTGCTTAAGTCTTGAATGTAGCTTCATTTATTTCAAGGAATTAGAGAACACAGATTCGATATATACGAAAACTATAAAAAAAATCATTATAAGTCATAGGCTTGATGTGATTAATTGTTCACATAGTGTCACATTCGAATCCGTCGCTCTCTGCACATCTCCAACTCTGTTCTTGCTTGAAAAGTTCAAGACGTCTCTCTCTCTCGCTATATAAAAATCATTATAAGTCATTGGATTGATTTGATTAATTATTCACATAGTGTCACATTCGAATCCGTCGCTCTCTGCCCATCTCGAACTCTGTTCTTGCTTGAAAAGTTCAAGACGTCTCTCCCTCTCGTTCTGTCTCCCCCATCAACCAGATCAAATCCAGCTATTTCTATTGGCGCCTTTAATCTGCTCCACAGTTCTTGTCACTCTCTCTCTGTTCAGCGAGAAAACGATGGAGCAAAGGAAAGCCTTCCGTCCTCATGTTCTGATGCTGCCATGGCTGGCCCTCGGCCACGCTATACCACACATAGAGCTCGCCAAGCGCCTCACTGACAGAGGCCTCCGCGTCCACCTCTGCTCCACCTCCTCCATCCTCTCTTCCCTCAAGCAGAGGCTGCAGCAGGAGAGCTACTCGGCCATTGAGACGATCGAGATCCGGCTCCCACCGACCCCGGGCCTGCCCTCCCACCATGAGTCTACTTCCTCCCTCCCTCCCCACCTAATGCTTCCCCTCAAGAAGGCCTTCCATTCCTGCAAGCCCGCCATCACCAACATCCTCACCACCCTCAATCCCGATTTCATCGTCCACGACTTCTTCCCTCCCTGGATTTCGACCTTGGCTGCCGAGCTCCACATCCGCGCCATTCACTTCATAACCTTCAACGCGTCGACCGTCTGCTTCTACTACTCGTTCTTCACAAAGGGTACCACAGGCGATTCTCCTCTCAGAGCCATCAAGCTTCAGGACTATGAATCTCGATACATAGATAGGCTTCTCCGCAAGGAGCAAGCCGAGTTGGAAGCGATGGACGGATCCCCCCGATCGGTGGAGACATCGGAGAGCATTTTAATATTCAAGACGGCCCGTTCAGTGGAAGGGAAGTTTCTCGACTATGTGCAGGAGCTGACCGGGAAGGAGGCTGTGCCCGTCGGAATTCTTGTACCTCATCAGCAGCAGAAACAGTACTTGTCACACGACTCACACCTGCCCCCAGATGAAACCGAATTCGCCGAGTGGCTTGACGCCAGAAAGGGATCCTCGGTGATCTTCGTATCGTTCGGTAGCGAGTACTTCATGTCCAGGGAGGAGATCGCAGAGATTGCGTTGGGCTTGGAGCTGAGCGAGCAGAGCTTCATATGGGTGATCAGGTTGGCGAGAGAAGGAGGAGAAGAAGAGGAAGAGGCTGTGAGTAAGATGGAAAGGGAGCTGCCGTCGGGGTTCCTGGATAGAGTGAAGGATAAGGGGATGGTGGTGAATGGATGGGCACCACAGACGACCATTCTGAGCCACCCTTCCACCGGAGGGTTCCTCACCCACTGTGGGTGGGGGTCCCTGTGTGAAGGGATGGGGTGTGGGGTGCCCTTCGTAGCACTCCCTCTGAGCCTCGACCAGCCTGTAAACGCAAGGCTGGTCGTGGTGGAGCTGGGGCTTGGAGTGGAGGTGCAGAGGGGGAGCAATGGAGAGTTCCGGCGGGGGAAGGTGGCTGAAGCTATCAGGAGAGTGATGGTGGGCGAAGAGCGTGAAGAGTTGAGGAGGAGAGCAAAGGAGATGGCGGAGAAGATCAAGGTCGAGGACGAAGGAGGAGTTGCCGAGTTGATGAAGGTGATGAACAGGATGTACAATCACAGTAAGAAGTAGAACGTCCAAGGTCGGACTGCACTCTTCGCCGGAAGAACTTTGCTGGAATTAGGATGGACTGCTGATTGGTCGGATGGTTGTCACGTATAGCGATTACCTGAATCTGCCGGGATCCGCATGGCCGGCCTGATAGTTGATCCGAGTATAGCAGATCTGGCTAGCACCAAGCCGATTCTTGTTCTATTTTGGTTGTTTTCATTGAAGGTATAGATTGTGGATAGGACCTTTTAGTTAGTTCCTATATCCAAAAGATCTCAATTTTTCAGAAAACTTATTTAAGGGTTATGTTTTGTTTATTTTGGCATTTCTTATTCAGTTGATTAATAAGAGTTTAATCCTCATTACAGGTTTTCTTATGTTCTTTGTTATTTGGTTTAATTCTTTCATTGCTTTCTTTTATCACTCTCCTTTTGGTTCCCCTGCATCATTCTGAAGGGATTAGAGCCAAGACCTGTAATCACTACGTAATGAACACTTATTATTAGTATAAGATAAAGGGTGATGTGATAATTATAACCAATTTGCTAAATGGCCTCAGATTAATAAATCAAATTTCAAGTTCATTACTTTGCTTTAGCTGCCGCTAAGTATATCTGAAAATAGTTAAATAAATGTACCTGAATTAGTTGGCTTTATTTTAATATCTGAATGAATCTTCATATTTATAAACCATTTATACACGTATATTGACAATCACCGATTCATCGATCCGTCCCTTTCTGCCATCCTGACGTAAAGTTACTTTCTTGACTCAACCATCCACCGGGTTTCTGGCCATTGGCTATGGTCAATCCTCTTTCTCTCTCTCAGATCTGCAGAGCAACACATCAAGAAAACCATGGAGGAAAGGAAATCCTTCCTTCCTCACGTTCTGATGCTGCCGTGGCTGGCCCTTGGCCATGTAATAGCACAGATAGAACTAGCCAAGCGCCTTGCTGACAGAGGCCTCCGCGTCCACCTCTGCTCCACCCCCTCCATCTTGTCTTGTGTCAAGCAGAGGCTGCAGCAGGAGGGCTACTCGGCCATCGAGACCATCGACTTCCGGCTTCCGCCGACCCCGGGCCTGCCCTCCCACCATGAATCTACTTCCTCCCTCCCTCCTCACCTAATGCTCCACCTCAAGAAGGCCTTCCATTCCTGCAGGCCCGCCCTCACCGACGTCCTCACCACCCTTAAACCAGATTTCATCGTCCACGACGCCTTCCCTCCCTGGATTCCGGCCCTGGCCGCCGAGCTCCACATCCGCTCGATTCAGTTCATAACCTTCAACGCGACGGCCGTCAGCTTCTACTACTCGTTCTTCGCAAAGGGCACCAGTACCCCAAGCGATTCTCCTCTCAGAGCCATCAAGCTTCAGGACTATGAATCTCGATGCATAGATAGGTTTCTCCGCAAGGAAAAAGCCGATATGGATGCCATGGGCGCATCCCCCCGATCGGTGGAGACATCGGAGGGCATTTTAATCTTCAAGACGACCCGTTCACTGGAAGGGAAGTTTCTCGACTATGTGCAGGAGCTAACGGGGAAGGAAGCCATGCCCGTCGGAATTCTTGCGCCTCAGCATCACCAAGATCAGTACTTCTCACATCTGCCCTCAGAGGAAAGCGCATTCGTCCGGTGGCTCGAATCAAGGAAGAGAGCCTCAGTGGTCTTCGTATCGTTTGGCAGCGAGTACTTCATGTCCGGGGAGGAGATCACAGAGATTGCGTTGGGCTTGGAGATGAGCGAGCAAAGCTTCATATGGGTGATCAGGCTGGCGAGAGAAGAAGGGGAGGAAGAAGAGGCCGCGAGTAAAATGGAAAGAGTGGTGCCGTCGGGGTTCCTGGAGAGGGTAAAGGATAAGGGGATGGTGGTGAACGGATGGGCGCCGCAACTGGCCATTCTGAGCCACCCTTCCACCGGAGGATTCCTCACCCATTGCGGGTGGGGGTCGCTGTGTGAAGGAATGGGTTGTGGGGTGCCCTTCATAGCACTTCCTCTGAGCATCGATCAGCCCATAAACGCAAGGCTGGTGGTGGGAGAGTTGGGCCTTGGGGTGGAGGTGGAGAGGGGAAGCAATGGGGAGTTCAGGAGGGAGAAGGTGGCCGAAGCTGTCAGGAGAGTAATGGTGGGTGAAGAGGGTGAGGAGCTGAGGAAGAAAGCCAAGGACATGGCGAAGAGGATCAAGGGCGAGGATCACGGAGGTCACGTTGACGAATTGCTGAGGGTGATGGAGAGGATGTAGAGCGACGGTGAGAAGTAGAAAGTCCAAGGACGGACCGCATTCCTCGCCGGAATTGGGACGAACCGCAGATTCGTCGTATGGTCGTCACTGTAACTTTTTCTTTTTCTTCCTCTGTACTTTTTGAGCAATTGCAGATTGAAGATATTGGGAATGTATGGTACACAGTAAGATCTGCCGTGATGCACGTGACCTGCCCCCACAAATTGTTTCAGCCCATGGATGAACTTGGTCTTCCGGCTGAGGATCGACCGGAGGAGTTACTGGACGTCGTTTCAAACGCTACGTTATCAGTAGTTCAAGTCCATCATGTTGTTTGCTTTAGCTTCAAGTTCATTAGCATTGCTTTACCCTCTTTTAAGTCTATTTGGTAATAGTTAATACGTGATTAACTGTACCCATATTAGTTTGCTTTACATTAACAAAGATCTGAATTATTTGGTGGTATGTCAAGAAAGCCCATATATATATATCATGAAGTTAAGTATATTTTGCGTGTATTTTCTTAGCTAAAAAAATTAACTTTTCTTAACAATTAGCTTGAGAAAGATAACTTTGTGAATTATAACTATGAGGGTCGAGGGACAGACAGAGAATACCTTTTGATCTTGTAAGCAGGGGAAAGAAGAAAGAAGAAAGAAGAAAGAAGAAAGGTTTCAACGTTTTTTCACCAAGTGGTGGGGTTCCTCCCACCCACATGAAATTATAACTATGAAAACGATGTTTAAAAGTTGGGTGCATATTTGGCTATTGAATTTCTGAAGTTTACCAACAACATCCACCAATTAAGTTGAAAAATGAAAAAACGAAATTTCTATTAGTTTAACAATATATTGTTCAAACAGAAACTTCACGATTTTTTCATTTCAATTTACTTTTGGAGAATCTCATGTGTGTTTTAAATAATACCAAAAAGTCAGTCGTATCTTTCCTTCGATTGCAAATCTATACAAGATAAGGTCTTCTGCAAAAAAATTCTCAAAATTGGTAGAGTATCTGTGGGGAGACCAAGCTAGCTGTCACCTCGCACTACTATAGCGTTGATGGGACCTATGTTTTCTTAGAACATCGCTGTGTTTCAACTTTTAATGTGGAGGGAAAGGGACAGGGACACCAATATGTTCGCTTTGAATTGGGTGTTTGATTGAACCTTCTAAAAATAAAATATATATATATATGATTAAGAAAATTGGATAGACTTCTTATTTAACAAATAACATTCTATCAGATTTGGATATACATAAATGTCTGATTAGATTTGGGTACGGATTCACATCAAATTTATTTCTCCTGAATCAGGAAAATAATATAGAACAATAAAAAGTACTTAATCATTGAACTTGACAAAAATGAAGAATTATAGGATAGAGTGCTTAATTGGACAAAGATCAAACAGGGTTTTACTCTTTTTTTCACTCTTTTATAAGCAACACTTGGACCAACTTGAGCCGGCTCAAGGGATGACAACGGTTAGGTTTAAAAAAAATGTAAAAGAGAATGAAAGGGACGTAGGGAATTTTTTTAGTTTTATATAATAGCAGCTCTCAGTTTAGAATTTCAATTGTAAATCTCCAAAATTATAGATTTTGTAAACAACATTGGCGACCGGATTACAACAGTCCCGAGGATTCTTCGTTCCATTTCTTTTCTGTTCGTCCTCTTCACGCCTCATCTGAAGAGCCATTCCAAAAATTTACGCACTTACACATTTTCGTTCTTTTGAACGTTATCCTGATCACGTTGCCGACCACGATAGTCTCTGAAAGTCCCGCTCATGTTCAACGTCCCATGCATGACATGGAGCTTGACAGATAACAAGTTGTGTTGATCATTCCTGAGATGTTTAGTTAGGACATTGCTATTTAATCAATGTGAAAATGCACTGGATCCAAATCCCTTTCTTGGCAAACTTGTTGCTGATGAACTCCAAATCTACTCCTATATGTTCGCTTTTATTGTAAAAATTCGAATGTGAAGCAATGCATGTGGTGCCAACTTTGCCACACCAAGCAACAAGAATTTCATTACTCTTGATTCCCTTTTTTTTTTTTTGAAAAAATAACTCATCCAAGTGATTTCAGCTACAACATTTGCCATGGCCCTACATTGCTACTATGTACATATTTTGTCATTTCTATAGAAAACGTGTTTTGTTAAAAAAAAAACCCGAAAAAATACGATAAATTAACTGACCATTTAAAACTTAAAAAAATTGCATTTTTTCTCCTTTTTTTCAGTTTTTTTTTCATTTTTTATTTTTTAATTGTTGCAAGTTTACTTATCTTTTCATGTTTGTGTTATTAGTTTCTCACTTATTTTATTTTACCCTCATTTTTAGTTTTTTTTTTTTAATTTTAATAAATTACCATATTTTTTCCTTTTTTCCAAGCTTGTTGTATTATACCCGAGAAAAATATCGCCTTTTAAAACTCTAAGACGTTATTTGCGACTATGCTTTGAACTGTAGGATATGAGCTCAACAAATGCTACATTCTATCTTTTGGATTCACTGCCTAATCTACATCTGGATACAATTTCAAATTCTTTGACCCCCTTAATATGGATACAATTTCAAATTCTTTGACCTCCTTAATAAGAAAACCATAATCGATGCCTCCTTAAGAATGCGTTTCATTACTTTCCAGTGCTCATCCGAAGGAGCATGCAAGTATTGACAGATCCAAACTTAGCAGACAGATGAGAAATTGCGAGGGTCGTTTTGGCAGTTTGGCTTCCAAGAGATTGGTTTGTTACTGAACAATTCTATGGTATGCTTTTCTGATATAGAATCATGTTACCTAATGATCTCCGTTAATAGCAATCCCCCAAAAATAGTGAATATCTTCAAAGTCTTTGAGAGCAAACTCTATCCCTTCATGTAAGTTGATGAAACAAAATTTTTGGAGTTTCCAGTAAGAACAATATTGTAGTTGGTTTCACAAGAGAATTAAATGCCTGGAAATAATCAATTCCTTCCTTTCCTTTTTTTGAATGTAGCATTCGACTACCGCTTTACATCTTTCAAGTGAAACATCGACTTCTCGCTTTATTCTAAAATCCATTTACATCATGTTTTCAAATCTATCTACATCATTTTGTTTGTCTTGATCGAATGAGGCAGTAACACTTCACGAAGAAAATGTTTGAACGTGGAATAAGCGTTTGGAACAGGTGTTCCATGCACCTTATGATTGAGTCGCCATCAGATATGATGTGTACTCTTTGTTCCCCACGGTGGTTCTCATGAAGTCCACATATGAGTTAGGTTCATTTTCAGCGGTTTGTTCAACTCAATGGTGGAGCCAGAAAAATTAGGTAGAGGGGCACTCGTTTAAAACTACTCATATCTGGCGGGGCACTTGTGTGAACACACCAGTCACCATGTGGTTCCGCCATTGGTTCAATTAGAGGTTGCTGTTCATTTCATTTGGAAGAGTGGACTTCACACCAGTCACCATGTGGTTCCGCCATTGGTTCAACTAGAGGTTGCTGTTCTTTAGTTCTAGATTTCATTTGGAAGTTTCAGCGTGGCGACATCTTGATCGAAAGGAAGATGCATGGGAATGGCCTCTTCGCGGCATGCGTATTTTCGCTTGCTACGTATCTCATTAGATTCATTTTTGAATGGAAATAACTTTTCCTCGAAAACAACGTGACTTGAGGTGATAACTTTTTATCACTCTCATGTTCAAACACAGATACATATCCATGCAACAAAAACACATTTTTCAGATTTCGCTTCTAATATGTGTTTCCTGTATGTTCTTAAACATGGAAAGCACAGACAACCGAATACTTTCAGACATTATATTTTTTCATCCAGTTTCGAAAACAGTAACAAAGGACTCTTGCTTTAAGAATATTGGTGGGCATCCCCAACTACGAAATATATTGTTGTATTAATTTACGAAATATATCTTTCATTCAATTGAATTCTTAGAAGCAAGTTATTCATCTAAAATGGACTTAGTTTCTAGTGCAAGTTGATGTGCAACAGATCTATCTAAGCTGCTGAAATATTCATCAGCGGACGCCATGTTGGTGGTGGCTAATTAAAGAAGAAGAAATGGAAAACTTGATCCATTGGATTTATTCAGTAGATCCAGATTTTTTCCGTACGTTATTTTTTTTTTATCATGTTTTGGAAATGGATCTAGTACCCCATTTTATGTACTTTGAATCTAATATTGGGATGTACATTAGTTCAGGGTTTTGCATATGACTACTCATTTCTGGTTCATGAGGATGTTTTTAGCAATCTGGTGGTTCTTTCTTTAAGATTTGAGATTTATAAGGTGCAGTATATGAATGACTAGAAGCATGAGCCTTGCAAAGATCAGGCAGAATGGATTTATTGGATTTGGGTCCGGTAACAGATCCAAATCGCGCAACATCATGGCGACGCAGGGAGATCTCGGACCTTTGACACCAAATAGCACACGCTGCGCGCATGCTTCCACTGGTGACCAAGGGACGTTTTCCATAAAAGTATATGCATTATTAGCTGTTTCAATCGGTTATAGACCGATAAAGTGATTAATGAAAGCTAAAACAGTAATTAACATTAAAAAATATTTAGAGGATATGTTTAATTCTACATGAAGACGAAACTAGGATGGGTTTTGAAAATCATATATATATATATATATATATATATGCCATAAAAAAGCAGATGTCATTTTTGTGGAAATAACTTTCACTAGTTACGTTTATGATTTCACCGCGAACGAAAGGCGCAATTTCGTTTGCCGTCTTCCCATTGGTTTGCAGAAACGAAACCTTGTTTTCAGGACAACTAGCAAAGCGTGGCTGATAAAGACTGCTGCAGAGCACCAGAAGAGATGAATTCAGTGTGCAAGCTGGAAAGGAAAGCGTCTTCCCTTTCCTGTAAAAGTACGAAGTACAGAAGGACTTTGACGTGTGGCCCCAGCCGTGTTTGATTCCTGCCGCCAAGGGTGGAAGCCACGACGACGACGCCATGCAGATCTTTTATATTCTTTTGTCATGCAACGTCGACAAACTTTTTGTCCACGTCCAGCCAGCTAGTCTTCCCACAGCCTGATCTCCGCCTCTTCCGATTCTTCGCCGACGTCGCAGTCAAACGATTGGTGCCACGTCGGAGGGCTAAGCAGCAGCCCTTCCGCCATGCTCGCCAGCAGCGCCGGCATGTTGAACAGCGCCTCCTCGTCGACGAACTCGCTACATTCTTCGCCACCGATCGCAGCGGCCTGGTCTCGATGTCGTTGTCTCTTAACTTCGCCCGTGCTGCCCGTCTGGCCGCCAGGCCGGAACGCCTCTGCGGCGGCCAGGGCGGCCGCCTGAATGTCGCTCGGGCTGGTGGACGTGGGGCGCGGCAGCAGCCTCGCGGAGTCGGCGAAGTTGAGGAGGGCCGACTTCCCCCTGAGGGCGAGCGCCGCGACGTCGTAGGCTCGGGCGGCCATGTCGGCGCAGGGGAACGTCCCCAGCCAGATGCGCGTCTTCTTGAACGGCTGCCGTATCTCGCACACCCACTTCCCGCCCTTCCGCTCGCGGACGCCCCGGTACACCGGGTGCCTCGTCTCCCTGAACTTCTTCCGCCCGGCTTTCTTCTTCGGCGTGTTGCAGGCAAGGTGGTGCTCGCCTTCGCCGTCGTCCTGGCGACGGAAGTTGTTGGACGACGATGAGGACGACGAAGAAGTGGACGAACACGATTGTGCGTCTGAGTCCTGCATGGTAAACAATCGAGATCGAGGGAGAGCGAATGCACCCCAACTGTGATCTGACTGAAAGAAGATGAAAGAGGCTAGTTTGAATTTCAGAGACGTTGCTGTGGTAGACGAAGCTTGGAGCTGAAGAAAGAGAGCGAGAATTCGAAGTAGCAGATATAGCGGGAGGAGGAGGAGTCGGTGACGGCGGTGGGAGAGCGTCCGCGAATTCCACGCAGACATCCACACGCACCGTGATGTCTGTGTGGGGAGCAAGGTATGAAAGGGCGAGGGCAAAGTCGGTTTTTTTTTGGGGGCACGTGAGCATTTTGGACGACGCACGTGCTTTGCACTATAAAAACAAGCCTTCTGATAGGAACCCTATATATATCGTCATTATCTTATTTTATTTTTAGCATAACTTGTGAAGCAGCGGACGTCATTAATTTAAAACTCTCGAGCAGGCGGATGCGTAAGGAGCACGCCATCAATTTGATCACAATAATATTCAAACTAAAAAAGAAGCTTCCAATTGCTAAACTCCTGCTCACCAGCAAATACAATCAACATTAGCAATTAAGCAACCAAATGTTTCCTTTCATCCATCCCTTCCGGCCCCGCCACCTTAGCCAAGAAACTTGCGGCTCCCGTTGGTTGCCTTCAGCGAGAGGTTTTCCCTCTCTGGTGCCTTCACCGCGAAGTCTTCTCCCCAAAGCGAACTCGTCTCTCGGAGGGGGGCGGGTATGACGCAACCTACAGTGGCCGTACCGGTCAGAGGCGGTTTCCGGCAGCAGCAGCGGTGGCGGTGAGGATCGACGCCGCCATTGAGTAAAGACTAGCAGCTGCCAAAAGTCGGCGGCGAGTTCGCACTTCTCTGAAGGGACCTTATCCTTTTTCTCGCTTCCAGCCATTGACTGCAGAACTAAAAACCAAAAGATTGAGGTAGAGAACCCCATTTTCTCCTAGCCTTCTTAATGAAAAAGATTACGATATACCAACAAACTTCGGAATTCCCTTCTCAAATTAAAAATTGATTTCTCCCGAAAAGATAAAACAAAAAATGAAATAGGAAAACTATCACTATCGCCCTTGCTGTAAGTAATTTGTTCGGTTGCATCTGCAGATACCATCTGTGTTATGTTCTTCATCCTTTATGATGTGAAAATTCGCAGTAGTGGGGCCATTCCTTACATAGACGTTCTCCAGGGAATGAATCCACACGCATGTCCACCTGATATGAACGTTTGGACCATGCCGGCTTCAAAATATACACGTTGCATAGTGATGGAGATTTCTTCCTTTGTTCAGTTCCAAGTTTTCTTCCAAATCTTCCACATACAGTGGATTCTAAGTTGTCAATGTATTTATCGACTTGATCGTTGATTTTCTAAGATTGAAGATGAAGAAAAAAATATTAATGAATGTTATATGATTAAAATTTTTGTATTTCTTTTTTCTTCTTGATTTTCCATGGGCCTTCTGTCTTAAAAAGATGATTCTTTATACCAAATCGTTACCGTTACCGTTAGGTCAATGACAAAAGCCGGCCTATTTAATTTTTTGCTTTAAAATCATTTAAATAAAATTCAAGCATCTTAATATATTTATAAAAAACTATTTTTGATATAATTCAAGTTGCTTTTATTAAAAAATGCGAAGTTTTCTATTATCAAAATGTTAACGCTTTATGTATTACATCAACCTATTCTTAAAGTTTGTATCATTAAAGTTAAATTCCAAAATAAATACCTTAAATATTACATTTAAACGATCTTTTTTTTTTAAATCTGGTTTATGTCGATTGCCCGTATGAATATATTTAAAAACGTGAAACTTGCAGCAAGCACTAGCGCGAGATGTCATATGTTGTCCGAAAATAAGATTATTCCGTACGAATATTTGAGGGTCCAACAGTGGGGACATAGCTGTTCATTTGCGTGTCCCGTGGAAATCTCCTACCAACGTCCTTGTCTTCTTGAGAGAAAATCCTAAAAACCAATAATTTCGATATTTTTATTGTCCGCAAAACAATTATTCGGTGTAGTATGATTTTATGTTTAATATTCCAGAAATGTAAAACGCGTCGTAGTTTAAAGTTGACAAAAGAATTGCTTAAATTTTTTCTCATAGCGTTTTTTTTTTTATTTGGCACAATAATAATATAAGAATACTATATTAAACCTGTACTAAGATCCAGCGGGACGGCGACCAGATTTGAGATTTAAATAGTAGATTGTGACGAAAGGTTCAACGCTAATTCAACAAACTTTAGACGTCTTTAAACACACGGTAAACTAATTGAGGGACACTATATAAGTAAACAATTGAAAAGCACAATTATATAAAATACGCAAACATGTAAGATCAACTAATATATATATATATATATATATATATATATATATATATATATATATAACCATGGAATGAGTCCAACACCGCCCATTCTGTTCACCGAGCTTTCTCATGGAGTTGTCAAGAAACAGAGAGAGAGAGAAGTGCGTTTCATAAGATGTAATCCACCGGCTTGTTTTGTACTGTCAGGCTGCAGACAAGAGTAAGGCCGACGCCATTGAAGCTTTGCACGAAGCCCATCAGATCCCATTAGTGCTGGAGGATAAGATAGATTGTTTAATTTAGCTAATCATTTACTTTCCTTGTTATAATAGCATTGCTGGTGGTGTGTAAACCGTGTCTGTCAATTCTTTATTTTCCTTGTCATTGCAGCATGGCTGGTGATGTGTAAACCGTGTGTGTCAATTCTCGTGAGCGCTATCCTTAAACTGCAAACGATGGCGACGCTGCCACCCAGAAGAAGGCTTCCGTACCAACGGTCACCTGTTGCATGAATCACCAGCTTCCATTATTTGAGCCGACAGATCTCCTTTCCTTAACGACGTCAACCGCTGCATCAGCTAAAGTTGTCCAGCACACGACCTAAGGTCGAGGTAAGTGCTATCGAAGCAAGAGCATTACAAGCCATGAATCTCTCTCTCTCTCTCTCTCTCTCCCTCGGATGTGCATACCTACATATAGGAAAGATGATAACAATATCGGACAAGGTTTAAAATTGGCTGATTAATTTAACAGAGCAATATGAAAGAGTCGTCACAACAGATTAACCAATTGAATCCCGTTTGACAATCTACACATACAAAGGCAATGTAGAAATTATTGACAATCATCTACCGGGATTTCTACCCTGTTCATCTGAACAAGGATATCGGAAGCCTGAGAACTGTGCGCAAGGATGTGAAAGGCTAGATGACAATGTGGTTGAAGCAACCGACTGGGGATGAGACTGCATCTTTGTGGCAGAAAATGGAGCTCCAAGATTAGAAAATATGTGATGATTTTGTTGACTTCCATGAGCAGGACCAGGACTTACCAAATCAGAACAAGGAAGCAGAGGGTACTTGTTCCTCGTTCCAGCACCATGTACGACACTGGGAGGTAGCCTGAACAGATCAGCACAGCTGATAAAGGGAAGCTCCACGCTAGCCTCGGTTCTCTTACAACATTCGTTTTCTCGAATCGTTTCCCCTTGACATGATGATGATTTCCCCACTCCAGACAGGATGGAGAACTTAGCTAGCTGAAGGCTTTTCAATGCACGTTCTACTTCATCCATTGAACCGCTGCTGGTGGTAGAACCTCGTGATCCTGCAGGTCTTAGCGGAAGCTGACTTTCGGAGGACTCTTGGGAAATAGTTTGGAGTTTTGAGCTGCTTGGTATACCTGGAGAGGAAGCAGCTCCCACTAGAAACACAGGCTGCTTTCCTTTGGCTTTTGCAGCACCTGAAGTTTCTTGTACATGATGAACAGGAGTGGGCCCACGCTCTGCCGGAGAATGGTCTGTTGATCTGTTGCTGGTTGTTGATCCGGAATCAAGTCTGTCCTTGGGGAAACCTTGACCATTTTCTTTACTGATATTTGCTTCCACCAATGTATATGACAAAGATTTCTTCTCTACAGCCAACCTGCCGCTTGACGCAGCTTTCATTCTTGTTGTGACAGCTTCAGGTCGAATTTCATCCTGTGAGACACCGGATACTGACCCATCATTTATCTGAGCTTCATATGATTCTGACGGCGATTTAATGTAAGCAAAAGGGTGTTCAATCTCCAGTAATTTAAGTGGTCTAGTAGCCTTTACGGCCTGATCAGAAGGCTGTGCAGGTCCAGGGGAGATCTATAACATATATAGCATTTGACACAAATCAAATGACCAGCAATAAGCTCAGAACTATACGTGTAACAAAAACGGTGAGGTTTGTTTCTGTTCTGTAGTCTGTTTTCTCTGCCTGCATTACGACTTGTTGTGCTAAACTATTTCCGGGATTATAGAGGCCTGAATAACCAAGTTTGCCTGATTTTCATAAACACAGACTTTCACAAAAAGAATGTGCCATTTTTGAGATCACGCTTTCAGTGCGTAGTCGATGCACACTTCAGAAAATGTAGCTCCGAAAGGAAAAAGAAATCCTAGAAAACACTTTCAACCATGTATACCAGATATTTGAACTTCACGTGTATCTCTTTCAGATGTAATAGTACTGATAATGCTAAAATGCTTCTCTAGTTTAAGTGTTTGAGTACATGGAGAAGGAAATCACATCATGATTCATCACAAAATGTATGATTTTTTATATAATTAGGAAGCGTAGAATAGGGCGCAGGAACTCCTCTTCGAACTTGGGTGAATATCGACCTTTCAATAAATCTCTTTCACAAATAAATTTCTTTCATGAAAAATGAATGCTCATTTTGGAGATCAAGTTTCTTAAGATGCTTGTTTGAGATGCATTAAACTATAGTACACAAAAGGACAGACATACCGAACCAGAAGGAGCGACTCCGTGGACCTTCTCCTTGTTTTCTCTCCCTTCCTCTTTGGATTGGTAGCAAGCTTCTTGCTCCGATTCTCTATTTATCTCTGCATCTTCTTCAGACTCATTTACATTAGTACCAGAGTCAAATTCACTTCCTTCTTCAACTGGAGAACATAGATCTGCATCCTTTGGGAAAAGCTCAACGTAATTTTCTTCACCAGATGTTTGTTCTGGTGTGGTCTCGGAGTAAGAAAGAATTCCTTCACATGGTGAATTCCAAATCTCTTCCTGCCCAGTCCTTGATGCACCTTCATCAGAATATTCAATCCCATTGTCTCTTAATATCGAGAGAACCTTTGCAGCAGCCTTCTCAGCCTTCTTTTTCTGGTTGTGCACAATCTCAAGCTGTGTCTCTAATTCAACAACCTAAATCAAGAAATGTTTAATCAACATGAGGCTTCATATCACTTAACCAGAGTCGTCATTTCCAAGGACAGAAGAATAAAGAACAGTTACTCTATGCCTCAACAAAAAGCAAATAGAAGGACATGAAGTAAGCCAAATTATTTCTGTTAACCAAAATAGACACCACACTAAAACATAAACTGTAGCGAAAAGTGCCACAAAGAGAAGCGCCATAACTGGTCATGAAAAGGATATTTGCTTTAGTGATCAGTAGCTACCAGCCATTGCAGGTTTTAGATCGCATTTCTCAAATTGTCATTGTTGATTGCTGGATAGCAAAGAAAATAATCTCTGCCAGCAGATTTCGGGGTGAAGATATTGTTCATTTTTGGCAAACTCAATAACAACCAAATTAAAGCAGGTCATGGACTAACAACAAGAAACTTGGATACACTCTCTTTGGCAGGGTCCTCTTTAATTGGTGCTAGCCCCCGTCTTGTTTATTTATCAGATGCCCATCTCTGTGGCTCCGATAAAGAGGGCAAAAGGACAAAGCAAGATGAAGGCCGGCCAAAACGGCCGGTCATACTTGCAGCAAAGTTATGCTGA
This sequence comes from Nymphaea colorata, assembly GCF_008831285.2. NCBI lineage: Eukaryota > Viridiplantae > Streptophyta > Magnoliopsida > Nymphaeales > Nymphaeaceae > Nymphaea > Nymphaea colorata. The sequence continues at coordinate 212,806 of NC_045148.1, read as the reverse complement.
GCGAAGACATATTTATACAGACTACAATTAACACGACCCATTATTTTTCTCCTTTCTCTCTTATTAAATGTGATTTAACAAGGTAAAGAAACGACTAACGAATTTAAGAGTAGTTAAAAATTGTGGGGATGCCACACCAGCATAAGCTGTTCTCACGAACACAGTAATGTGGCGAAGATTTTGGAGGAGGAAACTATGCTTTAGCGCACAAATTTCAAGACACATACCTTGAAATATGTGCATATAAAGGTGCTACAGGCCCTAGGTAGCTTAGCTCTACCTCTATTGCGTACACATACCTCATTGCCATCCCCACGTGGTTTCAAGCCGACAGATAAATACATGAAGATGGAACGATTATGCCTTATTGCGGGATTTTAATCAAGAAATCGCACTGATATTTGTGAGATTAAATTTATGCACCTCTCGATATCTGGGTATCCGATTGACATGGGACGGTCTGACGATGATTCACAAAATTGTGCTGGAAAGTTTTTACCAAATGAAATTAGTTAATGGACCGTACTGAATATGAACCAGCGATTCTCCCTTTCGAAATTAAACATATTTTACAGCCAGATATTAAATATATTATACAATCATAACTTATTACACTTAAAATTCCTCTCTCACGGACGGAAGCCGTGAACAAGCAAACGACGCTGTATATGAAAATTGCACAAACGGATACCGAATTTAAGTCTGTAAGCTACGACATCCCCACTTCCTACCAGACAATTCATTAGGATGGGTAGAAAAATGAGAGAAACTCAAAAAACACAAAAGCCGAATTTTCATGGCCATATGGAAAAGGTATCAGACCTTCGTAAAAACGTCTACAAATTCATCAATCAAAATCAAGGAACAGAGAGAGACCGAAGGAAGGGAAACCTGATATTTACCCGTTGCGCCAACTGATCAGCCTTCTTCCTGGCGATTTTCGATATCATTCGCTCCGATTGCAGCCTCGCTCGGATCTTCCGCTCTTGCTCCTCCATTTCTCCCACCTCCCCAAAATCTTCCTAGTTCTCCATCTCGGGAAGAGCAGAAATTCTCACTCCTTTAGTTGATCTTCCACACCAGAGGACAACAGAGTACCCGCAGCGAAGAAAAATTTTCACAACCAAGTCGAAGTCTTGCAAAATCCTAAACTACCCAGAAGAGGATTCCTACAGCAGACCTTGATTCTCGACGATGGGATCCGATGGAACAATGGAAAACGAAGGAGAGATATAAGAGAAGTCGCCTCAAAGAGTGCAGTCCTTAAGTTTTTCCGATAATCTCCCTTCAGTCTTTTCCAAAGCAGGATCCTTATGAATTGTTTTCCATTGGATGTGTTCGTTGGGTCCACTTCACTTTCACAGCGTCTTTCCTTTGCTTGACCGACAGATGGCAAAAGTCAGAGAGGAAAAGCAAGACTGTGGCCACTAATTCTGCTTGGTTCGTGAAAGATCTTTGTCATTTTCACAGTGCATGTGCTGTGAGTAGCTCCGTCAACTAAGCTCACCCCTCTCTCCCGCCTCTCTTTTGCCAATGCGTCGCCGCGCGACGCGATCCGATCACATGGGTTCCTGGCTTCGCCGGACTCCTCTTTCTTTTAATTTTAATTTGGTCATTGGTCAACTCAACCAGCATCTGGATACGGTACTTCCCGTTTACACCGCATGACAGGAGAGCTGGGACGCAAGCAGAGCAAATCTGTGAAGCAGCGAGCTCAAGCCACAAGGGGCGGTGATGCAGTGAGTTAAGACTTCGTCTATCAAAAAATGGTCACCATTCTCTCTGCAAGCCCCAGAAGTATAAAGCCCGATTACGAGGATCCTAGCTGCAGTGTCAGCACGAACGAAGTGTGGTAAAGGCTCATGATTCCAATGTAGTTTCTTCCATCGAAATAAAATAAAATACTCACGTAAACAGGAACATTGGAGGCATAGGGGTATGACGTTGGAGTTTATACATAGGAGGTAATTTCGTCTATGTAATGTTAGGGTCTGCAAGAAGCATGACCAAGTCTCATGGTTCCAATGTAGTTACCATCTCATGGTTCCAATGTATCTTCTTTTGTCGAAATGAAGTACTCATGCAAACAGAAACCTTAGAGCCTTGGGGGGTTTTACTACGAAGGCGGTTTTCTTTACCAAGTAATGTGACTTTGAGTTAATAGACCGCATCCACCAATTCGTGTTGTATCGCCCCTTTGCGTATAAGATTCGGGTTGAATGTGTTTGTATGTTTTTATTTTCATATTCTAACTTATTTAGATTATTTTTATACTAAACCATTGAGAAATAGAGCGACGCAAGCGATATACGCAACGATGGGACGCCTTGAACAACATTACATTAGAAATACCGGCAACAGAAAGCACCAAGGTCATCCGGTTATTATTATTATTATTTTTTGGGACATGTGGTGTGATCCTCCCGGCAAATAAAATTTCTAGTAAAAAGGTTAAAGTGAGGAGGAGGTCAATAAAGGGGGAGGAGGAGACCAACAAAACAAAAGACACATTAAAGAAGTCAGTGTTCTAAGGCCTCCTGGTTCTGTGTCCCCATCGGCCTCTACAGTAAAGCAGGCTCGAGTCGCTGGAGAGACCGTTCTTTGGTCCAGTGCATTTCTCAACCTAATTGTTAAAATTTTAAGAACCCCTTTTCTTTTTTCTCATTTAAAGGAAGAAGGCAGAATTCGTCCTCCCGATACCGCAGCCCAAGATTCTTCCTGAGCAAGGAAGAAGGCCAAGAAACAGTGTCTAAGGAGAACCTGCAACTCAAAAAAGTACAAGAAAATAAATGATAAAATTATCAGTTCATCTTGCTACCTTGGCATTTCCCTCCTTTCCTTTACGTTTTATTGCTGATGTGAAAGAAAAACTTTCCTGCTCTTCCTGAATTTTGTTGAAAAATGCCATGAAACAGAGAATCGTCATTTAACAATGCTGCAACGAAGTTGTCCTTTGAGTTGGCTGCACGAAAACTTTGGGAAGGACAAGAAGAATGATGAATGTCATAACTGTGGAGATCCCAGTTGTTGCAATACAGGTAAAGCAAGCAGCTTAGATATTTGCATTTAGCAATAACATGATTACTGATAAAAAAAGCATTTTATTTACATAATCTTTTACAAAGAGTGGAATAACTTGTAGTAATAAGAATGGAAAACAAGAATGAATTCTACATTTGGCTTCAACAAAACCATTACGGATTATATATCATTCCTTGTCCCCAAAAGCAACTGAGCGAGTTGACTCAAATAGGGATCTGCCTGTGAACTGCGGCTCAGAATTGGTCCTAAACTCTGCAATTCTGTGTTGAATTCCTTCTCAAATTTTCTGCAACAAGAGACATGTTAAAGCACGAGCATCAACCAAAGATAAATTCGAATTGTTTTTAAGCGGGAATTCTCATTTAAATAGGACCTACATCACAGTATCAGTAGCTGATGCATTTTCAGCAGCTAATTTTAGTCTATGACCTCTGTGTGTTGATCTTCCAGCTTTTGATTTCTCCACCCTCTTTTTGCGATCCATATAGTCCACATCAGGTATAAACAATGAGGGTACCAACCACTGTACAGCCGCAGAATACTGAAGGCATATGAGTTTCAACTTCTCTATCCCCTGCACCAGGTACTCAAATCAAGTTCTAATAAAAAATCGGAGAGCATTTTCAAAATGTAGAATAAATTAGAAGCACAGTAAACTTGTGATTTTTATAAATGAAAAAAGTCATGCTGGCTTTATTTTGCTGTCTTAGTCATAGCCAGAGAAGTATCACCCCACACAATTATCATCATATAGCTACAAGATTAGCTCTCCTAGTTGGAGCAACTTGAGTATAATATAACCATTACATTCACACAAAAATTGTCGTCGGAAGATTTCTTTTCACAAAGTACAGAGGAAAAACAGATGTTGAGCGTTGAAATTAGGATAAATATATCTAGTATCGGAACTACTTAAGCAAACAAATAATCCGCAACAGTTTTATGAAAACACGAAGAACAAAAAACAAAGCTATGCAGGAGTTGTTGCTATAAATTCTTAAATCCAAACAATATACAACGCACAAGAATGGGATCCTGATACACCTAACAATCCAATTTGCTTAGACACTAGAATGTTCTAAATACAGCTGCAGATAATATGCATCCTCAAATGCAATAAAGGTAATTACATACCTTTAGAAGTTGAGGTACTAAAAACAAACATTCTTGTAGACATCTTCCAAGAAAATTATCATGACATCGCATAACCTGAGATACAAAACAGAGCATTAGACAAGTTCAAGAAAACTTACTTTTGGACAACTCTTCATGAAGATGCATATTAGCAAACCTCATCTATGCTCTTTGCAGTTTGAAGCCTGTCAGACATTACATGCCAATTTGGTTCCAGAACCTGAAACCAGTGACACATCCAAAGGATTGACTCGGCAGGGTCACAATGACATTTTTCTATATGAAAACGAAACGAAGCAAAGTCTAGGAAAAAAAGGTGGCATAAAGAAGCTCACTTCAAATGTTAAATAGTGTAAAAGACTGTTGATAAATTTAAGCATGCTTCGGCAAAGCAGTGAGGATCTTGCAAGTGTTGTTCCCATCTTGTTAAGATATCGAGCACCCTGCCAAACTGTGTAAGTTTGTCTACAGATAAAACAAGGATGAGGGAGGAAAAGTGGAAAAGAAATTGACATACTTGATGTACTTGCCATGCTGCACAGAGTTGACGGTGAACATGATTACAATGGAACAACAATCTAAATATTAATTGATATTTTGTCAATGCTTTTCTTGAGATAACGAGTGACAGTGGCCATTGTACCTGAACAAGAATATATGGTCATCATTGTGCTACAGGTCTACCAACATTAGAGAAAACCCATTGATGAGTCAGAATAAAAGGTACCTTGTAACTAAGAGTAAACGTTTCAAGGCCTGTGAGGTTTAGAGTCTCTGTATGATCACTCGTATTAACAGCAGAGTCACTTATGTCTAGAAAATTTAATGGTGCAACTAAGCTATTCATTATGCCTTCCAAATCCTTCAACGTGCCCAACCTATTCAGCAACGATGATCTTTCCTGGTTTCAAGAAAAAAGGATCAGAAAATACAGCACTGATACACTTGATAACCAATCAGCCTTCATGCTAGTTTAACGACATAATAGTTACCACACAGCAGGTCAAGTCCTCATGAAATGGATCAGCTGCAGCAACTGATGTGCGTAAAGCAAGGTCTAGCAAAGACTGGAAACCAATATATTGTTAGATGAAATCATGAAAGAACAGTATCACAGTATGAACAAGGCCCTCTTACTAATCTTCTGACTAGAACCAAGAAAGGTTAAACCTTACCTGCAACTTCTCTACGGATATTTCATCTGGTTTCTTGAGAAGTTCGTCCCGAGCCATATCCATAAAATGAACTAAGAAGTCACCCTGTGCAATCATGTAAAGTAAGTTGCTGTCAAGGACAAGACATTTTCTCATTTTCATTTTCATATACAGTAAGAAAAGTAGCACTTCAATCTGAGCATAGAATGGATATGTTTTGTCTAAGTGGACTCAGCCCTACAAACAAGTGTCTGTATCTTCAAACAATTCACAAAGATACAGGATTACAGGTATGATCCAAATAGAAATGCAAATTTCAGACATGAGCAGAGTACAACGAAGGGGTTTGTTCCTTACTACCAACCAGTGAAAATTTACATGATATTTAACTCGCAAAATGCATCATATATTATACAAATACTAAACTTAGTTAAAACAAAATTACATGCATTAGGATCATGTCAGCACGTCATACCATGTCAAATGGAGCATTACTGAGAAGTAGGCTTTGGATAAGTTTCACAATCCTAGATCCATTGAAAAATTAGATATTGGTTTCAAGTTTGAACTACAAACTTTGAAATATTCAAATCACTTAGATGGAAATCCTAAGAACATATATATATTTTACTAAAATCTGACCTAGAACATAGTCAGCAACATTCCCGTTTTCCTTTGCAATGTTTTCTGTGATCTTTTTCTAAAAATTTAGTTTTTTCTCAGGAAAATATCATAAAAATCTCAGAAATTTAAAAACTTCAAAAGTATGGAAAACAAAAAAGAAGGTTAGAGTTAATAGGCTTATATTCTGGTAAAAGTATTGAAAAGCAAGTAGAAAACCCCAAAAAAAAAAAAATTACATGCTCAAGAAAATGAAAAAGAGATTTCTTCTGAAAATCACAGAAAAATATAGGGAATATCCCTGGGATAATATGGTGGCTTTTTCATGCTTCATAATAATTGGAAATGCCAGCACATGTTTCCTGATTTTAGCAGGTGGCTTCAAAATAGTGGGATATTATCGAACACCAGAGATGTTTGCGACTACGCCTAGAATTCTAGAATCATCATCACGCTCAATCTGTTAGCAGCCAATCACAACTAAGAATATTAACAAGGTGAAATTATTTAAGACAAAGTCAAACCCTAAGCAAAAGTGTATCCCCAATAGGCCCAATAGAAATCCCAAGTGCTTGGTAAAATATTTGTTGCAACCCATGGATTGAACTGGTTCATCAACTGTCCAAGTTAAAATTGTATATTTTAATGCCAGTAAGTCTTAGTTTATGAAAAAAATGTCATATTGAAAGTGGCCGATGATAGGAACAAGGATGCCCCAGGACAGAAAAGAATTCTCATACAATTGCCTAAGAAATGTCAACAGTAAAATTTACTGGAAGCTGGAAAGAGAGCAGAACAGAATAATTTTACAACTGTCTTAACTGTTAAGAAATGTAAGAAAGCAAGCAGCAAGTGATCCACCATATTCACTGGCATGTGGCATAGAGGTACTAATAACTAGCAATTAAAGAAGCATTCCTTGTTCCCACAAGTCCAGTCTGAATGCATACTAACTTGTGCCAAGTTACAACAGAATGCACAGGACAATTGCAACTTAAACATGAATTATGATTTCAGTAGAATAGAAATATGTGTAACATAAGCATTAAAGCCCCATAAAATGCTCAAAATTACAGGAACCAAGATAACAGAAGATAGAGCTGCTACTGATGTCTGACAGACTTCCTCCATGTACAAGAAACCTAGATTAAGTACTCTCAGTGAGCTTATCTTAATACATGGTCAGCATGATTCAATAGTTGGTCATGCATCCAACCTCCTCTAGAAGCTTTACATATGCATTGAACCAACAGAAGGCATGCTAAATTGCTAATACGCCATGCATTGCAAATACCACTATGCTATGTGGATCCATGTATATCTTCCATGTCACTTTGAGAGTAAAAAAACAGTACCTGATCAAGAAGAAAGTAGTGTTTCAAAGATCGCAATTTGCCAATAAGATCATACTGCATTGAAAAACCGCAAATTGTTAAGAACAAGTAAACTGGAAGTCAATAAGCTCTAAGACACTTCACTTACAAAGCCTAGACTAAGATAACTTGACAGAAAAATACCTTCTTCTTTAACAGATTTAACAGCTCGCTGCTTGCAAAGTCATATGCAGTATTTATGCATTCCAAATAATGATGGTTGGAACCAAAATTTGTTAACTTTGAAGTTTCAGATAGAGGGACCTATACGAAACTTCCAAGTTATCAGTAAAACAAGTTGTGGAAAGACGAAAACGTGCAAGGACAAAGCCACAAAAGAAAATATGAGGGACACCTGAACACTGTGGCCGCATTCTCTCATGACATTTAAGTATTTTCCTGTTGTCAATATTTTATCTGCAGCATTTGTTAGGAAGCTTGGAATCCCCTCCTTGAGACTATATCTTTGTTGCCAATACTTGGCATCATAATCTTGAGTAAGACTTTCCTATCAGGAGCAACATGAAACAGGAAGTCTCAAAAACTATACCAGCAAATGATACCACTAGAAAATGTAAAATAAAATAAATATACCTTTTGCAAGGATTTATTCTCTGCAATGAAGAATTCACCATAAGGATCATCTATTATACCCTCATATACCCATCTAACCAACAAAAACAGTGATCAAACATTAGATAGCAATTCAATATCAAAGGACGTAAAGATTTGAAAAAACGAAAATGGAAACAAAGAAAGAGTCCAGAATAGGACTATAATCAGCACCCCAACCATCACAGCATCAAAGTCTCCAGGCAGTTAAAAAGTTCAAGTGGCATGGATACAAAAAAGAATCTAGACTCTACCTTTCCAATATGCAGAGGTATGCAGAGCTGGCATGATGAATCATCTTCTCAAGGAGGGACCTCACAGTGTTATCACCAGCCATTGCTGCAGCCTGAAGGTTTCTTAACAAACAAACAATCAAATTTGAAGAACCTTAGCAAGGGCACATACATAAATGATAAAATATCTAAAAATCGTGAGTGGTTGTGGTATAATGGCTTTCTAACAATATTTCTTGCATATGCTACTAGTAAATTCAAGCATGTTCTGGGGACAATGACCATGTGATTATCAGCACGTAGACAACCGGTCATCTGCACATATGACCAAACCAATTGAGTAGGTCATCCAATCAAATGCATGTTTTTGACAAACTGGTCCAGAAACATTGGTGACTTAGGTTGCTAGGCCAAGTACATGCAAAGCATCTCACCCGATCAAGTGATAGACTAGACTTAGACATCAGCACACAAGGGATGCAGATCAATTATCATCGAGTTTCTTTTTAACTTTTAACAGCAATGAAGATCTAGCAAGTCAATAAAGGAAAAGGTTGGGTGACTCTATAAATGATCTGCATTATTGGGCAAAGTTTTTCTCGGGTGTAATACAGCGAGCTTGAAAAAAACGGGAAATAAAACAGAAAAAATACGATAAAGTTTTAAAACTTTAAAGAAAATAAAAATAAAGGAAAAATAAAATAAGTGAGAAACTGTAGAAACACACACCAAGATGGAGAGAAAGAGAAGGAACACACAATATACGTGGAAAACCTCAAAGAGAGGTGAAAAACCACGGAGAAGCTCTAACCTAGGTGCACAACCGCAACCCTAGGAGAGAGAAAATGTTATTCCACTTAATTCAACACTTACACATAAGGACAATATATAGAGGGAGAGAGGAGAAGCCGCCTAGGGTACCGAGCCCGCCTCGGTACCCGTGCCCCATAGAACCGGGTCCAGATATGGACCCGGTTCCCACAACAACATATTCTAACACTCCCCCTCAAGCTTGGCATACATGTCAAACATGCCAAGCTTGCTAACATTTTTTTCGAATGAAGAAGTACAAAGCCCTTTAGTTAGGACGTCTGCAACTTGATCTTCAGACTTCATATATGGCAGAATCAGCTCCTTTGAGTCAATGCGTTCCCGGATAAAGTGACGGTCAATCTCCACATGTTTGGTCCTGTCATGTAGAACTGGATTATTGGCAAGATTAATCGCAGACTTGTTGTCACAGTACATCTTCATTTTATCTTCCAGTTCCACACCAATATCAGTCAAAAGGATCTTCAGCCACAGCATCTCTGTAACTCCCATTGCAACAGCCCTGTACTCAGCCTCAGCACTAGACCTCGAACACACTTCTTGCCTCTTGCTTCTCCAAACAACTAGGTTACCTCCAAGAAAGATACAATACCCTGTAGTGGACCTCCTTGTGTCAGTGCAACCTGCCCAATCTGCATCTGAGTAGCCCTCAATAGTAAGTTTGTCTTGTCGAGTATACAGCAGTCCTTTTCCTGGGTCATTCTTTAGATATCCCAACACTCTTTCTGCACTCTTCCAGTGACAATCCGTGGGAGCATGCATAAATTGACTTAGCACATTTACCGCATACGTGATATAAGGGCGAGTAAGAGTAAGATAGATAAGCTTACCTACTAGCCTCTGATATCGCATTTTTCCTTCCTCATCCAGAATAGTGCCTGTCTTGATACTTATCTTAGTCCCCGATTCCATAGGAGTAAGATAGGGCCGACAACCAAGTTTACCTGTCTCCTTTAGTAAGTCAAGAGTGTACTTCCTTTGATTCATAACCAGCCCTGTCTCTGATCGAGCAATCTCTATCCCCAGAAAGTATCTCAGTTTACCCAGATCCTTGAGGTCGAATTCTTTAGCTAATCTCTCCTTCATCTTCCTGTTTTCTTCCTCATCACTGCCAGTGACAATCATATCATCAACGTAGACAAGGAGAAGACTCACCAGACCATCTCTCTGCTTTATGAATAGGGTATGATCTCCATTTCCTTGCTTGTACCCAGTAGACTTCATAACGATCCTTAGTCTCTCAAACCAAGCTCTCGGCGACTGCTTCAAGCCATACAAAGCTTTCTTGAGGTGACAACATTTTCCCTCTTGAACATACCCGGGAGGCATGCTCATATAGACTTCTTCCTCCAGATGGCCGTTCAAGAATGCATTTTTAACATCAAGCTGGTCCATGCGCCACTTCCTGTGCACAGCAAGAGCAAGAATAACCCTCACGGTCTTCAACTTTGCAACAGGGGCAAAGGTCTCAAGATAGTCAATCCCATACTTCTGGCTGAACCCCTTTGCAACCAGACAAGCTTTATATCGATCTACAGTGCCATCAGGTTTATACTTCACGTTGTACACCCACTTAGAGCCAACTAAGTGTGTCCCTTTAGGGATATCAACCACTTCCCATGTTTTGTTCTTAGCTAACGCACCCATCTCCTCCGTCATAGCATGTAACCACTTGGGATCATCCTTAGCATCATCCACCGACCTGGGAATAACAACTTTGGATAAGGTTGTGATAAAACATTTGTAATTTGTACTGAGCTTAGCATAAGAAACAAATCTCTGAATAGGGTGAGAAGTACATGACCTGGTGCCTTTGCGCAAAGCAATGGGGAGCTCTCCATTCGATGGACTTGGGTCATCCAGGGAGATCACGGGATTGGGATTGGTTCTATCCTCATCACCAACATCTTCCACTGTAGCTTTCTCCTTTCTGACATAAACCTGGCCAAACAAGTGATCCCTGGCAACAGTGGGCTGAGCATCCACCGTGACCCCTTCCATATAACTGCCCTTCTCATTACTGACCGTGACCGTGTCAATCACACTGGGACTAACCTTGTAGTCCCAAAACTCCATAAACTGAATCAGCTGATTAGAGGAATACTCTTCCCCTTTGTGCCCAATACACTCCCCCTGAAGAGGATTCACCGGAAAATACGACTCATGTTCATGAAATGTGACATCCCTCGAAACATACACTTTGGAAGTAGTGGGATCCACACATTTGTACCCCTTCTGAGTGGAAGAGTACCCCAAGAACACTCCTTTAATAGACCGGGGATCAAGCTTTTTGAGAGTAGGGCTATGATTATGCACAAAACAACTGCACCCAAAGACACGAGGAGTAAGAGGCCACGGATTCTGAGTGGGCCACAGGGTAGAATAAGGAGACTGACCATCCAACACCCTAGTAGGCATACGGTTAATGAGGTGTGCACTAGTGAGAAGTGCATCACCCCAATACCGCTTCGGGACATGGCGTTGGAACATAATGGCCCGGGTAACATTCAAAAGGTGACGATTTTTACGTTCAGCTATACCATTTTGAGGAGGGGTATAACTACAAGAGGTTTCATGAACAATACCCTTGCCTTTCAAGAAATCATCAAGGGATTGAGAGACATATTCCCTAGCATTATCCGTACGGAAAGCTTGAACAGTCGTATGGAATTGAGTCTCAACAAAGGCAACAAAGTTTTTCACAACTGCTGGAACCTGACTACGGTCTCGCAATAAGTACACGAACGTACATCTAGAGTAATCATCAATAAGCGTCAAAAAATAGTGACAACCACCACACGTGGGTACTCCAGAAGGACCCCAAACATCGGAATGAACTAAGGCAAACGGATGAGTGGTTTTATTCAATGAGATAGGGTACGAAGCCCTGACATGTTTAGCCAATTGACACACTTCACAAGCAAAGGAGTCAATGGAAACAGAAGCAAACAAATGAGGAAACAACTTCTTTATTAACTGAAATGGGAGATGTCCAAGACGCTCGTGCCATCGCAGAACAGTAGATCTATCATTCACACCAGACAAGTGACCACTCGTGGCAGAAATCAATGCTGAAGCAACTTGTACCGGCAATCTGTAGAGCCCGTCAGTAACCGAACCAATCCCAATCTTCTTCCCCGTCACCAAGTCCTGCAGGGAACAATGATCAGCAGAGAAAATTAGATTACAGTTTAATTCTTTAGTAATACTGCTGACAGAGAGTAGGTTCACAGGAATATTTGGAACATGCAAGGCATTGTGGAGACGGTATTTGTTCAACAGGGACAAGCTCCCTTTCCCAGCCACAGAGATAGAAGACCCATCTGCCATAGACACGCGTTGCTTGCCAGAGGAAAGTTGATATTCTTGAAAGAGTTTAGAGTCCCCTGTCATGTGGTGAGTGGCTCCACTATCAACAATCCAATCACCAAGAGAAGGGTTACCTTGATCAGTCGAGGCAACGAGGGCTTGGGCTAGCTGAGCCCCTTCAGACGTGGAGGACTCCTCAGGGGTAGTAGATAGGCGGTTGATGTACGCCTGTAGCTCCTTGAGTTGAGCAGGGGACAGCTTGGACTTTGCACCACTAGAAGAATTGCTCTGACTGGAATCAGACACAGAAGGGCTACGCTTGCCAGAGGGAGGACGACCTCTGACCAGTCTCTTCTCGGGATGAAGATCCCAACAGAAATCCACCGAATGCCCCAACTTGTTGCAATGAGTGCAATGCCGGGCAGGACGCTGCCCAGTCCCAGAGGCACGGCTGACAAAGGCAGAAGGGCCATGACCGGTGTCAAGATGCATCACCTGGCGACGTTGTTCTTCAGACTCAACTCGGGCATATACTTCCTCTATCCCCGGAATTTCATCACCATTAAGAATTTGGCTACGAATAGACTCAAATTCATCCCGCAGGCCTCCCAGAAACAAAAACGTACGGTCCATCCATTCCTTTTCCCAGTAGAGGGAATGATCTGAACCGCACTTCCACTCATCAGTCACATGATAATCTAGCTCCTCCCATTTGGTCTTCAGGGCAGCATAGAAGGCAGCAACAGACAAATCACCCTGTGTCAGGGAGTAAATACTGCGTTTAATCTGATAGGTACGCAGATGTCTCTTCTTGCGACCATACATCTTCGCAAGCACAGTCCACATATCAAAAGAGGTCGGCTTCCGCAGAATGAGGGGCTGGATATCGAAGGACACGGAGCTGATAATCCAGACCTTCACTTGGCTGTCCTCCAACGCCCACGTTGCCCAATGAGGATCAGATTTGATGGGCGCAGGTTTGTCGCCAGTGATGTAAGAGAGACGCCCATGGCTAGTAATCCCAATCTCGAGAGCGGCAGACCAAGATAGGTAATTGTCCTTGGTCAGACGGATGGAGGTGACTTGGATCAGCACGTTCTCAGTCTTGGAAGCGCTGCCCGCGTCAAGAACAGCATCTTTTTGAGTCCCCATCGCGTCTGCCATCACAAACACGCACACAGCAACAAGAGGCACAGCGGCGAGAACTAGGCAGAGGCGACGGGAATGAGGCAGCGGCTACGGAAGGCAGGCGGCGACGTTCCTGGGCGACGCTGGGAACGATGGACGGCGACGGTGATGGGCAGCGGTGGCGCGGGACGACGGCGGCGCTGAAGTGGGCAACGGCAGTGATGGACAACGGCAACGCAGCAGAGAACAACTGCGCCGGACGATGGCGGCGCCGCTGGCAGCGCTGGACAGTGGCGGCGCAGCTGGCAGCGCTGGACGGCGGCGGCGCAGCAGCGGCAGAGAAAAAAACGGAGGAAACAGCAGCGGCAAAAAACCGGCGGAAACACGACGATCACACCAACGATCTCTCACGCGTTGGCTCTGATACCATGTAGAAACACACACCAAGATGGAGAGAAAGAGAAGGAACACACAATATACGTGGAAAACCTCAAAGAGAGGTGAAAAACCACGGAGAAGCTCTAACCTAGGTGCACAACCGCAACCCTAGGAGAGAGAAAATGTTATTCCACTTAATTCAACACTTACACATAAGGACAATATATAGAGGGAGAGAGGAGAAGCCGCCTAGGGTACCGAGCCCGCCTCGGTACCCGTGCCCCATAGAACCGGGTCCAGATATGGACCCGGTTCCCACAACAACATATTCTAACAGAAACTAATAACACAAGCATCAAAAAATAAGTAGATTTGCAACAACTAAAAAAAAAACTGTTTGTCATTAAAAAACATTAAAAAATAAAAAATGAATGAAACACAAACAAAGCGTTAAAAACGCGTTTTTGTCATTTTTAACGTTTTTTTTTTGTAAATGTGTTTTTTTAATAAACGGCAGTTTTATTTTTTGCGTTTTTTGTGACACTGAAATGAACTTTCTACTTTGTATGGAACATAAAAATGTATTTGCAAATAGACAAGTTCAGAAAGGTATAATTAAATGCATGGAATTATCCCAAGAAAATGTTTAGAGAAAAAAGTTAGAAACATAAAATCGACTATGAACCAAAACTAAAAGCATGTAGCCTGCAATATCTTACCTTCAAAGGAATGATAACATGCACTTTGTAATTGAAGCCTTTAATTCATGCATCACCCTCACCTTGAGATGTTCAAGAGGAACTATATAGACATAGCTAGTCTACAAGAGCAACCAGCTTCCATAGATTGCAAACTTGGCTTTCATGGCTTACACATTCAATTTTGCTAGTAATACAAATTATAGTACATATTCAATAACACAACTGTTGGGTAGACATCGTATTTAATATCTTGCTTCAACCAGTGGAAAATGAGAAACAGTTTCCGCTCCAAGCATAACAATGCCACTGAAAGAGAGTAAAAGCATCATTTTGCCAGACAGCAAGACCAAGCATAGTGTTGCCACCATCAAACACAATTTGCCAAAGGATCATGAGATGATTAACTGCCACATAGTATCTACTTCTAACTGTAATTTATCTATGTGTAGTCTGGTACGTAAAAGGCAATGTGACATGCCACCATCAAACACAATTTGCCAAAGGATTATGAGATGATTAACTGCCACATAGTATCTACTTCTAACTGTAATTTATCTATGTGTTGTCTGGTACGTAAAAGACAATGTGACACGGGCACGTGAAATTTGCCCAGGTACCCATGTCGGTTCGTTGGAACGGCAGCATGGGTACATGGGTATGGCCGCATTTAAAAACATTTAAAATTTTATTTTCAAACTTAATTTTTTGTTGAACTTTGATTTTTCTCTTCTTTTATATTTCCCTTCCACTAAGATTCTATATTTTCCTCTCATCTTTCTTTAATTTTGAGATTTTTTTGAGGATTATTATATATATAATATATATATTTACATATGCACTCTGTCGTACCCCCGTACCCAAGTTTTATAAAATTGACATACCCATACCCGCATCTTTGTACCCGTATCGTATCTATACCCATGTGACATAGGTAAAAGATTATCTTTTGATGCCTGAACATAATCAGTATGCTCAACCTGCTTATCATCCCAGACAAATACATTGAAGATTAAAAACATCAGGATATAAATGTCCACTCAACCAGACATGCCAAAAAAGAAGCAGCAATACCTTTAATAGCTCAAAAGTCAAAACTAACAACACTCTATGAGTCTATAGTAGTCCAGTACCTGTGCTTGTAAGAGGTTAAGAACTGCAGATCCCGTCAAGTAGTTTGTAGACACTTTTTGTATCACTGTGGCCAAAGCTTGCACAGAACCCATCATTGGCTAGATAAATGCAGCATATTGAAATTTGTTAGGAACTTAGGATACCACACATTTACCAAAACTCAAGAGAGAGATGTAACAAAATCACCTGGCAGAAGAACCACAATCCTTGCAAAGAGAGTTTCCCCAGCCTGAATTGGTGTTCTAATTGAGCCACCATAGCCTGGTAATCCTACAACATATCCACATATGCTTAAATTATGGGAAAAAAGACATGGATAACTTTCTATGTGACCTTGACAAACCCTCCCAAAATCACAAATGGGCAAAGACATAGTATAAAGTTACCAGGAGAAATGCCCTCAATGCAGCAGCAAAAGCATGATTTACCAGACCATATCGGAAGTGTGATCTTGACTCCACAAACTGATTAATTACAAGAAAATTCTCACATATTGGAAATATCCTTTTAGTTAGCTCCTGTTTAAAGAACATTCACCATGAATACCAATTAATAAGCATTATCATTCGTTCTTTGGAATACATAAATTGAACATTAACAATCTATACGCACTTGCAACACTAAGTCCATGGATAAATCCATTTGATATGTGAAATGTTCTTCAGCACCGCGAGCTTTCTTTATTGTAATATACCTTCCCTCGATGCCAACCAATGCAGAAAGAAGATCATCGATAATCAAAAGCTCCTGCATCATGGGAGAAAGAAAGGAAAGAAAACATATAGCTTCCAATGTTTTGGCATCCTACTCAAACCATCGAAACCTTGTGATCAATTCAAGTCCAACTACTTTAAATGATGCACTGATTTAGAAGAAAATCAGGAGAGCTCCAGATCAATCTGATGCTAGCACATCATCAAGCATGAGATACATAACTGCACATTGTAATGTACATACAAATGCTATTCCTCAGGAATATCCTGAGCAAAGGAACATCCTATGACCCATGACCATTCTAATCCTTAAGAAAAAGGAAAAGGATAGAAAGTAATCTGATTTCTTCCAGAACTGGGATGATATCATGAAAATGTTTGACATTGCAATGAACTAAGCTAAGTCACATGGGTACTTCAGTAAGGTCCACGTACCCGTGTCGCCGTACTCGTACCCAAAATTGGTACTTTGACACTTGGGTACCTATAGATTCAAACTGCTTAATTTTACTTTGATTTAATTTTTTTTACCTTACTTTTTATTTTATTCTTTGGATGTGAAAATTCGATTGATGTTCATATTTGACTAGGGGGCTGCTTGGTTGTCCATATGTTTAAAGTTTTTCATAGGTTTCTTAAACACACTGTTGCAAGAGTCATTGATGTATATTTTCATTGTTATTTATTTGTTTATATTGATGTATATTCTTTATTTTGATACATATTTTCTAAGTATTTCTTATTATATATATATATATATATATATATATATATATATATATATATATATATATATATATATATATATATATATATATATATATACACGGCCGTACCCCCGCACCCAAGTTTTTTAAAAATTGTCAGTACCCGTACCCGCACAGGCACCCGTACCCGTACCTATGTGACATAGGAATTAAGATACACAGTGCTTTCAGTATAAGCAACCTAGCTTCCATTACTCAGTGCCTCCTTGAAAAATGAAAAGGTGATGGTGATTCCAATATAAGGACAGAGTGCTTCCTTACAATGGGAAGCTTGTTCGCTTTCTAAGAAAGTGGTTTTCCTTTCTTGAGGAGCACCCATCCTTGAAAAGGGAATTGAGGCACCCAAATTTTTATTCCCTTTTTCACTTCCTTTTTGTTCCATACATTTTGGATTCATTTCTGGCATGACTCCCCCCTTTTCCAGTTTGGTTGTCTTCTCATTTCCTAAAGTTTGTAAAGAGCCTCTGCTTATGCTTTCACTTCCTATATGGGTTTTCACTTCTGCTTCCCAAGTTATTAACTTTGGATTAATCTTTCTAGCAGATCCATTTATTGTTTTTCACTTTTACTTTTTAGCTTGATCTAATAGTTTTCTGAATCCGCTCCTTGGTTTCTTGAAAAACATAATTTAATAATTAGGATCGTGTAAAGATAGTTATGGACACACAAGACCAATTTCATACTCAAATCAGACTTTTATATTTGCCGGATAAAAAAACACATTGGAATTTAAAGCTGAAATCAGACTTATATATTTGCTAGATTTGGCAAGTAAGCACTATTTCATCTGCACTCAACATCCAATATCAGACCATCTCTTGCATTAATTATAATTTATTTCACTTCATACAAAACGAGCTTAAGGCTGCAAGGAAATTCAGGTCTCATCCATTTTATTTAGTGGTAAAAGATTTGGTTTTCAATCCCCATTTGTCTACTATTTGTGCTGTAGGATAAGATCCATCCTGCGTAAAAACTTCACGAGAAGCTGATTATGATATAGAAACCACATAAGCCCATCAAATGTATCAACTCAGAGATTCTGTACTATTTTACAATTTTACACAGCGATTGTTCTTCAGTTGGTGAACAACTAGTAATTATATGTAAGGAAGCATCAATGCAGTAGCTCAAAACCCCAAGTTCGTACTATACTGGGGGAGAAATCATACTGACTTATCATTTTCTGATAAACAAGGAATCTGACACAGAACAGACCCCAAAAAGGGCAGGTGGATCTGGATTTGCCATATGCATCCAGGGACCCAACCCTGAAGAGAGAGAGCTGGTTGAGAATGCCAATGTGGATCCGTGTGTGAGTCGTGACCCAGGGGAAGCTAGGTGCAGGAGTGAGAAGGTCCACTTGTGTGATGAAAGGAAAGATGCGCCACAGAATCAGTCCTTCATGGGCACAGCGGACTCACTTGGATTTCGGATCTCAAATAGCTTTCCATTTGGCTCCGTTTTGGATTTCATGAATTTGTTTAGATCGTTATTTTATTTGGACCCATTCAGTAGTGCGTTAGTGTGGTACAGAAGAACCACACGTCCCCTCTTTTAGTTTTTAGTTGATAATTTAACAGAAAACACTTCCTTTCTTTATTTCCTCATTAGTTTCAAATCAATTGCTTCTCGTTCTTTATTTCAATTTTGTCTATTTCATCGTGGGATCAAAGAGAAATGCTCTCTTTTGCTGCATCAGAATCACTTGCCCCAAGAAATGATAATGCCAATGATAATCGGAGAAGACATCAAACATAACGAGCAATTTCACAGATGAAATGTAAACAATGACTAGATGAATCATCCAGCAAGATGAATTCCTCCGTATGAACAGAAGGTGAATTCCTCACAAACAGAAGTATGCACTTTGTTATAGGAAAAAACAAGAATGAAGTTCCGAAAGACTAAAACCAGTACCTGGACTGACGTTGCATATGATCCAATAGGATTATCGGAACAGAAATCTCTACAAAATTGGCAAAAAGAGGAGAGGAAAGTCATTCCGATGTTTCCACGCCCAACAGGAACAATAAATTCGAAGGAAACACAACATCACGTGAATCATCAACTAGAAGCCTAAGGATGAAGAGCTAGTAAAACAACTCAAACCACAAGATCCATGCCCAGAAAAGCTTCCTAAGTAAGATCCTCACTTTCACCTGAAAGATTCGATCCCTTTACTACCGAGGTTCTGAGATCGAGATTTCGTTTCCTGAGAAGTGAAGATGAAACATTAGCTCAAAAAATGACCCATCCGTGAAACACTGGCAAAACGAATAAGAAAGTACCGGGAGAAATCCGTCAGTGGCCGGAGAAATTCGTACCTGATACATCCGGCCGGTGAGATATGGGCGCTCAACATTCCATCTAGGAGAAGCAGGGTACGCCCCGCCACCGCTTCCATCCATCTGGTCTAGAGAGAGTGAGGGATTTGAAAGGGAAGAGAGGAGACGGAGAGTGATGGGGAAGGGGGCGATTTGGGCGGGAGGTTGCTTTTGCAAAAAGGTTCGAGCGTGGCCCTCGGTCGAATCGGTATCTACCCCGTCTTCCGGTTCGTATGGATTTCGTATCGAACCGGTACGAAACGGGTTGACGATTTGAACAGCGGGTTGCCCCCTTGGAACGGTTAGCCGGCCCGGCTCGATAATAGCTAGGTCCAGATTGTTCCGATTTCTAGAACCCGAGCTCCGGCCTGGGTTCGATGTTCGAAACCCGAGTTCGGTCTTGGCTTGGTTCGGCCTGGATACAATAAAAAATAAATTTTAAAAATATAAATAAAATATAATAAAATATATATTATTAATAAAATAAAAATAACATTTAAAAGTTATCGGACCAAATCTAGCCCTGTCTAGTCAATCCGGGCCGGGCTGGGTACCCGACTACATGCCTACCAGGTCTAGTTAGCCCTCCACCATAATTCTAAATTTCTAAGCATCAACCCATATTTCAACACTGGTGACCAATTTAAGAATTAATATTTTAGTGTTAACATTTATTGCAGCACAACCTGTAAAGAATGGGGCTCCACTAATATTACCTCATGACCCAATTTTGGATAAGGAAGAGGCGAATCTCAATGTCCGAGTGACGGTTGCAACCTTTCATGTTTACATCTTTATAAAGTTCAGGGCTACTTTTAGTGCACCGAGGTGATGTTTCTGTTATGCTTTAACTTGTATATCATATGCTTTTTTTGTGTATATCATATGCTTTTTTTTGTAAGCATCGATGTAATGCTTCTATTATGTTTAACTTGCATATCATATGCAAATGTTTTTCCTGCAGTACAAAGAGTTGATGTCTCCTTTAAACTTAGCCATTGGTTTGGATTATGACTCTAAGTTTCCTTTTTTTTTTAAACTCATCCAAGCCGAGTCAAAGCTTGATGGATTTGGGCTCGAGCTAAGGCTCATAAGGTTCGAGCCATGTTTGAACCGGCCCAACTTAGAGAGTAGGATGCGCTGCTTGATTGCTTGATTATTTTTTTTTTAATGGTTTGGCTCATAAAAGGCTTTATATTTTAGGTATGAATTTACCGAAGATATCTAAGTTGAGTTTCTCCGTGTTTGTTTGTGTGTTAACAAACAGGGTTGCAGCGGAATGACCCATATCTTTCTAAAGGAATTGGTTAGTATAAGAATTGCCAAAAAACTAACCAACTGGTAAGAACTATAAAGACTAAAACATCTAGTTGTACCGTCCAAGTAGTCCTCATAAAGTTCACAATAAGTTTTTATGCCAAAAAAAGCAGTTTAGACTCTTTTATTCTTGAAGTGCTGAAGCAGGTTTGATTATCTCAGATCTAAGATTGGAGGCAAGAGATTTTAGATTCTTGTTTTGTAAGAAGGGTTTTTCTTCTCCTCTAAAGAGGGATGATAGA
Organism: Nymphaea colorata; assembly: GCF_008831285.2. Taxonomy (NCBI): domain Eukaryota; kingdom Viridiplantae; phylum Streptophyta; class Magnoliopsida; order Nymphaeales; family Nymphaeaceae; genus Nymphaea; species Nymphaea colorata. The sequence goes on along the minus strand of NC_045148.1, from coordinate 191,793 downwards.
ATTCCAAGGTCTCAAATCAAACCTTGCCCCTTCTCTCCTCCTATTTGAGGAGCAAGAACTTAATGCATATTGAGAATGATCTTAAATGTATGATTTCAAAATTCAGTGTGAATTAAAGGTGAGTCGTAGGCAAGATTGGACTCCTTATAACATTATGTTACTGTTCCCACACATTTAACCCAAAATTTGGTTAAATTCATTGGACATTTTAAAATGTGTCCATGAATCTGTCCCATTTGTTGGGGCAGATACATGGAAGTTCCCAAACAGCCTATAAATCTAAGGTAATAAAATGCTACCTTCTAAATCATGGTCTGTATATACAATTATATCCCTATAATTGGATTTCCAAAAAGTCGTTCTCATGAAAAGCTAGCGTTAAATATAGATATCCAGATAACACTTGTTCTAATATCTAGATATAACTTAATGTATGTTGAAAGGGAACATTATGAAGCCAAGGGGCCACGGCTAAGCGTTTCCTTCACGGCCATATGACAAAAAAAGGGTCCAACTATTTCCTCTTCCCGGAATTGCAGTTAACCCATTCAGCTAGAAATGTATCATCGAGTTGTTGGCCTTTCTCTTGTCAAAGAAGTTCATTTTCTCACCACATTCGGAAGTTCCTAATCTATTTCTTCTGTTGCAACATGTGCATTTCTCTCAAGACGTCACAAAGAACAATTTGTTTATCACATTTGAACTTTTTCTGCTGCTCCATTCACTGTGCATCAAATATATATGGCAGAGAAAATTAGTCCCGTTTGTTGAAAAAAATTACCAAGAAAGAGGCAATGATTTGATAGAAACATTCCCATAATTTCATCAAATCGATGGGACATTACAAGTTCAGTTTCCATTAGGTTGACATCCTTCATGCTGTAAGCCATAAGTGAAAGCAAGGTAGACCCAGAAGGATTGCACGGTGAAATTAGTATAACTGTGACTCGACAAAGCGACAAATAAGGAAGACCCAAATTATGGGCATCAGCTTGGGATACACACATATGTTCAGTAAACGCCATCTTTTTTTTTTTTTGGTTTTAGAAAAACATTAATGTTATTATTTCCTACGTTTAAATTTTATATTTGGAAACAACAACTATAATTAAAACCATATATCCAGGAGCAAGAACATGGCTTTTTAAGATATGTATTATAGGAACATGTGTTCTAAGAACAAAATGTTCTTCAAATTATCAAATGTCCTTTTAGAATTGGAAGTCGTCTTGGGTTTTTACTACTAGTTTCTTTGGAGATAGTTGACTAAGTTTTCCCTTGACTCAATAGAAAAAAAATGTCAAATAAGGTAGGCTCTTCCTATCTTCTTTAGACATGATATATTTATTTCTTATTCTTTATGGAAAACATAAAAAGTATTTCTTTTTATTGTCCACCATTCCCTTCATCTTCTAAGGTATCTAACTTGCTTTCAATGTATCGGTGTGATGCCTCCACAATGCTTCAACTTGCATATCGGTGTACCCTTCCTCTCCTCCAATACTCTCACTCTCCTTCTGTGGCACAAAGAGTTGATGCCACAAGAGTTCAAAACAAAGACTAACTGCCAACTGGTGCCTCCTCCCAATGGATTCTCGCACATCTTGTATTTAGTTTTAGCTGGTATACATGTAAGTACAGTACATGTAAAGTAAATTGATTATGGACCAAGTTAAGAGCTATAAATTTATTTTAAGCATTTTATACTTGCACCAGTATACACATCAAAATATAATGCAAACTAAATTTGGTTTTAGTTACCATCCATATTTTGATGTTTATACGTGTTCATCTTTTGATGAGAGACCAAAGTTATTATCTTGAGCTGATCATTTACCTTACCTTCACTTAATTTCCACATAGGGATAAGAATTTTTTACCAGTTACAGGTCAGAAATTTGGCGCTGGTGTAGAAACTTTTTCCCTTCACCTACCCGTAAGAAAAAGTAAAAAACAATAGAAATGATGCCCCAAGTATCTCCTTCAATCAGTGAGGCCTAAATAATTGTGTAGCAGATGGCAATGAGCATATCCAATGCAAGATCAGGTTTGTCTTCTTAAAGGGCATGTCGTTTGGAGTTCTCTGTTTCAGCCCATGAGAAAGTTTGAACACTTTTGAGAGAGAACAAAAAAGGTGCATAAGTAGACAAAAGATGGACTAGTTTTTCTTCTTTCCCCATTTGTCTTTTAGGTCCACAAGAAAGGTAGTGCCAGAGACTGATAGAGTCCCCAGTTGTTCACTGATGGGCGATCTTTCAGCTTTCCTCTTGCCCATGATTCCCAAGTAATAATAATTTCAAAAGCATTTGCATTATTTCGGCAACAACTTGGCAAAGAGAGAGATGATCAAGATGTGATGGCAACATTTTGAAAGTGTCTGCAGATTTCTTTTTCTTTGTACGTCAAAGAAATAAAAAAACACATGAATATTGAGCAATTTATGTTTCTGTGTTTTAAGGTGGTAAGACGCAACATCCATTACTATCGTTAACACCGACACAGTTCATGACCCTGAAGGCAGAGGAAATAGGAGGGCCTTCGGGCCTTTTTCGGGCGGTGTGATTAATACATCTCGCTCACGGGAAACTAGAAGGACACCTCATTGCTGTCATTACCTACAAAAAATGACTAAAATACTCTTAGTGCACGCAAAACGCATGGCCGTTCTAACTCTAGGTACTGAGTAATATCTCAGTCCACGCTTAACTATATCCATTGCAACTATTATTTTCGTTAACATCAAAATTACATACGTGTTTTTTTCAATTAATGCTAGAAAGTCATGCAGGAAAAACTTACTCTAACTTTGCAAATTTCGAATATATTTGTCATGTGCTTTTTTTTTAGGATAAAAAAATTCACCAACTTAACGGTTTACTTGATATTTAGTAAACTTATGGATGCTTTTTATTGACCATGGCCTTAGCATGTTTAACAATATTAAGCAATTAGATGTGTTTTAGTTGTTTCTTCTCATTGATGTGCAGCAAATAATGAGTTACTGGTTTTGTTCAAATATCAGGGCATGAATATCTTAATATTTGGAAAAAGTAATGGCTTACAATGGACATAACCACTCGTAGGGTTTGAAAATTGATGTTCTATGTTCAAATGACATTGCCCAACAAATTATTTCCTTCAAGTTAATCATGTCCAATGTACACATAAGTTTGGTGGTTATAACTGCAAGCTGTTGTTATACAATAATTTACCAAAACGAGGTTCGTCTCGCGTGACCTTGTTACTGCGCATACTGAAAAGGGGGGCTATTGCCTCAGCCTTCATTGCAATGGAGGAGGTAGGTGTGAACTTGTGTGGGCAACTGCCCACACGGACCTGCAAAATTGTTTATATAATATTGATACCTTGCGGCTACTTTTTTCCATTTACGTATATCGGCCCATGCTTGGAAAATCTAAAGTTCAAATACTAAATCTTCACTAGCGAGAAAAAAAAGTGCTGAAACAAGAGCTTAACAAGCGTGGGGCTCGGGCGAGGCTTGACCTGTTCGAACCTGGACAGAGCTCGACGATAAGAGTGGAAGGAGCTTGGGATGGTCCAACCTGGACCGACCTAGACCCAGTTAGAACGTGTATTTGACCAGTTCGAACCTGGATAGAGCTCGACGATAAGAGTGGGCCGAGCTTCATGCCACCGAGATGGTCCAGCCTCAACCGACTTGACCCAATTATAACGTGTGTGTGTGTGTGTGCGCTATGTATATTGTATATTGACAAGTTAGACAGGTTGAGTCGAGCGAAGCAGCTAGCCAAGGTTCATACTAATTAGCCTGCGAGTCTGATTGGTGACCACAAACAAACATTTTCACAAGCTAAGGAGAGCCAAAGCATAAGAGGCTGGGGCACATTCATCCCCTGCTCTATTCATAGATATGAAGATCATTGCCGTAAAAAAAAAAAGGTTTCCTACTTAAACATGCATACACGCCCAAGAGTATCCACCAGTTACTGGGTCTCAAAGATAAGCAGGCGATTGCCTCAAAAGTGTTGATACAACAGTTTGGGGTGAAGGGCTAGTACGCAGTCAGTTTTCATTTCGAATGTTAAGAGCATTGCAAAACAAAAGTCGTTGATGAACAAGATGAAGTGTTGTGTGTAACGACCCAACCCACTTTCACATTGGGTCAAGGCTTCTAGTTCGATGGATCTCAACCCTCCTCTTAGTAATTTCAGTTTCAACATGAAAAAGATAAAAAACCAAGACAAACAACCACTTAACAACCCTTTTTATTAGTTTTTAAAGATCTCTCATAATCTTCCAGACTATAATTCACCCCTCCTAAACCAATGTGTATGCACCTGTGGAACCCTAGGTCCGAATGTTGAACCGTATTAAGATACTACTATAATGACCTAATATACTTTCACATCGAATTCAAGCCTCTGGTCATCCCTTAGTGTTTTTGGTTTTAGCTTGAACTAAAAACCAAAACAACCAATCATTGAACAATTTTCTTATAAGCTTTTGAAGATCTCTCACAATCTTCGATACAAAACTAAACAAACATGTATTTTAGAAAATAAAGGGTTGCATGAGAGCTTCAGTTCTCTCTCATATAGTGGGTTTTTGCTTAGTGGGTTTCCTCGCTCACCTAAAAGTGATTAATTATGAGGGAAAAGGAAGGCAAAACTGGAAAGGAGAAAAAGAGGCTTGCGTACAACCAAGAGGCTCAAATATTTCTAAAGGAACTAAACTCATGATGATGTCCGTAAAAGAAAGACAAAAGGCTTTCACCCAGCCAAACCTTCACAAGCTTTCCCTTTACTTTTCTTTTTCTTTATATCTTTTCGCTCTCAGAATTTTGTACTGCCCATATATTCGGTCGCAGATTTGTAAGAAGTGTCACGAAACCGGACAGACAATGAAAATAAAAATATTACACAGACGTTACAAAAGCAAACATATCGCATTCTCTGTTGCAGTCAAAAGAAAAACGAACGCTGCATTCAACTTGTACGTGCTCACCGATATTATTAAGCATAGTTCAGATTCCGGTGATTTACTGATGTCCGGCCATGCATATTTTTTACAGAGAGGATTTACAGACTTGATTTGTTTCTTTGTGTTGGTTACTGTCTAGGTTTTACACTTTGCAGATCCTTAGTTAATTTGTTGATAAAGAACTACAACGCTAGGCTGGTAAGCCCCGCGTGAAGCTGAAAAATGCCGGCCCTTGTGGGGACTTAACACTTACATTGCAAAAGCTTAGGGTCCAGACTAGCAGTGGGGCTGGAACCAGGGTCTGAGTGTCACAAGAGTCGCTTCGCCATGAGCTAGCAGCCATGGAGCTTGACAGAAGAGTATGTTTGTGGGGTCCCCGAATGTGACAAGACAAGGCAAAGATGTAGATGGACTGATGGAGCTTCCATCCTTTTTAATGCCCGTTTGCGCCTAGCAAGTCTGCGAAGTAGCGTACCTCCGTGATTGAGCAATCCCCTCACGATGGCAGTGAAGCACTTTGTGCTTATTAGGTTCAAAGAAGGAACATCTGCAGAGGAGATCATCAAGAAAATGGAGGAGATGGCTTTGGAGATTGACAAAGTAAAATCTTTTGAATGGTACTGCTCTAGTGATGTAATCGAAGGCCCAGATTTCATCTCAGTTTGCATGATGCACCGATCAACTTGCTTCCATCTATTTTATTTCTTTGAGTTTCTTTCGCTTGTCATGATTCTTATTCTTTTCTGCCTGCCATCCATGATTTGCTGGTCAAATTTTTGTGGCAGGGGGCAGGATTTGGAATCAGAGGAGATGTTGAGGCAGGGATTCACTCATGCCTTCTCCCTGACATTTGAGAGCAAGGAAGAGTTCGTTGCTTTTTCTCAGCACCCGACCCATCTTGCCTTTGCAGAGATATTGCTCTCCGCAGTTGAGAAGGCCATCGTGTTTGATTTTCCCGTTGTTCAAGTCAAGCCATTAATCAATGCTTGACGAGGTTTGTTCTGTCTATTCATTTATATTGTTTGTAGATTTTCTAGGACATATGCTTAATTTGCATTTGTTTTGATGCCTGAAATATTTAAGAAAAAGCTATATAAGATTACATAGGCACTTGCAATATTTCGTTTGTCTTTTTTTTAATTTTTCAATGGCAAAGTCTATATTGTCACTACCGTGGGCTTGAGACACTTTAGCATCTGATTCCTTGTAAGAAGCGCAGATTTCTACTGATCTCCTTAGATTGCACTCTTTTCCGAGATCTGTTCCTTTTCATGGCAGAATAGGACTGAAGCTGACATCGACCGTAGCATACTAAAAGAAAAAAAAAAAACATTACAGAAGTGGTTCAAAGGAGAGATCAAGGAAACAAATAAATTTTCTTAAGGTCAGATGAGATCACTTTCAGGAAAACATCAACTACCCTTGTAGCTTCAAGTACTTAATTCTTAGTTGAAACTTTCATCGATTATCATAATTTTTCTTCAAATATAAGTATAGAGATGTGATCTTTATAACCAGAATGTTAAAAACAATGATTTGGATATGCACGACGAATTTTACTGAGATTGAGCGGTTTTTTAAGATTTTTTGTTTTCTTTTTTCATAATTTTGACAGAGTTTCAGCAAAGAGGGTTCAGAAACCCCCAGTTTAGGAACTCATTTTCCACTGATCTATGTCAGAAATTTCAAGCAGAGAACTGTTTATTGTCCATAAAAAACTGACTAGGGTATCCTTTCTAATTCTATGACACTAAAATCTGTAACCAATATATCAACCAGCTAATGGATGATCAGCCCCTTAATTTGTTGAAGTTTATGGATGAAAAATGCCTTACAACTGACTACATATCTGTTAACAAATATATGATTAGCTTATTTAATTTAACATGGCAGTCAGTGTCAAATGGTACAGGGTGCTAGTGCTTTCAACATGGTGGAATTTAGGGCGCTTCCTGTGAATTATTATATACTGATGAAAGCATGTCCTTAGACGCAGAGAACCATGGGAGAAGAAAACAATCATACAAACAATTACAGAAACGCAAAGTCACATGCACGCTTGTCCTCGCAGCATTTTTCTTTGGAATCTACAGGGTGGGCCCGGTCATGGTAGTGGGTCCCATCTTACCACGCACGAGACCCTACAGGTGTGGAGCCCACCAAGAAGCTAACGTGGCAGGTACCCATGAAGGAGGTCACTAGAAGGCCCCCACAGTAAATCATGTAGTTATCACTGCTAAGAATCGGTAGGTACAGTGACTCGGGACTCGATTCGAAAGAAATTGACTCGTGACTCACCGAGTCAATTCAGTCATTGGGGCCACTCCGGCTTGTTTTGACAACTTCATCTTTTTTGCATAAAATACATCTTCATATGTATAAAGCAGTACTTTTTATTTCATTATTATATGTAATATATATGCATAAAAATATACAAGCTTTGCTATATCTATATATGCTGCTTTAAAGTTCGATATAATATGTGGTTTTGGTATCAGTTATAACTACTTGTATACATGTAATATGCACACTTAGATCATATCCATGGATGGCTAGGTTAAACTACCTATGACACAGCCAAAACTGAAGACAGGTTGAAAAGAAAAAGTGTTTCAACTCATGACCTCCACCATCATTTGAATGTACCATTTTTGGCTGCATTTTAGAAGGAATTAATGACCTGCTTCGATTTACATGCAGTGGAGAAGGGGGTGCCTGCCTGCATCCGGGAAGTGTTTAGAAGAAGTCGCGTGTTGGAAGCCGGATCAGGCGCCTACGTATGGTTCTCTTCGTTTGAGTGATGTTAAAGATGCTCGGAATATTATTCCTACCTATAAGCGTATTTGGAGAAAGAATTTGTTTTCTGTCTCTCTGTCCTTTCTGTTTTCTTCTTCTGTTGCTACAGCAAGTCTGGATTTGGTGGGATGGACGCAGTGCTTGCTAGACAGAAACTTACTGTCTAAACGCACTGTGCATGATCATATTACAAATAATTAAATAGATTCTACCTTGTCTGTTATTTTGTTTATTTGGCTTTTGCATGACAGAATACTGTGCTTAAGGATAAGGGCCACTCCCTCGAAACCCCCCCTCCCTTACCCCCACCCTTAATTTCCTTTTTCTCCTTTTCCCTGCGTCGGGGGTGTTTGATAGCAGGGGATATTTTCTTCCTCTTAGAAGGAGCTAAATTAATTCTGCACTATTATCGAACAGGAGTGAAAGGGGTCATCAACGACCACGTTCGCTCCAGTACACCCTGCTTTTGGAAGTGCAACAGTAAATTAAAGTATAATCAGGACAATGCTCACATGCATTTTAGCCCTACTATTCTTGGGCACCGTTTGTTTCGTTACAAATGGAAGGGAAACCATTTCTCCTAGATGCATGGATCTGCCACTTTATAAGGGGAAAGTAGAATTTTCAGTTGAGCAAATGTTAAAAAATTGGATCCAACTTCCTCTCGTTGTGTTCACATTCTCCTTCACTGCCTTATTATCACTCTTGTGAGCACATAATAGTTTTGCCCTTTCAGCCTACCACTTTCTCATGTTTTTAAGCTCAAATAGACAAACCCTTTGCCTTTTTTTCCAAAGAAACAAAGAAAACTCCAACTACTACTCTTAATAGTTATATATCTACTGTCCTCATTGCTAAAGGTGTAAATGATTCGGACTTGGTTGACCTTAATTCATGAGAATTTGTACTTAGTTGAACTCATTAAAGCCAGAGGAGCTAAAAATACATCTAATGACCCTTTATGCTCTAATGATGAATAATTCGAGGGTAGACCCAATTACTTTTGGTTAGTTACAAATGAGATTCAAATTTATGACGTTCCTTTAGCTTGATCGCACTCACTGTCACGGGCCGACTCCTTCAGACCGTGCGGCGCGGTAAACTCTCGCCAGTAAGCCGCAAGCTTTCGCCTCATTCAAGTGGGCGCAGATCACTTGAACGCTTTTTGAAAATAGAAGACATAAAAATACACAAAGAGTGTGGAAAGAAAACTCGCAATATATTCACTTAAACAGTTGAGTACATCACGAGGGAAAGCAAGTAAGCTTTTACACTTTACTTATAAAGGATGGCCGAAGCCGCTTACAGAATTTTCATGCCGACCATCCAAAACAAGGAATCTCAATCTTACACTTGGGGCCGTTTTGGAAGGGTGCTCCGACACAGGTAAACATACAAGCTTACACCAAGACTCAACATAAACAAAGCAAATACAACAAAAGCAAAGGATGACTATACAGACATGACACAGGGGAATAGGCTCCCCCCTTCAAATCAAGCACTGTCCTCGGCGCTAGCAGCTTGGTACTAAGCTTCTCTCTGGGTCTTCATGCGTAGAGGGCTGAAGGTTGCGAACATGAAACACTAGATGCGCCTTAAAGTCTAGCGGGAGATCTAACTTGTACGCCAACTTCTGATTCGTGCTCGGTCTCGCATACGGAAGATGCCCACCTGGTCTGCGTAAAGCTTCACAAGGACTTGGTCACCCGCTCGAAATTCTATTGACCCTCGTCTTCGATCTGCAAGTTTCTTCAATTCTATAGGGGCATGGCCCACTTTATGCCGAGGTGGCCGCCATCTAAGGAGCTTCGCAGGCGTTGTCCCGGCGAATTCCTCTAAGACAAGCGCAAGCGCCTCTTGGACCAAACCAGGAGAGTTTTTAGATACTTCCTTGGTTGGCACAATGCAAGGAGACTTCTCATCCATAATGCTGACACTACGCAAATGTGGCATCAGGACCATGTTCACTGCACTAAGGAGCTCCATGCCGAGAATCATTTGGTAATCGTTCATTGGGACTACGAAGAAGTTAGATTTTTCTGACCAACTGTCAATCTTCACAACCACATCCCGCGCCACTCCATGGATAAGTTTTGCCTCTGAGTTGACTGCCTTCATGCGCAACTCTCCCCACTCAAGGGTGAGGCCTAATCTCCTCGCCTTCACAACTGAGACGAAATTGTGCGTGGCGTCCGTATCTATCATAGCCATTGTAGGCTTTCCATTCACCAGAATCTCAATGTACATGAGTTCCCTGGAAGGGGTCGTTGTCACCTTGGCTTTCTCTTCACGTTTCAGTGAGTTGAGAAGCTAAAGTGCACCAATCTTCGATCCTTCCCCTTCTTCAGTTCTGCCTTTGGTGGCCCTCGTGGCATTGGCCTGTTCGATAGGTCTCACCCATTTTGGGCAGACACGCGTATAGTGCCTTCTTCCGCAGACCCAACAAGTCACTTGTCATGGTAGCCCATTGTAATCCTTGCGCAAGAAGGGTTTTCTCTCAGCTGGATTCTGGGACGACGATTCACTTTTGTTGTCTCGCTGTTCCTCCCTCTTACTGTCGTGGTCAGACTTCTTCGTAAACTTTAAGGTATATGTATAGCTTCTGTGTTGGGTGTCGGCAAAGCGCTCGGCTGCCACATATGCCTGATTTAAGGTCTCAGGATTCGATCTCTCCACGTCGGCTTGGGCCCAAGATTGGAGCCTTATGATGAACCAATGAAGTTTGTCTTTTTCTGGCATCATAGGCACGTCCAACATGACCTTTTGGTATGCCATAATGTAATCTCTCAAGGCACCTGTCAACTTTAGGTTCGCAACCAACCGATAAGCATGTCTTTCAGTATCTATGGGTATGAAGTATCCCTTCAACTGCTTGCGAAAATCGTCTAATGTACGAATCGTGCAGTCCCCGTTCTCAATGTCTAAAATTTTCCGCCTCCACCAAGTCACAACATCTCCCTCTAACAACATTGCTGCGGTCTTGATCTTCAAGTCCTCATCTACTACGTTCTGCAAGTCCAGGTAGTAGTCAACTTTGAACAGAAAGTTGTGGATCGCCCTTCCTGGCTACTATTGTACTTCGCTAGACGATGAACGTCGATCCTACTGGTCCTCTCTTGACTACTGCTAGCTGAATTAGTACATAGCAGTCTCTGGTTTGAAGCCCGAAGTCCACCGGCTTCGTCCTGCAGGGTCTTCACCAAGTCAGAGAGTGATCGTTCCATGGCCACTTACTCGGCCATCTGTTCCCGCATCAACTTCATCTCATCCGAGAATCCCACAAAGGTCTTGGCAGCAAAGCCAAAGACTTCCTCATGGGTGGCCACATCTGCGACCAACCAGTTTATCGTCTCCTCCAGGTCTCCCTGGTTATGGGTCGGGCTCGCACTTCTGGGCAGACCGGTTCCTTGCCTTTGGCACCTCGCATATTGTATTGTGATGTCGTGGCGTCCTCCTCAACAGCAGCAAGTCGGCTTGATGCTCTACACCGACTCTCCGATCGCTTCCCCAGATTGAACAGAATCTAGGCTCTGATACCAGCTGTCACGGGCTGACTCCTTCGAACCGTGCGGTATGGCAAACTCTCGCCAGTAAGCCGCAAGCCTTCGCCTCGTTCAAGTGGGCACAGATTACTTGAACGCTTTTTGAAAATAGAAGACACAAAATACACAAAAAGTGTGGAAAGAAAACTCGCAATATATTCACTTAAACAGTTGAGTACATCACGAGGGAAATCAAGTAAATTTTTACACACACTTGGAGCCGTTTTGGGAGGGTGTTCCGACACAGGTAAACATACAAGCTTACATCAAGACTCAATATAAATAAAGCAAATAGAACAAAAGCAAATGACGACTATACAAACACGACACAGGGTGACACTCACAATGAGTAATTTTTAATCCAATAACATATCCCTCGTAGGCATACATGCATCTTTTGTTGTAACATGTTTCTTTTCGTGGCTGTCAAAGGCCACTAGAAGAAAACTGCAAAAGCTCGAGAATAGATTGTAGGCATTATACATGCTTATATGTATTTGAGTTGTACCCACTTTGAAATTCGTCAGCATATTGCATTAATCAAAGGGAAATACGCGGATAGATTGATCAACCAACAAATGTAAAAACCTGTGGGAGCTAGATTTATAGTATGGTTTCTACATAAAGCTTCTTTTTTTTTTATAGATATGGCTTAGGTTTGGATTTCGAGAGAACAAAACTGTACATGTACAAATCCATCTATGCATGTCGATTTCTTGAAATAGTTAATGCAAAAATATGAACCTTAACGTCAACTAAATGTAGTATTATGGGAGATTATGGTGTCCCTCTCCTTGTGCTCTAGTTTGAGGTTGTTTGGTAGCAAAAACACTTTGGACGTATTCTATATATTTGATTCAAAAGTTGGGGTGGATTCATAGAGCACTTATTTTGATGCTTTGTTAATATGCTCAATCTTTGAAAAAAATTCATGAAACACTTTGTTCCTACTGCCAAATGACCACTTAGTGTAATTCAGTGTTCATGCTGCAATTCTACAATCATATACATGCTCATCATGTAAGTAACTATATAAAGATCAAGATACTAATTTTCTCTTATTATATATTTACTATTTCACTTGTACTAAAGCAAAATGTAGACAAGCCTAAGTTTCATAATTACCAGCGTTAACATCCAAATCTCTCATTTAGCAGTGAGATCAGAACCAAAGCGACCCAAAAAAAAGCAGCAAAAAGAAAAGGCTCAAGAACTAAAAAAGCACACTGCCACAAACAATCTCACATTTTAGTTTCTTCCATCACTTCCCAAGTACTAAACTTGTTCAGGCATCTCTTAGACATACTCAACCCATTGACTCACGAGCCATCACCAGACCAAATCTGCTCCTCCCCTTCTGGGCTTGATCACAGCCCGAAGTGGGTTCTTTGCCACCACAGTGAACGCATACTTCTCCGCCATATCCACCTCGTTGCACCCAGGAGGAGGCAGCCATTGGAACTCCTGCACCATCCTCGCCACCAACAGGCTGATGTGCAGCGTCCCAAGGCTTAGCCCTGGGCATATCCTCCTTCCCGCTCCAAAAGGCATCATCTTGACTTCCTTCACCCCAGTCATGTCTGCGCCCTCCTCACCCAGGAACCTCTCCGGCATGAACTTCTCCGGCGACCGCCACAACTTCGGGTCCTCGGACACGGCCGGACTGTAAAACTCGACGGAGACGTCGGGCGGAATGTCGTAGCCGCCGAGGGTGGCGGCCTCCGTTACTGCATGCGTGAGCAGGAAGTACGTAGGTGGGTGCTTCCTTAGTACTTCCTTCACGAAGGCGTTCAGGTAGTCCATCTTTTCCACGTCCTCCTCCACCACCGCCCTCTTTCCTCCGCCCGTTGCTCTGAAGACGTCCTCCGCCACCTTCTCCTGCACTTTCTGGTCTGCCACGAGGTGGATCACCGCCCACTCCACGGCCGCTGCCGTGGTGTCCGTCCCGCCGTTGACGAACTCGGAGCACAGAGTGACGAGCTGTTCGTCATTCGGCGCTTCCTTCCGTCCCTCGACCTGCAACTCGAACAGCGTATCCACGTAGGCAACGACGTTCCGCTTCTCTGGCGACAAAGATGATGACTTTTCGGCGTGTATCTGCCGACGCTTTTGAACCATGGGGAGGATGACAGCAAGCTGCTCGCGCCTGACCTTCATGGCCTCCCTCCGGCGTGCGGCGAAGAAGGGCCGGAGCAGCGGCATGAAGTCGTCGAGCCGCGGCTCAATCGCGAAGAGGACTCGCTTGAGCACGTCATCGACGCGGACGATGTCGGACTCGGGGAGATCGAGGCCGAAGCACATGGAAAGGAGGATGCAGAAGACGGTGAACCGGGCGTTGGCGAGGACGGAGACGAGTGAGTCGGGGTTCCCAGCGGCCTGACGACGGAGGCGGTCGACCAGCTGGTCGAGGGACCTGTTGCGGACGGGACGGAACTCCTTGACGCGGCTGGGGGAGAGCATCTCGGAAACGAGGTTCCGGCGGAGGGAGCGCCAGACGGGCCCGTAGAGGGCGGAGTTGACGGTGAACTTGTTGCAGCTGAAGACAGACTTGGTGGGGTACTCGCGGGGACGGCTGGCGAATGACTGGCCCTTCTGGATGAGGGCCTCATGGGCGAGCTTTGCGGAGCAGACCACCACCAGGGTGCGGCTGCCCATTCGGAGGGTGAAGATTGGGCCGTACAACCGGTGCAGCTCCTTCACAGTGTCCATGAACGGCCGGCCGGCCCGGGCTATCTGCAGCAGGTTGCCGACCACCGGCCATCCGGTAGGCCCCGGTGGAAGCCTCGGCTGCCTCCTGTGAGACAGCCGTTGCAGAACCATAAACACGGTGGTGGAGAGAAGCAGAAGAAAGGAAGCGAGTGTGGTGAGAGACAGGTCAACAATGACCGCCATGACAGAGGAAGAAAACTTCTGCTAGTTTCTCTACCGCAGTGGAGCAAGGGGAGTTCTTATAAGTATGGTTCGTGAGGCAGGTGGGTGCAGAGGACGTTAATTTTCAGGAGGGTTCAAACAAGGGAGGAAGAGAAGTCAGGTGGGGATCTTAATGAAGGTGAGAGGAAGCTGTGGGGATGGTGGTGCAGCATGCTATCAGGTGGATCTGCTAAAACCAACGGCGACTTGATCTCTACATCCACACCGTTGGCTCCTTATGATCGACGGCCATCATCATGCAGATGGGTTCTTGCCCGTGCTTTTATGACGGAAGTCATCAATTTCAGAGAGAACCGTCACAGGAGGCCAATGGCAGGACCGGTAGACTTAGACAAGCTAGTAAATGTCCAGGAGGAAAGGGCCGAGGGCGAACAAGGAGGTGCCAAACCTTTCTCTTGATGTGAACTTTTGCTAAAGATCAGCCTGTTATCCTTAGAATAACTTTTGTCCATTAAGCAATGACCCTTCCACTCGGCACAGTCGGATCACTAAGACCGACTTTCATTCCTGCTCAACGGGTGGGTTTTGCACTCAAGCTCTCTTCTGCCTTTGCACTTGAGGGCCAATCTCCGTCCATCCGACTAAGTTCAAGCCAAATATGTGGTGAAAACTGGGACAAAGTTCCAGTTTAAAATTGCCATCGCATCCCAAGAGAAGATGGATCTAGAGATATTGTATTTCCCTTCCTTAAGTTTTGGGGATTCATATAGATCAATGTAAAGATGGACGAGTAGATCTGTAACCGTCGCATTGCCATGCACCGGTGCACCCATATACCCCAAAAGAAGAGAGTATATTTTGGTAGTAGTAAAAAAAAATGTTCTTTTTTATTTTTATTTGTATTTTTGTCTTTACAAAAAGTTTTTCTTTTTTATTAACCATACCGGTGCATAAAAATTTCGTACATCAATACCAACTTCGTTAAAAAAAAAAGATAAAGTAACTTCAAAGTTAAAACAGTTGGCTTCGCAATATATATCAACGAAAAGGTTCTGCCTAAGGAAAGGGGTTCCAAGCTTCTGGCTGATTTCAGAATAGATACTGTACTAGTACAACGGCCAGCAGGCAGTAAGAAAGACGCACATCAAACAATTAATGACGCATAAAGCATACTCACAGCTTCAATTTCATTGGGTCATGCAATATAATTGTCATGTCTAAAAGGTGGTTGATTCGTTAATGAGCTCCAAAAAATCGAGTAAAGAATAGAGGTGCTATATATCTTCTTTTTTTCAGCTAAGTCAAGCCTTGTATTGACAATAACAAAGTTAATATATGATTAATAACTTATGGTATTGAGACAGTGAAGCCGGCCTAGAGCAGGTGTTTGAGTAGCTAACGGTGTCTAGAACTGCATGGCTCTGAAAATTAGACACTCGATATATGTTACCCCATTTGAATTATGGCTTCTTATCTGTTGAGAAATTAAGCAGATATGTTAGAGAATTAGAAGTTTTTATCTGTTCATGGGTGTGGATGCTCCAACACATATTTGACTCCTTTTCTCTTTCATTTCGACATACTTCTTTTTCTTCTCATCTTTCTTTTCACAACCATCTTCTCTAACTTGAAGTGGTGAATCATAGAGAAAAAATAGGACCTGAACTTTGAGTCTCAAATCTGGGTGCAAAAGGTTCAGACTTGGCTCGGATACACCATTTACCATATCCAACTTAACCAGGCCTTACTCAGATTCGGGTGTGAGCTTGGGCTTTGGAAATGGAATCAGATCTGACTTAATTTTATGTACAATAACGTAGGGTCCATATTTGATTTCAGACTCTGATTTGGATTGAGATACACAAGTCATATACAATATCTGTAGTAATTATGCTAAAAACGCATCCTACTTATATATATATATTGGTAGACTACAAAATTAATTAACGGATTCCCAATTCTCAGCTCACCGAGAATGTAGGTAAGGATTTGAATGCTTCGGTGACAAAGTAAGTGTTGCTTGTATCAGGAAAGCAAATGGATTTTAAGGTTTGAGAACCGTGAATTTAAGATTAAACCATCCCCTCTTTAATTTTAAATCCAACATTTTTTCAATGTAAATTTTTTTTATTGAAGATGGTAGGTGAAGATTTGGTGCTTCCCTCTTCGCAGGTGAAGTTAAGTTTCATCACCTGTTTTTTTAACTGCAAAATCATTCGATCACCTGTTATTGATCCCAAAAGGAATGTTATTGAATGCCTGACGGCAGCGAGGTGGAGAGGCAGCCGAATTTGGCATCTATAGGAGTTCCATTTCTTGGTACAAACTTTTGCGATCCTTTTGATGCGCCAACTCCACAAAAACCAGTAAGGGGCCATTTGGTAGCAAAGACATTATGTAAGTGTTTTACGAATTTCATTAAAAAATTTAAGCCATACTTATGAAATACTAAAACTGTTCTAGTGTTATATGAATATGTTTCAATCTTTAGAACAAATTCAGGAGAGTGTCCATAGTGCCAAACGAATATTACACTTGAGCCGGTGGTAGCTTCAGAGTTTCTACTTTTACTGGGAAAATTAAGAACATTTCTTTTCCCTTCACCTACCAACCATGAGAAACCTAAAACCTTTTACTGCATGCCTATGTAGCCATCAAGTATAGGTGGTCTTACTCCCTACTCCCCATCTAAAAGGAAAGGCCCAACTATAAACTGGATTTTTGAGATCTATGTGAACCAAAAGTAGTTTTGGCAGTTGAAAAGAAATCAATATGTCAATCCTCATGTTCATGCTGGGATCTGCTTTGCCTTTGATGTTTAGTTAAACAGACACTTTGCATAAAGCGCAGAACTAAAAACAGACACGCTGGGATCTGTTGCAGTTGTTCAAACATTATTGTGGAGTAGATGTACCATGATCAGGGGAGAAGCCATACAAAAACTCAGTGGATAAAATGGCTGATGTAACAATTAGACCTTATATATCTACGCATATTCTGTAACTAAGTCTTCATATGCATATGATTCTAATATTCGAGACCCAATGAATTCAAACGCCCGACAGACATTTGTCTGATATTGCACTAAAGGAAGCAGATTCTAACCTAAGACTTAACGAGTAGAGTTTCCATCTGGATGGAGGTAAGTGTTACTGAGTTAACAGGATGCTACTAATTCCACACTTTTGTTTGCTGTTATCCCTGAGTCTTGTATCAATGGGGCTCCAATTGAGTAAGGTGGTCTTATATCGGAGCATTTAAAGGAAGCAACTACATATATCATGTCTTGCTTCGGATGACCATTCATTTTATTATCATATCCACATATTATCGTCAGAGATATTACAGAAGAAGGTTAGACATAATAAGTTAACATACAAGTTATGGTGCAAGAGCGCAGATATTCACCTGCATCTGAACTTCAGAGGCCTTTTTGCAAAAAGCTGGGAAAAGAAACGCTAGTAAGCCCATCAGGCCTGGAACAAACAGCAGTATGATTGTTGGAAGTTCCAGTCTTACGATGTCGATAGTAAAGCATCATCAAATATCACTAATGATGTTTGTGGTTTAATTAGATTTCTAAGAAAAAGTTTTGATTGTAGGGAAGACAATACCCAAGTAAGTAGATTAACTGTCACTATTTGACTGCAATAATTGATTGGAGCAGTATGAATTGATGGATGACTGAGCTTGATGTTAACTTGCTCAAGTGAGTGGTACAGTATACTTTTCAATCTTCATCAACTAAGCTGAAAAACACGTTCTCGTTTTAAAACTATGAACTGAGAGATGACTAAAGTATTCAAGAAGAAGAGGGACGTTGCCCTATAGTGCCTATTTTTATGCACTGAATGCTTAAACCTTTTTGTATGAATTATATGATGAACGTGAGACAACATGAATGTGGAGCATGAGTTTAGTACTGAGCTTCGAAGAGTGACACTGTAATGAGCTTCAAAGAGTGACACAGTTATTCTATGACGGTTAAATATATGTAGTAGGAGACGTATAAACAACAGACAGAAAATTCCAACGATGCTCTATGCATATGACATGCATATTTAAGTTCGGGTTAATATTTTGACATCATCAATGGTGATTAGGGAGCAAAAAGTTCGAATTTAAGCAAGCCATAGACAAACAGTCCTATTTAATTGGATTCGCTACAACCAAAACATGGAAAAGCTTCACTGTGAATCTGACCAATTTGCACCAAGTTACAAAATTTATGTGAAAAGCATACACATTGGTTAGCGGTGAACCAATAAGCACTGAGCATATTAGCTTTGTGCAGTTTAGCAAGTCGGACTGTGGTACTTCCTAGGCTATTTTGCCATTTTAGACCTCTCAATGTAAATTAACGAACCATGTTGCAGGAGCCACGCCACATCTAAGCAATAGTTGGGGTACCTTCCTCTTCAATCCTGTGCTGTGGATCCCCCCCAAGTACTGCTGGGCCACACTTGAGATGGAATACACAGTGTTTCAGAGGCTGGTGGGTCAGGGATCTCTTAAAACACATGACATGGGACCGCTAAGTCAAGGGCTGGTGAGACTCATTAGTCCTTGGCACATGGCTCTGATTTATAAGGGGAACTGGCTGCTACTTCAACCCAGAAATTCCGAAGCACAGTAACTTTCGAAAATGAAAATGCTGAACCCAAAAGAATAGGACAACTAAGAGGTAGCCAGTAGGCTACTGGTATTGAGATCAAATGTCACTGTTGCTTCTCGTAAGTTAGATCTCCAATCCATAAAGAGTAATTTTACATTGTTCGAACGGTTGTGAACCTGTCGTAGGTTAAAGCAGAGTAGCTGTTGTATGTTAAAGCAGAGTAGCCACATCTCTTACGCAAAGCAGTGTCTCCATTAAGAAAGAAAGAAAACAACAACAAAAAAGAAGAAGAAGGAAACTAGAGCCTTGAAATGAGAAAACAGTGACCAAGCGTGCTTTATTAGATTAAAGCCTATGTATTTGATATATTAAAAGAACTATAACAAGTTGGTGTTCACCAACATTACCCTTTCCCTTGTAAAAGGAAAAAAAACACGAAATACCACACCTATAACACTTCAAAAATTCCAACTACCGGCTCCAACAAAAGACAGCAACAATAAATAGCAACACCAGCAAATCAGCACCACACCAACGAGCACCATCTAGCTAGCTACCTAGCTCTAGTCGTAGAGTTAATGCAGCAGCCAGAGAGAAGGCCTCTCATTTGCACGGCACCTCCCCATTTACTCAAGCCACTCTGGGCCTGATCACAGCCTTGAGTGGCTCTTTCATGATTACAGTGAACGCGTACTTCTCGCCCAGGTCTACCTGTTCCGAGCCCGGGCACTGAGCCCACTCAAACTCTTGGACCATCCTGGCAAGCAACAGGTTCATGTGCAGGGTGCCCATGGCCAGCCCCGGGCATATCCTCCGGCCGACGCCGAAAGGCATCATCTTGATGTTCCTCACTCCTGTCATGTCGACGTCGTTGCCACCTCCCATGAACCTCTCGGGCATGAACTTCTCCGGGGAATCCCAGACGACCGGGTCCTCGGCTATGGCCGCCGTGTAGAAGTCAATGGCGGTCCCAACCGGGATGTCGTACCCGGCGAGCTTCATCGGCTCAGAGACCATGTGGGTGACGGTGAAGTGCACCGGCGGGTGCCGCCGGAGCAACTCCTTGACGAAGGCGTTGACGTACTCGAGCCGCTCGACGTCGGCGTCCTCGACCGGGCGGCCGCCGGTGACTGACTGGACCTCGGCGGCGAGACGGTCCTGCGCGGCGGGGTCCATGATGAGCC
Organism: Nymphaea colorata; assembly: GCF_008831285.2. Taxonomy (NCBI): domain Eukaryota; kingdom Viridiplantae; phylum Streptophyta; class Magnoliopsida; order Nymphaeales; family Nymphaeaceae; genus Nymphaea; species Nymphaea colorata. The sequence continues at coordinate 171,823 of NC_045148.1, read as the reverse complement.
GGGCGATGGCCCACTCGAGGCCGCAGGCAGTGGTGTCGGTGCCACCGTTGAGGAACTCGGCGCAGAGCGTGACGAGTTCGTCGTCGGTCCTCGAACCCGGCCGGCCCTCGACCGTCAGATCAAACAAGGTGTCGACGTAGGCCGTCGGACTGACGCCCTTTCCGGCCTTTTTCAAGAACTCCCGCCGCTTGTTGATGATGGGGAGCAGCATCTCCAGCTGCGCCCTTCTCACCGACTCGGCCTCTCTCTGCTGCTTCCTGAAAAACGGCCTCAAAAGCGGCACGAAGTCGTCGGGTCTCGGTTCGGTCACGAAAATGACTCGTTTCAGGAGTTCCTCGACTCGGAACACCTCCTCCTCCTCCATCTCGACCCCGAAGCACATGTAGAGCAGGATCGAGAACACGGCGAACCGTGCGTTCTTCAGGACCAAAACGGCTCCGTCATTCTGATCCGCTTCGCTCCGGAGCCTTGCGACGAGACGGTCCATGGCGCGCATCCGAGTCGATTTGAACTCCCGTGTCCGGCTCGGGGCGAGCATCTCGGAGACCATGTTCCGCCGGAGGGCCCGCCAGATGGGACCGTAGGTGGCGGAGTTGACGGTGAACTTGTTGCAGCTGAAGAGCTTCTTGGCTAGGCTGTCGCGGGGGCGGCTGGAGCAGGCGGGCCCCTTCTGGATGAGCGCCTCGTGGGCGAGCTCGGCGCTGGAGACGACGACGGTGGTGCGGTTGCCGAGGCGGATGGTGAAGATGGGCCCATACTCGGCGCGGACGCGGCGGATGAAGTCCTTGTAGGCATTGTCTGTGGGTTGGATCTGGAGGAGGTTGCCGAAAATGGGCACGCCAGGTGGGCCGGGAGGGAGGTTGGGGCGCGGGAAGAGAAGACGGCGGAGGAGGAAGAGGGTGGCCAGGAGGACGGCGGCGGTGGGGAGGAGGTAGGGGTGAAGGAGCACGTTAGTGGTGCCGGCGGGGAGGTGCAGAGGAAGAAGGGTGCCCATTCTCTTTCTCGATTCTCTCTTCTTTCTTCCTAAACTTCCTTTTTTCTCACTTTCTTAGCTACGGGGTGGTGGTCGGAGAGAGGCCACGAAGAGATCGGTGGCGGTGGCGGTTTGGGATATGGAGAGAAGGGAGATTGAATACTGGGTCTTATAAAAAAGAATCGAAGGGACACGGGTTGGCATGGTGGTGTTAGTGCAACTGACACCACCGGCGGGCAGATGAGGAGGCGCATTAATGTGGAGACCTACCTCCAGTGTGGGTGGAAGACGATATCGTTAATGAGGTGCTGCAGAGAAGCATTAATGCTTCACAAGGAACCAAGGAAATGACAGGGAAAAGAAAAAGACGGAGATTGATATTTGGTTTTCTAATTTTACTGATCGGTATGGAGTTAGTGACACAGATTTTCGTTTTTAGACGTGGGAACCGCGTCGTCGTCGACCGACCGGCGATGGCCGGGTTCTCAAACTCTCAGACAGTGTTCTGATGATGGTGACTGAAGATGGATTTGAAAATGGAAAGCACCTGTGATTCTGTACTTCCCTGTTACCCAAACTCAAATCGGCTTTCTACCTTTCGATCTCCGTTGCGTGGTTATTTTGATCATTTTACAAGCATCTTTTTAACGTATTTTTTTTTAATCACTTCCACATTACCGACGATTGATTCTTGCTCGGAATGATACGATTCTACGTTCACAAATGTTTGATTCTTCCTCAGAATGATCTGAAATGTAGACAAATAATCAGTTGTTAAGCACTTAACACATAGAGATCGATCCTCAATTTTCTGGTTGGTACCTGTTCACTTGTTCTCCATGACTTCTAAACAGTGTAAAGCTCCCAATCGAAGAACTCAAAATAATGCATTCTCGAATGAATAGTGATACTTTGGATAAATATGGTGTCTCATAATACTGCAGCGTTCCACAATATCAGCGATATTTTTGAGATGTAAGCTGAGAGAAATTTTGGTGACTTCTGGGACAGATATTTAACCAAAACTGACAAGAAATCTTCACATATTAATGGTCCTAATCTTTAGTCATGATCTATTTAATTCTTCCATAATTTATGTTGTATTTCTGGCTCAGAGACCTGAGATCAAAATGAATTGCACCCCAACATGATCTACTGTTGATGAGATCAAAATGAATTGCACCCCAACAAGATCTACTGTAGAGATTAATAGACCTACACATGCCCTCCAGGTCCAGGGTTTTTTAAAGTAGTATCCATAAAAATCAAACTAACGACTGGATTTTCACCATTTCACCAATTCGACTAACTATACTATGCCTTTTAAGCACATGATTTTATATAAAAGTTTTGCATTGAAGCAAATGCCGCGCATATAAGCAGGGGTTATGTCTGATCCAGATTTGGACTAACTAACAATCAGAAATCCTTCTGTAGCCGAATAAGAATTGGAGTTTGGTGGTAATGAATCCAATTCAGGACCTGGTGAAATTCAACAAAAAGGAATTCAGCAGAATCATTGAGCTGGATCGGCTCGTTCAGATTCCATTCAGCTTCTGATTATCAGAACATTTGTTTTAAATAAATCGAACAGGAGGTTCTTCGTTTTGGGGTCTTAATTTGGGGAGGTATAAATCATCCCAAATGCTTTGGGGTTGCCGCTCCTGTTATGGGATTCTACAAGAACTACCATCTTTTCGGATAGGTAAGGAAAACACCGCTTTAAATTTAAAGAGCCTCGCCAATTAAGTGCCTCTGCAAGAACCATTAACTGTAAATACGGTTGATGTGTCTACAAATAGTTCTGTACTTTAATAGCTCTTACAGGGCGACATTATTTTCAGGCTGAAATTTTTAGGAGTTGAGACTCAGTGATAAGTCCTTACCAGCCACATGGCTGGTGGATTCAGGGGTGAAGCCATAATTTTTCATAAAGGGCCATAATTTTTCATAAAGGGGGCTGAATTAAAATTTCTGTATTTTGACTGGAGCTGAAATATCATGATTCAAAAATTTTATATAGGACAAGTGAAATTTTTTAAAATTTAAGTGTAAATTTTTAAAATATTTTTTTTTTGAGGTGGGGCTAGAACCCATGTGGGCCCTCTCCTTGGCTCCGCCCCGTAGCTGGATTCAATGTGAACTTGTCTCGAATAGAGCTCTAATTATAAATGAGTTAGCTTGAGTTAAAATTTGAGTTGGAGTTATACAAACTTGACTTGACTCATGTCTTCCCCATTTATTATCCTTCCAGAGCATGTCAGATGAATTTTAGCATCTTTTTTGTAGCTTTTATGTCATTTAAAGAATTGAGATCAAGCTCAGACCCAGGTTCTTTGTTTACTATGTCTAACTCGAGCTCACCACAAAAAACTCCGAGCTGAGTTCAAGCTCGAGCTCACCTCAAAAAACTCGGCTTGTGCTGAGCTCGACCTTAGCTGTTCAGTTGGTCCCAATCCAGTTAAGAGGTTTGCTTTTTGAATCAAGTTGGTGCTTTTGATGGGAACCAAGTAAATTGCACCTTCAGTGAAACGTGAACTGGGCAGACAGAACAGAAGAAAAGAGAGAGAGAGAGAGAGAGAGAGAGAGAGAGACGGTCCACTTGAGCAGGAGAAGTAAATTCCCACCTGTTCCAACGCCTAACATCAAGTCCCGAAAGCACCATCGATCTGTGTGTTGAGCTAATTTTTGTGGAGTTTACGGTTGATTCAGTTTTCCATGTATGTATTCGTCTGCATCGAAATGTCTGATATGATTTTGTTCGATACATTCTGCATGATCTACTAATCTTATTAACATGTTGAATCGCGGTTAACGCATCAGTTCAGAGTTTGGCCACACCTGATGAACTGTCACTATTTGGTTCCCTGAAACCAATTACGGCAATATTTTTGCAGGCCAAGGCAGTGAACACCCTTTTCAAGAGAAGCAAGGTCTTTAAGATTCTGCCATTGCTCTCTGAACACTCAGCCACCGCAAAGATTAAGAGGAAAACGAAACCAAATATGGAGTGGCGCCCCACTCAATTCAGCGCCTTCTTCTGCCCTGATTCTGAACGCATTGATTGCGCTGTTGTTGGAGCCTTTAAGGGTGATCAGAAAGACGACGCCGTTTACCATGATGAGGAGGAGGGTAAGACAGAAGGCAGAGCAGCAATTAGTTTCAGCAGTAGCAAGGCCAGGCGCCCACGGTCTGTGCTTACATTGTGGGCTTGGTTCTACATCATAGTTGTCAAACTCATGACAATCATACTGCTAGGTAATGCTTGGCATCCGGACCAGGCCAGGCCAGGCCAGCCTGGTCCGATAAAAATGCCTATTTTTAAGCCTGATTATTTTATCGGGTCAGTTCGCCGGCCCCTTAATAATCGGGTCGGGCTGGGCCGGGCCCATAGCTAATCGGGCATCCGGCTTGATCTTATGCTTGAGGCTCGGCCCAGCCCGGCCCGATTATTAATGGGTCGCGCTTCTCTTACATGGCGATATTTTCTATGAGCAACTTGAGCCCTGTTGCATTCGAAGTTTTAACGTGTTACATAGATAAAAATGCAGGTCAGACGTGGATAAACATGACATGGATAAACATTCTTCTTACAACTTTTGTGAACAGAGTGCTTTATTAAATTAAGGAAACATCTCCAAAAAATGATGCTGGTTACAATCCACCCACAAACTGAAACTGCCTTATTAAATTAGGAAAACAACGCGGAATAATTAGAATGCTATATTGATTCATTGAACATCTTGAGTACAAAAAAATTGTTCAACAGCCAAAAATAATGTTATGAAGGCGAATAAGAAGGAAAATCATTCGCCATCACCATCCAAAAAGTAAAACCCTAACTAATTCAATGCTCTAATTATTCGATCATTTCTAACTTTTGCACTCAACGACAACAAAGGGAATCATAAATATTCGAACAGGAAAGCAAGTTCAGGAAATGAAAAAGCATAAGGGAGAATTGCAAGAGAAACGTTTCATCTCTTACGGGACGAGAGGCAGTCGATCTATGATGGAAACAACCAGAGAAAACAGTCGAATAGCCGATGGGCGACGGCCGACGAAGAGGACCAGAGGAAGCGGTCGATGGGCAATGGGAAGGACTGGAGGAGGCAGTCTCACTGGTCTTGTTTGCAGAGTCGTAGAGGAGTGGAGGACTAGAGGAGAACGATAGACAACTAGGGAATGAAAGTATCGAGTATGAAATGAAAACCCTGACCTAAGCTTATTTTTTTTGAAAAAAATATATATATTTTAAAAATTATTGTCGGGCTTCTCTGGCTCCCGATGAACATAGTCGAGGGCCCGAGCCGGACCCGTTAATTACCGGGTCGGGCCAGTCCCGATAAAATGAGCCCGTTTAGTAGTTTTTCAAGGCCCGGGCCGAGTACCGGGTAGCCAAAATTTTTTTATAAAGGAAATTAAATTAAAATTTCTAAATTTTGACTAGAACTAGGGCTGCACACGAGCCGAGTCGAGCTTGAGCTTGCCAGCTCGAGCTCGACTCGGCTCAAAGAGCTCGAGCTCGAACTCGACTCGAACTCAAGTCGAGCTCCCTAACACAAGCTCGAGCTCGACTCGATTACACAAAGTCGAGCTCGACTCGTGTAACTCGCTTAACTCGTTTTCTACAGGACAGAAACAACAAAACAGAGCATAGGACAATAACAGAAAGATAGAGATGAAAAAAACAGAGCAGAGGACAATAACAACAAAACAAAGCACAGGACAATAACAACAAAACAGAGATGAAAAAAAATGTAATCAGTCCACATTACACAATGATGTAAAAACAAACACACGAAAATGAGAACAACGAATTTACTATCAATAACAATAAAATAAAAGTCACTAGAAAACACCACAAGATTCAACACACAGAAGCCAAACTCCTCCATCCACCAGAATATGAATTCATTTGGAAGCCACAAAAAAAAACAAAAGCAATAATCCACAAAAAAAAAAGAGGGAGAAGATAAACCCTAACCGGGAGTCCAGGACAAAGGTCATGCGTCACCGACCACGCAAGCGAGACCCAGGTGCTTCTTCTATTCTTCAGCATAAAAATCAGAACAAGAGGCTGCCACCTGCCGCCCTACCGGCTGCTCCGCTGCTGGCTACCGCACTTCGCGGCTTCACCCCTTCGGTCTTCCCCTTCTAGATGTAACATGGAAGACCGGAGGCCGTGGACCTTGGTCCTCTCTCATGACCTCGTCTCGTCTGGCAGCCATGGTCGACGGAAGAGGGAAGACGATTTCACAGTTGTGGTCGATGGAAGAGGGAAGATGAGAAATCGAGAAGAGAGAGACAAGACAGAAGAAATTCAAGACGTGAAGGGAAGATTGGCTTTCGACATTTCGTTTTAACCCTAAACCGGTTTCATGAACTGGTTTGTACGAGTCGAGTCAAGTTTAAACGAGTCGAGTTCGTGCAACTCGAACTCGACTCGTGTAGCGTTTCGAGTTTAATGGGTGAGCTCGAACTCGACTCATTTATAAATGAGTCGAGTTCGAGTCGAGCTTTTCCGGGTGAGTTCGAGTCGAGCCCGAGTTGGCTCAATTCGTTGTGCAGCCCTAACTAGAACCAAAATTTTTTAAATATCATTTTTTAAAAATTTTTATATAAAACAAGTGAAATTTTTTAAAATTTACATATAATTTTTTTTAAATTTTGAGGTGAGGCCAAGTCCCATGTGGGCCCTACTTGCCTCTCCGGTAGCCGGTAAAAATTATTGGAAACCAGTATTTAGCATCTTAAGAGTTTTAAGAGTTTGATTAGAAATTTTTTACTAAACGGCACGAAGTGATGGATTGAGGATGCCATAGCTAATTTTGTAATTGGTAGCAATGGAACGGTCAAGACACTCAGGTCCCATCAGTCTTTTTTTTTAATTACTTTATTTTTAATTTAAGAAAAACACACCCAGATTATTCTCACCCAAGGCTGCCACACACTCACACACCGGAAGGGAGACGCACAGATGCACTAAGCCCTTCGGAGATAAGAGTGTTAAGGTTTAACCTTTTTTATTTAAAAAAAAAAACCATCTGATTGTTAATAATAATAAAAAAAACCCTGTAAATTACCATATTCTTTTAAAAGTTAAAATAAAAGTTGGATGCAAACCATGAAACTAACTTTTTGGCAACAGTAACACATTTGTTACTGTCTAGAACGAAACATATTTATGGAATCTACCTATTTTTTGGGGCAGAACATTAATGTTACCATACAGCCCCTTAGAGATCCCTAAAAGGTTACCCACAAGGCAACATGAATGAATATCATTGGTGAAGACCTAAGATCAAGCTTTCTTGGTGTTCTCCACATGATTTAAAAACTTGTGACGGTTTTCCACAAAACACGGAAGCTAGAAAACTGGTGGCCTTCCTTCTATATTATGTCATGAGAAGGTTTGCCACTTCCCTAGGGGCCTGTTTCATTGCTTTGATAATGCTTTTCTTATTGTGATTCACATTTCTATTAGCGTATGTCGTGAATAAGCCAATTCATACCAATACTAGGGTGTTTAATTTCATACTTTTACAACACCTGGTTCATAGAAGCTTGGCCATGGGCCCGGTAGAACGGCCTTGTCAACTGGGCCTAGTCAAAGGACCTAGCCCACCTGGCCATTTAGGCCTAACTTGGAGGGATAGAAATGATTCGGATCCAGAATGGCCAAGTACAATAGAAAATTCAAATCTGGATACCATCCAAAATCCTCAAACGTAGGTTCGAGAGCAACCGTCGTCCATCTGTCAAAATTTGCCTTCCTACTTTTGGTAACAGTATCAGTATGTGAGCGACTTTAATGTGCTTCACAGGGTTGGGACCATTTGCATGAAGTACGGATGCCAAGACGCGTTGGATGCTTCTTTAATGGCCGCCTCTCAAGTTAGATAAAAATCTGCTACAAGAAATGAACTGTAAAACTTCAGACACCCCACTTTGTTCTTCTCTCTGGTCCTTGTCACATTTTCCTTCCATGTTAGCAAAAGAAAGCCGTCTAACAAGGACTAAATCGAATATCGAACTAACCGCTCCTTTTTTTCTTTCTTCTTCTTCTTCAAGGTTTGAAATCCAAGGATCTGATGTAGCAAAAAATCAATGATAAAGTTCATGGTTCTGAGGATCCACACTAACATCCCTATTTTACTTGTTTGCATTTGAAAAGGGACAGCAAAAGGGCTCTGGGCATTAATTATGTCAACTACAAGGAGTTTCTTATTTCAAACACATGAGATGCAGCCCCATCTTCAAATTCAAGCAGTCAAATGGACAAATTTGAATGTTCAAGATTCAATATCACATGGTTGAGGGTTCTCCTGTTCGAATCCACAGTGCCTATCTCTCTAATCTGCGCCCAAAAAACCAGGAAAATTCTTATGATCTGTGCTGTTGTTTCCAGCCGTCACATGACAAATTAAGGTCTGCAATCAGATCATCATTCGGCAACTTAATATGTTGAAAATGATGGTTGCCATTTTTATCTCCCACCCGTTGAATCATTAACGTTGAGAGGAACGTTGGACGAGCGTTGGAGAATGAACACCTTCCCTAATGCTAATGTTGCCTTGTAAAGAGCTTTTGCTCTGCTCGTTCCCCTCTTTGTTCCTTTATGGGATTGGAACATTATATTATGTATTGTTTTCTATGCACAACATAATGAAGAAAATCACACGAGAGGTGTGAAGTTGTTTCTCGTGGACATAGGTCTGATTGACCGAACCACGTACAAGTGTGTCCTCTTTTGTTATTTGATCTATTTTGTACATGGTATCAGAGAGGGTACTCTAAGTTGGTGTTTCTTCGTGGCTGCAACTAACGTGGCATCAGATTTTTCGGTTGAACGAATACTCGTTCAAGAACAGGTATCAAGTTCAAAAATCACCTCTATTTTGCTAGATGGAAGAAATTATCTCTCTTGGTCGAAATCTGTTTCCTTATATCTTAACGGTAGATCAAAACTCGGATATGTTGATGGAGAAATTACTAAACCAGAAATTCATGATGCTAAGTATAAAGAATGGAAATCGGTCAATGATATGGTTATGTCGTGGTTCTTAAATTCCATGGAATAAAAAATTGCTGAAAATTTTATACTTGCTACTACTGCCCGTGACATATGGATTAATGCCCAAGAAATGTTTGGTGAACAAAATAATGTGGCTCGGATGTATCAATTGTCTTACTTAATCCATAGTCTAAAGAAAGATGATCTTTGCATTGCTGATTACTATGGTAAAATGAGACATATATAGGATGAATATGACCTATGTACCATGACTTACTCGGATAATGCTCCATCAAAAAAGCTTAGAGAACATGAGAAATCCTTTCAACTTCTTGCTGGTCTTAGAAATGACTTTGAGCATCTCCGAAGTCAAATTCTTCTCTCGCTGGAATTACCCTCAGTCAACAATATCTTATCTTTGCTTATGAGAAAAGAAACTCGCAGACGTGTCATGAACTCATATCAACACAAGCCACAAGCTATTCCATCAGTTGATGGTTCAGATAACTGCCTTTGCTGCCACCATGGGAAAGAAAGACAACCACGGTTTCCTTGAAAATAAACCAAGAAACCAAAATCGCAGCAAGTTCACCTGTACCTAATGTAAGAAGGACGGACATACCCGTGAGAGGTGCTGGATATTGCACGGGAAGCCAGGCCAACCTTTGATTCGTCGATCAAATGAACCTACTGCAACAGCCCATTCCGCTACTACAGAAAATGTTGACGTGGTTGCTCAGTTGAAACCTATTACAGAACTTCTACAAAATGTCTGCAAACAGAAGGAAACAACTACTATGGTGGCCTCCGCAGCTAGTGCAAATACTTCAGGTATGTTTTCTACTCACTTTGATTGGGTTATTGACTCTGGAGTAAGTGAACACATGTGCACCTCAATTATAGATCAATCAAATATTAAACGTGCACATGGAAATGACTGTGATTATTGCATATGGATCAAAGGTAAAAATAGAGGGTATTAGTAATGTTCATCTTCTTGATTGTGAACAAAATATTAATGCTCTAGTAGTTCCTAGTCTATCTACAAATTTATTATCTGTTTCTAGACTCATTAGGGAATTGAACTATGATGTTATATTCTCACCTCATGATGTGGTTTTTCAAGACAGATTGTCGAAGAAGATGATTGGTAAAGGAAGATTAGCTAAAGGTTTATATGTATTGGAACAAGAAAGCAAAGCCATGGTTGCTAGACTTGATAGCTCATTGTAGCACAAAAGATTAGGCCACCCTTCTAGCTACAAACTGAATTGTTTATTTCCTACATATTATTATGATTGTCAAACATGTGATGTGTGTCGCTATGCTAAAATGAGTAGACCTCCCTTTCCAAAGTCTGATACTAATACTGAAAATTCCATTGATTTGATTTTCTGACGTGTGGGGCCCGGCCGTCATGGTTTCATATTTTGGTTTTCGGTATTATGTCATATTTATAGACGATTTCTCAAAGGTTACATGGATTTATTTGCTCAAATCTGATGTTGTGTTTGATGAAAACACACCTTACTTTCATCACTCAATACCAGAAAATCGTATTATGAAAGAAAATTTTCCTCCTACATCCGACATTCTTGATGAGACTTGCCTTCAGGGGGAGATCGTGCTACCAACTATAGATCCTTACAGTGAGTTTACAGTCATAAGAAGAATCCAAAATTCACCAGAAGGATTTGAAGAGGCCAATACTGAAATTGCAGCTCCAGACCATCAGAATGATACTCAAACCACTATAGTGGCTGCCAGCGAAAATGACACCCAAATCACTATAAGAAGATTAGAGCGACAAGTCAAGCCACCTACTCGGTTATCAGATTACGTCACTTATACTTCTACAAGTTATCCTATCGAACATTATATTGGATACGATAAGATTAACCACATGTATAGAGCATATATATCAAGAGTCTCTAATTGTTCAGAGCCAACTACATATGAAGAAGCCAAAAGAGACTCGATGTGGTTAAAAGCCATGGATGAAAAACTTAGTGCCTTACATCAAAACAAAACTTGGGATATTGTTATGCTACCTCCAAGAAGAAAGGTTGTTGGGTGTCGCTGGGTGTTTAAAATAAAATACATAAGCGATGTGAGTGTTGAAAGATATAAGGCCAGACTTGTCGTAAAAGGGTATACACAGACTCAAGGCTTAGATTATGAAGAGAGCTTTGCGCCTGTAGCAAAAATGAATACAATAAGGGTGATATTATCAGTTGCATGCAATTATAATTGGCACTTATATGCACTTGATGTTAAAAACTCTTTTCTGCAAGGGGATTTGAAAGAAGAAGTGTACATGAGTCTTCCTCCCAGACATCCTCAAGAAGCTAAGAAAAAATTGGTGTGCAAGCTTCACAAGGCAATCTATGGCTGGAAACAATTTCCAAGGGCATGGCACTACGGGTTGAGTAATTTCTTAGAAGAATAGGGTTTTGTAAGAAGCAATGCTGGCAACTCTTTATTTATCAAACAGAAGGATGGTAATCTGGTTTATTGTACTTGTATATGTGGATGACAGGGACTGATGAAGAAAAGATCTTGAGTACTAAAGAACTGCTTCGCAATGTTTTTGACATAAAGGATCTGGGAAAGCTTCGTTATTTTTTAGGCATTGAAATTGCTCACTCAAGCAAGGGTCTATTGCTCTCTCAAAGAAGGTATACTTTAGACTTGCTTAAAGAAGTCAGAAAAATTGGGTGCAAGCCAATATAGACACCAATTGAAGTTGGACAAAAAGTTGAAATTACTCAAGATGATCTAGTCTGTAAAAAGGAAGCTACCAACGGCTAGTAGGAAAACTTATATACTTGACCATTACTAGACCGGACATAACCTATGCAGTCAGTGTATGCATGCACCCACAGAACGTCATTGGAAAATTGTTCATCGCATTCTGCAATACTTAAAAGGAACTCCAGGACAAGGCATATGGTACAACTGGCTACTGTGTGTTTGTTGGAGGAAATATTGTGTCTTGGAAAAGCAAAAAATAGAGTGTTGTGTCCAGATCTAGTGCTGAAGCAGAATATCGAGCTATGGCTACAACAGCTAGTGAACTTACATGGATTAAAACCCTTATATCAGAAATTGGGCTACCAGTTCATCTTTCTATGCATTTGTATTGTGAGAATCAGGCCGCTATTAATATTTCAGCAAATTTAGTTTTTCATGAAAGAACCAAACATATAAAAATAGATTGTCACTATGTTCGTGAGAAAGTACAAAAGGCGAAATATCTACCCACTACATCAGAAGTTCAAAACAGCTGGCCGACGGGCTCACTAAGGGCTTGACTCGAGAGTTACATCAGAAAATATTGAGCAAGTGGGGATGTACGAATATCTACACCCCACTTGAGGGGGAATGTTGAAAATGATGGTCGCCATTTTTATCTCCCACCCGTTGAATCATTAACGTTGAGAGGAACATTGGACGAGCGTTGGAGAATGATCTCCTTTGGAAATTCCCATACTGCCATGAATACCTTCCTTAATGCTAATGTTGCCTTGTAAAGAGCTTTTGCTTTACTCGTTCCCCTCTTTGTTCCTTTAGAGGTCGTTTGATGGCCACAAGACACGCAGAACAGGACACGCGTGTCCTGTTTAGTTGATTTTGTCATCAAACGTTGGACACATGGCAGGCTGGACAGGACGAACGACTAAAAAAGGGTATAAATAATTTTTTTGTCTCGTTCTGTTCCGAGCTAACCCTCGGAATAGACAGGACAGAAATTCATCTCCCCACCCCAACCCCGAGCCCTCAACCTTTGCCCCATCTCCTTCTCCTCCACCTCCGCCTCCATCTCCCCTGCCTTTCTCGTCTTCTCCGCCCCCGACCTTACTTTCTCCTCCATCTCCGCCCTCGTCTACGCCCCCGAGCTGCATATTCCTGTTTCTCTCCTTCTTCTTTGCCGCCCGAGCTACCCTAGCCCTCACCCTATAGCCCCTTCTTGTCTTCCTTGCCCCTCACGCTTCTTCACCCTCCTTCAACCTCTCGCCTCCTTCAAACGTGCGTTGGATTGAAGCTGCCCCTCGCCCTGCCAATCAAGCAATCTGCAACCTCTCAGCCCAGCAACTCCTCAGCTTCCTCTTCTCCTCTCCTTAGCAGGAACGATAGCTCTCCGCAGCAGCGACTCTTCCGCATCTCTGTCGAGATTAGGCACAAGTTGCTTCTCTCTTTCTTTCTCTCTGTTGTTTTCCTTTTCCCTGACCGCAGGCTTACTCCTCTTTCTTGCCCTTTTTCCATTGCCGGTTATCATTTGCAGGCCACCAACAGACCAGCCGTAGCTTCCGTTGCAGCCCAGCAACAGCTTCTCGTCGAGGTAAGGGCGTCCTCTTTTTTACAACAAAAATAAATCTATAACAGACAAGGTTTCATGACTATTGAGATTTTTTTTGTTCGGTTGGTTCACATTGATATACTTCTATTATTAAATTTGTTAGTTGGAACTTGTTTGCTTTCAATGAAATGATATAAATTGACCTGCTGATATGAATTGATATGGTGTTGTGCTGTACTTCTTATAAATATATTGCATTCTTTGTCTGTCTTGTTTGAATTGGTTCTTGTACATAGCAATTATCTGCTTGGTTAGTGTTCATTGATCCTTTGTAATTATGATATGTATCTCCTGAATCTGTATATAAGTCAGGCCTGTAACTAAGAATGACACTCAAGCTTTGCCTTCTGAACTGCATATTTGCCCTTGTTTTTTTCTTTTTTCCTGAATCGCTCTGCTGTTACTCGTTAAGTTCAAAGAAGATGAAGTGCCTGAACAGCAACGCATATGGAGTTAGAAATCTATAGTCTCGAACTTGTCGTTATTCCTTCTTTCCTCCTCTTTTTTTTTTTTTTGAATGACGATCGACCAAACTTCCAAGCACTATATATCAAGCCTGATGTCTACAATAATAAATAGTATTAATTGACGTCCTCTGATTACCAGCTCCTAAAGAATCCCAAAGATTATCTAGATGTAGGGAGGACATTGAAAGTCCAACAAGCCATCACACATCATATAGTTGTTAAGGACCCAGAACACTTACCTTCTTGAAAATCTAAGATCAACATCTTGAAATGTGAAAATACAAAGGTTCTCTACAATTCATACAGACCCTACCCGTGGCTTTTAGGATACCAAACTCATCAAGAAACAGGTTTGCTTTCTTTCAGCATTCCATTTCAAACCAATCACTTTCGATGAGACCAAAATTGTGAAATTGTAGAATTTAAAATTCTCATTTTTTATGAAATGAGAACTATGTTATCAAACAAAGAATTTTGATTCTTGAATTACAGTAGATTCATTCCTGAATTAGAATTCCAGAAATTTAGAATTTTTACATCTCTCTTTGGAGCACATCATAATTGTAATTTACCTCATATGTGTGAAAGTTTATCTCACTAAGCATCAAATTGTAATTCATATATAACGAGCATAAGCATGATGGAAGATCTGATTATTAGTAAACGATAATCATGTAGAATCTGCATGGTTAGGTTATTGAAGAAAAACTACACATGTTTTCTATTTGGCTAAGTTGGAAGACAATCTCATCAACTTCTTTGTTTTGATAAATCCAACTGCTCCAGTGTCATCGGAGGAGGAAGATCACCCTCACCTTTTTTTGGTGTTGTGCTGTACTTCTGTGAACTTGGAGATGCCCTCACAGGCCTCAATGGTGTGCTCCTCGTAGTCCTAGAAGCTGAACTAGTGATAGGGCTATGACCAGCCACCCCCACACCATGAAGAGTGGGTCATTTGGCCCCAATGAGAGCCAAATGGGTTCTTTATTTGGCTCTTGACAGTCCATTATGCACTCAGGATCGACTTAAAAGAGCTGGCATCTCTCTGGCCCCAATGAGTTTTTCGTTTCTGCACGTCCCTAGGATTAGATGCAAGTAGAGAAGATGAACTTGGTTTATTTTTGTTGGCAATTTATCACGACACCCTGAAAATTTTGGGGCTTTTTGCTTTCTTGCTTCAATTGCTGCTATTTACTTACCTGAGGTTTTAAAGCACAGTTTGTCCCATAATCTGCAATTATCCAACTGAAATAGATGCAATCGTCAAAACAGTGGCCACAACAAAATATAAAATCTCAAGAGAAACTTGAGGGGTTTGATGACAACCCCTTAAAACCTGATTTTGTTTTTCAAACTGTGTTTTAAGACCTAGTTTGTCTATTTGGATGACTGTCCAAGCCAAGGTTTAACTATTTTTTTTTTGTTTGAGGATGATAAAAACCATATTGGTGAAGCTATTAGCAATAAAGACTGAAACATTAAAGACTGAAATAACAGTTAACCAAATACAATCACACATTATGTATAAGATTGGTAACAGTTCATTCATTCTTTCTCTTGAAGCACCAGTACACTCGTAAAAATTGCCTACAATAACTGGAAACTAGGGGACATACATGGATCTTGTGGAGGGGCTATGTGATCCACAAAGTTAGTACAACATATATATATAGTTAGTACAATATATATATATATATATAGAATAAGTCCCTTTTTAAAGTTTGAAATCAAGAAGGAAACATCATGAGATGTTGGATTATCGGTACCCTCAAGAAGGAAACTGTATATATTTGTTTGTTTGTTTTGTTTGACGGCATTTAAGTGGAAATTAAAAAGAAAAATCTACAATGTTAGCCTTCTTGGGTGGCCTTACCCATAGTATTCAGATCTGCATCTAAATATGTCTGAGTTACCTACTGTTTATAGTAAGAAAATGTAGTATCAGGTTTTATGATATCCTTACGTAGTGGGTTCTTAACGTCATACTCACCCAAAAGTCTGATCTAGTTTTCAAAATCAAGTTGAATCGAGCCTATTTATCTCATTTTGTTTCCTTCACAGCATATGACATTTAAAAGTTAGTTGATGAATTCTTAGCTATCGTCTCAAATTAATTCTTCATTGCTGGTCTTGGCGTAAAGCTTGGCCTGATAAGGAACGTAGTAAGTAATCCAACTTGGGAAAATGGGTGCTCATCATATTGTTGAATTTTCATAGGAGAACTATGATGGTAAGTAATCCTAAATTAATTCTTAATTGTTGGTCTTGGCTTCATGTGGCCATTCAATGACTTCTGGCTTGAATGACTTTAACAGAAATTCATCTCAACTACAGTCCCTGCTTATAGAAATTTAATGCTGCCGAAGAATATCAAGGATTTATGTTTAGCATTCACTTTTCATATTATTACTGTATATTTGTTTATTTGCACAAGCAGTCAATTGTTTAACTTATTTCATGTAACTAAATTGCTTGATTTTCTTGTACTTTTATTTGTTAAACTTAGATGAGTAGCCACCATGACAAACTACAGTGGGATGAAGATCAAGTGCAGTTTTTATTTGACATGATGTTGGAGCATGCTAAGATTCTAGGAATGCGAACATCAGGTGGATTAAAAGAAACAACTATGAAGGTGGTTGAACAAAAAATGATGGAAGCATATGGACCAATATTCACATTAAAGAAAATTCGAAACAAGTTGAAAAGAGCAAAACCTGACTTACAAGTGATGAAAGAGATGCTTAATGCTTCAGGATTTGGGTGGGACCCAGATAAAAAAATTATATAAGCGGATGATAACGTGTGGAAAGAGTATATACAAAAGTACCCAAATAGAAAAAAATATAAATTGCCAGCAACATGAAAATATTATGAGCATGCAATGGAAATTTGGGGTTCTTCTACTGCATTGGGTGACAATAGGAGTGGCGTAGATAGAAGGCCACTAGATGATATACAAATAAATGTGCATGAGCAAGATGAGAATGATTTTCAGTTACCTACTTCACCAATGGATAGCAATACTCATACTCAGGGAGAAACCTCTAACAGCATGAGGGGAAACGAAAGAGCGAGAACCTCCACAACCATAAATGATGATACTTTTGAAACCATTGGTGAGTACATACGGCAACTTGTGGAAACCCAACCTGCAGCTATTTTGCAAAAGAGTAGAGCAATTTTAAGAGATATGCATGCAAAAGGGGAAATAGATAATCACTTGTTTTTCAGATCAGTTGATTTACTTTCTAATTTTGATAAAGCAAACGCTTTTCTTATGATGCCACGTGAGTTGCAGGTTACTTGCTTGCGCATGCAGATTGGTTAAACGACAGGTTTGTAATTATGCGTTATTTTTGATGTGTGTAATTGTTTGTAATTTGTGATATATGATAATTGTTCATAATAGTGTATTTTTTATGTTTTTAATTGTTTATAATTTGCAATATATAGTAAATTGCTATGAACTCATGCTTGCAATTATTTTTTTTTTCAATTCTTTGCAATTAAATAGTGTTTGTTCTCATGAAATTTGTGTATTTATTATCAGGATGGACGAAATATCCACAATTATCTTTATTCTTATTATGTGGTTGATGATGGAACGCTTGAAAGCTCAAAGTAGACCTACTAGAAATTTAGTAGGTACTAATCGACTAGCAGGAGCCAATTTGTGCATGACTGTATGCACAGACACCCAAGAAATTGTTTAGATCTATTGAGGGTAGATCAACGAACATATGCATTATTATGCAATTTGCTAAAAAGTAGAGAGTTATTGTGTGATGCAAGAGAAATCACAATTGAAGATCAAGTAGCGATGTTTCTCGTTACTTTGGGACATGATCAACGAAATCGACGAACCCAATATGATTTTCAGCACTCAGGACAAACAATTAGTAAGTACTTCAACTTAGTTTTGAAAGCAATTCTTCGTATTGCACATGAATACATGGGACGTAGAGATGATACTACACCAGCTCAAGTTAGAGGAGATCCACGTTTCTTTCCATATTATCCATAATAGATATAGTCAACATTTTTATTTATGGTAAAACATTTAGAATACTAACACATATCACGTATCAATAGGATTGTTTGGGAGCAATTGATGGTACACACATTACAGTATGTGTCCGAAGAGATGGCCAAAATCGTTGGCGAAATATAAAACGGTTCTTATCTCAAAATGTTTTAGCAGTGGTGGGATTCGATATGCGGTTTCACTACATACTAGCCGAGTATTGTATAGTGCACTGGAAGATAATCTTCATCCATTAGAAATTCCACATGGTAAGAAAATAAAATTCATGATTTAAATTTACTATCATTAATTTAATTGTTTGACTGACAAAACATATATTGTTGATTATGAAATAGGTAAATATTATCTTGCTGATGCTAAATACCCAAATATTGTCGGATTATTAACTCTATATAGAAGATGTCGGTACCATCTATCAGAGTTTAATGTGTCTGGATCTAGGCAAATTGAGACAAAAGAAGAATTGTACAACTATAGACATTCATCTTTGCACACTACTATGGAGAGAGTGTTTGGTTTGCTTAAGGCAAGGTTTCTAATTTTGAAGAATCATGTGTCATATCCAATATCCACTCAAGTTAAAATTGTATAAGCAACATGTGTTCTTCATAATTTTATAATCAACCACAATCCAAATGCTGAACAATTTCCCTCTGATAATATAAATGATAGTGAAGTAAGTGAAATTATAAATGATGATAAAAATACTGAACAAACGCAAATACGTGGTAGCAACAATGAACTTCGTGAGCAGATTACTTCAAAAATGTGGAATGATTATGTTTCAAGTAAGTTATTGATTGTGTAACATTATCATGATATTATATGTCATTGTTTTAATTATACTTTATTATTTTAATACTTTATGGTGATAACCTAATTATTTGTTTGTCTTTTTAATTTCTAAAATGCAGGAACCAGACGGTAATGCATCTTCTCAAGTATTGCATGACTTCGATGGGAAGAGTAGTGTGTGTGATAGAAGACTAGTTATCTAGCAAGTTGTCATAGTTGTTTTTGTTTTATGGCTTTCAACAATTGAATGTTTTAAACAATTTGTACGGGACCATGGTGTTTTAGTTCATCAGTGGTGGTGAAGGCGTTGCCTAGGCATGATTCTGCCCTGACATGATCCTTTGGATGGTGGCTAGGTGCCTTTCTGTTACCACTAGAAGGAAATTGATGATGTTGTCTTTCTCATTGTTCTCTACAATGCTGTGATACAGGCGAATATGTCAATGTTGTACTTTCCTGCTTGAACTGTAAAGATATTTGAAGAGATGTCATGTTGTGGCTAAGAGACCCGTCAGATCTCTTTCTTTCCATAACATTCTTGTTGTGAAAGTGTCAGTTGGTCTTCTAGTTTTTCATAAAAGCTAAAGTGTCAGCTGTTTTTCTAGTTTTTCATAAAAGCTTTGTCACAACTGTGGTTGTGACATTCTGAACTGCTTCCTGTGTATTTGATTAAATGTATGCTTTTACTCCTTATAAGAAGAGTTCATTTGAAATACTTTCAAAACTAAGGTGAAGGGCGCATGCTCTTATTGAACATGTTCCTTCCAATGTGATGTGAATGTTTCTCCCTTTGTTCTTTGTATTTCCTGATAAAAGGCTTCTAAGTTTTTTGTTTTTTCTTATTTGTTGTTGATGAAGTTGTACTTGTAAATAAAATATTCTATAGAAATAAATACGTGAGATATTGAAATTGAAGGTTTCTTTCAGTACAAACGTCAGACATGATTAAATATCGGACAGAACGGATAGATCGAACAAGACAAAAACAAACGTCAGACAAGACAGACAAAACAGACACACATAAAATAAACGCCGGACAAGAAGAACATAATGTTCTGTTCTTAAAATCATCAAACGGTGGACAAGGAACACCATTGTCCATGAAGACAGGACAGTGGTGTAATAGACAGGACGTCCTGTCTGTCCTGTCCTAATGGACAACAATCAAACGACCTCTTATGGGATTGGAACATTATATTATGTATTGTTTTCTATGCACAACATAATGAAGAAAATCACAAGAAGGGTGTGAAGTTGTTTCTCGTGGACACAGGTCTGTTGACCGAACCAAGTAAAATTGTGTCCTCTTTTATTATTTGATCTATTTTCTACATAATATCCCAAGAAAAGCCAAAGAGAAAGACACCTTTTGCTTAAACCAAAGGATTCAAAGCCAGTGGAGCAGGGGACGTCAGAAACTGTGTACCTGTGACTGCGCCCAGCTGGCCCTCGACTGTGCCGACCAACTTGCAGGACCGGTAGGCATGGCTCTCACCTGTGCCAACCAATTCCTAGGCTCAATGGATAAAGACAGAACCTGGTAGGCCCTTCACCCGCACCCTCATCATCTTGTAGGTTGTGAACCGCAATTCCCTGAATCTCAATTCTGACTAAGCGTTGTTAATATGACGCGAGATAGGGATCGATGGTGTTAGGAGCAGAACGCAAGCGTCTTTAGGCACATGGGAGTGTGACTGTAGGGACCCATGAATGGAAGAAACGCTCGCCCTTTCATTATAGAAGCCGCTCTGGCGACGACAACACTCATCCACCAGATACCAACTAGCAACTGCAGTGACAGTGATACTGAGGACCCTGTGAAACAAGGACAAAAGCATCCTCACATAAGATCGACAACTATTAGGCCGCGTTTGGATGGCACTTTGGAAGTTGGTTTTGAGAGGCAAAAACTAGTTTTGCCTTGAAAACCCTGTTTTGTGAGTATTTGGACGACAGTGATATATGGGAAACTCAGTTTTGATGAAAAGTTTTGAAAAGCCTGCCCCCCACTATTCGTTTTGGGTGCCCGCAGAAACCGCGCAGGGAATTTTCATTCATTGGAACATCAGTGACAGAGCTAAACTCTGTCATTGGAGGCAGGAAACCTCGATCGTGGGAGAGACCTCATTCATAATCATGGCAGGCATGAATTCCATTGTTGGTAAGCATATTAGGACCAAAGTCACCTGGGTTTCTCTCACTCTTTCTCTGTGGATCTTTTGTAGTGCCTTGTGTTCGACCAGGTGCTAAACGTCGGCTAGATTGCTTGAGTTTATTGCATCACCTTCGTTTGCTCTTCAAATCAACCTCACTGCTCGCCTTTCTAGAGGCCATTTGTCCTCGACTGCCAGAATAACATTCAGCAAAGAGTCCTTCATGGGAGGAGCCCCAATCTCGCAGAGGCCCCTACCCAGGTTCGAAGCTCCTTTCAAAGAACCCCAACTTTGAGACTCCTCGCTGCCTCCTTTGTTGCTTTGATGGTTCGTTACAAGTTTTTCTCTGCTATTGAGAAGTGTTCTGCAGTTAATTACTGTAATTGTGTTTCCTGTCAGTGGCCGATAGAGGTAAAGTTTGCTGCTGCAGATGTTTTTACGTTGATGCTTCTTGCCTCTTTTTTTTTTCGCTAATATGTCATATAGCATTCCAGAGTACTATAACTTGTTACTATGATAATCAACTAACTTGTTTGGAATTGCAGGGTTAGATCTATGTATAAATCATGTCAATGCACATGTATTCTGCATATCGATATTCAGAAAGTCTATCTAATTGCAACCTGATTTTTCAATAGTATTAATTCTGTCCTTTATCTAGATTTGGCACTAGTGAGTGAAGGGAATCCAAAACCGTAGAAATTCCTAGCCTTCTTATTTTTTCAATATTAAACATTAAATTGATGTCATATATCGTTATTTAATGGAAAGTGAGTTCCGGTTGGTTCTATCATAGGCAAATCTTTCAAGTGCATGATTTAAGAAAATTAGATTTTACCGGAGCAACTTATGATGCCATTATGTGCACTTAGACTCAAACTCCAAGGAGATTGCAAATATATGTATTGTTATCTACACTCTTCTATTTGTCTTATAAGTAACAAACTTTTGGCATTTCTTGATTTTATTTGCTAAATATATGAGTGGCATCAAACTAGTCCTGCTATAACTCAAAGTTTAGTTGAAAAAGCAAACTGTGCTAGCTTAACGTGTTTCCCTTTAAATGGTCCATTTGGTTGAGACCAATTACAACTAGCTCCAAACCATTTATCAAATTGCCAATCTTGCGCACTAGTTGGATTGCTCTATTGGTATCTACAGGTGTAATCTATTCATCATATCTCCTTTTCTGATCTGCAGATTGAAACAAACATTGAAAGCAGGTTTTTGTCACTCACTTGATTCTTGTGTAGTTGAGGGCACTGATAATCCGGCATTTCTTGATGTTTCTTTGACTTTAAAAAGGGACATATATATATATATGTAGATTTTGTACTGACTTTGTGGATCACTTACCCCCTCCACAAGATCCATGTATGTCCCCCCCTAGTTCCATGTTAATGTAGGCAATTTTTACGAGTGTACCGGTGCTTCAAGAGAAAGAAAGAATGAACTCTTACCAATCTAATAAAATACTATAATTGTACATAATGTGTGATTGTATTTGTTCAACTGTTATTTCAAACTCATTAATGTTCAGCTGAAGTTCATTTCTAGTAGCTTCACCAAAATGGTTTTTGTCATCCAAAATAAAAAAAAAAAAACCAAGTTCAAATAAGTTAAGACCTTGGTTTGGATAGTCATCCAAACAGACAAACCAGGTCTTAAAACACAGTTTAGAAAACAAAATGAGATTTTAAGGGGGTGTCATCCAAGACGATGATGGGAAGATGACAATGCGGTAAAACATGACCACAAAAGGTTCAAAATGAAAACATGGAGTGTTATAAACCACGTTCTTCAAGTGAGCAAGAGTTAAGAGGACAAAAGGGAATGGAAATCAACGAAATTAGAAACAATGATGATAGAGATGAGGCCGCAGCTTTGTGGTTTGCAGCTTTCATAAAGAGATATCAGGAAGAAGCACATTCATACAATGATCCTCATCGAAATCGCTCATTCTCAGTTCCCGGATATAAACTGAAAACCAGAAGCTTCTTA
Organism: Nymphaea colorata; assembly: GCF_008831285.2. Taxonomy (NCBI): domain Eukaryota; kingdom Viridiplantae; phylum Streptophyta; class Magnoliopsida; order Nymphaeales; family Nymphaeaceae; genus Nymphaea; species Nymphaea colorata. The sequence goes on along the minus strand of NC_045148.1, from coordinate 149,009 downwards.
CACAGACGGTAAAAGAAAAGAAAGTAAAGTTAAGCTAGATTGAATTAGCAATGAAGGAACCACAAATGTCGCCGATAGGAGTCCCTTGTCCATGCGTTTATTGATCATAAAATGCATGTCTTACTGTTAACCAGATTGAACAAAAAAGACAACAAAAGGAAGGGAACATTCCGCAAAAAAAAAAAAGGAACAAAACAAAACCAGAACAAATTTAAAAGAAAATCCCTCATAGAGCAAAACCTAACAACCTATGTCGCTCGCTCTCTTATGATTGATCATAAATTCATAACTTCACCTGAATAAAGATGCAGGGAAGACAAAGAAGCAAACTTCTCTAATACTTGTAGTCCTTGACGTGCAGGCTCTCGGATGCGCCCGCCACCTGAGCAGCATCGCCCTTGTATGTACCCAAAGTCGCCTGGGAGTTGGCCTTGCACCTGGATAGGAAAGCAGCCTGCGCAGCCGAAACGTTCTCCTCCTTTCCTTTCCATGTCTTGAGTGTGCTCTGCTGCAGGGCACGACCGAAGGAGAATGACAAGCTCCATGGCTTCTTGGTCTTGAGCTGGTTCATGGCGTTCAAGTTGCGAGTGGCCTCCTCCTCGCTCTGTCCTCCAGAGAGGAAGACGATGGCGGGCACGGCAGCTGGGACGGTCCTCTGAAGGGCCCGGACAGTGTACTCGGCAATGACCTCTGGCGTGACCTTGGCGGAGTCGGAGCCTGGGGTGACCATGTTCGGCTTGAGGAGGGTGCCCTCGAGGAGAACATGGTGGTCGTTGAGGGCCTTATAGCAGGCAGCTAGGACGCGCTCCGTCACATAGGCGCAGCGGTCGATGTCGTGAGAGCCGTCGACAAGGATCTCCGGTTCGACGATGGGGACGAGACCGTTCTCCTGGCAGATGCTAGCATAGCGAGCGAGGCCGTAGGCGTTCTCATGGATGGCGAGCTCAGAGGGCTCGTTGGGTCCGATCTTGAGGACGGCCCTCCATTTGGCGAAGCGGGCACCTGCGTTATAGTACTCCGCACAGCGTTCGCCGAGGCCGTCGAGGCCCTGGGTGGTGGTCTCGCCGTTGGTGCCAGCGAGCTCGACGGTGCCCTTGTCAACCTTGATGCCCGGAAGGACACCGCCCTCCTTGAGAACCTCGACGAAGGGCTTTCCGGAGGCCGTCTTCTGATACAGGGTCTCCTCGAAGAGGATGACTCCGCTCAGGCATTCAAGAGAGCCAGGAGTGCAGAAGAGGAGCTCGCGGAGGGCCCGGCGGTTGGACTCAACGTTCTCGACGTTGATGCTGGCAAGACGCTTGCCGATCGTGCCAGTGCTCTCGTCGGCAGCAAGGATACCCTTGCCCGGGGTGCCGATGTAGGCCGCGTTGGCGATGAGCTCATCTGAGTAGAACATGGGAGAAGAAAGACGGTGGCTTCGTCAAACAACAAGATCCGCCCAATAATCAAACAGCAAAGGGATTAAAATTTGTATCTAAACCACCATTGATAAGAGGGGATTTAACATGGTATGGTCGGCAGAACATTCGGGCCAGAAGAGGTACTAGACATCTAAAATGAGAGACAAATAGATCCCCTTGATCCTCGGATCAAAATGAACAACAAAACGTTTGAGAAGAACGACAACCATTTGATGGAAAGACCAATAATACGCAGAGACGTTAATCCATAACAACAAGTTCGCTACCACCAAGGGAGAAATGAAGATGGAAGATCGATAAAATGAGAAAACCAGCAGAAAATGTAAGAAAATAAGTAAATATTGAACAATGGATGATAATAAGAAGCAGAATAAGAAGATCATATGCAGAAAATATCAGAGAACAAAGAGTGAATAATTTGGATTAAAAAGCGTAATTAAACAAATACAAACAGGATAGAAAATAGGTGCAGTTTGGTGTTTTTGGATCGTACAGAGAAAAGGAAAAGAAGAAGAAATATCTATGTCCAATATCCCATCCCCTGTTTCTTCTTTTTGTAGTCCGAAACGGGAAAAACCTTCTGCCTTTTTCCTAATCATGTGCCTCAAGGAAGATTTCAAGAACTAAAAAAAAAAATTAGAACCCGCTTGAACCCTAAAAATAATACTCTTTAGGTGTTGAGAACCGGATTGTGATGTTCAAGAAATGCGAACTGAAAAAGAAAATGGACAAAGAAGGCCAAGTAAACTGATCTATCTACGGAAGCAACGGATCTGTGAAAACCAATAGCCACAACCCAGCATAGAGCACTGTGTACGAACCAAACCGAAGGTTAAGGTCCATCCAAAACCAGATATGCACAAAAAGGCAAACAAAGCCAGATCTAGATGCAAAAGAGGATGCAGATCACAAAAAATAACAAGGAAAAGAAAAACAAAGGTAAAAAAAAAAAAGACTCGAGGACAGATCGACAAACCCGCACCACGTATAACCCTAAGAAAACACCAAAACGCTCCGGAGGCACTAGATCTGCCCTAATGAAAGCGAACTCCACAAAGGAAAGCTCGAAAACAGATCAGCCCGCGGAGCGATCTGCCTCCAGTCGCTTCCAGAGGCTCCAAACGAGAACAGCCAAGGCAGGAGAAGTGAAATAAAGAATGCGATCCACATCAAACTCACTCAACGAACAAACTCAGGGTAACCAAAAGAGAAAGAGCGAGAGAGAGAGAGAGAGAGATGTTACCGGCGTACTTCCCGCGGAAGGCAGACATGTTTGTGAGAAGAAACGGACTGAGAGAGTTGAAGACGGAGAAGGCGGCGTCGAAACCTGCAACGGAGGAGGGTAGGGTAAGGCGGAAGGGGGGAAGAGTTATATAGAGAGGAGGGAGAGGGGAAGGAGAAGGGTAGGCGTGAGAAAATATCTGCCCTGGCCAACCCCGGCCCCGCTGACGCGACCTTCACGTCCTCCCAAGACGAGAAGAGAGAGAGAGAGAGAGTCCAAAGCAGCGACGGAAAGGGGGGGAAACCCGAGGCTCCCGAATGCGGTTTCGTGGAGGGAAAGCCGCTCCCTCTCTCTCCCGTTCAAAACCTAGCGGCGTAAAACCAGGCGCTCCGCCAAGAAAACAAACCATTTACCACCAAACGGTTTTGGGAAGGAAGGTGGGATGGGAAAGGCCACCTGGGAGCGACGCCAGTAGGTGCGGTGCGGTGCGGTCCCCCGACGTCCCCGTTTCAAACCAAGACGGCTCCATCGCCGAACCATTCTTTCCGCTCTTCGCCCTCTTTCTCTCCTCAATCAATCTCTTTGATTCGACCGTTTAATTCAATAAAAAACTTGATTTTAAATTTACAGTTTTAAATTCAATTCCCCGGCCGCATTGAAGAACGATACGGATTGTGAATCTGGATATGGATACCAAAAATCCCCATCTGGAATTTATGTCATGTTTCTAAGCGTGGATGGTTGTTGAAGAATCTGTTGCAAACTCTTCTTTTCTAAGCAGGTGACGGGAATAAGCATGCTGCAGGCAAATAAAATATTTCAGCAGATTTCTCATCAGTTAAATACTCTATTTTCCAAGAAGCAGCAAGATGTCAATCAAGCTTACATAAGAGGTGATCAAAGGGATTCAATTTATTAAAAAACGGTATTTGACCTTCAACCAACAGATGGTTGCATCCTTTGAATACCAATTTAAAACTATAGACAAATAAAATGTAGAGGCATAAGTCTACGATCATATAAGTCATTTCCCCTATTATGCATTGTCTATTCAGCTGATCGTGATGGCTTAGGTCACACCTGTGCACTTGCTCCATTTTCCAATTCACTGCGCGTGCGTGGAGGACAACTAAAATGCTGCGCTCTTTGTGACATCGGATCTCTTCGATTTCTTTACCAACAAAGCGCTTATCATTACCATACTGCTCAACTCTCTCTCGAGTCTATTCAATTTCCTTAGAGTTGATACTTGGGGAGGCAAGCGGAGGAATCAGAAGGTTCACAGCTTTCTTCCTTTTACACTTAATTCGTAGAGTATCTGTTTTCTAAAGCATGTTGCATTCTTATTTTAAGAATATGAATAGTATTCTTAGATTCAAGAAGCAAATGCAGGACAGATTCATATCCCAGTCTTTAAAACAAGAATATACCCACAAGCATCAGCCCACAAGAAAAATTCAATGGTGCCCACAAGAATTGCCCTCATTGTTTATGGGGATTTAGTTCTTCTATGGAAGGTGAATCTCGTTCATTCATGGTTTTCTTCTAAAAGAAAATTAAGTTGTGGGTATCCGAAGTGCCGTTTTTTACGGGAACCCTTTACTCACCATCAGGTAATAAGAGATTTGGCGAGCGACGTTAAATTCAATGGCTGTTTGTCAATAGCTTCCAAGTGATTTCTCATTCTTCAAAATTTGTGTTCCATTTGATTCGCAATGGATTTGGCGTGACCTTCCTGTTCGATGGGATCTGATGTCGAAGAAAATTTGGATTCGATTGTTGATGGGATTCAAATTCGGTATGCAGTTAGATTTAGTTTGAGAAATCAGGTCTCAATCAAGTTCCAATCATGTAGAAATCCAAGGAAGCCCAATTCATTTGTTTTTACCTCCCTAGATAGATGTTGGAGTCTTTTCGGGTCCTACATAGTGCATCAGTTGATTATCTCATTTGATTATTTGTATATACAGTCTAAATATTCGATGAACATGCACGATAACAACTGACCTGACATCATAACATAAAAAATAAATTATATATATATGAGACAACACCTCAATCTGTTTTTTTTACTTGTCACCTTGCCGAGTTGCTGGCATCACCTGATCCAGAAGGTCAGCCATCGAGGCACTGTCTTCAAGACTTCAAGCCCTTCCTCTTTTCGAGTAAGAAAACACTTTTCAACATCACATTTTGATTCCAAAAAATTGATCTTATATACTGACAAGGCCTGAGTTTTCCTTTCTGTTTGGCGGCAAAAACTTAAAATCCAGGTCCGGTCTGCACTCTTCCTTTTAGTTTCAGGCGCAACAGTTGCTGTTAAACACTTGCAAAACTTAACACGGTTTTATATCATGTCAGAACAGATTATCACTGTCAACACAGTTTTACCACACACGAATTCTAGTCTGTGTCCGCTCATCTGATCGGTATACTTTTGGATGTAAATGAATATATATACTTATGCAGTCAAACACTATATAAACGAATACAGGAGGACTTTATAAATTGCTTAATAAGGGGATCCCTGATCTCCCCTCCACGAACAGATTATCAGTTGGAAAAAAGGGAGAGCTTCTTTGTTATTTTCTTCAAAGGAAGTTTCGAACTGAGCAAGATCCAAAAGCAAGCTCAATCTTTTGTCTTCTGCGTGAAGCTAATTTTTTTGCTTGTCAACTCATAAAGCAGACTAGAATTTGGTGTTTACGACTTCCTGTTAGGACAGCTTTTCCCCAGGTCTGTTTGTAACAACCAAATGAAGTTTTTGCTGAACATGAAGAAGCTGTGCTGATTCAGACTTGGCCGATTATCTTAGCGTGTTTAGGCTGTGTGTGTGTGTGTGTGTGTATGGTGCATGCCCATGTCTGAACTCTTCACATTGTTTCTTAATTGTTTACATTTCTAAACTTATGCTTGTTCTTAGACACCATGACCAAATGCCAACGCAGGATGTTCAAGATTAAATTGCATTTATACATTCTCTCCCATCGTTAACTCGCATTTGTAACCTCAACAGTTGGTTTGAATCTTGATTAATCTTAGCATGTTGAGTCTTTTGAGGGGGCAATTGACAGCAGTAACAAGTCGTTATGGATCTGCCCAAAAAGCTGTTGCAAGGCCTAAGTTGGAGGGAAATCAAATGTAGATTTTAGTTCTCAAACGTGGAAAGTGGAAACCAACCTTGGTATAACTCTTCATGATACTTACAATCTAATAACTCGACCCACTCCCAGGTTGGGCCCTTGGTTCGACGGATCCCAACCCACCCCCTGGCAGTTTCGACCATAACCAGAAAAAGGCTAGGAACCAGGACAATCTATTATGGTAATGACCCCTCTTTATAAACCCTTGAAAATTCTTCACAATCTTCAATATGGAATTAAGCATTTGGGGCGTTACAATCCACCCCCCCCTTAAGGCACACGCGTCCGCGCATGTGGGTCCCTAGGTTCGAGTGTTGAAACTGCTCGGATACTACTATAACAACTCGATCCACTCTCAGGTCAGGCTCTTGGTTCGACGGATCTCAACCCGCTTCTTAGCAATTTCGGCTCTAACCAAAAAAAGACTATGAACCAAGACAATCTATTATGGTAATGACCCCTTTTATAAACCCTTAACAATCTTCAATACGAGACTAAGCATTTGAGGCATTACATACAAAGCAAAGCAAGCAAACCCCTTTTCCTTTTTCAAGAATTTGCAACTTCTGAACTGTTAGTTTGCTTGCTACTTCACACTTCCTCTAATCAACACTAGAGTATTTTTCAAAACTTCCTTCCATGCTTCTTATTTTTGGTTTATCAGTTACTGTGATTAAGCATAGGATCCAGGGATGCCAATTTCATTGTAGCCCTATTTCTCTCTTTGAGACGAAGAAGTTCTTGGACTACCTTTTTCATATAAAAAAAATATTATATATTTTCCATTCTTTCAGCCTGATCCAAAAGGGCGCTCAATCACTATCAAAATTTGTCAAGTTGAACATCTTAAAGCCGATCGACCAACTAATAAGTGGATTTGCATCAGCTATTAGCAAATTGGTTATGGATCTACTTCAGTTTAATGTGAGACAAACTCAAATTCAAAACATAACATGCAGGAACTCATTAAAAGAAAAAAGTTAAAAGGCGGGTTTTACTTTTACTACTCTGGAGAAAATGACTGTGTGGGAGGTGTCAGGATGCACCCCATTAGAACTTATCTTTCAATTGCATGAACATAATACATTGCAGAACACAGTGAAAGTATTCCCCAAAGGCAACCATTATTTGACATTTTATAGTGACCTTGTGCTCGAAATCTGGGCTTCTATTCTTCTTGAGAAACTTTTTACTCAGGGCTCACATTGAACTTCACTTGTTCCGGCAAGTAGACATGAGCTGAACCTTATCATGCACTTCGAACACTTGAAAATTTCCCAAGTTGGCCTTTTAATTTAAATTGTGGTTTCTATTTTTAAAAATTACAAGAGCCACATTTTCTTTAATTTAAGGGCATGTTTGATTGCTTGGATAACTTTACTTCATGTAATGGTTATCGTAGCTCTGTAGAAATCCATCAAAACACATGGAGGAAAAAAATGAAGGACTTTCTTTATCGTCGTACAATGTTTTCTACTCAAAGCTTAACGAAACAATCCAAGTCGGACATAAAAAAGAAATTTAATATTCAATTAAGAAATCCAATCATATGCATATTTAACATCTGATCAGATTCAGATTCGAATATACATAAATATCAGGCCGGATTCAGATTTAGTTTTAAAATCAACCAGATTTGATTCAAAATTTAGATTTATATTTCAATATGAATATAAAAATTTGATTTAAATTGTGAAATCGGATTTCAGTTCCGATATGACTTGTCTTTATTGCTATTCGAATCTTAATTTGACGCCAAAAATATGAATTTGAAAAAACAGGTGGATTAAAAGTATATTTAATTCAAATCTGATCCATCGACATTCTATCAACAAGTCTAAATTTATAAACTCGTTTTTAAGAGGCCTGACTTTATCCGCTTGTCTTTAAGATGAAAGTACGCCTTGATGAGATAAATACACCCATGATGACGACGTACTAACACTTGAGGCTGGTTTCACCGGTGCCAATTTGCCAATTTAGGTCAGGAGCATATCCATAAATTTTTTCTTATGAAGCACTAAATATATAGTTAATAAATTTTCAATTTAATTTGAGGCGAAGCCTCATGGGCTACTCTATATAATTGGACTCAAGTCCACCGAAATCCAACATGTAAATTCAAAGTTTCAGATTGGGCTCCGTAGCCAGAGATAGCCTCCACCTACCTCCGCCCCTGATTTAGGTGTTTGACAGATAGCCTCCACCTACCTCCGCCCCTGATTTAGGTGTTTGACATTTTGATCCCTTTCTCAGTGAAACTCAATAATGATAGATATCCCGCTTTGTTTGTAAGATTATGAATCGATATACCATGAGAAGATCGACTAATAATCAGAAATGAGATCAGTTTTCAAGAAGTAAAACACCTTGCCTTATATATGATGTCCACAAAAAGGATTAAGGATTAGGCCATGTTTGGAACTTTGGATTAAAAGCATAGTTAGTGAAAACCCAGTTTTTATTAGTTTTTGAAAACTGGCTTGTGTGTTTGGATGACACGACCAAAACAACATTTTTTTTTTTTTTTTTTGAATAACCTTAGGGAGATAGGAGGAGGCTATTCGCTTTCTTTTGGAAACTGTGGTTTATTTTCTACAAACCCGGTTTTGATTATTACTCAAAGCATGTCTTAAACGTTGTTTTGCAAGCAAAATATCGTTGATACATTGGACACTTTAAAAAGGTGTCCCACGAATCTTACCATATTTTTTGGGGAAAACTCATCAGACAGTAAGAATGTGTTACTACTATGTCAAACAGTTCCTAATAGACTCTAACTAAGATGCAACAACATTGGAAATCCACCCAAGAAGATGGTACTTCGATTTAATCTTTCCTGAATCTCTCCAACCAATTTCACCTTTCTTTACTGCATTCAACCACCCACATCACGAATCGTTGTTTTGTGATCGCTAGTTGCATTCAATCCTCACCAAACATTTCCTTTGCCGGTGTCCACGAGCCAAAGTAGAAAGGCCGATAAAGACTCAATATAAGATTGAATGGACTCATTTTTTGCTGTTTAGTTTATACACCCGAGTCCTATGTCGGCTGATATTTCGAAGGCCCTACGACGACGCCTGCATCAATTCAGAGAGGGGCTGATGCACTGGTTCTAATGGCGGAGGCATGAACTTAAGTGAGGGGGGCTCAGGAATATAATTATCTTGTCGAGTGGAGATACTGACATATAAATATCTGTATTTATAGAGGATTCCCTGCCTGGCCTATTTGCGTCTCCAACATTGACGGTAGGTAATGATAGAACTTCAACTCAAGGATGGGAGAGCCACTTATGAATGTAAATCCAATTGGCACAATGACACAGTGTTTGCAGTCTTCATTTTTCCTTTCCCAAGTTCTGTGGATCAGATACCCCATGTGGCCGGCATAGTGGAGCAGTCCACAGCTGTTAGAAAGGCTGTCACACTTTGGTTCCCATTACCATCTCACTGGACAAATGGCAGCTGTTCCTAAAATTGAGGTCTCAGTTTCCTTGTTGAAGTTGATCAGACGAAATGACATTCAAAAGCTCAAAAATCAAAAGAACATGAGAAGATGTGAAAAAAGAAGTTGATCTTTCCCTGTTAAGCAGCTGATGCAATGAGTTTTTTAATGGTGCAAACATTAATAAACTTCGCATCTGGGAACTGTGGTGACGCAAAGCCATTTTCTATGCTGTTCCTAATTTATGTTGTTTCTTTCAGTGTCTGTTACTCTGAGTCCAACAAGTTAATGAGGGCAGCATTGACAATGCTTGCCAATTTCGTGAATGTGGTTCTTGTTCCCAATTTTATGCACCTCTGGCTCAGGCCTGAGGCAGTGGAGCAGAGCATAATTTCACACCCACTACTTTGGCACTGTTACATTGATTAGGCACAACTGGTGTCATATCTTTAAGGGACAATGAGATCTGCTAACTCATTATCTCAGATCTGCTAACACATTATTTAACTATGTCTAAATGTCCTGTACCTGTCCTTCCTTTCTCCTTCATCCCCTCTCCCATCCATTCAAGGACCCCGTGGAGGCAAAGATCTTAATAAATGGGGCCCTTTTTGGGGTTGCGGCATTTAAGAGAAATCTACTTTACAAGACTCCCTGTTCCCTATTTTGGTTAGGAAGTAATATCACAAAATTTTGATTAAGAATTCATGTCGTTCCTCATTTCATCCATGTACTTTGAAAAGGCGGTTTGCTGTATAAAAAGGAACCGAGACAAGGACCCCTCTGTTTTGGCATAATGGTATGAGACAAAAGGACATGTGATGTTGGTTTGATTCATACTCCACATTTTACAGAAAAACAGTATCGGAGGATATTCCTTTTCCCAATTTCTGATTTGTTTTCAAATGTTTTGGTTATGAAGAGTTGTTACTGAGATATTGTTGTGAAGTAATTCACGTATCCTTACATGTTATCTGCCGGGAACTGCACTGGGCGTCGCTATGATCATGTGTCTCTTGAGACAGACCATTTAGCTGCTCAAATTTGGCTCCTTTTCAGCACTTGGGGATGCCTGCTTGTCGTAAGAATGGTTTCCATGAGAATGATTCTCTCATGAGAAAACTGCTGTGAAAATCCGAGTCAGAAGCTACACTCGTGACTCTAAATCTCCCAAGCAGCTTAAGGATGACGTCCAATTTACTCTTATCAAATCACGAATGTGAGATAATGGTTCTCAGTTCTCACACGAAACAATGGACTTACGAGCAAGATCGGAATCATGCGACTACAATTGCTAACTGAGGATCATGCACAGTTCGAAGTTACACTGGGAAATGTGATTTCGAGTCCCATTAGGGAAAAGATAGTCCCAAGGATGAACCTAAATCATGCCAACAAATTCCTGTGTTCCCTTCTTTGCAGGAACTGTGAGGGAAGTGAGAATCATTTCCGCACAAGATGTTCAAGAACGATATTGGCAGAGCATTGCTCCATCTTTAGAATCGAACTGGATGAATCAGATCTGCTGCAGGTGCTCCAGAGCAGGGGCTTTTGTGCTTCGGATTCTTCAGCACAGGTGAGGAATTAGGACCATAGGATGATAGGAGTATCATAAAGTAACATTTAAAACGTTCCAACTTTTGGTTGGAACTGTTCCTGCGTCCGTCTCCTAGTTGATTGCGGCACAAAAAGCGCACCTTGCTTCTTGTGAAAACCAAAAAAGCAGTGGATGAATCCACGCCACATTCGACTACTGTAAACCTGGAGTCTCATGAATGCAGCCACTTGAAATCTGCTTCTGAATAATAAATTGCAACACTTCACTCCTCTCTTCCTCGCTTTTTTTTATTGTGTCTTTCAGAGAGAGAATTTATGGTTTACCCATTTGCTGCATTGACCTTCAGGTATCACATGTCACACGCCACATGCTTCCCAGGTCACCATTACAATGGCATTGATGTTCGAAATTCAAATGGGCATTAAAGTTTCATGTTTAACTTTACCAACAAAAAGCTGTTTACACCTTTTCCCCGATTCAAAGCCACCATCAGAAACAAGTTCAATGGACACGGAAAGCATCGGTTCAAGTTTCACCACTAAAATCATTTCCAATAGCAATGTTTTTTTTTCTCAGGATTGACAGGAAAAATCTCATCAAACTGCAGTTGCATCATGTGTTAGAGCCTAGAGGTAGACAAGGAACCTTCAGCCAAAAGGCAATGGACAAGATTGGCTCTATAAGCAGAAAACAACACAAAGAAAGTAAGCTCATTAATTGAAGTTCTATCTCTGGTATACCATATAAAAAGTTGAAAGGTGTGATTTGCCGACTCAATTAGGTTAGTATAGCAATTGTACAGTAACTTCGAAAGAGGAAAGAGGTAAACAAATAGCAAAACAAGAGCAAACTACAAAGCAGAAAAAAGTAGCCGATCACTGACAAAGTTCTATACATGTCTAGGATTCCAATCAACCGAAACAAATAAATGAACACCACCCACAACTCAAAACTTTTGTTTGTAAGTTTCCACAGTGGAATTTTTTCTGGCTCAACACTTGACTATTTGAGGGCAAGCAAAAGAAAAAGGAAGATACAGAAAGTGGAGGATAATTGGATGATAAAGGGAAGGAAAGTTACTTACAAAATTTATATGGAAAAGAATTTTACTCTCAGTAACTTTTCTCACTGGTTCTTCCAGGCATAGATGAACAGAGAGAAGACCGTCTCTGGATCTTCATGACCCAATTTGTTGATGGCGCAAACTGAGGAAGATGAAGAAGAAGATGTTGGTACCCATGACTTGGTGTTCTCTCTCGTTCTGAACATGAAAACTGCATGCCCGGATGAAGGATTGAAGAGCCAATCATGGACGTCCCATAGCATATCAACATGTAAACCATCAACGACTATGGTCTGGTTGCCCCTGAACTTCCATAGCAACCTCTTGACATGGACCACCATCTTCTTGTCGATCCGAACCGACAGCCTGGGCTCCCGGAACTCGCCGTTCTGTTCCCGGCACTCGATCACGATGTCATGAGCCCGGCCGCACCCAGTGAACTGGGCCTTGGTGGCATATAGGCTCTTGCCGGACACATGCTCCTTGCGGGACACAAGAACCGCTTCCGGCGGCGGACCGGCCAAATTGGTCCTCGTTTGTGCCTCCTCTGGCATGTCTCCGAGGAGAAGAACTAGACGCCGGTCCGCGATGACAGCGACGAAGAAGCCCTTTATCGGTTCGGGGCCGGGCCCGTACTTAGCCGTGAAGAGGTCCCAGTGAACCTCAATTGTGGAAGACCCGAGCTCAAAGGCCTTGGAGCCTCTCTTCTTCCAAAAGAACCAGGATCTCATGTCAATCTTACAGGCACACTGCCTAGAAGAAGGATCATCATCGAAATTGACGCTGAGGCCATGACCCATCAGATTCTTGCACCAGCTGACTGTCACCACGCGTGATTGGCCACATATCTCTGTCAAATAGAAGCAGGTCACCATGTTCTGGATGGAAGAAGAAGAAGAAGCAGAAGCAGAGGAGGAGGTGTGAGGGGAGCAGGAGACCTCTGAGATGTGAACAGCATTATTACTGAAACAGGCAGCAAAATCTCTCATTTTCTGTGACAGCAGGAAGATGGAGAGAGAGAAAAACTCAGAGATGGTGCTGCTTATCTGCCGACTTCTTGGGTGCCCAAGAAAGATTTCAGAGGCACAACATAGAAAGAGAGAGAGAGAGAGAGAGAAAGAGAGCGAGCAGAACAGAGATTGACTTTGATATTGTTTTCCTTTTCTCAAAGTGATACGAGAAGAGGACGAAGCTTCTTTCCTTGTATATTCTAGGTGGTGTTGGATCTGATTAGAAATAGGGAGGAGCTGGGTGCTGTGGGATTTGGGTCATTTGTATTTTCCTTTGGTTTTTCCTCCATATTTCTGAGCCATAAGGCAAGATACCAGCCTAAGAACGGGGATGAGGTTGGAGGGGGCCTGGACCCCACGATTAAAACCAGACTGTAGAGACCCACCAACTCCAACTCAATAAGGCAAGAAGTTCCACCCCTGTACAAATTTGAAAGCCATGGAATAATCTAAGGGTTAACCATTCCCAAGTTGGAAAAAAAAAAGGAAAAAAGAATGGTTAGAATCTGTGTGAAAAAGTAAACACAGTGACCTCAGAATGATTCCTCTGTCCTCCCCTTAAAAGTTGAAAGACTCAATCTTGGAAAGTCATGGAAGAGAGATTGAAAATTTTTATCTTATCATTAAACAAAGAGAATGATTAGAATCCACAGATAAAGAGAATCTCTAATGCAAATTAACAAGACTAGCTTGACAAGTACAGGCCATTGGGTGACCCTACCCGATCACACCAAACAAAACTATGAAGTCGTTTTTAGCCCATAAATTATTCTCAAATGTCTTTGTGCAATAGAGGTTGTGTTGAATTTGCACAAACTAAATAATTATGTGTCTTTTGGATGGATTGACAGTGGTGGTAGAATGGATCGCCTCCATTGTTGGCCTCTTCCCTGTTCATCCTGCATTTGCTTTTGGAGCCATGCCCAAAGTCCAACCACGAATCTATGTGTTGGGGCAGAGCCCTCATGGCATTTTTGGACCCAAATGCAAAATCATTTTGTCTACCATCAAATTAATTAGCCACTTTCTGGACCACATGCATGAACTAGTGAGTTATTTAGCGCAACATGGCAATGGAATTTTTGGGAATCAGCAAAGAGGTGAAAACTTTCACCAAGTTGTGTAGTGCTTGCTGTGTTCCTAAAAAGTAGCTTTTTTTGTGATGAAAAAGTGCGTCAAACTCATTAGCCATCAGGCTGGTGGTGTGGAGGTCTAGACACTCTTAGTTTTAACTACTGCTTCATAAAACGACCGAAACCCTCATCCTTTCTCATTTTCTTCCTCAGGACATAAGTTTGCTTTTAGTGCCTCAAAATATGTGTTTTTGCTATGCTTCAACTTGTATAGCAGTGTCTTCTTTTTGCAACAAATAGGGCGAATGTCTTGAAAACTCGAAATAGAAACTGACCGCCTACTAAGTCTTGCCCTATATCTTGTGCCAACCCCCTCAACGATAACTTGCCATACTTATGATGTCGCCTTCCCAACCATACAAAACTCTAAGGTGAGATCCCATTAGCGAAAACATAATGCCATACCACTTGTGATTTTACTTAGGAATGTCTTGTGGTTTCAAAAGAAAACTGATAAACCCGTCATATGTATGCTTTTACCGTTAAAGAGCACTTAAACTATAGAAGCAGTTTTTTTAATACAAAAATAGCAAATTTTGGGTGTAGACTAAGGCTACATATTTCCAAGACAGTGAAATGAGCACATGGTTTCGCGCATAAGAATCGATCTTCTGATGTGCAACTTGCAATCCCAGAGACAGTGATGCAAAGCATAATCTAATCAGTAATCACTCTTTCTCATAATACATTTTAAAATGCCACAGTAAGTTCCTCATGCAGTCATGCCCGTAAAGATGTGAAATGCCAACCACCAAAACCACTTTAAAACGTAAACAAATAGTTAGTGAAGGAAGAAATTTCATTATTGTCATAAGATGTTACAAGCCAATTATATATACTAGTCATCTTCCAACAAACTGATTTCTTATAAAAAAATAGGCTTTTGCTGAAGTCAAACCTTAGCAACACCATGCCTTCACTTAAGATCATAAATGACTAAGCAGGTGATGGCATTGCCCCTAATTTCTCAAGGGATCATGACATGTCGAGGAACTGCTCTCTCTCTCTCCCTCTGTGAAGTCACACAGCAGCCGATGTGGACTTAATAATAATGAAATAATGGTGGAGTTGCAGAAGAAGCAACCAACCAATAATGGTGGGCTAGCTACAGAGCTTGTGTGTTCATGTGAGTGTGAAGAGATGAGAATCGGGCAGGGGGCAGAAAGCATCAAACAACTCAGAGGATGGTCGTTTCATTTATATTGCAGGTGTTGGGGGTCCTCTTGAAGTCGCGCACCATCAGCAAGCAAGAGCCACACATGTAACAGGTCTACATCATAAAAGAAATATGTTGGATGCCAACTTGACTAGAAGTGCCTGTAAACTATTGTTTCTTTTCTATGTATCACTCCTACCTCAATAAAAACTTCAATCATCTCATGGAGGTTGCAGCAAAATCTCACTGTGTGTGTGCAGAACAATCTCAAGTAAAGGGAAATCCTCTAGCCATGAATTGGGTTTTAGCCCCTTGAAGCAATGCACAGTCAACAAAACCAATTGAAGTATCCATACAATCTTGCGTTAGTAAAACTTCTAAATGGACGCTTCTTTCTTCGGTGTGTTCCCATGTCAGTGAATAGTGGAATTCTTGTGGCGAGGAGAAGAAGTCGATTGATCAATTTGCTCATATTGATCTCAAAGTGAAACGCGAGGGTGTAAACGTGGTGACAAAAGGAATATTTATTATTCTCCTTTGCAAAGGCATAAAAAAATAAAAGACAATACAATCATTGTGAGTTTCACTTCATCTTTTGCTGGTGTACTCAGTTTTTTCTCTTTCCCCATGGTAGGAGTCCCATGAAAAATTTCTTATATACATAATCTTAATTAGATTCAATTGCAATGTTTAGAGAGAGAAAGATGAGTTTAACCTTAAGGTCTAATTGGTATTTTACTTTCAAATTATATGTTTTTACTTTAAATGGTATAACAGTCTAAACCAGTGCCAAGGTAGGGCCCGCATGAGCCTTGTCCCTTAAAATTTTTTAAAAATGATATTTCGGCTCTAGTCAAAATTTAAAAACTTTAATTCAGTCCGCCTCATGAAAATTTCTGGCTTCGCTCCTGGTCGGCGCCTTGAATAGTATCCAAAAGTTTGGTTTTGTGATGAATCCATATATTTCTTTAAGACCGCAAGGTCCAACAATTGTTACATTGAAATGAATGATTAAAAATTAAATAGCAGTATTTTTGGGACACAAGTAGCAAAAAAGCCATCATCCTCGGGCAGATCAGGTTGGGGGGCTGGCAGGGGCCATGACCCCCCTCACATTTTTAGAAAACAAAAATGTCACGTATAAGTTTCAAAAATTTTAGTTAAACTTATATAAAAAATTTGGAAAATTATATTTCAGTCCTAAAAGTTTAGAATTGTGGTTCGGCTCCTGTAATGAAAATTTTCTAGCTCTGCCCCTGATCACACTGATTACAACCCAACCAGTGAGGTCCAATTGTCCGGATCATAATGTAAAACTAATGAATGATCTCCAGCACCGATCTTGACAATGTGAGTAGAAGTTTGTCAGTATACAAAGTTGTTCTGTTTGATTAGCAGTCACGGGCATAGCTAGCGACGGCGACTCTCTCTCTCTCCATGAATTCAAAATTTTCAAAGAAAAGAAAGTACTGTGTTGTACTGAGGGAGCCTCTATATTGGCAGGACCTGGTAGAGGTCTGCCTAACCCCAGCGTGGATAGCAGAAGAAACAAAATAAAGAATTGAACTTCCTCGAAGTTTGTCTTGCCCATTTTTTCCTACACTTAGCAAGTTTGAGTTTATATATATATATAAGCCTAGTCAAATACTGAGACATCTTGTTTATCATGGTCCAGTCTTAACCATCCAGCTTCCATTTTCGACCCCACCATTGCCTTGAAAAGTATCCATCAGTCCATATAGAGAGTCCCCCAAGTTTATCTAGCCATTCTTTCCTTCTTCTTAATTTTGGTGTCTTCCTGTTCTTACTGCCACATGGAAGAATACCAACATTTTGCAGTTTAACCAAAAGTAAATTATGCAATGAAAATGAATGAGAAAAGATTCCCAAGGTAACAGCCTCAAAAAGCACGCCTGAAGAGATCAACAAATTCCACATTATAGCAATTTGTACAGTCCAAGCAACAATATCATTCTGTCTATCCCTTGTTTCTTTGTGACATGATTAAAGAGGAAAAACCAAAATGCCTGGAATAAAAACAATCAAACATAGCTGGTCACGTTGGTGGGCTTAGAAGATCTCATCTCATCAATTCGATTGATCACGTGAGCACGGCACCAAGTTGAAGGCGCACTGGCTCGATTCAGCCCCAACACTCGGGGCAAGAGGAATGAAAAGGGAAGGTGGTGCTCTGTCTCTCATTTGCAGGCTTTCATTCACTCAAAAGCAATATCTTTTTCGAAGTTTGCAGACTAGGATTGAAGCAAACCCCTCAAGATTTGTTAAAATGCACTTATTGGATATTGATCTCTTAACCTGTTTGAATTTGAAGGCATCTATGCCCTCCCAATGTAGGCTAGCTAAGTTAGGATAGAAGAGCCAAAGTGCAAAAACTGCATCATTTTTTTGAAGCAATTGGAGGCCATCAGCTGATTAATATTTCTGGCATTAATCTTTTGCCATTCTGCCTCTACATTTTACATTCCTTGAGAAGAGAAAAGCAAAAACTGCATCATTTATCACAAACACATGCATGGACTTGCTTTTCTTTGGCGCTCAAGTATTCGTGAGATCGAAGGTTATGCACAACTATCCATGCAAGAACCCACAAGTTAAAACGAGGCCCCGAGAAGGGATTTCCACCAAACTTAAGGAAGGAAAAAGATTACCCCACACAGGAAAAGTGAAAACCAATTAATCCTAACTCCTATCGCTACATGTTCAATAAGAAGAACAAGTTTCAACCAAAGTTGAGGGCTACATAGGCCGTGCCACGAACATGATCATAAGAAATTGTTGATGAGCCCCTAGGCCACTTCATAAATATCGTAACAAACAAATAAGAAGAATTTATTGTTAAAGGACTAACACTATTGAATACAAGAAAATGCATCTCTTATATGTCGTATGCTGGAAAAGAGAAAAGCCACCCCCATGATTTCCACCGGCCATGAATGCAGTTGAGAAATTTGAGAATTCTCGTCAACTCATAGCACCTTGACATCAACGGGTTGTTGTAGCTGACGGCTTTTTCCTTTCCATATCTGACAGAAACTTTTCACCTTAACATTCCACAGGAGACTGTCTTCTCATATAATTCTTCTTTTGAATAAACAAGGGCCCGTCAGGGTATCATTCTAGACTCCGGCTCCTTCCTACAAGGACCCTACATCCTAACTACCAACGATCCTAGCAATCACGACTCGTTAGTTTATATTCTTTCTTCCTCTTTTCTCTGATGGATATTGGTAAGAGAAATGCAGGCCGAAAAGATAATCAAGGTTTAAGAATCAACTGTTTGTTAATCTTTTAGCTTATAAAATTCATTGATGGGGATGTTATTGAAATCAAATATACCCTTAACCATATCTACTTTTTTATTTATTCACATATTCAAATTCAATTTCGGGTTCAAATATAAATAAAGAAAAATCATATTGAATTTCGAATCCGAAACAGATTTTTCACCATCTAAAACCAATTTTTTACATTCATATCTATCCAAATTTTCAATCGAATCTATCTAATTTTAAAATGAGGATATTTTTATGTCGCAAAATTCGATCAGATGTTATTTCTTAAATCTTAATTCGATCTGATTTCTTAATTGAATATTATTTTTTTTTCATATTTGATTATTTTTTGAAACGGTTTGATTGGATATCCAATCTAAATCAGATATATTGACGTCCCTATTCATTCATATATTTAAAAAAAAAAATCATTTTCGTGTCAATGATGTTAGATATGAAGATCACAATGATGCACTTTACACTAGAAAATATGCAATCTGCCAGATAATCGACTGTACATTTCTTCTACATACATATAATCGTGACCTGCGTTGCTTGTCCCACATTAATGTGAACAGCAACTCAGTGGAATTGGAAATGGGAAGATGTGCTTTTAGATTATGATTTCTAGCAAACAAACAATATTTCTAGGTTGACAAATTTCACTGTCATTTATATTTATGAACCGGACCGTATTCGTCAGCAGTACCGGATATGCCAATGCAACTGTTTGCCCCCACAAAGTAGCCACCTAGTGATGTAGACGAGACGTGAAAACGGTGGTACTTTTACTACTAGCTAGTGGTAGTAGGGAAAGTGAAAATAACAAAATAACTAAGAAGGTACGTATGCAAACATCATCAAGATCATCTTAATATAGAAATGATGGCTTTTGTATTAATAGATTTATGGTATCGAAAGAAGTGTCCAGATATTTAAAAGATTCAGACGGACAGATCAAATGCCAGACTGCAGAAGTTTCTAAGAGTTGAAAATGTTCGCTTCATGATGCACAATTTACTGAAAAGAGAGAACAAATATTTAAAACCAAGCAACTTACGACTGCAACAAACCAAGTATAAAGAAAAATCTGAAGAAGACTTCAGATGGAATTATCAATGAGATTTTTTTAATAGTTTTGGAGACAGGCCTATTTGGCCATAAGCACATGTAAGTTGCTGATGACATGTGATTTGTGCCCCCCCCCATAATCAATGGATCCCCAACAGAACAACTTGGCTTGGCTGGGGGTCCACCAAATGCAATGCATAGTTCACAAGTTTCTGATCCGCCGCGAAAGGTCTCCTGAATGTAGGAGCCAAGGCAGTGTGAGCACTCTGTCGGTAATTCCTTACACGAACTTACAAAAAAATGCTCACTTTTTTGGCGTTCCATAAAAAATTTAAAATTTTATAACTAACGCTTCGAATTTTCTGGCTCCGCCCTGACTGAACATCAGCGGCCCTCGTGGGCATGACTCAGTGGGCGTATTCTGAACATCAGCCTATTCTCAAAGAAAGGAAAACGACCTCCGAACGCCATTTTAATGATGACAATTGTGCAGGAACTACAATGACCGTGTGTCACAGTCTGAAGCGTGCTAGACAAATCTCACCCAGATGACCAGAACATAGAGATCATCACAAGCCTAACGTTGACATGCATCCGCAAACGCCAGACATTGCCCGGCTATAGGAACGGCGGACCAACCAAGAATAAGTCTAGGCAGATCTAGAGAATCATGCCACATGACCAAATCCACATAGAGATTTCGATCCGACTTGTTTGTATTCGTCAAAAGGGTAAATGGAAAGAGAATATTTTCCTCTGTGACAAAAAATTCGAGCTTTGGATTCTTAAGAAAGACCCTCTTGGATAATACTACCATCGGATGGAATATTTGGGAAAGAATGAGAGAATAAGACGTTTCGTTCCAAAGGGAGGTAAAAATTCGTATCATGGTTTCTGCCTGATGGAGTGAGCAGGAGTTTTAAGTGGAAGGATTGACCAGGAAGAGAAAGGAATGAAATGGGACAGCAGCAGGAGTCTCTACTTCCGTGAGTCTCCACTTGTGAAAAAATAGTTGCCCATCTCAAACTTCCGTGAAAAGAGAAGCTAGATATTTGCTATATCTCGTGATAAGCCTGATATATAGCTTATGTCTTTATACAAAACATATTTCATGATCAAATTACAGACCATCAACATTTTGGCCGTTCGTTCGCTCTGTCAGACCGATCAACCACAGGAAGAATATTTCAACAGTGGCAAGCGCCATAGAAAATCCAAGCAATACGGACAAACTTATGAGGCCAGTTTCCATGATCGTAAACAGCTAATTCCTGTTTCCATGTTTAGAGTTTTTCAGACGTCCAGCGAACTTCTCCATGGAGGCATCTGAAAGATAGGGCCCACTAAACATGCATTGGATTACGCAGCCAGAAAATGTTAGTCCTCATGGGCCTACAGAATTTATAAGTTGTCAGTTTGCGAACATAAAAAGCAACCTCATGTAATCACCGTAGAGAAATTAGAATGTAGGTGATAAATATTCGAATAAATTCCTTCAACCACAACGAGCACTGCTGGTGAGCATGAGAAGTGTTTCATCCTACCCACCCAACAAGAGGGTCGAAGCCCTACCCTTCATTCCATCCCCCTAAGGTACCAGACCTACTTTCGGTACTTTGAGGTGATGCCCCCACTGTACTCCATCTTGCATATGCTTGTTGATGCCTGAGAGTTGGAAACAAAGAGTGGTTGCTTACCAGCTCCAGCCCACCAGCTAATACTATTACAAACTTTGGAACTACCCCTCTTTCGCTAGTTACACTCATACATTAATTAGCATATCAAATAAAGAAAACCTTTTTGAAGAAAGTTCACAGGACATTAGAGGACAGACCGTTGGCAAATGCACTCATGCCCCTGTCTAATTTTAAACAAAATTATAAGAAAGCATATTACAAAACCAAGTACGAAATCGTTAGAACGGTAAGCTCTACCAACTGCATGTAAATACTCCAATTGAACATGTCCTGTACTACAGAACCGAGCAGCTAGATTAAAAATTCAATACTTAAACGACACCTACTTACACCAGTCCCTGTCTATTTCTGTACTTTAAATTTAATACTTCTTACAGTTTTCATTAGCTGTATGACAGCTAGAAAGAAATGCAGTAAACTGAAATAAAGAATAGAAGGGATTTCCGTTCAAATTGTGTGATTATGGTGAAATATTTTTACTTGATCAGGAACGGGAGCACCCATGGGGCTTCACAGCTATGTATACATATATAATTGTTGTAGCTTGCATGCTGATATGGCATCTTGACAATATATCAAAGCATCACTTTAGCACTTTGGTGAGAAGATATTTTGCAAGGGAACTAATGTATAGCATCCATCAGAGGACCACCTCGTTAAGGCAACCATCAAGCCAAAACCTGGTTCGATGGGACTAAGAGTGAGCGGATTCCAATGAAGCTTAGTTTCACAAAGCACTGTTTTTTCATAGTGTCATAATTAAGTTCATGCTGTTAACATCTCTCCTGAAGTGCGTAGGGTTCTGGAAGCCTCTTTATCTCATTGAATTCAATTTCTCATATTGTAAAAATATCAGAATTGATATTTTTGTTGTAACAACCCTGCTGGCCTGTAAAGGTCTTTCTGTAATTTGCCATTTGGTTGGGTTGTTTGCCTTGCTGCCAAGGTCACCTCTTGTATATATAGGTTATAATTCTTTTGTAATAAAGAAGACGAGGAAAATAGACATCTCACTGATCAGAGCTCTGCCTTCTCTGTTTTTTGGATTGTTGCTTTTATTTCTTCTTATCATCTGTATCTACTACTCTGTTCTTATTACAGAGCAATTCTGCAGCAGAACCACATACGTCTCACTGTCGCTCCTTCCTTTTTACATGGTATCAGAGCAAGGACCTTCCTCGGCATAACTTCTTGGTGTTTTTTGTTGTTGTCTTCACTCATGGCTGCAAGAGATGATAACTCGTCACACACCGTTGTTTCAACTCACAGCAACAACTCTGAAGGCATGACATATTTGATCAACCCATTCTTCCTCCATCATTCAGATAACCCAGGTGTTGTACTTGTTTCTCAACCTCTTGTTGGTTCAAACTATGCATCATGGAGTCGATCGATGATCATGGCATTAACTGTAAAGAATAAGTTAGAATTTGTGGGTGGTTCAATTGTTGAACCGAATCCTAACTCTCCTGACTATGTTCCATGAAAAAGATGCAATACGATGGTACTCTCTTGGATCATCAATGCATTATCTAAAGAAATATTTGATAGTGTTATCTATGCAACTTCTGCTCATGAAGTTTGGAAGGACCTATGTGAATGATTCACACAAAGTACTGTACCGTGTAAGTTCCAGATTAAAACTGCCATGAATAGGCATGTTCAAGATGCTTAATCTGTAGCAACATATTTTACCAAACTTAAGTCCTATTGGAATGAACTGAACGCATATGACCCACCACCTGTTTGTACTTGTGGGGCAATGAAAAAATTCTGTGATAAGCAAGATAAAGAGAAGGTCATTCAATTTCTGATGGGGTTAAATGACTCCTACAATGCCATTCGAGGTCAGATTCTTCTTATTGAACCTTTACCCTCTCTTGGAAAAGTGTACTCATTGATTCTACAGGAAGAAAAACAAAGGGAGGCAAGTCTGCTTCCATCCTCTGAGCATATCAGTCTGATGTCCAACACTGGTGGGTCATGCTCACACAAGGGAAAATATTAGAGGCGTCCTCAGGTGACATGTACGTACTGCCAAATTCCTGGACATACTAGAGAACGTTGTTACAAACTGCATGGTTACCCAACGTCAAACAACAATGCCACATTCCGGTCTGACAAAGGACGTGGTGACAAACCTGCTACAAATGAAAAAAACTCTGAACCTGTGTTTGTTGCACCTGCTTCAACCAATGGTGATCTGATTCCTGATGCCAATATGTCTTAAACTAGCAAAGAACTTGTTCCTTCTTTTACCATGGAGGAATATATGAAATTTGTCCAACTTCTTAAGGACAAGGGCTCATCATCCCAAGTCAACTTTGCAGGTATGTCGACCTCTTCGAGTGACGTCTGGATCATTGACAGTGGTGTCAGTGATCATATGACGTCAACTATTTCAGTTATCTCTAACGTCATCAAATTTGAGAAACCATACCCTGTTCGCCTTTCTAATAACCAGTTCGTCTATGCAACTCATAAGGGAAGTGTTACCTTGCTTCTTGGCTTATCATTGTCCAATGTGTTGTATGTTCCCAAATTCAGGTTTAATCTTTTATCAGTTACTGAAATCCTCTAACAGTGAACTTACCTTCAATGCTTCTTGTTGCTTCCTGCAGGACTTAACATCCAGGATGATGATTGGAGCTGATAGCCTGAAAGGTGGACTATATTGCTTAGATATCTCAAACAGCACAACAACTAGTTTGCATCCTAACCTAAGTGGCACCAGGAATCTAAGCTCTACCTGTCCAGATCTTAGAAATTTTGTCTCCACCACAGTGTATTCACCTGGTATGCATCTCGATCTCTGGCACATGAGATTGGGTCATCCATCTATGACTAGAAATAAGTTGTTTTCTGAATGTTGTCATGAGGTAAAGTTCTCTGAATGCCTATGTGAGGTGTGTTCAATGGCAAAACAAGCTAGATTGCTTTTTGATGCAAGTGAAATCACTTCTTTAAGAGCCTTTGAACTTGTGCACTGTGACATATGGGGACCATATGCACAGGAATCAATGTCAAGTGCTCATTATTTTCTGCGCATAGTAGATGACTTTACTAGATCCACTTGGATATTTTTGATGAGGCACAAATATGAAAAAAAGGACAACATAAAATGATTTATTAATTTAGTTGAAAATCAGTTTGATACAACTATTTTAAAACTAAGGTCAGATAATGGGATGGAGTTCATTTCTCATGAAATGGAACAACTGTTCAAGGAAATAGGAATAATTCATGAGTTAAGTTGTGCGTATACACCCCAGCAGAACGGTGTAGTCGAAAGAAAACACCGTCACCTCCTGTCGGTTGCACGTGCCTTAAAATTTCAAGTAAAGTTGCCAAATAGGTTTTGGGGTGAGTGTGTAATGACAGCAACATATTTAATTAATCGAACACCTTCCCTACTACTTGAAAAAAGGACACCATTTGAAAAACTCTTCCAAAGGAAACCAAATTATTCACACCTAAGGGTTTTTGGTTGCTTATGTTTTGCAACCAATCTAAATCCTAATGACAAGTTTGATAAAAGAGCACGAAAATGTGTCTTCCTTGGTTACCCTTTTGGCAGAAAGGCCTGCTTATTTTATGATTTAGAAAATAGAAAACTCCTCATTAGTAGAGATGTTGTTTTCATGAAAAAGTGTTTCCTTACTCCACATTAAAAGAACTAGCTGAATCTGCCGTTGTGCCTCTTCCCATAAGCGACAATAATGTTGAAGACTATGAGTTTCAAAACAGATGTGAACTATCTAATGTGCCAGTTGAATCGACTCATAAGGCTACTCATGAATCAGCAAGCTTAGACCAAAATATCTCAATTGACCATGAATGCCCACATACCTCATATAAGCAAAATCAGTTTGCCCATAATATCCCAAATCCTGGACAAACATATCAATCAAAACCTCGTCACTCATTACGGGTTCAGAAACCTTCAGTGCTGCTTAGAGATTTTTACTGCAATGTATCTACCACAAGGGCTACTAAACAATCATAATCTGGAAAAAAGTCAACAACAAAATTTCCTTTGTCTTTCGTTGTCTCATTTCAAAATTTCTCTCCTATACATCAGGCATTTTTAGTCAATATTTCTGTTCAACCTGATCCAACATGTTTTGAAGAAGCAAATCAGTTCACTTGTTGGAAAGATGCAATGACAGCAGAAATTAAAGCCTTGGAAGAAAACGGTACATGGACACTTGAACATTGTCCAAAAGGGATAACACCCATAGGATGCAAATGGGTGTATAAGACTAAGTATAGGGCTGATGGTCAGATCGAGAGGCATAAAGCTCGTTTGGTAGATAAAGGCTTTGCACAAATTGAAGGGCAGGATTTTCACGAGACATTTGCACCAGTAGCTAAAATGACTACAATTAGATGTTTACTTTCAGTCGCAGTTAAGAGGAATTGGGTGTTGCAACAAATGGATGTATGCAACGCCTTTCTTCATGGTGTTATTGAAGAAAGAGTGTTTATGACATTGCCTCCTGAATTTGAGGAAGAGGGGGAGACACGCGTGTGCAGATTGCAGAAATCCCTGTATGGCTTACGACAAGCTCCACGCAACTGGTTCCAAAAGCTCTCAACTACACTAGAAAAGTTTGGCTTCAAGCAGTCAAAAGCTGACTATTCCGTGTTTACATATTGTAAATGTGAAATATTTTGTGCTATTGTTGTTTATGTGGATGATTTAGTAATTGCAGGTAGCAATCAGAAGTTTATAGATCAACTAAAGGTCTCAATTTTGTCTTCCATATGAAGGACCTTGGCAACTTAAACTACTTCCTAGGCATTGAGCTGTCTAGAAACAAAGAGGGAATTTATATGTCACAGCGAAAGTATTGTTTAGAAATCTTGGAGGAAGCTA
Source organism: Nymphaea colorata (assembly GCF_008831285.2). Lineage (NCBI taxonomy): Eukaryota > Viridiplantae > Streptophyta > Magnoliopsida > Nymphaeales > Nymphaeaceae > Nymphaea > Nymphaea colorata. The sequence goes on along the minus strand of NC_045148.1, from coordinate 122,913 downwards.
ACTGTATAAATGTGAAACCTACTGAAACACCCATGGAACAACAGAAGTTCATATACCAAAATGATGGAGAACTCTTAAAGAATCCAAGTTGTTATCGTAGGTTGGTTGGTAAACTAATCTACTTAACAATATCAAGACCAGACATTCTATATGCAGTAAATATACTCAGCAGATTTATGCAAAGACCTCGGACAGAACACCTTGCTACTGCTCTCAGAGTTGTAAGATATCTAAAACAGAACCCTGGTCAAGGTTTGCTAGTTTCAGCAAAAGTCAATTTTCAGATTAAGGCCTTTTGTGATGCGGATTGGGGTGCTTGCAGAGAAACAAGAAAATCGATCACTGGTTTTTGCATCTTCTTGGAAAACAATTTAGTTTCTTGGAAGACAAAACAACAACCAACAGTATCTAGATCATCTACGGAGGCAAAATACCGTGCTCTTGCAAATGTTGCATGTGAAGTTTTTTTGTTAAAATCCTTGTTATCAGATCTTCAGGTACACATCACAACTCCTATTGAGATTTACTGTGATAATCGTGCAGCTATTCAAATCTCAACCAATCCTGTTTCATGAGTGGACGAAACACATAGAGATTGATTGCCACCTTGTTCGAGACTATATCAAATCTGGCCTAATCAGAACATTATACGTTACATCCTCAAACCAAGTTGCAGATATCTTCACCAAGGCATTGGGGAAAAATCAGTTCTCAATTCTTAAGAGCAAATTGGGATTACAAGACTTGTACTCCTCAGTTTGAGGGGGAGTGTTAACATCTCTCCTGGAGTGCGTAGGGTTCTGGAAGCCTCTTTATCTCATTGAATTCAATTTCTCATATTGTAAAAATATCAGAATTGATATTTTTGTTGTAACAACCCTGTTGACCTGTGAAGGTCTTTCTGTAATTTGCCATTTGGTTAGGTTGTTTGCCTCGCTGCCAAGGCCACCTCTTGTATATATAGGTTATAATTCTTTTGTAATAAAGAAGACGAGGGAAACAGATATCTCACTGATCAGAGCTCTGCCTTCTCTGTTTTTTTGGTGTGTTGCTTTTATTTCTTCTTATCATCTGTATCTACTGCTCTGTTCTTATTATAGAGCAATTTTGCAGCAGAACCACATACGTCTCACTGTCGCTCCTTCCTTTTTACACATGCAAACCTAGATTCGAGGCATTGAATGTCAATAATGTGATAGCAAAAACTTCAGTCGCCCTGTTTCATGAATCATAGCATAGTTAGCAACATGTTGACTCCAAACTATCTTCTTCTCAGCTCCGACTAGAATGACTACCGGTTTCCATACTGACATCTTTCCAAAAGCATTGTCTAAATAAACACCCATATTCAAGAACTGAATCACCACGAATGACTGCATTTCCTTGCTAATTGGCTTCATACCGCATTGATGTTGACATGTTATTTGACAAAAGATAAGGCAAACCTTCGAAAAGCAGGCTGAAAGATGATTTGGAAATAGCACAAATAAAACTGTGTCCAGTGTTGATTTAATTTCTCATAGAAAAAAAAAAGGAGTACGTAGGACAACCTACGGACACTGGCTTTATGGTCAGCTGGAAAATAGAAGCCCCCAAAACATCAAAATTTGGAAGGCTGTGAATATGAGAAATATGTCGAGTAATGTGGGGTGCTATCTAACATGACTTTGCTCAAGTAAGCCATATTTGTTATTGAATGCGTAGAAAAAAATACGTGAATGGAAAACATAAATACTTCTAAATTACTGTTTCTATTTACTAGACAAAAAGGCACTTTTAACATTCTTAAAAGGTCTTCCATTCGTATGATCCATTTTAAGAATTTGGGCACTTGGAAGATATCACTCCAATAAGTCAAGCATTTGGAAGATATCAACAATATGGGCATGCCACCCACTTGCCTATCATCATGTTCTACATCTTCAAATCACCCAACAAATTACCAGATGACCTAAGAAAATACAGTACTTCCCGACATTTGGTAGGTACTCATTTTTTGCCATTTTACTGGAAACACATAGCTTTACGCATCTTCCCATTGAGACAAAGGTCATATATCATGGTCTTATGGCACTGTGTGCAACTATATATACGCACACTATATATACTGGTCTTAGATTCTTCTATTAGCATTTGATTCCATATTGAATTAGCATCATAAAGCTTGCCTTTGAAAAAACCCTTCATCAAGGAAGTGAACATCATAATGTTAGGTTTGCAGTCCCTGATTAGCAAGCAGCGGACAATGGCTGCAAAGAGCTTTGCATTTTCCATCTCACAAAGTACATCCATAATTTTTATGTAAGTGTTAATACTAGCCTGTGATCCAAGGCTGCCCACCATCTTATCCACCAGAAATCGTAGCTTTTAGTTTTCAGTATTGGTCCGATGGGACATTTACAGGAGCACTGTATCAAAAACATTTGTGGCCTTAGCAAATTCACCTTGACAGCAGATAGTAGATAACATTGTTGTGCGACTCACATTATCAGGTTTGTTTACATCCCTTCTCAGACATTTCATCGAGCAATTCGTATGTAGCATCTATGTGGTTGTTTTCGCATAATCCTTTTAAGAGGATTTCATACGTACCAATAATCACCTAGACTCCAGTGTTTTTCATGTTACTGTATATGGGATTCATCATTCGAAAGATTGTGGTAGTTCTCAACATCGAAACCTTGAACGCGGTAGAACACCTTGAAAGTTAATTCCGATTCCACGAGTTCCTGGTAACCTTTTAATGCTAACAAATATATCTGCATAGTAGGAAAAGCCTCTAATTTCATCTGTTGCAATAGTAATTGAACACCATTTACATCCTTCATTGATTCAAGCTTCTCCATCATTACCTTGGTGTGCATATGGTGTGCTTGAATTTAGTCGCATACACTAATTTGAAATACTCTAATGAAACAACTATGTCCTTTTCGGACAAGATACTCGTCTAATTGCAGTTCCTTTGTGCCAACATTCTCGCGATCCCAACACCAAAAATAGCATTGAGCTCAGTCGGCGGAGTCGATTGCTTCTTCTTAGTAACAAGGAAGGTCCCTCTTTCAGATTCCTATGTGCCAACATTCTTACTGATTCCAACATCTAATAGCATCGATCACGGAAAATGGGAAACTTCAGCAGTGCTGATGGAGTGTAAATAAGGAACTAGTTCAAACATACACAATGCAACAGAGTTCTGCGAACCTTCTGTAGAAGCATAGCAAATAGTGCTTCTGAATAGTTTTAAGGAGTTGGAGTTTAATGCCAACTTCTAGATAGAGAAAAAGACGGCCACAACGGAGAAGCCAAAAAACTTCCAACGCCTCAAGGGTTACCATGGAATCTCGACGGTAGGGAAGGGAAAACAAGAAAAAGGAGAAGCAATAGTGGCACAAAGAGCGAAGAAACAAGCAGTCAGAGCGTTACAATGGTAGAAGTTCGTGGTTGGACAACGAAGCACATCCAGAGAAGGAGAGAGCGTCAGATGAGCTCAAGAAGGGGGGAAATGGGTTCAAATCTTCAAGGTCCATGCTACGAGATATGAGAATCTCATATTGGCAAATGACTAATTTTTTAAACAGCAAAATATGGATCTAAATTGAAAAGATGCGTTATTCTTCTCATCATTGACCAAAAAAATAATTTAATAGAAGTAAAACAACTTGGTGGCAAAGATTTTAATTGTGTTTATAAATTGAATGAATAGACTAATCAAAAGGGCCATCAAGTTCGGCTAGTTGTAGTGATGAGCTAAGAATGCAGCAAGTCCAAGCTTAGCACGAACAGTAGGAGCATTTGGTTATAGGATCTGCCCTAGAAGTTAACATAGATTCATGAAACACTAGAACACAATCTTTTTCTTAAATCTACCTTAATTTGGGATTGGTTTATATAACAGCCATGTTGCCAAGCGCCTCCAAGTGGGAATAAGTTGTCTACCGAAAACAAGACTCATTACTGACGCATCCTTTTTATTAGCATCCTTTTATTATCCAAAGAATACACTATTTGGGGGATAAGTAATATAATTTTGAACTTAAAACATTTTTTTCCAATGCAAGCCTGTTTGGTACCTTTTTATCAGCCATAGAATAAGGAATAAAACAAATTAAAAAAAATCCAAGAATGGGAACATTTTCGGAAACCCTGAATGTAGAAGGCTTAAAACTTCCTAACAATTTGCTGGCTAGGGATAAGAAGATTGAACCTCATTAGGTTGTGTGGTGTTCTATGTGTTCTGCAATAAGAACTTTATGTACAAACCTACATGGACCGGCTTGGCATGTCATCACACCATAAATTCTTGTCTCCGCCACTAATCCAGAACTTGTGCACACATTCTGCATGGCTTTTTGTGCGAATTATTTCTCGGATGGTGTCCTTTCGACTTAAAAATTTACAAGATAGACCACTTAGTCCTCCAGAAAAATGACGCAGTTAGATAATATCAATAAAGTTAGTTAATAAAGAAAACAACAGATTCTAGTGTATTGACTTTGTAAGGTATCAAGATATACAGGTTTACACAAAAATTACAAACTCAACGCCTGTTTTCTACCAAAATTATGTAATCAAATTGCCTTTATATGGTTGGACAAACAAAAAAAATATATGTTACTTTTGTTGGTAAATCTCTTAAGTAAACTATGCAATGCATGCACTCGTGCACGTTTAGAATGTAAAAGGTACGTATTTGAAAATTTAGTCCAGGCCAATCATAAGAAAATTTTGTTAAGTTACATCGATTTTGCTAAAAAAGGGGAAAATACCATTACAACGCTGTTCAGAATAAAGAGAATTTCGTAATCCGTTGGCAAACGATTTCCTATGTTGAGCTTAAGCAAACTGAGCTAAGAAGTTCCGCTTATTTGATGTCACAGGACTGCTTGGTAAAACTCAGATGTATTAAAAGTTATTTGGTTGAAAGAAAAATTGCAGATCACTAAGATGACAGATTTTTGCATGTGACCTGGCCTTTTCTTGTAAATCCACTATCTTGCCAAGACATTAAGTCTTGGCCACTTTTTTTTAAACACTTATTGATCTTTTTGCATAGGGATATGACACTTTGTGAGTGTCTCATGAATCTGTTATACTTCAAAAATTAAGGCACATTCATGGAACACAGGAACTATTGCTACATGAATCTATATCAAAGGTGTCTATGCTGCCAAAAGACCTCATAAGGAACTATACTGCCATTTGATAACTCTACCATATCCGGCTTTTCATGGACGGGTTAGATTACTTAGAATGAAGGTCAGGCTTAGTAAGGAACCCACCTTAAATGCATACATAGTTCTAACAGAATATAAATTTAGTAACTATGAACTTAACATATTGTATCTCGAATCCATGGATGTAAAGTCAGCCATTTAAAAGAGTAAGAGATGAGATCCATGGACATCAAAATGGGACTTTCTTATATGTTTATGCTATTAATTATTGCATGTTATATACGTAAAGATATTTCAAATCCTTATTGAAAACTTAACAAACTAAAATCTTAAGATCTTAAATTAATTCACATGGTGAGGTACTTCCGGCACACCCTACGTGAATTTTCTTAAGCACCTTATCCATCTCTTGAGTGTGTACCTGCTTATACGGGTAAACGTGTTCAACTTAACTTCCAATTGGTTACATGTATCTCTTATATACACACCACTTTTATTAATAAGATCAAAGGGAGGAGCATCAGTATTCGGTGTCCGGCGTTCTACTGACCAAAATTAACACAGCCTGAACAGATGGCACCGAACAAAAATTAATGAAGCACCCCTGCATGCCTTGTAGGGGTTGTATATCACACCATTCTCCGTTGAAACTCAAACCTCTGACTCTTAAACTCAATCTTCCATTTCAAGTGCTGTTGATGCCCTTGGAGAGTGGATGGTAAACTCTGCAGATCCTTTTCAGATGGTGATTCCTTGTCAAATACCATCTGCAGGGGAAAGCAGTCAAGAATGGAGGAGAAGAACCTGGTTTGTAGCGATTACTGGCCTTTGATGCACTCTCTGAGTGTTGACCTTTTGGCCTTCTTCAACTTAGAGCTCTTCAAACCTGACCCGCTTAATCAGGTAAAATTCTACCGACCTACCCTTTTTTTGTGTCTAAGCCTTGGATAGCTCGACTGACCCACCGGAGCTCTCGTCGAGATCACGGTACGGGCCGGGCGCCAAGCCTTCGCTGAGCGACCCGCCGTACTTTCTCCTCCTCGACAACCACCACATGTGGCCGATGGCGGCCAGGACGACCACTAGCACGGCGCAGCCGATCACCACCACCGCCAATTCTGCGGCGGCCCACGACTTCCTTCTGAACATCACTCGAGGGGGATCCACCACCTTGACGTAGGCGGACTTCCTGCCGTCGGGAACCTGAAGGAGGGTCTGGACGGGGTAGTCGAGGCGGTAGCACGCCCCGGAGACGTTGTTGTAGATGGCGGCCCAGCAGCTGCAGTTCTTGGCGCACGACGCCTCGCACGAGCCCAGCGACGCCATCTTCTCGAAAACCATCAGCTCCTCGTACGGGACGTCGACGCCGCTGGTCCGCAGCTCCGTCACCTTCAACCGGCACGACCCTTCCTTCGCCGTACCTGCCGGCGCCGCCGGTCCGCACATTGCTGGCCCTGCACTCAGATGGAAAGAAGGCTCAGGAATTTAGCTTTTGATTTTTTGTTATTAATGAACCGTTCCAAATCTTCTACTTTTGACCATTTAAATTAACTTTTGAAATCAAACCAAATGCCAAATCCCAGAGGATAACTCGTTTAACTCATTCTATTAACCTGTCTTGTTTACTTTAACTCTTGTAGTTTGTTAACTTTAACTAATTCAATTAGGATGAACGGTCATTGTCGAGTCAAGTTGAGTTTAAACAAGTCGAGTTCTTATAAGTATAAATTTAAATGTGAGTTCGAGTGGAGATCAAGTTGGTTCGACTCATGAAGGGTTTAGATTTTTATCAAAATTTAGACTTGAACTCAGATTCGGATTCTTGAATCACTTAGTGTATCCAAGTCCAATGCTTATTTGGGTCCTTTTTGTCTTACGGACCTGACTTATAAATGCATCTAGTTTTGGGTCTGTAATTGGATCTTATCGACCTATTCACATACGGATCGACAGATTCACATCCCTGTTCATGACCAGAAGGATAAGATTTCATAAAGAAAAAGGACAAAAAGAGCTGCAGATGTCAAAAGCAGGAGATAGCCAATGCTCATATGGTGGCTGGGATCCGTCTGGATCCATCCCATGACAGCCATTGAGTCACTGTATCTTGCTTTATGTACTTAATAATGGAGACAATACTTCAGAAAGTTTGTCATATATATGTATCTGCCTACTCAGATGCACATGTTCCAGGCATATCCGTGAATCCAAAATTTTCAAATCCAGACTCCCATTCATATGTCAAATTTGACATGACGAATATCAAATTCAAGCCCAAGTGCTATCCAGATTTGGTTACAGCATTTAGCTACTCTGACTAAGAAATGAACACACACACAATATTAGAAAGCTGATGTTACACCACTATCGGAAAGTGGCTTAGTGACCGACACTAGAAAGTGGAATTATCAAGACCTAATCTGACTGACACCTTGGTCCCCATTTAATCTTTGATATGCTTCACTCTTTTCGTCTCTGTACCTAACCTGAACCTTTTGAGCACTTTAGGCTTACTTGACAATAAAGCAGTTCGATTTATAACTTCATGAAAAAAGAGAGTAAAGTGATGACACTCAACTCGAGCCACCAAAGACAAAAAATTGCAGGGTTAGTGGTCAGAGCATGGACTAAGTTACCATGTGGGGGACCTGAACTCCTTGCTCTTTGGCTCTATCCTATTGGTGCCCTGTCAATGAGTTTTGTTCTCATAAAAAATCACGGCAACCAAAGTGGTTGCCGTGAAATCCCCGGCTGGTAAGGAATCGAAGATTATAAAAATGTCATGAAACCGAGAGAATGCTCCAATTGGGCCCCTTATCATGATACCTAACTTTATCTGTTTATCCAACAAATGGAAACAGCCAGTAGTGGCAAATGCTAAACTTTCTTTCATGGCAGACGTCTTGTTCCCGCATTAAAATGAATAAAGAAGCAGCGATGTTGTCGTGGTTGGGAAGTCGCTACCGGAGTGCGTGGCTTCAGTTTTTAGTGAAACTAAAATCTAGTTAATGATACAAAGGACTACCCGACGAGTTCACTAATTGAGTAGCTTGGCTGAATGTGCTCGAGTTTAGAGAAAAAAGTTTAATTTTAGCAGACTTTCTGCAGATGTCAGGGAAGAAAAAAACACAAGCTCTGTCTGCGGCACCAATCATACTAACCGGTTTAAAGATAAACAAGTGACTTTCCTTTTCTGCAACAAAAGAATAACGAAAATGAATCGTTCCTTATGTCGTCCATAGATAAGGCAACGAATCTCATACAGCTTCTACGTTTTGGTTTGCTGGGCAGTGTGTAACTCGACTGATATCTGATTTCTCGCGCAGATTAAAATCTGAATTATCTTTCTTTTGCATCAAATGGATCTTGGAAAGTTGGGATAAAGTATCACAAGATTGTATCTTAAAAATTCGTTTCCCCCCATCCAAGCGCGTCCTAGACGAAGATTCAAGCCACGGATCCACGACCAACCATGTTGTGTAAGCGGTTATTTTCAATTAAAAGCAAAGAGGCAGTTCAGGTGCCGCTTACCTTTCGAACCCGTGTCGCCACCGTCAGCCGTTGAGTCGAGGCACCGGCAGGTCCCTCCGGGCTGGCACAGTCCCATCTGGCCACAGGCGGCCGGCAGCTCGCAGGGGTCCAAGATCGCCTTGAAGTCGGGCACCCACCTGGTCACGTTCCAGTAGTACGCCTTGAGATTGCCGTCCGGCTCGAGACGGAGAATGCGGGTGCCGGTGCGGCGCTGGAAGCTGTCAAAGGAGAGCACGTCGAGCGGCGGGGAGCCGTTCTGGTACATACCCAGGAAGCCGTTGACGCTCACCTGCGCGTAGACGGGGCCGCCGTCCGGCCGCACCACAGCCTTCTCCTGCATGGCCTCCCTCCTCCAGTACTGCTGCAGGCGGGCCCCGCCCCCAAAGTCGGCGTACAGCCCGAAACCGGCGAGGTCCAGCCGCATCGAGTAGGCGCCCGGGGACAGGTCGTCCCCGAGGCCGACGACACCAGCGGCGTCCCGGCCGTGAGATTCTGCCCCTCCACGATCGTGTCCGTCGGATAGTCGTAGCTCTGCCATACGCGGCCCTCGTCGATGTCTCCCTTGACCACCTGGAGATTGGCCATGCGCTGGAACAGGACCATGTCGCCGGCCCGACCGGACGTTGACCAGATGACGGTGCCAGAATCGGTGAGGGTGAGGGTACCGTTGAAGGAGAGCTCGGTGGTAGGGGCCCACCTGGCGGGTCGAGATGGGTTGGCCGTCCAGACCGGCGTGTGGGTGAGGTTGTCGCCGGAGTGGACGATGGCGAGGACGAGGAGGGAGCCGCGTACTCGCCGGAACCCCAAGGTGAACTCACCGCCGTCGAGAAGCTGCTGGTAGGTTTCTACCGCGGGATCGGGAGTGGCCGAGAATCCGCGGCTGAGCTGGGAGGTCGCCGGCGGAGGAAGGAGGAAGAGGAGGGAGAGGAAGCCGAGGGCGACCGGCCCTTGCATCGACGCAGTTCTCATTTTCGAGTGGGTGAGAGTGAAGGGTTGAAGGAAAGTGGTGGAGGATATAAGAATGCGGAAAAGGGTAGAACGGAACTTCTAACGCTATCGTGGAGACTTCAGGAATCCATCTCGTTGTTTATTATTATTTTGGATTGAATTTGTCGTTGGTTGTTGGATCTATAATTGTTTAGGCATAATTATTTTGCATCTAAATAGTCAGTTCAAGGTTCTAAAAAGGGGTTTGTTAGGTTTCTGATTTCATGAGTTGAAGGAGTTCAAATTACAAATCACATATTCTTTAGTAAGTAATAGTATGAATAAGATTTACGTTATTCATTTTGTTCATCGGCCACATCTGATTATCAAACCCCCACTGGAGTTGGGTCTAGAAAAAAGTCAAACGAGACATTGACCTAAATGGCTTAAGTGGTTAAGTGGAAACAGGACAAGGTTGACCGACAGGAGGCTGCTTGATTGGTATTAGATGTCAACGATCAGCTGATATTGGTTGACTTGGTTAGGTCTTATATATATCGATTATCGTTGACATGTCGCGGCCGGTTGTAATAAAAAGATAAGCATTCGGTCGCTATCAAACGGTGGACTCTCAGTATTTTGGCAAACGACGGCGACCCACTTGGCTTGGGGTTACGTCCATCATAAAAAAGGGAGGAACCTTGGGTTGTGTTCTTTATCTTTTAAAAAAATGGGTCACCCTTCACAGCTGTGAAGCCTTTATCACGTCCCGTAACATATAAGTGCAAAAACATTGACGTTTTTCTTATGGCTCCCTCTGCCCCTTGGATACTTTTGAAGGAAGATCATTTTTACATCCAAAACTTAATTTTATTTTCCAAATCGGGATTTTAGATGGTTTGGGAGCCATCAAATTCGGGTTTTTAAGCTGGTTTTGTAAACGAAACTAAAAAATCTGACATCTCTCAAGTTATTCAAAAAAAAAAAAAAACTAGGTTTTATGAAGAGCCGCAGAATGAAAAAATGTAAAAGGAAATGTGAGGTAGGAAACACTCTCAAAGTCAAAAACAACAGGAAATATGAAAAATAAAATGTTGGCCCGACCCTCAACAACCCCACTACATTAATGGGGCTTTGACTTTGGGAGAGACAAACTGAGATCCAGATGTCACAAGATTGACATTCCGACGGTGAATATGTTTGAAAGTGGAAAAAATGTGAGCATTCAGTCGTTGAAATCAAACAACACGAGATAAAAGGACTGGTACAAATTTCGCCCTTTGAAAAAGAAAAAGTTAAAGGCACAATTTCTTTTCACGTGAAGGCATTTGGGAGGACCAAGAAAATAACTTCAACCCATGTCATTGGCATATGGCCACATCATGCCAATATCAGAATACAACATTTTTTATTATCTTCATGATACATGGTACTAACTTTTGATCAAATTATATATATATATATATATATATATATATATATATATATATATATATATATATATATATATATATATATATATATATAGAGAGAGAGAGAGAGAGAGAATTCTATGTCGCCTCTATTTTTAATATATGGCTAGAAATTAAAAATGTGTGACTAAGAAAGAGCTGTTATATAAACATTGGCATTCAAAGTTTCCTATCTCTACAGACTATGTTCTTGACAAAGGAGACAAAAGTAGAAAGAAAAAATAAATAAATAAATGGAAGAATCAAAAGAAAAAGTGAAGGTAAAAAGCTTGTTTCGCAGCAGTATCGATTGAATATAAATTTCTTTCTTTGTTGAATGCAGGGAAATAATAACAAGATAATAAAAAGAAAATTAATCAAAGCATTTAATAAAGAGAAAAATGAACTCAATTATTAAGTTGTTCGGAGGGTAATTTTATATCTTTCGATTAGGTCTATGTCTTTTTCATATGGGATTCTTTAAAAGATGCAGCCATTGCCTCGAAGATTGACGGGCTGTTTGGAGAAGTCAAAAGTTCACGTACGGCCTCTGATCTTTACTACGCGCGTTTCAATTGGAAGCCTTTTTTTTTTTTTTTTTAAGTGCAGTTTCTTTTTCACTTTTTGCAGAAATGAGAAACAAAAGAGAAAAAGAAAAAGAACATATTACAGGTGTCTTCAAGGATTCGTCAGTGGGATCCAACTTTTTTTTGCTGATCCAATTGAATTCTGGAATTGAATCCAAATCTAAGTGCTTTGCATCCAAATCTAAGTCTTTTCCCACCACAAACTCTTCTTTTAATAGTAGAAATCGCGTTCGATGTAAAACTCATAATATCAATACCTCCACGGTTCTGTCTTGCTTCAGAGTTTGAGTTCCGAATATTTGTTTGCCATTGCTTATAGCTCAAAGAATTAACATGTCAGAATGTGACCTGTTTTGCCCATTCAATTGTGCTATGCCCCTTGATGCAAACCCTAAATATAATGAATCGCTTAAACTTAAATTCATAAGTTCAGGCAGGATTCAATATCAATCTCGTTTACAGCCAAGAGCGGAGCCAAGATTTTTTTTAGGGTCGAGCCAAGAGAAACGACGAGAAGCGACCGGTCGGGCCAAAACCCCTGTTTACAGTCATCTTGAATAGAACCTACGTCCAAAACGGTCTAGGTCAAACCTGTAATACGTAAGAAACGTCCACTAGGGTTCAAATTTTGGTAAAAAGCGAACCTATCACGTATTTTTCAAAAAGTTTGTTCCTTATAAAATATTTTGAACGCCAACCATGGAATTTTATAAAGCATGCTCGGATGCATAAATTAATGGAGAGTTGACAATTTCGGCCAATGTGAAACTCTTAAACAAACCCACTGCCTTGTGACCGAATCTGGACGCTATTTGATTTAATGCCTTCAAATTTAGGTCCAAGTCAAACCCTAAAAGAATGAAAGACCAACTCACAGTCAAAGACAGTAAGAAGACATATTAATATTCTTTTATATAGATAAAAGACTGATTATGCAATGAAAATACATTATAAACACCAACCATTCAATGCGGAAAAGGGAGAGTAAATGCGAATATTTCAAACTAAAAAGTAAATTTCACCAAACAGAAGGGTCTAAATTTCGAGGTAATCACAAAGTATGAGGTAAGTTGGATGTAATTTGAAAGAGAACCTTTGCACTTGAGTGGAGGTTCTACAAGGGTCCGTTTGAATACGTGGAAACAAAAGTTTAAATTAGATAGAAAGTTCCATCTATGTGGAACCAAACACTTGGGAGTTTCCCTTGAGATGGGGAACTTTATCTCAAGCAATAAAGTTCCATCAAAATAGGTAAAATTTTATTCTTCTGTGTGTGTGTGTGTGTGTGTTTTTTTTTTTTAACATTGAAATGCCTGCATCTTTTTCGATTTACTGCTGTTGAACTATTGTTAGAAACAGATGGTATTTAAGTTTCATGCACAAACAAGCAAGGAACTTACTAAAATTACCTGAAACGAAAGTTCTAAGAAATCAAACAAATGAGAGTATATGAAAGGTGAATCAGTCAATTTAAATCAAATCGAATCACTGGGAAACGGATTCAATTCGATTAATGCCGACTAAAGGTGCCGCATGATAAACTTTTGAATATTTTTAAACATTTTAAGGTTTTCATATTTTAATTAATTGTCATATATTTTAATTTAGTTTAAATATAATTTTAAAGACATTTTTAGCCAATTTACAAGCGACCGAGCTCAATCGGAGAAGCTGCCTGTTCGACAAATCTAGGCAAGATTTTGATATGCGAAATAAATTATACAGATGAACCGCTCGTTACTCAGATTATGACCTTTGTTCGGCTGCTTCACCTTTTTTTCTTTTCTGAAAACTGCATGTAAGGGATTCACCAACAATTAAAGCACACTTAACTTCATGATATTATTCGAAAGATAACTAAGTTGTTAGCATGATCATGATCAGTTAAAGAGATTTTATAAGATTGTTCTGTCATTGTAATAGTTGAATTAGTAGAGTTATATTATATATTTTACCCTCTATAAGGTAAGCCGGGAAATATGCTCAACTGCTTTGATAAATTTAGGAGATCATCCAATTGACACAACATTTTATGTCAAATAAAAAATGAATGTACTTAAGTATAGCTAATCATGTACTCAAATAAATTTATTTGTTAGCCAAGTGCAGCCTAACAAAGCTGGATAAATAGTCGGCCCGGCCTGACCTGATAACTTATCAGGCCAACCTGACGGTCAAATTTAGGGGCCCATGCGTAGGCCCCGACTAGGGCCAGGTCGGTGCCTAACCTTACCTAACGTGCTTAGAAATGAGGCTGAAGCTAATGCTTTATGCTTTTTCAAATCCAAGATCTTAAATCCATCTCTCTTTTCTATTATTATGGTTATTTAACTCAAGATGGAGGCACAATTAAAGTGGAGTTAGAACAAACCCAGGTTATGAGATTGTGTTAACAAAACATCTGTTTAAACACGCACATTACTGTAGCATAATCTTTAAGAAGGTATTTGACAACGAAGACGACGACGACGACGACGCTAACAAGATGTTCTATAATGCATCAAGATTAGGGTAGATTTACGGAACACCATACCTCCAAAAATTCTCTTGGACGGTGTTTTAAAAATGGCAGGTTCAAACAAAATCATCCAGGCCGATAAAAAATATATAATATGCTCAACTGCTTTGATAAATTTAGATTTTTAGGCTCATAATACACTTTTTTCTAAGACTAAAAATTAAAATTTAAAAGGTATATAATGAACAAGAACAAATTTACTGAATAACATCAAAACAAAAAAAATTATAAGCAATAAGCAGTCTATGACACGCACTACTGTCGTATATGTGGGCTGGTAAATCCAAACCGTTCCAGTAAATGTATTGAAATGATTGATGGTTTTGTCAACCGAAACATAATTGTTTTCCCTTTCGTTTGGTCAGCCACGCTTCAAGAAGCTCACTGTCAATGAAGGCGAAGCCATTGAATGCATGCATGTGCAGAGGTCAACGAAGCCGAAATCGGCCGCACAACTCCGATCGAATTTTCCCTACATTATCGAATTATTTTGAGTCATCCATTTTGGTGGAGAAATAGAAAGATCTTTCATGCTAGCTATTCAGATCGCAGGGTTCATTATTTTTATGCTGAAAATAAGTCTTTTGCATTTCCCTTGTCAGCTTTCGCTGTCACCTTTTTTTTTTTTCTTTTCTATTGACTTGTGATGAGATCGATTTCATCATTTTTATGATTATTTTAATATTTTCTTTCGAGAAGCAGAAATTCGAGGTATAAGGTGGAAATTTGTTGAACATTTCTTGACAATATTTGTTGGGTGGCAGAGGTAAGGCTTTGGCCTCCCGAGTCTTGGCTCTCTTTGAAATAAATTCATGAATTTGCCTCAAACTTTAGTATTGGTTCATAAAACAAGTACAACTGTGTCATTTACACACAACACAGATACATTAAAAAAAAAAAGTTTAAAGAAAGTGTTTCATGCCTCAATTTTTAATATAGATTCATAATACAACTACAAGCCGTGTCATTTACACACAACATATCTACACAAAGAAAAATATAAAGAAAGAGAGAGAAACAGAGAGGATCTGACAACCACCTGTCTCACATTAATAACAAAATGAATTGAGAGCGCATAATTTTCATACATTTACGTATGCCTATAACTACCATCTTTAAAATCATGCGGCAGTCTCTCTCCTTATTAAATCATATTGAATGAGGGAGCCAATTGGCAAAATTGAGAGGGAGAGAGAGGGAGAGAGAAGGAGGTGTTGGTTCCATGCTGGCGGGAGGCATGTGACCACCACTTGGAAAAGAACCCGAAGGCTTCTCTCATACTTCGTGTCTTTAAGAAGATCTATGGGTTATATAATCAGTGGCGGAGCCAGCGTGGGGCTGGCGTGGGCGCTTGCCCATGCCAGCCCAAGATTTCTCCATTGGATTTTTTTTTCCAGCTGCAATTGTCATCAATCATTTTTAAAATAAATGCACTCCACTCCAAAAGGGATTCCCTCTATTATCATTTAAATTATATGTTCTAAGTTTGAACTCATTTCAGAACTCATACTCGGTGAGAATTGCTTCCATACGAATGGATTCATTGTTTGTAACCTACTAAGTTAGGATAATTATTCACATTATATATATATATATTATAGGCTGCATTAATCCAGTGTGCAGTCACATGAGATTCTAGATCAGGATTGCCATGTTTCTTAGGGGTTGTTTGGTATCTATAATATATTGTTCTTGTTTAATGATTCTACACCAAAATTTAGAATAGATTTATGAAACATTATGTTATAGGGTTTATAAATCTGCCTCAATTTTTTAAACAACTTCATTAAATGGTAGCAATATAAATTTGCCCCAAAGATTGAAGCAGATTCGTAAAATAATAAAACTAATGTACCATGAATCTACCTTAATTTTTTAAGTAGGTTCATCATGTTCAAATAATCGAGTTGAGTTTGAGTTTGAGTTGGAAATCAAAGCTTCGTCAAATATCCCTCAATGTTTGTTTATTTTTACATTAGTATCTTCAAATATTTGTTTTGTTCTATATGTGAGTGCTCCTTCTTATGTGAAAATCTATGAATAGGTGCCCCTTTTAGAAAACTTTTTTGGCTTGGCCACTAGTTATATTTGGCGTCAGCATCTCATTCACATGGCTGCAATCCGACCAGCTGTGTCATTCACATGACTGCAATGTTATGGTCCTTCAAACCAAAGATGTATTAGTTGAATTTGAAGATCTGTGGAAAAGATGGTGAATGAGAGGGAGATGTGGGACGATGAGGGAAGGATGGAACGCCCACTGCCATCTCCATGTTAAGCATGGAACTGAAAGATACTTCCACCGAACCAATTAATGTGGACAATGGAAGAGGTTGCCCTGATGAGGCAACCTTGTCCCACAAGAGACAGAGAGAGAATTAATTAGGACGTGAAGCTCTGTTTGGAGGGCGACTATGAGCTGTTTTGGGTGGTGCACATCTTCTCAGTGCGGCAGATATGGGTCTCTCTCACTGTCTCCCCCTCTCCAAAGCCGTCTCTGTCCAGCTTTGCGTAAAAAATGGCTGCAACTCTCACGCAAGCGCATGCGTCATTCCTCCTGTGTGTTGCTGCCGAAAATATCTGAATGTTTTATTTCATCATTGCTTTCATGGTAGTCGGCCAAGTTATGACGATTCTTTATAACACTTCTCTTGAAATTTAGTTTAATATTGCGTACCATCTTTTCATACGAAACATTTTCATACTTCACTTCCTCTCATGGGCAAGAAAATTTCCATGATTCAGCAGGTGACCCACCTTACCAACTCTCACGTCCCGCTAGTGCACAGCATCATTTTCCCCTTTTCTTCATTGTTTTTGTGACGAACATGTGTTCAACGTACGCAAGACTACAATATAACGTGATCATATGGAGAGACCCTGTGGTGTATAGACAGCCGGTGGCACTTGAATGCAGATGAGATCTAATTAAGAGACCAGGAGAATTAAGTGAAGCCGGCCGGAGGACAGGGCGTCCGCCTAAAGACCTACAAAATTATTCCAAAAATGTGGGCCAGACTACAGAAAGCAGAGCAGCCATGACTCGACGGTAGAGGGAGTAGAAGCCAACAGTGCAAAGCTGACAAGAGCCAGTACTGACAAAAATTGCCGTGGCCGGAAGGTCGCGTTTAACTCTCCAAGCTCTTACAGGATGATGCGAAATTCAACGATGCGATTGCAAAACTCGGGGAGAAGAGCAGGATATCCTTTCTCCAGTAAAATGTCTTCCTGTTTCAAAAAACAAAAAACAAAACAAAACAAAAAACAAATGCTAGTAACAGGAAAAAAGGCTATCTGGATACACAGTAGCTATTTAGTTACTATTCCATAAATCTAATCATTGAGGAACAAGGACAAATTCAGAGAATAGTATCATATTTAGCGTTCCATAAATCTTGCCTCTATTTTCTGAGGTAGATTTATAGAATAGTAATAAATTGTCTCAATTGCCAATCGGCCCCATAAACACCCTCAAAAGAATCTTCTAGTTTCAGGTATGCAGACAAGTCCGGTAGTTCTAACCAGTACAGCCATTTATCTCTTAAGCGCCACATTCTTCACTTCTGGTAAAAAGTACGAGCGAACTGTTTCTTCCTTAATTTCAAACACAGAAGAAGCCATCCCCACGTTGAAGAAGTCACCCCATTTTTCTCTCATGAAATGTTCTCAAGTATGAGCCACCTTGATTACCCCTCTCTCTCTCTCTCTCTTTAACATTTTTTTCATTTTTCTTATGATCATATATATATATAAAGTATTTGCAAAGTGATCACCAACATTTTTTTTCATATGCAAGCCTTGTTCACTAATTACACGTTAAGATATTTTGCGTACAATTGTTTTTGGTTGTTGCTTTACTTTTTTCCTGCTCAAGGAATCAGTCTTTTTACTTTTTTCCTGCTCAAGGCATCAATTTTTCATTGACTAAATGAACATTAATGTGTCGGAAGTCTTAACTTTTCAGTTCTTCTTTCCTTCTTGTAAATAGAAAGAAGAACTCGATCCTGATCTTTGCAATGTTGCAACTACCATTATGAAAATACAAATTGAAAGACTCAACATACTGCCTGGCATGGACTGCTTTTATTTACAAAACATACCTTGAGAACAAAACACCCACAGAGGAATCAAACGAATGGAGAATGGAGAAATTTCTTCGCAATGATCTCACTGATGGATAAAGAATTTGTATACATATATCCACAGGCAAGGGTGAAACTGAGAAAATAGAGTTAATCGAATCATTTTGAGAACGTTCTGGAGAAATATAAAGAACCAATTTACTGCTACGCGAAGGTATTTACAACTACATATCGCTCAGATGAATGTAATTCAACTTGTAACTACAATATGTAATCTGCTTTCAACTTCGATTCAGCTTCTTAACATATCTTATGGATTTGAAAGCATGATCTTTATGTTCTTTTCTATACTTTTAGACATCAGGATTACATCCTATATACACTTAATTCTTATTTAAAAAACATGAAATTAATGTACAACTGATCGGCTCTGTTCCTACCAACTTCTCCTTCAGATCAAGAATTTGGTATTGCAAACTGATTCCCCACCATCAAATTTGAGGGTTTTGTCAAAAATATATATATATATATTTTGCTTCATTTAGCTGCTTTTGTTTCAGCTGCTTTCATATGGAAAGGATCGTCTTTGCCTGAAAGGGAAAATCTAGTCTGAAACACATTATCTTGTACAGGCCCATTTCGGGCATCATTCGTTTGAAACAACCTTCTCACCTACCCTTGTTTGAATGCAAGCCCTTTAGCGATGTCAGTAGGAGGGATTAGTTGACGGAACAGCTTCAAAAAAGTCGGCTATGGCGGAAAACTTGACATCAAATTATGCAATCTTATTCAATCCGGATTTTTGGGATTTAGTTTTAATTCAATTATCTGATCAGATAATGAAAATCAGAGAGGTCAGATAAAATCCGATTTCGGTTGTGAATTTAAAAGTCGTATTCATATAGATTGTGGAATTTTAAAAAAGTCGGATTGAGAAGATCTTCAGATTTGAAATTTAAGAGTGAGAAAAATGAACATGCTTTTCTCCTTCTCATTTGAATCTAAATTCAAATCCTAATAGATCAACACCTATGGTATATAAAATTCGTCTTATGTCTATACTTTTAAATCTGAATCTAAATCGTTCATTTTAAATATTGTAAGTGGAAGAAATATATAATTTGAGCCAATTCTGTGCACCACTTACCGTGGACCTCCAAGCTGCAAGAAAGGATCTACAAGGAAGAGACTCATATGTTAATATGGATTGAGTTCGTGCCAGTGGTTAGAGTAAAGAAATTATTGAATTTTTTTAAAGAAAGAGTTGTATACATTCAGCATGGTGACCATTAAGCTTGACCCAGCTGATTAAGCGCATATGTGTTGGTGTTGTAGATGCAATACTATTGTCATTAAATGTATTTAATATATCATGAGCATCTTTTTGGGATGACGCAAGGGCCCTGACCCCACCACAAAAAAAAATAATTTTACATATAAATTTTAAAAAAATTATTTATCTTACATAAAAATTTCAAAAAATGATATTTTGGCGCAGGTCAAAATTTAGAAACTTTAATTTGAGCCCCTCATGAAAAATGTCTGGCTCCACCCCTATCACAGCTCCTACGCAACTCGGCTTGAGCTTAGCGACCAGAATTTGAGATTTATTAGGTTAGACCAAGCCAAGTCATAGACTCGAGCGAGTCACGATAGAAAGAAGGCAAAATCTCAAACTCTGCTCCTTTGCAGTCCCATCTTATAGAAATGGTTTCTTTGTTATGGGAAAAAAGTCATAATAAACTTACAGACTTATTTTCGAATCCACCCCCAAAAATTGAAAAAGATTCATGGAACATCCTTATTCAGCCTAATTATGAAAATTTAGTTAATGAAAATCAAGTTTTGAATGAGATTTTGAAAATATGGTCTCTTTGTTCCGACGAAACTCATATCCCAGTTTTTATAGGCAACTTTGAAGGGTGGGGTTATTTCACTCCTTACAAAACCTGGTTTTGTCAACTTCTAGTTCTCTTGAATCCCAATTTTGGCCTGAGTCCGGGAGTGGGTCGGGTTGTTATAATGGTATCAGAGCCGGTTTAACACTCGGACCTGGGGTCCCACACGCGCGGACGGGTGTGCCTTAAGGGGGGTGGATTGTAACACCCCAGAAGTTTAGTCCTGAATCGAAGATTGTGAGGAATCTTCAAGGGCTTATAATGGGAAGCTATTAATGAGATGATTGTCCTGGTTCTTTTAGGATTGAAACCGAAACTGCTAGGGAGCGAGTTGGGATCCGTCGAACCAGGAGCCCCAGCCCGGGAGTGGGTCGAGTTGTTATATGATGCATGCAATAGATTAGCTTGGCTTTCTTTCTTTGTTTTTCCTTCTCGAAATCAACCGCATTCAAGGTGAAAGAATTTGTCACTCGCTCAACATATGACTTTAGAGGCAAATCCGCTCGTTCTAATAGTATGGGTTGCTACTGCTTTATTTAGCTTCTCTTTCAACTTGAAGTTTTTAAAAACCCAACCCATCTATCTGACCATGCATACAATGGCAAAAGTGCACTAGAAGCATCCTTAATATAAACACTCTTATTTTCTCCATTTTCACTCCCTATCATTAGCGGAAAGAGAAAAGAAAAAAAGTTATATAGCACATTAGACAGTAAAGTGAAAGCTGCTTGGTACATATATCGAAACATATCTTGATGGCATATATTTAAATGGAAAATGAGAAAAAGGCTGACAGGCAAAGCAGTCTGTTTATTGGAGAATGGGTTCGGTGGATGTACGTACGGGATGGAACCCACACTATGAATCTCGCCGTTCCCTAAGTTTGTAGAGATCTAGACCGAGAAATTCCTCGTGCTTATCTGCAATATTGATCACTCGCATCATATATGATGTCACCAATTTGGGAATCCGTCCAGTCAAATCTGGTAAAGAATCCGGATCTGATTATCGATCTGATTCAGATTCAGTGTACAGCTTGATGTTCCAATTGGGGTCTGAGACCCACTTCTGTTAAAAGTCCCACTCAATTTCATATACATGCCAGACGTTGTCGGTAAAATATGGCCATATACAAGTTGGAACCAAAATGATAAAGAAACTGATGTACTCGAATTTGTTTAAGAGTTTTTGGACATGAATCTGAACTGCTTACATCAATCAAAGTTCCGGCCATTTTTCTTGCATCCAAATCAAAGTTCCGGCCATTTTTCTTGCATCCAAAAGCACTTGAAGAAGATGTATATGAACTTCTTAAAATCTTTTCTGGTGAGGGGCGCTGACTCAGAAAATCTTAAACCTTTCAAATGCATGGCAAAATCATTGAGGGATACTATATATAAATAAGTAAATATTTGTGAGCTCAGGAGGTAGAGCAAGAAACATTTCATTGCAGCGATCGAGACATAATTTACTAAATTTTTTAAAATTTACATGTAAATTTTTTATTTTTTTAAAAGTCTGAAGAGGGGCCATGGCCGTCAGATGCAACCAAATATAAATAAGCAAATAGTTGAGGCTATCTAACATATAAATCAATGAATTTCATGGAACTGTATGCGTGGTTGCTTAGAACCTTTTCATGTTTTGGCTTGTGGAGAAAGCTGGTTCAGTATAGAGCTCAAACCTACAACTTTAGAACTACCAATGCAATGCTTCACCATCCCAACCTCTCTTAGACTTGTAGATACAAACTTTTGGGTGAGCAGGAGGTAACCCCACTGCCTGGAAGCTGAGACAAACTCTCGTGCTTTTGCGGTTTGAAATAGAGACATTGTATTGTTAACTTGATGTCCCAGTTTATCTCATTAGCCTAGGTGCTTAGAATCTATAAGAAATAGAGACAGTGTATTGTTAACTTGATGTCCCAGTTTATCTCATTAGCCTAGGTGCTTAGAATCTATAAGAAATAGAGACAGTGTATTGTTAACTTGATGTCCCAGTTTATCTCATTAGCCTAGGTGCTTAGAATCTATAAGAAATAGAGACAGTGTATTGTTAACTTGATGTCCCAGTTTATCTCATTAGCCTAGGTGCTTAGAATCTATAAGAAATAGAGACAGTGTATTGTTAACTTGATGTCCCAGTTTATCTCATTAGCCTAGGTGCTTAGAATCTATAAGAAATAGAGACAGTGTATTGTTAACTTGATGTCCCAGTTTATCTCATTAGCCTAGGTGCTTAGAATCTATAAGAAATAGAGGCAGTGTATTGTTAACTTGATGTCCCAGTTTATCTCATTAGCCTAGGTGCTTAGAATCTATAAGAAATAGAGACAGTGTATTGTTAACTTGATGTCCCAGTTTATCTCATTAGCCTAGGTGCTTAGAATCTATAAGAAATAGAGACAGTGTATTGTTAACTTGATGTCCCAGTTTATCTCATTAGCCTAGGTGCTTAGAATCTATAAGAAATAGAGACAGTGTATTGTTAACTTGATGTCCCAGTTTATCTCATTAGCCTAGGTACTTAGAATCTATAAAAACAAACTGATGGGAGTCTCAACCAATAAATCTAATCCAACCAGCTACACTACGTTCAAGACTAAACAAAGCAAGATGCATTCCAAGGTGAGAAGTCAATCTTCTGAATTCGATGGCATGAAACAGTTTTACCCGGCCCCAAAATTTCTACCTCTATTACCCAGAGTGAACAAGCGACCTATCACCAGCCTTTTGCTTCCACCTTGCTGCCGACTGGAGAGAACTGATTAAATTCCTTGAACACGCTGTTCAAGATCTTGTTGCCAGATCCAATGCTCAGTACTCGAGCAAGGAATCTTAAATCCTCAATCAAAGGATCTGAAACGCAGACTTGCTATGGTAAGTCTCACGATAACCGTGCTACTGGCTTTGGAGATGGAGCCGCAGATCTGTCGGGGTCGAGACAACCGACTCGTTTAAAATTTCAAACCACGATTATAATTCTAAGCATGAAACCTTGTCTGTAGACTCCCAAAGATGTAACCTCTCAAAAGATCAGTTTGGCCAGTAGGGCCATGCTCTTAGACAGTATGAACTAGTTAGATGCAGAAACGAACAGGCTTCCACTGAAGCTGATAGCAGAGCCTTGAAACTTAGCTGTGGATGATGGGCGTTAATATCAACCCCATGTGAGTGTACTTGATGCCGTTGTACCCAACCCTGCCCTAATGTCAACCAGAGATTAGGTGCAAAAGGGGTAGGACAACAGACAGCAGCACATGTGTGATGTAACCCTACACAGTTACTTCATGCTTCAAAAAGGACCCAAAAGATTCTCAATGCAATGAATGCCATATGCCTTTGTAGTCTATACTTGAATAGTAAGATTAGACTTGGAGATATATCCCTGCCTTTCTTTTTTCCTTCGGGAAAGTGGGCCAGCGTCTTAGTAACAAGAGTCTGCTTTCTTTTCTTCATCATATACTTTGCACATTAAGATCATTTAGTAATTCCAGTGTAGGAAGCGGGAAGTCGGGGATCGACAAAAACAAAGGCATGAAGCATAAGTTAGTTCAGAAAAGTTAAAAAGACGAAGGAAGGCAGCTGAGAGAAACAGAAAGAATGGTCGTGCTTTCTTCTTTTGGCAAAGCTCCGGGCAATCTCCGGTCAGAAATTGGTTGATCTCAAACACGTAGAAGGACACTTGAAGCCTGTCGAGCCATCAAGGAGGACACCCACATTCGGCGTTGGATCAAGGGATGCACAAAACCCTTCTGAAAAAGAGCGGTTGCAGCTGATTTTTCATCCTGACTAAGTATTTGGGATCCCAGTATATTAATCATACGGTTTGGTAACCACGAGTTAAACAATCTTCGAATAAATTGAGCTCCCATTTACGAACTGCAGATGCTTGTTGTGTCAAGTTATTAAGATGGATTATCAAAGTGTCTTCTACGTCGCTTGGTTTCTCTGCGGTCTGACTGCCAGTGGTTTCCAGAGACAGTTCCACGGCTAACTGCTTAATCAATTAGCTACGGAGGTTTTAAAAAAATTATCCATGGAATCCAGCACCTTGGAGATTCCATGCCGACGTGCCAAGTCATTTAGTTATACAGTTTCTGGTATCACCATTACAAACGCATGGTTGCAGAAACAAATCTCACTGAAAGAATACACAACAGAGAACCACCATGATCACCCTTAACATGTACTAGTGTATGTGAAAAAATCATACAACTTTCAGACCCACAGGCACTGAGAGAGCAATATCCGTAACTTGGTCCGAACACAAGGCCATGATCAGTCTGCATATAGCAGCGCTCAAACCATACGCTATTCTGCCGTTTCTTTTATATATATATATATATATATATATATATATATATATATATTTTGACACTTATTTCATTAGCTATGCGGTCACGATCAATCACATGGCAGCATTAAGAGTGGGACCCACGGTCAGTAGCTGTGGGTCCTGAGAATGCCGTCATGTGACCACCTTGACTAGGATCCGAGTTATTATGTCAATTCATCGCCTAGGCAGATAGATATATATATATATATATGACTCAAATTGAAAAATTATGTCTTATATTTTATCAGGCAACTTTGATTGGACAATACCAAAAGAACCATGGCCAAGGAACTAGCGGTTGTCAATGCAGTTTTTAACAGCACAAAATTGAAAAGAAAATATCTATTGGTAGCCAGTTAAATTCAATTCTTCTATATTGTTTTTGTTACTTAATTTTTTTTGCATGTAAGAATTCAAATACACAGAAAATTCATTTGAAGAAGGAAACCTCAATTTCTTAAATTTGGTGCAATGTCACATGCAATTACTTCTGAAAGAGTATAAAAACTCATCCCCCTGCGTACCTATAACGCAACATTGTAGTAACAAGCTATATGCGAATAGGACCGCAGTTGAATCAACTACAATCTTATTCGGATGGTCAGGAGGAACAATTAGTTACGATATCTACCTAAGAGAGAGCATTTGCATTCCGTGGTGTGACAACAGATACTATACAGAAGAAAAGACGGAGGAAGAAAATGGTGAAAAGACTTGGGCTTCTTATTCTGCGCACCATATGAGAAAACGTTAAAACTGTACTCTCTCAGGCACGTAGATTTTTGGCTTTTTCTTCGCTAACTTGCGAGGGTGATAATTGCGTCCAGAACAGCCGTTTGCGCATTTGAATCCTGTTGAAATTTAAAAGTATTCGAACATCGAAAAACTTTTGCCAGTCATTTGGAGAAATCAAAGTCGAAGTGTCAGCAGGGAAAACTCAGACTGCTATTCTACCGCTGATGCATTTCGGATTTACAATGTGTCCATGACACAGTTACGACAATGTTCAGATGGTTTAGAAAATGATAGGGCGAAGAAATCGAGGCACGCCTGAACTTTTTTTTATATACATATTATATATAAAAAAGCGGAACTGGTCGTCAATAATGGCACCGTACTCTTGTTCTACAACTCTCAGCAAGCAATTATTATAACTATCCACAAAAATGCCTCAAGAGTTACCTAATCATACGAAATCACAGGATGGTACATTACATGTAATATGTCGAATAAAATCAAGATTTCAATGTCAGAAAAATTATATATACACAACGACTTCATACATGAACTAGTAATAAGAAAATGTGAAACATGGCCTTGACATTTGTTCCTCTTAGATGAACGTCAGAACGTGGTAAATTTTTCCTTGCGTCCAACATATATACTATTGGTAGAAAAGCTTGTCCTAGCATGACAAAGAAAAAAGGAAAAAAAAAAAAAGAAAGAAGAAGGAAAACAGAAAAGAAGAAATCACAGGCGACAGTATATCTGGACCCCTCTCAACATGTGCCGAAGGCGAGAAACCTAGCTGCATTACAGTGGCGGAGAGAGAGAGGCGAGAGGAAGATCACAAGAAGAAGAGCAAAGCCTACCTCAAGCCTTCGTCTATCACAGTAGCTTCTTCTCATTATTGCCTCGCTGCTCTCAATATAATCCCTCTGCCGATGCTTCTGCATCCTTTTGCTCCTGCTCGCAGTAATCATTGTCAAAACCTTCATGAATGACCCTTATGTCCCCACTGTCATATAGCTCTTCTAGGTATTGAAAATAAGGGCAGGTTTTGGAGTTCTCCCTCCTCTTCCTGTTACATTCCTTTGCTTTCCTGAAGTATTTGTTGATGTTTTCCCATTTCTCCTTGCACCTCTTCCCACTCTTCTCGTACCCCAATTGTGTCATCTTCAAGGAGATCTCTTCCCAGAGGCTGCCCTTAGAGACCCCTTCCTGGAACCTTCCGTCCATGGCCGTCCTCAATCTTATAAGGCTCAAGATCTCATGTTTGGGCCACCTCCTGCTGCTGCTACTGCTGCTGGTGCTCTCGTTGTTGTTGTTGCTAGTGTTGTATAATGCTTGGTCCTCTTTGTTCGTCTCCAACTCCTGCATCTCCTTCAGGTCAAAGCTCAGGGGAGGAGAGGGAGGAGAGGAAGAGGCCCTAGTGCATTCCTGTCCCATTACTTTGCGCAGTGCCTCGATGAATGTGGAATCACGAGCTTGCATCCATGCCCTCTCCTTGGCCCAAAATTGGTGCTCCACTTGCAAGCGTTCATTCTCTTGCTTTCTCCATGCCTCCTCTGTGGCGAGCCTCTCCTCTTCCCTGCGCTCTAAAGTCTTCACTATCCTCTCGAACCACTCCTCTTGCCTGTCGATGAACACCTTCATCTGCTTTTCTATATAGACCTTCATCTTCTTCCTCCAGCTCTTCCCCTCTGCCGTCTTCTGCTTCTTCTTCTTCTTCCCTTTTTCAATACCCAAGTCCTCTTCTGACGAGTCTGAGCTTCCCATCGCCATGTCGGACTCCGAAATGCTTGGTGAGTCCACTTTTGTCTTTTCCTCCAAAGCCTTCTTTCCTCCCCTACCATTGTGGAGCTCGTGATCAAACTGGCTGTTGGTACTCGAATTTACATTAGGAGTGATGCTGCTGCTGTTGTTAGTCGTCCTTCCTTCTCCTCCACCACAAAGGGCCTCAAGTTGAGCATAGAACCTATAGTGTTTCCCATCTTGCCTCCCCATTCTACCTAACTTAGTCTTCTTATAGTACTTGTACAGATTCTCGAATTTCTCCCTACATTTCTTTCCGCTCCTGTGGTAACCATATCCTTCTGCCATTTCCCTGCAAACAAACAGCACCAACAAGCATTCATTTCTCTCTCTCTCTCTCTCTCTCAAAAATAAGAAATACTTCAGAGTTAATTATTTGTATATTTGCTGACCAATTTTGTTCTCTTTACTAATTTTATCACTTAAACTACAAATCACATGTGCAGCATGCAGTTACCTACACATGCAATTTTGCCAACATTGTTGCTCTAGAAACAGCAAGATAGAGAGGAAGGGGAAAAAAAAGTACAAGAAATTTTTTATTAGCGAGGTAAAAGGAGAAAGTGAGATTTGTTCACCTGGATAACTCCTCCCATAGAGGACCCTTTTGAGTGGCTTCGCGAAACTTGGAATCCATTTGTGCCCTTAGCTCCAGAAGCGTAAGAGTTTCATGCCTCGGCCATCTGCTGCTTCCTCCATCCCCTCCTCCTTCTCTGTCTTCCATCTTCTCGCTTGGTGAAGACGACGTACCCATAAATCTCATCATGTTCTCACCGCTACGACCGCCATCACAATTGTTGTTGTTCTCATTGCTGTGACTACTGAAAAGAAGATCTCCAGCGCCATTTGCAACATTAGCAATGAGATTGGTGGCGGTAGTGGGAATAGAGCTGCCGGAGCAAAAATCTAATCTTTCCGCCCCGTAGTCCATACTGCACCCCAACTGAGCCGCCGCCTCATCCTCCGCCGTCACCATCATGCCCGGGTGGTGCGGCCTTCCAAACAGACTGCCATGGAAGAACCCTGGCAGCTTGAACGGACTCTGCGCCATCATCTCCGTCACCGAGAGCCCGCTGGCCGACGGAACAGACGGCAGCGGTAGAGGAGGGAGGAAGTGGTGGTGGTGGCTCTTCAACAGGGCCTCCAACTCGGTCCTGGCGTACTGCCCTCCCATGTCCATCTTTCCGCAAACAAATGCTGGCGGTCAATGTGCCTCACCGACACACCGCCGGAAAATCCCAGATTCCGGCCGTCGCTTCCGCCAGAGCGAGATGGAAAGAGAAGCTTCCCCCTCGCTCTCTTATCTGGGAGAGCGGCCTTAAACGGTAGCCGATCGACCTCCCGACGCGTGTTGGAGACACGCCCCATGGTGCCGACTCATGTACTGCGGCCTGGGTCGCCATTCCCCTCCTGCCCTTTTGACTACTCGGCAGCGTTACCCAATGAGCTCCCAGGCTGCGGCGCGCGACAGCGACGTGTTGGGCCCGCTTGCCACGAATGGCTGCCGTGGCAAGGCAGTGCGGTAACTTACCATTTCTGTGAACACAGTATGGCATATCGTGTGGGACATGATTTGTTGGCATGCATATATATTGTTTATGAATGCTTCCATGACCATCATGAGGCATCTGCACATGGTGATGATGGTGTTTCTCAGTATCATCGCCATGCTAGCATGAATCATGAACAGTCAAAGATCACACTGCTTATTAGATGATTGGAAAGAAAAGGAGGAAGAAGACATCGTGTTGCTTGGTCTGTTTTCTTTTCTCCATTTTTATCTCTGTTTTCTTTGTCTTCAATGTAGTACCTTATTTTCTTTAAGCCAGCTTAATTCCACTGTCTTTCCTCTCTACTGTTTGTTCTTTTCGAAGAGAAGGGCTTTTAACTTGAGAAGAGGGGACATCCCTCTGTACCCATGGATTTGCTATGTAGGGAGCCACACCCTTGGCCTTTAAATGAATATATAATGAAACCAACAAAAGAAAAAAAAAATTGGGTTCTGAAGGCATCAAGCTACCGACACACGCCAGTCGCCGGCAGTGGCCGGAACTGGCCCGCTGCTAATTCCGGCTCCCCAAATCCCGAAAAAAGATACAAAATTACAAAATGGGAAGAGAAACGTTGAATGGAAAAGAAAATAAAAAGATAAGTAAATGAGAGCGGGGCCACCTGAGTTGTGGAGGTGACGGCCGCCGGTGGTTGGAGGCCGCCGGGCCCGCCGGAAGCCGACGTGGGCCGGAGCCGAACATGGGAACTTACGGCCTCTGAGAAAATGCGAGATGGAAGAAGAAAAGTCGAGAGGAGAGAGAAACGGCGGGTGAAAAATGAAAATCAGGTTGGGGAGAGGTTTCCGCCGTGAATCAATTTTCAACGCAGCCACATAATTTTTGCTGCAATTTTCAAAATCGTGGATACAGCTTTTATTCGCTTATGCCCCCTGTTCGGTATTTGATTCGCAGAAACAGGTTTCGACCCTCACTTTTGCAATTTCGAGGAGCTTGCATGTTTACAAATTCTGGAAATGAAGTTTCAGACTCTCCGAAATTCATTACGACCTGTTTTCAGTTTTGGACAGTTCAAATCGGGGTTTCAACGTTTTCTGTAAAACAAGAAATACCGCTTTCTTTTAAATTCAAATGATAAGGTTTCTAGATCTAACAATTTATTCTATCTTGTATATTTGTCTTAAATTTTAAAGACACGCTCACACAACAGGTTGTGTTGTTTGTTATGATGACATTTTAATTTTACCATTGCACCTAACGTGACAAACTGTACCACATTATATCAGATATATTTTCATGCATCCTATCTTTGTGATCGTGCCTCGAAGGACTGGAGACAAACGTTAAAGAGTATTTGAATCTGGTGGTTCTTAGTCGAATACTGATATCCCCTGTAAGAAAACAGTACTCAAGTGGGTTCCATATAAAGTAGTAGTACGTGGTTACAGTCCTAACATATTTTTCTTCTTGGGGCTTAGAGAGAGGGAGGAAATAAAGGTAATTAGTTTCGACGAGACTGTCGGTGACGAAGGTAGCGCAGATTGCATATGGAGAACAAACTTCAAATTAGATTACGAATTGAAACTGTAGATCTGAAATTTACCATGTCCAAGTCCATTGTTTGTTTATGCATAAGCCCCGCAAGGTATGGATTTCAATTCGGCTTTAGATCTCAAACACATTCTTCTCCATGTCCAACATCTGCATCCCTACCTGCTGATAATATATGCACGCATACATACATACATCTATATATACATGAATGCTTACATGCAATAACTATAGATATTTATTTACTGTTATACTAGTGTTCGTGGAACTATGAATCTGGTCCCAAGCATCGACAATGACCAAGTCCTGCGGCGACATAGTTTGAAGGGACCACTGACTCATTGCCTGCACCATCCTACTCATCGCCATTAATGGCACTTGTAAGGATACAATTGTCACATAATTATCATTGGCGGCAATGACCTTGAGCCAGAAGATATATATATATATGATCATTCATGTTATTTTGTAGAAGTCTTAGAAGATTGCATTCAAAATTTCTATAAAAATTTTAAGAAGACAATGAGAGTTCTTTGAAATTAATCGTTGGTAATCATGAGGAACTTTCCCCCCTTTGGCCCCTACAGATGCCATGAACAAATTCCAGGATACTTCGAAGCAGCTTAATTAATTGACATGATCAAGTGACCAAATCAATACTTCTTTAAGTTCAATGTTGGGGACAGCCATCCAAGATACTTTTTGACACTCGTCTAATGCTTTTTTATATATGGAAGCTAGGATTATGCAGATCCCCATTACTAAGAGACTCATCTAGGGGGAGTTTGATGTGAGAGTTACATCTAGAAAATGAGTTCCGCATAAATCTATATGTTTTTGCAAGTTGTAGATTTGAAAACTATGAACTTATAATCCTCAAGAGGAGGATACCATGATATGCATTGATCTTAAAGTGCAAAGACTACGAATCATCATCTAGACAGTGTATTTATTAGAAACAAAATATTTCATATCTTTGTTGGAAACAAAAGATACGATATCCCCAAACTCGATCAGTACCTAAGATATAATTTGAGATAATCAAAGCACTTATGGAATCCTTGTTTAGCTAAAATTTTAAATGTAGCGTCTCATACCGTAGGATGAATGTGAAATATTTTATTTAAATTGTGCAAAAATTACACCATACATTTGTAAACCTCCCATGTTTGGAATTCACTAAATACATTCCTCTTTCTCTCCCTCACTTTTTTTTGTTTTCTTTTAGGGTGAAT
Source organism: Nymphaea colorata (assembly GCF_008831285.2). Taxonomy (NCBI): domain Eukaryota; kingdom Viridiplantae; phylum Streptophyta; class Magnoliopsida; order Nymphaeales; family Nymphaeaceae; genus Nymphaea; species Nymphaea colorata. Next base: position 91,578 of record NC_045148.1, on the reverse strand, counting down.
GGTTCATTCCATCACCTTAAAAGATGGCCACAGGTCTCTCCTTTGTGCCCGCCCCCTAGGTTCACAGAGCTTGCTTCGGGCCCTCTACGGGCCAGAGGTAGAGCGCTTCCTGAAACAGGTAAGTGACGCCCTAAGTACTCGATTCCAAGTTCTTAGCAGAGACGGAGCACTTGTCCGCTCAGTGCGCTACCACCCCTCAGAGTATCTCTCCTTCACTTGACATCCATGAATTTGAAGCATAGCAGAGACTCATATAAATGTCATGGTTGCCGAATATACAATCTTCTGACGCTAAAAATATAAGGTGAACCTTGTTTTAAAACCAAACCGTTTAGTCTAGAACTCAAGATATATATAATCAAATGCATCCTCGGTTCTCTTACTGTTGAACTGTTGACATGTAAAAATCACAGTGGAATAGCAATAGAGACCTGACCTTCTAAGCTATCGGACGATTTGCTGAGAGACTAAACATAAATAAAGTGCCGAAGCTCAGGGCCGATCGACCTGTCCGGCCTACGTTCCTGACCCGTTCATTAAATACGTGGGCCAGTCTGCGAGGCTCCATTTCCTTGGCGTTTAAGGCCTCAATTTTCTGTGTGATCTACGACCACCGATCTCTTTCGAACCTCCAGCACGTCCCTCCATAGGCTGCCACGTCGATGTCTGTAAGGTGAGCGACTGCACGTGCAAGCTCCTGAACACACTCAGGAGATTGCGCAGGCCAGATAAGAGGACCCACCGTCCCTTCCCATCCCACATGGGCGGCACTACCCACAGAAAACCAATCTCCTGATACGCCAAATTACAGCAGAAAGCAAGCAATATTTACTTCCATGAAACCTTCGGAAGTTGTGATATATGTTTGAGAATTTGATAGTTCATAACAGATTGATTCAAGAGTGGATCTATAAGTTAGGTAACAGTGATCTTATACCTGTAAAACAAAGGAAAATTCGGTTTCTGGAAGACAATGTTTGATTTTTATCCAGTTATACTGCACTAGATCTGATTAGAGGTTGGGAAATGCTTTCTTTAGCCTTTGTTTTTCTTTGTTACAGAAGGATGGTGGCTCTGCAGAGCAGTCTCCACCAGTACGGTTGCACAGTGGCGGGGGATCCCCCACCGGTTGTGAGTTGTCTTGGCGGAGGAGGTGCACCGCCACCATCACCACGACTGAGAGACACTGACAAAGGCGAGCAGGACAGGGACGTGCCAACCTCCATGGCCTCTCTTCTCTCCTCCGCCAGTACTTTTCTCTTTTTCCTTTCTTTTCAACGCGAATGCCCCCGTGGCCCTTGTCCCCTACGCCCTTAACTCGCCTGCTTTCTGCAGTTCTGCGATATGGCTCGATCGTACCAACAAGAAAATTATGGTGGTAGCGGTTGGCGCCTTCATCTTTAGCTAACTAACATACTTGTTTCAAAGGAAAGAAGGTTTTTATCATGTCATGCGTCGAAAGTCGAGTTCAGCAATCTCTGCGGAACTTAATTTCTTAAGATTGTAGGGCTCATATAGTAGATCGTATTGAATCTTATAATGCATTGATGATGATTGGCTGAATTACACAATTGGTCTGACAGATAAGTGAAATGAAAACCATCTATTCATGATCAGGTTGGGCTTAAGAGAGCTGTGCACCAGACAAGTTTATCAAGATGGAGACAGAGTCCTGCAAAGCTGCACTGTATCTGAACTTGACCATTGTCAATCAGATCTTATTTTATTAACTGAATCCCAATGGGATTAGATTTGGGTTCTTGATCACTTAATTTTGACAGTTGACTTCTCTAAATCTGGTTCATTATCCTTACAATGCACCAACAAGAAATACTTGTATGTATATATATACTGAAGCAACCAGCTGACCTTCTTCATCCAACTTCTTGTCAACATAAGACCATCCAAAACCAGACCCATGATTACTGCACTGTTGGGCCGTGATTGATCTTCCATTCTCACGGTTTTGATTTGTTGGTAAAGGCGTTTCTGAAGCACCCGTTGCATGCGGTGACCTCACTAAGGCACTCTGCCCCATCCTTCAAAATATTCTACACCTTTATTCCCTTGACAAATTTTGCTAGACATCCCACCGAATTGTCTGTTTCCACTTTCCATTTTATTTTCTCAATGCCTGACCGTTTTGCAGAAGGGCACGTCCTGTTGTCTGCTTTATATAATCACATGTATAGTTTCTTTGCCCCTGACTTAGTTCTATCGTTGACGATGCCTGATCTACTACTGTAAGTGCCATGGCGCTTTAAATTTGTACGTGGGTGGCTCTGTTTTTAGATATGCAAATACTCATAAGCTTTAAACATCAAGACATACAAGCACAAGCAAGCTTATGAGTGAAACCTGCGTTATTAGGATGTAGCTAGTTTAAAGATTATAGTTTCTTTGGTTGTATATAAAATTTGTCTATGTATGTGTTTTTATGTACAAAGATAATGAATCTGAATCATTTACATTATTAGAAGTGTAGGAGATATCTAATTTAAGTCAATGCAACACATCAATTACCGATGTCGAAGCAGTAAGGATTCATAAGAACGAGACTCATTTATAAATGAATTGAGTTCGTGCCAACGGTTAGACCTGAGAAATTATAAATGAGCATGAGTTGTACATGCTAATTAAGCATGGTAGTTAAGCTCCAGTTAGTAGCTGGTTGAAAGCATATATGGTTAAAAGCATATATGTGCGATAGATATAACATTATTGTCATCAAGATTCATTTGATGTAATCAGCATCTTTTTCAACTTAACTGAAGACTTTATTAGCTTCTTTTACATCTGCACTAGAAGCAACATAAAACCTTAATATAATCATTCTTAGTTTCTCGACTTTTCACTTTGTTTTGTTAGGGGGAAAAAGGGGAAAAAATAAAGCATATTAGGCAGCAACACTAGTGCAAGTAGATATATTTCTTCGAAGGCATATATTTCAAGGGGAGTGAGAAGAAGGCTGACAAGCAAAATAGTGCTTTTATTGGAGGATTGGGTTTCGGTGGATGTAGAGGATGGAACCCACACTATGAATACGGCATTAATTTCCTTAAAAGTTTGTAGAGATCTAGAGTGAGAAAGCGGTCGTGCTTATCTGCTTTGTTCCCTTATCTCTTAATTTGTTGTCTTTATTAATATAAAGGTCACTATTGCTTTGTATAAAGGCAATTAAAGTGCCCCAAACAGCGGCAAGAGATTGTATTGACGCAGAAATTTCTTGCCAATTAGCACAAAACTTTCTAACCACGTAGGGTAGGGGTGTGAGTGAATTGGATTTGGCTCGAGTTTCGGAATCGGTCTAGTCAAATTTGTTAATGAATCTGGATCTGATTCAGGTTCAGTGTGCAGCTTTATATCCAAATGTGCAAGAGTCTGGGACCAGCTTCTGATAAAAATTCAATTCAATTGCATATAAAGGCCAGATCATAGACTAATTGATCGAACTTAAGTCGATCGGCTTTAAAAGTAGGGCTCGTGTCAGACATGAGACATGAAGTGCTTTCATTCATAACAATTGTAATTTTCTCATACTAAATTATCACTTTCTTCAATGCCAACTTCTCTATTATTTTTATTTTCTCTAATTCTCTGCTCTCTCACACACATAAAAAAGGGTCCGGCGCAGAAAGCGCGTATTGACCATGTCTCTTGTTCAATTCCTGTTGGAGCTACTCTCCTAATAACGATGAGAGATTTGGGCTGAAGGACATTACTTAGTAGTTTAATGTTCTGCATACTTGTATACCGAGGTAAGCTTCCGTTGGTTCACTTGCAAAACAAATGAATTGTTTCAAAATTGGAAGCATTGGAACATGAATCGCAAACAATTCTTGAAAGTTGATCACACTATTAGTTCTATCCACAACGTCATAGATGTGCATATATTATATACATATAGTCTGCATACCTGAGCAGAATATAACACATATTCTCAATGTTCAGCCTGAAGCGATGCATCAGAGATCAGAAAAACAGTAAGATGCATAAATTCAGCGGTATGCCTACAGTGGAATGTCCAAAATTGTACGTGGAAGGAAAATATTTGAAATCTATGGTGACTAATGATTTGTGCAACCAGTTCCAAAATTAATTTTTAGGTCGATTAGTGATCTACCTGTTGTTAGACTGGAGAGAAGCACGTATATCTTTAACAAAAGTCCTTGAACACGCTATTCAAGATTAGATGTGGATGACAGATCCAATTTTCAGTACTGGAGCGAAGGAATCTTAAATCCTCCACCGACCAAAGGATCCCAGACACAGACTTGCCATGATAAGTCTTACGTCCGTGCTCCTGGCTTTGGAGATCGCGCCATGGACTGTGGACAGGCGCCCGAAATATCCAATTCCACCTCCTAGGGTGAAATCACAATTCCAAATTCTGATAAAGATTGAGTTTATAGTTTCATAATCAAAATTCTTTGTTTGGTAACACAGTTTTCATTTCATGAATTATAATTTTAGAATTCTACAATTCTGACCACATCAAACACCACCCAATTTCCAGTGTAGGAATCGTTGATATGGTTTGGCAATTTCAAACTAAACAATCTTCAAAACATTTGAGCTCCAATTTACTTGTAGCAGAAGCTTGTTGTAACCTTTTAAAATCACAATTAAAAGTGTCTCGACGTCACTTAGTCTCTCTTCGGTCCGAATGCTTGTGGGATTCCAGATACAGTTTCTATTTCTCATAGTCTGCTGGATTTCCAGTTGCCCAGTTTGACAGCCTGACCGCTGGTGGTTTCTCAATTAGTTGTTTGATTAGCTTGGGAGGTATGATCAAAGTTTTCCAAGGAATCCATCACCTCCGACGTTCCATGTGGACGTGCAAACTCATTTTTTTATACGGTATCTGCTACCACCATTACAGACGCCTGGTAGCAGAAACAAATCTCACTGAAAGGAGTACACAAACGAGAAACGCCAAGATGAATCCTTAACATGTAGCTAGCTAGCATCAGAAAGTACTGGTATATGTTAAAAACAACAAAAAAGGAAGTGCACATGACAGGCAAACAGTAACTTGGTCCATACACAAGGCCATGATCAGTTGCAAAATCAACCCTCAAGCTACAATTTTCACGGTATTTTACATATATATATATATATACATATATATGGTAGACACTTACATGTTTGACGGTGTCTTGTTCATTTTCAGATTAGTGGTTGAGATCAATAATTGAGAGAAAAACAATGTAAAAAGTATAATCTAATATCAAATAACGAAAATAGTTTTTCTCACAATTCGTTTCCTTCGTTAATCTTTTATCACCCGAACTACAAATCATATGTACCCATACATGCAATTTTCGAACATTATTGGCACCACATGTTGTTTCAACAACAACAAATTAAGGAAGAAAGAAAATACAAGAATTCTTTTGTTAGCCATGAGGAAGAAGAAGCGAGAACTTGTTCAGCTGGATAGCTCCTCCCACAGTGCACCCGTTTGAGTGGCTTCCTTTTGCCCTTAGCTCCAGAAGCGTGAGAGTTCCATGCCTCGGCCATTTGCTGCTTTCTCCATCCCCTCCTCTTCCACTCTCTTCCATCTTCTCATTTGGCGAAGACGATACCGATAAATCCCTTCATGTTTTTACCACCATTGTCGCGCCATCACAATTGTTGTTGTTTCCATTGCTGTGTGACTACTCAAAAGAAGATACCTGCAGCCATTTGCAGAATTAGCAGTGACGGTGGCAGGGGTGGGGGGAATAGAGTTGCCGGAGAAAAACCTTTTCCATTTAGTACAATCCGCACCGTAGTTTAGCCACCGCCACCATCATGCCGGGGTGGCGCAGCCTTGCGAATAGACCGCCAAGGATGAAACCCGGCAGCCTGAACGGACTCTGCACCTTCATCCACCGGGAGCCTGCGTCCTGACGGAGCAGCAGGATCTTCCTAACTGGGTCTAGACCTCTAGAATTCATGAATCTGGATCCAGATCTTTCTGATCTCATCTCATCAAGGCAATGCTGCCACAAAGTAACTTCGACGCACCAATGACGCAGGAGGACATCAGAAACACAGGGCCTCGAGAAACCAACCACAAGTTGTTCTTAAGTGCACGTAATAGAAGATGGAGAGCCAGTGGGGAGGTCAGAACTCGAAAACTTGAGGCAGGCGATGATTGTTGTGCACGAGATCTTGATCACGGTGGGTGAGTGCGTGGGGATGTGAACCCACCGGCCCGGTTCGCCTCTCAGGGTGGGCTGGGCTGACAGTCTGGGCCGTCGAGCCGGGGCCTTGCACGATTCTGCCACCGCAATGATTCAGTCCTCAACAGTGACGTGACCTGAACCAACCTAACCATTGTCTCGGGGACGGCAGTCCAACCAACGGATCCAAACCAGATCGGACGTCCTTTTTCATATTGACAAATATTATTTTATTATATCTCTTCCAATAATAAGAAACATCTCTCTTTTTTTTTAACTAGCCCAACCTACGCACGAAACTAGAACCAACCCAAGAACAATGTACTTTTATTCCTTTTTTTTTAATTTAATGCTTGCCATTTTCATATTTTATCACCTAACATGTTTACAACTATTAGCTGTCTTGTTTTTTTCTTTTTTTCTTTTTTTTATGCACGAAGATAAGTGGTTGAGTGATATGTTATAGGGCACATCAGGCCAATCAATTATGTTAGGTTTCTTGGAGTTAGAGAGAGAGGAAATAAAATTAGTTAATACGTTGTAAATGTCTGCGACAAGAGTAAAATAAATTGCACATGGAAATCCCTTGAAGAAGCCAAAGCGCCTCTCTTCTTACCCCTGTCCTTGGGGTCGAAGGTTGTATTAGAATCTAAGCAAACTTATGTTACTAGAAGAATAATATCTACGAAAATCGAATTAATAACTGGATAAATTTTTCATTTGTAGGAAACCTATTTTACTTGATGAGAAAATTCATATAACCATGCATTTGATATCCATTTACGATACATACTTATCTTGCTTTTCACTGGTCACCCGTTATATGTTTATTTATTCCACTAGTACCAATTTCATTTTCATTTTATTTTTTTCATAATGTAGTGTTACATAATCACCTCTCTTTGCATCCTAGCAATTTTTTAGACTCACTTTCTTGACTTTTCCATAATGAGTCCTGACCTTTTTGGTATGGTGAGTACTCTAATGACATACAAATGAGTCTTGTATGGTCATTCCTCACTCATGCTCTATGCATGTCGCTTCTTGTTATCGCTTTTGCAACCATTTTGCATTCCGAGGCAGAGGCAGATAATTACTTCAATAAGGCACATATGAAAAAAGTTAACATCCAACATTTGGAAAGTTGATTCTTAATGTATCATAATGCATGGGTTAATAAAAAGTCAAATTTAGATACACATGTCAATCTAAAAGTCAGACTCAAATCGGATTGGAATTATAATTTAAGAACTGATTCAGATATGCTTTAGACTTCTCGTCATTCATTTTCAAATCCAAACATATGAACATCCGATAAATAAGATATAGTAAATCAAATATGATATGTTGACAATCTCTACATGCGTGTACACGCCTATGAACTCGTGCATCCATATGTATATTTTGTACATGCATGCAAGTAATTATGTGTCTACATATTCTGAGCGATCGAACTAATTCATCAAGGAACTGTGTGGATGTTAGAGGAGGGCAGGGACATGCCAAACCTTCATCGCCTCTCTTGTCCTCTAGTAGTTTTATCTTTTTCCTTTCTTTTCAACGCAGATGCACGAGTCCCTTGTCCCTTTAGACCTTATAAGGGAGCATTTGGATGACACCTCAAATCCTCGTTTTGTAGGCAAAACGTTATTTTTTGACTTCAAATCAACGTTTTTAGATTATTTGGATGCCATCATAATTAGATTTGAGGAAAACTCAGTTTTAGCAAAGACAGGTTTTGTAAAAGGAAGTGAAAAGTTTGATACCAAATATCATTCATAAAAAAAAAACAGGTTTTGGATGTGACGTCCAAACAATCAAACCAAATTTAAAAAAATTGGTTTTCCTAAAACAAACCTTTCACAAAACTGGGCTAGATAAAGGTGTCATTCAAAATGCTCCGTAAATCATATCATTTCTGCTGTTCTATCATAAGCCTCCATTATACCAAAAAGAATGATGATGGTAGCAATTAACACCTTCATTTTTAGTTAACTGACAATTTCCCCCCAAACTAAGAAGTTTTTTATCATTTCATGTGTTAAAAGTTGAGTTCATCATTCTTTTGGAACATAATTTCTTAAGATCAATCTGGTAATCGAGTTTTGAAGCTTATAATGCATCAAACACGATTAGTTAAAAGCAATTGATCTGATAGATAGAAATCATATCGAAAACTCTATGTGTCGAGAACTGGACACCCACGGCAGACCGTTGGCATGAGACACCCACGGCTGACATACATGGAAATCTCATACATAGAAACATTTGATATTGGAAATCACATTGTTACCATTCTCAACCTAGAAGTTAAAATTGTAAACGTTAACATTAGCCAAGTTGAGAATCTATTGTATATATTCCGTTATACACTCTTTTGTAAGTAATTCAAAAAAATACAGCAATTCAACGTTTCTTTCTACCGCTATTCTCATTCTCCCATGATGCTCGACTTCTAACATGGTATCAAGCATTGAAGCATGAACATCCAAGGAGCAAAAATGATCGATGTACTTCATGGCGACTCTGTCGGTTCAGATCCATACCAGGTGATGTCTAATCCTTTTTACATTCACCATTCAGATAACCCTGGAAATATGCTGGTGCGCAACCTCTCAATGAGGACAACTATGGTACATGGAGTAGGGCCATGTCTATGGCTATTTCAGCAAAAAACAAGACTGGTTTCATTAATGGTTCAATTACGGAACCTGTGAAAACAAACCCACTGTATCTTCATTGGGTTCAATGTAACCATCTTGTGTTATCATAGATTTTTAATTCCATTAGCAAAAATATTGCAAATAGCATTATTTATGCTACCACAGCGAGAGAGGTGTGGCAAGATCTAAAAGAAAGGTTTACCCACAGTCTTGCCACTAGGATATATCAAGTCCAAAGTTCAATCTCTCATTTACAGCAAGAGACTATGTCGGTGACTTCTTATTTCACAAAAATGAAGGCTTTGTGGGATGAATTGGGTTCATATTCCCCTCTCCCTGAATGCTCGTGTGGGGCACTGAGAGTTTATGCAGACCAGATTCAAAGGGAAAAAATTATTCAATTTTTGATGAGGTTAAATGACTCCTACAATGCCATTAGAGGGCAAATGCTTCTCTTAAACTCTTTGCCAAATGTGATGAAAATTTATGCGTTAATCTTGTAAGAAGAGAAGCAATGGGAAGCTAGGATCTTTAGCACAACAAATGAAGGGACTGCTGCATTAGCCGTTTCACAAACAAACCACGACAAAGTTGCCAACCGCAACACTACCAATTTCAGATTTCAGAAAGGCCAAGGAAGTCGGCAATCTAAACCTATATGCAGTCATTATTGTGGCATAGGTTATGTCAAAGAAAAATGTTTTAAAAACATCGGATATCCACCAGGGCATCGATTCTATGATCCAAACTTTAAACATGTTGTGGCAGCCAATGTTACATCAAATCAAACTGCACCAAGTCTGCATGTGGCATCCAACGACAGCATATATGGGTCAAATAGCAATGGACAAAATCCTAAAGAGGCAGCCCCAGCTTTTACGATGGAGGAGTATCACAAACTGCTATCACTTGTGAAAAATCAAACACCGAATGTCAACTTTGCAGGTAACGCTATCACCTCAAAACTTGAATACTCTCCTTGGATCATTGACTCAGGAGCAAGTCAGCACATATGTGCTGATCAATCTATTCTCAAAGACATAAGATCATGTGATATACCGGTGACACTACCAAATAATAAGGTGGTTTTTGTTTGTCATATCGGTAAGGTGTCGCTACTTAATTTTGATATTAACAATGTGTTAAATATTCCATCATTCAAAGTGAATCTCTTATCTGTTAGTGAGCTAACTAAAACCATGAATTGCTCCATCACGCTTTTTCCTAATTACTGTGTTATGCAGGACATGGCATTGAAGACGATGATTGATAGAGGTGATGTAAGGGGAGGATTGTATATGCTTCGGCCAGAGACCACAATAGAACAAAACCCCTGCTTAGCAATTTCCAACCACGAGCTTTGGCACAAAAGGCTAGGACATCATTCTCTGGCACGTTTAAAATTAGTTAATGATTATCTAGATTTGAATCTTGAATTGAATGACCAATTTTTGTGTGATGCATGTCATCGTGCTAAACAGACTCGTTTAAAGTTTGATTTAAGTGAGACTTCGTCTACTCACTCTTTTGATTTAATACATTGTGATATTTGGGGGCCGTATGCCCAAGCTTCTCTATCCGGTGCATATTATTTTTTAAGTATTGTAGATGATTTCTCTCGTGCAACATGGATTTTTCTTATGAGACACAAATATGAAACTTTGCATGTCGTTCAAAATTTCTTTTTTATGATCAAAACTCAATTTAATTGTCAAATAAAAATTTTGCGTTCCGATAACGAAACTGAATTTTTTCTAAAGAAATGAAGGATTTTCTATGCCAACAAGAAACCATTCACCAACATAGTTGTGTGGGAACACCACAACAAAATGGTGTTGTAGAACATAAACACTGGCACTTAGTTGAGGTAGCTAGAGCTTTACAGTTTGAATCAAATCTTCCTCTTCGTTTTTTGGGGAATGCATCTTGACTGCAACCTACTTAATTAATCGTATTCCTACACCCAACACAAATGGAAAAATGCCTTTTGAAATTCTTTTTAAAAGAAAACCTTCCTCCAAACACCTTCGTACTTTTGTCTCCCTATGTTATGCTACCAAAATAGGTTCCAACAAAGATAAATTTGAGTCAATGGCATATAAATGTATTTTTATAGGTTATCTGAATGGGCAAAAGGCCTACAAAGTGTATGATTTAGAATCTCATAAAATTTTTATTAGTAGAGATGTTGTCTTCTACGAGAATATATTCCCTTTTCATAAAACAAAAGATTGTGAGAGAGAAGTCGTCCTCCCTATGCCTTGTGATTTCGAAGAAGATGCATATGACCAACTTTCAGACTTACGGAACACACCATTAGATAGTGACTAAACAGAATGATTTAGAATCTCATAACATTTTTATTAGTAGAGATGTTGTCTTCTACGATAATATATTCCATTTTCATAAAGCAAAAGATTGTGAGAGAGAAGTCGTCCTCCCTATGCCTTGTGATTTCGAAGAAGATGTGTATGACCAACTTTCAAACTTACGAAACACACCATTGGATAGTGACTAAACTGATCCACAAGATCCAGATAACCACCAAAATAATAGTCTAGATAGTAGACCAAATTTAGTTGAAAACACTTCCCTTCGACAAAACCGATGTCGAAAGAAATGAGATACAATCGCTCCACCAGAATCAAATACCACCAATGTTGAGCCAGTTAGGAGGTCCACTAGAATCCGAAAATTTGTTCCATGGCTGAAAGATTTCTATTGTTCCCTTGTTACACCAATCATGTCTACACACCAGGACAAAAGAAAGGTATCAGGTATCCTATATCAACTTACACCTCTTTTCAACATTTTTCTACTAAACATACTACATTTCTCACATCCTTAGTGTCTAAGCCTGAACCAGAAAGCTTCTATGACGCAATCCAACACAAAGAATGGCGGGAGGCGATGGATGCTGAAATTCGAGCTTTATAGGATAATAAAACATGGACTATAACTATTTTACCAAAATGAATCAAGCCAATCGAATGCAAATGGGTATACAAAATCAAGTACAAGTCTGATTGATCCATAGAACGTTACAAGGCTAGATTCGTTGCCAAGGGTTATTCACAAGAAGAGGGGCTAAACTTCAATGAGACCTTTGCCCCAATCGCAAAAATGGTAACGGTATGCACACTGTTCGCAATCGTTGCTAACCGGGATTGGATTATGTATCATATGGATGTCAACAATGCATTCCTACATGACGACCTACACGAAGAAGTATATATGGAAGTGCCTCAAGGATATGCTAAACAGGGGGAGCATCAGGTCTTCAAATTACATAAGTAAGCAGTCTCCCAGGAATTGGTTTCATAAATTATCAATGGCTCTAGAAGAATTCGGATTCACTCAATCAAAAGCCGATCACTCTTTGTTTACATATAAAAGAAAAACTATATTCCTTGTTGTTCTAGTATATATTGATGATTTACTTATTGCAGGAAACAAAGAAGATGGCCTTAAAAATTTTAAGCAATTTCTATGTCAAAAATTCTCCATGAAAGGCTTAGGTAAACCGAAGTATTTTTTGGGGATTGAAATTGCTCCATCCAACCAAAGTATTTATTTATTGCAACAAAAATATGCATTGGATATCATACATGGAGTAGGCCTACTTGGAGCAAAACCGATGGAATTTCCAATGGAGCAGTAACATGGATTAAAAGTTGATCAAGGAGAGCTCATTAAAAATCATATATATTATCGTCGTTTAGTTGGAAGATTGATTTATCTCAGTATTACACGGCCCGACATACAATTTGCAGTCCATATGTTAAGCCACTTCATGCAATAGCCACGTCTCCTTCATCTTCATGCAGCTCTAAGGGTCGTTTGTTATCTCAAGTTCAATCCAGGCCAAGGGATTATGATGAGGAAACACAACAACATGCAACTAAGTGCATTTTGTGACTCCAATTGGGTGGCATGTAAACAAACACGACGTTCAGTCACTGGCTACTGTGTGTTCCTCAGTTCAGTTCCTATTTCATGGAAGACTAAGAAACAACAGACAGTCTCTAGATCTTCTACAGAAGCTGAATACAGGGCAATGGCAAATGTCGTATGTGAAGTAACTTGGTTAAAGAACTTGTTGGACGATTTCCAAGTAATTCATACTTCTCATGTGACAGTTTATTGTGATAATCAAGCAGCCTTACATATTGCGGCCAACCCAGTCTTTCATGAGCGTACAAAGCATATTGAACTGGATTGCTATGTTGTTTGCGAGAAACTCCTACAAGGCACGATTCGGACATGTTATGTTTAGAAGCAAAGACCAGCTCGCAGATTTATTTACTAAAGCTCTAAGACGAGAAGCGTTTCAACATCTTCTAAGCAAACTGAGCATTAAAAATCTTTACTATCCAGTTTGAGGGGGAGTGTCAAGAGCTGGACACCCACGGCAGACCGTTGGCATGAGACACCCACAACTTACCGTTGGCATGAGACACCCACGGCTGACATACATGGAAATGTCATGTCATACATAGAAACATTTGATATTGGAAATCACATTGTTACCATTCTCAACCTAGACGTTAACATTGTAAACGTTAGCATCATTCTCCCATGATGCTCGACTTCTAACACTATGTATGAGGTTGGACTCAAACGATAACACCAAGATCAGTGATAACTGAGTTACAGACCAGAACAAGTTTAACATGTAATGGACTAGACAAAGACTCAACTGCAAAGCTACACTATATCTGAATCCGATTTCCAATAAGGTCTTATTTCTTTATTGAATGCAACTAAGCAGGTTTAAACTTGTATTCTTAATCACTTAATTCGGACTATTGACATATCTGAATCTAGTTCGTCATGCTTATAATGCACCCTCAAAACAATACTTTTGCATCTAATTCCCCACTACTTATTTTTCCAGTTATTAGCACTTTCGAAGCAATCTGACACTCTTCATCCAACTTTTTCAACATAAAACTATCCAAAATCAGATATTCCATGATTACTGCACTACCATGAATCGTGATTGATCTTTCATTCTCTTGGCTTTTGTTGGCAGAGTTGTTCTCTGAACCCCTGGCATCAGTCACAGGCCAGTGGCCTCACTAAGGCATTCTGCCCCATTCTTCAAAATATTCTGTGCCTTTATTCCCTCGTCAAACTTTGCTAGACATCCCACCGAATTGTCTGTTTCCACTTTCCCTTTTATTTGCTCAATGCGTGACCTTTTTGCAGAAGGGCATTTACCGCCGTCTGCTTGTTTTAGTCCTCACAGTTTCATGGCTCCTTGCCTTCTGTCTTTGAGGATGCCCTGTAGCATAATAACTGCCATGGCGCCTTTATATTTAGGTGGCCCTGTTTTCCTATATATATGCTGATAAAGCTTTAAACATCTTCACCATCTAACTGCATATATACCAACTTTCCGGCTACTTCCATTTTCACTTGTTCGCGCTTATAATTCCAGACATCTCCAAGTTTAGGTTCAGTAATGTGTTTTGAGCTGTCCTGGGTGGCTATGTCAGAGCACAAACGACTGAACGAGATTCTAAAAATTAATACTTTTGTTCTACCCAAAGTGCTAGAGGAAATTCTATAAATCCAGGCCAAGGTATAAAATTTGCCACATAAATGTAGCAGGAAAAAGTCATAACTATCTCTGATCTTATAGCCCCAGTTGGTCTGGTCAGAATCGTTTCTAAAACTCACCAAGTGGACAGGATGCCACCCACTTGAAAGTTGAAACCTGTTAGAAGGTCTGCACTTCCTCAAGGTTAAAACTAAGTGCATTCTCTGATTTGGAGAGGCAGTCACCTCAAGAACTTTATGAACTCTCGCTAGGCAAATACTATATTATGCCAATAGAAGCGGTTTGAAGTATAAAACTCTTCACCTGGCCTCTACTTGAATTTCTCAGGTTCAACCAGTTGGGCAAATAGAAGACCTGTTAGAAGGTGTGCACTTCTGTGTTACCAATGAGTCCACAACCGAACAAGAAAAAGGAAAGAGCTTTTTGGGTTTCCATCATTACTCCAGAAAAGGGAATTCCACATTAACATCCAAAAGGGGGCAGCAAATATAGTCTTGGCGATTCATTTTCTAGCTTTAACTGGCCTTTGCATAAATGCTATCTTCATAGGTTAAGCTAAAAAGGTGTTGTCGGGTGGCTGGAGCATGACTATCATGAAGTTTGGAAAGTAACCAGTGGCTCTAGATATTCCAAGATCTCTCTCTCTCTTTCTCAAGAGAGGGAAGAGAGAGAGAGTGAGGGAGAAGCAAAATAAAACAATTATCTATAAAGTAAGAACTATGTGCAGATTCCAACCGTGGTAACTTAGGAAAGAACCGCACTATGTAGGCAATGTGTGAAGCCTTTTCGTGAAAAGTTTTTCTCTGTGAAGAATGATGGAGTTGAACCCTCATTATGGAAATTTCGTGAAAAGTTTTTCTTTGTGAAGAATGATGGAGTTGAACCCTCATTATGGAAAGTGAAATAATTACCCATACAGTCGTAGAAGCACTTTACAGATGCAATTTATATTCACCCTTTCCAGAACCCAAGTTTGGTGACTTTATCGGTCCAAGAAAAAGCTGAAACACCCTTCAACAGGTATAGCAAAAGACGACCTGCAGTCCCAGAAAAATCAGATGGAAATTAACTTCAGAGAGGGCAAGGCCTGATAGATATAACTAAGCTTCAAATGAAGGTATCTTCTGTCTTCTGTCATCCCTGTAAGCCAATTCATCCAACCAGCATTCATTGCTGGACTTTACAGTGATGGAAGTATCCTGAACCCATATTTGTCCTAGGCTCCTAGCATCTCATCTGGAATACGTAACAACTCAGAACCCCATATTTGTAGAGCGACCCTTCTTGAAGGCCGTCAATGTTTATCTAACTAATGGCAACTTTGAACCTCCCTTTCTCGCCCAGCATTTCTGCAGTCATTTAAATTTGAACCTCTGTCGTATCCACCATCTAAATTATCAGGCAAATGATGCATATGGTTTCATTTTCCTCTCAAATTTGTCCAGATTTCAAACTCTGGCAGCCCGCACCGAATACTTAAAAAACAAACGTTCATTTGATTGTACATCTAAACAACACAAAAGCATCTTTTAGCTAGAGTTAACCCGAATGTACCTGCCATGGAAACCAACACGAAGGTAAACCAACCTGCAGTTGGAGGAAATAAATTGTTCCACACTATGTCTTTTTCACCTTTGTGAGCAGATGCTTGATGTTCTTCAACTCATCACTTAACTACAACACATCAGATTCTTGGTGAAGGTACGAGGAAGCAGAAGAAAAGGCCAACGAGAGAAGACAGCTTAAACCTCTGAGTCTGTAGCATATTTCAGCATCGCAGCTCCTTGTCCATCAGTCCAATGAAATTCTATCCCAAACCTGAAGGAGCAGTAAGCAATAGAATTTTGAAGCCCCATCTATTCAACCAAGAAATCGCAATCTCTTCATTTTGAAGCTTCTATTCGGTATTGTATTTATTAATGGAGCTTCATCCCTGGCAAATACTCTCTTCATATCAGGAAGATTTTCACCCTCCTCTTAAACTACTTGAGAGTCATCTTTTCAATGCAGACATGTCTCTGCTTAATTCTCTTAATCACCAGTCAGTGTAGCATCAAATTACCAGCCATCATCTCAAATGACAGAATTGCTTGCACTACAAGTCTCAACACCCACAAAAGGCGATGCTTTGTTCTTTCATAGAGCAAGTCTGCACCTTATCTGTTCTCTTGAACATTGGATTCTTGGTGGTTCATGGTTAAGGCCCAAATGGAGGTGGACCTTGAACATCTCATGAACTTTCTATATCGAATGAAAAACTGGGGCTAAGCAGACTCCTTCTATATGTATTACTAGCAAGGATCGTCGGACAAGAGGTACATAGTGACAAGCACGAGGGATATATATTCCAAACCACTTGATCGGGAACCAAATTAAACAATACAACTTAAATTGCATGGCTAGTATCTTCTTCATTTGCAAACCAATCTTGTAGACATTCATGTACATTAAGTCGGTCATTTTTCCATTATAAAGTTAACGACTTTTGTCATAAAATGACGATATTCTATAGAATCAACTTGAACCAAAGCATTTTTTTGCTTGAGTAGTAACTTAAGGGTCATTGATAATACCCATTTCCCTTACAAATTTTCAAAAATGGAGTTCGATCATGCGCTCAGTCTTTCCATCAACTTTGCAAGGAAAGAGTTGCCAATTTGGCCCAAAGAACAGCTAACTTGTTACAATGTCTAGGCACAAAAACATCCTTCAAAACTCTATATTGAACCATTTTACACCAAGCTCTTCGGGAATCGTTGATCTGTGATCCCTATCTTCCAAAAGCATCCTAAATCAATGTATGTGTGCTTCTGCATTTTCGTCTTCAACTGAGCAGAATCCAAAATCAAAATGAAAACAGACCTTCTTCAACATCGACCGAAAGTAGGCTAAGCCACAAGTTAATCTCTTTGTGTTTGTCTTTTCACCTTTTTTCTATTCCTTCAAAATTTGCATCGTATCAGAGCCAAGTTGAAAGGATAAACATCATTTTGGCTGATAGCTTGGATAACTCAGAGAACAACAACACTGAAACAACTGCAAAATTAAATCATATATCTCTAATTATGAACAATACGACATTGCCTGCATATACCAGCTGCATCAAGAAATACACATTATAAGAACCCTTTAGTGATTACGTGAGCAAGTTGGGAGCCGTGTGGGACTAGCTAGACTTGTACACTGTGCCAAATTGTGATCCCATTGACATACACAAATTGAAATAGCAGTAAAGAATCTTTTGACTTTTTGAATAGATACTGATTTGTTATGAGAAGTTGGGTTCTCATGGAGGCTGAATTGCCTCTCATCAATGGTAGTTGTGCTGTCATAACATGGGAGAAGAAGTATGTCTGGAAGTGATGTATCCAACAAAAAAGGATACAGCTGATCAATCAAAACTCTTGAAGAATTGCCCTATAATGTCAACGAGGAGGGTGGGAGAACTAGTACAATCAACAATTAAAGAAATACAGACAAGTTCTTTAAATGCGTTCAGTGCAAAAGATCAAGTCACGCCAAGGAAGCGTGCTCCATGGCTTATTCACAGCGAACCAGAACATCATAGATCTGAAATTTTGAAAGAGGGAAAGGTGAATGATGTCTGGTTCTAATGCATCTATCAATTATGAACTGCATCCAACCACAACCAATAGTGATGATAATATTGTCATCATTCAAAAGCTTGAAAAAATTTCTTCATGCATATGGAATAGCCCAGAAACAGCTGCTGCTTTTGGTAACGTTGAACCCCTCTCCAGTGCTATGACTAGTGCTGGTGTCATTGACTAGAGGCCATTGTCCACATGGTTAACAACATAATATAATCTTTGAATAATTTGAATCAATCTAAAATGAAACTTACACCTGCGCAAATGGGTCTTCCGTCATTGTGAAAGGTATTAATTAGCAACACACAGTTTCTCAAGAAAGCAAGTGACGACGATAAAGTTCTTTCATACTTCATGACCTTTAATTTCAAATTAGCCTGATGTCAGTTGCAAGGATTACCAACACATACAGCTTCTGTCTGCAAAGTATTTTTTTCGCTCACTAATGCAAGTCAAGATTTGAGGAGGGAGAAAATGATTGGTGAAGGAAGAAAGTCCATAGGTCTCTCTGTCTTTGAACAAAATATATAATAGAGCCTTTGCTCTTTCAAGTCGTGAAGAACCCTGTTAAGGTCGCTACACAGATATGGTCATGCCGCATATAAAGCTCAAAAACGACTCTGCCCATATTTGACAAAGTGGCTGCTAAGTCATTAGAACTTGTTTATTGTGATGTCCGAATCCTTCACCTAAAATTTCTCACTCAAGATATCAATACTACGTAACTGTGGCAGATAATGTTAGAAAACCACACGGCTCTATCTAATGAACTCCAAGAAAACTTCAATCTTCAAGACTGCATGATTAATTATCTTGTAGCCCACACAATTCGAAAATTCTTAGTTATGTTTATCTGTTAAAAATGTTAGATTACCTTTGTAAATTCCATCTCTAGTCAAATGGATCTAGCCAAAAAATGCTTTCGTAAGCAAACTAGAACTATGCCCTGAAAAACAAACCTTGGAAAGTAGCTCATTTTACTAGAAGCAAAGCCATCCTCATCTGGGAGAGTAGCCTATTTCTCTTTAGTTTTCTTTGATATAGAGAGTCAATCATGGAGTTTAACCAAGGGATCTAACTTGTCAATATTTTGTGCTGAACCTTTATATGTCGTCAATGTTTTGTCCTGAACCTTTTATATGTCTTGTTTCTTTGAAGGGGAGAGAGCTTCCGTGTTTGGGTGCTCCTCTACATGTAATAGAGAGAGAAAGAGAGCTTCTTCTACCATCAAGAGAGCAAAGGGGATTCTTGTATGCGAAGAGAATTCCTCAAGTTTGAAGGCTTGAGAAGGTCTATTGCATTCTCTTTCATATGATGGATCTCATGCGTTGGCCCCGTCGTTTTTCTCTCTCATTTAAAATATGGTTTTCCATGTAAATTGGTGTGTTTTTTTTCTTTGCTTAATGTCTTTTATAGTTTGTTATTATTTTCTTATTATATTCTCATGGATTTGAGGTGATGGATGCTTTAGAATTGCTTTGTCAAGGGGTCCATTCTATGTGCATACCATGTGTTTGTTTAATTTTCTAAGAGTTCCACTTACATAAAAGCGAAGTCTTCCTCCCCAACAGCAAAATTGGTATATTAGATCTGCTTTGGTGAAAAAAAAGATGTCCAGATGATACTGGGATCTATAACAAATGGTATGGCTACTAGATGAGATTGTATTTATCATTTCAGGTTCGGTCTTCCTCGTTGAGTGCATTGGATCAGGGTCCGAGCGTGAAAATAGTGCTTTATATTCGGATCCAGGATCTACATAAAGTGAGAGCTTAGTCATCAACCATCAATAATACATCTACAAAAGTTTTATTTAGTTCACATATTTTATAGTTTCTGTCCAAAATATTATCTTGGCTCGTACTTAATATTTTGATACACATATATATCAATTGTTTATGTATAAAAACACTAAAGGGGCGATGGGATGGCACCCTCATCTAACCCAGTTATGGGAACACTTGGTTTTCTGAAAACCAAGATTTTTAATGAATGTTGGAAACTTCATTTGTTTATTTGGTGATGCCTAAAAAACTGATCTAACTTGGGTGGCACCTAAAACCTAATGTTTTATAAATAGCTTGAGGTGGGTAAGATCTTTTATTCCTTTTTTTTCAAAGCTAGGTTTTGATAACCCTCCAATTCTCTGTAAATCTAATTACTTTAACCCTCGAAAACTTGTATTGAGGTGTCATCCAAACGCTTCTTAAGAATGATTTAAGGGTTTCACGAAATCATTTGACTTTATTATTTTTTTTGTGAACAATGATATTGGCAATTATTTTATTAAAATAAAAAACGATCATAAAATACTACATGGAAGAGAGGCAAGGCAGCATGCACTGTTTTGACTTTAATTTGATGATAAAATAGAATCAGCGTGCATTATTATTACTTTGGGAGTTGATATTTTATTGGAAGCCAATGCCAATTCGCAAACACAGACAAAAAGTCATGTATTTTAATTACATCATATTTACAGCACGAAAGAGAGAGAGAGAGGATGAAATCTTACAACCGTCGGAGATTTGTGTTGTGAGAGGCTGAGAGGTCGGAAATGTCCATGTCAGGTCGGAATCTCCGGATGGTTGTAGGGTTTTAGCTCCATATAAGAAACCTGCAGAGAAAAAAATTCCCGGAATTTTTGCCGGAAGCGTTGCAACGATGGCTGCGCCTAGTTTTGTTACGTACCAAAATTTTTAAGTTATCTGCAGCGATGGCTGCGCCTAGTTTTGTTACGTACCAAAATTTTTAAGTTATCTGCGGTTTTTTGAAGAATACAAGTGGTAAAAGACTAGTATCGTCGTGTGCGATATTTTCAAAAGACCGCCGATATATTGTGACGGCTTCGGAAAGTCGACCAACCCTCCTTCGTCTCCGCTTCAAAGCCCCTTCCCACTTTCCATGGCGATTGCTCCCTTCCTCTCTTCGATCTAAAAATCCCCAAATTTTCATCGGTCGCACAATCTTATAGGAAGAAAGACCCAAACCAGAGGGAAGGAAGACAGAAGAAGAAAACCAAAGCCAATCCGGGGAAACCAATCCGGGGAAAAACCCAGAATATTCGGCTATGGCGAGGAGCGTCCGGTGGGCGATCAGGGAGCTCCTCAGGAGGGGAGCATCCGACCGGCCTCACCCCCACTTGTTGGGCCCAGGATCCGCCCGTGGCGTGTCGTACATGCCTCGGCCCGGCGACGGCGCCCCGCGGGCCGTGACTCTCATCCCCGGTGACGGAATTGGCCCACTCGTCACCGGCGCGGTGAAGCAGGTGATGGAGGCGATGCACGCCCCCGTCTACTTTGAGACCTATGAGGTTCACGGCGACATGGAGAGCGTGCCGGAGGAGGTGATCGAGTCCGTCAAGAAGAACAAGGTCTGCCTGAAGGGCGGCCTCGCGACGCCGGTGGGCGGCGGTGTTAGCTCCCTGAACGTGCAGCTGAGGAAGGAGCTCGACCTCTACGCCTCCCTGGTCCATTGCTTCAACCTGCCAGGACTTCCCACCCGCCACGAGAACGTCGACATCGTCGTCATCAGGGAGAATACCGAGGGAGAGTATTCAGGGCTCGAGCACGAGGTCGTCCCCGGCGTCGTCGAGAGCCTCAAGGTCTGTCCATTTTCTCCTTGTTAGATTATGTCATTTTGATATGAGTTAATCGCAATTGTGGGGCTTATAGTTTGTTTGAGCTGATGTTGTTGCTTCTAACTGTGGTTATTTGTGCTTTCGTTTATCTTCCTTAACTGTATTTTTCACGTTGATTTTGTCATTTTTCTAGCTAATTTCAACATTTAGATGGTACTCGACTTTCTTGGTTTTTTTGGTTCTTTCTTTGTGAAGTTTTGTATTTATACGTGTGAATATCTAGTGCCATTCAATCGAGTATTGCCTGGAGTTTACTTTCTAAAGATTTTGTAGGTTCCGACAACGTCGTTTGTTTAATATATAGATGTGGTTAATAGGAAATTGATGCCTTATGAAGGTCCAGTGCTTCTGTTTGGCAACAGTTATTTGTCAGTTATGTAGCCTTCAATTGAACGAGCTATTTGTGTTTGCGATGATTGTGTGTAATGAGGTCAATTCCAAATGGAAGAGATGTGTTTGGCAACGAATTTTTGTTCTGGGTTGATTCTCTTTGAACAAGCTATTCATGCTAGGCGATGATTACTTATGATCTTATTGAACGAGCTGTTCAGTTTTGCTGGCGTTTGTTTTGTAATGAAACTGGCTTTTTTGAATAAGCTATCAGCCTATCCCACTTAACGTTCTGTTCCATGGTGACCCTTAGCAAATTTTTGGTTTTTCTGGGCATAAATAACAATTCATGCTACTTGATTCCCTGGAGGCAGTTATTGCTACCTAAATTTTTGTAGCATATTATGCAGAGAGAACGTTTGATGCGTTGGGCTCCTGCTTCATGATTGGTAAGGCCCAATGTCAGAATAGTTGATGAACAATAAAAGGATAAAGAGGAGAGATTTATTTTATTTAAGACACTTTGGTCTTAGTTAATTTTAGATGTCAACTAATTGTTTGCTGGCATTCTAATTTGATCGTGTGCAATCGGGAAATATCGTCTTTCAAAACAAACTGTTCACTTTGACTTCTTCAAGCGATCGAACCTCATATTGACTGTCTGGTGACACTTCTTATTAGTCTCCTGCCCTATGTTGGAGTTTTAACCTAGAAAAGTCCTACAGTAAAATAGCAGCACAATGCATCATGCTTTGTCTTTCTCCTTTAGATTGATGCTTTTGAAAGCTACCCATCACATTATAATGAACTGTGCATCAGTTTTTGCTGTTGTGTTGGTTTTTTTCAATTAAACATGTGATATTTGCCCACCAGGTGTATTACTTAAATATTTTCTCATCGTGCACCCTGTGCTAGTTCTGTTATGATCTGAACCATTTTATTCATGTGGGTTGCATCAAACACTACTTGTTTATTTTGCCGCAGTTCTCTTGCCACATAATAAACTTATTGTGGTATATAAACAAACGTTGGTGAAGGAATGCACAACCATTAAAGAGACTATAGTGGACATATACTGTTATCTAAGAATGAAATTCCATTTATCTTAGCTATTAGAACTGGCCTTCCTATTTTCATCCTGCTTTGGCTTCTGACTGTCTATCCAGTGTCATCTTGCTTGGGTAAACATTTTCTCAGATCCACATGAAATAGTTTTTTATGGTCTAAAATGACAGTCTGCAATCAGCTTGGTGCCCTTCCTATTTCATTTTCCTGCTTGCTTTCTAGTGATCCAGCTGTCTATGACTTGTCTATCATTGTCTAATGTCTACACAAAGCAACTGATCTGTTTCGGTGGGATCAAGCAAAACATAAGAATGTAGATCTGGCAAATCCTGAAAATTGATGGACACATATTGTGCATTAGAAAGGACTAAGGAGCCATCAGGGTCTTAGACCATGGAGAATTAGATGAGCAGTCAGACATTGAGAAGTGTCATAAGAGGATTGATGGGGATTGAGTTGCACGCAACATACCTATGGGGATTCAATTGAAAGTGGAAATTTTTTTTGTTTTTTTTGCTTGCCATATCTTTCCCATCCCCTAACGGTTACCAAATTGGTAATGCAGATGATGGAAAGCCTCAGGGATTCATCAAGGGTATCTTCTTTGCTATCTCATGCAATCATGTGTCAGTTGTTGGGGTTTGTTGGTTCTTCTTTTAAAGTCCTTTTGTTGGGCTTTGTAATTTTCTGCTGTTTGTTTGTATACCAGATATCTTATAGACTTGCTTAAATAAGCATGAAGATCAACGGAAAACTCATCATTATTTGAGTGTGGTATCTATGTTCTTCCACAACTTATTAGCATAACCTACTCATTTTTCTTGTTTCTAGATCATAAATAAAACACAAGTTCAATGGAATTGCAGAAAATTGTCCCAGGAGAAAGGTTATACTTGCAATACAATGGCTGTTGCATTTGCTCCCCTTTCTGGTTCTTTTTCCTCATGTGTCATACCTCTTCTATTTTTCTTCTCTTGTTCCATTGTATGTGATTAGTAAAACTGGATTCCTTTTTGAACATGATGGATTTTATCTACTTTCTGTGCTTGTTATGCATCCTCTGCAGTTGCTTGAGGATGTTTTTTACTTTCTTTCTTCATTTTTTGCATCTGCCAATTTTGGTGCTGATTTAGTAATTTTGCTAGGTGATTACAAAGTTCTGTTCAGAGCGAATTGCTAAATATGCATTTGAGTACGCTTATCTCAACAACAGGAAGCAGGTGACAGCTGTGCACAAAGCTAACATTATGAAGCTAGCCGATGGTCTTTTCTTAGAATCATGTCGTGAGGTTGCAAAGAACTATCCTGGGATAAAGTATAATGAGATTATTGTGGATAATTGTTGCATGCAACTTGTGTCAAAACCTGAGCAATTTGACGTTATGGTACGCTTCTGAAACTTTGGTAGCTTGTCAACATATTCACTTAGATTTATGGTGCCTTGCTAATTTTATACTTTATAGGCTCTCTTTATCAGTTTTATAATTCTTAATTGTGATAGAGCTTCAAATTTGACTGTTTTTCAGTTCATATTTGTATAATATGTGATTGTGCTAACATATCCCTTTTAATATGCCTAACATTCTGTCATGGCTTTTCTATTTCTCATCTTCTGAGTAAATTGATTTTTTTTGTCGTGGAATCTATTGTTTCCTTCAATCCATTCCACAAATTTTGTTTCCTAAACTTTTTCTCGTGTTGTATGGTTGACATCGTAAACATGGGGTTACTTTTCAAGATCATCAGGGTGAGAAAGTTGCACAAATTCATGTTTACATATTAACTGAGCTGATGGGATGATTCATATAATCAGGCACATGCACGTCTTTTTCTTGCTGATAAAGCCATCTCATCCTGTGGCACTGTTTGTGAACAGTGGCTAATGAAAATTTATGGATGGATAGCAGATGTGTCAGGGTTTGCTTTGTTATCTCCTTAGATAAGGGCTTTATAAATGCCTGACCTTGACAAAACACTCTGAATTGCTCTTTACTCGGAACTGATTGTATGGTTTTATTCCTCAGAACGTGTAATATTTTAAACTCAACATTACTGCATTCACTTTGTGGCACTTAGGGTATTTATCTGGGACTTGCCATGCCACTGCCCTCATTTCTGAAAAAATTAGAACTCCTGGCCTCATCTGTGTGGAGTGGGATTCATTTTGTTGCATTGTCAATTGTTATATAATTTGTATTGTCAATGTGTACCTAAGGAAACTAACTCCCATAATATCTGCAGGTTACACCGAATCTGTACGGAAATTTGGTCGCCAATACAGCAGCTGGTATTGCTGGGGGTACTGGTGTGATGCCTGGAGGTAGGTTTGCAGGCTTCATTTTTCCTTTCAGTTTTGTTGCTGTTCCTTTTCTATGAACATGTCAATAGGTATAATATAAGTTGAAGAAAGTAAACTTTAGTTCTTCCAGCCGATGAAGAGTCTGAAGACTATCTCTTGATTGTACTGGAGGCATGTTTCACGAAGTTTGCTCAAATGTGTTTTTTTCCTGCAAATTGTGGAAGTCCTCTCTACCATACTGTTGCCTCTCACTGCCTGGTTAAGATAGTGAATTAGCATTAGAACAAAATCTTTCTTCCCACCAGCCTGAACCCTGCATATGCAAGGAAAGCTCTTACCGGTGTGATGCCTGGAGCTAGTTTTGCAGGCTTCATTTTCTCTTTTGGTTTTGTTGCTGTTCCTTTTCTATGAACATGTCAATAGGTATATATAAGTTGAAGAAAGTAAAGTTTAGGTGTTACAGTCTATGAAGAGTCTGAAGATAATCTTTTGATTGTACTGGAGGCATGTTTCACGAAGTTTGCTCAAATGTGTTTTTTCCTGCAAATTGTGGAAGTTCTCTCTGCCATACTGTTGCCTCTCACTGCCCTGGTTAAGATAGTGAATTAGCATTAGAACAAAATCATTTCTTCCCACCAGCCTAAACCCTGCGTATGCAAGAAATGCTCTTCTGCTTGTGCTCAAGCTGTGGGAAGAAAATGCCGATCCCTGTGCTTGTGTTTTACCATCAATGGCCCAAAACAGGGTAAAAGGGAAGGCTAAGGGCACAAGACCGTCTTTCACATAGTTTTTGGAAGATGCGGGAATTTGAGCCATTTATTATTGGGCGATACCCACTGATAGCAATGATGTTTTGCAAACTTTGCAATTGTTCAAACTTTCTTGGAAGAAGAAAACATCTGATTCATCATATCTCTTGTGACCTTCAGTATGTCTTAATATTACACAAAAATATCATGACATGGCAGTTTCTAATTTTCACGTTCCATTTTTCGTAATTCTCAAGTACTTGCCAATACTAAGGAAATAGTGATTGTGCACTCACTTTTTGAGTTCAAAAGCCACCAGTCCAAATGTGTCTTGCTAAAGCAGCAATCGAATTATTGGCTGCAGGTAATGTTGGGGCGAACCATGCCATTTTTGAGCAGGGGGCATCTGCTGGTAATGTGGGAAATGAGAAGCTGGTGGAGCAAAAGAAAGCAAACCCGGTAGCGTTGCTTCTATCCTCTGCGATGATGTTGCGCCATTTGCAGTTCCCATCCTTTGCAGATCGGTTAGAAACTGCTGTGAAGCGTGTGATTGAAGAAGGGAAGTACCGGACGAAGGATCTGGGAGGGAGCAGCACAACCCAAGAAGTGGTTGATGCGGTAATTGAGAAACTGGATTAGTGACACTTGTCTCTTCTCTCTGTAGCTTGATTTTTGAATCTTGTCCGGATTCTCTCCATCTGAGAATTTTTTGTGGTGTCTTTTTATTAATTAAGATTTCGACTGTGCTCGAGATCATACAAGCCATTCACAGTAATAACGGAGTCATTTCCAGAACGAAGTAATAAGATTTTTTTCCCCACAGAATACATGTCTTTGCAGGAAAATCGTCCATGTTTTTTCCTTGTTACTCACTGCATAGCTTGTTTTCAGTGCCTTGCATTAATCAGGCATTACGTATGGTGGTTATTCAACTGCTGCACTTAATAAACTTCCAAGTGGAGACGGTTGAAGTGCTCTAAGTTGTCCCCAACATAAGAATCAGATACAATGAATTGCTTTAAAACTTGGAGAATTAAGGAAAGAGTCTTTGGCAATTTTCATTTCTTCTTTCTTTTTATGTTTTTTCTTTCACGGAACCGAGTTACAAGTCACCTGAGTCGGCTAGATCATCCACGATCGTCAATTAATTACATGTTCTTTTTCTTCTGAATATTAGAGTTTGTTATTTTTTGAATTGTGAAATATCACAAATTTATTAAGTATATACACAAATATTCATATTATACGTCCTCCAACGTGATTCACATTGGTCTGAAACCCGGCACTGACACTGCGCGGCTGCAGCGCCACAGGCTCCTATCAGCAATCGCTGATCTTATTTTAGCGCCCGAACCAACCTACTTGTTGTAGTGAGTCAACTGGCAATCTTGATCCTAATCATATGATTAGTCCATTATGAATATCTGAATTCAATCACAAAAGACCGGCTTTGGTCCATTGGATGGGGCTCGATTCCACTCGATTAATTTCTTTATAATATTTTTATTTAAAAATTTTTATTTTATATTTAAAATAAATATTTTTTTATTTTAACCGAACTGAGTTCAAATTCAGGCTTCAAGCATCGGGCTCGAAGCATCGGGCTGACCTAATAACCAATACCATCTGTATCGGTTTGCAAACTAACATATACCATCTGTATCGGTTTGCAAGCTAACATGACATCGAATCGATCCATACAGGTAAGCCGGTATTGGGCTATTTTTATATTTAAAAATTAATTATAAATATTTAAAATATTGAAGAAAACAAAAAACAGTTTAATTTTCTAAATCCCCGTATAGGAAGCATCCTTG
Organism: Nymphaea colorata; assembly: GCF_008831285.2. Lineage (NCBI taxonomy): Eukaryota > Viridiplantae > Streptophyta > Magnoliopsida > Nymphaeales > Nymphaeaceae > Nymphaea > Nymphaea colorata. The sequence goes on along the minus strand of NC_045148.1, from coordinate 63,668 downwards.
CTGTAATTAGGAGCAGATGCACGACCAGTAGTGACAACACTGCCCTTAGCGAGTGTCGTTTATTACTTTGTTTTTTGAATTTTGCAGATGAACATCATCCCTTGGTAAAAAAAGGAAGGAGTAGGAGGCATGAAGCTTTACTGTAAGCAAAGAAAGAAAGATACTTAGCCATCTCCATAATGCACACACCATACCTACCTTTATAAGATAAGAGAGCAACCTGATATCAATATGGCTGGACGGTTCTCCAATTTAATAATCATTCTTGCCCTGAGATGGCTTTCGCTACGCACAAAAGACAAGCTTCATATTATTTATGAAAGGCAGCAGCACATTTTATCAGTGACCTTCTTTGCGATATCGTTCGTACTTCTTTTCAAGCACGCAACTGTGCAGCACAAACATCTGATTTATTTAAACCTTATTCACTTATTCGTACTTGGGAATCGAATACACCAATTTCAATTTTCAAATTAGTTTCTTTGCTTATTCCACGCGGATGATATCACCGTTACGATCGTGACATGCATAGCTTCACGAGGACACACATATTATAAACAATTAAATATTGTACCTCTAATTGATGGCTTTTAAGAACATTGGACATTGAAATGCATGTAAAAGGAAATTAAGTTTTATGGACTCAAGAAACACTGGTGGCTAGAATATTGTTGTTTAGTAGTGTGTGTTCTTAAGCAGTTGATATGATAAATTATATTTGCATAATTGTTTTTGGAATAGGATATGGACATAAAATCTAGTTAGACTAGTCTCCAAGCAAGACAGTTATAATGAATGCATATATTACTTATGCATGACGCGGAGCCAAAGCCAGTCGAGGGATGTGAAGCGGGAGCCTATTTTTGCCTCTCGTGATCCTTTCACCCATACGAAAGCCATGCAGATAACTTTGGTGCTGGACCCAGTGGGTGAAATTCCACGCCCCGTCCACTAATCCGCGGGTGGATTGTCAAGAAGCAAGACATTTCCAATAGCCAAAGAAGAAAAGGGCCGCCCATTCCCCATCAGAGCAGAAGAAAAAAAGGGCCAAGTCCACGAACATGCGCATGAAACTAAACCAGTTCAGGTCCGATACCAAAAGGGTCCAAAATCAAAATCTCAAGAAGCGAGCCAAGATCAGAGCCCAACGCAGCCTAAGACCACAACGCTGCCCGCAGTCTCGATCAGATGGGGACCTGACCGGACGTTCTGCTGTCCATCGTGGTGGGTCTGAGCAAAAGTCCTGCAATATTCTCTAGTACCTGAATCCAGTCTAATATGGGAAGGATCCAGATCCGATACAGAAAAAGTCTTTTTACAGGACATGGTGGTGGTCCACTCCTACCTACGCAGCAAGGAATAAAGGTCATATTTGGCAACCCATTGAAAGACGAAAAGAAAAACCCAAATGGTTATCAACTATCAAAGGCCGCCACTCTTCTTGTTCCGGGGACGCTCACATCCGGGCCCCGGCAAAACCCACTTAAACAGGAAACTGGGACGGCCCTGCCTCTTAGACGTCTCTTACAAGTTACGGCACGCCCTCATTTTCATTTTTTTCGAACCAAAAAAAAAAAAAAAACGAATGTGACGTCCGAATCAGTTCGGCCCATCGGTACTGGTTTCTTTTTTCGAGTTATCAAAATAAAAATCAAAAATTTTTTTTCAAGTCATTAAGAAAATAAGCCCACACGCCAGTCAAACAAAAACAAGGCTTAGGTGGGCTTGGTGCGCGCCTTTTAGAGCTGAACCGGGCTCGTGATAGGTGTGGGCCAAGTTGAAGCAGCACAAAGGCAATCTACGTGGCCGGCCAACTCCAAGCCCAAGAAAAGTACAGGCAAACAAAAAAAAGGTGAAAACAGAAGGGTAATTTGGACACCAGATCGAGTACAATGAAGAAAAAATGACTGCGAAGAGCAACTAACACTGCCCATATGTAACGATATATTTAAACAGTAAGAAAAAGAAAAATCACGGCTACACTGACAAGCCACCAGCAATTAACCTCCACTAAAAAATAAAAATCGCGTTTTTTACCGACACCCCACAATAATAATAAAATAGATAAAAGAGAGAGCGAAAGAGGAAGCATGCCTTCGAATTGCTGCTGCCGTTCAGTTTGTTGGACGACGATTGGGACAGGTGTTGCTTCTTCTCCAGAGTTTCTGAACTTCAGAAGCTCAAATCTCCTACGCAGCGTCCATCGTTATCCACCATGACAGTTATCTTTATCAATTGTCATATCTCACTTTCACTCCCAAAGCGATGCCATGCCACGACCATGATCGAGGGACGTGGTGCCGGATTCCGGTGTAAAGGGGGGTAAGGAAGGCGGACGGTGCGTTGCTTCGGGATGTGCGAGCAAAATCCTCGGGAGCTAATACACAAATAAACAAAACCTCGCTGATCAGAGAAGGAAGGGGAAAAGCACAGGTGCAGATGAGCGGCGATGGGAATGGGAAGAGGGTGCTCAGGAGGAGGGAGGGGGGCTAGAACGATCTCTTCGCAGACCGGTTCGGGAGCGCTCCGAGCTTGCGTAGGGGAAACCGTTTCCAAGGGTCTAAAACCGAGTCGCGGTACCGGCTCGGCAGCGTCTGGTTGCGGCCGCGCTTCGATCTGACGACGGGGGCCGACTCGTCGAATCCGTCGTACAACTCGAACATCCAAAGCCTCTTGCTGCTGCTCCGCCTCGATCGGCTGCTAGCGGCGGCGTCATTGTGCTCCCCTAGGGCCTGCCCCTCGCTTGGCGGATCGGTCGGATCGTCGTCGGTCTCCGTCGCAAAGACGTTGCCGGAGACCAACTGGACGGCTTCGATTAGCAGGCCGAGGTAGCCCTCGCCGGAGGCTCCGACTTTTTCGGCGACTCTTGTCGGCAAGCGTTGCGACGGCGTCGCCTCCTCCTTGCTGCATGAAGCCGGAGGGATCGAGTAGCACTCCGCGTCGTTGTCGTTCTCCTCGTCGTCCGCGTTTCCCTTCTCTTTCGCCAGGTTGTTCGCGAACGTGATCCCGTCGGTGTGGCCGCTGAAAGAATGACGAGAACCGTCCCCCGACCGTGCAGCCTCCGCGCATCCATCTATAACGTCGGAAACCTGCACCTTTTCGCTGTTCGACGCTGCCGTCTCCAAGTCCCCGACACCTTTCGGATTGCATTCCCCCTCCGACTCGCTCCTCCGGCTCGCGAACCCGTTCGCCGACTCCACCGACGAGCCGCAGTCCTTTCCCCGACATTCCGCGTCACGTCTGACCCCGCTACACGCAGAATCCCCGTTGACGTCCTCGTTCTCCGGCACCTCCCCTGCCTCCGGCGGGCCCAACCTGAGGTTCAGGTCAACCAAACGGCATCCGCTGTCTGATTTTGATGCCGAAGCTCTCGCCTCCGGCGCCCCCGACGGCTTCAACTCCTCGAGTAGCGCGCTGGCCCGCGCCTCCGTGGGCTCTCCAGCCAAATTCAGCGTCCGAGCCACTGAAGGTCCCGGAATCGTCTTCAAGTGATGCAGGATCGTCGCCATGATCCTTCTGAGACACATTTGAGATTTCGAACTGCCCTTGATGACGGAGTCGGGGTCCCAACAGGGAGCCTGGAGGGGAGAAGACGTGACGCAGGAAGAAGAGAAGAAGGGGGAAGCGGAACCCCCCTGGCTCGCGTGCTTCCTGGGGGGCGAACCCATCGTGGCCGTCGGTTCGAGGCGAGGGGGTTCACTCGAACAACAGCTGAAGGTTCACCGAAGAGGATCAAAGGAAAGGCTTCGACTCCGTTCGCTTGTCTACCTCCATCTCCATCTCTCTCCTTGTTGGTGGAGAAGAAGGGAAGAGACGAGAAGGGAGAGTCGCGACCCAAGAGGGGTTTGAAGGGAAGAGACGGCCAGACGGGGAGAAAAACGAGTTGAGAGAAAAAGGGGGAAGGAAAAAAAAAATGAGGGGGGGAAAATAACTACACAAGACGCCGGATTCTTTGGCATTTAAGGCCCCGATTTCCTTTTCTCCCTCACATGATGACGTGGCTCTGCCCGCCACTTCGCACAACGAGGCCGCCGATGATTGGCTGAAGGTGCCACGTGGAATGACACGTACGCTGGCCACGCGAACGCTGCAGGGCCTCATCGGGTTTTGCACCGGGGAGTGATACTACGAGGCTCTCGCTCACGCAACATCATCTGGATCGACCCGAACAGCCAGAACTCGTGCGAGGGGTACGGTTCGGGCAGACCCTTGCAATTGATAGGATCCAAATGGGGCCGGATTTGGATCACATTACCAAATCCGCTTCAATTGGATCTGCGACGTGGGCTCAAGCTGGCCATTGGCACGCAAATGACTCGGAGCTAGCCCTGACCCAAACCCACAACGGTCTGCTGGATCAAGTGTGACAGGGCTCGCCGGCCTGAGCCCACTGGTGAAGTGAGCCGGCGCGGTTGAGCTACCACGTCCCATGGCAGCAGCGGGCGAACCAAGGTGCCCGTGGTATGGTGCACCATTCAAGGGGCGTTTGACAGCACAAGAAATAAATTGCTACGCCATTTTTCCACTTTGCAGGGAGTGGGGAAATTTTTAAAAGAAAAATGGTGGGACCCCGCAGCTAGGTGAAATTTCATTCGCTTGGTAGGCCTTCGGTATTTAGGAAGATAGTTAAAATCTGACACCTGACACCCTCGAATCGACCACGAAATCGAATCACTTTGCCACCGCTTTTGATTCGTATCAGCCGATTCTTACTGATTATGACAACAATTGTATATCCAATCATGCCTCATTCTCATTTTCATTAGATGCAGCAGCGACGCTACAACAAACACATATATATATATATATATATATATATATGTATGTAGATCTTTTACAAATTTGAGGAGACAAAAAAAAAAGTGCAACATAATTTTTTACTTTTTGAAAATCCAAGTGAGGCTCCTATTAACACCAAAAGTAGTAGCAAAGCTACATATAGGTTGGCGTGGGTAGTTATGAGCTGGTCAAATGTTTGTGCTTCAAATTAACACGGAGAGAAGTAGCAGAGCTACATATGCCAATAACAAAATTTTTATTAATTTTCATATTTTTTTACCATTTACTTATTTATATATGTTGTGCCCATTTAAAAATGAAAATTTCGACCATAGTGTCCCTTAGCAAAAAATTTCTGGCTCGCTTCATTGGCCAAGAGTGCTCCAAATGAAAATGAACATTAAAAACATCTCGGCTTTACCATTTTTTGCCAACGGACATGATATCCACAGTGCAGTGCATGGAAGACGGAGGATGTTATGAAATGATAAATGTCCAAAGATAGAAGAGAAGGCTTTCTATTTAAGAGAGGACATGATCTTCACCGGTACAGGCACGCGGGACATTCAAGATTAGAAACATTGAAGAGGCGAAATTTTGGCTCGTACCTGAAACCACTCAATCATACACGTGATTGGCTATATTTGTGACCAAACCATAGTGCCTAACCAGATGGATACCATTTATATACTTGTGCATGCGTTTGCATGTCGGTACAACTATGTCTATGTATTCAGCTTTGCAGAAAGGAGCTTTGTTAAACTCAGACCCACTGTTCCCCACAACTTTTTTTTTTCTCCTATTACATTTAGAGATCAAGTTAAACTGAATTTTGTAAGGCCAGATTACCTGAATGATCAATTGAATCCCTTAATTAGATTGAGACGTTGTTTGATTCACTAAGAAGCACGTTTAGTTGTTTGTCATTTATAAGAAATAATCTAATCTAACATATGTTATTTAATTGTTAGTATTTTGTAGTTATCTTCACAAACCAAAGTTTTTTATTGCATTTATACGATAGTTACTTGTTACTCTAAGAATATGATCACCTGCTTTATCAATTGGTAGTAAGAGTGCATTATAAAATAATTGAGTGGCAGTCAAACTCCCTGACCAATGACCGAGTAGTCGAGTTTGCCAACTATAATCAAGAGACATGTAGAGAGATACCACGGGTCCTTTACACTTGTCCCTCTAACCACAAAGTATGCCTACTTTGGCTTAGACAAGGGATCCATGTCCATGGAGCCCATGACACCAAGGGAGGGGGGGGGGGGCGCTTGGGCCATGGCCCGGATGAGCGCAAGAATTTTTTTTTTATATTGAAAAAATCAAATTTTTTTAGTTTGGCCTGACTCGTCGGTCCTGGTCGCTCCTCTTGGCCCGACCCTAGAAAAAATCATGGCTTCGTCCCTGCATGACACCCCTTTTGTATATCTAATATAGACACAAATATCTCTATCAATGTATCCCATATGTGGGTAGTTGGTCATGATTAGTAGAACTGCTAATCTATGATTAAATGAGCTTATAGGATGCTAGTTATAAGATCTGCAGTTTGTTATCAAGAAATCATTCTGGAATACGTAAAGCTATAATCTATGAGGAAGGAAAAGGAAAAGGAAAAGGTCGTCTAATGGCATAAGAAGAAACAGAGGGCAGCCACTGCAACCCCGCTTTTACTAAATCATCACAGTGATGTCAGACGTAGTTATAAAGGTTGGCATATAACAGCGACGTGACCATATGTACTTCATTGCCCAAAACCTTGAAAGAAGGATTTCTCAAAGGAATAGATCGATGCCCGGAAGTTATTGACCGCAGTATTACACTTTATGCCTCTGTCCTTGGTTTCTATCTTTTTAGAAACGATCTAAGTAACCACATCGGTAGGAAGGTCCCTACTGCCAGGCTTCATGAATTATGGAGTCCATTAATTTCACATGTAAATACGGATAAACTTTCATATTATCTGTGGAGTATTCACTAGTGGTACTGCAGAACATGTTCGAGTTCCTTCTAATGAAAAAATGAAATTCAATGAGGATTTAGTTCATCCTCCATGAATATGTCATTTCCTGCCTTTCTCTGATGCATATATATAAGGACAAAAGCAGGTGGGGTTTCGGTGGAACATATGTTGTACAGAGCCCACTCTTTGGAACCTTGTTCCGTGTTGGCAAACCTGTGAATCGAGTTCGGATCATCCAACAACCGGGTCGCCAAGTCAACAAGCTGACTCGGCCGAGTTAGGGCATAAAATGGAGCCCTCATTGAAAGCAAGACAACTTGCATGATTGAGTTCTTTCTCGCCCACTTTTATCAAATGGACCCCTCGTTGCATTCAAGTCATCAACCAATATGCAAGGCAAACCAAAATTCATCTCACGTCTCAACAAAGCATTAAGAGGCAGATAAATGCCACATACCATCAATCTTGAAACAAGGAGTTCTTGCCTCACACTCAATCTAATACTTGTGCAAATCTACAGTGGATGAAACCACATGTTAATGGTTCAGAACGACCACATTTAAACAGAGATCATGTTGTCGTTTTTCACTCACAAACTAGTTTTGCTTTTGTAAATGATTGATTATTTCCTTTTGAAAAAGTTGTAGGAGATGATTGATTATTTCCTTTTGAAAAAGTTGTAGGAGAGTAATAATTTTTTTTTCATAGGACACTAAATATATAAACTCTCTTTTCCATTCATAGTGGACTCGTAGACCTCATATATAGTTCTATAATCCGGGACAAACATTTTAGTTGTAATTCATGCAAACAAACAAAATATCTAAATATGTGTAATGCTTGAAAAGAAGGACGGATTCTAAAAGTAAAAGTTGATGTAATATGAAAAAGAACAAAAAGAAAAGTTAATCGAAGAATGTTATCGTCTCCCCCCAGCTCATGATTTTCCAAACAAGATCGTGTCACAGCGGACCTGGTTTTTACTTTTTCAAAGATGAGGAGAGGAATCCGTTGGCAGATGAATCAACTCCGTTTTGTTTTTCAGGTTCGTTGCATCTCCTCTTCTTCTATGTGGAACCAACCTATTGGACCGTGCCACGTGGTCCTTCCCCTTTTTCCGTTCCATACGCGTTTCGCATTTCCATTTGATAGCCCGTAAAGTCGTCCGGTCCCGCAAGTTAGCGCTTTCCGTACAAAGAGTCGCCGAGTAGGGACGGCCGGAGATGCGAGTCCAATCCCTAAGCAGCGCCGCAAGAACGGATGTCGCCCCTTCCTTCGTAAATCGGGTGCGAATTTTAGTTGGAAATTGGAATCGATCATAGGAAAAGAACAAATCTTGATCAGCTGGAGCATTTAGTTTCGAGAATTGATGAAAGATACACAAATTTTTTCTTGATGAAGGCGGGGAGAACATTTGTTACGTATGTAAGTATGAATTTCGCTTTGTAATTCATGAAGATTGTTGACAGAGAAAAATACTTTGTTATATGCGTGTAGAGGAAGGAGGAGCTCTCCTTGAAAAAGTCCCTCGGGAGGGAAGGGGATTAGATTACGCGGCGAGCAAGTGGGTCCTCGTTCACATGGACAGAGCTCGAGCCCCGCAGGCGCGCGTCGCATTACGTCACCGCCTGGCAGCGCGCATATAGGCAGAAGCCCGGAGGAAGGGTCTCCCTCCGATTTTACCGCGGCGGCGGAAAAGCGCGGGGAAAGAGAAAGAGGACGGCGTTCGGGCGGCCGGCGACGTGCCTTTTCCAACGGATTTCCAGTGAGCGTTCCCGGCTGGACCATGATCGTCGTGAGGGGTAGGGAAGAGGGATGATCCGAGGCCTCAGCGAGGCGGTGATCACGCGCCGAGTAGTGAGCATTTCATCAGCCGGAATTACTGCCGTTGCTTTGTCCAAAGCTCCTAATCCGGACGGGAGACGTCCGGGGTTGGGGTTTCGTGATTTTTTCCCCTTGTTTTTGACTCGTCCCTTCTTATGGGAATGCCTGGGAAGCGATCGAATTACATGCTCCTGAGTCAGGAGCCGGTGGAGGAGGAGCAGCGGAACGCGCATAAGCCGGTCTTCGGCGGATACGAGGCTGAAAAGGGCAAGGATAAAGTTTTCGATTGGGCGATAGGTGCGGATGGCGATCTTCGCCAGGCTGGGTTCGCCCCCGTCGGGAGGGGCGGCCCGGTCATGGTTGCGCCGCCGCCGGCTACCACGGCGCTGCAGCGGCAGTCGAGCGGTAGCAGCTTCACGGGGAGCTCGCTCTCCGCGGGCGACTACCACATGCCGACCCTCTCGCCCACGGTTTCCTTGGGCGCTAACGACCCGGATCTGATGGGAGTTCTGCCGGATGATCCGTGGAAATCCGTCGAGGGGTTACTGAAGCCGGCTGAGCAGGCGGCCGCCGGGTCGTCTTCATCGAAAAGCTGGGCGCAGCAGACTGAAGAAAGTTATCAGCTGCAGCTCGCGCTTGCGCTCCGGCTCTCCTCGGAGGCAGCTCGCACTGACGACCCAAACTTCCTGGACCCTCTGCCAGGAGAGTCCGCTTCTGGTTCAACGCACTCTTCTGCGGAATCCATGTCCCACAGATTCTGGGTTAGTCTTTTTGCTTCTTTCTTTCTTTCTTTTTTTTTTCAAAATTTTCTAGATATAAAAAAGTTGCGGGAACTGCATCCCTTTTTTCCTGCCATGAAAAAGTTATGCATGCATCAATCTGTACTTAGCTAGCGAGCATGCCAGTTTGAAATTTAAGTACAGAGTCTGCGTGGCACGTTCATTTTCCCGTAATTTGAAGATTGAAGTTCTGTAATTAAGAGATTTAATTATTAATTTAGGTCATATTTTAGAAAGTTTCAATTTGCCGCCGCTTTGTGTAGCCTTAGCTCGCGTTGGACCAAACTGTCGATCCTTCGCCCTGATTATGCTGAGGGAAATGCTTGTTGCTCGTAATGAGGTATCTAGCTTCTGATTAGGAATGCTACATGAGGAAGAAGTCGACTCACTCCATGGGAAATGTAACTGATGTTTTAGAAAGAGAGACGAGATGTTTTTGTTTTTAAATTGGGTTCTCAAATAGGTGGTGGGTTACTATTAGGAACAAAAAATCCGCAAAACAAGCAAACCGCATGGCTTTCAAGTATGGAGTTTGGTGATTGCCGTCAATTTATGTCATGCGAAGGGAAGAGAAGGACAATGTCTTGTTCAAGATTTTTTATGAACTTGGCTTCTCATTTAGAAGCTCAAGAAGCTAGGGGGGAACCACCTCTTCCCTGAGAATAACAACCAAATGCAACAGAATCTTTGCAGACAAACTCAACATCAAACTCTGTAATTCTGTCAGCGATGCCTCCCCAATATGTGGGTTTGTCTGGTGTGACTCCAGAATTCAATGCCTTGCTGCATAGACGTACAGTATCTTAAGTGGCCTAAATTCCTACTCTTTGTTTGGATGCTGGTTGCCTGAAAGGTGTGCTAGGCGTACTTGATAATATCTGAAATAATTGAAGGGACCCATTTGATTTAATTTGAAAGGCCTTCACATGTTTTCATTGTAAAACATTTTGAGAAACAGAAGAGAAAAAAAAGAACAGTAACTCCAACTTTGTGCACACTTAGGCTTGTGTTGCGCTTATGTCTGGGATGCCTAGATGCCCTACAGAGCAACAACAGGAACATTGAAGCGATAGACCACTGTTAACCATAAATGCAATGTTGCTGTTAAGCAGCCCCTCTCTCCTCAATGTAAATTCAAAAAATGAACAAAAGAGAGGGTATATGAAAAACTGGAAATTCTTGCAAATGAGAAAAGTTCGTCTCCTCTGACACCTTAGATGTCAGATTAGTATGTCAGTGTCTGGCTCTTGTTTACATAATCATCCTTTTTGAAATTTGTGCAAACCTTTTTATTCTAACATTTGGCTTATGCAGGTCAATGGTTCTCTTTCTTATTATGACAAAGTTCCAGATGGATTTTACCTGATTCAGGGAATAGATCCACATGTGTGGACAATGTGTACTGATTTGCAAGAAAATGGTCGGATTCCATCAATAGAATCACTGAAGGCTGTCGACTCCATCGACTTGCCTGTTGAGGTAGTTCTAGTTGATAAGCAGACTGACTTTGATTTGGTGAATGTACAAAATAAGGTGAAAGGTCTTACACACGGTTGCAGCACCACAAAGGAGGCTGTTGAAAAACTTGCGGAGCTTGTCATCAAGCAGATGGGGTGAGTTCTCTACAATTATCTATTTCCCCAGCAGAAGGATAATTACTCCTCTGTGCTCTTAATAATTGAGATTAAATTGGTATTGAAAGGGGTACAGCTTCTTCTGAAGATGAATTGTTGATCGGTTGGAGGAATTGCTGCATGACTCTCAGGAAGAGGTTAAGATCCATTGTGCTACCCATTGGAAGCTTATCTGTTGGGCTTTGCAGGCATCGCTGTCTTCTGTTTAAAGTACACTTTCGACGATTTATGCTCTTGTTCACTTATGAAGATGTGTAAATGCTTGTCTTTGTTGTTTTCCATGGCCTAGATGTATGTCTATAGTGCATGAAGTCTAAATATGTAATGGTCTGCCTGTAGAAAATGCTTGTACCATCAATGCTTTATCTTTCTGTCTTTGTTTATTTCTTAATGCGTGCACCTTATTCTGGTTGTTTCACATGATTTTTTATTTATCTGTAGGCATTGGCAGATGCTATTGATTTACCATGTAGGATTGCGAGAGGGTGCAAGTATTGTAGACGAGCTGATGCTTCCTCCTGCCTTGTACGGTTTGGCACTGAAAGGTTTGCTTGTTAATCTTCCTCTAGATGTAGAGGATTGTTGGATGATACAAAAATCTGGTTTCTCAATATTCACCAATGTTTTCTGGAAATAGTTTTAGCTAATTTGGTCAGTAAACATGTGCAGAAGATTAATTAATAGATGAAAGAGCTCCACATTAGGTTTTTCTTTTATGTGGTTGTTCTCCTGTGCATATAGCTCCTTTCATCATGTATTCATTTCTTGATAGATTTTTGCTGTTGCTTACCCTTTGTTAGTTTTATATCACAAATTCTTCATTTCTGCATATGACATTTTCATACATGTTCCTTTCAAACTAACTATTTCATCTTACTTCCAGGGAACATTTGGTTGATTTGATAGGAGAACCTGGAACACTACGTGAGCCTGATTCCTTGCTCAATGGTCCAACTTCAATATGTATTTGTTCACCCCTACGGCTTCCCAAAACCAAGTCTATCTGTTTAACTGAGAATTTTGGGAGTTTGGCAAAGCAATATTTCAATGACTGTAGTTCATTGAGTTCTCTATTTGAAGGTACTTTCTGTAGGGAATCATGGATCCTGATTTTTTTTTTGTTTATCTGATATGTGTACATTTTCTGAGATCTTATTTGTTCAATGGATATCTACTGAGTACTGACATTTACTATCTGGAAGTAATTATAATTTTTAACCACATACTGGACACTTGCTTTAACCAGCGACCAATGATTATCCAGATCTTTACTTGGTAGGAGAATTAGATAATTGAATCGTTGCAGCAGTGAGTAGCAGATTTTGCTCTTATTTTTCATGATAGACCACTCCAGACTAGGGGAGCTGGAACGAATTGAGAATGCAGTATTCGGTGGTAGAGCTGCTCAGGTTCCATGTTAGCCCATGTTATAATGGAACCTGTTCCTTGTAACATTTAAAATGCTTAATATTTCATCTCATAGATAAGCATCACTCTAATATTCAATCCATGTGAAAATTGAAACACCAAGCAAAATCTAACATCTATGTCTCGACCACTCTTTCTTGTATTCTTCACAGACTCATAGTGTGCAACACTGTTAGGAAATATTTAAAAGATTAGTACGATATGAAGCTCAATTTCTTGGTTCCTTGGATATCTGCCTGGTACTTTTATCCCTGCTTCTTTATTCCACTTTACTTCCTTCCCATGATGATTCATGATTTTTGGTGTGAATTCTAAGCAGATGGTAGTCGAGTAGAAGCTGCAGAATCGTCCTGTTCTAATAATCCTGTCAGAAGGTATTCAGTTATTTTTCCATTCACTTGCAGATGAAATAGAAAACAATCCGTTGCAACTCAGACTGGTAATAAGTATCTGACTGTCTAGCAGGTCAAATGAAGAATCTCAATTGCAAGAAATACAGGGAATGCAGATGGAAAGCGATATAGGCTTAAAAGGACCCATTCAACTTTCCAAGCCACCAAGATGCATTCAACCCCGAGACCAACCATTGTTAGATTTAGTCAATCAGAGACGTGATAAGGGCAATGATTCAAACCTCTTGGGCCATAAAATGCTTCAGCTACCTCTTGATATTGAGGACCTAGACATCCCATGGACAGATCTTGTCTTAAGGGAGAAAATTGGTGCAGGTGATTTTCCTCTTATAGGATCATCTTTCCTCATCATACATATGTCCTTGCATCTGCTTTGTCAATGATTTGAGCTGATTAATTTAAAAGTGAATGGAAGAATGTTTCTTGTTTATTGTTTAGTGTCTGACATGCTTTTCTTTGAATTTCAGGTTCTTTTGGTACTGTCCATCGTGCAGATTGGCATGGATCTGTAAGTGCATGCTATCTCCTGCCCATGTTTTAATTCATAGTGAACTCTTGTGGCTATGATTGTTTAACTTCTAGGAGAGGTTATTTCCAATTTTCCCACTTTTTCTACCAATGTCTTATTGAAATTTTGAGGACTGTAGAAAGTGTGCATCATTTTCCTTTTAAAAATGAACATTTGGTTGCTTTATGGAGCTAAAATTAGTACTTATTGTTTGGTTAGTTGTGGCATTTCTTTGAATGGTAGTGAAATCCTGATCCGTCCGCCCTTTTCTAGAATTTCAGTTCATGTGAAAAAGCAACCAACAAACTGTTGATTGTCACAAGTTCAATGAACTTGTTAACCTTAATTTTTTCTATCTTGTATTTCTACTTTCTTGAGTTTTTCTTGATTACAGTTTAGCATTTCCTAGTTGTTGGTCCAATGTTATTGTTGCCTTTATATGTTTTTTCCCCAAGGCATGGCCACACTTCCACCACAAATGAAAACGAAAGCAAGACTATTCTTTTTGCTAATACTCCATTCCATCCGTTGTGCATCTCCATTTTCCCTTCTTTCTTTCTTCTTCTCTTTTTCTGGCCATTTCCTGTATCCTATCTATGGAAAGGAAAATTGCCAGAAGTGAGAGATGTGACAGCATGCTATGGTTTGTCTGATCGTGTTTTAGATTCTTCGTCAACTATGTGGAAGCATTTTTTAGTTAATTTTCTTTTTTAGGAAGTAAATTGAGTTAAGAAAAAAAAATTAGAAAATGTTTTTTCTAAAAATGAATTGAAATAAGAAACTGGTTTCAGAAATGGCATTTGAAGAACAGCTTGTTATTTTCTTTGGCAAGTGCCAAAAGTTCAGCCTATGGGATGTTGATGACAGGATGTTGCTGTTAAAATTCTGATGGAGCAGGACTTCCATGAAGAGCGATTCAAAGAATTTCTGAGGGAGGTACTTGTTTCTTAACGATCATCTTCCTGGATATTATATGCAAATAGTTTACTGCTGTTAAAGTCTGAAATAGCTGGCTTTATTCTATAAATAGCTGCCTTTATTCTATCTAGAAATTGCATCTGTTTACTAAATTTAGGATGTCCAAAAGCTAAATATTCCCTAATATTATTTCTCTTTTCTCCTTTCTTTCTTTCTTTCTATATGACAACAAACCGACCTGGGATGCACTGGTACAAGTCCCATTCAACAGTGACAAGTTGTTAAAAATAGGATGTGCCTTATTATGCTGTTCGTTTCCTGTGAAGGTTTTATCCGCAGGAATGTCAGTGGCAAACTCATGCTATGGAATGAATAATCCTGTTTTCTTAAGCAAGCATGTATATGATGACTATGTTTCAACTTAGGTGAAGACGCTAAAGGATCTTTGTAGTTTATATATGGATTCCTGATACTGTTTGGTCAGAATGGTTACCCAGTTGGTAAACGGATTAGTTCTACCACATTTGATTGGTTACCTCTCTGATGTTGGATTACTTGGTGATGCCCAATTTTATCCTAAAAGCTGTTGTAGGAGTAGGAGTGAAAGATGTGAATCATCATGAGTAAAGACACCTGGATATGGATGAAGTTTGTCTGTCTTGGATTTCTATTATCTTGATTATGTTACATTCTAGCGGATGTTCATAAAAAAAAATTATAATAACAGACGGATTGGTGAGAATTGTATTCATTCGTGCCACATATTAAAGACAGAAGACGGGAATCTTTCCATTTTCCTGCAAAGTCCCTTTAACATGGTATGCAAAGATCGATGGATTTGTACTTTTTAAAATAATCAAGCATTTCATAATAAGACTCCAACCATTACCACAGAGTGAGAGAGGGGACTAAAAAGTGTATCCCTGTTCTTTGGATTTTAAATGGGATTGATTTGAGGAATATAAAATTAGGACCCATTCAGATTCTGAAAATTGGTCAATTGTTGGTATTAGGATGACTTCATGGTTGCGGTCCCAGTCAAATATTGGTTGGAACTGATACTCTTTTTGCTTAGAGTGATAAATGCAAGTAGCTCTGATCTGCTTTTCTCTGCAACAGCAGAGAGTGATTTATGGAAAGGTGCCCTTGCGTGAAATCCAGCTGGAAACAGAAAGCTTTTGTCAAGTGATCCAGCATATTCAACAATATCCTTGGGAAGAAGCAATGCCTGGATGACAGTGTTTTTGGATACAGAAATTATACACTCTAAAAACCAACAATTTGGGACATTGGCATGATGCAAAGGTAATGTCCATAAGTAGGGGAATCAGTATTCATGGTCATAGTTCCTATTGCCTATCAAGTGCAGTCTAACATGAAGCCTTCTTGGTTGTCTTGATTTTTTGTCTTAACTTCTATGACAGAAAAATCTGACATTCAAATCCAATAAGAATTAATTCATTTAAGCAGTTCAAGGCTCCAAGCATATGAAGTTCTCAGGATATTCTTTCGACCAACCATGAGACCATCTTTTACAGATGACATATTTTTGAACCGCTGCAGTATTGCTTCTTTGTAGAATTGGGGGTCATGATGACTTTCCTTGGTTATTATGTATGTAGCTGAAAGCGCTAGGCGGGCCAACATAATCTAAACAAGTTCTGTAAAGGGTATGAGTTACACAATATTGAGATAAAATTAAACATATCTGAATCACAATGACTAATATTGAAGTGTCAAAACATCGACATGCATATTAACAGTAAATTGTATGCAGATACATTGTTAAAACTTTAAACATTATATATAAAAGTGACAGTGTACATATATGCAGCATTTTCTAGCAGTATATATGAAGCAAACAAATACATGACAGTAACAGTAACTAAATATATTCAGGGTAACAGTATATAAATAGTAAGGAGTAGGAGGAAGAAGAAGAAGAGCATGATGATGATGTTGACTATGAAGGGGAAGAAAAGGTAGACAAAGATGAAGGGTTTTGGAAGGGAGGGGAGATTTGGGGGGAAGGAAAAATGTAGGCAAAGAAGCAAAGAGATGAAAAAAATTCATTTTCCAGTTTACTGGATGCTCAGCCTACGTGGTCTGCTTAGGTGCTACTGCCTGGTTGTAAAGGGATCTGTGTAGGTCCTCGGGATGCTTTTGGCTACTAAAGTCATTATAGTATAAATTATAAAGTCATGGTAGAAGTACTTTGTTCCCCAGGACAATGTTAATAAATTGCGTTGGAAGTATTTCTGTTCCCAGGACAAAATTAGAAACTGTGACAAACATTTTTTGCTTCCTCCTTTCACAGCAAGTCTTTTTCATGAATTGATCCTGTATGGTATTCGGTTCTTTGATGTCCTTTCTTTTGTGGACCCATCATGCTTGCAGTTGATTTGGTTCTTTATTCTTTTCTCCTTTCTCCTATTAATTTACCCATCATATACTTGCAGCTAGATTTTTTCATTCAAGATGTTT
The DNA here is from genome assembly GCF_008831285.2 of Nymphaea colorata. Classification (NCBI taxonomy): domain Eukaryota; kingdom Viridiplantae; phylum Streptophyta; class Magnoliopsida; order Nymphaeales; family Nymphaeaceae; genus Nymphaea; species Nymphaea colorata. The sequence continues at coordinate 46,926 of NC_045148.1, read as the reverse complement.
CAAAGTACAATAATGTCCCTCTACGGTGGATAATGTCTCCCATTTCCTGTTTTTTCTAATATTGGACACTCTATATCATTTTCTTCCAGGTTGTGATTATGAAGCGTCTGCGACATCCAAACATTGTTCTTTTCATGGGAGCTGTGACCCAGCCCCCAAACTTGTCTATTGTCACAGAATTTTTGTCAAGGTTCTCACTTATCACAGTTTTTTTTCAATTGAGAAAAGGAATATCCATTTAATGTCAATTTAAATGCCTGTCTTAATAACTGCAGAGGCAGTTTGTACAAGCTTATACATAGGCCTGGTGCAAGAGAGTCACTGGATGAGAGACGTCGACTCAACATGGCATTTGATGTGGTTTGTCTTTCAATAAAAAAGGAATTTTTTTTTGGGTTGTTTGTTGTGGGGTGGAGGGGTGCATACACTGTACTACAAGCCGATTGCTCTATCATTTGGATTGGATAATGCACCGCAAGCCAGTTGCTCTATGATTTTGTTGGAAATCACTATTTCCAGAACAAAATGCTTAGTACCTTTTTTTGATTCTGGAATTTTTTCTGAGTGCACAAACTTTTTCTTGTGGTTTGTTTGTAGGCAAAGGGGATGAATTATCTGCATCGACGTAGTCCTCCAATTGTGCATCGAGATTTGAAGTCCCCAAATCTCTTAGTGGATAAGAAATGGACAGTCAAGGTATTCAAAGAAGCATGGGAATAAGATTACTGTATAACGTTCCAGTTAAAATGACATATGCTTCTTTTGCTGCTCTTTGTCCTACACCTGATTTCACTGCTGCACATGGATTAATTGTATTTGTATGCTATATCAAACAGAGGCTAAATATTTTCGGTGTTCTTTTTTTTTATGCATTTTGATGATTTGAGTGCTGCTGCACATGGATTAACTGTATATCGCAGCATGATCCTTGTATATCCAGACTAATGAATCTCAATCTATCCTATAGCCAACTTTTATGCCCTATAAACAAAGGATATGAAAGATGACACATGATAGTATGAGATGACCATCAGTCTCTCTCAAAAATCTAGTCAGATTTGGTCATGTTGCAATTGATCTTATTTAGAGAATAGTGTCTTAGAATGTTAGGAGGCCCTGAGTTTGAGAATTAGAACAACTCAATCCAACACCAACCTGTCAACTGTTTGCTTCAGTTTGGCACCTTGAAAGGGTTACGAACCAGGTTGCAAAATAGACTGGAGTTTGGCACCATTAGTTGACAATGATTTTATCATGTTCCACAATCTCTTAAAGAAGGAGCATTCTGGAGTTATGGTGTACCTTGTTGAGGAAGCATATGGCACATAACTGGTGGCGTTTAAAGTGTATTTTTGTTTTACGTAGCCAACTCGTTTAAATACTGAGGGATGGAGTAATATATATATATGTGTCTGTGTGTGTGTGTGTGTGTGTGTGTGTATAGAGAGGGAGAGAGAGAGAAAGAGAGAGATTGGTAAGTGCGAGACCCGTAAAGAATCATCTTGGCCATTGAACTTTTCAAGATGGATAACTGAAACTAAGAGCAAATCAAGGAGAAAAAGTTGTTAATTAATCCTCGATAACTAAAATACCCTAGCTCTTTTTTCTCCTTGATTTTCTCTTATCTATTCATCTAGGAAAATCAACGACCAAGATGATTCCTTATGAATATCGCACCTTAGGGTCTTGTACTTACTAATTTTTCTATATATAAGCGTGAGTTCAAAGATATTGGATGCGAAATGGCTCAAAATTAAAAATTTGTCGTTAAAAAATGTCGACACAGGTGCATTAGTGATGGTTTATGGTGCAAGAATGGTTCATGCCTTCATGGTGCAAGAATGGTTCATGCCTTCATGGTGCTTTTAGCAAGAGTGTATGGTGCATTCAGCAACAGACTTATAATTTTTGGTCATCTGGCAACATCCACCATCTAATAAATTCAATATATATCTCTATATATATATCACACATGCCTGCCAAATTCAGAACTTGTAGCGATGTTGACGGTGTTTGGCGCCATATCGGTTTTCTCACCAATAAGACATCAGCCAATACATATTGTTATGCATCAGCTCATATTGCTTTATTTTTTTTCATTTTATGAACATAAAGAATAATTTAATATATTTTAAATTGATTTTTAGAAAATAATAAAATTGGAAAAACCTATATTGGTCTTGTAACATATAGGCAAGGTGGTGGCACGATATGTGATATGCTCTGATACTGGGTTATATTGGTGACACTGTTTTTGAGGGTTGTTCAATTTAAATTTGGTCTTCATTGAAGATGAGGGCATTTCATTAAGATGAAGGATTAGACTCTTTTCTATTTTCTGCATATCATCTGTTTGTTCCAGTAGTTCCTTTTCTCTTAGGCGTATCATCTCAGTGCATTTTCTGAGATGTGCAAATTTAAGAATTTCATATTCATTAGAAGGTCGTTAGCTAAAAACTACTAGTTTGCTACGGAGCTTTAAGAGTATCGTAGGTTCTTTGCAGCATGTTCCTATGTCTTCTTGTGGCTTTATAAATGTAGGGGTGCTTGCATTACGTACATATACATACACATGCATTTCTTTTCCTGATCTTTAAAATTATGAATGATTATTCAGAAGAACGTTGTGTCCAGTAAAAAGCAACTTGAATTTTTTCTTTCTGTCTGCTTTAATCAAATGCCATATTGTCACTTCTCATGCAGCTATTTATTGTGTAATGGTCAGGTATGTGATTTTGGCCTTTCCCGTTTGAAGGCCAATACGTTCCTCTCTTCAAAGTCAACTGCTGGAACTGTAAGCTTTTTTCATTTCTTTCAGTATTGTCCAATTGCAGTTTTCAATTGGGTTCACTAATACTTTCCATCACCTTAAATTTGGACAGCCTGAATGGATGGCCCCAGAAGTACTTCGTGATGAGCCGTCAAATGAGAAGTGTGATGTTTACAGTTTTGGTGTCATCCTGTGGGAGCTTGTAACAATGCAACAGCCGTGGAGTAGTTTGAATCCAGCACAGGTTTGAATAGTTATGACAATGGTCGAATGCCTCTCTCTCTTTCTCTCTTACTTTCTTTCTAAGATCAGAAAAACAATGGCGCATCACTTAGGAAGCTCTTTTGATAAAGCTCTCAATATCATATACTGCTCAATCTATGGTGAGCTGCAGTTACATTCTCTTGTTTGTTTTTTTTTTATCACCACTTGTTTTTTCTTCCGGTTCTGTTGGTGGATATCGGCATAATGCATTGTGCTCCAGTGATGATTCCAGTGGGATGTGGATAGGTCCTTTTGAAGAAAATTCACCTACGTGTGGAATTGCAAGTCTGACAGATTAATCTTTAGAGTTTTCTTTATTCAATGATCATGCTTCGTTCTTCTCAGGGGTGGAGGCAGGGGCCATGGCTTCCCCTTGGATTTTAAAAAATCAAAATTTTACTTGTAAATTTTTACAATTTTATTATTACCTATATAAAAAAATTTAAAGATTTATATTTTGGCCCCTGTTTTTGAAACTATATTTCAGCACCTGCGACAAAAAATTCTTAGCTCCGCCCTGGTTGTTCTGATTCTAGTTATGTTAAAATGAGCAAATTATACACTATTAGTACCTTTCCTGTTCCGTGTGAAACACGATGCTGCTTAACCCGATTGAGGTTTAACTTGTTATTATGCTAGGCCTGTTTACATGCTAGTCCCCTTCGTTGTTCCTGATAAATTTGCCATGTGTAGGTGGTGGCAGCTGTCGGTTTTCAAAACAGAAGGCTTCAAATTCCTAGCTACGTCAATCCCAAAGTGGCATCCATAATCGAGTCCTGTTTTGCCAAGCAAGTAGCTGTGAACCTTACTGTTCACCCAGTTGGTTAGGTTTTCTGTAACCTACGGCTCATATGGTTCTGATTTTGCAGTGAGCCCTGGAAACGGCCTTCTTTCGCTAGCGTCATGGAATCTTTGAAGCCACTAATCAAGCCTTCAACACCAGGATAAGCAATACAGAGCTACGACCAACTTACCTGAAGGTTGGAACTCCTGAAAGAAAATTTGCAAAATGTCCATTAATTTTTCTTTAGAAAATTAACTCGCAGATTAGATCTTCAACCAGACGATGAAATCAGGTAATGTGCTTTTCTTCTTTTTTCCCGAATTAGTATGGCTTGAGACTCTATTTGACATTCGTTGGTCATCATTTGCTTGTCCCTTTCACCAGTCTTCAATTATTGAACACATGGCCTTGAATTTTAAGGGTCTTTGTCATAATCAACAGTCATGTAAACATTTTCTGCATCTAGTACAAGATTGGTGATTGTTCTGAGAGGCGGACACTTGAAAGTTACTGAATTTGGGTCACGGAACCCAAATCATACTCTTTTGATGTTTGTTTTTGACAGATTATTTTATTTGCTTTGGTAGATTATTATTTTAGTACTCATTTCTGAACCATGGCAGTTTATTCTTGTATATACCTGCACGTCACCTTCGGGCAGTCCTCCAGTTGCAAAGAAGCAAGGAAGAGATGCTTGAAGCAGATGGAAGTTAAGTCCCAGCAATCGTCTCCTTCACCTGTAAATGGAATTATATTTTGTATCAGGCTCCTGGATGCCTGATGTAGGATCCCTTTGTTTAATGTGAATGTGGGCAAATCCCATGTTGGCACCTCTTACCGTCATTCACGTTATCAATGATTTTATACAAATATATGGTTACATATTTGCTTCGTCTCTCTGCTTTCCTTAATACACGAACTTCATGAAGTGCAAAAGGAGCACCAATCAATTTACTCCTTTTATTTTTTATGGCAACAAATTTATGGATAGAAAGATCTGAAAATTGTTATGGTAGGGCTGCACAACGAACTCAGGCTAGGCTCGAACTTGCTCGAAGAAACTCGGCTCATGCTCAAGTCGTTTATAAACGAAAATGAGTTACATAGCTAATGCTTGCACGAGTTAAACGAATTTGCTTACATGAGTTAACGTGAAACGAGTTAATGCTTAAATGAGTTAAATGAGTCAAGTTTGAGCTCGATTTTTTGTAGTTGAGTTGAACTCAAGCAGGCCAAGTTTGAGCTCGACTCAGTTTATGTGACTCAGTTTATGTGCCAACTCGAGCTTGAGCTCGACTTGGTTCTTATGCCGCTCAACTAACTAAAGTGCCTGTGCATGCTGCCGTCGGATACCCATGTGAATAATAAGAAAGATTTTGACAAGTACGGTGGTTCTCGGATGAGCGAGATGTTATGTTGCAGTCGTTTGTCTCAAGCCGATGTAAGTATTTTAAGTATATAATTTACTGTGTTATGACCTTGTAAGTGTGGTCGCATAACCGATTCGGTAAAGAGGATATGTTAATTTAGGTGTTTTTAATGTTTCTCTTCTGAGTAATAGCAAAACCAACAGCTTAAAAAATTTAATTGGTTAAGCATCCTTTTGTTTGCGGGTAAAGTGTTTCCAACAAAGAACAGTTTGTATCGAACTAACATGAAAAACATAAAGATTATAAATGACTTTTGATATATGAACGTGTGAAGTAACTTTTGATAAGGTGAAATTAGACAAATTACACCATGAAATCAAAGAGAAAAAACCAAATTACTTTTTAAGCCGACTATTTTTATTCTCAACAGTGGGCAGAGACAATCTTTTTTAACATACAGACTTCGTAACCATCTGGTCTAACAAAATCAGATGGATGAGTCTAGTTCGCGTATGGTGTTTATGATCTATGTGGTGCGTGTGGCACACAAATGGTTTAACACTCAAAATTTGATGCCTATACTCTCAATGTAAGGTAAGAATTCGTTCAAATTCTTATTGGAAACCTCAGGGGGATTTTATGGAGTGAAACTTCCTGGTGCAACCAGGGCGCAATTATCTTTCCTTTAACTTTCAAGATACCAAAAAAAAAAAAAGAATCTCAGAACTGGCCAAACCCTTGCAATTGTAAATCAAAGAAACCATGAAAATAGCAGAGTCTCTACCTTGTTCCTGGAATACGCTCCAAAACATACTCGTTTCTTCTCGAAATGGTGATTTCTTCTGTTCTCCAAATACAATCAATTAATGTGTGATAGAGGCAACAAGATTGGCAGATTGGGGTGCCGATTTGAACGAGAAGGCATGTAGATCATATATGCTCAACGGTTCTTCCAATCGCAGAACTGGGTTTTGCTTATCGAGCGCGAGAGAGAGGCGCCCCACCCAGCTGACGTGAAGGCGTAGCGTTTGTTGCTTACCCAGCAAGTTAAAGCGACGCGGTCTAAATGGTGATAGTAAATGTCAGAAGGAGAACTTTTTTACTTAAGTCGGCTGAGGAAGAGAACAAGATATTTCAAATTAATCCATACTCAAGACAAAGTTATAAAATGCGCTTAATACTTTTGGATTTTCTGATCCGCACCTAGGAAGTTGATGTTGGGAAGGAAAGACATTTTTCGTGTTATGTCGTTAACTTAGGAAAACATGGTCCCACGTAATAAAATGACATTTTGATAATTTTATAATGTTTTTTTTTTTTAATTTTCATTTTTGTTCTTGTATGGGGGAGGGGTCTTTCAGGGCATTTTAATCATTTGCAATCCTTAATGCATGGAGTCTTGCTAGAAGCCATAACATATAATCTGCTTTAATTAGAAAAAACTAGTTAAAATTGAGGAAGAAATCAGACATACTCTTTATTTTTATGTACAACTAAGTGGTCTCCAACTTCATGAAGACTTAGAACTTTGACATTGTCAAAAAAAAAAAAAAAGGCCTGAGGTCCAACTTTCATGTTTAGGCCTTTACGGCCCAATCCTATCACTCGCTTGAGCTGTCTGAATCTGCAAAAGTATGGTGCTCAGTACTTGGATTATTTATGGATATGAAAGAAAAAAGGGTTCATTCTAAATAAGATTAACAAAAGAGACTATTAGAAAATTTGAGAACGATGGGGGCTTTTCTAGAATGAGTATCTTTCCGCGAAAGAATCGGAGTCCTTCGTGTAAGAAATGAGATTTTCAGACCCATTTCCACGTTGCCGAAGAATGGCGGCAACGGCGACGCGCAACTATAAATTGAATGCCCGCCTTCTCGTGCAGGCCGGAGCGATCTTCTTCTGTAATCAGGCCTTTTCCCTTGGGCTTCTTTGGAGAAGGGATGGGCTCTGCCTCGCCGGAATCCGACGTGTCCGCCGCCGAAGATGTGCCCAACTCCAGCTTCCGTCCTCGGCCGTTTGAGTCCCTTCAGTTGCCCCCTGTCCCGCCGTTCCTCACTAAGACGTACGATCTGGTGGAAGACGGCTCCCTCGACTCCGTGATCTCGTGGAGCCCCGACGGGAGGAGCTTCGTGGTCTGGGATGCCGTCCAGTTCTCTATAAGCGTGCTCCCCCGTCACTTCAAACACGGGAACTTCTCGAGCTTCATTCGCCAACTCAACACCTATGTGTGTATATTCTTTTTTTAGTTTTGCCATCTCTGTTTACCACTTGATCGATTTCTGCATGTAATGCAGGGATGTTGATGGCGTACTTCTTTCTCTTTCTCTTGTTTTTTTTTTTTTAAATATCTTTGCTTGGTCGATGTACCTTCTTATTGGGGGACCTTTTTTCCGATTGTGGGTGTAGAGGGCTCTTTATGTAATGTAACTGGTTATTTTTTAATGGTTCGTCCTGTATGATAATTGATAAATAGTTTGTGTGTCTGAAAGCTTCATGGGGAAGGAAGACGCGTACAGTTTTCTTTATCTGGTAAGTAAAGTGGTGATGATGAAGGCAGCATGGCATGCTTAGTTACTTGAACTTGGTATCTTCGTATTTTTGAGAACTAAGTGGTGTATCAGAACGTTACTTTTTTTTTTTTCATGCTAAAGAAACAGAGAGCATCAGTTTTAGGTAGATTGAGACACATAAGAAAATTTAAAAACAAATTATATTTCAATTTTATCCCGTTGCTTTTTTGTAGTGGTTGGAAATTATTCCAGTAAGGGATGAAAGGAAAATGATGGCTTACTAGCAAAAGGGGGACATGAAGTTTTCCTTTATACGTCTAGGCGAATCGCATTCTCGGCAACTTTTCTCTTCGGATTCAGCCATCACAAACTCGGTACTGAAAATGTACATTTTTTGGCAGCCATTATGCAAGTTGGCCACCTCATAATGAACGCAATATATTATTGCACAACAGCAGAATGTTATTATAGATGGATCTGAGGGTATCACTTTTTTTTTGGCTTTCTTGTCCACAATCATCAGTTTGCGGTACAATTTTCTTTCGTAATTGTTGCAGATCCTAACGGCTAGGCTTTGCATTTGCATTGTTGAGCGAAAACCGATCGAGTTGCATTTTTCTTTTCTCAAAATCACCATTACCTGCAGATTTATCATTTTAAAGGTCATAAGGTACCTCACTTTCGTCCTGCCTCATCCATAAACGTAAAACTTGAATCATCATGCCCGTTCTGAAAAAATGTACACCTTACTGCAACTGGCTTTGGTTGATACCACATGCAGACTTCGGGTTCTAATTCATGCTTGATGCCAGTAATGGTATGTTTCTTCTGGATATACAAAAAGTTTAGCATGTCATTTATGCTCTCCAGTAGTGAAAGTCTTACTTGCAGATTTTGTCCTGAAGTGCTGCTCGCAAAGCATGGATATATTAGCAAGGAAGCTCGATTTATATTCTTTTTCCTTAGCTGGCTTTTTATCATTTGCAATTTAAAAACCGGAGAATTTTCTGTTTGTCTCTGTTCTCAAGATTTATGTGAGTTTCTGGCATCAGGGTTTTCGTAAGATTGATACAGAACGTTGGGAGTTTGCCCATGAGGATTTTCTTCAAGGCCAGAGGCATTTATTAAGGAATATCCGCAGGCGCAGGTCATCTCAGGCTCACCAACCTGGGCGTTCAGGAACGTGCACAGAATTGGAAAAGACTGATACGGAAGCTCAGGTGGAAGTGCTAAAAAGAGATAAAGATGCGTTGATGCAAGAGGTCAGGAAACTAAGCGAGCAACAACAGCTGACCAACACTCACATAAAATCCTTGAATCACCGGCTTCAAGCGACAGAGGAGCGACAGAAGCAGATGCTTACCTTCTTGGCTAAGGCATTTGTGAACCCAAAACTTTTAACCCACCTGTTTCTGCGTCAGAAAGATCGAAAACTCCCATCTCAGGGGAGAAAAAGTTTGCCCACCAGCCAACAAACGGACGAAACTTCTCTTTGTCCATCTATGGAAAGACAACTTCTGGAATACAAGTTTGAAGATTCTTCTTCATCCCTCGAGTTGTCTGATTTAGAGATTAATGCTGGTGTAGAGTTTTGTGAATCTGTTTTACCAGTTATGGTTCCCAAGGATGGTCTCGGTACTGATGGAGAAGCAAGACAGGGCAGTATTGTTTCAGGCAGTAATCTTCTGCCGAAGAAAGAAGATGAGGACAAATACGACGTTACTGCTTTGCCAACTTTTGAGTCCGACATTTCTAGTTTGAAGGGAAAGAGTATATTGAATGATGATGCAGATAGAAGTGACTACATAGTTGATTACATCGTCTCCACTCCTGAAGATGCATCAATGGAGGCCATCTTGGCAAGCTTGACACAGGATTCAAATGCTCTTGTCGTCAACCATAATGAGATGTTGGATGCTTCTGTCTTTTCTGGTGAAGGCTGTGCTAGTTCTGACGTTCTCTACATGAATGCTATTGATCTTCATACTGAAGAGCAGGATGTTGCTGACCTTTGGGGAGTGAATTTGAAGCAAAGTTTGGATGCTTCTCCAATTGATCTGTGGGCCAGTGATTTAAGTGATCATCAAGATTTGCCAATTCATAGCGAAAATCAACTTGGGGGTTCAAATATGTAAGAATAGAATATTCTCGTTTACTACCTTTCCTTTCTAGTTAGTAATTTATGACTCCACGTATGAAGTGACTAAGAGTAGAATATTCAATATAAATTTTGTTTCACAAATTGCACTTTCCTTTGTTTCGTTGTGTAAAGTCTGAACATGTTTTGGAGATGCCCATATTCATGTGCATGTGCAACTGCCTTTTTGTAGATTGTAGGCAGTAGGCACTGAAATCCCTGGCAACCTGTCTCTGTACCAGCTTCAATACCTGTATCTAGGTGACATGGCATATCTATATATTGCTAAAGGAAATTAAATCTATAGGGCCGTGAAATGTATCTACAACACAGCCATGAGCCTCTTTTATTTTTGAGCCAGTTAGTCCTAGTGGATTCTGATTAGTGAACCGATTTTGCATTTTCAGCCACCTTGTGATCTTGAGCAGGTTGTTTGTCATTGAAAATCTAGCTGGTTGAAGTTTACAAAACCTTGTTATGTTTGATGGAGAGGTCTTCACTCACTCTTGGGTGCGCTGGATGCTGACCTGCAGGGTAGCAGATGCAAAAGCAGTTGACTTAACTGGAGTTGGAAAAGGAAGCTGCTGATGATTGGCGATCCTATATGTTCATCCTCTATAGCATAGGAATTTAAGGACTTCATGATTAGCAAGGTTGACAAAAGAGTTCACCATGGGATTCACGCATCACTGTCATTGCAGGATCTTTCTTGGTTTTGGTATGCTATTTTAGATCTTTCGTTTGTCCCTTCCCTCAGTTATGGATGCAGAATCTAGTCTGCTTGCAAAATCTGTATATTTTGACTGTGTGTGTGTCGTTGTTTTTTGTTAGATAGCCTAAAATGTTTAGAATATTGACATGTTTCTCCTTTCATCCTTTTATATGAGTTTGCTGATCTGTGTTCATCTTAACATTATGTCAACCTTGTTAATTCAAGTTAATGTTATTCTGGTACCAGATTGTCTCAGGTTTGGAACACGTGCTATTCATTTTGTAGATAATTTCGACTGCTTGGACTTTTTGTTTTGCGTTACAATTGAATGAGCAATACAAATATGCAATATATGTTTGTGTGTGTTGCGTGTTTTTTCATTGCCGTGTGATGCGTGTTTTTTCATTGCCTCTTCATGCATGTGCGTGTTACGCATCAAAGGTTTGGCCAGTGGTGATGTGGTTGCTTAACTCTGAGAGGAAGAATAGAGGCCATGTAGTGTGATGCTGATGTACATAATGCATAAATGTGCTTCTAATCCGAGGTTAATAATGGTTTCTGACGGTAGTTGAGTATCACCAATAAATTCGTGTTTTGTTGAAGGATCAATAAGAATGCAGTAGCTGTTAAATATTAGCTTGTAAATTGCTTTCTACCTTAGTTTATATGTCATAATACTGTTTATATCGTTGAAATGTTATTTTGAAGTACATTTTTTAGGTGACCATCAAACTCTTAGCACTTACGAGCTATGAGCCTTTTAGACTTGGTGACTGCATAGTTCTTCAGAAGTTGCTTCCTGTAGGTGATAACCTTTTCAGTGCATAATGCTGCACCCCTTTCTGCAAATATTATGCAGACAGTAATCTGTTGCTAAAAACATGTATATGCAAGCTTCTGGCAGATCAATGAAATATCCGACAGTGCATCCATGTCTATAAGCAGTCATAGATTTTATGCTTGTAGCTTCCCGTATGATATTGGAAAATGGGGAGGCGCTTACTGGGTGCCTTTCGTCATTTGGTTGTAATCTACTTGCTTCTAGTGCTATTATAGGTCAGTAATTCTCTCCCATTCAAAAATCTTCTAGTTAGTAATAATACAGGAAAGGGTGATACTTTTTGATGCGATTCATCTTGCATTTACAATGCGAGAAGCATGGTGCAGCTCTTAGATGTGTTTCATACTGATGCTCACGGTTTGACGCTTGAATTTTTTCTTTTGGTTAACCTTTTCTGAACCTGTTGTATTCCTCTTTACATGGTTGCCTTTTCATGGATTTTTTTTTTTTTTGTGCTGATTGTTTTGCAGGAACGACCAAAATCTGTACCGTGGATTCGTGGTGAACGTTTTGCAGCATGATCATAGTATGCGCGGGAGCATGAGAGTCACACATTTCAATATCTTGTGTATTGCGTAGTAAAGATTTGGAGCAGCGATTCAAGGCTATACTATATGAAACGACTAGAATTTCCAGTAAATAAGAAAATGTTCACATGCCCTTTCAGACGTTTGATGCTCTCTAGGTTATGTCCTTGCAGTATTTAGTCTACAAAATCCCAATTTCCTGAAAAAAAAAAAGTCCCCGTCGCAAATTGAATTGTGTGTGTGTGTGGGAGTGGGCGTGCTACCCTCTCTTGGGCTGTCTGACGTTGGATGTGAGAAGGCGCACTATCACGGTTCCCTTGAATATTGTTACGGCGAAGAACAATGGTTTGAGTTCATGTCCGTATGGTCGCTAAAGAAAGAATTTCCTGATAAAACTACGGTCAAGCATGGTTCACCTGTAAATGAAAAAAGAAGGGTATTGCTTCAATTTCCTGGAAAAGTAATGTGATTCAGTTTGTATAGAAATCGGATCCAGCAACCCAAAAAAGCAACTAGTCGCAATTCCTAAACCGAACCGTTCGCACTTTGCACCCAACTTGTTCTGTTTAATGATGTTGGTGCTCTAAAAACGATAGTGGAAGTCAGGCATTCTGCAATTTGTGCTTGCACACGATGTCCCGGTTTCCAATTATGTACGCTATGGTTGTGGAGGCTGTCTTTGTGGTTCAATCCATATTCAGCATAGTTGGCAAATCTGTGACTCAGACTTGGATCGGCAGATGACCGAAATTAAGCGAGTTGATTTGGCGACTTGGTCGGGTTAGGTCATGAATTTTTTAAAGAACATATTTATTGCATATCAAAACAGTTAGACTATTGAATATGACTTGTATATTACACAAATATATAGTGTGTACATTTCAATATACATATATACATGTATATTAAAAAAATAGAGTCTTTCCCATCATCATCATCATCGACATGGCCGAGTCAGGCGATTCCGGGCAAGTCAGGGGCGATCCTTGTCGAGTCGGGCAAGTCAGGGGTGATCCCATCCTCGCTGAGCCAGGTTCTAAATCTTTGACCCATGGGCAGATTTGTAGGGCAATTCCAGCTGACATGGGTGATTCCTGAGTCAGCCCGGTGAGTTTGCCGACCATGTTGTCCAGTTCTCATCCTTGGTCCTTGCATGTCTATCTTGTTCTATCTTCCTATCAATGCGATGCTGTTAAAATCGTTTTCTATGTGAAATCCATCGGCAAATAGATTAAAGGGATCATCTGGATCCAATCGGAGTTGAGACCTTGCTGAATTAAAAACTATGTTTTTAAATAAAAGAAAACATAGTAAATAAACGGAAAATATAAGAAAGCAAGGCCAATATGTCACCTGGTTCTCGTTGAATAGTCTCTGCACCAATACTGGATGGAAAGGGCTCGCGTGGTTCAATCCGAACTTGTGGAATAATACACTACAAAATCCCTTCAAATTAGTTTTAGTGTCACAAAAAACTCGTTTGTGAAGTTGGGGAGCCAATTTTGATGATGCGATTGCTCTCCACCAGCCTTACTCAAATTTGGGAAAGAAAGAATCTATAAAGACATAAATGGTTAAGATAATGACTTCATGACTTTGATTTTTGGCTCTATCGAATTTGGCAAAACTTTCCAATTTTAGGCCAGAGTATGCCTGATTTCTTATTTATAAATGTTAAGAGGGGGACCAAGAAGAATATAAAGCTTTCGAAACATGTGCTCTAATGTTCTAATTCTAGAAAATATGTTGAAACTTCCTAAATCCAACAATCAACATAATCCAAGCATCCTTCTTCGAGCAAAAAGATGCTGTTCTCGAAACCATGCATGTTAGAAATGCGTGGGACACAACACAACGTCTTCTTTTCTTACCGAACACCTTCCATAAGACAAGATACATCATTCATGGCGTCCCCAAGATGGCATTACTTGCCAAATATGATGCTCGTTTGTGCCTGCAAGTAACAGAATGGACACATCTGAGATCCACAACGGAGATGTGTTCTTTTGCCTTCCACCGTTTTTGCAGCACTCTCATTCGCCACATGGAAAGCTCTGCATTTAGTGTTTGCGTGAGGGACAGGCGCCACCGGCTGCGTGGAACACCAAGCTTGTGTTTCTAAAATGTTGCATCCCAGTTGTAGTAAACAATTGTCTGGTATCAGTCTAACACTCCTTCAGCAAGCAAACAACAACAAACACCATATGCAGCAGTCAACTCAACTCTAACGGTTGTTCTTGCACGCAAGGAAAGAGAGAGTGAATGGGTGTTGGCTGCTGATTTATTACTGTCTCAGAAACACAAGCAAGATTATGATACCAACCAGCAAGGATTTAGCGACAAAAAGGAGGAGTCACAAATCAAACAACAGAAGTACACTGCTCCCTCGACTGTTACTTAGAGTGATATGTAGAAGCTATACCTTCGGTGAACAGAAAGAGTATTTTATTGTATCGCTTAAGTGAGAGTCAAAGTCTTTCATTTTTTATTATTCATGTTAGTATGAATACTAAAAGCCTTTACATCTTTCTCGTGTCTTTTATATGATGAGATGCTTAGAGACCTGAGTGGAAAGGAGATAAAAGCAAAAAAGAGAAAATTTCCAGGAGTGAGGCGGCATTGGAGATCCCCGCGAATTTAAGCAGTGCGGGATATCAAATCTGGTCCCCCTCATTGGGTCCCATAATTTTGGACAGAGTCCAACTGGGTGGTTCCTAAAATCAAGGACAATAACGGGTCGAGCACATATTGTACTGGAGCGGCGGAGCGTGGGTAGAAAACCGAAGCTTCGAGTCTGTGGTGTATGGGGTTCAGAGTTGGAGATCGATGAGGGGCCGGGGGGGAAGACGAAGGTGTAATGTAAATGCTCACGGTTTCGGTTCGGAACCAAGTTAAAAGCACCGAACCGTTTATCCAAGAAGTGGAAGCAGCGCAAAACGGACAGGAAGAGAAGCGAATGACGCTGCGCCTTCCTTCCCTCCCCATTCATCGTCGTCGGCCTCCTCCGCCGTGGGCAACTGCTCTGCAGACTTCCTCTTCCTTCTCCTTTATTTTGGTTCTCTGTTTTATCGTTCTCCTGTAACCGCTGGGGAGATCTCGTAGTGGCGCGCTATTTCGAGTTGCCGCTGCGGGATGCACTCTCTCCTCTCCGAATCCATGTATCGTGAAGAATTAGGGTTTTGAAATTGCTGGAGCTCGCTACTTGCTGGCGGGGACATGGCTCCCTGCATGGCCGAGCTGGTTCAGTGATAGAGTTTTGTGTGGACTAGGGTTTTTTTTTTTTTTTTAGGTTTCTGTTTTCCTTTCTTCTGGTTTTTCTTTTTGGTTCTGCGTTTTCCCTTTTTGCGGCGGTGGCTGGGGTGGAGGATGGAAGCGCAGAGTTCTCGGAGACCGATTGACAAGCAGAGGGAGATCGGGCTGAAGAAACCTAGATTGGAAGAGACGGCTGAGAGGAGGGTCCCTGCACGAGCTGCTGGGACCGGTAGCAATGCGTTCCTCGCCAGGTTTAGAACGAACGACAGGGAAAGAGACGGTAGCAGAGGGAGGATCGCCGTTGATGAAGTTAAGGAGAGAGAGGAGCCTGGCAGGAGGGCTTTCCAACAGCAGCAGGAGCTCTTGAGTCAGTACAAGACAGCACTTGGCGAGCTCACGTTTAACTCGAAACCGATCATCACGAACCTTACGATTATTGCCGGGGAGAATACACATGCGGCCAAGGGAATCGCCGCCACTATCTGTGCAAACATCATAGAGGTGATATTCGCTGTCACTGATTTCTTATATGCGAGGAAAACAGAAATTCGATTGATTTGGCTTCTTAGTGCCAGTGGTAGTGAGCTTTGGAGTGCCCTGTTTTATAGTGCTATTGTACATCCAACGCGAAATGCATTCAAAATGAGAAAAATTGGTCTTAGTTATCTTCTTCATCTTCTTACCTTTTCCTTCTCTTCTTCTCCTCTTCGTTTTCTGGGTGATGAATGAACCTCGTTTTAATTTTTTTCGGTGGTAAGTTTATTGAGCATTTCTCTGTATAAATAGTTGGAATAATTGGTGACACGGAATTTATTCGCAATGGCATGTTTATAAGGAAGGGCCCTGGAGCATGTGAGACAGATCGACCTTTCTGGTCATTGAAACCTTGGATGTCCGCCACCACATCAACTTTCCTGACGTTGTATTTTATGAGATTGGATGGTGTTATATGTTGTAATGTGAATTGGATCTCCAATGTGACAATGTCTGCTTGGAAACGTTTGAACAATTAAAGTTGAGCCTCGTGTGAAGCATTCCAAAAGTTATGCATATCTAATTGAATCCCCGGTTTGCAGCAAAGAAGCAGTATCATTATCAAACTGGCAGCTGAAAACTAGCATTTGACCAAGACTTTTGTGATGTTAGGTCAGCATACTTATGTAACGGATCCACGAGAAATTATCCAAAATCATTTCACTTGGATCTGTGTGGAGACCAAAGATCTTCACTGACTGATTCAGCTCACCTGTGATGAAAAACCAGTCTGAGCAGTGAATGTTGCTGGAGAAAGTTTGTGGGGATGCATTTGCCTTTTGAAAGGATGCACTTTTGAAGGAAACATGTTACTAACATTCCTTTTAACAGTCTTGATGGTCTTTTTTTCACATCCGCTGTTTACTCTTTTAACATCTGAGAGTGATTGCTCGCCAAGTTCTTATTTACTGGTTATGCATTAGATCTCATTGTTGCGAAAGAGAAGCTGCTAATGTTTACATCTTATGGGTGTTCCTTTATCTTGAATTATTAGCACATTTGGATTGAAGAATTTAAACTCTGAGTAGTGGGAAGGTTTTTGTGGGAGCTGGTTTCACTTTGATGTCAATAGGTATGGTAAGATTATTTTTAATCTAGGCAGCACTAGATGGTTTGAAGATTCACCTTCTAATGCACATCGTTTGAAATTCCTGGATGGTAACTATCCTTTTGGGCATCTGAAATTTAACTTGGACATGGAAGATCTGTTGACTTATTAAACATGGTAGATGACACTACCCATTGAACTTAATGGTCTTTAGCTAATTAACAAGTGCAATAGAGAATGACATGCTGCCATTTGCAGTTTGTATACTCTGGTGCAACTTTACCGCACTAATGTAAGCACAAAAGTTCACCAGTTGTGCAGTGTTTTTAATCTAAAGCTGTCATGTCTTGCTGTTGTCATTTCCACTTTGAAGACCACCTTTTGTACTTTTTTCTGTTGGCAGCTATAGTAGCCAGATACTTAGTGTTTTCATATTTATCTATGTAACCAGTCACGTCTGTGTTTCGCTGCATACAAATGGTGCAAGGAACGTTTACTGATTAATAGAGCATCCGGGTTGATATCTTGTTGGTTAGTTAATGAAGCAGTTAACCAAAAACATAAGGTCCATGTGGCTTTTAAGATGGCAATACAAAAACTGCTAAAATATGAAATAGTGCAAATGAAATCCTCTTGGATATGAGAATGCATACTGTATGATAAGAACAAAGAGATAATCTTGCTCTCCAACCATGCGCCACCACACTACTTAACCTTGTTTGGGATTGTCATGCCTTGAGGAAGTCTGCAGGTTGATGGCTGTTGGCAACTCCACTATGTGTGGAAGCCAACATCTTTTTAGTCGACTGGTTGCAGTTGCAGTTCCATGGAAGGCAAGATGTTGAGACATTGCAGTTATAATTGTAATGGATTTAAAACTATTGCCAGAAAGAGTATGATAATTGAAACAGCTGTCATAGGACAAGGACTTATGCATGTTTGCAAGCTATCAGATATTCTAAGTTATTTTATGGAAAATAGTACACTTAAAATTGTATTATGAGTTAACCATGCTAACATGGCAAAATAGACCCTTGTTAGGCTAATGGCCAATGTCTCTACCTTACCTGCTTATTGGATCCCACCAATGGCTGTTGTTGCTTTACATGTATCATTTGAATTGCTGATTAATGAAGCTTGCAGGCCTTTCCTGGAAATGAAATCTGGAACTATAATTTCTTTTCACATAGACGACCTAATGGCCTTCCTTGCAAAACCATTGACTCGATAAATGAGTTTGAATCCATTTATAGGGGTTATATACATGTACATGAAATGAAATTTGTCCTGGCAATGCAGTGCAGAACTAATTTGAAGTACATTCATTCATGCAAATAAGAAGAAAAATAAATAAACTAAATCGGTCTTCATGATTATTACATTATAATTGTGCATGAGCATGAAGCATAGTTCTTCTGACCTAAGTTTTGACATACCTAAGTGCTAGAGTAAAAACCCGCTTTTGGGAAATGAGTGCTGCAAGAATATGGCAAAAATTCAGACATGATGGATGACTGAGCTGAAACACAATATTTTTATTCAAGTAGGTGAATGCGATCGAAAGGATCACAGCATATTTTGTATTTATGTATCCTCTCTTGCTGTTGTTTGTGGGGCTTTGATATCATTTTTATGTACCATTTAAAATGACTGATATC
Source organism: Nymphaea colorata (assembly GCF_008831285.2). Taxonomy (NCBI): domain Eukaryota; kingdom Viridiplantae; phylum Streptophyta; class Magnoliopsida; order Nymphaeales; family Nymphaeaceae; genus Nymphaea; species Nymphaea colorata. The sequence continues at coordinate 28,519 of NC_045148.1, read as the reverse complement.
AAGTTTTGTATTGCATAGCGATTTTCCTTTTTACATGTCATTTGCTGTTATCTTTTCTTATGCTGTGTGCTGGAGACATAAACAGATACGATCTCATCTGCTAGTCCTGACATAACCAGAAAAATCAATTAGGAACATAAATGCATAAAAAAAAACTGTTATCACTTCCTTGTGTGTTATTTCTATATCTGGCTCCTGTGGATATTTTTGTGAACTTCATTTTTCTGCAACTAATGTCCAGTCAAATTTGCAGGTCCCCAATGAGCAAAAGTTGCCCTCTTTATATCTTCTGGACAGTATTGTAAAAAATATTGGAGGAGATTATGTCAAGTACTTTGCCGCACGTCTGCCTGAGGTGAGTTTTTTCTGGAGATGTTTCACTGTCAAGTCATTAGCAGATACGCAGAGTGCAACTGTAGTCTTCCTATCTTTTGTGGAACCCTCTTTGGCTTTGTTTTGAAGATGTCGTCTGGAAAATTGTCACAGATTCCTGCCATGTGAACTTAAATATATTTAGATATGTGGTGAACTGTATACCATGGGCAAGGATCTGCTTTTGAATAATTTTCTCTTGGTGATAATTTTAGTTATGGTTTTGAGGTTATACTGAACTACCAGAATCTTAGTCAAACTACTTGTTCATGTAGGTATTCTGTGAGGCCTACAGGAAAGTGGACCCATCTACACATCCCAGTATGCAGCATCTTTTCAGGACTTGGAGGAGTGTTTTCCCTTCTCCAACACTTCGCATCATTGAGCAACAACTTAATTTTCCTCCTAGCACAAACAGTTCATCTTCTGGAGGAGCCTCTACTTCGAAAACTGACCCTCAATCTCAGCGGCCAGCACACGGTATTCATGTAAATCCTAAATATTTTGAAGCGCGGCAGCATCTTCAGCAGTCGAACAGGGTAGTTACTTCATCCACTATTCACTTAATATTAAATATTTAACTGAGGCTGCTTTCATTTTTCTCACAACCATTAATAAGTTAATACTCGTGTGCATTTTAAAAATGTCAGATTGGGTTTATCCTCTGTATTCAGTTTTGAATAAAAAATGTTTATGCACTCAGATGCTTTTTTATTTTCTAACAATTGAGAGAACCACATGACATTATCATTGACTTATGTACTGAAGTGGTTGCTTGGTTTATTGTATGCAGTCAAATGCTTTCATTCTCGTTTCCTGTTGGGGGTTCTGTGTGTACACCTGTTATACTTTTGCTGCACTTATTTGCAAGTTCCTCTTCAGTTCTTCAACTCTTTTTGGGAAAATTTTTTTGACACCTTGAAAGACTTCTTAGTTCAGGCAGTAAGCTTATTTTTCTGGGGAGAAGATGTTAAATAATCTTGAAGATTTGTAATTTAGTTTAAACTTTTATTGTGGACACAAATGGAGATGTAACTTCTGGTCTCCACTGGTAGAAGCATTGTCCTGTGAAAATTGTGTCCCCTCTAAATAGCCAAATCTTAGCAACTTCCTCAGGAGTAGGATCACAAAGTCTACGTATTATTAACCTTGCTTATGAGTGCAATCTTCATATGAGCTCATACACAGGGAAAATTTCTGCTCATGTATTCAAGGATGCAATGTTTGAAAGCTTTTTCCCTATCACCATAGCAAGGACAACTGGTTAAAATGTCATATCTTCTCAATGGCAGTAGGACCTCTCTTTAATTTGTTTCATCTTGCTTAGTATAAGGTGACTACTGGTGCTTGTAACAGGAGTTTTGCATGCGCGTTGTAATCATTTTGTTTTCTGGTACCTAAGGATGCTCTATTAAGGGTTCACTAATACAAATTTGTAGCATGGACTTGTATATTCATGTCCAGCAGCCTCTTTTTACTTGGTTGTGGAGAATGAAATTGGTATCCATATAGGCTTCCAAAGCAATTGACATGGATCTGTTCATGGTGGAAAGTGGCAACAAGCTTTTTATTATTATTTTGGAGTAACTACGGTGGACTCATTGGATAAGCTTTAGTTTCTTAATGCTCGACTATTGGTTGATGATTCACAGCATCTTTCATCTTTATGTGAGGCAATAATTTTGGATTTTTGACTACTGGACTTTTGTAATTGATGGATCTGTGTATTTGATTCTGGACCTGCAGTCTTTAACATTGTTCCATTAGTAAACATCGACCTGTTTCTTTGTAAAAACTTTGGTATTATTGCTTCAGATAAATGGTAAATATTAGTAACAGGGTAAAGTTACAGTATATATATTGTTTAATTGTATTTATCTACATATTGCAGTCTAAGGGAAGTGAAACAGAAAACAGTAGGAGCATATTGAAGGAGGATATAGTGGGGCCTGCACAAACTTCTGTTTCTGGGGGTCCAAAACGATGGGCAGAGGTCTCTGCTAAGATGGCGGTATATCCTTTATGATTTTTATTTCTTTTTTGTCCTTCTGCCTAGTCCTTCTAAAATTGTACGTGTGAATATTAAACATCCCAATGCTTTTATTCTACCCGGTTCTTCCACATTTCCAGTTGAATTGAGCATTTTCCTGTTTATGGTGAATTTGTTTGGTACTTGACATGGTCTGCTTGTGAAGCTATTACTAGGTCTACAATAAATTGTTGCATCATATTGATCACAGCGTGGAAATGCCTAATTTGCATAGGATATAGGCCTCTCTCCCTCTCTCTTCCTCCCTCCATGGTGTCAAGCTTTTGACCGTAAAATGGTAATTTTTGAGATGGAAATGTGTGTCTCGCTGCTATTAGTAATGGTGCCATATCAATCCATCACTGGAACAGGACATGGAGCTGGATGGGGGCACCGCCACGTTAGGGCTTTCCATGTTAGGGGAAGGAACCGAAAAGCCTTATAACTGGCTAATGTAGGTGGCATACTAATGTCAACAAGTATCAAGCTCAATGACAAACTTCTGTGCCACTAGGCATGACCATTTAAGTAATAAAAAATGAAGTTCTCTAGTTGGACCATCTGCTCTATCCGTTATGTCACTATTGAATTGTCAGTTCATATTTCTATTCATATGGAGGTTGATAGGGCAATATTGAAACTGTGCAACATGTTTAATAATAATGAAGAAGTTTTAAGGAAAGCAGCATAGTAAAAATGCTATGCTGATGCATAGGAGTGAGAAATAACACCAATCTGATTAAAGCTGCATATGAGGATTGCTTACGGCCATACTTCTATGGTAACAAAATAGAGGGCAGTAAGACATCATACAAGTTCATCACAGCTATATTCACTCATATTCTTGTCCTCATTTTTTTTCTGCTTGTTGTGGCCATCTCTAATTAATCACGTTTACAATTCCTGTTTCTGTAGATTTGCTTACATTAATTTGTGAATATCTTCAAATCTGTCAACATCTGTGCAATATCCTTCTTGTCTTTGCTCTTAATGCTACATTTTGTTGGGAGGTGGTTATATGGTTCTTTGAGTTCTGAATTTATGGTTTCTTGTTTGCATTTTGCAACAACCATTTGTGTCACAGTTTTATGCTATTCTCCATTTTTGTCCTTGGTCATGTTTTCATTAGGTCATTATTTTTTTAGAGCCACTGAGTTGGCTAGGTCCTGAAAAGAAAATGTTTGTGGTCATCTTCTTGTTGAATGTGAATTACGTATTGAAAAATCTACAACATGTGCAGGGGGATGATAAACTTGTTGAGTCAGTATATGATAAAAGGCCTGGATCAGGATATTTGGACTATGAGATTATCTCAGATCCTCCGAACCATCAAAAGGTGGCAAATAAATGGTCAGGTGAGAGGACGACTGAGGGCAATGAAGGTACTGATGATGCTTGGCACAGAGGAACTGGTGGCAACAAAGCTAACACTCTTCTTGGTAGAAAGAACAGTTATGACATGGCACACTTATCTTCACGTGGTTTAGTGGATTCATATGGAAATCATAGAGCTTCTAGATCTGGAGGAACTTTGCCTCAGCTGGATTCAGTGCCAAATACTGCAAGTCTAGGCTCAAGAAACACTTTGCGGAACTGGAAGAACTCTGATGAAGAGGAATTTGTGTGGGATGATATGAACTCCAGGGTGACTGATATCATAGAGGCAGATGGATTAAAAAAAGGTGGTCGCAATCATGATTATTCAGCGAAGTCTCTGGGTGAGCAGATGCGCAAATGGATGCCTGCAGATTCTGATCAACTTGCTCGAAGGTGGAGTGAAGGTGGTCTTCTATCTCGTTCAGAGCAGCCTGTTCGTGGAAATGATAAATTTCCTGTTCAAATGGTAAGTCTCTGTTACATTTCCTTTGAACTATTCGACAAACTTTTATGGACCAAGAATTACATCTTAACCTTTTTGGTTTTCCTTCATATAGGAAATGTGATTGTCCTTATTATAGTGGCATTTCATGGTTTGTTGTATGTTATGTATCTGGACTCCTGGAAACACCTATCAGTTTCTTTACATTAATAAAACAGCAATGTTTGTTGAAAATATCTGGACTTTTCAGTTCATAAGTGCGCAGCAATTTTGTGCTCTATAAACAATTTTCAACATCCAGAAACATCTTTTTGTCTTTTTGTATTATATTGTGTCTTTTATTGTTAGTACGGTTGAATTTGTCCACTATTTGGTTATGCTCTCATGTGAATTATTCCTCAAAAGTTAGTGACGTGGAAAACTTTCTAGATGGTTTCGTAGACTACTCTGTCATCTTTATTTGTTGAAAAAACAAGCACCTAGGTTTTTGAACTTTCTCTGGTTCCAGTCTGATTTATGTTTATCTACAGGAGCTTGATGATCAAGAATCTCTTGGATGGAAGGAAGCGCATCCATTGGATAAGAAGGGAATATCAATAGATTCATCTTCTGCAGGACAAGAAGTAGAACCTAGATTTGGACATCAGACTGGTCGAATTCCACTAAACCAATTGAACTTTAGTCGCTCAATATCAAGGTTACATCCTTCTGATGCTCTAAAGCATCCAACTAATGATTCCATTGGTACAGATCAAGTGGAGGGTTTTTCTGTCATTTTAGCTGGTAGCTCAAATGCCAATGTGTCTCAACCATCCCTAGCCAAGGTGGGAGCCGGAGTGCAGATTGGACCTATTGCTGCTTCGACTTTTGGCTCTCTCCAGCATGTTGCCCCAGGCTTCAGTGGGACGCCGGCACAGCAGCAAAATTGGAAGCCACTGTCACCTTCTGGTCATGCATTGCATCAACGATCACATTCGCCTTCGTCTTCATCTCCTCATCAGCTAGCATTTCGTGTTCAACCACAGAATTTACCTGACCAAGAGCATCCAGAAGTTATGTCCTTTCCTATAGGTCAAAATGCCTTGCGTGGTGGTCTGGCAAAGGCATCACCAGAAATCCAGGGCAATCAAAAGCTTCAAGGTCAAGCTAGCAATCAATTCAACTCTAGATTGTCAGTGCATTTGCAACCTCTTCAACAATTTGATAATATTTCATCTACTCCAGCACAGCAAAGGACACACCTTCCTTTTCTGCAGGCAGAACCATCTCAGCCACCTGGTCTGTCGAAGCAGGCACAAACACAACCTCAAGACTTTGGTTTCCAAACTATGACACCCACAAGTCTCCTTAAAAATTCTTCTGCAGGTCTTTCAGGTCATACAAGCACAAGTACTTTATTGGCTACTATTGTGAACAATGGCTTGCTGTCTTTGAACTCTGCTGCTTCAGGGGACGTCACTAAATCAACTAGCAGTTTTTCGGACTTGAGTCACTCAGAACTTATACATTCACAGTCACGTATGAGTACATTGCCTCCTCTGCCTACCGGCCCCCCACCCATGCAAATCTCAACATCTTCACAAGGCCCAGGCCAAGAGAGTGCGTTATCTGCTTTATCCCAGCCACTTCTTGGAACTTCTCAACCTCCACTACCTCCTGGTCCCCCACCTCCATCATCAGTTGTAGGTACCTCGTCACAAAGCTCTGGAAATGTTGCAACAAATCCACTTTCAAATTTGTTGAGCTCCCTGGTTGCTAAAGGTTTGATTTCAACATCAGCTCCAGAAACATCCAAAGTAACCCCAACTCTTGTCCCAATTCAAACCCAGAATCAGAATGATGGTGCTGTGGCCAACAACTCCATATTAGGCTCGTTGAAACCAAATTTGCTTATGACTTCTCCTCTTACCCCTCCAGATGGTGACCTGTCTATTTCCGAGTCTAGTTCACTACCTTCTGGTCATCCAAATGCTTCAGCTGAAAACAGGGAGTGCATAGGTGTTGAATTTAAGCCTGAGGTCATCCGCGAGTTTCATGCCTCCGTCATCAATGGTTTGTTTGATGACCTTCCATGTCAGTGCAGCATATGTGGCTTTCGGCTCAAAGATGAAGACAGTCTCAGCAAACACCTTAGTTGGCATGCTTCAAGGAAGCTTGAGGTTAATAATACCAAGAGAATATCGAGGAAGTGGTATGCTAGTTTGAGAGAGTGGGTTGAAGGAGAGGTTGGTCCATCATCTAATGCCATGGACGTCCTAGCACATGGGTCAACTCTGTGTGCTGAAAGTTCTGAGCCAATGGTCTCTGCCGATGAAAGCCAATGTATATGTGCATTATGTGGAGAGCCTTTTGAAGATTTTTACTGTCACAAGAGGGATGAGTGGATGTTTAAAGGGGCAGTATTTATGAGTATGTCTACAAATGATGCTGGAACTGTGGATCCTGACTTTTCTCCAAAACAGATAGTGCATGTAAATTGTTCGTCAAAGAGCAGTTGTGGTGGCTTGGAAGACTGAATGTAGTCTCCTGGTAACCTTCCTTTAGTTACACAGATCTTGTATTTTGTCAATTGGTGGGACTTGCTTTATTGGAAATTTTAGGTTTTTTCTCATGATTTCTGAATCAGGTGATAAGTTGAGCCAAAGTTGTCTTAAATGCCTGATACTAGTGCATTCACATCTTTTTCCTTGAAGATTTTCTGTATTTTACTTTCATTGCCTCATTAAAATTCTCGAGTTGCGCTTGTCCCTGTGGGGATAAAGTTAAAAACTTAGAAGATCGTCTCTCTAGCGATCATGTATTACACTTGGACACTTGTTTGTTTCTACATCAAATGGCAGGTATAACGTAGTCTGCTGCTAGGTTCATTTCCTGGTTCTATCGTCAGCGGCATCTGTCATTTTTATCATATTTTCATGGCAGAGTGTGTTAACGTTCGTTACTGTCTGCATGCAGGGCCAAACAACTAGTTGACTCGTCCACAAGAAAAAGTCAAGGTTATTCTTTCTATTGCAGGTGCAGGTTCGGCAATAAGCTGTCAATGTGTATTTGTTCACGTTGGGTGTAGATGGTCTTCTTAATTGATTGTCTTCTGCCTGGAAAGTGGAAGCTAAAATTCCACTCACCTGTCATTTTTTGTATCTGCTGAAAGAAGTAGATTTACCAATAGGTTTGAAAGTTTTCCTTTTATCTGCTTTTTTCCTGTGTGTATATGTGTGTGTGCGCATGTCTGTGTTCCCTTTTAATGTTTTGGTTTAGTTTGCATCGAGGTCATCAAGCTACTGGCGGTTCAGATAATATTTCCCTGGATTTCACATGGCAAAAATGAAAAGGCATCTGCAAGTCATGCATAGGAACGAGCACATGCTTGAAGTATTATTATTTACCAAGGAGCAGAAAGGACTCTGTTTATTGTTGTTTAATGTAAAGCTTCATGCTGATCAAAAACTTTTATGTGATACATTCTGGTAAACCGAGTTCCAAATTCCAGTGTACTATTAAAAGAAAAGTAATTTCTATGGAATCTATTCCATGTGGTTGGGTAATGGGGTTCAGTATGGAGTGCTGCTGTTTTAAGACAATTTTTGTAGTTAAGTTTTAGAAACAAATATATGTACAAAATAATAAAGAATCAATCTTATGGTGGTTATGTTCTTGTGGTAGATATTTTGAGTATCTTAGGTTTTTTGCTGAATATAATTAGCTAACCACATGGTCCTCTGTCCCGTGAGAATTGGCGATTTGTATGATTAAAAGTGACCTTCAGTGTCAAACCGTTCAAAAACAATGAAAACTATCCATGGAACTGATGTTCAAAGTCTAAAAAAATGACATGACGGATTATAGGAAACCGAGGTGAAGCGAGTGTGCCTATGAAAAGTACTGAACTAATATAAGGCAATATGAAAGGTAATGAACTAATATAGGTTCGGGCAAAATGGTATGAACTTTTTGTTCTTGGTATAAGATGTTATGATTTGAATTTGCACCTTGAGTCTAGCCGTTGAGCTTGCAAACAAGAGGATTTCTATCTTCAACTAAAGATATACATGTTCAAATTTTCAGGTACTCATTTCTCGAGGTCGGCTGGTCAAGTTTATTTTATGGGTCCGTGTGGGCATCGGCTTAGCTATGACTAACGACAACTTTCATGGACGCTCATTATCATGGGCCCTGAGCTTGCAAGTTACATATTTGGCTTTCGGCAAAGTATTAATGAGCAGAAGTCTGCGTTCGTGCTTATGGATAAAGCTGTATGAATATTTATTTTCTGACGCGCATGAGCGCACAAAAAGACTCGTACATGACACATAAATTCAACCAGTTCCAAACAGGATTGGGTTTTCCCCTTCTTTTGCTTTCTATTTTTCACTTATTTTCTCTTCGTTACTCATTTTTTGAAATGTTTCTCTTCACAACTATTTTGCATACCCTAAGATTGATGGATGTTAAGGTGAGAGGAGACCTGAAAAACCAGTCTTATTTTAAGGCTGGCTTAACTCATATGTTCTCTTTTTCTTAGTCTCCTTACACTGACATTGGTGGGACTTAAAGATGAGAGAGGACATGAATGCTATAGATATTTTGTGTGCCAAGATGTGTGTTCTATTTGTATTCCTTCATGAAGATGATGCCAGATAACCAGTGATGGTTCAGCCGTTTATAGCGCTTTGATGTCATGATCGGTCGGGCAAACATTTGAGGAGTGCCATGTGACCATTAGATGGTAGTCCTAGTGGAAGGACTAAAAAGTGGCTTATAGGGTTTAAAGTCTCACGGCTCTATATGACTAGGGCCATAATATATCAATAAGAGAAAAATATGAGGTTTTACAATTTCTTGATTTGTTGTTAAATATGGGCCACGCGTAGCTGCAAGATGAGTGTGCTGCATCAAGTTGAGCTGCTCCAAGCTGGCTCGCGGAATTTTATTAATTAGATGCATTGTCATGTTAATTGGTGCTGGTATCAGTCTTGTCATATAATGTAAGTTTTGGATCAATTTGAACCAAATCTGTTGTCAGTTGGACTATCTAAGATCATGACTCCTTGTGCATGTGCATTGCATACATGTATGTGCACGAATGGATGCAGTTTCTGGTGTCATCGCGTTGGAGTGAGGAGCCTAATCCATACCTGATAGCCTTCCTTAATTTCCATGAATTTTCTGTGAGAGCATAACTATGTCTTTTTTTTCGCTTTGCGGGTTTTGCCCTAATCTCATGCTTGTGAGGGGTGCTGTTTTGGCTTGTACTCTGTAATTTTTCATAATAGTGAAAACTGCTCTGTATGGCGGTTGTGGCCGTAAGAAAATGTTATGTTGTCTTCAAACTACGTAAATCTTTGTGTATTCTTTCTTTCTTTCTGTTCTTTTGATTTCGATTTTCTTGGTGCATTAAAAGAATGTGAGAGAGCCCAGTTCTTAACAATCTGGTGTAGAAGTATTTAGAACTAGAATCTCAACTAAATATATGCTCATCGAATTAAAGTGGCTTGATCGAACTGAATGTCACAATAAGTCTCTCCATTTGGGTAGGAGTTCAGATTTGAGAACTTCAAGTTAAAAGGAGGTTTAAAGTTCCATAAAAAAGGTTCGTGACATACTATAGTAAAATTGTGCCTAAACCTTTGATTGCCAAAAATTGCAAAATCCTACTAATGGGATAACAAATTCACTTGTTTAGTCAATATTAGTCAATGAAAGTTACTTTGGTAGGCCAAATGAGCAATAAAAGAGCTCATTTGATCATTCTACATATCAATTTTTCAATAGAACGAAACTCAATCACATCAACCTAACATGAACTGGGATCAGAACATACCAGCAATGATCTGAATCCAAAGATCTTTCTGATCCAATTATATCGATCCAATTCAGATCCTCTCTTGTTGGTTTTAACTTAGCCTTATAAGCATTGTAACTTTGGCCAAAAATTTATTTGCGTGATTGTGTGTGTGCTGTCTGCACGCACGCGCACTGTTAATGATGCCAAACATACATCCTACCTAATGAATCTAGGGTTCGTCCAACTGAATCGTTCGGTACCTAATATGTCTTGTTTGTCTTCCGTTTTTTGGTGAAAAAAAAGAAGAACATGGTTGATATGAGCTCCACATCTCAAAAATAAATGAACGCAAGCTTTCAGAGGCAGGGGTGGAGCTAAAACTTTCTGGTTGAAGAAAGGCACTAGTAATAAATTTTAAATTTTTAAAGAAAATCAAAATTTAAATTTTGTGGGTCTGTGTGGGCAATTGTCCCCACGGTGCCACACCTTCCTCCGCTAGTCCGCCCCGTTCCAAATCTCTCGCACAAGCGATCCCGAGGCTAGGATAGAGAACCATCACGTCGCTCGGGGCTACCTAATCACACAGTTGACTTTGTTGTAGCTCGAAAGCTCCTTCGTTTCGGTGCAAACCAGTTGCTTTTCGTCTGGACATTTGGCCGATGTAACTGAAGCAAGCAACTGCTGATCAAGGCTGGTTGGCCCGCGTGATGCCATGTGGCCTCTGATGTTGATGGAGAGCAAAAGCAGCCGCTCATCCAAATTCCAAAGTCGCCAGCTGCTGATGACTACTCTCTCTCTCTCTCTCTTCTTTATCTTCTTCTCATTTAGATTTTTGCACATCTGTGAGTCGCTAAATGGCTGACGATCTTCTACATGGCTTTTCATCTTAATGAGCCCATTTGATGCACCAACCACTTATGCATCACCTGCAATTAACTGATGCTTGCATTCACTGAGAGTATCGCAATTCACTGGCAAATATACAAGACATCTGTTGGGTAGTGAGTGCACCAGATCAAAAGGGACACAATAGATTGTGATGATCCATCCACCAGATGGCATCTAAATTGTGCCGCGCACGTTTTATATGTATTAATCTTTTACTTCTTTCACCACACACGAATGGCATCGCAGCCACAGAAAATGGTGGTAAAACATTCACAATAATATCTATGGTGTATCAAACTAATGGATCTTAGTCAGACTTAAGATCTGTACTTGAAGTCCTTATTCTGTTTTTTGGAATCGAGAAAAGATTGGATGCAAGGTCAAAGAGGAAAAGGTCAGATCTTAAATCTACAATTTTCAAATCCTGACTATTTTAGATCAGGGGCAATCAGATATCCATATGACTCAACACTTGGGGGGGGCCATCGTGGACCATAATACATCTAATGGTGGTCTGCCTGACCCAGCTTAGCCTCTAAAATGAAATGTCATGTTCTTACCATTAGCACACCATGAATGGTGGTGGATTGTTTGCACAATTGATCTCCTTAACTCTGCCATGAGTTCAAAGCTTCACCACAAGATCGACGGACACTGGTGAGTTGTGGCCTGTATGTATCCGGATAAGCAGGAGTTTGATCTCAACTATCTGTCGACGTTCCAGTCACTGTATGTCGAACTCATATTTAGACCGATCTTCAATTTCTACGCAAATATAGCCAGAGATTGACAAACCGTGGTCCTATTCTTGGAAGAAAATAAATTAAAGATGTGTGGTGTTAGGTCGGGAAGATGCTGCTCACAAGCATGACTGATATTTCGAAGATCTTCTAGTATTTTCAAAGGCTCTTATTAAGCCAAAAAAGTGTAGCATCTTCCATATATATTTGCTTAGTTTGAAGATAAATCTTGGAGTGCATCAAGGGCATAGAATAGTTGGTCGGACAGGTGGGCGTGTAAAAGACATATTCTTGTGGGTGCTACTCTCCTGTATCAAAAAAAGGTAGAATCACAACCATCAAGTTGAAAAGTGTACCGTACCACGATATAGCCCATAAACCTAGAAGTAGGGAGATCGGGAGCCCTTTGGGCCTCACTCCAGGGGGTGGGGTAACTTCCCGCTCACCCGGAAGATAAATCTTAGAGTGCTTGAATATGATAGAACATCTAAGTGAAGATAAATCTTAGAGTGCTTGAATATGATAGAACATCTAAGTGAATTTACATGGAAGAGATGGGATTGATGGAAACTTACATGCATGTATGAGCTCTGAAGAATATATGGACAATAAAGAAGCTTTATATATCCTTCAGCGCTTTTGGGCGAATTTAGATCTAGAGGTACTTTTAGCCTGGTTCTTAATTTGTGAATTTGAAGCTCTTGGAGCACGAAAAGCATGATCGTTCTCTTTAGACTTGTAAACAGAGTTGTGTGAATTCTCAAGAATTTATTTCCTGATCTCTTTCGACCTGAAGGTCATGATGGACTTGAAGTCTTATTACAAGTAATATCTAGCAGGTTTTTGCATACTCCAACATTTTGCGAAAATCTTCTAATTAGATTTTATAAAGTATATTAACTATTCGTGTATAATTGGATTATAATTTCACCAACATATGAGGAAAACCCTTACTAATCCTGCAAGGTTATCGAATCAGGTCTCAAATCCCAAATCCGACTAAATCGAATTTAATGTCTAATAGTGCGCATTTGGTGATTAGACCCCGAGATGATCAGATCCATTAATTTACACACGACATCTCCACGATTAATTACATGAAAATGAACTGCTTTGCAAATAATGTGAGCTAAGAAGAAGGGCTAGTCTTGTTCGTGTAATTAGAAATCGAGGATTCTGAATAAAAACTTAAATAGTCTGAAGTCCAGACCTTTTGTAGCTAACTGGCTTAAGAAATGCCAACCATTTTGGCATCTGATTAGTTGATGCATCAACTATTCAGATGCCAAGTCTGTTCGATCAATTCAGCTTTTAGAAACTAAGTACAACTGTTGTTAAGATGTTTCTTCTTTATGGGTCCCCTCAAATCCACAGAAGTGCATCAATTTAAAGCTCTTTTGCATTTTTTAAAGCAAACCACAACGCATGGAGTATGGTTCCGCCATGGACGATTTCTTTTCTTCATTTTCCCTTTTCTTCTTCACTATACTGAAACCCCAAACTACATTCTTCCGCAAAAGAGAACTGTTTCTTTCGTTTACAGCCGCCTACACATATGGGAAACTTGAAAGATTCTCTCTCTGTGTCGACAGGTTCAAGCTGGTAGTTTATGCAGACCCGCGGATCAAAGTAAAACTCTCTTTTACTCTGAGGAGCTTAAGTTCCAATATTATATCTAAGTAGGTGGATGGAGCTCTTGGGTAGCAGCAGGCCGTTCATTCTCGATTTGGTAACAGTTATGGCTACCTTTGTTCTGCCATAAAAGCAAACAGACACCTGATCGGACCCATAGGACCAGGTTCATCGTAACAATTTTTTAAGTAGGTTCGGCCCCTTCCAAGATGGGCCAAGTTCCCAGGAAGCAACTAAAGAATTCAGTCAAATACAACGCCTTTCTTGGGTAGTTCAAAATGAAGATCCGCCATGTGTTTTGTTGTTACCCCAATTGCAAAAAAACAAGGCGAAAAAATTAACATGTCGAAAGAAGACCAGAAGAATTGGTATAAGAAAATTGCCGAATAAGTTGGCAAAATATTCGATCAGTTACATAAGTTCATTTCATATTACTGTAAAATCTTATCAGACAAAAGAGCCAACAACAGTCTCATTTCAGCAAACAACATCTCATCTTCTAGCCGTTGGTAATTTACAGCTGATCATAGCTATGGCTTGACCTCCTGCGTGTAGATGTAATCCAGGTGAGCTTCACTCATCATCCTTCTCTTCAAGCACTCCTCCACATCGACACCATCATCGCACTTCTCATCTACCAACTGAACAAAAAAGTTAAAAATCGTCATCAATAAAGCATCTCATAAGACTCTGCATCGCCGTGGTTGTCTGTGTGTGTGTGTGTGTGTGGAGAGAGAGAGAGAGAAGACAGAAACAGAGAGAGTACGCTATCGAAAACTCCTTGCTGGCTAGTAGAGTCACCAGAAAGGCCGTCCAACTTTTGCATGTTTTCTTCCTTTCCTGAAAACACGTATGTACATAGGATTATTTCGTTCAGACCCATCGAAGGAAAGGGGCGAAGGCAAAGAGCGGATAAATTAGCGAGCAATATGGCGGGTAATGAGGTTGGTACCTTGTTCACGACGAAGAGTAAGGCCGACGGTCCTGCTCATGGGGACAGCGTGAGCGTACCCTGAGAGGAGAAGGACAGCAATTAACAACAGCACCAAGAAGCGAGGGACAGGTCCCCTTAACTGCATCGCTGCTGTGTATGTTAGTGTGTGCCCGTTGGAACTACAGAGAGAGTTGAAAAGGTTTTTGAGAGAAACCTGGGAAGAGGAAGAAGAGGAGAATGAAGAAAAGAGAGCACAAGTTGGAAGTGAGAAACCCCTGGCTCGTCTGCATTTAAATAACAGGCGGTATGGCTCTCTCTCCTCTATGGACGGCACATGGCAGTGAAGCCCTAAAGCCGGCAGTTACAGAACGTCAGCATCTCCTGCTAGCGACCACCATTATTATTCCGTCTGCTTTTCTCTCCGAGTCCATCCCCCCCCCTCTCTCTCTCTCTCTCTCTCTCTCTCTCTCTCTCTCTCTATATATATATATATATATATATATATATATATATATATATATATATATATATATATATATATATATATATATATATATATAAGGACATATATGTATGTATGAAACAAAAAATATGGTTTAATCTGCAGTAGCCGCGTGAGTGTGTGCGCTTATGTTTATGTCATATTATTAAAACGCCAAACTGTGAGTTTGCAAGCGTGTTGGAGTTTGGAGCTTTGACCTCGCTTGTGAGAACCACCAAAACTACGCACGAACAAGCAACAAGCCTACGTGTGACTGCTTGGGGAGACATCTGTGTTTTTGGAGTAGATACTTCTGTCATCTGGAGGTCGTGCAGAAGCAAGTGAGAGTGAGCGGATCATGAAAGTTAGCTCTGCAGTGAGAGTTGGTGCAGTAGCACCACTCTCGGACCTAACTTAGATGCAGCATCCAGCCAGAAGTAGACGCTAGGAGATGGGAGTTTGAGCTTAGATTGGAAGAAGTCAGGCGGGTTTAGGCAGAATTTTATCAGATTGTGCAAACATAGATGTATCCAGATATTGAATTCTCCACTTTCTTAGATTTGAAGGTTTTAAGTATTTCTGGATTTGGGGCTAGGGCTTTCTAGTAGGGCCCGCAAAGATTTTGCTCATAACGTTTGTTCTGATTACAAATTGTACCGGCTGGATTTCTGAACTGAATAACAGGCCTTGCCAGGTTCCATGCACAATTATTTCCTTGTTTTTGTGAATTTTCAGGGCATAGCCTAGTTGGTCTGGTGAGGGGATTATTTAAGGCATGTCTCTAGTTTGATTTTTGTGGGAGTTCTGTTCCAAGGGTACATAGCTGCCATGATGAGGTAGAAGGAATTGGTGGACCTTTGGGCCTCTTTTTTTAGGCCTCTTATGGGTTGTAAACTTCCTTCTCCCCCGAAAAAAGAAAAAAAAAATTAGGTTAAACTTTTGAATTTTCTATCTTGTAGGGGAGATACCAACGAAAGGCATGAATTGCATCTAGTGGTATTTCAACAGATGACTTGTTTCTTTTCTCAAGCTATCAACCAGGTCCTCCTCTTTGTAATTGATCCCAAAACGACGGAAGGTGGAGTTAATTTCCATTCCTTTCACTTGGTCTTCTTCAATATATTTAGGTCAACATACAAAATCAATCAGGAAACCGTATACTGTTAGGAAGGAATAAGAAACGTAAGAATGGTGCCACACATGCGAGCTTATACAACTTCAAAATTTCGATGTCAAGAAACCAATGTACAACATACATTGAGAAGAGGACTGAAGATAAAAATCTGTATCATTAATTTAGTGAAGATTACGATCCTCAATAACTGTTTCCGTTTTGTTCAGATTGAAAAACAGTGAGAGAGATCCTTTTGCAGTTTGTCTTTGACATAAATATCAGTACCTGGAACTGTATTTTATATCTAATTCCCCTGATCTTGTCTACATCCCAATCAGCTGGCTCTTAGTTCCAAACACAAAGAGGGCCATGGGTGGGATCTCCATGTAGGCACTCAGAAGTTCAGCACTGATGTCACTGAGTGGAGATTAAAAGAAAATATCAAACATACCAGCTGTCATGCAGACACACTACTTACGTGTCCACGTCGCCTTCGTGACACGCATCTGCAGTCAAGCACCACAGAGTTTTTGTTTTTTTTTTCTCCCTTTTAGCACATGCATGTTTGCAATTCCTTGAATTTAGTGCCGCGCAGGCGTTGCCGGTCTTAATTGTCACAATTGGAAGCATGGTCAAGTGGTCCTTCTGGATGTACAAGGGCTCCACACACCTGGCTAGGTTGGTCCACTCTGAAGAGGGTTTAAGCTGAACCAATTGACAACTCGCCACTGAGGGGTCTGCTTAAGACATTGAATCTTCAAGCTTAATGACCAAACCAACCTGATACAGGACTGGACTAACTAATTATTAGGTTCAATGCATCCAAGATGAACTCAGTGGAAGAATTTAATTAGTATTTTGTTTGAGGTAAGTCAGCTTAGGCCAGTAAAACCAATCTAAATGGAGAACTTTATATCCTGCTTGCCTGAGGTTGCAACAGAGAGCTGGCTCTAAGATGCCAAGAGGTCGACGCAGGTGAATTGGATGCAGGGCAGAGGAATGCATTTGAGATCAGGTTGGGATCAGCTTCTTAAGCTCATAGATTTGAGCTAAAAATTTGATGTATAGCTCCGCTGAAACCGGGAAACCATGGACGTTGAACCTGGGCAAGCTGATAGGAAACAATCTGCATTGGCTCAATCTGGTCCAGGGATTGGCAGTGGGCTGGGTTCGGTTTTAGGACATTGGTTGGGCTCACACTTGTCGAGGCTTAGTAAGTCTCACCTGCTTCTACTTCCTTTTCTTTCACATGGGAATCAAACAGATCTGCAGAAATCAACAACCACAGCGAGTCCGGACCTGAACAGAGATTCTCCACCTACACTACTTTCTCTTTCCGTACACAAACAAAGGAAAAGTGGGGTGGGACAAATGGCGGAAAGAAAAGGTCAACTTCCCTACAACTTCAATGTTGGGAGCTCTGTTTTGTTGCCAAAATCCCTGAAAAAGCATCCTTGCTAGTGCAGCTTTTTGTGCCCACTGTGAAGTGGGTGCTGCTCCTTTGTCTCGTTAGCCCATGTGCTCCTGTCAAATCCATCTCCATTCTTGAGTGTGATGTGGGAATGTAAATGGATTGGGTATTACGGCCCAACCATCGATACCATTTCAAACTTACTTGGTCTGATATGATAAAGAAATTTCATATTCGACTGCCATTGGATATGGAGTTGGTATGCATGCAGTTTCATAATCGAGTCTGATTCATGCCTGATCTTATGTTAGTAGGTTCCAATTTCAGGCTTCTTGTCAAAAGAAAAAATGAAATGGTCCTAGTCTGAACCTGATTTTGATTACATTTACATCTCCAGTGTGATTGGTTCCACAGGCGTTTCATGTTTAATTCAATAGCATTTCTTTGTCTGTCAAAATTCAACAACTTTTTACGAAAACGGCCACTTAACGAAAAAAATATCATGCTTGATTAGGATTTTTTTCTTGAAGTTGAATCTCCCACATTTTCTGGCATAGATACTTGCTTCCGAACAACAGTCTCAAGTCAGGTAATTCTACTATAAAAATCTGGCATCTTCCACTTTCCTCCCCTAACCTGCTGCACTACACATTGTAAGAACAGGAGGATTTTCTTTTAGAAGCTGTTCTTCCCACCATTCCCGCTTGCTTAATTTGGCTTCTGTGGCTGAACATAAATTGGAAAGTGAATCTCATTTTACTTGTTACCAATAGCCATGAACCTAACACATATATGCTTTACATCCGAACGGTTGCACTTCAGATTATTCAAGCAACTACAGAATTTAGAAACAATATTAATGTGCTTCTAGTATGAAGAAAAGATTTACAGGACCTGTAAAACAGGAAACATTGTGTGAACTATTTCAGTTTTTCCTGCACTTTCAAAGTTATTTTCAATCAACATCTAACAGCTAATTTGGGATCATCCATGTGAACCCAAGTTATGATAGGGATGTTTCCTGCGATCGAAAACATGCATCATCGAGTCACGGGCACACGGATTCTAATTCGAAAAAGTTGGAAAGAAGCTTCCTAAGGGGTTCAAGGGGCGCCCATTGACTTGTGCACTAACCTTATCTGTAGCAGGTATAGATCAGTACAGCTAGATCTCCATTCCGGGCTGTAGTTTCTTCTCGCAATAAATCAAAATGGAGTGACATCAAATGGGCAATTTTAGCAGAAGTAGCTCTCTGTTACAGCATTCTTTCACGGTATTAACGACATTCGTGGTCTATGAGGAATTGACTCTCCAAGTACGACAGTAGCTGTCAAAATCTAACTCGCTTTTGCATGGTACGTGACGTGAGAGATCAGGACCTTTATTTGCATGTATTCTTTCTCTTTGAAGCAGTAATACTTCATTTTTTTTTACACCAAATTCGTGGCAAGCGGTTTAGCGTTAACGTAAAACAGTAGAAGAGGTCCTCGTTGCTCTCTCACTTTTTTGTTTTAGCATAATCTTTAGAGATCATTAATCAGAAACCTGTAGAAGAGTGGCCTTGTCATGGGACAGTTTCTTCAGTACTCGTGCATCCCTAGTTGCATTCTGTATGGCAGCTTCATTGGTTGGATTCTGTACAAATCAAGTGCCCACGCTTCCCCAGTGAGACCTCCAACCATGCAGCTTATACTGCTGAACTTGAAGCCTTCAAGTTCAAAGAGGACAAGATTTATCTGAATAAATCTTACGAACTACCAACTCAGACCATTTTTTTTCCCTTAATATTTGAATTACGTTTAATGGAGAGATATAAAACTGATAAGCTTGTAGGATGTAATATTATGCCATTTATCTCTTGGCATAATATTTGATAAGCCCATGCCTCTTTAACTAGCGCGCCATGCATAATTTTCAGAAATTAAACCACGAATCTGGAGCACTTCTTACAACATAATGGCACTTTCCGATCAAATTAGTCAGGCAAGACAGAAGTTGCGAACATGTTCATACGTGCATCTGAGAGAGGACAACATTTTGGAATACTATTTATAAATATCAAGTGTTCACATGAGATAACTTGATGAGTCAAGTTTTGGGTTTCTCTGTTCTTGTCATACATATATATATGTGTGTGTGTGTGTGTGTGGATGACAAGAACAGAGTGAGCCAAAACTTGGCTCATTACGTCATGTCATGTGAAAGAGAGAGAGACTAGTGTAAGCTGACATTGTTTTCCAAGTGAATCTAAAGCTTGATAGTCTAGATTGTGATGATATATATGGCATGAAATGGAAACTTACTCAAGTAAAACCATGAAACAGGACATGTACATACATCATGAGACCGGCTTTTTAGACAAGGGAATCTGGCCAACCCCAAATATATGATCAAGGTCGCCATGTGCCAAAGGTCATACCAAAATATGCAACACCCGCACTAAAATATGCTATTGCTTTTGCAAACTGCACCACTTTCCTAAAGTTTTCCCATTTCATGTGAGCCTTTTTACTCATTTAGAGATGGTACTACCCCATGAATTTGCTCTTCCTTTCACCCAAAAAGAGAAGTGTGGAAAGGAGTCAAGCATAAAATGATAGTGCTCCATATTTATATGCCTCAGTTGGGAGGACCCCAATATGAGTGGCTGCCATGAGCCAACCCACTGGTTGGCCAGTCATCTTTTTAAATCATGATAGCTTTAAGAACTTATGATTACATATTGTTCAGCCTTTTGCTTCTTTTTGTTTTTTTAAGTGCATGCTTCAGGGATGAGCTTGAAACCAGAGACAGCAGTCCAGCACCACTTTAATTGTAAGATATGACTATCCTCTTGGCAGCTCTATCCCATATATATATATTATTCTTGATTTTTTAAGAAAGGCATCTTCTGTTGATTACAGAAAGCCTCAAATGGGATCTTGAAGGCCTTGGCGGTCTTCTTTTTTTATCATATCGAAGTTAAGGTTTTGGCAGATCCAAACTTTACTTAATTGGATATGCTACAGTTAGTTCAAATTATTCTCATGAGTGAAGATGTGCCGCATAACACGTTCCAACCCACCTGTTTGAACAGCTAACGAAAAAAAAAATATTAAAAAAATTGAAAATTTTTAGTTGCATAAGGTATTTTTTGGTAATGTATTTTTTGGATTTTGATTTAGCTTAATCCTACCCAGATAAGTTCATTGGACCGTTTGGAGCGCCCCTAAAAAAAAATCCTGGCTCCGCCTCTGCTCTCTCGGATATGTAGACTTGTTTCTTGAAGAGAGAAAATAGTGACAAGCTAAACCAAATGTCTCTAATTGGAGATAACACTATTGGTACACATGCACTAAACCCAACTAAAAATATCTATTAGCTAGCTAAATATAATAAGACCCTTGAAACGATCGCCAAAATAAATTAGGAACAAGGTTGGGCTTTCCATATGCTGAAACTAAGCAAGTTTCTTTCATGTCAGACAAATAATTGAATAATTAAACGAATAAAGCCACCTTAGTTAAATCCTCGGCTCAAACTACTAATTCATGAACTTTGTGTAGACCAGCTCATTACAAAAGCAAGGCGGCTCAATTGATTAACTCTATCAACATCAAAAAAATTTCCTTTACTTTGTCACCTCGTGAACCGAATCCGCTTGCGATCGCAACAACAGAGATGTGCGCCTTTTCTTTCCGTCGGTCAAAAAGATCACTGGGGTTTTAGATAGACTCGAGAAGGAATACTCTGCGACCATAACTTTCTTCTTTTACTATCATGAGTAATTGGACGATGCGTCCCGTTCTCAGCAGAAGTGACACTGCCTTTGAAAGTCAGCATCTTAAGTTCTTTTATGAACAAGCGGCTTGAAAACCAAGATTGCAGAATCTGCAATACCACTAGAGCAAAAAAAGAAGGATATTCTTCTCAGAACAATGGATATTTAAAAGTTATGTGAAAGCATGAAGCAGACTTTTGTTGGGATTGCATTGTTTGACCGAAGATATAAAGGAATGGAAATCGAGGTGATTTCAGGCCTCTACTCTAATTGAGTAGACTGAGTTGCATGCTTTTCGATTTCTATTCTTCTTTCCCCTCTTTTTTTATGTGAACGGAGGGTATTTTCATCAGATGAACTAAAATTTCATGCACAAATATAGCACATATAACCAGCTAATTCAGGAAGTAAGGGGCTATGACCCCTCTTTTGATTTAAAAAAAAAATCAAAATTTTATTTAAAAGTTTTAAAATTTTCAGTTTAATGTATATAAAAAAAATTAAAAATTATATTTCAGTTCTTGTTAAAATTTTGAAACTATAATTTGACCTCATGCGACGAAAAAAATCCTAATTCCATCTAAGATTAAGCTGATTGATCTACTTGTTTATGCCAAGAGAGCGGGTTCAAACTCTTGGCTTCTGAACCAATACATACTTTAGCCATCGGGTGGATGATTTTATTGATATTTAGCAACCACTTGAGATTCTTCTTTACAACATTATTGCATGAAGGAAATTACACTCAGGTTGAGAGACATAGCTCAGGGCTTAAAACTTAAAACTCCTGTGGTCAATATCTCTCATCGAAGGGGTTATGCATGCTTTGGCTTCTGATCATGTTGCTCTACCTGTCCTCACAGGTTGGTTCGATCAAGTAGTTCAAATTTACACCGTTACATGACTTTTGGTAGTAGGAACAGGCATTCTTTGGAATGCCATGAATATACATTAGATTTCATTACGACCCCTAAGCAATTGGAAAAGCTAGAGCAATTATTGGACTGCTTTCTAAAAGAAGTTGGACTCTCATGCATGATAAATTAATTTGAAAAAGCAAAAAACCTTTTCTAAATCTTCATCTCCCCATTGAAGTATTAATCACAACAAAACACCCAAAAAAGAAATGACTACATCAAATATTGTTGATATCTCTTTGATCACACGAATGATCAGCCTTTTGTCCGAGCTATTGCTGGCGATGCAATTTTATCGGAATTGTCAACCCAACCAGTTATGCTATACTCCCGAAAATAGAAAAAACTATGCGCATAAGCTACCATGTGGAGAGAGAATAAAAAATTAAATTAAATGTAAAAAATAAAATAAAATAAAGAAAAAGACAAAGTGAGGGAAAGAGAGGAAAAAGTTAAGCGTGGCTACGGGTAGTCATCCTTTTGGGGTAACATGCATCTGCTTGGTGTCCGTTTTCCCTCCCAAAAGGAACCATGGCCCATTCCCTCCCTCTTTAATTAGTTTATGGTGGCTTCCACATGATCAGCTTCTCCTCCATGATTATATATATTTCAATCATCTTTGTCATTGTAAATTGCAATCTGCATTGATTCATCTCTTTAATTTGCTTTATGCTCAGATTACTGAGAGCGTACTGTAGTCGATCGATGACTACTGTTCGTGATCATCCTTACCATCATTGCTCTCATCATCGTCACTTTTCTGTACCGTTGTTCCTTTCGTCAGTATTATCAATGAGATGATTAAGATGAAAAAGTAAAGGATCAAACTTGGTGGTCATAAAGAAGAGAAAAACGACGAAAAGCTAAAACTTTAGCCAAGAAAATGAAGATTCTCATGTGGAGAGAGAGAGAAAGGGAATTGAGATCGTTGCCGCCGGTCCTTATCTTTAGTTCTTGAGATCAAAGTAATCTTTCTCCCTCTCCTTCTTTTCTTTTTCATTTTTGTTTCAATTCGGTCACAATTTACTCTTGTTTCCGACCGAAGGCATCTTCATGAAGAGTTTGGATTTGGTGTGGGTGATGTGCCGTGTTTGTCATGTCCATGTTACCAGGATTACCTTTCAATTTTTCAGCATTCCACCTTAGGAGCAGTAGCATAGCTGCAAGGTATGTTATTAGTTTGATTCTCGTACGATGACACAATCGTGATACTTTAATTAACTGGTGTACTATACTCCGCACAAGTTTTAATTGACTGGTGTAATTCAAGTACTCAAATTTTTTGTATAATAAATGGCTACGTTGTCGATAACAGTTCTCTGCAACTGGTTCAAAAGGATACCTAGAGCTGAACCCTCTTGAGGATGGATAAAGCCCTTGGGACTTAAATTCCTGGCACTAAGTTGCATTATCTATTTACATCTTCCTGCCGTGATAATTTTCATAAAAATTGAACCTCGACTGCCCACAGATATGTCACAACTGTATATGAAATGAACCCCACCTTAGCAGACCCTTTGAGTTCCGTTCGCACTACGCAGGATCTCCCGAACCAGAAGGAAAATACAAGACGAACTGCAGGAAAATTGATTTGGCATCACTTACGTGATGCTTGTTTGGCATTGGACGGAGTCATTTGCCCATTCTGTATGATTGAACAATATCGAATGAAATCATGGGTCTTCTTCATTCTTTTCTGTCATAAACTCATGATTAATTAGAACTATTTTGCTCAAGGATGTGTCCATCTGTTGATCATCCTGAAAATCTGAATCTTCAAGGCGTTTACATTTCCAGAATTGTGATCTTTCATACTACACATTGTCTTGAGGATCTTTATATATGACATTGGGCTACTAAGTTCACGCATATAAATTTCGTCTCTTTAACTTATTAAGATCGATCATAACTTCTGAACATATGTTCCTGCCAAATAATTATATTAAGAATCATATATACCATTCCTTGCACTTAGCTGATATGAGAGCTACGTGATCAAATATCTGAGCAATTAACTTACTTGAAGAAGCCAAAAGCACTTCAACATTCTAACAGTGCTTTCGACCTCGGGTTTATTTTAAAATAGATGCAAAAGAAGGCAAAATTCGTGTTAAGGAAAAATCTTGAAACAGGAAACAGCTTGAATTACAGAATGATTTCAGCAAGAAATAAAATTGTATCAATCACGATTAGTTTGGGATCTGATTCTATGATTTTATTTGTTGCCTTATTTGTTGTAACGTCGTCTCTCTTGTACTTTATAAATACCTTGTATAATTAGCAAATATACAAGTGATTCATTTTTTGAAACTTTCTTCCTTCTCTAGTTCCTTTGTTCTCTCTCTCAATCCTCACGGATCTTCATATGGTATCAGCGCTTAAGGTTCTTTGTTATCGCCTGTTATCGTCTGTCTGCAACCAGCACTTTCTCCACCTTCCTTGTGGTGTCCTCTGTCCTGAGATTTCAGGTGTTCTCTGTCTTGAGATTTCACGGTGTTTTGGAGCTCTCACTGAGTGCGAGAGCTGCTCCTCGCTCGAGCGTCCGCTCATGTCACGACCCAATTTTTGACACCAAAAATTTTCTTTCATTTCTATGATAGCGGAAGCAATATTGAGTCATGACCAGAACATAAGACACTGTTTTATTTCAATAATAAAATACTTGGACCCAAACAAAAATAACCACAAATCCCCAAAACCGACGCAGTGTCCAGAATGCCAATGCCCGTCCATCACAAGACTGAGGTCGTCGCTCCAAAGCAAAAGCTATCAAGGACTACCTGTAGATAGAAAGAAGGGTCAGAATTCCTCTGAGTATGAGAAAATCCAGCCATGAATGGAACATGGCCCAAAATAATATTTAATTTCGTAAACAATTCCAAAAAAGGCCTTATGAACTACAACCATAAGTTTTCCAAAACTTAGCACATATCAGAGTTACATCACATCATCAATGACAGAACGAGGTGTGCACAACCTCCAAAATTTCGTAGGCTTCCAACCGTGGTTCTCTGACAATGTCATGGTCATCGTGCCGAGCAACAGAAATGCCCGTGGGCACTCACGGGCAGAACAGAACATATCTTCACCAGGCGATCCAACGGATCGAGGGTACCTAAAGTGAAGCCTCCTGAGATATCTCAGATCGCCGCTGCAGCAGCATGGCCCCTCTAGGAACCCGGTTTGAGGGACCAGGAGATGTCTCTCCCAACACAGCAGCAGTACCCCGGGCCCTTGTGCCGCCCAATACCCTGTGGGCCCTCCAGTACAGCCAGAGGAGTGTGACCACTACCTCCCGGGACGAAACCAAACACTGGGCAAAACAGAAAGCTCGCACTCGCATAAACCATCGCACAAAGTCCACGTTTCGCCTTCGAATTTCAAAAGTGAGGGTTTGCCAATGCTAGACATCGTCTAGTACCTCTCACAGAAACCGCCCTTAGGCTCGGTTTCCCAGACAGAAACAATAAACCATTTTTTTGATAATGGCCTCCAAACATAGAAACAACATACAGACTATCACGCCAAAATTTCTCAAATAAAATAACCATTCAAAAGTAAGAGAATTTATACTTTAAATTCTTACAACGTGACTTTCCTCTTCAACTTTTCGAAATTGATTTCAGGACCATCTTTCTGAAATTTTAAACACCATTACGAGCATCAACGAGCAATAACACATAACTTTTCATGTGTAATTTATAAAACTACCATTTGGCAATTTATAAAAACTTAAAGGGTACCGAAACGAAATTTCATATTAAATATCCGTTTCCTTTTGAAAAACACTTTCGCAAGCCTCTTTTTGAAGAGGTTTTTAGCAAAAATGTTGCGGCATGGAAGTTATAAAATGTGTAACAGCTTATCTGAATATTTTGCTAATTAGTGGACCCGTCTTGAAATTTTTCCAACTTGATATAAAAATAAACCACGCTCGTTTTTCTTTCATTTCACCGCTTCGTTTTCTCTCTCCTCACGAGCCTCCTTCCTTTCGTTCAACCGACGGTGGCTTCCACCGTTCTTCCTCACTCAAAACCAGCGAAAAGCGGGACCATGGGGAGAGATCTGTCCTCCTCCCGCAAGCTCCAACGCTCTGGTTTCCCACCGCCGTCCGATGCTCTCAACCACCACCTCCTCCTCTGCTGCTCTCGTTTTTCAGCCCTGCCACCGTGAGGGAGACGACCTCCCCAAACCAGGCATGTCTCTCTCTGCTCCTCCTTCCTTGCGACGAGAATGAACCGGCAGCAAGGAGGACCCTGCTCTTCCAGGCGACAGGGAGAAACCGACTACAATGGGGAACGACATGAGGAAACCTGCCACGTCAAGGTCGTGTTCTCCAATTTCCCCCAAATCACCTCTGCAACATTCCTTGTTTTCCTTATGTCGATCAGAGCAGGCGTTGCTCTCTGTCGACGACACTGAGCAGAGTCTGCTTCTCCTTTTCTGTTGTTGGTTCAGATTCTTTAACGCATCCTTATTACAACTATACATACTTTGTTTAATGTTGGCTTAGTCTCGTTTTCTCACAAGTGAAATAAGCGAAATATAAGAAGAAGGGGAAAACAGCATGATACGAGTCATCGGAGAAGGTTCAATAACCCAACGAAGACTAACATACCTCACCCTTCATACCTCGCATGCTTCGATTTCTTTGAAAAGAACCATAACTTATAATACTATATTTCCATCCCAACATACACTAACTCATGCATAGATTCATATTTATGCATAAAAATACAAAGGTCCAAGAAAATCGGAGACGAATCGAAGAACATTGTGTAACATTAACATCATACAACGCCTCATGCATATGTTCATGTCTAGGCGTATACATTCATAAATCCACATTGCATATGTATGTATAAGAACTCAAAATATACAGGCTTCATGTTGCATTCATAACTGAAATTTCCCATACCTGTCAAAGTCTGTCACAACCTTCTTGTTCCTCTTTCGCAATCCCTTTTCTTGATCTTCTGATTCTTTTCCAGCGACCACCTACTTCAACCTCAACGAGAAAGAAAACAAGAATGAGGATGTCTCTCTCTCTCTTTCTCTCGAATCCTCTTGTTGCTGGACTCTCTAGTCGATGGCTGTAGCAATAAGGGATGATTATTTTTCAACCTCTCCCAAGGGAATGAATAACCCGTCAGTTTTTCTTTTCCCTTTCTTTCTCTCAAATTCTCAATTGTTGAGTTTTCTCTTCTATGAAGGCAGTAAAGAAAGGGTTAATTATTGTAAATCAGATCTAAAGAGCCCCCTTCACAACCCTTGTAACTGTCATACGAATTTCTTTTCGTTTCTTTTTTTCATTTCTTTCCATAGTTTCTCTCTTTTTCATTTAATTGGCAGTTTCCATTTCATTTTTGCAGTCATTTAAACCTACCGTTTATGATTTCCTGCTCATAATAACGTTCCCATAATTAAGGAAACTTAATAAAAATCGTGGGTCTTACATCCTTTCCCCCTAAAAAGAAATTTCGTCCTCGAAATTTAAACGTACCATATTAAAAGAACTGGGGATAACTCTTTCTCATGTCTTGTTTTGCATGTGTCTTTGTTTTTCATGGGCGTAGCGACTAACATTTGATCAAACATATTCTTTCTTTCTAACTTTAAAATTTCAACAAAGCTCTTAGAAACGAAAGAATGCGATGCACCAGAGTCAAACAGAATATGAGACCAATAAGGTTGTACAAGAAGGGTACCTTCATTCACATCAGTGGATCTCAAATCTTCAACCGTGGTCGCGTAAACTCTCCCAGGTACCTTCTTCTCTACTGGTTGGTTTGCTGCACCTCGCCCCTGTTCTGCCTCTTTCTTCTTCGGGCACTCACGAATAAAATGTCCTCGCCTTCCACAATAGAGACATGCCCCGACCTCTCTGTAACATGGTTTGCCCGGGTGTTGGCGATGACATGTGGGACATTCATCGTCCTGCCTAGATGTTGATGGCCTCTGTCTCTTGAATCTATCCCCTTGGTTCACCTTGTCACTGCGTATGTCTGGCCTCGACTTGGATCGCAGAGATTCACTTTTTCTATCTGTCCCATGCATCCTGTTCCAGCCTTCCTCAAGACGTGTGGCCATGTCGATAGCGTCGTCTAGATCTCTTGGACGACTACTAATTACTTGGTTCTGCAACCCGTCTTTAAGTCCTCTGACGAACTTGTTTGCTCGGTCCGCATCAGCAGTATATACATGGGGGCAATATTTTTCCAGATGTCTGAATTTGACGACGTATTCGTGCAGACTCAAACTCCCTTGCTGAAGCTCCAAGAATTCTTGCATGCGTTTCTCCCGTGTGAAGGTTGGGATGTAGGCATGTGTGAAGGCTTCCTTGAATTCTCCCCAGGTCGCTTCGTGATTTGCGAACTTCACCTCACGTTGCGTCCGCCACCATTCCTTAGCATCTCCTTTTAGCATAAAAGTTCCATATCGAACCTTCTTGTTGTCAGGCACTTCGAGGGTGGTAAAGATCTCCTCAGTTTCTATTATCCACTGTTCAGCATCGTCCGCACTGCCTTTCCCATGAAACTTCGGAGGGTGCAAGCTCATAAGCTGTTGGTGAGTTACTCCCCTTGCCTCACCATTCGTCGTTCTGTTTGTATCCGTACTTGTTCCTCCTGAAGTATTT